>NC_072008.2:1465000-3865000 GCF_028885655.2 Pongo abelii | reverse complement strand
ATTAGCCCGTCACGGTGGCACATGCCTGCAATGCTAGCTACTAGTGAGGCCAAGTCAGGAAAATCGCTTGAACTCAGGAGGCAGAGGTTTCAGGGAGCCAAGAATGCACCACTGCAGTCCAGCCTAGGCAACAGTGAGACTCTTTGTTTTGGGTTTTTTGTTTGTTTGTTTTTTAGTGTTTTGTAGGGACAGGGTCTTGCTCTGTTGCCCAGGCTAGCCCTGAACTCCTGGCCTCAAGCAATCCTCCCGCCTCAGCATCCCAAAGCACTGCTACTACAGGTGTGATTTGTGTTTGGCCCTTAGAGAGATATTCTATGTGATTGGTAGTAAAATGAAACAGACATCGTTCTTGAAGGATATGCACAGTCAATCTAGTTGTCATTTGATTTGCAAGTAGCCCAGGAATGGGGACTCCCAGGGTTGTGGTGCCACCTTGGTACACTTGACCTCTGTTATTTGTACTAGTGTATAACAAGAGACAGACGAGAGACACATTCCAGCCTGATCTCAGTGAGGGTCTTGATTCTGTCCTGTTTGACATTTTTATTGACTTTCTACTGTTTGAGGGTCACACCAAAAGGTTGAGTCCAAAGAGGTCCAGTTGGTGGTCCCAAATAAGTGGTTCTCAACCGAGGGTAGTTTTGCCCCACAAGGGGCACTTGGCAATGTCTTGTCAGGACTCGGGATCACTACTGGCATCTAGTGCGTAGAGGCAGAGATGCTGCTGGGCATCCTCCAGCCACCCATGTCAAAGGATTATGTTCTGAAATGTTGGTTGTGAAATCGTGCTCTGGATGACAAGGTGTGCCTCTTTTTCTCCCTGGAGGAAAATGCTCATTATTTCTGCTCTGTGAGGGCAGGAGCCTTGTTTCTTTTGCTTCCTGACCTTCTCCCCTAAGCTGTATGAGAGCTGTTTCTCTGACACCTGTAGCAGTGTCTCATGCACATGGTCAGTGCTCAATAAATATTTGTGGGATGTTGTCGAAGGTAGCTCTCCCCTTTGGTAGGTGTTTTGCTATTACAGACAGTGCTGCCTTGAACCTCATAGAACATAACATCTTTATGGCCATCTAAGTTTTTTTAATTTTGGAATCCGGGAAGTAGAATTACTGGGTCAGAAAGCACATGTATTTGAAATTTTGTCAGATATATTTGTAAAAAGTTGTTGAGGATATTCAGCCCGGCCGGGCACGGTGGCTCACGCCTGTAATTCCAGCACTTCGGGAGGCTGAATGGGGCAGATCACTTGAGGTCAGGAGTTTGAGACCAGCCTGGACAACATGGTGAAACCCCTTCTCTACTAAGGATACAAAAATTAGCCAAGCGTGGTGCTGCACACCTGTAATCCCAGCTACTATGGAGGCTGAGGCATGAGAATCGCTTGAACCTGGGAGGACGAGGTTGCAGTGAGGCAAGATTGCGCCACTGCACTCCAGCCTGGGCGACACGGCGAGACTCCATCTCAAAAAACAAACAAAATGGCCGGGCACGGTGGCTCATGCCTGTAATCCCAGCACTGTGGGAGGCCGAATCACTTGAGGCCAGGAGTTCCAGACCAGCTTGGCCAACATGGTGAAACCCCGTCTATACTAAAAATACAAAAGTTAGCCGGGTGTGGTGGCACATTCCTGTACTCTCAGCTACTTGGGAGGCTGAGGCAGGAGAATTGCTTGAGCCTGGGAGGCGGAGAGGCTGCAGTGAGCCAAGATCCTGCCACTGCACTCCAGCCTGGGTGACAGAGCTGGACTCAGTCTCAAAAACAAACAAACAAAAACAGACCACAGTGACACATTTTACATTATGACGTAGTACGCATGTATATAAATATTTGCATACATAAATGAAAAGTTGATGGAACTACTTAGCATTCCTATGTAAATGCCTGCTGATTGTATCTATTCTTCATTTCTACATCACTTTTTTTTTTTTTTTTTTTTTTTTTGAGACAGAGTCTCACTCTGTCGCCCAGGCTGGAGTGCAGTGGCGCGATCTCAGCTCACGGCAACCTCCGCCTCCCAGGTTCAAGTGATTCTCCTGCTTCTGCCTCCTGTATAGCTGGGATTACAGGCACACGCCACCATGCCTGGCTAATTTTTGTATTTTCTGTAGAGACGGGGTTTCACCATGTTGGACAGGCTGGTGTCAAACTCCTGAACTCAAGTGACCCGCCCGCCTCAACCTCCCAAAGTGCTGGGATTACAGGTGTGAGCTACTGCACCTGACCCTAATCTACATCACTTTAAAAAAAATACTAGTCATAATTTTTGTATCCTTAGTAGAGAAGGGGTTTCACCATGTTGGCCTGGCTGGTCTCAAACTCCTGTCCTCAAGTGATCTGCCCACTCTTGGCCTCCTGAAGTGCTGGGATTACAGGCGTAAGCCACCACGCCCAGCCTGTATCACTGTGGTTTCTGGTCAGAAAGGTCTGAAAGACACTTAATACAAACATATTACATAAATTGTATATGTAAGACATAATTTAGAAAAAATGTCAATGGTGGATTTACTATGAGAGCAAAATTGCAGACATGTTGATAAGCACAATGCTTCTTTTCCCTTTCTTGTCTTTCTGTAGGAAAGCAACTAGAAGCCATTTGTGTCAAGGTAACGTCTGGAGAAACAAAAGGTCAGGAATGGCCAACGTCCCTACTGGACGCAGTCCAGCCCCAATCTGCAAGACAGAGCCAGCCGCCCCGGGGGAATTCCCGCCTGGTGGGACTCCACGTCACCAGCCCCCAGCTGCTCAGGGTACAGCCCCTCGTGAGAACTGCGCCACAGTCACGTTTCCTACATCAGCCTCCTGCTCAGGGGTTTGTACAGAGACCACTGCCAGCCCTCTAGGCAGTCCCTGCAAAGAGAGTCCCAGCCCCCAAGGCTCCGAATGGACAGGGCACCTTGTTGACCCCTTTGTTGGCCTCCAGTTTGCCGACTGTAACGTTTCATCCAGTTCAGGACGTTTATTTATTTCCAACTTGCATACAAAACATACTGAGAAACTAAAACCATCGTTGAAAGTGAACACATGTTGAGACGGGTATCTCGACCTGCCAAGTATAAAGCTAAAGATAAGTTCATAAAAAGGGATGATTTGGCCGACGGTCATCTGCCAGATTCTGATGATTATTCAGAACTCAGTGTGGAAGAAGATCAGAGCTTTAAGTGTCAGACTTGTAAAAAGTCATATATAGGGAAGTGGGGACTGGCCCAGCATTTTAAACTTAATCCAGGCCATGGCCAGCTGGACCCTGAGATGACGCTGTCTGAGAAAGCCAATGGGAGCACCCTCCGGGGGCACACAGAGGAAAGGATGCTCAGCCTGACCTCCCCGGGGCTGTCCATGCCAGCGGCTCCACGTGAGCAGGGGGCCCGCTCCTGCTTGGTGAGGGAGTCAGCATGCGGTGGCCTGCAGGTAATGTTTGCATCTGGGTGTCATTTTCGTCCATTCTCACACTGTTATAAATACCTGAGACCAGGTATTTTATAAAGAAAAGAGGTTTAGTTGGCTCACAGTTCCACAGGCTGTACAGGAAGCATGGTGCTGGCATCTGCTCGGCTTCTGGGGATGCTTCAGAATCAGTCACGGTGAAGGCAGAGTGGGAGCAGGCACATCACATGGCCACAGCAGGGACAAGGGGGGTCGGGGGAGGTGCCACACACTTTCTTTTTTTTTTTTTGGAGTCTTGCTCTGTCGCCCAGGCTGGCGTGCAGTGCTGCGATCTCGGCTCACTGCAAGCTCTGCCTCCCGGGTTCACGCCATTCTCCTGCCTCAGCCTCCCGAGTAGCTGGGACTACAGGCGCCTGCCACCACGCCTGGCAATTTTTTGTATTTTTAGTAGGTACGGGGTTTCTCCGTATTAGCCAGGATGGTCTTGATCTCCTGACCTCATGATCCACCCGCCTCAGCCTCCCAAAGTGCTGGGATTACAGGCGTGAGCCACCGCGCCCGGCCAGTGCCACACACTTTTAAACAACCAACCAGCTATCATGAGAACAGCACCAAGGGGATGGTGCTAAACCAATGAGAGATTGGGTGGGGACAGATTCAAACCATATCAGTCCTTATTCCTGCCTCTGCCTGCCCATCATCCTTAAGTTGACCTTTACAATGCCTGATGGGGACTCGGGCGAAGGCTCAGGCAGGACCAGAATCATTCTAGTGGAGGATCTCAGACCCCTCATGTTGTCTGCACTGCTGCCGAACAGGCTGGAAGATGCATGTCTGTGTGTCAGCATGATTTAGTGAGCAAATCTGATGGGAACGCAGCCATTTCTTTAGGTTTGGTCAGTAAAACCAATGGCAGTGCACTCTTGGCTGACGCTGCCATTACAGAGGGTGATGTTGAGAAAGGCAGTCCCTGGGGGTGCTTCTGGTGTGTCAATAGCCCCTGGCTGCTTAGCATGTCCTCTCCCTCCTGCCCCTTCTGAAACTCCCAATAAAGCAGGTGTGAGTCGCTGTAAGTTTGCATTATCATATCAAAATTTTTTTTCCAAAATATTTTACTGTAGTAAAATATACATAGCATAACATTTACCATCTTAGCCATATGTAAGTGTGTGGTTCAGGGGCACTAAATACATTCACGATGTTGTACAGCCATCACCCCCACACATCTCCAGAACTCTTTTCATCTTGTGCAACTAAAACTCTGAGCTTCAAGTTGGGGTAAGTGGGGGGGGGGGGGGGAACTAAAACTGTCCCCATAAACACCAACTCTCCATTCCCTTTTTCCCCAACCCTGGCAGCCACTATTCTACTTTGTGTCTCTATGATTTTGACTACGCTACTTTCTTCACAGAAGTGGAATCACAGAATATTTGTCTTTCTGTGACTGGCTTATTTCACTTAGCACAGTATCCTCAAGCTTCAGGGGTAGAAAGTGTCTGAATGTCTTTTAAGGTAGAGTAAAATTTCACTGTGCATACCACATTTTGCTTATTCATTCGTCTGTCAATGGACACTTGGGTTGCTTCCACCTTTTGGCTATTATGAATAATGCTGCTGTGAACACGGGTGTTCAATTACCTCCTTGAGACCCTCCTTTCAATTTTTGGGGGTATATATCCAGAAGTAGAATTGCTAGATTTTAAGTGGAATTTTCATTTTCTTTAGTTCCTTTTCAGACTGTTCATTGTTAGTATTTAGAAATACAGCTATTTTTGTGTATTGACTTTTTTTTTTTTTCAGTCTCGCTCTGTTGCCCAGGCTGGAGTACAGTGGCACAGTCTGAGTTCACTGCAACCTCCACCTCCCAGGTTCAAGTGATTCTCCTGCCTCAACCTCCCAAGTAGCTGGGACAACAGTCACGTACCACCAGTAATTTTTTATATTTTTAGCAGAAACAGGGTTTCACCACGTTGGCCAGGCTGGTCTTGAACTCCTGACCTCAAGTGATCAGTTCACCTCCGCCTCCCAAAGTGCTGGGATTACAGGTGTGAGCCACCACACCTGGCCTGTGTATTTACCTTGTATGCTACTACATTGCTGATTTCATTTATTAGGTTTTTGGTTTTTTTTAAATCTGTTTTCTTTTTTAAAAAAGAGACAGAGTCTCGCTCTCTTGCTCTGTCGCCCAGGCTGGAGTGCAGTGGCATGATCTTGGCTCACTGCAACCTCTGCCTCCAGGGTTCAAGTGATTCTTGTGCCTCAGCCTCCCAAGTAGCTGGGACCACAGGCACCCACCACCATGCCTGGCTAATTTTTGTATTTTTTTTGTAGAGATGGGGTTTTGCCATGTTGGTGAGGCTGGTCTTGAACTCCTGACCTCAAGTGATCTGCACACCTCTGCCTCCCAAAGTGCTGGGATTATAGGCATAAGCCACCATGCCTGGCCTCATTTATTAGTTCTAACGTGTGTGTGCACGCACGCGCTCTTTAGGCATTTCTACTTATAAGATCCTATCTGCAAATAGAGATAATTTTACTTCTTTCTTTTCAATTTTGATGCCTTTTATTTCTTTTTCTTGCCTAAGTGTGCCGGTTAGAACTTCTAGCACTGTGTTGTATAGAAGTAATGAATGCAGGCATCCTTGTCTTGTTCCTAATTTTAGAGGAAAAGCTTTCAGTTTTCACCATTGAGTGTGATGTGGCTTTTTCATATATGACTTTTATTATGTTGAGGTAGTTTTCTCTATTCTTAGTTTGCTGAGTGTTTTTAATCATGAAAGGGAGTTGAATTTTGTCGGTGCTTTTTCTCCATTAACTGAAAAAATCATACATTTTTGGAAATGGAAATGCAGCCACAAATAATGGCCAGCTTGGGTTCTCCTGGTGTCCACTCGCCCCAGCTGGCCTCTTACACCCCGGGCTCTGCTCCGCTCTGAGGCTGCAGCCCAGACTGCCTTTGCCCCACACTTCCCATGGATGCAGGGTCAGTGCGCCCCTCTGGAGCTGACAGCCCAGCCTGTGCCCAGGGCCTTTCTGCCTTCCCTTCCCACCCTGTCCTGAGAGCTCAGCATGCCCTCTGTGGCCGCGACCCCAAGGCTTGTTTGTTTCTTGACCTGCTCCTCCCTGCCCTGCGCCATACCAAACACACAGTAGGTGCTCACTGGGGAGTGAAGGAAACGCCCACCACTGAGTGGCTGCTCAGGGGCTGAGAACTGAAACTTTGTTTAGGTTTTCTTCTGTATTTTCCTTATAAGTGCCTGGGGTTTAAACTTTTTTCCTAATCTTTATCTTCACAAAGGTTGAAAAAGATCATCTAGCAAAGCCTTTCTTCCCAGCTACATATAAGGAATTTGAAAGTCGCATAAAATGGTTAAGAAAATGTGCCAAGATTACCTCAGTAATTCTGGTCTGTGTTCTCAGGAGACCCTGGAAATAAACAATGGTAAGGTACGATCTCCCACAGCAGAAAGAGTTTCACTCAGAGTTAGCCAAAACAAGGGCCAGGCGCAGTGGCTTCTCTGGGAGGCTGAGGTGGGTGGATCACTTGAGGTCAGGAGTTTGAGACCAGCCTGGCCAACATGACAAAACCCTAATACAAAAATTAGCCTGGCATGGTGGTGCATTCCTCTAATCCCAGTTATTCAGGAGGCTGAGGCACAAGAATTCATTTGAACCTGGGAGGCGAAGGTTGCAGTGAGCTGAGATTGTACCACTGCACTCCAGCGTATGCGACAGAACGAGACTCTGTCTCAAAAAAAAAGTCCATGAATGAAGGAAAATGTTTTTAGTAATGATATTTTCCTAGTCAGCCTCATTTTAGCTTTTTCTCATCAAGTGAAATTTTTTTTTCTTAAAGCAATAAATGCGACCGGGCGCGGTGGCTCACGCCTGTAATCCCAACACTGTGGGAGGCCAAGGCGGGTAGATCACAAGGTCAGGAGATCAAGACCATCCTGGCTAACAAGGTGAAACCCTGTCTCTACTAAAAAAAATACAAAAAATTAGCCGGGCGTGGCGGCATGCACCTGTAGTCCCAGCTACTCGGGAGGCTGAGGCAGGAAAATCACTTGAACCTGGGAAGTGGAGGTTGCAGTGAGCCAAGATCACACCACTGCACTCCAGCCTGGGCGACAGAGGGAGATTCTGTCTCAAAAAGAAAAAAAGCAATAAATGCTCTTCCAGAAAACTCAAAAATGAAGATAAGCTAAAAGAAAATGGAAAGCACCAGAATACCAGAATCTTTCCACTCACTGATGATCAGAGTTAATACCTCAGGTACCCTTTTCGTCTTTCTGTTTTTTAGACAAGGTTTCACTCTGACTCTCAGGCTGAAGTACAGTGGTGCAAATACAGCTCCCTGTGGCCTTGATTTCCCAGGCTCAAGCAATCCTCCCTTCTGGGCCTCCCAAAGTGCTGGAATTATAGGCATGAACCACTACGCCCAGCCCTGTTTTCTTCTTTACGTGGGTTTTGGGGGATGGGTTATATAGGAGGCATTTCATTATTGTTTGTGGTTTTTCTGACACAATTCTCATTTCAATGTCACTGTTATCATCAAACTGCCTTTAGCTACATTGGATTTTTTGGGGTTTTTTGCAGAGTCTCGCTCTGTCGCCCAGGCTGGAGTGCAGTGGTGCAATCTCGGCTGACTACAACCTTGGCCTCCTGAGTTCAAGCAATTCTCCCACCTCAGCCTCCCTAGTAGCTGGGATTACAGGCACCTGCTACCATGCCCGGCTACTTTTCGTATTTTTAGTAGAGATGGGGTTTCACCATGTTGTCCAGGTTGGTCTTGAACTCCTGATCTCAACTGATCCACTTGCCTCGGCCTCCCAAAATGCTGGGATTACGGGTGTGAGCCACTGCGCCCAGCTCCTGCTGTGCTTTAAGCAGAGAGAAAAACACTGTAGTCATAAGAGCTATTAAATACAGTAGATAATTTTAAAACATTTTTGAAACACAGAAAACACATCCTTTTTTGATCTCAGGAAGGAGCAGGAGTTAGTAGGGGAGGCCTGCACCCATCCATGCTTCTGAGCGTGCACTCACACATGCACGCACACTACCACTCATTCACATACACTCACACACACTTGCACTCATGCCCTTTACACTTGCCCTTGCACACTTGCACACACATGCCCTTTACACTGTGCACATTCAGATCCACACCATGTACACTCATACACTGGCACACCCACACATGCATCACACCCCTACACTTGCACTGTCACATACACATACACTTAAGCACATTCACACCCTCATGGTTACACTCACACATGTGCTCACACGCATACACACTCACACCCTCTTTGCATACACACTCCCCCCACTCACTCACCCCAAGCCCACCTGACAGGTGACACACTTTACCTGTGCAGCTGGGATGGCTGGTCCTCTGCCTGCTCTTCGAGGTTCCTTGGGGGCAGCGGCTCATGCTGGTTTTCTCACTGCGGTGTCTTCTGTGGCTTCAGCGTTGCCTAGTGCAGGCTGCCATTCAACAAACGCATTGTCAACAGTCAACCAAAAGAAACCCATTGGCCACCATACCCTGAGGGCTAACCCTGAGGCAGATGCCCTTCCAGATGCCCTCAATAGTTTAACTGATTCCATCGCCCCAGCCTCGGAGGAGAAGCACTGCTGCCTATGCACTCCATTTACAGGTGAGACTGGGAGAGGTTTAGGGAGTGGCCAAGTCCCCTGCCTACACAGCTGCCTCCCAGTCTATCTTCTCACCCTCCCCCTTCTCAGGCTAAAATCACACTCAGTGTTTCTGTGGGATCATTTGATCTGGACATTGTCAGAAAAAATTGCACCAGACAAGTTAAACCTTCAAGGAAGGACTCAGTCAGGACTATTGCAATACGGAAGAGAGAAGGAACTTAACTTTGTTGAAACAAAAGGCTGGAGAGTTTTTAAGTGCCGGGGTGAGATGCTGAGAAGGAACTGGAGACATCAGGAAGAGGTTAGGAAATGCTGTAAAGCTATCTGTGTTGGCTCATTGGAATTTTTCAAAACTGGGAACCTGCCCTTCTACAAAAACTGAAACACAGATGTATCATCTCCTTCAATAATTGCATTTTAAAGGGATGGCTCTGAAGTCTTGAGAAAGACATTCCTGGGTTGCAAAACTAGGAAGAGGCTAGAAGAAAATTTGGGAGAAGATTTGCATCTCAAAGAGGTAGAGAAAGAACTCACAATTGCAAGTTTCCTAAAATAAATCTTCCGTGAAAAAAGGAGGCCTGATGGATGGAACTGGAGGTCATTACGTTAAGTGAAATAAACCAGGCACAGAAGAAAAATACCGCGTGTTCTCACTCACATGTGGGAGCTTAAAACCTGAATCTCATGGAGATAGAAAGTAGATTAGTGGCTACCAGAGGCTAGGGAGCAGAGAAGGGAGATAAAAATAGTTTGATTAATGGGTACAAATAAGTAGGGGTTTTTGTTTTTTTGGAGACAGGATTCTGCTCTGTTGCCCAGACTGGAGTACAGCGATATGATCGTAGCTCACAGTAACCTGGAACTCCTGAGCTCAAGTGATCCTACCACCTCAGCCTCCCCAGTAGCTGGGACTACAGGTGCATGCCACCATGCCAGGCCGATTTTTGTATTTTTTGTAGAGACAGGGTCTCACTAGATTGCCCAGGCTGGTCTCGAACTCCTGGGCTCAAGCAATCCTCCCACCTTTCCAATACAGAGTTTGATAAAAGAAATAAGACCCACTGTTAAATAAATCAGCAGGGTGACTAGGTTACAGTAATCTATTGTACATTTCAAAATAGCTAAAGATAACAAATGTTTCTAGCTTAACGAAAAGGCAAATATATAGGGTGATGAATATCTTGATCACAATGATGTGATCTTTACAAATTATGAGTGTATTTAGTAATCACATGTACCCCCAACATATGTGCATCAATTATGTATCAAAAAAATTGAAACTAAAAAATAAGGAGGTCGAGAGGAAAACTGTAACACCCAGTGAAGCTGAGGGAAACGTGAAGGCTGTCTTAGTCAACAGATTTGCCCTTTTCCCTTTAATCTGCTAATTATCAATTGATACGGTTTGGCTCTGTGTCTCCACCCAGATCTCACCTTGAATTGTAATAATCCTCACATGTTGTAGAAGGGAACTGGTGGGAGCTAACTGAATTAAGGGGGTGGATTTTTCCCATGCTGTTCTCGTGATAAGTGAATGAGTCTCAGAAGATCTGATGGTTTTATAAAGGGCAATTCCCCTGCACACACTCTCCTGCCTACCACCATGTAAGACGTGACTTTGCTCCTCCTTTGCCTTCCGCCATGATTGTGAGGCCTCCCCAACCGTGTGGAACTGTGGATCCATTAAACCTCTTTCCTTTATAAATTACCCAGTATTAGGTATGTGTTTATTAGCAGCATTGAGAACAGACTAATACATCAGTAACTCCCTTTGAGGACATTTTAGCTGTTTGGAAATGTCTGCTCCTATCTTGATTTTTTTTTTTTTTTTTTTTTTTTTTTTTTTTCCTGAGACAAGGTATCGCTCTGTCACCCAGGCTGGAGTGCAGTGGCACGATCTTGAAACTCTCAATATAAATGCCTAAGGTGCAACACTTGGCAGATAAGAAGCCATATGCAGACACATTCTTTTAAAATAACACATCATTATTTGGTTCTTTCTCATGTGAGAGTCAGATGACTCAGAGCCAACATAAATTCCAAGTGGTATGCAGAAAACCAATGCATAGCTGGAGAGGGAAATGAAAGTTAGTATCTGTAGTAAGGCTGAGTCAATGCAAACGGCCACACGGTCATGGATTCACAAAGATCTGGGTGTCCATCATCCTGCAGTCCAACATCTTGCACAGCCTTCAAACGCCAGCTGGCAAATCAAAAGTGGCATATGCAGTAGCAGGAGATCTGTTCACCCTCTATTTCCTCTCATCCCCATGTAGCAATCTGGTGCGATCACATAGCTCACAGCAACCTCAAACTCCTGGACTCAAGTGATCCTACCTCTTCAGCCTCCCTAGTAGCTGGGACTACAGGTGTGTGCCACCCTGCCAGGCTGATTTTTGTAGTTTTTGTAGAGACAGAGTCTCACTAGGTTGCCCAGGCTAGTCTCGAACTCCTGGGCTCAAGCAATCCTCCCGCCTTGCAAATACAGAGTTTGATAAAAGACCTCCTGAGGTCCTATAGAGAGAAGTCTTTAAGCTCCAGGGCAGAGACAATTTGCATTTTTCTCACCACCCACGGAATGCTAACTGGGCAGCCCAGGGTACCCGGGATCTCAGGCCATCGAGTGTCCTTTGAGATGTTAGGAGGAAGCAGAACAGCCAGCTCCCAAATGAAACACAGCAAAATGCTCACCCTTCAAGGGTCTGCTTTTGTTTTGTTTTTCTTTTTTGAAATGGTCTCACTCTGTCGCCCAGGCTGGAGTGCGGTGGTACGATTTTGGCTCACTGCAACCACCACCTATTGGGTTCAAGCAATTCTCCTACCTCAGCCTTCCAAGTAGCTGGGACTACAGGCACGCACCACCACAGTCGGTTAATTTTTGTTTTTCGTTTTTTTGGTAGAGACGGGATTTCACCATGTTGGCCAGGCTGGTCTCAAACTCCTGACCTCAAGTGATCTGCCTGCCTCAGCCTCCTAAAGTGCTGGGATTACAGGCATGAGCCACCGCGCCCGGCCTTCTTCAAGGGTCTGAATCCAGCCAGTGTCCTACGTCATACCTGCTTCAGCCTATGCAATGGAGAGAGCCTGAGATTTTATTTCAATAAGAAAATCTACTGAGTTGCATTACATCAAACTAAAAGGGAGAAACACAAATATAAAAAATAAAAATCCAGAAATTCCAATACTAGGCAACCCTCCAAAATGTGGCAAAGCTCTGTGTATATTAAAAATGTATTGAGTCCGGGCACGGTGGCTCACGCCTGTAATCTCTGCACTTTGGGAGGTTGAGGTGGGTGATCACTTGAGGTCAGGAGTTCAAGACCAGCCTGGACAACATGGTGAAACCCTATCTCTATTAAAAAGAAAAAAAAAACTAGCTGGGCATGGTGGCAGGAGACTATTAATCCCAGCTATTCGGGAGATTGAACCCAGAAAGCGGAGGTTGCAGTGACCCAAGATCACTTCACTGCACTCCAGCCTGGGCGACAGAGTGAGACTCTGTCTCAAAAAAAAAAAAAAGACCATTGAAACATGTGACATCCACCTTTTTGTAATAGTTCCCATGGCCTACACAAATGCATACGAAATGCTTAATATTTTGCTTGCACTATTCTTTTCTGCTGGAAGGGTCGTTCTGATTTAAAAATTATACTTTCCCATTCTTTGCTTTTTCATTAATGCTGTTTTCTTTGCCCCAGGGTTATAGAGTGGAAAGTCCCACAATCTTTTTCTTCTCTATTTTCAGGTAGATGCATTTTATTACTATATTCTATCCATTTATTCCATCTATCCCATTTATCATCTACCTACCTATTATTATCTATCATCTATGTATTCCATCTACCTGTCATTGATCTATCATGTACCAATCTACATTTTTGTCTTGTAGAAAAACGACCTCTTGGCGAGAATGCAAAGAAGGGAACGCTTATACACTGTTGGTGAGAATGTAAAATTGTACATCTTCTATAGAAAACAGTATGTAGATTTCTCAGAGAACTAAAAATAGATCTACCCTTTGACCTAGCAACTCCAGTAATGGTTATCTACTCAAAGGAAAGAAATTATCAGAAAAGACACCTACACTTATATTTTTATTGCAGCACAATTCACAGTAGCAAAATCATGGAATGAACCTGAGTGTTCACTGGATGAAGAAAATGTGGTATACACACACCGAGGAATACTATGCATCTATAAAAAGGAATGAAACTATATCTTTTGCAGCAACATAAATTGAGCTGCAGGTCAATATCCTAAGTGAAATAACTCAGAAACAGAAAATCAAATACCACATGTCCTCGCTTATAAGTCGGAGTTAAAAAAATGGGTACACATGGACCTATAGAATGAAATTAACAGACACAGGACACCTTAAAAAGGGGGAAGGTGGGAGGGGATGAGGGTGGAAAAATTACCTATCTGGTATTACTTTCACTGTTTGGGGGATAGAAAGCCGATCCCCACCACTAGGCAATATATCCATGTAACAAACCTGCACCCTTATGCCCTGAATCTATTTGTTTTTTCAACATTGACTTCCATGGTCACTATTTGTGAAATCACTCCTCATGAACCAGGACTTGCATGTTTTCTTGTTTCTCAGGTGAACTGTCACCCCTACAACTCAGCTTGCAACCAGCCCTGGCCACCACCAGTTTCCCCACACTGAGCTGAATATTGGACATGCCCATCTTAGACATTCCAGCCCATTCTGAAATTCCACATCGATTGACCCGACAAAGTCTGAAGTTCCAGGGCAATTTATCTGGAAAAGCTCACCTGGAATCACGTGTCATTTCAACCAACAACTGTTGAAGAGGACGTAGTATCAAAACCAAGGGTATCAGTTATTTATAAGGGTTTTGTGGTGGTTGGTCCAAGCATCTCTCCTCCACGCCATCACTCCTTTCAAGAGCTGCCTCTGTTTTCTAATTTAGCACAGGAATTTAGATGCCCCTAAATAAGTAGGCATCCAGTATCCACCCACACCAGTTTTTGTGAGAGTACATATGGAGACACTGCCACCACCCCTGCTCTCCTACTGCATACCCCACCATGCCAAAGCGTGGTAGCTCACACCTGAAATCCCAGTGTTTTGGGAGGCCAAAGAGGAGGAACACTTGAGATCAGAGGTCTGAGACCAGCCTGAGCAACACAGTGAGACCTCATTTCTACAAGGAAGTTAAAATATATATATATATATGTAGGGCATAGTGGCACACACCTGTGGTCTCAGCTTTTCAGCAAGCTGAGGCCGGAAGATCACTTGAGCCCAGGAGTTTGAGGATGCAGTGAGCTAGGATTATGCCACTGCACTGTAGCCTGGGCAGCAGAGAGACCCCATCTCTAAAAAGAGGAGGAGGAGGAGGGAAAATGCTGCTCCTTCTCAGACCCAAAGTAAAAAGGTTTTTGGTCTCACACTGACCAGAAAAACATTGATATTTACTTAAGCAATATTAAAAGGGTCACTGCTTTAGAACAGAGGATTAAAGAGAAAGTAAAATCAACACTGAGATAGGAGGACGGAGAACATCAACTGAGTTCCGATGCCAGTGAAGACGAGAAAAGGCTACAACTATCTAGGTGAAATATCTACTTGTCTTAGAAAAAGCCTTTTGGCAGCAACATAAAATTCATACCTGTTAGTTTTTAAATTCCTATGGATGCTGAAGCAAATAACCACAATGTGGGTGGCTGAAAGTAACAGAAGTTTATTCTTTTCCAGTATTGGAAACCAGGAATCTGAGATCAAGCTGTGGACAGGGCTGGACTCACCCTGGAGGCTCTAGGGGGGGTTCCTTCCTGCCTCTCCCAGTTCTTGGTGGCTCCAGGTGACGCTGTCATAGGACAAAGGGCCCCGGGTGCCGACCTCTTGGGGAGGGCCCTGCCCCGCTGCGGCTCGGGGTACCCGCGCAGGGCTACCCCTGCGTCCTGGGTCTCCCCGGGGGGCGCTTGAGGAGGTGGAGCTTCCCCCACAGCCCCGGCGAGTCTCCCCGACCGGCCGGGTGCCTTCCCTGGAAGGCTGACGGCTCCTCTCGGAGGCCGCCCAACGTCACAAAACCTCTTGCGGGTCACCTCGCCTGGGGGACCTCGTGCGCCCTCCCAGGCAGCGACCGCAGGGACACGGGCCTCCATTTGCCCAGCGGCAGGGTCCTAGGCGTGGAATGTACACATTGCTCCCAGTTCGCCCGCCCCCTCCGGCTCGGAGCCCGAGAGCCGCCTGCTCTCATTTCAAATCGGATAATAGGGACGCTGAGAATAACTACGACCAGCACCGCGAAGACGCCCCTCTCGTGGGTCAGAGGTCGGCGCCCCCGCTCCGCAAGCACCCAGCACCCGCCCGGGGACCCCTGGTGGCCTCAGGCCTCCAGGCCCGCCCCGGAGCCCCCTATTGGCCCCTCATTACCGCCCCGAGGCCCTCTGGCCCCCCACACCCGCCCCGAGGCCTGTGGCGCAGTTCTGCGGACGGGGGAGGACCTGCAGGCCGCAAGGCTGCACCAATGCCGCCGCCCGCCCCGACCACCGTCCTGAGGCCAGCAGCGCCTCTCATTGGGCTGCGAGAGCTGCTCGGCTTCCCGGCTGCGTTTCCCGGCCCGAGCGGGAAGGCGACGGCGAAGCGGACTCCGAGCCCAGTCGAGCTGTGAGGACCGATGGGAGGCGAGCCCGCCCCTCGGGCGCGCCCATGGCTTAGGCGAGAGCCGCGGCACCCGATGCGGGCGCTACTGAAGGGCGTCTGGCTGCGGGTTCGGCGGCGGCGCCTCTCCGGCAAGAGCCCTTGGTCCATTATGCGCTTCTTTTTTTGTTGTTTTGGAGACGGAGTCTTGCTCTGTCACGCAGGCTGGAGTGCAGTGGCACGATCTTGGCTCACTGCGAGCTCTGCCTCCCGGGTTCATGCCATTCTCCTGCCTCAGCCTCCCGAGTAGCTGGGACCACAGGCGCCCGCCACCACGCCCGGCTAATTTTTTGTAATTTTAGTAGAGACGGGGTTTCACTGTGTGAGCCAGGATGGTCTCGATCTCCTGACCTTGTGATCCGCCCGCCACGGCCTCCCAAAGTGCTGGGATTACAGGCGTGAGCCACCGCTCCCGGCCTATTGTGCGCTTCTCAGGGCGGCTTCTGCCTCCAGGACCCAGCAGCAGCTGCGGCAGACGTCGGCCGCATAACACGTTCCCGCCCATTGGCCCGCCCTGGCCAGGTGCTGTGCATGTCATCGCGTCGGAAGGAAGTACGCCAATAGGGTGAAGGGGTCAGACAGCACTGACAGCCTTTGCGATGGCCGAGGCGGGACTAGGAGGACGTTCCCGGTAACGATTGGACAGGATCTCGCGTAAGGACGCCTGCGACACTAGAAATAACGAGCAACTGGATTGGCTGCCTCCATCGCAAAGTGGGTGGGTCTTGCATCCTCGGGCCTAATGATTGGTCTTTCCAAGTGCGGGAAGCGGCAAGCATATGGTCTGGAAACATTTGGTACCCAAACGCTGCCAGCCAAAACGTCCGTCTCCCGGGCCGGAGAGGCTCGTCATCGCCGCATACCCATGGTCTCTTGCCTGTCTCTGGGCATCTCTGGCCACGTCCGCCCCGGCCCCCGAAAGGCCCGGCTCTTGGCCGCTCTGCCCTGGTGTGGCGGTGAAGGGAGGGGACCGGGGCCTCGGGGCGGGTGGCGGCCGCACCGCGAGAGCCATGTGCCTCGCAATCTGAGAGCCTGAGCTGCGTGAGGGAGGCCAAGCCCCCGCGAGCCGCAGCCCCTGCCTTGCTAGTTCAACAACACGCGAAAAAGGTAGATGAGAACTGGTGCGGGGATAGGTTTGGGTGGGGTTCACTTGGCACCACCCAATTTCTAAATCGGTCATATTTTCTGAGTAGTTCTACCAACAAAGGTCAAGCTGGAGTCAAGTGCTTTAATCCCAGCACTTTGGGAGGCCCAGCCTAGAGGATACATTGAGGCTATGAGTTTGAGACCAGCCTGGGCAACATAGCAAGACTGCCTCTACAAAAAGTTTTTGGTTTTTGTTGTTGTTGTTGTTTTGAGACGGAGTCTCCCTCTGTCGCCCAGGCTGGAGTGCAGTGGCACAATCTCGGCTCACTGCAACCTCCGCCTCCCGGGTTCAAGCGATTCTCCTGCCTCAGCCTCCTGAGTACCTGGGACTACAGGCACCCTCCACCACGCCTGGTTAATTTTTGTATATATAGCAGAGACGAGGTTTCACCATGTTGGCCAGGCTGGTCTTTAACTCCTGACCTCAAGTGATCCGCCTGCCTCTGCCTCCCAAAGTGCTGGGATTACAGGCATGAGCCACCGCACCCAGCCACAAAAAGTTTTAAAATTACCTGGGCATGGTGGTGCATGCTGGTAGACCCAACTACTTGGGAGACTGAGACGGGAGGATTGCTTGAGGCCAGGAATTTGAGACCAGCCTGGGCAACATAAGGAGACTCCGTATCTAGAAAACATATATATATTAGCTAGGTGTAGTGGTGTACGCCTGTGGTCCCAGCCACTCAGGAGGCTGACGTAGAAGGATCGCTTGAGCCCAGGAGGTCAAGGCTGCGGTGAGCTATGATCGCACCACTGCACTCTTTGCTGGGCCAGAGCCAGACCCTGTCTCCAAGAAAATAAAAGGACACAGCCACACACAGGGATGACCATGTGAGGACACAGGGAGGATCGCTTCAGCCTGGGAAGTGGAGGCTGCAGTGAGCTATAATCACGCCACTGCACTTCCCAGGCTCAAGCGATCCTCCCACGTCAGCCTCCCGAGTAGGCGGGGCCACAGGTTTGTGCCACAATTCCGGGCTAATTATTTGTAGAAATGAAGACTTCATATGTTGCTCAGGCTGGTCTTAAACTCCTGAGCTCCCATGATCCTCCCGCCTTGGCCTCCCAAAGCGCTGGTATTATAGGCATGAGCCACTATGCCTGGACCAATTCTTAAGTGGTGACTTGACTTGTTTATTAGTTAATGTCTCACTCAGCTTCCTTCAAATGCTGAGCCTCCGTCCTCTTGCTAAGCTCTTTTAAGAAGGTTGTGTACCATGTCAACCTGTTCTAAATATTTGAGGAGAGAAAGTTCTAGAATTCACGTCCCCACCAACTTTCTTTTTTTCTTTAAAAAAAATTTTTTAAGAGACACAGTCTTGCTCTGTTGCCTGGGCTGGAGTGTGGTGGTGCAATCACAGCTCACTGTAGCCTCGACCTCCTGGGCTCAGGTGATCCTCCTACTTCAGTCTCCCAAGTAGGTGGGACCACAAGTGTGCATAACCATACCCAGCCAATTTTTGTTTGTTTGTTTACTTTTTGTAGCGGAGAGGTCTCGATCTCCTGGCTTCACATGATCCTCCCGCCTCAGCCTCCCAAAGCACTAGTATTACAGGCATGAGCCACCGTGCATGGCCACCACTGACTTTCTGAACCCCAAGTGTATTAGCCACCATAACAGACACCTTTTGTCTGATACATTCTGTGGATCATATTCCTTTTTTATATATAATTTTACCTTTTATTTTAGATTTGAGTGGTACAGGTACAGGTTTGTTTCATGGGTATATCATGTGACACTGAGGTTTGGAATGCAGATGATCCCATCACCCAGGTACTGAGCATAGCACCCAACAGGTAGTGTTTCAGCCCTGGCCCCTCCATCTCTCCACCCTCTAGTATTCCCCAGTATCTACTGTTCCCAACTTTATATCCATGTATAGATTATGTTTCTTAGAGTTCTCTAAATAATGGGGCAGGGAAGGTAGTATGAATGATGCAAAGGTGTGGCAAATTGATTCTGCAAAATTAACCTTTTTTGAATAAAATATTCAATTTTCTGAAGCGAGCAGGCTACTTTCTCAAGCAAAATTTCATTTGAATCCTCCACCCCCAGCCTGCAGAGAGAGAGGGAGGGAGGGAGACCTCTTAAGAGTTTTATTTGTTCTCTTGCAGTCTTATGACTTACTTCTTAATGAAAACCCTTATTGTTTTCTAAGAGAAAAAAAAGAGAGAATGAATGCGATGTTCGAAATGGGATTATGTAGAAATTTTAGGAGCATAAAGAGAAATTGAAGAATTATGAAAACAAAGGCCAGAAAAGCAAACAGTGTTCTTCCTCTACGTAGCAGCCAGATGGCGTTTTAGGTAAATACACCGCAAACTGCACAGCCAGGTCCCCATCTCAAAGGGCTTTCCACGGAGCAAAAGCAGTTTTGATTGTATCGTCATCACCACCATCAACTTTTTTTTCCACTCACATGATGTATGCCAATATCATTATTCTCGTTATTTGTATAACCATCATCATCATCAATGTCTCGTGAATTTTTGCATGTTATTTTTAACATAGCATGTAAACAGCACCTCCCCACAGAAAAACTAGCTCAGGATAAACATCTCTAAGAGTATTTCATAGGAGCTGATAGTTTGACCAACAAAAAAATGTTTTCTTTTCCCAAAATAAAGTTCTGTGGCTTGTCTCAGGGAAAGTTTTTTATTTGTTTATTTGTTGGATTTTTGGTTTGGTTTGGTTTTGTCTCATTTCTGGGTTTGGTGGTTGGTGATTGAGTTTGTTTCTGGCTTAAAGGGCACCCTTGATGAAGAAATGTTTATGTTTTCAGATATGTAGGCTTTAGTAAACTAGCTCACTCTGAGAAATCTAAAGTTTCAATTGCTCTGTGAACACCACTGAAAGAATCCACCTTCCTTCTCAAACCACATTCTCAAGGGCAGACTTGAGGATGCTAGAACTCCCGTCCCCTCTCCCCTCTCCCCTCCCCCTCTCGCCTCCCCTCCTCCCCTCGCCTCCCCTCCTCCCCTCCTGAGGCTCTGTTGCCCAACCTCCGCCTCCCGGATTCAAGCCATTCTCCCTGCCTCAGCATCCCCAGTAGCTGGGATTACAGGCACCCAGCACAATGCCCAGCTAAGTTTTGTATTTTTAGTAGAGATGCAGTTTTGCCATGTTGGCCAGGCTGGTCTCAAACTCCTGACCTTAGGTGATACACCCACCTCGGCCTCCCAAAGTGCTGGGATTATAGGCGTGAGCCACTGTGCCCAGCCTAGAACCATTTTCAACAACAAAAGACTCAACACATTCATGCTTCCATGCGACATGGCAAGTCCACTTCGAGATGGTGCCTTTATTTACCTTTGATTATTCTTCACCATACACCCATCTGACTTTGTAGAATCTTCACAATGATGAACAGCCCAAGACTCATATGGCCAGAACTGAGACCTGAGACTGTCAACGAGAACAAAGTGTCCCGATATTTATTTCTGCTTGGACTGTTATTCAAGATATTCAGTATATTCAATAAATATTCAATGCTGTTCAAAATACTCAATAACAGATACAGGAACTGTCCAAGGAGAAGGACTCTGGTCTCAATGGCAAGATGATGTCCTGGGTCAGGCATTGCCAACATGAACCATGAGGAGATTGGGAGTCCCAATCTGGGGTGTGGCATCCAGAGAGCTTAGGTCTCGGACAGAGGCTGTTTAACCTACCACTGCAGAAGTGTGGCCATATTTTAAGCCCAAGAATGTCCCAAGAAATATTGTAAAGCCAAGAAGTGTGTACGCACCGGCTGATCAGCCTTGTTTTTGCTCAAATCCATCTTATGAGTGTTTGGTAGTAGAATCCTCCATTCAAACAATCTAACCCAAAACAAATGGAGACATTGAATGATTCCAAGTAAACAACTAGCTCTCGAATTCAGGGGAAAGAAATGGCCATATTTCAACTCATTCTGAGCATATCCTTTTAAGGTAGAGAAAGAGGCAGAAAAAAATAGTATGTACTTCCTGACGCAGCAATGCTCTCTCATTCCATAGAATGTTGTAGCAGCCCCCTCAAGACTGATAATGACCTGCAGAATGAATACCAAGGACACTCACAGGATATAGGGGTCTTCTTGAAGCTTTACAGTTCTAGCCTGTCCCTCTTCTGGCACATTGCCCCAGTGGGAGCAGGCTTTTTTGTGGAATTAAAAAGTAACCAGGAATTCCCCGATTATACTAGGTTGGTACAAAAGTGATTGCAGTTTTGAGAGCGTGCGCGTGTGTGTGTGTGTGTCTAAAATGGAGTCTCGCTGTGTTGCCCAGGCTGGAGTGCAGTGCCATAATTTCGGCTCACTGCAGTCTCTGCCTCCTGGGCTCAAGCGATTCTCGTGCCTTGGCCCCCCAAGTAGCTGGCACCACAGGCACGCACCACCATGCCCAGCTATTTTTTGTATTTTTAATACAGATGAGGTTTCACTATGTTGACCAGGCTGGTCTTGAACTCCTGACCCCAAGTGATCCGCCCACCTTGGCTTCCCAAATTTTTGAGATTACAGGCATGAGCCACTGCGCCCAGTCTGGCCATTACTTTTAATGGCAAAAACTGCAATTACGTTTGCACCAACCTAATTTATAAGCCTACATTTCGGTTTACGCCAATCCTCCAGCAACTATACTTCAGAATGGCATGGAAAAAATACGCAGCTTTTCAGGGAAGTAGAACCATTGGTGCCTGTAACTGTCTGTAAAAGCCACTTTCTCCTCAGCCGTGGGATGCAGGAGGCATGTTCTTCCTGCTGAGTCATGAGGATGTAGCCTCTGCCACATTCTGAGATCAAATTCCAAGATTCATCTGGGGGTCCTCAGTCATCACTGCCTAGTGTAAAACTCCAGCTCCAATGAACAACTTGAAAGTGGAAGAATCGGATACATGCGCCACTACTCCCAGGGTAGCATCAAATCCAACATCTTCTGGCAAACTCAAAGCATGGATGCTAAACACAGAAATACACTCCTGACGGGAATGTTTTCATGCACGTCCGTGTGAAGAGACCACCAAACAGGCTCTGTGTGAGCAGTAAAGCTTTTTAATCACCTGGGTGCAGGCGGGCTGAGTCTGAAAAGAGTCAGCGAAGGGAGACGGGTGGGGCCGTTTTATAAGATTTGGGTAGGTAGTGGAAAATTACAGTCAAAGGGGGTTGTTCTCTGGCTGGCAGGGGTAGGGGTCACAAGGTACTCAGTGGGGGAGCTTTTGAGCCAGGATGAGCCAGGAGAAGGAATTTCACAAGGTAATGTCATCAGTTAAGGCAGGAACATTTTCACTTCTTCTGTGATTCTTCAGTTACTTCAGGCCATCTGGATGTATAAGTGCAGGTCACAGGGGATATGATGGCTTAGCTTGGGCTTAGAGGCCTGACAGATGTAAATTAACTCCGCTGCAGTGAAAAGCAGTTTGGAGAGTTCTCAAGGAACTCAGAACTACCATTCAACCCAGCAATCCCATTACTGTTTATAAACCCAAGGAAAAATACATTCTTCTAACCTAAAGACAACTGCACGTACATGTTCATTGGAGCTCTATTCACAATAGCAAAGACACGGAATCAACCCCGGTGCCCATCCATGTGGAGTGGGTAAGGAAAATGTGGTACATATACACCATGGAATACTACACAGCCATAAAAAAGAATAAAATCACGTCCTTTGTAGCAACAAAGATGCAGCTGGAGGCCATTATTCTAAGCAAATTAATTCAGGAGCCAAATATGGGGCATATTCTCACTTATAAAGTGGGAAGTAAACATTGGGTACTCATGGACATAAAGATGGGAACCATAGACACTGGGGACTACTAGAGGGGAGAGGAGGGGAAGGGGACAGGGCTGGAAAAGTGCCTCTTGGGTACTATGCTCACTACCTGAGTGACGGGATTCATACAGGAGCTAGAAAGAAATTATTCAGGCAGATAGGGTAAAAGAGTCCTCGGCGGAATTTCTCTTTTAACAAAAAGCAGCTCCAAAATCATTTCTTTTCTAACAAAGAGCAGCCTGAAAAATCATGCTGCAGACATAGATAAGCAAGCTGGAAGCTTGCACAGGTGAATACCGGCAGCTGTGCCAATACAAAAGGGCTACGTGGGGGCCAGGCACGTTCAACATGGAGGCTCCATCTTCCCTTTTCTTTGTCACCGTGTGTACCTTAAAGGAACAGGCAACATAGTGCCAACCAGGTAGAGAATCCATCTGCATAATAAAAGATTAGGGTGAAAGTGGCCAGGTTTGGGTGCCCTATGCAAATGGCATGCCTATTCCTAACCAGTTTTTTTGTGCCCTATGCAAATGACACACCTGGTCCAACCAATCTTTTGCACTCTGTGTAAATCAGACACCACCTCATCAAGCTCATCTATAAAACCCATTGCATTTTGTTGCAGACCAGAAAACCCACTCGGGACCTCCTCTCTGCAGGAGAGAGCTCTTCTTGTTCCTTCACCTATTAAACCTCCGCCCTTAACCTCACTTCTTGTATGTCCACATCCTTGATTTCCTCAGCGTGAGACAACAAACCTCAGGTATCACCCTAGATGAACAACGCTGCTTCAGAATCATTCATACCCCAGACCTCAGCATCACGCATTATATCCATGTAACAAACACACATGTGCCCCCTGAATCTATAATAGAAGTTGACATTTAAAAATACACTCTAAAGGACATATATTGTATGATTTCACGTATATCAGTACCTCTAGAGTAGGCAAATTCATGGAGTCAGAAAGTAGAATGGTGGTTACTAGGGGCTGGGGGAGTAGAGAATGGGGAGTTAGTGTTTAATGGGGACAGAGTTTCAGGTGGGAAGATGAAGAATTTCCAGAGGTGGATGGTGGTGACAGATGCACAATATGAGTGCACTTAATGCCACTCAACTGTACACTTGAAAATAGCTAAAATGGTCAGTTTTGTCTTATGTATACTTTGCCACACAATTCTTTTTTTGAGATGGTGTCTTGCTATGTGGGCCAGGCAGGTCTTGAACTCCTGGGCTCAAGCGATCTTCCCACCTTAGCCTCCCAAAGTGTTGAGATTACAGGCGTGAGCCACAATTTCTAAAACGACACACAGCGTTTGCCACAGTTTCTACAACGACATATAGAGACTTGTTATCTTTATAAAGGAAGAGCAGTGAAGGGCATGCAGACTAGAAAGAGAGCCGTTTCCGAGGCTCATCTTTGACCCCTGGTTTCCAGGCACCTGTCCCTGTGACCCATCGCAGCCCATGTGCTGCACACCTCTCCCAGGAATGTATTATTTGTCCTTTTTCTCCAAAACTGCCAAAGTTAATATTTTGTCATAAGCAGCCCTACTTGTGAACCACGCAGCAATGCTCTGGAGGAAAAACATACAAACTCACTTTCTCTGGTGACTGGAAGAAGCTCTTTCATCAGAAACTGGGTTGAAAGTGTTGGATGAAAACGAAAACCCCGATCTCACTGGAGCTGGTGCATGGCAGCTCGAGCCTGTGGTTAGTGAAGCCCCAGGGCTCCCTCCTCCGCAGGCTGATAGCGCATCAGCGGCTGGGGCTGATAGTGAACCCTCCGGGGACTGCATCTCTCCCAAGAACTCTCTCACTGCGAGTGAGAAAGCAGAAACAAGTGTGGTTTTCCTTAATAATTCCTCAGGATGAGAAAGCAGAAACAGGCGTGGTTTTCCTTAATAATTCCTCAGGATGAGAAAGCAGAAACAGGCGTGGTTTTCCTTAATAATTCCTCAGGATGAGAAAGTAGAAACAGGTGTGGTTTTCCTTAATTCCTCAGGACTCGCAGGCAGACCAAACAATTAGCCTACATGTGAAATAAACATGAAGTTTCCCTATCAGGAACCAATCTAAATGCCCGGATATTTAAATGATGCCAGCCCAATACAGCCCAAGGGTGATCAGAAACCCATCCCATTACAGGGAGCTTCAGAACGTGACAAACCAGTACTTCAAGGGTGAACGATTAAAAGGTTTGAGAATGTACCATAGTTGGTGTAAGAAAAAAAAAAAGAGAGATACAGAGACAGAGACAGGGTCTGGCTCTGTCGTCCAGGCTGGGGTGCAGTGGTGCAATCGCAGCTCACTGCAGCCTCAAACTCCTGAGCTCAAGCAATCCACCTGCCTCAGCCTCTCTAATACCTGGGGCTACAGGTGCACGCCACCACACTCAGCTAATTTTTAATATTTTGTAGAGATGGGGGTCTCACAATGTTGCCCAGGCTGGTCCTGAGCTCCTCAGCCTCCTGAGTAGCTGAGACTACAGGCATGTGCCACCACATGCAGCTATTTTTAAAAATTTTCTGTAGACATGGGGTTTCAATGTGTTGCCCAGTCTGGTCTCAAACTCCTGGGCTCAAGCAATTGCCTCACCTCAGCCTGCCAAGTATCTGAGACTATAGGTGTGTGCAAACACACTCAGCTAATTTTTTATTTTTTGTAGACACGGAGTCTCGCTGTGTTGCCTAGGCTGGTATCAAACTCCTGGGCTCAAGCGCTCCTCCTGCATCAGCTTCTCAAAGTCCTGGGATTACAGGCATGAGCTACCGCACTCAGCCTCATTTTCTTTCTCTGCTTTTTGCAGAAAAAAGACAATTAGAATTATGTCAGGAAAAAAGCCAAGGAAACCTGATCCATGTTTAACACAGGGAAGACACTTTTTTTTTCTTTTTTTTTTTTTTTTGAGATGGAGTCTCACTCTGTCGTCCAGACTGGAGTGCAGTGGCGTGATCTTGGCTCACTGTAACCTCCACCTCGCAGGTCCAAGCGATTCTCCTGCCTAAGCCTCCCAAGTAGCTGGGATTACAGGCACGTGCCATCACGCCTGGCTAATTTTTGTTTTTTTAGTAGACACGGGGTTTCACCATGTTGGCTGGTCTCAAACCCCTGATCTCAGGTGATCTGCCTGCCTCGGCCTCCCAAAGTGTTGGGATTACAGGCATGACCCACTGCACCCAACCAACACTTTTATTTCAAATACAAATAAAATTTGAGTTAGGAGGAATAAGTTCAAGGGATCCATTGTATAATATGGGGACTATAGTTCACAACAATGTATTGCATACTTGAAAATCACTGAGAGCAGATTTTAAATATTCTCATCACACACATAAAAGATAAATATATAAGGTGATACATATGTTAATTAGTTCAATTTAGCCACTCTGCAATGTACACGTATTTCAAAACATCATATTGTACATCATAAATATATGCTATTTTTATTTGTCAATTTTTAAAAATATAAAAAGAGGCCGGGCACGGTGGCTCACGCCTGTAATCCCAGCACTTTGGGAGGCCGAGGTGGGTGGATCTCAGGGGTTTGAGACCAGTCTGGTCAACATGGTGAAACCCCATCTCTACTCAAAATACAAAAATCAGCCAGGTGTGGTGGCATGTGCCTGTAATCCCAGCTACTTGGGAGGCTGAGACAAGAGAATTGCTTGAACCTGGGAGATGGAGGTTGCAGTGAGCCGAGATGGTGCCACTGCACTCCAGCCTTGGCGACAGAGTGAGACTCCATCTCAATAAATAAATAAATAAAAATCCATCCTGCCAAATCCTTTTTTAAGAATGTTGTTGTTTCCATTGACATATAATAACTGTCCATATTCCCGGGATACACAGTGATATTTCAATATATATAATGTATAGTGGTCACAGCAGGGTAATTGGCATATTCATCATCTCACACATGTACCATTTGTTTGTGTTGGCAACATTTAATATCCTCTCGGCTACTTGAAACTGTATATTATTGTTGCGTAGAGTCATCCTACAGTGCTATAAAACACTAGAACTTACTCCCACTCTCTACCTATAACTTTGTATCCTTTAACAAATCTTACTTTTAAGTAGGCAGTTGGGTTCACAGTTTCATGCAAAACTCATGCCTGCAAATGATGTACAACAGTCTCCCAGGTGAAAAGGCAACTAAAAATGATAAAGTTCAGGCTTTGCTTCTGGTACTTAGTGATTTGTATTTTGTAGCTTGCCCACTTCCCAAAAACTCATGATCCATGAGTCGACCGAGAGTATTTTCACACCAGTAGTTACCATTTTAGGGAGACCAAAAAAAAAAATGCTTTTTTGAGAAGAAGAAAATTACCTTAGTTGTACAACATTGGGGCAAAGTGATTTTGATGAAATCTGTAGTCACACAATGACTTGCATTGATAGAGCTTGCTGAAGACAGAATTTGTTACCCCCATATCAAAATTGAACCCCCAAGGTGATGGTGTTAGGAGGTGAGGCCTTTGGAACGTGATGAAGTCAAGAGCCTCATGAATGGCACTAATGCCCTTATAAAAGGGACCTCAGAGAGCTCTCTCACCCTTTCCACCATGTGAGGACACGGCGAGAAGGTGCCAAATCTATGAACCAGGAAGACTTCACCAGACAATGAATCTGCCACACCTTGATCCTGGACTCCAGAGCTGTGAGCAGTAAATGTCTTTTCTTTAACCCCTTTCCCATTTGCCCCGAGAATACTCTTGTCTCTAATCTCAATGTAACAGAAATGTATATGATTTTACATTAGGATTAGACACAAGTTCTGTTTAGAAATAACTCCAAGAACAGTTTTTGTATTTTATTTTCACATTGAAAATCCATTAGATTTCCTTCAGCCTCAAAGAGCGAGTGTGTTTATGTAAAATTAAATGAGTGCAGGCAGCAAGCTGTACCTTTTTTTTTTTTCTAAACGGGAAATGGGTTAAAAGCCATTCATTGTATAGTATTTTGTCATAGCAGTCCAAATGAACTAAGTCAGAGCTCCAATGGCGTACCCCAGAGGATAGGAAACATTAGTGTCATCTTGCTACTGTTTTGATGTTCTTTTTGTAAAGGAGGAAGGAAGGAAACACCCCATGAATTCTCTCTGGGCAAGACCTTTTATCTTTTTTTTTTTATTTTATTTTTTTTAAGACGGAGTTTTGCTCTTGGCGCCCAGGCTGGAGTGCAGTGGTGCAATCTTAGCTCATTGCAACCTCCGCCTCCGGGGCTCAAGAGATTCTCCTGCCTCAGTCTCCCAAGTAGCTCGGATTACAGGTGTGCACTACCACACCAAGCTAATTTTTGTATTATTAGTAGAGACGGGGTTTCGCCATATTGGCCAGGCTGGTCTCGAACTCCTGGCCTCAAGTGATCCATCCACCTCGGCCTCCCAAAGTGCTGGGATTACAGGTGTGAGACACTGCACCCAGCCCCGGATAATTTTTCTTATTATTTATTTATTTATTTGAGACAGAGTCTCTTTCTGTCGCCCAGGCTGGAATGTGGAGTGCAGTGGCGCGATCTCGGCTCACTGCAACCTTCACCTCCTGGGTTGAAGCGATTCTCCCACTTCAGCCTTCTGAGTAGCTGGGATTACAGGTGTGTACCACCACACCCGGCTAATTTTAGTATTTTTAGTAGAGATGGGGGTTTCACCATGTTATCCAGGCTGGTCTCGAACTCCTGACCTCAGGTGATCCGCCCACTTCGGTCTCCCAAAGTGCTGGGATCACAGGCGTAAGCCACTGCGCCCAGCCCCAGCTAATTTTTTTATTTTTTATAGAGACGGGGTCTCGCTCTGTTGCCCAGGATGGTCTCAAACTCCTGGGCTAAAGAAATCCTCCCACTTCAGCTTCCCAAAGTGCTGGAATTATGGGTGTGAGCCACTGCGCCCAGCAGGAAGCACTTCTTGGGTGTCAAATGTGTTTACCCCAAGTGACTTTCCTGAGGCTGCCGTAATACAGTATCACAACCTGAGCAGCTTAAAACAACTGGAATTGATCGTCTCCTGGTCCTGGAGGCCAAGAGTCTGAAATCAAGGAATGTCGGGGCTTCGCTCCCTCCGGAGGCTCTAGGGGAGGCTTTAGGGGCGGCTCTAGGGGAGGCTCTGGGGGAGGCTCTAGGGGAGGCTCCGGGGGAGGCTCCTTCCTGCCTCTCCAAGCTCCTGGGGGCTCCAGGCATCCCTGGGCTTATGGCCGCATCGCTCCAGTCTCTGCCTCCATCTGTACGTGGCCTTCTCCTCTGTGTCTGTGTCTCCTCTTTCATCTCTTAGAAGGACACCTGTCATTGGATGCAGGACTCTCCCTAACCCAGGATGAGCTCCTTTTGGAATCCTTAACGAATAATATCTGTAAAGACTCTATTTCCAAATCAGATCCCATTCACAGGTTCTGTGAATTTAAAGGGGTTAGGATCCTCAAGTGGAGGATCCTTCCTGCCTCTCCAGCTCCTGGGGGCTCCTGGCGTCCCTGGACTTGCTGCTGCATCACTCCAGTCCCTGCCTTCTCATGTGGCCTCCTTTTCTGTGCCTGTCTCCTCTTCTGTCTCTTAAAAGGATACTTGTCAGGGGACTCAGGGCCCACCCTAATCCAGGATGAGCTCATCTTCAGATCCTTAACCTACATCTGCATCACTTACATCACACACATCCTTCAGGACATCTGTGAAGGCTGGATTTCCAAATAAGGCCCCATTCACAGGTACTGGGGGTTCAGGTTTCAACATATCTTCATTGGGCATATGATTCAACCCTCAACAAAGGAATGTGAATCCATGGTAAACTCTTCTGTGCTTTCAAGCATTTATCTAGCCCCTTCATTATATGGGCTTTCCCCTTCTGCAAATTTATTTTTACAAGTAATAGCCATAGCTGTGATTGTTGAAGCACTCATGATGTGCCATCCACTTCTTAACTTCTTTGCAAACCACAATCATATAATTGTCACCCAAATCCTACCAGGAAAGTACTACTGTATTTTATAAATGTGGAAACAAAAGTTTGGAGACATTAAGACAAGTCTAATATTTCACAGCTAAAACATGGTGGGTTTCCACTCTGAAGTATATCTCCAAGAGAAATGAAAACATGTGCTCACGTAAACTCTCAAACACACATTCACAGCAGCATTATTCATGGTAGCCTAAAGGTGGTAACAACCTCAAATGGCCTGTCAGCAAACGAATGTGTAAACTAAATGTGGTCCATCCATATCATGGAATATTCTTCAGCCCTAAAAAGGACTGAAGCTCTGACACAGGCCGCCACATGAGTGAGCCTTGAAGGCATTTTGCTAAGTGACGGAAGCCAGTCGTAAAACGCTGTGTTCTGTGTGATCCCATGTAAAGGATAATTCAAAACAAGGAAGTCTATAAAGATGGAAAGTAGATTGTGGTTGCTTAGGGATGGGGACAGGGGGTGTTAAGGTGGTTATAGCTAAAGGGTACAAAGTGTCTTACCAAAGAAATCAAATGCTCGGCCGGGAGTGGTGGCTCACGCCTGTAATCCCAGCACTTCGGGAGGCCTAGGCAGGTGATCACCTGAGGTCAGGAGTTCGAGACCAGCCTGGGCAACATGGTGAAATCCTGTCTCTACTAAAAATACAAAAATTAGCTGGGCGTGGTGACGCGTGCCTTAATCTCAGCTACGCAGGAGACTGAGGCAGGAGAATCGCTGGAACCCGGGAGGCGGAGACTGCAGTGAGCTGATATCACGCCACTGCGGTCCAGCCTGGCAACAGAGTGAGACTCTGTCTCAAAAAAAAAAGAAATCAAATGCTCTAAAACTGATAGTGGTGATGGTTGCACAACTCTGAATATACTACGAAACACTGAACTGCATGCCTTAAGTGGGCAAATGATATCGTATGTAAGCTATATCTCAATAAAGTTGTTAAAAAAAACTAGTTTCTACCCAAAGGAAAATGGTATGTTGGTAGACACGTATGTTCATCACAGCACTATTCACAATAGCAAAGACATGGAATCAATCCAGGGCCCATCCATGGCAGACTGGATAAAGAAAATATGGTACCTATACACCAAGGAATACTACACAGCCATAAAAAGAACAAAATGATGTCCTTTGCAGTAACATGGATGGAGCTGGAGGCCATCATCCTAAGGAAATTAAGGCAGGAACAGAAAGTCAAATAGCGCATCTTCTCATTTACAAGTGGGAGCTAAACATCGGGTACCCATGGACATAAAGATGGGAACAATAGACTCTGGGGACTGCTAGAGGGGAGAGGAAGGAAGGGGGACAAGGGCTAGAAAGGTACTTATCAGGTACTAGGCTCACTACCTGGGTGACAGGTCCATTAGGAGCCCAAACCTCAGCATCATGCAATATACCCAGGTCAGAAACCTGCACATGTACCCCTGAGTCTAAAATAAACATGTTAAAAATTAAAAATTAAATAATTTTAATTTAACTTAAATTTTTAAAAAATTGGCCAGGCACAGTGGCTTATGTCTGTAATCCCAGCACTTTGGGAGGCCGAGGTTGGCAGATCACTTGAAGCCAGCAGTTCGAGACCAACCTGGCTAACATGGTAAAACCCTGTCTCTATGAAAAATACAAAAATTAGCCTAACTTGGTGGTACATGCCTATAATCCCAGCTACTCAGGTGGCTGAAGGAGGAGAATCTCTTGACCCCGAGAAGTGGAGGTTGCAGTGAGCCAAGATTGCAGCACTGCGCTCCAGCCTGGGCAACAGAGTGAGACTCTATCTCAAAAAGTAAAAATAAAAATAAAAAATTAGCTGGACGTGGTGGTGTGTGCTTTTCATCCCAGCTACTTGAGACCATGCCACTGCACTCCAGCCTGGGCGACACAGAGAGACCCTGCCTCAAATAAATAAATAAATAAATAAATAGAATTAGAAAGACCCATAAGAGCATTACTCCACCAAAAACCAAAAATACTTCAAATGAAAAATAGCATGTAATTTTACGTAATGTGGAAAAGACAATGATTTGAAATGCATTGAAGTTTTGTTTTAATAAAATAATGATGAAGTAGTAGGTTGAAGATTCAAGGCCAGACTTACACCTGCGTACCTTCTCATCCTCTGAACACAATAAGGACACATTCTCTCCGTTGTATAGCGCCTTCTATAACCCATTGCACAACAAAAACTTTATCATCATTTCCCTGTTGCAGTTTCAATTTCTTCCCAGGTACTTTTCACAGCCCGTCTGTATCTTCTCTTCGTTAAACTTCTTCTTCCTATCTATAGATCTGTTTAACACAGAACTAACATCTCTGACCCAAATGGCACACTGCTATTTATTTAAATCTAAGATCGCAGATCTGGAAGAAATCATGAATAATAATCTAGTCCAGGTGTCCTGAGTCGTAGGTTAAAAAACATCTCAAGTGGAATCAACCCAAATGACCATCAGTGGATGAAGAAAAATACAACGTGGTCCATCCACACAAGGGAACATGATGCAGCCCTAGGGAGGAATGCGGCTCGGACACAGGTTGCAGTGTGGGTGCACCTGAATAACACCACGCTCAGCAAAACAAGTCAGACACAAAAGACCACGTGCTATATGATGCCATTTATATAAAGTGTCCAACATAGGCAAATCCACAGAGACAGAAAATACATGGCCATTAGAGGCTGGGGAGGCAGAATGGGAAGTGACTGCTAGTGGGTACAGGGTCTCGTTTTGGAAATATGAAAATGTTCTGGAACTAGATAGAGATGTGGTTGTGAACATACTAAATCTCACTGAGTTGTACACTTTAAAATGGTGAATTTCGCCAGGTGCAGTGGCTCACGCCTGTAATCCCAACACTTTGGGAGTCCAAGGTGGGTGGATCACCTGAGGTCAGGGGTTCGAGACCAGCCTGACCAACGTGGTGAAACCCCGTCTCTACTAAAAATACAAAAACTAGCCGGGCATGGTGGTGGGCGGCTGTAATTCCAGGTACTTGGGAAGCTGAGGCAGGAGAATTGCTTGAACCCAGGAGGCAGAGGTTGCAGTGAGCTGAGATTGTACCACTGCACTCCAGTCTGGGCAACAGAGTGAGACTCTGTCTCAAAAATAAATAAATAATAAAAATAACAAAATGTTGAGTTTTATATTCTATAAATTTCCTCTCCATAGAGAAAAAATTAGTCTTCTCCTAAGTCTCAAAACCTACAGTGGGCATCACTTCAGTTACCCCAAAAGTTAAGAGCCAGGGCCAGGCACAGTGGCTCATGCATGTAATCCCAGCATTTTGGGAGGCCAAGGGAAAAGGATCACTAGAGCCCAGGGGCTCAAGACCAGTGGGGCAACACAGCACGACCCCAACCTTACAAAAAATAAAAAACTAAGTGGGCATGGTGGAGCACACCTGTGATCCCAGGAACTCAGGAGGCTAAGCTGGGAGGATCACTTCAGCCCAGGAAGCCAAGGCTGCAGTGAACCATGATTGCACAACTGCACTCCAGCCTGGGCAACAGAGCAAGACCTCATCTCCAAAAAAAGTTTAATTTAAAAAGAAAGTTAAGAGCGGAGACAATCCTGTCCTTCCCATCCCCGCATTGTCCAACACTCAACAGACAAACAGATACCAGTCTTCCTTTATATTTTTTTTCTTTTTTGAGACAGAGTCTTACTCTGTTTCCCAGGCTGGAGTGCAGTGGTGCAATCTCAGCTCACTGCGACCTCCGCCTCCTGGGTTCAAGCAATTCTCCTGCTTCAGCCTCCCAAGTAGATGGGATTACAGGCATGCGCCACCACACCTGGCTAATTTTTGTATTTTTAGTAGAGACAGGGTTTCACCATGTTGGCCAGGCTGGTTTCAAGCTCCTGATCTCAAGTGATGCGCCCACCTTGGCCTCTCAAAGTGCTGGGATTACAGGTGTGAGTCACCGCGCCCAGCCCTTCCTTTATATTTTTGCATGGCTTCATCTTAAAAGATTTATCTGTGCACCTCTCTGGGGAAATTTTTGCAAACAAATGTTTCTGTCTTGCCATTGGGAATTTGAAAGATGTTTAAATCTTATTGACTTTACAACCTTTCGTGGGTTTCCTAGAAGACAACACAGAAACCTGATGGACGTAGAAGGGAAGGGTAATATAGAATTAGCAGAAAGTTTATCAATTAAGATCTATACTTATTTATAAGATAATAACATTGGCCTCATCATGAAAAAAGTGCAGGTAAGTGGCACACCAATTATATCCCAGCTAGAAGTAACAAACAATCAATGGTGTGAAAAGATAATTCTACTTATCATGTGGTCAGAAACACCTGAAAGTACCTCAAGCATATAGAGCTTCCAGTGCTGGGTGACCAGGGGAGAAAACCATGAGTTTTCAAACCTGTCCCAGCATGTCCCTGAAGTTTTCACTTACTTTTTTTTTTTTTTTTTTTTAAGACGAAGTCTAGCTCTGTTGCCCAGGCTGGAGTGCAGTGGCGCGATCTCAGCTCACTGCAAGCTCCGCCTCCCGGGTTCATGCCATTCTCCTGCCTCAGCTTCCTGAGTAGCTGGGACTACAGGCGCCCATCACCACGCCCAGCTAATTTTTTTGGATTTTTAGTAGAGATGGGTTTCACCGTGTTAGCCAGTATGGTCTCGATCTCCTGATCTCGTGATCCGCCCGCCTCAGCCTCCCAAAGTGCTGGGATTACAGGCATGAGCCACCGTGCCCAGCCAGTTTTCACTTACTTTTTTTTGGCGGGGGTGGGGATTGGGGGGCAGGGTCTCCATCTGTTGCCCAGGCTGGAGTGCAGTGGCACGATCATAACTCACTGCAACCTCAAACACCCAGTCTCAAGTAATCCTGCCACCTCCCAGCCTCCCAAGTAGCTGGGACCACAGGCATGCGCCACCGTACCTGGCTAATTTCAAATTTTTGGTAAAGACAGGTTCTCACTATGTTGTCCAAACTGGTCTCAAACTCCTGGGCTCAAGGAATCCTCTGCCCTCAGCCTCCCAGAGAGCTAAAGTTATGGGCATGAGCCACTGTGCCCCGACTTTCACTTACTTACTTTGGAAACAAGCTGCATCCCACTAGAGAAGTTCCAGCATCTGCAGGTGCTGTATAGGATGACGATGAAGTTCTTCCTACTCCATCAAGACCATCAGCCAAAGGAAAGAGAGCACATTGCTCCAGGCTGGAGTAGGTGTTACAGACTGAACGATGTCCCTTCAAAATTCATATGGGGAAACCCTAACCCTAATGTGGCTGTATTTGGAGATAGAGTCTATCGGCAGATAATAAAGACTCAATGAGCTCATAAGAGTGGGGCCCTCATCCTATAGGACTAGTGTCCTCATAAGAAGATGAAGACAGATCTCTCTCTCTCTCTCTCTCTCTCATTGTGATAAGAATCCTTAATATGAGATTTACCTCTTAAATACTTAAGTACACAATACAGTATTGTTAACTACAGGCATGATTCTCTACAGTAGATCAGAGCTTATATGTCTTGCATAACTGAACCTCTGTACCCACTAAACAATTCCCCATTCCTTCTTCTGCCAACCCTGGACAACCACAGTTCCTTCATTCTCTCTCTCTCTCTCTCTCTTTCCATCTCCACCACCGCCTTTCTGCTTTAGGACAAAGGAAAGGCCATGTGAGGATACAGCGAGAAGGTGGCCGTCTGCCGGCCAGGAAAAGAGTCCTCACCAGACCCCAATCTTAACAGCATCCTGTTCTTCGACTTCCAGCCTGCAGAACTATGAGAAAATAAATTTCTGAGGACTGTGGGACCTAGCAGACTAATATGGTGAGGGTTTGTCCCCAGACAGGAATGCCTGAAGTTGGGACTCTTGGACTCAATAGAGCTGTATATATCCATTCTCACACTGCTATGAAGACATACGTGAAACTGAGTAATTTATGGAGAAAAGAGGTTTAATTGGCTCACAGCTTCACAGGCTGTACAGGAGGCATGGGTGGGGAGGCCTCAGAAAACTTACAATCACAGTGGAAGGTGAAGGGGAAGCAGGCACAATCTTCACATGCCCAGCAGGAGAGAGCGAGAGTGCACAAAGGGGGAAGTGTCACACATTTTTAAACAACCAGATCTTGTGAGAACTCACTCACTACGAGAACATCAAGGAGGAAATCCGCCCCCATGATCCAATCACCTCCCACCATTGGGAATTACAATTCAACATGAGATTTGGGTGGGAACACAGAGCCAAACCATATCAAGAGCCAGGTCAGGATCAAGCCTCTGTCTCCTCATTTTATAAGGATAGCAAAAGCATTAGCTGCAAGTTACTGAATTCACATGGTTTAACTGTACAGACTGCACCCAAACGTTATTTCAGAGACAACACAGATAAGCTTTTTGAGACCAAGTTGTTTCCAAAGGTAAGGGAAGATTGAACTACACACTGTTTGCAAAGCAGCTAACTTATATATGATACACTATGCACAACTACCGGAAAAGAACATAGAGGAAGGTGTTGGAAATTAACTCTGTGGCTCCTCCCCTCTTCCAGATGTGGTTTTAAAAAATGCCCATTTCCTGTTCCTCAAAAAATTAAAAATAAATCTACCATATGACCCAGCAAGCCTACTCGTATTTGTCCAAATGAAATAAAATCAAGATCTCAAACAGACATCTGCACCCCCATGTTCACTGCAGCATCATTCACTATAGCCGGGGCATAGAAACCATCTAAGTTTCCGTGGATGGATGAATGCGTAAAGAAAATGTCATGCATATATACAGTGGAATACTATTCAGCTTTAAGAAAGAAAGGCAACCAGTCATTGGCAACAACACAGATGAACCTGGAGGATATTATGCTAAGCAGAATCAGCCAGGCACAGAAAGACAAATACTGCCACGTCTCACTTATATGCAGAGTCTAAACTCATCAAACTCATAGAAGCAGAGGATGAATTATGGTTGCCAGGTGCTCCGAGGAGGGACAGTAGGGAGTTGTTCTGTGGGTATAAAGCTTCAGTTATACAAGACGAATAAGCTCTGATCTGCTGTCTACAACACTGCGCCTGTAGTTAATAATACTGTATTCTGTACTACTCAGCCATAAAAAGGAATGAAATAATGGCAATTGCAGCAACCTAGATGGAATTGGAGACCATTATTCTAAGTGAAGTCATTCAGGGATGGAAAACCAAACATCGTATGCTCTCACTTATAAGCAGAAGCTAAGCTATGAGGATGCAAAGGCATAGGAATGGCATAATGGACTCTGGGGACTCAGAGGGAAGGGTGGGAGGGGGGTGGGGGATCAAAGGGGACACATTGGGTACAGTGTACACTGCTCGGATGACGGTGCACCAAAATCTCAGAAATCACCACTAAAGAACTTATCCATGTAACCAAACACCACCTGTTCCCCAAAAACTATTCAAATGTTTTAAAGAGTTAACAAGTAATAATAATACTGTATTCCATACTTAAAGACTTGAGAGGATAAATCTCATGTTAGATATTCTTATCACAATTTTTTTTAACGTGTCTGTTTCCTGGTTCTATCCAAATCTTCTGATCTGCCACTATCTGACTCTCTGTCACCTAAGAATTTCCTTCAGTGGCCCCCACTAAGATGTCCCGCATCCTACTCAGACATGGGACACCTGCAGCTTTATTTCAGGTCACACAGGCTAATGTCAGGGAATCCACTACTCTCTGTCAAACCATAGGTACACAGCATTTCTTAAGTCCAAGATGTCTGTATACTTCCACTGGCTTCTCTTGTCATAGTCCAACTCCATGCCATACTGAAGTTTGAGGAGATTCATTCTTTTGTTTTCCAATTCACTTTAGAAAAAAAATTAAATAAAACACACACTCTAGAATCTCATCCTTTCTCTCCCCAAGAGGTAAAATCTCAGAGCAGGTGCCCTGGGAACCTGCTGGGAAGATTCTAGCCTTGGATGAGGGTTGGAGCATGTGTTCCTAGTGAAAACTTTTAGAATAAAATTGGACCACAGCCACCGGGTATGGGTATAGGAACACATCCAGGTGAGGGGGATAGACAGAGCGGACCAAGATGGGAAGCAGAATTTGTAAATTCCCTCAGCTGTAGGAGTCCTGAGACAGACCCTTTTTATGGGGTGCACCTGGAAACATTCAAGACTTAGTCCAAAGTCCTCCTGACCTGACAGCCAGGCCCCCCTACCCGAACTTGGAGACACCTCCATAGACAGCCATCAAAGTCTAAACAATGGATAAACGATGACCCGGAACAGTCTCCCCATGGTGCAGGCGCAGCGGTAACTTCCAGGTCATGTCAGACATCTCTTGGGCTGCAAGACCTCCCCACTCTCTTCCTCCTCCACCTCATTCTCCTCCTATTCCTCCTTTTTAAAAAACCATCTAACACCTTCATGTGCTGCTAAGACACGAACCCACACCAACCTGTGAAACTTAAATGTGTCCAGGAGTACCTTCTATTTTGTTGATTTTTTTTTTTGCTACATTATATTAGAGCCTTGAATTAATCATATAACTGCACAGAAATCTGTGTGGATAATGTAAAAGAGTTCTCAGGGTGTGAATACCCTTCCTTCCTCCTCCTCCCCTCCTCCTCCAGCTCCTTCTTCCTCTCTCCTTTCTCCTCCTCCCTCCAAGTTTTCTTTCTTTTTCTCCTCCTCTTTTCTATTCCTCCTCCTCCTTCTCCTCCTATTGTTCCTTCTCTTTCTCCTCCTTCTCCCTCCAATTTTTTCTTTTTCTCCTCCTCCTCCTATTTTTCCTCCTCCTTCTTTTCCTCCTTTTTCTCCTCCTCCTTCATCTCCTTCTCCCTCCTCATCTTCCTCTTCTCCTTCTCCTTCCCCTCTTCCTTTCTCTTGCTTCCTTTTATCTTTCCTCCCTCCCATCTTCCGTTCCTTCCTTCCTTCTTTCTTTCTTCTCACTTTGAGCACTCCACACAACCAACCCCACACAGTCAAGCATTCCCAGATACGTGTCAAGAAAATGTGACGAAAGACATATAAAAAAGAGTACCAATCAGCCAAAAACACAAAAGTGGGTCTGATACAGGTCAGATATCATTATGAAAGCACCAGTACCTCTATTCCAGGATGGGATGGAGGTTGAAAGCTGATGCACAGCCAACATGACACAGTCTCAACCGCATGACCAGCAATTCCACTCCTGGGTAAATACAGAAAACAATTGGAGGCCAGACACAGTGGCTCACATCTGTAATCCCAGCACTTTGGGAGGCCGAGACGCGCGGATCACCTGAGGTCAAGAGTTCAAGACCAGCCTGGCCAACATGGTGAAACCCTGTCTCTACTAAAACTAAACCTGTAATCCCAGTTACTCAGGAGGCTGAGGCATGAGAATCGCTTGAATCCGGGAGGCAAAGGTTATAGTGAGCTGAGACCATGCCACCGCACTCCAGCCTGGGCGACAGAGTGAGATTCCATCTCAAAAAAAAAAAAAAAAAGGTGGGGGGGCTGGGCATAATGGCTCACACCTGTAATCCTAACACTTTGGGAGGCCAAGATGGGAGGGTCACTTCAGACCAGGATCTCAAGACCAGCCTGCCTGATCAACACACTGAGACCCCCATTGCTAAAAATGAAAAGAATTTTAAAAAGAATTGAGACTCCAACAGATATGTACACACCATATTCACAGCAGCACCATGGGTCAGGCAGTGTGACTCACGCCTGTAATCCCAGCACTTTGGGAGGCCAAGGTGAGCAGATCACTTGAGCCTAGGAATTTGAGACTAGCCTGGTCAACATGGTGAAACCCAGTCTGTACAAAATACACAAAAATTAGCCGAGGCTGGTGCATGCCTGTAGTCACAGCTACTCGCGAGGCTGAGATGAAAGAATTGCTTGAGCCAGGGAAGCAGAGATTGCAGTGAGCTGAGATCATGCCACTACACTCCAACCTGGGTGACAGAGCAAGACCCTGTCTCAAAACAAATGAACAAATAAATAAATGAAGAGCAGCTTCGTGCACAAGAGCCAAAAAGTAGAAACAACTTAAACATTTACTGGAGCATGAATGCAGTTACATAAATGTAGCTCACACATACGACAGACTATGATTGCACAATAAAAAAGACTGGAGCTCTCACACATGCTGCAACATGAATGAACTTGGAAACATGATGCTAAGTTTAAAAAGACAGACACAAAGGTCTCATATTGTATGATTCTATGTATATGAAAGGCCCAGAATAGGCAGAGAGACAGATAGCAGAGTGGTATTTGCTGGAAGCTTCAGGTGGGGAGAGGATTGCAGGGTGAGGGGCTGATAACTATTGGGTGTAATTTCTTTGTAGGTAATAAAAGTGTTTGATTAGGCATGGTGACTCACGCCTGTAATCCCAGCACTTTGGGAGGCTGAGGAGGGCGGATCACTTGAGGCCAGGAGTTCAAAACCAGCCTGGTCAACATGGTGAAACCCCATCTCTACTAAAAATACAAAAATTAGCCAAATGTAGTGGCAGGCACCTGTAATCCCAGCTACTTGGGAGGCTGAGGCACGAGAATCACTTGAACCTGGGAGGCGGAGGTTGCAGTGAGCCGAGGTGGTGCCACTGCACTCCAGCCTGGGTGATAGAGTGAGACCCTGTCTCAAAAAAAAAAAAAAAAAAAAAAAGTGTTTGATCATTGATTGGCATGATCATTGCACAACACTGTTGTGCACTAAAACACGAATTCACTGTTGCGAATGCACTAAATGCCATCAAATTGCACAAAGTGGCTAAAATGGTAAATTGTAGGTTATGTGCATCTTGCAACAATTGAAACAGAAAACTAAAACCACACAGTCTCAGAGATACTACACCCATCCCTCCATGGCTGGTGGCTGACATCCTGCTGGGACCTGGAGCCAGGAAGAAGGCCCAGGACGGGCAGTGGTTTCCTTGTGGCTTCATCAGCAGTTTACTATGGACACCCTTTATTCGCCGTGCCATTTTTTGGAGCGCTTTGTGGTATCCAGGTCAAACCCTGAAGGAAATGGGATCCCGTCTACTGCTCCTGTCTTTGGGATTGCGTTTCTCCCAGTTCCCAGCAGTGGGTGCATCTCATCTATCCTCTGAGCGCCTCTGAGGCTGAGACTCAGGCAGCAGGTGGGCGCCAGGAGCCCACCTGTGCACACCCACCCAGCAGGGACCCTTCCTCCTCTGGGAACTGCTTGCTTTCCTGGGTGCCCTGTTTCCCAGCCATCCGGAGAGCTGCGGAGAGCAGGCACCTGGGAAGCACTGGAGTGATGGTGTTACCGCGGGTGAAGCCATACCGGGCTGCAGCAATTCCTGCCTCCTCAGGAGAAAGAATTTGACTGAAGGGCATAAGGCAGAAGGAGAGATTGAGGCAAGTCTGAGAGCAGGAGTGAAAGTTTATCAGAAAGCTTTAGAACACGATCGAAAGAAAGTATGCTTGGAAGAGGGTCAAGTGGGCAACTTCAAAGTCAAGTGCATGGTTTGACCTTTAGACTTGGGGTTTTATGCGTTGACTTTTAGACTGGAGTCTTGTGTCCCTTCTCCCCTGAGTCTTCCTTTGGGGTGGGCTGTCTGCATGCACAGTGGGCCGCCAGCACTCGGGAGGGGAGCATGCGCAGTGTGTTTACTGGTGTTGTACGCATGCTCACTTGAGGCGTTCTTCCCTTACCAGTGAAGTGTTCCTAGAAGGTTGTAGGCCAGTTAAACTCCGCCATTTTGCCTCTTAGTGTGCATGCTTGAGCCCACTCACTCACCTCCTGAGATCATATTGGGAAGCTGCTGACCACCAGTTTTAGGTGTTTTCTATTTACTGGGAGACGGCCTTTCCCTGGTGCTGACTGTGACCAATTATTATTTTAGAGACAGTTTATCAACCGCCTGACCATCACCTGATGGTCTTCTGACATTTCTGGTGTGTGTGGGGAGGGAGCAGGGGGAACCCATCTCCTGCCCTGTTCATGCCTGACACGCTACCTACCCTAACAGTAGTGTCAGAGGTGTGTGAACCAGAGCAACTCCATCTTAACTAGGAGCTGGGTAAAATGAGGCTAAAACCTACTGGGCTGCATTTCCAGATGATTGAGGGATTCTAAGTCACAGGATGAGATAGGAGGTCAGCAAAAAATACAGGTCATAAAGACCTTGCTGATAAAACAGGTTGCAGTAAAGAAGGCGGCCAAAACCCACCAAAACCAAGATGGCCACAAGAGGGACCTCTGGTCGTCCTCACTGCTACACTCCCACCAGCACCATGACAGTTTACAAATGCCACGGCAACGTCAGGAAGTTACCCTATACAGTCTCGGGACCCCTGTCCTGTAACAGTAGGAGGCACAAGATCCCAAGTTTGTTTAAATCCCCTTAGGGCACCTCCCAAGACTTGCAGTGACCTGCCTTGCTGAGGGTGGGAGACCTGGCCCCATATCCTATCACCCGAAGGATCTCATTGTTGGTAGCCTCAGGTAGGACCCACCTGTCTGCAAAAAGCAAACAACAAAAATTTTAAAATGCAGGCTCTCCTTCTGCTTGGGGTGAGGCTTCTGTAGACAGATCTAGGGCAGGTCTTCAAAGGGACAGTTTAAAAGAGGAGTTGTGAGGTCTGCCTTTTCCCAAAGCCTCCTCCCCCTGGGGACCTGCAAGGGCAAGGACGAGGAGATTGGATTTCATCGACATTGCATCTGCTTTGTTCTGAAAACTCCCCAGGAAGCCCTGCGGAGCTGGTTGCCTCCCTAAAACCCCACACCTAATCTTTTTCTTTTTTTTTTTTTTTTTTTTTTTGAGAGGTCTCCGAGCTAGACGCATTCAATTCTTTCTGTATTCAACAAGATAACCCTCTAAAAAAAACCTGTCCGCCGAGTTTTAAGTATTCCAGTAGAGACGCATGCAGAGAAAAACATTTGCGGTGAAATGAGAGCTGTGACTGATGTTTCTGTTCCTTAGATCCTGGGGAAGCAGGAAGATACTCCAAGGAAACATCAGACACCCAGGAGGCAGACAGAAGAGGACCCTGGTTTCCCCAACAGCCAAACCATAGCACTCACTGCTCTAAACTGCCTTTCTGAGAGCTGATTATTTTCCACATTTGAAAAATGGCCAAACTGAGTCAAAAGATCCTCCCGTGAAACAGCTAGCTTACCCGGGGGTAATTCTAAGCACTGTAGATTCCTCCAAACACCTGTCTTTGCAAACCAAGCAACTTTTCCAGTGTACAATAAGGCAATTAACAGGAACAAAGCCATTCTGGCCCTCTCTTCACCCACCTTTTTCTTTGTCTATGTGATTTCAACATCAAGTTAATTGGCAATTGCGGTTACCATAAAGTGCTTCCTTGCCAGTTTTAGAGTGTCTTTCAAATTGCCCATGTATTTAAAATTGTCTTCTTCTTGGAAGATTAAGCCCTGCCTGAAAGCTTTTGTTTCAAATTGTTATTGATTGAATCATTCAGCCTTCAAAGGGAAGGAAATTCTAACACAGGCTACAATGCAGATGAATCTTGAGGCTGTTATGCTAAGTGAAATAAGCCAGGCACAAAAGGACAACTAGAGTGTGGTTCTGCTTATTTGAGGCGGTCAACCTAAAAGAAAGAAGCTGAGGCAAAATTAATATAAATAGAGAGTTTATTTGAGCCAAGCTTGAGGCTTGCAAACTGGAAGAATAGATTCAAGTTGCCCTGAATATACACTTAGACACTCTGATTAGCAGCCGTTGCAAGTGGATGTGTTTGTTTGAGACAGGGTCTCACTTTGTCGCCCAGGCTGGAGTGCAGTGGCATGAACACAGCTCACTCCAGCCTTGATCTCCTAGGCTCATGCGATCCTCCTGCCTCAGCCCCCCAAGTAGCTGGGACTACAGGTGCACGCTACCATGCCCAGCTAATTTTTACACTTTTTATAAAGAAGCGATTTCACCGGGAGTGGAATGATATAAAATTGTTTGTCAGAAATTCTTGCTGTTTACAGAAATAATACTGATTCGTGATTGGCTGTCTCTTGTTAAGCCATAGGGTGTGGGTTGTGGTATCCAGTGTGGTATTATTAGGTCAACTTATAGTTATGTGTGACAATGGCAAGCAGTTTCAATAGATGTATACATAGCTCAAAGCGGGGACTAGGACACGACTGCTGTCTCGTCTTAATGCATTTCTGGGCCTAATAATTTGAAAGTGCTCAAATTCCTCAGATAAAAGTACTTCTCTTTCATGAAAATACTTGGAATAGTCAAAATCATCAAAGCAGAAAATAGAACAATGCTGCCAGGGCCTGGCGGAGGAGGAAATGAAAAGATGAGGACACTATGCAACTGCTATGTGTATTTTAACACAATCAAAAAAATAGAAAGCTGGGTCCAGTGGCACTGGATTACAGTGCCTGTAATCCTAGCACTTTGGGAGGCCGAGGCGAGCAGCTTGTTTGAGCCCAGGAGTTGAAGACTAGCCTGGGCAACATGGCAAAATCCCTTCTCTACCAAAAATACTAAAAATATGTCGGGTGTAGTGGCATGTGCCTGTAGTCCCAGCCATTCCAGAGACTGAGGCGGGAGGATTGTTTGAGTCTAGGAGGTGAAGGTTACAGTGAGCAGACATGGCACCACTGCACTCTAGCCTGGGTGACAGACAGACCCTGTCTCAAAAAAAAAGAAAAGAAAAGTGAAAATGTGCCATCCCCTTGTTATAAAACCATGATGGTTTCTATAAAGCGCTGTTCCCCTGCACACACTCTCTTGCCTGCCACTATGTAAGACGTGCCTTTGCTCCTCCTTCACCTTCTGCCATGACTGTGAGGCCTTCCCAGCCATGCAGAACTGTGAGTCCATTAAACCTCTTTTTCTTTATAAATTACCCAGTCTCAGGTATTTTCTTCATAGCAGTATGAAAATGGACTAATACACACACCCAAAGGTATTATGTAATAAATATAATGGATCTTTCTGGTCCTCTTTGCATAGAAAGATCCAGGAATGACCTCCCCTTTATGAAAATACCGTCAGAGGCATTTGAACCAGAGTGACTCCATCTTGAATAGAGGCTGCATAAAATGAGGCTGAGACCTACTGGGCTGCATTTCTAGGAAGTTAAGCATTCTAAGTTATAGGATGAGATGAGAGGTCAACACAGGATACAGGTAACAAGGATCCAGATGATAAAACAGGATGCAGTAAGAAGCTGGCCAAAACCTAGCAAAACCAAGATGGTGGTGAAGGTGACCTCTGGTCGTCCTCACTGCTCATTATATGCTAATTATAATGCATTGGCATGCTATAAGACACTCCCACCAGTGCTATGACAGTTTACAAATGCCATGGCAATATCAGGAAGTTACCCTATGTGGTCTAAAAAAAGGAGGAGCCCTTAGTTCTGTGAGTCGCCCACCCCTTTCCCAAAAAACTCATGAATAATCCACCCCTTGTTTAGCATATAATCAATGTATTAGACTATTCTCACATTGCTATGAAAAACTTCCCAAGACTGGGCAATTTATAAAGGAAATAGGTTTGATTGACTCACAGTTCCTCAAGGCTGGAGAGGCCTCTGGAAACTTATAATCATGGCTTAAAAGGAGGCAGGCATGTCTTACATGGTGGCAGGCAAGAGAGCAGATGCAAGAGAAAGCAGGGAAAACTGCCTTATAAAAGTACCAGATCTCTTGAGAACTCGCTCACTATCATGACAACAGCATGGGGGAGACTGCCCCCATGATCCAAACACCTCGCGCCAGGTCCCTCCCTCAACGCATAGGGATTATGGAAATTACAACTCAAGATGAGATTTGGGTGGAGACACAGAGCCAAACGATATCAATCCAGAAGTATCTATAAGTAAAATCGGCAGAGCAGCCCACACTGCTGCTCTACCTATGGAGTAGCCACTCTTTTATTCCTTTACTTTCTTAATAAACTTGCTTTCACTTTATGAACTTGCCCTGAATTCTTTCTTGCGTGAGGTTCAAGAATCCTCTCTTAGGGTGTAGATAAGGACCCCTTTCCGGTAACAGTACCAACTAGTATCCAGGCCTCTGGGGCCCCTTGCTTCTGGAAAGGTAGTACTTTGGTCTTGCTCCAAGCCCTCTCTGGTTTTTGCTTTCCCCATTCCTGGACTCAGGGGAAAGAAATGGTGTGTGGGTGGAAAAAGGATGCCTGATGCTGTAGGTGCATTGGAGTTTCCATAAATGTCCTGATAGCACAAAGGGAGGAGTAGCAGAGTACTAAAAAGCCAGTAGGCATGACTGGAACACTACTCGAAGACCAGGAGCCCTACTGCACAGTAGGATGCAGAAGTGTCCAAAACAGATGCTGTTTCTACCCATTGGAGCCTATAGTCAGTGTCCCCAGGGACCATGATGAGGGGGAACGAGGCTCTCCAGGAAGCTATGAGTGGCTTTTCTCTCTTTAAAGCAGCAGTAGGAAGAATCCAGAGACTAAAGCCCACAACCAGCCACTTGTGCTGTCTATTGAGACTGGGGTTTAGAGTCTTGACAGCTCAATGCAGATACTTTCATTACCAGCTCTGAAACAGTCCCTATAATCTTCATGAATTAATAATAGAGGAAGAGAGGAGAGAAATGAAAATAAAGCAAGCTTGCAGCCCATGCAGCATTCATCCTGAGTTCAGCCTACTCTCTGCCCTGCAACCTATGGTTGTCTGATGCCTCTTGTCCTAGAAGCACACAGATGTTAGGTTATAGTGCCCTGTAACGGCTCTGGAGACAACAACTTGTACATTAGGAAACATTACATTTTCCCTTTGAGATATTCTTTCACAAATTGGCTTTTCCTATTCCTACAACCATCACTGTAGCCAGGCACGTGCAGAGGTGCATGCTTGGCTATAGTCATAGTGATAGGAATCCATACAGGGGATAAAATTTCACAGGACTACACATGCACACACATTTCACATAAAACCCATGGGAATAAAATAATGTAATTTAGTGAAGAGTATTTGATATGGTTTTGCTGTGTTCCCACCCAAATCTCATCTTGAATTTTGAATTGTAGCTCCCATGATTCCCATGTGTTGTGGGAGTGACGCAGTGAGAGATCACTGAATTATGGGAGCAGTTTCCCCATACTGTTCTTGTGGAAGTGAATAAGTCTAATGAGACCTGATGGTTTTATAAGGGATTTACCCTTTTGCTTGGCTCTCATTCCCTTTTGCCTGCCGCCATGTAAAACATGCCTTTCATGTTCTACCATGATTGTGAGGCTGCCCCAGTCATGTAGAACTGTGAGTCCATTAACCTCTTTTGCTTTATAAATTACCCAGGCTCAGGTACGTCTTTATCAGCAGAAGAAAACAGAATAATACAGTATTGTACCAATGTCAGTTGACTGGTTTTGATGGTCTACAATAGTTAAATAAGATGTTATAATTGGAGAAAGCTAAGTGAAGGGTCCACAGGAACTCTATGTATCATTTTTCAATAATTTGTGTGTCTTAAAAATTATCTTAAAAAGTTAAAAACGCTTAATGAAATAGATGACAGGTCCATTCCCACCCATTTGAATCAGAGAAGAGGAAAATGCCAAATCACTATATTCCAAGATTTGTTCAACTAGAGGGGCAGTGAGTGGATCAGCCCCTTTGGACTATTGCCAGAGGTGACCAGTGGAAATTGATCCTATAGACTCCTGCATTCACAGGATACATTCAGTCTTCCGATCACTCGAATCAGATCTGGGTCAAATCTAAAGCTCATTGGTTGTTTATGATGAACTGATATAGCCAATTCTCATTATTCACAGCAGTCATTTTATAAAATCGCCAAAAACACTGAATTAGCAAAGACTGAACCATTGATCCTACGAGAATTATAAGGTTAGGTTCCCGTGAGTGTCTGGTCACATTTTCATCAAATTATCAACACACAACCTTGTTTTAGGTGTGTTTCTGTTTAAAGGCACACTATTGAATACATATTGTTGACTCATTCTCATTGAACTCACGGCCAACAACTGTAACTCCTGCCTGAACACCTGAAAGAAGCATCTCTAACACACATATTTTCTCTGTAAGCAACATCACAGCCTTCTTGCACTTAGGAACACTTGACAGCCCTCCAGCACAATGCTTAGGGTCATTTTAAACAGCAAAATTACCAGCAGAAAGAGGCTGCATTTCGCAAAAATGAAAAAAGCATGGCATTCCATAGACCACAACAAGGCACTTGTTTATAGTATGAACTGAAATAAGAAGGCAGAGCATTGCCTTGTTCAAGCTTAGCCAGAAATGTACAAACCAGGTGACTCAAATTATTTACTGCTTTAAATGTTCGCGAAAGTGCAATGAGTATTAATTTGGGGTTACAAAGAAATTAGAGCAAGTAGCTGAATTTGCAAAGAGAGAATCTGCAAATAATGAAGATTGACTCCACTTGGGTAACCCCCAAAAAATCTTGACCTCTGGCATTTACACCCTTGTGTATACCTTTCTGTTGAACTAGAGTAGCCCTGGGATATGCTTTATCCAACACTATATGGCAGAGGGTGGCTGCACTCACCCCAGGTCTAAGAAGAACTGAAAGCTTCTGCTTTTGTGACACGGGGTAAGTCACCCTCTAACTACCTTGAGACAGCCATATTGTAAGAAGCCTGAACGATCCCTGTGGAGGAGAATCGAGGCCAGGCCAGTCAATAGCCGTACTGAGCTCCTGGCCTTCAGACAGCATTCCTCTGCCAGGCCAATGCACGGGGCATCTGAGGAGTAGAATGCTTCAGTCATGCCGAAGATGTTTCTGCTTATGTCCCAGGGAGCAGAGAAATGCTGTGTCCACCAAACTCTGCCATGTGGCAGGATCCCAAGCAGATGACTGAAATGGGCATAGTCATGGCCCTTTTCCTCTATTCTTTCTCTACCTGATATACAGCTTGTTTCTAGGAGATGGTTGCTTTGACTTCTAAGACTGTTTACCCAAACCCCGCTTGCTTTGAAATGCAAATGTGTGCTTTCTCAATGCAAGGGAGCTCTTCCAAGAATTGAAGAAATAAAACAGGATGCCACCCTTCAGCTCTCTTGAACTTTCTTTAGACCAACGTCAGCCATGAAACAAAAACAGTCACTAGAGGGTCTGTTTTTTTCTAAGACTGTTTGTTGCCATTTTCTACTTTGTTTTTAGCTATGTTTTGCATCTGGGTGAGACTAACATGGGTTATGTGATGACCCAATATTTATTGTTTACTATTGCTACTCAAGTTCTTTCTTACTAGGTTCTCTCCAGGTGGGAAGGAGGCAAATATTGACGTGATGCAAAGTTGAACATTGATCCTATGACATGAAGGTCAATCAACGCAAAGCATATTAGTGATGACAATTCTTCATTTAACACATCTCCCCTCTCAAAGTCCTGGAAGGAATATGACCTGAAATAAATACAAGTACACAGGATTTATAAGTGGAGTCTCCTTGTGCATACATAAAAAAGGGTGGTGAACACAGAAGATTCTGTGCATCCTCAAGAAACAGCCTCATGTGGCCCCAGTGGGTTTACAATGGGCAGGTCTGGACAGAGCAGCCCCAAATCTGTTAAACAAGAAACAAAACTCCTTAATCACATGGGCGCCATGATGGTGATAACCCACGTATACCTAACTCTCTAGGGCTCCATGATTAGAGGTTTAAACTGGGAAACAAACTAGCATTGCCTTTGGTTGGAATGAATTCTTAAGCTCATTAGTTACATGATAACTCCCAGAAAGTTCTGCCACACATCGGCAGGGTGTCTAGGGATCTTCCGTACAGCCCAGTTCCCAAAATAAGATTGGTAATGATGTCAGAAACCATGTTGCTAAGGGAACCCTGCAGAGGGAGATAAAGAGGAGTTGTTTGAACAAATGCACCAGAACAGCCAGGTTAATAGATGGCCAGTTTTGCTGGAGACAAAGGAATAAAACAAAGCCACCTGCAAAGCGTGGTACCTCAGTGTGGGCAAAGTGGATCGGAGCTAAGAGTCAGGTTACCAGCAAATTTCTACATACGCCTCAGAAAGAGTGGCCAAAAGGCAAACTCAATATGTGTAAGAATTCTCAGGACAATAACAGCTTAGGTTTCCTCCTATTTCCTTACAAAGCACCTCCTTGCTACTTGTCCTGGGCTCCTTTGAGACACATCACCTGTAGGGGAAAAATACTAACATCAGGCATGCATTTTTGCTTGATGACAGGAACTTGGAAAGTTGAATGATTCATTATAAAATTAGAAGAGATAATTAGTAGAGCTGGGTCTTCTGCTCAGGGTCCCACAAGGCTGAAATCAACAGAGCTGCAGTCTTATCTGAGTTTTGGGGTCCTATGCTGAGCTCTCTGGATATTGTCGGGATTCAGTTCTTTGTGATTATAGGAATAAACTGAAAGTGTAACTGTGATTAGTTTTATTCTACGCCTCCCGGTGTGAATGGAAAGTGATTCCTGTCGGGAGAACTTGCTTTCTACCAGTTTCACACATTGCCTGGGTCAGAACTATTCATTTGGAGCAGAGTAAACAGTAATTCACGGTTTGTTGTTGCCAGTAAACCAGATGCAAGAAAGGGGCAGGACACTGCTTAGCAACTTCAGGAATAAAATTATGCAGTTAGCAGAACTGGGCTGTGGGAACCCATAATCTAGCCCAGCCCTCCTAAGACTATAAATGCCTCTTGGGAGGTACATGGGAGGAACAGAATGGACGGTGACTCCTTGCATTTTGGTATCCTAGAATACTCCTGCCTTAATCCATTCAGGCTGCTATAACAAACTAGCATAGTCTGGATGGTTTAAACCACAGACATTTATTGCTGGCAGTTCTGGAGGCTGAAACTCCAAGATCAAGGCGTAACAGAATCTGTGTCTGGTGGGGACCTCCTTCCTGGTTCATAGATGGTGACTTCTTGCCATGTTTTCAGATGGTGGAAAGAGGTAAAGGAGCTCTCTGTGGTCTCTTTTAGAAAGATGCTAATCCTATTAATGAGGCTCCACCCTCCTAAAAGCCTCCTAAAAGCCACCTCCTAATACCATCACCTTGGGAGTTAAGATTCAACCTATGCATTTTGGAAGGACAGAGAGACAGAGCAAAAGAAAGAGAGAGACAGGCCGGGCGCGGTGGCTCATGCCTGTCATCCCAGCACTTCGGGAGGCCGAGGCGGGCAGATCACCAGGTCAGGAGATCAAGACCGTCCTGGCTAACACGGTGAAACCCCGTCTATACTAATAATACAAAAAAATATAGCCGGGCGTGGTGGCGGGCGCCTGTAGTCCCAGCTACTTGGGAGGCTGAGGCAGGAGTTGCTTAGTTGCTATTAGTCAATAGCAATTAAGTTTCCCCTGTAAATAAAGTGGCCGTTCGACAGTGGGTGAGCCTTTCAGAAACTTTTCCAAGCTGCCATGTGGGAGTATTCAGCAAGGCATTCTGATATGAAATATTTCATCTTTCTTCTAAATGAGATTCCAATTTCTTAAACTATCACAGTAGATAGTAAATACTAACAAAGTATCTCCTCCACACAAAGGTGTTTGGCATTTGATAGCTGGAGCATATGACTCATGGTCAGGCTTTTTCCACCCATGGACAGCCTTCTAAGGAAGGACTCCCTGCTCATTTCACATCAGAAATGAGCAGTGTATTAGTTAGCTATAGCTTTGTAACAAATGATCACAGTCTTTGTGACTTAACACAACATACATTTACAATCTCACACCATTTCCAGGCACCATATGGCTAGGTATTCAGCTTAGGGTCCCACAAGGCTGAAATCAACAGAGCTGCCATCTTATCTGACTTTTGGGATCCTCTCCTGAGCTGTCTGGCTACTATCAGGACTCAATTATTTGTGGTTATAGGAATGAAGCCATCAGCCCATTTCCTGCCATATGGCTCTCTTCATCATGTGGTAATTTGCTTCTTCAAGGCCAAAAGGAAAATATTTTTGTCGTTTAAAATCTATCTGGCTTCTCCTATCTTTGGCCTACAGATGTACTTTTAAAGGATTCACCTGATTAAATCAGGCCCACCCAGAATAATCTCCTTTTAATTAACATAAAGTCACCTAATGAGAGACCTCAGTTACTTTGTTTTTCTTTTTCTTTTGTTTTTTGTTTGTTTGAGGTTTCTTTTTCTATTTTAGATGAAGTTTTGCTCTTGTGGCCCAGGTGCGATCTCAGCTCACTGCAACCCACCTCCCAGGTTCAAGTGATTCTTCTGCCTCAGCCTCCTGAATAGCTGGGATTACAGGCACCCACCACCACTCCTGGCTAATGTTTTTGTATTTTTAGTAGAGACAGGGTTTCGCCATGTTGGCCAGTCTGGTCTCAAATTCCTGACCGCAGGTGATCTGCCCCCCTCAGCCTCCCAAAGTGCTGGGATTATATGCATGAGCCACCACGCCTGGTGGAGACCTCAGTTTCTTTGTATAAAATACCTTCACCTTTACCATATATAATGTAACTTAAATACAGGAGTGACATTCATGCTATTTCACAGTCCTACCCACACTCAAGGGGAGAAGAGTACACAGGGTGTTTGCATTGAAGGCAAGAATCTTGAGATCATTTTATTTTGCTTTCATTTTAGATTTAGAAGGTGCATGTGCAGTTTTGTTACAAGGGTATATTGTGTAATGCCTGGCTTCTATTGAATCCACCACTCAAATAGTGAACCTAGTGCCCAATAGGAAGTTTTTCAGCCCTTGTTCCCTCCCTTCATCACCCCTTTTGAAGTCCCCATCGTCCATTGTTTCCATCTTTATGCCCATGTGTATTCACTGTTTAGCTCTCACTTATAAGGGAGAACATGTGATATTTGATTTTCTTTTTCTGCGTTAATTCATTTAGGATAATGGCCACCAGCTACGTTCATGTTGCTGCAAAAAACATGATTTCATTGTTCTTTATGGCTGCATAGTATTCCATGGTGTATATGCACCACATTTTTTTAATCCAATCTACCATGATGGACACTTATTATGTTGGTTCCATGACTTTGCTATTGTGAATGGTGCTGTGATAAACACACGAGTGTGTGTGTCTTTTCAATATAATGATTTCTTTCCCTTTGAGTGGATACCCAATAGTGGGATTGCTGAGTCAAATGGCAGTTCTATTTTTAGTTTTTTGAGAAATCTCCATACTGTCTTCCATAGAGGTGATACTAACTTACATTCCCACCAGCAGAGTATAAGAGTTTGTTTTCTCTGCAACCTTGCCAGCATCTGTTATTTTCTGACTTTTTAAAAATAGTAATTCTATTTCATTTTGGTGTTAATTTGCATTTCTCTGATAACTAGTGATGGTGAACATTTTTCATACTTTTTGTTCACTTGTATGTTTTCTTTTAAGAAGTGTGAGACTGGCCGGGCACAGTGGCTCATGCCTGGAATCTCAGCACTTTGGGAGGCTGAGGCAGGTGGTACCTGAGGTCAATAGTTCAAGACCAGCCTGCCCAACATGGTGAAACCCTGTCTCTACAAAAATACAAAAATTAGCCGGGTGTGATGGCAGGCGCCTGTAATCCCAGCTACTTGGGAGGCTGAGGCAGGAGCATTGCTTGAACCCCAGAGGCGGAAGTTGCAGTGAGCCGATGTTATGCCATTGCACTCCAGCCTGGGCAATAGAGCAAGACTCTGTCTCAAAAAAATATAAATAAATAAATAATAATAAATAAAAATACAAAAATTAGCTGGGCGTGGTGGCACATGCCTGTACTCCCAGCTACTTGGGAAGCTGAGGCAGGAGAATCACTTGAAACAGGGAAGTGGAGGTGGCAGTGAGTCAAGATCACCCCAGTCATCCCACTGCACTCCAGCCTGGGTGACAGAGTGAGACTGCCTCAAAAAAAAAAAAAAAAAAACCACAAAACAAAACAAAACAAAAAAAACAAAAACCTATGGGCAGAGATAAAAGAGCCTTGGGCCTCCTTATTAATTTTCCTTCTCTAAACTCATGGCAGATCCACTGACACCAGCCTTCCTGCCTGTCAATTGCCTGTAAGTTAAAAAGTAGATCCCTGCAGTCTACAGGACTTTCTCCAAAAAGAAGCCCTAGTATCTCTGCCCCAGATCTTTCTTTGAGAACAGAAAGAAAACAAACTTCAGGCAACTATCTAGAGTTGAGGCACTCAACATACAAGCAGGAAATAAGAGTCCCACATTGACAGAAACACCAGCTCCCTTCATAACTTTAAGTATAATCCTATTTACACTGGGATGTGAATTGAACCAGAACTGAATAAGCTCAGTAAGTTTGATCAAGACAATTGCATCCCAAGTAGCCATTGGAGAACAGATGATAACGTCTCTGTGGTTGCAGTTTGAACATCTTTTCTTCCTGAAGAAAGATGAAAGTCCATTTTTTTTTCAGTTGGATTAGATTGGATTCCCTTTGTATCCCTCAAGGAACTCTCTCAGTATAGGCTGAAGAAGGTCAGAAAAGAGAAATCCATAATCATAATTCCACAGAGAAAGGCCAAGTTTCAGGACGTCTTCAGGTTAAGGGTGTCCAGTGTGGTGTGGATTTCAGGCTCTTACACAGTGATGTGGGAAAACCCCAATACATGTCTCTTTCCTCTTCCTACACCCCTTCCACTAATCTAATTAACTCATCTCTCTTCCTCCCACTGTGGGCTTCACCTCTTCCTTCTTCCACTCTGCGGTAGACTCCTAACTGCTTAGCTAACGTCTCCTCTTCCCGTTGTCCATATTATCAGGAGTTTCATCTTGTTTTAGGTGGTCATCAGTTTAAAGGCTACAATCCCAGCTTCCCCCGTCGCTACAGGATTTTTTTTTTTTTTTTTTTTTTTTTGAGACGGAGACTCGCTCTGTCACCCAGGCTGGAGTGCAATGGTGTGATCTCGGCTCACTGCAACCTCCGCCTCCCGGGTTCAAGCAATTCTTCTGCCTCAGCCTCCCTAGTAGCTGGGATGACAGGCACGCGACACCATGCCTGGCTAATTTTTGTATTTTTAGTAGAGATGGAATTTCACCATGTTGTCCAGGCTGGTCTCGAACTCCTGACCTCAGGTGATCTGCCCACCTTGGCCTCCCACAGTGCTGGGATTACATGCGTGAGCCACCACGCCTGGCCAACTATGGGATTTCTAATGGAGTCTCTTGGGTGAAGCCTCCATGAAAGCTATGAAAAATGGAGTACATTTGGAGATTTCTCAAAAACCTTAAAACAGAACTACCATTCAACCTAGCAATTCTATTACTGGATATATAACCAAAGAAAATAAGTCCTTCTACCAAAAAGATACATGCACTCACATGTTCATTGCAGCACTATTCACATTAGCAAAGACATGGAATCAACCTAGGTGCCTATCACTGGTGGATTGGATAAAGAAAATGTGGTACTTATGGCCAGGTGCAGTGGCTCACACCTGTAATCCGAGCACTTTGGGAGGCCGAGGCAGGTGGATCACGAGGTCAGGAGTTCGAGAACAGCCTGGCCAACATGGTGAAACCCCATCTCTACTAAAGATACAAAACATTAGCCGGGCGTGGTGGCATGCGCCTATAATTTCGGCTCCTGGGAGGCTGAAGCAGGAGAATTGCTTGAACCCGGGAGGCGGAGGTTGCAGTGAGCCGAGACTGCGCTCACTCCAGCCTGGCGACAGAGTGAGACTCCATTTAAAAAAAAAAAGAAAAAGAAAGAAAAGAAAAGAAAAAAAGAAAATGTGGCTGGCACTTACACACCATGGAATACCTCGCCACCATAAAAAATAAAATCATGTTTTTGCAGCAACATGGATGCATCTGGAGGCCATTATCCTAGGCAAATTAACATATGTTCTCATTTATAAGTGGGAGCTCAACATTGGGTACTGATGGACATAAAGATGGGGACAACAGACACTGGGGACTACTGGGGGGTAGGAAAGAGGGGAGAAGGATTGAAAAACTATCAGGTACTATGCTCAGTATCTGGGTGATGGGATCATCTGTACCCCAAACAAACTTCAGCATCACACAATACACCCATGGAACAAACTGGTGCATGTACCCCCTGAAGCTAAAATGAAAGTTGAAATTATGTAAAAAAATAGATGGAGTACTTTGGCGGGGCGCGGTGGCTCACGCCTGTAATCCCAGCACTTTGGGAGGCCGAGATGGGCGGATCACGAGGTCAGGAGATCGAGACCACCCTGGCTAACACGGTGAAACCCCGTCTCTACTAAAAATACAAAAAATCAGCCGGGCGTGGTGTTGGGCGCCTGTAGTCCCAGCTACTCGGGAGGCTGAGGCAGGAGAATGGCGTCAACCCGGGAGGCGGGGCTTGCAATGAGCAGAGATCGCGCCACTGCACTCCAGCCCGGGCGACAGAGCAAGACTCCGTCTCAAAACAAAACAAAACAAAAATAGATGGAGTACTTTTTGTGTCTTCCCTCTCTTGGATCTTGGACATGATGTCTAGGGCTCAAGACGCCATCTTGAAACATGAACTGATAGAAATGTAGCTCAGAGACAGACGAGTGGAAGAGAAAGACAAAAGTATCCTGGTCCCTGAAAACCATGTAACTGTCACATAGACCCTGCCCTGCCCTTTTCAAAACTTCTCCAAAATAAACCTCTGCCTTGTTGAAGCTTGTTGGATTTTCTTTGATATGTGGGTGAATCTACTCTTAATAGACACCCAATCTTTATCGGAAAAATAGAGTTCTTTCCATTCCCATGCCCGACCTTTGACTTCTTACAAGCAGGAAAATTAGATTAAAGGAATATGGAGGATTAAGCAAGAAAAAAGATTAAAGGATATGGAGAAGAAGGATAAATAATTTTGGTGAAAAATCCAAGTACAATGGATAGATTTTTTTCAAATTTTAATTTTATTTACAATCAGTACCAACATTACACTTTCTGCTTTGTGCAGATACCATGCCATTTGTCTGTTCCACAGCAAGGAGACCGAAATCATTACTTACTTATAATACCTAATTGTGGAAACAGCTCTCTCTTAGCAATTACACAGATGCATTGAGTTGAAGCCTGGTTTGATCCATCCCCACTTCTTCCTGGGAGAAATTCAATTTCCCATACATTGCAAAGGAAAGCACATGTCAAGAGAAATTATTTGCTATCCATTTAGAGACTGGCTATCCTCAGCTCCAGGGAAAGATTGCAAAGATAACGAAAGTCCTCAAGAGGAAGATTAATTTTTTATATGTATTGTGAATATCCCCTGAGCATGATGAAGGAGGAAGGGCAAAGCAGGCATATTTCATAAATGCTCCCTGAGTGATTCTGATAGAGCAGCACTCTTCTCCTGTCCTTTACCTACTGATGTAGTTTGGATATTTCTCGCCTTCAGATCTCATGTTGAAATGTGACCCTCAGTGTCGGTAGTGGGCCTGGTGAAAGGTGTTTGGGTCATGGGGGCAGATCATTCATGAGTGGCTTGATGATGACTTTTTGGTAATGGGTGAGTTCTCTGGTCTATTTGTTCCCAGATGATCTTGTTGTTAAAAAGAGCCTAATACGTTCTCTCCTTTCTCTCTTGCTTCTTTTCTCACTATGTGATCTCTACACACGCCAGCTGCCTTTCCTTTTCCACCATGAGTGGAAGCTTCCCGAAGCCACCCCAGAAGCAGATGCTGGTGCCATGCATTTGTGCAGCCTGCAGAACCATGAGCCAAATAAACCACTTTTCTTTATAAATTACCCAGCCTCCGGTATTCCTTCACAGCAACACGAAATGGACTTAGACACCTACTAAGAGCCATAGCTCTGGCGAACTGGGAAGGCATCATCTCTCTTAGGCAACATGCATTGGGGCAAAATGGTACATCCATGTGATCGTTTTGTTTTCTGTTTTTATTTTCTACTTTTCTTTTATTTTCATTTAATTTTAGAATCAGAATGAGTCCCTGTGACCTTTCTGCAAACAAAATCTTCTACTCCCACACTCAGCCCGGGCACAGAGAAATGAGAAGGCAGGAGGATTGCTTAAGCCCAGGAGTTCAAGACCAGCCTGGGCAACATGGTGAGAACCCATCTCTACAATTTTTTTTTTTTAATTACCTGTGCATGGTGGTGTGTGCCTGTAGTCTCAGCTACTCAAGAGGCTGAGGCAAGAGGATCGCTTGAGCCCAGGAGGTGGAGGCTACAGTGAGCTATGCTCGTGCCACTGTACTCCAGCCTGGGTGACAGAGTGAGACCCTGTCTCTAAAAAAAACAAAGCTTATCCTTGTTTAGTACTGATGAAGATCACCATGGTGACAAGGTGGGTTTAGGGAGTTGGAGGGGGGGACTTCTATAAATTGATTCCAAAATCTAAAAATTATTATCAGTCTTATTTTTTTTATGTTGTACAAAGGGCCTATATGATCTTGCAATTTCCAGCAGGTCTGCACATGTCATGAGTCACTGTCCAGTCAAGGGAGGCTTGCCTTGAGTCAGGAGTCCAGCCCCAATCCTTTGAGCTATCCCTGAGTATTAGAGGTTGGGGACAGAATCATACAATAGGTAATAGGATAGGGAAGGTTGGCATTTTCCCTGTTGGAGGTGAGATGTCTTTTCACATCTCACATAGCTGCATGAGTGTCTCATGCAGCTCCCAAATGAATCCCCTTTAGGGATAATTGCCTTGGAGCTGGTTGGTTCAAGGAGAATTGAACAGGCTGGGCGTGGTGGCTCACGCCTGTAATCCCAGCACTTTGGGAGGCTGAGGCAGGTAGATCACCTGAGGTCAGGAGTTTGAGACCAGCCTGACCAACATGGCGAAACCCCGTCTCTACTAAAAATACAAAAATTAGCCGGGTGCGGTGGTGGGCACCTGTAATCCTAGCTATTTGGGAGGTTGAGGCAGGAGAATCGCTTGAACCCAGGAGGCGGAGGTTGCAGTGAGCCGAGATCGCACCATTGCACTCCAGCCTGGGCAACAAGAGCGAAACTCTGTCTCAAAAATTTTTTTTAAAAAAAAGGAGACTAGAACAATGTATTTTAGTCAAACATACTTCTGCTTTATCCAAATTTTCATTACTGCTCCTTCTACAAATACTCTATGTTGATTCCAATATGCATGCTTACAGATTTAGTTATTTTTGAAACTCTGTCCCTGTAAGCTGTTTGCTAATACAAATACTTGCCAGGTGAGTTACCTTGATTTTTGTCATCTGCACACTAAGGACCAGATAGGGAAGTGGGAATCATCTTCAAACTCATAGATGGATAATGGCTACCAAAAACAATCGCATTCTATAGGTTCACCCATAGAGACAGAAGGCAGATGACTTATTGTCAGGGGCTAAGGGAAGGGGGAAAGGGGTGGGACTAATTAATGGTATGAGGACTCCTTTTATGGTGATAAAAATATTTTGGAACTAGATAGAGGTGATTGTTGCCCAACATTGTAAATGTACAACATGCTACTAAATCATATTCTTTAAAATCATTCTATATTAGGTGAATACATATTTTTAAAAAAGAAAGAAATTACATTTGAAATCCCAAAATTTTGATAGGAAGTGGCACATATTAAGCATAAAGCCATTAACATTTTACTTCACCATATTTACCCTGTCTCCTTGAGTCATTTGTAAATTCAATATGCTGTTGTTAAGTGGCAGACGGGATAACAGACCCCAAAACAGCCGGGCTTGGAGAGGAGCCAAGGATCTCCATCTGGCCCACTGGCAAAAAAGTCAACAATGGGCAAAGAACCCAAGGGCTGGCTCAGTCAGAAAGCAGTGTCCCTTCCCAACAAAGGCACCGAAATTGTCAGAGGCCTTTGAACCAGAGCAACTTCATCTTGAATAGGAGCTGTGTAAAATGAGGCCGAGACCTACTGGGCTTCATTCCCAGATGGTTAAGGCATTCTAAATCTAAGGATGAGACAGGAGGTCAGCACAAGATACAGGTCATAAGGACCTTGCTGATAAAACAGGTTGCAATAAAGAAGCCGGCCAACAACTCCAACAGACCTGCAGCTGAGGGTCCTGCCTGTTAGAAGGAAAACTAACAAACAGAAAGGACATCCACACCAAAAACCCACCTGTACATCACCATCCTCAAAGACCAAAAGTAGATAAAACCACAAAGATGGGGAAAAAACAGAGCAGAAAAACTGGAAACTCTAAAAAGCAGAGTGCCTCTCCTCCTCCAAAGGAACGCAGTTCCTCACCAGCAACGGAACAAAGCTGGACGGAGAATGACTTTGACGAGTTGAGAGAAGAAGGCTTCAGACGATCAAACTGCTCCGAGCTACAGGAGGAAATTCAAACCAAAGGCAAAGAAGTTAAAAACTTTGAAAAAAATTTAGACGAAGGTATAACTAGAATAACCAATACAGAGAAGTGCTTAAAGGAGCTGATGGAGCTGAAAACCAAGGCTCAAGAACTACATGAAGAATGCAGAATCCTCAGGAGCTGATGCGATCAACTGGAAGAAAGGGTATCAGTGATGGAAGATGAAATGAATGAAATGAAGCGAGAAGGGAAGTTTAGAGAAAAAAAAATAAAAAGAAATGAACAAAGCCTCCAAGAAATATGGGACTATGTGAAAAGACCAAATCTACATCTGATTGGTGTACCTGAAAGTGACGGGGAGAATGGAACCAAGTTGGAAAACACTCTGCAGGATATTATCCAGGAGAACTTCCCCAATCTAGCAAGGCAGGCCAACATTCAGATTCAGGAAATACAGAGAATGCCACAAAGATACTCCTCGAGAAGAGCAACTCCAAGACACATAATTGTCAGATTCACCAAAGTTGAAATGAAGAAAAAAAATGTTAAGGGCAGCCAGAGAGAAAGGTCGGATTACCCACAAAGGGAAGCCCATCAGACTAACAGCGGATCTCTCGGCAGAAACTCTACAAGCCAGAAGAGAGTGGGGGCCAATATTCAACATTCTTAAAGAAAAGAATTTTCAACCCAGAATTTCATATCCAGCCAAACTAAGCTTCATAAGTGAAGGAGAAATAAAATACTTTACAGACAAGCAAATGCTGAGAGATTTTGTCATCACCAGGCCTGCCCTAAGAGAGCTCCTGAAGGAAGCGCTAAACATGGAAAGGAACAACCGGTACCAGCCACTGCAAAATCATGCCAAATTGTAAAGACCATCGATGCTAGGAAGAAATTGCATCAACCAACGAGCAAAATAACCAGCTAACATCATAATAACAGGATCAAACACACACATAATAATATTAACTTTAAATGTAAATGGACTAAATGCTCCAATTAAAAGACACAGACTGGCAAATTGGATAAAGAGTCAAGACCCATCAGTGTGCTGTATTCAGGAAACCCATCTCACGTGCAGAGACACACATAGGCTCAAAATAAAAGGAAATGGAAAACAAAAAAAGGCAGGGGTTGCAATCCTAGTCTCTGATAAAACAGACTTTAAACCAACAAAGATCAAAAGAGACAAAGAAGGTCATTATATAATGGTAAAGGCATCAATTCAACAAGAAGAGCTAACTATCCTAAATATATATGCACCCAACACAGGAGCACCCAGATTCATAAAGCAAGTCCTGAGTGACCTACAAAGAGACTTAGACTCCCACACAATAGTAATGGGAGACTTTAACTCCCCACTGTCAATATTAGACAGAGCAACGAGACAGAAAGTTAACAAAGATACCCAGGAATTGAACTCAGCTCTGCACCAAGCAGACCTAATAGACATCTACAGAACTCTCCACCACAAATCAACAGAATATACATTTTTTTCAGCACCACACCACACCTATTCCAAAATTGACCACGTAGTTGGAAGTAAAGCTCTCCTCAGCAAATGTAAAAGAACAGAAATTATAACAAACTGTCTCTCAGACCACAGTGCAATCAAACCAGAACTCAGGATTAAGAAACTCACTCAAAACCGCTCATCTACATGGAAACTGAACAACCTGCTTCTGAATGACTACTGGGTACATAACGAAATGAAGGCAGAAATAAAGATGTTCTTTGAAGCCAACAAGAACAAAGACACAACATACCAGAATCTCTGGGACGCATTCAAAGCAGTGTGTAGAGGGAAATTTATAGCACTAAATGCCCACAAGAGAAAGCAGGAAAGATCCAAAATTGACACCCTAACATCACAATTACAAGAACTGGAAAAGCAAGAGCAAACACATTCAAAAGCTAGCAGAAGGCAAGAAATAACTAAAATCAGAGCAGAACTGAAGGAAATAGAGACACAAAAAACTCTTCAAAAAATTAATGAATCCAGGAGCTGGTTTTTTGAAAGGATCAACAAAATTGATAGACCGCTAGCAAGACTAATAAAGAAGAAAAGAGAGAAGAATCAAATAGACGCAATAAAACGTGATAAAGGGGATATCACCACCGATCCTGCAGAAATACAAACTACCATCAGAGAATACTACAAACACCTCTATGCAAATAAACTAGAAAATCTAGAAGAAATGGATGAATTCCTCGACACATACACCCTCCCGAGACTAAACCAGGAAGAAGTTGAATCCCTGAATAGACCAATAACAGGCTCTGAAATTGTGGCAATAATCAACAGCTTACCAACCAAAAAGAGCCCAGGACCAGATGGATTCACAGCCGAATTCTACCAGAGGTACAAGGAGGAACTGGTACCATTCCTTCTGAAACTATTCCAATCAATAGAAAAAGAGGGAATCCTCCCTAACTCATTTTATGAGGCCAGCATCATCCTGATACCAAAGCCTGGCAGAGACACAACCAAAAAAGAGAATTTTAGACCAATATCCTTGACGAACATTGATGCAAAAATCCTCAATAAAATACTGGCAAACCGAATCCAGTAGCACATCAAAAAGCTTATCCACCATGATCAAGTGGGCTTCATCCCTGGGATGCAAGGCTGGTTCAATATATGCAAATCAATAAATGTAATTCAGCATATAAACAGAACCAAAGACAAAAACCACATGATTATCTCAATAGATGCAGAAAAGACCTTTGACAAAATTCAACAACCCTTCATGCTAAAAACTCTCAATAAATTAGGTATTGATGGGATGTATCTCAAAATAATAAGAGCTATCTATGACAAACCCACAGCCAATATCATACTGAATGGGCAAAAACTGGAAGCATTCCCTTTGAAAACGGGCACAAGACAGGGATGCCCTCTCTCACCACTCCTATTCAACATAGTGTTGGAAGTTCTGGCCAGGGCAATCAGGCAGGAGAAGGAAATAAAGGGTATTCAATTAGGAAAAGAGGAAGTCAAATTGTCTCTGTTTGCAGATGACATGATTGTATATCTAGAAAACCCCATTGTCTCAGCCCCAAATCTCCTTAAGCTGATAAGCAACTTCAGCAAAGTCTCAGGATACAAAATCAATGTACAGAAATCACAAGCATTCTTATACACCAATAACAGACAAACAGAGAGCCAAATCATGAGTGAACTCCCATTCACAATTGCTTCAAAGAGAATAAAATACCTAGGAATCCAACTTACAAGGGATGTGAAGGACCTCTTCAAGGAGAACTACAAACCACTGCTCAATGAAATAAAAGAGGATACAAACAAATGGAAGAACGTTCCATGCTCATGGGTAGGAAGAATCAATATCGTGAAAATGGCCATACTGCCCAAGGTAATTTATAGATTCAATGCCATCCCCATCAAGCTACCAATGACTTTCTTCACAGAATTGGAAAAAACTACTTTAAAGTTCATATGGAACCAAAAAAGAGCCTGCATCGCCAAGTCAATCCTAAGCCAAAAGAACAAAGCTGGAGGCATCACACTACCTGACTTCAAACTATACTACAGGGCTACAGTAACCAAAACAGCATGGTACTGGTACCAAAACAGAGATATAGATCAATGGAACAGAACAGAGCCCTCAGAAATAACGCTGCATATCTACAACTATCTGATCTTTGACAAACCTGACAAAAACAAGAAATGGGGAAAGGATTCTCTATTTAATAAATGGTGCTGGGAAAACTGGCTAGCCATATGTAGAAAGCTGAAACTGGATCCCTTCCTTACACCTTATACAAAAATTAATTCAAGATGGATTAAAGACTTAAACGTTAGACCTAAAACCATAAAAACCCTAGAAGAAAACCTAGGCATTACCATTCAGGACATAGGCACGGGCAAGGACTTCATGTCTAAAACACCAAAAGCAATGGCAACAAAAGCCAAACTTGACAAATGGGATCTAATTAAACTAAAGAGCTTCTGCACAGCAAAAGAAACTACCATCAGAGTGAACAGGCAACCTACAAAACAGGAGAAAATTTTTGCAACCTACTCATCTGACAAAGGGCTAATATCCAGAATCTACAATGAACTCAAACAAATTTACAAGAAAAAAACCCCATCAAAAAGTGGGCAAAGGACATGAACAGACACTTCTCAAAACAAGACATTTACGTGGCCAAAAAACACATGAAAAAATGCTCACCATCACTGGCCGTCAGAGAAATGCAAATCAAAACCACCATGAGATACCATCTCACACCAGTTAGAATGGCAATCATTAAAAAGTCAGGAAACAACAGGTGCTGGAGAGGATGTGGAGAAATAGGAACACTTTTTCACTGTTGGTGGGATTGTAAAGTAGTTCAACCATTGTGGAAGTCAGTGTGGCGATTCCTCAGGGATCTAGAACTAGAAATACCATTTGACCCAGCCATCCCATTACTGGGTATATACCCAAAGGACTATAAATCATGCTGCTATAAAGACACATGCACACGTATGTTTATTGCAGCACTATTCACCATAGCAAAGACTTGAAACCAACCCAAATGTCCATCAATGATAGACTGGATTAAGAAAATGTGGCACATATACACCATGGAATACTATGCAGCCATAAAAAATGATGAGTTCGTGTCCTTTGTAGGAACATGGGTGAAATCGGAAATCATCATTCTCAGTAAACTATCGTAAGGACAAAAAACCAAACACCTCATGTTCTCATTCATAGGTGGGAATTGAACAATGAGAACACATGGACACAGGAAGGGGAACATCACACTCTGGGGACTGTTGTGGGGTGGGGGGAGGGGGGAGGGAGAGCATTAGGAGATATACCTAATGCTAAATGACGAGTTAATGGGTGCAGCACACCAGCATGGCACATGTATACATATGTAACTAACCTGCACATTGTGCACATGTACCCTAAAACTTAAAGTATAATAATAATAAAATTTTAAAAAAGATTAAAAAAAAAAAAAAAAGAAGCCGGCCAAATCCCACCAAAACCAAGATGGTGATGAGTGTGACCTCTGGTGGTCCTCACTGCTACACTCCCACCAGCACCACGACAGTTACAAATGCCATGGCAACATCAGAAAGCTACCCTATATGGTCTAAAAAGGGGAGGCACGAATAATCCACCCCTTGTTTAGCATATCATCAAGAAATAATCATAAAAATGTGGAACCAGCAGCCCTCGGGGCTGTTCTGTCTATGGAGTAGCCATTCTTTTATTCCTTTACACTCTTAATAAACTCGCTTTTGCTTTGCACTGTGGACTTGCCCTGAATTCTTTCTTGCGCAAAATCCAAGAATCCTCTCTTGAGGTCTGGATCAGGACACCTTTCCTGTAACAAAATGAATGAAGATAAGCCATGGCAAAGACTGTCTACTTTCCGTTCCTCGTTGCATAGTGATACCATTGATTTACCGTTATGGAACCGAATAATTCAATGCAACTCTCTGATGATGCTTTTCAACCCGGTCACATTTTTATGTAGACTAAAAATTAAAAACAGACAAAAGACAAAACTGTAGAAAAAGTAAAAAGATCAGTGTCAGTGTCCTGGGGGAGAGAGAGGAGGAAGAACACAGGAAGCATAGGGGATTTTGAGGGCAGTGAAACTATTCTGTACGATGTATCTGCATATACTATTCTGTATCTACAAGTCAGTCTCTACTTGTCAAAACCTATAGAACTGCACAGCACAAAGAGTGAGCCCTCATGGAGATTGTGGACTCTGGTGAGTGATTATGTCCCACTATCAGCTCATCAGCTGTAACACGTGTACCACACTAATGCAACGTGTCAATCATGGGGCAAACTTTGTTGTATATACAGGCAGTGGGTCTAGGGGAACCCTAGACTTTCTGCTCAGTTTTTAAATAAACCTGAAACTGCCCCAAAAGCAAAGGCTACTCATTTAAAAAATAGAATAAATGGCCTTTGCAGCAACTTGGATGGACTTGGAGGCCATTATTCTAAGCGAAGTAAGTCGGGGATGAAAGGCAAATATCCATGATATTAAGTGAGTATGTTCTCACTTATAACTGGGAGCTAAGCCATGAGGATGCACAGGCATAACAGTGATATAATGAACTTTGGGGACTTGGGGGGAACAGGGGAAGGGGGAGAGGGATAAAACACTACATATTGGGTATAGTGTATACTGCTCAGGTGACAGGTGCATGAAAATCTCAGAAATTATTAATACCACTAAAGAACTTATCCACATAACCAAAAAACTACCTGTCCCCAAAAACTGTTGAAACAAAATTTAAAAAAAAAGAAAAAGAAAGCTAAAAAAATTAACTAAATAAAATAGACAAAAGGAAAACCCCCCACCTTGCCCCTGCATGTGCTCTGCACAACTCCTTTCATTATAAGCATTACAGAACAAATAAAAAAAGATGATTGAAAAAATGCAGGGATGGCTGGGTGCGGTGGCTCACACCTGCAATCTCAGCAATTTGGGAGGCCGAGGCAGGCGGATCACTTAAGGTCAGGAGTTCAAGAGACCCAGCCTGGCCTCTCGAACATGGCAAAACCCTATCTCTACTAAAAATACAAAAATTAGCCAGGCATGGTGGCACGTGCCTGTACTCCCAGCTACTCGGGAGATTGAGAGGAGAATTGCTTGAACCTGGGAGGTGGAGTTTCCAGTGAGCCAAGGTCGGGCCACTGCACTCCGGCCTGGACAACAGAGCAAGACTCCGTCAAAAAAAAAAAAAAAAAAAGAAAAGAAATAAAGAAAGAAAAAGTGCAAGGAGTCGTCATATTTTTAGTGAAACCAATGATGATGATGATAATAATAATGGGCTGGGTGTGGTGGCTCATGCCTGTAATCCCAGAACTTTGGAAAGCTGAGACAGGAGGATCGGTTGAGCCCGGTAGTTAAAAATTAGCTTGGGCAACATAGGGAGACCCCGTCTCTACAAAAATTAGCTAGGTGGGCCAGGCACAGTGGCTCATGCCTGTAATCCCAGCATTTGAGAGACCGAGGTGGGCAGATCGCGAGGTCAGGAGTTCGAGACCAGCCTGGGCAACACAGTGAAACCCTGTCTCTACTAAAAATACAAAAAATTAGTTGGGCGTGATGGCAGGCACCTGTAATCCCAGCTACTTGGGAGGCTGAGGCAGGAGAATCGCTTGACCCTGGGAGGCGGAGGTTGCAGTGAGCCGAGATTGCACCATTGCACTCCAGCCTGGGCGACAGGGCGAGACTCTGTCTAAAAATAAAATAAAATAAAATAATAATAATAATAATAATGAAAACAAACCAAAAAAAATAGCTAGGCATGGCGCCTGTAGTTCCAGCTACTCAGAAGGCTGAATAAGGAGGATCACTTGACCCTAGGAGGCTGAGGCTGCAGTGAGCCATCATTTGCTCCACTGCACTCCAGCCTGGGAGACAGAATGAGACCCTGTCTCAAAAATAATACAAATAAGAATAAGAGCACATGTGACCTTAATTGGCGACTACATATTTCAGCTCTGGGATTCGGGGGTCTCCTGCAAGAGCCAGGCTGGAATTCATCCTGCTGATGGAGTGATCCTTCTGGATAGGTTACATATTTGAACACATTCCCATCTGCTGGAGATTTTCTACTTTTGCCTACAAATTATCATTTTCCTGCTTATGGCCATGACACAGAAGTTAACATATCAGATGCTTGAAGTTTGAGGCCAATGTTAAAAATAAATTGACATCCTTAGAGGGGATATCTCTTGGCAAATATGTTATTTATGGTTCTGCAAATGCTGATATTTCTAAATGCCATCCACTTTGCTTTTTACATTAAAGTCTTCATGAACTTTAAAAGAAAACGTGCTTAGCAAAAATGTCCTTAAATTTCATAAATGCATACTGACTGGTTTTTCCTATATTTTAAGAAAAGATCCAATTTTAATACTTTTTTCTAAGCATGGTAACTTTTTTTTTTTTAGATGGAGTCTCACTCTGTCGCCCAGGCTGGAGTGCAGTGGTGTGATCTCTGCTCACTGCAACCTCTACCTCCCGGGTTCAAGCGATTCCCCCACCTCAGCCTCCCGAGTAGCTGGACTTACAGGTGCACACCACCATGTCCGGCTAATTTTTGTATTTTTAGTAGAAATGGGTTTTCACCATGTTGGCCAGGCTGATCTCGAGCTTCTGACTTCAAGTTATCTGCCCACCTCGGCCTCCCAGAGTGCTGGGATTACAGGCATGAGCCACCGTGCCTGGCCAATAACATATTTTTTAAAATGATAACAGCCAGGCACGGTGGCTCACGCCTGTAATCCCAGCACTCTGGGAGGCTGAGGTGGGAGGATGGCTTGAGCCCAAGAGTTTGCGACCACTCTGGGTGACATGGCGAAACCCCGTCTCTATAATAAAATAATAATAATGATAAAATTTTAAAATAAGAAAAATAAGCAGTATTTGTTTAAAATGATTAGACATCCCAAACCAATTTTATCTCTACACATCGTCAGCCAAATGCAGGTTTTTAGCTACAATATAAATGTATATTTTTCAAGCCAAATTCCCACTTTTCAAACCCAAAGCCAGCATACTACTCCCGACATTTTGAAGAATTTGGCAGAAAGTGTTTTTGTTTTGTGAATGGCATAAGCTCCTGCCTAACCACATTCCAAAATACTCAGCTGTTGTTTGGTTGGGGGAAAGCGTCTACTTTCTAAAAGTATATCATAGAGTTTTTAAGGGGCTGACTGTTTTTACTGGTGATTTATGGTCCCTTTTAAAGCCTCTTAATTCTCTCTGGCACTATTAAACCAAATTCATGACCCACCAAGATGGTGTCAAAGATAAAACTCTCAGATTCATAGTTGACAGTCAACTGGGAGATCATACCTAAGAAATTCATAGTTCATGTGATACTAACATTTTAAAACAAGGAAAATGTAGAAAACATTGCTTGTTTTTTATATCGTCTCATGACTTTCAGTCTGGGGCAGGTTCAAGCAAGTTCAGTCAAAGAAAAACATTTGTTGCAAAGTTGTCTTTAATCCTCTCATGTCATTTATCATAGTTGAAAAAAAAATTCAGTTATAGAGTTGAGGCCTGCTTCATCAAAACTTAAACCTTTGTGCTTCAAAGGATACCATCAAGAAAGGAAATTACACCCAAAGTGGGGACAAAATGGTTGCAAATCATGTAACTGATTAGAGACTTGTGTCCATAATATAGAAATCATCCTTTTCACTCAACAATAAAATTACTTTTAAAATTCAATTTACAAGTGGGTAGGGGCTGGGCATGGTGGCTCACGCCTGTAATCCCAGCACTTTGGGAGGCCCAGGTGGGCAGATTGCCTGAGGTCAGGAGTTTGAAACCAGCCTGGCCAACATGATGAAACCCTGTCTCCACAAAAATGCAAAAATTAGCCTGGTGTGGTGGCTTGTGACTGTAGTCTCAGCTACTAGGGAGGCTGAGGCAGGAGAATTGCTTGAATCTGGGAGGCAGAGGTTGCAGTGAGCCAAGATCACGCCACTGCACTCCAGCCTGGGTGATAAAGTGAGACTCCCTCTCAAAAAAAAAAAAAAAAAAAAAAAAAAAGTGGGTAGGGCCAGGCGCAGTGGCTCACTCCTGTAATCCCAACATGTTGGAAGGTTGAGGTGGGTGAATCACTTGAGGTCAGGAGTTCAGGACCAGCCTGTCCAACATGGTGAAACCCCATCTCTACTAAAAATACAAAAATTTAGCTGGGCATGGTGGCGTGCACCTGTAATCCCAGCTACTTGGGAGGCTGAGGTATGAGAATTGCTTGAGCCTGGGAGTAGGAGGTTGCAGTGAGCCGAGATCGTGCCACTGCATTCCAGCCTGGGCAACAGAGCAAGACTCTCTCAGAAAAAAATAAAAATATAAAATAAAAACGTAAGCGAGTAAAGGATTTGAACTGTACATCCCTCCAAAAAAGATACAAGAGTGACCAATAAACACATGAAAAGATAGTCAGTATCATTGGCCATCAAAGATATGCAAATTCAAGACACCATCAGAATACTTACACACCACTGGTGGGAATGTAAATTAGTTCAGCCCTTGCAGAAAGCAGTTTTGAGATTTCCCAAAGAACTCAAACTAGAACTACCTCTTGATCCAGCAATTGCATGACTGGGTATCTATCTAAAGGAAAAGTAATCATTTTACCAAAAAGACACCTGCACTCATATGTTTCTAGCAGTACTAGTCACAGTAGCAAAGACATGGAATCAACCCAGGTGCCCATCAATAGTGGATAAAGAAAATGTGGTACATATACACCATGGAATACTACACAGCCATAAAAAAGAATGAAATCATGCCCTTTGCAGCAACATGGATAGAGCTGGAGGCCATTATTCTAAGTGAACTAACACAGGAACAGAAAATCAAAGCATGTTCTTACTTATAAGTGGGAGCTAAACATTGGGTACTCACGGACATAAAGATGGGAAAAGTAGACCCTGGGGACTCCTACAAACGGAAGAGACGGGGAACAAGGGTTGAAAAACTAACCATTGAGTACTATGTGGGTGACAGGCTCAACAGAAGCCCAAACCTCAGCATCATGCAATATACCCATGTAACAAACCTGTACATGTACCCCTTAAATCTAAAATTTTTCTTAAAAACCCACCATCAGATTGACTTCATACCCACTAGGATAGCTAGCATCAAGGTCGGATAATAACAAGTGCTGGTGAGCATGTGGAGAAATTGGAACCCTCCTAGAGTGTTGGTGAGAATGTAAGATTGTGCAGCCACTGTGGAAAACAGATGACTCCTGAAAAATGGGGTTCTTCATAATTTTTAAGGATATAAAGGTGTCCTGAGACTAAAAATTTAAGACCCACTCCTTAATGAAAATATTTTCTCATATTTAACTTGTATTTGTTGAATTCTTTTCAATTCAATTGTTGTATTCAAGTAACAGAAGAGACATCATCTCTCTACAGAGAAGTTGATTTTTGTCTTTATTTTCTCTCTGAAGCCCATGAGAAAGACACATAGGGCCTCCTGTAATAGCCACTGAATTATAAGAGACAAGATAAAACACAAATGATGACAGCAGGAAACAGACATACTGAACAAACTCGTTAGCTAACATGGAGTTATAGCTACTTGTAAGCCGATTTAAGTGCTTTCCTTTGCCATATTGTATGCTACAACATCAACTCTGAGATCTAAACTGGCTCTAACTCTATTCAACACTATGTACTAATGATACATAAGGGAGGGTTCTGTTTTTTATAAATAAAGTTTTATGGGAACACAGGTGCTCCTGTTCATTTAAGTATTGTCTATGTCTGTTTTCCACTTCCTCGACAGAGTTGACCTGTTGCTACAGAGACCGCGTGGTCTGCAAAGCCAAGAATACTTAGCATTTAGGCCTTTACAGAGAAAGTTTGCCAAACCCTGCTAAATGATATGAATTGGACCCAGATTTTGCAGAAATTGCAAGGGTAAATGTGCAGGAAAGAGAAACAAAAAGTAGAAATGGGCAGATCTGGGTTCAGGGGGACTTGCAATTCTGGGGTAAGGTCACTGGCCAAAGAGGCTTGCCCAGCTCTGAAGCCACACCAGGTCTGATTTTGGTATGTCGGAACACTGTCTGCTGCATGGAGCTGAGAAACTGAAAATACAAACAGACAATGGCTAGGCCATGTATAAATAGAGAATCCTGACCCAAGATCTACAGCAACCAGCCTAGAAATCAATCCACTGCCTGTAGTAACCAGTCCCAAAAGCCAGCCTACTAGCTGCAAATCATGCTTGTAGTAAATCAGACCACTGTCTCTAGTAACAGTCCAGGAAGCCAAACAATGACCCCTGTAATCATTGGCCCCAAATGACCACGACTTGTTTAATAACTGACAGCATTCCTAATTTTTGTCCTACTTCTAAATTAGGACCAACAAGAGACTGCCACACATGCACTTGTAACCAATAACATGGAATGTCCTGCCTGTAGTGAGCCTCCTACAGCTCCCTGTGCCAGCCACCTCCAGTCAGGGCACACCTGAAGCCTCCCTTTTTCTCCACTATGAAGCTGTCCTGCTTCTCTGCCTGCCTGTGAGTCTCTGCCAAATGCTTTTTAGTAGATGAATAGTGGGTAGATGGATGAATAGATATTGAATGGATAGATAAATGAATCATGGATAGATTGATGGATGGATGGATGGATGGATGCACAGATAATGGATGGTTGGATGAACATAAAATGATGAATGAATGGATGGATGATGAATGAATAGATGATGTATAAATTAATGTATGGATGGATGAATAGAAAATGGATTGATGATGGATGGATGAATAGATGGATGGAAAAATGGAGATATAATAGATGGATGAGTGATAGAACGACTGATAGATTGATGGGTGAATAATGAATGGGTAGATGAATGGATAGATAGATGGATGAATTGGTAGATGGATGATTGATGGATAAATTGATAAATATATAATGGATGAATGGGTAGATGATGGATAAGTGGATGGATGGGTGGATGGGTGGGTGGATGGATATATTGTTGTATGGGTGGGTGGATGGGTGATGGATAGAGGGAGGGATAAATGGATGGTGGGCGGACTGATGGATGGATGATGGACAGATGAATAGATAATGTATAAATGGATGGATGATGAATAAATCAATGGATGGATAAATAGATAATGTATAAATGGATGGATAGATGGGTATATAACAGCTGGACCAATGGATGAATAGATGGATGGATGGATGGATGGAAATATAATGGGTGAGTGGATGAATATATAATGGGTGAATGAATGAATGGATGGATGGCAGATCGATTGATGGATGGATGGATGGATGGGTAGATTGGTAGATGGATATATAATGTATGCATGAATGGATGAATAGATGGAAAAATGGATAGATGAATGGAAACATAGATGGATGATGTGGCTGAACCCCTTGTTATGGCAATCTCTGAAGATGCAAACTTCGTTTCTTCTCATGTTGTTGGTCTTTGTTTATTTCCACAAAGCAAAGCAGCAAGAGCTAGCAATTGGTGCAAAATTCACAATTAAGTCAGCAGCTGAGTGCTATACTTAGATAGTTGAAGGCAACAGAGGGCCAAAATACAAGAGCAAGATCAGTTTCACCGAGAGAGTCCCAAGGGCCAAGTCTGACATCTCTTTCTAGCATGGAAATTGGTTGGTTCGGTGAAAGTTAGGGAGAAGACTGTCGAGCTACTTATGCATGAGGAATTTCTGGGTCATCAGATACTGACATGTCCCGGCCCTAAACTCTGATTCTTCCAGCTGGTGAAGACATCCTTAGCATTGGCTCAGGCCCAGTGACAGCGGAACGCAAAGGCAGAAGGGCTGTAGTATCCGTGACAGGGAGAGGCTGAGAAAGGTGGCAAAAGACACACAAAACAAATAAAAAGAGAGGAAACCTCCAGGTTTGACTCAACCACAGAGAAGTGAGAAAGAAGACCAGCTTAAAAAATAGAAATGCTTGCAGAATAGTTCTTCTTTTTTTTTTCCTTAAAGGAACTGACTGCTTTTTAAAGGAACTGAGACACTGGGAAACAGACTAGTGCAGAGTTATAAATAGAACCATCGATAGACAGTTCATAACCCCAAGTAGACTACCTATGTTAGGTGTTACAACTTCTCTCAAACAGCAAGGTATCAGGCAGCTAACACTTCATCTTCAGGGGACTCAGTCCACTTTTAGAAGATTACATTTTGTATAACTTAAAATGTTCGTGACTTCACACTCATCTGCAAATACAGGGATAATTTTTTAAGACTTTATTTTGACACCTATAAAAATGGTGCCTAATTCTGCAACACCCAGTCAGACGTCATTGGCTTATATGGAACTATTAAAAATACATAAAACATATATTTATTAATATAATGACTAGATTACTATTATTTACTAAGTAGCAAACATAAGAAAATGTATCATTATTTATTATTACCAGGCACTCTATCAAACATAGGAAAATGTATTAATATTGATATTAAGTAGTGCTTATCATTGCTTAGTTATTAAATGCCAAACATTATGACAAACTCTTTACATAAAATGTCTTGATTTCACAAAAATCACCTGAGATTCACGACCAGAATCTAACCCCAGGTCGATTGGATTTTTTGTCTGTTTTGAGATGGGGTCTTGTCCTGTTGCCTAGACTGAAGCACAGTGGGACAATTACAGCTCACTGTACCCTCAACCTCCTTGGCTCAAGTGATCCTCCCATCTCAGCCTACAAGTAGCTGAGACTACAGGTGTGCACCACCATGCCAGGCTAATTTTTATTTTGTAATTTTTTGTAGAGACAGGGTCTCACTATGCTGCCCCAGCTGGTTTCAGACTTCTGGCCTCAAGAAGTCCTCCCACCTCAGCCTCCCAAAGTGCTGGGATTACAGGCATGAGCCACCATGCCCAGCCTCAATTTGATTTTAAGGCTAATTTGCCTAACATTGACAGTCTATTGGAAACATACACAGAAAATAGGAAAAAGAAGAATGCTGCTTTTAGAACCACAACTGCCTTTGAAGAAGAGAGAATCGACTTGAATGGAAACCTTGATGTTCCACTGGATACCCCAGTGGGCTGGATGTGTGTTTTGGGAGCAGAAGCTGGAGATGGCTGGATGGATTTTCAAAATCAGTGAAGGAACACCAAGAAGGAAATTCCAGGGAGCCAAACAGGGGTGAGAAACAGGATAACGCATTGTAAACTCATTCTCTGCTTTCTCCCTCACCACTGTATTTTGCTGTGTCTGTTATGCTACACTGGGAAGGCTGCATCAGTGTGGTGTGTTTGCTTGAAAGTTGCAGAAGAGGTTGGCTTTCATTACAGATTCTGGGGTGTATGTGTGGAAGCAGAAATCCAGAGTACAGGGCTTCTATAAGAAGGTAACGTTCCTTCCAGCCTCCAAGGAAGTCACAGAAATTGGGAAACAGATTTGAATTTTCATGAGAAGTAAAAATAGGAGCTTGAGACAATTTCATCTCCACCTCAGGGTGCCAGTGGCCCCAGCCAACATTGGCACGCAAATGTTCCTGTATGAACAATGCGCATACACAAACACACAATTTTCTATACAGCCTTGTCCGACATCACAATTTAGACACAAAGGGATTTGCTTAAATTAATTACACAGGGACAAAATATTAGTGTCAGGGCCAGACCTGGAGCTTTTAGAACTCTGGTTCTTTTTCCATGAGGCTATCCATGTTCCATCTATATATTCATCCATCCATTCATTCACCTAACATCCATCTGTGTATCCATCCATCCATCCATATTCCATCATCCATTCCATCCATTCATCCATCTGTCATCCTTTTATGTATACATCTATTAATCCATCCATTTATTAGCTATTCATTCATCCATCCTAGATCCATCAATTCATTATCTATTCATCTATCCAATCATCCATCACCCATCTATCCATTCATCTATTATCTACCCTCATCCATCCATACATTCATCCAATATATTCATCCATCCATCCATCCATCCATCCATCCATCCATCATCTTTCATCCATCCATCTACCATGCATGCATCCATCATCAATTTATTCATCATAGTCCTTGGTGATGGTTCTGAATAAGAAAATCCTCGTTAATCTGAATAGGAATTGGTCCTGTCCTTGATCAAGCCCAGTATGTTGGAACCTGGACACAGGACAGGTTCATAAGAGTGAGGACACATTGGAGCAACTATGGACACAGGCAAAGCCCTGCCTAGGGAAGTATAGTATTAATAGTTCCCTAAAACAATTGAAAATAGAATTCCACTTCTGGGTATATACCCAAAAATATTGAAAGCAAGATCTCAAAGAGATATTTGTATGTGTTCATAGCAGCATTACTCACAATAGCCAAAAGATGGAAGTATCCCAAATGTCCATAGATGAATAAATAAGTAAAATGTAGTATATGAATGCGATGAAATATTATTCAGCCTTCAAGGGAGAGAATTCTGACATATGCTACAATATACATAAATCCTGAGGACATTATTCTAAGTGAAACAAGCCCATCATGAAAAGACAAATAATATATGATTCCACTTACATGAAGTCCTTTGAGGAGTCAAATACTTGGAGACAGAGTGTAGAATGGTTGTTGTCAGGGGTTGGTGGGGAGGGAAAATGAAAAATTATTACTTAATGGGGACACAATTTTTCTTTGGGGTGAAGAAAGTGTTTTGAAAATAGATCATGGTGATAGTTGCACAACAATGTAAATGCACTTAATACTACCAAATTGTGCAGTTAAAAATAATGTAATTGGTAAATTTTATGTGATGTACATTTTACCACAATTTTTTAAAGTTTAGCCTAGGGCATCAAATGGCAAGAATTTTGGGGGAAAGAGTGGAGGGACATACAAACCTGTGTGGGGCACAATCACATAAGCAAGAGGGAAAAGCAGAAGGAAGACCAGTAGCTAAAGATGACTTTCCTGCTGACCTACATGAGCCACCAAACTGGATTTTTGATGTTACATGTTGCTCAGATCACGGTGGGTCTTAGAAACTGAGGTGAAAAGTCAAGAGTCAGCTTTGCACAGAGGAGACCATCGGGACAGAGAACCAGAAGCCTGTTATGCTGATCATCAGCCTCCCATGTGTCCCCATTCCCTGATGGTGCTAAATGCTTCCAAAGCCTTGCTTTAGAAATGTAACCGTTCTCATTTCTATTCAGGGGCCTGGAGGGATAAAAACTTGCTTTCCCATTTAGGCAGAAGGAACTCAATTTTGGTCTCCTCAAACATACAAAATAGATAGATTGACAGATGGATTGATGGATGGATAGATAAATAGATGATGGACAGATGAATGGATGGATGGATGGATGAGTGGGTGGGTAGATGGATGGATGGATGGATGGATGAGTGGGTGGGTGGATGGATGGATGGATGGATGGATGGATGGATGGATGGATGGATGGATGGATGGGTGGGTGAGGTAGGTAGAGGGCTGGCTGGGTGGCTGGATACCTGGCTTGCTGGCTGGCTGGCTGGATAGCTGGCTTGCTGGCTGGCTGGCTGGCTGGCTGGATGGATGGATGAATGGAAAGATGGATGGAAGGATGGATGGGTGGATGGATGAATGAATGACAGACGGATGAATGAAAGGATGAATGATAGATGGATGAATGAAAGGATGGATGGAATGGTGAATGGGTGGATGGGTAGAGGGGTGAGTGGGTGAGTAGTGTGGGTGTGTGAATAAATGGACAGAATGATAAATAGTTGCATGGGTGGGTGAATGTGTGGGTGGGTGAGTAGCATGGGTTAGTGAATGGATGGATGGATGGATGGAATGATGGACAAATTGGTGGTAGATGGATGGGTGGATGGATGAAATGATGAATGGATGGGTGAGTGGATGGGTGGCTGGATAGATGGGGAGATGAGAGGACAGATGGAATGATGAATGGATGGATGGATAGGTAGGAGGATGAGTGGCATGGATGTGTGGATGGATGAATGAAATGATGGATAGATGGGTAAGTGGATGGGTAACTGGGTGCATGGGTGGGTGGATAGATGGAATGATGGTTGGGTGGCTGGTTGGCTGGCTGGCTGGTTAGATGGATGGATGGATGGATGAGTGGATGAGTGGGTGGATGGATGAATGGATGGATGGTTAGATGGAATAATGGTTAAATGGAATGATGGTTGGTTGGGTGGCTGGTTGGCTGGCTGGCTGGCTGGCTGGATGAGTGAGTGGGTGGATGGATGGAATGATGTACGGATGGATGAGTGGGTGGATGGATAGGTAGACGGATGGGTGGGCAGATGGATGGAGGGAAGGATAGCTGGGCATATGGGTGGATGGATGGGTAGATGGGTGTGTGGATTGATGGATGGATGGATGGGTGGATGGATGAGAGGGTGGATGGATAGGTGGTGGGTGGGTGAATGGATGGATGGATGGATGGAGGGAAGGATAGCTGGGCATATGGGTGGATGGATGGGTAGATGGGTGTGTGGATGGATGGATGGATGGATGGGTGGATGGATGAGAGGGTGGATGGATAGGTGGTGGGTGGGTGAATGGATGGATGGATGGATGGATGGAGGGATAGGTGGGCATGTGAGTAAATAGATGGGTAGGTGAATGGATGAATGGAGGGATAGGTGGGCATGTGTATAGATGGTTGAATGGGTAGATGGATGTATAGATGGATGGGTGAGAGGGTGGATGGATGGATGGCTGGATGGATGGGTGAATAGATGACTGGCTGGATGGGTAGGGGGGTGGATGGATGGATGGGTGGGTGGATGGATAGATGGAGGGGTAGGTGGGCATGTGAGTAAACGGATGGGTGTGTGGATAGGTAGATGGATGGATGGATGGATAGGTAGGTGAGAGGGTGGGTGTATGTATGGATGGGTGGGTGGATAGATGGATGGACGGGTAAGTAGGTGGGTGGATGGATGGAATGATGGATGGATGGATGAATAAATGTGTGGGTGGATGCATGGGAGTTATAGTTGCGTGTGTGTGTATGTGTGTGTATGCACATGTACATTTATGCTTATAAAACAATGACAATGTGCAGAATTAAAATTTAAAATTTAAAAAAATCTAAAATTCCCCTCCTTTCCCTCATTTTTACTCCTATTCCTTAGCATTTACCAGAGCTGTAACAAAACTGAATACATTTGGTTTGACCTCTTTTCATTGTGCCTCGTTTCTAAGTGACAAACAGAAAACATGACAAAACCCCCAAACATTAGTAAGGGAAGGTCAAGACAATGGACTGGACTCATCAGTACCTTAAATGATTGGCCCCAGGGAATCCCGAGCTGACATTGCAAAGGCTTCTTCCAAGCTCCACATCAGATTCTCTCTCCACTTAGCAGCATTTAACCTGCAAGCTAAGAAGATTCCATGCCATTAGTCTCTCAGCTGCACAAGCCCAGACTGGCTGAGTTCCTAACTGAAGAAGCTGGCATTTGTCTCCAAAATTGGCATTTGTCTCCACATTCATTTCCAAAATAGGCCATGCCTTTAGGATAAAAGGCTTAGAGGAAATAATGAGAGAGGGTGTAACCTCCAAACCGTTCTGCTGCCTCCTCAATGAGTCTATGTGCTCGGCAGGTACCTGGGCTGTTCCTTTCATGAGTTCTGTAATGCACCCTTGCAGGGGGCACCTGAAGGCACAAGTCTGCATTTTGTACTACTGCAACTTGCCCTTCCCATAGGAAGGTCACATTGTAACCCGTTACCCCCATTTTTCTTTCTTTCTTTTTTTTTTTTTTTTTTTTTTGTTTGAGACAGAGTCTCGCTCCGTCGCCCAGGCTGGAGTGCAGTGGCGCGATCTCGGCTCACTGCAAGCTCTGCCTCCCGGGTTCACGACATTCTCCTGCCTCAGCCTCCCCAGTAGCTGGGACTACAGGCGCCCGCCACCACGCCCGGCTAATTTTTTGTATTTTTAGTAGAGACGGGGTTTCACCGTGTTAGCCAGGATGCTCTAGATCTCCTGACCTCGTGATCCACCTGTCTCGGCCTCCCAAATTGCTGGTATTACAGGCATGAGCCACCGCGCCCGGCAATTACCCCCATTTTCCCGAGAAAGAGAATGAGTTTTTAAAATTATTTTTTCCTCTTTTTTGTCTTTTCTCCTTTTCCCCTGTTCGTCACTTCCTACTTAGCTATTTAGAAATGCAATTATAGGGCTGGGCACGGTGGCTCACACCTGTAATCCCAGCACTTTGGGAGGGCGAGTTGGGCGGATAATAAGGTCGAGAGATGGAGACCATCCTGGCCAACATGGTGAAACCCCGTCTCTACTAAAAATACAAAAATTAGCTGGGCGTGGTGGCGGGCGCCTGTAGTCCCCTGCTGCTCGGGAAGCTGAAGCAGGAGAATTGCTTGAACCCAGGAGGCGGAGGCTGCAGTGAGCCGAGATCACGCCACTGCACTCCAGCCTGGCGACAGAGCGAGACTCCGTCTCAAAAAAAAAAAAAAAGAAAGAAAGAAAAAGAAAAAAGAAATGCAATTATAACCTTTTACCTTTCCTTCACCAGAAACGCCTTATATTGCATGCTTATCTACTGTGTGCTTACTTAAATGCTCCAGAGCTCCCCTTGCACCAGGAGAGTGCCTCCAGAGATCACAGTCAACTTACAACCAAAAGTATGCCCGCTAGGAAACCCTCTCCCACCTGCAGAGTATCCTGAGGCAATGGTCAATTTACAACCTATCTCTGTCCGTGAGTGCACCAGCTCAACCACCCTGTAGATAAGCGAGTTACACGGACCCCCACCTGCTCGCCCCTTCCCCTGCATTCCATTCATGCCAAGGCACCCCCATTTAAAAGCCCCTACTGGCTGGGCACGGTGGTTCACGCCTGTAATCCCAGCACTTTGGGAGGCCGAGGCTGGCGGATCACGAGGTCAGGAGATCGAGACCATCCTGGCTAACACGGTGAAGCCCCGTCTCTACTAAAAATACAAAAATTAGCCGGGGGTGGTGGCGGGCGCCTGTAGTCCCAGCTACTCAGGAGGCTGAGGCAGGAGAATGGCGTGAACCCGGAAGGCGGAGCTTGCAGTGAGCCGAGATCAGCCACTGCACTGCAGCCTGGGGGACAGAGCGAGACTCCGTTTCAAAAAAAAAAAAAAAAAAAAAGCCCCTACTTTCTGTGCCAGAAGCAAAGCAGTAATCTTAAGGCAGGAAGCATGTACTTCTTCCCCTAAGCTAGCTTTGGAATAAAAAGTCACTTTCTTTATCAGACCTCACTCTTGTTAATTGAACTCTGCCAGCAGTGAGCGACTGAACCTGAAATTCATTTACAACACAGGGTCTGATATCACTACGGGATATCCCCTTAAATGGGAAAACGGCTTTAGTCCATTCAGCTGGACTTCAACCCAGAATTCACCCAAAATAAGGCCACAGACCTGGCCACACTCAATATATCCAATGCAGGGAATCAGGACGACATTTCCAAGGCTGTCTAAATTTTTGTGCTTCTTACCTAGAATTCATTAATTCCCACAATCCAGAATATATTAAAAATTAATAGAGGCTGGGCACGGTGACTCACGGCTATAATCCCAGCACTTTGGGAGGCCCAGGCGTGTGACTCACTTGAGGTTAGGAGTTCGAGACCAGCCTGGCCAACATGGTGAAACCCTGTCTCTACTAAAAAATACAAAAATTAGTTGAGCATCGTGGCGGGCACCTGTAATCCCAGCTACTTGGGAAGCTAAGGCAGGAGAATTGCTTGAACCTGGGAGGTGGAGGTTGCAGTGAGCTGAGATCATGCCACTGTGCTCCAGCCTGGGCGACAGAGCAAGATTCCATCTCAAGAAATAAAAATAAAAATAAAAGCAATAAATAAAAATTAATAGGGCCAGGCATGGTCTCTCATGCCTGTAATCCCAGCACTTTGGGAGGCTGAGGCAGGCAGATCACCTGAGGTCAGGAGTTTGAGACCAGCCTGGCCAACATGATGAAAATCTGTCTCTAACAAAAATACAAAAATTAGCAGGTGTATTGGAGTGCCTGTAATCCCAGCTACTCATGAGGCTGAGGTGGGAGAATCTCTTGAACCCAAGAGGCAGAGGTTGCAGTGAGCTGAGATTGCACCACTGCACTCCAGCATGGACAACAAAGCACGACTGTCTCAAAAAAAAAAAAAAAAAAAAAGATAGTATTCTGTCTTTTTTTCTTTCTCAGTGTTTCTCCAAAACTCCCAGGCAAATACCCCAGTGGATTTAGCTCAGAGGCAGAGAATAAAAGCATGTAGTTCTTTCTTATGATCTTAGTGTGTTTGTCTTTGGGAAAAACAGAGTGAAACACTTTAAAATTACTGAGCACCAGAAAAGTATGCTAATAATGAATAGGCACGAAAATCATGCTTCTCATGCATTTGCACATCAAGATCAATTTATTATACTTGGCAACAAGATGAGAAGAAAGTAAGTGGGTTATTATTTATATAACCATCATAATTTTTCCCATAGGATCTATTATTAGTAATATTCAGAGTCCTATAATACATAGGTGGGTTTGTCTTTCAAAAAGAAAGAAGGAAGGGAAGGAAGGGGGGGGACCTACCATTTATTAAGAAGCTTGCCTACATTAGGCAATAAATGAGCTTTTCCCAAATTCCCAAGTGAAATCCATCTTAGTTTTGTAATGCTGCTGTAAAAAATCACTACAAACGTATGTGCCTAACACAAACAAATGTATTATAGTTTTGGAGGTCAGAAGCCCCACACGAGGCTCATGGAGCTAAAATTAAGGTGTCGACTGGGCACAGTGGTTCACACTGGTAATCCCAGCACTTTGGGAGGCTGAGGCAGGAGGATTGCTTGAGGCTAGGAGTTCAAGACCAGCCTGGGCAATATGGAAGACTCCCTGTCTACAAAAAATACTAAAAATTAGCTGAGTGTTGTGGTGCCTGCCTGTAGTCCCAGCTACTTAGGAGGGTGAGGTGGAAGGATCACTTGAGCCCAGGAGCTCAAGGCTGCAGTGAGCCGTGATTGTAGCACTGTACTCCAGCCTGGGTGACAGAGAAAGTTTCTGTCTCTTATGAAACCCATCAGCGCTGGTTCTTTCTGGAGGCTTTGGGGAGGATCTATTTCCTTGCCTTTTTTTAGCTTCCAGCGTTTCCAAGCTCACGGCTCTCCCTCACTCCCATCTCAGCTTCCATTTTCATGTCTCCTTCTCCAATTTGGACCCTCCTGCCTCCCTCTTAGAAGGAGCCTGTGACAGCATTTAGGGCCAACCTGGGTCATCCAGGGGCATCTCCCATCTCAAGATCCTTAACCTCATCACATCTGCAAAGTCCCCCTGACCATGCAAGATCAGCTGTTCCCAGGTTCCAGGGATTCAGATGTGGACATCTTTGGGGAGCCATTATTCTGCCTGTCACAGTAGCCTATATGCTTTTTCCCCAAAACTCTCTGAAGTAACCACTGTTATCTCATTTATCAGGCAAAAATTCTGAGACCCAGCCAAGTGAATTACCGTGGATAATATCACATCAACTAGAAAGTGGCCCCAGGTAGTCAGACCATATCTTTTTTCTTTTTCCTTCAAATTTTATTTTAAGTCCAGGGGTATCAGTGCAGGCTGTGCAGGTTGTTTCATAGGCAAACGTGGGCCATGCTGCTTTGTTGTTTTTCACTTTTTAATAATCACCATTCCGACTGGCATGAGATGGCAACTCATTATGGTTTTCATGTACATTTCATTACCCAGGTATTGAGCCTGGCATCCATTAGCTATTCTTCCTGATGCTCTCCCTTCCCCTGACCCCCCCTTACAACAGGCCCCAGAGTGTGCTCTTCCCCACAATGTGTCCATGTGTTCTCATCGTTCAGCTCCCAATTATAAGTGAGAACATGCAGTGTTTGGTTTTCTCTTCCTGTGTTAGTTTCCTGAGGATAACAGCTTCCAGCTCCATCCATGTTCCTGCAAAGGACATAATCTCACTCCTTTTTATGGCTGCATAGTATTCCATCATGTCTATGGACCACATTTTCTTTATCCAGTCTACCACTGATGGTCATTTGTGTTCATCCCATGTTTTTGCTATTGTGAATAGTGCTGCAATGAACATACATGTCTATGTATCTTTATAATAATTTATAGTCCTTTGAGTATATACCCAGCAATAGGATTGGTGGGTTAAATGATAGTTTTGCCTCTAGATCTTTGAGAAATCACCACACTGTCCCACAATGGTTGAACTAATTTACACTCCCACCAATAGTGTAAAAGCCTTCCTTTTTCTCTGCAACCTCACCAGCTTCTGTTGGTTTTTGACTTTTTAATAATTGCCATTCTGACTGGCGTGAGACGGTCTCTCATTGCGGTTTGGATTTGCATTCCTCTAATCAGACCATATCTTATCTTATTGTAAGTCCATCTTCTTGTCACAATGAGCTGCCTCCCAAAGTTCCTTCCAAAGATGTCCAATGTTATGTCAGAAATGGGGTATTAAGTCCCATCTTTATCATCATCCACCTTCAAGTATAACTGAACTCATGAAGACATATTCACTGAGCATCTGTGCTGGGTCACACTAATCACACTCAGAGAGCTAGTCAAACAGAGCAATATCCTGCCACATATAATCAAATAGCAAATATATTCACTGAAGATATTGGTCAATGACAAAAAAAAATGAGCCCGGGCAATATAGTGAGATCCTACCTCTGCCAAAAAAGCAAATTTCAGTTAGCTGGCCATGGTGCCGCCCACCTGTGGTCCCAGCTATTTGGGAGGCTGAGGCAGGGGAATCTCAAGCCCAGGATTTCAAGGCTGCAGTGAGCCATGATTACACCACTGCACTCCAGCCTGAGCAACAGAGTGAGACCCCATGTCTGTAAAAAAAGAACTCCGCCCCCCACAAAAACACACAAAATGTCAGTTAGACAGGATGGATAAGTTCAAGAGATCTATTTTATAGCATGATGACCACAGTAAATAACAATATATTTTATTGTTGGTGAATGGTGAAGACATTCACTGTTCAGTGAAAATTACTACGAGAGTAGATTTTAAGTATTCTCACCACAAAAACATAACTATGTTAGGGAATGTTAATTAGCTCAATTTAGCCATTCCACAGTGGATATATGTATCAAAACATCAATACATATAATATTTGATTTGTCAATTAAAAAAAGAATATGCCAATATAATGTGTTTTAAAGCAAAAAAAAAAAAAAAGAATATACAGAAGAAAAAAAGAGTATAGAAATATGTAGAAAAGAAGGCCAGGCGCTGTGGCTCACGCCTGTCATCCCAGCACTTTGGGAGGCCAAGGCGGGTGGATCACCTGAGGTCAGGAGTTCGAGACCAGCCAGGCAAACATGGTGAAACCCTGTCTCTACTAAAAATACAAAAATTATCCGGGCGTGATGGTGGGCGCCTGTAATCCCAGCTACTTGGGAGGCTGAGGCAGGAGAACTGCTTGAACCTGGGAGGCGGAGGTTGCAGTGAGCCAAGATCGCACCACTGCACTCCAGCCTGGGCAACAGAGTGAGGCTCCGTCTCAAAAAAAGAAATATGTAGAAAAGAAATATTGAAAAGAATAAATAAAATAATGTATTTAAGCAAAATAACTGAAACAAATAATTTACAAGCCAAGTGCTGGTTCCAACTATTCAGGAGACTGAGGCGGGAGGATCCTTTGAGCCCAGGAATTTGAGCTCAGCCTGGGCAACATAGCAAGATCCCATCTCTAAAAAAGAAAAAGATGAAGAATTTACAATTCTTACATCTACATTGTTTTTGTTTTGTTTTGTTTGAGATGGAGTTTTGCTTTGTCACCCAGGCTGGAGTGCAATGGCGTGATCTTAGCTCACTTCATCCTCCACCTCCCAAATTCAAGCGATTCTCCTACTTCAGCCTCCTGAGTAGCTGGGACTACAGGTGCCCACCACCGTGCCTGGCTAATTTTTGTATTTTTAGTAGAGACGGGATTTCACTATGTTGGCCAGGCTGGTCTCGAACTCCTGACCTCAAGTGATCCACCTTCCTCAGCCTCCCAAAGTGCTGGGATTACAGGCATGAGCCACCGTGCCTGGCCCAACAATTCCTGCATCTACATTTGTGAATGGGGCAGTGACAGGGAAACCAGCTGTAGCCCAAGTCAAGATTGGATTGCTCAAATTGGGAGGCATCATCAGCATAATGAGTTGGAAACACCAAGTATACAAGTTTCCCATTGCTGCTGTTACAAATTCTCACACACTTAGTGACTTAACACAATGAATGGACTATCTTACAGTTCTGTAAGTCAGAAGTTCAGAATGGGTCTTACAGGCTGTATTAGTCTGTTCTCGCATTGCTAAAAAGAACTACGTGAGACTGGCTAATTTATAAAGAAGAGAGGTTTAATTGATTCACGGTTCTGCAGGCTGTACAGGAGGCATAGCTGGGGAGGCCTCAGGAAACTTACAATCATGGCAGAAGGCGAAGAGGAAGGAGGCACATTCTAGATGGCTGGAGAAGGAAGAAGAGAGCAAAGGTGGAGGTGCTACACACTTTTAAACAACCAGATCTTGTGAGAACTCGCTCACTATCATGAGAACAGCAAGAGGGAAGTCTGCCCTTATGATTCAACCACCTCCCACCAGGCCCCTCCTCCAACATCATGGATTACCATTCAACAGGAGACTTGGGTGGCAATATGGTTTGGCTGTGTCCCACCCAAATCTCATCTTGAACTATAGTTCCCATAATCTCCAGGTGTCATGGGAGGGAGCCAGTGGGAGGTAATTGAATCATGGGGGCAGTTACCTCCATGCTGTTCTCATGATAGTGAGTGACTTCTCACAAGATCTGATGGTTTTATAAGGGACTTTCCCCCACTTCACTCTGCACTTCTCCTGGCTGTCGCCACGTGAAGGATGTGTTTGCTTCTCCTTCCACCATGATTGTAAGTTTCCTGAAGCCCCCAGCCATGCTGACCTGTGAGTCAATTAAACATCTTTCCTTTATAAATTACCCAGTCTTGGGTATGGCTTTATTAGCAATGTGAGAAGGAACTAATACAGGTGGGGACAAAAATTCACATCACATCATAGGCTGAAACCAAGATGTTGGCAAAACTGGTTCTTTCTGGAAGCTCTAGGGGTAAAATTAATTTCCTTAGCTTTCCCATATTCTGGAAACCACCCACATTCCTTGGCTCATGGCCCCTTCCTTTATCTCCAAAGCACATCATTCCACCTCTGCTTCCATCCTCATGTCTTCGTCTCTGACTCTGACCTCCTACTTCCCTCTTATAAGGATGCCTGTGATGACACTGGACACATGTGGATCATTTACGATCATCCCTCAATCTCAAGATCCTTAACTTTATCACATCTGCAAAGTCCCTTTGACTATGTAAGGCAATGTAGCCACTGGTTCCAGGGATTAGGGTATGGATGTCCTTCAGTAACATTATTCTGCCAACATCACCAAGCTTCTGTGTGGAAGTCCTCTCTCTATGTGCGTAATGCTTCTAGCCCTCAGTCAAGGACCACAGAATGCCTCTCACTAGTTTCCTCTTGCATCTCCACCTTCCCATGAAGAGCCAGTTTCCATCAGCAATGATGACACAGAGGCTATCTCGCTGCTTTTGAACTCTCCACCACGCAATTCCAAGCTCTCAAAAATTCTTGCTTCGTTTTAACCTAGCAAACTCAGCTATTATTTTTGACAACATAGAAATGAAATCAATTGACCTGTGTTGTTTAATCATTTAATCAAATTTTAAAGTGGATAATATACCTTTTTTGGGGGTGGGGGACAAGGTCTTGCTCTGTCACCCAGGCTGGAGTGCAGTGGTGTGATCATAGCTCACTGAAGCCATGACTTCCTGAGATCCTTCCACCTCAGCCTCCCAACTAGCTGGGACTACAGGTACACACCACCATGCCCTGCTAATTTTTGTATTTTTTGTAGACACAGGGTTTTACCATGTTGCCCAGGCCGTCTCAGATTCCTGAGCTCAAGCAATCCACCTGCCTCGGTCTCCCAAAGTGCTGGGATTACAGGCATGAGACACCAGGCCCAGCCAAGATAAATTTTGAATATTCACTTACACATGGAATGTTGTCAGAGTCTAAATTTTAAAATTAAAGTTGTCATCTAAGTTGTTATTAAAAGTTAAAAAATAACCGATGCTGGCAAAGCTGAGAGAAAAGAGGACATTTATAGACTGTTGGTGGGAGTGTAAATTAGTTCAGCCACTGTGGAAAACAGTCTGGAGATTTCCCAAAGGACTTAAAACACAACCACCACTTGACCCCACAATCTCACTACTGGGTATATACCCAAAGGAATATAAATCATTCTACATAAAGACACATGCACACGTATGTTCATTGCAGCACTATTCACAATAGCAAAGACATGGAATCAACCAAAATGCCCATAAATGACAGATTGGATAAAGAAAACATGGTACATACACACCACGGAATGCCATGCACCCATGAAAAAGAAGGAAATCACATCCTTTGCTGCAACATGGATGTAGCTGGAGGCCATTATCCTAAGCAAATTAATGCAGGCTCTGAATACCAAATACTGCATGTTCTCACTTCTAACTGGGAACTAAACATTGAGTTCACGTGGACACAAAGAAGGGTATGATAGACACTAGGGCCTACTTGAGGGTGGAGGGTAGGAGGAGAATGAAGATTGAAAAACTACCTATCCAGTACTACGCTGATTACCTGGGCAATAAAATTGTCTGTACACCAAAGCCCCACAGCATGCAATTTACCCATGCAACGAACCTGCACATGTACCCCTTGAGCCGGAAATAAAAGTTGGAAAGAAAAAAGAATAGGCCAGGCGCGGTGGTTCATGCTTGTAATCTCAGCACTTTGGGAGGCCGAGGCGGGCGGATCACCTGAGGTCATGAGTTCAAGACCAGCCTGACAAACATGGTGAAACCCTGTCTCTACTAAAACTACAAAAATGAACCAGGCATGGTGGCAGGCGCCTGTAATCCCAGCTACTCGGGAGGCTGAGGCAGGAGAATCACTTGAACCCAGGAGCGGAGATCACACCACTGTACTCCAGCCTGGGCGACAGAGTGAGACTCTGTCTCAAAAAAGAAAAGAATACTTCTTCTTTAATTTAATTTTATTTACTTATTTATTTATTTTAGAGACAGGGTCTCCACTCTGTCACCCAAGCTGGAATGCAGTGGTGCAATCACAGCTCACTGAAGTCTTGAACTCCTGGGCTGAAGTTTTCTCCCACCTCACCGAAGTCTTGAACTCCTGGGCTGAAGTTTTCTCCCACCTCACCTACCCGAGTAGCTGGGACCACAGGCACATACCATCATACAAAACCAATTTTAATTTTTTTGTAGAGACAGGGTCTTACTGTGTTACCCAGACTGGTCTCAAACTCCCAGCCTCTGGCGATCCTCCTACCTCACCCTCTAAAACTCTGGGATTACAGATGTGAGCCACCATGACTGGCCTCTAATTTTAAATGTAGTTTTTATTGTTTTTATTCTTGTCAAAGTGATACATGTATAAAGCTCAAAAGATGAAGCAAGACCTTAAGCTTATGTCTTGCCCTCAATGTTCACTCCTATTTTTTTTCTGGGATCTACTTTATATTTTGAAATAACATATTTGCCCTGAAATCTCTTGTGTTTCTTAACTTTAGACGGTATCTATTAACTTTCTGTTTGGAGGATGATGGCTTTTCGTTTTTTGCCCAATCACCATTCCCTCAAGTGTCTGCACACACACAGACACACACACACACACACACACACACATCCTTTCTATTCAGCTTCCTGATATGGCTACATCACCAATGTTTACTAAATGAATACCCAAACTTACATTATGTGAGTTCTCTAAATACTGAGATGTGCCTAACTTCCCTTCCTTGTATACATTCTTGAATTTCCTAAGCTTGCTAGCTGTTCATGGTTTGCCTTTTAAAATTCTTTTCACAGACTTATTATGAGACTGAAAATCCCTTCCAAATACTGTTAACACCTAAGGTAGTCACGTCATGATGGTGAACACAGCCTCCTGGGACCCTACAACTACCTTCTCCAACCTGGATTCAAGGCTTTCTAAGACACCCCCAGAGCTACTGTCCCCAGGACATCCCGTTTCCAAACAGCCTGGGTTTGTAGCCTGGATTGCTTCTTCTGGTGTCTTGATCAGATAAGTCTGCCTCTCTGCAGCTCAGTTTCCATGACTGGTTGGAAAATGAGAATAATAATAGTCACATGCATTAAATGTGATCGTGGTTGTAAAATGTTAAGGCCAGCTCCCTACTCACTGTGTGCAGGATGTTATTTTTGTGGTCATCCTGAAAATTCCCCCAAAATTTCTTCATGTTAGCTGCGTCAGTTCCTGAATTCCATGTCTCCCTCATGCTCAAATTGCCCTCATTTCCTCAAATCCAGTTTTCTAAGACATTACCAGCAAGAGTGCATGGGGGTTACTGTTATGAGGCATTCTGCAGCTACGTGAGCTCCAGCCTTCATGCTCAGCCCCTCATGTGGCATGGCTGGGTTGCATATGCAATCCTAGCCACTTCCCCGCAAAACGGCAAAGGCATCACTGTTACTATTGAGCTTCCAGTGCTGCTGAGCCTAAGGCAAAGTCAAATCCCTTATTTCTCAACCCTTTGCATCTCTCTCTCTCTCTCTTTTTTTTTTTTTTTTTTTTTGTTTTAGACGGAGTCTTGCTCTGTCCCCCAGGCTGGAGTGCAGTGGCACGATCTCGGCTCACTGCAAGCTCCGCCTCCCGAGTTCAGATGATTTTCCTGCCTCAACCTCCCGAGTAGCTGGGATTACAGGCGCACACCACCACTCCCAGCTAATTTTTGTATTTTTAGTAAAGATGGGGTTTCACCATGTTGGCCAGGCTGGTCTTGAACTCCTGACCTCAAATGATCCACCCACCTTGTCCTCCCAAAGTGCTTGGATTACAGGCATGAGCCACCGTGCTGGCCTCTCATTTTCTCTCTCATTCTCTCTTTCTCTCGCTTATTCTCTCTTTCATTCTCTTTCTCTCTCCCACTCTGTTTCTCTCATTCTCCCTCCCAGTCTCTCTGTCTTTCTTCTTTTGCATAATTCTGTCATTCTCTTTCTCTCTCATTCTCTCTCGCACGATGTCTCTCTCTTCTTTCCCTCTCTTTTTCGTGACTCTGTCATTCTCTCTCATTCTTTCTCCCACTCAGTTTTCTCTCTTTTTGCATGACTCTGTCACTCTCTCTCTCTGTCATTCTCTCGCTCTGTGTCTTTCTCCCTCCGCCTCCCCAGCCCCCACTATTCTAGAGTCTTTTCTCTTCACCCTTCACACACTGAAATGTCACAACAATGTGAGCCATTTTCCTCCCAGTCTCATGGAGACCCAGAAACTTAGAGGTTCTCCTATACTTGAAGAAAACATTCTCATTTCAGGCTGAGTGCGGTGGCTCACTCCTGTAATCCCAGCACTTTGAGAGGCCAAGGGGGGGCAGGTCTCTTGAGTCCAAAGTTTGAGACCAGCCTGGGCAACATGGCAAAACCCTGTCTCTACTAAAAGTGCAAAAAGAATTTGCCTGACGTGGGGCTGCATGCCCATGGACCCAGCTACTCAAGGGGCTGAGGTGGGAGGATCACTTGAGCCTGGGAGGTCAAGGCTGCAGTGAGACATGATTGCACCACCACACTCCAGCCTGGGCAACAGAGCAAGACCCTGTCTCAAGAAAAAGAGAAAAAATATCATTCTCATTTCAAGCCATTTATCCCCTCTTTTCTCACACATAGAAGCAAGCTTGGTTTCATTTCTCTAATTTTCGATGTAGCATGTTTAAGCAGTAGGAGAGATACCTGGACCTCTAGATGCTAATTAACATTGGCATTGATGAGCCATGTCTGCCTACTTAATGAACACGTTCTGATCGCTCCTGTTTTGAGGCAGTGTGCTGAGAGTCAGAAATAAAAAGGCTGAGGGAAACATTATATTCTCCTTTCCAGATGATATAGTCTAATGGGAAATGCAGGTTTATGAACAAAGAACTAGGACTTACTGTTAGACATAGTACATAGCACACAGCAGATTTAACAAAGTGGTTTGTCTTTGCTGTGTGTGTGTATGCATGCACGCATGGGTGTCTGTCTCTCTTTCTTTTTCCCCCTCCTCAAAATGGATTAGGCTGGAATTAAAAGGAAAACAAAGGACAAAGAGAATGTGTGAGAACACAGCAGACAAAAGACGAGGATGACCTTTAGAAGGCTTGGAGGCAGATGGATGCTGTGGTCTGAATGTGTGTGACCCCCAAAATTCCTATGTTGAAATGCTAACCCCGAAAGTCATGATGTTAGGAGGTGGGAACTTTGGGAGGTGCTGATGTCATGAGGGTGGGGCCTCATGAATGGGATCAGTGCCCTTAGAAAAGGGATCCCAGAAAGCTCCCTCACCCTTTCCACCATGTGAGGACACAGTGAGAAGGTGCCATCTATGAACCAGAAAGCTCTCACCAGACACTGAATCTGCCACACCTTCATCCTGGACCTCCAGCCTCCAGAACCATGAGCAATAAACATCTGTTGTCTACAAGCCTCCCAGCCCAAACGGACTAAGACTCTAAGCTAGGCAGGACGGAGATGGAGGCAATGAACTCACGGCAATACACAGGAGAACCCAACAAGAAGTCCCAGAAATCTTAACCATCTCAGGAATGGGAGGCAGCAGGTGGCTCTCAAGGTGCAGACACAGGTGGGGCTGGAGACAGATAATGTGCCAGAAAAAATAAGATTAAGAGAAAGTCTGACACTCCCAAATATGTACCCCAAAGAAATAAAAGCAGTGAGACACAAAACAGTACATACGCACTCATGTTCATAGCAGGGACTAAGTAGCACACTACAGTGTTCACTACACCAGGGATGCTCTCTCTATATATATATATGTTTTTTTTTTTTTTTTTGAGACAGGGTCTCACTCTGTTGCTTAGGTGGAAATATAGTAGCACGATCACAGCTCACTGCAGCGTCAACCCCCCAGGTTCAAGCAATCCTCCTACCACTCACTCCCAAGTAGCTGGGACTACAGGTGTGCTCCACTGTACCTGGCTATTTTTTGTATGTTTTTTAGAGACAAGGTTTCACTATGTTACCCAGGCTGGTCTCAAAAGTCTGAGCTCAAGCAATCTGCCCACCTTGGTCCCTCAAAGTGCTGGGATTACATGCATGAGCCGCCGCACCCGACCCATGCTCTTTTATTTATTTATTTATTTTTTTTTGAGACTGAGTCTCGCTCTATGGCCCCAGCTGGAGTGCACTGGCACGATCTCAGCACATGACAACCTCTGCCTCCTGGGTTCAAGCGATTCTCATGCCTCAGCCTCCCGAGTAGCTGGGATTACAGGCGTACACCACCACACCTGGTTAACTTTTGTATTTTTGGTAGAGATGGCGTTTCACCATGTTGGCCAGGCTGGTCTTGAACTTCTGACCTCAAGTGATCCGCCCACCCCAGCCTCCCAAAGTGCTGGAATTACAGGCATGAGCCACCGTGCCCAGCCTATTTATTTATTTACCTTTTATTTTAGGTTTGGGGGTACATGGAAAGGTTTGTTAATCAGTAAACATGTGTCACAGGGGTTTGCTGTACAGATTATTTCATCACCCAGGTACTAAGCCCAGCACCCAATGGTGATCTTTTCTCAGTCTGTTGTTTTCTTTCTTTGTGTTCACGAGTTCTTGCCATTTAGCTCCCAGCTCTATATTTTTCACCAACAGAACCAGAAAGCTTTTCTGAGTAATTAATTGCAGGATGACCTCAGCAATATCTAAGAAAAATGATTCTGGAAGCTGTGGTGGGGGTTGGGGTTGACGCTTTAAAGAGAAAGCTACAGGAAGGGTATGGCAAGTCTGTGGTCATGGGCTGAAGTAGTCCTGGGCAGGAGATGAATGACAGAGATAGACAGGAAAGTCTCAACCATGATGGTGCTGATAAAAGCAAAGTCAAGAGGATGTGGTGACCGATTCTGCGTTGTAAAAAACAAGAGGAAGATAAAGATGACGTCCAAATTAGTGCCTGAGAGGACGTACAACAAAAATGTACGTAAGAGATATATATATATATATATAGATAGAGAGAGAGAGAGAGAAAGTGTGAGAGAGAGAGAGAGAACGAAGACGATTAGATTGGGGGGTGGTGTAGAAATGAATTCACTTTTTATTACTTTTACTCTAGAAAATGCATCTTAGACTCTGAAATTTTACAAGGAAATAGTAAGAATTAAGGAAGTCTTTAAAGTGCCACTTGAAAATCATGTTATATTACAAGTACTACACTGGCTTTAATATTCAAGACTCTCATTTCTTTTTTTTTTTTTTTGAGACAGAGTCTCACTCTGTCGCCCAGGCTGGGATGCAGTGGCCCAGTCTTGGCTCACTGCAACCCCCGCCTCCCAGGTTCAAGCAATTCTCCTGCCTCAGGCTCTACCTCAGATTACAGGCATGCGCCATCACGCCTGGCTAATTTTTGTATTTTTAGTAGAGACGGGGTTTCACCATATTGGTCAGGCTGGTAAGACTCTCATTTCTTTTTCTCTTTTTTTTGAGATGCGGTCTCACTCTATAGCACAGGCTGGAGTGCAGTGGCTGGATGATGGGTCACTGCAGCCTTTAGCCCCCTGCTCAAGAGATCTTCCCACCTCCACCTCCCAAGTAGCTGGGACCACAGGCACATGCCACCATGCCCAGCTCGTTTTTGTATTTTTTGTAGAAATGGGGTCTCACTATGTTGCCCAGGCTGGTCTCAAACTCCCAGGCTCAAGCAGTCTTCTCACCTCAGCCTCCTAAATTTCTGGGATTATAGACATGAGCCACCATGTCCAGCTAAGACTCTCATTTCTTACCAAGACCTGATAGTATGTCTTATTTGGGTTATTAGTTGAATTTTAGGTTATTTCATTAAGTACATGAAAATAATTAAAATGGATGACCAGGTGCAGTGGCTCACATCTGTAATCTCAGCACTTTGGGAGGCTGAAGTGGGTACATTGCTTGAGCCTAGGAGTTCAAGATCAGCCTGGGCAATATAGCAAGACCCCATTTCTACAAAAATATTTTTTAAATAGCCAGGTGTGGTGGTGCATGCCTGTAGTCCCAGCTACTCAGGAGGCTGAAGTGGGAGGACCATCTGTGCCCAGGAGACAGAGGCTGCATTGAGCCGTGATGGCACCACTGCACTCCAGCCTGGGTGACAGAGTGAGACCCTGCCTCAAAAATAAATAAATAAATGGACTCATAAGATGTTTTCATTCTTAAAAGGACAAGATATTTTAAAATAGCTTCACATGACATGAAGTCCACTTGTCTTCTTGAGTAGAGAAAGTTAACACCTTTGAGAGATGTCCACTGGTATCTAGGATGTGTTGCTTCACAAAACAGGGTGGGAAAATGTAAACAAAAAAAAAACAAGCTGGTTCTCAACCTATCCTACCACTGACTGTAATTTTGAGGTTATTTTCTTCATGGATATTTTTGTTCCTGGTCTGTTCCAGTTCTGAAATTCTGATTGACTTCTTGATGCAATCACATGACATCAAAATTGCTGAAAAAGTCCTATCACTACAGTGTGAGTAAATCAGCTGGTAGAATTATTTTCTTTTCCTTTCACTCATGGGTGAGTATATCGTATTTTGTACAGTTCAAGAATAATAGAACGAACACCTACATAAATGCAATTTAAATCAAAACATGCATCCCATACTTCAAAAGGGCCTTGTGTGCCTCTCTCAACCCAGAATTTATGTTAACCACTTATGTTATTCATCAATTTGTTTTATATATAGTTTAGTGATGTGTCTCATCTCTACACTGTATATTATGTTGTCTGTGTGTGTTTTTGTTTTGTGTTGTTTTTTAGAGACAGGGTCTCACTGTGTTCCCCAGCCTGGAGTACAATAGTGCAATCATGGCTCACTGCAGCCTCAAAGTCGTGGGCTCAAGCGATCCTCCCATTTCAGCCTCTCAAGTAGCTGGGACTACAGGTAGCACCACCATGTCAGGATAATATTTGTATTTTTATATATTTGTAGCATTCGTTTTTTAAAAAAATTATTCATCATGAGTAAGATTGAGCATCTTTTCACATGTTTGAGTCACTTTTTTTTTAGGCAGTCTCACTCTGTTGCCCAGGCTGGAGTGCAGTGGCACTATCTCAGCTCACTGCAACCTCTACCTCTTGGGTTCAAGCGATTCTCCTGCCTCAGCCTCTCAAGTAGCTGGGATTACAGGTGCGCGCCACCATGCCCAGCTAATTTTATTTTTGTTTTTGTAGAGACAGGGTGTCATTATGTAGCCCAGGCTGGTCTTGAACTCCTGGACTCAAGCAATAATCTCGCCTCAGCTTTCCAAAGTGCTGGGATTATAGGCGTGAGCCGCTCCCGGCCTGTGTTTTTTTTGTTTGTTTGTTTTTGTTTTTTTTGTTGTTGTTGTTTTTCAACCTCTGAGATATTACTTTATTTTTGTTTTTGTTTATTATACTTTAAGTTCTAGGGTACATGTGCACAACGGGCAGGTTTGTTACATACGTATACATTTTTAATAGATTTTATTTTTTAGAGCAGTTTTAGATTGACAGCAAAATTGAAAGGAAGGTACAGAGAGTTCCATGGACCCCCTACCCTGAAACATGCATCACCTCCCCTACTGTCTGTGGCAGCTGATGAAGTGGCATTGACACATCATTGACACCAGAGCCCATCGTTCACCTTTGGGTTCACGCTTGGTGGTGGACATTCTGTGGGTTTGGATAAATGTATAATAGCATGGATACACCACTATAGTGTCACGCAGACAAGTTTCACTACACTAAAAATCCTCTATACTCCGCCTATTCATTCCCACATCCTGGCAACCACTGATCTTTTTACTGTCTCATAGTTTTGCCTTTTCCAGAAAGTCCTATAGTTAGAATCGCATGTTGCCCTTTTGGATTGTCTTCTTTCACTTAGTAATATGTCCGGCTTATAGCTCATTTCTTTTCTCTTTTCTTCTTTTTCCTTTGTTTCTTTTTTCTTTTTTCTTTTTTTTTTTTTTTTTTTGAGACAGGTTCTTGCTCCATTGCCCAGGCTGGAGTGCAGTGTTGCAATCATAGCTCACTGCAGCCTTGACCTCCTAGGCTTAAGCAATCCTCTCACCTCAGCCTCCTGAGTAGCCGGGACTACAGGTGCACACCACCACATTTTAAAATGTTTTATAAAAACAGGATCTCACTACATTGCCCAGGCTGGTCTCAAGCTCGTGGGCTCAAGGGATTCTCCATTGGCCTCCCAAAGTGCTGGGACTACAGCCACCACATCTGACCCTTATTTCTCTCTCTATATATATATATATATTTTTTTTTCTCATTCTTGCTGTCATCTTACTCATTTTTTTTTTTTTTTTTTTTTTTTTGAGATGGAGTCTCGTTCTGTCACCCAGGCTAGAGTGCAGTGGCATGATCTTGGCTCACTGCAACCTCCGCCTCCTGGGTTCAAGTGATTCTCCAGCCTCAGCCTCCTGAGTAGCTGGGACCACAGGTGCCCACCACCATGCCTGGCTAATTTTTGTATTTTTAGTAGAAACAGGGTTTCACCACATTGGCCAGGCTGGTCTCAAACTCCTGACCTTATGATCCGCCCACCTCAGCCTCCGAAAGTGTTGGGATTACAGGCGTGAGCCACCATGCCCGGTCTGTTTTTTTTGTTTGTTTGTTTTTGTTTTTTGAGACAGAGTCTCACTCTGTCAGCCAGGCTGGAGTGCAGTGGTGCGATCTAGGCTCACTGCAACCTCTACCTCCCTGGTTCCAGCGATTCTCCTGCCTCAGCCTCCCAAATAGCTGGGATTACAGGGACACACCACCATGCTGGCTAATTTTTGTATTTTTAGTAGAGATGGGGTTTTGCCATGTTGTCCAGGCTGGTCTCGAATTCCTGACATCAGGTGATCTGCCTGCCTTGGCCTCCCAAAGTGCTGGGATTACAGGCGTGAGCCACTGTGCCCAGCCTCTTCTTTCTTTTTAATGCTGAATGATATCCCATTGTCTGGATGCCAACATGGTCCATTTGTCTATTCACCTACTGAAAGATGTCTTCCTTGCCTCCAAATTTTGACAATTATAAATAAGGCTGTTGTAAACATCCATGTGCAGGTTTGTGCGTGGACACAAGTTTTCAACTCTTTTGGGTAACCATCAACAAGAGTGATTGCTGGATCATATGCCAAGGGCATATTTAGTTTTGTAAGAAACTGCCAAACTGTCTTCCAAAGTGGCTGCACCATTTTGCATTCCCACCAGCCATGAATGGGCATTCCTGTTGCTCCACGACCTCATCAGCTTTTGGTGGTGTCAGCATTCTGGCTTTTGGCCATTCTCACAGATATGTATTGGTATCTCATTGCTGTTTTAATTTGCATTTCCCCACTCTGCTTGTTTTCAATCTCTATATAATCATAATGACATTGCATGGAGTTTTTTTCAAGCTATCTATTTCCTTCACCGTTGTTTCAAGAATTACACCACTGAAGTAGGTAGCTGTATTTTTCTTGTTATTTGCTGCATATTGTTCCATGATCTGAATATCCCACATTTTTTTAAACATCATGAACATTTGGATTGTTTCTCATTGATATGGTTTGGCTGTGTCTCCACTCAAATCTCATCCTGAATTGTAGCTCCCATAATTCCGTGTTGTGGGAGGGACCCGATGGGAGATAATTGAATCATGGAGGCAGTTTCCCCCATACTGTTCTCATCATAATGAATAAGTCTCAAGAGATCTCATGGTTTTATAAGGAAAAAGCCTTTGACTTGGCTCTCATTCTCTCTTGCTTGCCACCATATATGACATGCCTTTTGCCTTCTGCCAAGATTGTGAGGCCTCCCCAACCATGTGGAACAGTGAGTCCATTAAACCTCTTTTTCTTTATAAATTACCCAGTCTTAGGTATGTCTTTATCTGCAATGTGGAAATGGACTAATACGCCCATCTTGTAATACTATAAGCAATGACATCATAAGCAATTTAATTTCATGTATATTTCCTATTACACATTTGTACAAGATTTTCTATGGTAAGAAACCAGAGTGGAACTGCTGTGTCATTGGCACATCCTCATCTTTACTAAGTAATTCTACATGGTTTTTCAAAGCAGCAGTAATATTTTCCACATCTACCAGCAGAGTATACATATTCCTGTGCACCTCTGTCTGCTCAGCTTTGGTATTGGGAGACAGCAACTGTGGTTTTAACTTTCCTTCCCTGACTACTACTGAAGCTGAGCAGCTTTCATTTGTTTATTTGTAATTTAGATTTCCTCTTCTGAATGTTCTTCCTTGACTTCTTCTTGATTTTTTTTTTTTTTTTTTTTTTGAGAGAGGTCTCACTCTCTCACCCAGGCTAGAGTGCAGTGGCATGATCATAGCTCACTGTAGCCTCAACCTCCCAAGTTCAAGCAATCCTCCCACCTCAGCCTTTCAAGTAGCTGGGACTTCAGGCACACGCCACCACACCCAGCTAATTTTTGTATTTTTTGTAGAGATGGGGCCTCATTATGTTGCCCAGGTTGGTCTCAAACCCCTAGGCTCAAGTAACCCACCCACCTCAGCCTCCCAAATTGCTGGGATTACAAGCGTGAGCCACCACGCCGAACTTGTTCTTGACTTTAAGGAGACCACTTTTAATATCCCACTCTTTAGTATGACATACATTTTTCCGTAGAAAGCTTTTATCAGATTAAGGAAGTTTGTATTTATTCCTAGTTTATTAAATCCTGAATGGGTGTTCAATTTTATCACAGCTACTTTCTGTACCAATTGATACAAGAAATATTTTGTTTCCATTTTGTTTTTTCTCCTTTAATCTGTAAATATTTAAAGTACAATCATAGATTGTCTATTGTTGAAACTTGCCTAACATTTGTACCTCACAAAGGGTGAGATTGGTCTATAATTTCTTTTCCCATGCTTTCTTTGTTGAGTTTGCTGAGTTTGAATATCAAAATATTCTTGGCCTCAAAATAGTTTGCATATGTTGCTTTTTTTTGTTTTGTCTGCTGGAGCTTAAATAATACTTGAATTTACTGCTGCCTGATAATACCAGCTAGGTCTAGCATTTTCTCAGTGAGAAGCTTTTTAACCACTCATTCAATGTATTAAATTTCTACAATACCATTTGGATATTCTATATCTACTTGAGTCAGTTTGGTTAAATATATTGTTCTATGAATGTGTCCATTGTGTACGAAGTTTTTAAACACATTGCGATAGTTATTCCTAATATCATCTTATTTTCTTTATAAACTCTGATACATCTGGAGTTATATTTCTTTTTTCTTCATAATGTTATTCATTGGCATATTCTGTTTCTTTTTTTTTTTTTTTGATGGAGTTTTGCTCTTGTTGCCCAGGCTAGAGTGCAATGGCGTGACCTCTGTTCACTGCAACCTCCACCTCCTGGGTTCAAGCGATTCTCCTGCCTCAGCCTCCTGAGAAGCTGGAATTAGGTGCCTGCCACCACGCCCGGCTAATTTTTTTCTATTTTTAGTAGAGACAGGGTTTCACCATTTTGGCCAGGCTGGTCTTTTTATCTGCAATCTTACCAGATTTTATTCATTCTACTCTTTTTATTGTAGTTTATTTTTAACTTGATTATAAATTAAAATTTGATTTAAAGTAAAATGAAGTTTATTAAAATTAAATGTTAATAAAAAATAAAAAATTGTATTTAAAATACATAAAACTAATAAAATAAAAAAACTAGTTAATGCACCACAAATAAGTAATTAAATATAATTAAACTAATTTTATTTAAATGAACATTTAAAAGAAGCAATTAAATGCTTAAATGCTTTTTAACACTTAAAAGAGGCGATTCTACTAAAATTAATTTTACTAAAATTAAAAAGATTTCTAACTTCAGCTACTTCCATCTTCTCTCATTTTCTTCTCTAATTTGTGAATTCTACTGGTTTTCATTTATTCCCTTCTACTCTTCTGTGTAATTCTGCTGTTCCTTTTCTAACTTCTTGAGTGGGACTCTTAGCATACTTTTCTGTGCCATTTCTTCTCCTTTAGGATAAGCGTGTTACTGAAGTTTTCAAGTACCTCTAGTGACGCATTCGCTGCATCCCGCGGCTTCTGAGCTGCGCATTTGAGTTCCAAGGAGTCATGAAGGCAGCTTGAAAACGTTTTCTTGGGAAATGGAAACTGTCTGTGTCAATACAATGGGCGCTGGGCGTAAAAGAGAAAACTTCTCCAATTGGGAAGGCTACTCTGTTCTCCTCCACTCTCTGCAGTGAATTTGGAAACAACTGACATTTTGTCTACTTTTAGGAAAGTATCCATGCACTGGAGAGCTGGAAGCAAGAGCGAGATGCCCCCAGATCCTAAACAGGGAATCCAGCCATTTGCTGAAGACAAAAACAGGCACGCGGAAGTGAGTCCCTTTGACCTTGTACTCAAAGTATCTCCAACCACATGGCTAAAAGACCAAACATGGCACAAACAATCCCATGTGGGAAGACCGCCCCAAGGGGCAGAAGTCACCAGGCCTGCATTTTTGCACGTGGTTTAGACTATTCTCTGACTGTTCCCCCTGCATCCCAGGCTCTTCTGCACAGAGGAGGGGGTGCATGGCCTGTGCTGGCTTGGAGGAGGAGGGGGCTGGGGCAGAGAGCCCCGGGGAAGGGCTATAGGCAGAGAACACCAACTCAAAGGTGGTAGGTACCCAGGTCTGCTCTCCCTGAGGGAGAGGAGCGGGAGGGTCTTGCCAGCCTGAGAACACACCAGCTTTGTCTTTTTGGCAGAACAAAGACTTCTTTCGGAGAAGACTGACTGACTGGCCTAATTCCTTCTCATCTGTGTGTACAGCTGGCCCTCAATATCCTCAGGGAGTTGGTTCTTGGACTTCCACTGGTATCAAAATCCAAGGATGCTCAAGCCCCTTGTAGCAAATGATGTAGTATGTGCATATCACCCAGGCATATCCTCCCATACACTTTAAGTCATCCCTACGTATAATACCTAATACAGTGTAATTGTTTTGTCAATTGTTGAGACACAGTATCATTTTTCTGTTTATTTAGAGACAGGGTCTCACTGTCACCCAGGCTGGAGTGCAGTGACACCATCATAGCTCACTGCAGCCTGTAACTCCTGGACTCAAATGATCCTCCCCACTCAGCCTCCTGAGTAGCTGGGACTACAGCCACGCATCACTACTTGTGGCTAATTTTTTTAAATTTAATTTTTGTACAGACAGGGTCTCACTATGTTCTCATGCCTCAGCCTCCCAAGCAACTGGGATTGCAGGTGTGTGCCACCATGCCTGGCTAATTTTTTTTGTGCGTGTATATTTTTAGTAGAGATGGGGTTTTGCTATGTTGGCCAGGCTGGCCTCGAACTCATAACCTCAAGTGATCTGCCCACCCCGGCCTCCCAAAGAGCAGGGATTACAGGTATGAGCCATCCCGCCTGGCCAACTTCAGGATTTTAAAGAATAGCATCACGGATTTCCACTGCCCCTTGACATAGCCCTACATTCACTTCTCATCCTTAACTCTCCAGCCCTCTGCTCCGTGAAGGCCAATCCTGGTGGTCTGCTGGGACTGAAGCCTTTTCCCATCACATGGCTGAGATGACCTAGAATGTAAAATTGCCAAACGTGCCCTCAGCCATCTCCATGGGATCTGCAGCTTGCCCGATAGCTGGCCTCCAGCAACTCCATGGAGGACCTGGGACTCCAGTTCCCACTATATTCTGAATCTCTGCTGTATGCAGTGGTGCACACCTGTAATCCCAGCACTTTGGGAGGCTGAAGCAGGGGGATTGCTTGAGCACAGGTATTCGAGGCTGCAGTGAGCTGTGATCGCATCACTGCACTCCAGCCTGGGAGACAGAGGGAGACCCTATTTCAAAAAAAAAAAAAAAAAATCTGAATCTGACTCTTCTGTGGAAAATGAACTCTTATCATCCTTTGCCTTTTCAACTTCCTCATGTCTTGTGAGTAGTTTGTCTCTGCAACTGTCTTCCTTAGTATCTGTCCTTAGCATCACTCACAAAGACACCCGCAAATGCCCTCTCTCCTTTCTACTCCTCTAACTTTCACAAGCAGTTCCACCTGCAGGAAGCCCCATCTCCAGTTCTACAAATGATTCAAACTCTCTGCCTTTTGTGCAAATGAGCTGTATGCATTTCGCACGGCTGCCTTCACCAAGTACCACAGGCTGGGTGAGCTCCACCTCAGAAACTTACTGTTCTTACAGTTCTGGAGGCCAGAAGAAGTCTGAGATCAAAGTGTCGGTGGGGTTGGTTCCTTCTGAAGGTTTGGCCCAGCACAGTAAGGCCAAACATCTACACCAAGGTTTGCAGCGTGAGAAAGGAGGGCACGTATTTGTAGGGTGCCAAGCAAGGAGAATCATGCAGCTCATGCTTAAGACCTGACCTCCTAGCTGGGCAAGGCAGCTCGTGCCTGTAATTCCAGCACTTTGGGAGGCCAAGGTGGGTGGATCACTTGAGCCCAGGAGTTTAAGACTAGCCTGGGCAACATACTAAGACCCTGTTTCTACAAATCATTAAAAAATTAGCTGAGCATGGTGGCACACTCTAGTCCCAGGTCCTCAGTAGGGTGAAGCAGGAGGACCACTTGGGCCTGGGAGGTTGGGGCTGTGGTGAGCTGTGATGGCACCACTGCACTCCAGCCTGGGCAACAGAGCAAGGCTCTGTCTCAGAAAAAAAAAAAAAAAAAAGGCCGGGCATGGTGGCTCACACCTGTAATCCCAGCACTTTGGGAGACCGAGGCGGGTGGATCACGAGGTCAGGAGATCAAGACCATCCTGGCTAACAAGGTGAAACCCCGTCTCTACTAAAAATACAAAAAAAATTAGCCGGGCGTGGTGGCGGGCACCTGTAGTCCCAGCTACTCGGGAGGCTGAGGCAGGAGAATGGCGTGAACCCGGGAGACGGAGCTTGCAGTGAGCCAAGATCGCGCCACTGCACTCCAGCCTGGGGGACAGAGTGAGACTCCATCTCAAAAAAAAAAAACAAAAACAAAAACAGCCCCACCCTCCCCAATGGATTACAGGTGAAGGTTTTTCAAGGTGGGAGGCAGAGGTTACACGCAAAGTTATAAAGCAATATAGGGAGGTTATATAGTGATTTGACCTAAAAAGGCAGAACATCTCGAAGCAAGGGGGACCCGCAGGACATAGGTAGATTCAAAAATTCTCTGATTTGTGATGGGTTAAGGAAGGGAAGCTTTGTTTAAAAGTCTAGAGACAACAGAAAAAAACTGTTAGCTCTGGTCTGTGGGCATGACCTCCTCCAGGCCCCTCAGGAAGGAATTTAGAACCAAATACATAGGTCAGAGTTCAGTCCTCAGTTCCCCTTACCTGAGGCCCATGCCAGCAGATCCAATTGGTGGGGTCTGGGTTCCTGAAAAACAGCTCGGGGACGTATGCTAAGATGCTATCTTTTGTTCCCACAGAAAGCCAAGCATCTCATGACTTTAGCTTCCTTGGCTGTTGTTTTAAGCTACTATTACTTTTTTACTTACCGAGTTGCTCATTGACTTCTCGGGGCCACCCAGGTGCCTGGAATTTTCTTTGAAGGAACTCAAGATTTTTCTTTACTTCCATGCTTCATTGGACCCTCAGGCCCTTACAAAGGGAGAACCTGCTCCATCCCACTGTCAGAGGCGTTTGAACCAGAGCAACTCCATCTTGAATCGGGGCTGGGTGAAATGAGGCTGAGACCTACTGGGTGGCATTCCCAGGAGGTTAGGCATTCTTAGTCACAGGATGAGACAGGAGGTCGGCACAAGACACAGGTCATAAAGACCTTGCGGATGAAACAGCATGCGGTAAAGAAGCCAGCCAAAACCCACCAAAACTAAGATGGTTACAAGAGTGACCTCTGCTCATCCTCATGGCTGATTATACACGAATAATACTACATTAGCATACTAAAAGACACTCCCACCAGCAGCACGACAGTTGACAAATGCCGTGGCAATGAGACAGTCAAGTATAAAGGGGTGCCCGGAGAAACTCCAACCACTGTGCGGGCACTGGGAAAATGGGCTGGAGCCACGGAGTTCACGCCCTTTGCAGCGGGGAGGAGCCTGGCCTTTTCTGTTTCAGGTGAAATCTGGGATTCAATCTGTGAGGGGGAGTCCCTGTTTCAATCTCGCTTTGCTGAGAGTCCCTGTTTCTCTTTTTTCCTTTCTGCCCAATAAATTCCATTTTTCTCACTCTTCAAAATGTCTGTGAGCCTAATCTCTCATGGCCATGTAGCAAGAACCTGGCTTTTATCTGAACTAAGGAGAAAGTTCTACAACAGCAATGCCTGGGAGTTACCTTATATGGTCTAAAAAGGGGAAGAACCCTCAGTTCTGGGAATTGCCCATCCCTTTCCTGGAAAACTCATGAATAATCCACCCCTTGTTTAGCATATAATCAAGAAATAACTATAAGGACCTAGCTACTCAGGAGGCTGAGGTGGGAGAATCTCTTGGGCCTGGGAGGCAGAGGTTGTAGTGAGCTGAGATCATGCCACTGCACCCCAGCCTGGGCAACAGAGCAAGAAAGACCCTGTCTCAAAAAAAAAAAAAAAAAATCAAAAAAACCAAATACACAGGTGCTTACGCCGGGCATGGTAGCCCATGCCTGTAATCCCAGCACTTTGGGAGGCCGAGGCGGGCGGATCAGCTGAGGTCAGGAGTTCAAGACCAGCCTGGCCAACATGAAGAAACCCCGTCTCTACTAAAAATACAAAAATTAGCTGGGCATGGTGGCGAGCACCTGTAGTCCCAGCTACTCGGGAGGCTGAGGCAGGAGAATCACTTGAATCCAGGAGGCGGAGGTTGCAGTGAGCTGAGATCGCACCATTGCACTCCAGCCTGGGTGACAGAGTGAGACTCCGTCTCAAAATAATAATAAGAAGAAGAAGAAATAAGAAATAACTATAAGTATACTCAGTCGGGTAGCCCACACCGCTGCTCTGCCTATGGAGTGGCCATTCTTTATTCCTTTACTTTCTTTATAAACTTGCTTTCACTTTACCCTATGGACTTTCCCAGAATTCTTTCTTGTGCGAGATACAAGAACCCTCTCTTGGGTTCTGGATCAGGACCCCTTTCTGGTAACAGCAGATGACAGACTCTAGGACAGAAGGTATTCTATGTCTCTCTCTCAGCCTCTGGTGGTTGCTGGAGATCCTTGGAGTTCCTTGTAGCTGCGTCACTGCAATTTCTGCCTCCATCTTCACATGGTATTCTGCCCATGTGTGTGTCTCTGGGTCCAATTTTCCTCTTTTTATAAAGACATCAGTCATGTTGAATTAGAGCCCACCATCATGACCTCACCTTAATGGATTACAACTTCAATGACTGCTGCCAAATAAGGTCACAATCTGAGGTCCTAGCATCAGAGGTGTTTGAACCAGAGCAACTCCATCTTGAATAGGGGCTGGGTAAAATAAGGCTGAAACCTACTGGGCTGCATTCCCAGGAGGTTAGGCATTCTAAGACACGGGATGAGATAGGAGGTCAGCACAAGACACAGGTCACAAAGACCTTGCTGATAAAACAGGTAGCAGCAAGGAAGCCAGCCAAATCCCACCAAAATCAAGATGGCAATGAGAGTGACCTCTAGTCGTCCCCCCTGCTACACTCCCATCAGTGCCATGACAGTTTACAAATGCCACGGCAATGGCCCTAACCCTAACCCTAACCTAAAAAAGGGAGGAACCCTCAGTTCTCAGGATTGCCCACCCCTTTCCCAGAAAACTCATGAATAATCTCATCCCTCGTTTAGCATATAATCAAGAAATAACCATAAAAATGCGCACCCAGCAGCCCATGCTGCTGCTCTGTCTATGGAGTAGCCATTCTTTTATTTCTTTGTTAATAAACTTGCTTTCACTTTATTGACTCACCCTGAATTTTTTCTTGTGCAAGATCCAAGAACACTCTCTTGGCGTCTAGATCTGGACCCCTTTCTGGTAACATTAGAAATTACAACTTTAACATATGCATTTGTGGGAGCAGGACAGGATTCAGCCTGTAACACAGGCTTAATATGTACAGCCTTGACACCCAAACAAAGACGGTTTTGGGGACTCATAACAAAGCATGTTTCAGGAGCCCTTTCCATGGTAAAAGTATTCCAAACTGAAACCCAAAGCAACTGCATGGATAGCCCTAATTTGGCAGGCTTTACACTTGGTGCGCAATAGAATCACCCAGGGAGCTTGTTAAACTGGTAGACCTAGGCCCCACCCCAAATGTATGGAATTGGAATCTCCTAGGTTATGGCTATTTTTAACAAGCCCCCAGGTGATTGCCTTCAGCGGGGATGACTGGAAGCACCGAGTACTCACAGTTGTGTTGAGTTCGCAGTTCTAAGCATCCATGGTCTGACTTGATGCAAACATGTTATCAATCTGGTGAATGCTTTGGAGCTTGGATATACCTGGGCCATGGTATCCGGCACAAGACACATGGGGCACATTTACTTCTTACTTAGGCTAATTAGTTTTTTCTTTTCTTTTCTTTTTATTGAGACACAGGGTCACTCTGTTGCCCAGGCTGGAGTGCAGCGGCACAATCTTGGCTCACTGCAACCTCCGCCTCCTGGGTTCAAGTGATTCTCCTGCTTCAGCCTCCTGCGTAGCTGGGATTACAGGTGCGCACCACGATGCCCGGCTAATTTTTGTGTTTTTGGTAGAGATGAGGTTTCACCATATTGGCCAGGCAGTTGTTGAACTCCTGACCTCAAGTTATCTGCCCGCCTCGGCCTCCCAAAAGGCTGGGATTACAGGTGTAAGCCACCATACCTGGCCACTAATTGGGTTTTAATTAGCAGCTGCTCTGTAGACCAGACACCAATATCAGATCAGCATGAGTGCATCCAAAATAAGTAAAAAAGAGTTAAATATTTGAAGTAAGCATTGCATGGGTTGCTGGGCATGATGGCTTACTCCTACAATCCCAGCACTTTGGGAGGCCGTGGTGGGAGGATCCCTTGAAATCAGGAGTTTGAGACCAGCCTGGGTAACATAATGAGACCCTGTCTTTATAAAAAAAATTAAAAATAATCCGGGTGTGGTTGCAGGCACCGGTAGTCCCAGCTGCTCAGGAGGCTGAGGTGAAAGGATCACTTGAGCCCAGGAGTTGGAGGCTGCAGTGAGCTATAATCATCCCACCGCACTCCAGCCTAGGCAACAGAGCAAAACCCTGACTCTAAAAAAAATAAGTAAATAAAGAAAAAATTGCACAGGCTTAAAACCTCCCTGTTTGCATGACGTGGTGTTATAATCTGCTTTTGAGCCCAGGTGTGGTGGCTCATACCTGTAATCACAGCAATTTGGGAGGCCGATGTGGGAGGATGGCTTGAGGCCAAGAGTTTGAGGCCAGCCTGGGCAACATATCAAGAACTTGTCTCTATTAGAATAATATAATAATAACCTGCTTCTGATTGTTTGTTGTTTTGGAGTTGAAAAGATTGATCTCTGGCTGGGCACAATGGCTCATGCCTATAATGTCAGCACTTTGAAACACCAAGGCAGGAGGATCGCTTGAGCCCAAGAATTTGAAACCGGCCTGGGCAACATAGTGAAGCCCCATTTCTACAAAAAAAAAAAAAAAAATTACAAAAATTAGCTGGGCATAGTGGCACTCCTATAGTCTCAGCTACTTGGGAGGCTGAGGTAGGAGGATTACCTGAGCCCAGGAGATTAAGGCTGCATGAGCCAAGGTCATGCCACTGCACTCTAGCCTGGGTGACAAAAGGAGACCCTGTCTCAAAAAAATAAAATAAAATAAAGAAAGAAAACATTGGTCTCTGTGTGACCTACACCTTTCTCTGGGTGTGAGATCGACAAGTTGTGTGAGTATTATTTTCCCATGTTATCAATAACATGATAATAATGGTCCCTGATTTGAGGGAGGTCGAATCCACAAAAGCACAACCTTCCTTTAAAGCACTGAAGGCTTTGTGAACAGCGGATTGCTTCATAATCTTTGGTTCTTTCACCACGCATCCTGCATCCCTTCTCCATCTGAGAAAATCACTGAGATTACCGGTTCTGAGGAGAGGGACAAATTTTGAGTCTCTGTAATGCAATGCAGGATGCACCCCAGGTCACTTCCCACTGCCAGATCTTACTAAGACCCAATTCTCTCTTTCAGAATCGTGAGAAAAGGCAAACGGACAATCGTTGATGTACAGACACAGCAATGGAAACACAGACATGCCGAAGGTTTTGCCCACATGGATAGCTCTGGCTCTCCAAGTTGTATTTTGCCTTAGCATCAGCCAATGCCTCCTGCTCCAGCAGCACTGCGCATGACAAAACCCACCTTGAGGCAGAGAGCAGGTAGGAACGCCCTCCTGCCCGTCACAGAATCAAGCTCGCTGCTTGAGGCTGGTGCCCAGGTCTTTTTCGCTATTCTGTGCTTGACCCAAATTCCCTTGCATCTTTCTGCTCTATCTCTCATTACTGACTGAGTCTGACCCCTGAAGTTGGTGCCTGCTGTTCATCCAATCTTTTTGTAAAAATAGGTCAGGTGCGGTGGCTCAAGTCTGTAATTCCAGCACTTTGGGAAGCCAAGGCAGGTGTGTCTCTTGAGCTTAGGAGTTCGAAACCAGCCTGGGCAACATGGCGAAACCCCATCCCTACCCAAAATACAAAAATTAGCCAGGCATGGTGGTGTGTGTCTGTGGTCCCAGCTACTCAGGAGGTTGAGGTTTGAGGATCGTTTGAGCCAGGGGGGCAGAGATTGCAGTGAGCTGTGATGCACCACTGCACTCCAGCCTGGGTGACAAAGTGAGACCCTGTGTCAAAAACAATTTATTTTTATGAATTTAGGGGGCGTAGAAGTACAGTTTCGTTATATGGATATATTGCATATATATGCAATGTGATGAAGCCTGGGCTACTAAAAACCCAGATGGATACACTAAAGCATCCATCACCCAAACAGCAATCATTGTACTCATTAGGTAATTTCTCATCCCTCACTCTTCTCCCACACTTCCAAGTCTCCAGTGTATGTTATTTGTGTGTGTGTGTGTGTGTGTGTGTGTGTTTGAAGCAGGGTCTTGCTGTGTTGCCCAGGCTGGAGTGCAGTGCCGTGATCATAGTTCACTATAGCTTTGACCTCCTGGGCTCAAGCCATCCTCCCACCTCAGCCTCCTGAGTAGCTGGGACTACAGGCGCACACCACCATGCCCAGATAATTGTTTAATTGTTATAGAGATGGGGTCTCAGTGTGTTGCCCAGGCTGTTCTCAAACTCCTGGCCTCAAGCTATCATCCACCTTAGCCTCTCAAAGTGCGGGGATTACAGGCCTGAGCCACAGTACCCAGCTCTATTTTTAGTTCTTTGAGAAATCTCCATAGAGGCTGCACTCATCTACACTCCCACCAATAGTGTAGAAGCATTTCCTTTCCTCCACATCCACGCCAACCAACATCTACTATTTAAAAACTCTTTAATAATAGCCATTCGGACTAGTGTGAGATGGTATCTTATTGGGGCTTTTTCATTTCTCTAATGATTAGTGATGTTGAATGATGTTGAGCATTTTTTTTTTTACATGACTGGTAGACATTTCTATGTCTCCATTTGAAAAATGTTCACCTGGGCTGGACGCCGTGGCTCACGCCTGTAATCCCAGCACTTTGGGAGGCTGAAGGGGGTGGATCACCTGAGGTTAGGAGTTTGAGACCAGCCTGACCAATATGGTGAAACCCCACTTCTACTAAAAATACAAAAATTAGCCAGGCATGGTGGCGTGTGCCTGTACTCCCAGCTACTCGGGAGGCTGAGACAGGAGAATCGCTTGAACTCGGGAGGTGGAGGTTGCGGTGAGTCAAGATCGCACCACCGCACTCCAGCCTGGGCGACAAAGCGAGACTTCGTCTAAAAAAAAAATATTCACCTAATCTTTTACAGACCATCCCCCTCCTTGTGAACTGTACCTGCCCTTGGGCCTTCTGCATCTCTTAGTCTTGTTAAACACTGGACATACTTTTTATATCCCCCGTGACATAAGGCTTAGCACAAAATGAAAGGAACCATTTTTGTGGGTACCATTTCTTAGGTGCCTCATGTGAATACAATTCTGCAGTATTTGTCTTTCTGTGCCTGGCTTAGTTCTCTCAGCACAAGGTTCTCATGGTTCAGTCGCGTGGTTGCATTTCTTAGGATTTCCTTTTATTTATTTATTTTTGAGCCAGAGTTTCACTTTTGCCCGGGCTGGAGTAAAGTGTCGTGATCTTGGCTCACTGCAACCTCCGCCCCCCAGGTTCAAGCAATTCTCCTGCCTCAGCCTCCTGAGTACCTGGGATTAAAGGCGTGCGCCACCTCGCCCAGCTAATTTTTTTGTATTTTTAGTAGAGATGGGGTTTCGCCATGTTGACCAGGCTGGTCTCAAACTCCTGACCTCAGGTGATCCACCCACCTCGGCCTCCCAAAGTGCTGGGATTACAGGCGTGAGCCACAGTGCCTGGCCAATTTCTTTTCATTTTAAATGCTGAATAAGATTCTATTGTATGTATACATCGTATTTCCATTGTCTTAATTAATAGCTGTTTGTCAGGATTTATGATTTTCAGATAGATTGAACATTATTCTCATTTATTTGGATTAGAGCAATTGTTCACAACTGGGGGTGATTTTGCCCCAGGGGGCCTCTGTCAGTGTCTGGAGACATTTTGATTGTCACAACTATGGAAGGGGGGGCGCAGCTACCTGAATCTGGTGGGTAGATCTCAGGGATGTTGGTCAAGAGAATAACAAGGGGGCTACTGTGCCCAGGATCGCCGCACCACAGAGACCCCCCAACAACTCCAAATGTCCACAGTGCTGAGGTTGTGAGACCCTGGATTACGAGATAGTGATTTCACAGGCGGGGAAGTTACTGCCACATGTAAGGAGATGAGCTGTCCGAAATTCCTGTTTTCACTTATCTTGGCTAAGTGTTGTATTTTAGATCTTCTTGTCCAGAGATAAAAATGTTTGTGTAATTTTCTTTATCACTTGCCAGAGAATGTAGACAACAGTTGAATCAGAAAATGCCTTTTTAAAGATTTTATTTTTGAGAAACAATCTTGCTCTGTCACCCAGGCTGGAATGCAGTGGCATGGTCTCGGCTCTCTGCAACCTTCGCCTCCCGGGTTCAAGTGATTATCCTGCCTCAGCCTCCCGAGTAGCTGGGATTACAGCCTCGCCACCATGCCTGACTAATTTTTTGTATTTTTAGTAGAGACAGGGTTTTGCCATGTTGGCCAGGCTGGTCTCCAACTCCTGGACTCAAGTGATCCACTCACCTAGGCCTCCCAGTGCTGAGATTACAGGCATGAGCCACTGCGCCCAGCCAGAAAATGCCTTTTAAATGGAAAATACAAAACACTTAAAGCTTTAATTTTTGTGTGTGTGTGTGTCAGGGGAGATTTGAGAATTTGAATTCTTAAGCTTATACAATTTATATATGTGTGTGTATACATATATATACATACATATATTTTTCTTGATTTTAAAGAATTTTATGTGACTCAGATATCCAGAATATACCTTAGGGAACACATTTGGGTTTTCAAATATGTCTTGTAATATTGATAAGTGTGTCTGGAGTAAATCTCATGAATGTATTTCCGTATGTAAAAATAAATGACCATGCTCCCTTAAAGAAATCACAGAACGACTAGGCGCGGTGGCTCACGCCTGTAATCCCAGCACTTTGGGAGGCTGAGGCAGGCGGATCCACCTGAGGTTAGGCGTTTGAGACCATCCTGGCCAACATGGTGAAACCCCGTCTCTACCAAAATACAAAACTTAGCCGGGCGTGGTGGCGGGCGCCTGTAGTCCCAGCTACTCGGGAGGCTGAGGCAGGAGAATCGCTTGAACCCAGGAGGCAGAGGTTGCAGTGAGCTGAGATCACGCTGCTGCACTCCAGCCTGGGTGACAGAGAGAGACTCTGTCTCAAAAAAAAAAAAAAAAAAAAAAAAAGCAATCACAGAATATCTGGGAAATGATTGAGTGACTACTGGAGGACCAGTCATTTCAGGAAAATGAAGAGGATAACGACGAAACTCTGGGTTAAACTGATAATAAATTTCAATTCCACCTTTTTTTTTTGAGACAGAGTCCCCCTCTGTTGCCCAGCCTGGAGTGCAGTCGCACAATCTCAGCTCACTGCAACCTCTGCCTCCCGGATTCAAGCGATTCTCCTGCCTCAGCCTCCCAGGTAGCTGGGATTACAGGCGTGCACCACTACGCCTGGCTAATTTTTGTAGTTTTAGTAGAGACGGGATTTCACCATGTTGGCCAGACTGGTCTTGAACTCCTGACCTCAAGTAATCTGCCTGCCACGGCCTCCCAAAGTGCTGGGATTACAGGTGTGAGCCACCGCGCCCGGCCTCAATTCCATCTTATTAAATCAAAGAGGGAATATTCACTGTGGCTGTTAATTCCGTATTTATGATACCACTTGCCTCATTTACTCCTGTCTTAGGGCCAGGTGCAGTGGCTCACGCCTGTGATCTTAACACTCTGGGAGGCCGAGGTGGGAGGGTTGCTTGAGCCCAAGAATTCAAATCCATCCAGGACAACACAGCGAGATTCCAATTCTATAAAGTTTTTGTTTGTTTGTTTTGTTGTTGTTGTTTTTGTTTTTATTAGCCAGGCATGGTGGCAAGTGCCCATAGTCCTATCCACTTGGGAGGCTGAGCCTGGGAGGTCAAGGCTCTAGTGAGCCATGATTGCACCACTGCACTTCAGCCTGGGCAGCACAGTGAGACCTTATCTCTTAAAAAAAAAATTAAATTACTCTTGCTTTAATAAAAGTTGGCTTATGAAGTGCAGATGATAATTATACATTGTTTCAACATTTTGAGTTACTTTATTAACATTATCCACATCATGACCACAATTCATTTCTGAACTTGTAAGCCTTCTTTTTTTTCTTTTCAAGACTATGCTTAAATCAGATATCAATTTAATGCACATAGCAATGTTGTTTTATTCATAGCATTTGTGGATGCTTCTCAATTGGCTTTATGTCAGTATGTTGAAAGAATTTTCAGGTCAATGAAAATCAGACGAGTTAGAGGAGAGATCCTAAATTGTTCCAACGGCATCTCTCCAAGATAAGAAATGGCATGAGTAAGAGTAAGAGCCACTGACGTTCACTGAACCTCAGCACCCAGCTGGGTGGAACTGGACAAATTACTCACAATCAGGTCTGGTTGTTCTAACAAGATCAGAGGTCCATGCAATGAATATCGTTTCTCCCCTCACTGCAATCTTCATTGCTCAGTTAAAGCACATGCAAGCACACACTCATGAAAGAGAATATTGATGTGACTCTAAATGCTAAGGGGTGAATCAGCTCAAATATCTTTAAACACTAAGCAAAACCATTCAGCCGCATGGTCTACATATTTTGAGAAACAATCTTATCTTGCTTTGCCTAATGTTAAACTGTTTGTTTATACAAAGTAATTTTCTCATTGAGGCGAGATTACTTTGGCGAGAACTGTTACGTTAGAGAGAGGATTTGGGGAGTTTAGAAGCTGCTGCTCCTGGAGAAAAGCTGTGTTTGCTGATTCCTTCCCCAAGAAACTAAGATGTTCTTAGTTATTCTGGTAACATTTTAAAGATGTATTGAAATGAGCTTAAGAAGGCTTTAGAGGAATCAAGCCTACTGTTTGTCTTCCTGGATTTGTCTAAGAACGCCTTGCAAATCCCAGCAACCCCAACATTTGTAAAATTGTTGTAACGTTACCTAAACATGCGCAAACAAAAATAGGTGAAAACTCCTTAGATTTATACAGCCTTTACAACTTAAAAAACCCCACAAACACAGCATTCTTTTTTCCCCACTGCGGTTTCAACAATGGATTTCTTGCTATACTATTTTCCGTGCAAATATAATTTCAGTTTCCCTCGGTGGAGTCTCTTTCCTGGGGTAAAAAGAAAACTTGAGACAAGTTTTATAAAACATGCTGGTTTGTGGTCTCTAGCATTATAGATTATAGATTGTTACAGAATCCACATCTTATTACAAAATTTACAGCTCTAAAAATAATATTGGGTCCTTTCTCGGGAACAAGAATTACTGTATCTCTCACCCTCATAAAAATTTATATATGGCTCTATTTGCCTTTTAATTGATCTCTTTTATTTATCTATTTATTTTTATTTTTTAGAGATGAAGTCTTTCTCTGTTGCCCAACCTGGAGCGCAGTGGTGCCATCATAGCTTACTGCAGCCTGGAACTCTTGGGCTCAAGCAATCCTCCCACCTTCGCCTCCCCAGTAGCTGTGACTACAGGTGCACCATCATGCCAACTAATTTTTCTATTTTTTGTAGAGATGGGGTCTTGTTATGTTGCCCGGGCTGGTCTTGAACTGCTGGCTTCAGGCAATTCTCCCTCTAGAAGCGCTGGGACTATAGGTTCATGCCACCATGCCTGGCTAATTTGATCTTTTCAAACTTGTTTTTCTTCCAAAGATCTGTGCCAAGCTCATCAGTAAGGATGTAGCTCATTTATAGCAGGCGTGAGTCTCTCAGAAGGAAAAGCTTGCAATTTGTCGACTCTCTTATTTTTCTTTCAAAAAAGAAGGCGATCCAGCTCTCATCACAGTTAATGAAAAATGTCGGGCCTGGCGCGGTGGCTCAAGCCTGTTATCCCAGCACTTTGGGAGGCTGACGTGGGTGGATCACCTGAAGTCAGGAGTTCGAGACCAGCCTGGCCAACATGGTAAAACCCCGTCTCTACTAAAAATACAAAAATTAGCTGGGTATGGTGGTGCGTGCCTGTAATCCCAGCTACTCAGGAGGCTGAGGCAGGAGAATCGCTTGAATCTGGGAGGTGGAAGTCGCAGTGAGACAAGATGGTGCCACTGCACTCCAGCCTAGGTGACAGAGTGAGACACTTTTTTTTTTTTTTTTTTTGAGACGGAGTTTCGTTCTTGTTGCTTAGGCTGGAGTGGAATGGCACGATCTTGGCTCACTGAAACCTCCACTTCCCGGGTTCAAGTGATTCTCCTGCCTCAGCCTCCCGAGTAGCTGGGATTACAGGCACCCGCCACCACACCCAGCTAATTTTTTTTGTGTGTGTATTTTTAGTAGAGACGGGGTTTCACCATGTTGGCCAGGCTAGTCTCGAACTCCGACCTCAAATGATCTGCCCACCTCGGCCTCCCAAAGTGCTGGGATTAAAAGCATGAGCCACCGCGCCCGGCCTTGTGATACCCCTATCTTTACAAAAAACACAAAAATTAGCCAGGCATGGTGGTGTGCACTTGTAGTCCCAGCTACTCAAGAGGCTAAGGCAGGAGGATTGCTTGAGCCCGAGAGGTGGAGGCTGCTGTGAATCATGTTGCACCACTGCACTCCAGCCTGGGCAATAGAGTGAGAACCTGTCTCAAAACACAAATAAATAAAAGAAATAAATTAAAAGGCAAATAGAGCCATATATAAATCTTTATGGAGGGTGAGAAATGCAGTAATTGTTGCTCCTGAGAAAGGTCCCAACATTATTTTTACAGCTGTATATTTTGCAAGATGTGGATTCTATAACAATCTATAATCTATAATGCTAGAGACCACTAACCAACATATTTTATAAAACTTGTCTCAAGCTTGTCTTTGTACCCCAGGAAAGAGACTCCATTGAGGGAAACAGATTATATTTGCATAGAAAATAATATAACAAGAAATCCATTTTCTTTTTTTTTTGAGATGGAGTCTCACTCCCGTCATGCAGGCTGGAGTGCAATGGCACAATCTCGGCTCACTGCAGCCTCTGCCTCCTGGGTTCAATTGATTCTCCTGCCTCAGCCTCCCGAGTAACTGGGACCACAGGCGAACGCCACCACGCCCGGCTAATTTTTGTATTTTTAATAGAGACAGGTTTTTGCCATGTTGGCCAGGCTGGTCTCGAACTCCTGGCATCAGGTAATCTGCCCACCTCAGCCTCCCAAAGTGCTGGGATTACAGGCGTAAGCCACCGTGCCCAGCCAAAATATCCATTGTTGAAATCACTCTACAAAAAATAGTTTTAAATATAAAAACAAACAAATAAATGAATATAAATAAAATGCCTCCTATCATCTGACAGGAGGCTGGATGCATCCACAGTTAGTTCTACCCCACATTTGCGCAGCTGAGTTCATTCAGCAGCCCTTTGGGGATCTTTTGGAAATCTGAAATTCTTTCCAGTTTCCCTGGACAGCCCCACAGACACACTTCATGTTTCATAGCTAACGCACGCCTGTACAATGTTTAGTAGACTTCGGTTCTAGAGAGCTATAGACAGTAGGTTAAATTCATGTCTAGACTTGATTTTGTTCTGTATTTGTCAGGGCCTTCATATCACCAAGTGTCCCCACTCCATGACAGTCTGTTGCTTTTCCTGTGTAATGTCAGGCTGATCTGTGAAACTGGCATCCTACTTCTTCTTGCCTAGGATGAACTCATTCAGCAAAACCCAAAACAAATGACACCAAATGCTCCATTTGTATAAAGTGCTCCAGTTGATTATGTTAAAGCATTCTTCTGTTATTGTTGTAAGCACCAGAGTAATGCATGCTGAGTACTTCCTGATCTGTGTGTTATTTTGTTTCCTTATCTGATGTTCAGTATAGTCATGGGTTATCTGTGTATCTCCCAGCATTCCTGCCTTCTGCAGCTATTTGCAATCTCTCTCTCTTCAAGGACCAGATGGAATGTTTTTTGGCACACTTTGGATGCCCACAATATTTTGTCTTTATGCAGGACTATGACCTTATTGGTTAAGACTGTTCTGAATTCTATTAATACCTCTTGTGCTTTGCAGGCAAATCATTCACTAACATTCATTTTCTAATGCTCATGTACAGCTATAACTTTTGCAACTTTCATACAAAACAAAACACAAAACCCACAAACTGTCCCATTTCCACCGCTATATCTTCTTCCTAAAGATATTCTGCACTCAGCTGAGTGTAGCAATATTTTCGGCATAGAGACAACCTCAAAGATGCAACAGGACCTCAGGATTCCACAAATGTCCTACACCCCTCAGTGGCATTAAGTCCACCTCCTACTAATGACCACGTCAGTGCATCCGGGAATGTTCTGTTACTTCTTCCAACAGGGTCAACATTGTTGTAATAATAATACCTATATTGGAAATTGAGTTTTTCAGGCTCTTCTAAGACCCTTGGCCCAGCCCAGCAATACTGGTTTTTTTTGTTGTTGTTGTTGTTTTTGTTTTGTTTTGTTTTGTTTTTTTTGAGACGGAGTCTCACTCTGTTGCCAGGCTGCAGTGCAGTGGCGCAATCCTGGCTCCCTGCAACCTCCACCTCCTGGGTTCAAGTGATTCTCCTGCCTCAGCCTCCTGGGTAGCTGGGATGACAGGCACGCACCACCACGCCCGGCTAATTTTTGTATTTTTAGTGGAGACAGGGTTTCACCATGTTGGCCAGGATGGTCTCAATCTCTCTTGACCTTGTGATCTACCAGCCTTGCCCTCCCAAAGTGCTGGGATTACAGGTGTGAGCCACCATGCCCGGCCTTACTGGTTTGTTTTTTTAAATTATTATTATTATTTTTTAACATTTTAAAAATTTTTTGTGGGTACATAGTAGGTATATATATTTACAGGGTACATGCGATGTTTTGATACAGGCATGCAATACGTGATAGGCACATCACGGATGATGCAGTCTCCAGCCCCTCAAGCCTTTATCCTTTGTGCTTGCATGTGTGTGTTTAATTTTTAGAGATAGGGTCTTGCTCTGTCATTCAGGCTGTAGTACAGTAGTACGATCATGGTTCACTGCAGCCTCGACTTCCTGAGCTCAAGTGATCATCCCATCTCAGCCTCCCAAGTAGTTGGGACTACTGGCACACGCCACCATGCCCAGGTAATTTCTAAACTTTGTGTAGAGACGGAGTCTTGCTGTATTGCCCAGATTGGTCTCAAACTCTTGGCCTCAAGCCTTCCTCTTGCCTGGGCCTCCCAAAGTGCTGGGATTATGGCACCTGGCCCCAACTTGACCTTTGTGTGTAGAACTACTCAGAAAATACGGCTGAATTGGAAATTGGGTGGTGCCAAGTGAACCCCACTCAATCCTTCTGTCGCCTTCTCTTTTGGGAAACTACTTCATTCTTTTGCCAGGGAACGGCTCTGAAAACAGAAGCTTCCGTTCTAAGGTGTTATCCTTTTTTCCCAGGCCAGTTTTCTGTGGGGCCTTCACTCTACACCCAACAGAGGATTTCAGAAACACTGTACGGCAACTCTTACAAAGACACTTATCTGCCAGCGTCCAGGAAACAAATCCTGCCCAGTCACAAACTGACACAAATCCCAGTGAATCAAAAGGTTCATTTCCTTTTGGAAGGGAGGGGGTTTAGCTTTCCTTCCCCAGCCCTACATTCAAACCAAGGTGAGATAAAGCATTAAATAGCTCGGATTACCTTCTAAGCACAGAGTTGGGCATGGTCTTCAAAATCAGTCAAGTTTTTTTTTTTTTTTTTGAGACAGAGTCTCACTCTGTCACCCAGGCTGGAGTGCAGGGGCACGATTTCAGCTCACTGCAGCCTCTGCCTCCTGGGTTCAAGTGATTCTCCTGCCTCAGCCCCCCGGGTAGCTGGGATTACAGGCATGCACCACCACGCCTGGCTGATTTTTGTATTTTTAGTAGAGACAGAGTTTCACCATGTTGGCCAGGCTGGCCTCGAACTCCTGACATCAAGTGATCCACCCCCCTCAGCCTCCCAAAGTGCTGGAATTACAGGCATGAGCCACCGCGGCCAGCCTTAACTTACATTTTTAAAGTCCATATATTTATGTAGTACTTTATGATTTTATTTTTAAACATACATTTGACCTATCGGGAGTTTATTTTGGGGCTAGGTGTGATGGCTTACACTTGTAATCCCAGCACTTTGGGAGGGTGAGGCAGGAGGATTGCTTGAGGCCAGGAGTTTGAGACCAGCTTGGGCAACATAGTGAGACCGTGTCTCTATTTAAAAAAATAACTAAGAAAAATCCTTTATTTTGGTATAAGGGGCAAAGAAGGAACCTGGCTTATATTAAAAAAAAAAATGTAACTCACTAGGCTGGGTGTGGTGGCTCACGCCTGTAATCCCAGTACTTTGGGAGGCCGAGGCAGGGGGATCATGAGGTCAGGAGATCGAGACCATCCTGGCTAACACGGTGAAACCCCATCTCTACTAAAAATACAAAAAATTAGCTAGGCGTGGTGGCGGGCACCTGTAGTCCCAGCTACTCGGGAGGCTGAGGCAGGAGCATGGTGTGAACCCGGGAGGCAGAGCTTGTAGTGAGCCAAGATCGCACCACTGCACTCCAGCCTGGGCTACAGAGCGAGACTCCGTCTCAAAAAAAAAAAAAGTAACTCACTATGCAGCTGTCTGAATACCATCTGTTTGGAAACATTTGTTCTTTCTAAGGCTTAAAAATGTCACGTGCTTTCTGGATGACTTCCGGACTCAAATGTAACGTATTTCTCAATCTCTTTCCAATATGAAACTATCTTCAGGGCTGGGCGCAGTGGCTCACGCCTGTAATCCCAGCACTTTGGGAGGCCAAGGTGGGTGGATCATGAGGTCAGGAGCTTGAGACCCGCTTGGCCAATATGGTGAAACCCCGTCTCTACTAAAAAATACAAAAATTAGCTGGGCGTGGTGGCGCGCGCCTGTGGTCCCAGCTACCTGGGAGGCTGAAGCAGAAGAATCGCTTGAACCCAGGAGGCAGAGGTTGCAGTGAGCCGAGATTGCGCAAGCACACTCCAGCCTGGGCGACAGAGCAACACTCCATCTCAAATAAAATAAAATAGAATAAAATAAAATAAAACTATCTTCAAACTCCAGCTTTGTCAGGAAAAAGGCTAGTTCCCATCTGATGACAAGTATTTTTCTTTCCAAAATTTTATGATTCTGTGTCTCAGATAAACTTTAACTTCACTTGGCCAAGTTCCCACATTCACTTTGACGGGGAGGATGCCACATGGAATCAGCTGGAAAGAATGAGCTGCAGAAGTACATGTTTTCCTCCAAGGTCAGGGTATTTGTTTTTCCTATGCCCTTCAGAAGTTTTCAGGTTTCCTTCTTATTAGTCTCGTACCGATAAGTATTGATGACTAGCTGGATAGGACCTGTGAAACACTGTGATTCATGGATGAGACACAGTACATATCCTCTTATCGCTCCCCTAGAAAATGAGATAAATTACAGAATCACAGCAATTTAGCAAGTCCTAAGATAACTCTAACCCCAGCCATCACTTTACACGCACTGGTTTCCAAATCTCTCAATCGGTATCTTTTATGAAATCATCTATAGTGTGTTCTGAAGTCTGTTTCATCATTACAAGAAAATTATTCATGCTTGTAGAAGAAGGAGAATCACATTAAAAATGAAGATTCTAGTAACTCCGTCTGCCACACTTTTTACATTTTCTCATCATTTTACATTATATTTTTATATCTGTAAGATTGGAGTGTATTATAAAATTTGGATTGCTGCCTATATGTCTTAAAATGTAACCATAGTTTTCTCACTCTGTTCACTGTTTATGAAGAGTTTGAAGATTTCCTCACATAAACAAACCAGCGTAAATGCACGCCTTCTCGTATTTTAAGGTGCTGAAGGTATTGCCTTGTCCCACTGCTAAATTTGACTGGCTTTAAAAAACAAACAAACAAATAAACTGTGTTGAATAATGGGTAACTAGGCCGGGCACGGTGGCTCACACCTGTCATCTGAACACTTCGTGAGGTATAGGTGGGAGGATCACTTGAGTCCAGGAGTTCTAGACCAGCCTGGGCAACGTGGCAAGATCTCATCTCTACTAAAAATTTTTCAAAGTTAGCCAGACATGGTGGTGCATGTTTGTAGTCCCACTTACTGAGGAGGCTGAGGTGGAAGGATTGCTTGAGCCCAGGAGTTAGAGGCTATAGTGAGCTAAACTGCGGCACTGCACTCAAGCCTGGGCAATAGAGTGAGACCCTGTCTCTAAATAAATAAATAAATAAATAGGTAATTATAACCATGAAGCTTTTGCTGCACTGTGGAATTTAGTTTTGAAAAATAAATTCCTAGCTATAGAACCAGTGGACCAACACATATAATCATTTCTAACACCCTAAGGCTTTGCCCTAATTAACATTACAACCAAAAGTATGTAAGAATTCTGTCATCAGTATGGAACACTTTATATTCCTAGTATTCGGTAGATTAAAAATAAACAAACAACTGCCACATTTGTTCTTAGCTGCATTTCTTTGACGGTTCTCTCTCTGCCTCTTTCCCTCCCTCCCTTCCTTCCTTCCTCCCTTCCTTCCTTTTTTTCTTTCACAGGGTCTTGCTCTGTCTCCCAGGCTGGAGTGCAGTGGTGCAATCATGGCTCACCGCAGTCTTGACCTCCTGGGCCCAAGTGATCCTCCTACCTCAACCTCCCGAGCAGGTGATACTATAGGCACACACCACCACACCCAGCTAATTCTTTTCATTTTTATTTTTTGTAGAGATGGGATCTTGCTATGTCACTGAGGCTGGTCTCAAACTCCAAGGCTCAGGCGATCCTTCCACTTTGACCTCAGGCGATCCTCCCACTTTGACCTCCTAAAATGTTGAGATCATAAGCGTGAGCCGTTATGCCTGGCCCAGTCTGGCCTTTCATCTCATGCACTATGTAAGCTTGCTGTAAATGTATTTTCATTTTGTTTTGTATTTCAACAACTGTCTTGACATTTTTAGGTAGTCATATCTATTAATCTTTACCCCTGTAGTTCGATCTCTATGAAGCTTAGAAAGTTCTTTGGAGCCCACCAGGGACTGGGCTTGTTTCAAGTTTGATTTATGTCCCCAATTTCAATTTAATACTTCTGGTATTTATTTCAGTTTCTTTTCTTGTGATGTCTTTGTGGTATTTTTAATTATGGTGCAAGGTAAGAATCAAAATCAGCTTTTTTTTCCCAAAAATAGAGAGTGATTGAAACTCCTTTGTTACTTATTATGCTTAGAGACATAATGTGACTTGATGTGTTATAATTTTTCTCACGTTACTATGTTGCACTTTGTGTTACCTGCAAGCTTCAGGGAATAGCCCAAAGCCCATCAGCAGAAAGAGAAGTAAAAGGATCTAATTCAGGCCGGGCATGGTGGCTTATGCCTATAATCCCAGCACTTTGGGAGGCCGAGGCAGGAGAATTGCCTGAGTTCACAAGTTTGAGACCAGCCTGGGAAACATAGCGAGAGCCCTTAAGACCAGTCTGGGAAACATAGCAAGAGCCCATCGCTATAAAAAACTAGCCAGGCATGGTGGCGTGCACCTGTAATCCCAACCTACTTGGGAGGTCGAGGTGGGAGAGTGGCTTGAGCCTAGGAGTTTTAGGCTGCAGTGGGCCATGATCACACCACTGCCCTTTAGCCTGGGTGATGGAACAAGACTCCATCTCTTCCAAATAATAAATAAATAAAAAAGGATCTGACCCAAGTGAATTCCAAATAACAAGGCCAGTGTTGTATATTATAGGATACAGGAGAGTTGGTTAAGAGTTTTCACACACTTTTATGCTTTCCCACATTGACATTATAGGGATCTAAATATTTAAAGGAAACCTCATTAACATATTACAGAACACAGTGATGGGTGTCCATGGTTATCTTACTCTCTTTTTCTTTTTAAATGGAGACGGGTCTCACTATGTTGCCCAGGCTGGTCTCAAACCCTTGGCCTCAAGTGATACTCCCATCTCAGTTTCCCAAATCGCTGGGATTATAGGCAAGCGCAACCACATCCAGCTAATTAAAAAAAATTTTTTTTGTAGAGATGGGGTCTTGGTATGTTGCTAAGGCTAGTCTCAAACTCCTAGGCTCAAGCAATCCTCTCGCCTCGGCTTCCCAAAGTGCTGGGATTACAGGTGTGAGCCACTGCAACAACCTCTGATGAATTCACTCTTAAGTCATCTTGCTTACTGACTTGCTTCTGTACACATCATTACTATTATTCTTCGAGGGAAATGTTACCTGTGACGTTCAAATCTGGAAATCCAGTTAAACAATAACATGAACACATACAATTAGCTTCCCTTTTGAAGGAAGGATTTTTCTTTCTGGTGCTTTTGTTTACCGCTTTGGAAACATTATTCACCTGCATTCCTTCAATACCATAGTTTGCATTTTCCATAAACTTTACCAGTATCCCAGAAATAAAAACTGTCATGTGTCTCTTGGATGAGGAGTAAACGCAGCCCATTCTAATTACAGGCTCATCTAGGCGTTTCCTAATGAATGGTTACCAGCGAAGACAACGATGACATCCTCAATGCTTTCTATTGGATTTTCTTTGGAATCGCTCAAGAAAAGCCTCCAAATAAACAGGCATGTTTAGAAACATTATTTTTAGAAGTCGGTGCTTGATACATGAACAAAATCGCTTTGATTGCATTCTACGTTTGCAGATTTTTAAAACTTCGTTTGTAGAAAGAGTGGCTTAGGGTTTTATGTTATGAATTTTAACTAAATGACGTTCTGTCCAACTATAATATTTGGCCACCCAGGGTTTCACTATGGGTGAATTAATCCCTATAAACCCATTGAGAATTCAAGACCCTCTAACTTGGGAACTGAGTATAATACACATGTGGAAAATTTCATTTCACTCAGAAGTCCTATAATTTTTCATTTTTTCAAAAGTTGGTTTTGGTTTGTTTTGTCTTGTTTTCTTTTAGCTTTTAAGTTCAGAGGTACATGTGCAGGTTTGTCACATAAGTACACTTGTGTCACGGAGGTTTGTTGTACAGATAATTTCACCACCCAGGTATTAAACCTAGTGACCCTTAGTTATCATTCCTGATCCTCTCCCTCCCCCCACCCTTCACTCTCCAAAACGCCCCAGTATGTGTTGTTCCCCGCTATGTGTCCATCTGTTCTCATCATTTGGCTCCCACTGATAAGTGAGAACATGCTGTATTTGTTTTTCTGTTCCTGTGTTAGTTTGCTAAGGATAATGGCCTCTAGCTCCATCCATGTCCCTGCAAAGGACATGATCTTGTTTGTTTGTTTTTGTGACACAGTCTCACTCTGTTGCCCAGGCTAGTAGCACAATCATAGCTCACGCAACCTCTACCTCCTGGGCCCAAGTGATCCTCGCATCTCAGCCTCCCAAGTAGCTGGGACTACAGGCATGCACCACCAGGCTGGGCTAATGTTTAATTTTTTTTGTAGAGACAGTCTCATCATGTCTGCCAGGCTAGTCTCAAACTCACGGCCTCAAGAAATCCAAGAGGACATTTCTTTTTTTTTTTTTTTTGAGACGGAGTCTTGCACTGTGGCCCAGGTTGCAGTGCAGTGATGCGATCTCAGCTCACTGCAACCTCCGCCTCCCGGGTTCAAGCGATTCTCCTGCCTCAGCCTCCCGAGTAGCTGGAATTATAGGCACCCGCCACCATGCCTGGCTAATTTCTTTGTATTTTTAGTAGAGACGGGGTTTCACCATGTTAGCTAGGATGGTCTCGATCTCCTGACCTTGTGATCCGCCCGCCTTGGTCTCCCAAAGTGCTGGGATTACAGGCATGAGCCACCGCACCCAGCCAAGTTTCAGCTTTTTTTAAAAGGTGTCCCTTTGGACATTTTTAAAATTATTGTTATTATTATTATTATTGATTTTTAGACAGAGTTTTGCTCTTGTTGCCCAGGCTGGAGTGCAATGGCGTCATCTCAGCTCACTGCAACATGATCTCATTCACTCGCCTGCCTCCCACGTTCAAGCAATTCTCCTGCCTCAGCCTCCCAAGTACCTGGGATTACAGGCATACACTACCACGCCTGGCTAATTTTGTCTTTTTAATACAGATGGGGTTTCATCATGTTGATCAGGCTGGGTCTCGAACTCCTGACCTCAAGTGATCCACCCACCTCGGCCTCCCAAAGTGCTGGGATTACAGGCGTAAGCTACCGTGCCCAACCCCATTGGACATTATGTCTCTAGAGAATCAGGCCCCGAAAAATGGCAAAAAGGTGGCTTCTAAGACTGGGAATGATGGTGATTCAGCTGGGCTAAGACCACAGCAGATCTCTGATAACTGTGGTTATACACACATTTATAAAATCAATTTCATCATCCTCGATTAGTCACAATGGGCCCAGCCTATCAGCAGAGGCAGAAGTACTGAGGATTGTACTGGAATGTAGCCAACTCCTAGGCTATAGTGAAGTCCTAACATGTAAAGCCAAAACTAACCCATGATGGTACCGTCCTGTGACAAGGAAAAAATGAGAAGAGAAGATTGCAAAGCTACCAACAGTGAATCAGTCCTTGTAAGGAACATGTTAGGCATTGGTGATGACTCAATAATGCATGAAAATATTCAAGCCCCAATAAATGGCTCATCTGAGAAAATGAGAATGAACTATATTGAGCATGAGAAAAGACGGATTCTATTCCTGGGACACAGTAGGCATGCAACCAAGGGCATTACCATAATTATGGTGATATCTGAGTACTAAAATTTGAAACTGTATTGCTGTAACTAAACGTTTATCAGAATTCCCTTCCTGCCTTCTAAGACCAAATCATAGGTGGATATATCCTCAGGAAATGACAGTTTCCATTCCTGGCGCGGTCTAAATAGGAATTGATCACTGTATTGCTTGGAGGACCCCTTTCCAGATGCCCTGGGAAGACCTCTTATACTTGGTCAAATAACAAAGTATTGAGGCACTGTGTGTTTCTGAAGCTATGTTTTTTTTGTTGTTGTTGTTGTTTGTTTGTTTTTAGTTCATGTCTTTTATTAACTCATACACAGTTACTTGTCTTCTGGTTTGTTGAAGCAGTAAGTCAGACAACATTTGCCACAATAATGTCTGTCAAAGTGGCTTGCCAGAAACACTCCAGCTCCACATTCGTCAGAAGGGCACTAATTTTGTCATTCTCATCCACCTTATAACATTTCAGGACATCCAGCTTCACCTTCTTTCTCTTGTGCTTATTCTTCTTGGGAGTGGGGTAAGACTTCTTCCTTTTCTTAGCAACACCACAAAGTCTCAACAAAAGATGAAGAGTAGGCTCCTTTTGAATGTTGCAGTCAGACAAAGTACGTCCATCTTCCAGTTGCTTGCCAGCAAAGATCAGTCTTTGCTGATCAGGAAGAATTCCTTCCTTATCCTGGATCTTGGCCTTTACATTTTCTATCGCATCTGAGGGTTCAGCCTCAAGGGTGATGGTCTTCCCCCTTAGGGTTTTCACGAAAATCTGCAGTTTGGTGGCAGCTCCACCGCAGATGGCAGATCAAAAAGGAAGCTGAAGCATATGTTTAGGTCAATAAGTTGCAACATAAATATATATATACACACACACATATATACACACATATACATACACACAAACACATATACACACATATATACACACACATACACATACATATATTTTATATATTATATATGTTTAACTCAGAATATATATATGTATGTGTGTATATGTCTGCGAAGGTGGCTAAACACTTCATGTATATACACACACACTAGAATATATATTATATAAAATATACTAGAATATATATTTATATAAGTTATATATATACAAATTATATATATAAATTGTAAAGTTGGCCGGCTGCGGTGGCTCAAGCCCATAATCCCAGCACTTTGGGAGGCCGAGGCAGACAGATCACAAGGTCAGGAGTTTGAGACCAGCCTGACCAACATGGTGAAGCCCCGTCTCTACAAAAAATACAAAAATTAGCCAGGCGTGGTGGCAGGCACCTGTAATCCCAGCTACTCGGGAGGCTGAGGCAGGAGAATTGCTTGAACCTGGGAGGTGGAGGTTGCAGTGAGCTGAGATCGCACCACTGTACTCCAGCCTGGGCGACAAAGCAAGACTCCGTCTCAAAAAAAAAAGTTAAGTTTGTGGTAAGTTTGTGATAGTAACTGCCTACTTCCTTTTCTTTTTTTGACGGAGTCTCACTCTGTCGTTCAGGCTGGAGTGCAATGGCATGATCTCGGTTCACCGCAACGTCTGCCTCCTGGGTTCAAGCAATTCTCCTGCCTTAGCCTCCCGAGTAGCTGGGATTACAGGCGTGTGTCACCACGCCTGGCTAATTTTGTATTTTTAGTAGAGACGGGGTTTCATCATGTTGGTCAGGCTGGTCTTGAACTCCTGACCTCAAGTGATCCACCTGCCTAGGCCTCCCAAAGTTCTGGGAATACAGGCATGAGCCACTGTGCCTGGCCACTTGTATGTCAATCACAGTGCTAGTCACAATAGCAAAGATATAGAACTAACTTGAGTGTCCATCAATGGATGACTGGATAAAGAAAATGTTTTTCTTTTTTCTTTTTTTTTGTTTTGTTTTGTTTTTTGAGACAGTGTCTTGCTCTGTCGCCCAGGCTGGAGTGCAATGGCACAGTCTTGGCTCACTACAACCTCTGCTTCCCGGGTTCAAGTGATTCTTCTGCCTCAGCCTCCCTAGTAGCTGGAATTACAGGCGCCCACCACCATGCCCAGCTAATTTTTGTATTTTTAGTAGAGACAGGATTTCACGGTGTTGGCCAGGTTGGTCTTGAATTCTTGACCTCAGGTGATCCACCCGCTTTGGCCTCCCAAAGTGTCGGGATTACAGCATAAGCCACCATGCTTGGACCAGAAGATGTTTTTTATGTATATATATATATACACACACACACATACACACACATATATATACACACACCATGGAATACTATGATTCTGTAAAAAAGAATGAAATAATATCTTTTGCAGCAACATGGAAGGAAATGGAGGCCATTATCTTAAGCAAAATTACTGAAAAACAGAAAATCTGCATTTGTACCTCCTCAATATATAAAAATGAAAAAATAAGAAATAAAAGTAGAAAAAAAGATTTTATATCACCATATATAGTAATATATATATATTTTATATATCATTTATGCAAAATACTTTATATATTATATATTATATATGCATACTTTTGTACACATACATATACACAAATATATAACATATTTAACTCAGTATATATAATATATGGAATGGCTATATATACATTATATATACACACATACACACACAAACACACACATACAGTATACATGCTTAAAGAGTGTTCAGCTCCCTTCAGAGATTGTATGATTTTTTTTTTTTCAGTCAGGGTCTCACTCTGTTGACCAGGCTGGAGGGCAGTGGCGCAGTCATAGCTCACTGCAGCCTTGACCTCCTGGGCTCAAGGCATCCTTGTGCCTTTGCCTCTGTGCTGGGATTATAAGTGTGCACCACCACACCTGGCTAGTTTAAAATATTATTTTCGGTAGAGATGGGGGGTGGGTTCCAATGTTACCCAGGCTGGTCTCAAACCCCCGTGCCCCCAATGTGCTGAGATCACAGGTGTGAGCCTCTGTGCTAAGCCAGATGGTACAATTTTGATTCTTCCCATATTTAACAACACCTGCACCTATCATTGTATTGAATTTATAGCTCATTCTGGTTTAGGGTCAGGGACTTATTCCTTCGGAATGGCAGAGTTCAGCATTTCCTGACTCCACCGCAAATTAATGCCACTTCATTAAGGCGGTAATGACCCTTCCATGCCTAACTCACAGGGATTTTCCTTTTTTGTCTCTCAAGTAATAGGCTGTGGTTTCTCAAGGATTTTTATGATCCTTCTAGATGAAAGCTGCTTTGTCAAGCAAGGTGTTGTGAAACGTGCAGGGTCTATTTATAAGAAGAGGTTAGCTATGCGGTCAAGTGCAGGGTGGGTTCGGTGGAATCAGACCAACCAGCAGCTCAAGCAGAGTTTAGCGCTGCAAATCTGTGCCACGTTGTTCTTCCTGCGTGCAATTTGCAGGCAAAGACATCTGCTTAATTGGGTGTGAAACCCGGGCCTTGATTAAAAGGACTTTATGAGGCCGCAGCCTTGCATTTCCAAGGTCAGGCCCTAGTGGAGAGGGCGCGCGTTCCGCGGGGAGACACGAACTTTTCCTGAGTGCGCGTTCCTCGCTGGCCCTGAACCCCTCGGCCAGGCAGGGCTTGGCAGGGCTGTTTCCTGTCCTAACCAGGATCAAGGGATTGCGCGGCTTGCTGGTGAAGCTTGGCAGGGCCGTGACCTGTCCTAACCAGGCTCATGGGATGGCGGGGGCCTGCTGGTGTCGCATATGTTTTGCATTCCAGCTCAGGATTTTGCAGAGCATAGAGAGCGGGTGTCACCCCCGGGGGGAAATGCCACCCACAAAATGTAGGTGGAGGCTGGGGCGAGGCTGGCAGCCAGGGGCCAGAAATCCAAAGCCTGAGCCAGGTTCAGACTTTCTGACTCCCCCTCCCCGTTAGCTGTGGAAGGATGGCTCGGCCCGGTCCCCTTAAAATGTGTCCGTTCTGACTTAGAGGCTGCTTTGCCTCTCGGAAAGCCCCCCTGACCAGCGGACTGAGGGACTGGAGAGCCCCTCCAGTCGCAGAATAGCTGAGATCCCTCAAAACAAAGGCGTTTGCAGTTTGACCCCTTGCTGCTCAAAGTGTGGTCGGCGAACAGGCAGCCTGGGCTGCCCTGGTCGCGGGTCAGGGGCGCAGCGTCCAGGCCGTGCCAGGCCCGCAAGTTAAGCACTGTCTGCATTTCCCTGGGGAAAGGGGTGACCAAATATCTAGCTATATTTGCATTTCAAATCCACACGGATATGGGTTTTAAATATAAGTATGTCCAACTATTGCCTGAGCCACACTTAAGCCAGGAAAAAAAAATCTTTGCGTTTCTGAAATCGAAATGCGTCTGCACAATTCTTTATCGGGTTGTCGCCGGGAAGTTTGAAACAGTGACCAATCAAGTTTCACGCACTACATTTGGTCGGGCGACCTCTCAAATCTGTCTTTCCCTAGTTTTTTAAAGAAATGCTTATTTGGAAAGAATTCTAGATCCACAGGAAGCTGCAAAGAAACGCACAGGGTCGAGCCCACCCTTCCCCGCCCCTTCCAAGTAGAAATCTAGAATCACCAGAGTCCTACAGCAAAACCAGAACGCTGTACTCATCCCGAAGACCCGGCAGCCCCTCCTGGGGATGCGCCCTCATTCCTAATTCTCTCAGGCCCCAAACAAGCACCCGCAGGAGTACTGAACTTTTTAGGGGGGTGGGCAGAGGGGATCTGTATGCTGATTGCCAGCTGAGCAATCCTATTTTCTACGACTTAAAGCCAATCACAGGCTGGGTGTGGTGGCTCATACCTGTAGTACCATCACTTTGGGAGGCCGAGGCAGGCGGATCACTTGTGCTCAGGAGTTCCAGACCAGCCTGGCCAACATGGTGAAACCCTGTCTCTACTGAGAAAACACAAAAATTAGCCAGGCTAATCCGAGCCCCTCTCTTCACCAAACGCCAATTTCACTTTTTAGTTTTGAACTTCACTTTTGCTGAGCTACGCCCTCCCTGTCCCCGGGCCCCCTCGCCTCCCCATCTTCCGGGCTTCGGTGCAGCGACGCGGGTGGCCCGCCAGTGCGTCCCCGAGGAGAAGTCAGCCTGGGTCCCACCCCAGGGGTGCCCCGGGCGCGGAGGGGGCGTGGGCACCTCCCCAGCGCCGCATGCCCGGGTCTCCGGCTCCTGGGCTGGGTCGGGGCGGGGGCGGAGCGCGCGCGAAGGCGACGCCCCCAGTCCCGCGGCCGGGTTAGGGCGGGGAGAGGCGCGGTCACGCCCAGGCGGCTTCCGCCCGCCCCAACAGCGCGCACGCGGCTACCAAGCTGGAGGAGGCGGCGGGCGCGAGACCGGGAATGCGCAGGGCCCCCGCCTCGCTCCCCCCAGCCCGGGCCGCGGCCCCCGCCTCCCCCGCAGCCGTCCCGCACTCGGTGCCCGCCCCACGAGGCCGGCGGCTGCTCCCACTCGGGGCCGTTGCTGCTTGTGCAGTGAGCGCCGCCCAGCCATTGTCCCCGTCGCTCCGTCAGCCGCGCCGGACCGCGCACCAGGAGGCGAGGGCGCGCATGGGGAGCCTCTGTTGATGCCGCCACCGCGCCGCCCTCCGAGGCTGCGTCCCGGGAAGCCCGGCTCCCCGAGCGCTCCGGCCTGGCCCGGTGCCCCGGACCTGAGTGCGTCCCCATGGAGGCGCCCGGGCTGGCCCAGGCGGCCGCGGCGGAGAGCGACTCCCGCAAGGTGGCGGAGGAGACCCCCGACGGGGCGCCCGCGCTCTGCCCCAGCCCCGAGGCGCGGTCGCCGGAGCCGCCTGCGTACAGCCTGCAGGACTTTGACACGCTGGCCACCGTGGGTGAGTGAGTGCGGGCGGGGACTCGGCCCACAGGGGCGCGCGGCGCGGACAGGACGTTGTAGTAGGACAAAGGGCCCTGGGTGCCGACCTCCTGGGGAGGGCCCTGACCCGCTACTTCGGCTCGGAGTCCCCGTGCGGGGCTGCACCTGCGCCCCGGGTCTCCCCGGGGACGCTTGGGGAGGTGGAGCGCACCCCCCAGCCCAGGCAAGTGCCCCCGACCGGCCGGGTGCCTTCCCTGAAATGCCGACGGCTCCTCTCGGAGACCACCCTCCACCCCCAGCACACACAGCACTCTGGGGCCTGGGCCGTCCGACGTCACAAAACCTCCTGCGAGTCACCTCGCCTGGGGGACCTCGTGCTCCCTCCCTGGCAGCGGCCCCAGGGACACTGGCGCGGGGTCCGAAGGCCCCTGCGGGCCTCCCCTAGGCCAGCCTCCCCGTGTGCCCAGCGGCAGGGAATGTACAGATTTCTCCAGGGGCTGCAGGAGCAGCTGGGCTGTGGGGGACAGGTGTCCCGCGGCCCTGTGGGGACGAGGACGGCAGCGCTGGGGACGGATCCTAACATGTCCTGACACCGCCTGTGCTCTTCGTCTTGTGCGTCTGAAATGGGTAATTCTTGTATCGGACGCTTTATCCGTTTCCTTTGTCCTCTGTCTTTGAACTTAACCCCGAATGGGCAGCTTGACGAGGTTTCGAGTTCTTGGTGCGCTTGGATCCGGACACGCGCTGGTTTATGGGGCAGCCCTGAGTAGGTCAGAATATCCCAACTGAACGTGGGCGCTGGATTTAAACAGTTGTCATCGGCCCGCCTGTGCCTCTTAGGGACTCTGTGTGGCTAAGTGGGGTGTTGGCTGTCAAGAAAATAAGTGGGAGAGTAGAGGGGGGTGTCCTGGGTGTGTTGGTGAGGCGTCGGCTCTCAGGCCCTCTAACTCCTGTTTGTCCTCTCATTTTGGAAAGGAGGAAGCTGGGCTGGGAAGCCCAAGAGCTCGAGGCCATAGCTTATGGCTTAGGAAGACCAGCGCGCATAGCCAGGGGGCCTTCAGAACCGCTGAGGAAGAGGGGACTTAGCTTCCTTCAGTGACCTCTTTGCCACTTAGACCTTGAGGAAGGGCCCACGAGGAAAGCCTGAATTTGGAAGGACAGAGTGGGAGGAGGCCCTCTCTCTTTCTCCTCTCCCTCCCTCCTCCTCTTTATCTCATTCTCTCTCTCGTTTCTCTGTTTCTCTTCTCTGTCCCTCTTTCCGTCTCTGTTCATGTCTCTGCATTTCTCCTCCTCTGTCTCTTGGTGTCTCTCTCCTTGTCCCCTTCCGGTCTTGGTTTTTCTGTCTCCCTCCCTCCTCTCTCTCTGCCTTCCCCCTTGTCTTGGTCCCCCCGGAAAGCTGTCCTGAGCTAATCTTAGAACTGGGTGTGTTTTGCGGGGAAGAAGGGTGGAGCAGGAACCCTGACTGGCGCAGCCGCCACAGTAGGTGGAAATACAACTCGACAATGGAAAATTGATGAGGTCCAGCCGTTCCTTGGCACTCAGCACCAGCGTTTGTCATTCTTCGGGGCACCCACATGGGTCCCTTGGGAAAGGTGGAGCTGGGGCTGGAGGCCAGGGCAGAGAGCAGGATGCAGGCAGGAGGGCGGCAGAGGTGAGGGGTTCTGGTGTCACAGGGGGCCACTCAGTTTGACGTCAAGTCAGCTTAGGGTGCCCAGCGGGTAACCTCATCCTTAAAAATAGAGTGTCGCTGCCTCTGGGGACCAAGCTGGATGGGCGGGGAAGTCAGCTTTTTTTTTCAGTCCAGTCAGTGCTCTCTTAATGAGGATGATGCTCCTTTCTCAAGGATAACTTCCTATGGGCTCCAAGGGTGTGACGGGAGGGCTAGGTATCCCACACTCATTGGACAACAGGGGACCAGGACCCAGGGAGGTGTGTGTGTGTGTGTGTTTGCATGCATGTCTGGAACACTCTCTCATGACAACTTGACAGCTTTGGTGACATTATCTGCAACCTTTTATCGGAGCCCCTTTCTTTATTGTTGGTTAAAGAGCAATCTGAGTGTGATTCACCTAGAATAATACATTTTAAAAAATCCTAAGCCTTTTAGATCCTTCACGATTGTGTCTCTAAGCCACAATCTACAGCAGCTTTGGACTGTTTTCCAAGGCATGATGGAGAAGAGTGAGGGGTGAGCTTGAGTCTCAGTCTGGAGTTGAAACCCAGTCTGGGTGGGGGTGACCTCTCTTCATCCTAAACTGTCACTGCAGGAACATAAGTTTGCTTTTAAGTGCTCTTTCACCCTCATTCCTAATTCTCAGGCCCCAAACAAGCACCCGCAGGAGTACTGAACTTTTTGGGGGGTGGGCAGAGGGGTTCTGTATGCAGATTGCCAGCTGAGCAATCCTATTTTCTATGACTTAAAGCCAATCACAGGCTGGGTGTGGTGGCTCATACCTGTAGTCCCAGCACTTTGGAAGGCCGAGGCAGGCGAATCACTTGTGCTCAGGAGTTCCAGACCAGCCTGGCCAACATAGTGAAACCCTGTCTCTACTGAGAAAATACAAAAATTAGCCAGGCGTGGTGGTGGGCACCTGTAATCCCAGCTTCTCAGGAGGCTGAGGCGGGGGAATTGCTTGCACCCAGGAGGCAGAGGTTGCAGTGAGCTAAGATCACACCACTGCGCTCCAGCCTGGGCGACGGAGGGAAAAAAACTTGTCAGCGTTCTAGATTGACCGGTTCTCCTCAAGTTCAGGTAGTTAGGAAGAAAGAGTGCAGTTTGCAGTTGTGAAAAATCTGATAATGGATTTTTGTTTCTTTTTTGTGCATGAAGGGATTCTGGAGTACATCTGGTCTAAAGGCTGATTTAGTTTTAGGAACTTTGGATCAGAACAGTCATACTACTCCTTAGAGAAAAAATGGCTTTCAATCTGGTTCTTCAAATTTCTTGTTCATATAACCAAGCCATGCTTGTTCCTGTGAGGGAGAACAATTGTGCTTTAAAAAAAGAAATTTCAGGGCCAGATACAGTGGTGCGTGCCTGTAGTCCCAGCTATTTGGGAGGTTGCGGTGGGAGGATGACTTGAGGCCGGGAGTTCCAGACCAGCCTGGGCAATATAGTGAGACCCTCATCTGTTAAAAAAAAATAGTAGTAATAGTTAGCTGGGCATGGTGGCGCGTACCTGAGTTACCTGGGAAGCTGAAGCAAGAGGATCACTTGAGCCCAGGAGATCAAGGCTGCAGTCAACCGCAATCGCGCCACCATACTCCAGCCTGGGTGATAGAGCGAGATACTCTCTCTAAAAAATAAAATAAAAAAAAAATGATACTATGGAAATGAACAACTTACCCTATGTAGAGAGAAGAGGATGAATCTGTGCAGCCATCTACCAGCCTTATTTTATCAATCTTCCTACTTAAAATGACCACTTGAGAATTCCTTTCTCTATATATCAGATAAAAAATACTTAGGTTTTTTCCCAGAAGTGTCCTTATGGAATCATTTGGCATCTACGACCCAGTGCTTGCTTCTCATGGGTACCCCAAGTGTTAACCTGTCAGGAAGGAGGTAATTCAACAGGTAAACCAGTGGCCAGGCTTTGGGTCCACATTTCATTTTCCTTTTCTCAACCTAGTTCTGCATTTACTCATCTAAAAAGGGAAATAATAACAGAACCTGTCCTACACGGTTACTATGAGGAAGACGCCAAAGTTCCTAGACCCCTATTAAAAATATATATTTTTTGAAATACAGACTCACAGGAGATTTCAAAAACAGTACCTGGAGTCTCATGGACCCTTCAGCCAGCTTCCCCATGGTGACGTCTTCATATCTGTGGGACAATATCAGAACCATGTCATCGATGTTGGTATATCCCTATTAAAGAGAACACATACCTCGTTCAGCTTTTTTTTTCTTTTTTTTGAGACAGGGTCTCACTCTGTTGCCCAGTCTGGAGTACAGTGGTGCGATCTCGGCTCACTCCAGCCTTGAACTCCTGGGCTCAAGCAATCCTCCTGCCTTGGCCTCCCAAAGTGCTGGGACTGTATACAGGCATAACCCATCGTGCCCGGCTTGTTCAGCCTTCATTAGTTTTCAGAAGGTGCTCATTTGTGTTTGCGAGTGTGTGTGTAGAGTTCTGTGCAGTTTTGCCCAGTGTGTGGATTTAGCAGCTACCACCCTCCAAACCATGGTGCGGGATGAATTCCCTCACCACAGTCCCCTCGGTCTTGCTCGACACTTTTTTTTTTTTTGAGACAGAGTTTCGCTCTTGTTGCCCAGGCTGGAGTGTATTGACCACAACCTCTGCTTCCCGGGTTCAAGCGATTCTCCTGCCTCAGCCTCCCAAGGAGCTGGGATTACAGGCATGTGCCACCATGCCCGGCTAATTTTGTATTTTTAGTAGAGACGAGGTTTCTCCATGTTGATTAGGCTGGTCTCAAACTCCTGACCTCAGGTGATCTGCCCGCCTTGGCCTCCCAAAGAGGTGGGATTACAGGCGTGAGCCACCGTGCCTGGCCAGACACTTTTTTTTTTTTTTTAAACTTTCACACACTATACAATCTGAAAATATTTTATTTTCTTAAGAGCTAGGAGATCTTCATAATTAATGATATATGATTCTCCGATCTAAAGTGCTTATACTGGTAGGTTTTCTCTTGTCTTTGGTTCTCCTGAATTGGCGAGAATTTCCTTTCCTTGTTGCTGGGTTCTTATTAATGCCTCAAGTTAGTCTATTCAGGCAGTTGTAGCAAAACACCACCGACTGGGTGGCTTATAAACCACAGACATTTATTCACAGTTCGGAGGCTGGAGGTCCAAGATCAAGGGATGGCAGATTTGGTGTCTGGTGGGGACCTGCTTCCTGGTTCATAGATGGCACCTTCTCGCTGTGTCCTCACATGGTGGAAGGGGTGAGGGAGCTCTCTGGGGCCCCTTTATAAGGGCAGTGATCCCATTCATGAGGCTCCACCCTCACGACCTCATCACCTCCCTAGGGCCTCACCTCCTGACACCATTACCTTGCAGGTGAGGATTTAACACAGGAATTTTAGGGGGACACAGACATTGAGTCCACGGCATCCCCACCATTACCTTGCAGGTGAGGATTTAACACAGGAATTTTAGGGGGACACAGACATTGAGTCCACGGCATCCCCACCATTACCTTGCAGGTGAGGATTTAACACAGGAATTTTAGGGGGACACAGACACTGAGTCCACGGCATCCCCACCCTGTCTGTCACACAGCATGCTGCCGGGACAAATGGCATCTGAACTGGTGAGATTTTACTGTGTGCATAGATCAGCAGCCTTGTGGGTGGTGTTGACATAGCAATTAGGAGTGTTGTTTGTGGCCTGACAATACACAGAAAGTGCAGCTCAGCCCTTTGATCTTATTTATCTTGTGTGGGTGCTCCGTGTGAAGCCGGCTCATGCATGTGTGAATGACAGTTTCCATTTAAGTGCATCACTCAAATGCCAAGAGATGAGATCAAATATTACACATCAGAGAACATTTCCTAGGATAGAAGTCCTGCCGGTTTCTCCTCTTCATTGTTTATTTCATTTTTTTTTTTAGTTTAAGTTAAATTAAAATACATGTTAAATTTAAGTTCAGATACATGTGCAGGACTTATTTTAAATAAAAGAGACAGGGTCTCGCTGTGTTGCCAAGGCTAGTCTTGAACTCCTGGGCTCAAGCATTCCACCTGCCTCTGCTGCTGGCACATAAATGCCAAGAGTGCAGGGACCTCTGTGTGTTGGAGCCACTTTCATCTCCCACATCCAAAGAACAGACCCAGCACTTAGTGTGTGCCCAAGACCATCCACTGCATGAATAGAGAGATCAACCCTCCTCATGTGCCTGGGGTTTCCTGAGGTGGGAAACCTTCAGTGCTAGCTGGGAAAGTCACAGGCAGAGACAGGGACAAGCTGGTCACTCTACGTGTGAATAAATAAATGAATGGATGATGGCATTATCGGCAGTTGTTCTTTATGACACTCACTGATGCCAGGTACTGGACGGATACAATATGTACATTAGTTTCTCTATGGGCAGAAGCTCCACCATGACAACATTAGGGTTATTTTCTTTTTGCTTTTTTTTTTAGAGACAGGGTCTTACTCTGTCGCCCAGGCTGGGGTGCCGTGGTGCAATCAACAGCTCACTGCAGCCTCGACCTCCCAGGCTCAAGCAATCTTCCCACCTCAGTCTCCCAAGTAGCTGGGACTACAGACGTGCACCACCACACTCAGCTAATTTATTTATTTATTTTTGTAGAGATGGGCATTGCTATGTTGCCCAGGCTGGTCTCGAACTCCTGGGCTAGAGTGATCCTCCCACCTCAGCCTCCCACGTAGCTGGGACTACAGGTGCATCCACCATGCTTGTAGCCTTATTTTCTTAATGGGAAAGAGGGTCTGAGAGAAGGGATGCTGTGTGCCCAATGGGTTTCGCCTGCAGCACACTGCCTACTCCCCGGGAAAGCAGAGCATGCACACTGGGATCGGACCACAAAAGCAGAGTCATCTACAGTTCGTGGGCACGCTGCAAGGAAGGGAGACATTAAACTCTCGAAAGCAGCAGCCAGCCCCCACCAGGAAGAGACATACTTGTGAAAATCAAAGGAGGGCGAAGGCATGAGAATCACTTGAGCCCAGGAGGTTGAGGTTGCAGTGGGCTGAGATTGTGCTACTGCACTCCAGCCTGAGTGACAGAGACCTTGTCTCAAAAAATAAAAATTCAAGGGAGGCCAGGTGTGGAGGCTCACGCCTGTAATCCCAGCACTTTGGGACTCTGAGGTGGGAGGATCACTTGAGCCCAGGAGCTCAAGATCTGTCTGGACAATATAGCACGACCCCATCTCTACAAAAAAAATTTTTTTAAGTAGCTGGGTGTGATGGAATGCACCTGTAGTCCCAGCTACTAGGGAGGCTGAGGCAGGAGAATCGCTTGAGCCCAGGAGGTGGAGACTGCAGTGAGCCATGATGCTGCTACTGTGTTCCAGCCTGGGCAACAGAGCAAGACCCTATGTCAAAAATAAAGAAAAGAAAGAATCAAGGGAGATGATTACACAGTGCCTGGCACACTGTAGGGTCTCCAAAAAGTAAACCTTTTCTATCCATCAGTTTCCTCTTCTCTCCAGCATGAAATCGCATATGTAAAGTTGAAAAAAAGAGTGAGAGATATAGCTTAAAAAGGTAGTAATGTTGATGACATTGTGTTTTTTTTTTTTTTTTTTTTTAAAACCGGCCGGGTGCAGTGGCTCATGCCTGTAATCCCAGCACTTTGGGTGGCTGAGGCGGGCGGATCACGAGGTCAGGAGATCGAGACCATCCTGGCTAACACGGTGAAACCCCGTCTCTACTAAAAATACAAAAAAATTAGCCGGGTGTGGTGGCGGGTGCCTGTAGTCCCAGCTGCTGGGGAGGCTGAGGCAGCAGAATGGCGTGAACCCGGGAGGTGGAGCTTGCAGTGAGCCGAGATTGCACCACTGCACTCCAGTCTGGGTGACAGAGCAAGACTGTCTCAAAAAAAAAAAAAAAAAAGAAAAACCTTGGGGGAAATACAGAGGAAGCTCCAAGGCATCTCTTCCAAAAAGTTGAAAGTGCTTTACTTAGATTTGTGACCTCGTTTTCCCTGTTAGAAAAGTCTGTGGTTAGAAGCTTCCTGGTAAGCCCAGGGTGAGAAGGTGGAACCGATGTTTCTGTCTGTGTGACGGGTCCCCTCTGCCTGTTTCTCCAGGTGGCCTCCCCGTGGTCCTCTACTGTGGTGGGTCCAGTCCCAAAACCAGGTCTGGGGCCACCATCATCATATTTGTGTCCCCCACCCCAAGATTCTTATGTCAAAACCGTAATCCCCAAGGTGATGGTGTTAGGAGGCGGGGCTTTTAGGAGGTGATGGGGTCACTAGGGTGGGGTCTCATGAATGGGATCAGTGTCCTTATAAAAGGGACCCCAGAGAGCTCCCTCACCCCTTCCACTACGTGAGGACACAGCGAGATGGCATCGTCTATTAATTAGAAAGCCGGTCCCCGCCAAACTCTGGATCTCCCATACCTTCATCTTGGACTTGTAGCCTCCAGGACCGACGGCAGTAAATGTCTGTTGTTTCTAAGCCCCAGTCTGCCGTGTTTTGTGATGGCAGCTGAAATGGTTTTAGATGGGGCTCTATTCACCCCACGCAGCAGGGTCCATGGAAAGGCAGCTGCGATGCACTGGTCTATCATTACCTCTTTTATGCTCTTTCACACTGTCTTAGTCTTGCGTGGCTGCTGGAATGAAGGACCGCAAATATAGTAGCTTAAAACCACGTACAGTGAAGAGATACCTGCACTCCCAGGTTCACTGCAGCACGAGTCACACAACAGCCAGGATAGGGCAACAACCCGCTTGCCCGTCAGCAGATGACTGGGTGAAGAAAATGTGGTCTCTACACAATGGAGTACTATTCAGCCTGTAAAAAGAATAAAGTCCTGTCATTTGCAACAATGTGGATGCAACTGGAGGTCATTATACTCTGAGAAATAAGCCAGGCACAGAGAGACACATACGGCATTATCTCACTCCTTTTTTTTTTGGACAGGATCTCACTCGGACACCCAGGCTGGAGTGCAGTGATGTGGTGTCACTGCAGCATCGACATCCCAGGCTCAAGGGATCCTCTCACCTCAGCCTCCTGAGGAGCTGGGACTACAGGTGTGCATCACCACGCCAGGCTATTGTTTTGATTTTTTTTTGTAGAGATAGAGTCTCGTCATGTTGCCCAGGCTGGTCTTGAACTCTTGGCCTCAAGTGATCCTCCCAGTTTAGCCTCCCAAAGTGCTGGGATTACAGGCGTGAGCCACCGCGCCCTGCCTGACCTATGTACTTTAGAATCCCAGAAGCAAATCTCGTATCCTACTGGAGGAGCAAGACAGAAACACAGGGGCTAGAGGGCAGATTGTTCGCACAGAAACCTGGGCATGTGGATGAATTTGGTAATACCCACGTGTGTGCGGGTAAACTTGGCAGGCCCCTTTTTTTTCCAAGGTTCCCTTGTGCAAGAAGAATGAAACCAGTGCTACCAATACTTTCAAGAAGCTCCTCCTTTCTGGAGCGTTTTCACGCTGCATTTCTCGGGTGGGCATGTTTTCCCGGCGTCTCCGATTCTGTGCTGTATTGGGTGAGGCAGGATGATGGACATTTTGCTTCCCCATTAGGATCTTAAGTGAAAGTCCAGTTGGCATTTGCATTTGATCTGAGTAGGAGAAAACATGATAAATAGCCATTAGAGGCCGAGTGTGGGGGCTCACACCTGTAATTCCAGCACTTTGGGAGGCTGAGGTGGGCAGATCACTTGAGATCAGGGGTTTGAAACCAGCCTGGCCAACATGACGAAACCCCGTTTGTACCCAAAATACAAAAATTAGCTGGGCATGGTAGTGGGTGCCTGTCATCCCAGCTACTCAGGAGGCTGAGGCAGGAGAATCACTTGAACCCAGGAGATGGAGGTTGCAGTGAGCCGAGTCTGTGCCACTGCACTCCAGCCTGGGTGACAGAGTGAGACTCCATCTCAAAAAAAAAAACCCCAGAAACACATTAGGTGCATTTGAAGCCGCCCAGCAATTCTCCCAGGATGGCAGAATAGGCATCCAGGAGACTCACCCTACCCTGTCTGAACGCCTTTAGCGAAGATGTAAATGACTTGCAGAGGAGGCGCAGGTTCGAGGATGGAAATTCCTTCCCCTTGCAGCGCTCATGGCTTCCACCTGTCTGTGGTGTAAGGAGACCACACAGAGGTTGTCAGTGTGGGAGGCTGTTGCCAGTATGGTGAGTCTCCTACGGAGGAATTTCCTGTGGGACGCCTCTGGGCAGTTCTTCCAGCCTTTCATGTCTTCTGTCAGATGATACAGTGGCCAGGTCAAGGGATTATCATGATTTTGTTTGTTTTTTGTTTTTTAGAGACAAAGTGTTGCTCTGTTGCCCAGGCTGGAGTGCAGTGGGGTGCAGTCAATAGCTAAGCTGCAGCCTCAAACTACAGGGCTCAAGTGATCCTCCTGCCTCAGTCTCCCAAGTAGTTGGGACTACAGGGACACACCACCATGCCCAGCTCATTCTCTCGTAAGATGGAGAGAAGACAGGAGGACATAAAACTGTCCATATGACTAGTTTGGGCTTTTCCATCCTGCTTAATCCAGAACTGTCAAGGTTAGACCCTGGTCATTCTTTAATATGTTTGAAAAATAGGGCTGGGCACGGTGGCTCACACTTGTAATCCCAGCACTTTGGAAGGCCAGGGTGAGAGGATCACTTGAGTCCAGACGTTTGAGACCAGCCTGGGCAACATAAGAAGACCCCACCGCTACAAAGGGGGAAAAAAAATCAGCCATGCATGGGGATGCATGCCTGTGGTCCCAGCTATTCGGGGGGCTGAGATGGGAGGATTGCTTGAGCTCGGAAGGTGGAGGCTTCAGTGAGCTGTGATTGTGCTACTGCACTCTAGCTTGTGTGACAGAGTGAGACCCTGCCTCAATTTAAAAAAAATAAAGAAAAATAGACCTTCCTTCCATACAGTGTCTTCCGTGCTGGCCTTCATGCCCTCGTACCTGTTTAAAAATCCATTGGAATTTTTCACCAGGACATAGAAAAAGGAAGTTGTCTCACGCAGTTCCTGTTAAATTGCACAAGTCCACACAGATCCTTGGAACCCACGCTACCATTTACTTAGCGTGCGTTGTGTGTGGGCATTACATTATTCTCCGAGGTAGTGATTTGGGATGTTATACTGGGGAGGCACCCCATCAAAGAGATTTGGAGGGCAGCCGGTGGAGGGTTCTTTTAAAATCGTTGACAACTAATTTGGTGGATGTTTTCACCTTGGTGAATCATTCCCTTGGGAGTCATTTTGCAGAACAAAAGGGTTGCACACAGGTGTGGCCAGAGAAACCTTGGCACAGAAGAAAGAAGTGCTTTGTAATGCTTAGGGCACCTAGGATCTCTTTGGATGGGCAGGCAGAGGGGGACCCTGTGAAGCCTGCCTGCATTTATTTGGGTCTGCATGCTTATGTTGGAGTCTTGGCAATGAGAGGACAGGAGTGGAGGGAACAGAGCTGTTAACAGAAAGGGGCCCATATCCAGACGCCAAGAGAGGGTTCTTGGATCTCGTGCAAGAAAAAAATTCAAGGCAAATCCATAGAGTAAAGTGAAAGCAAGTTTATTGAGAAAGTAGAGGAATAAAGAATGGTTCCTCCATAGACAGAGTGGCCTCGAGGGCTGCTGATTGCCCATTTTTATGGCTATTTCCTGATTATATGGTAAACGAAAGGTGGATTATTCATGCCTCCCCTTTTTAGACCATATAGGGTAACTTCCTGACGTTGCCATGGCATTTGTAAACTATCATGGCACTGATGGGAGTGTAGCAGTGAGGACAACCAGAGGTCACTCTTGTCACCATCTTGGTTTGGGTGGGATTTGGCCAGCTTCTTTACTGCAACCTGTTTTATCAGCAAGCTCTTTATGACCGGCATCTTGTGCTGACCTCCTATCTCATCCCGTGTCTTAGAATGTCTTCACCATCTGGGCACGCAGCCCAGCAGCCTTCAGCTTCATTTTACCCAGCTCCTCTTCAAGATGGAGTTGCTCTGGTTCAGATGCCGCTGACGGAGCTAGCTTATGGTTGGAGACAATGTCATAGGGAATTATTCTTCAAAGATTGCAAAATCCAGCTTGGATGAGATTCCAAACATCAAAAGGTGTTGAGAAAGCAACTTGTCTAGAATTTCCTCTTCATGGGCTGTTGATTTTATTTACAATGACACCTTAAGAAAAAATCGGCGACACACAGTGGCTGACGCCTGTAATCCTAGTGCTTTGGGAGGCCAAGGAGGGGGAATCATTTGAGGCTAGCAGTTCTAGACTAGCCTGGACAACATAGTGAGACCTTGTCTTTACAAAACATAAAAAAATTAGCCATGTGTGGTGGCGCATACCTATAATCCCAGCTGTTCAGGAGGCCGAGGCAGGAGGATCATTTGAGCCCAGGAATTGGAGGCTGCAGTGAGCTATGATGGCACCACTGCGCTCCAGCCTTAGTGACAGAGCAACATTCTGAAAGCAAAGAAAAGAAAAAAAGAAAAGGAAATAAAAGATGAAGAAAGAAAACAGAAGAAAAAAGAAAAATAATTTATATAGAAAAAAGTCCATAATGACTCAAAATATTCCCTGGACACTGGTATAGCATGATTTTGTTTATTAAAGCTTTTCTTTAGTTCGTCCTTAAACAGTTTAGTGTTTTCTTTTGAAAACAGATTCTGTCTTGTCAACTTCATTGATTTTCAGGCTGGGCGTGGTGGCTGACACCTGTAATTCCCCAGCACTTTGGGAGGTTGAGGTGGCGGAGCGCTTGAGGCCAGGGGTTCGAGACTAGCTTCTAGCCTCGGCAACATGGTGAAAACCTGTCTCTACAAAAACAAACAAACAAACAAACAAAAACCAATTAGCTGGGCGTGGTGGCATGTGCCTGTAGTCCCAGCAACTTGGGAGGCCGAGGTGGGAGGATCACTTGAGCCCAAGAGGTCGAGGTCGAAGTGAGCTATGATTGCACCATTGTACTCCAGCCTGGGTGACAGAGTGAGACCATGAAAGAAAAGAAACAAAAGAAAAAAGAGAAAGAAGAAGGAAAACAAAGAGAAGAAAAAAGTAAAAGAAAAAAATATAGAAAAAAATCAGTAACGACTCAAAATATTCCCTGGATAGTTGAATACAAATAGTTGTGGTTGGACGTGATTTTATGTATTAAGGCTTTTGTTTAGTTTATCCTTAAATAGGTTAGTATTTTATTTTGAGAATAGATTCTGGTTTATCAATTTCATCAGTCTTTGCAAAGAAACAGCTTAGGGTTTCCTTTATGTTTCTCTGTTAACTTCCTGTTTTCAGTTACATTGCGTTTTGCTCTGGTTTTTCTTTCGTTTTTTCCACTCGCTTTAGGTTTCTGGAATTTCCTGAAACATTGTATTTTGATACAGATTCTGAGCTGGTGCTTTGGCTGTCACAAGCCAGAGGGTCTAGAAGAAGTGGAATTGTAACCGAGGAAAACTGTTAGGAAACTCCATCCCTTTTGACCTTCAAAGGTCACCGCCTAATTTTGGTGTTTTGTAGTCTGATGTGTTCATAGCTTGTGACTATTAGGCTCTGATTGAGCTCTGCTTTTAAGTTTCTCTTACTCAGCTGGTGCTGTTTTAGCTCCAGCTTCCTCCTCTGTGTAATCAACACTCCCAGTCGCCTCTTCACCCAAAAAGCCACAGAAATAAGTGCAGAAAACAAGTCAGCCGCCACCTGCTACAGAGGCATGTCCTTAAATGCGATGCATTTCAGGACAGCTGTGTGAGTTCTGGGAGCTTGTCTTCCTTCAAAGGGAAAAGTAAAAATAAACAGGAAGGTTGCACTGAAAGCATTCTCAATTGAAATTGTGCCATTTGGCTGTAGTATTTCTGATGCTCATTTAGAACTTTGGAAGTTGTGGGATGGTGGACAAGTGTGTGACCTGGGATGGAGATTCTCCACCTCTTTAAGAGTGAAAACCTGGCCGGGTGCGGTGGCTCACGCCTGTAATCCCAGCACTTTGGGAGGCCAAGGTGGGTGGATCACCTGAGGTCAGGAGTTTGAGACCCTCCTGGCCATAATGGTGAAACCCCGTCTCTACTAAAAATACAAAAAATTAGCTGGGCGTGGTGGCGGGCGCTTGTAATCCCAGCTACTTGGGAGGCTGACGTGAGAGAATCACTTGAACCTGGAAGGCGGTGGTTGCAGTGAGCTGAGATTGTGCCACTGCACTCCAGCCTGGGTGACAGAGTGAGACTCCACCTCAAAAAAAGAAAAGAAAAAAAAAACTTTAAAAAATGCCGGGCACGGTGGCTCCAACCTGTAATCCCAGCACTTTGGGAGGCTGAGATGGGTGGATTGCCTGAGCTTAGGAGTTTGAGACCAGCCTGGGCAACATGGTGAAACCCCGTCTCTCCTAAAATGCAAAAAATTAGCCGGGCGTGGTGGTGCACGCCTGTAATCCCAGCTACTTGGGAAGCTGAGGCAGGAGAATTGCTGGAACCTGGGAGGCGGAGATTGCAGTGAACCGAGATGATGCCACTGTACTCCAGCCTGGGCGACAGAGTGACACTCTGTCTCAAAAAAATAAAGTAAAAATTAGCTGGGCGTGGTGGCGCACATCTGTGACAGAGCGGGACTCCATCTCAAAAAAAAAAAAAAGAATTTTGGAAGTTGTGGGATGGTGGGCGAGTGTGTGGTCTGGGAAAGATTCTCCACCTCTCTAAAAGTGAAAACCTGGTTGGGTGGGGTGGCTCACTTCTGTAATCCCAGCACTTTGGGAAGCCGAGGTAGGTGGATCACTTGAAGTCAGGAGTTTGAGACCAGCCTGGCCAACATGGTGAAGCTCTGTCTCTACCAAAACTACAAAAATTAGCCGGGTGTGTGGTGGTGGGCAGCTGTAATCCCAGCTACTCGGGAGGCTGAGACACGAAAATCACTTCAACCCGGGAGGCGGAGGTTGCAGTGAGCCGAGATCACACCACTCTGCATGAGCGGCAGTGAGACCCTGTCTCAAAAAATACACACACACAAAAACAAAAAACAAAACACAGAAAAAACCACAAAGACAAAAACAAAACGAAACAACACCACAAAAAAAGTGAAAACCTACTTCTTTTTCTGGACATGGTGGTTCATGCCTGTAATTGCACCATTTTGGGAGGCTGAGGTGGGAGGATCACTCTCGCCTTTCAAGGCCCAGGAGTTCGAGACCAGCCTGGGCAACACAGCAAGACCCCATCTCTCTTTAAAAAAAAAAAAAAAGAAAAAGAGAAAAATTGCTTCTTTCTATGTAGTGGGTGAGTTTTTTCAGTGGGATGCTTTGCATTTCTTCCGCGTCCGTGGTTCTGTGGTATGCCAGCGTATACGATAGTCACTAGAAGATCCGTAGTTGTGCACACAGCCATACGCATCACAAGTTTTTGGCTGATTTCATGACAACGCTTAAGACTGCTGAAAACACTCTAATTCTTTGGATGTTGGCAAATGTTCAGATGAAACTAAGCGGCTGGCCCACCCACCTGCTCAGGAAAGAATGGCCGCATTGTGTGGGAAAGGAATCCTCTGTTCCCTAGCTGGCTGCCTGGTGTTCTTGTTGAGTGAGCAGAACAGACAGTGCCCCTGGGTAGACCTGTGTGTGCTCCAAAAGGCGATTTTGTCAATTGTTCCCTTGGGATGCCCTTGTTCCAGAAACGATGTTCTGTGTGACTCTCAGCTGGGGTTCCCAGACTGTGTAAAGAAAACATGGTGATTCATGGCTGTGTGCGGTTGCCCATGCCTGTCATCCCAGCATTTTGCGCAGCCGAGGCGGGAGGATTGCTTGAGCCTGGGAGGTCAACACCAGCCTGGGCAACACAGTAAGAACCTGTCTCTACAAAAAAAAAAAAAAAAAAAGTGTAGCCGGGCATGGTGATGAGCACCTGTGGTCCCAGCTACTCAGGAGGCTGACGCAGGACGATCGCCTGAGCCTGGAAGTTGGAACTGCAGTGAGCCATAATCACACCACTCTACTCCAGCCTGGGTGACAGAGACCGCATCTTAAAAAAAAAAGAAAAAACAAGGACATGGTGATTAATGAAAACAAACGTTGCCTGGTGATAAGGAAAGTAAGAAGTAGGATTGTTCTCAGATTAGTGACCCAGCAGATAAAGGAGTAACAGAGTGTGCAGGAAGCAGGTCTCCAATTTAATAGCAGGATGGTGAAGATAGAGCAAGTGACTTCTTCCTATGTTTTTTAGAAACTGGGTGTTGCTTTGTCACCCAGGCTGGAGTGCAGTGGCGTAATCATAGCTGACTGCAGCCTTCACCTCCTGGGTTCAAGCAGTCCTCCTGCCATGCCTTCCCAAGTAGCTGAGACTACAGGCACATACCATCATAGTTGGTTAATTTTTTGTATTTTTAGTAGACACGGGGGTGTGGGGATGGTTTGCCGTATTATCCAAGCTGGTCTCAGACTTCTGGCCTCAAATAATCCTCCTGCCTCGGCCTCCCAAAGTGTTGGGATTACAGGCATGAGCCACTGTGCCTGGTGAGTAGGTAGCTTTTTGTTTGTCTGTTTGTTTGTTCTGTTTGTTTGTTTTTGAGACAGTCTCGCTCTGTCGCCCAGGCTGGAGTGCAGTGATGCAATCTTGGCTCACCCCAACCTCCGCCTCCCGGGTTCAAGTGATTCTCGTGCCTCAGCCTCTCAAGTAGGTGGGATTACAGGCACATGCCACCATGCTTGGCTATTTTTTGTGTTTTTAGTAGGGACACAGTTTTGCCTTGTTGGCCAGGCTGGTCTCAAACTCCTGACCTCAAGTGATCCGCCTGCCTCGGCCTCCGGAAGAGCTGGGATTACAGTTGTGAGCCACCGCACCCAGCCAAACAAAAGAAAGTCTGTCTTATACAGAAGATCCCTAATTTATGATGATTCCATTTATGATGGTTTGAGTTATGATATTTTGAGTTAGGATAGTTCGATTGAAGGTATTTTGATTTTACGATGGTGGGAAAGACACAGTCAATGGAACCCGCACTTCGAATACCCATGCAACTGTTCTGTTTTTAACTTGCAGTGCAGTATTCAGTAAACTACATGAGGCATTCAATACTTGATTGTAAACTAGGCTTCACTGAAGTTAGATGATTTTGCCCAGTTGTAGGCTAATGTAAGTGTTGCGAGCATATTTAGGGCAGGCGGGGCTAAGCTGTGATGTTCGTAAGTTAGGTGTATTCGATGCATTTTTGACTTACCATATTTTCAACTTACAATGGGTTTATGGTGGTGTAATGTCATCATTGTAAGTTGAGAAGTGTCTGTATCATAGACTGGGGGGCTTAAACAGACATTTATTGCTCCCAGTTCTGGAGGCTGGGAGTCACAGATCAAGGTGTGGCAGATTCGGTGTCTGGTGAGGGCTTCCTGGTTCATAGATGGCGCCTTCTCACTGTGTCCTCACATGGTGGAAAGGGTGAGGGAGCTCTCTAGGGTCCCTTTAATAAGGACATTGATCCCATTCATGAGGCTTCACCCTCATGACCTCCACACCTCCCAAAGGCCCCACCTGCTAACATCATCACCTTGGGGATGAGGATTCAACACGGGAATTTTGGGAGGATGCAAGCTTTCACCAGTAGGGTTTTCTTTGTAAAGAGATAGAAGGAAATGAAAAGGCAGGCACTGGGTAGGAGAGAGCTATGGAAGACAGTGGGGTGGTGGCACTCCAGGATAGTGCTGTCCTCCATCGTCATTCACACCGAAGAAACCTGAGGCAGTCTTTCTGATGTGTCATTCTTAGGAAAACCACCATGAATCTAGCATCTAGCTATCAGTGAAACTGTGGGAGAGCTTCACGGAAGTAAAGACATGGTCCCAGAAAAGACAGATCATTCGGAGAACCTAAGAGAAAGTTAAAAGCAAAAGGGGGTCATGTGCACTGTGACTCAAACTTTGGGAGGTCGAGTGGGAAGATTGCTTGAGCCCAGAAGTTTGAGACCAGCCTGGGCAACATAGGGAGACCCTATCTCTACAAAAAATATAAAAATTAGCTGAGTATGGTGGCACACACCTTAGTCCCAGCTACTCAGGAGGCTGAGATGGGAGGATTGCTTGAGCCTGGGAGTTCAGGGCTGCACTGAGCTAAGATCGCGCCACTGCACTCCAGCCTGGGCGACAGAACAAGATCCTGTCTCAAAAACAAAAACAAAAGCAAAACGAAACAAGAAAATCCAAAAGGGAAACATAAGAGAAAACAAAAAATCTCACTTTGAGACATCTTTTTTGAAGAGTTGGAGAGGATATTGTCTCCATCCACAAAAATAGGATGTTACAATAAAAGAGAAAGAGGAAGAGCTTTATATGGGACCGCTGAAAGTTAAAAGAAAAACATTGCATTAAATAAATTAGAAGGGTGATCTCATCTGTGCCTGTGACTTCAGTTATCATCTTAAGGCTTTGGGTCTCAAAGCACACATCTAGTTTAGACCTTTCTTAGGAGCCCTGAAGGGCGCGTTGCCAACTACTGCCCGTTGGAGGGTCCATTTTTCCCAAGATATCCAGCAACACTCTTATATGAGTGTCCTGCTCCATTGTCACAAATGACCATAAACTGGGGAATGCAAGCAACAGAAATTTATGCTCTCCCAGTCCTGGACACCAGGAGTCTGAAATCAAAGTGCAGGCAGGACTGTGCTCCCTCTGGAGGCTCTAGGGGAGGAAGCTTCCTGCCTCTTCCGGCTCCTGGGGGCTCCAGGCATCCCTGGGCTTGTGGCCACAGCACTCCAGTCTCTGCCTCTGTCTCCACGTGGCCTTCTCCTCTGTGCCTGTGTCTCCTCTTCTGTCTCTTAGAAGCACACTGGTCATTGGATTTAGGGCCCACCCTTTTCCAGCACGATCTCGTCTCAAGATCCCTAGCTTAGTGACATTTGCAAAGTTCCTTATTTCCAAATAAGTTCCCATTCCAGGTTCTGGACATGAGGATGTGAATATATCTTTGTGGGGACCACAGTTCAGTCTACTAGAGTTGTATGCAGTTCCTTCTGGAGGCTCTAGGGGAGGATCCTTTCTGCATCTCCCAGCTCCGGGGGGCTCCAGGCATCCCTGGGCTTGTGGCTGTATCACTCCAGTCTCTGCCTCCGTCTCCATGTGGCCTTCTCCTCTGTGTCTGTGTCTCATCTGTCTCTTTATTTTTTAAAATAATTTATTTATTTATTTATTTTTTATTTTTTTTGGTGACAGAGTTTCGCTCTTTTGCCCAGGCTGGAGTGCAGTGGCATCATCTCGGCTCACAGTAACCTCTGCCTCCCGGGTTCAAATGATTCTCCTGCCTCAGCCTTCTCAGTAGCTGGGATTATAGGCACCCGACACCACGCCCAGCTTATTTTTTATATTTTTAGTGGAGACGGGATTTCACCATGTTGGCCAGGCTGGTCTCGAACTCCTGTCCTCAGGTGATCCACCCTCCTCGGCCTCCCAAAGTACTGGGATTACAGATGTGAGCCACCATGCTTGGCCATTTTTTATTATTACTATTTTTTCCTCTTCTGTCTCTTAGAAGGACGCCCGTTGTTGGATTTAGGTCCCACCGTAAATCCAGGATGGCCTTATCTGGAGATTGTTTACTTAATAGAAACTATAAAGACCGTATTTTCTTTTCCTTTTTTTTTTTGAGACGGAGTCTCCCTCTGTTGCCCAGGCTGGAGTGCAGTGGCGCGATCTCGGCTCACTGCAAGCTCCACCTCCCGGGTTCACGCCATTCTCCAGCCTCAGCCTCCCAAGTAGCTGGGACTACAGGCGCCCGCCACCATGCCTGGCTAATTTATTTTTGTATTTTTAGTAGAGACGGGGTTTCACCTTGTTAGCCAGGATGCTCTCTATCTCCTGACATCATGATCCGCCCATCTGAGCCTCCCAAAGTGCTGAGATTACAGGCGTGAGCCACCGCGCCTGGTCTCAAAAACCCTATTTTCAAATAAGACTCCATTCACAGGCATGTGAAATCTCTTATCATACCCATTGTCTACCCATCCATCCATCCATCCAATCAATTAATCAATCTATCATCTTTCTGTCTTTCCATCTATGTATCATACCCATTGTCTACCCATCCATCCATCCATCCATCCATCCATCCATCCATCAATCATCTTTCTATCTATCCATCTATCTGTCTATCACACCCATCTACCTATCTTTGTGTCTGTCTGTGGCAGAGATACTCTGCCAATGGCAATTCAGCTCCCTCGGGGAGATACTTCTTCCCTGGACAAGTCTGGAGACATTTTTGCTGTCACAGCTCAGGGAGGTGCTACTGATAACAGGTGGGTGGAGTCCCCGGTCACTGCTCGCCACCTTACAGTGCACAGGATGTCCCCACCACAGAGAGTCATCCAGCTCCAAATGTTAATGGACTCAGTTTGAGAAGCTGATTTCAAGGGTAATTCGGGGGAGTCCTGCGGGATTATTGCATCCTATTGAAGGGGGAATTAATGAATTTTATAAGTTTAATGGTCGAAAAATTGTTTTTTTTCTTGAAGGCAGAATGTAATATAGCCCCCCGGGGCGGGGGGACTGGGTTGAGAGAGAATACTAACTGCTTATCCCTCCTCTATGCCCAGAGAGGCTTATCCTTGAGGCACGGCGAGTTCTCGCTTCCCTCCCTAGTGCAGCTGTAAAGTCACAAGGTTGATAAGCAATTGCTACAAAAGTATGTATTCCCAAGAATGTAAGACATATGGTGTAACAAATGCAAAAGAGTAATTAACTGCCTTTGTTCTTGCTTCTGCAAGTAGGCTTTCTGCAGCACGTAACTCCCGCCACAAACTGCTTAAAAGGTGATGGATCCCTCTGTTCGGGGCTCAGACTTTCTAGACCCTAGTCCGACTGAGCTGGTGATCACCTTAATAATTATAATTATAACGGTGATCTCCTAACTGTGCTCGGTCTCTACCGTCTCTGATTTATCCCGCAGCGCTATCATGGAGGTAGGCTAGGATGTATCTTTAACCTGGTTGGATTGTATTGTAGATGTGTGAAAACCAACCCTTGTTTTTGTTGGTAGAGTTGCACTCAAATGTTATTGAAAGCTGCACATACTGTGCTTGTATAAATACACTGAGCCAGAAATCACGAACCTTTCCCTGGCTTCACATCTGTTAGTGTTGTGGGAGAAGATGAGAATTTCTTGTTTTTCTTTTCACTTCTGTGATTATACATTTTGTATTTTGTTGTTGTTTTTTGGGACGGGGTCTCGCTTTGTCATCTAGGCTGGAGTGCAGTGGTGTGATCATAGCTCACTGCAACCCCCGCCCCCAGGCTCAAGTGATCCTCCTGCCTCAGCCTCCCAAGTAGCTGGGACTATAGTCGCATGCCACCATGCCTGGCTGTTTTTTTGTGTTTTTAGTAGAGATGGGGTTTTGCTTTGTTGTCTAGCCTGGTCTTGAACTCCTGTGCTCAAGTGATCCGCCCACCTTGGCTTCCCAACTGTGGGGATTACAGGTGTGAGCCACTACTCACGGCCACATTTTGTATTTCTGATGAGAAAGTGTAATGTAATACACTGTAAATCGGCGAGTGTAGTTCTGAAACATCTGTATCTTTTAAATGAGGGCAGTGTAAAAATGGAATGTTGTTTGACTCAGCAAAATTTTGAGGGAGTTTGTTTGTTTCCAACTGTCTAGACCAGTGAACTCACAAAACTATCTACCACACAGTGCTTGGCTGAGTTGGCTCTACTGTTTTTAACTGAAGTTTGAAGTAAATATTCCAAGCTTTAAAATATATCTTCCTCCTCCTCCACCCACTGGTTATAGCAGCAATATAAATAAAAAATAGCTTCCCAAGAATATCCAAAGCATACATTCTTTTCTAAAGTAAAAATTGCTTATAGAGATACAATTTCTATACCATAAGATTCACCCTTTAAAAACACGTAGTTCTTTAGTTTTCAGTTTATTCACAGAGTTAGCACACTGTTTTCTTTTTTTGTTTTTTTTTTGAGACGGAGTCTTGCTCTGTCACGCAGGCTGGAGTGCAGTGGCGTGATCTCGGCTCACTGCAAGCTCTGCCTCCCGGGTTCATGCCATTCTCCTGCCTCAGCCTCATGAGTAGCTGGGACTACAGGCACCTGCCATCACACTCGGCTAATTTTTTGTATTTTTAGTGGAGATGGGGTTTCACCGTGTTAGCCAGGACGGTCTCGATCTCCTGACCTTGTGATCCGCCCGCCTTGGCCTCCCAAAGTGTTGGGATTACAGGTGTGAGCCACCGCGCCCAGCCCATTCATTCATATTTTGAGACAGAGTCTTGCTCTCTCACCCAAGTTAGAGCACAGGGGTGCGATCACTACTCACTGCTGTCTTGAACTCCTGGGCTCCAGTGATCCTCCTGCCTCAGCTTCCCAGGTAGTTTGGACTGCAGCTGTGCAAACACCACGCCCTGCTAATTTTTTGATCTTTTAATAGAGATGGGGTCTCGTTATATTACCCAGGCTGGTCTAGGACTCCTGAACTGATGTCCTTCCGTGGCCTCCCAAAGTGCTGGGATTATAGGCACGAGCCACCATGCCTGGCAACACACACTCTTTTTTAAAAATACTTTTTAAAAGCTTTTTTTCCTCTCTATGAAATAGAAGGTCATTATACTTGTTTGCAGCAGTAATTTCAAAAATCGACTTCGTAAAGAAGAACTGCGTCTTTCACACACTTATTTCCTACCTGGTAGCATTTAATGTTCTTTTATTGATTTTACCCAGGGGGGAAAATGTCAAGGAAAAGAACTGAGTTTGATGATGATAAATTTGTACATTCTGATATCATTATTTTGAAACAATTATTTAATGCAATGCGTCGGTTTCACTTATCAATTTAACATAAATTGAACCTATGTAGATGAAATATTTCTATAGTCATAAATTTTAAAAGGTGAGAAAGTTATATAGTGAAATGCGTCTGTTTTTCTGCCTCACCTGTGCAGAATTTGCCCTCTCCTCCCGCCCAGGTGCCCATATTAATGTGTCTTGTATATTTCTCCAAAGTCCTTTCTCGATATAGAAGCAAATATCACTTATGGAGAAGGGCCTCACTTTTTTTTTTTTTTTTAAACAGATGGGGGTCCCGCTCTTTTGCCCAGGCTGGAATTCAGTGGTACTATCATAATTCACTGCAGCCTCCAACTCCCGGGCTCAAGCAATTCTCCCGTCTCTGCCTCATGAGTAGCTGGGACTACTGGTGCATACCACCACACCCTGCTCATTAAAAACAATTTTTTTTTGTATAGATGGTGTCTGGCTATGTTGCCCAGGCTAGTCTCGATCTCCTGGGCTCAAGTGATCCTTCTGCTTCAGCCTTCTAAAGTGCTGGGATTACAGGCATGAGCCACTGCTCCCGGCCTCCACCCATCTACAGGTGTGGAACAAGAGCACGTTCCCTCCCAAGCTAATGTGGCATGTAACTGGCCTCCCAGGCTGTAGACAAGATGGATGGGGGCTGTGCCCACTTCTTGAGTTGACCTTTTTTTTTTCTTTGGGGACAGAGTCTCGCTCTGTCGCCCAGGCTGGAATGCAGTGGTGTGATCTTGGCTCACTGCAGCCTCTGCTTCTCAGGTTTAAGCAATTCTCCTGCCTCAGCCTCCTGAGTAGCTGGGGTTACAGGTACCTGCCACCATGCCCGGCTAATGGTTGTATTTTTAGTAGAGATGGGGTTTCACCATGTTAGCTGGGCTGGTCTCGAACTCTTGGCCTCAAATCATCCACCTGCCTCCGCCTCCCAAAGTGCTGGGATTACAGGCATGAGCCAGCGCGCCCAGCTGGGTTTTACCTTTTTTGTTTGTTTTTTTTTTGAGACAGAGTCTTGCTCTGTCACCCAGGCTGGAGTGCAGTGGTGTGATCTTGCCTCATTGTAGCCTCCGCCTCCTGGGTTCACGCCATTCTCCTGCCTCAGCCTCCCGAGTAGCTGGGATTACACGCATGCGCCGCCACGCCCAGCTAATTTTTTTGTATTTTTAGTAGAGATGGGGTTTCACCATGTTGGCCAGGATGGGGTTTTACCTTTTTTGAAGCGTATTTCCATGTAGCCAGCTCTCTTGGAGTGTCCATGAGGAACACGATGCTGTCCTTGGTGTCTCAGCAGGGCCGCTGTGACGCTCTCCTCTTGCAAAGATTTCTGTCCATGATGTCTCAACATGGGCCTGTTTGGGGTTTTTTTCTCCTGCATTTTAGGGAGAATTAGGGCTCATCCACCCTCACCTTCTCTCCCCCATTGAATTGGTGCATCCTGTTTTTTTTAGCCCCTGGGATGCCTATGTTCAAGGTTCCTTAAGCATCACAGTTCAAGGAAAGAAATGCAGATTATTTAAAATATGTGGGGTAAGTGTGCAGGGTGATGATGGACAATGCATGTGTTTAATTCAGGGACTGTTGTGTCAGCTGTTTTTGAGCCTTAGGAATTCTTATAGTTGACTGGCATTTACAATTTATTAAGGGACTTACCTCTTAGGTGTATAATCCTCAAAACATCTAAAAAATTAGTGATTTTTGTTATCCAAGTTACTTTGACATCAGCCATTTGCTGTCCCACCCGCATGATTTCTCATTATGTTACCTTATTATTGGCTAAGTTAATATGCTTACTGAGGACCTGCATGTGACTTTTCCCATTAAAAGTAAGTTAAGTCTGGGCGCAGTGGCTCATGTAATTCTAGCACTTTGGGAGGCTGAGGTGGGAGGATCCCTTGACTTTGAGACCAGCCTGGGCGAAAAAGTGAGATCTCAAAAACAAAATGAGCCAGACATGGTGGTGCATGCCTGTAGTACCAGCTACTTGGGAGGCTGAGGTGGGCTGATGGTTTGAGCCCAGGAGTTTATGCTGCAGTGAGCCGAGATTGCATCACTGCACTCTAGCCTGCGGGACAGAGTGAGACCTGTCTCTTAAATTAATTAATTAATTAAAAATAAATAAATAAAAGTAAGTCCAAGTGGAGATGGTTGGTGGTGTTGGTTGGATGACATTGTGAATGTAGTTAACACCGTTAATCTGTACACTTCAAAATGGTTAATTAAGATGGTAAATTTTATGTTGTGTGTATTTTACCATAATTAAAAAATAGATTTGGTCTGCGTGTTGGCTCATGCCTGTGATCCCAGCATTTTGGGAGGCGAGGTGGGCGGATCACCTGAGGTCAGGAGTTGGAGATCAGCCTAGCCAACATGGTGAAACCCCGTGTCTACTAAAACTACAAAAATTAGTCGGGCATAGTGGCAGGCACCTGTAATCCCAGCTCCTCTGGAGGCTGAGGCAGAAAAATCGCTTGAACCCAGGAGGCGGAGGTTGCAGTGAGCTGAGATCGCGCCACTGCACTCCAGCCTGGGTGACAGGATGAGACTCTGTCTCAAAAAAAAAAAAAGATGTAAAACACAGTAGTATGTTCAAGGCCAGATGTAGTGGCTCACACTTGCAATTCTGGCCCTTTGGGACGCTGAGGTGGAAGACTGCTTGATGCTAGGAGTTCAAGACCAGCCTGGGCAACAGAGTGAGACCCCATCTCCAAAAAAATATATATATATATATCATCAGCTTTCATTCTGGGATCATAAGTAGAGACATTGTTTCCCAGACCTGGTACAGATGGAACCTGCCTACGTGTCTTCAATGGACATCTTAAGACTTATGTTTTGGACATATCAGACTTTTGGAATAAAGGAGCTGAGTTGGGAGTGCAAACTCCTCTTGTTATCCATTGCCCTGTGGCAGGAGATTTTGCTCCCAGCCCCCACTTACTGGTGTGAGATCCTTGATTCTGGAAGGTGAGCTGTGCTGTTCAGCCCACAGGTCCTCATGAATGTCTGTATTCAGTGCCACTCAGAATAAGAAGAAACACACACCAGCTCTGCTTCTATGAAGCTTACCTTTTGTTGTTGTCGTTGAGAGGGGGTCTTGCTCTGCCTCCCAGGCTGGAGTGCAGTGGTGCAGTCATGGCACTCATTGTAGCCTCTACCTCCTGGGCTCAAGAGATCCTCCCTGCTCAGCCTCCTGCGTAGCTGGGACCACAGATGTGCACCACCATGCCCAGCTAATTTTAAAATTTTTTGTAGAGACGGGGTTTCGCCATGTTGCCCGGGCTGGTCTTGAACGCCTGGGCTCCAGTGATCCACCTGCCTTGGCCTCCCAAAGTGCTGGGATTACAGACATGTGCCACCGAGCCTGGTTTTGCTTACTTTTTCTTTTTTTTAAAATTCCTCTTAGCCTATCTTGGGGGAGGCGGGTCAGTGTTATTCAGGTGTACATACAACAAAATCACCCATTTTAAGTGCACACTGGGAGGAGTCCTTGCCAAATGGATAGGGCTGGGTAACCACCGCCACGTGGGACATTTGGGAAGCCTATGTTTGAATGTTTTCACACTTACAGGTGCGTTCATTTACTACGTTTATTATTCTGTGTGACGTGCTTTCTGTGTGTTATTTCACTTAAACCCAGTGGGGGTAAAGATTATGGTCCCTATTTTGTAGATGAATTTTAGAGAGGTTAGGAGGCTTGTCAAGGTCACACAGCTTTTAACCGTGATGGGATGACGCCTCTTGAATGAGGCTTAGTAGTGAGATGGCTGAGGAAGGAAAAAAGTAGGAAGGAGAGAAAGAGAGAAGGAGGGAAGGAAGAAAGTAGGGAGAAAGGAAGGAAAGGAGAGGGAAGGAAGGGAGAAAGGAGGAAGGAATGAAGAGGAAGGAAAAAGGGAGAAAGGAAGGAAGGGAGAAAGGAGGATGGAAAGAAGAGGAAGGAAAAAAGGAGAAAGGAAGGATGGAAAGAAGGAATGAGAGGAAAGAAGGAAGGAAACAGATGAAAGAAGGAGGGAAGGGCTGAAGGAAGGAACAGGTGCCCTGTTCAGATGGGTTTATTCCCAGGAAGGACCCAAGATGGAAAATGTGTATGTAAGAATTATTTTAGGCCAGGCGTTGTGGCTCATGTCTGTAATCCCAGCACTTTGAGAGGCTGAGGCAGGCGAATCACTTGAGGTCAGGAGTTTGAGACCAGCCTGGCCAACATGGGTAAACCCCATCTCTACTAAAAATACAAAAATTAGCTGGCTGTGGTGGCGCATGCTTGTAATCCCAGCTACTTGGGAGGCTGAGGCCAGAGGTTCGCTTGAACCCAGGAGGTGGAGGTTGCAGTGAGCTGTGATCGTGCCACTACACTCCAGTCTGGGCCACAGAGCAGGACTCCATCTCACAAAGTAGAAATAAATAAAAAATAAATAAAAACAGAGATGAGGACACAGACACACACAGAGGACGACCCTGTGAGGACACAGGGAGAAGATGGCATCGACAAGCCCAGGAGAGAGGCTTCAGGAGGAACCAGCCCTGCCCACACCTGGGTCTCCGACTTCCAGCCTCCAGGACTGTGAGAGAAGAAAGTTCTCTTTAAGTCCCCCAGTCTGTGTTATGTTATTACAGTAGTTTGAGCAAAGTACTTTATTTACATAGAAGTCTGCCAGAATTATGAGCCCTGAAACCCTTTCCCAGGATGAACCGAGGTCAGAGTATAATTAATAGGTACTTTTTTTCATTTACTTTTAGCCACTAGATTTTTTTTTTCAACAGAGAGTAGCGAATACTGCAGAAGCTGAATGAGATGAAGCTTAAGTCAGATCTTTATGCACCTCAGAATATTTGTACTGATGAAAAGAAATAACCAACACTTGATAGAGGGAAAGATTGAGACCCAGAAAGTAATCTCTCCCAGTGACGACTACTACCAAATTCTTGCTTAACTACCTTATTTTTTTTGTTTGTTTGTTTTTGTTTTTTTGAGACAGAGTCTCGCTCTGTTGCCCAGGCTGGAGTGCAGTGGCGCAATCTTGGCTCACTGTAACCTCCACCTCCCGGGTTCAAGCGATTCTCCTGTCTCAGCCTCCTGAGTAGCTGGGATTACAGGAGCGCGCCACTACCACCCAGCTAATTTTTGTATTTTTAGTAGAGACGGGGTTTCACCATGTTGGTCAGGCTGATCTTGAACTCCTGACCTTGTGATCCACCTGCCTTGGCCTCCCAAAGTGCTGGGATTACAGGTGTGAGCCACTGTGCCTGGCCAACTACCTTGTTTTTTTTGGATGAAAATATGGTTCTTACCTCGGTAAAGATTATGAAGGGATTTATATACAGATGACTAAAATATCAGCCATTAGTTTCCTATTTGTTTTTGTTGTTGTTGTTGTTTGTTTTGAGACAGGGTCTTGCTCTGTTGCCCAGGCTGGAGTGCAGTGATGCGATCTTAGCTCACTGCAGCCTCGACCTCCCAGGCTCAGGCAATCCTCCCACCTCAGCCTCCGAAGTAGCTGGGACGACGGCGGTGCGCCATCACACCTGGGTAATTTTTTATTTTTATTTTTATAGCTAGCATCTCGCTATGTTGCTCTGATGGATCTTGAACTCCTGGCCTCAAGTGATCCCATCATCTCGGCCTCCCAAAGTGCTGGAATTACCAGCGTGAGCCACCCTGCCCAGCCTAGTTTACAATTGGAACTTGGTTTTTCATCTCGGCTCCTTTGAAGACTTCTGTCTTCTACCATGTTTGGGGTAGCTGTGCGTCGTGGACATTCCTCAGTGACTGGCCTGGGAAGGCTCAGACATGTCTAGGCTGCCTTTGTAGGAATAGGGATTAGTAGCTCCTTAGCCCCACTCTTTCCTGGGATGCTGCTGTTTGCTGAGGTCTGCACTGTTCAGACCACCCTGGAAGCCTCTCTCAGGTTCTCAGAGACGGTGGAGTTATTCCTCTGACTCTGAGCTCGCAGCATTGCTAGGGAATGTACTTGGCTAAATTTGGAACTGTTTGGTTGAATTTGTACCCCCTGGGTATATTTGCTTTGGTAACAGATACCACAGACTGGGTGCCTTAAAATAACCGAAGTTAATTGTCTCACAGTCCTGGAGACCACAAATCTAAAGTGCAGATGCGGCAGGGCTGCGCTCCCTCTGCAGGCTCTAGGGGAGGCTCCTTCCTGCCCCTCCCAGCTCCTGGGGGCTCCAAGTGTCCCTGGGCTTGTGGTCGCATCACTACAGTCTCTGCCTCTTTCTCCACGTGGCCTTCTCCTCTGTGTCTGTGTCTTCTCTTCTTCTCTTACAGGAACACCTGTCATTGTGTTTAGGGTCCACTCCAATCTTAGATGACCTCACCTACCTTGAGATCTTTAACTTAATTACATCTGCAAAGACGCTTTTTCCAAATGAGGTCTCATTTATAGGTTCTGTGGGTCAGGACATGGACATATCTTTCTGGGAGACCATAGTTCAGTCCACTGCAGTTGTATCCAGTTCTTTCTGGAGGCTCCAGGGGAAGCTCCTTCCTGCCTCTCCCAGCTCCTGGGGGCTCCAAGTGTCCCTGGGCTTGTGGCCGCATCACTGTACTCTCTGCCTCTTTCTCCACGTGGCCTTCTCCTCTGTGTCTGTGTCTCCTTATTAGTTCACCACTCATATTGGACCGCCTTCAGGATGACTTCACCTTAATGTATATCTTTTTTTTATTTCATTTTTTAAAAAAGCGGAGCTGAGGTCTTGCTGTGTCGTCCAGGCGGGTCTCAAACTCCTGTGCTGGGATTACAGGGGTGAGCCACTGTGCCCAGCCTTTGTGTATATCTTGATTACATCTGCAAAGACCCTATTTCCAAATAAGGTCCCATTCACAGGTACCAAGGATTAGGACGTCAACGTAGCTTTTCCAGGACACCCAATTCAACGCACACAAAGTTGGGAGAGGGGAGATTGGCTGTATTTAGGTGACCTATGAAAGGCCAAGCTAGCTGTGCGGTGTTGCTCTTGCAGCACAGAGGAAGAACTGGGCTCAGATGGTGTCGGCTGTTAGTGTCTGAGATCATGCGTGAATCTACTCCTGGGAATGTGCTGCAGTGAGAGACGGTCTTTTTCCCGTCACCCTCCTGACCCCATCCCATATACCCATGGACCCCAAGGGAAAGTACTCAGGGTTGGTTGGTTTCTTTTCCCTTTTGTGACCGTGTGAAATTCCATGTCACGGTCCCTGTGTTTATTCCATACAGATCTCCTGAAGTGTTTTGAGTTCTAGCAAAATTTAAAAATATAACCAAAAGAAACTTAAATCCGTGTTTCTCCTCTTTCTGGGCACTTCTTTAGTATGAATGGGCTTCGTGATGATAAACACGGTGGCCTGCTGTCTTCCCTCTGTCTCTGCTGGCCGCCTCCTTCCTTCCCTCCAAAGTCACAGGCAAGAGGGATTTAGGGTTTGCTGGGCTTGAGGAAGAGAGGAAAAGGCCATCTCTTTTCACAGTGAGAAATGTGTTTTCTGTTCTTTCTCATACCTCACTTTGCACTTTAAAAAATTATTTATTTCTCTTTAGATTTTTGAACCAAGAGAGATATATTTATTTTTTTGAGACAAAATCTCCGTCTGTTGCCCAGGCCACAGTGCAATGGTGCAATCTCAGCTCTCTGCAACCTCCTGCTCCCTGGTTCAAGACATTCTCGTGCCTTTGGAGTAGCTGGGATTACAGGTACCTGCCACCATGCCTGGCTAATTTTTTTGTATTTTTAATAGAGGCTGGGGTCTCACTGTGTTGCCCAGGCTGATCTCAAACTCCTGGGCTCAAGCGATCCTCCCATGTTGGCCTCCCAAAGCACTGGGATTACAGGCGTGAGCTACTGTGCCCGGCCTATTTATTTTCTAAATAGAGGCAGGGTCTCACTATGTTGCCCTGGCTGGTCTCAACCTCCTGGGCTCAAGCAATCCTCCTGCCTCGGCCTCTTGAGCAGTTGGGACTCCAGGTGCACACTACCATGCCTGGCTAATTTTTGTATTTTTTTGTAGAGATAGGGGTCTCACCAAGTTGCCCAGGCTGGTCGGGAATTCCTGGGCTCAAGCAGTCCTCTGACCTCAGCCTCCCAGTGTGCTGGGATTACAGGTGTGCACCACTGTGCCTGGCCTTATTTATCTTTTATTTATTTATTTTTGGAGACAGGGTTTCACTCTGTTGCCCAGACTGCAGTGCAGTGGCAACCATAGCTCACTGCAGCCTCAACCTCCTGGGCTCAAGGGGTCCTCCCACTTCAGCCTCCCCAGTAGCTGGGACTACAGGAGTGCACCATGACTCCTGGCTAATTTCTTTTAATAGGGATGAGATCTCTATGTTTTTGTAGACAAGGGGCTCTCGCTGTGTTGCCCAAGCTGGTCGAGAACTCCTGGCCTGAAGACATCCTCTTGCCTTGGCCTCCCAAAGTGCTGGGATTACAGTTGTGAGCTACGGTGCCTGGCTGTAGATTCCCCCAGCACCCCCAGCCGCCAGTTGTGAGTCTTCACTAACAAGGGAACCTTTCAGCATTTTCCATGGTCATGGTGACTCACCTGATATTTTAGTTCTGCTGAGTTGTCTAAACATTCGGGATAAAGGTTCTCATTTTTTGGTGACCGTAATGTGTATGTGTATGTTTACAGTTACACATGCCTCTATTTGGATGGAGCTCAGAAGATGCCCATGGCATTTTTCTGGGAAAGTTGAAGTTGATGATGTTCGCTCGTTATTGGGAGTGTGGAGGTCGTCTCTCTCCTTCTTCCCATCCCTCCAGACAGAAAGCTGGGATGTGGCCAGGTGCCGTGGCTCATGCCTGTACTTCTAGCACTTTGGAAGGCCGAGGTGGGTGGATCACTTGAGGTCAGGAGTGTGAGACCAGCCTGGCCAACATGGTGAAACCCTGTCACTACTAAAAATACAAAAATTAGCCAGGCAGGGTGGCGGGCACTGGTAATCCCAGCTACTTTGGAGGCTGAGGCAGGAGAACCACTTGAACCCAGGAGGCAGAGGTTGCAGTGAACTGAGATTGCGCCACTGCACTCCAGCCTGGGCGACAGAGTGAGACTCTGTAACAACAACAACAACAACAACAACAACAGGCCAGGATGTGTTTGTGTGTGAGTTGGACACAAGGGCTTGGGAAGAATGGATGGGGTAGGGGAGGAGGGATAGATGGATGAGGGAATGAATGCAGAGAGAGTGGCCACACTGTCAGAGGCTTTCAAAAAGCAGGAGGTTCTCCAGTGGGAGAGAGGAGACCTGAGTCCACCCCGCATTAATGTTTACAGATCAGAATTGCACACACAGAATGGCCCATAAATCTGATCCACCTTCCTCGTCTGGCACTTGGCTGGAGAAACAACTCTTTGAATGTTGGAGGAAAAGCCCACTGTATTGCACCTGCTATAAAAAGGGTGTGCCCACCTTAAAAGTAGCCACACCTTCCCGAGATTGCCATGGTCCTTCTAAGTCTCTGAAATGTATAGATCAGGTATATTTGAGAATTTGGGGATTTTTCTAAATTTGGGATGAGAATGGGTGCATGTCCTTTTTAATTATACAACACCCTCAGCAGAGTCTGGGCTGGATGTTGTTATCAAGACAAGAATATTTCTGTAGCGAAATAGGTAGATATTCACCCCAAGGAGGATCAAGCCTGAACAGTCTCACGTTAGGCAAGGTCCAGTTTTGCGGCCAGGTGTGTTGATGAAGACACTTTGAGTATTCAGAACCTTTAGCTTTAGCCACTGTAGGTAAGGGATTGTAGAACCCATACTTAAGCTTTCCCCTTAAAGCTTTGACTTTAATCTCCACATTGCAGCCATGCAGAAGAGCAGAATCGTGTCCTTTGCAGCAACGTGGATGCAGCTGGAGGCTACTATCCTAAACAAATTCATGCAAAAAATCGAGAGCCAGATATTGCATGTTCTCACTTATAAGTGGGATCTAAACACTGAGTACTTCGTGGACACAAAGATGGGAACAATAAACACTGGGGATTCCAAAAAGGGGAAGGGAGGGAGTGGGGAAAAGACTGAAAAACTTCCTATTGGAAACTGTTTACTACTTGGGCAACGGGATCATTAGAAGCCAAAACCTCAGCGTCATGCAGTATACCCATGTAACGAACCTGCACATGGACCCCCTGAATCTAAAGTTAAAAGAAAAGACATAAACTCCACATCAGATTTCCCTCGTGCGTAACACTACTACTTAGCTTGGAGAGAGATGGAGGGGATCTCTAGGGTGGGGAATGGACCACTTAACCTTCAAGATCTCCCTTATCAGAAGGAAAGATCTGACCTGCCTAGAAACACTTGAAAAGACTGTTTTTTTTATGTCTTATTGGGCAAAGCTGGGTCAGATGGCCACCCTTAGCTGCAGAGAAGGCTAAAAATAGACATTTTCTACTCAAGTGGGATAATGATAACTGGGGAATGTGTACTGGAGAGCCTCCCAACACCAAGCAGGGAAAATCTACCAGTACCATTAAATGTTGCCTTTGTCTTCTGTGCACTTAAGCTGATAAACCTTAAACATTACAGCATGCCACTTCTGTCTGCTCTGAATAAGGTTGTTTACTGACATACTTCTGCAATCTGATTGCGGCGGGACTGACCGTATCTCCCAGGGTAGCGCAAAGATCCGCTGTAGTGCATAAATAACGTGTTTTGAGTTCTGTATGTTTATAACGCACACAGCTCAGAGAAAGCTTTAAGGAAGTCACAGAAGTGTAAAAATCTGTTGAGTCATAGCTGTTCTTACAGTAGGCACGGAGAATTCTCTCTGTTGAGGGTCAAATACAAGTACTAAGAAGACAGAATGTTATGCAGTAAACATAGCCAAGTAATGAATGGGTTCCTTGGAGTGGGTGATAGAGAAACATAAATAAGGAGGAAGGAACCAGATAGAGGAAGAAAAGTCAAGGACCGTATTCATTGCATTATTAGAATTTTAGGGTGTGGCAAGAATTTAATGTTTCCCAGTAATCTGTATGTTCTGTTGGAAAGAAGAGCAACAGGAGACTAAAAGGTTACTCTGTTGCCCATTCCGTAGGTCTGATCCCAGGCAAAGCTTGGGTTGGATGCCAGTGTTCCTGATTCCTAATTGTGTTTTATCCAATTGAAACATCAGTGGCCATAGTCAAACACCTAAACTGTATCAGTTCACAGTCCTCAAAGGCCTTCTCCCACTTCCTGTCTTTGACCTGATTCCACCTAATTTTGTCCACACCATGTTGTACTGTAATAAAACCTATTTTATTTCCAAATTAACTAAGAGAATATACTTTAAAAATGTGTTACTATTTCATTGTTTGTTTACTTCTTTTTTTAAAGAAATATTTAACACCTGTCAGCTATTGACATTGTTTACTTCTTACACTTTTTCTTTATCTTGTAGTTCACTTTCTATTTCTGCCATAATAAAATATTCATTATCGGAAACTTCACTTAAAAAGCAAAGGTTACTTCTCCTCCTGCCTTCCCAGTCTGCCCTATAAGCTAGTGAATTCATCATTCATTAGCTTATATGTTTTACAACATAGGGATTTTAGTTTACAGCAAATACTCTAAGTAAAATTGGTAGCTTAAGTACAACTTTTTCTTTTCATGTTACCATGTGCAATCAATGGCATTCCAGACTCTTGGAAGGAAATCCATTGTATGGTTGTGGTCTTTTTTTTTTCTTCTCAAACCAGTCAAAAATACCCAGTCACAATTTAAAAAATTATCCGCCCTTGGTGGTGCACGCCTGTAGTCCCAACTATTTGGGCTGAGGTGGGAGGATCACTTGAGCCTGGCAGGTCAAGGCTGCAATGAGCTATTGATTGTGCCATTGCACTTCAGCCTGGGCAACAGAGAGAGACCCTGTCTCAAAAAAACAAAACAAAACAAAACAAAACAATATAATGTGATGTACCCTCTAAGCAAATTTTCATATATACAATTTCACTATTGTGTATGTGAGATATTTATATATAAAATTTCATAAATCAGTTCAGTATTGTTAACTATATGAACTAGGTGTATGGTAGATCTCCATGGTTTATTTATCTTGTTCAACTAAAACTTTGTATCCTTTGACCAATATATTTCCCCTTCCCCCTCAAGCCCTATCCTCTGATAACTACCTCTCTACTCTCTGCTTCTATGAGTTTGACTATTGTAGATTCTGCATTAGTCCATTCTCATGCTGCTAATAAAGACATACCTGAGATTGGTTAATTTATAAAGGAAAAAGGTTTAATGGACTCACAGTTCCACATGGCTGCGGAGGTTCCGACAGTCATGGCGGAAGGTAAAAGGAGGAGCAAAGTCACGTCTTACACGGCAGCAGGCAAGAAGAGAGCGCGAGCAGGGAAACTCCCATTTATTAAAACATCTGATCTCGTGAGACTTATTCACTATCACAAGAACAGCATGGTAAAAACCCACCCCCATGATTGAGTTACCTCCCACCCAGTCTCTCCCACAACACGTGGGGATTATGGGAGCCACAATTCAAGATTAGACTTGGGTGGGGGCACAGCCAAATCATGTCAGATTCCTTGTATAAGTGAGATCATGCGATATTTAATATTTGTTTTTCTGTGCCTAGCTTATTTCACTGAACATAATAGCCTCTAATTCCATCCATGTTGCTGCAAATGACAGAGTTTCCTTCTTTTTTTAGGGCTGAATGGTATTCCATCGTGTATATGTACCATGTTTTCTTTATCCATTTGCCCTTGGACGGACACTGAGGTTGTTTCCATGTCTTGGCTGTTGTGAATAGTGCTGCCATAAACATGGGAGTGCAGGTGTCTGGAAGATCCTGGTTCTCTTGGGTTTTGCAATCTAGCATAAAGCAGGCACGGGAGTATCAGCAAATGAATGGATAGGTAAATGGATCAATATTGATTAGTGAGATTTGCTCGTCAACAGATGTTGGTTCCTCAGAAGGATACACTTCCAAACCATCCTTTCTCTGAATGTCAGTTTCTGAGAAGCCTCCTCTGCTGTTTGGGGTGGATGTGATCACATAATACGGGAGGGCGGTTTTGTTTTAGTTGCTCATCTCTGTCTGCAGCTGTGAATGGGTTGTTTAAAAATATTGCTGAGTAATGACTTGCATGTCAGTAAGGGGCTGCTGACGCTGGGATCAAGGTAGATCAAAGGCAATTTAGGGATACTCTAGAAATCCTGCATCAGTTGCAGTGGCTCATGCGTGTAGTCCCAGCACTTTGGGAGGCCAAAGCAGGAGGATCGCTTGAGCCCAGGAGTTCAAGGCTAGCCTGAGCAACGTAGTGTGACCTCCTCTCTACAAAAAGTACAAAAATTAACCGGGTAGGCTGAGGCGGAAAGATTGCTTGAGCCCAGGAGGTAGAGGCTACAGTGAGCTGTGATGGCGCCACTGCACTATTCGTTCCATTAACCCAAGAACATTTATGCTACGTGAAGAATATTTCAACATGTGCGTGAACACGTGCACACCCTGTAGGATCAGTGTGTTACAGGAAGAGGAGGAGGATGAAGAGGAAGAAGAGGAGAAGGAGGAGGAGAAAGGAGGAGGAGGAACAAGCAAAGCTTGTTTAGAGATTTTGATTTTCTTTTATATCTCATTGACTATTAGATTTCTTCATTTAGATGCACCCCAGTGGGAGGAAGAGGAGGGAGAGGAGGAGGAGATGGAGGAGGCGGAAGAAGTGGAAAAGAAAAGGAAATAGAGGAGAAGGAAGAGGTGAAAGAGAAGGAGAAGATTGAGGAAGAGAAAAAAGAGAAGGAAGAGATGGAGGAGGGGAAGGAGGAGAAGAGAGTGTTTGGATTGAAAATGTCCCAGCAGAATACAGTAGAGCTATTGGTTTTCTTTTATATTTGTAGTGGTTGCAGTTGTCGTTGTTGTTTTTTTTCTGTTTGTGGGCACCTATATAGCACTTCATCCCGACCCACGCCAGATTGTAGAATATGGACTCCGTACTTTGAGCAAGCCTTAATGTGCGTTAAGGAAACAGCCGTGTTGAGGAGGGCTGTGTGTTTTACACCCTGTCTGTATTTCTGATAAAACCAGAGAGCCTGAAGAGAAAAAGGCATGTTATATAAATACATTTACTATTACTCTAATGCTTCTCCATGTGGGTGTGTGGGGCGTGTGGGTGTGCTGTGTGCAAAGACTGATCTGCAGAAATTATGGCCAGTTTATCCCCAAATTGAGGAACCACTCAGAGGCAGATGGCTCTGTCTGTCTCCCTCTCTCTCCCTCTTTCTCTCTCTGCAATTTCTGTATTCAGTGGAAAATTCCAGGTAAGCGCCTCTCACTAAATGCCATCAGCCCACGTGTGCCGTGACACTAAGTCTCTGAAAGTTTCATTTGGGGTCTGTGTTTGCCGTCCTGGTGCAACCCCCCACTGATTGCTTGGCTGCGGTGGTTTTTCCCTTTGTCAGGAGACTGAATGGCCTCTGTCGATCTGTTCTCTCTCCAGGCACTGGGACGTTTGGGCGGGTGCATCTGGTGAAGGAGAAGACAGCCAAGCATTTCTTCGCCCTCAAGGTGATGAGCATTCCCGACGTCATCCGCCTGAAGCAGGAGCAGCACGTACACAATGAGAAGTCTGTCCTGAAGGAAGTCAGCCACCCGTTCCTGATCAGGCTGTGAGTCGCCTCCTGAGGCCTCTCCCCACGCACTGTCCCTAGACCCCTGTGTGTCTCTTCTTATAAGAAGCTGGGTGGGCCGAGACCATGGCGTGCGTGCAAAGCCTTAGGCCACGGCAGTCTCCACCTGTCAGGTCTTATCAGCCTCTGATCTTAGAGCTGGAATACCTCCAGGGCTCCTGACCTCCATGGCTGACCAGGTCCAAAAAGAAATGCTGTGTGTTTGGAAGTCCATGCCCAAGGCCCCTTGCTCCTCTCCTGGGTGAGTCAAGTATCTCTGCCTGGAAAAGGATGCAGGAATCTTTGTCTCCTCACCTCCTTGGGTTCTGCATCTATAGCTCTCGGCAGAACTGGTTAAGTTGGTTTTTAAGGGACCACAGTCACGTGGACGGGGCTGGGCTTCAGGTTTCGTTGGGTTTCTGGTTGACTGTGGATGAGAGATATCCCATTTAGATGCAGCCCACACACTTCCAGCTGATGGTACACAACAGTCTTATGTCCTAGGGTAGGTGTGTTAGTCCATTCAGGCTGCTATAACAAAGGATCTTAGACTCGGTAATTTACAAACGACAGACATTTGCCTCATGGTTCTGGAGGCTGGAAAGTCCGAGATCAAGACATGGCGGATTCAGTGTCTGGTGAGGACCTGCTTCCTGATTCATAGATGGCACCTTTTCACTGTGTCCTCACATGGTGGAAGGGGCGAGGGATCTCTCTGGGGTCCCTTTTATAAGGGCACTCATCCCATTCATGAGACTCCACCCTCATGACCTCCCAGAGGACACACCACCTAACCCCATCACCTTGGGGGTGAGGATCCAACATAGGGATTTGGGAGGACACGAGATACTCAGACCATTCCAGCAGGGTAATTCCATTTCCACCCAGGTGCCTTAGACGAGGATGTCCTGCGTGTCTCTCCTTCCCCTCCATGGGTGCCTTCCATCCAATTCCCACGTCTTCCGTCCGCCGTCTTGCTAGCACACCTCTCCTGTCCGCCTATCCATCTTCTGCTTTATCTGGGTCCCATCTCTCTGCCCTGATTTTCTGTACTGGCTTCCCTCCTACCTGGTCTTTCTCTCCCAGCCTTGCTCCCCTTGAAGACATTCCTCACTTTATAGCCTCACTGGTCCTCCCAGGTACCTCTGCAATGACCTGCCTCTCTCCTTTCATCCTCAGGGAACTCCTAAAGTATCCCATATAAAGCCCCAGCAATGCAGCATCCTCCTACCAGTATCCTCGTGGACTGGCCTCCTGCCACCACCTCCCTACAGGAGAAGGTAGAAGGTGCTGTTCACACGCTCATTCCGGGGCTTCTCCCAGGCCACCCTTCTTTGACAGGCCTCCTTCTTTGCTCTCATCATTGTCCTTCACCTCCCCCATCTAAGAAACACCTACCTGTTTTCCCTCATTCACCTGCTGTCCCCGGGACACAGGGTGCCTCCCATCATGTTCTTGAAGCACCTCGTGTGTACTGGAACAAGTGCACCTGCCTTCTCCTCTAGACCCAATGCTGCCTGAGCTCCGAACAAAATCATATGCAGAGGATGGGCGTGGTGGCTCCCTTCCTCCCTTCCTTTCTTCCTTTCTTCATTTCTCTTTCTTTCTTGACAGGGTCTCACTCCTTCTTGCCCAGGCTGGAATTCAGTGGCACAATCATGGCCCACTGCAGCCTCTACCGCCTCCCAACTAGCCGAGACTACAGGTATATGCCACCATGCCTGACTAACTTTTAAAAGTTTTTGTAGGATGAGGTTTTTCTGTGTTGCCCAGGCTGGTCTCAAACTCCTGGCCTGAAGCAATCCTCCGGCCTCAGCCTCCCAAAGTGCTGGGATTGCAGGTGTCAGCCGCTGCACCTGGACTGAGAATGCATGTCTGTTGTCTGCCGCGTCCCCCCACCCCAACCCCCAGTTTGTGGTACTTTGTTAATGATAGCCCTGAGGAACTCACACACACCCCCTGCGCCTCCTGGAGCAGGAGAGCAGCTGAGACGATGGGCTCCTGAGTACTCTACAGTTCAGAAATCTAAACTCCCACAGAAGAACCGCATGGCCGTGGGAATGGCTGGAGTATACAAGTGACAGAATTCCCCAGGATGGAATTCTTGAGCTCCCGCAAGTTGAAAAATAGGGAGGAGCTTGCAGAACAGAGCTTTAGTTAGATAGTTCTCCTTTCTTCAAGGCAGGATAGCTCAAGACTGTTTTCCTTGGCAGATAAGGTGGATTCCTGCAGGGACATGGATTCTGATTTTGATATTCCCTGCTTTCAATTAAGGAACAAAGTTGTTTATATTTCTTAAGTCTTATATAAAGCTCTAGAGACTTTAGAAATTCTATTCAACGTTACCTGTGTTGGTTTATTTTTATCTTTTATATGAAAAAGTATATATATAGATTTACATTTAGAGACGGGTTTTGCTCTGTGGCCCATCTTGGAGTGCAGCGGCACAATCGCGGCTCACTGCAGCCCCAACCTCCCAGGCTTAAGCCATCCTCCTGCCTCAGCCGCCAGAGTAGCTGGGACTGCAGGCACCCACCACTACACCCTGCTAATGTTTTTATTTATTTTTAATTTTTAAAAAACATATGTATATATTTTTCACAACCGCTTTGGTGAAGATAATGTTTTTGTTTTTTTTCTATGAACAGGGTCTTGCTATGTTGCCCAGGCTGGTCTTGAACTTTAGGCTGCAAGCAATCCACTTGCCTTGGCCTCCTGGCATGCTGGGATTACAGGTGTGCACCACCACACCTACCTCATTTTAAAATTTTCTGTAGCGATGGGATCTCGCTTTGCTGCCCAGGCTGGTCTCAAACTCCTGGGCTCAAATGATCTTCCCACCTCGGCCTCCCAACATGCTGAGATTACAGATGCGAGCCACCGTGCCTGGCCTATTTCTAACTTTTAAGGAGTGAAGATTCTCTGCACCATGACAGCTTTTGAAGAGGACATTGTGGATGCTTCATGGGTTGTCCTTTGCCCGTACAGCTCACCGGCTCCTCCGAGTGCTGGTTACAGTTGAGTGTGAGCTGTTATTTGTGTGTCAGGTCTGCCTGGTGGTGTTGCCAGAAAGCATGAATTTTTCCTCATCATTTAAAGTCTACACGGAATTTAAGGCCACTTTTGATATTATTCTCGGGAGGATTTTATTCAGTGTTTTGGGAAAACATGGCAGGAGCTCATTTCAGAATTCTCTGATTTGGGGCCGAGCTCAGTGGCTCACACCTGTAATCCCTGCGTTTTTGGAGGCCAAGGCAGGAGGATCACTTGAGACCAGGAGTTCCGGACCAGCCTGGGCAACATAGTGAGATCTCGTCTCTTACGAAAAAAAATTAAAAAGAAAATTCTAGCCTGGCCAATATGGGGAAACCCTGTCTCTACTAAAAATACAAAAATTAGCTGGGCGTGGTGGCACATGTCTGTAACCCAGCTACTTGGGAGGCTGGGGCACTAGAATCTCTTGAGCCTGGGAGGCAGAGCTTGCAGTGAGCCAAGATCATGCCACTGCACTCCAGCCTGGGTGACAGAGCAAGACTTTGTCTCAAAAAAAATAAATAAATAAAAAATAAAAATAAATAAATAAATACATTTCTTTGATTTTGAAATAGTGCAGAAAACAAGGCAGGCCCTGAAGTCCACAGCTCTCGTGAAAAGTTTTGGATCTAGGGAAGTGATTGTCAACAATGAGCCTTTAAAAACTTAATGGTGATAGCAATGTACAGGTGACTTTTCCCCAAAAATGACAGAAAATGAGTTCGCCACTTGGGCATGTTGACTCACACTTATAATCCCAGCATTTTAGGAAGCTGAGGTGGGAGTGTCCCTTGTGCCCAGGAGTTTGAGACCAGCCTGGGCAACATGGCAAGACCCTGTCTCTACAAAAAGTACAAAAATTAGCTGGGTGTGGTGGGGGTGCCTGTAGTCCCTGCTACTCAGGAGGCTGAGGTGGGGGGATCACTTGAGCCTGGGAGGCGGAGATTGCAGTGAGCCGAGATTGTGCCGCTGCACTTCAGCCTGGGGGACAGAGCAAGACCCTGTCTCAAAAAAGAATCCGAAAAACAATGTGGACTTGGAGGGGATGATGTAACTTAGCCCATGAGACCTCCTTAGTGACTTGCTGAGAATTGATCTTTCAGTGCCCTGCAGTATTATGATAACCTGCTATAGCATTTTGCTTTTTCTGTGCATTAACACTTTAGGGACCAAGTGGCTTTAAGAACTGGATTAAAGTTGATCCAGTGCATTCAGACACTTGGCATTCCCTGTACATAACATGAGAGAGTACGCCGGGTCTGGCCAGCCCCATGGATAAGATGCTGGAGGGTGTCCAACGTTGCATGCTGAGGAGCATGTCTTAGAGGAGAATCCTAGATCCTCTGTGAAGAATGAATTTCATCCTCCCAGCTGTGCAGCTTCTCTTCTAAATGTAAGTTGCCTTGCTCAACATCTGCTTCCCATACTGGCAGTTTTAGGCCTTGGACTTCTTGATGAAGGTATAAAAGAAGGACTTTCAGCGGAGGTGCCTCACATTTACAGCTGGAGGAGTCTCTGGGGTGGGGCTGTCCTGCACACTTCAGGGTGTTGGGGAGTGTCCCTGGGCTCCACCCACCAGGGGCCAGGAGCAGCAACCTCAGTTATGAAAAGCAGAAATGTCTCCATACATAACCAAGTGTTCCTTCAGGGAAGGAGGGCAAAGTTTTCTCCACTAGTGAACCACTGTGATAGACAGACGACCGACAGAGAGAGATGATAGATACGACAGGTAGGTATATGTTGAGATGGATAGGTGATAGATAATAGATATTAAGATAGGTGTAAATGATGGGTGATTGATAGGTGACTAGATAGATGATGGGCAGCTAATAGATGATATTAAGATAGCTGATAGATAATAGATACTAATATATACAGCTATAGATGATAGATGATATTGAGGTGGGTAGGTGATTGATTGATAGATTAATGACCGATTGCATATAGGCAGAGCTGTCATGCTAAAAGAGAGTTTCTCAACCTCAGCAGTGCTGACACACAGAGCGGGATCATGGAGGACTCTGTGGTGGGGCATCCTGTACACTGTAGGGTGTTGAGCAGCGTCCCTGGACTCTACCCAGTAGATGCCAAGAGCACCCATCCCATCTGTGACAAGTATCTAAAGATGTCTCTAGATACTGCAAAGTTCCCCCTATGGGGGGACAAAAAGTTATCCCCAGTTGTGAACCACTGTGACAGATAGTTGATGGATGGATGGATGGATGGATGGATGGATGGATAGAGATCAACACTGAGACAGATATTTGATAGATAACAGATATTGAGGTAGATGATAGCTATAGACGATAGGTGGTTGATAGATATTGAGATAAGTGATTGATAGATGATAGCTATAGATGATAGCTGATTGATAGATAGCTGGTAGCTATAGATGGTAGATGGTTGATAGATATTGAGATAGATAGGTGATTGATTGATAGACTGATGATGGAACGTATTAGTAGAGTTTCTCAACTTCAGCACTGCTGACATTTGGGGCTGGAGGATTCTCTGTGGTGGGACCGCCCTGTGCACTGTAGGGTGCTGAGCAGTGTCTCTGGGCTCCACCCACCAGATGCCTCTAGCACCCCCACTCCAGTGTGACAGCCAAAGATATCTCCAGACATTGTCCAGTGTTTATTGCGGGGAGCAGAATCAGCCCCGTTGACACCCACTGTAGCGGATGCACAGACAGATAACTACCTGTGCGTGTGGAGTCCCTTTCTCCCTTTTCTGCCCCAGCCCCTGAGCCTGTAGCCCCACTCTTCTGTCATGATTGATTGGCTTATGGGCCAAACAGTGGTTCCAGTGCCGTATTATCTATGGCACAGCAGCCGAGCCAAGCCAGTGGGTTTGGTCTGTGGTTGCAGGGCTTAGCCAGCTTTCTTCTACAGAACTTGGAAGGCAAGAGGTCTCTGCACTCCGGGCCACATCCTTGTAGTTCCTGGATGACCGCTTGTTTCTCCATGGAGAGGAGTTCATGCCAGAACCTCTTCTTCGGGGAGAGTGGATGCATCTCTTGGAAACATCTTTTTTTAAAGTCTGCAGACTTGAGTGTGGGCCGCATTGTCATTGGTACTTGTTGTGGGTAGGAGTCAAATCATTCCTTTGTTTTCCTGAGAGTTCAGGAAGAACACCATGTTCTCTCCTTTTCTTTCTTTATTTATTTTGCTCTCTATTTGAATTTTAAAAGCAAAAATCTAGAAATAGCGCTTCTTGCTCTGTCATCACTGCCTGCAAAGCACAGAGACCAGAGTGAAGGCAGGCAGCTCCTGGGTCTTCTCTTCCTCTTCTTTGTCCAAAAATGATACATTGCATGTTTAGTATTTGTGGCAAAACAGATGCTTCCAAAAGGGAGGCTTATTTTATTATCTATATTTTTCTTTTTTATTATTTTTTACCTTTATTCCCTTTTTCTGAAGTATGAAAAGGGAGGTTTAAATTCTTGCAAGAGAATGCAATTGTAGTGTCTTCTGGACAGAGTTTTCTGTTTGATGCCAAGCCTTCCGGTGCCTTGGTCTAAGGAGAACTGCATAGGGTGAGAAGAGTTCTAGCGACACGTGGAAAAGGGGCCTTAACAGCTTTGGAGGGCGAGAGGTAGGGGGTGAAGATGCAGTGGACACCTAAGGAGAATTTTGCAGGAGGAGTAGGGGTTTATTGGCTGAAAGGGGTGGGTGGTGGAAAATCATTCTAGACAGGGAGTGACACGGAAGCCATGGGTCGCTACGGGGGCAGGAGGGACATGGGGGAGAAACTCAAATCTGAGTTCAGCCAGGAGGTGGACACAGGAATGCAGTGAGCTCAGATGTGTAGGAGACTGCCATGGGGACTGGGGTATGAGGAAGGACTGGCTGTGGCTCAGCTGTGCATTTGGGCTGCTGGACAGTGAGGAAATCCAAGGAGAGAGAGTGCATTCCGATTTGGGAAACTTCGAGGGCAAAACATCTGCAGCAACTGTCTCAGAAGAGAGCCTGAGGCAGGGTCCTTGGAGGGAGGAAGCTACAGGTGGATGGAGCCACCGAGGGCTGGCTGCTAGGTCACCTTGGTTAAGGGCTAGTTGCAGTGCAGCCAGGTAGGAAAGTAGAGCCGTTCTGGAGCCTCGCGTGGCATAGAGAGATGTTGGAGGAGATGGGATGACAATGGCTCATTTTCTTCTTCTCACCACAAAAGCCCAGCTTTATGGCAGCCTCTGGAGAGAGGAGGACCAACTTCTACGGTTAAGCCGTCTCCAAATTAATGAGGCTGATTTGCCTCTTCATAAAAACAAAAACAAAAGCAAAAAAATCCCTTAGAGGAGAAGCCATCCCCGCAGACCCTGCAAATAAAAGACAGCGGATCAGCTTCGCGGATGGAAAAGTGCTGCTGTCAGCTAAAGATGAGGACAGAGCTGCTCAGCTGAGGTCAGTGGAGAGGAGGGGGAGGGGACTTGGAAACCTCCCTTGTCTCAGTCGTTGTTGACGACATTGACTCTTTCTTCATGTTGAGTTCCCCCCATTCATAGATTCATAGATTGCTCTCTATGCTGGAAAACATTCTTTAAAATTTAATTTTTTTATTTTGTTAACATATCACATAACAGTTTACTATTTTAACTTCCTTTTTTTTTTTTTTTTTTTTAAATAAATGAGGTCTTGCTCTGTTGCCCAGGCTGCAGTGTACTGGTGCAGTCATGGCCCACTGCAGCCTCAACCTCCTGGGCTCAGGTGATTCTCCTGCCTCAGCCTCCCAAGTAGCTGGGACTACAGGTGCGCACTACCGCGCCTGGCTAATTTTTTAATTTTTGGTAGAGACAGGGTCTTGCTGTGTTGCACAGGCTGATCTCCAACTACCAGGCTCAAGCAGTCCTCTTACCTCAGGCTGTCAAGTTGAGCTGGGACTATAGGCACATGCTACCATGCCCAGTTAATATTTTAATTTTTGGCAAACATGTGATCTTGCTTTGTTGCCCAGGCTGTTCTCAAACTCCCGACCTCACTTAATCCTCCTGCCTTGGCCTCTCAAAGTGCTGAGATTACAGGCATGAGCGTCCATGCCCGGCCTCATTTTAACCATTTTTAAAATGTACAGTTCACGGCTGGGCACGGTGGCTCACGCCTGTAATCCCAGCACTTTGGGAGGCCGAGGCGGGCGGATCACGAGGTCAGGAGATCGAGACCATCCTGGCTAACACGGTGAAACCCCGTCTCTACTGAAAATACAAAAAAATTAGCTGGGCATGGTGGCGGGTGCCTGTAGTCCTCAGCTACTTGGGAGGCTGAGGCAGGAGAATGGCATGAACCCGGGAGGCGGAGTTTGCAGTGAGCCAAGATTGCGCCACTGCACTCCAGCCTGGGTAACAGAGCGAGACTCCATCTCAAAAAAAAAAAAAAAAAATGTACAGTTCATTACTCGGGAGGCTGAAGCCGGAGGATCACTTCAACCCGGGAGGTGGAGATTGCAGTGAGCTGAGATTGTGTCGCTGCACTCTATCCTGGGCAACAGAGTAAGACTCTGTCTCAAAAAAAAACCAAAAAACAAAAAAAAAACAAAACACAGTTTAGTGGCATGGAGCACATTCATGTTTCTGTGCAACCGCCACCCCATCCCCATCCCCATCCCCATCCATCTCCAAAACTCCTTTTCATCTTCCCCAACTGAAACTCTGTCCTCATGAAACACGCCCTATTGCCCCTCCCTCCAGCCCTGCCCTGGCAACCTCCCTCGTACTGTCTGCTCTATGAATTTGGTGATTCTAGGAACCTTATGTAGGCAGAATCATACAGCATTTGTCCTTTTGTGACTGGCTTCTTTCAGTTACTGTAATATCCTTCAGATTCCCCCGTCCTGTAGAAAGGAATTTCCCTCCTTTCTAAGCCTGAGTAATATTCCATCGTATAGAGGATACAGCGTGTTGTGTTCATCCATTCATTCATGCATGGACACTGGGGTGCCTTCCACCTCTTGGCTGTAGTGAATAATGCTGCTATGAACAAGGTTTCGCAAATATCTGTTCCAGTGCCTGCTTTCAGCTGCTTGAATACATTGTTTTAATTTATTATTATTATTTTTTTGAGATGGAGTCTTGCTCTGTCACCCCGGCTGGAGTGCAGTGGTGTGATCTTGGGTCACTGCAACCTCTGCCTCCTGGGTTCAAGCGATTCTTCCACCTCAGCCTCCTGAGTAGCTGGGATTACAGGCATGCACCACCACCCCCAGCTAATTTTGTATTTTTAGTAAATATGGGTTCTCACCTTGTTGACTGGGCTGATCTGGAATTCCTGACCTCAGGTGATCTACCCGCCTGGGCCTCCCAAAGTGCTGGGATTACAGGCGTGAGCCACCATGCCTGGCCCCTCGAATACATTTTTAGTATTATAATTAGATGCCTTTCCCACTGATACAGGGCGCCTGTGCGGTGTTTTTAGTTATGTATTTTTTTTTTGAGGCTTGCCTCAAGTTTTCCTTTCTTCCACTCACCCTCCCTCATTGCCAGGTAAGTATTTCACAGCCTGGTATGGATCCTTCTGTACTTTTCTTTGTGTTAAAAAAGCCCCCTCACACAAATGCACACACACAAGCACGCACACACACAAGCACACACATGTGCACGTGCACACACACATGCATGCACACATATATGCATGCACACACACGCGCGTGCGCCCCATGCAGTTTTGGCCTGATGCCACTAGAGTAGGCATCATTTTTGTCTCTTGTTTTCTTGGAGATCCCTCTGGGGTATTTTGAGGAGGAGAAGTTGTATTATTATTGTGTTGTTAATTTTTAGACATTCAGGGATACACGTGGAGGTTTGGTACATGGATGTATCATGTTATGGTGAGCTTTGGGCTTCTAGTGTACCCCTTACCCGAATAGTGAACATTGTACCCGATAGGTAGTTTCTCAGCCCTCAACCCCTTCCTAGCCTTCCCCTTTTGGGAGTCCCCGTATCTGTTATTTCCATTTCTGTGTCCATGTGGACCCACTGTTGAGCTCCCACTTTTGAGTGAGACTATGCGGTATTTGACTTTCTGTGTCTCAGTTATTTTACTTAGGATAGTGGTTTCCAGTTCCATCCCTGTCGTTGCAAAAGACATGATTTTATTTTTTATGGCAGTGTCAATATACTACATTTTCTGTGGCTTTTATGTACTAAATTTTCTTTATCCAGTCATCTATTGGAATGGCTGTTATAAGAACTCAAAAAAAATCCAGGCATGGTGGCCCACGCCTATAATCCCAGCACTTTGAGAGACCCAGGCAGGAGGATCGCTTGAGCCTAGGAGTTTTAGACCAGCCTGGGCAATATAGGGAGACCCTGTTTCTACAAAAACTCGAAGAAATAGTGAGGGATGGTACTGCATGCCTATAGTCACAGTTCTTCAGGAGGCTGAGGTGGGAGACTTTCTTGAGCTCAGGAGTTGAAGGTTGCAGTGATCTATGGTTGCACCACTGCACTCCAGGAGCCTGTGCAACAACAGAGTGAGACCCTATCTAGGCAAAAAAACAAAAAAGTAAGAAAACAACAGATGTTGGTGTGGAAGTGGAGGAAAGGGGCCACGGATGCGCTGCTGGTGCGGAGGAGGTCTTCCAGTGCACGCAGCAGGGGAGGTGACCTCACTTCTCCTCGAGAGGAGCTCAGCTGTGCAAAGCAGACTTGCAGAGGATAGGAGGGTGGATGTGACCCTAGGTGCAAGGCTGTGTGCCTGTGGGCATGCACTTCCTGGTGACGTTTCCTTGGACCCCACAGTGGGAAACAGGAGCCCCTCTGCCCTCTCATTCCTCTTGCTCTGTATTTGCATTCGCTGTCTTGCTGGTCTCAAGATTCCCAAGCGCTGCTGCCAGCCCATGCCTTCAGCCTGCCAAGCTACACGTGTGCGCCCACTTGAGCACTCTCTGAGCCTTCTGCTCAGATGCCTCTCACCAAAAATGAGTTCCTGCTCTTCCTCCTTGCCCCTCAGCCCTAATCAGTTCCTCATTTGCACTTCCCCATTTCATAAGTGGTCCTTCCAGCTCTTGGGGCTCACCCAGGAACCATTTTTTATTCCTTTTCTTTGACTCTGCATTCACTGTAATCCTGAGTCCTGCCCTTTTAAGTTTTTTTTTTTTTTTAAGAGATGTGGTCTTGCTGTCTCATCCAGACTGGAGTGCAATGGTGCAATCATGGCTCACTGCATCCTTGACGTCCTGGGCTCAAGAGATCCTCCCACCTCAGCCTCCCAAGTAGCTGGGACCACAAGTGCGCACCACTATGTCCAGCTAATTGAATTTTTTTTTTTTTTTTTTTTTTTTTTGGTAGGGACAGGATCTCACTGTGTTGCTCAGGCTGGTCTCAAACTCGTAATTTCAAGTGATTCTCCTGCCTCAGCCTCCTAAGTAGCTAGGATTATAGGTGCACACCACCATGCCTTGCCCCTTTCCAATTCTAAAACACATCTCCAGAGCCCATCCACATCAATGATGTCTTCACAGAAGCCGCCATAGCTTATCTAGATTCCCTCCCCTTCTCTCCATTGATCTCCGATCTCTGCTGAACTCACCCCTTCCTGCTGTATCAGCCCAAACCTTTCTGATGTAAAAATAGGCAGGGCGTAGTGGCTCATGCCTGTAATCTCAGCACTGTCAGAGGCTGAGGTGAGAGGATTGCTTGAGGCCAGGAGTTTGAGACCAACCTGGGCATCTTAGTGAGACCCCATCTCTAATTTTTTTTTTTTTTTAAGACAGGACCTTTCTCTGTTGCCCAAGATGGAGTGCAGTGGTGCCATCATAGTTCACTGCAGCCTCATTCTCCTGGGCCCAAGTTATCCTCCCACCTCAGCCTCCCAGGTAGCTGGGACTATAGGCCTGCACCACCAAGCCTGGCTAATTTTTAAATTTTGGGGGTCTTGCTGTGTTGCCCAGGCTGATCTTGAACTCCTGGGCACAAGTGATTCTGCTACCTCTGTCTCTCAAGTAGATAGGAGTACAGGTGCACATCACCATACCCACCTAATTTTTAATTTTTTTTTTTTTTTTTTTTGGAGACGGAGTCTCGCTCTGTCCCCCAGGCTGGAGTGTAGTGGTGTGATCTCGGCTCACTGCAAGCTCCGCCTCCCAGGTTCATGCCATTCTCCTGCCTCAGCCTCCCAAGTAGCTGGGACTACAGGCGCCCACCACCACACCCGGCTAATACTTTGTATTTTTAGTAGAGACAGGGTTTCACCATGTTAGCCAGGATGGTCTCGATCTCCTGACCTCGTGATCCACCTACCTCGGCCTCCCAAAGTGCTGGGATTACAGGCATGAGCCACCGTGCCCGGCCCTAATTTTAAATTTTTTGTAGAGACGTGATCTTGCTTTGTTGCCTAGGCTGGTCTTGAGCTCCTGGGCTCAAGCGATCTGCCACCTTGGCCCCGCAAAGTGCCGGAATTACAGACGTGAGCCACCGCACCTGGCCTCCAGCTTTCTTTTATGTCCCTCCCCAATCTTCCTTTGGCCTTCAGCTGTGGGGACAGAGATGCCCCCTGCCTCCCTGTCCCCACCTTCTACCTGGTCTTGCAAGACCCCCTCCAGCCATCCTTCCAAGTTTACTATGTAATGTCTGTTCCCCATCAAGCCTGCAAAGCTCATGACAGTCACAAGATCTGCCGTTCCAGATACTTGGCACATAAGGGGCCCTTGTCCAAAACATCTGGAAACCAATAAAGAATGTGGCTGGTGAGTTACTGATTAACGTGTTGACGAATTCATTGATTCCTGATGCTAGTACGTACAGTAAGTGTTAGATCTTGAACATGCTTCTCATATCCGTTGTGATAAACCCTCTTATCTTCTATTGCTTTTGAACTTTTATAGACTTGATGTCAGGGGCAGAGTCCAGCAGTTAACTGGAATCATTGAACCGATGCATTGGTTTCTAATTTTCTAAACTCAGATTTGAAATCACCTGTGGTCACTAAACTCGTCCTATCCCACAGCCCCTGCACACGATGACTTAAGTTTTGTAAATGGTTTTTGGAGATAGTAAAGTCAGTATTTCTTTCAACATTTTGTTCCTTATCTTTAGTGATACCCAGCTCTGTACAAATTCTGTCCACATAAGCAAAGTCTTTTTTTTTTTTTTTCCAGATAGGGTCTGGCTCTGTCACTGAGGCTGGAGTGCAGAGGTTCAGTCATAGCTTCAACTCCTGGGCTCAGGCTGTCCTCCTGCCTCAGCCTCTTAAGTGCCTGGGACTACAGGCCTGCACAACCACACCTGGCTAATCTTTTTATTTTTTGCAGAGACAGAGTCTCCCTATTTTGCCCAGGCTAGTCTCAAACTCTTGGTCTCAAGTGATCCTCCTGCCTCAGTCTCCCAAAGTGCTGGGATTACAGGTGTGAGCCACCACACTCGCCTGCAAAGTCTTACTGCTAAAAGATTTGAAGGAAGGATGTGTCAGAGAACTTCTTTTTTCTTATAATATTTACTTAATCTTATTGATTTGGGGAAGGGCAAGAGAATCCCAGTTATCTAGATTTTTCTTTTTCTTAAAGGAATATGTTTTTACTTGCTAACTCTCTTTGTAAACTGTTACTTCTTAAAGATGCTGAAGGGTGATCCCGCATTAGTGTATAGGTAAAAATGATGTGTCCATTTCATATATACTGATTAGGTGACTTTATTAAGCCTTGTGGTTTGTTGATGTTGATTTTACTGAGACACTTGTGGAACAGATGTATTTTCACACAACCTTACACATCTCAGTAGTTTTCCCTACTCACGCAGTAACTTTTTCTCCCCTGCTTTCCCTCCTCCTCACCCCACCTCTTCTCCCCTCCCCTCCTTTCCTCTTCCCTTCCCTCCTCTTCTCATTTGATGCAAAGCCCTAACTCTCTTCCTCTACAGATCATCCTACCCATGGTTGAAATTGCAACTTCCCCTGCAAGCCAGGTGACCGAACCTGAGATCTTTGTATTGTCAGGGCTTGCATATTCTACATGCCTGTGTAATCCTCAAAGTTCTTTCATTCCTTGCTTCTAACCTACCCAAATCCTTCTAATCTCCCACCACGGTTAATTATCTCTGATGCTCCTGAAGGGTGACCTGCTGCTACATTGTGACAAGGTGATGCATTATTCTTAAGAGGATGTGTGCAGATTATTATCCCAGAGTGGGGTAGATGGGGGAGGATACAGGATATATCCAAAGAATGTGTTGCAAACTAACTGATAGAGACAGAGAGAGAGAGAGAGAGAGAGTGTGTGTGTGTGTGTGTGTGTGTGTGTGTGTAGGCGTGCATCCATCTTTTCTTACATATTTCAGCCATAGGGAAATAGAGTCACGTATATTCTCTTCAACCAAATTAACAGTTGTAGACAGTGGTCTTGCTATTGCTTTGACCATTTATGGTATTTTCAAGAGCTCAGTGTTACCCCCAAATGTTCAGTATCACACCTTGGCTGTTCAGTTGTAGTTAAATTTTCCTTCCACCTTGCGCCCTGAAGAAATTTAGAAAGTCACCAGCTGACACAGAATTTGATTGTAAAAGTTCACTAGTACGATAGTATTTGGACCTTGGAAAATATTTCCCCACCAGAACAGTGAAATCATGGTTGTCTTCTAAGCTTATCCACAAAAGTACAGTTTGACTGTCATGCATTTGAGATACCATGCACTTAATCACGAAATATTACTGAGAGGAACACTCTTGCCCAATCAATAATGGTGCAAAGCAGAAAAATAGGGCATTTAGCTAGGAGAAAATGACTCGAGATGTCAGCGATAAGATGGAAGGAATGTGGGTATGTGGTGGGTCTTTTAGAACTCCAACAGATTGCTCTGGAAAACAGCCACTACATACCAAAAGTAGGCAGTCATGGTGGCATGCGCCTGTAATCCCAGCTACTCGGGAGGCTGAGGCGGGAGAATCACTTGAACTCGGGAGGCGGAGGTTGCAGTGAGCCAAGATCGTGCCATTGCACTCCAAGCCTGGGCGACAGAGCAAGACTGTCTCAAAAAAAAAAAACAAAAAAAACAAAAAAACACCACTCCAACAAAATACTTCTTCTTCCTCATATACTCTCCCTGCTTCCCTTTATGCCTCAAGACCACACATTTTGAACTTGCTGAGCTGTAAGAAGTGAATGGAGAGGTGGGACACAGGTGCACAGGCTTCAGTAACTGAAGGAAAAAAAACAAAAGAAATTTCTAACCCTGAGCTTCCTGAGCTCCCTTCAGCCACCCAGCTGCTAAGGGGCAGGAATCCAGCAGCAAGGTGGAGAGAGGAAGGCATTCCTGCAACCTGTATTTGTGGGTCATTAGTCCCCCAACTTCAGCATCATTGCAGAATCTGCAAATGTAAAAGTGCATTAGGTAAGAGCCTTTTTTATAAGAGGCCCATATTTTTGCTAATACATAAAAACATTGTGATTAGTCAAATAAATGTTCATTTAAAATTCACAGTAACGTGTCTATTTTTTTTTTTTCCTTTTAGAAATGGGGTCTTGCTCTGTCACCCAGGTTGGAGTATAGTGATGTTGTGATCATAGCTCACTGCAGCCTCCAATTCCTGGGCTCAAATGATCTTCCCACCTCAGCCTCCCGAATTGCTGGGACGCCACCATGCCTGGCTGATTCTTTTATTGTAGAGACGGGATCTTGCTGTGTTGCTCATGCTGCTTTCAAACACCTGGCCTCAGGTGATCCTCCTGCCTCGGCTTCCCAAAGTGCTGCAATGACAGGCATTGAGCCGCCGTGCCCAGCCTATAATTTGTCTTAGCATTAATCTCTGTGTCATTGCAAGCTGTCTCCCACGTCCTTGCCTTCATTCTACATTGTTTTGGTGGAATGGCCTGTGCTAGCAGACAAGACCATCCGGTCCATGTGGAGCATCCTTCCCTGTCCTCAGGGAAGGTTTCCTGGGCCTCGTTTTGTTTTCTTTGTACACCAGCAGGGTGCAGCTCATTGGAATGAGCTTGCGGGGGAGCATCTGTGATAGCATCATGATCAGATGAGACAAACTGGCACGGGTCCTGGTCATGGTTGAAGACCTTTATGCTCCTGATTCTACTGGGTGTCTTCTACTGGTGAAGGCCCATTTGCTCATGGGAACACGGGCATGCTGGTGTCTTCTGAGTCCTCTCCAAAAACAAAGCCCAGGTCAGGTACAGTGGCTGACGTTTGTAATCCCAGCACTTTGGGAGGACGAGGCGGGAGGATTGCTGGAGCCCTGGAGTTCAAGACCAGCCTGGGCAACACAGTGAGACCCTGTCTCTACAAATAACAGTAATAAAAATTAGCCAGGCATGGTGGCATGCACCTGTAGTCCTAGCTACTTGGGAGGCTGAGGTGGGAGGATTGCTCCAGCCCAGGAAGTTGAGGCTACATGAGCCTTGACTGCACCACTGCACTCCAGCCTGGCAGACAGAATAAGAACCAGTTTCAAAAACAAACAGACCGGGCACGGTGGCTCATGCCTGTAATCCCAGCACTTTTGGAGGCCGAGGCGGGCGGATCGCCTGAGGTCAGGAGTTCGAGACCAGCCTGGCCAACATGGTGAAGCCCCATCTCTACTAAAAATACAAAAATTAGCTGGGCGTGGTGGTGGGCGCCTATAATCCCAACTGCTTGGGAGGCTGAGGCGGGAGAATCACTTGCACCCAGGAGGCAGAGGTTGCAGTGAGCCGAGATTGCACCGTTGCACTCCAGCCTGGGCAACAAGAGCAAAACTCTGTCAGGAAAACAAACAAACAAAAATCCCAAAGCCCTTAGTTCGAAATCTTGCCTCATACCCCACCCGTCCCATCTTTAGGTGAAAACGTTCTTTCATTATCAGTGCGTATCTCTCCAAACTGTATTTGTAACTTGTGCTGAGATGTTGAATGCACAGACGCACCTCAGTATCTTCTGTTCCTTCTTTCATCCCTACCCCCACCTTCCTCAGTCTCTCATTGCTGCGTTTTCTTCCATTAATCAACACCTTTGTAAGGAGAAGCACCTCAGGCAAGCTCCCACAAGCAAGTGCTTCCAAATACTTCATCTGGGGCTTTTTAAAAGGGCTACCTTTTCCTAGCAGGTTTGGGATGCAGTCTGCTAGTTTATTGTTAATTCTCAGGCTTAATGATAGTTCCAGGTTACTGAATCAGGTGTGATCTCTGAAGATGTGTGTGTTGTAGGTTAGTTAGTTAGTGCTGCCATAACAAAGTAGCATAGATGGTGTGGATTAAACAACACTGATTTATTGTTTTATAATTCTTGAGGCTAGAATTTTGAGAAGAACGTGTTAACAGGGCTGGTGCCTCCTGAGCCGTCTCTCCTTGGCTTGTAGACGCCGTCTTCTCCCTGTGTCCTCACGTGGTCGTCCCTCTGTGTGTGCCTGTGTCCTCATCTCCTCTTCTTAGGACTCCGGTCCTGTTGGAATAGGGCCCATTCTAGTGACCATATTTTACCGTAATCACCTGTTTACATGCCCTGTCTCCAAATACAGTCACATTCTGAGGCCCTGAGGGTTTGGACTTCAACATGTGGATATTGGGAGGACACAGTTCAGCCCATAGCATACTGTTGGCTGGTTTATTATGAGACCATGATATTTACTATTCATTCATCCCAAGACAATGAGACCTTTTACCCATGTCCCAGGATACACATATCTTAACATCTGCTGTTGTCTGAATACGTCCCTTCCAAATTCATATATTGAGACAGTAACCCCCAAAAGTATGGAATTAAAAGGTGGAGCTTTGGGGAAAGCGATTAGATCGTGACGGTGAAGCCGCTGAACAGGACCAGTGCCCTCGGTGAAGGGGCCTGAGGGAGCCTGTTTCCCCTTGGTCCATGGGAGGACACAGCGAGAAGGGCCCTTCCCTCAGGAATGGGCCCTTACCACGCAGTTCATCAGCAGGCACCCCGACCTCAGACTTCCAGCCTCCAGAACTGAGGGGAATACATTTTTCTTATTTGTAAGGCCCCTTAGTATATGGTATTTTTGTGATAGCAGCCGGAATGGACTAAGACAACATCTATGTAACATCTATGGAACTTGTACTTTAATATCCATCTATATGCTTATCCCAGTATCTGATTATACACCTCTTAACATCTACACACGTCATAGCATGTACCTATACTGATGAATTACACCTTTCTATATGCAGACCTCAGCACCTGTCTATACCTATAGAGTCACATCTATACACACGCATATCCTAACATCTGTCTGTATTCACACCTTAGCATCTATCACATATATGAGCATCTATCTACAGCTACATATTAACATCTACCTCCACCCATATCCTAATATCTGTCTGCACCCACAGAGCAACACCGGTCTACACGTCTACACCCATATCCTAACATCTCTCTATACCTCTGTTAATATTTATCTACGTTCATATTCTAACATCTGTCTTTACGTGTATATTAACATCTCTCTACACCCATATCCTACTATCCATCTACACCCATATTGTAACATCTGTCTCTTCCTATATGTTAACATCTCTCTACGCCCGTATTCTAACATTTATGTCCATATATTAACCTCTGTCTACACCCGTATCCTGACATCCATCTACACCCATATTATAACATCTATACGTATAGATATCATCTGTCTTCACCTATATTGTAACATTGATCTCTATCCATATTCTAATGCCTGCCTACATCCATATCCTAACATCTGTACCTACATATTAACATCTGTCTACACCTATATTCCAACATTTATCTATCTGTATTTTATTTGTCTACGCCCATACATTAACACTTGTCTACACCCATAATCTAATATCCATCTGCACCCATATACTAACACCTGTCTACATCCATCTACACCCATATATTAATACCTGTCTACATCCATCTACACCCGTATCCTAACATCTCTCTATACCTACATATTAACATCTGTCTACACCTGTGTTCCAACACTTATCTATATCCATATTGTAATATCTGTCTACACCCATATCCTAACATCTATCTATAACTACATGTTAACATCTTTCTACACCTATATGCTAACATATATCTATATCCATATTTAATACCATATGGTAACACTGTTTACACCCATGTATCAGCCCCGATGTACGCCCATATCCTAACATCTGTCTCTAAGCACATCGTAACGTCTGTGTGTATGTGCATTCGAACAACTATCTGTATCCATATATTAACATCCGTCTTTACCCATGTGCTGATATCTGTGTGCTCCATGTCCCGACATCTGTCCCCAGCTATTACTGTCTGTCTATTTTGGCATCTAGCTGCATCTGTACCCCAACACCTAGCTGACGGCGTACCCCCTGCCCTGCCCTGGTGGGGCCCTGAGCGTGTGCTGACACCTAGCTGACGGTGTCCCCGCTGCCCTGCCCTGCCCTGCCCTGCCCTGGCGGGGCCCTGAGCGTGTGCTGACACCTAGCTGATGGCGTACCCCCTGCCCTGCCCTGGCGGGGCCCTGAGCATGTGCTGTCTGTCCCCGCAGGTTCTGGACGTGGCATGACGAGCGCTTCCTCTACATGCTCATGGAGTACGTGCCGGGTGGCGAGCTCTTCAGCTACCTGCGCAACCGGGGGCGTTTCTCCAGCACCACGGGGCTCTTCTACTCTGCGGAGATCATCTGTGCCATCGAGTACCTGCACTCCAAGGAGATCGTCTACAGGGATTTGAAGCCGGAGAACATCCTGCTGGATAGGGATGGCCACATCAAACTCACGGACTTCGGGTTCGCCAAGAAGCTGGTAGACAGGTAAGAGGAACGTGAACTCCGATGGGATCTATGCTGCTTGGCAATGAGAAAGGTGGCGGTAGTTGTGGGTCAGGCAGGGAAAGATTGGGAACCAGAGTTTAACTCTCATGTGTGGGAGACACTTGCAACCAGGGATGAGAGAGCCAGGTTGACCCACAGCTCGTTTTAGGTGGGCTGCCATTGCTGGCAAAGAGCCGGTGGGCAGGAAGTCAGTCTGCCTCACTGGCACCGTGGAGGAAATCAGAACACCACATTTCCACTATTGATCCGAAATGATGAGGAAATGAGTCATATCCAAGTTTGAATTGCCCTGACTGTAAAATAGATGTGCACCGAATAGGATACAATATCTTTTACAATTAAATGCCAGGTGCTGTGGCTCACACCTGTAATCCCAGCACTTTGGGGTGCCGAGGTGGGAGAATCATTTGAGCCCAGGAGTTTGAGACCACTCTGGACAACCTAGTGAGACCCCGTCTCTACAGAGATATATATATTTAAAAAAAAAGTTGATTATGATGGTGGATCCCTGTAGTCCCAGCTACTTGGGAGGCTGAGGTTGGAGGATCATTTGAGCCCCGGAAGTTGAGGCTGCAGTGAGCTGTGATCACACCACTGCACTCCAGCCTGGGTGAAAGAGCAAGATCCTGTCTCAAAAAAAACCCACCACATTGAATATTCCACACACACCTGCTCACACACACGTGCAGTTATTTTTTTCTGGTATCTATATTTCTATTATATATATATATATATATTTCCACTATATATGTATATTAAATAGAAATAGATCTAATACTATATTATTTTATATAATGTGTAGTATATTTTATGTACATGTGATATAGTATTATATATGTATATTATATATTATATAGTATACTATGACTATGATATAGTATCATATAGGTATACTATATATTATATATTACATAGCATACCTATATCATACTATATCATACATATCACTATACTCTATATAGTATATATTATACATATTATATATTACACATACTATATATAATATACTATATAGTATATATAGTATATAGTATATTATATATAGTATACCTATATCATATGTATGATATATGTGTTTCTTTTCTGGAAACACACTCACAGACACACCCCAAAACAATGTTTGAACAAACATCTGGGCACCCCACGGCCCATCAACACATGAAACGGACCATCACATGTTGTCTCAGCCAGTGCGGGCTGCACTAACACACACTCATAGACTGGGCAGCCTCAACAGCAGACATTCATGGCTCACAGCTCTGGAGGCTGGAAGTCTGAGATCAAGGTGCGACAGATTCTGTACCTGGAGGGAACCAGCTTCCTGGTTCGTAGACGGTGCCTTCTCGCTGTGTCCTCACATGGTGGAAGGGGCGAGGGGGCTCTCTGGGGCCCCTTTTGTAAGGGCACTCATCCCATTCATGAGACTCCACCTTCGTGACCTCATCACCTCCCAAAGGCCCCACCTCCTAATCCTATCACTTTGGGGATGATGATTTCAACATAGGAATTTGGGAGGGGGGGGCACACACATTCAGCTTATAATACATGTATATGTATTTTTTTTCCATGATTAGATTCATTTAACCAGTCTGTCGTGACAAAAGACCACACACTGGGCATTTTTAAGAATAGACCTTTTCCTGTCACTGTCATGGAGGCTAAGCTCTGAGATCCAGGTGTGGGCGGGGCTGGTTCCTCCTGAAGCCTCTCTCCTTGGCTTGGAGATGCTGTCTTCTCCCTGTGTCCTCACAGGATTGTCCCTCTCTGCATGTCTGTATCCTCATCTCCTCTTCTTATGAGGACACCAGTCCTCTTGGATCAGGACCCACCCTAGTGACCTCGTTTTACCTTAATGATCTCTTTAAAGATGCCCTTTCCCATATAGTCACATTCTGAAGTTCTGGGGGTTAGGACTGCAGCATATAAGGTTTAAGGGACACATTTCAGCCTGGAACAATTATATATAGATATGTTTCCGTACACACACATACTCCATTGAGGAGAAAACAGTTATCTTTTTTTGTTTGTTTTTTTGTTTTTTTTGAGACGAAGTCTGGCTCTGTCATCCAGGCTGGAGTGCAGTGGCACAATCTCGGCTCACTGCAACCTCCACCGCCCAGATTCAAGTGATTCTCCTGCCTCAGCCTCCCAAGTAGCTGGGATTACAGGTGCCCGCCACCACACCTGGCTAACTTTTTTTTTTTTTTTTTTTTTGAGAGGGAGTCTGGCTCTGTCTCCCAGGCTGGAGTATAGTGGCACGATCTCAGCTCACTGCAAGCTCCACCTCCCGAGTTCACGCCATCCTCCTGCCTCAGCCTCTGAAGTAGCTGGGACTACAGGCGCCCGCCACCACACCTGGCTAATTTTTTGTATTTTTAGTAGAGACGGGGTTTCACTGTGTTAGCCAGGATGGTCTCAATCTCCTGACCTTGTGGTCCGCCCGCCTCGCCATCCCAAAGTGCTAGGATTACAGGTGTAAACCACCACACCCGGTCCCAGTATGTAGTCTTTTATCTCTCACCCACCTCCCACCCTTTCCAAGTCCTTGAAGTCCGTTGTATGGTTCTTATGCCTCAGCGTCCTCATAGCTTAGTTCCCAATGGATCTTTAATTTACATTCATAAAATCAACAGTCATAAAAAGTAAATTCACACGCCCAAGCTGCTGAAAAATACTCAGAAAGATTTTTGGTAACTACACTGAGTGTCAGTTTTTCAATTAGATTAAATTAATTAAAGTAGGATTAGATAATGACATCAGTTCCTTGGTAGACAAGCTACATTTCAAATACCCAGGATTGCACATGGCTATTGGCTTCTGTCTTGGTCAGACAAGCCTAGAAAATACATCTTATATTTCCATATTCTTTGATGTGGTGGGGTTGGGTAAGGTGATAATTACACTAATTATACTCCTAACATTGTAAAACCGTCTGCATTTTGGGAAACTTGATGTGGGGGCAGTTTTACACTAAATGACTCTCTTCTCTGGCAGCTTTTAGAAAAGGGCTCTCCTAGGAAAATTTTATGATGCATTTAAATTCAATCTGATTTTCCCCTATAGTATTTCTCGTACTACATTTCCAAAAATAAGGCACATGGAAATTAGGTGCATTTTACATGGAGTAGGAAAGATGCAGGATTTTTTAAAATATTGATTTATAGCATCTGTGCTGCCCTCTTTTGGCAGCACACGGTATATTAGTAAATTCTTTTAAAGTCATTTTATTTGCAAGTCGAATTCAAAGAAAACAGAGATAAAATATTTCATATATTCACTTGTTTATAAGTTTGACAAACCATGTTACTGTCCAGTTAATTCATGATGTCTATTTAAATGGACAAAGATGGTTTAGTATATAACATGCAGCAATTATTTTACTTAATGAACATGTGAAAATCTTAGAAAATGCCTCATTACCATCTTGATAGATTGCTTTTGCAAAGAACTGCATCTTCCTCTGTATGGGTAGTGTAGCTTCTGGAAACTTTTTTTTTTGTGGGTGCTTTTTTCTCCTTTTTTTTTGGACCATCATTGTAACGAAGCATCTCTCTTCTGGCCCGGCCCCAGGGAAGTTGTGTTCATGGGGGGCAGATACATGGCCCTGCCTCTGATTCAGGATTCAAACAATACATGTGCCTTTTGAATAAAACTTAAATTCACCACTGTATCGTGGACCACTACAGAACAGATGGAACTAAACAGGGAGGCCTCATCTTGAATAACCTTTTTTTTTTTTTTTTTTTTTTTTTTAAGACAGGGTCTTACTGTGTCACTCAGGCTGGAGTGCAGTGGTGGGATCTTGGCTCACTGCAACCTTGGCCTCCTGGGCTCAAGCGATCCTCCCATTTCAGCCTCCCAAGTAGCTGGGATTACAGGCATGTACCACCACACCTGGCTAATTTTCGTATTTTTAGTAGAGACCTGGTTTCACCATGTTGCCTAGGCTGGTCTTGAACAGCTGGCCTCAAGTGATCCACCTGCCTCGACCTTCCAAAGCATTGGGATTACAGGCGTGAGCCACCGCACCCAGCCTTGAATAACATTTTTGAACATATCCCAGAAAGAAGTCTGTTTCTCATTTTTCTCTCTTTTTTTTTTTTGGAGAGGAGTCTCATTCTGTCGCCCAGGCTGGAGTGCAGTGGCGCGATCTCGGCTCGCTGCAAGCTCTGCCTCCCAGGTTCATGCCATTCTCCTGCCTCAGCCTCCCGAGTAGCTGGGACTACAGACGCCCGCCACCACGCCCGGCTAATCTTTTGTATTTTTAGTAGAGACGGGGTTTCACCGTGTTAGCCAGGATGGTCTCGATCTCCTGACCTCATGATCCGCCCGCCTCAGCCTCCCAAAGTGCTGGGATTACAGGCGTGAGCCACCGCGCCCAGCCATTTTTCTCTTATAGCATGGGGTAAAAACATACTTAAGCATGTTGTAATGTAATCTACTCACTACATGAATTTCTTTCTTTGTTTTTTGTTTCTTTTTTGAGACAGGGTCTCACTCTGTCACCCAGGCTGGCGTGCAGTAGTGCAACCGTGGCTCACCGCAGCCTCGAACTCCCAGGCTCAAGCAATCCCCCTGTCTCTCAGCCTCCCAAGTAGCTGCGACTACAGGCTTGCACACCCTGCCTGGCTAATTTTTTGATTTTTTGTAGAGACAGGGTTTCACTATGTTGCCGGGGCTGGTCTTGAACTCCTAAACTGAAGCAGTCCTCCAACCTTGGCCTCCCAAAGTTTTGGGATTACAGGCGGGAGCTATGGTACTCAGCCTCTCCCTCCCTTCCTTTCTTCCTCCCTCCCTCCCTCCCTCCCTTCCTTCCTCCCTTCCTCTCCCTCCCCTCCCTCCCTTCCTTCCCCCCCTCCCCTCCCATTCCTTCCCCTTTCCTCCCCTCCCATTCTTTCCCCTTCCCTCCCCTCCCATTCCTTCCCCTTCCCTCCCCTCCCATTCCTTCCCCTTCCCTCCCCTCCCATTCTTTCCCCTTCCCTCCCCTCCCCTCCTCTACCCTCCCCTCCCCTCCCCTCCTCTACCCTCCCCTCCCCTCCCCTCCTCTACCCCTCCCCTCCCCTCCCCTCCCCTAGCAACCCTGTTAACTGAATGACTTGTACCCTACTTGTTTTAAACCACTGCTCTTGGTGACTTGATTTCTGACTTTCCTAGGTTGTCAGTATGTTCAGATGGTGTTCTTTTGTGACTTGCGTTCACCAGCCTCTTGTTTTCTAAAAGCAATATTACGTTTGTATTTTAAATATTTTGCACACATACTTTATGTTATCTAGATAGCTCCCCTAAAAGATTTGGTGGCAAACTAGAATTATTTCTGGTTTTATGAAATGGTCAAAATAAAATACTGATGTGTTTAATTTGATTTTATAATTCAAATGCATAACACAAGTATCCCTTACCTGAAATACTTCAGACCAGAATTGTTTTGGATTTTAGATTTTTTTCAGATTGTGGAATATTTGAATTACACTTACCTGTGAGCATCCCTAATTTGAAAATCTGAAATCCAAGATGCTCCAGTGAGCATTTCCTTTGCGCTGTGAGCCTCATGTCGGTGCTGGAAAAGTATTGACTTTTGGAGCATTTGGGATTTCAGATTTGGATTAAAGATGCTCAACCTTTATACATCTGTCTTTAAACCATAACAGATGGTTTTCTTTCTCTGCAACAGCTCTTTTTTGTTTGTTTTTGGTGTTTTTTATTTCTCTGCGACAGCTTTTTGTTTGTTTTTGTTTTTTTGTGTTTCTTTTGAGACAGGGTCCCACTATGTTGGCCAGGATAGTCTTGAACTCCTGGCCTCAAGCAATCCTCCCACCTCGGCCTCCCAAAGTGCCAGGATGGTAGTCGTGAGCCACCATGCCAGGTGCAACAGCTCTTTCCTAGTTCCTCTGTTGTAGCATTGTAAACCCAGATGTTACATTGATTACTGTCCTCTGGATTTTTATTTCTAGCCTTATAGGGATAACATTGAACCTAGTCTTTCAAAATTACTACTTACCCCTTACACACACACACACACACACACACACACACACGAGTAGAGAGAGTAATTCACGTTGAAACCTTATGGCCCCATCACCCAGCTTCGATTGTTATCAAAGCTTTGTCACTTTGTTTTTTTTCTCTTTGCCCATTTGTTTCTTGAGTTAGTTAAAGCAGATGCACTTTATCCAACTTTAACAGATAACTCCCTTTAAAAAAGAACTTCAGTGCCATTATCACATCTGACAAAACTATTTAAAAAAAAAAAAAAACCCAGCCTGGGTAACATAGCAAGACCTCATCTCTACAAAACATCAAAAACAAAAAAAATTAGCCTTGCATAGGTTAAATCCAGCCCCCTATGTGTCTGTTAATAAAGTTTTATTGGAACACAGTCACATCTTGGGGGCTTTTGAGCTACAGTAGCAGAGCTGGGTATTTGTAACAGAGACCATGTGATTCACAAGGCCTAAAATATTTGCCATCTGGCTCTTTACAGAAAACATTTGCCCACCCCTGAGCCAGGCCATTTGCTTTGTGAACTGGTTAAAATTGGCCAGGAGCTCTTGTCTGTGCAGTGGAATATTATTTGGCCATGAAAAGGAATATAATTCTGACATATTCTACGCGTTGATAAACCTTGAAAACATATTAGATGAAATAAGCCAGACCAAAAAGGTCTCATATTGTGTGATTCTACTTGTAGGAGGGCCCTAGATTCTTCCAAATCATAGGGACAGAAAGTAGAATGGTGGGTGCCAGGAGCCGGGGAGGTGCAGGGAAGGGAGAGATGCTGTTTAATGAGGACGGAGTTTCTGTTTGGAATGATGAAGAAGTTCCAGCAGTTGATGGTGGGGAGGGTTGAACACCAAGGTCAATGGACTTCCCACCACCGAACTATACAATTAAAAATGCTTAAAATGGAAAATTCTATGCTGTGTGTATTTTACCACATTAGAAAATCATACATATAAAATCATAATTATGTATATAATTATAAATAACTATATAATTGTAATATTTAATTACACATAAATAATATATCCTACATTAAATTTATATAGTTAAATATATTTAATTATCTCTTTAATATAGTAAATATTTTAGTATATTCATATGTAAATTTAATACATAAAGATATTAATGTAATGTGTTAATTACTAATATAACATAATGTATGTATATATTAATATACTAATATATTCCAATTATAATTATATATTAAATAAATATAATGTAATTTTTAGTTAAACATAATTATATTTAAAAAAATTTAATACAATTAATAAGTGGATACAATTTTATATTTAATATTACATATTTAATTTTATAATTATAAACATGGCTACCAAATAATTATATGTGCTCATAAATTATGGTATAAATATGTTTAGAAAGTTATATGTAGCTATAATTATACATTATTATCCATAGTTTTATATATAATTTTATAAATATATATTTTTAAAATTTAAATTTATATATTAGTATGTGTTACACATTTATTGTTTAGATTATAAGTTCAAATTTAAACATATACATTTATAAATACATAATTGTTTTATATATATTTCGTAACACCAGAAAAGTCTTTCTAGTTACTTTAGACCTTTTCCCTTAACTTCTTTCTTTGAGTATTTAACGGAAGTCAAGGAGGGCCTGAGATGTCGAGTCTGTTTGCAGTCGGTGTTGTTACTTTCCCTTGAGCCCCTTTTAATTTTGCTGTAGTTCATACGAGGAGGTGGGTATTACTGTGCCGAGGTTGGTGACAGGCACCCTTCTCCCTGCTGATCAGTGGTGTCTAGGAGCCATTGTCACCTAGGAAACCCCTCCCAGGGCCTGGGCTGGCCATCGGAAGCTGTCCCATGCTCACAGACACACACCTTCTCCCTTCATGGGCCTGAAATTCTCAACTGTTTGTCCCCATCAGACAGTTCTAGGAACGGTGATTGTGTCCCCATAAAAAAAAAGATGACAAAGTCTTCCCTTTTTATGAAAAACCCCACACCCTGCTGCTTTATTGCAACCCAAGATCCTATAAGAAAAGGCAATGTAGTATTTTCACCATGAGTACTGAGCTAACATCTATTTCCTGCATTAGCAAACCCAGACAAAACACTGGCTCATACTTTTCTGATAAAAAGGGAAGAAATGCATTTGTATCTGTAATCAAGTGTGAAAGCTGTCATCAGCTGTCCTTTCTCCTGAGCCCCACCATGCCCCTGTTAGCTGAGTGACACGCTCACCATGTCATAAAGCCATGAGGAGAGACAGCAAGTGAGGCTGGTGACGCCACCTGCTAGGACATAAGAGGGACTGGACTGAAACTCAGCTTGGAGATGTCATCCATTTCTCTCTGTCTCTCTTTTTTTTTTTTGAGACGGAGTCTCACTCTGTTGCGCATGCTGGAGTGCAGTGGTGCGATCTTGGTTCACTGCAACCTCTGCCACCCAGGTTCAAGTGATTCTCCTGCCTCAGCCTCCTGAATAGCTGGGATTACAGGTGCCTGCCACCGCGCCCAGCTAATTTTTGTAGTTTTTAGTAGAGACAGGGTTTCACCATCTTGGCCAGGCTGGTCTTGAACTCCTGACCTCGTGATCCACTTGCCTCGGCCTCCCAAAGTGTTGGGATTATAGGCATGAACCACCGTGCCTGGCCTCTTTTTCTCTTTTTATTGTGGTAAAATACGCTTAAAATGTACCATCGTAACCATCTTTATTAACATTTTTTATATTTCAGAACAGGGTCTTCCTGTGTCAGCCAGGCTGGAGTGCAGTGGTACGATCATGGCTCACTGCAGCTTCCAACTCCTGGGCTGAAGCAATCCTCCTCCCTCAGCCTCCTGAGTACTTGAGACTAGAGGTGTGAGCCACCATGACTGGCTAATTTTTAAATATTTTTGTACAGACAGGGTCTTGCTATGTTGCCTTGGCTGGTCTGGAACTCTGAGGCTCAAGTGATCCTCCCACGTTGGCCTCCCAAAACGTTGAGATTATAGGCATGAGCCACTGTACCCAGCCCGTTTGAACCATCTTGCCGTGCACAATTCAGTGGCATTTACTGCATTTACCATGTCGTGCAACCATCACCTCTCTCTAGTTCCAGAACATTTTCATGATCCCAAAAGAGAACCTGTACCTGTTAAGCAATTATTCCACATCCGAAGCCAGGATGACCTCATCTTAACTTGATTGCAGCTACAAAGATCCTGTTTGCCCATAAGGTCCCACTCACAAATAGCAGGGTTTAGGACTTTGGGGGGTGCACAGTTCAACCAGTGCAGGTGTGGCGGAAGGCATGCGCATTAAGAACACAGGAGTCATTGGATATCTATACTTTATAGAGAATCCTGTCCTTAGCTCTGTTTCTCCTTCGTTAACATAGCCTCCTCCCTCCCCTCCCCCCGGCCATAGTGAAACTAAGAACAGTGAGAAAACTGAGAACAGCAGGTGTCACCTTCCTTCTACCCAAAAGCCAGTTGAGCAAAAGGAGATAGGAGCAGGGAAGTGGATAATTCACTGCCCAGACCAGTGGTCTCGACATAACACTCAGGCTGTCTCATCTCATATTCACACAGTCGACATCTCTCCATAGCAGCGTATGTCTCTTTGCACATCTAGCTAGGCACTGGGACTTTTTGCAGGAAGGAGTGACTCTAATGGGGCAGAAGTCTTCCTGAGGCAAGTTAGAAACTGGAAACTTATACAACCTCAGGTGTGTGTCCTTACCCTAACACGGAGCCAAAAAGAGCCTCATCTTTCAAAAGGTAAGTGGAGAAGTTGCAGCTAATGCCTGTAGCATGACCTGTAGCCTCTACGTGGGCTTCATATCAGCTAAGATCTAGGCTTTTAGCTACTTTCAGGCCACTTTGGATGGGCTAGAAAGGTGGAAATACAAAACTAGCAGGCCAATAAGTCGCTCGTCTTGCAGAATGACAGAAGTGTCTTGCATTGAAGCAGCCAGGGTGTACTTGGAGTTGATTCAACTGCTGGGCAAGGCAGGGGAGAGCGTGTTTCTAAAATAGTGTGCATTGTACTTTCCATTTGTAGACTTAATTCTAATGAGTGAGAAGCACTTAACAGGACCACAAGGTGGTCCCTGTTCCATACTTAGATCTAACCTGCAGATAGAGAGTAAGTCCCTTCCACATTCTTCTGTGGGAAGAGAACTCAATCTCTCTCCTTGTCTTCTTTCCTGGTTTCCTGACTTATATCTGCTAGATCCTGCAGTAATTTTTTTTTTTTTTTTTGAGACAGTGTCTTGCTCTGTTGCCCAGGCTGGGGTACAGTGACACTATCATGCTCCCTGCAGTGTTGACCTCCTGGGCTCAAGTGATCTTCCCATCTCAGCCTCCCGACTAGCTGAGACTACAAGCGCACTTCAGCACACCTGGCTTTTTTTTTCTGTAAAGGAGTGGTCTTGCTATGTTGTCCAAGCTGGTCTGAAACTCCTAGCCTCAAGCAATCCTCCTGCCTCAGCCTCCCAAAGTACTAGGATTACAGGTGTGAACTACCATGCCTTACCTTGTGGTACTTTCATTTCATGGATGGCCGACAGAATTTGAAATTTGGATGGCAGCCAGTTTGTTGTTATCCCAAGGGCTTACAGATTAATGTGGAAAAGTCTGTTGTCTGGAAAGAGGTGGGGTATGGAGGTGTGGTGGGGAAGGGAAGGAAAGATAACAGTAACAACATTTTGGGTGGGTTCCCGCAAGCAGGAAGCTGAGGAGCTGAAGCCAAGATACGTGCCCACACCACTGCAAACAGGGTGGACTCAGGCAAGATGTGCTGGGTATAAAATAGGCTTTGTGCACATGCTTGATACATTGTGCAAAGAACTTGAGAGTGGATAAACATGTATATTACCAGACTCTGTGGAACTTGTTTTTTGTTCTCTTTACATTCAACTTACAAAATAAGACTTTCTTCTTTCATTGATCTGACTGGTGGGAGGGAAGGGTCTTTTGCAAAGCATCTATGTATTTTTTCCCTCCGAGGGTGTTGCTTCTTTCTGCCTGTCTACAGACAAGCTCCACACACCAGGGCAGCACTTGGCAGGAAGGGTGGATGTGGCCTGCAGGTGTGCTACAGGTCTGAATTGCTGAAAGCCCGAAGTGACATTCTACCCAGCAGTAGAGCGCCAATGGAGTATGGCCCAGACAAGGCCCCCTCTCTGGGGTTACTGATAACTGAGCTCCTTTCCAGCACATGAGTCTTCCAGCTTCTGCTGCAGTCCTTGTTATCTTGCCCTGACTTTATTTAGCAGATTCTTCTGTAACCAAAATGCAGGTTCAGCCGCTCGCCGTTTGCAGAGTGCAATTAGCAAGAGCGAGGTCTAGTGTAAAGAAAGTGATTTTTTTATTCCAGAGCTTTCTTAGGGGAAGAAGTACAGGCTTCCTGCTTGAGGCCACCCCTTTGCTTTTGGAGCACAAAGCAGGCACTTTTAAAGGAAAATGCCATGCAGGAGAGGAAGTGCATTTCTGTCTTTACACTGGTTTCCAGGGGGCAAGAAATGTTTTTTTGGGGGGTGGGGGTGTAAAGAGCCAAAGAGAACATATATAAGCTTTGCAAACCATCCAGTCTCAGTTACAAGTTCAAACCCAACTCTTGCACCTTTTTTTTTTTTTTTTTTTTTGAGAGAGAGTCTCACTCTGTCACCCAGGTTGGAGTGTAGAGTGCAGTGGCGCATTCTTGGCTCACTGCAACCTCCGCCTCCTGGGCTCAAACATTTCTCCTGCCTCAGCCTCCCAAGTAGCTGGGACTATAGGCACGCATCACCATGCCTGGCTAATTTTGTATTTTTAGTAGAGATGGGGTTTCGCCATGTTGGCCAGGCTGGTCTCAAACTCCTGGCCTCAAGTAATCTGCCCACCTTGGTTTCGCAAAGCGCTGGGATTATAGGTGTGAACCACCATGCCCGGCCTAAGTGAGTTCTTGAATTATTCTTTTCACTGCCACTTTTTTTTTTTTTTTTGATAAAGGATTTTCTTTTTACTTAATTTTATTTATTTATTTAAAAAACTTTTATGTTCAGGGGTACACTTGCAGGTTTGTTACATGGGTAAACGGTATGCCACTTGGTGTACTGATTATTTTGTCACCCAGGTAATAAGCATCATACCTGACAGGTAGATTTTCCATCCTCATCCTCCTCCTGTCCTTCACCTTCCAGCGCCTGGTGTCTGCTTTTTCCCCTCCCTGTGTCTGTGTGTACCCGGTGTTTAGCTCCCACGTACAAGTGAGGACATGTGAGTCCACTTAGGAGAATGGCCTCTCCACCTCCATCCGTGCTGCTGCAGAGGACATGATCTCGTTCTTTTTCCTTTAATTAATTAATTTTATTCTTTATGATTTATACTAAGACAGGTATAAATAACTCAAAAAAAATGAGGTTTTTTTTGCTTCTGAGTAACAGTGGTAACAGTACCAGCAACAGTAGCAAGGATGATAAAACCAATTCTTAGTTTCCAAGCCCGTTAAGAAATGTTTCTATGGAAATAAATCAGCGAAAACAATGTTACTGTGTTTACACAGTAAAATGTGTGCACAGGAGGGTAAAGGGAGCGTGGTTTTACTCAACTACATTATTGTAACAATCAGAGCTTCTAAGGTGACTGCATTAGCCAAGCACCACTGAGTTTTGTGGGGGCCTGTCTCTGTCGCCCATATAGGACTTGGACCCTCTGCGGAACACCTGAGTACCTAGCCCCCGAAGTCATTCAGAGCAAGGGCCACGGAAGGGCCGTGGACTGGTGGGCCCTCGGCATCCTGATATTCGAGATGCTCTCGGGGTAAGTAGAGTCTCTGTAGAGAATCTTCATCTTACAGGCCAGCACCCCCTTCCCCCACCCATTCGTCCACTCGGCATTTCTGTAACCTTGAAAACAGCACGTGAGTGTCGCAAACACACAGTGTGGCTGCACACACATCTGCTGCCCTGCTGAGGTTGGCAATGTGAATTAGCAATTGAGCTTGTTTGAATAAGAGGCAAAAAACCCAAACTTGTGAAGGAACTACCCATGCATGCCCATTGAGATTTTTATATTGAAATATCCATATCTTCTTTAAATATACAATTAACATTCTGGGCTGCTCTGATGGTAGTGAGTTATCTCAGTTGATTTTCACAGTCAGCTACAGATTGAACTCCTTGCTCTACTCTTTTCCCCCCTTATCACTTCTGCGCTTGATTCGTCTTAAAAAGAATTTAAAAATTAAATTAAAAAATGAATCTTCTGCACAGACCCTTTCTGAAGTAACCTGCAGAGCTCAGGAGGGTGCAGGTTGGGTCAAGGTAAATCAGCCAAATACAGTTGAGTGGTTTCTGGATGAACAGCTGGCAAGGAAGGCGGGAATATGTTCTTTCCTAAAACCGTATACCTGTGGTACAGGAAAGGGGTCCCGACCCAGACCCCAGCACAGGGTTCTTGGATCTCTCGCAAGAAAGAATTCGGGGAAAGCCCATAAAGTGAAAGCAAGTTTATTAAGAAAGTAAAAGAATAGAAGTATGGTTACTCCTTAGGCAGAGCAGCCCCGAGGGCTGCTGTTTGGCTATTTTGATGGTTATTTCTTGACTATATGCTAAACAAGGGGTGGATTTTTCGTGAGTTTTCCGGGAAAGTGGTGGGCAATTCCTGGAGCTGAGGGTTCCTCCCCTTTTTAGAGCATACAGGGTAACATCCTGACCTTGTCATGGCATTTGTAAACTGTCATGGCCCTGGGTGGGAGTGTCTTTTAGTACCTAATGCATTATAATTAATGTATAATTTGCCGTGAGGACGATCAGAGGTCACTGTTGTCGCCATCTTGGTTTTGGTGGCATTTGTCCAGCTTTACTGCACCCTGTTTTATCAGCAGGGTCTTTGTGACCTGTATCTTGTGCTGACCTCCTGTCTTGTCGTGTGACTTAGAAAGCCTTAACCGTCTGGGAGTGCAGCCTAGTAGGTCTCAGCCTCATGTTACCCGGCCCCTGTTCAAGATGGAGTTACTCTCATTCCAACGCCTGTGATACCTGTGTTGGGTGAGATTTGGAAGTCAGGAGAGGTGCCATCCCCCCTGCGACCACATAACAGAGAGGTCGGTCATTTGTTGGGACGTCAGCATGATTGAGTGTTCAAGTCTAGCATATGCCTGAGACAGCTCCACTATGACTTGACCAGAAACGCAAAGGAAGCATGCAACACTTGGAAACCCAGGACGTGGGCGTCATCCTCATTCCGTTGTTAGTGCTAAGATGACTCAGTAGCATGGCACTTCTCCAGGTAGGAACCTGTAGGAAGGAGTGAGCTACGGGTGCAGAGGAACTGTCGCACCGTGTGGCTCTGCACGAAAGGCTCTTCTCTCTGGGATGAAGACGAGAGGAAGCCCAGCCAGCGAGGGCCCAGAACACCAGTTGGGGGATCCTCTGCCGCGCTTTGCCACAGCCGACACTCTGCCTCCTAGGTTCTCTCTTTTCCTGTTTCCTTCTTTCTTCTGCTTGCCCCTGAGTCTCAAAGACAGACACCAGCGTATCCTCTGAGTGCCCTCCATTGTCGCAAAAGCCAGATCCTCTCTCACATCTCTCTGATTCCCCGCAAGGGGTAAAGACCAGAGTTTTACTGGGAAACCTTCCCTTTCAGTTGGAAACAAAGGAGGGAAGGAAGAGAGGCATTCTCCTGCCGGGAAGGCGTGTCTAAGGCAGATCCTGCTGGCGGGGAGCACCGAGCGCTTGTTCCTGGGAGTGTGGAGCATGTGACATTCTAACATCCACCTTAGGAAATACAGGCAGTCGCTGACTTTGTGTGGGGAGCAGACAGGGGTCATCGTCCCATGTGCTTATCTCTGCCATCTTTTATGAAGGAAGTGAATCTGTTAATTCCCACACTAGCTTAGGGATCAGAACGATGTTGAACAAGCACTACCAAAGAATTCCACCACAAAACCGGAGCCTGAGATGCCACAGGAGGAGAGTGGAACCCGTAAAAACCTATATTTCATTGTCTAGCTATCCATGTATATTGTTTATCATTCATCCATCTACCCACCTGTCTATCTATGTTTATATACTTTTCCATCCATCCACCCACCTACCCCCCAACCCCTTCATCCATCCACCCACCCACCCTGTCATCCATCCATCCACCCACCCTGTCATCCGTCCATCCACCCACCCCTTCCTCCATCCATGCACCCACTCCCCCAGCCCCCTACTCCTTCATCCATCCACCCACCCCCCCACCCCTTCATCCATCCATCCATCCACCCATCCACCCATCCACTCACCTACCCCTTCATCCATCCATCCCTCCCTCCATCCATCCACCCACCCACCCCTTCATCCATCCACCCACCGTTTCATCCATCCACCCACCCCTTCATCCATCCATCCCTCCCTCCATCCAACCACCTACCCTTCCATCCATCCATCCATCCATCCACCCACCCACCCACCCATGCACTTATCCCTGTCTGTCTATATGGTCTACCTATTATGTATGTATGTATGTATGTATGTATCTGTTTATCCATTTATCCTTATCTATCATCTAAGTTGTCATTTATATATTTATATATCCATCTCTCTCCATCTCTTTATCTCTACGATCTTTTTATCTGTCTGCCTACCTGTTATCTATGTATTTATCTATCATCTATCTGTCATTCATGTACCAATCTATCCATCTACTTCCTATTTATCTGCTTATCCATCTATTTATCATCTGTCTTTCTATGTAACTGTTTACCTACCTACCTATCCATCTATCAATCATCTATCTACCTATTCATCTATCTGCTTTTCTATATATCTATCTATTTATCAATCATCTACCTACCTACCTACCTATCCATCTATCTCTACCTTTCTGTCTATCTAGCTATCAATCATCTACCTACCTACCGGCCTGTTGGTCTTTTGAATTTTCCATTACTCTTTGCTGAGACATGCCTACAAATCGTATAGAACCAAACTTCTCAATATGCACCCTAGCCCATTATGTCCTAGGCAAACGCAAAAGGTTAAAAATAACTTAGGCATATTGATCAGCATCCACCCAAGGAAAAGCACCACATTTTCCTTCGGTGATAACACTGACCACACGAGGGCAGCATTGCCTGAGGATCGTTGTATCCTGTAGTCTAATGGTTTTAAATAGAGTGAGGTTCGTGTGCCCCAAATTTTATTGATTATAGGATAGAATAGACTATTATTAGAATACAATATACTATTAGAACATAATATTGTTAGAATACAATATAGAATTATTAGACTATAATTAAAACAGAATATTAGTCTCGGTGTGCTGAATTTAAAAATACATAAAAATATATTTAAAAAGAATAGAATATTACACTCTTAGAATGACTGTATTAGAATTATATAAAGTTACCAGAATTGTTAATAGGCTATAACATTCTGTTGTATTCTAATATATTTAAATATAGGAATATTTAAATATATTAGAATACAATAGAATAGAAAATAACCTAATTATAATGTAATAAATCATTAGGCTAATTGAAAATGAATAATTAGGCCAGGCACCATGGCTCACTCCTGTAATCCCAACACTTTGGGAGGCCGAGGTGGGTCACCTGAGGTCAGGAGTTCGAGACCAGCCTGGCCGAAATGATAAAACCCTGTCTCTACTACACATCCAAAAAAAAGCCAGGCGTGGTGCCTGTAATCCTAGCTACTCGGGAGTCTGAGGCACGAGAATCGCTTGAACCTAGGAGGTGGGGAGGTTGCAGTGAGCCGAGATCGCACCACTGCACTGCAGCCTGGGCAGCAGAGGTGAGACTCCATCTCAAAAAGAAAAAAAAAAAAAAGAGAGAAAATGAATAATTAAATTAAATGAATAACCGTCTCCCAATCAAAGCCTAGTCTGCTGACCTGTGCATTTCATGAGGCAGGGAGCTATTGATGCACAGTAAGCCTATTTTTGTTTTCCTTTTTTCTAATTAGAGTCTATTTCTGGGTGAATATTGTTTTTTCAATTTCTCAGCAGCCCTGTGTCTCTTCACATGGGTGGGTGGTTTGAGAGTTATCAGCTTCGCGGACCCCAACTCTCCCAGGCATTCCTGTGCTCTTCCCCAGCTCCGGCCGGCCTGAGCTCGCCTGGGCCACCCCAAGCCTTCTCAGTCTCCTGCATCCCCTCCTGCCTGCAGTACATTTTCCTGGAAGCAGCTGCAGGTGTCCTGTCCACGTACCCATCAGCTGTGTCCCTATTCCCTGGGAGCCCGCTTGTTGCTTCCCGGACGACTGGAGCAGAATTGGAGGCTCGTTATCATATGAGGTTCTGAGATGGTCTGTCTGTGGGTTGTCCACCTCCCTTAGACAACAGCCTGGCCCCTCCTTGTCTTCCCACTGGTTTTTAAACATGCCAGGAAGCCTGACCTGTCCCCCTGCCCAAAGGCTGGCTTCCTTCCTCCTTCCTTCTTTTCTTTTTCCCTTTCCTTTCCTTCCCTTTCCTTTCCTTCCTCCCTCCCTCTCTCCTTCCTTCCTCTCTCCCTCTCTCCTTACTCCCTTCCCTTCTCTCTTCCCTTCTTCCTTCCCTTCTTCCTTTCCTTCTTCCTTTTCCTTTTCCCTTTCCGTCTTCCTTTCCCCTTTCCCCTTTTTCCTTTTTCCTTTCCTTTCGTTTCCTTTCCTTCTTCCTTTCCTTTCTGTTCCACCTTGCTCTGTCACCCAGGCCGGAGTGCAATGGCACAATCTTGGCTCACTGTAACCTCTGCTTTCTTGTCTCGCTCTGTCACCCAGGCTGGACTGCAGTGGCGCAAATCTTGGCTCACTGCAACCTCTGCTTCCCAGGTTCAAGCAATTCTCCTTCGTCAGCCTCCTGAGTAGCTGGGATTACAGGTGTGCGCCACCACGCCCAGCTAATTTTTGTATTTTTAGTAGAGAGGGGGTTTCACCATATTGGCCAGGCTGGCCTCAAACTCCTGACCTCAAGTGATCCACCTGCCTCGGCCTCCCAAAGTGCTGGGATTACAGGCGTGAGCCACCCCACCCTGCCAGGGCTGGCCCTTTCTCTTCCACTGCACATGCTGCAGGCTCACCTGTCACCTGCTCCCACAGCCCTCTGGGGCCTCCCCTGTTCTCCTGGGCCATGCCCTGTCCGACCAGCCCATCTGTTTTCTTTCTACTGATTAGCAGCTCTGAAACCATCTACATTTTGTATGTGTTGACTGCCTCTGAGAGCAGTGCTCCCAAACTGCTCTCCTCACCTCCTTGAACCCAGAAACTTCTGGTGGCTGGAGGAAGGGCCTTGCTGCACATACAAGTGGAGCCGGCCTGCAGTCAGAGTCCTCCTGCTCCCTTCGCAGCCCGTGTCTGCACCTTTCCTGTCGCAGCTCCATTTGCTGGATTCCCACTGTTAGCAGGATGAAGTGAGGCTGTGCCTTGTCTGTTATTGCTTTAAGTGATTATCTCAATCTTCCACTAAGCACAGGGAAAACCATCTATTTGGTAAAATCCGGCATGTGATTAGGAAGGAGATCATATCATGATGCAGATTTTATTTTCATGGAATGAGACACGTTTAGGTCAGATGAAAATTGTGTGGCACATTCTGGAACAAAATCACTCATGCAGTTTCCAAGGACCCAAGCTCAGCTCCGATTTCTTCCATCCTATTCTCTTTCCTCATCCATTTCTGTGTTTTTATTCTCCCAGAGAGTTTAACTCAAGAGTCAGGTAAAGGCTGGACGTGGTGGCTCATGCCTGTCATCCCAGCACTTTGGGAGGCTGAGACAGAAGAATTGCTTAAGCCCAAGAGTTCAAGACCAGCCTGGGCAACATAGTGGGACCCCATCTCTACAAAAAATAAAAATAAAAGGAGCTGGGTGTGGTTGTATGTCCCTGTAGTCCCAGCTACTCGGGAGGCTGAGGTGGGAGGATTGCTTCAGCCCAGGAAGTCGAGGCTGCAGTGAGCTGAGATTGCACCAGTGCACATCAGCTTGGGTAACAGAGCAAGACACTGTCTCAGAAAAAAAAAAACAAAAAAAAAATCAGCTAAGGCATCAAGAACAAAACACAGGGACACACAAGACATACAGCAGAGTGCAGGGTAAGAGAAAGCCCCCGGGCCATCTTGTCTTAGTTATGACAGCAGTGATTCTCAAAGTGGCATCCCAGAGGACTATGGGGTTCCTGAAGTGTGTCTTAGCAGATGAGTGAGATCATTTTTCCAACGACACATCTGAATAGTGATGAATTTTCTTCATAGGTGTCAACTAAGACAATACAGCATAGCAGACAGGGTGCAGAAGATGCTAGAGAAGGTGGAATCTGTCTGCAGTGGAGCCTCTTCCACGGGGAGCATTAGGCATTGTGCAGTGGTTCTCAAACATGTTGGCCTCGGGAACCCTTCAACACACAGCTCAAAGTTATTAACAACCCACAGAACTTTCGTTTCTGTGTGTTACAGCTGTCCACGCTGACTACACTTGAAATTAAAGTAGAGACTGAAATATGAATAAACAGAATACATAAATAATATATATGAGAAGTTAAGTAATAATCAGAGGAGAACATAAATGGCATTTTTAAATGAAAAAAATGTGTAACCACACTTTCTAGAATTAAAACCATTCAGGCTGGGCATGGTGGCTCACGCCTGTAATCCTAGCACTTCAGGAGGCTGAGGTGGGAGGATCACTTGAGCCCAGGAGTTGGAGGCCAGCCTGGGCAACATAGTGAGACCCCATTTCTACAAAAAATAAAATGAAATAAATAAACCAATTAGCCGAGCATGACGGTGCACGCACGTGGTCCCAGTACTTTGGGAGGCTGAGGCGGGAGGATCACTGAGGCTGGGAGGTCAAAGCTGCAGTGAGCTGTGGTCTCATCACTGCACTCCAGCCTGGGCGACAGAGAGACCCTGTCTCTAAAAAGAGAGAAAACATTCGTGAGGAGGTTGGCCGTATTTTCTGGGTTTTGCGAATCTCTTTAGTGTCCAGCTTTCACAAGGGCTGCTGGCCTCTCCTCCCTTTGTCTGCAGCCTGTCTACTGTGCTGCGTAGCACGTTGTTTAGTTGAGGCATAGGAAGAAAATTCATCCCTATTCTCAACTGGAGTCAGAAAAATGACCTCACCCATCCCTAAATTGAGGTCGGGAAGCCACCCTGGGACTCCACTTTGAGAGCCACTGCTGTGATGCCCAAGTCAACGTGCCCGGGGCTGTATTTTCACCCTCCACTCTGCCCCAACCCTCACACGCCCCAGTGCTTGCTCCTTCCGCTTTCTCTGGCCCTCAAGTTCCCCTTTCTCATCTCCCACCTCAGCCACCCTGGTTTGTCTGAGGAGCACAGATTTTACATTTATTTATTAGTTATTATTATTTTTTTCTTTAGAGGGACCCTTGCTCTGTCACCCAGGCTGGAGTGTAGTGGGGCGATCTCGGCTCACTGCAACCTCTGCCTCCTGGGTTCAAGCAATTCTCCTGCCTCAGCCTGCCGAGTAGCTGGGGTGACAGGTGCACGCCACCGTGCCTGGCTAATTTTTGTATTTTTAGTACAGATGGGGTTTCACCATGTTGGCCAGCCTGCTCTCAAACTCCTGACCTCGAGTGATTCACCTGCCTCAGCCTCACAAAGTGCTGGGATTACAGGCGTGAGCCACCACGCCTGGCCTAAATTTTACTTTTTAGTCTGAAGGTATCGGGACAAGGATTTTAGAGGAAGAAGTCAAGGTGGGGAGAAATTCTAGTGAAATTCTGGTGACGAGTTTCTTCTTTTCTCTGAAACCCTCTGCCTTCCTTTTCTTGAATGCATTTCCAAAGCACCTGTCTTCCAAGGCCAGCCCCAGTCTTCAGAACTGGGGCAGGTAGTGTGTCAGCTGATAGTTTAGGAGGGTGTTTTTCCAGCTGAGTAGGACGGAGAACATCAGCTCACAGCGCCCAGGGTATCTCTGCCTGCACCATCCACTTTACTGGAAGATGTAGATAGGCGGAATGGTTACATTCAAATTTTACTGGCAAATGATAGAGCTAGTGGCACAATTGGCGTGAATTTTTTTCATTTTTCTTTTTTTGTTTTTGCAGACAGTTTTGCTCTGTTGCGCAGTCAGGAGTGCAGTGGTGCAGTCACAGCTCACTGCAGCCTGGACCTCCTGGGCTCAAGCAAACCCCCCACCTCCACCTCCTGAGTAGCTGGGATGACAGGCACACGTCACTGTACCTGGCTAATTTTTAAAAAATTTTTTGTAGAGATAGGGTCTTGCTATGTTACCCAGGCTAATTTCAAATTCCTAGGCTCAAGTGATCCACCTGCCTCGGCCTCCCAAAGTGCTGGGATGACAGCCGTGAGCCACTGCATGAGCGTTTCTTTTTTTTTTCTTTTGAGATAGGGTCTTGTTCTGTGTCCAGATTGGAATGCAGTGTTGCAGTCATAGCTTACTGAAGCCTCGACCTCCTGGGCTCAAGCGATCCTCCTGCCTCAGTCTCCTGGGACTACAGAGGCTGTAGCTGGGAACACAGGCACACACCAGCACGTCCAGATAATTTTTAAATTTTTTGTAGAGACGAGGTCTCACTGTGTTGTCCAGGCTGGTCTTGAACTCCTGGGTTCAAGCATTCCTCCCACGTTGGCCTCCCCAAATGCTGGGATGACAGGCATGAGCCACTGTGCCTAGCCTGGGCATGAATTTTTCAGGTGAAAATCTCGAGCTTGCATTCATGCTGATTAGCAGATTGTCCTTGCAAGTATAGCTGTCACCACAGATCAATTTAACTTGCTTAATAATGCCAAATGCCATATAAAGAGAATTTGTTCTCCACTTGGTAAGAATTGGAAGCAGTGTGTATGTTTAGAGACAGAAATTTGAGGGTTTCAGAGGGCACTGCCCAGGCGTCCAGGGGAGTGCTCTTTCTCAGACACACACACACACTGTCTCTGCTTTTTCTTTCAGGCAAGATCATCAGTTAGTGCTCACTTATTACTTATTTTTTTCCGCTTATTAATACCTTTCTCATGATCTTATGTAATGTCTACTGTCCAAGAGCACTTTGTTTAATATTCTCCATAGATGTTTTTAGGTATGTATGACACATTTCCTCCTGGAGTTTAATGCTCCATTCCTGTATTTGTGCATTTCCCCGATCAAGTCACACAGCTGAATGTATTCAGGCAGGGTCGCCACGCAAACCCAGAGAGAAACAGGAATACAACTCCCCCAACTACTGTTGCAGAGAATGCTGCGGGCAGGTGAGGGAGGACGGGCTCAGGAGGTTGTTAACGTCTGAGGCGGCAGGGTTGGCACAGATCGGATGAGTGTCCCTACTCAGAGCTCTGCTTCCCAGCCTGGCCTGGGTGGTTTTTCAGTACATTGTGGTGGCTCGTAACTCCAGAACCAGCGGTCCAAAGAGTTACCCTATTGGAAAACTCACCTTCGTGCTAAAGTGCAAAACAAGCAACTGAAGTGTTATTTAAGAAGGAAGAAATGCTGTGTTAGGGCCGCGTCGCACACACCTAATCATTTACCTTTCTCTGGTAATTTTCATTTCCTCATGTAACCCACCCCCACTTCTCTGTCACCTCTCCCATTGATTTCCATTTTTGTACTTCATATTTCTCCTCTTTGTTTTTCTTTGAACTTTTCTTCACTGCAGTGTATTGGACAGTTCATGTGTGTAGTTCTACGTATGAATGTCCTGACACTGCTGTTAGAAACTACCACAGACTGGAAGGTTTAAACAAGAGAATTTTATCCTCTCTTAGTCCTGGAGACCAGAAGTTTGAGATCAAAGTGTCTCAGGACTGCGCTCCAGGGAAGGATCCTTTCTGCCTCTCCCAGTTCCTGGGGGCTCCAGGCATCCCTGGGCTTGTGGCCGCATCACTCCAGTCTCTGCCTCCACCTTCATGGGGCCTTCTCCTCTGTGTCTCTGTCTCCTCTTCAGTCTCTTAGAAGGAAGGACACCTGTCATTGGATTTAGGGCCACCCTAATCCAGGATGATCTCATCTCAAGATCCTTCAATTAACTCATCTGCAAAGACCCTATTGCCGAATAAGGTCTCATTCCAGGTCTGGGCATTAGGACGTGGACAGATCTTTCTGAGGGCCACAGTTCAATCCACTACAGATGGATCCAGTTCCCTCTGGAGGCTCTAGAGGAGGATCCTCCCTGCCTCTCCCAGCTCCTGGGGGCTCCAGGCGTCCCTGGGCTTGTGGCCACATCACTGCTGTCTCTGCCTCTGCCCCCATGTGGCCTTCTCCTCTGTGTGTGTGCCTCCTCTTGAGTCCCTTATGAGGATACCTGTCATTGGATTTGGGCCTACCCTATTCCAGGATGATCTCATCTGAAGCTCCTTAATTCTATCTGCAAAGACCCTGTTTCCCAATAAGGTCCCGTTCACAGGTTGTTGGGGCAAGATCATGGATGTGTCTTTTTGGGGACCTCTCATTCCACCCACTCCACTGAATTTTGTGAAGGTCAGGAAGTGATTTGGAATCTACAGGAGAATTATTTTTGCTCATGGACATTTCTGATAATCAATGAGGGTGTCATTTGAAAGCTCCATTTTATAAGGTATTTCCGTTGCTAGCATGCCTGAATTAGAATATCTTAAGTCAAAAGAAGCTAAATGGAAAACACGACTTTGAGCCAATATGAGTCTCTGTCCTGGTCAATATGAGAAAATCTCAGAAGTACAACTTGTGCCATGGACATGTAAGTGTCTAGTATACACTTACTGGTTGATGAAATGGTTTGGCTTTGTGTCCCCACCCAAATCTCATGTTTAAATGTAATCCCCAGTGTTGGAGGCGGGACCTGGTGAGAGGTGGTTGGATCATGGGGGTGGTTTCTGACAGTTTAGCAACATTGCCCTAGTACTGTCTCATGATAGAGTTCTCAGGAGATCTGATGATTTTAAAGTGTAGTACTTCCCCCTTTGCTCGCTGTCACTCATCTGCCACCATGTAAATGTGCCTTGCTTCCCCTTCGCCTTCCGCCATGATCGTAAGTTTCCTGAGGCCTCCCCAGCCATGCGGAACTGTGAGTCAACTCAATCTCTTTTCTTTTCTTTTCTTTCTTTTTTTTTTTGAGACAGAGTCTTGCTCTGTCGCCCGGGCTGGAGTGCAGTGGCGCGATCTCAGCTCACTGCAAGCTCCGCCTCCCGGGTTCACGCCATTCTCCTGCCTCAGCCTCCCGAGTGTCTGGGACTACAGGCTTCTGCCACCACGCCTGGTTAATTTTTTGTATTTTTAGTAGAGACAGGGTTTCACTGTGTTAGCCAGGATGGTCTCGATCTCCTTGACCTCATGATCCGCCCACCTTGGCCTCCCAAAGTGTTGGGATTACAGGCATGAGCCACCGCGCCTAGCCTAAATCTCTTTTCTTTATAAATTACCCAGTCTCAGGTAGTTCTTTATAGCAGACTGAAAATGGACTAATACAGTTGACTTCTAGATGTTCTTGGATTTATCTTGGTCTTTGCGGTTTTAAGTATATATATTTTTTAGTTTATTTCACATATTTTAAACATTTCTAGATATTAGTAAAGTCTGTTGGTTTCTGTAGCAGGACTGTAATCTTTTTACTACAGTCAACAAAGCATAGTATGACAATCTTGTTTTTACACATGCACCACTATTTTCAAGGCTGTATTTGCATGTATTTCTGTCTTTTTCCTGGCCTCCAGGGGTCAAGAAATGGTTTTCTTGGGGCAAAGAGCTTTGGTCAGCTTTGCAGACCACCCAGTCTCAGTTACAAGTACAGACTCTGCTCCTGCACCTTAAAAGCAGTCACATAGTGAGACCGCATCCCTATAGAAAGTCAAAAAATTAGCCAGGCGTGGTGGCACACACCTGTGGTCCCCGCTACATGGGAGCCTGAGGTGGGAGGATGGTCTCCTGGGGGAGGTCAAGGCTACAGTGAGCTATGATTGCACCACTGCACTCCAGCCTGGGTGACAGAGTCAAACCCTGTCTCAAAACAAAAGAAAAATATGATATCTCAGGCTCTTTCATTTGGCCTATACACATTTATTGAGCACCTGTTGTGTGCCACATACTGTTCCATGAATGAGGAATATAAAGAAATTCAGTGATGGGTGTGGTGGCTCCCATCTGTAGTCCCATTACTTTGGAAGGCTGAAGTGGGAGGATCACTTGAGCCCAAGAGTTTGAGACCAGCCTGGGCAACATAGTGAGACCTCGTCTCTACCAAAAATTAAAAACAAACAAACAAACAAACAAAAAACCCTGGCGTGGTGGTGCAGACCTGTAGCCCCAGCTGCTCAGGAGGCTGAAGTAGGAGCATAGCTTGACCCCTGGAGGTGAAGGCTGAGTGCACTGAGCCAGGATCACGCTGCATGCAGTACTCCAGCCTGGGGGCAACAGAGCAAGACCCTGTCTCAAAAAAAAAGTAGTTCACTGACATTCCCTTGCAGTTTATTGACGGTGCCTTATAGTGCCGTGCGAGCCGGCTCAGTACTGGGCTGGACAGAATCAGGTATTGCTTGTGCTGTGGGAAGCCTTGAGAAAGGTGTCCTGTTCTTGGCCATAGTGGCGTATTCACCACTGTAAACTTTATTTTAACAATGATTTTATATTTCATTTCATTTATGTACTCCATCTCGCGCTGTCACCCAGGCTGGAGTGCAGTGGCGCGATCTCAGTTCACTGCAACCTCTGCCTCTCAGGTTCAAGCCATTCTCCTGGCCCAGCCTCCTGAGTAGCTGAGATTACAAGCACCGGCGACCATGCCCAGCTGATTTTTGTATTTTTAGTAGAGACGGGTTTCACCATGTTGGCCAGGCTGGTCTGGAACTCCTGACCTAAAGTGACCTGCCTGCCTCAGCCTCTTAAAGTGTTGGGATTGCAGGCATCAGCCACAGCATCCGGCCTATTTTATATTTTATTGTATTTTGAGACAAGGTCTCACTCTGTCACCCAGGCTGGAGTGTGGTGGTGTGATCACAGCTCACTGCAGCCTTGACCTCCTGTGGTCAAGCGATCTTCCCCCCTCAGCCTCCCAAGTAGCTGGGACCACACATATGCACCACCACACTCAGCTAATTTTTTTTTGTAAGATGGGGTTTTGCCATATTTCCCAGGCTTATTTTATTTTTTAAATTGACACATAATAATTGTACATATTCGTGGGGTAGACAGTGATGCTTTGATACAAAGAATGGAGTAATCAGATCAGGGTAATTAGCATATCCATTTCAATTATTTACCATTTCTTTGTGTTAGGAACATTCAATATCTTCTATGTATTTGAAACTGTACTACATGTTATTGCTAATTATACTCACCCTACAAGACTATAGAACACTGGAACATATTCCTCCTATCTGCTTGTAATTTTGTATCCTTTAGCAAACCTCTCCCTATCTCTCACTTCTTCCCTTCCCAGCGTCTAGTATCCTCTGTTCTTCTTTATCCTTTCAGGAGATCAGCTTTTTTTTAGCTTTCGTGTATGAGTAAGCACAAGTGCCATTTAATGTTCTTTTCCTGGCTTATTTCACCTAACATAATGTCCTCCAGTTTCCTCCGTGTTGCTGCCAATCAGAGGATTGTATTCTTTTTCATGGCTGAATAGTATTCTACTGTGTGTAGATACCACCTTTTCTTTACCTATCTGCTCATCTGTTGACGGACACCTACGCTGATTCCCTATCTTGGCTGTTGTGAATAGTGCTGCAGTAAACATGGGTGTGCCGATGTCTCTCCAGTATCATGACTTCCTTTCCTTTGAACACATACCTAGTAATGTGATGGCTGGGTCACATGGGAGTTCTATTTCTAGTTTTTTGAGGAACTTCCATACTCTTCTCTATGGTAGCTCTACTAGTTTACATTCCCACCAACATTGCGTAAGAGTTCCCTTTTGGCCAGGCACAGTGGCTCACGCTGGTAATCCTGGCACTTTGAGAGACCAAGCTGGGTGGATCGCTTGAGCCCAGGACTTCAAGACCAGCCTAGGCAACATGGTGAAACCCCCGCTCTACAAAAAAAATACAAAAATTAGCTGGCATGGTGGCAGGTGCCTGTGATCCCAGCTACTTGGAAGGCTGAGGCAGGTTGATTGCTTGAGCCTGGGAGGCAGAGGTTGCAGTGAGCTGAGATTGCAGCGCTGCACTCCAGCCTGGGAGAGAGAGCAAGATCCTGTCTCAAAAAAAAAAAAAAAAAAAAAAAAAGAGTTCCCTTTTCTCCACATCCTCACCAGCATTTGTTATTTTTGTGTGTATGTGTCTTTTTTTAAAATTTTTTTTGAGACGGAGTTTCACTCTTGTTTCCCAGGCTGGAGTGCAATGGCATGATCTCGGCTCACTGCAACCTCCACCTTCCGGGTTCAAGTGATTCTCCTGCCTCAGCCTCCCAAGTAGCTGGGATTACAGACGCGTGCCACCACGCCTGGCTAATTTTTGTATTTTTAGTAGCGATGGGGTTTCACCATGTCGGCCAGACTGTTCTCAAACTCCTGACCTCAGGTTATCCACCCACCTCGGCCTCCCAAAGTGCTGGGATTACAGTGTCTTTTTGATAATAGCCATCTTAACTGGGTTGAGATGGTTGACACCTCATTGAGGTTTTGATTTGCATTTCCCTGATGATTAGTGACGTTGAGCATTTTTTTCATGTACCTGTTGGCCTTTTTCCATGTCTTCTTTTGAGAAATGCCTGTGAAGACCACCTGTCCATTTTTTAATTGGAGTGCTTATCTTTTCGCTTTTGAGACATTTGAGTTCTATGCTTGGTCATGGTGGTGGATTCACCCCGGTAAACATGAGAGAGCATTTCTGTCCAGTGTTTAGTGCGCAGTTAAGGAATGGGCTGGTGGCCCCTCTGAATAAGATGCTCAAAGGAGTTGCCTTCTGCTCAGCAGATGCCTCTCAAATGGTCTTTATATTCTCTCCAAGGGAGCTTCCCCTGCGTCGGGCTGTGGCACCCAGTGCCTTGCCTCTTAGATCCATCTGACTGTCACGTGCTTTCACATCGTGACAACTTCAATGTGCGGGGAAGAGCATGTGAAATAAATTATCTGCTGCCTGTGTTAAGCAGAAATAGCTATCATTACAAAGCAGGGATTTTTTTCCATGCTTACTCCACACTAAAAATACGTTTGTTTCTCTAACAGGTTTCCACCGTTTTTTGATGACAACCCGTTTGGCATTTATCAGAAAATTCTTGCAGGCAAAATAGATTTCCCCAGACATTTGGATTTCCATGTAAAGTAAGTAAACCGTTTGCCTCGTCATGAGGTGTGTTTATTTTTCAAGTGTCTAAAATCACCGTGAAAACACGCACTCAGCAGGATACCATATTGCGTTATTAAATGTGCTGCGCATAAACTATTTTGGACAGTTGTCTTTTCCACAAGAAAAAAAGATTTTAAGTTTTCTACTTTAATGATAGCTTCACATTTTAATGAGTCTTGGCCGTACTTTGTTCTTTTGGTGATATGTTGTATTTAAAATGAGCCAATGAACGAGTTTCATTGTATTTTATAAGAGAGCAGTTTTGCAGTTTGACAAGAAGAATCCTCCTAGTTCTGTGGCTTGCAGAACTGTTGATGGATTTAGCAGAGTTTTATCCTCTCTCCTGCTTAAATTACGCTCAACCTCTAAGTCCTTTTTAACATCAGCATTTTCAGTTCTGAGCATGTTGCTTCAAGAATATTTACAGTTGCTGGACATTGGCAACTTTGGATGCACGTTTTATAAAGGTCGTGGCAGTAGGGAAAAAATATATTATTTTCTTAAATATAAGAACGCGGCTGGGCGTGGTGGCTCACGCCTGTAATCCCAGCACTTTGGGAGGTCGAGGTGGGTGGAACACGAGGTCAGGAGATCGAGACCATCCTGGGAAACACGGTGAAACCTCGTCTCTACTGAAAATACAAAAAATTAGCCGGGTGTGGTGGTGGGCGCCTGTAGTCTCAGCTACTTGGGAGGCTGAGACAGCGGAATCGCTTGAACCCAGGAGGCGGAGGTTGCAGTGAGCTGAGATCGCGCCACTACATTCCAGCCTGGGTGACAGAGCAAGATTCTGTCTCAAAAAAAAAGAATGCTTTTGGTTTTCTGGCTACCTTACCCAATCTGGTCACCTGGTAGCCATTTTTACTGTAATAAGCACTGATTTCTGTTTGTTTCACTGTATTTTTCAGATGAGTTGATGGGTGCACCAGCCCCCCGGGCACAAACTAGAGCTAAATGCATCTAGTTGAGAATTCAACTTTTCTTTTCCATGGTCTATTTTCTTATGAGCCGGTGGAAGTTCAGTTCAGAGAAGACTTATTTCAGGGCGATGGAGCAGGTTGTTTTGAATATGCCCCTTATGGGGCCACTGGCTACGTTCAGTTGAATTTCTTGGTGGTGAATGCACCCCATCCTGACCAGAGGTTCTTAGTCTGAACAGAAGATAAGGTCATGTTTTATTGGCTTGAGCGTGTGTTGTGTTTGACACACTAAGAGGCAGGCTTTAAAAGACTTTAGCAAGAAAACGAGGCTCCGCTTAACAATGAGTCGCCTAGAAGGGACACCCTGTCCAGTGAATGGTAAGACAGGGAGGTGTCAGGGGAAAGAGCACCTCAGAAGCCGACTGCTCTGGAAGGAGTTAGAAAGGATTATATAGAACCTCTCCCTCAGGCCCCAAATCCCATCTGAGTTGAGTGACATTATATCAAGTGGATGGCAAAGCACTTCTATGATCGAGTTTGGCCAGGTGAGGTGCTCATGCCGGTAATCCCAGCACTTCAGGAGCCGGAGGTGGGGGGATTGCTTGGGGCCAATCCAATAGTTTGAGGCCAGCCTGGACAATGTAGCAAGACCCCATGTCTACAAAAAATTAAAAAATTAGTTGGGCATCATAGCAAGTGCCTGTAGTCCCAGCTACTAGGGAGGCTGAGATGGGAGGACTGCTTGAGCCCAGGAAGTCGAGGCTGCAGTGACCTATGATTGCACCACTGCACTCCAGACTGGATGAAAGAGTGAAACCCTGTGTCAAAAAAAGAAAAAAAAATTAAAATTAAAAAATATAATTATATATATATATATATATGGAGGGGGGGTTCCAATGTTCTGTGGAAACAACAACAAAAAAAGGAATTGCAGAAATAGAACAAACCAGAAGCGTAATCAAAGTCTGGTCTCTTGCCACCTGTCCTTTCTCTCCTAGTTTATCTTCTTTGAGAGCAGTGACCATCTTGGTACTGTCTGATCTAACATGCCTCTCTTTATGCAGCTCCCAGCCCCTTCCATTGTTCCCCACAGTGCCCCTGTTTCTTTACATACCCAGTGTGGGTCCAGCAAGAGCAGAAACAGTGATAGATAGAAGTGAACTGATAGTTGACTTGTTCCCATTATTTGTTAAATCTTATCAAATTGGCTGAGAAGCAAGACCTCAATGACTCATATCTTTCCTGTTTTTGGTAGAGATGGGTATGGGGATCTTGCTGCATTACCTAGGCTGCTTTTGAACTCCTGGGCTCAACTGATCCTCCTGCCTTGTCCTCCCCAAGTGTTGGGATTACAGGCGTGAACCACTGCACCTGGCCTTAATCATGCATTTTCTTATCCAAATCACTGTCCCTGGTTGTCCATGATGCTAGAATTTTGATTCTCAGCTTTTTAAAGTCATATGTTGGTTCCTGCAACTTTTATCATTTGACCAGGTAAACATGTCGCCTGGGCAAATGGCACATCAGGATTGACATTCCTTATAGAAATAAATATCATTTAAAACAAAACACCAAAACAAAGCTTTGGGACTTGTTGCCAATTCAGTAGAGGTATTATCTGCCGGTGTTTTTTACAACACCTGAAAGTACCTGCATCTGAGAGGAGCCAGCTGGTGCCAGGATCGTAAATAAAATGTAGAATTTTGGCTACAGTGCATCAAAAGAGTGCCGGCAGATGTGTCACTTATCCCGGGGTCAAGGGACCCATCTACAGCTGTGGACACTTCTGTTGTTCCTTTATAGGGCTTTGCGTCTTCAGGGGCCCCTTGTCATCCATACTCTTTACTTTCTAGACTGCTTTATAAGAGTTTGCTTTGGTATTTTACTTTTTCTTTTAAAGAGATGGGTGTCTTGCTCTGTCACCCAGGCTGGAGTGCAGTGGCACAATCATAGCTCACTGCAGCCTCGACATCCTGGGCTCGAATGATGCTCCCACCTCAGCCTCCCGAGTAACTGGTGCTACAGGCATGCACCACCATGCCTGGCCAATGTTTTGATTTTTTGTAGAAATGGGGGTCTTAGTATGTTGCCCATGCTGGTCTCGAACTCTTGGTCTCAAGTGGTCTTCCCACTTCAGCCCCCTGCATAGCTGGGATTACAAGCCACTGTCCTGTATTTTAAATAAATCTTCATTTTCTTACATGCCAAACACCAAAAAAATTTAAAAAAAAATTCAAGGTCATCAAGCACTTTGTTTTCTTACATGACACACACACACACACACACACACACACACACACACACATTGAAATTTATCAGGTGATCACCAAAACATTCTGAAATAAACATAGGGCTTTTTTTCCCCCTATGATTTACACCACTGCCTGCCCCATTAGCGTACACACTTAAAGCTGATTGGACTGGGATTCTAAGAAAACAGAGGTTTATCTAAAATATAAAAGCATAAATAAACCTGTCTTAGAATTGCACTGCAGTGAGCTTTAAGTTTAAGTATGTGTGGTAAGGGGGCAGGCAGTGGTGTACATCACATGGGGGACGAAGCCCCACATTTATTTGGGAATGTTTTGGGAGTATAGTGTTTGATAACCTTGATTTTTTTTTGGCAGAGGGGAGCATGTCAAAATAATGGAGAAACTCACTAAGTAGTGAAAAGTTTTCTAACTTTGGGGTGATTTTTATATTCCCCACCCTGCTCAAAGCTTTTCAGCCTTACAGGATGGATACAATAATCCTAGCCTTAGGTGGGCGGACAGATGGTGTCTGAGTTTTACTTTGAGGCAGAGAAGCGGTGAAGTCTGACAAGCATCCCATCCTAATTCAGAAAGCGTGGTGGCAGGAAACTGTAAAATTTCCGATCAGACAGCACTGGCGAGATTCACAATCTAGATGGTGGAGTCTGACCCTAGGACGTCACCTGGCTTGTCAGAGTCTCCACAGTCCGTCACAGAACCTGGGAGTGGCCCAGTCCAAGTTCGTGCTACTTACCTTGGGGCATAGTTTATGCCGGGTGGGAGTGGCCCAGTCCAAGTTCGTGCTACTTACCTTGGGGCATAGTTTATGCCGGGAAAGCCTAGACGCTTACACCGGGGTCATGGGTATTGGATTGTTTTGGAGGACTTCAATATATTATATTATTATATCATATTATGTATATTATTATACATAATATACTCTGTGTATTGTATGTGTACACACAGACACACATGATCATTTCTACTTCCATAAATATGCATCTTTTAGAACTCACCTAATCTGGAAGTCTTCAACATCATCTCCAACTACCCATCCTAATTGAACCAGCTTGCTGTTTTTTGTTGTTGTTGTTGTTGTTTGTTTTTATTTTTTTTTGAGACTCAGTCTACCTCTGTCACCCAGACTGGAGTGCAGTGGCTCAGTCTCAGCTCACTGCAACCTTCGCCTTCTGGGTTCAAGCGGTTCTTCTGCCTCAGCCTCCCAAGTAGCTGGGACCACAGTTGTGTGCCAGCATGCCCAGCGATTTTTTTTTTTTTTTTTTTTTTTTTGTAGAGATGGGGTTTCACCATGTTGGCCAGGCTGGCCTCCAACTCCTCACATCAAGTGATCCACCCGCCTCGGCCTCCCCAAAGTGCTGGGATTACAGGTGTGAGCCAGTGTGCCCAACCTCCCCACCTGCTGTACTTCTGACATGGTCTGTTATTTAAAAGGAAGATTCCAAGTGAAGAAGCAGACTTAGGAGACTCATCCTAATGTGTGTGCTTATGGGAAAGCCAGCCTTTTGAAACAGGAATCCCATCAATAAGCAGACGCCCAGGGCAGCTTGATGTTGGTGAAAGCAGATGTCTTCTGTTTTGCAGGGACAGCCTGACAGGCATGTAAGTGTCTGGATCCTCCCCGCAGGCACATATAAATTTCACCCTTTTCTACTCAAAGGTGTATTTTCTTTACAAAGATGTAATCAACCCCCTTCCCTTAGCTTCAGCCTTGCATGGGGCAACCCAGCCTCGCATAGGTTATTTAAGAGCCGGTGATGGTAGGAAATAAGCACTAGAAAGTGTTTTGCCAAAGTGGAAATTGAACTGCGGTCCTCATGTCAGATAGATCTTATCTCTGTTGCCATGCTGCATTTGCTGATGTTGATGTATAACCTGTGTACTGTCTTTTTTGTCTCCTCCCCCAACATAGAGACCTCATTAAGAAACTGCTCGTGGTTGACAGAACAAGGCGATTAGGGAACATGAAGGTCAGTATTTGATCCCGCAGGTGTTCAGTGGTACCCGATGTGCGTGTCTGCCATCTAACACCCACATTGGCATGTGCAGATATAAACCAAGGCTTAGCGGTCATATTTAATCACTGCCCAAATTTCAAATCTGGTGTTTTATGTATTTTTTTAAATTTTACTTGAAACTGCCAAGAAAGATCTATCAAATCTGGGTTTCTGGGCCCACAACGTCAAACTGGGTCTACACCGTATCTCCCGTCCCCTCCAGCAAGGTTAATAGAGCAATAACAATGTATAAGTTATTACTCATTATTTTGTTTACTTATTTATTTTATTTTTTAAACAGCTTTACGGAGAGTGAATTCACACGCCATGCCATTTAGCCATCTAAAATGTGCGATTCGGTGGCTTTTAGTATACACCCGATTATGTACAGCCACCCCCGTGGTTAATCTTAGAACATCTTCATCAGCTCAAAAAAAGAAACCCTGCACCCTTCAGTTATCACTGTGCTATTCTTTCATCCTCTCTTGCCCTAAGCCAGCGGTCCCCAACCTTTTTGGCACCAGGGGCCAGTTTTGTGGAAGACAATTTTTCTACAGACCACACAACCTAAATCCCTTACTTGCGCAGTTCACAACAGGGTGTGTGCTCCTATGAGAATCTAATGCCACCACTGATGTGACAGGAGGCGGAGCTCAGGTGTTAATGCCAGCCATGGGGAGCAGCTGTCAGTACAGGTGAAGCTTCGCTCACCTGCCTGCTGCTCACCTCCTGCTGTGTGGCCCATTTTGGTTCCTCATAGGCCGTGGACCACTACCAGTTTGTGGCCCAGGGGTTGGGGACCCCTACCCTAAGCAGCCACTAATCTACTGACTTTCTCTGTAGGGTTCGGTATTCTGGGCTCTGCTAAAAATGGCCCTGCTAAAAATGGAATTGTACAAAATGTAAGCTTTTGCCTCTGGCTTCTTTCTCTGAGCATGATGTCTTCAAGGTTCATCCAGCCTGTAGCCTGTGTCAGAGCTTCCTTCCTTTTCCTGAGCGCATAGTATTCGATTGTGTGGGCGGACCTTGTTTTGTTCATCCGTTCATCTATGGATGGACCTCTGGGCTGTTTCCACCTTTTGGCTTTTGGGAATGCTTCTGTCATGGACCTGGGAGTATGTGTTTTATGTGCGCAGGTGATGATTTTAAAAGTTGTGCAGCAGGTACGATTTCCACAAACTTTTTGTGTGGAGGCAAGTACATAATTGACAAACAGACTCTTGCATAAGTAGTATGATACCTTATATGTGTGTTTTGGCATCCCTGAATTTGACAGAATTCATGGACTTTTTGTTGGCCATTTCTAGCTCTGGACAACCTCGGAGGGACTTCTACATGGAGGAACTTCCATATCCGTCTTGACCCTATAAATTCCAGTCTGGAGAGACACAGTACACCAGGGTGTGAGGCTTGAACCACTTGGCTCTCTTGGGGCCCTCTGTGTAGTTTAGGAGTCTCCAGTGGCTGCCATAAGAACTGACCACAAACTAGGGGCTTAAACAACAGGAATTTCTGCTCTCCCCATCCTGGAGACGAGGAGTCTGAGATCAAGGTGTCTCAGGCCTCCAGAGGCTCTAGGGGAGGATCATTCTTGCCTCTCCCAGCCCCTGGAGGCTCCAGGCATCCCTGGGCTTCTGGCCGCATCACTCCAGTCTCTGTCCTTGTTCACGTGGCCTTCTCTGTGTCTGTGTCTCCTGTCTCTCAGAAGGATGCCTGTCATTGGGTTTAGGGTCATCCTAATGCAGGATTATCTCTTCTCAAGAGCCTTCCCTTAATTACATTTACAAAGACGCTATTTGCATGTAGGGTTCCATTCCCAGGTACTGGGAGTCAGGACATGGGCATATATTTTGGGGGCCACTGCCCAATGTGTGATAATTGTGTCTACTTCCTGCTAGAGGTTCTGAGGGGGATCCTTCCTGCCTCTCCCAGCTCCTGGGGGCTCCAGGCATCCCTGGGCTTGTGGCCACATCACTGCAGTCTCCACCTCCATTTTCACAAGGCCTTCTCCTCTGTGTTTGTGTCTCCTCTTCTGTCTCTTATGAGGACACCTGCCACTGGATTTAGGGCCCACCCTACTCCAGGATGATGTCATCTCAAGAACCTTAATTTAGTTACATCTGCAAAGACCCTATTTCCAAATAAAGTGATATTCAAGGCATTGGGGGATAGGATGTGCACATGTCTTTTTGAGGGACATTGTTTACCCTGTAACTGTAGTCAAACTTCTGTCCTTTACATTATTTGTAGACAGGGGCCGATACCTTCAGGTCTCCAAGGAGCCTGTCCAGCCAGGTTGCACGGTGTGGACTCATCTGTGCCACGGCTCTTCATAAGATTGGATGGGTCCTGTGTTAATGCCACAGCCATTTAGAAAAGAGCTGGGTCTCTTGCCAGGACTGCAGGGAATTACAGATGACCCATATCTAGAATCTGCTGGGAATGGCGTAGTGACCATCATAGGTACCTTCCAAGGGGGGAAAAACAAGTTTCCCAATCAAAGGAATTGGGGAAAAGCTCACAAACTCCCAAGCTAGGTCTTAAAGTCTAGTTAATTCTCCTGATATGGAGATAAACTGAAAGAGACTCAAGAAAACACTGACTTTATTTTATTTTTTTTAAAATGAACACATGAAAATGGTATTATTTAGCATGTACAACATGAAGTTTTGAAATATGTACCCATTGTGGAATGGTCCATTGAGTTCATTAACATATGCATTACCTCACATAATTACCATTTATTTGTGGTGAGAACACTTAAGATCTACTCTTTGAAAAAAATTGTTTTTAAGAGATGGGGTCTTGATGTGTTGCCCAGGCTGGTCTCGAGCTCCTGAGCTCACGGGATCCATGCACCTTGGCCTCACAAAGTGCTAGGATTACAGGCAAGAGCCACTGCACCCAGCAAGATCTACTCTTCTAGAGATTCTTGAGAATACATCATGAGTTATAGTCACCGAGCTGTGCAAGCGACCGACTGAACTTGTTCCTCCTGTGTCTCTCACTTTGTCTCTTTTGACCAATGACTTCCCATCTCAGCCCCTTCCCAGCCCCTGGTATCCACCATTCTACTCTCTGCTTCTATGAGTTCAACTTTTTTAGATTTCCCATATAAGTGAGATTAGGTGGTATTTGTCTCTCTCTACCTGGCTTATTTCTCTTTCTCTCTCTCTTTTTTTTTTTTTGTTTTTCAGACAGAGCAAGGTGGAGGTTGCAGTGAGCCAAGATGGTGCCACTGCCCTCCAGCCTGGATGACAGAGTGAAACTCTGTCCATTGCCCGCCCTCCCCCCCCAAAAAAACATAGAGTATAGTAAATAGATAAACCAGGGACATAGTCATTTATTATCATTACCGAGTATTAGATGCTGTAGATAACGTACGTGTTAGACTGTTATACGCCTGGCAGTGTAACAGGAGGGATGCATTGTCCTATGGTTACAATGGCCATGACGTCACTAGGGGATAGGAGTTTTTAAGATCATTATAATCTTACGGGAGCACCACTGTATATGTCATCCATTGTTGACTGAAGCATCATTTTGAGGCTCATGACTGTAGATACACACCCACACACACACTTTTTTTATTTTTATTTTTTCAAGACAGGGTCTTGCTCTGTCATGCAGGCTGGAGTGCAGTGGTGCGACCACAGCTCACTGCAGCCTTGACCTCCTGGACTCAAGTGATCCTCCCATCTCCGCCTCCTGAGTAGCTGGGACTACATGCACGCACCACCACGGCTGGCCAATTTTTATATTTTTTTGTAGAGACCAGGTCTTACTTTGTTGCCCAGGTTAGTCTCAAACTCCTGGGTTCAAGCAGCCCTCCTGCCTCGGCCTCCCAAAGTGCTGGAATATAAACGTGAGCCACTGCTCCCACCCCCTCACACACACTTTATATAACACACACACACACACACACAAACACACACACTAGTTTGGATACTAATGTGAATCTCAGTATATACATATAGTTTATACTCTACATATAAAATGTGTAAAGTACATATGTATATGTGTGTACATATATAATATATGTGTATATATTAACATGTGTATGTGTATAAGTATGTATATATGTGTATATATTAACATGTGTATGTATATAAGTATGTGTATATATAAATATATGTGTGTATATATTAACGTGTATGTGTATAAGTATGTATGTATTAACGTGTGTATGTATCTAAGTATGTGTATATGTGTGTATATATTAATGTGTGTATGTGTATAAGTATGTGTATATATTAACATGCGTATGTATAGAAGTATGTGTATTTATCAATATATGTGTGTATATATGTATGTGTGTGTATATATTACTATGTATGCATGTGAGTATATACAGACACACACATCCTTTAGTATCCAAATTAGAATTTTATCTGATGGATAAAATTTATTTTATTTTATTCTCTTATTTTATTCACAGCACTCTTATTTATTCTTATTCACAACATTGCTGAAGGTAAAACTCAACATCTATTATTTGTTGCCTGACTTAGCTATAGATCAAAAATACCTGTTTTGCAATAAGAAAAAGAAAAAGTTGTCAAAACAACTGGATGGGAAAACAATAGAAAAAATTCACATTACTGTTTCCTTTTGAAGATATGGTCGTGGACGTATTCCTCTTTAAGGATAAGAAATTTAAAACTACAGAAATGCTAACTGATAGACGTGTTAAATTCAGACGTACTGGCTTCTGTTTCGTGGAACCTACGTTTATTTCTTCTGCTGTCCCACATTTAATTGATAACAACGTCACTACAAGTATAAAAAAAGGAAGCAGAGTGAGGTTTACGGATGAGCACTTGGGAGGGATTTCAGAGGTCCTGATGGCCGCAGTGTGAGCCAGCCGATGCCTGGTGCTACCCTTGAGCATGAAGCAGGCCGCCTTGAATGCCTGTTGTTAATTCCCAGGCCATGCAATGTCGTTCCTAAGGTCTCTTAAATTGGACATCCTTGGTTTGAGTTCCCAGTCTTGTTATTTACTTGCTGGGTCCTACTGAGCAAATTAACATCATTCAGTGAACCCTGGTTTCTATGTCTGTAAAATACTGAGTAAGTTTGCCAAGATGAAAACAGGAGACAAACTGAGAAATTACTGGGTGTCCAGTTTTATGTCAAGAGATGGAATCGTATTTACCTTTTTCGTCTTTGGTCCGGAATGCAAATGCATCGCACAGGAGCAGAATGACTGGATTTGTTTCTGCAACAAAAAAGGGCAAACAAAACACTAACAGCTTTGCTTGCAGGTTTTCCTAGCAGCTCACCCTCCAGGCACAGTTCTCCAAAATGCAGCAAACTTGTTCCGTGTGTTTCAATACTAAAATAATGTAGAGATGATTTGGGGTATTTTTCTTTCCTGCCCTGTCAAAATTCTGTATACTGACGACACGTGTTGTTTCTTTTGAAGAACGGGGCTAATGATGTGAAACGTCATCGGTGGTTCCGCTCCGTGGACTGGGAAGCTGTTCCGCAGAGAAAACTGAAGGTACAACACATATCAGTGGGTGACTCAGTATGCCCGAGCTCTCCCATTAACAGGGACTGCCTCTGAATCCTGGGACTTCTTTATTGATGGCTGACCTGTAATTAATTTATATAATACAACTATTTGTCTAAAACCGTTCATAAGCCAAGTTCCCCACTCTATGAGTGTCTTAGTGCTAACCATCTACCTAGCTCCCACAAAGGCAGGAGCCACCACACCCAGTCATATACCACATGTTCTTTGTCCATTCATCCCTGGATGGACACTTATCCCAGATTTTGAAGCAGATTTTAGGAGACCTGGCCTGATTCCTGACTAGCTCTGTGACTGCTAAACCCCACTCCCTCCTCTGTAGTGGAAAGCGGTGAACAGGATTACAGAGATAAGCAAGTGTCTAGCACCATGGTCATCGTTCAGTGATGGTGGTGTATTACATGGAGAATATTCTTTGGAACGTTTCTGGCCAAACTGCCTATTTTTAAACATCTGGCTTTTTGGCTGGGTGCTGTGACTCACGCCTATAATTCCAGTACTTTGAGAGGCCAACTCAGGCAGATCACTGGAACCCAGGAGTTTGAGACTAGCCTGGGCAATATGGTGAAATCCCGTGTCTACAAAAAATACAAAAATTAGCCGGGCGTGGTGGCATACGCTTGTGGTACCAGCTACTTGGGAGGCTGAGGCACAAGAATTGCTTGATACCAGGAGGCGGAGCTTGCAGTGAGCCAAGATTACGCCACTGCACTCCAGCCTGGGCGACAGAGCCAGACCCTGTCTCAAAAAAAAAAAAAAAAAAAAAAAAAATCTGGCATTTTTTTCAATGTATAATACTTGTCCATTTTATAAATGAGGAGACTGTGCTCAGAGAAGTTAAGCCGTGTGTGGAAGGTTACACCGCTGCTAAGCAGTATAACTATCACATGTACATATTTATGGAGGTACATGTTATATTTTGATGCACGCATAGAATGTGTAATGATCAACTGAGAGTAATCAGGGTATCCATCAGCTCAAACATTTATCATTTTTATGGGTTGGGAATATTGCAAATCTTCTAGCTATTCTGAAATATACAATATATTGTTAACTCTGGCCACCCAACTATGCTATCAAACACTGGAACTTATTCCTTTTATCTAACATTATGTTTATACAATATTTCTTCATCTCCCCTTCATCCCCTACCCATACACACTTCCCACCCTCTGGTAACTATCATTCTACTCTCAACCTTCATGACATCAATTTTTTTAGCTCCCACATATGAGTGGGAACATGCTGTGTTTCTCATTCTGCATCTGGCTTAGTTTATTATTTATTATTTATTTTTTGAGACAGCGTCTTGCTCTGTTGCCCAGGCTGGAGTGCAGTGGCACGATCTTGCTCACTGCAGCCTCCACCTCCTGGCTACAAGCAATTCTCATGCCTCAGCCTCCTGAGTAGCTGGGATTACAGACACCCAGCTAATTTTGGTATTTTTACTAGAGACGGGGTTTCACCATGTTGGCCAGGCTGGTCTCAATCTCCTAACCTCAAGTGATCCACCAGCCTTGGTCTCTCAAAGTGCTGGGATTACAGGCATGAGCCACTGCACCCGGCCTGGCTTAGTTTACTGAACATGATGTTCTGCCATTCCATTCCTGGTGCTGTAAATGACAGGATTTCATTCCATTTTATTGCGAATAGTTTTTCATTGTGTGTATGGACCACACTTTCTTTATCCATTCATCCGTTGGTGGACACTTAGGTTGATTCCGTATCTTGGCTTTTGTGAACACTCTGAACTGCATATGTTACTGATGGGAGTGCTCAGTGGTAGTGTTTTCACCTTTGCACTTCAGAGTCAAAAGAATGGAGAATGCTTAGAAGTGCTTATTCCCTGTCCTCAGCTCAGACCAGAGTTTCTGCAGCTGGAGCCTGGGATGATACGCTTCTTCTTTTTTTTTTTTTTGAGATGGAGTCTCACTTTGTCACTCAGGCTCAGGGTGTAGTGCAGTGGAGTGGTCTCAACTCACTGCAACCTCCACCTCTTGGATTCAAGTGATTCTTCTGCCTCAGCCTCCCAAGGAGCTGGGATTACAGGTGTGTGCCACCACATCCAGCTAATTTTTTTTTGTATTTTTAGAAGAGATGGGGTTTCACTATGTTGGCCAGGCTGGTTTCGAACTCATGACCTCAAATGATCCACTCTCCTCGGCCTCCCAAAGTGCTGGGATTACAGGCGTCAGCCACTGGGCCTGGGCTGGTGCATCATTTTGTTCAAAGTTTTACCTTTTCGAATACTTTATTGTATTAAATTGCATTAAAAAAACAATTTGAATACGTTTTATCTAGCCACATTGGTCAAAAATCAAGTCAATATTAAAACACATATATTGCCAAGTCTCCCTCTTACCCCCTCCAAGCCACCTGTAGGTAATTATCCTTTAATTAAGTTTTTCTGTGTATCCTTCTAGAGTTTCTTTGTGCTAATAAAAACCCACATGGATACATGCATTCTTACTTTTGCCACTCATTTATACAAATCTAGAGTAGCGTAGTATGTACATTATTATAGTCTTGCTTTTTGCACTTGACTGTATAATCTGGAGACCTGTCTACATACCTGGCTAGCTTCCTCATTTTTTTTTTTTTTTTTGAGACGAAGTCTTGCTCCGTTGCCCAGGCTGGAGTTCAGTGGTGCCATCTCGGCTCACTGCAACCTCCGCCTCCCAGGTTCAAGCGATTCTCCTGCCTCAGCCTCCCAAGTAGCTGGGATTACAGGCACCCACCACTATGCCCGGCTAATTTTTGTATTTTCGGTAGAGACAGGGTTTCTCCATGGGCCAGGCTGGTCTCGAACTCCTGACCTCAGGTGATCCGCCCACCTTGGCCTCCCAAAGTGCTGGGATTACAGGCATGAGCCACTGCGCCTAGCCAGCTTCCTCATTTAAAAAAAAACTGCATTGTATTCCATCACATGACTGTACCATAGCTTACTTAATACTATATATGTATATATTTTGAGACAGGATCTCACTCTGTCATTCAGGCTGGAATGCAGTGGTGTAATCATGGCTCACTTGGAGTATCGACCTCCTGGCCTCAAGCAGTCCTCCCACCTCAGCCTACTGAGTAGCTGAGACTGCAGGCACACAGCACCACACCCGGCTAATTGTATTTTTTGTAGAGACAGGGGACTCCCTGTGTTTCCCAGGCTGGTCTCAAACTTCTGAGGCTCAAGCGACCCTCCCGCCTCACCTTCTTAAAGTGTTGGGATTACAGGTGTGAGTCCCCACACGCAGCCTCATTCACAATATTTTAATTCAAAGATTGCCGCGTTCATAAACGAAGGGAAGACAGCTTTAGTGTTTTGCAAATCATTTTCATTTTTAGGTACGGTGACCTAAAATAAAGGGGTGTGTGCAGCATCCAAGCGTCCCGTTCCTTTGTAACCATGCCTTTGTGCTTTGGCCATGTCTCACAGCCTCCCATCGTGCCCAAGATAGCTGGCGACGGCGACACTTCCAACTTCGAAACTTACCCTGAGAATGACTGGGACACAGCCGCGCCTGTGCCGCAGAAGGATTTAGAAATCTTCAAGAATTTCTGAGGACAGGAGCTCACATCTGGAAGGTATATCTTTATATTTAGTAATTACCAAAAAATGAGACTGACTCGAGCCCACATCCAGTTGAGGCTGCGTTTACTGAGTGGGGCTTAACCTCGTGCACACAGAAGTCAGCAGTGAAGCAGAGCAGAGGGGAATGATTCCAAGGGGCAGCGAAATAAACACAGCCATGCCTGTGACTCCAGGTCAGCATGTGACCATCAGAGGCATCAGCATTACAGTCCAGAATCCATCTTCTGCGTCAGAACCTGCACATCTAAATAAGACCGCTAGGTGGTTTGTGTGTGCCTGAACATTTGAGAAGCCCAGCTCCTCTGGTCCCTGTTCCAGAAACCCTGAGTGACAGGCGAGCTTCCTTACAATAATTAACAAGTATTTTCAAAAGTCTCTTTAGGTCTCCTTTGGTTAAAAAAATAATAAGAAGAAATATGCCCTCATAGGAAATTTGCTAAGCTTAATTGAAGATGACTGGAAAAGGATTTTGAGTCTATTACTTCTTTGAGTCTTTGAAGGTCTATTATTATTTTTTAAATAATAATAATATTTTTTAGAATCCCTCATGAAATTTGCTAAGCTTTAATTTAAGATGACTGAAAAAGGGTTTTGACTCTGTTATTTCCTTGAGCCTTTGAAAGTCTATTATTAGTGTTTAAGTATGGATTAAAAAGAGCTTTCAGTTACTCCTCAATTCTAAATTGCTCGGTTATGTGGCTTCAATTAGATCTTTCTTCCTGTAACACACGAGCAAGAAAAATACCAGTGAAGCAAAATATTGTCAGTGATGTGTCTATTCATTGACATAGCTTGTTTTTCCCATTTTGATTTCCATTCCCGTAATTTTCCTGTAGTCTTCCAGTTATGTGAAGTGGAAAGCCAATTGGCTAACCAACACCATTCGAAACAGACACCAAATGTCACAGTTGCTGATTGGGGAGAGGAACCAACCTGCTGAAAGACATGGTGAATGAGAGCCCTCCATCCTGGGCGGGTGTTTACATGGATGTACCAAGAGGAAAACTGGATACAAATTAAAATAATAGACAACAAAATGATAGAGGAATAGGTGGCTATGACCTTGAGAAAATAACCTGTCTCCGTCGCATGGCTTCACCTCTCAGTATGTGATGAACGCTTTTACAGTGGTGACTGGTTTGTATTAACATGAGAGCGTGTAACTTTATCACCTTCATAAATGCTCATGAAATCCAGTTGTGGGTTTTAAAAATCATAAGATGTTCCTGAATGTGTTTACTTCTTTTTGTTTCTCTGGTCTACTTTGGGGCTTACATTTTAGCTGACTTGCCCATAACTTCTTACAAATTGTGTCTCTCCAGGAAATCTTTAAAATGATGTAAAGACTTGGTTTGCTTTAGTATGAAGGACCCCTAGTTGATAAGCCACAAAAATAGAACCTTTCTCTAATAGAGACCCCTCAATTGTAAAATTTACTTAAAGAACAAAAAAACTTCCATTTGATGGATTTATGTTGTATAATCAGTGAACAGTGTCATTACATCCTGTCCCCAGCTGCCCCTACTTTCCCTGAAAAAGATTGCACACATAGGAATAACCTTTCTCAATCTGGTATGCATTGTTGAGAAAGTATGTGTAAGTATTATTTTTGCTAAGTGGAATCATTTTTAATATAGTTTGGCTAGTGGTCAGGGCTCTGTTTAATGAATTTTTTTTTTTTTCTTTTTGAGACAGAGTCTCGCTCTGTTGCCCAGGCTGGATTGCAGTGGTGTGATCTCAGCTCACTGCAACCTCCGCCTCCTGGGTTCAAGTGATTCTCCTGCCTCAGCCTCCCGAGTAGCTGGGATTACAGGTGCCTGCCACCACACCAGGCTAATTTTTTTGTATTTTTAGTAGAGATGGGTTTCGCCATGTTGGCCAGGCTGGTCTTGAACTCCTGAGCTCAGGCAATCTGCCCACCTCGGCCTCCCAAAGTGCTGGGATTACAGGCATGAGCCACTGTGCCTGGCCCAGATGCAATATTTTAATCCATCTCAGTAATTTTATCAAGTAATTTGCACACCGAACACATTCCTGGCATTTTCAGCAACGAGCGGTTAGTTTCAGGAATTTTATGCAGGAAGATATTTCTTCATGAAGCCAAATCTTCCCCTGTAAATAAGACACCAGTTCAGATGAATCACTGCACTTGAGGGCAGCTTAGAAACTATGCTTTAGCCGTTCATCTTTGTTTGAATCACCCCGTATGCCTTTCTGAGTGTGGAGGAGAATTTAAGAGAACTGACTCACTATGTCTTTTGTTTTACTTTGTAATAACATATTTTCTGTCTTGCTGTAAGGTTCTCTGAGGAAGCATGTTGAATTGGGGATCCCATTTTTCTTGTGCAGTTCATCATCTATTGGTGGATAAATTTATCTATTTATGGATAAGCGTATGATAGAACATTCTTCAGGCTGGGTGTGGTGGCTCCTACCTGTAATCCCGGCACTTTGGGAGGCCGAGGTGGGAGGCTCACTTGAGGTCAGGAGTTTGAGATCAAGCCTGGGCAACATGGTGAGACCCCATGTCTACAAAAAATGAAAAAGTTAGCCAGGCGTGGTGATACATACCTGTTGTCCCAGCTATTCTAGACGCTGAGGTGGGAGGCTCGCTTGGGCCTGGAAAGTTGAGGCTGCAGTGAGCTGTGATTGTGCCTGTACTCCGGCCTGGATGGCAGAGTTAGACCTCATCTCAAAAATGAAAACAGGGCCGGGCGAGGTGGCTCACGCCTGTAATCCCAGCACTTTGGGAGGCCGAGGCGCATGGATCATCTGAGGTCAGGAGTTCGAGACCAGCCTGGCAAACATGGTGAAATCCAGTCTCTACCAAAAATACAAAAATTAGCCAGGCGTGGTGGCGGCACCTGTAACCCCAGCTACTCAGGAGGCTGAGGCAGGAGAATCACTTGAACATGGAGGCGGAGGTTGCAGTGAGCTGAGATCACACCACTGTACTCCAGCCTGGGCAATAAGAGCAAGACTCCGTCTCAAACAAACAAACCAAAAAAACCCCTTACCTTTAAAACATTCTTCATTTCCTTTTCATTGGCCTCTCCTTTTAGAATTCAGGCTTATGGATCCTTGCAAAAAGAATTACAAAGAGAAGTTTTCTTTGTTATCACTTAGGGGAAGGAAACCTTTGTATTATCATTGAGATGATGATGATTACAAAATTCATCCAGTTACTGAGAAACTCACAGAATCTTTTGTCCTGTTTCATGCTAGAAACAGGAAGATTGGAATCTGACTGGAACAAAGAACTGCACCTAAGCAGACCAGAAGCAAAATGTCTTCTTCACTGCATAAGGACATCTCCACTTTTCTCTGTACCTGTGTGTATAGAAATAGATCAGAGCACAGTTGAAATTCATGGAACTGGCATTATTTAAGCAACTGGAATTCCACACTGTAGGAAGGTTTTGAAAATTGTTTGGTTGTAGATTTTATCTTATCCTTTAGTGTTGTGTTCCTACTGTGATGTCTTGATTTTTGTCATAGACTTAAGTTTGTAAGTTTGAACTGGACTTGTTCGATTATAACCACAAATTGTGTGTGTGTGTGTGTGTGTGTGCCTGTGTGTATATATAGAAGTCATTATGGCAGATGCACAGAAATTGTGCAGTGATGTAAATGTTCATACTTTACAGAGCCTATAATTTTTATTTTTCAATTTGTTTTTTCAAAAATCTCTTCTCGGGGACAACATCTGAAGGGTATGTTGCATGCATTAAAAAAAAATCATCTCACATGCATTTTATAGTTTGGGGGAAGAAAATATCATGGGGAGGTCTACCTTCAGTATCTTTAGTGCTTCCTACCTGGTAACTTGAGACTTTAAAATAAGAAACAAAGAGAAGAAGATATGGGAGCGAATTTATTCCAAGAATCTACAGTGACATTGAAGTTGTTGGAGGAATGTACTGTATTTAAAAAAACCTTCTGTGACACATTCAAAAATTTCATCTGAGCTGGGTGCAGTGGCTTGTTCCTATAGTCCCAGCACTTCGGGAGGCTGAGGTGGGTGGATTGCTTGAGCCCAGGAGTTGGAGACCAGTCTGGGAAACGTGGTGAGACCTCATCTCTACAAAATACAAAAAAATTAGCCGGGCATGGTGGCACATGAATGTAGTCTCAGCTACTCAGGAGGCTGAGATGAGAGGATCACTTGAGCCTGGGGAGGTCCAGGCTGCAGTGATCCGAGATCACACCACTGCATTCCAGCCTGGGTGACAGAGTGAGACCCTGTCCAAAAAAAAAAAAAAAGAATGCAATGGCTTTGCGCTTTTGAAGATGGATTGAAGAGAACGTCCACCTTAAGGCTTTAAAAGACAGTGAAGCTGGGTGCGGTGGCGCACTCCTGTAACCCTGGGACTTTGGGAAGCTGAGGCAGGAAGATTGTTTGAGCCTAGGAGTTCGAGACCGGCCTGGGCAACATAGCCAGTCCTCATCTCTATAAAAAGAAAAAAAAATGTTTAAACACAGTGAAATTGCAGCAACAGAAAATAGCCACCCTTTTTCATCAGTGACCTTTTCTTCACATAGAGGTCAGCTCAGTAGGTGAGAATAATTAGTAGGTTCAGCAGAATAAACTCTTTACAATTAATAACTCAGTGGAAAATGATGTTCAGATGGTGAAATGTGGAAATGTTTTAGACAACTGTATTTTCAGCCTGTGCTTCTCACTCACCATCCTGTTGGGATTAACAGTTGAGGGCCTTCGCTGTCTAAACATCTGGCATGCAGTTTCCCATCAGTTTTACCATGAATGTGAAAAGGTGAAACTGGTGCTGACTTCGGCAGCAGGTATACTAAAATTGGAATGACACAGAGGAGATTAGCATGGCCCCCTGCATAAGGAAGATCCGCAGATTCATGCAGCATTCCATATTTTTTTAAAAAAAGGTTAAACTGTGCACCGAGATGTGGAACTAGAAGGAAAAGCATTAAATCTCGTGTTTGCTGACTATAAAAGTAAATGATAGTGATATCATTGAACATTCTACTTTAAAAACTATGACTAAAACCATAAATGAAACACTTGAGCACACTTTAAAAAGTACATAGACCCATGAGTCCATATGCCTATTTTTATGTTGTCTGTTTTATTATCCAGGATTTCATTTTGAGATGAGAATTAGCATCAGGAAAGCCTGAAATGCCTTAATTGTGAACTGATATGCAGGAAAATGAGATATGCAAGCACACTGATGACCTTGTTCTTTACGGACATTGTAATCAGCCTCCAGCCACACAGAACAAATGAGAAATTAGAAGCGATTCCAAGAACGTGTGATGGTGTGAAACCCACTTTCGACCGTCACACACATTTCAGCATTTGAAGTGACACAGGCTACCTGGTAACTGCCCATGGCGGGGTCATAGTTTAAATGGCCCAATGTCATGTAGAGGTTAATCAAAATGAGCTATAAACATGGAGCAATCACTGTATAATTTTAAAATAGTTTACCTGACCAGGCATGGTAGCTCACGCCTGTAATCCCAGCACTTTGGGAGGCCGAGGCAGGTGTATCACCTGAGGTCAGGAGTTCGAGACCAGCCTGGCCAACATGGCAAAACCCCCATCTCTAGTAAAATACAAAAATTAGGTGTGGTGGCGGGCACCTGTAATCCTGGCTACTCGGGAGGCTGAGGCAGGAGAATCGCTTGAACCTGGGAGGCAGAGGCTGCAGTGAGCCGAGATTGTGCCACTGCACCCCAGCCTGGGCAACAAAGCGAGACTCCATCTCAAAAAATAAAAATAAAAAAAAAATAAAAATAGCTGACCTGGGTGGGCATTCCAAAATTTTCACATAGATGATCATGTGAAACAATCACTGTGCATAATGTGGAGGAAAATTCATTACAATCATCACAAAATTTGTATCAGAAAAACATTAGAAATTTACTTTGCTTCATGTAATTTTATGAGTTGGCAGTATTTTCTTAAATTGGAATACTATAAGAGAATAGGACATGGATATGTTACAACAAGAAGTATATTGGGGCAAGTCTTGTTTTTCTGAAGGGAAATGCCACCAGCCTGCTTTCATAGGCATTGATAAAGGCAGGAAGGAAATAAAGTCACAACCGAATAGTACACACTGTATCTACTGAATTCTTCTAATTTCTTCGCAACAGAACTCTAAATCCTGCTTAGCCTAAACATATCTATAGCCAGCGATGGGCAAATTATATTTGCTGTCAGCACGATAGAAGAAGAAGCAGAAACCCCCCAGCAGTGGGGTAAGATTGCGCGCTTCATCCCCTCAAAATGCTGTTCAGCCCCACTCCCGCTCCATGCCCTCAAACAACTGCACAATCACTTCTTAGTGAATTTCTCATTCAGCGTTTTGTTTCTTTCTGTCCATACTTAAAGACCAAATCATTTGTTTGCTTTGAAGAAAAAGCAAAAACAAGAACAAAAACACCAAATCATTTGAAATCACTATCCATTAAAAAAAATCACCAGTGGAACTAAACAGTTGAGTGGTTTGGGATGTGTTCGCCATTTCTGTGTTTGACCTACATGGCCTCTAGTTCTTTGGACCATTGTAACTGTGAAACTATGGCTTCATACTGTTAAAGACCCCAAGGCTCAACTCTGTAGCCAGGGTGCACCTCAGGCTGCACAAATACCACACCAGAATGTCACAGTCATTCATTGCTCCAGCTACTGAGTGAACAGGGTGCAAGACAGCACTGGCTTGGGTTTTATTTTTGCAGCCAGTTAACTTTGCATCAGGTCTACACAGTCCTTGCAGCCTTTGATTTCTCCAGTTGTAGAGATTTGAAATGGGGTGCCCGGGTTCCTCTCATTTTTCCTTCAATCTACCTAGCATGCATTTTACACACATTGGAGGAGTCGTATGCACTGTTTTTCTGTTGCTGATGGAGGCAAGAAGGTCTTCTAATTCGTCTAACTTAAACGGATGGGATTCACTTAACAAAAGCAAGAAGAAAAGCACACGAACAGGTGTCTTAATGCATTTGGATAGTTTCTTTGCGGGGTGTGTGTGTGTGTGTGTGTGTGTGTGTGTGTGTGTGTGTCTTGGTGAAGGTGAGGGGCTGTATTTTCACCAAGCCTTTTCATAATCAAGTTTGCTTTGCAAACCTTATGGCCTTGCACCCTGCAGAACAGTCCTTCCTAATAGCAGGGATGCTCTGTCATGGTTTTCTGTAAATTATCGTGTGTTGGGAAGTTCTGTTCAGGCTTAGTTTGATCTTCCATGGTGGAGACGTCTGTTCTGTATGTAAAAGGCATTACAATTGTGTTTTAGCAGATGAGATTTGAAGCCTTTCCACAGTCCTTGTGCTCTGAGATGGCTGTTGAGCTCTGCTCAGCTGTCGTAGCTGAATTCTTTTTTTGCGCTGAACACTGGGCAGCCTCACCATGTTGCCAACGTGCTTCTGGGGCCCCTTGACTGCCGCCGGATACCGCGCACACAGGCAGAGTGCCTTTGCAGGTTTGTGCACCCCTTGGCGAGCCAGAACTGGGAACCCCGCGGGGTGACCCCGCCTTCTCATGGGGGGTCGGGGAGGGGAGTGCCTATTTTTAATCCTGTCTGTTTGTTGCACAATGGAAATCACTGTGATTTGTACATATGCCCTAGGAAAATTTTACTGCTGTCTAATTTATGTAATAATACTGTTGATTCCAGGTTTGTTTAATAAAACTTTGTATCTTTTCAGAAGTCTGAGTTTCATCTGCTTCTGTCTCCAAACAAGCTGTAGCTTTGCTCCTTTGGTCTAATCCAGGGATGGGCAATTATCTGTAGGGGCCATATGGCAGATATTTTCTGCATTGCGGGACACACAGTCTCTGTTGCACAGAGTGCAAACAAGCTGCTATAATTAGGCACGGAGGTGCACGCTTGTAATTCCAGTGCTTTGGGAGACCAAGGCGGGAGGATTGCTTGAGCCCAGGCGTTTGAGACCAGCCTGTAACGTAGCAAGACCCTATCTCTACAAAAATTAGAAAATCTGTCAGTAGTGGTAGCACGAGCCTGGGATTGCTTAGGAGGCTGAGGTGGGAGGGTCACTTGAGCCCAGGAGTTTGAGCCTGCTTTGAGCTCTAATTGTACCAATGCCCTCCAGCCTGGGTGACAGAACAAGAACCTGACTGTTAAAAAAAACAAAAATCAAAAAGCCCCATAGACAGTATGTAAACAAGTGGGCATGGCTGTGCTCCAATAAAGTTTTATTGACAGAAATAATCAGAGGGCCGGATTTAGCCCGAGGGCCAGCATTTGCTGATTCCTGTTGTAGTGTGATGTTGACTTTGCAGATTGGCTTCACAGGTTGTTAAAGATGTGCTGCCCTTATCATCACGAATGAGTAAAATATTTTATTGCTTGCTCTTATTACTCGCATATTTGACACCCAGGTTTCTGAGTGACATTTGCAGCTTGCTAAAAACATCTTGACTTCATACATTGTAAAATCAATTGATTTGTAATTTTTGACACTCACATAGCACTTGCTATTAGCAGAGGCTGAAATATTACACCCAGCTAAGGGTCAAACACAAGCCCGTTTACTTATGACCAAGCTGTCCCTGTTCCCATCTTGGAATTCCCTGGGGAAGGGAGTCTTCCCATGGGCTGGTATGGCTGTTCAGGGTCTGGTTCAGGGACCACTCGGGAGTTTCTGTAGCATGGGTTCTTGGTGAGTGACAGTCTGATTTGGGAAAGGATATGGAGTGTTTGTGTGTTTGTTGGAAGGCTAGGGGAGGGATCTTGAAGCCCCTTCGGCAGAACAAACATGCTTTGTACTTTGGGGTAAGATTGCTAGAGATTGTCCAGGGTTGTGTCAATTATGTGTCATAGATATGTATTAATATTTAGCCACACCCTGTTGGAGCTCTCTGACTTTCCTAGAAGTCAGGCTCATCTTGTATACTTATTGAAAGGATCAGATAACCTTCTTCCGAGGGTGTGAAGGAAAATCATAGTTAGGTGGACCCCCCCTCATCTTAACAAGAGGCTGTCTCGGGTATCGCTTCGCAGAGATGGACAGGAATCGCTGGAGTTTTTTGTTTTGTTTTGTTATGTTTTGCGACTGAGTCTCCCTCTGTTGCCCAGGCTGGAGTACCCTGGTGCAATCGCAGCTCACTGCAGCCTCGAAGTCCTTCTCTCAAGCGATCCTCCCACCTCAGCCGCCTGAGTAGCTGGGACTACAGGTGTGCGCCACCACACCCAATTAATTTATTTTTTATTTTTATTTTGTAGAGATGAGGTCTCCGTATGTTGCCCAGGCTGATCTCAAACTCCTGGCCTCAAGCAATCCTCTCACCTTGGCCCTGCAAAGCACTGGGACTGCAGGTGTGAGGAATTGCAGTTTGGGGAGCACCCGTTTTATGCGGGCAGTGAGATGCACACTGTTACATGTGTGTGCAACAAAGTTATCCTTCAATCCTTAAAATACTGCAACGCATGGGACACCTGCCCGCTCTAACCACTGCTAAAAGACAAAGCTGTTGACACGAGAACTCAGCAGAAAACAAAATCACAGAGCTAAGGTTTCCATTCTGTCTGCTCCTGCTCACACCAAGGTGCTAAACAACACTTCAATAATAAATATGTGTTACATAAGCATAACAGAATAAATATATGACTATAATATGTAAAGATATTAATGTATATTTATTACATATTATAAAATTAATGTAATAACAATGTAATTTATGTTAATATATATTTTTAATGTATTTATGCAATACATGTATATTTAATATATACAATATATGAATATGTTATATTAACATACAATATATTTATACACTATATATTAAAGTACTATATATTAAAGTGCTGTATATTAATATATGCATGTACTATATTCATATACAGCATTTTAATATATCTATATATTATACATAAGTATACTATAATATATAGTATAGATGTATAATATATATAATGTATATATCATGTAATTTATATAATATGTTTAGTATAATGTATAGAATTTACATGTTTATTATATATAATATACTTAGACATTTATTAAAGAACAGCATTCTGTATTTTCTGACAAAAATATTGCATGCCAGTTAAAACCATCAAATGCTGAAGACCTACCATGAGTATATTGATGAGGGAACTGGAGATTTGATGTTTTGTTATAAGGCAGAAAACCATGATGTCCTAAAACTAGTCCGTCAACCCTTCTGTGGATCCAATTTTTTTAAAAAAATTTAATTTACATTTTTATTGACAAATAATACTTGTACGTATTTTTGGGGTACATACCAATGTTTGAGTAAATATAACGCACAGTGATTAGATCATGCTAATTAGCAAATCCGTCAGGCATCTCAATCAGGCATCATTTCTTTGTGTTGGGAACATTCAATATCCTAGATTTGGAACTGTGTAGTATTGTTAACTGTAGTCATCCTACAGGGCTATAGAACACCAGAAGGTATTCCTCCTGTCTAGCTGTAATTTTGTATCCTTTAAGAAATCTCGGCCGGGCACGGTGGCTCATGCCTGTAATCCCAGCACTTTGGGAGGCTGAGGCGGATGGATCATGAGATCAAGAATTCGAGATCAGCTTGACCAACATGGTGAAACCCTGTCTCTACTAAAAATACGAAAATTAGCTGGGAATGGTGGCATGCGCCTGTAATCCCAGCTACTCAGGAGGCTGAGGCAGGAGGATTGCTTGAACCCGGGAGGCAGAGCTTGCAGTGAGCCGAGATCGCGCCATTGCACTCCAACCTGGGCGACAGAACGAGACTCCGTCTCAAAACAAAAAAAAAAAGCTCTATCCCCTCCTCCCCCCACCCTTCCCAGCCTCTAGTATCCCCTGTTCTAACTTTTTATTTCTGTAAGAGCTACTTTTAGTTCCCACGTGAGAGAGAACCTGTGACATTTGCCTTTCCAGTTCTGCTTATTTCACGTAACATAATGTCCTCCAGTTTCATCCTTGTTGATGAGAGTGACAGGATTTCATTCTTTATTAATGGCTGAATAGTATTCCATGGCATATATATGCTACCATATTTTCTTTATCCATTCATCTGTTGCAAATTTATTTTATTATATTATTTTTGTTGAGACAGGGTCTCATTCTGTTGTCAAGGCTGGAGTGCAATGGCACGATCACAGCTCACTGCAGCCTCGACCTCCCAGGCTCAAGCCATCCTCCCACCTCAGCCTCCAAAGTAGCTGGGACTACAGATGCACCCCTGCCATGCCCAACTAATTTTTACATTTTTTTGTAGAGGCAGGATCTTGCTATGTTGCCCAGGTTGGTCTCAAACTCCTGGGCTTGAGTAATCCTTCTGCCTCAGCCTCCCAAACTGTTGGGATTACAGGCTCTCACGAGCCACCATGTCTGGACTTGCAAAATTTATTTTACTAGGCAAGCTGCCTTTGAGAAGTCCATGAAAGAGACCATTTTCTACACATGTAAAGCTGCAATTCAATTGTTAAAATTCTGATAAAAACCAAAACATGAGATCTACCCTGTTAAATTTTTACGTGTTTAATCCACATTGTTCCCCATGAGCTCTGTCTTGTCCAACAGATCTCCAGAAATTTTTATTTTACATGACTGAAACTTTACACCCATTAAACAGCAAGTCCCTATTGTCCCCTCTTCTCAGTCCCTGGGAACCACCGTCAACCACCCCCTATTCCAAAAATCAGAGAAGACACAGGTCTGCACACCTGGGTCTTAACTTTCATCTGAAACATTTTTAGTTCTCAAGGACATCACGGAGAATAGATTCATGCTTTCATATCTAGTTATAAATGTCTGGCTTTGAGCCGGCTGCATACTCAGCTTTTAAAATCCCCTTGGGGGCAACGTCTCAGAAACGCACTGGCCGAAAAACAATTCATAACGAACCAGGAATTGTGCGGAGGCCGTTTTAAAATGAGTGCCTTGGAAAAATGAAAAAAAAAATCTACAAGAGGCAAAGTTTAAAAAATGATGTCATTCCAGTAAGTGGGGAATGAAGAAAGGTAATTTGGTCTACAGAGTTCAGAGTTCTTGTTATTTTACACTCCCCAACAGATCCAACTCAGCAAAAGCAATGCAAGAACAACTTGACGACCATCTGACCCCTATGAAACTCAATGAAAATGACATACCAAGTCTTCTTGCCAAAGATGTCCAACCCAAATCAAAACATGAGGAAGCAATCTGACAAATATGGATCATGGGACGTTAAAGACAGCTGGCATTCGGGCATGGTGGCTCACACCTGTAATCCCAACACTTTGGGAGGCCAAGGCAAGAGGATCACTTGAGCTCAGGAGTTTGAGACCAGCCTGGGTAACATGGTGAAACCCCGTCTCCACAAAAAATACAAAAATTAGCTGGGTGTGGTGGTGTGCACCTGTGGTCCCAGCTACTCGGGAGGGTGAGGTGGGAGGATCGCTTGAGCCTGGAAGGCTGCGGTTGCAGTGAGCCAAGATGGCACCACTACACTCCAGCCCAGGTGACAGAGAGAGACCCTGACTCAATTAATTCATTAATTAATTAAAAGACAACTGAGACGGACTTTTCCCAAAAAGGTCACTTCCATACAATAAAAACTAAAGGCAGGCATATTATTTTAGATTTTTCTTTTAAATACAGTCATAGCCAAATGCAGTGCATGACGCGTAACTGGATTTCAGACGTTTTTAAGGCTGTGAAAGGACATCTTGTGCTGACGCAGAAAGCCCTGGCAGCCACCCAGTGGACACAGGTGTCCAGATAGGTGTGGCAGTCACTTGTTGCTCCAGAGAGTGCTCAAGTTGGAGGGGCATGGTGCAGGTTTGTGAGCCCCTGCCTTGGTGACAGCATTTGGGCAAGGCTGAGACCCAAGCTGTCGGGTTAAGGCCAGGTAGGGGGCGCTGGGCACACCAGGTGTGCCCCTGGTGACAGGTACAGGCAGCATGCCCAGACATCCTCGGGCTAAGACGTCAAGCACCAGGGTCCTCACAACTATCATTTCATTTTATGTTATTATTTGTATATATTGATGGAGTACAACTGTAATTTTGTTACACGGCTTTTAATGTAGCCATCACCCGAATAATGTACACTGCACCCCTTAAGTAATGTTTCATCGTCCACTCCTCTTCCACTCCCCAACCTTCCAAGTTTCCATTGTCTGTCATTGCACACTCCACGCTCATTGACTATGGTTTTGATGCAGAAGTCCCTGGAAGAGCTTAACACAGATTCCTCTATTGAACCCTGGCATCCTTTTGCTAGTGACGCCATTTTAAAAAAGAAAAGAAAAGATTCCAGCAACAATTTATAAAAGGGAAAAGACAGTTTAGAAAGTCTTAGGCTAATATTTGGACACTATCAGACTGATCATTTGTGCCTCAATTTTTTTCACTTGGAAAGACATTTTAATGCTATGTAGTTTAGAGAATTAAATTGAATCCATCGAAACTTTGTATTTATAGATTAGTTCATATTACTAAGGATTTTGTGCTTTTCACATTACTAAGGATTTTGAATTTTAGCACTATTCAAAGGGTAATTTTCAGGATGAAATCATATATGTAATGTGCTGAACTAAGTGCCTACCACACTGTACGTATACACTACATTTTGCTTACTTTTCTTCCAGTAGAGTATCTAGACTTGTGACAATTTAATGAAGAGCGAGACGGGGGAACAGATGTCCCTGAATCTGCACTCATGTGAGCAAAGCCCCTCATGGCAATCCTCCAAGGTTGTAAACTTTTACATTTGAAAGGTGCACCCCGACACCAGCCCTAATCTAATCCCACAGGACTTCCCAGCTACTTAAGCAATTACATCAGTTGCAGTGAAATTAAGTTTACACACTGACACTGAAAGGAAAGATAACAACAAAAATTGAAACTCAACTTCAACATTGACAACTGGGCATGATTCATAGGCTGCAAAACTGAAGGGACATGAATTATCTCCAGCTTTTCTCAGCGCTGAAGAGAAGAGCATGAAAAGGGCTATAAATCAAACTTTAATTTAGAAATTTCCTGGGATTTCACTTTCATTTATGATCATCTTATTCCCAAAGGACTTCTAAGTCACTCTCATCAGTAAAAGAAACAGATACGCACCTCACTTCAGTACAAATCATGGCTGATGTGTCTCAATTCCCTAGCTCACTTCCCAAAAATATGTCCGCGCCTGTCGTTTATGTTTTTTTAAATGTGATCCCAAATAAATGTTACATTTCAGGATATGTTCCAATCCAATGAAAATCAATTCTAAATTATATCATGGGCTGGGCACGGTGGCTCACGCCTATAATCTCAGCACTTTGGAAGGCCGAGGTGGGAGGATCGTTTGAGACCAGGAGTTTGAGACCAACCTGGGTAACGCAGTAAGGCCCCATCCGTACAATTTTTTTTTAGTTAAAAAATGAAATAAGATAAGTTACATCATGCCATGCTCTTAGTAGATAAAACATTTTAATTTGGTAAGGAAAGGGATTTAGCACAGCAGTTCTTTATAAAAATTATTTTCCCTTTACCCAAGACCCAAGCCTCTCCATTGCTGTAATTTCATCTTTTTTTGTTTGTTCATTCGAGACAGGGTCTCGCTCTGTTGCCCAGGCTGGAGTGCAGTGGCACAATCATAGCTCACTGCAGCCTCAAACTCCTGGGCTCAAGCGATCCTCCCATCTCAGCTTCCCAAACCACTGGGATGACAGGCACGAGCTCCTGCGTCCGGCCTCATCTCTTAAACCTGTTAGACGGTGCCACTGTGTTTTCAATGCACTGTGTATTCAGTGTGCCCTCCACCCCTATAGGACTCAGGACAAAACGTTACCTCCTGGATTCTCTTTGCCTCCTCACGATTGATGGCAATGCACCCCATCCAGGAGGCTCTGACACAGTAAGGACCCACACACTAGCAGTCATATGCATGCTTTTTCTTCTCCCTTATTTAAAAAAAATTCGAGATTCTGCCAACACTTTTCTATGTAGTACTTGAACCATCTTGCAAAGGGTAACTTGTCCATTTAACAATTATTTCTCGCTCTGTCCAAATCAATAAGGCTTAGAGACACAAAGACGTGCCATTTAAAAATTACACATAAAAAAACCTACAGAATCTCTAACGCAGGGGTCAACAAATCCACCTGCAAGCCAAATAAGGCTTTATAAATAAAGACTAATTAGCACTTAGCCATGCTTATGTGTTTATATATTGTCTATGGCTGCAGACAACTGAGTTAAATAGTTAAGACAGTGACCCTATCTGCCACAAAACCTAAGAGATTTGCTACTGGCCCTTTACAGAAAGTCCACTAATCCCGGCTCTAACAGAAATGAAGTGCACGTAGCATGTGTAACTTTAAAGCTCTCAGTAGCCATATTAAATCAGTAAAAAAAAAACAGGGGAAGATAATTTTAATGATACATGTTAGCCCAATATATGCAAAATAGGATCATTTCAACACATAAGGCATATTAAGTTATTAATGAGAAATGTTCTATTTTTTCCATAAAAAGGCTTGGAAGTCTGGTGTGTTTTACACTGATCGGATGACATTTCGATTCAGACTAGCCTCAGTTCAAGTGCTCCCTAGCCACTGGTGACTAGCAGCCACCACACTGGTCCCTGCATATCTGAAGAGCATGCCAAGTGAGAAGAGAAAAAGACGAAAAAGAATGCAGTTTCCACTTACGGCTGCAGCTTCGGACAAGTCCAATTACACAGTGATGGTGAGAACGTAGGCTTTCTGCTCATCTAAGTAGATCCCAAGTAATATTTGGGACATACATACACTGAAACATCATTTGTTGCATTGAATGAGATTCACACACAACCCAGTGTCCTGTATTTTATCTGGCTCCCAAGCCTCTGTCCCTGAATCCTCCTGCTTATCAGTAAAAACTCAAGTGAGGGGTAGCAAGCAGAGGCCAAGCCTGCTGAGATGCCTTCCCTACCGTAAGCTCTGCCAAAGATGCCGCCAGAAGTCTTTGCTTTGCTCGTGCAGGCATTTAATTCTTTCTGAAAATTGCTCACAGGAGCACACCCACTGGCCTTGTAAATCAATCAAGAATACATTCAGCTGGGTGCACTGGCTCACACCTGTAATCCCAGCACTTTGGGAGGGTGAGGCGGGCAGATCACTTGAGTCCAGGAGTTTGAGGCCAGCCTAGACAACATGGCAAAACCCTGTCTCTACTAAAAATACAAAAATTAGCCAGGCGTGGTGGTGCACACCTGTAATCCCAGCTACTCGGGAGGCTGAGGCAGGAGAATCACTTGAACCCGGGAGGTGGAGGTTGCAGTGAGCGGAGATCGTGCCACTGCACTCCCGCACTCTGCCTTAAAAAAAAAAAAAAGAAAAGAAAAAAGAAATAAAGAAGGAAAAGAAAAAAAAGGAGGATACATTCATCCAGCCCAAGGGCTGCTGGGTGTCACGCAGAAGCCCCTGCCTGTACCCTCTGAAGATGGGTCATTAATGCCATCACCAACAAATGAGTCTGCTAGTCGAAACACAGAAGCCATCTCCCTCTTAAGCAGGTTTGCTTAAAGGAAAAAAAAAAAAAGTTTTGTCTCACCCAGACCCTGGGAACACTTTACAAAGAAAATAAAGGACTGACAGAATCAGGAGTCTACAATAAGAGTTGACTATACGGCCAGGTGCAGTGACTCACACTTATAATCCCAGCACTTTGGTAGGCCAAGGTGTGTGGATCACCCGAGGTCAGGAGTTCAAAAGCAGCCTGGCCAACATGATGAAACCCCATTACTACTAAAAATACAAAAGTTAGCTCGGTGTGGTGGCACACACCTGTAATCTCGGCTACTCAGGACGCTGAAGCTGGAGGATTGCTTGAGCCAGGGAGTTGGAGGCTGCAGTGAGCTATCATCACACTACTGCACTCCAGCCTAAACAACAGAGATTCTGTCTCAAAAAATAAAAATTAAAAAAAAGAGTGACTACAAATAATTTTTCTTATTGCTGTGGAAAAAAATAATCATCACCAATGTCTCCTTTTTGCCTCGAGAGACTATAGGCCAGCCCTTTTAGAATCAGTCAAAATAAAGAGCTTGGGAATAGACAATGAGATGTCCGAAGAGTAATTTTAGAACGTGAGAGCTGTCTGAGAACTCACATACAAATCCAAGTTGTAAAAAGCAGAGCTTGTGTGTTCTGTTTCCCATATCCGAGAAATCGGTGACATAGCTTAATATTTCTCCAACACAGAGCTTTCCAAATGTGGTTTCTTCCTAAGGCGACTGTAACAGAGTTGAAAGCACAGGGTAAAAATTGGATGGTGTGGAACAGAGGACTGTCAGGTGAGAGAGCAGTTGGGGTCTGTGGTTGGGGGACTCTTTGCAGATGAGTGAATCGGTGGGCAATTGTGGCATAATCAAAGTTGTCTACATGATTCGAATAAGTAAGAATAGACCCCTAAAATGAAGGAGAAGATCTAGTGACAGCCACAATTATGCACTTTTACTCATCTTGAAAAACCATTTGGGAGAAAATTTCTCACAGAAAGAACAGAGAAGCTTTATGTCATGCTTTTGCAAGTTAATTTCCATGCGGAGTCAAATTTCTCACCATCAATCCATTAGTTAATGATTGTTCAAAAGACGTTTCCGTGCAGAATGAGGGTTATCTTTCAGTTGGAACAAATTTTTTTAAAACTCTGTGCACATTAGTGAGGTCAAATGAACATTACAACCCAGGAGAAGACTAAAATAATTCCACTCCCAAACCAGAATGTTTTCTTTTCAGTGTTTCCCTTATCATTTCACCGTATAGTCTCAGCTACAAGTGAGGCATTGGGAGAGCTTGTCAAGTGTCCAGAATTCTGGGGATATGCGTTCAGTTCTCACAGGCTCTGCATTTGTGGTGGTACCATCTTTTCCTCTTATTTTGCTGACAGCCTGCCCACCTCGTCTTGAGATACGTTTATCCTACAAACCAGAATGCTCACTTCAAAATAGAAAGCATAAAATGCTCTGCAGAAACAACAGCCTGCATGGTATCAGCAGGCTTCTAAAGGAGTTGTTTCCTTCTCCCTGTACCAGGAGAACATAGCCCATCAAATTCTCAAATTTCTTATTGGGCAGAAAGATTTCTTTTCAGCCGGGCATAGTGGCTCATGCCTGTAATCTCAGCACTTTGGGAGGCCAAGATGGGAGGATCACCTGAGCCCAGGAGGTTGAGGGTGCAGTGAGCCGTGATTGTGCCACTGCGCTCCAGCCTGGGCAACAGAGTGAGATGCTGTCTCAAAAGAAAAAAACAAAAAAGCAGACACTTGGCAGTCTATTTTTTTAAAACCTATGACAGAAAGAAATCTTTTGGTTTTTCGTTTGAGACAGAGTCTCGCTCTGTTGCCGGGGCTGGAGTGTAGTGGCACGATCACGGCTAACTGCAGCCTCCGCCTCCCAGGTTCAAGTGATTCTGCTGCCGCAGCCTCCCAAGTAGCTGGGATTACAGGTGCACGCCACCACACCTGGCTAATTTTTTTATGTTTAGTAGAGGCGGGGTTTCTCCAAGTTAGCCAGGCTGGCCCCAAACTCCTGGACTCAAGTGATCCGCCTTCCTCGGCCTCCCAAAGTGCTGGGATTACAAGGGTGAGTCACTGAGTCAGGCCAACAGTCTGCATTTTTGACCTCACTTGAAGTTATCTTGTCCTATGTCCAATCTAGAATTCCTTAATAAGAGGAAATAAAATCATAATGAATGCACTTAATGCCACTGATCTGTGCACTTAAAAATGGTTACAATAGCAAAGTTTGTGTGAGGTATATTTTACCACAATAAAAAATAAACTAAAAGTGAAATAAAACCAAATAACCATAAAAGGCCACCCCCAACACCAGGTTTATGGAAAGTCTTATTCTTGTGTTCCCAGCACCCAACGGATGCCAAAGTCTGCTTTTCCCCCATGAGCCGGAGTTCTGGAAATTGATCTCCCCACTAAGCAGCACACTGTTTGGTCATCCTGGCCATTCAGTCCTGTCTGGGAACGCGGCCATAATTTAAATACGCTGTTAAAATGCAGAGCTATCTATTCACAGCATGGTCTAGTTATTTAGCCATAAGGTGCAGACAAACAGGATTCTGTTTAAATATTTCCGCAATATCCAGTTACATTTCCAAATTCCATGACCACAGCTCATGTTTCCCCTTCGTTACCGACCATCATAAGCAATTTCTGTGCAATGGGAAATGGTGGCTATTTTCATAAGCAATCACATTCTTTAATGAGTTGTTTTTTTTTTTTTTTTTGTCTACTTGCAGGTAATTTATGAGTAGGTGTATTTTGACTTTTTTTTTTTTTTGAGATTAAGCCTTCCTAATATAATCCCACTCTCCAATCTGCTGTGCTGGTTGACTTTGGGGATGGTTGTCAGCTCTGTGACTTGGTTTTGTGGCCTCTTGACGGTCTACACAGGGCATTCATGGACTTGGAGGAAGATGGGAGAGTCCAGAGGCAAGGAGGACACTGCAGGACTGGGACTGAATAACAAAGAAAACGCCAGAGAGACTCCAGGAGAGCAAGATCGGTTCACATGGAAGAACGACGTACACGGCAGGCACATGGGGCCAGGAGGCCATGCAGCTGCGGCTGCGGAAGGTCAGTTCAGGAAGGGCCTATATTCCTGGCTGAGGAGTTTAGATTATACCCTGCAGGGAAACGGGAGACCACGGAAGGGTTTTCAGCAAGAGGGTATACGGTGAGCTGAATAGCAACTACCAAAACATACATCTAAGTTTGAACTCCCAGAACCTCAGAATGTGACCTTATTTAGAATTAGGGTTTCTGCAGGTCTAATTACAAGAATCTCGAGGTGCGAGCACACTGGATTTAGGGTGGTCCCCAAATCAAATGACTGGTGTCCTTAGAAGAGAAAGGAGAGGGAGATTAGAGACAGCGACAAAAGCACCATGTGAAGACAGAGGCAGAGACTGGAGTGACAGTGAGTCTGCAAACCAAGGAGCGCCAAGGATTGCTGGCTCCCCCTACCCCTGGAAGCTAAATGAGCTGCATGGGATGGAGTCTCCCCCAGAAGCTTCCAGAAGGGACCAGCCCTGCCAACAACTTGATCTCAGGCCTGTGGCCTCCAGAGCTGTGAGGAAAGCATTTCTGCTGTTGTAAGCCACCCCCAGTTCATGGTAATTTGCTACAGCCGCCCCAGGAAATGAACACAGATTCACATCGTCAGATGTGTATTTCAGAAGCATTACTGTGGCTTCTGTAGAGGAATACAGCTTGAACCAAAAGAGGCAAGCATTAAAGGGAGACCAATCAGGAAAACTAACGCGGAATACAGCTTGAACCAAAAGAGGCAAGCATTAAAGGCAGACCAATCAGGAAAACTAACGCAATAATTCAGATGAGAACTGAAAACATCCGGTTCCACACAAGGACAACGAAGATGAGGTTTAAGGCAAAGGATATGCACAGACATCGTCAGATTGTCTCACGTGGGGAAGGGAGAGCACAAAGACAAGGATAGGGGGTACTAGAGGGGGTGCAGGGCACAAGTGTGGGTGACCTGGAAAAAACAGGACAACTGGGCCCTGGAACCGCAGGCATGAAGGGCATGGATGTAGATAAGGTTCCTTGCTGCTAAGTTAAGAAATGAAAGAACTTCCTGCCCAATGACCTCCTTAAAGAGGCAAAGCCATCTGCTGAGAATGTGCAGGGAAGGGGCTGGGGGAAGCACTGATCATTTAACAAAGGATGGAAGACAGGGCTAAAGAGGGATGCATAGAATCACTTGCTCTCAGGAGGGCCCAGCTGGGGTTGAAGATCACAATGCTGTAGTAACACAGATTTGCTCAGTTGTGCAATTTTTCCTTCGCAGCCATCAACTGCTTCGATGTGGACCAAGGACGGCAGATGGCGGGGCTGATTCAAGACTGGGCTTCTGCACAGAGTGATGCACATTTCAGTTTGTTTCCAATATGAGCTCTGTTGCACTGATCGACTTCAATAAATTCTCTACAGTAAACATCCAGTACACAAGGTACTCCCTAATGGATACATTGCGTACTGTCATACGTGGGATGCTATGATAGCATTGAGAATGAATGAGCTACAGTGACAGCAGATAGGAACATTGCACATACAACGTTGGTGACAGATGCAAGACCCCAGAAGATACATGCTGTATGATTCCATTAATACAAAATTACTTCTTGTTGAGGATGCGCACATAGAGGACATTATTAAAAAAAAAAAAAAAAAGCAAAGAGATGATTTCCCCAAAAGCCCAAACAGTGGTAGCTTCCAATGGTGAGAGACTTCTAGTGCAATGGTAATCGCACGAGGCCCCTGAGCAAATGGCAATGTTCTGCCTCTTCACTTGGGAAATCACTGGTTCAATAACATGTATATGTCTCTGGAATGCTCTTTAACACTTATAGGTCATAAGTCACAATAAAAAATAAAAGGGAAGGAGGAAAATGCTCTGTGGCTCCAACAGCATCAAATTTTATATAAATATATATATATATATATATATATATATTTTTTTTTTTTTTTTTTTTGAGACGGAGTTTCGCTCTTGTTGCCCAGGCTGGCATGTAATGGTGCGATCTCAGCTCACCGCAACCTCCTTCCCGGGTTCAAGCCATTCTCCTGCCTCAGCCTCCTGCATAGCTGGGATTACAGGCATGTGCCACCACACCCGGCTAATTTTGTATTTTTAATAGAGACGGGGTTTCTCCATGTTGGTCAGGCTGGTCTCAAACTCCCGACCTCAGGTGATCACCCGCCTCGGCCTCCCAAAGTGCTGGGATTACAGGTGCGAGCCTTCGTGCCTGGCCTATAATGTTAATACTCAACAAAATAGAGGTTAGTATTTCAATAAGCCAAGAACATTTTTCAGTGATAAGCATTTGAAACTAAAGTCAAATGGGGCTACAAGAAAGAAAGAGAAAGAAAGAAAGAAAAAGAAAGAAGGAAAGAGAAAGAAAGAAAAAAGAATAGAAGAGAAGAGAAAAGAAAAAAGAAAAGAAAAGAAACACATTGGTTCACATAACTGCAAATGTCATGTGTGGCCTTCAGGCTTGGCTAGATCCAGGTATTCCCATGCTATCCAGAGAGGTGTCACCCCTTAGCTCCATATTCCTCAGTACCATTTTCGGTCTCAAGGAGTGATAAGAATGATGGGTTTTTTTTCATCACCGGGTTTACTGGTACCTGTTTAGCAACCCTAGCAAAAAGAACAAACAAACAAAAACAAAAACAAACCTTTGTCAAGAATTCTAATAGAAGCCCAGATCTGGCTGTCTCTGGGTCAGGATTTAGGTTAAGAAGTCACCGTGGACAAGAAATATGAGATGCCGTTTGGCCAGACCTGGGCCCCAAGCGCAGGAGCTCTGTATCTCAGGGACTGAGAATAACAGCCTGTGTTCCCCAGAGAAAACTTGAGTTGTTTTAACCGAAAGATAGAGGCCGAACACGTAGTCAGACAAAAACTACCCACGTCCACTACACATATTTTCACCTTCCTTTGGTGCTATGACCAAGCAGCAATTTCCGTTCCTTTCTCACTTGTATATTTCAAACACCTTCCTTCTCTTCTAACCCCCCCTGACTTAAGAAGCTAAGGCAAACAAAATAAAATACACACAAAAGAAGCAAGAGTTTAGAAGCAGGAAACAAAAGGCACGAAAGAATGAGTGAATGATTCCATTTCCCCTGCCTCTGGCCTCTAGTGAATCACCTACTGGAAGCTGGTGCAAAAAGTCTGCATTCACTCAGGTACAGAATTCCTAGGAATCCTCATAGAGATTCCTGCTTGCGCAGTTCCGCAGTTCCGTAGAAGAGAAGACTTGGCGCCTCCAGGGACGCTCGGCTGTTCCTTAAACAGAGATGAGCACCATCCTGGCTAACACGGTGAAACTCCGTCTCTACTAAAAAAATACAAAAAATTAGCCGGGCGTGGTGGCGGGCGCCTGCAGTCCCAGCTACTCGGGAGGCTGAGGCAGGAGAATGGCGTGAACCCGGAAGGCGGAGCTTGCAGTGAACCGAGATCGCGCCACTGCACTCCAGCCTGGGCAACAGAGCAAGACTCCGTCTCAAATAAAAAAAAAAAAAAAGAGAGAGAGAAAGGTGAGCTTGAATAAAGGGGGAAAGATCGTGAATGGCCCGAAGGACTCCAGAGTGTCCTGGACAAAGTGGGTTTCCCCCAGAGGGAAAGGACAAACTGCCTACAGCTGACCAAGCCAGCCGGCTCCCCAGGGCTTTGCCAGGAAAATCACCACCACAAATGTCTCCACCATCATGTCTGTGGTTCCTTGAATCCTTTATGCTTCTGTTGAAACTGCCAAGGCAGGACTTGAAGGCTTCGCTGTGCAAATTCAAAAGCATTCTGAGATCATCAACTCTCTGGAGTCACCACCATTTGGAACCAAACCTTAAAAGAAGCCACCGAGATGGAAGCTCCAATACACTTTCGCCTCTGGTCATCTCCTTCCTAAGAAAATTCATGATATCAGATCATCCACAACTCTGATATTTCTCCCCACATTTCTGAGTTTTTCAGTGGCCAAGGAGAAGACTCCGTCGGTTTCTTAATAATTACTGATAATCGTTTCACCACAAAAGATACTGCTTTGGATAAACAAGCTTTGTGGTTTCTGTCAAGTACAAACAACGAAGATTAAATTAGCATCCTGAAAACCCACAGGGTGAGCTTGCTCCTCCCCTCCTTTAGTCTGCAGAATTACCTGGGGCTCCCTCCCAGCTGCCAAGCACACAGATGTGAGCAAGACACTGAGACACCACTGCTGCCCTGCGCTATCACTAGGGAATCCTGTGTTCCTAGCAGCTTATCCAGCTGGCTCTCAGGCTACGGTGAAACTGCAATACAGAAGGAATATTCCAAAAGAGAATTAAAAATGCAGCTGTCATATGGGCGACAGGCCCAAGTCTAGCAGTTAACAGCTACCCCGCCCCCACCCCACCCACTTCCCCGGGAGCAGCCCTGCTCTCCAGTCTGCAAACCCAGGGGCTGAGGGGCCGGGGCATCCCGAGGCCTGGGTGCCCAAGGGGTGCAAACTCCTTCCCCACCTTCTCTGCTTCCCTTATCAAGCCTCTTAAGTGTTCTCCCCATCCCATAATGGGGAATAATCCCTAAAATTCAAAGGCTGAAGCTCTAATCCCCACTACCTTTTGGAATGTGACCGTATTTGGAAACAGGATCTCTAAGGAGGTAATTAAATTAAAATGAGGTCATTAGGGTGGGCCCTGGTCCAGTAGGACTGGAGTCCTTACAAGAAGAGGCGATGAGGACACAGGCACACACAGAGGGACGACCATCGTAGGACACAGGCCGTCTACAAGCCACCGAGAGGGGCTGCGGGAGAAAGCAGCCCTGTGACACTTGGGTTTCAAACATGTGGCCTCCAGGATGTGAGGGAATCCCCGTCTGCTGCTCTGGCATGGCAGCCCTAGCCGGCTCATAACGGGCCCATCCCCCACTCGCCATCTCAATGTGGAGACCCTACAGGAACTCAAGGCCCGGGAAGGCCTTTTGGTCCCCTCACCCCCATTTTCAAAGCCCACACAGTTAAAATGCAGGGGGGCTTCTTGCTCTTAAGACTGAAATGGTGCAGCTCCCGTCACCCGTCTGTGTCCACGGCCATCCCCAGTACAGCAAACTTACATGTGACACCCAGCTCGGTATTTCCCCTCTCAGGTCCCCCTTCCCCCTCCTGCAGACACATCCCCAAACCCTTTTAAGATGTTGCGTAACCTGGCTCCGGAAGCCAATAGAGTTTTTACTGAATCTGGCTTCACATAACGGCAACAGATTGTGAACTAGACATTTGCCAACTTTTCCCCCGTGCCAGACCATTTTTAAGTTATGTGTGCACAGAATGGCATTTAAAGGACTTAAATAACTCTCCAGGGGGAGAAAAGAGCAGAAAATAGCCCACAAGGCTCCCATAACGGGGCAGGAACAGCAGAAGCAGAATTTGGAGCGAGTGTTCTGCTTGTTTTTAGTTGGGGTGGGAGGGGCTTTTCTATTAGGTTGTGTTTTTGTTGTTTTTGCTTTGGGGGTGAAAAAAGGGGACAGAGAACAGAAAGGAACCTAGTTTATAGTGACAGCTATTTAGGAAAGTCATTTCTAGATTAGAGGGGAGAGCCCCTAGGGGCTGCTTCTAGGTTCCACTCCTTGGGGTTGGAGGGGCCGGGTGAGCAGGCTTTGGGGAGTGCCTGGTGTGACTACCCCAACCCTGCCTCAACCGCACCCCCTCCCTGTGCACCGACAAATAAATGGTGGCTGTAAAAAAAAAAAGAAATTTTTTTTAAGCACTGCTTCCTGTTATGTTCAAGGAAGACTAGGGCCGTTTTATTATTAAGCAATTTTCTCTTTTTAAGTAAACACACACGACCACATTGCTACAAGGCTAAAATCTCTTGCCTTACTCAAGCATCAACGTTTTCAATCTCCTATTTTCTTAAGCCCTCAATGAAGCCTTCCAAGAGCTTGCCTATGTTTAATTTGCATTCCGAAACAGAGAATCTAATGTGTTTTAACATTGTCTGCTTCAGCTGAAAAGGAAACTGTAAATTTATACAGTCTGGTTTAAAAAAAAAATTGGCCATTGCATCTAAATAAGTCTCCTCCGGAAAGAGGCTGGGTGGCGCCCCTCCCCCTCCTCCCTCTTTCACTTCCCCTCCCCCCTCCCTCTTTCACTTCCCCTCCCCCTTCTCCCTCTTTCACTTCCCCTCCCCCTTCTCCCTCTTTCACTTCCCCTCCCCCTTCTCCCTCTTTCACTTCCCCTCCCCCTTCTCCCTCTTTCACTTCCCCTCCCCCTCCTCCCTTTTTCACTTCCCCTTGTCCTCCCTCCCTCACCTCCCATCCCCCTCCCTCCTCCTCCCCTCCCCCTCTGCTTTTTACCCCCTCCCTCCTCCTCTCCTCCCCCTCTGCTTTTTACCCTCCCCCTGCTCCTTCCCTCCTCCCCTCCCCCTCCCCCGCTGCTTTCACCCCCTCCCTCCTTCCCTCCCCCTCTGCTTTCACCCCTCCCTCTTCCTCCCCTCCCCCTCTGCTTTTTACCCTCCCCCTCCTTCTCCCCTCCACCTCTCCCCTCCCCATCCTTCTCTGCTTTTCACCCCCTCCCTCCTCCCCCCTCCTCCTCCGTTTTGCACCCCTCTCTCCTCCGCCTCCCCTTCCCCCTCCTCCTCTGCTTTTCATCCCCTCTCTGTCCCTCCCTTCCCCCTCCTAGCCTCCCCTCCCTGCATTGGAGTTTAGGCCACAGCCTCCCTCCTCCCTCTTAGTCTTCCAGCCTCCTCCCTTCCCCTCCCCTCTCTTCTCCCCTCCCCCAGGATCAGACTTGGGGCCGGTCTGTGCCAGCGCCCTACAGGGACCGGGAAAGAATTACCGAGGACCTTAGAAGAGCTGCGCACTCGCAGCGCCCCGCCCCCACGCCGCCGGCCGCCCGCGCGCGGGTGTCTCCCTGTGCTCCCAAAACACGGCTCAGGTTCACCGGGTCCTCCCCCGGGGATCTCAGGGCTGTTGGGGGGTGCTGTGGTTCCCAGAACGCCGCGACACTCTGAAACAGGAAAGGGGACGGCAGAGGGGTCCTGCTGCGGGGGAGCCCTTGAGAAGGCCTGGGGGGAGAGGAACTTGGGGACAGAGGTAAAGAAGGGAGTCTCTGGGGGTGAGGAAGTGCCTGGGAAGGGCACGAGGAGGATTTGGGGAAGGGAAAATCAGGCCCAAAGTTTTAGGGCTCCGTCTCTACTGAAGGTCAAAAAGGGTTCCTGCAGGGCAGTGGGCGACCTGCTCCTGACGACCCCGCCCTATAATTAAATCCCTGAGTAAGAACACTCCAGAGTTGGGGCTCAGTAGCTGCCGTGTGCACCTGCGCATCAGACGCCCCCTAAGCGTACCCCTGGAAGCCTCTGATTCTGTGTCATCACGGCAGGAGGGGATTCGAGAGTTTTGGAAGACGCCAGGATGACGTTCTTAAGCCATCTGATGGGTGAAGGGGCTTCTTCACTCCGCTGTAGCTTCACTACTTAGATGTTAAAGCGTCTTCTCTTCCTAATAAAAAACAAAGTGTAGCCACCTTTCTGTCCAAGAAAATAAAAATTCCCAGAGAAAACCGACGTTGACGTTTGCATTCATAACGTGCCTGTCGTTTTCCTCTGTGTGGAAGAATTTTCCCATCCAAAAATGGGAGTTGAGGGCGGAGGTGAGGTAAATAATAAAATCGGGCTCACTCTGTATAAATAGTTCAGCATTCCGATGTGGTTACCTAGTATTAAAAAATAAATATTTTTCTAGGTCACTAAATATTTTTCAAAATTATACTTTAAATGAGGGCTTCAATTCCACCGCGTGTAATTGTATATGCCAGAATGTAGTAACCATATCCCTCTTGCACAGTATTCCTCTTGTTTAACATTTAAGGACGGTATCCTAAGTTATTCCCCATCGTGTAGTCACATAAGTCACCTTTTTCTTCACTAGCTTCAGTGCAAGAAATGAATACAGTTTCCTCTGCACCATGGGTCCGTCTGTTGCCATTGCCTGCACTGGGGTTGTTTGGAATTCCTGTTTGAAACTTTCTAGAGTTAAAGGCAGAAAACATTGGCCAAGTTTCCAAGCCTAAAGCTGATTCTTGACCTTAGTTAGACCTTATGTCAGAAAAGAGGGTGACAGCTACTTGGGAAGCTGAGGTGGGAGGATTGCTTGAGCCTGGGAGGTTGAGGCTGCAGTAAGCCATGATCGTGCCACCGTGCTCCCTCCTGGGTGACAAAGCGAGACCCTATCTCAACAAAAAAAAAAAAAAAAAAAAAAGAGGGTGAGCAAAACAGGACAGTAGGGGGTGCTCCAGGTGTCTGGGGGGCATCGCCAATATCCTAATATCCCAGAGCCTCGGGAGGAGCCCTCTCTCCCAAAGCACTGCCCGCCACGTTCTGGGGATGTCCTGCAAAGCCTAAATATTGGCGGTGGGGAGCGGAAATGTTCCCTTCTGTTATATTCTCTACTAAAGTGTTTTGTATGTTGATATATATACATATGTGCGTTTTAGCAGGATAGTGGATTTTATTTTTTCTTATTTTTGAGATGGAGACTCACTCTATTCCCCAGGCTGGAGTGCAGTGGCACGATCTCAGCTCACTGCAACCTCCACCTTCCGGGTTCAGGCAATTCTACTGCCTCAGCCTCCTGAGTAGCTGAGATTACAGGCGCCCACCACCACGCCCCGCTAATTTTTGTATTTCTAGTAGAGATGGTGTTTCACCATGTTAGCCAGGCTGGTCTTGAATTCCTGACCTCAAGTCATCCGCCCGCCTCGGCCTCCCAAAGTGGTAAAATTACAGGCGTGAACCAGGACACCCGGCCCTGAGTGACTTTTTTTTTCTTCTTTGAGATGGAGTCTCGCTCTGTCACCAGGCTGGAGTGCAGTGGCGCCATCTCATTTCACTGCTCCCTTGAACGTCCAACTCCCTGGTTCAAGGGATTCTCCTGCCTCAGTCTCCCGAGTAGCTGGGACTACAGGCACGTGCCACCACGCCGAGCTAATTTTTGTATTTTTAGTAGAGACGGGGTTTCACTATGAAGGCCAGGATGGTCTCATGATCCACCGACCTCGGGCTCCCAAAGGGCTGGGATTAAGGGTGTGAGCCACCGTGCCAGGCCAAGATGAAAGGCACAAATCTCAACGTGGGACATGATTTTCGGCGTCACAGTGAAAGAAAACAGTCACGTGTTAATGATGAAGTTCACAGGCCTCAAAGCTCATGGCCTGAGTTGATGAAGAGTCCCCCAGGTGGCTGGCGGTTGGCTTGAAGGAACCTCTCTTTCTGCGTCCATCACACAACTTGATGAGGAATATTGAATACTGAACATAAAAAGAAGAAATTTGAGAACAATACACAGCCTTGCCTTCCACAAATCATCACCCCTTGACTTCCATTTCTTTAGTAAGAAAGAATTAACTCCAGAGCCATTCTGGTATCTTCAGAATGCTGGCTCGCATAGTGGACCTTCAGTTCTTTTAATCAATAATCAATAATTTAATCAATAATATCAGTGTTACAATGTGATCAACCATATCTGTCTACCCAAGAGAAATGAAAACATGCATCCACAGATTCCTAGATGAAAGCTCACAGCAGTATCACCCATGAGAGCCAAAAAGTGGAAACAATCCAAATGCCCATCAATGGATACATGGATATACAAAATGTGCTCTATCCATACAATGGATATTATTCAGCCATAAAAAGAAATGAAGTTCTGAAATGCTAAAACGTGGTTGAACCTTGAAAACACTATGCTAAGACGCAAAAGGCTACATATCGTATGATTTATTTTATAAGAAATGTCCAGAACAGGCTAGAGACAGAAAGTAGATTAGTGGTTGTTGCTGGTGAGGGGAGGACAAGGATGGGGAGAGACTGCCAGTGGGCACAAGGTTTCTTTCTTTCTTTTTTTTTTTTTTTTTCTTTTTTGAGACGGGCCCTTGCTCTGTTGCCCAGGCTGGAGCGCAGTGGCTCAATCACAGCCCACTGCAGCCTCAACTTCACAGGCTCAATTGATCCTCCTACCTCAGCCTCGCTAATAGTTGGGACCACAGGGGCACACCACCACACCTGGCTAATATTTGTGTTTTTGTAGAGATGGGGTTTCTCCACATTGCCCAGGCTGGTCTCAAACTCCTGGACTCAAACGATCCCCTCGCTTCAGCCTCCCAAAGTGCTGGAATTACAGGCATGAGCCACTGAGCCCAGCCTGCACCAGGTTTCTTTTTGGGGTGATGGAAATGTTCTAAAATTAGATTACCATCAGGATTGCACAACTCTGTAAATTACTAAAAACAAAACAGTGAATTATGCAGTTACAATGGGTGAATTTTACGCTATGTAAATTGTATCTCAAGAAACTCTTTTTGAGTTTGATTAACTCTCAAGTTTAAAAATGTTATAGTGTTGGCCGGGCGCAGTGGATTACTCCTGTAATCCTAGCACTTTGGGCTGCCGAGGCAGGTAGATCGCTTCAGCTCAGGAGTTCGAGACTAGCCCAGACAACACGGCAAAACCCTTGTCTCTTAAAACAAACAAACAAACAAACAAAAAACAATAAAAAGTTATAGTGTAACAGATCATTTTTGCAGGCACTGTCTCCAAGTGAAAAAAGGCCCCTATTATAGACCTATTAAAGGCAAAATACCTTCAGGATAGGCCACTCTAAAGCTAGCATGTGCTAGAGCAAATCTGTGACAAATCCTGGCTTTTTCTTCAAGACCACTTCTCTGCTTTCCTACTTGGGTCTAAGCCCTCGTTGCTTTGTGAATGCACTTGATCTCAGTCCTTCCAGCCTTTTCTGCCTTCCTGCTGGTTCCCAAGACACTCTGCACCAGATCATCTTTGCCATGGTGTTTCGCTGCCTTTCCCATATGCCATACAAAATCATCCATAAATTGCTGGGCACGGTGGCTCACACCTATAATCCCAGCACTTTAGGAGGCTGAGGCAGGCAGATCACTTGAAGCCAGGAGTTCGAGACCAGCCTGGCTAACATAGCAAAACCCTGTCCCTACTAAAAATACAAAAATTAGCTGGGCGTGGTGGCACATGCCTGTAATCCCAGCTACTCGGGAGGCTGAGGCAGGAGAATACCTGAACCACGGAGGTGGAAATTGCAGTGAGCTGAGATGGCACCACTGAACTCCAGCCTGGGAGACCCAGCAAGACTCTGTCTTTAAAATAATGATAATAATAATAATAATAATATTATTATTATAAATATATAATCATTATATATTTATATATAATATATAATAATTATATATAAAATATAAATATATAATATATAATAATTATATATATAATATAAATATATATAATATATAGAAAATATATATATTACATAATATATAATATATAGAAAATATATATATTACATAATATGTAATATATAGAAAATATATATATTACATAATATGTAATATATAGAAAATATATATTTACATAATATGTAATATATAGAAAATATATATATTACATAATATGTAATATATAGAAAATATATATATTACATAATATGTAATATATAGAAAATATATATATTACATAATATGTAATATATAGAAAATATATATATTACATAATATGTAATATATAGAAAATATATATATTACATAATATGTAATATATAGAAAATATATATTACATAATATATAATATATAGAAAATATATATATTATATAATATATAATATAAAAATAATATATAAAAATAATAAAATAATAATAATAATAATAATACCAATCCATCAATTTATGTCCCTGGTGATGTATGAGGTTAAGCCCTGCCTCCTGAGGCTTTCCTTGAACTAACCTCATCTGACTAGCGTGGGCTCTTCGGTGGTTCCTTCTCCCCCAGGAAACTCCCATCCACAGTAAGAAGAACATTTCACACAGAAACACAAGACCCACATACACATATATGTGACCAAAATGTGACACGATGCTCGTGAACTTATCCTTCCCCTTGCCATGGGCTCATTCTACAATTTTCTGGGCTATCCACTTCCATTTAATGCTTTCAGTGCTAGTCACTACCCACTCAACTGAATGCACAACCGACTAATTTTTGAGATACGCACCTCAGCAATTTAAAAAGCACCGGTCTAGACCAGTGGCCCTCAGCCAGCAGGCATTTTACCCCAGAAAGGATATTAGGCAATGTCTGCAGACTTTTTGAGTTGTCTCAAACAGGTGCGGGGGGTGCTCTTGACATCCCATGGGTGGAGGCCAGGGATGCTGGTCAACCCCCTACTGTGCACAGGACGGCGCCACCACAGAGCATGCTCCAGTCCCAAATGTTCACGGTGCTGACATAGAGAAACTGTGGTCTCAACTACAGAAAAGGCTCTAGTCTCGACCTGGTGCAGTGGCTCACCCCTACAGTCCCAGCACTACGGGAGGCCAAGGCAGGCAGATTGCTCGAGCTCAAGAGTTCGAGACCAGCCTGGGCAACATAGTGAGACCCCATCTTTACAAAAAATACAAAAATTAGCTAGGTGTGGCCGAGCGTGGTGGCTCATGCCTGTAATCCCAACACTTTGGGAGGCCAAAGCAGGCGGATTACTTGAGGTCAGGAGTTCAAGACCAGCCTGGCCAACATAGTGAAACCCCATCTCTACTAAAAATACAAAAACTAGCCAGGCGTCATGGCGGACCTGACGCCTGTAATCCCAGCTACTCAGGGGGCTGAGGCAGGAGAATCTCTTGAACATGGAAGGCAGAGGTTGCAGTGAGCCAAGATGGCGCCACTGCACTCAGCCTGGGCAATAGAGCGAGACTCTGCCTCAAAAAAAAAAAAAAAAAAAAAAAAAAAAAAAATTAGCCAGGCATGCATGGTATCAGGTGCCTGTAGTCCCAGCTACTCGGGAGGCTGAGGCAGGAGGATCGCTTGAGCCCAGGAGGCAGAGGTTGCAGTGAGCTGAGACCACACCATTGCACTCCAGCCTGGGGGATAGAGTGAGACCCTGTCTCAAAAAATAAACAAAAAAAAAAGAAAACGCTCCAGTCACTTCATTGACTAAACAGATCTTGTAGTTAACTATAAAATAAGTTGGAAGGAGAATTCTCAGTAATGAATAAAAGAGAGCTTGTTCCTGCCTCTCCTTCCCCCTTCTCACCAATATCTCCATGCTTGATGTTATTAATCCCATGTGTGCCATGTAGAACCCAGCCAATGCTGGATCCCAGCCACAGTCTCTGACTGTACAGTTATTATTTAAATGAGGGCTGATTTGCAGTGGATTTGCACAAGCGTCAGTTGCCTTAGCTTACGTGGAGGGGTATTGGTCCTATCCCTTGGTCACTGCCTCCTGCACAGCTAACCCCACTTACCCCACATCTAAACCATGTGTCCTGTGATGCTCCAGTCTGGCCCCACATTGGGGGCACTCTGGGAGCTTCAAACACTCCCACCACCCAGGTCCCACTGACAGAGACTGGGGTTTCATTGGTCTGGGGTGTGGCCTGCACATCCAAATTCTTGAAAGCTGCCTGTCAATTTTTTTGCCTTTTTGTACGGGCAAGGTTGGAGCTTCGTGATACACTCCTTCCAACACTGCCAAGGCAGGGCTGCATGCCTCCACTTTGCTCCCATTATGAACATTCTCAGACTGCACGTTCCTCTGTATTTTATGATAGAGACAAACCCACAATCGCCTTTTGGGAGGCATTCTCCTATAAGTTAATATTCTGAATTCTGGTTCATGGAAGCTTCTTCTGGGGAAGAAATAATGCTAGATTATTGCTGGGGAATGGAACTAAATAACACTTGTAAAAATAGATTCGTTTATGTAAGTCAATCCCGGCACCACTGGCATTTGGGACTAGATAATTCTATTGTAGGGGGCTGCTCTGTGTATTGTAAGATGTTTGGCAACATCCCTGGTCTCCACCACTGAATGCCAGGCGCGCCCCCCATTGTGACAACCAAAATTGTCTCCAGACATTGTCAAATGTCCCCTGGGATGGGAGGAGCAAAATTGCCCCCAGTTGAGGATCACTGACTTAAGAGTATACAGAAATGTATTTCTGCTTTGCTGATTTTTAACTACATGAAAAAATATATATATATATATATATTCTCAAAATATTTTCCAACCAATTATGTAATACCAAGTGTGCTGTGTTTTATTGAGGTGGGAGAAAGAACCATGCCTATTCACTGAGGTTACATGGATAACTGCTTTAGAAGATCCATTGGTAGACTGAGTTCTGCAAGGAAATAAAACATTTCTAAATTTAAAAAAAAAGAAGAAGAAGACCCATTGTTAAGAATAACTGGAAAAAAGACACAATTCCATTCGCAGCAGAGCATGGTAATGAGCTCAATGAAATTAGCAAAGACCAGGGATCTGGCCAGTCCTTGTTCCCGCTGCTGGCTGCCGACCAGTCCCTGGGGCACGTCCTGAGTGCCATTCTGCCTTCTCACTACACGTTCCTGTCTTTGGGAGAATCATGGGATCTCTCCCCTTGCTGAAGTTGTCCCTTCAAACACCAGGAGAGTAGCCCCGCCTATGAGGAACAAGACGTGGCAGTTGGGGACAGTGTGTCACTTCTACATTACAGGGAGCTGTTGCGCATGATTCCATCCAACTGCTTGTCCCTGCACAGAGCTGCACTGGGGAAACAAATAATGCATAACTATTTTTAAAAAGAAACAGAGCATCCATGGATTTTTAAAATTTAATGTGCAACATTTATAGAACTATGTTAGGAATTATAAACTATGTTAAGTGAGCAATTAGCCATCTGAATTCTTTCCCTGTGAATTGTTTGTGGGGGAATGAGTCATCCTTTTCCCCTTTCTTGGACCTGCATGCATCATCCTGCAGTGGAGCGATGTGTTCATATATGACTTACACATGGGACCAGCTGCATGATTTGTGGGGCACAGTGCAAAATGTAAATTTGGGGTCCTTTGTTCAAAAGCAGAAAAGAAAGATTTTTCCTTCCCCCCTCCCCAGTCGTTCTGGACCTGTCATGGTGTTTTTTCACTTATTCTTATTATTATTAGAGACAGGTTCTTGCTTTGTGGCTCAGGCTAGAATACAATGACACAATCATAGGTCACTGCAGGCTTGACATCCTGGGCTCAAGCAATCCTCCCGCTTCAGCCTCCCAAGTAGCTGGAACTAGAGGCACACACTCCTGTGCCTGGCTTTTGCTTTTTACTTTTAATGCAGCACCTCTTTGGGCATAGGGATACTCAGAGAGCCAGTGTGGACTCTCACAGGCTCCCGGGGTCCCACCCACGACTTGGCAGGTGGGGCACATGCCTGCTGACCTGAACCTCTCCGCGCCTGCCAGAAGGCAGAGAGTAGCCGCATCATTGGATGGGGGCAGGGAAATGGAGCACAGAGGGTCCAGCCTGGGAGGCAGGGAGGTGGCACCTCCAAGCCCTGCGCTCATGCTCCACTGTCCCGTCAGACCGTCGCTTTCGAAATACAAACTCAAAGACAACATGATGAGGCATTGCAATATGGAGGCTGCAGAACATTAAACCAGTCCACGTGGGACTGAACTGTCACAAGGCAGCAAAGCTGGCCCTGCTTACACATAAAATACTAGCTAATCTCTATATAATCAGGGAAAGGATACATTAGAGTGTTTTCCAAATCACAAGCATGACACTATAACCAGCTACCCAAAACATTCCTACTTTTAGGTTAAAATTTACATTTTAGTCTCCTTGACGTCTGGGTATTCGGAAAAAAAGAAAAAAAATTAACGTTTTAGGCACTTCCATTTTTCTCGAGAGCCAAAATTTTCCTTTTGTTTTCATTATTAATGTCTATACAACGAAAACATGCATCGTACATTTTTAAAATCGACTTTCTTTTTGCTGTTTTTGCCATACATTTCTTGATTGGTTTGTAAAACAGCCAAAAACAACTGAGGAGTGGTAGCTTATGCTATGACCAAAAAATATACATTTCACAAAATTAAGTTGTCCCACGCTTGAAAATAAAAAATCATTTGCCAGTGACTTTGAATGTGGCTAAGCAGTGTGGCTTGCCAATGATGAGGTGTGATGGTAAAGGACTGTCACGCTAAACTTGTCTTCTTTCATTTGATGTCAGTTTCTCAGAGTAGGGACCTTGAACCACCTGTACTGAACTTGGAACCACCTCAACCTGCCCAGCTCCATGGATCCCAGCTCCAGGCTGAGATCTTAGGTGACTGCCTTTGTAACATGCACCACAGATGGCTGAAACACACCCACAGTTTGAGACCCACTGTCTGGTCTAACATCACTCTGTCCCCAGAATTTTTTTTTTTTTTTTTTTTTTTTTTTTTTGAGACAGAGTTTCGCTCTTGTTGCCCAGGCTAGAGTGCAGTGGCGCGATCTCGGCTCACCGCGACCTCCACCTCCCACGTTCAAGCGATTCTCCTGCCTCAGCCTCCCGAGGAGCTGGGATTACAAGCATGCGCCACCACGCCTGGCTAATTTTGTATTTTTAGTAGAGATGGGGTTTCTCCATGTTGGTCAGGCTGGTCTCGAACCCCTGACCTAGGTGATCCGCCCGCCTCGGCCTCCCAAAGTGTTTGGATTACAGGCGTGAGCCACTGCACCCAGCCTTGTACCCGGAAATTGAGAACAACACAAGCCCCTCCCAGAAACACTACACATCCTCTCTAGTTGTGGCTGCTGAACTCACTCTGACACATTCCTTGGCTGAAATACCAGCAAGCCACAGACACACCTTGCCTAAAGGTGTCCACAACACCACTGATGCAAGCAGTCGCACAGCAAAATTTTGCGGCCACAGGGATCCACCTCCTGGCCCACAACTCACGTCTCCGGCCGCATTGGGTTCCAAGTGCGCTCAGGAGTTAATCACACACCCTTTCTTCTTGGCTTCTCCCCCTCTCCTGAGGCAGGTATTACAAATACAAACACCCATTTCCTTCTCTGTGTTTATGCTTTCTTGGCACAATTCCTACTTGAAAGGTAGGAACAAAAATTCGAAATGCAAATACCCTCAGCTCAGGAATCACATTCCTATCTTTTCTTAGGAGATGACTTGTTTTTAACTTTAAAAAATCCTCAACATAAAAAAATCGTTTTTTTTACATTCTTGAGACAGAAATCTGCTAACTTGGCAAATTTTTTTAAACGTATTCCTTTCATTGTGGTCACACACCTCTCTTTTCTAGGGGCAGCAGTAATTTGCATTAGACACGATGCACACTTGCTTTCATTTCTCAGTGTCTAAAATACCATCTTCTTGTCACTTCTCTTTATCAAGCCATGCACCTAACAATGACTTGTTCGCTCCAGGAGACTCAGGAAAAAGAGCTGCTGGTCCTTGTTTTATCTGCACATTTCTTGAAGGATCCCATCCAGCAAAACCTCGCCTGCCTTCCCTGGAATTTTAATTTTGCCCCAGGTTGTGTGTTGGTTTTATTATTTAAACAAATTTTAAATTACAAGAGCACAAGGAGCCCTAGAAGCAAAAGAAACTATACAGATGACTGCTTAGAAGCTTTCATAAATTCTGCAAGGTGGTGATAACTGTCGATGACTCGGCAGGTTTTTCGGAGAAATGTACAGGAAGCGAAACCCACTGCGCGTCTAACGGGTCTAGTATGTCATTGTGCAACGTCCCACAGGACTTCAATGTCCTCAGAGCTATTTTGTGACCTACACACTGCATGGAGATGCCCCACCCGCTTTGATCGCACCCTCTAGCAAAAGAGATTCCCCTGCAGCTTGAATGGGGCAAAGTAAGTTCTTTGAAACAACAACCAAAAAAGATGCGGGTTGGGGAGAAAAGCCTGGCTCTTTCCCCAGACTCTCTGGGTAGCGCAGCTTTCCTTTTTTCTATCCTCCTGGCTTTTTGTTCTCCATCATTACTCTAAGTCAGCAAGGAAGAAATGGCAAGGGACTCCGGAAAAACATGCGTGATAGGGTGCCTGAGCAAAAGGCAACATTTCATCAGTTCTTTTTATGAATCAATCTTTGATTTGGGGACGCACTGTCCAAAGTGAACGACTCCTTGGAGATTTGCCTGGTAAGAGAGAGACATGTAGTAAACCAATTCAAGGTCAGGCAGATAGGGCTTGGGTTGCATAGGTTTTTGCAGCCCAGCCCCCAGGCTCTCCACTCACCCTACAGCACGCATTAGCTGCGTGTCTCTTTGCATAGAGTCACTTTTCATAAGAATCCTAAGGTGCAGGGGAGCAGCCGCCAAGGACAGCTGCCCAAAGTAGCCTGCTTCCAGGACTGCAAAGAAATGGAAAGACCAGCATGAAAGGACCCAGTCATGGCCTGGCACAGTGGCTCACACCTGTAATCCCAGCACTTTGTGGCCGAGGCGGCCGGATCACTTGAGGTCAGGAGTTTGAGACCAGCCTGGCCAACATGGTGAAACCCTGTCTCTACTAAAAAATACAAAAATTAGCCGGGCGTGGTGTCACGCACCTGTAATCCCAGCTACTCGGGAGGCTGAGGCAGGAGAATCGCTTGACCCCAGGAGGCAGAGGTTGCAGTGAGCCAAGATGGCGCCACTGCACTCCAGCCTGGGTGACAGAGTGAGACTCTATCTCAAAACAAATAAAAAGAAAAAAGAAAAAGAAAGAAAGAAAAGAAAAGAAAAAAGAAAGGACCCAGTCACACCAACTAACCCATCGATGTCCAACGGGGGGCTACGCTTGGTTACAAAACACATACCTGCATGTTGAGAACCATACAAATAGAAGCGTGTGGGCCAGGCACAACGGCTCACGCCTATAATCCCAGCACTTTGGGAGGCCTAGGCGGGCAGATCACCTGAGGTCAGGAGTTCGAGACCAGCCTGGCCAACATGGCAAAATCCCGTCTCTACTAAAAATACAAAAATTAGCCAGGCATGGTGGCAGGTGCCTGTAATCCCAGCTCCTCCGGAGGCTAAGGCAGGAGAATAGCTTCCACCCGGGAGGCAGAAGTTGTAGTGAGCCGAGATCGCGCCACTACACTCCAGCCTGGGCGACAGAGCGAGTCTCATTCTCAAAACAAACAAACAAAAAACAATTAAAAGTGTCTGTGCAATACTAGCTAATATTCTGCCTGCATTTCCAGCCCTGCTGACTCTTGTACAGGGACCCAAGGTCAACAGTTCTTGGGCTCTGAGGAACTTTGCTTCTCTTTCTGGCCTCAGCTCCACAGGCTCCATGAACCCAGGTCTAGGGATCTAGTTCACTCAAAGGGACTACGAAATCAAGCTAAGCCACTCAGTATTCTTATCTTATCCTCCTCCAAAAGCAACAAGATGTATGCTCAAGAAATAAGAAGACTCTAGCAAGCAGACCAGAATGTGTCTGGCATAACTCTTTTTGGAATAAAGTAAGCGCCTTCTAATTAGTGGTATTGCTCATGTAGGTTTTCAAGTTTTATTTAATTGCATAACCACTTACGTGGTGAAGCTCTATGCTAGCACTGAGAGAAGAGAGACAGGGACCCTACCATTGAGTGGGTGGCTTTGTAAAAGGATCTGCAGTCAGTGAGAGGAATTTACAAACAGCCAGAGCATTCACAAAGCAAAGGAAGAAGTTTACAAATATCGTTATCTACGTAGGTGAGACCACAGCGGCTCAAGATCCCTTTGCATCGGGGGTTGGTCAGGGCTTCAGGGGAATCCTCTGGAATCTCATCTCATTAAGGGGTGCTCAGAGCTCTCCAGTTCTTGAGGAAGTCATCCATCTGTGCCCAGGCAAGACAGGTAAGGATGGGAGGTCATGTGTGTGGAGTGCCATGACCGGGCCACGAAGTGCAGCAGCTGTGTAAGGGGGTGATCCACGGCTGAGTGAGCTTCACAGTCATCCTCGGATATGCACAGAGTGGTCAAAGTCTTTGAAGTTGCTCAACATGCATGTTCCCGGCTGAGGTCAAACGAGGAGACCCTCTGCCTTCCTGTTTCAGCTCTCATTGCTGTAAACCAGTGTCTTTTTCACAGCCTACCTCGTGCCATGTTTTTTGCATGTTTGTACTTCTGATGATTTCACTTATTAAAATGGTCCCCAAGTGTAGAGCTGAAGTCTTGTCTTCTGTTCCTAAAACAAGTAGGCTGTGATGTGCCTTATAGAGAAAATACACATTCGACAGCTATTATTCACGTATGAGTTACAGTGCCGTTGGCCGTGAGTTCAACCTTAATGGATCAATAACATATATTAAATGAGGTGTCTTCAGCAGAACACACACAAAACAAGATTACGTATTGATCCGTTGACAAAAATGTTTGACAAGAGGCTCCAAGACCCCGACCTGTGTGTTTCTCCTAGGAGCAGAAGTTTAATATTTGCTAATTTGGCGTGCATGGAGACTGTAGAGAACACCGCTACTTTGAATAATGAGAATTGATGGTATTTGTTCAATGAATTAAAGGAAGTGTGTCAGAAGAGGGATGAGGAAAATGTTCTGGGTGTTCAGAGACCACGTCCAATGGGGGGAACCAGGGAGAGCCCACTGGAGGGGACACGTGTGAGCTGCGTCTTGCAGAGTGGCCCAGACATGGATAAATATTGGTCATGTACACCCTGAACGGTGGAATGACATGAGCACAATCCCGATGTGGGAAACCTTGGCACTTGTACATAGAGCTTGCCCCAAGCTCAGACCCTTTGAGTCTTGATGGCAGTTCTATGACTCACAGGATGTGTGACCTTGAGGAAGTCACTCAGCTTCCGGTGAAGTGGGGTTAACAATATCACCTATCTCATGAGGTTGCTATAAGTAACAAAATAGATTACATCTTAACCAAGAGCCTGGTTGGTGCATTGTTAAACGTTCAAAACCATTCAGCTATTTCTGTTGTCATTATTATCCATATTACCGGGTCTCTGCATATTTCCATTTGGCTCAATCATAAGGAGTTTGAGGAAAAATTGTGGGAAATACGGCTGTAAATACGGGATGAAGTCAAGTCCAAGCGGACCTTGGAGTCTAGGTTAAGAAACTGAGGGCTTTTTTTACACCATAGTTCTGGACAGCAAGAGTAGGTTTTTGAACAAGAGACAGACATGATAGAGTTGTGTTCTAGCCTGAAGCTGACAGTGAGAACAGATGGGGAGAAGCGCTGACAGGACTCAGGGACAAAGGAGAAGAGGGCCCAGGAGGCGTGAGGGCTCCAGGATAAAGGGGAAAGGAGGACATCAACTCAAAAGAGGCAGAAGGGCGTGCAGGGCGCTGGCAATGTTCCGCGTCTTCACCTGGTGCCGCTTCCAGGGAAGCATTCAGTTTATGAGATCTGGGGAGCTGCTGACTCATCAATAGTGTGCTTTTCTGTATGATAGATGGACTTTGGTGAATCTGTTAAAAAGTGATGGAAAGGTTTCAGACAGGATGATGAGTTAGACGAGGGAGCGATTTAAGTAAACAAGATGGAAGAGGGACAGACTTGGGTGGGGACGACACTGAGTTCAGTTGCAGCAAGTTGAGTCGGTTTGGATGGAAAGCTGATGGCCCCATGCTGGGAAGAGGTACCATGTCAAAGCCACCATCTCAGAATCAAGAATCTGGAAGTAGGGTTATAATTCTCATGATTCTTAAGTGAAGCACGAAAAGGAAGGGAGGGAAGAAGGAAGGAAGGAAAAACTGGCCTTATTAGGTAGTAAAACTCAGGATATTCAATGATAGTCGGGCCAACATTCCCGTCTTCTCACATATGAAGAAATACAGGTTTCTGTGTCCTGTATAAATCTGGTTCCCAGTTTTTCCTATGAAACAGGGATGTACCGCAGCCTGACTAAAATTCTAATGGAATGCCAAGAAGTTTTGCCAGTGTCTTAGCTTTTACTGGTAACCACCAACTGTCCAGAAAGGGAGAAATAGATGTCCAAAAAGAAGCTTTTAAATGTCTTCATTCTTCCTCTATTAGTCAGACTTATTTCACTTTGGGAATTAGGCTAAAGTGGAAGCGGAAGGTGAAAGTAAAAAAGCAAATTCTGGCCGGGAGCGGTGGCTCACGCCTGTAATCCCAGCACTTTGGGAGGCCAAGGCAGGCAGATCACTTGAGGCCAGGAGTTCAAAACCAGCCTGGGCAACATGGTGAAACCCCATATCTTCTAAAAATACAAAAATTAGCTGGGTGTGGTGGTGCATGCCTGTGATCCCAGCTACTCAGGAGGCTGAGGTGGGAGGATTGCTTGAGCCCAGAAGGTCGAAGTTGCAGTGAGCTGAGATTGTGCCACTGTACTCCAGCCTGGGTGACAGAGCAAGATCCTGTCTCAAAAAAAAAAAAAAAAAAAGTGAAATCTTATTTGTCATCCAAAACCAAGCCTGTTTTCTGTTTTCACATGCTTAAGCAAGTGATCAGAGATGGCAACTGTGTCTGGTGTCCTGGTCTTAGTTAACCTGTGTGTACTCATTAAATAGCAGGGGGTATATGGGGCGCTTATTTCAATGAAAACAATTAAACATGCACATTTTGTCTGTTCAGCATTAATGATTCCCTGTTGACAGAGCTGCACACTGGGTGCTTCTTGAGTTTCAAAGCAAGCTTATTAAATAGAAATGACTGTCAAGTCTTGTAATTTGGGTAACTGCCAAACAGACCAAGGATGAAGGCAGAAAAAGAAGAAAATAAAGACTGATTACCTGCAGCACTTCTTGTTTTCACTACCAGAAAAATTACTCTGGAGATCCCAGTGCTTATCTGCTTTCCCCATACAGCTTCCACGAGGGAAGGCCTCCTGCGTACCCAAGTGGGACCATCTGAGCTTCTCTCTAAGCCTGAACATTGTTTCTAAGCTACCTCCAGGGTACCAAGGCCAGGAGGAAGGGTTAATTAGGGCAAATAAATTCAGAGGAAGCGCTCTATGTGCATTATCGCCCTTATTCTAGAGCTGAAGGAGTTTGTGAATCTACCCAACTTCCCACCATACCATTTGGGGATCTGTATTTGATTTTCATAGTCTCCCTAAAAAAAGATAGCATTCACCATAAACTCAAAAAATAGTTACAAATACAGGTTGAAGCTAGGCACGGTGGTGCACACCTGTAATCCCAGTGATTCGGGAAGCTGAGGCAGGAGGATCACTTGAACCCAGGAGTTCAAGGCTGTGGTTAGCTATGATCGTGCCACTGCACCCCAGCCTGGCTGACACAATGAGACTCTGTCTCTAACAATATAAAATAAAGTAAAATATAGGTTGAGAAACCCTAACCCAAAAATCCAAAATCTGAGATGCTCCAAAACCCAAAGCTTTTGGAGTGCAAACACGATGCCACAAGTGGGAAGTTTCACTCCTAACCTCGTGGGAGGGGTCACAGTTAAAATGTGGTTAAGACTTTGTTTTATGCACAAAATTATTAAAAATATTATATAGGCTGGGTGTGGTGGCTCACTCCTGTAATCCCAACACTTTGGGAGGCCTAGGCAGGAGGATCACTTGAACCCACAAGTGCAAGGTCAGCCTGGGCAACAACAATGAGATCCTGTTTCTACAAAAAATTGTTTAAAAATTAGCTGGGTGTGGTGGCTCATGCCTATAGTCTCAGCTAATTGGGAGGCTGAGGCAGGAGGATCGCTTCAGCCCAGGAGGTTGAGGCTGCAGTAAGCTATGATCGCACCACTGCACTCCTGAGTGGGAGACAGAGTGAGACCCTGTCTCAAAAATATATCTATATATTTTTATGCCATATAAAAAATATACATATGGTATAAAATTCCCTTCAAGGTCTGTGTATAAGGTGTATATGAAACAGAAATGAGTTTCATGTTGAGACTTGGGTCCCATCCCCAAGATATCTCATATGTACATGAAAATATTCCAAAGTCCAAAAAAGAAATCTGAAATCTGAAACACTTGTGGGCCGAAGCATTTTGGATTAGGGATACTCAGCCTGCACTCTATAGCCTCAATGAGCCGGAACATGTCTCAATCAAAATTGTTTTCCAAAGTCTGATTCCAAGAAAGAAGTCACTGTTGATGAAGATGGGTGGGAGTTAATCAAAAATGCAACTTCCAGAGTGCATCTTGGGGCCATTACATAGAAATCACCCTTAAAGTACAGGAGAGGGCTTGTTAGCCCAGCTGAACGCTGGTCCCAGGGTAATGCAGGATCCCTGTCCAAGGAAGATTCAATTAGGCCCAGTACACCTAACTCACTGCAGGAGGGAGGAGGACTGGACTTTTTTTTTTAGAGTGTTGCAACAAGGCAGTATCTAAGACAAGGAAGTATCTAAGAGTCTTTTGATGAAACTCAGAAGCCAGAAAATTAACTTCAATTCCACAATCCACCCCCCAAGGTTTAACTGTGTTTTAAAACCTAAAACTGTGTCTTTGTCATGTGAAAGATGGATCTGACTAAAAACTAAACAAGTAAGAAAAAATATAAATAAAATATTCCAAATTGTATTTAACAAGAATTATCATTTGATGAACAGGAAGCAACAGTCTCCTGCAATTTCTGTTCACCTTCCTGTGAATGGGTCACCCTCGACCTGGCAGACTAGGATCCGGTTTGTGTCTGTGGGTGTGAAACCAGTTGGTCTGGGGGCTCTGAATGGGCATCAGTTGCCAACATGCCTAACAGATATAATGGCCTTTGAGCCATAGACTCTTTACTTGGCCATTGACACCAACACATGGATCTGTTTATTGCAGAGCTGCTCACAGAGCACAATTGACATTTGGTTCCAGATAATTCTGTGTGTGTGTGTGTGTGTGTGTGTGTGTTTTGGGACAAAGTCTCACTCTGTTGCCCAGGCTGGAGTGCAGTGGCGCAATCTCAGCTCACCAAAACCTCTGCCTCCCAGGATCAAGCGACTCTCCTGCCTTAGCCTCCCGAGTAGCTGGGATTACAGGCATGCACCACCACGTCCAGCTAATTTTTGTATTTTTAGTAAAGATGGAGTTTCGCCATGTTGGCTAGGCTGGTCTTGAACCCCTGGCCTCACCAGATAATTCTTTATTGCTGGGGGCTGTCTTGGGCATTGCAGGGTGTCTAGCAGCATCCCTGGCCCTGACCCACTAGATGCCAGGAGAACCCTCACCCTTCACCCCCACAAGTGACAACCAAAAATATCTCCAGATATTGCCAAATGTTCCCAGAGGGGCAGTGGAAATAACATCACTCCTCAGGGAGAACCCTTGGATTTAGAAATAGGGATGTGGCCCATGCCTGTCCAGACCTCATCTTCAAACTCAGCCAACCTACCCAGGGACCCACTCCAACTGCCCAGGAAAAGCAAGTCATGGCTAGGCGATGGCTCATGCCTGTAATCCCAGCATTTTGGGAGGCCAAGACGGGAGGATCACTCACTTTGGGAGTCTTGAGCTCAGGAGTTTGAGACCAGCCTGGGCAACGTAGGGAGACCCTGTCTCTACAAGAAAATTTTTTAAAAAATAGCTGAGCACGGCGGTGTACACCTGTGGTCCAAGCTGCTGGTGGGAAGCTGAGTGCTTGAGTCCGGGAGGTTGAGGCTGCAATGAATGGTGATTGCACCACTGCACTCCAGCCTGGGTGACAAAGCGAGACATTGTCTCAACAACAACAACAACAAAAAAGCCAACCATAACGGTTGCACCACACAATCACGCATCCATTTGCCATTCCCCACTACCAGGTTTCTCAGATCCCTGCCTCTAACTCTGATCCTCAAGGTTTGGACTTCCTCACAAGACTGGATGGAGCACGCACTCAGTTTTCTTCTAGTTCCTCTCCTGTGAATTTCCAAAGGGAGGAAATTCTCCAGCAAATAGCCCAGGAACGCAGAACCTTGCCAACAAGCCCCTTCTCCACCCACAATCAAGGCAAAAGAATTCAATGACCACCATGGAGTCTTTCTTCCCTTATCCTAAGGAGGACATAGCAAAGGAATCTGCAAGTTGGCCAATGGACCCACCAAATTTTGCTTCTCATTCTGTCATCAGTTGCCTTGAGCAACTCTCTTTATTTCAGCTAAGAAATAAACAATAAAGGCTGCGCGTGGTGGCTCACGCCTGTAATCCCAGCACTTTGGGAGGCCGAGGTGGGCGGATCACCTGAGGTCAGGAGTTCGAGACCAATCTGGCCAATATGGTGAAACCCCATCTCTACTAAAAATACAAAAATTAGCCAGGCATGATGGCAGGCGCCTGTAATCCCAGCTACTCATGAGGCTGAGGCAGGAGAATCGCTTGAACCCAGGAGGCAGAGTTTGCAGTGAGCCGAGATCACGCCACTGCACTCCAACCTGGGCGACAAAGCAAGACTCTGTCTCAAAAAATAATAATAATAAAAACAAAAAAGAAATAGACAATAAAGTGTTCATGCTTATCATCAGAACCCAGTAACCAATAAGTGTTTGATATGGTTTGGATATTTGTCCCTGCCCAAATCTCATGTTAAAATGTAATCCCCAGTGCTGGAGGTGGTCCTGGTGGGAGGTGTTTGCATCATAGCTGAGGAGCCCTCATGGCTTGGTGCTGTCCTTTCAATAGTTCTGGCAAGATCTTGTTGTTGTGAAGTGTGGCCCTTCCCCCCACTCTTTCTCTTGCTGTTGCTCCTGCTCCTGCCCTGTGAGACCCCTGCTCCCCCTTCACCTTCTGCCATGATTGGAAGCTCCCTGAGGCCTCCCTAGAAGTAGATGTTGACGCTGTGCTTCCTGTACATCCTGCAGAACCATGAGCCAATGAAACCTCTTTTCTTATAAATTACCCAGTCTCAGGTATTTCTTTATAGCAATGCAACAATGGCCTAATACAGTATTTATTCAAAGAGAAGCAGGAGGCTGGGTGTGGTGGCTTGTGCCTATAATCCCAGCACTTTGGGAGGCTGAGGCAGGACGATCTCTTGAGGCCAGGAGGTCAACCCCAGCCTGGGCAACACAGCGAGACCCCATTTCTTTAAAACATTAAATAAATTTAAAAATAAAAAAATTAGCTGCGCATGGTGGCATGTACCTGTAGTCCTAGCTCCTTGGGAAGTTGAGGCAGGAGAATTGCTTGAGCCCAGGAGGTTGAGGCTGCAGTGAGCTATGATGGTGCCACTGTACTCCAGCCTGGGTGACAATGAGACCCTGTCTCTAAAACAAATTAAGAATTAAGAATTAAAAAAAATAAAAACAAAAAGAAGCAGGGCCAGTGAGGACCTGTGGTGAGAGAAGTTTCCAGAGAAGAGAGGAGACCTGAGAGTGACTTTGAAGTATAAGCAGCACACAAGTCCTCAGATGTTTCAGAGAATATGAAAGCAGTGAAATTCCTGGCTCAAGAGGCTTCTAATCTCGTATCAAGCTGGCTGTTGGCTGATGCCAGTCAGAGAAATTAAAACTCCTCCAGTTACCAATCCACCCTCCTCCTTGCCAGCTGGATTCCCCAGACATGCCTGATTTCTGCCTTCTTCCCGCTATCATTTATTCAGCAAGCACTTACCGAGCTTCTGCTTTCTGCCAGAGCCCGAACTTGGCACAGGGAGTATAAGCCTGAACCAAAATGATGGGCTCCTGGAAGCCCTGCAGCTTGCGGCCTGGAGGGAGGACAGGCCCACAGAAGTCACGCGGCCACTTGCCAAGTGCATCCTGCAGTGTGCACGCTGATGGAACAGGACGGGATCCAGGCAGAGAGAGGAACGGCGGGAAGGCGGCCTATGCACATTGTGTGGTTTGCGAACAAGGAATATTAAAGCTGGAACGTGAAGGATGAAAGGAAATCTGCCAAGCATAGCAAGAGGGGAAGGACATGCTCAAGAGATGGAAATCACATGCGAAGGCCCTGAGGCAGGGAGGAGCTGGGGCCGTGGGAAGAACTCAAAGAAACTCAGGGTGGCTGAGATTTAGAGAACAAAGAGAAAACATAGCATGAATTTGAAGAGCTAGGAAGGGCCGAGATGGTGTGAGGACTTCTCAGCCCTGGAGAGGGGGTTGGGTTTGTGCTAAGTGCACTGAGAAGTCATAAATTTTGTTTGTTTGTTTGAGATAGGGTCTCGCTCTGTCACCCAGGTTGAAGTGCAGCGGCGCAATCATAGCTAACTGCAGCCTCAAACACCTGGGCTCAAGTGATCCTCCTGCTTCAGCTTTCCAAGTAGCTGAGACTACAGGTGCATGCCACCATGCCCAGCTAATTTTTAAATTTTTTGTAGAGATGGAGCCTCAGTATATTGCCCAGGCTGGTCTTGACCTCCTGGCTTCAAGCAATCCTCCTGCCTCAGCCTCCCAAAGTGCTGGGATTACAAGTGTTAGCCACCAGGCTGGGCCTAAGACTTTTACCTTCAAATAAAGTAAAATGCAGGTTCCAGGGATTTGGATGTGAACATATCTTTTGAGGGGCCTCCATTTAACCCAATACACTGACACATAGTGGGGTCATTATTGTGTGTTCCTGTCCTGCCTCCTGCCTAGACTGTGGGTTCACGGTGAACAGGGACCTTCAGTGGTATGACGGGGTAATCAATGGGCCCAGGATAACCACTGTCTAATTGGGGTACAGGGGCTGGGTGGACTCTCTTTTCCATCCAGAAGCTCTGACCTTACAAAATTAATATGGAAATAACCCCCACACATCCAGGTTGCTCAGGACATTGGGGTCAGGTGAATATGTCAAGTAGGGGCCACCCAGATGTCGTACGCCTTGATAAGCACCTACCCTGTTACTACTGCTTTCTCCTGGGTATCCCTTAAATTAAAAACACTGTTCTCAGCCGGGCGCAATGGCTCACGACTGTAATCTCAGCGCTTTAGGAGGCCGAAGTGGGCGGATCACTTGAGGTCAGGAGTTTGAGACCAGCCTGGTCAACATGGTGAAACCCAGTCTCTACTAAAAATACAAAAATTAGCCGGGCGTGCTGGCGTGCACTTGTAATCCCAGCTACTTGGGAGACTGAGGCAGGAGAATTGCTTGAACCTGGGAGGCAGAGGTTGCAGTGAGCCGAGATCATGCCACTGCACTCCAGCCAGGGTGACAGAGCGAGACTCCATCTCAAAAAAAAAAGACGCTGTTCTTAATGACTCTTTTCAAAGAATGATTCCACTCCATTTCAATTATGAGTTTTTGAATTCTGAAACAATTGCAAACTCACTGAAATGTTGCTAGTACGGCACAAATAACTTATTTCTGAACCTTTTGAGATGAAGTTGCTGACTCTGTCAGCTGCAAATACCTGAGTGTGTATTTCCCGCAAACAAAGGTATCCTCCTACATAACCTCACTACAACCACCAGAAGGGAGGCCTTCACTCTGAAAGATGACTACCGCCTAACCCTCAGGCTCCATTCCAGGTTCGTCAAGGGTCCTTAGAGCATCATTTACAGCTACAGGGCCCAGTGCAGCACCACAAACTGTCATTGTTATGTCTTTTGTTTGCTTATTTAGAGACAGAGTCTCACTCTGTTACCCAGGCTGGAGTGCAGTGGTGTGATCTCGAGTCACTGCAGCCTCCACCTCCCAGGTTCAAGCAATTCTTATGCCTCAGCCTCCCGAGCACCTGGGACTACAGGTGCCCACCACCATGCCTGGCTAATTTTTGTATTTTTAGTAGAGATGGGGTTCCACGGTGTTGGCCAGGCTGGTCTCAAACTCCTGACCTCAGGTGATCTGCCCACCTCGGCCTCCCAAAGTACTGGGATTACAGGCATGAGCCACCATGCCCAGCCTGTTATCATGTCTTCTCAGTATCTTCCCATCTTGAACATTCCCTCAGTCCTTCCCTGACTTGCTTAAGCTTGGCACTTAGAAAAATAAATTGTGGCCAGGCTTGGTGGCTCACGCCTGTAATCCCAGCACTGTAGGAGGCCAAGGCAGGAGGATTGCTTGAGGCCAGGAGTTCAAGACCAGCCTGGGCAACATAACAAGACCCCATCTCTACAAAATTAAAAATTAAAAATAATTAGCTGGGCATGGTGGCATACACCTGTAGTCCCAGCTACTTGGGAGGCTGAGACAGGAGGATCACTTGAGCTCAGAAATTAAGGTTACAGTGGACTAGGATGCATTGCTGCACTGCAGCCTGGGCCACAGAGAAAGATCTTGTGTCTGAAAAAAAAGAAAAGAAAAGAAAAAAACCTGTGGTAAAGCATATATCCCATAACATTTTCCATTTTAAAACTTTTAAGTGTACCATTCAGCGACATCAAGTACATTCATATTATCATGCAACCATCACCACCATCTACCTCCAGAACATTTTCATCTTCCTAAACTCAAAATTCGGACCCACGAAACTCTTCATTCTCCTGTCCCCCAGCCCCTGGCAATCACCGTTCTGCTTTCTGCCTCTATGGATTTGACTTCTCTGGGTACCTCTTAGAAGTGAAACCTTACAGTATTTGTTGTTGTTTTTTTTTTTGTGACTGGTTTCTTTCACTTAGCATATCTTCAGGGTTCATCCATGTTGCAGCGTGTGTCAGAATTTCCTTCCTTTCTAAGGTCGAATCATATTGCATTATATGGATGGACTACATTTGGTTCATACATCCGTCTGTCCACAGGCACTTGGGCTGGCTCACCTTTCATCTATTGTAAATAATGCTCTTAGGAACATGGGTGTATCAACCCTGATACTTTTGAAGAAGACAGGCCAGACATTTCCCTCATCCGGCATTTGTCTGATGTTTCCTTGTGATTACATTCACATCATGCATCTTCCCAAGGACATCACTGAAGTGATGCTCTATTCTTCTCATCGCATCCTATTAGGTGACACACAATTCAATTTGCCCCAGGCCTGAAAAGTGTTCACTTTGATCCTTGCTTCACATGGAGCCTGCCAGGATTCTCCACAGCAAAGTTACTCTATTTCCCTTTGAAACCATTATGAATTTCCTGCAGAGGTCGTTTGAAACTGTGTAAAGATCTCCTGCCTCATCATACCACTGTTTTGTAAAGCATCCCCAGTCAGTAGTGGTGCGATCCTTTGAGGGTTGCTCAATACAGTGTGCTGGCTGATTCCTCAGAGCTCCAACAGGAGCTCTGGAAAGGTCTGAAAAGGATCCATGGCCTCCTTTTCTTTTCCTGAACTCAGCTCTGGATCAGAGCAGAGATGCCCTTGAAGGGAATGCTGTCATTCCGGAGCCACTGGTCCAAGGGCTTTTGAAGACAAAATCTGAGTAACTAGAGTTCCCTGAAAAACAGGAAGGGAAGTACAACCACACATCAAATTTCTTTTAGGGCGTTCATACAGACTTGGCCAGGATGGCACAACTCTGTTACATCCACCCCCTTGTTTGGAGAAATGGATAGTGATAAGCAGAGTCCTCTAGGATGCTATTCACCATCCATGCCAACAGCTTCAGGGAGGAACATAGCATCTTCATGAGCTTCTCCCTGCAGCCATATTTGCTTATGAAGGAAATCAAAATATTTCACCCCAAAATATGACTCCTTGGTACAATGAGTATTTTGAATTAAAAACCCTTACAGATCAACACCGGAAGAGACTTTTCCCCTATCTACATACGGATAAGACTGACCCACCAAGGAGAACAATTATTCTTGTTCCCCTCCCTGTTACCTCCTTATCCATTACAGGAAAGAAGACCTAGACATAACTACACCTGAACAGATCCTTTTTCCAGATGATGACTGTCTCCAAGGATCACTTACATTCTAAAGAGAACTATTTACAAGTTAATTTCTGTTCCCTAGTAATCATGTATTGTCCCTCAATAGAATTCCTCTTCTCCCACTCCCATAACTGGTTTTAGCAGAACCCAAGCCCCATTCTTTCTATAACCTCAGGATAGCGCATAAGCTTCTGGAGTTCCCTGGAAAGTTGGACCATCATTCTGAAGGCACCGTGTATACACATTAAATACATTTATATGCCTTTTCTCCTATGAATCCATCTGCCTCATGTCTATGATTTTCAGCAAATCTTTCTAGGGCCAAGAGCTCCGGCAAGACTCATCCACGGGGTATGGAGGTCTTACTCCGAAGCACAATATTTGTCCTCATGTATTCAAAGTCCTCATGTCAAAGATTCTAAGCTAGTATAATACTTCACAAGAAGTAAATGTGGTAGATATAGACAGGTAGACAAGTAGGTAGGTAGACAGATATTCCCCTTCAAACACAAGATGATTCATTTTGTTGAGAATCATAAGAAAAAAATATTTTCCTACAAAATAATCAGTTGCTTACAGAATACATTCAAAAAACCTGTGGCTGGGTACCTGAGATTACAGACTCAATCTTGTAATCCCAACACTTTTCAAGCCCGAGGCAGGTGGATCATTTGAGCCCAGGAGCTCAAGACCAGCCTGGGCAGCATAGCAAGACCCCATCTTTACAAAAAAATAAAAACAAAAATAGACAAGTGTGGTAGCACATGCCTACGGTCCAGCTACTTGGAAGGCTGAGGTAGGAGAATCTCTTGAGCCCAGGAGGTCAAGGCTGCAGTCAGCCATGACCATGCCACTGTCCTCCAGCCTAGGCAACAGAGCAAGAATGTGTCTAAAGAAAAAAAAAATCCTTGTGTGCTTATTCATTGCATCACCCCTTGGAACAGAAGACCCATTCAGTCAGAGATCTTGTCTGACAGTTAATAATTGTGTTTTCTGCACCTAGAAGAGTGTCTGAAATATCATTGATAATAAATATTTATTGAATGAAATAATTTACTTCTCAAAAACATTACATCAATCAATATTAATTAAGCATGTTTTGCAAGTTCAGTGGTGGTTTAAGCAGACTGAACTAATGGCTCAGTCAAGGATTTCTTGATAAAGGGATAGCTCTCCAGTGACAAGGAGGCCATCAAGTTCATATTCAAGGTTGTGGTCAGCAGAATTCTCAGATGGTCCCCAACATTCCTGATCCCTGGATTTCAAACACCTTCTCCAAGTTATTCAATCAAACACCCATCGAGGGGCTCCAGTGAAGGGGATTTTGCAGATGTAATTAAGTCTCAGATTAACTGCCTTTAGGAAAAGGGTATCGACCTCAGTGGGTCTGAGCTAATCACCAGAGCCTTGAAAGCGGAGAGAGTTTTCCTGGAACGAGATTGGAAGCATGAGAGGGCTATTCTCCGCCATTGGCTTTGAAGATGAAGGGAGTCCTGTGGCCTCTAGGAGCTGAAAAACCCCAGCGGACAGCCAGCCAGGAAACAGGGCCTTCAGCCCTATAACTGCAAGGAACTGAATTCTACCCCAGCCACCTGAGCTTGGAAAAGAACCCGACCTCCAGATGAGAACACAGGCAGCCGCCACAGCGCTGGTCAACAGCTTGACTGTGGCCTGGTGAGTCCCTGAGCAGACAGCTTGGCCACACCGTACCTGGACTTCTGGCCCGTAGAACTGTGAGCTAATACGTGGGTGTTGTTTTAAGCCAATGCATTTGTGATAATTTGTGATGTGGCAATAGAAAAACTAATACAGAGTTCAAAACAACACAGTAATTCAATAAGTGGACCACGGAGTTCACTCTCATATTAATGGAAAAAGGTTTTGGATCACATCTAACCAAGTGCGTTAGAAATGCATTCAGCCTCACACTTAGTGTGGTATTATTTTCTCACTCTCCCACCAAGCAGAAGGAACATTTATCCCTCAGCTATCAGCCAGAAATGTTTGTTATGTTAATGACAGTAAGAGCAACACCACCAGGAAAGTGAGAGATTTATGTAAGACAAAGACCAAAAAGAGGGAGAAAGTGAGCAGACAGAAATGACCAGGACAGAGTAGAGAAAGGAGACCAGGGTGCAGTGCTGGGCAAACTGGAGAGAGGCTAGGGGGTGGGAAAGAAGAGACTTTGGGGGCATTAACCATTTGTATGTGATAATAAGAAAGAGATTTGGGAGGCCGGGGCAAGAGGATCACTTGAGGCCAGGAGTTCGAGACCAGCTCAGGCCACATAAAGAGACACTATCTCTACAAAATTAAGAACATTAGCCGGGGATGGTGGCATGCACTTGTAGTCCCAGCTACTCAGGAGACTGAGGCAAGAGGAACGCTTGAGCCCAGGAGGTCGAGGCTGCAGTGAGCTATGATCGCACTGCTGCACTCCAGCCTGGGTGACAGAGCAATACCCTGTCTCCAAAAAAAGACAGAGAGAGAAGGAAGAAAGAGACTTTAACAAGTCCCACCACAGTGAACTATGAATGAAGCCCCAGTTTGGGCATTCTCAGTGCAGTACAGATTCAAGTCACCTTAAGTTATTTTTTGGATGCCAGGCTGATGTTTTCTTTTAAAGTGATCTCACAGGGAAAAGGCACTGCCGGTGGTCACAAAAGGTGCACCTTTACACAGGCCCGACCAGCATTCCCAGACTCCACTGGGGGAAGCTGAAAACTGGTTCAGTTTTCCGATCCTTCTCTTTTTTTCTTGGTTCTTCCTTGCTCCCTCCTTGAGGACTCAGATCTGGGAAAAGTTCCTGAAGAGCCGTATACACAAGACAACATAAAAAATGCCTGACTCCTTCTAGCTTCTAGTGCTGTATGGGGGCTCACACCTTCCCTGGGAGCATAGAGGAGAATGGAGAACTGGGGACTCTCAGAGAGGCAGGTATGTTCACACTTTTGTGTAAAGCTTTGTGGCTGAAATGACTACTTGCCCCAGTTCTTCCAGCCTCTTTCTTTCATAGCAGTGATGGTGAATGGGGGTGATTATAGCCCCCAGGGAACATTCAGCAATGTCTGGAGATGTTTTTAGCTGTCATCCCTGGAGGAGGAGGGTTGCTATCAGCATCTGGTGACTTGACGCCTAGTACGCTGCTAAACCCACAATGCCCAGGACAGCCCCATAGCAAAGAATGATGGAACCCCAAATGTCAATAGTGTTGCAGTGGAGAAATCCTGGTGTGCCGCCCTCTGTGGGCAAGGACCGCAGACCAAAGGCTCCGAAAGAAACCGAGGGAAGCCAAACGCATCAGCTCCCATGAGCGGGTTCTTATGTTTTGTACATTTGATGCTTTTTCTGGGAAAAGAAAAAAAAATAATTATTTCTCAGGGTAGAAAAGATTACGGAAATGAAAACCACATAATGACAGAGTTATCTTGTTTAGCTGGCCAACAAGAAGCCGTACAGCAACAGAAAGCTGCCAGCTGGTCTGGGAAGCCTTAGTAAGACTGCCAGGCGGTGAGATGACTCTCAGTGACTCTGCCCGGGGGTCTGCACATCTCACTGGCTTGGTTGTGCTTGCAGGAGGCCCAGATGGCTACGCCCCTCTGAGAGGTGGGGTGTGTGGGCTTAGGCCCCAGAATTGGGCACCAAAGAGAAGGCCGTGAGCTCTCCTTCTAGGAGGTTCTACGAGAAGGAGAGATGTCATCAGTGGGGACATGAGGGAGAAGGGCTGCCAGAAGACAGAGGACGCATAGGCCCACCATGAATGAGGTTCCAGCCAAAACCTGTCTACCTAAGTGGCTTCAAAGCCCCTGAGATGCTGGCGAGAGGAACCGAGGGATTTATTTTCGGGGGTGCTCTTGAGCCGATGGGTGAGCCTCTCACTGTCTCAGCACCCACAGCAGGGGCGAGTTTCAGAACAAGGGAAAGCTGAGGGTTCTCTCCATCCCTAAGCCAGGAAATCATGCCCTGTGGAGTCTCAAGAGGGGATGTGGGCTCCTAAGACACACACAGAGACACCCCGAGAGGTGCAGGAGATGCAGAGCCACACGGAGTCAGAGAGATTCAGTGGGAGAGGATGGTCGGGGTCTCTTTCCAGGTGAGAAACGGGAAATGAAAGCAACTACCATAATCAGAGAAAACAACCTTCATGGCACAAAAAAGAAATTCCTTCTACGAGTATCGAACTGTTCTGCAGTTTCCCTGGTCTCGGCTTTCTTTATGAGTGCATACATCTGAAGTTTCTATATGACAGGACTGATATGAGCATATAAAGAGGCAGGCAAAGAGTCATTAATTTCATCTTGTCTATTCCTTCTGTTGTGACAGAAGCAACCAACCTTTCGACAGATCCCCAGAAACTGAAGGCTCCCAAGGCACTCATTCCTTCCGCGTTTGCATGCCCCAGTGCTTGTAGCCACAGTTCCTTTCTTGGCAGGCGTTTGCATAGCTTACTAATGCTCTGAATGCAACAGCACTTCTTAAAGGCCAAAATAAGTCTCTTCTTTTTCTTAATGTTTGTTCAATACCCATAATTTTATACTAATCCTACAATAGAAGCAAATTTATTTCCAAAAATGTATTACAACCATTCACAGATGATTTTGAGCTCTCATATGCCCTTCTATTTTTTATTTTATTTTTTATTTTAAGACGGAGTCTCTCTCTGTCACCCAGGCTGGAGTATAGTGGTGCAATCTCCGTTCACTGCAACCTCCGCCTCCCAGGTTCAAGCAATTCCCATGCCTCAGCCTCCCGAGGAGCTGGGATTACAGGCACGTGCCACCACACCCGGCAAATTTTTTGTATTTTAGTGGAGACAGGGTTTCCCCATGTTGCCTAAGTTGGTCTCAAACTCCTGAGCTCAGGCGATCCACCCACCTGAGATTCCCAAAGTGTTAGGATTACCGGTGTGAGCCACTGCACCCAGCCTCTTTTTAATAAAATTCAATGAAACTTAATATTTACTGTGTTCCTGCTGTGCCAAGCTTGGTGCTGGGTTATGGAAGTTGGGGTCAGGCATAAAGATGAACCAAACAAACACCTGCCCTGGAAGAACGTTTTAAATTTGTTTTTCTCCCCGCTGAATTCATTCATTAAATGAAATCAATGAATGTTTTTCATTAAGCAAATAAGGCTGGGCATGGTGGCTCACACCTGTAATCCCAGCGCTTTGGGAGGCCACGGTGGGAGGACCACCTGAAGCCAGGAGTTTGAGACGAGCCTGGGCAACACAGTAAGGCCCCCATCTCTACAAAAATAAAAATAAAATAAGAAAATTAGGCCAGGCATGGTGGCTCACACCTGTAATCCCAGCACTTTGGGAGGCTGAGGCGGGCAGATCACCTGACGTCAGGAGTTCAAGACCAGCCTGGCCAACATGGTGAAACCCACCTCTATTAAAAATACAAAAATTAGGCTGGAGGCGGTGGCTCACACCTGTAACCCCAACACTTTGGGAGGCCGAGGCAGGCGGATCACCTGAGGTCAGGAGTTCAAGACCAGCCTGGCCAACATGGTGAAACCCCATCTTTACTAAAAATACGAAAATTAGCTGGGCGTGGTGGTGGGCACCTGTAGTCTCAGCTACTCAGGAGGCTGCTGCATGAGAATCGCTTGAACCTGAGAGGCAGAGGTTGCAGTGAGCTGAGACCACACCACTGCACTCCAGCCTGGGAGACAGAGCAAGACTCTGTCTCAAAAAAAAAGAAAGAAAGAAAGAAAAGAAAAGGAAAATTAGCTGGGCATGGTGGCACATGCCTGTGGTCCTAGCTACTCAGGAGGCTGATGTGGGAGGATTGCTTGAGCCCAGGAGTTTGAGGCTGCAGTAAACAGTGATCCAGCCACCACACTCCAGCCTGGGTGACAGAGTGAGACCTGTCTCAAAAAAATAAATAAATAAAATACACTGAGTGCCTACTATTATCTGAAATGGTAGTCAACCCCATGCAGAAGACAAAAACAGTTGAGAAAATAGGAGAGGAAACACACGACAAAACCATCAGCACCCAGAATTCATCCTATCGGCTCTATCTGCTTGTTAGGGAAGGGCCCTATACTTGGCCTCAAGCTTCCCAACAGCCTATGTAAAAGGGGAATCATGATCACCTATGTGTCCACAATATTAAAAAAAACAAAAAAAACAAAAAAACAGAGCAAGCACTTGAGAACAAATTCTGCTCTTCGTCCTGAGAGAATGTTCTCTCCTTTTTCTCTAACATGGACGTCTCCATGGTGTGGAGCTAACTGTGTAGCCAGAACGCAAACAAGAAACAAAGTTCAGTACCTGTGAATACAAACCCGCGGGTGCAAGGGTAATGTGCGTACAAACAGATAAGAAGGCAGGGGAAAGAGGCCTCGGGAGACCTTGCGGAAAAGGCCCTGAGGGTTGGGTGAGATTTCCAAGGAGAGAAAAAAGAACGACGCTCCAAGCAGAGGGCACAGTCTGGAAAAGACATGCAGTTAGAAGGAAACAAAACATCTTTTGACACAGGCACGTTGCTGGGGTGGCTGGAGTGTAGGTCTCATGGGAGCAAGTAAGGGAAGATAGGTTGGAAAGGGCAGATTGGAAAATTTCCTGAAGGCAGGCTGAGGAGGTGAGGCGTTATTTCATGAGCTGTGTTCTGGATCAAGCAGGGAGGTACGGGAGGTTTATGATGGAAGCAGGGAACCCTGGGGTTGAGGTTATGGGGAGAGGAGGAGGTGGAAGACCAGACCTATGGCTGGGGAGTAGTAGTCTACAGATGCCAAGATGAAGTGGGGCGGCAGGCGGAGGAAACGAGGAGTATGCATGGAGAGCTCTGGACAGGGGGCACTGACAAGCTTTGGAAAAATGACTCGATCCCTGGCGTGGAGCCTCAGCTTTGAACATAGGTGCTGGAGAAGTTTGCGGGATGAAGGAATTACGTGTTGAAGATAGGGGAGAGGTATGACAAAAAAAAAAAAAAAAAGGCTTTGTACTTTAGAACCTGAGCAGCCAGGAGGAGCCCAGTGCATTAACCAGAATAGGGAAGACAGATGCAGAATCCATCAGACGCATTGAGTCCCAAATGTTTTTACCACATGCTGTTGGGGTCCAGATTGGTGGCTGCCTGAAGGGCGCTGACTGCGAAGGGACAGAAGAGGTGATGGAAATGTCTCACATCTTGACTGGGATGGTGGGCAGACAAATATGTAATATGTACCTTTGTCCAAACCCACCCAAGGGCACACCTAAGAGCTATGCGTTTTATTGCACATAAATTATATACTTCCTTAAGTTGGGATTTTTTTAAAGGAAGATTCTAGCAGACAAAAGTAAAGAGATGTTGGCCTGCCCTAAAGGAGTTCACACAAGCAAATAAATACAAAGGAACCCAACAAGAAGGGGGAATATAAGGTGCAGAATAAACAAGGCGGGGCTGAGTCCTGGTTGGGGTTTGGAGAAAGCTTCTCACAGGCAGTGATACTCGAAATGGACCTTGAAGAATAAATATATTGGAAACAAAACTGCCAAAAAAAGCAGGAACTCTAATTTTCAGATGACTCATTGCATTAAAAGTTCAAACACATCCATTGCAATGCATTTTAATGCATTATACAAATATACACAAGTATACTCCTATGAAAGAGACAGCATCCGGCTGTATGGAAGAATTTGGGCTTTGGAACGGGACAGTTCTTGGAGATTTTAAAAGATTTTAACAGTAAATTCTTTTGTTGTTATTATTATTATTTTGAGACAAGGCCTGTGTCTGTTGTCCAGGCTGGAGCACAGTGGCACGATCTTGGCTCACTGCAACCTCCACCTCTTGAGCTCAAGCCATCCTCCCACCTCAGCCTCCTGAGTAGTTGGGACTACAGGCATGCGCCACCATGCCTAGGTAATTTTTATAGAGACGGGGTTTCTCCATGTTGCCCAGGCTGGTCTCAAACTCCTGGGCTCCAGTGATCAACCTGCCTCAGCCTCTCAATGTGCTGGGATTATAGGCGTGTGCCATGGCACGCGGCCAGTTCTTGGGGATTGTTATTGGTTATGTTGCAATGGGCAAGTTCTGTGATCTTTCTGTGAGTACATACACTAATATCTGTATTATCTGGTAATATCCATATTATCTGGTATTTGTGAGAATTAGGTGAGTCAATGAACGTGAAGTTGTTAGTTCATGATAAGTGTCCCTAAGTGTAAACTCATGATTTTATTACACAACAAGGGTGTATGTTTAGTATTCAAATGACTGCTAAAATAACACACTAAATGATACCCACACAGACATATGCTTTTTTCAAATATTTCAGGTGTGAATGTTTTAAGGTTGGTTTTCTCAGCTGTGAACCCCTGGGAAACTCCTGAATTTCATTTAGGACCCTCCATAGTGTCTTACATTAAATCTAAGCGTATTAAACATTTATCATGGCAATGTGTATCTAAAACAGAAAACATTCTAACCACGTGTGTGGAGTGCGTGTGTACATCACGTGTGCTGTGGGGTTTTTTCCCCTCTTCTGTTAAAAGAACACACATGGAGATCATATGTCCTCGCTGATTGTGCGGAAGGAACATTGCATATTCCAGAGAAATCCTGTTCCCCTCTCCGGGTCTTGAGGGCAAGAAAAATCACAGACATGAGAATCTTTTGGTTTAAACCATTTCTTCCAAAAATGATTAAGCCCCTGATAAGTCTCACCAATAGCGTGGCCAAGACTGATTTTTCCCCAACCTGATTTCTTGAATCAAGGAAGCCATCTTCCACTCTGTCCCTGGACCACTTAGCAACTCCAGCATCCAAATGATACTTCCAGGGGAACTTTCATCCTGCATCTATTGTATGTCTAGTGAGCTGTGCCTGACCCAGCTTATCAGAACAATCACTGGGAAACAGAAGTAAATGGTGAGAGAGTGATCCAAGTGATGAATGCTTCTTAAAATGATGATATATTTAGAATAGGCAGGCCCAGCCTGGTGGCTCACGCCTATAATCCCAGCACTTTGGGAGGCCGATGTGGGAGAATCGCTTGAGGCCAGGAGTTCAAGACCAGCCTAGGCAACATAGTGAGACCTTGTCTCTACATAATACATATAGAATAGTCCACCTCCCCAGCTTCCAGAATCCTTGGGAAGACTGTGAGGTTCCCACATTCATTGTGGGCAGGTATTGGTTTACTCTGTTAAAAATTATTTTAAAAGCTGATGGGTTGTTCTTATCTTTCTCTTGTTATATGGGTGTGGGGGCAGAGAAGGTGGTATCTTCTTGTTTCTATATTGTCTATTAATGATTGTAATGGCAAGAACCGTCTGGTAAGTAGAAATTGCAAATGTGTCCAAGAGCTAGTGAGGGGACAGATCTACCTCAGTAAAGAAAAGGTCAAATTCAAATGGAAGATGAAACCTGAAAATCTTATTTGAGGCAACATAAATAAATGGAATCAGAACTATTTCTGAGTCTGGGAAGTACGCTCTGCAGAGAGGAAAAGTATATGTCAGACTTTAACTATTTATCCCTACATACTGGGAGGCCATCTGTAGAAGGAAGTATTATAGTAGGAAGTCATGATGTCTTCTACCAGAGACATCCTCAAAGTGTTGCTGCAATTCTCTAACTGTATTAGTCCATTCGCACATTGCTGTAAAGAAATACCCGAGCCTGGGTAATTTATAAGAAAAGATGTTTCATTGGCTTCACAGTTCTACAGCTGTAGAAGACACATAGTGGCATCTGCTTCTAGGGAGGCCTCAGGGAACTTCCAGTCATGGTGGAAGGCAAACGAGGAGCAGGCACGTCACATGGCAGAAGCAGGAGCAAGAGAGAGAGAGATAGGGGAGGTGCTACACACTTTTAAATGACCAGATCGCACGAGAACTCACTCCTATTGCGAGGACAGTACCAAGAGGGATGGTGCTAAGCCATTCATGAGAAATCTGCCCCCATGATCCAATCACCTCCCACCAGGCCCCACCTCCAACATTGAGGATTACATTCCAATATGAGATTTGGGCGGGGACACACATCCAAACTATATCACTAAACTTGGGTTTGAAACTTTCAGCAACTTAAGCTGGAGATAACCTTTCAATATTCCTTATCTATTTCAGATCTACCATGCACGGACTACCCAGCACTCCTCATTCAACTCCTCTTACCAGCTCCTCAGTCTTCATCCTCACTCATGCAGCAGTGTAGTACAGGACTCCACTGGGTTAGAGGGCAGCCCATTGCAGTGCAAGCTCAAGCTCTACTATTTAGTACTGCATGCCATCTCTAGTACTAAAGAAAGGCTGTGTATTCATTATTAGTTGCTGCATGATAAATCATTTTGAAATTTAGTGGCTTTTCTTTAGGGGTACATGTGCAGGTTGGTTATATAGGTAAACTCATGTCACGGGAGTTTATTGTACAGATTATTTCATCACCCAAGTACTAAGCCTAGTACCCAATAGTTATTTTTTCTGCTCCTCTCCCTCCTCCCTCCCCCCACCCTCAGGTAGACCCCAGTGTCTGTTGTTCCCTTCTTTATGCTCATGAGTTCTCATCATTTAGCTCCCTCTTATAAGTGAGAACATGCAGTATCTGGTTTTATGTTCCTGCATTAGTCTGCTAAGGATAATGGCCTCCAGCTCCATCCATGTTCCTGCAAAAGACATGATCTCATTCTTTTTTATGGCTGCATAGTATTCCATGGTGTACATGTACCACATTTTCTTTATCCAACCTGTTACTGATGGACATTTAGATTGATTCCACGTCTTTGCTATTGTGAATAATGCTGCAGTGAACATTCACATGCATGTGTCCTTATGGTAGAATGATTCACATTCCTGAGTATATACCCAGTAATGGGATTGCTGGGTGGAATGGTAGTTCTGTTTTTAGCTCTTTGAGGAATCGCCATACTGCTTTCCACAATGGTTGAACTAATTTACATTCCCATCAACAGTGTATAAGTGTTCCCTTTTCTCCACAACCTCGCCAGCATCTGTTATTTTTTGACTTTGTAGTAATAGCCATTTTGACTGGTGTGAGATGGTATCTCCTTGTGGTTTCGATGTGCATTTCTCTAATGATCAGTGATACTGAACTTTTTTTTATATGCTTTTTGGTCACATGTATGTCTTCTTTTGAAAAGTGTCTGTCCTTTGCACACTTTTCAATGGGGTTGTTTTTCTCTTGTAAATATGTTTAAGTTCCTTAATAGATGCTGGATATTAGACCTTTGTCAGATGCACGGTTTGCAAATATTTTCTCCCATTCTGTAGGTTGCTGTTTATTCTGTTGATAGTTTCTTTTGCTGTGCAGAAGCTCTTATAATTATATCCCATTTGTCAATGTTTACTTTTGTTGCAATGCTTTTGGCATCTTTTTGTCAAGAAATTTTTGCCCGAATTTACCAAACTAAGTGGCTTAAAACAACCATAATCATGTATTCCATCTCACATTTCTTTGGGTCAGGAATCCAGACAGAGCACAGAATGGATGACATTCTTGATTAATGATATCTGGCACTTCAACTGGAAGACTAAATGGGGACTGGAAGCATCTGAAGACGACATGCTGGAGGATCCAGGGCTGGTAAGCTGGTATTGGCTGTTGGAGGGAGGCCTCCGTTCCTGTGGGCCCCTCCGTAGGACTGCCTGGGCGTCCTCACAACGTGCTGGCTGGTTCTCCCAGACGAGTGATACAAGACACCAAAAAGGAACCTGAAATGCCTGTGATGGCCTCAGAAGTCACCCACCATCATGTTCTTAATATTCTATTCGTCACAAAGGTCAACCACATTCAACATGGGAGGAGACTATGCAAGAGTGTTGTCTTAGTCTGCTCAGGCTGCCACAACAAAATACCATAAAACTGGTTGGCTTATAGCTCACAGTGCTGGGGGCTGGGAAGTCCAAGATCAAGATGTCAGCCAATTCGTTTCCTGGTGAGGGCTCTCCTCCTGGTTTGCAGAGGGCTACCTTCTTACAGAATTCTCACATGACACAGAGACAAAGGAGAGAGGGCTGCTCTCTTCTTCTTCTCATAAGAGCATTAATCCTGTCAGAGGGCTCTACCCTTATGAACTCATCTATCCTTTATTATTTCCCAAAGCCTCACCTTCAAATACCATCACATTATGGATTAGGGGTTCAACATATGAATGTAAGGGGCAATCAAACTTTTAGTCCATAGCAGATGTGAATACAGGAGGTGAGGATCATTGGAGACTATCTTGAACACTTGCTACCATAGGCAACAAAACACAGCAAAGAGTCTTTTGGCATAGTGGTATGGCATGGCAGGTATAGTACAGTATACTACAGTACAGCGTAGTACTGTGTAACATATGCTGTCAAACCACATCACTTGGGTTCACATCCAAGCCACTCATTTACTCTGCAGCCTAAAGCAAATTGCTCAATCTTTTTGTGTGCCCCAGTTTCAACATATTTAAAATGTAGTAGATTAGATCATTGTTAGGCAAGTACTCATTCCTGACACCACTTCCTCCCAACCTTCGTGGAAGAAGTATACTTACCCACTCCATCTGTGTTGGCTTGACACTATAACTTGCTTCGAACTCATGCTGGGCAGAGTGTACATCCCCATCTCTTTATTTGAGGCTCAGCAATGTGCCTCACTATGGCCAATATGAGAAGATGAGACACAAGTGGAAGCTTGAAACGAATTGTGCAGTTTTGCTTTCCCTCTTGAACGTCTCCCATGACTATGGGAAAGAAACAGCTGCAGTTTGCCTGCTAGTTTAAGGAGAAAGAGAGATGCCTGGAGCAAACCTGAATCCAGTGTGCAGCTTGGAGCTATGTGCAGATAAGCTCAGACTAAATCTTGCTGGCTCTCAGCCAAGCTGTGGCCACATTGGGGAGATTAAATGATTGCTGTTTTCAGCCATAGAAATTGTTTGGGGATGCTTGTTATATGGCATTATTGAGGCGCTAGCTGACTGACATAGATATCAATGATAGAACCTATTTCATAGGGTTGTGAGGATTGCGTGAGATAATGTATGTAGCACATTTAAAGCACTGTCTGCTGCTGGAGCTTGTTCACAGAGCCTTTGAACTTCCTCTCAGAATATGCAGTTGCCCCTCCAGCCTCCACTGCAGGGCTGCTTTCCCTGGCCCACGCACTCCACAATGTTCCAGACTTCCTTGTCCTTCACTGTACTCAGCTTCATCCTCTCATGCCTTTCCACACCTTTCCAGGTGTTAAGTAGCTGATCTAATTCATCCATGTTAGCACAATAGTGGGAAAATGCTACCTCCACCTTACCGCCTCCGCCCTTCCTGGAAACAAGTGGTTTGTTATTTTTGTTTGTTTTAAACATTTATTGGAGTCAAAGGCTCCTTTTGTCTCATCCTGGGGAATGAGTCATGATGAACAATTCAGACAAGGGATGAGGGGATGGGCAGGCTGTTGTTACAAGCTGGGTAGCAGAGGAAGGCTTCTGTGAACGGGAGAACAATTTCTCTGAAAAACCCAGTAGAGCTTTGAGGCAACCCAGACCTTCACAGCATGCAGGGCTCATTCAAATCACCCACAGCCCAGCTCTCCACCTGGGCTCAGGGCCAACCCCATCACTCCCTGCGCATGCAGGTGGACATTGTTGAGAACACTAACTGATACCCCAAACCTCACCCGAGGAGCCGCAGGAAAACTCTTATAAAGGGGTCAAGGGAATGGAAGATGCTGCACTGGCCTGAGCTACAGGAGCCTCCAACCTCGTGACCAGAGGAGGCAGCAGGGGTGGGACCCCTCAGGTATGGCTTGCATAGTAGTCTCTACTAAAAATACAAAAAAATTAGCCGGGCGTGGTGTCGGGCGCCTGTAGTCCCAGCTACTCTGGAGGCTGAGGCAGGAGAATGGCGTGAACCCGGGAGGCAGAGCTTGCAGTGAGCCGAGATCGCCCCACCGTACTCCAGCCTGAGCAACAGAGAGAGACACCGTCTCGAAAAAAAAAAAAAAAGAAAAGAAAGGAAAAGAAAAAGAAAGAGCCTGGCTCTCTGCTGCTTGCCAGAACACTGCAGCAGCTCTGAACCTCTGCCCCAACTTTAACCTGAGAGAGAAATGAGCTTCTGCCTGGCTTATGCAAATCTGGGGCCTCTGTATCTTGCAGCCGACATGAATCAATTTCACTGTATTTAGGGGAACCCAAGTTCACTTGCCTGACCTGAGAAGAGGGCACTCGGGGCAGGTGAGGAAAAAAGGATGAGGCTGCCTGTGGAACGGGACTGAAGCAGGGTTGTCTTCCTGACTGCCGTGGCAGAACCTTGACCTCTGAAAAGAATTGGGCCCCAAACCTTCAGATGTCTTCAGGTTTACAGATGTCTCCAAAGCATAATGTTTTTCCCCTTGCAATGCAACACAGTATGACTTCTCAAGACTTAACTGCATTTGTGACAAGAGAAGGAACGCAAAGTCAAGTTGCAATAGTGATACCCACACATGGCTGGTCTCAGTCATCTGCTGAGTGGCTCACTGCAGCACACTGTCCCACTGTACCCGCAATATAACTGACTGCAGCAAAAACAACACTTCAGCTGCTCGGAACCCAGGGCCACTCCCAGATTATTGATTCTTCAATCACTAAATCCATAAATGCTGTGAATCTCCGATTCCAGGGGTCAGCAAACTGCAGCCTGGGGCCCAAACTCCAGCCCACTGTCTGTTTTTGTACAGCTCATGAGCTATGAGTTATTTTTACATTTTTTAATTAAATTAAATTATTATTATTTTTTCAGGCAGTGTCTCACTCTGTTGCCCAGGCTGCAGTACAGTGGTCTGATCATGGCTCACTGCAGACTCGACCTCCTGGGTTCAAGTAATCCTCTTGCCTCAGCCTCTTGAGTAGCTGGAACTACAGGCATGAACCACCACGCCCAGCTAATTTTTTTTTTTTTTTTTTTTTTTTTTTTGTAGAGATGAGGTCTCCCTATGTTGCCCAGGCTGGTCTCAAACTCCTGGGCTCGAGAGATCTTCCTGCCTTGGCCTCCCAAAGTGCTGGGATTCCAGGTGTGAGCCACTGCACCTGGCCTTTTTTAAAGGGTTACAAATCAGAAGAAGAATACTATTCCATGACACAGGAACATTTTCTGAAATTCAAATTCCAGCATCTATAAATACAGTTCTACGGGAATGCAACCATGCTGGCTCATTTAGTTCTTGTCTCTGGACAGAGGCCATCTGCTTCTCAAAACCTAACATATTTACTACCTGGTGCTTGACAGAACAGGTCTGCTGACCCCTGTCCTATACCATCAAAACATTCACAAGTCAGAGTATCTCAATTCCCAGGTTGAACGCAGTTAGCATCTTCCAACTCGACTGACTCTCTCACTAAGCCATAGCACAAATCTTGATAATGTATCCAATAAATAGGGCCAGCTCTGTGGGCCACTACAGTTGCACAGGCCATGGGTACACTCAATGGACAACTTGGTGGGGTGTGGCAAGGGTGAGCCTTTCCCCCACCCTGATCCAGATACCTCACACTTTTTCTTGCTTTTGGAACAAGAAACCTTTCTTTTGTGTTTTGAACTGCACTCTGCAAGTTACACAGCCAGCCTTGCCAATAAATACTCATTTTTTCATTTGCGATTATTGAAAGGCACTCCAGTTTTATCTCTCTGTGTTATTCTTCAATTGGTCATCTTTGTCCTGAAAGAACCACAAGGAAGTATTTCTTTCTTAGGGCTTCTATGCAGAACAGTCTGGTAGTGCTATGTAGTAACTGATGCTATTGAGTCCTGTCCGTATTATGTCACCCCCAACCTTGACACACAAAGGAACATACCTAGCTGTGTGCAAGACAAGCCACAAAGGCTGAAAAGTTGGGCTCCTAGAAACAGCACTCAACAAATGACCCTTGGCAGTTGGGGTATAAATACCCCAGCTCCCTTGCCCCTCAGGTAGGATGACTCTGAGGCATGTTCTACATTGTCCCAACAGATTGGGCTCCTGTTGCCAGCAGTGGTCACAAGCTTGGGAATCCCTCTTCATTGGCTGTATTCCCTTCCCTGTCTCACTTCCCAACTCCCTTATGGGTGTCTCCTGGGATTAGCTCACACATATACTACTTGCACTCAAATCCTGTCTCTGGTCTGCTTTTGGGAAAACCTAAATCTAGACAGTATCAAACTAAGAGCCCAGCTGAGGCATAAAGAAAACTTGCATAGATTAATATTTTAAAATAATGATAATTCAGCAAGACAGAGTGTGGGCATTTTTGCTCATTGCTGCAGAATGTAACAGACTTTTTTCTCTTATGGTCTAAAAAGAGGGTGCAGCTTTGACAAGCACAGAGAAACACTAGATGGTAAAATAGAGGCACCAAAGTAGATATAATTAAGGTGTATTTTTTTCCTATTTGGTTCATAAATGTAACATGTGAAAGCTAAATCAATTGCTCTACAAAACAACTATCTGACCCTTCTGAAAATAATATCTTTGTGGAAAAAAACTGAGAGAAGAGAAGGGAACGGGCATAGGACAGCATAGCACAGTCTCGATTACCTAGCTAACTGGATCAGAGTTCTCAAGCAGAAAAGATTAAATATTGATCCTCAGTGGGGGCAGGGAGAGAACCCTCTGTGTTTCTGCTTCCCTTTTCCCTGAATCTGCATTTTTATCCTCTATGTAGGGGGAATTTTCAACTCCCCTGCCATGTCCATGACAACTTTCCACCTCTTACAGAATAAATGATTTTTAGAAAAACCATCTTACTGAGATCATTTGCCTTGACACTGAAAAAAAATTACCATGCCCCCCTGCAGAGAAAATATATCTTTACATAAGTGCAAATGAAATGTGGATGTCAGGATTATCAGCTGTTAGCATTGAAACTTAATGCACACATTCAGAGTTGAAATGACTTTTACAATCTCTCATAGTCTGGGGTGGATTTTTTTAAAAACATGATTTGTGTCTATTGTAACAGATGGGGAAGTCACTATTATATATATTAGATAAATGATAAAAACAAAATCAGCTAGATTTTAAAAGGTACTTCAAAAATGTGCTTCTCATTATGCTTTTCTTCTGAGTGTTCAGGCAGATAATTTTCATTTTTAACAAGGAAGCATATTCATTTCTTGTTATGACTTCTTAAAATATACAATAGGCAATGGTGGTTCATTTCAGCCATTTTAATCTTTCTATTCACTTTTGTTAAGTAATTGTCAAGCCCTAATCCATATTCATACTAAAAAATATAGATTTTTCTACTGAAGTTGAGGGTGATGTTTTCAGCATCATCAGATGCTTCCTGCAATAATGTTAGCTCCTGGCATGAATTTCCACAGGGATTTTTTTTTTTTTTTTGCATATTTGCAGAAGTGCATCAAGCTTTCTCTACTGTTAATCATAAATTCAAAGGAGAACAAAGCAGCTAACTTTTATTATGAGGAGACTTTCCAATCCTACTTTATAGAAGAAGCCAAGTTGAAAAGAGATTCCTTTTTAAGACAGAAAGTATGGCGTTGGAGAGGAGAATAAAGCTAACATCTTGATTTCTGCCTTTTAGCCATGCCTATTTGAGATTATAATGAACTCTGCATCCCTCTTGAAAATGAAAAATAATCCAGAACCTTGACCATTTATTGGGTGCCATAGCTGCTGCTAATGGCATGGTTTATAACTCAATCAGCACAAGGAAGAAAGTAACTGCTAATGCAGAACTGAGCTCAGCCAAGGCCGGAAGAGCCACCTGGCTGAGCCCAGCCCAAATTGCTGACCCACGGAATTACAGGCTAAATAAAGGTGATTGTTTTGCATCATAAAATTTTGGAATCATTTGTTTAAAAAGCAAGAGCTGACTGATGCAAATACTTTTAAAACTTTTAATTTTACTGTGTATTCAAGAATGGGGCTCTGAAAATTATTTCTCAACCACTCAAAACCAGTAGCATTTTTAATTAAAAAAAATTTAATCGGCTGGGCGTGGTGGCTCACTCCTGTAATCCCAGCACCTTGGGAGGCTGAGGCGGGTGGACCACCTGAGGTCAGGTGTTTGAGACCAGCCTGGCCAACATGGCAAAACCCCATCTCTACTAAAAATACAAAACTTAGCTGGGCATGGTGACACATGCCTGTAATCCCAGCTACTCTGGAGGCTGAGGCAGGAGAATCACTTGAACCCAGGAGGCAGAGGTTGCAGTGAGCCAAGATTGCACCACTGAACTCCAGCCCGGATGGCAGAACAAGACTCCGTCTCAAAAAAAAAATCCTTAAAAACAATTTTTTAAAGATTAAATGATCATAGAGGAGAAAAAGAAAGGAATACTACCAAATAGCACCATCTAAAACGTAGTCACAGACCCTGAAGGGTTAAATTGTTACATGGATCTAACCTTAAGATACCATGTATTTACATAAATCACTTTCTTATTTAGAAGTGGCATGATTGATTGCTTTTATTTTCATTTTTTTGGGGGGGTGGGGGGGACAGGGTCTGGCTCTATTGCTCAGGCTGGAGTGCAGTAGCACCATCTCGGCTCACTGCAACTTCCACCTCCCAGGCTCAAGCCATCCTCCCACCTCAGCCTCTCAAGTAGCTGGGACTACAGGTGCACGCCACCATGCCTAGCTAATTATTGTATGTTTTGTAGAGACGGGGTTTTGCCATGTTGCCCAGGCTGGTCTCAAACTCATGAGCTCAAGTAATCTGCCCACCTCAGCCTCTCAAGTAGCTGGGACTACAGGTGCACGCCACCATGCCTAGCTAATTATTGCATGTTTTGTAGAGACGGGGTTTTGCCATGTTGCCCAGGCTGGTCTCAAACTCATGAGCTCAAGTAATCTGCCCACCTTGGCCTCCCAAAGGATTTTTTTTTTTTTTTTGCATTTAAAAAATTGATGTTTAGGTGGGGCGCGGTGGCTCACGCCTGTAATCCCAGCACTTTGGGAGGTCGAGGTGGGTGGTCACCTGCGGTCAGGAGCTTGAGACCAGCCTGGCCAACATGGCAAAACTCCGTCTCTACTAAAAATACAAACATTAGCCGGGCATGGTGGCACATGCCTGTAGTCCCAGCTACTCGGGAGGCTGAGGCAGGAGAATCACTTGAACCCGGGAGGCGGAGGTTGCAGTGAGCTAAGATCGTGCCACTGCACTCCAGCCTGGGTGACAGAGCGAGACTCTGTCTCAAAAAATAAACATTAAAAAAAAATCAAATTAAAAAATTGATGTTTAGTTTACCTATGGTAAAATGCATATGTGTAAATGGACATTTAGGCTGGGCACAGGGGCTCATGCCTGTAATCTTAGCACTTTGGGAGGCAAAGGCAGGAGAATTGCTTGAACCTGAGAGTTCAAGACCAGCCTGGGCAATATGGTAAAATGTTGTCTCTACAATAAATAAATAAATGGACACTTGGATCAGTTTTGACAATGTATACACCCACGTAACCCACACTTCCACCAAAACAGAACATTTCCATCACCCACACAGTTCTCCTGTACCCTTTTTTAGTCAATCCTCTCTCTACCCAGAAGCAACCACTGATCTGCCTTCTGTCACTAAACATTTTTTTCCCAGAATTTCATATAATCAAATTGTGTGTACTATTTTGTGATTGGCTTCTTTCACTCAGCAAGAAGCTTTGGAAATCTATCCTTGTGTGTCATTGCATGTGTAGATAGCTTATTCCTTTTTATTGCTGAGTGATATTCCACTCTATGGCTGATGTCACCGTTCTCCTATTGGTAGACCACCTGGACTGCTTCCAGCTTTTGGTGACTATGAATAAAACTGCTATTAACATGCTTTCCTCAGGCTGTTCTAGCCATATACTTTAATTTCTCTTAGGTAATTACCCAGGGGCAAAATTTTGGGGCATAGGATTGATGTACGTAAAACTTTTTAACCTACTTCCAGTTTTCCAATGTGGTTGCCCTCTATAAATTCCTTCCACAGTGTATGTGAATTCTGGTTGTTCTACCCCTTGGCCTTCCTCGGGCATGGTCAATAACATCAGCCAGGCCGTGCATGTGTAGTGGTATTTCACTATGGTCTGAAAAAGTCCTTTTAAAGGTGTTTCTTGTGCATAAGGGTCCAGTAACACTCGTTTCACCAAACAATAATGATTCTGGATAAATAACTGTCAGGATAAATAATTGTTTGGATCATAATTGTCAGGCTGGTCTTGAACTCCTGGCCTCAAGCTATCTTCCCACCTCAGCCTCCCAAAGTGCTGGGATTACAGGCATGAACCACCACATCCAGCTGAGAATCTAGTTGTTAACACAAGTATGCATCTAACCACATCACATTTTTAAACAGTTATGTGGCAAACGTGTACATCTTATCTCAGTGCAACATGGCTTCTAAGTATTCCAGCACAAGACTAAGCAGCACTGGGACATGTATAAATAAAAAATAGACAGAAATGGGGATGTTGGGGAGAGGGAGGAGGAGTAAACACCAGAAAGTAGGTCACTGATTAGTCAGCGTACATTAATCCAGGATTAAATGTGTGTTAAGCCTGTTCATCTTCTACTGTCTTGCTTTAGTCATGGCGTGATGGTTGCACCTGGTAATTTAGTTCATTCAAATACTTATTAAGCCCTTACCTTGTGCTGTCAATTGGGAATATGCTGACCAACAAGACAGATACTGTTCCTGCCTTCATAGAGGTTACAGTTTAGTGGGAGAAACAGGACAAATAATAAGGAATTCCAGGACAGTGCAGTGGAGGCCGTGATCAGGGCAGTGCAAAGAGGGACCTATGTGGGACGTTAGGGGTCAGAAGAGGCTTCCTAGAGAAAATCCGAGAGGGCAAGTGGCTTACGTGAAAAAATATAGTGTTCCGTAGGGAGAACACAGCATATAAGCCAAGTGAGAGGGTGTGGTGTAACAATGCATAACAACATCTCCGTCACATAGGCCAGTGTTCCCGTAAGACTATAATAGCATATTTTACTATATTTAGCTACATTTAGATTCACAAATACTCGCCATTGCGTTGCAGTGGCCTACAGTGTTCAGTACAGTCACAGGCTGTCCAGGTTACTAGCCTAGGAGCAACAGGCTAGACCAGAGAGCCTAGGTGTGCAGTAGGCCTTACCAACTAGGTTTGTCTAAGTCCACTCTGTGATGTTCACACAATGACAAGATCACCCAGTGACTCATTTCTCAGAACATATCCTCATCATTAAGTGACGCATGGCTGTATTATATCAGGAGCAAGGAGTACCATATCTGTGGTGGGCAGGGCTGATCTTGAAGATGTCCTCAGACGTGTTAAAAACCCGGACATTACCCAGAGGACAATGGGAAGCCATTGTTTGGATTTACGAAAGAATGTGAGTGGCATCATAAAATGGTGCAGCTGCTCTGGAAAACAGTTTGGCAGTTCCTTGATTTGTTAAACATAGAATTACCATATGACCCAGCAATTCCACTCCTGGGTATGTACCCAAAAGAACTGAGCACCAGTACTCAAACAAATATGGATACACAAATGTTTGTAGCAGCGCTATCTACAATAGCCCCAAACGGGAAACAACCCAAATGTCCATCAGTAGGTGAATAGATAAACACAATGTGGTATTACAATGGAATATTATTCTGGTGTAAAAGGAATAAAGTACTGATATATGCTACAATGTGGATAAACCTCAAAAATATTATGCTAAGTAAAAGAAGCCACACTGGAAAACACATTGCAAAACTCCATTTATGTGAACTATTCAGAGTCAGCAAATCCATGGAGACAGAAAAGTGGATTCGTGGTTGCCAGGGCTGCGGATGGAGGGCAACGGGGAGTGACTGCTTAATAGGGATGGCGTTCCCTTTAGAGGTGATGAAAATATTCTGGAAATAGACAATTGATACTAGCACGACATTGGGAATGTACTAAATGTCACTAACAATTAGTTTTCTGTTGTGCATGTTATACCATAATTTTTAAATGAGATGTGTGTTTTTACATCACAGGGAATTAGGGACTATAAGACTAGAGTCAGAAAGCACAGTTAAGACCATTTAATTCTGGGGAAAACAATAGCAGAATAGCAGTTAGTGGTGGGAGGAAGTTCACAGTTGGAAGTAACATCTGGAAGTTATGACAGGGCTTAGTTACTGGGTATGGTGGTGCGTCCCTATAGTCCCAGCTACTTGGGAGGCTGAAGTGGGAGGATCACTTGAGCCCAGGAAGTCGAGGCTGCAGTGAGCCGTGATAACGCCACTGAACTCCAGCCTGGGCAACAGAGTGAGATCCTGTCTCTAGAAAAAGAAAAAGAAATGATTTTGCTTTTTTCACATCTCTTTTCCCTCTTTAAACCAGCAAGTGTGCATCTTACTCTTGGGCAGTATAGATTTCCACTTTGTACTTAACTGTGTATCCCAAGCGCTCTGGCTTTCTGCTGATGGAGACAGGGGTTGAGTCCATATGGAAAAACTCGTATCAACCAGTCCAAAAAGCTGGGCTACCCTTTGGGCAACCCTCACCCCATGCTGACACAAACTGAACTTTTCCAGGTCTACACATGTTTGGGATTGTCATTTTCAGTGAAAGTTACAATTTTTCCGTATCTTTAAAATTTATCTTGTGGGAAACGGTCATATCATAAAATCAACCAAAGTGCCCCATGATTGATTCACTGTGTGTCAGATCCCACGGTAAGCACTTTACAGCAGTTAGCCCACAGGACACGCTAATAAGCCAGTGGAGAAGGGAGAATTCTTAGGTTTGATAAGCTGAGGAAACCAAGGGGTTCAGATACACCCACAGCGAATAACAGCCAGGATGGGAGTTTGCGCGTACTTCTGACTCCAAAGCTCGTATTCATCACCTCCTTGTTCTGCTGGGTAGAAGACAGGTTAGACCCACCTGAATTGCAGGAGCTGATTTCTGCTTGATCAGATCCTAATCTCAGATTTTCAGAGGCCCAGAGCTGACCAGGTGCGGTGGCTCATGCCTGTAATCCCAACCCTTTCGGAGGCTGACGTGGAAAGATCACTCGAGCCCAGGAGTTGGAGACCAACCTGGACAACATAGTGAGACCTTGTCTCTACAAATAATAAAAATTAAAAAATTTGACTGGGTGCAGTGGCTCATGCCTGTAATCCCAACACTTTGGGAGGCTGAGGCAGGCGGATCACCTGAGGTCAGGAGTTCCAGACCAGCCTGGCCAACATGGCAAAACCTCGTCTCTACTAAAAATACAAAAATTAGCTGGGCGTGGTGGCATGCGCCTGTAGTCCCAGCTACTCGGGAGGCTGAGGCAGGAGAATCACTTGAACCCGGGAGGCAGAGGTTGCAGTGAGCCAAGATTGTGCCACTGCACTCCAGCCTGGGCGACAGAACAAGACTCTATCTCAAAATAAATGAATAAATAAATACAAATAAAGCAATAAATAAGCCAGGAGTGGTGGTGTGCCTGTAGTCTCAGGAGGCTGAAGTGGGAGGATCACGGAGCCCAGGAGTTCAAAGCTGCAGTGAGCCATGATCACACCAGTGCACTCCAGCCTGGGCAACATAGCGAGGCCCTGTCTCTTAAAAAATTAATAAAAATTTTTAAAAAGGGCCAGAACCTTGTAAGGAATTATCATCTTTTGCTTATTTATTTCTCTTCCCTCACTCCTCTCCTTAAGATAAACAAGAGCTGAGAGAAAAGCCCCATTCAACCTGGAGGCTCCTTAGAGCTTAATAACGTCCCAAGTCAGGGAGCTGCAAACCTGTTCTGTAAAGGACCAGAGAATAAACATTTTAGGCTTTGCTGTCCATGCAGTCTCTGTTGCAACTACCCAATTTTGTCATTGTAGCCGAAAGCAACCACAGACAATCTGTTACAAGAATGGGTGTGGGTATGTGCCAATAACATTTTATTTACAAAAATAGGCAGTGAGCTGGATTTGACCCATGGGCAGTAGCTGGCCAACCTCTTCTAAACCAAGGGTTTGGGATCGTGTTTTGATTTTTTAAAATTTTATTTTATTTTCTTAGAGACAAGTTCTCACTCTGTCACCCAGGCTAGAGTGCAGTGGCACGATCATAGCTCACTGCTGCCTTCAGCTCCTGGGCTCAAGAGATTTTTCCACCTCAGCCTCCTGAGTAGCTGGGACTACAGACACGCGCCACCATGCCCAGCTAATTTTAAAACTTTTGTAGACTTGAGGTCTCACTATGTTGCCTAGGCTGGTCTTGAACTTCCGGGCTCAGGTGATCCACCCGCCTCGGCCTTCCAAAGTGTTGGGATTACAGGCGTGAGCCACCGTGCACGGATGGATTTTATTCATCAATGGTCTGCCTGGTCCTCACTACCAACATTATCCCGGAGCACTGAGTGGTTGCTGAGGAAGTAGCTGTGGGTTGGGGCCAAGATCGCAATCCCTGCTTTGCTCCACGGCAGCGTTATGATCACGACTGTCCTGCCATTAAGTGATCAGATATCACTGAGGAAACAGCCTGGTTAGAGGCTGCTCACTTACGTTCCAGACAACAGTGTGCAGCCCTGCCTCCAGGCAAAGGAGAAGAAAGGAAAACCATCCAACAAATTAATTCTTTGGTCCTCAGCAATTATACCAGCCAGGACTCGTGAATTATTTAAAACTAGAAATTAATTATTCAATGAGAGTTCACCAGAAGCATTTCTGGCCATACAGAGGAAAGCAGGCCAAGCTATTGCCGTGGAATTCAGATGCAATAAAGCAGATATCTGAGCTTCCTAATGCTGGTCAGGCCTGGGAATGAGCCTGGAGAGTGGGGCACACTCAACCACTGCGTGTTTCCAGAGAGAAGGGGGGTGAATAGAAAAGATAGAAAATTCATCAACTATGTGAATGTAAATGCCCCTTGCTGTTTGCAGACCAAGACTCTGAGTGATCAAGTCTTCATTGTACGTTTGGCTTTTGGTTTTCCTCTGTAATAATGGAGGCTTTGAGAAAATGCGATTTTTATTTTATTTATTTATTTTTTGGGACAGGGTCTCATCCTGTCACCCAGACTGAAATGCAGTGGTTTGAACACGGCTCACTGTAGCCTCAACCTCTGGGCTCAAGCAATCTTCCTGCCTCAGCCTCCAGAGTAGTTGGGACTACAGGTGTGCACCACCATGCCTGGCTAATTTTTTCATTTTTTGTAGAGACAGGTGTCTTACTTTGTTGCCCAGGCTGGTCTTCAGCTCCTGGCTTCAAGCAATCCTCCCGCCTCAGCCTCCCAGAGTGCTGGGATTACAGGCATGAGCCACCATGCCCAGCCAGAAAATGTAATTTTTAGACAAAGCTACATTAGGCACTAGCTTATATTAATATGGCCTGCTGAACCTTTTTCTGATAAGCTGGAAGGAGCAGAAAATGATACCCACTGCCTGGTAAACTTTTTTTTTTTTTAGACAGAGACTTGCTCTTGTCGCTCAGGCTGGAGTGCAATGACATGGCCTCGGCTCACTGCAGCCTCCGCCTCCCGGGTTCAAGCTATTCTCCTGCCTCAATCCCCCAAGTAGCTGGGATTACAGGTGCCCGCCACCACGTGTGGCTAATTTTTTTGTATTTTTTAGTAGAGACAGGGTTTCACTATGTTGACCAGGGTGGTCTCGAACTCCTGATCTCAGGTGATCCGCCCGCCTTGGCCTCCAAAAGTGCTGGGATTACAGGCCTGAGCCACTGTGCCCGGCCCCTGGTAAAGTTTTTGCAGAGCACATCTATGAACTTATTCAATGAATCTCTTTGATGATTTCCTTAGGAGTCAATGTTTTTCTACCAAATTTTTAAAAACTTTTCATTTTGAAATAATTATAGACTCATAGGAAGTTGCAAAAATGATACAGAGAAGCCTCTTGTGCCCATCACCCAACTTCCTGCAATGGTGGTATCTCATAACTACAGGGCATTTCAAACCCAGGAAATCAACAAAGGCTTAATACAATTAGTCTACAGACATCATATGGATTTCACATCTTTTCATACACTCATGATATGCGTATGTCTTTGTGTACAATTTTATGAAATGACACTGCAGATATAGATTCATATAATCCCCCACCACTATCAAGACACAGAACCAATCCCAGCACTTTGGGAGGCTAAGGTGGGCAGATCACCTGAGGTCAGGAGTTTGAGACCAGCCTGGCCAACATGGTGAAACCCCGTCTCTACTAAAAATAAAAAAACTAGCTGGGCGTGGTGGTGCGCGCCTGTAGTCCCAGCCACTCAGGAGACTGAGGCAGGAGAATCACTTGAACCCAGGAGGCAGAGGTTGCAGTGACCCGAGATCGCACCACTGCACTCCAACCTGGGTAACAGAGCAAGACTGTCTCAAAAAAAAAAAAAAAAAAAAAAAGACACAGAACCATTTTTAAACCACAAGGGAAGCCTCCCATGTCACCCCTTATGGTCACATCCTCCTTGTCTTTTCCCAGCCCCAGGCAATCAACTATCTGTTCTCCATCTCTATAATTTTGTTATTTCAAGGATGTTACATAAATGGAATCATACAATATATGACCTTTGAGGAGACTGGCTTTTTATACTCAGTGTAGTTCCCCGGAGATTCATCCAAGTTGTGTGTAAAAATAAATAGTATGTTTCTTTTTCATGCTGCAAATGTACCACCATTTGCCCATGGAAGGACATCAGGGCTGGTAACATTTTTTTTGGCTATTAAAACTTCGGCTGCTACACACATTCGTGGGCAGGAGTTCATGTTAACCTAAGTGTTCATTTCTCTACTATAAATGCCCAAGTGTGACTTCTGGGTCACAGTGCTGTTTTCCAGGTTTCCAGAGAAGATGCAACTAACTTTTAACAGTTTTATTTTTATCCCCCTATTTGAGTTCCAAAGAAAACTATATTTGCATACCTACTATTTGGGATTCTGATGAGATCTATCAGTAGCCTCAAAAATCTTGGAACACCTTGGCTTAAGTGATTGAACATTAAACAATTCATTTATTCTACACAGAAATCCTGGATTAGAAATAATAGGTGACTGGTGGAAGAAAAAGAGAGAGAAAGAGCGAGCGAGAGAGAGAACTTCTAAGAGGTATTTGTCAAGAGTCAAAGAAGTCCAGAAAACAATGTGAGCTTTCATTTGGCAGAGCTCTGGTGAGCAAGAATTTCCCAAGCAGGCGTGGTTAAGGTGGGACTGGATGCCTTTATTTATGGGATTTCTTTGCAGAGCCTGCTGGAACTCAGAATCACTAATGAGAATCAACATTTGTATAGACAGCAGTGTTTCCTGTCCAATCTCTTTATGTTGGCCTCAGATCTGAGACTTGTGGCTTGGGCTGTGGCATCTGTTAAGACTGGCCAAAGAGCGTGGCTCCCTCCCTCCCAGCTCCTCTCTCTCATGACCCTTAGTCATATTTGTTTGGGTTGTTCTTCTTTCTATTTTTCTTAGAGACAGGGTCCCTCCTTCTGTTGCCCAGGCTGGAGTGCAGTGGTGTGATCATAGCTCGCTGCAGCCTCCAAACTCCTGGGCTCAAGGGATCCTCCCTGCCTCAGACTTCCGAGTAGCTAGGACTACAGGTATGCACCATCACACCGATAATGCACGCCACACACATAATTTTTTATATGTATTTTTTGCAAGGACGGGGTCTCACTATGTTGCCCAGGCTGGTCTCAAACTCCTGTGCTCAAGTGATCCTCCCACCCTGGCCGCCCAAAGTGCTGGGATTACAGGCGAGCCACTGCACCCAGCCTTGCTTGGGTTCTTTTGACATCAACTCTTCCTTCATGATGAGTAGGGAAAAAAAACGCAGGTATGCCCTCAAGGTTAATTTTGCACTACGTTTTCATTCATTGCTGGTTTTCATTGCCTGCAGCAGAAATTTATCAACGATTTTTACACTCCAGTGGGAAAACTGAGTAAGAAAGTGTGCTTTTATTTTATTTTTTTTTTGAGACGGAGTCTCGCTCTGTCGCCCAGGCTGGAGTGCAGTGGTGCGATCTCCACTCACTGCAAGCTCCGCCTCCCGGGTTCATGCCATTCTCCTGCCTCAGCCTCCCAAGTAGCTGGGACTACAAGCGCCTGCCACCACGCCCGGCTAATTTTTGTATTTTTAGTACAGACGGGGTTTCACCGTGTTAGCCAGGATGGTCTCGATCTCCTGACCTCATGATCCGCCCGCCTCGGCCTCCCAAAGTGCTGGGATTACAGGCGTGAGCCACTGCGCCCGGCCGAAAGTGTGCTTTTAATGACTTGCTTCTTGCTAGCAAGAAATATTGTGTCCCACGCTCCTGGAGGCAGGAGGGAGATTATCCTGGTCTGTGTAATTGCTGTGTGCATCTCCCCAGGGAGAAGTCTGGTGAGGAGCAGGACAGGGCACAGCAGAAACAACACTCACCACATTCTCCATTTCCCCACCCGAATGGGCAGAAACATATCGAGGGCCCTGTTTTCAGTGCTCAACAGGCACGATTTCATTTTTTCTCTCAAATGCAGAGAACAAGAACTCTGTTTTGATTATGCTGTAGCCCCATGTACAAGAAAGTCACTGTTAAGGCCGGGCACGGCGGTTCACGCCTGCAATCCCAGCACTTTGGGAGGCCGAGACAGGTGGATCACGAGGTCAGGAGTTCAAGACCGGCCTGGCCAAGATAGTGAAACCCCATCTCTACTAAAAATACAAAAGTTAGCCGGGCATGGTGGCGGGCGCCTGTAATCCCAGCTACTCAGGAAGCTGAGGCAGAGAATTGCTTGAACCCAGGAGGCAAAGGTTGCAGTGAGCCGAGATCGCGCCACTGCATTACAGCCTGGATGACAGAGCGATACTCTGTCTAAAAAAGAAAGGAAGGAAGGAAGGAAGCAAGGTAGGTCCGGGTGCAGTGGTTCACGCCTATAATCCTAGCACTTTGGGAGGCCGAGGCGAGTGGATCACGAGGTCAGGAGATCGAGACCACCCTGGCTAACATGGTGAAACCCTGTCTCTACTAAAAATACAAAAAAATTAGCCAGGTGTGGTGGCGGGTGCCTGTAGTCCCAGCTACTCGGGAGGCTAAGGCAGGAGAATGGCGTGAACCCAGGTGATGAAGCTTGCAGTGAGCCGAGATCACACCACTGCACTCCAGCCTGGGCGACAGAGTATGACTCCGCCTCAAAAAAAAAAAAAAAAAGAAAGAAAGGCACTGTTACATAGTAGGTGTTCAATAAATATTTGTGGAATGCATTCTGCAGTCATTTGACAACAACAAAAAATATAACGATCTCACAGATCTTTGTCACTCTGCCATTCACCTTATCAGTGTGGCGAAATGGCTATGAGCACAGAACGGAGGGATAAAACTAGCTGGGTCCAAAGACATCTCTACCACATACTAGCTACTTAGGCTCTTGCACTATAACTTCCTAACAGCAAATCAGGGATATAAATAGGACCTTCTGTACTGGGTTAAATTGGATCCCTTCCAAAAATATGTTATGTCCAAGTCCCAACCCCCAGTACCTGTGAATGTACCTTTATTTGCCAACAGAGGTCTTTGCCAATGGAATGAAATGCAGGTGATGTACTGGATTAGAGTGGGCCCTCATCCTATGGCTGGTATCCTTATAAGAAGAAGGAAATTTGGACACAGAAACAGAGGAGCCAGGCATACCACAGGGAGTGAAGATGGAGACAGAGATTTGAGCTATGCTGTCACAGGCCGAGGAATGCCCAGAAGCGTCAGAAGATAGGAAGAGGCAAGGAAGTGTTCTGCACAGAGTGTGGCCCTTGATTTTGGACTTCTATCCTCCAGAATTGTGAGAGAGTAAGTTTTTGGTTTGTGGCTGTTAACAGCAGTCACAGGAAATGAACACGCCGTCCTTGTGGGATTATTGCAAGGATGGAATTCGCTGCTATTATGTCTAGCTGAGCAGACCCTGTTGCCGCCCCCAACTCCCATCTCCCCACTCAACGCTGCCCCCCAGGCCAGCAGGACCCTGACTGTACTCAGGGGCCCACTCCGTCTCATCATGGGTCAAAGGATGCCAAGCCAACCCCCAGCTCAAAGGTGAACCTTGAGTGGTCCCAGTCACTCATAACAGCCCCGTTTCCTTTGCCTATGATTGACTTAAACATGAGCCCATGACTCAGTTCTGACCCTGAAGCTGGGAAGGGATGTTGGCTGGGGGGGACTTCTGAAAAAAGCCTCCTGTCTATTAAGAAGAAAACAGGAAAAAAAAAAAATAGTACCTCTTCTGTCTTGGGACTTAACAATGTCTGGATGCAATACCCAGAACAGCTTTGGGAATCTGGCACCATACGGGGAGCCCGCCCAGAAAGCAGAGCCAAGCCACAGAGAAAGGCAGATAGGAGAGATGGAAAGGGTCTGGACCCTTGATTGGCACCATTGGTGGTGCCTACACCCACCTTCCTCTAGGCTTCCAAGAGTAGAGCTGCCATATGTATCTAAACCACAGCATAGTGCTCTAGTTATAGAAAAGTATCATTGTTGAAGCCAGTATTGATTGAGGTTCTGTCACTAACACTCAAAAGCATCCTAAGTGATACAAAAATCATTCACAAAAATGGAGCAATGATACAAAATGACACAGTACGTGGCCCAGAGTAAATGTCAGTCAGTGCTTTAAAAAAAAATAACAAGCCAAGCAGTGCACAATGGCTCATGCCTGTAATCCCAGCACTTTGGGGGGCCGAGGTGGGAGGATCACCTGAGTTCAGGAGTTCAAGACCAGCCTGGCCAACATGGCGAAACCCCGTCTCTACTAAAAATACAAAAATTAGTTGGGTGTGGTGGTGCACACCTGTAATCCCAGCTACTTGGGAAGCTGAGGCAGGAGAATCACTTGAACCCAGGAGGCAGAGGTTGCATTGAGCAGAGATCCAGCCATTGCACTCCAGCCTGGATGACAAGAGCAAAACTCCATCTCAATAATAATAATAATAATAGTAACAAGCCAGTCATGATGGCTCACACCTGTAATCCCAGAGCTTTGGGAGGCCAAGGTGGGAGGATCGCTTGAGTCCAAGAGTTCCAGACCAGCCTGGGCAACCTAGTGAGACCCTGTCTCTATAAAAAATTTCAAAATAGCCAGGTGTGGTGGTGTGCACCTGTAGTCCCAGCTGCAGGGAAGGCTGAGGCAGGAGGATTGCTTGAGCCTGGCAGGTCAAGGCTGCAGTGAGCTATGTTCACCCCATTGTACTCTAGCCTGGGCAACAGAGTGAGACCCTGTCTCTAAAAAAAGTAAAATAAAATAAAAACAATAACAGGCATAGATCCCAGATGGTAGACATTAAGATAGTGCCCACCACATGGAGGCAAGCCAAAGACTGGGCAGATGGGGAGAGAGCCGTGGAGTAGAATCAAGATGTTCTTGTTGCACACAGTTTCTCTCTGTTTCCCTTTAATGAAATGTGGTTTCAAATGCCACTCCATCTCAGCCATGTTATGTGTGCTGTGGGATATTAGCGAAAGGTCCATACTTCCATTGTTGGCCAGAGTGTCTCTTAGGCCATGTGGATGGGGCAACAGTATCCAGTGAAAAATCCCCAAGGGGAAGGTAAATGCCAATGATACAAACCCGGGAACGTATTTGGCAATATCTGAGAACAGTTTAAAGCTTATACTCCTCTGATCCAACTATCCTTCTTTGAAAATCCTCCTACAGTAATACCTATGTGCAAAATAACACATATGTAGAGACATTCATTATGCCATTGTTTGAGTAACAAAAGGCAAGAAATAAAGGAAACGTCCACCAATAAGGGACTGGGTGAGCTGAGTAGGGCAATGCAGCAGCTACAGAGTGAAACCGCCTTATATACACTGATACCAAACCCTCGCCAAACTTATTCTAATAGACAGAAAACAGTTATGTAATAAAAATAAAAGAGTGCTGCTGGGCAGGGTGGGGCACGCCTGTAGTCCCAGCTATCAGGAGGCTGAAGTAAGAGAATCAATTGAGCCCAGGGGTTCTGGGCTGTAGCACACTATGCCGATCAAGTGTCTGCACTAAGTTTGGTATCAACGTGGTGATTTTGGCCTGACACAGTGGCTCACGCCTGTAATCCCAGCACTTTGGGAGGCAAAGGCATGTAGATCACCTGAGGTCAGGAGTTCGTGACCAGCCAGGTCAACAAGGCAAAATCCCATCTCTACAAAAAATAGAAAAATCAGCCTGACGTGGTGGCGGGTGCCTGTAATCGCAGCTACTTGGGAGGCTGAAGCAAGAGAATCGCTTGAACTCAGGAGGTGGAGGTTGCAGTGAGCTGAGATGGTGCCACTGAACTCCAGCCTGGGCGACAAGAGCGAAACTCCAACTCAAAAAATAAATAAATAAAATATAGATAGATAGATAGATAGATAGTGACCTGCCAGGAGCAGGGGACCACCACGTTGCCTAAGGAGGGGTGAACTGTCCCAGGATGGAAATGAAACAGGTCAAAACTCCTGTGTTGATCAATAGTGGGAGAGCACCTGTGAATAACCACTGCACTCCAGCCTGGACAACATAGTGAGACCCTATCTCTAAAAATATTAATTAATAATAATAATTAAAGGATTATGCATAAGAATAAAATTCAGAAAGATTTTTGATAGAGGTGATATGATTATTAGCAAACGCATTTAAATTGGGAAAAGCACAGGACTGCAAACTTAAAATTTTAGTCATTGTTCTCCTGAGATGGGAAAAGGCTGTGATTCTTCATCTGAAGAGTCTTATCTTGGGTGCTACTTGCCATCAATGATGAACTGTTAAAATTTGAGGAGGAGCGAACTGAATTACATTGGTCTACGCCAACTGAGGCAGGTTACATTGAAAAGATTGTTGACAAAAGGAAAAATTAAAAAGGGAAGACAGAGTATTTGGTTCAGTGAAAAGGCTACAACAGCAAGGACGACACTTGGGAACCAGAGTAGCGCCTCGTGAGCTGTCAGGAATACATCCACGACTTCAACAGACACCACACGGAAAGGCAGAAAGAGAGCACAGTGACCACAACAAACAGGTCCTCTCCCAACAATGCTAGGAAACAAATCTCCAGATCCACAAACAGCAGCTTTTCTAAGTCCTCTCCTAAGGCACCAGTGATTGGGAGAGACCACGAATCCAAAAACAGCCAGCTGTTTGCTGCCAGATGAAATGGCAGCCATCTCTCTGCAGCCAGATGAAATGGACCTAGTGAAGTCAGGTATCAAGATCCTCATGCCTAAGAGCCCCATTAAGCAGGACGCAGTGGATGGCTTTCAGAGTGAGAGCCCCAAAAAAACTGGACCCCATAGAGCAGGGTCAGGAGGAATGGTAGTGCCCAAAGTGGCAGCGGAAAAGCCAGACAAAGCTTTATTGGGCCCTGGTGCTGAGCAGGCCAGGATGGGGAGCAAGCCTGGAAACACCTGCTAGTGCCTCAGGTGCATGGCCCCATGAGTGCAGCCGTGGCCACAGGTCTACTCGTTAACAGGAAAGCTACATCTACATTCATGGATGCATTAACAGCCAGTGGGACAACCAACATACAGACATCTCTTACAGGAGTAACTGTCAGCAAAAGGAAATTTATTGACAATAGAAGAGAACAGCCTTTTAACAAACAATTGCATTTCAGTCTGAGGCAAACAGAAAGTGCCTATGGATACAGAGTTATTGTGGTTAGGACACAAGATGGCTTCACCCACATCTTATTCACTAGATCAACAGGGAATAACTCAGTAAATACAGTTGTAATGAAGAAAGTCTACCAGCTCTGAGAACAGCCACTGCCGATTACAGCAAGCTTGTACTGCTCAGTGCCTTTAACAGTGTCTTCTCTTGTGGACTTGACTTTATTTTATACGGCATTTGGCACATGACAGAAAAAGAGACAGCATTAAAATGGGAGACGCTATCAGAAACATCGTGAAGAATCTATGGCCATCCCACTCTAAAAGTGACAGAAAAACAGAAAGTGTTAAACAGGCAGAAGATAACAGAAACTTCGTGAATAATCCATGGCCATACCATCTGGAACATGCTCGATTTCTTCAGATATCAGAAGCTAAGCAGTACCGGCCCTCTATAGTGCTTGGACAAAAAGAACTTTGTGAACACTATTATTCAGTTCAAAAAACCTGTTACTGAAGTGAAAGAAGTTATCTGAAACATCGTGAATAATCTATGACCATATGACCCTGAATATGACAGAAAAAGAGAAAGCATGAAAATGGCAGAAGAGAAGCTACCAGAAATATCGTACGTAATCGGCGATCATAGCACAGTGAACACTCCAATCTCATCTGGTCACTGAAGTACAGAGTACACGAGATTGGGCCCAAGGTAGGGCCTGTTCACTACTTGGACAGGAGGAACTTCGTAAAGGCTACCGTTCTGCTTAAACTGATTATTATTGAAGCAGTCAACGTCCCAGCAATTCGACTAGGAGCATCCGTATTGCCTCTTTGTGATATGGTTTAGGCTAATGAAAAGACTTGGTTTCCAACACCCTCGGCTACCTCTGGGCAGATTCCGGATAGCTCATCGGCGGAAGCCACCAAAAACGTCGTGAAGAATCTATAGCCATACCACCATGAACGCTCCCAATCACGTTTGGTCTCTGAAGTACAGAGCAGACGACATTGGGCCCAGGTACGGGCCGGTTCGGTACTTGGATGGGAGAAACTTCCTGAATGCTATTATTCAGCTTAAGCTGCGTATTGTTGAAGCACTCAATGGCCCAGCCATTCGACTAGGAGCATCCGTATTGCCTCTTTGTGATATGGTTTAGGCTAATGAAAAGACTTGGTTTCCAACACCCTCTGCTACCTCTGGGCAGATTCCGGATAGCTCATCGGCAGAAGCCACCAGAAACGTCGTGAAGAATCTACAGCCATACCACCATGAAAGCTCCCAATCACGTTTGGTCTCTGAAGTACAGAGAAGACGACATTGGGCCCAGGTACGGGCCGGTTCGGTACTTGGATGGGAGAAACTTCCTGAATGCTATTATTCAGCTTAAGCTGCGTAGTGTTGAAGCACTCAATGGCCCAGCCATTCGACTAGGAGCATCCGTATTGCCTCTTTGTGATATGGTTTAGGCTAATGAAAAGACTTGGTTTCCAACACCCTCTGCTACTTCTGGGCAGATTCTGGATAGCTGATCGGCGGAAGCTACCAGAAACGTCGTGAAGAATCTACAGCCATACCACCATGAACGCTCCCAATCACGTTTGGTCTATGAAGTACAGAGTAGACGACATTGGGACCAGGTACGACCCGGTTTGGTACTTGGATGGGAGAAACTTCCTGAATGCTATTATTCAGCTTAAGCTGCGTATTGTTGAAGCACTCAATGGCCCAGCCATTCGACTAGGAGCATCCGTATTGCCTCTTTGTGATATGGTTTAGGCTAACGAAAAGACTTGGTTTCCAACAGCCTCTGCTACTTCTGGGAAGATTCCGGATAGCTCATCGGCGGAAGCCACCAGAAACGTCGTGAAGAATCTACAGCCATACCACCATGAACGCTCCCAATCACGTTTGGTCTCTGAAGTACAGAGTAGACGACACTGGGCCCAGGTAGGGGCCGGTTCAGTACTTGGATGGGAGAAACTTCCTGAATGCTATTATTCAGCTTAAGCTGTGTATTGTTGAAGCACTCAATGGCCCAGCCATTCGACTAGGAGCATCCGTATTGCCTCTTTGTGATATGGTTTAGGCTAATGAAAAGACTTGGTTTCCAACACCCTCTGCTACCTCTGGGCAGATTCCGGATAGCTCATCGGCAGAAGCCACTAGAAATGTCGTGAAGAATCTACAGCCATACCACCATGAACGCTCCCAATCACGTTTAGTCTCTGAAGTACAGAGTAGACGACATTGGGCCCAGGTACGGGCCGGTTCGGTACTTGGATGGGAGAAACTTCCTGAATGCTATTATTCAGCTTAAGCTGCGTATTGTTGAAGCACTCAATGGCCCAGCCATTCGACTAGGAGCATCCGTATTGCCTCTTTGTGATATGGTTTAGGCTAATGAAAAGACTTGGTTTCCAACACCGTCTGCTACCTCTGGGCAGATTCCGGATAGCTCATCGGCAAAAGCCACCAGAAACGTCGTGAAGAATCTACAGCCATACCACCATGAACGCTCCCAATCACGTTTGGTCTCTGAAGTACAGAGCAGACGACACTGGGCCCAGGTACGGGCCGGTTCGGTACTTGGATGGGAGAAACTTCCTGAATGCTATTATTCAGCTTAAGCTGCGTATTGTTGAAGCACTCAATGGCCCAGCCATTCGACTAGGAGCATCCGTATTGCCTCTTTGTGATATGGTTTAGGCTAATGAAAAGACTTGGTTTCCAACACCCTCTGCTACTTCTGGGCAGATTCCGGATAGCTCATCGGCAGAAGCCACCAGAAACGTCGCGAAGAATCTACAGCCATACCACCATGAACGCTCCCAATCACGTTTGGTCTCTGAAGTACAGAGTAGACGACATTGGGCCCAGGTACGGGCCGGTTCGGTACTTGGGTGGGAGAAACTTCCTGAATGCTATAATTCAGCTTAAGCTGCGTATTGTTGAAGCACTCAAAGGCCCAGCCATTCGACTAGGAGCATCCGTATTGCCTCTTTGTGATATGGTTTAGGCTAATGAAAAGACTTGGTTTCCAACACCCTCGGCTACCTCTGGGCAGATTCCGGATAGCTCATCGGCGGAAGCCACCAAAAACGTCGTGAAGAATCTATAGCCATACCACCATGAACGCTCCCAATCACGTTTGGTCTCTGAAGTACAGAGCAGACGACATTGGGCCCAGGTACGGGCCGGTTCGGTACTTGGATGGGAGAAACTTCCTGAATGCTATTATTCAGCTTAAGCTGCGTATTGTTGAAGCACTCAATGGCCCAGCCATTCGACTAGGAGCATCCGTATTGCCTCTTTGTGATATGGTTTAGGCTAATGAAAAGACTTGGTTTCCAACACCCTCTGCTACCTCTGGGCAGATTCCGGATAGCTCATCGGCAGAAGCCACCAGAAACGTCGTGAAGAATCTACAGCCATACCACCATGAAAGCTCCCAATCACGTTTGGTCTCTGAAGTACAGAGAAGACGACATTGGGCCCAGGTACGGGCCGGTTCGGTACTTGGATGGGAGAAACTTCCTGAATGCTATTATTCAGCTTAAGCTGCGTAGTGTTGAAGCACTCAATGGCCCAGCCATTCGACTAGGAGCATCCGTATTGCCTCTTTGTGATATGGTTTAGGCTAATGAAAAGACTTGGTTTCCAACACCCTCTGCTACTTCTGGGCAGATTCTGGATAGCTGATCGGCGGAAGCTACCAGAAACGTCGTGAAGAATCTACAGCCATACCACCATGAACGCTCCCAATCACGTTTGGTCTATGAAGTACAGAGTAGACGACATTGGGACCAGGTACGACCCGGTTTGGTACTTGGATGGGAGAAACTTCCTGAATGCTATTATTCAGCTTAAGCTGCGTATTGTTGAAGCACTCAATGGCCCAGCCATTCGACTAGGAGCATCCGTATTGCCTCTTTGTGATATGGTTTAGGCTAACGAAAAGACTTGGTTTCCAACAGCCTCTGCTACTTCTGGGAAGATTCCGGATAGCTCATCGGCGGAAGCCACCAGAAACGTCGTGAAGAATCTACAGCCATACCACCATGAACGCTCCCAATCACGTTTGGTCTCTGAAGTACAGAGTAGACGACACTGGGCCCAGGTAGGGGCCGGTTCAGTACTTGGATGGGAGAAACTTCCTGAATGCTATTATTCAGCTTAAGCTGTGTATTGTTGAAGCACTCAATGGCCCAGCCATTCGACTAGGAGCATCCGTATTGCCTCTTTGTGATATGGTTTAGGCTAATGAAAAGACTTGGTTTCCAACACCCTCTGCTACCTCTGGGCAGATTCCGGATAGCTCATCGGCAGAAGCCACTAGAAATGTCGTGAAGAATCTACAGCCATACCACCATGAACGCTCCCAATCACGTTTAGTCTCTGAAGTACAGAGTAGACGACATTGGGCCCAGGTACGGGCCGGTTCGGTACTTGGATGGGAGAAACTTCCTGAATGCTATTATTCAGCTTAAGCTGCGTATTGTTGAAGCACTCAATGGCCCAGCCATTCGACTAGGAGCATCCGTATTGCCTCTTTGTGATATGGTTTAGGCTAATGAAAAGACTTGGTTTCCAACACCGTCTGCTACCTCTGGGCAGATTCCGGATAGCTCATCGGCAAAAGCCACCAGAAACGTCGTGAAGAATCTACAGCCATACCACCATGAACGCTCCCAATCACGTTTGGTCTCTGAAGTACAGAGCAGACGACACTGGGCCCAGGTACGGGCCGGTTCGGTACTTGGATGGGAGAAACTTCCTGAATGCTATTATTCAGCTTAAGCTGCGTATTGTTGAAGCACTCAATGGCCCAGCCATTCGACTAGGAGCATCCGTATTGCCTCTTTGTGATATGGTTTAGGCTAATGAAAAGACTTGGTTTCCAACACCCTCTGCTACTTCTGGGCAGATTCCGGATAGCTCATCGGCAGAAGCCACCAGAAACGTCGCGAAGAATCTACAGCCATACCACCATGAACGCTCCCAATCACGTTTGGTCTCTGAAGTACAGAGTAGACGACATTGGGCCCAGGTACGGGCCGGTTCGGTACTTGGGTGGGAGAAACTTCCTGAATGCTATAATTCAGCTTAAGCTGCGTATTGTTGAAGCACTCAAAGGCCCAGCCATTCGACTAGGAGCATCCGTATTGCCTCTTTGTGATATGGTTTAGGCTAATGAAAAGACTTCGTTTCCAACACCCTCTGCTACCTCTGGGCAGGTTCCGGAAAGCTCATCGGCGGAAGCCACCAGAAACGTCGTGAAGAATCTACAGCCATACCACCATGAATGCTCCCAATCACGTTTGGTCTCTGAAGTACAGAGCAGACGACATTGGGCCCAGGTACGGGCCGGTTCGGTACTTGGATGGGAGAAACTTCCTGAATGCTATTATTCAGCTTAAGCTGCGTATTGTTGAAGCACTCAATGGCCCAGCCATTCGACTAGGAGCATCCGTATTGCCTCTTTGTGATATGGTTTAGGCTAATGAAAAGACTTGGTTTCCAACACCCTCTGCTACCTCTGGGCAGGTTCCGGATAGCTCATCGGCGGAAGCCACCAGAAACGTCGTGAAGAATCTACAGCCATAGCACCATGAACGCTCCCAATCACGTTTGGTCTCTGAAGTACAGAGTAGAGGACACTGGGCCCAGGTACGGGCCGGTTCGGTACTTGGATGGGAGAAACTTCCTGAATGCTATTATTCAGCTTAAGCTGCATATTGTTGAAGCACTCAATGGCCCAGCCATTCGACTAGGAGCATCCGTATTGCCTCTTTGTGATATGGTTTAGGCTAATGAAAAGACTTGGTTTCCAACACCCTCTGCTACTTCTGGGCAGATTCCGGATAGCTCATCGGCAGAAGCCACCAGAAACGTCGCGAAGAATCTACAGCCATACCACCATGAACGCTCCCAATCACGTTTGGTCTCTGAAGTACAGAGTAGACGACATTGTGCCCAGGTACGGGACGGTTCAGTACTTGGGTGGGAGAAACTTCCTGAATGCTATTATTCAGCTTAAGCTGCGTATTGTTGAAGCACTCAATGGCCCAGCCATTCGACTAGGAGCATCCGTATTGCCTCTTTGTGATATGGTTTAGGCTAATGAAAAGACTTGGTTTCCAACACCCTCTGCTACCTCTGGGCAGATTCCGGATAGCTCATCAGCAGAAGCCACCAGAAACGTCGCGAAGAAACTACAGCCATACCACCATGAACGCTCCCAATCACGTTTGGTCTCTGAAGTACAGAGTAGACGACATTGGGCCCAGGTACGGGCCGGTTCGGTACTTGGGTGGGAGAAACTTCCTGAATGCTATTATTCAGCTTAAGCTGCGTATTGTTGAAGCACTCAATGGCCCAGCCATTCGACTAGGAGCATCCGTATTGCCTCTTTGTGATATGGTTTAGGCTAATGAAAAGACTTGGTTTCCAACACCCTCTGCTACCTCTGGGCAGATTCCGGATAGCTCATAGGCAGAAGCCACCAGAAACGTCGTGAAGAATCTACAGCCATACCACCATGAACGCTCCCAATCACGTTTGGTCTCTGAAGTACAGAGTAGACGACATTGGGCCCAGGTACGGGCCGGTTCGGTACTTGGGTGGGAGAAACTTCCTGAATGCTATTATTCAGCTTAAGCTGCGTATTGTTGAAGCACTCAATGGCCCAGCCATTCGACTAGGAGCATCCGTATTGCCTCTTTGTGATATGGTTTAGGCTAATGAAAAGACTTGGTTTCCAACACCCTCTGCTACCTCTGGGCAGATTCCGGATAGCTCATCGGCAGAAGCCACCAGAAACGTCGTGAAGAATCTACAGCCATACCACCATGAACGCTCCCAATCACGTTTGGTCTCTGAAGTACAGAGTAGACGACATTGGGCCCAGGTACGGGCCGGTTCGCTACTTGGATGGGAGAAACTTCCTGAATGCTATTATTCAGCTTAAGCTGCGTATTGTTGAAGCACTCAATGGCCGAGCCATTCGACTAGGAGCATCCGTATTGCCTCTTTGTGATATGGTTTAGGCTAATGAAAAGACTTGGTTTCCAACAGCCTCTGCTACCTCTGGGAAGATTCCGGATAGCTCATCGGCAGAAGCCACCAGAAACGTCGTGAAGAATCTACAGCCATACCACCATGAACGCTCCCAATCACGTTTGGTCTCTGAAGTACAGAGTAGACGACATTGGGCCCAGGTACGGGCCGGTTCGGTACTTGGATGGGAGAAACTTCCTGAATGCTATTATTCAGCTTAAGCTGCGTATTGTTGAAGCACTCAGTGGCCCAGCCATTCGACTAGGAGCATCCGTATTGCCTCTTTGTGATATGGTTTAGGCTAATGAAAAGACTTGGTTTCCAACACCCTCTGCTACCTCTGGGCAGATTCCGGATAGCTCATCGGCAGAAGCCACCAGAAACGTCGTGAAGAATCTACAGCCATACCACCATGAACGCTCCCAATCACGTTTGGTCTCTGAAGTACAGAGTAGACGACATTGGGCCCAGGTACGGGCCGGTTCGGTACTTGGATGGGAGAAACTTCCTGAATGCTATTATTCAGCTTAAGCTGCATATTGTTGAAGCACTCAATAGCCCAGCCATTCGACTAGGAGCATCCGTATTGCCTCTTTGTGATATGGTTTAGGCTAATGAAAAGACTTGGTTTCCAACACCCTCTGCTACCTCTGGGCAGATTCCGGATAGCTCATCGGCAGAAGCCACCAGAAACGTCGTGAAGAATCTACAGCCATACCACCATGAATGCTCCCAATCACGTTTGGTCTCTGAAGTACAGAGTAGACGACATTGGGCCCAGGTACGGGCCGGTTCGGTACTTGGATGGGAGAAACTTCCTGAATGCTATTATTCAGCTTAAGCTGCGTATTGTTGAAGCACTCAATGGCCCAGCCATTCGACTAGGAGCATCCGTATTGCCTCTTTGTGATATGGTTTAGGCTAATGAAAAGACTTGGTTTCCAACACCCTCTGCTACCTCTGGGCAGATTCCGGATAGCTCATCGGCAGAAGCCACCAGAAACGTCACGAAGAAACTACAGCCATACCACCATGAACGCTCCCAATCACGTTTGGTCTCTGAAGTACAGAGTAGACGACATTGGGCCCAGGTACGGGCCGGTTCGGTACTTGGATGGGAGAAACTTCCTGAATGCTATTATTCAGCTTAAGCTGCGTATTGTTGAAGCACTCAGTGGCCCAGCCATTCGACTAGGAGCATCCGTATTGCCTCTTTGTGATATGGTTTAGGCTAATGAAAAGACTTGGTTTCCAACACCCTCTGCTACCTCTGGGCAGATTCCGGATAGCTCATCAGCAGAAGCCACCAGAAACGTCGTGAAGAATCTACAGCCATACCACCATGAACGCTCCCAATCATGTTTGGTCTCTGAAGTACAGAGCAGACGACATTGGGCCCAGGTACGGGCCGGTTCGGTACTTGGATGGGAGAAACTTCCTGAATGCTATTATTCAGCTTAAGCTGCGTATTGTTGAAGCACTCAATGGCCCAGCCATTCGACTAGGAGCATCCGTATTGCCTCTTTGTGATATGGTTTAGGCTAATGAAAAGACTTGGTTTCCAACACCCTCTGCTACCTCTGGGCAGATTCCGGATAGCTCATCAGCAGAAGCCACCAGAAACGTCGCGAAGAAACTACAGCCATACCACCAGGACCGCTCCCAATCACGTTTGGTCTCTGAAGTACAGAGTAGACGACATTGGGCCCAGGTACGGGCCGGTTCGGTACTTGGGTGGGAGAAACTTCCTGAATGCTATTATTCAGCTTAAGCTGCGTATTGTTGAAGCACTCAATGGCCCAGCCATTCGACTAGGAGCATCCGTATTGCCTCTTTGTGATATGGTTTAGGCTAATGAAAAGACTTGGTTTCCAACACCCTCTGCTACCTCTGGGCAGATTCCGGATAGCTCATCGGCAGAAGCCACCAGAAACGTCGTGAAGAATCTACAGCCATACCACCATGAACGCTCCCAATCACGTTTGGTCTCTGAAGTACAGAGTAGACGACATTGGGCCCAGGTACGGGCCGGTTCGGTACTTGGATGGGAGAAACTTCCTGAATGCTATTATTCAGCTTAAGCTGCGTATTGTTGAAGCACTCAATAGCCCAGCCATTCGACTAGGAGCATCCGTATTGCCTCTTTGTGATATGGTTTAGGCTAATGAAAAGACTTGGTTTCCAACACCCTCTGCTACCTCTGGGCAGATTCTGGATAGCTCATCGGCAGAAGCCACCAGAAACGTCGTGAAGAATCTACAGCCACACCACCATGAATGCTCCCAATCACGTTTGGTCTCTGAAGTACAGAGTAGACGACATTGGGCCCAGGTACGGGCCGGTTCGGTACTTGGATGGGAGAAACTTCCTGAATGCTATTATTCAGCTTAAGCTGCGTATTGTTGAAGCACTCAATGGCCCAGCCACTCGACTAGGAGCATCCGTATTGCCTCTTTGTGATATGCTTTAGGCTAATGAAAAGACTTGGTTTCCAACAGCCTCTGCTACCTCTGGGAAGATTCCGGATAGCTCACCGGTGGAAGCCACCAGAAACGTCGTGAAGAATCTACAGCCATACCACCATGAACGCTCCCAATCACGTTTGGTCTCTGAAGTACAGAGCAGACGACACTGGGCCCAGGTACAGGCCGGTTCGGTACTTGGATGGGAGAAACTTCCTGAATGCTATTATTCAGCTTAAGCTGCGTATTGTTGAAGCACTCAATGGCCCAGCCATTCGACTAGGAGCATCCGTATTGCCTCTTTGTGATATGGTTTAGGCTAATGAAAAGACTTGGTTTCCAACACCCTCTGCTACCTCTGGGCAGATTCCGGATAGCTCATCGGCAGAAGCCACCAGAAACGTCGTGAAGAATCTACAGCCATACCACCATGAACGCTCCCAATCACGTTTGGTCTCTGAAGTACAGAGTAGACGACATTGGGCCCAGGTACGGGCCGGTTCGGTACTTGGATGGGAGAAACTTCCTGAATGCTATTATTCAGCTTAAGCTGCGTATTGTTGAAGCACTCCATGGCCCAGCCATTCGACTAGGAGCATCCGTATTGCCTCTTTGTGATATGGTTTAGGCTAATGAAAAGACTTGGTTTCCAACAGCCTCTGCTACCTCTGGGAAGATTCCGGATAGCTCATCGGTGGAAGCCACCAGAAACGTCGTGAAGAATCTACAGCCATACCACCATGAACGCTCCCAATCATGTTTGGTCTCTGAAGTACAGAGCAGACGACACTGGGCCCAGGTACGGGCCGGTTCGGTACTTGGATGGGAGAAACTTCCTGAATGCTATTATTCAGCTTAAGCTGTGTATTGTTGAAGCACTCAATGGCCCAGCCATTCGACTAGGAGCATCCGTATTGCCTCTTTGTGATATGGTTTAGGCTAATGAAAAGACTTGGTTTCCAACACCGTCTGCTACCTCTGGGCAGGTTCCGGATAGCTCATCGGCAGAAGCCACCAGAAACGTCGCGAAGAATCTACAGCCATACCACCATGAACGCTCCCAATCATGTTTGGTCTCTGAAGTACAGAGCAGACGACATTGGGCCCAAGTACGAGCCGGTTCGGTACTTGGATGGGAGAAACTTCCTGAATGCTATTATTCAGCTTAAGCTGCGTATTGTTGAAGCACTCAATGGCCCAGCCATTCGACTAGGAGCATCCGTATTGCCTCTTTGTGATATGGTTTAGGCTAATGAAAAGACTTGGTTTCCAACACCCTCTGCTACCTCTGGGCAGGTTCCGGATAGCTCATCGGCAGAAGCCACCAGAAACGTCGTGAAGAATCTACAGCCATACCACCATGAATGCTCCCAATCACATTTGGTCTCTGAAGTACAGAGCAGACGACATTGGGCCCAGGTACGGGCCGGTTCGGTACTTGGATGGGAGAAACTTCCTGAATGCTATTATTCAGCTTAAGCTGGGTATTGTTGAAGCACTCAATGGCCCAGCCATTCGACTAGGAGCATCCGTATTGCCTCTTTGTGATATGGTTTAGGCTAATGAAAAGACTTGGTTTCCAACACCCTCTGCTACCTCTGGGCAGGTTCCGGATAGCTCATCGGCGGAAGCCACCAGAAACGTCGTGAAGAATCTACAGCCATAGCACCATGAACGCTCCCAATCACGTTTGGTCTCTGAAGTACAGAGTAGACGACATTGGGCCCAGGTACGAGCTGGTTCGGTAGTTGGATGGGAGAAACTTCCTGAATGCTATTATTCAGCTTAAGCTGCGTATTGTTGAAGCACTCAATGGCCCAGCCATTCGACTAGGAGCATCCGTATTGCCTCTTTGTGATATGGTTTAGGCTAATGAAAAGACTTGGTTTCCAACACCCTCTGCTACCTCTGGGCCGATTCCAGATATCTGATCTACCATTACATTTCCAAAATAATGGGACGACCAGCTGCAAGTGAGACGATGCTAAGTGGGTTGAAACTGATCACAGAGGAGACATTTGGCAACGGCCTTCTCTCCCAGGTGTTTGGTTCCTGGACCTTCACTCAGGAAACTGGTGGCTCAGATTAAGAAGCTTGTCTCATATAATCGAATAGTGCTGGAGGAATCCAAAGCCTTGGTGCACTGCAACATGAAGAGGGACCTGGAACAGGCCAACGAGAGAACATGTGAAGTAGTGAAGAAAATCTGGGGCTCTGCCCATGAGTTGGACTCCATGTGAAAGGACTTAGACAGGAAGATGAATGAGTTTCGAGTGTCAGGCTGCCCACTGACAACACCGGGTTCCGGCTGAGAAGAACACCATTGCTTCCATTTGTCCTTATCCATTCTCACAGCCTGAAACAAGCTGACTGGTAGCTTATGCTTGGAAGCAGGACTGGGAACGTTCAGGCTATTTATTTGGGGGTACTGACTCCAGAAAGTACTGCAAGCTTGTACTGCTCAGGGCCTTAGGTAGGGTCTTCGTTTGTGCACTTGACCTGATTTATGTTTTACGACGTTTGAGAGAGGACAGAAAGAGAGCAAGCATTAAAACGGCAGAAGCTACCAGAAACATTGTGAATAATCTACAGCCATACCACCGTGAAAGCTCCCAATCTCGTCTGGTCTCTGAAGTACAGAGTAGACGAGATTGGGCCCAGGTTGGAGCCTGTTTCGTAGTTGGATGGAAGGAACTTTGTGAATGCTATCATTTAACTTAATCTGTCTATTACTGAAGCAGTCAATGGCCCAGCCGTTCGACTAGGAGCATCTGTATTGCCACTTTGTGATATGGTTTAGGCTAATGAAAAGACTTGGTTTCCAACACCCTCTGCTACCTCTGGGCAGATTCCAGATAGCTGATCTAGCATTACATTTCCAAATATAACGGGACGACCAGCTGCAAGCGAGGTGATGTTCAGTTGGCGGAATCTGATCACACAGGAGGCATTTGGCAACGGCCTTGTCTCCCAGGTGTTTGGGTCCTGGACCTTCACTCAGGAAACTGGTGGCTCAGATTAAGAAGCTTGTCTCATGTAATCGAATAGTGCTGGACGAATCCAAAGCTTTGGTGCACTGCAACATGAAGAGGGATCTGGAACAGGCCAACGAGAGAACATGTGAAGTACTGAAGAAAATCTGGGGCTCTGCCCAAGGGTTGGACTCCATATGAAAGGACTTACACAGAAAGATGAATGAGTTTCGAGTGTTAGGCTGCCCACTGACCACACCGGGTTCCGGCTGAGAAGAACACCATTTCTTCCAGTTGTCCTCATCCATTCTCACAGCCTGAGACAAGCTCTCTGGTAGCTCACATGTGGAAGCAGGACTGGGAAAATCCACGCTATGTATTATCGAGTAGTTTGAAAGTACTGTAGCTTTAAAATAAAATAAAATAAAGTAAAATAAAATAAAATACTACAATGCTTCTCTGTCTAAGCATCAGTATTTTATACTTATATACACACAACTGTAACAGTGTAATGATGAGCACAGGATTGCTCTTAGAAGCTCTAATTTCTCTTGTCTTTGGCTAGTACTGTATAAAACCAGAAGTGTGTTTTGTTGATTTTTGTGACAGAAAAATCTGGAATAATGTTTGTTTTCCTCACATTTTCCTTCTAGAACAGAGAATCTAAAGGGGTATTAGCCCACCTCATTTCCCCTGGCCTACATAGAGATACAGAGTGATCTGAGGCATTGGCTTTTTCTCCAAGTAGGTACCAATACCTCAGATTTGGGAAATTCCAAATCAAAAGTAAGACTTAGCTTCTACAACAAATACTTCTGATGAAACATTCACTGAGGAGCACACTCCTAAACCAGACATATGTTTAAGATTCATGCTGAGATATCAGTTGGTTTCCCCTTCTTTTTAAAATACATCCAGTTCTTACCCAGTTAATATAAGAAAAGCAATGTCTCTAGAAGAAAGCTTGCTTTGCAGTGTTAGTGAAGCACCGAATAGCTTAAGTTTGAATATCTAAGTTACAAGTTAGTCTTTAGCGGGTTTTAAATAGTTTTTTTGACCCTTTTGAAAAATAACTACATGAGTGCTTCTTGTTGCTGGGTGAGAAAGGCTACTTTATATACAGTTTTGGTTTTCTTTTTGCAGATATGATTGATGTATTACACCAAAATAAAGTATTTTTATGTTTACATAGTGTAATTTTTAGGTTCACTTAGAATACATTTTATTTAATAAATTAAAATTACTTTGGTACACTATTAAATGCAAAATCTCCTTTCCAAACAAAAAAGAACTACCTTATATTCATCATTGAATGTTCTTGGTCTGTGCTTTTATGTTTATATAATATGGTGAATTCAGTATGGTGTCCAAGTGTGCCCTGCGTTGATAGACACGTGCATTCCTTCCAGGAGTGGGTACTGACTCCAGACTCCAGAGCCATATTTGTAGTTAGGCTTCTGAGCTTGCAATCATGTTGAATGTATGATGAGCAAAATAAAATCAAAACCTTATTTTTGTACATTTTTGAAGTATATACTTAGAACTGACCACCACCCTGGCCACACGGAGAGCTGTACCGTGTGTAAATCCGCCTTTAGCTTGATTCATACAGTGTTTTTGCATCTGTGGGACCTACCTTTTCGTTCATTAGTTTGAACTATACATAAACTGTACAATCTGTCAAGTTTTTATACAATAAATATTCACCTGTGAAAACCGGTTAAATAAAACTAGTATTTCTTACACACGCACACACAAAAAAGCATTCCACAATGAGCATGACAAAAAGTCCCTCTTTCAGAAAGATGCTTCTGCAGTAGAAGGTGGCTACCTTGATGCAATGACATGGCCAGTTCTGATCCTCTAACTTGTTTGGGATGCTTCTGCTACATTTTCAAATGACTTCAGTCAGTGGTTCCCACAAATGAAATATTTGCCAAACAAGACGTTGTTGCATTTCTGTGGCTTTTACATTTATTAAACAATTGCTTCCTCCTCCCAGGGTAATAGCCTCCAATCTCCCCACTTTTTCAAAACATTATTGACAATTCTTCTACCATATGTTGACACTGTGTTTCAATTCTCCTATCATTTATTCCCTAGGGCACAATGTTTCAATTCTCCTATCATTTATTCCCTAGGGCACAATGTTTCAATTCTCCTATCATTTATTCCCTAGGGCACAATGTTTCAATTCTCCTATCATTTATTCCCTAAGGCACAATGTTTCAATTCTCCTATCATTTATTCCCTAGGGCACAATGTTTCAATTCTCCTATCATTTATTCCCTAAGGCACAATGTTTCAATTCTCCTATCATTTATTCCCTAAGGCACAATGTTTCAATTCTCCTATCATTTATTCCCTAGGGCACAATGTTTCAATTCTCCTATCATTTATTCCCTAGGGCACAATGTTTCAATTCTCCTATCATTTATTCCCTAGGGCACAATGTTTCAATTCTCCTATCATTTATTCCCTAGGGCACAATGTTTCAATTCTCCTATCATTTATTCCCTAGGGCACAATGTTTCAATTCTCCTATCATTTATTCCCTAGGGCACAGTGTTTCAATTCTCCTATCATTTATTCCCTAGGGCACAATTGGTTCTGCTAGGACAATCTCCAGGGTAAGGATTCAATTGTACAAGGTTATGTGAGCTTGCAAATGAAGGAGACAGAGAGAGAGAGAGAGAGGAAAAAAAAAAAAAGGTGGAGGAGGGAAAGAGGGGACAAGAGGGGGAGAGAGAGAAACTACAAATGGGAGACTTTAACTCTAGCCATTAAAAATGGTGGTTCTAAAAATCCACCACACAGTCAGAACCCAGCTTTTTACATGTGCTCACATCCATACAGAAAAGACATGTTTTGTGTTTTTTTCCTAGTGAATTCTTGGCAAATACTGTCAGTTGTGAAATACAAGATGGGGAACTCTTTCTCTGAAAACGTAGCTGGGGAAAAATGATGCAGTTAGGTAGAGAAATAGCTGCCTTGAAAAACAAGTTTCCTTGAGTTGATGAAACACTAGAGGAGAGAAGAGGTCCCCTTGCATGTCTTCCCCACCTCTGTGTTTATTTGCTGATCCAAACTGATTCCTGTTAAAATATGCATGCCAGCATTTCATTTTCAACAAATGCTACTCCAAGTATTCATTAGCGTCTTATCCACTGTCTCTAAAATAATCTACGGTGGCCTGAATAGCTGTGGAATGACAGGAGAAAGACTGCAAGGAGGAGACATGCATGGGGTCCCCGAGGGAAAGGCACAGCTTGCTGGCTCCGTGGTAAGGGGTGGGTACCTGGCATCAGCCCCTCAGCAGAGAGGGCAGGACTGAGTGTAGCAAGTGACTCACAGAAAATGCATTAACCCATTGAAATGTCACCAGAATTGAATTGAAATGTCACCAAAGAAGCTCATGGGGTGAGAAATTGCCATGTGCTTTAAAAAATAATTATTATTAAATCCAACTAAAGCATGTACATAATTGAATCAAAGGTACTAGCAATCCTTGTTCCATCTTTCTTCACCCCCATCCTCCACCCCAGGAGCAACAACTTTCCACTCCATTCTGTTCCTTCTAGAATTTTCCTCTATATTTCTAAATAATTTGCATATACTGTTATTTCTCAATTTATTAATTTTAGTCATTTTCATCAACTTCTGTTATGATACTGGAGGGTTTTTCTGGCCTAACTACCCCAGTTTGCCTTGACCCATCCCCTCAATTTAGATACTATGAGTTAAAAAAAAAATTAATAGTCTTTTTTTTTTTTTTTGAGACAGGGTCTCATTCCATTGCCCAGGCTGAAGTACAGTGGCACAATCACGGCTCACTGCAGCTTCAACCTCCTGGGCTCAAGTGATCCTCCCACCTCAGCCTCCTAAGTAGCTAGGACTAAAGACACACTCCACCACACTCAGCTAAGTTTTAAAACTTTGTAGAGAAGGGGGTCTCACTTTGTTGCCCAATCTAGTCTTGAACTCCTGGCCTCAAGCAATCCTCCCACCTAGGCCTCCCAAAGCACTAGGATTATAGGCATGACCCACCACGCCTGGCCCCTAATAGAGTCTTTCTATTATTATAGCTTAATATGCTCTCTGTTGATCCACGTGGCAAACTATGACTGCATTTCCTTTCTTGTACAACTCTTGAGTATTTTCTGGGATTAATAACTGTCTCATGTAATTGCTTAGTTTTCTAGAGATGTTCTCTGATTTTTTTTCCAAATGCTTTCCCCAAATGCTCACACACATTAAATAACCTAACTCGCCCATGTCTCCACCCCAACACTGCCACTGAGAGCCATGTGTCCTCCTGCTCTGCAGTATACCAGTTGAGCTTTAAACCCAGCACACGGCTAGTGTCCTAAAATACCCCAACCTCTTTCCAGCATGGGACCTTGTCTCCTGCTTTCCTTGTCTTCCTTCCTGGTTTACTATTTTCTGTTGCTGAAATATATTCTCTAGTAGCTCCTGCAGAGACATGCACAGGAGAGATATATTTTTCGTCCTTGCACATTTAACAACCTGTTAACTTTGCCCTCGTCACTCTGCCTGAGTGAGTGCTCTCCGCACTGCACCCTCCTTAGAAATTTACCATTGCTCCACTTCCCCCGCAGTATTAGCCCTAAGGAACCTGCCGCCTTTGAACTGTCAGGTGTGGCCTGTTTTCCTCTGTAGAAACTTTTAGCCTAGTGCTGACCAAAGTCAATCGCAATTTTCTTTCTTTTTTTTTAACTTAAAATTTTTCTTTAATTTCCACGTTTCCCCAACTTATTTTTTCTTTGGGTGTGTGTGTGAAGCAGGATCTCACTCTGTCACCCAGGCTGGAGTGCAGTGATGCGATCATGGCTCACTGCAGCCTCCACATCCTGGGTTCAAGTGATCCTCCTACCTCCATCTCCTGGGTAGTGGGGACTGCAGGTGCATGCCACCACATCTAGCTAATTAAAAAACAGGTTTTTTTTGTTGCCCAGGCTGGTCTGAAATTCCTGGGCTTAAGTGATCATTTCCAATCAGCCTCCCAAAGTGCTGGGATTACAGACGTGAGCCACCACACCCGTCCTCAATTTTTCTTTCCTTTTTTTTTTTTTTTTTTTTTTTTTGAGACTGAGTCTCGCTTTGTCGCCCAGGCTAGAGTGCAGTGGCACGATCTCGGCTCACTGCAAGCTCTGCCTCCCGGGTTCACGCCATTCTCCTGCCTCAGCCTCCTGAGTAGCTGGGAATACAGGCGCCTGCCACCACGCCCGGCTAATTTTTTGTATTTTTTAGTAGAGACGGTGTTTCACCATGTTTGCCAGGATGGTCTCAATCTCCTGACCTCGTGGTCCGCCCGCCTCGGCCTCCCAAAGTGCTGGGATTGCAGGTGTGAGCCACTGCACTCGGCCGCGTCCTCAATTTTCTAATAGACATAATTTAAATGGTAAAAAGAAAGAAGTGGAATTTGTTTTAATAATGTATTTTATTTAATCCAGTATATCAAAAAATGCTATCATTTCAAGCTGCAATCAGTATGAAAATTTTCGGTGAGACATTTTACTATGCCTTTGTTATCATGAGTGTATTTCATACTCACAGCACATCTCAGTGTGGACCTGTCATGTGCTCAGAGCTCCACAGCCACTGGAGCCGACAGCCGCTGCATGACTGTGTAGTTCTACAGCCTTCTGTCCATCCCTGGTGCTCTGGGGTCCCCACAGTGGTGCTCGTTGGCATTTAATCTCTGTGCTTGTGCTTGTGCTGTGTCCCTCCAGAATCTTTCCAGAATCATGCCTCCTAGGCCGTCATTGCTCAAGTCCCCCTCTGGGACCAGAGGTCCTACTGGTGAGGCCACGGCTTCTGAACGCCATGGGTATTTGGGGTTCCTGCACACCCTGTCACACCTAAAGCCACAAGAGTCCTGGTGCTCAAGTGCTCGAGTGCAGAAGAGGGACTTAAGGACTGCAGCCCGCCAAACTTCCCAGCAGGTGTCGGTCACACCGGGTCATGTCACTGCTGAGGATTTCTCAGGTCCCCAGGGCATGGCCTGAGATTCTTGGAATCCTGCAGGATTTCTTAGGGTTTCAACATTTCCTGCTAAAGAACCAACAATTCCTGGAAGGGGCGACGCTTCAGCCTTTATTGAGCAACGTGCAAAAAGAAAACCGGTGGGCCGGGCGCAGTGGCACATGCCTGTAATCCCAGCACTTTGGGAGGCCGAGGTGGGAGGACTGCTTGAGCCCTTAGAGTATGAGACCAGCGTGGGCAATATAGTGAGACCCTGTCTCTACAAAAATAAATAAAGAAGAAGAAGACTGGCTTACAGCCAGCAGAGACGAGACCTTGCCTCAGTGGGCCTCAGGCGTGGAGAACTGGGCTCAGGCAGGGAAAGGGATTGGAGAGACAGAAGGTGAGGAGAGAGGAATACAGGGCACACCTTGTCTCTTTCCCATGTCGCTGAAGACATCAAGGACTCTCTCTCTCTCTCTCTCCTCATGCCCTCCTTCCCTTCATCCCCTTCTCCCACCAACGTCTCTCTCCTCCAGGTTCCCAGGAGGCTTAAGGAGAATATAATCCCTTTATGTCCGCTTAGGAGGCAAAAGATTCCTCCCTCGTATTTGTCATCTTAAAACAACAGCCAAGAGCATGCCCCCTATGTATTTGTCAAATAGCGTCTGCCATCAGCTGGACACTTCCACACCCTTCTACAAGAATGACCTCATTGACTCCCCGTAACAACCCTGAAGAAGACATTGTTTCTGTCCCTATTTTACACATGAGGAAACTGAGGCCCAGGGACGGTCAGGGGGTCACCCGGTTGTGTCCCTGGGGGCGGTTCCAAACTTCATGCTCTCACCGTGAGTGGCAGCTTCCTGTCTCTGTGGGGTGCCTGCACAACTGGAGGCAGAGTCAGACATGTTCGGGCATTTTGCTATGAAACAGTTTACTCTGAAATAAAGCAAGCCTGTGGGTGTTGGACTGAATTTTGCAGAGTGGATTTAAATCCAGACTTTCACAGAGTGGATTTAAACCAGAGATTGAGAGCAAGTTCTTAGTTCTAAATGCTCCCGCCAGCTTCCATCCTGACCAGAAATGAAAGCCTGGTGCTGAGACAGGCCCCCAGCCCCCTGCCGTAACCACCCTGAGTCTAGTTCCCTTCACTCACCCCCACCCCGCCAGGACCCCCAGGGAAAGTCAGCTAAAGGCAGGAGAACATATCTAACCGCTGTCCAGTAACACCTTCAAATGTGAAACTCCCACTTAATTATGTTGCCATTACATTTTAGTCCATCCTGTTTTTCAACTGTGAACACATTTTATTTTTTCCTTCCTGCCTTATTCAACTTTCCTGCTTTCAGGGTTTGAATTTCAAACCTGTGCATGTTTCTTGCTAGGTGCCAGCAAGCTCATAATTAATGAGACCTAAGGAATTTGGACTCCACTAATTTGCATTACGGGATGGTTTTGACAGAAGCTGGCAATATCGAACCTTTGCTGCACGAAGAAAAGGCTTGCTAATCATTTTAATGGCGTAAACATGGCAGGTCATGGAGCCATGTGACTGTTTACATACATGTAAACAGTTCGTGCTGTTTTCTACTTGCTCTTTTGTACATAGTATCTGCTCTTCGGTTTTCAGGACTCTCAGTGCAGCTACCTCATCCTTGGGTAACTTGAGCGTCCTTTTGCTTTTTGCTTTGTTGTTACATTTGCATTTGACCTGTTATTGTGTCCCAGAAAGCATCTTGCAGGCCATACCGATCCGAAAATGGGTAAATATGTTCTGTTTTCATCTCTTAAAACCCTACGCGTCTGGCATTTCAGAAGCTGCGCGATGTTAGATCCTTTATGTAACAACCAACCCTAGGTGAAGAGACTGCTAAAACAGGAAAAAGGTTTTCTGAATCAACGAGCAAAACCTTGCTGTGAATTTCCTAAAGATGGCACAGACAGGATAAATACATACTCCCAACTTGGAAACAGGGACATTTGAGGCAAAGCCTCCAGCACTAGGAATACATATTCCAGTCAGAGAAAAAGAACTGGTAATTGCCAATCTGTACATGAACTGTGAGGGGAGTCCCCATGCAATGACACTGCAATCACCTTTGAACTAATTGGCAGGAAATAAATAAATACAGGAATGTGGCTTCTGAGTTTTAGTATAATGTTTCAATAACCATCTACGAATAATTAGCTGATTCAGGACAAGTGTTTTCAAAAGTGTATTAAAATATAGCTCTGATCAGGCCGGGCGCGGTGGCTCATGCCTGTAATCCCAGCACTTTGGGAGGCCGAGGCGGGCAGATCACGAGGTCAGGAGATCGAGACCATCCTGGCTAACACGGTGAAACACCGTCTCTATTAAAAATACAAAAAATTAGCCGGGCGTGGTGGCGGGCGCTTGTAGTCCCAGTTACTCGGGAGGCTGAGGCAGGAGAATGGCATGAACCCGGGAGGCGGAGCTCACAGTGAGCTGAGATCACGCCACTGCACTCCAGCCTGGGCGACAAAGCGAGACTCCATTTCAAAAAAAAAAAAAGTATAGATAGATAGATAGATAGATAGATAGATAGATAGATAGATATACATAGCTCTGATCAATTAATTGGCACAAATTCTCCTTCAACAAAGCTAATGAATTGTTTCTCATGCATTAGTAAATATTCCATAACTAGAAATTGTGTTTTCCCTTACTGTGGTGCTGATATTGTTAGCATGCATCCGAAAATGTGACCTTGGATATTCCAGATATATTCTTGGATTCTAGCATAGTAATTATTATCTCATTTTACTGGGTTGTTTTTTTTTCCTCCAAGCTTCCCCCGAAAAGTGCTATACTAATTAGGAATTATTCTCATTTGTTCATTAAAGCAAGCCCTCAAAAGATATCCTTAAGATCATGATTTATTAACTGAAACCAGATTATTATATGTTCCCAGCTTAATAAAAGTATAATTGGGCCAGGCACGTGGCTCACACCTGTAATCCCAACACTCTGAGAGGCCGAGGAGGGTGGATTGCTCAAGCCCAGAAGTTGGAGACCAGCCTGGGGAACATAGCAAAACCCCATCTCTACTAAAAATTAAAAAAAATTAGCTGAGCATGGTACAGCACCTGTAGTCCCAGCTACTCAGGAGACTGAGATGGGAGGATTGCCTGAGTCCAGGAGTTTGAGAACAGCATGGGCAACATAGCGAGACCCCCATCTCTTCAAAAAAATTTAAAAATTGGGCCAGGCGGCCCAGGTGGCTCATGCCTGTAATCCCAGCACTTTGGGAGGCTAAGGTAGGCAGATCACTTGAGGACAGGAGTTTGAGACTCTTCAAGGCTGCAGTGAGCTGTGATCACACCACTGCATCCTAGCCTGGGTGACACAGCAAGACCCTGTCAAAAAAAAAAAGAAAAAAAAAAACACACTACAATTTTTCTTTAAATATTTTATTTATTTATTTATTTATTGAGACAGGGTCTTGCTCTGTCACCCAGGCTGGAGTGCAGTGGTGCAATCACAGCTCACCGTAGCCTCGACCTCCCAGGACCAAGAGATCCTCCACCTCAGCCTCCTGTATAGCTAAGACTACAGCTATGTGCCACCACACTCAGCTAATTTTTTATTTATTTATTTATTTATTTTGTAGATGCGGGGTCTTGCTATGTTGCCCATGCTGGTCTCGAACTCCTGGGCTCAAGCAATCCTCCTGCTTCAGCCTCCCAAAGTATTGGGATTACAGGTATGAGCCATCACACTCAGCCATTCTCTATTTTTCTGCATTTTTTTATTGTGGTAAAATATATATAACATAAAAATTGCCCTTTTGGCCATTTCTAAATGTTCAGTTCATGATGTTGATCACATTTATGATGTTGTACAATTATCACCACCATCTGTCTCCAGAACTTTCTCCTTTTCACAAACTGAAACTCTGTTCCCGCTAAGCAATAACTCCTCATGCCTTCCTCCTGCAGCCTCTGGTAACCTCTAATGCATTTTCTGTCTCTGATTCTGCCCATTCTAGATATTTCATAGAAGGGCAATCATACACTATCTGTCCTTTTGCATCTGGCTTATTTCATCTAACCCAATACTTTCAAAGTTCATCCATGTTGCAATATGACTCAGAACTTCATTCTTTTTTAAGGCTGAATAATATTCCATTGTATGGATATACCACCTTTTGTCTATCCATTCACTTGGGCTGCTTCTACCTTTTGGCTATGGTAAACGACCCTGCGATGAACACTGGTGTGTAAGTATGTGTTTGGGTTCTTGCGTTCAATCCTGCAGTGTATACTACAAAGACGAATTGCTGGATCACTTGGTAATTCTACGTTTAACTCCTTGAGGAACTGCCCAGCTCTTTCAGCAGCTGCTGCACTGTGTTACATTGCAATTGGCCATGTGCGAGTGTTCCAATTTCTCCACATCCTCACCAACACTTGTTATTTTCTGTTGGTTGTTTGGTTGGTTGTTTAATTTTAGCCATCCTAGTAGGAGTGAGCAACACTCACTCTTGATAGAAAAACACACTGAAGATCTAATTTTGGTGCTGCAGAGAACAGGGGGACTGGGTGATTAGGAAGCAAAAGAAGCCTCTGGGAAGGAGGAGTAGAGAAGTGAGGGGTGAGAAGGAAAATGACATGGGACAGGGATCATAAACTGTGCACTGGGTTTATGTTATCATTAGCCTTTCCAGAATATGGAGGCTTGGCCTATATCCCTCAGTCAGGGTCTATACACCAACGGGAAGAAATGCACATGTGGATCTCTTTCACCTTACAATGATCTGAGTAGAGCAAGATAACTCAGAGGGAAAAAGGCTATTTTCTGCTTAACTGACATTACTATCTGATGAGCCCTAGTCTCTGAGCAACACAGGGGGCCATAAATTCATTAGGAATACTGTTCCTACAAACTTGTTCGACCTGTAGCCAGAAACATCCAAGTTTAAAAAAAAAATAGGTGTAGTATACTGCATAGCATGTTGTGTATCACATGTAGTCACCATTGAGGATATTTACCTATTGGTCTTTTTCCTTCGTTACTACAATAGACAATTAAATGATAAACACTTTGATATCTTTAAGACATATAAATAGAAAAAAAATCAAGGGGATTTGGGTGTTTTTCATTATATTTGTGTGTCTATGATAAAAAACACATAACTGGGCCAGACACAGTGGCTCATGCCTATATTCCCAGCACTTTGAGAGGCCGATCTGGGAAGATGGCTTGAGCTCAGGAGTTAGAGACAAGCCTAGGCAACATAGGGAGACCCCATCTCTACAAAACAACTTAAAAATTAGCTAAGCATGATGATGCATGCCTGTAGTCCCAGCTACCTGGGAGCCTGAGGTGGGAGGATTGCTTGAGTCCAGGAGTTCAAGACCAGCTTGGGCAAAATGGCAAAACTCCATCTTTACAAAAACTACAAAATTAGTCCGGTATGGTGGCGCAGGCCTGTAATCCAAGCTACTCAGGAGGCTGAGGTGAAAGGATCGCTTGAGCCCAGGAGGATGAGGCTGCAGTGAGCTGTGATTGTGCCACTGCTCTCTAGCCTGGACAGAGCGAGACCCTGTCTTAAACAAACAAAAGTCACCCAGGGGGTAAATATCAGAGCCTGATCTTTAAAAAGATATATTGTGTGGTTGAAATGTTAAAAACCTACCACATCAAGTGTTGGTGAGGATGTGGGGAAACTATAAACCTCATACACAGTTAGTACAAATGTAAAATGATACAACCATTTTGTTGTTTTTTTTTTATCACTTCACAAAGTTTGTTTCTGAAAGAGTTAAAACATATATCTATAATAGGATCCAACCTTTCCAGTTATAGATACTTATCCAAGAGAAATAGCGTAGTTCCATACAAAAACTGATAAGCAAATGCTCATAGCAGCTCTATTTGTAGTAGATAGAAACTGTAAAAACCATAAACAATCCTAATGTCCATCAATAGATGAATAGAGAAACAAACCATAATGCAACATACAATGGAATACTACTCAGCAATAAAAAGGAATCAATGACTGATACATGAAACAGCATGAATGAATCTCAAAATTATCACCCTTAGAAAAAATCCAGACAAAAAAGAATACAGACTCTCTAACTCCATTCATATAAACTCAAGATAATGTGGCAGGAAGCAGACCAGTGGTTACTTGGGAATAGAAGAATGGGGAAGGGCTGGAGGGAGGGGTTACAAAGGGCTTGAGGAAATGTTTAGAAGTGATAAGAATAGTAATGGACAGAATCATGGTTCCCCAAAGACTTCCATGTCCTAATCCCCAGAACCTGTGAATATGTTACTTTACATGGCAAAGGGGAGTTAAGGATGTAGATGGAATTAAAGTTGCTAGCCGGCTGACTTTAAGATTATCTTAGATTATCTGGCTGGGACAATGTAATGACAAAAGTCCTTAAAAATGGAAGAGGGAGGCAAAAGCATTCAGAGTCAGAAGGAAGTATGACTACGGAAGAATGGTGTCTTGGTCAATATTGAGTTACTGTAACAGAATACCTGAGGCTAGGTAATTTATAAAGAAAAGAGTTTCATTTGGCTCATGATTCTGTGGCTGGAAATTCCAAAATTGGACAACTGCATCTGGTGAGTGCCTCAGTCTGCTTCCATTCATGGTGGAAAACAGAAGGAGAGTGGGTATGTGCAAAGAGACCCCATTGTGAGAAAGGAAGCAAGAGAGAAACTGAGGAAGCCAGACTCTTTTTAACAACCTGCTCTCTCAGGAACTAATCCATTCCAGTGAGAGCAAGAACTCACTCACCCCTGAGGGACAGCATTAATCTATTCATGAGGGATCTTCCGCATGACCTAAACACCTCCCACGAGCTCCCACCTCCCACATAGCCACATTGAAAATCAACTCACAACATAAGTTTTGGGCTGAAACAAACCATGTGCAAACCATAGCAAATGGTCAGAGAGATGCAACATTGCTGGCTTTGAAGATGGAGGAAGGGGCCATGAGCCAAGGAATACAAGAAACCTCTAGAAGCTGGAAAAGGCAAGGAAATAGATTATCTCCTAGAGTCTCCAGAAAGGAGTACAGCCCTGCTGATATCTTGATTTTGGCCCTCCAAGACCCCTTGCAGACTTCTGACCTTCAGAACTGTAAGATGATAAAATTATGTTGTTTCAGCTGGGTGTGGTGGGACGCACATGTAATCCTAGCTACTCGGGAGGCCTGCTTAAGTCCAGGAGTTTAAGACCAACCTGTACAACATATCGAGACTATCTCTTAAAAAATAAAAACAATAGGCCGGCACGGTGGCTCACTCTGTAATCCCAGCACTTTGGGAGGCCGAGGTGGGCGGATCACTTGAGGTCAGGAGTTCGAGACCAGCCTAGCCAACATAGTGAAACCTCATCTCCACTAAAAAAAAAAATTAGCAGGGCGTGGTGGTGGGCGCCTGTAATCCCAGCTACTTGGGAAGCTGAGGCAGGAGAATCATTTGAACCTGGGAGGCGGAGGTTGCAGTGAGCCGAGATTGCACCACTACACTCCAGCCTGGGCGACAAAGTGAGACTCTGTCTAAATAAATAAATAAATATAAAAATAAAAATAAAAAAATCAACCAAACATGGTGGTGCACACCTGAGCCCAGGAATTTGAGGCTGTAGTGATTTCAGTGTGAGCGACAGAGCAAGGTTCTGTCTAAAAAAAAAAAAAAAAAAAAAAAAAATTATGTTGTTTTAAGCCACTAAGTTTGTGGTAATTTGTTAAAGCAGTCATAGGGAACTCATACTGCTCCACTCATTATTTCCAATGTGGCGATGGTTTCACAGATGTATACATATAACAAAACATCAAATTATAATTGTCCATATGCACACTTTATTTTATGTCAATGGATATCTCATTAAAGCTGTTTTTTTAATTATTATTATTATTATTTTTTTGAGACAGAGTCTCATTCTGTCACCCAGGCTGAAATACAGTGGCACGATCTCGGCTCACTGAGCTCACCTCTGCCTCCCAGGTTTGGCTCGTTGCAACCTCAGCGTCCTGAGTAACTGGGATTACGGTCATGTGCAACCACTCCCAGCTAATTTTTGTATTTTTAGTAGTGACGGGGTTTCACCATGTTGGCCAGGCTGGTCTCAAACTCCTGGCCTCAAGAGATCCGCCTGCCTCGGCCTCACAAAGTGTTGGGATTACAGGTGTGAGCCACCACGCCTGGTCTCAATAAAACTGTTTAAAAAACACTTTTTGTGGCCAGGCGCAGTGGCTCAGGCCTGTAATCCCAGCAGTTTGGGAGGCCGAGGCAGGTGGATCACCTGAGGTCAGGAATTCGAGACCAGCCCAGCCAACATGGTGAAACCCTGTCTCTATTAAAAATACAAAAAATTAGACAGGCGTGGTGGTGACGCCTGTAATCCCAGCTACTCGCGAGGGCGAGGCAGGAGAATCCCTTGAACCGGAGAGGCAGAAGTTGCAGTGAGCTGAGATTGCGCCACTGCACTCCAGCCTGGCCAACAAGAGCGAAACTTTGTCTCAAAAAAAAACTAAAAAAACACTTTTTGCAAAACAGATCTTCTTTGTGATTTCTTTTTTCAATCATCACATGCAGAAATACATAGGAAAATCGACCGGGCGCGGCGGCTCACGCCTGTAATCCCAACACTTTGGGAGGCCGAGGCAGGCGGATCACGAGGTCAGGAGATAGAGACCATCCTGGCTAACATGGTGAAACCCCGTCTCTACTAAAAATACAAAAAAAAAATTAGCCGGGAGTGGTGGCAGGCGCCTGTAGTCCCAGCTACTCAGGAGACTGAGGCAGGAGAATGGCGTGAACCCGGGAGGCGGAGCTTGCAGTAAGCCGAGATCGCGCCACTGCGCTCCAGCCTGGGCGACAGAGCGAGACTCCGTCTAAAAAAATAAAAAAGAAATAAAAAAAAGAGAAATACATAGGAAGATCACCCATGTCAATTCAATGGGCTTTATTATGAACTGTATGCATTACATATCACTCTATCTCTCGTAAGTCTATAAGCTTTACTGTCACTTGTACCTGAGGGATATTATAGGCCGGCTCAATATGTTTGACATTGGATTACTTACAAGAAATTGATCTAGCTTAATAACATAAATATTCATCTGTAATTTTTCTCTTTTCTTTGGTATTAAAATAACTGTTATTAAATTATATCACAAACTGAACTAAAAATTATCATAAAGGTTATAACTAAAACCAAAGATTATCAACCACACTAAAAATCTAAGTGCACTTACAGTATAAACAAGAGCTCTTCACAGTGAAAGAATTATTTCTGTATGTACTCATGTTCATTATAGATATACTTCATCAGAGTAAAGTGGAGGTCTACCTATAATAAATTGTTAGCTGTGTAAATACAGCCTTTGAATTAAGAGTCAAAGAAGTAGGCAGATCCCAATTCAGTCCTGGTGTATCAGGTAGGGTCCCTGCAGGAAGCAGATGGCATACACAGAAGGGTTAAGTAAAGACAGTTAAATGCAGAAGCTATTTACAGAGAAAGGTGGATAGAGTTAAGGGGACCCAACTAGAAGCTGGAGGGGAAGGGAGCTAGGTGTGGAAGACTGTACTGTTTGTTCTCAATTGACCCATTCCTCCCAGCCAATGTCATGTGCTCCTGTAAGCAGAATATACTTCCTTGCCCCTTTGACCTTGAGCTTAGCCATATGACTTGCTTGGTCAATGGAATGCAAGCAGATGTGACAAACACCACTTTGGTTTTTCTTGTTGTTGTTGTTGTTGTTGTTTTTGAGACAGAGTCTCTTTCTGTCGCCAAGGCTGGAGTGTAGTGGCGCGATCTCGGCTCACTGCAAGCTCCGCCTCCCGGGTTCATGCCATTCTCCTGCCTCAGCCTCCCGAGTAGCTGGGACTACAGGCGCCCGCCACCACGCCCGGCTAATTTTTTGTATTTTTAGTAGAGATGGGGTTTCACCGTGTTAGCCAGGATGGTCTCGATCTCCTGACCTCGTGATCCGCCTGCCTCGGCCTCCCAAAGTGTTGGGATTACAGGTGTGAGCCACCGCGCCTGGCCGACAAACACCACTTCTAACAGAACTTGAAATGCACTGGTGTGGTTGGCATGCACTTCAGTGTCTGCTTTTGGCCTTGAGAAGAGCAGGTGCCAGATAGGATCTGGCTCCAGATATGGGAAGAGTGCATGGAACTGAGCCAAGTCTAGTCTGTTAGAACTCAGCAAAGGCAAAGCTGATGCACAGCCTGCATGCCTTATGAACAAGAACTAAATGTTTCCTGCAGGAGCAAAAGCACACCAGACAAACCGGATGGTACCGCCTGCAGGGACCAGCCTCCGTGACACACAGCACGGCAAAGAAGAGCCGAGAATGGATGTGGGGGCAAACTGAGAAGAGTCACCCAGGAGAGCATGGAGGGAGAAATGCAGGGAGATTCATTTCCATGAAGGGCTGAGGACAAGAGACTTCAAGCTGTGTGGCTAAGAGGCAAACACCACAAGCTGAATGAGGGGAAAGGAGTGAAGAGAGGGCTCTGAACAGAGAGACACTCAAATTTGTCTCCTAACCAGGTTTTTCACTGGATCCATATTCTGGTGCCATAACAAAAGGAGAAATAACAAGGGATCACATGAAGGACTCAGAAATATTCTGGGATACATTGCCAAGCCAGGGCAACATGGTCCCCTTCTAGCAGGCCACACATACAAGACCACCCTCAGCTTTGACTTGTGAGGGCTTGCAGTATAGCTGGGGTAGTGCCCAAGGAGGCGGGCAGAACAGTGGTACCCTGCATGTTACAGTGGTGCCCCCAGGAGGTCTGTCCTTACAAGCCTGAGGACACTCCTCAACCCTTCTGTGAATTTCTTAAAGTCAGGAACCCACCCTCGCACTCTGCAGATATGGGTAGTGCACACTTTAATAAATATGCACCAGTAAATACTTACAGCTGTGCATTTATGTGCAAGCGGCTCCTCCCCCAAGAGATGCAATAAATACATGAAATACGGGGGGCGGGTGAGAACGGAGGATGACGGGGGCCTTTTCCAGGCAAAGTCATTTACCCATCACCTTGTTGGAGTCTCTGCACAGTTTATGCTGGACAGTGGCAAGAAAATGGATTTTCTCATTTGTCTTGGTGGCAGTCTGACCTCATTTTTGTTTTTTCTTTGAGATAAAATCTAACGGAGAAGTTTGATTTTCTAACATTTTAAATTAGGATCCTACATGGGAGAAATACAGAGTCTTAAACAGGAGGACCTAGACTAACACACAGAGTAAGGTAAGGCTTTACTGGAGAAGAAATATACACATAGATAGGTAGATAGATGATAGATAGATAGATAGATAGATAGTAGAAAGACAGAGACAGAGACAGAGAGAAAGAGAGAGAGGTGGTCTTGTTCTATTGCCGAGGCTGCAGTGAAGTGGTGTAATCATAACTCACAGCAGCTTTGAACTCCTAGGTTCAAGCAATCCTCTCACCTTGGCCTCCCGAGTAGCTGGGACTACGGGTGCATGTCACCACACCTGGCTAATTTTATTTTTTTAGAGATAGGATCTTGCTATGTTGCCCAGACTGGTCTCAAACTCCTGGGCTCAAGTGATCCTGCTGCCTGGGCCTCTCAAATTGCTGGAATTACAGCCATGAGCCACCACGCCCAGCCAGGGGAAGCAACAGCAAAGGTGAGATTTAACAGGTTGACACAAGCAAACAGGGCATGGGAAAAGCATTGTAGGCAGGAGGAAACAAGTATATGTAATTCCTGAGAGAAAATGGAGAAAGGTTCCCAACCTCAGAGGGTAAAGGGACTCAGGAGAAACATCCTGTGAGGCCATTTCGTCATGTCACACGTGGACTGCACCCACCAAGAAGTGAGGGGGAAAGTAGGCACTGCCCTCAAAATCAGAGAATCCTGCAGAACCTGATGACACTCTCTGAGCTTTAAAAACAAGTGCAGCCTGGGTCCCACCCCCAGCAACATTAATTTGATTCATTGTCCTGGGATGGGGCCCGGGCTTTTGGGATTTTTTTTTTTTTTTTTTTTTTTGACGGAGTTTTTTGCTCTTGTTGCCCAGGCTGGAATGCAATGGTGTGATCTCGGCTCACTGCAACCTCTGCCTCCCGGGTTCAAAGCATTCTCCTGCCTCAACCTCCTGAGTAGCTGGGATTACAGGCATGAGCCACCATGCCCGGCTGATTTTGTATTTTTAGTAGAGACGGGTTTCACCATGTTGGTCAGGCTGGTCTCAAACTCCTGACCTCAGGTGATCCGCCCACCTCGGCCTCCCAAAGTGCTGGGATTACAGGCATGAGCCACCGCACCCGGCTGGGCTTTTGGGATTTTTAAAAGCTCTTCAAGCACTTTCAATGTATAGCCGACGTTGAGAATGGCTGATCTAAAGCCGTGGTTCTCGGCCGGGCACGGTGGCTCATGCCTGTAATCCCAACACTTTGGGAGGCTGAGATGGACAGATCGGCTGAGCCTAAGAGTTCAAGACTGGCCTGGCCAACATGGCGATACACCGTCTCTACAAAATATACAAAAATTAGCCTGGTGCGGTGGCACACGCCTGTAGCCCCAGCTACCCAGGAGGTGAGGTTGCGGTGAGTCGAGGTGCCACTGCCTGGACAACAGAGCGAGACTCTGTCTCAAAAAAATAAATAAATAAATAAAGCCATGGTTCTCAAACTTCAGCATGCATCAGTGGCACCTGGAGGGCTTGTTACAATATGAATGGTGGGGACCCACTCCCAGAATTCCTGATTCAGGAGGACTGAGGTGGAGCTCCATCATGTGCAGTTCTAACAGTTTCTCAGGTGCTGCTAGGGCTGCTGATCCCAGGACCACAGTGTGAGAACCATTCAAAGAAGCGAGGCAGGAGATGTTTGAGAAAGACCCAGCTGTAGGAGTCAGGGGGCAGGGCCTACAGGTAGATAAAAGGTGGTAATTCTGGGAAACTTGCAGGATTAGAGGTAAGGAGGACAGGAGCAGGGAAGAATTCAATATGGCACTAGAGGGTAGGCATCCCTGGAGTGTGTATACCCTAGCAACTGGAAGCCGTTCTTGGTAGGGCGAGGTAGCTCATGTCTGTAATCCCAGTGCTTTGCGGGGCTGAGGAGAGAGGATTGCTCGAGCCCGGGAGTTTGAGGCTGCAGTGAGTTATGACTGTACCACTGCCCTCCAGTTTCAGTGACAGGAAGGAAGGAAGGGAGGGAGGAAGAGGAAGGCAAGACGGGAGGGGTGGGTCATTTTTGCCAGAAGTCCAAGCAAGTAGCCAGGAACAGAGACACCCATCTGAAAGAAGATCCATCCTTGGGTTGTGTCCCCATCCCTGGAGGCCAGAGACAAGCCTGTCCCTGAAAGACAAGGACACAGAGAACCCAGCATGGATGCAGTCATTGGACAGGGGCAGAAGGGGACGAGGCATCAGGAAGAAGGAGAGGCAGAGTTGGTAGAACCCCGCTGGCAGGCAGATGTTGGGGCCAGCAGGAAAGGAGCTGTAAAGTTTGGAGTCCCCAAAACTCATTGAGGGGAATTCCAATCACCATCCATTGAGACTTTGATTAGGGGCTCAGGAGTCAGCATAATTAACCCATCTGCCCCTCGTCTTCCAGTCTAGGTGGTCTAGATTTGATAACACTGCTGGGGGAGGGAATGCAAAGGGGGCAATGTGGAGGTGAAAGCGATGCGGTGGGAGGAATCTGGAAAGAGTAAGTGTGTGGGCAGAATGCTACTACAGCCCAAAGGTGCTCACCCCCGGTGTACATGCCCCATATAATCCCCTCCACTTGAGTGTGGGCAGGACCCGTGACCATTATGAGGTGCCATTCCCATCATTAGGGGACTGATTGGTTGCCTTTGAGTCAACCAAACAGGAGATTATCCTGGGTGAGTCTGACCTAATCAAGCGAGCCCTTAAAAAACACAGAGACTTTTCTGTTGGCTTCAGAGATGAAGCAAACAGCCACGGTGTGAACTGCTTGTGGGAAGGAACAGCCTCTAGGAGAGGAGGGGCCGCAGCCCTACAACCACAAAAAACTGAATTCTGCCAAAATTCAGTGAGCTGGAAAAAGAACTCCAAGCCTGGGGTGATATCCAGACCCAACTGACACCTTGATTTCATCCTGGTGAACCCTGAGCAGAGGATCTGGTTGTGCTGTGCCCAGAATTCTGACCAAGGTAAAGTATAAGATAGTAAATGTGTGAAGCTTCTAAGTTCATATATAATATATATTATATATCATAGTCATATGTATATGATTTATTATTTGTTATAACGAATTGGCTCACATGATTATAGAGGCCGAGAAATCCTAAGAACTGCAGTTGGCAAGATGGAGACCCAGGAGAGCCAACAGTATAAGTTCCAGGTGAGTCCAAAGTCCTGAGAACCAGGAGAACCAATGGCGTAAGTTCCAGTTGGAAAGTCAGCAGGCTGCTGATGTTTCAGCTCAATTCCAAAGGCAGGAAGACTGATGTCAGCTCAAGCAGTCAGGCAGCAGGAGCTCCCTCTTACTCAGCCTTTGTGTTCTATTTAAGGCTTCAACTGATTGGACAAGGCCCACCTGTACTGGGAGGGTAATCTGCTTCACTCAATGTACAGTGCAAATGTGATCTCATCCAAAATCACCCTCACACACACCCAGAATGTCTGACAAAATGTCTGGGCACCCTGTGGCCCAGTCAAATGGACAAATAACATTAACTGTCACTCCAGTCCACCAAGGAAAACTTCCTCAGTCTGTCACCATTTTAATATATTTTTACAAACTTTTATTTATTTATTTATTTATTTTGAGATGGAGTTTCACTCTTGTTGCCCAGGCTGGAGTGCAATGGTGTGATGTCGGCTCACTGCAACCTCCGCCTCCTGGGTTCAAGTGATTCTCCTGCCTCAGCCTCCCGAGTAGCTGGGATTACAGGCATGCACACCATATCTGGCTAATTTTGTGTTTTTGGTAGAGACAGGGTTTCTCCATGTTGGTCAGGCTGGTCTCGAACTCCCGACCTCAGGTGATCCGCCCACCTCAGCCTCCCAAAGTGCTGGGATTACAGGCGTGAGCCACCACACCCGGCCTTTTACAAACTTTTAAAACTTGCTAGCATGTGGAAGATGGACGCCCACTGACTGACTACATCCAGAAAGAGTCCAGTCTGCCTTTGGTCCTGTGCTTGAGGGGAGGTATCTAAGTTTCCTCTTTCTTTTAAGCTGTTGACAAATCTCATTGCACTTTTTTTTCAAAAAAGTTGTGGCATACCCCCATCCCCGAAAAAAATTGCTAGCATGAAAAGAACAGTTGGGCCACATTCCCTTTGTAGTTTTTTTGGGGGGGTTTTGGTTGTTTTTGAGACAGGATCTCACTCTGTCACCCAGGCTGGAGTGCAGTGGTGCGATCACAGCTTACTGCAGCCTCGACCTCCTGGGCTCAAGTGATTCTCCCATCTCAGTCTCCTGAGTAACTGGAACCACAGGCATGTACCACCACTTGGGACCACAGGCATGCACCACCACTCCTGGCTAATTTTTGTAGACCATGTTGCCCAGGCTCGTCTTGAACTCCTAGTCTCAAGGGATCCTCCCATCTCAGCCTCCCAAAGTGCTGGGATTATAGGCATGAGCCACTGCGCCCAGCCTGGAGAGTGATCTTGGATGAGATTCACATTTGCACTGTAGAGTGAGTGAAGCAAATTGCCCTCTCTACTGTGAGTAGGACTCGTCCAATCAGTTGAAGGTTACTGAAGGCCAGATACTCCTGGCCTCTAACGATCTGCCTGCCTCCACCCCACAAAGTGCTGGGATTACAGGCATGAGCTACCACATCCAGACACTTTGTAGTTATTTGTGTGACTTCAATGAAGCGGGGATTGGCCAAAGAGAACTCAGTGTCCTGGAGGAAGGCCTTTAATATTACTTTCTAGCATAATGAAGTGGCTGTTTTATTTTAAGAGTTATGAAGTTCACTGCAAGGTTTTCAGGTACCTGAATTCCAACCCCAGACTTCTGGGGCCCCCTGCACTCCCTGAGATCAGGGAAGCACAGCAGCTCCTTATTCCAAGGAAGGGCAGGGTCCCTGCTCTGAGAGCCCCCAGGCGCCTCTGCCCACCTGTTACAGCACTCATTATAGTCTGATGTAGGGTGGGCTTATGTCCTTCCATAGGCTTCATGCTTTTCCAGGGCAGGAATCATGTCTTCAGTGTTCTGGGTTTTCCTGAGCACTTAGCAGTGGGCACTTGCAATCCTCCAATGTTGGTTAAGTGCATGCACTATTAATAGCATTCCAGGCCGGGCACGGTGGCTCACACCTGTAATCCCAGCACTTTGGGAGGCCGAGGCAGGCAGATCACTTGAGGTCAGGAGTTCAAGACCAGCCTGACCAACATGGTGAAACTCTGTCTCTACTAAAAATACAAAAATTAGCTACTCGGAAGGCTGAGGCACAAGAATCGCTTGAACCCAGGAGGCGGAGGTTACAGTGAGCCGAGATCACGCCACGGCAGTCCAGCTCTGGGCGACAGAGTGAGGCTCTGTCTAAAAAAAAAAAAAAAAAAAAAACCCACAAGCATTCCAATAGCAACTTTCCATTGCATAGCGATTCATTCCCCACGTGTGTTCTTCAGACCAACATTCACATCTGCTGGGAACTTGTTAGAAATGCAGATATGGCCAGGCGCAGTGGCTCATGCCTGTAATCCCAGCACTTTGGGAGGCCAAGGCAGGCAGACCACTTGAGCCCAGGAGTTCCAGACCAGCCTGGCCAACATAGTGAAACCCCATCCCTACAAAAAAATACAAAAATTAGCCGGGTGTGGTGGCATGTGCCTGTCGTCCCAGCTACTCGGGAGGCTGAGGCAGGAGAATCGCTTGAACCCGGGAGGCGGAGGTTGCAGTGAGCTGAATCACGCCACTGCACTCCAGCCTGGCGACAGAGCGAGACTCCGTCTCAAAAAAAAAAAAAAAAAAAGCGGATACTTGGGCCTCCCTCACACCTGCTGAATCAGAAGCTCAATGACTGGGGCCCAGCAACCTGGGTTCCATAACCCCTCCGGAAGGTTCTGATGTGTGTGCAAGTCAGAGAGTCACTGCTCTAGCCTAATGGTTTGTATTTTGGGTCAATCAGCCCCTTCATAATTCTCAGGTCTCTTCCCCCCAATTTTTTGGTAGTTGTTTTATTTCGTATTTTGCACTGAATTCTGCAAAGTCATATAAGTAATATTGTGCCTGCTCACATTTGTACTAATTGAGATCCATGTTTCAGTGAATCATCATAGCTTCAATGTGTTGAACAAATACTGTATACCAAGCCTAGTACTGAATACAGAAGTTACCTTGCCCTCAAATCCACCCTGTGAGAGAGGTAATGCTAGCCCCAGTTCTCAGAGGCAGAATCCGAACACAGCTGTTTAAGTGACGTGTGTATGTTCCCATAGCAGGTCATGCTGCACTTGCAACTCAAAATCACCCTCACACAAACCCAGAATGTCTGACCAAATGTCTGAGCACCCCGTGACCTAGTCAAGTGGATAAATAACATTAACCATCACACCAGTCCACCAAGGGAAAACATCCTCAGTCTGTCACCATTTTAATATATTTTTACAAACTTTTAAAAATTGCTAGGAGGTGGAAGATGGACACACCCTGTCTGACTGCAATATCCAGAAAGAGTCCAGTCTGCCTTTGGTCCTGTGCTTGAGGAGAGGTATCTAAGTTTCCTCTTTCTTTTAAGCTGTTGATAAATCTCATTGCACTTTTTTTTCAATAAAGTTGTGGCATTCCCCCCGCCCCCCAACAAAAAATTGCTAGCATGAAAGAACAGTTAGGACACATTCCCTTTGTATTTTTGGGGGGGGTTGTTTGTTTGAGACAGGATCTTACTCTCTCACCCAGGCTGGAGTGTCTTGCTTCAAAGTTGGTGTTTGTGACCCCAGACTAAATAGTCTTGGAACCTTAGACTCTGTCTTACAATAGGCACCAATCTTTTCGGGCATCCAAGTATTTTGCAACAAAAAGCAGCTTGATGGAGCTAGCACGAAGTGCCACCAGTCAAGCTTGGAAGAGCAACAAATGGGTTCTTCTTGCTGAATTGTTTAACCACGAAATGTGTTTGTCCTGCAAGCTTATTTGCAAAGCGTACTCTTTTGTTCTGGGGGAAGACCCACGCCTCTTTAAGGAACAGAGCAGACCATGCCAAAAGCACTTCAAGGCCTTCCTTATCTGTGTCAATCTGGCACCCTGTGAAAGCTGCGGGGCCTTTCTACTCTGCTCCAAGCTCCCTGCTCCATCCAGCTGGTCCTGGAATTGGCTTTCTCTGTCTGCCTTCGTGTCACCCTCTCCCACCTGAACTCCCTCCCCAGAGCCTTCCAAGTCCACCCTTCTCTTCCACTCTAACCTCCACAGCATTTCAGGCCTCATTGACCATCTCTCTGACATTGGGTGTGGCACCATGATCATGTTTGGGGGTCCCTAAGCAAACCCTGACACACACATGGGCCATTCCGCCTCCTGCCTCCTAGTCCCCACTGATAGACATTGTCACCCAATGCCTGAGCACCATGAAAGTTGAGGGAAAGAGGAAGAACTGCATCTTCCTCCTCCTCAGAGATCTCCGCTGGGGACTGGCTGATTCCTTTGGGGCCTTAAAACATTTCCATTTGCAGAATGCCCCTAATAAATGGAGAAGTAAAGCTATAAATCCTTACCGTATTATTTTCAGAGCAAGAAAGATGGTTACAGATGGGTGGCAGATGGGTAGCGATGGATGGAATCAGTCGATGGATAGTAAGAATAGGTCCTGTAGAAATAAAACACAAGCATTTGTGTATTAATTACTGTATTAAGTCTGTTTAGACTGCTATGACAAAGTAGCATAGACAGGGTGGCTTAAACAACAACGATTTCTTATCCAACAGTCCTGGAGGCCGGAAGTCCAAGATCAAGGTGTGAGCAGGGCTGGTTCCTACTGGGACCTCTCCTTGGCCTGTAGATGCTGTCTTCTCCTTGTGTCCTCACATGGTGGTCCCTCTATGTGCGTCTGTGTCCTCATCTACTCTTATAAGAATTCTAGTCATATTGGTTTAGGGCCCACCCTAGTGATTTCATTTTATCTTAATTGCCTCTTTGGAGATCCTATTCCCAAATACATTCACATTCTGAAGTACCAGGGCTTAGGGCTTCAACGTATGCATTTGTAGGGGGAGCATAATTCAGTCCATAACACTTGCCCATTGCTGAGTAACAAACTGCCACAAACGCAGTGGCTTAAAACAACACACATTTGTTATCTCAGAATCTCCATGGGTTGGGAATTTGAGCTCAGCTTAACTGTGCCTTTTGCTCAGGGTTTCACAAGGCTGTAGTCAATGTGTCAGCAGAACTGCATTCTCATCTAGAGGCTTGGATGGAAAAGAATCCACCATCAAGATCCCTCAGGCTGGGTGTGGTGATTCATGCCTGTAATCCCAACACTTTGGGAGGCTGAGGCAGGAGGATCCCTTGAGCCCATGAGTTTGCGACCAGCCTGGGCAACGTAGTGAGACCCCATCCCTAGAAAAAATTTAAAAATTTGAAAAATTAGCCAGGTATGATGATGTACACCTGTAATCCAAGCTACTCAGGAGGCTAAGGTGGGAAGATCACTTGGGCCCTGGAGGTCGAGGCTGCAGTGAGCTGTGACTGCACCACTGCAGTGCTGCTTGGATAACAGAGTGAGACTCTGTCTCCAAAAAAAAAAAAATGGTTTCATGAGTCAGGGCACTGGCTTCTTGCAGGCTGCTGGCTGGGGGGCGGTCCTGGTGGGGCTGCCCTTGGTTCCTTGCCCCATGGCTGCTTGCTTCTTCAAGAGTGTGCATCAGGGAACCTCGTCATTGGAGTGGCATCCCATCTCCTCTGCCATATTCTCCTGGTTAGAAGCAAAACAGGCCGGGCACGGTGGCTCACATCTGTGATCTCAGCACTTTGGGAGGCCAAGGTGGGTGAATCACTTGAGGTCAGGAGTTCGAGACCAGCCTGGCCAACATGGTGAAACCCTGTCTCTACTAAAAATACAAAAAAATTAGCCAAGCGTGGTGGCACACGCCTTTAGTCCCAGCTACTTGGGAGGCTGAGGCAGGAGAATCTCTTGAACCCAGGAGGCAGAGGCTGCAGTGAGCAGAGATCACTCCACTGCACTCCAGCCTGGGTGAGACAGAGCGAGACTCTGTCAAAAAAAAAAAGAAGCAAAACATAGGTCCTACCCACACTTAAGAGGCCAGAAGGCCAGAATCCCACAAAAGAACAGGGATCATGAAGACCCCCCCACCTCCCCCCGCCCCGCCAAAAGCAAAGTTTGTTCCACACACTTTGGGGGTGGGAGAAATGAGAGAAAAAATAGTAATAGAAAGCCAGCAGCACAGGGTAAATTTTGCCCCTTCACAAGTTTGCCTGAGGTTGGGCCACATTCACTCACCCAATCCCCAAAGTTATCTGTTTAGACCATCCACCCCAACAACCTGGAGCAGTCACTGTTTTGCAAGAGCTTTAGATGAAGACTGTAATGAAACACAACCAAGGGAAAGATTGGTTTTAAGTATCACTTACTCATCTTCCTCCACCTGCAATTTTCAGCCCCAAAATAACTTGGAGGAAAAAAAAATCCTGGATTATTTACATTTGCTCTCTATTTTTAACCACTCTTCTGTTTAAAACATTTAATATATTCTGAAGCCCCATTAGAGCCTATTTAACCTGTAGCAAGATATCGTATTTATTTTTGCAGCTATTTTCATCTGCTTAGGGAACTTTTTGTTTTCATCTGAGCTTTCAGAAGGAAGTTAAGCAAGGTCAACAGGCCTGGCTGACTTGTCAACTGGTTGTGCTGGGTTCTTAATCATAAAATGGAGCTAAATTCAGAGCAACTTATCATGCATCTCTTTTTATGTGGCTCAGTTTTTCCATTACTTGAAGTTCCCAAACATTAATAAACCTAAATGCACTATTTTTGGTGGGAATGAATGCATTATGCTTTTCAGAGTTGATGTTTTTTACATAACTAAATCATGTTGGCAACAGGGAGGAGAAACCACCCTTTGTAGGGCATATAGCAATTGGATTTTTTCCTACTGATCTGGAGCTGTTGAAGCAGGGAATGGGGGAGGGGGAAGAAAGGGGAGTTCGGCACAGGGAAAATACACCCACAGATTCTGTTCACTATTTTTACTTGATATTTTTTGTGCTACAGGTTGCTTTTGCAACCACTAAGCAAACATTTTCAAGAGGCTTTAATGAAAAAGATGTGTTTGGAAGAAAGCAAAATGACTCTACAAGACTCTAACAGAAAATAAACTTGTAATTCTTTGAGCTGTAGTTAGGATAAATATTTGATCCTAGAGACAATCTAGTCACGTGAAACCAAAAGCCTGTAGTCTCAGCAACTAGGGAGGCTGAGGCAGAAGTATCACTTGAACCCGGGAGGCAGAGGTTGCAGTGAGCCGAGACTGCGCCACTGCACTCCAGCTTGGGCGACAGAGCAAGACTCCGTCTCAAAAATAAATAAATAAATAAAATAAAGACAAAAATCCAACCTAGCCCAAGGCTGGTGCAGTAGACACTGCAACAGAATATAAAATGAGTGATTAAAACTCAACAAGAACCATTCAGGAGACCCATGAGCTGGAATATTGTTTTACCCTCTTCCTTCTCTTCCCCACCCCACCACGCCTTTGCCCTCCAAGGGTTACTTTTGCTGCACATTACTTTATTCTTTTTCAACCAGCTTTGGCACAAAAATGTAGTGCTTAAGTGTTTAATATTACATTATTCATATTTCCCTCTTGATGTGTTTTAATTCCACCCTTCAATGTTGGACAAAGACATACAAATTGTATTTCTACACTTTGATTTGGCTTGACAGGTTCTTGTAGCTAACAGCCACTGACCAGAATTTCTGTAGAAGGTAGAATCCATAGATCGATACAGCTTTCAATATGTTCCAAATCTGGTATTGCTTATCCTTTTTCTATAAGCTAAGCTGTTATCATTTACTGCCTCTATGAAGGAAGAAAACAGTTATTTGCCCAATGAAGCACAAGCAATCAACATCCTGGTTTCAATATAGATGGCTGAGGAACCAGTGCCGGGAAATGTGTGAGGGGACTGAACCTACACTAATATGTATATTTGCAGTAGGTTCTGATTTCAGGTGTTCCTTTTTGCTACTTCTGAAATAAAAACTTGGCCAAACATCAAGTAGAAGGGTCTTTTGTGCTTCTGCAGTCCAGTGGGGAAATGGTTTCTGGTTATTTTTCATGTACTAAATTAATTTTATTTTGAAAAAAGTTTTACGAAAGTTTTTCCTGTGTTTTTTTTTAGTTGAGATGAAATTCACATAACTAAATTAGCCACTTTAATGTGTTCAATTCAGTGGCATTTAGCACATTTACAGACTTGTGCAACTTTCACTTCTGTCTAGATCCAAAACATTTTCACCAGCCTCCCAAAAAGCCCCATACCCATTCAATAGTCACTCCCCATCCCATCGCCTTCTTCCAGCCCCTGGTAACCACTAATCTACTTTCTGTCTCTATGAATTTACCTATTCTGGACATTTCATATAAATGAAATCATGTGATATGTGATCTTTTGTGTCTGGCTTCTTTCACTCAGCATAATGCTTTTGAGGTTCTTCCACATTGTAGCATGTGTCAGTAATTCATTAAATTTATTTTTAAATGAAAATAATATTTAAGGGCACTTTCCTGTGTTCAACTATTTATTGATCACCTGTGTGCAAGGCACTGTACTATACATAGCATGATGTAAAGGTTGGCATTCTCTGTGAAATAACTGTAGGACACAAGCATGAGTCTCCTGCCTGCAGCACCCCACTCCCATGCCTCAGTCTCTGACATAAAACTACTAGAGGTGGCTGGTTCCCAGAGTAGCCAAATCCCTGTGACTCATAGGCTTTTCCACCCTCCCTTCTCCCCTTCTTAGACAAGATCCGTTTCCCCCAAGACCACACAAGCCATTTTAGAATTGTCGTTTGAACTCATGATATGTCAATGAACAGAAAGCATAGCACTGTGACTGTCATAAAGAGTCGGCCCTCAGGAGAGGCCCAGCTTGCAGGGTAGAAACGCAAAATGCAGACAGCAGTGGTAACTGATGACACAGACTACATGGCTTCCTCCAGTACAGAGGGTGGCCCCCAAGGCTCAGGGCTGTGAAAGGTCCCGGAGGCCTCACCGAAGCAGTGAGACTTGGAGGAAGGGGCGGGAGGGGAGACTTGGAGAGGCAGGGTGATGGCCTTCATGGACAAAGGGAAGATTTTAACAAAGACTTGGCCGCGAGAATACACGTGGCCTTTTTAAAAAACGAGACACAGACCATTTTGTTTAGAAAGATTTGTTTGGAAACGAGCATGCAGCGATGTCAACGTTGGTTCACTTGAAACGGAAGCAAACGGGAAAATAACATCCCACTTTCCTTCAGCCCCCGCCCACAACCCCCGCCTTGTACCTGATCTTCTCCAGCCCAGGAGCAACCATAGTAGACCACTGAGACGTCTCCCCGCGTCTTTCCATCATATCTTTTTTCCCAGCCAGCCCTAACGGAACCCAGGTGGTTCCTTCAACGGGTCCCACGCGGCGCGGGGCGGAGGGAGGGGGACTAACTCTGGGCATTCTGTCTCTCCGTAGTTTGCTTCCCATCATGCCCCTCTCCCAAGGTCCTGTCATGGCCGCCCTCTCAAAGCAGTTTTCCATTATGCCCCTCTCCGGAGGGAGTTTCCCACCATGGCCGCGTCCCAAAACAGTTTCCAGTCGGCCGAGCGCGGTGGCTCACGCCTGTAATCCCAGCACTTTGGGAGGCCGAGGGGGGCGGATCACGAGGTCAGGAGATGGAGACCATCCTGGCTAACACGGTGAAACCCCGTCTCTACTAAAAAATAAATAAATAAATAAATAAAATCAGCTGGGCGTGTTGGTGCACGCTTGTAATCCCAGCTTCTCGGGAGGCTGAGGCAGGAGAATGGCGTGAACCCGGGAGGCGGAGTTTGCAGTGAGCCGAGATCGCGCCACTGCACTCCAGCCTGGGCGACAGAGCGAGACTCCGTCTCAAAAAGTAAATAAATAAATAAAAATAAAAATAAAACAGTTTCCAGTCATGCCCCCTTCTCAAAGAAGTTTCCCGTCATGTCTCTCTTCCTTGCCCCTCCCCACTCTTCCTTTATTTATTTATTTATTTATTTAAGACAGGGTCTTGCTCTGTCGCCCAGGCTAGAGTGCATTGGGGAGAATGTGGCTCACTGCAGTTTCAATCTCCGAGTTCAAGCGATCCTCCCACCTCAGCCTCCCTAGTAGCTGGGACGACAGGGCATGCCACCATGCCCGGCTAATTTTTGTAGTTTTTGTAGAGACAGGGTTTCACTATGTCAGCCAGGCTGGTCTGGAACTCCTGGGTTCAAGTGATCTGCCCACTTCGGCCTCCCAAAGTGCTGGGATTGCAGGGTGAGTCATGGAGCCCGGCCCGTCCCCACTCTTCAAAACCCTCGGCTCCAGCTCTGAAGCAGAGCTCCTCCCTCGTTTGTATCCTCACTTAGTGTATCATACGCTTGGAATAACTACTCAACCAATTAAAGAAAGGACATTTTTCCCCACCCAGGTATACCTTGGGCATCACAAATGATGCGGGGACATCATGGACCTTCCAACTCAGCCAGGCAGAAGGAGGTGTAAAGTGAAAGCCTCAGCTGGGATACGAGGCAGGATGTGCTAAGTTCCCCATGGTTGGTAGAGGCCCCAGGCGCTCCCTGATATTCAGAAAAGACAGGAATAGCTGAGTGCCACTGGAAAAGCAGGCGGGAAGTGAAGTAGGTGGGGAGGAGCAGGAGATTGTTACAGTTGCAGGAGCGACCCGAGAGAACAAAGACACCACGGTTAAAGCTGGCTAAAGGCAGAGGCGATTCAGAGACTGTCAGAATAATCCAGTTATGGGGAAAGAGGTCCTGAGCAGGGACAGTGGAGCTGGAAGGAAAGGGCAGGTGATAACGGGTGGCAAAGGCAGGAGGAGCTGGATGGGAAGCTTGTGGGGACTTGTTGGGGTTGGTGGGGAGGAGAAGTAGTTACAGAAGGTTTCAAGGCTAAGGTTTGGGTAACTTGGAGAAGGTTGTCTATCTGACAAAAGTTGGAAATTCAGTAATGGGACAGAGTTTCCTTGTTGGGTGAAGGGTGAGATCTGGGCCAGATCATCACTAGGAGTCCACAGATACAGCCCCAAGCCCCTAGGGTGGAGTCGCACTCCTTCCACAGAGGAAAAGGAGACAGCAACAGGACACACAGAAGAATCATAACCTGCTACTAGGCATGACGTGGGACCCCTGTCACATTTGTTTATGGAACACTTAGCTCTTTGGGGTTCCCAGGGACTAAAGTGTGTGCCTCAAAACACACCCTAAAGGCCGGGTGCGGTGGCTCGCGCCTGTAATCCCAGCACTTTGGGAGGCCGAGGCGGGCAGATCACGAGATCAGGAGATCGACAACATCCTGGCTAACATGGTGAAACCCCGTCTCTACTAAAAACACAAAAAATTAGCCGGGCGTGGTGGCACGTGCCTGTAGTCCCAGCTACTCGGGAGGCTGAGGCAGGAGAATCACTTGAACCCGCGAGGCAGAGGTTGCAGTGAGCCTAGATCGTGCCAATGCACTCCAGCCTGGGCGACAGAACGAGACTCTGTCTCAAAAAAAGAAAAAGCAAAAAAAAAACACACCCTAAGATGCTGCCTGTTTCTCTAAACAGGCTAAATGATGCAGTAGCTTCAGCCGAATCCTTCTCACCAGTGGAAATGGTGACCTACTTCTAGTGACCTATCCTGTGTGCAGAGCTGCATGGCTTCTCAGCAAGGCCACAGCCTCTCGGCGTCCTCAATGGCCGTGGCAGTAGGAACAAAGATGTGAGCACTGGTGTCCTTGGTCCTCCCTGTCTACTCTCTCCAACACAATGGCCAGAAAGGGTCTCATACCTGCTTTGGTTCTTGGAGAAGGCCAGGGACTGAGTAAGTGCTGGTAGACCGTGAGCACATGTCAGACATTCCCCACCATAATCTCCCAGAAACCCAGCCAGCAGATGAAAGCAGGTGAAAGGAAAGGAAGCGATAGAAAGAGTTCCTGCCAGGTAACAGGCGTGTGCTGTTTTGAGTTTTCCAGGCCCGCACTGCAATGGAGATTGTGGAATTTGCAGGCCTCAACATGTTGGTGAACACAGTTTCTTCAATTATCCTCAGTAATTTATGGTGGAATATCATGAAGTCACACTGGATGTGCCTTTGAAAATTAGATGGTTTTCTCCTTTCATTTTAATATTTCTGCATTTCATTGAATAAAATTATAAATAGAGCAATTTCAAAAAGAAAGGAATACAGAATAGCAAACTTTTAGAACACCCATTAGGCAAAGTCCAAACTTAGAAAAATAGATATGTAAATCCTTGTGAGACGATTAACCTTCACCCCAAACACACACACTCATTTTTACTATTTATCACTCAGAACTTTTATGAGAGTTAAGAGTTTTTCCTAAGACTCAGGGATCATTTCTATAGTTTGTTACTAGAGAAGTTTCTCTGGATGTGTAGAGCACCGTAAAATAAAAGGAAAACGAAAAAAGAATAAAAAAATTTTAAAAAAGAGCTTGTCTCCTAAGAGATTATATGTTTCTAGAAGATAAGGCTGTGTCTTTTTTTTAATTTTTTCCCCCACAAATCCATAAAATGTACTCAGTGAATGTTTGTTTGATCAGAATTAAATTTGTATTACTAAAAGGGTTTTTTGTTTTCAGCTTGTTTATTTTTGCTAGAGGAGCCACTGAGTTGCTATTTTAAGAATAGCTTTGAATCATTACTTAGGAAGTCAGAATTGTATTAAATGAAGTAGTACCTAAAAACTTCCAGATCCATTAGAAATTATAACCAATGCAATTTGAAAAGAGTTGGATCATTCATTTTATACAAGTCTCTGTTTTCAATGACTTTAGTATAAATGAACCCTAACAAAAATTTTTACCTACTTTTTGATTAACATATCCAATGGTATTTCCGCTCTAAAGTATTTTACATGGCAAATAAAATATACAACTTTGGGCCGGGCACTGTGGCTCATACCTGTAATCCCAGAACTTTGGGAGGCCGAGGCGGGTGGATCACCTGAGGTCAGGAGTTCGAGACCAGCCTGGACAACATGGGGAAACCCCCTCTCTACTAAAAATACAAAAATTAGCCGGGCGTTGTGGCGGCACCTGTAATCCCAGCTACTCGGGAGGCTGAAGCAGAAGAATCACTTAAACCCAGGAGGCAGAGGTTGCAGTGAGCCGAGATCGTGCCATTGCATTCTAGCCTGGGCAACAAGAGCGAAATTCTGTCTAAAAAAACTTTATGCTTGTAACTACATTTCTGTCATATTTATATAGCTTCTGAAATTTGCCCATAGCTTCTGGCAAAGTTGTTTTTTTCTTACACCAAGTGAACTTACAGTTAAAAAAATAGAAAGTATTTAAACCTGAATGATTTCTGAGGTTGTAGCAGAAGGATCTCCGGATCTCCCAAAGGAGGAAAAAAAACACTTACCTTCTCCTTATGTGCAGTCTCTTTCACAGATACATAATTTAATGAGGATCTGTGTAAATTTACCTTGTATATTTTTTAGCTAAATTAGTTTTACATATAATATCTAATGCAATTTTCTCACGAAAGTGGGAAGGTACTATTATTACTATTATTATTAGTATGCCTTCCTTATTTACAAACAGAAAATCTTGGAATTCAGAAGGACGAAGTTGCATAATTTGCTCCAGCCACACAGCTACTAAGTGGCAAAGCCAGGTGTCTGGATTCCAACGTTCACGGTCTGGTCCAGTGTAAAACATTTAAACTTGGATCCCTTACAAGTCTATAAGTGCTTTATTGAGTATGCTTAAGTAGAAAAATAATTCCTGAAAACTCAGTTCAAAATTAAGTCTTTGGAGCTTACACAGTAAAATTCAACATTCACTTTTGTGGGCCGAGAACTCCTGCTTAAGTGCCCTGGAACAGGAACTCCAGTGCCTTGCTGACAAATGGTCTTCACAGAACACAAATGGCCCTTAGTCATGCTAGAACCAATTGTATCACTTGTGTGTATCTGAGAAACCCAAGGCAGTTCTCCAATCCTGATAGACCAGTCAGGATTCAACCAGAGAACTGGAACCAGTAGAAGATACCTGCTAGATTTATTGCAAGGAATTGGCTTATGTCATTGGGTGGGGCTGGGCAGGCAGGCCTGAAATTTGTAGGGAAGACAGTTAAGAAGGCAGACTGGAACTCTCTTGGGCACTGGCTGTTCACAGGAGGAATTTCTTCTTCCTTAGGGAAGCCTCAGTCCTGCTATAGAGGCCTTTCACCTGATTATCCAAGATAATCTCTCCCCAGGCTTAAAGTCAACTGATTATGGACCTTATTTACATCTCAAAACAGCCTGGAAGCAACACCTAGATTAGTGTTTGTAGTGGGTTGGATTGTGTATCCTTAAAAAGATAAGTTCAAGTTCCAACCCGTGGTACCTGTGAATGGGGCTTTATTCGGAAATAAGGTCTTTGCTGATGTGATCAAGTTGAATCAAGGCTATACTGAATTAAGGGAGGCAGTAAATCCATTAACTGGATAACCTGTGTCTTTATAAGAGAAAGAAGAGGAGATTTGGACACACACGCACGCACGCACGCGCACACACACACACGCACACACACACGCACGCACACACACGCACGCACACACACGCGCGCACACACACACGCACGCACACACACACGCGCGCGCACACACACGCACACACACGCACGCACACACACACGCACACACGCGCACACACACACACGCGCACACACATGGAGGGAGAAGGCCATGTGAAGATGGTGGCAGAGATTGGAGTGATGCAGCTACTAAGCAAGGAACACCAAGGACTGCCAGCTGTCACCGGGAGCTGGAAGAGACAGGGAAGGATCCTCCCCTAGAGCCTTCAGTGGGCACATGGCCCTGCCAACATCTTGACTTCAGACTTCTGGCCTTCAGAAATCTGACAAAATAAATTTATGTTGTTTTAAGCCATCTAGTTTGTGGTTCCCTGTTCGAGCGGCCCTAGAGAATGAAAATGGTATTTGATGGAATAACTGAGGATTGTGGCCTAGGCAAGTGGACACATCAAAAGACCATCACCCCTCCATTCCCTTCTCTTCTTTCCCTTCCTTTCCCTCCTTTCCCCTTCCCTTCCATCCCCTTCCCTTCCATCTCCTCCCCTTCCATCCCCTCCTCTCCCTTTCCCTTCCCTTCCCTTCCCTCCATCTCAACCCTCTTCACATCAACTGAGCTCATATTCTGGTTGGGGGAACAGACAATTAAAACTAATGAGCAAGCCAGGCGCAGTGGCTCATGGCTGTAATCCCAGCACTTTGGGAGGCTGAGGCAGGAAGATCACTTGAGGCCTGAAGTTCGAAACAAGCCTGAGCAACATGGCAAACCCCATCTTTACAAAAAAAATACAAAAATGAGCTGGCCGTGGTGGTGCTCGTTTGTAAACCCAGCTACTCAAGAGGCTGAGATGGGAAGATGGCTGGAGCCTGGGAGGGCAGGGTTGCAGTGAGCCATGGTCAAACCACTGCACTCCAGCCTAGGAGAGAGAGCCAGACCCTGTCTCAAGAAACAAAAACAAAAAATTAATGAGCAAATGAACACGAACATGTTAACCCATGAAAGAAAGACTGGTGAAGAGGGAGGGAGAGGGCACCCATCAGAGCAGAGACCGAAATGCTCTGAGAAGCCTGGGGTCCCTCCTGGAGGAGACGTCCTCACAGAAGCAGCACTAGGTGCCGGTGACAAGAAGCTGCAAACATTCAGGGAACAGCACAAGCATGTTGAGGAGTGAGTGAGCAGGGAAGAAAGAAGAGCAGGGAAAATGGGAGGAGATGGAGTCTTCTACCACTGTTTTTTGTTGTTGTTTTTATGAGACAGAGTCTTGCTCTGTCACCAAGCTGGAGTGCAGTGGTGCGATCATGACTCACTGCAGCCTTGACCTCCTGGTCTCAAGTGATCCCACCTCAGCTTCCCAAGTAGCTGGGAACCACAGGCGCACCACCACACCCTGATAATTATTTTACAATTGTTTTTGTAGAGATGGAGTCTCACTATGTTGCCCAGGATGGTCTTGAACTTCTGGACTCAATAGATCCTCCCACCTCAGCCTCCCAAAGTGCTTGGATTATAGGCATGAGCCACCACACCCAGCTTCTACCACTTGTTGATTTTTAATTTGCATAGTGACATCTTTTCTCAAAAAAAATGCAATTGTACGTGTGTGTACGTATAGAAATTTTGTATGTTTCAAAATAATTATCTTTCAAATCAGCTGCAGTGGAGCATTCTAATTTTTTAAGCAAACTTGTAAAATGTTAGAATAGTTTTAGTTACAGAAAGATAAGATTGAGAGTTCCTGTGTATAATTCAGTTTCTCCATTGTTAAAGGCTTATGCCGCCATAGTACTTTTGTTACAACTATGAAACTGATCTTGGTACATAACTAATAACTCAATGCCCAGTTTTTCCATGTATGTCCTTTTTCTGTCCTAGGGCCCCATCCAGGATTGTACATTGCATTGTCATCGTATCACCTTGGGCTCCTCTGGGCTGTGACTGGCTCACCATGCTTCCTTGTCTTTGATGCCCTCGATAGTTTGGAGCAGTGCTGATCGGGTATTTTGTGGAATCTCCTTCAGTTTAGGTTTGTATGATGCCTTCTCATGATTGGACTGGGGTTATGGATGTTTGGACATTCTTAGGTTTTTATTTACAACATTTCATTGCATACCTAATGTTTCAACAAACATTAATCTATCTTAAAAATAGAATCACATATTTAATGCAGTTATTGTAATATCTATCTTTGTCCCCTTTATACAAAAATACAGAAAACCGGGAGAGAGGCAGCCACCGTTTCATATTCTTAGCTCATATGTGAAACCTTTCCATTTTAAACTTCTGGGAAGAACTTTAACATTAAAAATTCAAACCACTTTGAAATTATGTAGTCAACTGAAAAAGTTTATTTTAGTCATCCGAAGGGACCTGTGCAAAGGAAAACTACTCTTTTAGAAGCATACTTCTTTTTTTTTTTTTTTGAGACGGCGTTTTGCTCTTGTTGCCCAGGCTGGAGTGCAATGGCACGATCTCGGCTCACCGCAACCTCTGCCTCCCGGATTCAAGTTATTCTCTCTCCTGCGTCAGCCTCCCGAGTAGCTGGGGTTACAGGCACGCACCACCACGCCTGGCTAATTTTGTATTTTTAGTAGAGACGGGGTTTCTCCATGTTGGTCAGACTGGTCTCAAACTCCCGACTTCAAGTGATCTGCTCACCTTGGCCCCCCAAAGTGCTGGGGTTACAGGTGTGAGCACCGCACCTGGCCAGAAGCATACTTATTTTTCTCCCATTCCAGGAAACATTCCTTGCCTGGTGCCCTGACCATTGCTGAAACCATTCCTTGAAACGTCTCTACCTGCTGATGTCAATTCGCCCAACAACCATGCAGTTGGATAGCTATGTGCTGCTGCAACCTTTTGTGAGTAGGGGGAGTTTTATTTTAAATAGTTATCTATGGCCGGACATGGTGGCCCATGCTTGTCATCTCAGCACATTGGGAGGCTGAGGTGGGTGGATCACTAGAGGTCAGGAGTTCGAGACCAACCTGGCCAGCACGGTGAAACTCCATCTCTACTGAAAATACAAAAATTAGCCAGGCATGGTGGCGCACGCCTGTAATCCCAGCTACTTGGGAAGCTGAGGCACAAGAATTGCTTGAACCTGGGAGGTGGAGGTTGCAGTGAGCTGAGATTGCGTCACTGTACTCCAGCCTGGGTGACAGAGCAGACTCCATCTCAAATAAATAAATAAATAAATAAACAAATAAATAAATAGTTATCTCTAAAAATGTGATCAATTCTCACTATTATCTCAGAAGTACACTAAAATGTTCTTTCCCTTCCCTCCCTCCCCTCAGGGACATTTCAAGATCTCTACAAGACCTGTATCTGGTCTTATCAAATGGTTGTGCTCTAGTGAAAATAACAACAAACCGTAAAGGCTTCCTTACACAGGTACTGGGGGAAAGGCTGGGCTCTAATTCCATGTAGCTTTACTGTGCCTTTCTCAAATTTGCTAAAATTCATGCTTTTAGAGTACAGTTGGCCCTCTGTATCCATGGCTTCCACATGCGTGAATTCAGCCAACTTCAAATCAAAAATATTTGAAAAAAAAATGGATGGTTGCATCTGCACTGAGAATGTACAGACTTTTATTCTTATCATTATTCCCTGAACAATACACTATAACAACTATTTGCACAACACTTACACTGTATTAGGTATTATAACTAACCTAGAGATGATCTAAATTATACAGGAGGCTGAATGAGGTGGCTCATGCTGTCATCCCAGCACTTTAGGGGAGGCCAAGGCAGGAGGATCACTTGAGGCCAAGAGTTTGAGACCAGCCTAGGCAACATAGCAAGACCGTATTTCTACAGAAAATGCAAAAATTAGCTTGGGTGTGGTGGGGCATACCTGCAGTCCTAGCTACTCAGGAGGCTGAGGTGGGAGGATGACTTGAGCCAGGAGTTCAAGGCTACAGTGACCTATGATTGCAACATCGTACTTCAGCCTGGGCAATGGAACAAGACCCTGTCTATAAACATAATATGTAATATGGCCGGGCATGGTGGCTCACGCCTGTAATCCCAGCACTTTGGTAGGCCTAGGCGGGCAGATCACCTGAGGTCAGGAGTTCAAGACCAGCCTGGCCAACATGGGGAAACCCCATCTCTACTAAAAATACAAAACTTAGCTGGGTGTGGTGGCGTGCACCTGTAATCCCAGCTACACAGGAGGCTGAGGAAGGAGAATCGCTGGAACCCGGGAGGCAGAGGCTGCAGTGAGCCGAGATCGCGCCACTGCACTCCAGCCTGGGTGACAACAGAACAAGACTCTGTCTCAAAAAAAAAAAAAAAGAATATATTAATTAACTAAATAAAATAAAAATAAATTATACAGGAAGATGTGCATAGGTTATATGCAAATACTATGCCATTTTATATCAGGGACATGAGCATCCATGGATTTTCATATCTGCAGAGAGTTCTGCAACCAATCCCCTGTGAATACTGAGAGATGACTATACAGTTCTATGAGTTTTGACCAACATTGACAGTTGTGCAACCAGCACTATCATCAAGATACAGAACAGCTCACTCCCTCAAAAATATCCCCCCATGATCCTTTGTAGTCAACCCTTTCCCCAACCTACTCTCAATCCCAACAATGGAGGATCTTTTTGTCCCTGTAGTTTTGCCTGTTCCAGAATGCCATATGAAACCATGGAATATGGCTGAGTGTGGTGGCTCACATCTGTAATCCCAGCACTTTGGGAGGCCGAGGTGGAAGGATTGCTTGATCCCAGGAGTTCAAGATCAGCTTGGGCAAGATAGCAAGACCCCGTCTCTATCCCTCGTCACCTTTGAATCTGAATTCCTTCACTCAGCCATTTACATTTGAGATTCATCCATGCTGTTGCACAGATCAATAGCTTCCTCCTTTTCAGTGTTCATGGAGTCAACACTGAAAAGTGTATATCCATACAAGGGGATATATCCATATCTATATCCATATCCATGTCCCCTTGTATGGATATACTGCAGTTTATTTATCCCTTCACCAGTTGAAGGACACCTGGATTGTTTCCAGGTTTTGGCAACTATGAATAAAGGTTTCTGCATACAAGTTTTTGCAGGAAGCTAAGCTTTCACTTCTCTTGGGTATACATGTAGGAAGGGGACTGTCAGGGTATATTACACATGATGTGTGTCCTATCTTATCAAGTGGCTGCTGATTTTGTAAAAGTAATAACATCAAAGAGGCCTTGTGACAAAGGCACTGGAGAAAAATGCCACGTTCCACTTCCATTGAGTTTCACTTGTGCTTTTCTTAAAGAAATTTCTTTTTTTTTTGAGATAGAGTCTCGCTCTGTCACCCAGGCTGGAATGTGGTGGCGCAATCTCAGCTCACTGCAACCTCCGCCTCCTGGGTTCAAGCGATTCTCCTGCCTCAGCCTCCCGAGTAGCTGGGACTACAGGCATGTGCCACCATGCCCGGCTAATTTTTGTATTTTTTGTAGAGATAGGGTTTCACCATGTTGGCCAGGCTGGTCTTGAATTCCTGACCTCAGGTGATCCACCTGCCTCGGGGATTTTCTTTGTCAATGTGGTGTGGAGCTTGACTGTGTGGGAGATAAATTTTTGTGAAGAAACTGTCTATAAAATCCTCCTGTCTCCCATGCTTATTCTCTACAGCCAGTGTTAAAAGTTAAGCATGAAATGCAGAAGTGTGGTCGGGCGTGGTAGCTCCTGCCTGTAATCCCAGCACACTGGGAGGCCGAGGTGGGGGGATCACAAGGTCAGGAGTTCGAGACCAGCCTGACCAACATGATGAAACCTCATCTCTACTAAAAATACAAAAATTAGCTGGATATGGTGGCGTGCGCCCGTAATCCCAGCGACTCGGGAGGCTGAGACGGGAAAATTGCTTGAACCCGGGAGTTGGAGGTTGCAGTGAGTGCAGTGAGCCGAGATTGTGCCACTACACTCCAGCCTGGGTGACAGAGTGAGACTCCGTCTCAAAAAAAAAAAAAAAAAAAAAAAAAAGAAATGCAGAAGTGGAAACAAATGGTGGGGCGGGAGGGAAGTACATAACTTCTTTTTTTTTTTTTTTGAGACTGAGTCCGTTGTGTCGCCCAGTTTGGAGTGTAGTGGCACAATCTCTGCTCACTGCACTCACTGCAACCTCCGCCTCCCCGGTTCAAGCGATTCTGCTGTCTCAGCCTCCCGAGTAGCTGGGATTACAGCTGTCCGCCACCACACTGGCTAATTTTTGTATTTTTAGTAGAGACAGGGTTTCACCATGTTGGCCAGGCTGTTCTCGAACTCCTGACCTCAAGTGATCCGCCTGCCTCGGCCTGCCAAAGTGCTGGGATTACAGGCCCATAACTTCTTTCAAGGAAATATGGTTACCAAAAGAAAGGGGGGAAAGGGAGGAAACCCTTGAAAAGGATAATCTCTCTTATTTTGTAGCTATAACGGCCACGTGTTATTTGGGGGAAATTGCAACTCTTGCCTGTCATGTGCTCTTTGAGTAAACACAGGCAGCATTTTGTATTTATTTGATTTTTGGTTTGCTTTCCATGTTGGTGAAAGAGTGGGCTCTGAACGTATTCACCCCTTGAGAGACACCAAGGTTGATGTGAGGTGGGCTGTGGGGTTTGCAATCAGAGGAGCTGGATTTGTATGTGTTCTGCCCCCTTTTAGTGGGAGATGTTCTACAAGGCCACTGTGGAAGGCAGAATGTGGTCCCCTGAAATCGTCTGTGCTGGGATCCCTGGGAACCTGTGAAGACATCACCTTCCATCGCAAAAGGGACTACAGATGTGACTAACATGAAGAGCTTTACAATGGAGAGGTTATTCTGGATTATATAGGCTATAAATCCTGGGTTACACAGGATCTTTAAAAATAGAGGACTGTAGAAGAAGAGGAGGCCAGAATAATGCTGTTTAAGAGGGACTTGACCTTCTGTTGCTGGCTTGAAGATGGAGGAAGGAGGTCCTGTGCCAAGGAATGCTGGCAGTCTCTAGACACTGGGCCAAGTCAGGAAACAGATTTTCCCCTAGAGCCACAGAAAGAATTTCTTCCTCTTCCCCTTCCCCTTCGTCTCCTTCTCCTTCTCCTTCATCCTCCTCCTCCTCTCCTTCTCTTTCTCCTTCATCCTCCTCCTCCTCCTCTCCTTCTTCTTGTTCTTCTTCCCCTTCTCCTCCTTCTCCCTCCCTCCCTCTCTCTTTCTTTCTTTCTTCTCTCCTCCTCCTCCTTTCTCCTTCTCTTTCTTCTTTTTTTTTTTTTTTTGAGATAGAGTCTCATTCTGTCCCCCATGCTAGAGTGCAATGACACGATCACAGCTCACTGCACCCTCGATCTCCTGGACTCTAGCAATCCTCCCACCTCAGCCTCCCATGTACCTGGGAGTACAGGCACATGCCACCATGCCTGGCTAATTGTTTTCATTTTTTTAAAGATGGGGTCTTCTTATGTTGACCAGGGTGGTCTCAAGCTCCTGGGCTCAAGCGACCTTCCTGCCTTAGCCTCCCAAAGTGCTGGGATGGCAGGCGTGAACCACCATGTCCAGCCGTGGAACCCAGTTTTGCTGACACCTTGATATTATGCAATGTGTTAGTCAGGGCTCTCCAGAGAAACAGAACCAATATGATATATATATATATCATATATATATATATATATATATATATAGAGAGAGAGAGAGAGAGAGATTTATTATTAAGGTATTGGCTCATGAGATTATGGAGGCTGAGAAGCCTGTGATCTGCTATCTGCAAGCTGCAAGGCTAGTGGTATAGTTTAAAAGCCTGAGAGCTAGAGGGCCAATGGTGTAGACTCCAATTTGGGTCTGAAGGCCTGAGCACCCGAAGTATAGAGGGCACATCAATGTCTCAGCTCAACAGTCAGGCAAAGGGAGGGCAAATCCAGCCATCCTCTGCCTTTGTGTTCTGTTCAGGCCCTCAGTGGGTTGGAGGGTGCCCACCGGCATTGAGGAGGGTGATCTGCTTTACCCAGTTCAGCGATTCAAATGCTAAATCTCATCTGGAAACACCCTGAAAGACACATCCAGAAATAATGTTTAATCAGTTATATGGACATCCTGAGGCCTAGTCAAGTTGACATGTAGAATTAACCATCACCCCCAGTGACACCCATTTGGGATTTTTGACCTCCAGAACCATCAGATAATACATGTGTGCTGTTTTAAACCACTAAGTGTGTGGCAATTTGTTACAGCAGTGACAGGAAACTAACCCAGCCACTAACCTCTCTGAGAGTCAACTTTTCTCCCTTGTAAAATGAATATGATCATGACAATATTTCCCCAACCACTTCATACGTTACTATGACAATCAGTGACAGAATGTTTGAAAATGTTTCGAAACTATAAAAGCTTTGCCAGATCGAAAACAAAATCTGCTGCTCCCTTTGATCTAGTACTTTTCCTACCCACTCAGCTCTTCCTTTGCTGGCCGGCTTCTGCATCTCCTAGGGTACATTTGATTTGGCCAATCTTTCTAATGACCTTTACCTTTTCTAAATGGGGGGCTGGGCCCGAGGCACTGACCATTTCTGCTCTTTAGAATCCATCATCATCACCAAACAGAATGAGCTTTATCTAACATTTTGGTATTTTGTTCACAATGGAGTTTTTGCATCACTTTTGAGTTTTAAAATACGGCATTATAATATTATTTATCATGATGACTGCATTTAGAGATGACAACCTCATCTCTATAAAAAATAAAAAATTAGGCCTGGTGCAGTGGCTCACACCTATAATCCCAGCACTGTGGGAGGCCGAGGCGGGCAGATCACCTGGGGTCAGGAGTTCCAGACCAGCCTGGGCAACAGGGTGAAACGCTGTCTCTACTAAAAATACAAAAATTGTCCAGGCGTGGTGGCACGTGGCTGTAATCCCAGCTACTTGGGAGGCTGAGGCAGGAGAATCACTTGAACCCAGGAGGTGGAGGTTGCAGTGAGTCAAGATCACGCCACTGCACTCCAGTCTGGGTGACAGAGAGAGACTCCATCTCAAAAATGAATGAATAAATAAATAAATAAATAAATAGCTGGGCATGGTAGCGCATGCTTGTAGTCTCAGCTACTCGGGAGGCTGAGGCAAGAGGATGGCTTGAGCCCGGTTGGCGGTTGGAGTCTGCAGTGAGCTGTGATTGTGCCACTGTACTCCAGTTTGGGTGACAGAGTGAGATCGTGTCTCAAAAAAAAGAAGAGAAAAGAAAAGAAAAAGAAATCTGATGTGTGTTCCAAGCAGGTTGCTGTGGAAGCAGATTTTGTTTTGTTTGGTCTCATGACTACTTTGAAATGATGGAACTTATTAGAATCACCTCTACAGTCTGAATTGAATGTATTGAAAAAGCAGCACATATATTACTATATCAGGATTTTTAAAAATATTGGATGACTATGTTTTAACACAATTGGGTTCCTTTGTAATCTTATGCATTATTTCATGTATCAATGCATTATTTTACGCATTTAGAAACAATATTCACTAAATTGCTGAAGGAGGTCTGAGGCACAGACATATTATGATTCTTTCCCTCAATTCTTTTTTTTTTAATTTTCTACTTCCAATTTATTTATTTTATTTATTTATTTTGAGACAGGTTCTCGCTCTGTCATCCAGGCTGGAGTGCAGTGGTATGATCTCAGCTCACTGCAACCTCCGCCTCCCAGGCTCAAGTGATACTTTCACCTCAACCTCCCGAGTAGCTGGGACTACAGGCACGCGCCACCACATCCGGCTATTTTTTGTATTTTTGTAGAGACGGGGTTTTGCCACATTGCCCAGGCGGGTCTGGAACTCCTGGGCTCAAGCGATCCGCCTGCCTCGGCCTCCCGAAGTGCTGGGATTACAGCCGTGAGCCACTGTGCTCCGCCCTTCTCTCAATTCTTTAACCTTTTGAGTTCAATTTTATCCTCTGAATATCGGGCCTTCAGGGAGGACCTGGAAGAATCAAATATGATAATGTACATGAACACCTCCATGCCAAATGCAAAGTATTTTCAGGATTCAAATGATAACTAAATGCAAAATTTGAAACGAAAAAAGAAAAATAGCAACAGCTCACATGCATTAGTTTGCTGAGTCTGCTGCAATAGAGTGGGTTGCTTAAACACCACCCATTTATTTTCTCACAGTCCTGGAGGATAAAGCCCAAGGTCAAGGTGTTAGCAGGGTTGGGTTATTCTCAGGCCTCTATCCTTGGCTTATAGATGACTGATTTCTCCCTGTGCGAGTCTGTGTCCTAATCTCCTTTTCTTAAAAGGACTCCAGTCAGATTGGATTAGAGCCTACCCAAATAACCTCATTTTACCTTAATTACCTTCTTAAAGGCCCTGTCTCCAAATACAGTCACATTCTAAGGTACTGGGGATCAGGACTTCAACATACAAATTTTTGTGAGGACACTATTCAGCCTGGCCCATAACATCAGGGAAAACAAACAAAACAAAACAAAAAATGAAAAGAAGTATTGGGTGGCTACCTAGGTCAAGGGATACAAAAGGGGTTTTCATCCACCTTATCTCAGCTCCATGACAGGTGATAGGCCTTTTTATCTTCACTCCTCTTTGTATACTTCTCTAAGTAGGACCTCACATAATGCCACCTATACAAGTAGCTTCCTTCATAGTTTTGGTTCTAGTCTCTCTAAGGAAAATTAGAAGCAAAATTCAAAAGCAAAGAAAGATCAGAGGTTTGTAAATGAAGTTGAAAAGTCCATCCCCCCTTCCTCATCTCATATGGGAAGCTCGTGGTGGGTGCTTATTCAGAGAAAAGTCACATCTATAAACATCAAGGAAAGATCATCACTTCCAGCATGCCTTCAATTTCAATATCTTGGGAGAGCAAGAACGGACTTTTGTGCAGCCTACACATATATCTGGAGGTTGCCAAACAGCACTTCCATGAGCTTCCCACACTAAATCAGTTCAGGAAACAGATATGAATAATTTGCTTTATCATGAATGGTTCTTTATGTATAGCAGCTAGTGAACACCATTGTCATTTAAAGCAAACTTGGACTTTACTTTGACTTTGTACCTGGGGACCTATTTGCACTGTCTGGTCTTTCTTTTGAGTCATGTAACAGTCATATCACATGAAAACTTAGGGATATTATTCGGCCTCTCTCCTCTCTAAACAGATGATAAGATCTACCTAAACTTTGGTTTAAAAAAATGGGGTAGAAGGCCAGGAGTGGTGGCTCATGCCTGTAATCCTAACACTTTGGGAGGCCGAGAAGGGTGGACCACCTGAGGTCAAGAGTTAGAGACCAGCCTGGCCAATATGGTGAAACCCCGTCTCTACTAAAAATGCAAAAATTAGCTGGGCATGGTTGTGGGCGCCTGTAATCCCAGCTGCTCGGGAGGCTGAGGCAGGAGAATCGCTTGAACCGGGAGGTGGAGTTTGCAGTGAGCTGAGATTGTGCCATTGCACTCCAGCCTGGGCCACAGAGCAAGACTCCATCTAAAAAAAAAAATGGAGTAGGAAAGGGGCAGGCATGAAGATTGTAATTTAACAGTGAGGCAAGTGGATCCCAGGAATTTGGGTCAATCCTTGGAAGATCAGGGATTTCTGACTAGGCCAGTCATCGAAGCAAGTATTGGCCCATGTGTCAAGAGTCTTTGAAAATTAGATGGGCCTGGGGAAAATTAGACACTAGAGTCAGTGAAAACCAGGCAGTAAGTCATGAGAAGTTTTATATCTCTTCCTCCTGTCTTTTTTTCTTTTTCTTTTGTTTTCTTTTCTTTTCTTTTTTTTTTTTTTTTTTTTTTTTTTTTTTTTTTTTTTAAGAGACAGAGTCTTGCTCTGTCACCTAGGCTGGAGTGCAGTGGCACCGTTATAGCTCACTGCAGCCTTGAACTCCTGGGCTCAACTGATCCTCCTGCCTCAGCCTCCCAAGTAAGTAGCTGGGACTACAGGCTCAGATCACCATACCCAGCTAATTTTTTTTATTTTTGTTTTTTGTAGAGATGGGATCTCACTATGTTGTCCAAGCTGGTCTTGAATTCCTGGGCTCAAGTGATTCTCCTGCCTCAGCCTTGCAAAATGCTAGGATTACAGGTGTGAGCCACAGCATTTGGCCTGTGTTTCTTTTTTTAAAAAAATAAATAATAGGCTATTTTTTAGAAGAGCTTTAGATTTGCAGAACAACTGAGCTGATAGTGCAGAGTTACATGTTTCTCTCCCCAGCTTCCAGTGTTATTAACATCTTAAGTTAGTGTGGTACATTTGTAACAACTAAGGAGCCAATATTCATATATTATTATTAAGGAGCCAATATTCATATATTATTATTAATTAAAGTCCATAGTTACATGAGGGTTTCCTCTTTGTGTTGTACATTTTGTGAGTTTTGACAAATACATATGTACACACACACTTATATGTATAATAATGTGTATCCACCATCATAGTATTATACAGAATAGTTTCACCACTGTAAAAATCCACTGTGTTCCACCCATTCATCCCTTCTTCCTCCTTGAACCCCTGGCAACCACTGATCTTATTATTGTCTTATCTGTTTCGCCTTTTCCAGAATGTCATATGGTTGGAATCATGCAGTATATGGCCTTTTCAGACTGGCTTCTTTCACTTAGCAATAGGCATTTAAGGTTCCTTTGTGTGTTTTGGGGGCTTGATAGCCCATTTCTTTGTAGTGCTGAGTAATATTCCATTATGCGGGTGAGCCACAGTTTGTTTATTCATTGGCCTAGTGAAGGATACTTTGGTTGCTTCCAGTATTTGGTGATTATGAGTAAAGGTGCCATAAACCTCTGTGTGCAGGTTTTTGGAGCATGTAAGTTTTCAACTTAGTTGGGTAAATACCTAGGGGCACAACTGCTGTGTATGGTAAGACTCTGTTTGGCTTTGTAGGAAATTGCCGAACTGTCTTCTGAAGTAGCTGTACAATTGTGCATTCCCATTAGCAACAAATGAGAGTTCCTGTTGTTCTGCATCCTGTCAGCATCTGGGATTGTCAGTTTTCTGGATTTTAGCCATTCTAATGTATGTAGTAGTATCTCATTGTTACTTTAATTTGCAGTTCCCTAGTGATATATGATGTTCAGCATCTTTTCACATGCTTATTTGCCATTTGTATATCTCTTTGATGAGTTTTTTTCTGATCGTTTGCTCTTTGATTCAGTTGTTTATTTTCTCATCGTGGAGTTTTAAGAAATATATATATACACACATACATATACACATATGTACATATATCTGTACACACACACACACACACACACACACACACACACACACACACACTTAAAAAAAATTAGAGACAAGGTCTTCTCTGTCGCCCAGGCTGGAGTGCAGGGTGAGATCACAGCTCACAGCAGCCTCCAACTCTTGGCGTCAAGCAGAGCATTACAGGTGTGAGCCACTCTGTTGGCCTGCATATTTCAAATACAATCCTTAATCAGATACGGAATTTGCAAATATTTTCTCCCATTCTGTGACGTGTCTTCTCATTCTCTTAACAGTGTCTTTTGTAGACTTTTCAAATTTTAGTGATGCCCAACTTACCATTTTTTTTTCTTTTATGCATCACGCTTTTGGTGTTCTAGCTACACAGTCATTGCCAAACCCAAGGTCATCTAGATTTTCTATGTTATCTTCTAAGAGTTTTTATAGTTTTGCCTTTTACGTTTGGTGGTATGTTCTACTTTAAGCTAATTTTTGTGAAAGATAAAAAGCCTAGTTTTTTTTTTTGGCATATGTGTGTCCAGTTGTTCCAGCACCACTTGTTAAAAAGGATGAATTGCCTTTGCTCCTTTGTGAAAGATTAGTTAAGTATATTTGTGTGAATTCCTACTGCCTTTTAATTAAAATTTTGGGTACTGTTTATGGGGAATGCTGGTAGTATTTGTTGCAAGCAGATTCTTGTTTTCCCCTCCCTCCAGTCAATAACTGAAAATAAGTGTTTGCAACACACACGTGCGCACACACGTACATGGCTAGCGCAGTGGGTTTCTGTGTAAATCACTGTGGACCCCTCGCCCTGTTATCCTTTAGCTTTCTCAGAATACACTAGCTCCTTCCGGCTCTACTTTATTTCCTTGTTTTCTCCCACCTTATAGGACTGCACATTTGAAAAATCGTTGAAACAGATTAAATAACACAGTCTAATTGTCACCCACCTACAGCCCATCTAGTATTTCAAAAAGAGGAATTTTGGTGATTTCATGATAAATGTAGGCGGTCTCTCTTCCTGTCTTAGGCCTTACAGTGTCCTTTGGGGTCCTGTGAGTCTATGATAAAAGATATTGACTCTTTACGGGTAATAAGGCTAGTGGGATTATGGGGATATTATCAAACAGTCAAGATGAATTCTGAGCTCTTTTGCATTGTCAATTACAGGAGCTCAGCTGTAAATCCTGGCCACACTGGGCTCCAGTTTGAGAGTGAGGATTTCCACCACTTTCCCATACTTTAAAAGACTGGCATCTGCCAAGTAATCAAAACACACAAAGAGGCCTTTTAACCAAGTTTAGCTTGGAATTTCCAACTGCTAACCACAAGCAGGTCTGGCAAGCTAGGAGGCCGGTTGGCTGCGCAGCTACTCCAGAGTGTGCGGTAGCCGAGGGCCGCGTCCGCGTAAAGCCCAGAGCTGTAATGATGTCAACTCGTTATTTACTTTCCAAATCTGAATGACTGAGCAAGGCGAAAGGAGAATCAATCAACCACAATGTGACCCTACAGGCGGAAAAAACGCAGCGCTCCCACCAGCAGGCGGTGGGGGAAGGGAAGCACGTGTAGCCAGGGCAGGGTTGCATCACGAGCTCGCTCGGGTTTTCTATTGCACCCTTCGTTTTTCTATTGCATGTAATACCTCAGCATCAGTCTGCACAAGCCCAGGGAGCCCAGGAGCAACGAAGGGCAGGCTCAAGGGAAGGCCCCACCAAGTCCTTCTGGGGGGCCTTGAATGGCAACTGATACATAATAAGACACAATCTATTCTGCTGATTCACAATTATGGAGACTGTGTAAGTGTGTATTTTTTTATTGATGTCCTCTAATGATGGTGTAGCAACAGTCGTTTTGCATCATTGACGTTTTACAGCAATATTTTGCAGGGTAATTTTGAGGTCCGCCTTTTTGGTGGAGGACTGGCCTCTTAAAAACTCACCTCCGGCCGGGCGCGGTGGCTCACGCCTGTAATCCCAGCACTTTGGGAGGCCGAGGCCGGCGGATTTTCTGAGGTCAAGAGTTCAGACCAGTCTGGCCAATGTGGTGAAACCCCGTCTCTACTTAGCTGGGCGTGGTGGCGTGCGCCTGTAATCCCAGCTACTCCGGAGGCTGAGGCAGGGGAATTGCTTGAAAAGGGTGGTGGAGGTTGCAGTGAGCCGACAGCGCGCCACAGCACTCCAGCTTGGGCGACAGAGCGAGACTCCTTCTCAAAAAAACAAAAACAAAAACAAAAAAACAAAAACCTCACCTTGGGTCCCCCTCCCCCCACAACCAGAACAACAAATGGTCTAGAGTTCGAGGAAGACCAAGTGAGGTTATAGTTTAGATTGCTGAGTGCACCAGGCTCTTAGCACGAAGCTCATTATATAGTAAAGGAAGGGGCAAGAATATTTGAAAAATATTCAACGAGGCCGACCCCAGAGGTGCTGGGGAGGGGGAGTGGAGATCTGTTTAACTGAATTAAGGCTGCGAGTGGTGAGGAGTAGCCTACGTGGAGGGGAGGAAGGAGCGCTGGGGACTTACGTGCACCTGGGCCAGGCCGTGTAAGCCATTGCAACATAAAGCACTTTGCAAGGGCCAGAGGGCTGAAGCCTGGGGGTTGGGGTGGGAGTGATGAGGCCCGAGTGCCCAGGTCCCCCCAACCTCCTCAGCCCCCACACCCGAGCTCCTGGCGCCTATGCCTGTGTGTCTGAGTTTGTCCCTAAGCATTTCTGGCTCTTCCTGGGAGGTGTTTTGCAAAGGTCGAGGCTCCGCCGGAGCACCCACTTTTTGAGCTGGGGTGAAGACTACTGGGGTGTCTTCTAAGACGCCGATTTTGAGGGAGATTCACCATCGGGCAGGTGGCAGGGGGTTCTGTTGGGGCACCCGGGTGGCTTCCTTTTTGGGGTGGCGGAGGGTAACACTTTAGCAGTGACTGAGGTTCCCCTGCCCCCTAGAAACCGAGGGGGTGGCCGAGGTTCCCGTCCCCTCGAGGCAGTCGTGGAAAGGCTGGGTTTGGGATGTGATGGGGGTAGCCCTGGGGTCCTCTCAGTCCCACGGAGGCCACGGGGAAGGGACCGGGACCGGAGCAACTAGGGAGAGGCCCGGGTTCCCCTCACACACCCTAGGCGTGGGGGAGCGGGGGGGCTTGGTAGGGACGCTGGTCCCCCGACCGTGGGGCAGGGGCTGGGTTGGGACGCGGGTCCCCACCAGGAGCCGCGGGGGAGGGGCAGGGCCGGAGTCCCTACCCTCGTGGGGGAGGGGCTGGTTCGGGACGCGGCTCCCCCGGGGCGCAGGGGCGGGGCCGGGTGGGACGCCGGGTCCCCTCCCACGGCCGTGAGGGAGGGGCCGGCGGCGGGGGCGGACCCCTGGCGGTCCTCCTGGCTGGGGTCCGCGCGCTCGCGGCAGCTCCCCGTGGAGGTCACTGCCCGTGCCGGTCCCTCCCGCTGTCCCGCCCTCTCCCGCTGCCGCCGCCGCCGCGCCCGCCTCAGCGCCTCCACTCCGCGCTCGGGAGCGAGGAGCCGCCAGCGCCCCCGCCCCGCCGCCGCCTCAGCGCCCTCCGGCCGCCATTCGCCACCGAAACTTTCCAGCGCCCGCGTTCTCTCCGGGACTCGGCGGCGGCGGGGCGGGGGCGGCCCGGGGGCGGCGCGCGGCTGCTCCGGGGCGCCGGGCCCTCTTCGGCCGCCGCACGGCCGGGGCTCGGAGGCTGCCGGCCGGAGGGAGGTTCGGAGCGCGGCCGGGCGCGCGGCGCCGCCACAAGTTGCGCTGCTCGTGACGAGGTGAGTGCGCAGGACTCTGCGGGCCGGGCGCGGGGTCCGCAAACTTCTGCGGGGAGGCGGGTCCCGCGCTGACCCTCCAGGGTCCGGCCGGCGGCTCGGGGCGCCCGGACGCTCCAACCCGCCCCTGGAACTCCTGTAGGCGCAGGTCGCCAACTGTCCCCGCGGCGCTCGGACTGGGGTGCGGCGCGCTCCCAGGAGCCTGAACAATACCCCGAGGTGGCCGCTCCCCAAAGTGCCGGCGCGCCTTGCGGGGAGAGACGGAGGTCGGCGGGGGGCTCCTTTGTTTTGGGGAGGGGGAAGTGGCCGGTAAGTTTAGGGAAGCGCTGGGCTTTTCCTCCGGTGCCCCTTTGTCTGCCGATCCTGGGGCTTGCTGGGCAGACCTGCGCCACCGCGGGCTCGGGGGACCGGGGTGGAGGGCGGTGGCGGGATTTCCCCGCTGTTGGGGAGGGGAGCCCCATTCATCCCCGGGACGCGGGCCGGCCCTCCCGGACCCGGGTGGAAGCGCAGCCTCGCGGAGTGGGGCAAGCGGCGGGCGAGGTGGCGCGGGCCCCGTGTCCGTTCAGTTTCTGACGCGCAGAAACTGTCAAGGAAGTCAGGAGCCCCAGTCCTCCGCTCATCTCCCCGGCCCGAGCGCACGGCTGGGCTGGGGGCATCCCTGGCCCGTCGAGGGTCTGCAGAGCGCCGCCCGGGGAGAGCGCAGACCTGTTGCTGTTCCTGGGCTCTGGCGGGGCGGGTGGGGTGGGTCTCGCAGATCCTGGCCCCGGCCTTGCTATCCAGGGGGACCTTCCCTAACGGTGGGACCGGTGCTCGGAGTGGGGTATGGGGAGTGCGCCTTCGGGAGTCGGCGCTGGCCGGATATGTGACAACTGTGGGTCGCTGGAGGCCCGCCTGCGCTGGGATAGGGCCTGGACTTCACGTGCGTCGCCTGTGTTCGGTCAGACCGGGGCCGGGGCTCGCTCCCTGCAAGGCCTCGTGTTCCTCCAGCCGGCTGCGTTGGACGTTCCACAAAGGTAGGGACTGACGTTTATTTTCGTGTCAGTGATGTTCTGGAACAAAACCTAAAAAGAAACAAAAACCTATCCTCTATTGTATTTGCAACTGTTTCTGCTTTGCATTGTCATGTGTGGTTTGACCTGCCTTCTGGATGTTTTCCTCTCCTGAAACATCGCCCAGTCCGTGGTTTAACCTGGAAGGCGAAGGGGAAGGAAGGCAACCTCCCTATTAAGGTTCCTGGTAGTGGCTTTGGTGTTGGAAGTGGCACTTGACGATTTTATGAAAAGTTTACGAGTCTTTCCTAGAAAAGATGTAATTAAGAAAAATAAAATACAGAAGAACGTTGAGTATGACGCGTTTATTTTAAAGGGTAGTCATGTCTCAAATGTGCTGCAGATTTTTGTGGAAAGCCACCAAGCTGGGTAACTAATGCAAACAACAAAAGTTGTTCACCACTGGATCACGGGCCCTTAAGGCGATTCCAGCCCTTAGTAGAACACACACCTGTAGGGCAAATATGGAGATTTGTGGTGCAGTGCTGCCACCCTCGCTCCCCCACTCTCAGGCATTTTGCCCCTTTACTGGGCTCAGAGAAGTTCTCTCTGCTAGTGGTTTTAAAGAGGAAACAGTTTGCAAAAATAATAACTTTATTGTAGACATACTTAGAAGTGAACGTTTCAATTTCTGGAGTTTTCCCATCAATTATATCAGTACCACTGGTTCTGTACAACAAGATTTTTTTTTCACCTTTTAAGGTGACGAACAGAGGCGGGAAAATGGTCCCTGCGGAGGGAGGCCATCTCCAGCAGGTCCCGAGTGTCACGAATTCAGATTCTCCGATCTACTCCTGCTGGATAGGAGCACACCTCTGCTAGAACCTGGGTCCGGCCTCCTCCCAGTTTTCTGCAGGGCGTCCAGATTTCGGTGCTCTGCCCCGCAGCAGTGCCCTGTGGGCCTCCTGGCTTAGCTGATCAGCACAGCTTCTCTGCCCAGCGAGGCAGGACCATCCTTGCACTGCTTTCCTGATGCGTTGGATTTGCCTTTTTTCCTTCCTTAGGAAAAATAAAAAAACCTAATATGCTACATCCGAGAAGTTGTTAATCTTTCACTACCACATGCATTGAAAAATCAGTTCCACCCAGGAAGCAACACTAAAGGCATATTGTAAACACTTTTTTTTTTTTTTGAGTTGGAAAGATAAACTTTTTTCCCCATAACTATTTTTAGTTAGCCGGAGACTGGACTCGAGTTTTTCCCGGTCTTGCCCCCTCCACTCCCGCCCTCACTTTCTGTGGGGCTCGACCACATGGACCATGCTGGCCAGACTGGCAAACATGAAACCCACCAGAACCAAAAGAAAAGCTGGATGTGGGAAGGGGCTGAAGAAGTCCACATGTTTCTAAAGGGTAAAGAGCCTAGGCTGAGGAGAGGCGTTTCAGATCTCCAGGGGAGAAAGACAGCCGTTAAGGAGTCCGCCGGGCTGCTGCCTGCCTGGCCAGCGGGAGCCTGACTTTAGATGGGTGCACCTCCCAAGCTGGCCCCCTCCCACACAGCCATCGCCATCCAATATTTACGGAGAATCCACCGCATGCCTGAAGGTTGCAGAAGTGAATTGGAAACCGTTATAAATGGAATTGGAAGAAATTTAAAGTTAAGATGGAAGAGAGAATATATTGAGTTTTCAGAGGAAGTCGGGTACTGCTTCCTTTTCTTGTCTAGGTTTGTTCTTGTCCGATGGGATCAGAGAGATTTGAGATGGGGCATGATAGGCGGCAGGTTCAGGAGAAAGGGAAGCTTTAGAAATGAAGGTAGAAAAGATGCTTGCTTATTGGAACAGTATTTTCAACGTTGAGCTCTGGAATGTTGCAGCCAACTAATGGTTCTCATTTGGGACAGTTTTGTCCCCCACCTTTGAAGGGGGCATTTGCCAGTGTCTGGAGACATTTCGCTTCCTGCAACTGTTAAATTAGCAAACAGGTTGAGCCAGCTGGGCGTGGACCTGCATTTTCCTCGTGGAGGCCCTCTTCCAGGTGTCAGTAGGAAAAGGGCTCCCAGAGTGTGGTCCTGCTGCGGGACCTTGGCCCCCACGTCCAAGTGAGCCCCAGAGGTGCCCCAAGCCCTGCCTGGTCATGGCGAATCTGGGCTCCTGTTGAACTTGGGCGCTGGGGACAGCTGTGAGGGAAACCTGGTTTGCAGCTAGCTTGCTGTGCACTGACTGGAGCTTTGGGCAAATCAGTGAACTTCTCTAACATTAATTTTCTCATTGAGAGAGGAGGTGGGTAGGGGTGTGTATATATATATGTAATGATATATATAGGGGTTGGGGAGAGGGACAGAGAGATTTCCCAGGCTGCTTGTATTAAAGGAGATAGAGTTATTATATTTCTCATTTAGTTTTTATTTATTTGTTTATTTTGAGACAGTGCAATTATTATAGCTCACTGCAGCCTCTACCTTCTGGGCTTAAGCAATTCTCCTGCCTCAGCCTCCTAAGTAGCTGGGAGTACCAGATGCGCACTACCATACCTGGCAATTTTTTTATTTTTATTTTTAGTAGACACAGGCTCTCACTGTGTTGCCCAGGTTGCTCTCAAACTCCTGGGCTCCAGTGATCCTTCCTACTTGACCTCCCCAAGTGTTGAGATACAGGTGTGAGCCCCTTTACTCAGTCTAAGGAGATAGAATTATTATAATGCTTGGAGCCTAACATGCCTTTTTTGTTTGTTTGTTTGTTTCTGAGACGAAGTCTCTCTCACAGCCCAGGCTGGAGTGCAGTGGTGCGATCTCGGCTCACTCCGCCTCCCGGGTTCAAGCGATTCTCCTGCCTCGGCCTCCTGAGTAGCTGGGATTACAGGCATGCCCCACCACAGCCGGCTGATTTTTGTATTTTTAGTAGAGGTGGGGTTTCACCACGTTGGCCAGGCTGGGCTCGAACTTCTGACCTCAGGTGATCCTCCCGCCTCGACCTCCCAAAGTGCTGGGTTTATGGGCATGAGCCACCGCGCCCGGCTAGCCTAACATGCTTATAGTTTCCTGTTTTCTGAAGTTGGGAATTGGGTCTGGAAAGGTATCACCGTCAGTCACGATGGTGTCTAGTAGTTTGCTTTCTTTTTTTCCTTATCTTTTCCCTCTTACATTTTAGGGCTGTATCTATATAATTTTATTATTTAAATTACCATATGGTAAATTTGTCTCTTTGGGTGCATTATGAGTCTTGACACATGCGTAGATTGGTGTGACCACTATCATAATCAGGAGAGAGAACAATCTCCTCAGCCCAGAGATGTTCATGGCTCTGTCTCTCACAGTTCCTCCACAGTCACCCCCCCAGGACTGAATCTGGGGCACCCGCCCATCTGCTCTGCTCTGGAAGTCTTGGGGATCCCATCTGAATGTAACACATGGTGGAATGCCTTAGGTGAATCCATCCGCTCTTCCAGTACCACCTTTGCCTCCTCTCTCTGATGACACATGAACTTCATGCCTTTGTGTGCTTTGGCCAAGCTGCTTTTCTTAGAACAGCACATTTTGCACTGTAGATGTTATCACAAGCAAGGAAAAAACAGCTTTGCTCCTTAATGTAAGAAACCACAGTGGAAAAAAATCAGGTGTGTTGTTGAGGCTGCTAAAGCTTTGCTCCTTTTTAAAATTTTTTTAAAATTTTTCTGGATACGTAGGTGTATATATTTATGGGGTGCATTAGATATTTTGATATAGTCGTGCAATGTGTAATCACATCATGGAGAATGGGGGTATCCATTCCCTCAAGCACTTATTCTTTGTGTTACAAACAATCCAATTATACTCTTTTAGTTATTTGCTCTTTTTTCTTTTCTTTTATTTTGAGACGGAGTCTCACTATGTTGCCCAGGGTGGAGCACAGTGGCGCGATCTCGGCCCGCAAGTTCAAGCGATTCTCCTCCTCAGCCTCCGGAGAAGCTGGGACTAGAGGCATGTGCCACCACACCTGGCTCATTTTTTTGTATTTTTAGTAGAGATGGGTTTCACCATGTTGGTCAAGCCGGTCTCGAACTCCTGACCTCAGGTGGTCCACCTGCTCAGCCTCCCAAAGTGCTGGGATTGCAGGCGTAAGCCAGCGCGCTCAGCCTGTTTATTTCCTCTTTGTTTTATGCCAGTTAGTTCTTGATACCTCATTGTTTCAGATGGGACATTTTCTAATGTCGTGTTTTTGTTTTTGTTTTTTTGAGACAGAGTTTCATTCTTGTTTCCCAGGCTGGAGTGCAGTGGCATAATCTCTGCTCACTGCAACCTCCGCTTCCGGGATCAAGCAATTCTCCTGCATCAGCCTCACGAGTAGCTGGGATTACAGGCATGCACCACCATGCCCGGCTAATTTTGTATTTTTAGTAGAGATGGCATTTCACCATGTTGGTCAGGCTGGTCTCGAACTCCTGACTTCAGATGATCCACTCGCCTCGGCCTCCCAAAGTGCTGGAATTACAGGTGTGAGCAACCACGCCTGGCCTCTGATGTCCTTTTAGAGGATGTTACCCTCACTTTTATTGCACAGTTCTACCAAAAGGTACTTCATATGTGAAATGTATCAGAAGGTTATAGTCATGGCTTTAGTTTAAAAACAGGATACATGTTCATTAAGAACCTTTGCTGTTTTCCCAATGGGTTAATCACGTAAATATAAAATAGGCTAAAAATATCAAGTTGTTTTTTCCTTTGTTGTAGAAATAAAAAAATGAATTCCTACATCTGTACTTCTATGGAGCTGCTAACCTGTATTTTACTTTGGGCCATATGTCGCTTTCTGTGATCTCATGACGTGGCATGTTTTCTGATATAATCCTTGTCCTGGCATTTTGGTGACTTTTGTCCTGCCTGAGGTGGTCTGCCTGGTTGTGTGAAGTCACAGAACCTGTGCATGTCCTACCGTGTAGAGTTAAAGGGTTGGATGAGTGGCCTCAAGCCTTTTCCTCCCTCCCAGGTATGAAGATTTGGTTTGGAAGATGGACCCTGCTTCAAGGTCTGGGAGGCCATGTTTTTTTCAGACTGGTTAAGGATGACGGTTTTATGTTAACTAAACATTGGGATAAAGTGACAGTTGTTTATGTCCCGTGCCTAGAGTATGAGTTTTCCCATGATTAAAATAAGCAGTATTTTGGTAAACATTGATAAGTTAGTTGCGCATTTTAGTTCAGAAACCCACAGCGAGTCAGAAGGCGCTTTGTGCTGCTGGGCGCCTCTGAGTGATTCCTGGGAGTGCGGCAGTTCTCCAGCCCCAGGAGACCCTGTGAAAGAAGCACAAACAATGCTCACGGCAAAACTCACAGTGTTTATTCTTGACCTGGGTGTCTGCCTTGAATTCTTGTCATTTTTCCTATCGTGGCGGATGTAGCCGGAATGCTTTAAAGAAAACATGAGAGTTTTCTCTGCTTGTTTCCCTTGAGCCTGGAACCGATTATGACCCCAGATAGCCTGCACAGGGCTCTTTCCTTTCTGGAACACCTGCCCAGGCTAGAATACAGGAGTAGGGAGGAGGTGAGGTTCTGTCCTGCCCGGTAACCTTCCCGGCCAGCTCTCCAAGACGCTGAAACCTTCCTTCGGGTCTGTTGAAACCGCATCCCCAGCACCATCATGTCGGAGCAAGAAGAGAAGGGCATGTGTCCCCTTTAGGGAAGCTTGACTCATTCCAATTAGGGACCTGCCTGTTGTTAGGCTTTGGAGTCCATATGAACGTGCAGTGTTGTTCAGTGCTGCGAGCATTTTTGCTTGTCTGAATTTCCTGATAGATGGGAATTTGGACAAAAACAAGCTTATTTTACATGGTGCCATTTTATTCCTTAAATCAATAATAACAAATACTTTATTTATTTATTTTTAGAGATGAGGTCTTGCTCTGTTACCCTGATCATAGCTCACTGCAGCATTGGCTTTCTGGGCTCAAGTGATCCTTCTGCCTCAGCCTCCCAAGTAGCTGGGCCGACAGGCACAAGTCAGCATGTCCAGCTTTTTTTTTTCTTTCTTTTTTTTTTTAAATTTTCAATTTTTTTCTAGAGATAGGGTCTTGCTGTGTTGCTCAGGCTGGTCTCAAGCACCTGGACTCAAGCAGTCTTCCTGCATTGGCCTCCCAAAGTGCTGTGAATACAGTTGTGAGCTACTGTTCCTGGCCAACATATACTTTAATATGGCAAGACCATATAAAATAATTTTAAGAGGCCGCGTGTGGTGGCTCATGTCCCCCAGCACTTTGGGAGGCTGAGGGGGGCAGATCACGAGGTCAGGAGATCGAGACCATTCTAGCTAACACGGTGAAACCCTGTCTCTACTAAAAATACAAAAAATTAGCCAGGCGTGGTGGGCGCCTATAGTCCCAGCTCCTTGGGAGGCTGAGGCAGGAGAATGGCGTGAACCGTGGAGGTGGAGCTTGCAGTGAGCCGAGATTGCGCCACTGCACTCCAGCCTGGGTGACAGAGCAAGACTCCGTCTCAAAAAAAAAAAAAAAAAAATCATTTTAAGAACTGGAGGAAAATTCAGCAGGACTGAGTCGTGATTTCAATTTCTGGTGCACTGTGGGTAATTGGATAATTCTGTGTCAGCCTGGACGCTTGTGCTCCTTTAGTTGTCACTGTTACCTTGTCATCTATGTGAAGATGAGAAATGAAGTTGAGTGGAGAACTGTCGCCAAAGTCTGCCATGTAAAAATCGGTAGTGCCAATATGCAAAGGTAATTCCCAGCTGCTATAAAAGTCCAGGTGGCTTCACAGTTTCAGATTGTATTTCCCGAAAGCGTAGAGAATTGATATCCCTGAATAGGAAATTGACGTCCCTGCTGTTTGGTTCATTTGGGGAACAGAATAAACTTGTGTCCTTGTCTTCAGTTCTTTTGTCAACAGAATCTTATCAAGCATTTGAATCCTACGCAACTGTAATGCCAGCTCCATGTTGATAAAAACTTAAGAATTCAAAATTATAAACTTGAAAACAGCAATTGCCAACTTCTGACAGTAGCAGGAGAGTCTGGAGGACCTGTTCAGAGGAAGTCGGGTACTGTTTCCTTTTCTTGTCTAGGTTTGTTCTTGTCCGATGGGATCAGAGAGATTGAGATGGGGCATGATAGGCGGTGGGTTCAGGGGAAAGGGAAGCTTTAGAAATGAAGGTAGAAAAAATGCTTTCTTATTGGAACAGTGTTTTTTCAACGTTGAGATCTGGAATGTTGCAGCCAACTAATGGTTCTCGTTTGGGACAGTTTTGTCCCCCACCTTTGAATGGGGTTTGGTTTGATTCCCAATTTGATTATGAAGAAAATATCAGATTCACCTTGCATTTTCAAGACACAGTGGTTCTATGTCAACTTCAGCCATTTCCAGGGATCTGTCTTAGGATACTTCAAAAAGCCTAACCTTTGAGATGCACTCAGCTCATAAGTTAGTGAAAATAAGAATGAATGATCTTCCCTGTCCAGTACATGACAGAAATTATTGTAGACCAGATGAGAACAAGGAGAGATGCTTGTTGATATTACATGTCACGGGATGCTCTGTTAAATTTTATGGGACTCTGAGTGTAATTCCTTTAAGCCAGTAGTCTCTAAATTTGGGGGAAGGACAGGGGACAGAAATGACTTGTTTCAGATTTTAATTCCCAAAAGGGTCTTAGTGAGTTTCATGCCCTCTGGCAGGTGCACCGCAAGATTTATTGGGATGCAGGAAGAAATTATGAAAATGTCTATTAAGAAAATCTCTAATACTTGTAAAAAATATATTTCTTGTCCATGAAATGCATGTTACTTGAGTATTTTATATATTTAATAAATAAATTACATGAGTTAGGAGCACCTTCTGAAAACTTTTTTGCTGAAAAGGATATATGATGAAAAAAACATTTATGATGTAGGTCCCCAAAGGCTGGAAGAGGGGGTGATACTAACGTCCCTGTATGCACGTAGGACACAGTTGTACTCCCCTTTCCTCTGGCTTCAGCTACTAAGGTATGTATGCGTTTGCATGCACATGTATGTGCATTAAGTAACTTTGAGATCCACCAACTTAAGGATTGGACATCGCTCCAGAGGTACAGAGATTAGTGATTTGACTTAGGGAAGAAAGAATATGCAATAACGGGGAACCATGCACATACTGGATCTATTGTATTTTGCATGTTGTTCTTAAAGCTGAAAAAATGCGGATGTTTCGGAACTAGATGACAGTACCTGTTTGCAGGTGCACAAGGAAACCTTGGAACAATGCTATGCTTTTTGAGCATTTTATGACTGCATTGTTTTCATAATCACTGAATTCTGTTTATAAATCAGCCAATTTCATTGACGGATGCCCTCAGGGCTCTAGAGAATTAGGCGTTTTGCTGCAGAAATGGTTCAGAATTTCAAAGACATCAACGTAAGATTGTACCGGAATTGAGTTGTGATAAAAGTCCTAGGGTGCTTTAATCTTTAAATCTGGTTATTTGTTTGTTTGTTTGTTTTTTGAGGCAGAATCTCACTCTGTCGCCCAGGCTACAGTGTAGTGGCGTGATCTCAGCTCACTGCAACCTCTGCCTCCTGGGTTCAAGCGATTCTCCTGCCTCAGCCTCCCAAGTTGCTGGGATTACAGGTGCCTGCCATTGCACCCAGCTAATTTTTGTATTTTTAGTAGAGACGGGGTTTTGCCATGTTGGCCAGGCTGGTCTCGAACTCCTGACCTCAGGTGATCCACCCACCTTGGCCTCCCAAAGTGGTGGGATTACCGGCGTGAGCCACTGTGCCGTGCTGTTTTTGTTTTTGAGACATATTTCATCTATCATGGTTATTAAGTGTTTTGGTTTTGGCATTTCTCATTGGTGTTTTTTTTTTTTTTTTTTTTTTGAGATGGAGTCTGGCTCTGTCGCCCAGGCTGGAGTGCTCAGCTCACTGCAACGTCTGCTTCCCAAGTTTAAGCAATTCTCCTGCCTCAGCATCCGGAGTAGCTGGGATTACAGGTGCCCACCACCACTACGCCCGGCTAATTTTTTTGTTTTTAGTAGAGATGGGGTTTCACCATGTTGGCCAGGCTGGTTTCGAACTCCGGACCTCAAGTGATCTGTCTGCCTCGGCCTCCCAAAGTGCTGGAATTACAGGCGTGAGCCACCACGCCTGGCCTCATTAGGTTTTTTTTTTTTTTTTTTTCCTGAGTTGCTGCTATACTACTGGTGTTACAGAGTGAATAAACATAAAAATTATAGTCACAACTCAGACCACATTGTGGGCTGTGGAGGTGAGAAATAGGAATCATCTCTAAATTTAAGGTCTTCTGGCTGAGCTCATTTGCTTAGAATGGCTGAAGGTTTGGTTTTCATGAGATGAAATGCCAACCTTAAGTAGTTCTGGGTTTCCAGACCAGTTTTTAGTTTAACTTGAGAGAATTGATATGTCCCCTTTAGTTTTTGTGTGTAATATTTGGTATTTGCAGCTGTTTTCTTCTTCGTGAATATTGAATTCGCAACATAACTTTGTTATATGAAATGATGCTCATACACTTGTGCAGTGCATTAAAAAGCCTGCCAGGAGCAGTACTTGTGGATTTCTGTGTACCAACAGGATGCCTAATGCCGACCATGATTAATGCTCATCAGAATCTATGTAGACCTCCATTTGTCTTTTGATAAGCTGAAATATTTATGTCTACTTTTTAAAAAACCCGTTGCTTCTCTTTATGGTAATACTCAGAAGGCGCTCACTGTGAAGAAAGGAGAAACAGGAAGTAGAATTTTTTACTATCTAGATTGATGCACCTATCTCCCCTCTCCAGAGACCAATGCATTTAGGCCCCAGTAAGAAATTTAGTTATAATGAACTGTAAAGCAGATGCAGAGTATATTTGGGAATATACCTTATCTGACTCCACAGCCCAACCCCTTTAAGAGGAAAGAGATGGCACAATGTATTTTGCTTTTAGCCAGATGCTTTAAGCCTTTGACTGGTCTTGACTTCATATTGGAAGCAGGTCGGTGAGAAACCACTGAATTGCTTCAGCTGTGAACTGGAATCCTCTCCTGTCTTTGTTGTTGAGTGACGACATTCTTAATTAATCATTTGCTTATTTGCCATCCAAATCACCCTATATAATATCTCAGAAGTGTATCTCAGAGAATGACCCTAAGTGGGCTGACCTCTGAAGCCTGCACCAGAATTGACTTTATTTCTTAAGTGCACACTTCCTGTGCTTTCGAGGGGCAGCTGTCTAGGTTTAGTTTCTGGGAGTTTGAGGCACAGAGGTATGTAGGGGAATGGGAAGGCCAAATGGTAAAAGCCCCTGGGACATGGAATCTGTGAGTACACTAACCTTGAAAGAGATTATGAAAACAAACTTTAGAGCATTGTTGAAGCACCATCTACATAATTTATATCAATGAAGGCAGTAACTTCTTATTAGGAAGACAGGATTATTAAAATTAGCCATTTTCATCTTTCTACAAAAATAAAAATCAAATCAATTTTAGTTCAGATAATTGTATGTGAAGCTTTATAATTGAAAATTTGAAGTTAGCAAAATTATATAACCTTAGTTAATTATATTAGTGTACTCAAACTAAATATAGAATAAGATTAGCTCATGGAAACATTTCATTTTTATCTCAGTCAGTACTGCTCATATCCACCCAGTAGTTAGTTTCTAGTTATGTTTTGTAATTTTTCGAATATCCTGGACATGTTTTTAGAAAAGTTAGTTGAAACAAGATATTGTATGTTTTAATTATTTCCCGGTTCATCTTTAAATAATAAAAACACAGAGTAAGTTGTCCTTTTTGAATTTTCTTTCCTTTCTAATATGTGTCTGGCACAACAGAGGACCAAGCCCAGGGATCATTAATCCCATTTTTCTGCATGGCGTTTGCTGTGAGAGAAGTTTGGGCTGGATTCGTAGTTTGCTATCTAAGAGTAAATGTTCAACCTTCTCTAATTTCCTGTTTTGTTTGCTTTTCCATTCAGTGTTCTATATTTGGACAACAAATATATTTTTCTGTATGGGTTTCTGGTGGCCCAGATGTTCATTGGAGTGGAAATTCTTTCTGTCCACACCACTGGGTTGGGCAGTTGCTGGTGTTTGGCTTTCTGTATCTCTTGGAGTTGACTTAGATACATTGTGTATTCAGGTTGGGCACTCATCCCCTTTGCAAGCTCCCTTACTTTGTTCCATTTGGCTTTGCCATAAATGTTTGCCCTTGGCTTGCCAAGATGTCAGCTTTAAGAGATATGTCATTGAACTTAGAACTCTTGAGTCTGACTTAAAATTAAGTCAGTTTTCTTAAACATTGTTATTGAGGTATAAATGACATGCCATAAAAGTCACCTCTTTGAGGTGTATCATTCAGTGATTTTTGGTAAATTGACTGGGTTGTGTAGACATCACCATGATGCAGTTTTAGAACATTTTCTATTCCCAATAAGATCGCTCCTACTCGCTTCTCACCCATTTCTGCTCCCACCTCCAGCCACGGGCCACCACGAATATCCTTCGTGTCTCTATAGATTCCCCTTTTGTGGATATTTTAGAGTTGTGCTTCCAAGAATGAGTATCTCTGTGCTTGGTCGAACTTCCCGGATGGTGAGACCTGATTTAGTGACTTTGCCTTCCGCCCCTTCATCCCCAGGAGAGGAAGGTGGGGAAAGGGGAAAGATGGCAAGTATAGTAGTATAACAGGCATTGTGCCTCAGTTTCCTCATCTGTAACATCAGGATAACCATGGACTTGTTGCAGGCTCTAAATGTGAAACCCTGTAGGAAGTAATTAGCTGGCAATCTGGCATAGAGGAGGAGCTCATTGTTTGCGTGTTAACAGTGGGAAATAGTTAAGGAGGTGGGAAAAGAGCTACCTGTAGAAAGGTGGCCTAAGTCCCTGGAGAGCTGAGCACAGGCCCCCAGGGCACACACCCCCTTATGCTTCCCCTGTCTTTCATCTTGAAAGCACCTGCCTGTGAACCTCAGGCTTGGAGGGAAGCTGGATGTTTTCCCAGGATCTGCCTCTGCTCTATGGTCCTCAATCCAAGGTAGTTTTGAAACCACCTTTGCAAAAATTTTATCAACGAGAAAATTATAACAGCAAGTTAAGCTAACCCATCCCCCATCTTGCCTTTCCCTTAATATTCCTGGGCTATTGGGCCAGGTGAACCTTGGAGGACTTTTAGGCTACGGTTTAAATGATAATAGGCCTTGTCCCAAACTCAAAACTTGCCCCAAACTGTAACGCTAATGGGAGGTCATCAGGATGGGGCAGGAGAGGAGCCTGATTCCTGCTAAGGCAAAGACATGAACCATTGCCAGATTGTCAAATACGCAGACTCCCAATTACTCCTGCAGATAACATCACTGTTGTAGAACCTAAGATTGGCCTTTTGAGATATCTTTTCAGGTTTTTAAAATTTTCTTTTCTCCGAACTACCTTTGGGGAGATTGTAGATCTTTTAAAAATTCCTTGCCAGCTCTTTGGAGATACCTCCTGCATTCATGGTTAATCCATCCCCTTAGTTAAGGCTTATCGATTGCACATAGGAAGTTCCCTTTAGTAAAAGGTTCAAAAGCTAGAAATGTCCTGGCTGAAATCCGGTAAAAAGAGATTTTAAAATGATTTTTCTTTTGAGAGCTCTGTAGTTAGAAATCGACTTAATTAAAGCTGATATGTGTACAGATACTGTTTTAAAGCCCCTGTTCTCCCTCTAAACGCTTCTGTCAGTGGACTTCTGTCTTGATTCTTCATTCTTGTCTTTCTGTGTATTCTTCTCTGTTATGTAGTGTTTATATAAAACAGCTCTAAATAATTGGCGTAGGCCAGGCTCAGTGGCTCATGCCTATAATCCCAGCACTTTGGGAGGCCAAGGCGAGGTCAGGAGTTCGAGACCAGCCTGACCAACATGGTGAAACCCCATCTCTACTAAAAATACAAAAATTAGCCGGGTGTGGTAGCACGCGCCTGTAATCCCAGCTACTCAGGAGGCTGAGGCAAGAGAATCGCTTGAACCTGGGAGGCGGAGGTTGCAGTGAGCTGAGATCATGCCACTGCACTCCAGTCTGGGCAACTGAGTGAGACTCTGTCTCAAAAATAAAATAAAATAAAATTGGCTTAAAGAAAAATAAGCATTTAAACATTGTCAGAAAAATGGAAACTTTAATGGCTTTTACATCACATGACTCTGATCTTTCAAAAATAAAGACAGTTTAAAGATTATTTGTAAAGTAAAATAAAAATGTCTTCAAAGTTCACACACTTTGTCTAAATTAGGCAGGGCAGATACTCTTTGCTGGATGTTTTAAGGTCATAAACTGCTTCTGTGACTTTTAATAATTGTTTGACTTGTCTGTCTCACAGCCATTAGATTCTAGGTAAGGTCTGGGGACCCGTGGAGTTAGCCAGGTCCCCTGGCTAGGCTGGGAAGAATCATGGGTTCTGCAGTTTTATACATGGTTAAAATTGCTTATTTACCAGGTTTTTCACCAAAAATAAAAGTTGCTGAAAGTTAAGATTGTAACACGTATAACTGAGACTACTGGAGAAACAGTTTTACATGCAAGGCGTAGAAGGAAAGTAGAATGTGTATGTGTGTGTGTGTGTTTTTGAGATGGAGTTTTGCTCTTGTTGCCCAGGCTGGATCTCGGCTCACCGCAACCTCCGCCTCCCGGGTTCAAGCGATTCTCCTGCTTCAGCCTCCCCCCGCGTAGCTGGGATTACAGGCACGCGCCACCACCCCCAGCTAATTTTGTATTTTTAGTAGAGACGGGGTTTCTCCATGTTGGTCAGGCTGGTCTCGAACTCCTGACCTCAGGTGATCCACCCGCCTCGGCCTCCCAAAGTGCTGGGATTATAGGCGCGAGCCACTGCACCTGGCGGGAAAGTAGAATGTGTTTTGTGGGAGGCTATAAGAAGGCATGGGAATATGGTTTTTGTAAAAGGGAATATAATTTTGTCTGGTTCGGAGGATTTTAAGGATCATCTTAAAAGAGTAATGGGACAAAACTGAAAGTTTAAGCAAGTTGAAAAAGGTTTGTAAAGGGTTAATCTTGTAAAGGAAGTTCTGTGGGTATGAGCAAGTTGGCTAAGATTTGAAGGGGATTATTTAGTTTTTCTGTAGGTTGAATATTTTTTGTTTGACTTTTGAATGAATGACAGAAAAATGAGGAGAGAGGAGCCTCATACTGTATTTTGTCCTGTTTGAAAAGTTGAGTTTCCCCTCTATCAGTGAGTGAAGATTTTTGCCTTTTAAAGACTCTTGAGTTATTATGGCTAAATAAATGACTTCTAGTGATTTGGGATTTTATTTTGTAGTATCAATATTTGACAGAACTTTCCAAAGTCAAAATCTAAATTAAGCCCCCCCCCCGCCCTTATTTTAATCTGGTTAACCTTCCAGATATTAAATACTCTAAAGTCCAAAAGAGACATAGTTGGCTTATTTGATATATTAAAACTATAACAGTAAGCATTGTCGGGTATGCAATAGTGTTTGGCTTTCTTTGGACTGTATTTGTATGAATGTGGTGTTAGTATGTGTTTCAGAATTGTATAAGATTTCCTGTAATTCTGATATGTCTTAGTATATGTTATCAGTAATAATTATGATTGTTATGTTAAGTTATTGTATGCCACAGAGATGATCAGACCTTAACTGTGGCTGTACTGAAACTTTTGTCATCCACAATTGTTTTACTTTGGTTATTTTCAAGGTGGTTTTATAATCAGCTATAGGACTGTGACAGTTTTCTGATAACTTTGGAGATTGTGACATTAAAATAGAGGAAAAAGCTTCCAAGGCTCCCATTAAGAGCTAATGTGTTCATGGATATCGAGCAGAACAGGAGTTAATTACATGGACTGAAGTAATGGAAGACCGAAATAATCTTTTTATGGCTTTTCGTTTGAAACATTGCTAATTCTTTTGTTTTTCAGAGTCCAGAAAACCTCTTTTTTTCTTTTGAGCTATAGCTTTTAACAATTGGATAAAGTATGCTCTTGTGAACAAAATCTGAAGCACATTTCTCTCTCTACCTGATTTCTCTAGAATTTGAACACTGTTTGCAAGTATACTTAATTTATGATGTTAATAGTTGCTTGTTAAATACAAATCTGTTTTCTTTTGTAGCAGGACACAATTGGAGACACTGGTTATTTTACCAAAGCTTTGATTGGAATGGCATACTTTCAGATTGCTTTAAGGAATCAAAGTTGACTTACAGAGCCAATAAAAGCCCCTTGGGTAAACTGGCCTCATACCTTGTTTACACAGTCCCTGGACAGGTTCCTAAGTAAAGAATGTCACTTTCTGACAGGTCCAGGAGCCCCAGGTTATCTTGAGCCCTTGAGGTGAGGAATTCACCCAATTAATACAGGTATTTGCGGGCACAGATAAATCCGTGGCTGGGCTAAATGCTTTGAAGTCTAATGTGAGATTTCTTAGGGAATAAAGTTGCAGCAAAGCCAATTTTAAAAAGGAGCCTATATGGCAAATAATTGTTCTTGCTGACCTTAAGCAAACACTCGGGCCAGATATAGTAAGAATAAAACTTATTTTGCACATAAATTAGTCCTAATGTGATTTGTCTTTAGTAAAAATAGGGACTGGAGAGAGAAATTATGTTTCAGAAAAAAACTATAGAACACCTGTTGTTAGAATCTAGTCTTGTTCACTATTTCTGAATTTTTATTATTTTCTGTCATTTGGACTGAATCCTGAATTCTTTCTGGACTACAAGTCCCCAGACTAATGCTTTCAAATTTCTCTTTCATTTCTAACTTGGCCTCCAGAAAACTGCTGCCACCTCTTTCCTGAGGTCCTGTAAGCTGAAGCTTCTTACGAGAGAAAAACATGGCAGATTGCCACCACCTTCCTCGTCTGTAACTAAAGATGTTTTGAGTCTAATGTCTGGATAAATTGTGCCCAGTGTTAATCTTTGTTTTTTTTCCGTGTCTGTGGAAATGCCTCTTACAGAAGCTTAGCCCATCTGCAGTGCCACCTCCTGATATGGGAAACAGCTGTTTAACTGATGTAGTCTTAGGGCTTGGACACTGACTAAAAAGATACGGGACAGTATATTTAAATTCACTCTTTCCTGTTTATCCCAGTCTCTTTAACAACCTGTAGTCTACTGTTGACATAAGTGTTGTACTAGAATTGTGAGTAAGAACATTAACATCTTTGTCATACACCCGTGAGTACATGCAGGTAGCTGCAAAGTGGTGAGTTCACTCCTATTCCCCTGGGACCAACCCCTGCAACTATGCCCCCTGTCAGCAGGAAGAAGCCAGAGTGATGGTCACCCTTTTTCTGTCTCTATAGCCAGCACCTTAAGAATAAGGTGTATGAAAGCCAAAGGGGGTATTGAAACCACCTTTGCAAAAGTTGTATCAGTGAGAGAATGATGACAGTGAAAGAGATCTGAGCTAACCCACCCCCCATCTTGCCTTTCTCTTAATTATTCATTTCCCTTAATTATTGCATTTCCCTTAGTTATTCCATCTCCCATGTGGTGTGGCTGGCCTTGTGTCTGTTAAACTCTTCCTCTACTAAAATGCCCATGGTCTTTATGCAGCCGGCAGGAAGAACCCCTCAGGCGGTTACAGTTTTGCTCCCAGGGGACAGTTTTGGTGGTTACAAATGAGGAAGGTGTGCTCTTGGCATCTGGTGGGTAGAGGCCAGGGATGGCCTCCTGCAGTGCAGAGGAAGGTCCCCTCCTCTTTCAAGAGAGTTATCCAGCCCTAAAAGGTCAGCATTGCAGAAATTAAGAAACCCTGACTTAGAAGCTTTGCACCTCGTGGTAGCTGTAAATGAGGTATTTACATCCTCCATGAAGACGTAATGAAGTTGAAAGAATAAAAATCCCATGGGGCTTTGAAAGCAATACAGGCATCTTTTAGTTTTCATACATTCCATGGAAGTAGGGATTTTTTTCTAAAGCAAAAAGACCAACAAGATTTTGGAGCTCAGTTTAGAAGAAAAAAGTGACTTTCAAACCCTTCAGAAGTATTCATTTACAAATGAACAGTGAAATGACTGTGTAGATGGAGAAACCCTGAGCGCCCCTTGGCTTTGATCTGGTGGTCACGTTCATCCGTGTCTGTTCCCTGAAGAACCAGTGCCCACATTTGCCTGCCTTCTTTACCTAACTCCTCCCAACAAGAGCTGACCCTCCTCCTGTCTTCTCGCCTGGTTGGTCTTTTTCCTCCCTCCCCCTGAAGCCTGCCTGCCTCTGCTTTCCACCCTCTGACAAGCCCTGATCTGTGCTCTGAACAAACTCCTATGCGGGTCTCTTTGAAGTCTTTTTGCCTGCCCCTAAGTGCATCCCTCCCACCCCCACCCAGGTGATACTGAATCTATGTGAATTTGTGGAGTTCTCCCTTCCTTCCCTTCTGGCAGAATCACCAGGATTCAGTCTAGAGTACAACATTATAGACGTTTTCTAGCACTTTTCAGCTGTCCATATGCTAATATGTAGTCTTGGGTCTTTATCCGAATGGAGTCCTATTATATTTGTTTCACACCATCTGCTTTCCTTATTTTTGTATCTTTACTGAGGTATATTGAAGTACAGTAAGCTAGACTTGTATGAAGTGTGCAGTTTTAATCTGTTTTTTCTTTTTTATTTCTTTGTTTATTTACATACATTTTTTTAGAGACAAGGTCTCACTATGTTGCCCAGGCTGGTCTCAATCTCCTGGGCTCAAGCAATCCTCCTGCCTTGGCCTCCTGAGTAGTTGGGACTATAGGCGCATGCCACCACACCCGGTTAATTTTCTATTTTTTGTAGAGATGAGGGCTCCCTATGTTGCCCAGGCTGATCTCAAACTCCTGGGCTCAAGTGATCCTCCTGCCTTGGCCTTCCAAAGTGCTAGGATTACAGGTGTGAGCCACCGTGCCTGGCTCGTTTTTTCATACACACACACACACCCCCCCCCCCCCATATTTGTGAAACCAGCACCACAATCAAAATAAAGAATATTTCCATCACTCTCCAAAGTTTACTTGTGCTTTTTTGTAATGTCTCTCCCCCTCCCTATGCCTCTTTCTCAGGCAGCCATTGGTGGGCAGTCTGTGACTATTGCATTTTCTAGCAATTTATATTACTGAAATCATATGGTATGTACTCATTATTTTGCCTGGCGTCTTTCCCTCAGCATCATGATTTTGGGGCTTCATGTTGTTGCACATGTCACTAACTCATTCCTCTATTGCTGGGTACGATTCCATCCTGTATGGTTGCACTATGGTTTGTGTATCCATTCACCAGTTGTTGAATGTTTGGGTTGTTTGTTTTTTATTGTGACAATTATGAATAATGCTGCTGTAAATGTTTACATGGCTGTACAGTGGTTCTCAAACTTCATCATGCATCAGAACCACCTGCAGAGCTTGTTAAAACACTGAGAGCATCCAGGCACGGTGGCTCATGCCAGGAATTCCAGCACTTTGGAAGGCTGAGGCAGGAGGATAGCTTGAACTGAGAAGTTCGAGACCAGCCTGGGCAATGTAGAGAGACCCTGGCGCTAAAAAAAAAAAAAAAAAAAAAAATAGCCAGGTATTGTGTGCACTTGTAGTCCCAGCTTCTCGAGAGGCTGCAGTGGGAGAATCACTTGAGTTCAGGAGTTTGAGGCTGCAGTGAGCTGTGATTGTGCCACTGCACTCCAGCCTGGGTGATAGAGCACAAGACCCTGTTGCATAAATACTCCCCCCAAAACCCCAGAAAAACCAACACACAGAGTGGCAGGCCCCATCCCCAGAGTTTGTGATTCATTGAATTAGGGGCTGGGTTAAGACTCTGCCTTTCTAATGGGCTCTTAGCTGATGCTGGTGCCAATGGTTCAAGTACCACATAGACTTCGAGGGCTGCTGCCTTAAAGGAAGTCTTTGTAAATTATGATAGTTAATCGTTTGTTAATTGTTCCAGGTATTTCTCTTCTAGACCATTCCTTGCCACGTAATGTTGCTTATGGTTGGAAGCATCAAGCTCCCATTTTTGTGTAGTCGAATGTGTCAGTCTTTTCTTTGGGCTTCTGGGCATAGCTTCCTTATAGCAAGGGGCAGATACCAAGAATAACTTGGAGTAGGTGAGGCAGGTTCTGATGTTAGCAAAACACAAACCATGACACTCCCCCAAATGGGAGTCTGCCCTCATTGGGCCTAATTATGCTCTCTGCTGCAGATGCTGGGATGGACTTCTGATGGGATGGCTGGGCTGTGTTGTCAGCACCCGCCCACATGAGACGAGTTTGTAGCTGTGCCTGGTGCCAAGAGCTCTGAGGTGCTACTATGCCCCCTGGAACCTTTGGGCAAAGCATAGCTAGTCATCAAGCTTGCCTTTCACAGGCAAACAAAATCCATCCTTTCTTCATCCCTCTGCCCTGCCAGAATCAACCAGTCTCAAATCAATTCACGAAAGGGGGCCAATTTGCCTTTCAGGTGTCTGATCTAACAAGCCTTGGAGCAGCTAGGAAGCTACCAGAAGATGCGTATGATCAATGTATTTGTTATTTATTTTATTTTATTTTTTTAAGTTTGGGGAAAGGTAATACTTTTGGTCAACCATCTGAATGGACTCCCTCCTCTAGGCCAGGGCGCTCCGTAGTTAACCTGAAAAACTGGTTCAGGCCATGACAGGAAGGGGGTTTGAACATGCTTCATTATGCCCTCCTCCCTTTTGGAATTCATGAACAGCCGACAGCATTTAACATCAACACAGACCTTAAGTCTGATAAGAAACAGTTACAATCTATTTTCTCTGAAGCCTGCTACCTGGAGGCATCATCTGCGTGATAAAACCTAGGTCTCTACAACCCCTTATGGTACCCGGACATTTTTTTCTATTGATAATAGCTTTTTTTTATTATTGACACAAGGTCTGTTGCCCAGGTTGGAGTGTCATGGCATGATCACAGCTCACTGTAGCCTTGACCTCCTGGGCTCAAGCGATCCTCCCACCTCCGCCTCTAGCAGCTAGGACTACAGGTGTGTGTCACCACACCTGGGTAATTTTTGTATTTTTTGTAAAGACAGTGTTTTGCCATGTTGCCTAGGCTGGTCTCGAGCTCCTGGACTCAAGCAGTCTGCCTGCCTTGGCCTCTCAGAGTACAGGGATTATAGGCATGAGCTACCAGGCCTTGCCGATAATAACTCTTTCAACCAGTTGCCAATCAGAAGAATTTTATCCCAGAACACCCCCCCCCCCGCCGCCGGCCGCCTCAAGTCTTCCCACCTTTCTGGACCAAACCAATCTATATCTTAAATGTATTTTGATATCTCATGTCTCCCTAAAATGTGTAAAACCAAGCTATGCCCCAACCACGTTGGGCACATGTTCTCAGGATCTCCTGAGGGCCATGTCATGGGCCATGGTCACTCATATTCAGCTCAGAATAAATCTCTTCAAATGTTTTACAGTTTGACTTTTTTCATTGACAGCAGCTTTAAATTACTGTGGACTCTTTGTTGCAAAAGCATCTTCTTGAGTTTGATAATAAAGCCCTGCTCTTCCAGTTTGTCCCTGAGCGCATTCTGCAGGTACCTCCGGTCACCGCTTCTTATCTTTGCTGTTGACCTCAGTTCATTCCTTTCAGATTCTTCACTCAGGAGAAGTGGTGAAACAGATTCCTGGAGGATTCCAGGCTCTGTAAGGAGGCTTATCTCCTTAGGATGGTTAAATTTTGGATTTGCAGTGACTTGTAATCATTGGCTAATATCCTAGTTTCTTCTTCTCTTTTTTAATGACAACTTTACTGAGCATACACGCAACTCATTCCTCTAAAGTGTGTAATTCAGGAATTTCCTAGTATTTTTACAAAGTTGCACAACCATCACCACTGTCTAATTTTTGAACATTTTCATCACTCCCAAAGGAGACCCTGTACCTGTTAAGACATCACTGCCCCTTCCCCTTCTCCCCAGCCCCCTGGCAACCCTGAATCTGGTTTCTGCCTCTATGGATTTATCTATTCTGGACATTTCATAGATACAGAATCATGTGATGTGTGACCTTTTGCGCCCGGATTCTTACTTCATATTTCTGAGTTTCATCCATGTTGTAGTGTTTGGTGTTCTAGTTTCTTGTAAATGTTCTGTCAAAACCCCAGGTGATTAAGGAAGGTGGAACAATGTTCTGAGATAAGTCAGCCAGAGACACAGGCTGCTCCTCCCTCCAATTACATTTAAAATGGAAAATCGTTCACAAATGGAACATTGTTCATAAAATTGTTTATAGTTCAGCTTTTATTCTAGTATGAACTGTAATTTTCTCTGTTCGCATTTGCTGTAGTTCCTCCAAATTTCTCCTACTTTCCTGTACCTAAAGGTCAACATAGAAAACAATTTTCGTCAGCTAGAGCTGGGTCTGCAGGTCTCTCTTGTGTTGCATCTTTTGGGTGGAGTCAGAAGGTCCTTTCTTGGCATAAGAGTTAGGAAGCTTGCATTTCCCAAAGGGGTTGCATGATGTTCCTTCCAGAGCTGAGGTCGTGGGATTCCAAGCAGCAAGACTTAGGCTGTTTTCTGCAGCGTCCCCAAAGTCACAACCCTGACTGATCCAGGAACAGAATCATAAGGTTGTTTACTTTTCTGAATTTATCAAACCTTTTGTCTGTGTTTGACCAAAATTACTTTTCCCGGGTTGGGTTGGAGAATACGGAGGGTGATTTTCTGAAACCATTCATGGGACATAATTTTCTGGGGCATCTGTACCTGCAATGAAGGGCTTACTGATAAGACTGAAGGTCATTGTACTTTACTGGTTGGTGTTATAATTGATCATATTCATTTCTTGTCACTGCTGTGACAAGTGACTGCACATTTACTGGCTTAAACAAAAACTATTATCTTACGGTTCTGAAGGCCAGAAGTCTGAAATGGGTCTCACTGTGCTAAAATTAAGGTTTAGCAGAGCCACAACTTTCCTGGAAGCTCTAGGGGAGAATTGGCTTCCTTGCCTTTTCCAGCTCCTGGAGACTGGCTGCATTCCTGAGCTTGTGGCCCCTTCCTCCATCTGCAGAGGAGCAGCGTAGCACCTCTCTGACTGTCCTTCCATAGGCATATATATCTCTCTCAGACCATAGCTGGCTGGGAAAGGCTGTCCACTTTTACGGGCTCCTGTGATTACATTGGGCCCATCCGGAAGATCCAGAATAACCCCCACATCTCAAGAGACTTAATTTAATCACATTTGTAAAGTCCCTTTTACCGTATAAGGAAACATATTCTCAGGTCCCAGAGATTCAGGCATGAGCATCTTTGGGGGCCATTATTCTGCCTACTACATTGTCAGTCTTCAAGGACAGACTTACTTCCTTTGCTTCTGTCTCTTAATTTGCTCCTCTGAAGCCTGCAAGATTCATAGGCTTATTTAACATTTGTGTTTTGTCTCTCGAATAATTGAGAAATCTGGTACTGTTGAGCCATTTGGTTTGTATTGCTCACTCACTGAGTCTTGATTGATTGGTTGGTTGATTGAGTGATTAATAGAGACAGTCTCACTTTGTTGCCCAGGCTGGTCTCAAACTCCTGGTCTCAAGCGATCCTCCCTCCTTGGCCTCCCAAAGTGCTGGGATTGCAGGTTTGAGCCACCATGCTTGCCCTCAGTATTGATTCCCTCTGAATGAGCCAGGATTTGCTTTCCATTTTGGAGAGCCCCGAGATTGCCTAACAGCTCAGAGATTCACTTGTGTGTTGAGGTCCTCTTTCCTTCCCAAGAACCCCCTGCTCTGGGCCCTGCCACTCTCGGTTTGGGACTTTATCAGGGACTCTGCCAGAGCTACTTTTCTGGACTTGGAGTCTCGGAGTCTGTTTCAGCTGTGGATAAGGAATGAGACCACCATGAAGCAAGCAGAGGTAGCAGGTGGGGCCTGGCTTCCAGGACTTTGCAGATGCTGTGTGTGGATTTCTGGGGCCTGAATCAAGAGCCCCTGGGTTTGTGGCTTCACAAAATGGTGGAGGAAGACTGGTGGAGTTAGGGACAGAAGACTCAACAATAATTAGCTTGTTAATCAGCATTTTGGCTCAAAAATAGTTTGGGAGTATACTGGTCAGCTTTCTGCCATGCTAATGTTGCATAACAAACAGCCCCCAAATTCAGAGGCTTAAATCATTTCTTTCTTGCTCACTAGTCATGGTTAGCTGTGTCTCTGCTGGGCTTATATGGGAATAGGAAGGCCTGGTCAGGTTTTGGGCTAGGCTTAGGGTTGAAATGATGTGTCTCCTCATCAGGGGACGCTGGGACATGTTGTTTGTGCCTCTCCCATCAGGTATAGGAAGCCAAGATAAATCATGCAGGCACATTTAAAGTCTCTGTTTGTCACTACCCTTAACATCTCATTGACCAAAACAAGTTCTATGGTGAGGTCCAGCCTCCACGGGTTGGGGAGGGCTGTTCTAGTCTGAAAGCCCTGAAAAGTCCCATGGCAAAGGGAGCAGCCATAGACTTCCGTTATGGGAGGATGGAAGAGTTAGCATTGCAGTGCCTCTGCCATGTTTGTGGGTGGACGGGAAGATGATCCCTGTGGAAGAGACTGTGGATGCATCCAGTCGTACCCTAGAAAATCAGCTCTGTAGGTGGATTTTTGAAGCACTGGGTGCTTGTTATCTTTTTATTATTACTTTATTTTTGAGACAGGAGCTCACTGTCACCCAAACTGGAGTGCAGTGGTAAGATCATGGCTCACTGGAGCTTCATCCTTCTGGGCTCAAGTCTCCTCCCGCCTCAGCCTCCCAAGTAGCTGGGAATACAGGTGCACACCAGCCTCCCAAGTAGCTGGGAATACAGGTACACACCAGCCTCCCAAGTAGCTGGGAATACAGGTGCACACTCACCACACTCAGCTACTTTTTAAACATTTTTTTTGTAGAGACAGAGTCTCATCATGCTGTCCAGACTAGTCTTGAACTCGTGGGCTCAAGCAATCCCCCCACCTCTGCCTCCCAAAGTGCAGGGATTACAGGTGTGAGCCACTGCACCTAGCCAGGGTGCTTGTTAAACCTGCAGCTTCCTTGATTCCATCTTAGAGCCCCGTTCTCACCTGAGGAGAGGGGATTGTGCCCTTTGGGGAACATTTGACAATGTCTGGGAACATTTTTGCCTTTCACAGCTGGGTGGGGGTTGCTCCTGGCATCTTGTGGGCAGACGCCAGGGGTTCCACTAAACGCTGTAATGTGCACAGGACAGCCCCCCTCAAAGAATTATCTGGCCCAACAAATGTCAGTTGTGCTGAGGCCAAGAAACCCTGCACAAACAGGCAATTTTCAGGTGATTTTCATGCACTTTATAGTTTGAGAACCATGTCTTGCAAGACTGTTCCAACTGGGAAGGGGAATTGGTGATTCTTTCCATATAAGTAGACACAGACACATCTAGGAAGGAAGGTTTAATATCTCGCAGATAGTTGTGTGGAGAGGTGAATTCAAACCCAAGGGTCTTAGATCTATTACTTCTGTAATTAAAAAATATCTTCTGCTCGTATTGTATTAATTCTTTGTTGTATTAAGTATTTACTCTTGCTGTTTATTAGTAGCTTAATAAATGGACCGTTTATTTGGTGTGGGAAAAAATCTATGTTTTATTAGATTTCTATTATGAGCTTTTTTTTTTTTCTAAGTGGCCTTTTGCCAGCTGTTTCTTCTGTCCTGTTATTCCTGCTCACCAGCAAGATTGTAAATTCTTAAAAATTTTGTTTTTAATTTTTTTTTTTGAGAGGGGATCTCACTCTGTCACCCAGGCTGGAGTGCAGTGGCTCAATCATAGGTCATTGCAGCCTTGAACTTCTGGGCTAAAGCAATCCTCCTGCCTCAGCCTCTTGAGTAGCTTGGGACTATAGGTGCATGCCACCATGCTCTGCTAGTTTTTAAATTGTTTTTGTAGAGATGGGGTCTCACTGTTGTTGCACAGGCTGGTCTTGAACTCTGGGGCTCAAGCAATCCTCCTGCCTAGGCCTTCCAAAGTACTGGGATTACAGGTGTGTGCTACTGCACCACCGCATCACTGCACTTGGCCAGTATATTTATATATATATATATATTTTTTTTTTTTCTTTGAGACAGAGTCTCACTGTGTCACCCAGGCTGGAGTGTAGTGGCATGATCTCGGCTCACTGCAGCCTCGACCTCCCAGGCTCAAGTGATTCTCCCGCCTCAGCCGCCCGAGTAGCTGAGACTACAGGTGCATACCACCACACCCAGCTAGTGGCCAGTAAGTTCTTAATAGCAGTGATCACGCTTTATGTTTTGTTTCTACTCTGCACAGTACTCAGCATACGATAATGATCAGTCAGTTGCTAATGGTATCAATTGCAATGTGAGTTGCGCTCTGTGGTTAAAGACTCATTTATCAAGTATCTGTGGACCAGCCTTTTATACCTTGCTATAAATCCTGTTTCTAGGCTTTTAGGGCTGAATGGTTGGCATATTGATGTTCGGTTTCTGTGTGGCAATTAGGAGAAAAGGTCCTTGTCATTGGCAAGCTGACAGCCTCCTTTCTTCTCCTACCCTCAAGTTGTTTTGGTGATTGAAATGTTTCAGATATTTAAAAAAAAATCAACAATTGCTTGCTGATAGGACAACAGAAGTACAATTCAGGGAGTTAAAGCTTCTCCATTCCCCACCTGAATTGTACACAGCATGCGAGAAGCATTTCTATGGAGGATGCTGTGTCACCTGAAATTTGCTATGCTCAGATCAGCCAAGTATTGCCTCTGGGGGCTACTAGCAAGTTATAGAAATAACTTTTGTTATGAAATACTTCTTTAAGGGGGTGTTAGTATTGATTCGCTGAAGTGGTTCTCCTTGTGTACATGGAGTAGTTGTGAGACCAAGGCTTCTGTTCTTCCTGGCTCCGCATGTGGGAAGGACGCTTAGTGGTTTGTGGGATGCAGGGAGAGGAACAGAGTCCATCCTTCAGTTGCTCTTTTTACTAATTTATTAACTTACCTCTCATCCCCTTGGCTGTTAAGACGCTAAGCTGGTGTGTCTGACAAGCAGATGACCTAAAAATTCACGCGTAGTAAAAGGGGAGATGAAAATAGAAGTATATGAACTAAATTAGGAGGAGGACTTGGCTTCATTAAAAAAATGAGAAAGCCATGTTGTGCTTTTTTTAACTGCCACTTTTCCAAGTGCAGGACTAACAGTTTCAGATGTCATTATGCTACCAGTCTTGGTAATTTCTAATCACGTTTTGTCTAAAGAATATTTACATTAAAATGAGCCAGCCTCTTTAAAGTCAAATTTTAGTAGTGAGAAAACCAGTGTCCGTTTTTGGAAAGGGAGCCCTTACCTCAGCTGGTGTGAGCATTTTGTGGAGGTCTGTGGTGTTTGTGACTTGTGCCAGAGGCCTTGAGCTAGAGGCAACATAAGAAGGAATCAAACTTCCCTTTCTGTTTTGTATGCCTCTGTACCAAGACGTTTTATTGATTGATTGATGGCACGGTGATACAAGGTGCATGGTATCAGATGCAGGGAGTGGAATATTGTTGAGATTGGGGCTAGAGGGTGTGTGTGTGTGTGTGTGTGTGTGTGTGTGTGTGTGTGTAGGTGTAGGGGAGGAAGGAATGGAAGGATGAAACCATTTGGGAATGTGCTAGAAGACATGCTTTTGAGGACAAGCAATGCGATTTTGGCATTGGCTGGGTTTCTGAGCCAGTGATGAATGTAGTGCATTACTATGTGACTGGGAGTGTGATAGAGAGATATTCCGCTGGTCATTTCCCTCCACCTGCTTCTTATCAGTGCCATAGGGCAGAGTCTCAATTCTACTTGCCAGAATGCTTTCTAGGAACTCTTTATGCTCAATGGAGGTGATGTTTTCCCACTTGCTATGCTGTGCCTTAGGGAACAGGAACTGGCATTATCACATAAGCAATCTCTAAGTCCCTTGGAAGATTGTCTCATTTCATCAAGAGGGAGAGGATTCTGATTTTCCTGCCTGGCTCCTCCAGGAAGTCTTAACTTCTTGCAGGGGACCTGTTCTCTCGGCCCACTTGTACAGCGTGTATAAAATGAAATGGAGACTTTTGGGGATTTGTTGATTCACTTGTTTGGAAATTGGGGTTATGTAAGCCCAATTTGAGTTCCAGGACTCATCTATGATTGCCTGGATTAAATCAAAGGACACCCATTTAGGCTGGGCGTGATGGCTCATGCCTATAACCCAAGCACTTTGGGAAGCTGAGGTGGGCGGATTGCTTGGACCCATGAGTTGGAGACCAGCCTGGGCAAGATGGTGACATTCCATCTCTATTAAAAATACAGAAAATTAGCCAGGCGTGGTGATATGTGCCTGGTCCCAGCTACTTGGGAGGCTGGGGTGGCAGGATCACCTGAACCTGGAAAGTCGAGGCTGCAGTGAGCTGAGATCCTAAAATCATGCCACTGCACTTCAGCCTGGGCAACTGGAGTGAGACCTTGTCTCAAAAAAAAAACCAAAAAAAAACCAAAACCAAAAAACAACCCGCATAATTGTAGATTTTTGTTGTTGTTTGATATACTGGCTCTTTTCCTGGAAGGAACCCTCTCATGGGAACAGAAATGTTGAGTTTAGTCCTGATGCTGTCCCTAACCACCCCTGTGACACTGGTCCCAGGAAAATATAGGAATTGTCTCTTTTTTTCTGTCATCTCAGAGCTTGAGACAAACGTTCTCTGAGGTTGTTTTAGCACCACACTGTGATTCATCTTCGAGACTGTTCACAGCCCTTGATCTGAATTGGTGGAGCTGTGGGGGATCATGCCGCCACTGCCAGTGCTGAGAGCTGCATGTGGTGCAGTCCAGTGGCTACAGCGTTGTCTTTGGGATCTTCACTTGGCATCACAGCGGATTTGTATAATTATTATGTTGACTGAACTTACAGTGACTCAACTGCCTTGAACAGGAACCAAGAAAGAGAGGAACCAAATTCCAGAAGAGAATTTGCCAGAACATTCCAGCATATTCCATACTCTAGGGTTGTCTTATAGGGTCTGAGGGTACTTCTTGGTTATCTACTCACGTGTGTCTGACATAATTAAATGCCGACTTAGACCCTATCAGAGAAAATCAAGTTCAGACACTTAGTCTAAATGGAAGTAAGGAATACGATTACCTTTATCTCATTATCTTAGTTCTCTTTGGAAGCTATATAAGCTTGAACCATGGTGACAGGTGTTGCCTTTAAACATGGTGACAGGTGTTTTCCTTTAAAGTCCTTGGAGAATCAACTCATAGTCTTCTTCAACTTCAAAAAAAAGTTTTTTTAAAAAAATATTTTAAAAATATTTAACTTGAGGATCTTCACTGAAAATTGGTCATCTTTTGTGAATTTGCTTAAGTAGGCTTTGATCTCTTTTTAAAGGATTCCTTCCTGCCTGATACATTTGGTCCTTTTAGAATTCGGGCTAGAACAATTCTCCATGAAGGTGGACGTGTTAAAATCTATTTGGTTCATTGTTAGGATCACTCACATTACAAGAGAAATTTCGGTCTTGAGTTTTTGTTTTTGCTCATTTGCTTTCTTGGAAACGTTTCCACATCAGGTCTTAGAGGAGTTGTAAAACAGGAAGGAGGAGTTGACATGCTGTTTCATAACCAACGCTTGCTTCTTGCCCTGGATACTACATTTTTTCCATCCATTTCCCACATAAAACATGGAGACAAACACCAGAGCTGCTCCTGAGAGATGCTGAGTCATAGGAATTGAAGGGGGCTGTTGGGCCCTCGTGTGTGGGATGGGCTCAAGAGCTATCAGTCTACAGAGGGAAAGGTTCATGTCTGTCCTTCATTGCCTGCAGTTTCTCTTTGGCCCTGGCTTTTTCCGTTCACAGCTGCCCTTGACGTTCATTTTAATCAAATTTCACCTACATAAAAGGGCTATGGGCAGAGAGGCTTCTCTGTGATGGAGTGCAGCTATCCTAGAAGTATGTAGCCCTGATTTAGTAGAGAAGAGGCAGGAACCGTCGAGGGCAGAGGAGCAGGAGAAATGGTGCATAAGGGAGAGGGGATAATGACAGGTCATTCAGGGATGTCTACGGAATGTGAAAATGCAGCAAGATGGGTTTCAGTTTCTTTTTTTTAGGTCCGACAGAGATTACTGGGATAGCTGCATCTTCATGTTGTACACGCGTACACTTGTTTCCCATTATTCACTGGAGCTGTGTTCTGTAAAGTCGCTGAGACTTTATAGAAAGCATCACCCCAGGGAAAATACACAGTGAGGCTTCTGCGAACCTCTGGTCACAATGTTGTTGTCAAGCAATCAGTGCATAACTTTGTTGTGTGTGTTTCTATTGTGTGTTTCTGTTGGTTCCTTTACATTGCACTCACGCCAACAGCGCTGTGACTCACGCCTGGCCGAACCTCATCTAACGCACGTATTTTCCCCATAAGACGCATCCCAGCCTTGTGCTTCAGGACATGAGACAGCACTGCAGCATCTGGGGGCCATTTTAAGCAGCAAAGTCACCCAGAAACTACAACATTTCAAAAAACTGGCACTGTGAATAGACTGCGAAAAGGACACTTGTTTACGGAGTGAGAGCCTTGTTCACCCTCAGCTGGGAACATGTGCATTTGGTGACACAGCCGCGCTCTGCATGTTTGAGAATGACTATGAAAGCGCTGCAGGTACTGATTTTGGAGCTACAAATAAATGTTAGCCAATAGGCAAATTCACAGACACGGAATCCATAAATAACAAGGCTTGGCTGTGTGTGTATACATAGTGTAGTGTTGATAGTGTGTATACACAATACACATTGATATTTTGGGAGAGATTTTGAAGAAATCACCATGAAAGCCAGCGTATCTGTTTGGCCCTCTGGAAAGCGTGTGGTGAGGAGGAGTTCGGGGTACAAGTGTTTAAATTGGGGACATGGCCTGAGGAGATGAAAGAGAGGTGGGGACTGAGCAGGGAAAGCTCCACACCACAATGCATAACTGATAAGGTTTTGGCCAACAAGTCAGAGAACCCTAGAGCAAAGAGTGCCCCTTGCTTACAGCCAGAGGGCCTTGCTCAGGGATTATAGGGGGCTGGGAGTGGGGAGGCATCTCCAAAGGAGCACCGTGGATTTGCAACTCTTGTCTTTCTGGAAAGGATATGAGAGTCTTGCCCTCTCCCCCAGGGCTGACACAGTTGTAAACCAAACTTTTGACTTCAGTTGTACATATCAATTATTTTGCACCCACATTAGATTGAACCAAATGACACTGGCTCTTTTAAATTAAAAGTGGTCAAATGCTGGCAGCCTCTTAGGGTTCAATTCAGTGGAATCTTTTAAAGGTGCAATAATGCTGTTTGAAATGAGGAGAACGCCTGTGTTTTGCTTGCTGAGAGAAATCCACTATCTCTCATCCAGAAGATGATTAGACCCGTAATGGAAGCCAGTCAGCGGCATGAGGAATCATGGAGATGATTCTCACCTGGTTGATTGGATCAGACGTTCCTACCCCAAATGAGGGTGGAAAGGGAACCAAGAGATGAAGTGGATTGTTGGGTTTATGAGAGGACGGTGGTTGTCTGTCTGTAGTTAAGGTTGTTTAAACTCATTACCATGAGAATAAGCTTTTTCTGGACAACTCTTTCCTTTTCCTTCTGATTTTGAGAGTGCTGAAAACTCAAGTCCTGTATTTAAAAATTCCATCGTTGAAAACATGTTTCAAGGACAGATGACACACTTATGATTATAGCATCTGAAGTGATGGGAATATTAAATAACCTTTGGTTGAACATGTAACCATCAGGGCTCCACTTGGTCTTAAAACCAAACACACCCAGTTCTTATCGTTAAAGATATCACGCCTGTAATCCTAACACTTTGGAAAGCCGAGGCGGGGGGTTAACTTGAGTCCAGGGGCTCGAGACCAGCCTGGGCAACATGGTGAAACCTTGTCTCTACAAAAAATACAAAAATTAGCTGGGTGTGGTGTTGTGTGCCTGTAGTCCCAGCTACTAGGGAGGCTGAGGCAGGAGAATCACTTGAACCCAGGAGGTGGAGGTTGCAGTCAGGCAACATCCTGCCATTGCACTCCAGCCTGGGGGACACAGCCAGACTCCATCTCAAAAAAAAAAAAAAAAAAAAAAGACTTACACAGAGAAAGCCTGAAGCCCACAAGAGCAATTAGCAAAAGGAACCCTGACATAACAAATAGGGTGATGTCATTAGCAACCAGGTAGTTAAGCTCAGGGGATGTTATGTGTCATAAACTTGAAAGCTGCATTGGCCACGAGCAACACAAATGTAGGTGCTAATCACAGATAGTTGGTGGGCATTTCAAACTTTCTCTTCGTATCTATGGATACCCAAAACAGTGTGCTTCCATTTAGAAGGCTTCCATTGGGAGGCTGAGACAGGAGGATTGCTTGAGTCCAGGAGATCGAGATTAGCGTGTTCCTCCCTTCCTCCCTTCCTCCCTCTCTCTCTTTTTCCTCCCTCCCTCCCTCTCTCTCTTTTTCCTCCCTCCCTCCCTCCTTTCTTTCTTTTTTCTTTTCTTTCTCTCTCTCTCTCTCTCTGTCTCCCTCCCTCCCTCCCTCTCCCTCCCTCTCCCTCCCTCTCCCTCTCCCTTTCCCTCTCCCCCTCTCTCTCTCTCTCTCCCTCCCTCCTTCCCCTCCTTCCTCCTCCTCTCTTTCTTCTCTTTCTTTCTTTTGAGATGGGGTCTCGCTAAGTTTCCCAGGCTGGTCTGGAACTCCTGGGCTCCAGTGATCCTCCTGCTTCAGCCTCCCAAAGTGCTGGGATTACAAGCATGCATGAGCCACTGTGCCAGGCCTATTTTCCCTTTCCTGCTATTTCCTCCCAGCTAACGCGCTTTTAAAATTTGATACAAATTAATTTTTCTTTTTTTGTCTTTTGTTCAAATAATGATTTGATTTCTGTTCTCTGTCTGGGTCGCTTCAATAACGTGGATACCTACACATAGTTTTATCAGTGAAGGTCATTGACATAATCAGTGTGTTATGAGAACAAAGATAGGCCCTCATTTAAGCTGCTCCGTTACTCGTTTTATAAGTCAAAGAAGGAAGAGGACAGCGTCCTCTGTTTTCAGATGGCTGTTGAAGTGAGTCAGAGTGACGGTGAGCAGCATGCATTGAATTCTAGCTGGAAAGAGGGTTTTTAGGCCTGCCTTTGAGCTTGCCCTGAATGAATAAGGCTGGAAACCTATAGGCCCTGGAGAACATTAATGAGGAATCTGCTTTCCCTGACAGCTCCTTGATAAACGAAATGATGGATGTGCAGCATGCAGCCCTGAGCAAAGGCCTGGCAGCTCTGTGGCTGAGCCCTAGAGGGCTGAGCTGGGCCAGGGCTCCCAGCAGTTTGTTCAGGAGCACTGAGAGCCACAGCAGGTGCTGATCCAGCTCTTGCCTTCTTCGCAAGTATCTGACAAGTCTGCAGAGACCGCAGGAGCCTGGCTGCTCCTTGAGTTCACTGTCTTGGAGCAAGCCTGTAGGGGAATCACATGCCCCCCGACTCTAGTGCCCATTGGGGACAAGGAGGAGGGAGTTTCCCTGTTTGCAGTTAGGGTTTGCGTGCTGTCTGCGAGCTTGGTTTCCCCTTTGAGTTGCACAGTGCTGAGATCTGAGCCCAAGGCAGTTGGGACATTAATGATGAGACAGGAGGCTTTGCTGTGTTCCACATCTATCAGGCTGCTTTGCCCAGGGAGACGCCCCCCTTGCTTGGGGTCTTGGGCTTGGGTAGGGGTTCTGGAATGTCTCCCCTCCAGCAGGCTCTGCCTCCTTGGCTCCCTTGATGCAGAGAGCAGTGCAGTGGCTTTTTTGAGGAGCAGCCCCTGTGGAGGCGCTCATGGGTGACAGGCTGTGGCTGAATGGTGGACAGCCCTGGTCACTGACATTAACATGGTGCAATAGAGCCTTCTTACGTGTTCCTTGGTTCCCACTGCCCTTTCTCATGGTTGGGTGTCCTGATTGTCTGTGGCTAGACTATGCCAACGTGATCAGTGTCCTTCCCAGAACCCCTGAAAGAGGGTCATAGATTGAGATGTTTGTCACCACCCCTGTCCATTGCAGAGTCACATACATGCTAGAGACCCGCTCGCCCTTGATGCGACCTGAGGACCTCACCCGCTAGTCATTACGGGGAGGGGAAAGACAATCAAAAGATGAAAGAGAGTGCTGTCCCTGGTAATGGAAGTTACTCGTCATTGTACCAGTGGGCAGCCACATAGGGATAGGTCGGAGGAGAAAGGGTTTGAAAGAGTGAATAAAAAACGCTGATGTTTGTGAGGCCGAGAGAGGAACAGAACTATTACTGCTGGTCAAGGGGGCCATCCAATTAAAATGTTCGCATCCTGTTTCAGCCACAAGCTGGCCAAGATCATCACATAAAGGGACAAACGTTGACCCCAGAAAGAACGCATGGTCATCTTGAGTCAAGGCTGTTTGATTTGATGTCAGAATTCTTAAGAGCTGCTCTGGCTAGGTGCAGTGGCTCATGCCTGTAATCCCAGCACTTAGGGAGGCCGAGGCAGGTGGATCACCTGAGGTCAGGAGTTCGAGACCAGCTTGGCCAACATGGTGAAACCCCGTCTCTACTAAAAATACAAAAATTAGCCGGGCGTGGTGGCAGGCACCTGTAACCCCAGCTACTTGGGAAGCTGAGGCAGGAGAATCTCATTTGAACCTGGGAGATGGAGGTTGCAGTGAGCTGAGATCGGGCCGTTGCACTCCAGCCTGGGCAACAAGAGCAAAATCCTGTCTCCAAAAAAAAAAAAGAACTGCTCTTGGCTGGGTGCCGTGGCTCACACCTGTGATCCCAGTGCTTTGGGAGGCTGAGATGGGAGGATTGCTTGAGCCCAGGAGTTCAAGATTAGCATGGGCAACATAACAAGACCCCATCTCTTAAAAAAATTAGCCGGGCATGGTGGTGTATGCCTGTGGTCCCAGCAACATGGGAGGCTGAAGCAGGAGGATCACTTGAGCTCAGGAGTTGGAGGCTGCAGTGAGCCATGATGGCACCACTGCACTACAGCCTGGCCAGCAAAGGAAGACCCTGTCTCAAAAAAAAAAAAAGAAAGGAAAAAAAAGCATCCGGGTGCGGTGGCTCACACCTGTAATTCCAGCACTTTGGGAGGCCGAGGCGGGCAGATCACCTGAGGTCAGGAGTTCGAGCCCAGCCTGGCCAACATGATGAAACCCCGTCTCTACTAAAAATACAAAATATTAGCCGGGTGTGGTGGCGGGTGCCTGTAATTCCAGCTACTCGGGAGGCTGAGGCAGGAGAATGGCTCGAACCCAGGAGGCGGAGGATGCAGTGAGCCGAGATCATGCCACTACACTCCAGCCTGAGCAACAAGAGCAAGACTCCGTCTCAAACAAACAAAAAAAAAACTACTCTCCAAACAGAACCTGCACCTACCCAATTGTGGTGGGTGCCCCTCCTGGGGCTCCTGCAGTAGCGGTGGTGTGGGAATTGAGAATCTTTCAAGTGCTGTGAGGGAGCTGAGACACTGAGTGTGGCAGGGCCCTGTGCCCAGAGCATGCACAACCCATCCTAACATCTGCCAGGGAAGGTGGGGGATTTCTGTGCATTGCTTTTCAACCAGAAAGGTAATTTTGTTCCCCAGGGGACACTTGGCAATGTCTGGAGACAGTTTTGGTTGTCACACTGGGTTGAGGAGTGCTACTGTCATCTAATGGATGGAGAGCAGGGATACTGCTGAACATCCCACAGTGCACAGGGCGGCCTCACAACAACCAAGACCACCTGGCCTCAAATGTCAGTAGGGCTAACATCCAGAAGCTCTGCGAGTCTGTGGGAAGCCCTGGATGCCCCAATCCTCTTTCATTTTCTTCTCACCACGTAGGACAGTTTAGCTGGACAGTACACAGGACTGTTTCAAGGGGTCATGAGAGGAGACCTCATAGCATAAGGGTCAAGTACAAGGACTTTGCAGTCAGACTGACGTGGGTTTCAGTCCCCACCCATCCTAGTGGTGCGACCGAGAGCAAGTTGGGCATAGTAACATCTGTCTTGATTGACTTTGGAGTTTGACAGGCAATACATGCAAAGTTCTCTATTCCCATGTCACTCAGAGTGAGTGTGCAAAACATACTATTGTTGGCATCCATCGTCATAAGAGTCACTGTGAACATGGGTGAGCTTAGCACCTTGTGGCACTGGGCTGTGGTGAGGGACTCAGCTTGATGATTGAGTTTGGGCCTCAGTGAGATGGCAAAGCTATGCTTCTCTTGCTCCTTGGACCATGGTGACCTGTGAGGACCCCTGGGGGCTGCCTTCTCCACTGTTGCAGTTCAGGGAGCTAATGCCAAAGGCTACTGCAATGGTGGACTCTGGGGTCCCCCTGGTGACAAGGAAGGGACTTTGAGCTTTGGAATGCCCTGGGCCGAGTCTTGCCACCTGCAGGTTTGTGAACCTCATCATGCCTTGTTTTTAGCACAACAAAATGGGATAATACTGACTTTATTATTGACGTACTATTATGCTGTTTTCAGGTATGTGACACTGCTGCTATTTTACTGTTTCTTCCAGATTTCCGTGAGGGTGGAAGAAAATCATACCATATCAGATGCCTCGCAGAGCACCAGGCCCACCGTGAAAGGTACAGCAAATTTTACTTCCCTCTTCTTGCCTTGTTGGAAATTCTTTCCTGTGAGACTTCCTCCCCTCCGCCCTCCGCCCCTTCTCCCATAGCCTATAGCCTCCTCTGGGAGTTCCTTGGATAATTTTGTTGCCTTATAGCTTTGCAATTTCCAGTATGGTAGCCATGGGCCACATGTGGCTGTGGAGTGCTTTGAAATGTGGCCAGTCTAGATTGAGATGCCTTGTAGAAGTATAAAATACACACCGGATTTCAAAGACTTAGTTCAAAAAGAAAGAAAGCAAGATATCTTATTGATAATGTAATACAGTTTACATGTTGAAATGATCACTTGGATACGTGGAGTAAAATAGAATGTATTATTAAATGTAACTTCACCTGTTTTCTTTTGACATTTTTTTGTGGACCCAGAAAATTGATAGACAGGTGGATCTCCTTCACACTTACACACTTGTCTTGCTCAAGACCAGCCCTGCTTCCTCACTGGCTGCTCAGTCAAATGCCTCCTCCAGTTTAAGCTGTCCATCACGGGGCCACCCATTATGTGTCCATCTCATCTTCTCTGCTCAGTGCCTGTGCAGGCAGCTGGTGTTCCTGCTCCTCCCGCCCAGCTTTGCTTATGATGCTAGTCTTGAGTGCAGGCTGCTGAGCTTCTCGCCTTTCTTCCCATACATGTAGAACCTCTCCTCCAGAAACATGGGGTACTTACCAGCTGGCAAGGAGCAGAACTGGGGTTCACATTCATTTCTGCCTTGCTCCAAAGCCATGTCCCTAATAGACTACTCTCTCCAATTGCTTCATGGATGTAAACACATAGTAAGTTCCTAGAGGGCAGGGACCATTTTTATTTCTTTCATCTCTGCTGTTCAAGACCTTTCTAAAGCTTTTTTGAAAGAATTAAGATTTCTAGTCTCTTGCCCTTCCACTTGCTGCTATGTGAAGACACAGTGTTCCTCCCCTCTGCCCTCTGGATGCTACAGCGACAAGGTGCCATGTTGGAAGGAATCAGAGAACATCCCTCACCAAATAATCAATCCTGCTGGTGCCTTAATTGTGAACTTCTCAGCCTGCAGAACTCGCGAAGGTCATCACCATGTAGGCTGACTGATCTTGGACTTCCAAGTCTCCAGAACTCAAATCAGTGAATTTAAAAACATTTTACGGAGGGCGGGGCCAAGATGGCCAACTAGAAGCCACGGTGTTCGGAGGCTCCCATCAGAAAAGACCATAATAAGCGTGTGAATCCTTCATCAGCAACCAAGGTATCCGGGTTCTCTCATCAAAATTGACTAGAAGGCTGGCGTGACCCACAGAGAGAAGGAAGAACAGTGTGGTGTGGCGGCCCACCTGAGAGTCACATGGGGAAGGGGAACCTCCTCACCCCAGATAAGGCAGGCGGTGAGTGAGCGCGCTACCCAGCCGGGGAAACTGCTTTTCCACAGAACTGTGAAACCCACGGATTGGAAGATCCCACTTGTGAACCCATGCCACTGGGGCCTCACGTCCCAGCCCCGGAACACACAGATTCTTACAGCCTCTCAGCTGGAATCTGCTTAAGCTTACCAAACTCCTCGGGAAGGGGTGACCAGTACCAGCTGCAGCTGCCTGCTGTCTAAGCCCTTTGAACTCCCGCAGGGAGGGGTAGCAGCCAGCACTGTCACTGGCAACTGCCTAACATGTTAAGCTCCGTGGACAGGGGGAAGGGTGGCACCCATTTCTATAGCTACAAGCTACGCTTTTCCCCTGCTAGAGCCAGGGAGGCTGGACAGCTTGGTCCCAAGACTTGTCCCCACAGCCCAACACACTGGCTGTGGCAGTCTGCGGCTAGAGTGCCTCTTCAGGCCCAATCCCGACCCATCCTTTCTTAGTTGGGGTGTGTGTGGGGGGGCTTCCCTGCAGGATCTCCAATAACTCCAGCCAGAGGCTAAGGGACAGAATTCGGATCTCCTGGACCTCAGCCCATAGGGGAGGGGTGGCCACAGTCTCTGCTGACCAGCAGACTTAGCTTTTCCTCCTGGTAGTTCCAAGGAATCTGGACGGCCCAGACGAGTGGGTTTCCCCCAAGCAAAACACACCCTCTCCACCAAGAGACAGAGTGCTCCATTAAACAGGTCCTGCTCCCTGTGCCACCCAACTGGGTGGTGAGAGCCTTCAACAGGGCTTGTCAGATACCCTATACAGGAACGATCCTACTGGCATCAGGTTGGTGCCCCTTGAGGTCAGAGGTCCCAGAAGAAGGAGTAGGCACCCATCTTTGCTGCTCTCCAGCATCCTTGAATGACATCTTCAGGCATGGGAGTGAATCAGATGTGAATAAGGCCTGAAGGTGAACCACCAGCAAACTGCAGCAGCCCTACAGAAGAGAGACTGGACTACTGAAAGAAAAACAAGCAGAAAGTGACAACAACAGCATCAACAACAACAATCAAATAAAAGGTCCCCACAAAAATCTCATCCAAGGGCAGCAGCCTCAAAGACTGAAACTAGACAAACTTACGAAGATGAGAAAGAATCAGTGAAAAAATGCTGAAAACCCAAAAGGCCAGAGTACCTCTTCTCCTCCAAATTATTACAACGTCTCTCCATCAAGGGCACAGAACTGGACGGAGGATCAGATGGATGAATTGACAGAAGTAGGCTTCAGAAGATGGGTTATAAAAAACTACAATGAGGTAAAGGAGCATGTTCTAACCTAATTCAAAGAAGCTAAGAACCTTGATAAAAGGTTAGAGGAATTGCTAACTAGAATAACCAGTTTAGAGAGGAACATAAGCAACCTGATGGAGCTGAAAAACACAGCACGAGAACTTTGTGAAGCACACACAAGTATCTTGAAGCATAAACAAGTATCAACAGCTGAATCGACCAAGCGGGAGAAAGGATATCAGAGTTTGAAGACCACCTTACTGAAATAAGACATGCAGACAAGAATAGAGAAAAAAGAATGAACAAAGCCTACCAGAAATATGGGACCTCATAAAAAGACTGAACCTATGATTGAGTGGAGTACCAGAAGGAGATAGGGAGAATGGAAACAAGCTGGAAAACACACTTCAGGATATTATCCAGGAGAACTTCCCCAAACTACCAAGACAGGCCAACCTGCAAATTCAGGAAATGCTGGGAACACCATTAAGATACCCTATGAGACGATGAACCCCAAGACACATAATCATCAGATTCTCGAAGGTCAAAAGAAGGATAAAACTAAGGGCAGCCAAAGAGAAAGGCTAGGTCACCTACAAAGGGAAGCCCATCAGACTGACAATGGACTTCTCAGCAGAAACTCTACAAGCCAGAAGAGATTGGGGGCCAATATTCAACATTCTTAAAGAAAAGAATTTTCAACCCATAATTTTATATCCAGCCAAACTAAGCTTCCTATAAAATCCTTTCCAGACAAGCAAATGCTGAGGGATTTTGTTACCACCAGGCCTGCCCTGCAGTGTCTCCTGAAAGAAGCACTAAATATGGTAAGGAAAAACTGGTACTAGCCACTGCAAAAACACATGAAAATATAAAGACCAATGACACTACAAAGGAACTGCATCAACTAATGTACAAAATAACCAAATAGCATCATGATGACAGGATCAAATTCACACATAACGATATTAACCTTAAATGTAAATGGGCTAAATGCCCCAATTAAAAGATACAGACTAGCAAATTGGATAAGGAGTCAAGACTCATCGGTGTGCTGTATTCAGGAGACCCATCTTACATGCAAAGACACACACAGGCTCAAAATAAAGGGATGGAGGAAAATTCACCAAGCAAATGGAAAGCAAAAAAAAAAAAAAAAAGCAGGGGTTGCAATCCTAGTCTCTGACAAAACAGACTTTAAACCAACAAAAATAAAAATAAAAACAGACAAAGAAGGGCATTACATAATGGTAAAGGGAACAATTCAACAAGAAGAACTAACTATTCTAAATATATATATATATGCACCCAATACAGGAGCACCCAGATTCATAAAATAAGTTCTTAGAGACTTAGACTCCCACACAATAATAGGGGGAGACTTTAACACCCCACTGTCAGTATTAGACAGGTCAGTGAGACAGAAGATTAACAAGGATATTCAGGACTCGAACTCAGATCTGGATCAAGTAGACTTAGTAGAAGTCTACAGAACTCTCTACCCCAAATCAACAGAATATACATTCTTCTCAGTGCCACATGGCACTTATTCTAAAATCAACCACACAATTGGAAGTAAAACACTCCTCAGCAAATGCAAAAGAACCGAAATCATGACAGACAGTCTCTCAGACCACAGTGCAATCACGTTAGAACTCAGGATTAAGAAACTCATTCAAAACCACATAATTTCATGGAAATTGAACAACCTGCTCCTGAATGACTCCTGGGTAAATAATGACATTAAGGCAGAAATCTAGTAGTTCTTTGAAACCAATGAGAACAAAGAGATAATGTACCAGAATTTCTGGGACACAGCTAAAGCAGTGTTAATAGGGAAATTTATAGCACTAAATGCCCACATCAGAAAGCTAGAAAGATCTCAAATCAACACCCTAGCATCACAATTAAAAGAGCTAGAGAGGCAAGAGCAAACTAATCCAAAAGCTAGCGAAAGGTAAGAAATAACTAAGATCAGAGAAGAATCGAAGGAGATAGAGACACAAAAAAACCCTCCAAAAAATCATTGAATCCAGGAGCTGGTTTTTTGAAAAAATTAACAAAATAGATAGACTGCTAGCTAGACTAATAAGAGAGAGAAGAATCAAATAGACAATAAAAAACGATAAAGGGGATATTACCACTGACCCTACGGAAATACAAACTACTATCAGAGAATACTATAAACACCTCTATGCAAATAAACTAGAAAATCTAGAAGAAATGAGTAAATTCCTGCATGCATACACCCTACCAAGACTAAACCAGGAAGAAGTTGAATCCCTGAATAGACCAATAAGCTCTGAAATTGAGGCAGTAATTAATAGCCTAGCAACCAAAAAAAGCCCAGGACCAAATGGATTCGCAGCTGAATTCTACCAGAAATACAGAGGAGCTGGTACCACTCCTTTAGAAACTATTCCAAACATTTGAAAAGGAAGAACTCCCTAACTCATTTTATGAAGCCAGCATCATCCCAATACCAAAACCTGGAAGAGACACAGCCAATATCATACTGAATGGGCAAAAGCTGGAAGCATTCCCTTTGAAAACTGGTACAAAACAAGGATGCCCTCTCTCACCACTCCTATTCAACATAGTATTGGAAGTTCTGGCCAGGGCAGTCAGGCAAGAGAAAGAAAGAAGGGGTATTCAAATAGGAAGAGTGGAAGTCAAGTTGTCTCTGTTTGCAGATGACGTGATTTTGTATTTAGAAAACCCTATCATCTCAGCCCAAAAACTTCTTGAACTGACAAGCAACTTCAGTGATGTCTCAGGATACAAAATCAATGTGCAAAAATCACAAGCATTCCTTTACACCAACAGTAGGCAAGCAGAGAGACAAATCATGAGTGAACTCCCATTGACAATTACCACAAAGAGAATAAAATACCTAGGAATACAAGTAACAAGGGATGTGAAGGACCTCTTCAAGGAGGACTACAAATCACTGCTCAAGGAAATAAGAGAGGACACAAACAAATGGAAAAACATTCCATGCTCATGGATAGGAAGAATCAGTATCATGAAAAGGGCCATATTGCCCAAAGTAATTTATAGATTCAGTGCTGTTCCCATTAAACTACCATTGCCATTCTTCACAGAATTAGAAAAACCTATTTTAAATATCATATGGAATCAAAGAAGATCCCGTGTAGCTAAGACAATCCTAAGCAAAAAGAACAAAGCTGGAGGCATCATGCTACCTGACTTCAAACTATACTACAAGGTTACAGTAACAAAAACAGCATGGTATGGGTACCAAAACAGACATACAAACCAGTGGACCAGGACAGAGACCTCAGAAATAACACCATACATCTGTAACCATCTGATCTTTGACAAATCTGCCAAAAACAAGCAATGGGGAAAGGATCTTATTCAGTAAATGGTGCTGGGAAAACTGGCTAGCCATATGCTGAAAACTGAAACTGGACCCCTTCTTTACACCTTATACAAAAATTAACTCAAGATAGATTAAAGACTTAAATGTAAAACCCAAAACCATAAAAAGCCTAGAAGATAACCTAAGCAATACCATTCATGACATAGGCATGGGCTAAGAGTTCATGACTAAAACAGCAAAAACAATTGCAACAAAAGCCAAAATTGACAAATGGGATCTAATTCAACTAAAGAGCTTCTGCACAGTAAAAGAGACTATGATCAGAGTGAACAGGCAACCTACAGAGTGGGAGAAAACTTCTGCAATCTACCCATCTGACAAAGGTCTAATATCCAGAATTTGCAAGGAACTTAAACATATTTACAAGAAAAAAAAACCCATCAAAAAGTGGGCAAAGGATATGAACAGACACATCTCAAAAGAAGACATTTACACAGCTAACAAGCATGGTAAAAAGCTCAACATCACTGATCATCAGAGAAATGCAAATCAAAACCTCAATGAGATACCATCTCATGCCAGTCAGAATGGCGATTATTGAAAAGTCAGGAAACAATAGATGCTGGCAAGGCTGTGGGGAAATAGGAACGCTTTTACACTGTTGGTGGGAATGTAAATTAGTTCAACCATTGTGGAAGACAGTATGGCGATTGCTCAAGGATCCAGAACCAGAAATACCATTTGACCCAGTAATCCCATTTCTGGATATATACCCAAAGGAATATAAATCATTCTGCTATAAAGATGCATGCACGTGTATGTTTCTTACAGCACTATTTACAATAGCAAAGACATGGAACCAACCCAAATGCCCATCAGTGATAGACTGGATAAAGAAAATGTGGCACATATGCACCATGGAATACTATGCAGCCATAAAAAGGAATGAGATCATGTCCTTTGCAGGGACATGGATGAAGCTGGAAGCCATCATCCTCAGCAAACTAGCACAGAAACAGAAAAGCAAACACCGCATGTTCTCACTCATAAGGGGGAGTTGAACATTGAGAACACATAGACAGAGAGAGGGGAACAACACACACCAGGGCCTGTTGGGGAGTGGGGATGAGGGGAGGGAACTATGAGGGTCAGTAGGGATGGTGCTACTAATTAGGTAGTAGAGTGCTGCACCACCCTACTAATTAGGGTGGTGTAGCAAACCACCATGACATACATATACCTATATAACTAACCTGCACGTTCTGCACGTGTATCCTGTTTTTTTTTTTTTTTTTTTTTTTGAAAGAAAAAAAAAAAAGCCGGGCGTGGTGGCTGACGCCTGTAATCCCAGCACTTTGGGAGGCCAAGGCAGACGGATCACGAGGTCAGGAGATCGAAACCATCCTGGCTAACACGGTGAAACCCCGTCTCTACTAAAAAAAAATACAAAAAATTAGCCGGGCGTGGTGGCGGGCGCCTGTAGTCCCAGCTACTTGGGAGGCTGAGGCAGGAGAATGGCGTGAACCCGGGAGGCGGAGGTTGCAGTGAGCTGAGGCGACAAAGCAAGACTCCGTCTCAAAAAAAAAAAAAGAAAAAAAAAAGATTTCTAGTACATTGCCTGAAAGAACGCTTGGATGAAGTCAGACACATGGGTAGTATGAGACCCCAGATAGCATCATTTTGTATGTATAGAATCGCTTTTTTTTTTTTTTTGGAGTCAGGGTCTCACTCTGTCACCCAGGCTAGAGTGTAGTTATGTGATCATGGCTCACTGGAGCCTTGATCTCCTGGGCTCAAGTGATCCTCTTGCCTCAACCTCCCGAGTAGCTGGGACTACAGGCACACGCCACCACACCTGGCTAATTTTTGTATTTTTTGTAGAGATGGGGTTTTACCATGTTGCCCAGGCTGGTGTCGAACTCTTGGGCTCACGCGATCGGCCCACCTCGGCCTTTCAAAGTGCTGGGTTTACAGGTATGAGCCACTGTGCCTGGTCTAGAATTGCTTTTAGTGGATGATTTTTTGCTGTCACTGTTAATGGCGTGCATTTTCTGAGTTATCAGAGATGGCCCTGCATGCTGCGAGTCTGTGTCGACTGTACTGTTGGCTGCGTGTGTGGAGGGCAGGAAAGTGCCGTCCTTGCTGTAACTTGTGTTATGAATGATACGGACACTGTGAGTTGCTTCTAGAGAGCTACACCCTCACTTCTGTGTCAGCAAATGAAGGCCCAGGAACTGACAGCGTTCCCTCTAGCTTTAATTGCGGTATAATCACCACACCCTAACATCTCTTGTTTTACTTTTGGCAACATCTAGAGTTTGGTTGTCACAGCTGACGGGGTGGGGGTGCTACTGGCATTGGGTGGGTAGAGGCCAGGGATGCTGCTGGGCATCCTACACTGCCCAGGACAGCCCCCCACAAATTATCCAGCCCTAAATGTCTACAGTGCCACAGGTAAGAAATCCTGGACCGTAGTGTAGACAGATTTGACTGGAGTGGAGAAATTGTATCCTGGGGTAAGTGGGATTTGGATTGCAGTTAGTGCGGAGCTTGTGTGTGTGGAACGCCTTGGACACTGGACTAATCCAAGAAGTTGGATGGGGAGGAGGGGGGCTTTTTCTTTAGGTCCTGGAAACCATTAAAAACCTTTGAACAGGTGCTTTAGAAAGACAAAACTGGCATCTGTCTGAAGGATGGATTACAACAGGCACCAGCAGACTGTGGCCCACGGGGCTGTGTCCAGACTTGGCACACAACCACGCCCATTCATTCATGGGTTGTCTCTGGCTGCTGTGATGGTTAACTTTATGTGTCAACTTGGCTAGGCCGTGGTATTCCAATATTTGGTCAGGTACTTAGGAATGTTGTTGTGAAGGTATTTTTTAGATGAAAGAAACACATCAGTAGACTTTGAGTAAGGCAGATGACCTCCATAATGTGGGTGGACCTCATCCAATCAGTTGAAGGCCTTAGAAAAAGACTGAGGTCCGCCAAAGAGGAGGGAATTCTACCAGTACCCTGCCTTTGGATTTGAGACTGTGACGTCTGCGCTTCCCTGGGTCTCTGGCCTGCTCTGGAAAGGTTGGGCTTGCCGGCCTCCACAATTGTGTGAACCAGTTCCTTAGAATCTGTCCATCTGTCCATCTGTCCGTCCATCCATCCATCCATCCATCCACGCACGCACACATAAACAAACCGTATTGGCACTGTTTCTCTGGACAGCCCTGACTAACATCATTGCTTTCTTGCCACAGCAGCCAAGTTGAATACGTACTTGTAAGTACAGGGATTGTGTGGCCCACAAAGTAGAAAATATTTACTCTCTGGCCCTTTACAGAAAAAAGGCCAAGCATTGGATTTGGTAAGTGAAGTCCTTCCATGAAGTCCTTCCATGGAACTGAGAAGTGCTGAGTCAGTACTCATGGGAGTTAAAACAGAGAAACTGTAAAAGCCAAGAGGGCTCAGGATGGTGATAATCACGCTCTTTCATTCTTTTCCCCTCTGCACATTTGACCCGCCGGCATGCAGGAGATTTAACCTCTCTAATCCAGAATGTGTTTTAGGGAATGGCTTGCCTGGCTTGTGGGTTGAAATGTTCTCTCCTCAGATGTGGCGCCTGCAATATCAGCTCACCTGATGACAAGAAGTGGAAGCCATGTGACCACCTGAGACGCAAGTTAATTAGGGTTTATCAGAAAGACAACCTGAACCCCTGTGGGATGTGCTGTGGGTGAAGATAAGACACCAGTATTCTATGATTCCAAATAGAAGATTTTAAAAATTCTACCCCTGGAGGATGGGTTGGCATTTGTCTTCCAAACATAGCTTAAATACGTTTTATTTCTGTCCGTTTTGTACACATTTTAATCATTTTCCAGCTCACAGTTACAGTTGGTACTTCTCAATTCTCAGTGAATTATGTAGTGAAATTGTTTGCAACATCATACGTTGGAAATGACATTGGCAATTAAAGTTTTGGTCCAAGTTTAATAGTGAAGACTATTTGAAAGGCCAAAACCGATGGATGCTTTTGAGATAAAATAGACATTTGGGAAGAAAATGAGGGCAGGTTGTCTACTTCTTAACATTTATCTGTTTTTTTTTTTTTCTTTTTTGAGAGGGTCTTGCTCTGTTGCCTGGGTTGGCATGGGGTGGCGCGATCTCAGGTCACTGCAGCCTCAACCTCTGGGGCTCAAGTGATTCTCCCACCTCAGCCTCCCAAGTAGTTGGGATTACAGACACATGCCACCGCTCCCAGCTAGTTTTGTTTATTTTTTTGTAGAGATGGGGTCTCCCTATGTTGCCCAGGCTTGTCTTTAACTCCTGGTCTCAAGTGATCCTCCTGCCTCAGCCTCCCAAAGTGTTGGGATTACAGACATGAGCCACCTTGGATTACAGGCATGAGCCACCACACCTGGCCTTAACATTTATCTTGATGACAGTGAAATCGTTGATGTGTGCCAAGGGGGTTCCTTTTTCTAAATGGAAACTCACTGTTTTGGGTATCCATGAATTCATCATAGATACGAAGAGAAAGTTTGAAATGCCCACCAGCTGCCTGTGGTAGCACCTACATGTGTGTTACTCATGACCAATGGAGCTTTCAAGTTTATGACACGTAGCACCCCCTGAGCTTAGCTACCTGGTTGCTAATGTCTTTGGACATCACTGTATTTGTTATGTCAGTGTTCCTTTTGCTAATTGCTCTTGTGGGCTTTCAGGCTTTCTCTGTGTAAGTTTTTTTTTTTTTTTTTGGGAGATGGAGTCTCCGTCGCCCAGGCTGGAGTGCAGTGGCATGATCCACTGCAACCTCCGCCTCCCGGGTTCAAGTGTTTCTCCTGCCTCAGCATCCCTAGTAGCTGGGACTACAGGCGTGTGCCACCACGCCTGGCTAATTTTTTGTGGTTTTAGTAGAGATGGGGTTTCACCATGTTGGCCAGGCTGGTCTTGAACTCCTGACCTCAGGTGATCCTCCCGCCTCAGCCTCCCAAAGTGCTGGGATTACAGGCATGAGCCACCGCATCCGGCCAGTGTAAGTCTTTTGAAACACAGACACCTAGTGCCTTTCCCGTGAGTCTTTCAGGGAAAGATTGAGTTCCGTGTCAGGTTGGAGTTGCTGATCAAGCGACTAGACGGCTTCCTAGCCCCCTTTATTTGAAAAACCAGCGTGGTCTTCGCTTTTCCCTTGAGCCTACAACCACAGGGTGCCTGTTCATGTGTTTCCAGGACCTTATGCGGCTCCTTTCCTCTGCTTATTCCGAGAACCGAGCCTTGGGATTGTGCATTTTGAATACAAATGAAGGTGCCTGGAGGAAGTCCCCAGAGTCTCGGCACAGTTGAGGAAACAAACGAAGCATGCTACACGTGCAGGAAGATCCCTCATTAATTCCTATGATGACCTCTCTGCTTTTTTATTTTTTAAGTTAAAAGGAGTCAATGCTTTGGGTTTTGTTAGACTGGACAAGGTAGCAAGTCATATTAAACGAACCCAGGTTGTTGCTTGAGTTTTCGTTGAACTTAGACTCTACTGACGAGTATAGTCAAGCAGAAATTCCCCTCACGAGGTGGCCTGATGGTGCACTCCAGTGGGGGGTGCAGAGGATTTGGAGGGATCTGCTTCCCGACTGGGGCAAGTTAACCTCTTTCTGCCTTAGTTACCTCTTTGCACGTCCTAAGAGCACCTGCTTATCAGATCCTTGGGAGGATTCACTGAATTCGTCCACTTGGAATCCACATGGAAGGCTGCCTGGCATGTAGGAGGTACCCGGTAAATTTTAGACTCCTGTTATTTTTGCCAGTTGGATTCAATAGATGTTTGTTCCCTGGACTAGTGTTTCTCACCTGGGGGTGATCTGCACCTAGGGGACATTTGACAAAGTCTGGAGACATTTTGGGTTGTCACAACTTGGGGAGGGAGTGTTACTGGCATCCAGTGAATAGAAACCAGGTGTATTAGTTTTTTGTTGCTGTAAAGGAATACCTGAGACTGGGTAATTTAGAGATTTATTTGGCACATAGTTCTACAGGCTGTACAGGCGTGGTGCCGGCATCTGCTTGGTTTCTTGGGAGGCCTCAGAGCTTTTGCTCATAGCAGAAGGCAAAGGGAGAGCAGGTGTCTCACATGGCAAGAGAGGGAGCAAGAGACAGAGGGAAGGCTAGGCTCTTTTAAACAATCAGCTCTTGCATAAACTGAGGGAATTCACTCAGTACCAGGGGGAGGGCACCAAGCCATGGTTCCTCCATGAACCAAACACGTCCCACCAGGCCCCATCTCCAGCAGTGAGGATTACCCCACTACATTTCACTGTGAGATTTGGAAAGGGCAGACATCCAAACTGTGTCACCAAAGATGCTGCTAAGTATCCTACAGTGCACAGAGCAGCCCCCATAACAGGGTTACCTGGCCCCAGAGTGTCAGTAGTGTTGAAGTTAGGCTACACTGTAGTTCACTTGCTTATTGTGTGTAGGAAGACCAGAGGCCAGTTACCTGGCAATAACAACAACAACAACAAAACCCCCTCAAACCCAAAACAAAAAAACCCCACATGACACTGTGACTTTTTTTTTTTAATTTGCAGGAGATTGAGTCTTAATCCAATAGAAGACCTTTATTTCCTTGCTGGTTACAGAGAGGTATTTCCTGGTTCATTGCCTGTGTTTGTTGCACTTAGTTTTTATTGACCTTTCTAGGGTTCATGTGTGTCCCTTGGGTTTGCCATGTTTTATTCTCCAAAGCCCCAGGAGGGTTCCCCAGTAACAGAGACTGTGTTAGATTTTTAACATTTTCTTTTACTTTTTGTTTTAAATGATTTCTTTTGATTAATTACACACTCACACTGCGTTGCAAACATAGTGCTGTCAGATCCCAGTACTGTGTCCTTTACTGGCTTTCCCCAAGGGTAGTGGCATCTCACAGGATCATAGAGCAGGAAAACCCAGGAAATCCACGTTGGTGCAACACAGTTACCTAGCCTTGGAGCCCTTACTTGGATTTCACCCTTTTTGCGTGTACTCATTTGTAAGTTGCTTGTTAAAGATGAGAGTCAGTAATATATTTCCAAATGTCAACAGAACATAAATTGAGCAGAAGAGTTTAGAATGAGATGGAGGATTGAGCAGAAGAGCTCATAGCGAGCCAGGGCTAACAACCTGGCGAGGAGCTCCTTGACTTTCTTGGAGGCCGAGGTGGGAGCGTTGGTGACAACCCCCAGGAAGGCAGATGTTATCAGGAGTTAAAATGTGATGTGTGTACTGCTCATGTGCGTATGGGGTGTGCTCCTTTTGTTTTTGATGCTGCAATGAGACAAATCATTTCCCTTTTAAGCTCCAGGCAGACTGATGGAGGGGGGAAAAATAACACCCAACTTACTGCAACCTGAAATCCTTTGCCTTGGATCCACTTACTAAGTTCCTATAGTCCTTATTTTATAAACTGATAAAACAACTTTTCTCCCTCAAGTGACGATCATCTTGTGTTTTCCATTAATTAATGCCATATATACCTCCCTTTGGAATTCCTTCTTCTGATCTGCTTGGCCTGTTTGCCAGTTAGTCACCTTACTAGGAGAATCAAAATGTAAACTCATAATAGACAGGAACCCAACATCATCAGCACAGGATGTGGCAGAATGATTTTTCTTTCCCACCTCTTGCTGAGAAGGCGATGAGATTGGAAATGGCAAACACCCCAGAGTTCTGTAACTCTGAGTGTGGAGGAGGAGGTGGCAGCCCTTGACCTCAGTAGCGGAGCCAGATCATCAAACATCCCCGTCCAGGAATCTGGACATGCACTGGTCAAGAATTCAGCGCAATTTCCTTTGGTCTGGGGATTGGGAAGCTCTTTTTGTGAGTGAGGCGTGGAGTGAAATTGCAGAAGCCTGCGTGACTTGTAGAAACCGAAGCCAGGCTCGTTTACTGCCTTGCACAAGGGAGATATGATAAGACTGAGAATTTATTTGTGAGTGTCGTCGATGCCAAGGAGCCTGTCCAACATTTATAGAGGCTTTTTGGCTAAACGAAAAAGAGTTTGATCTGTCTGTGGAGACAGAAAGTAGATGAGTGGTTTCCTAGGACTGGGGCTTTAGGCGGGTAAGAGGTTGTCACTGCTAAAGGGTACAGGGTTAATGGAAATTCTTGAAATTGATTGTGCTGATGGTGCTGCACAACTCTGCAGGTACTGAAAGTTGTTGAGTTGTACTCGAAATGGGTCCATTGTATGGCATGTGTTTTATATCTCAATAAACCTGTCAAAAAAGGGTTCAGGACCACTGTTTTTGTACATGTCCTCAAAATACTTCCTGTAATCTAGTGTGGTCACAGCCAGTTCATGTGCACGGACATAGTGTCAGTGTCATTGTGGAGATAGCAGTTTCAGATTCACTGGTTCCAGAAAGTGTGTCCCTGCCTGTTATCTCCGTGTTGCCACAATTAGGAACCAAGGGTCCATGACGAGCAGTGAAACCATGGTTGATATCAGAGGAAGTGGGGTGGTGTCATCTCTTTTGTATTTTTCTCTTTTCTCTCCCCCGCCGCCTTTGCCCGCTTCCTTCTCCAAAATAAAACAAAAGAGAGAAAGCAAGAGATAAGTGGCTGAGCTGAATGTGCTCCAGCCCTTTAGAAGAGGGGAGTACACATACCAGAGGGAAGATAAGCGAAAATGCAGCCTTTCTCAAGGGCCAGCACAGATAGAGATAAAGAGAGAGCCACAGGCACACTGGCCAAGCATCAGCTCCTCAAGCATCCATCTCACTGTTCAGGGTGGGGAAATACTTGATACCTCAAGTCCTCTTTATCATCGCTGATGAAAACTGACATAGGTGATTTCCTTTCGGAGCATTTAGGGAGAATGCAAGGGAAATTGACAACACGCTTGGTGCAATTGGGTAACCAGTCTTTGTGTTGCCCTCCAATGACTCTTGCTTGGAAATGATTGGAAGCCCATCGTTTTAAGTCATTGGAACGACTGTCCCCTTCATAAAGCATGATGTAGCAAAATGAAAAGCATACTGCTGGTTAAAAGTGTTTTTCAAAAAAAGCTTACCACATTGAGGAGGTCATTTCATATTTCCTGATATTCAGCAGTTTTGCTGTGAGCTTTGTAGAGTTGGCCTGGTGCTTAGTTCAAATAAGAAAGGAATTACTGAAATTGCACATTAAGTTAAAAAAAAAATCAGAGTTTTGGGTCCTGAGACATGTTATCTAAACATGTGTCTTGCTATTTTGTTACAGCACAAAGTAGGAATTGTAAAACATCTTCATAATGAACTGAATACTATACAGTCTCTGGGAGAGCAGAAGAAACGTGGTAGGAAGGAACCACCCAGGGTGGGTAATGACAGACTAGAGATAGTCAGATAGGGCCGGAGACAAGGCCAGGAAAGGCGAGAGGAAGAGCCTGCAGGAACGAGTTTCTTGCACGTTTGAGAGCTGGACCTGCCAAGAGGGTAAGGCCAATATCTGTGTGTGTTCTTTGAGGAAATCCGAGTAGCCTGCCCTGCCTTTGACCCTCTGCTCTTTGAACTGTGGATTCCTTCCCATACACCTGTGTGTTCTCAGTGCCGTGGTCAGATCCCCAAACAGACACCAAACCCCGATCTCCGAGGCCCAGGCAGGAATGTAACCCAGCCCCAAGGGGAGATAAAGACAGAAAGAATCAGTATTATAGCAGGGACCTTTTTCAGGAATCTGCCTTCTGCAGGGCAGTGCCCTAGGTGCACTCAAGCCAGCATAGCAAATCCACATCACTAGAAAGACTCTTTCCGTTTTATAACTTGGGAAACTAAGGCCAAGGCAGTGACAAATGCCAGGTCCCCAAACTCTGAACTGCAGATCTGCGAGCTGAATGGTGGCAGGTGGGCCAGTGTGATTTTAAAGCCGTGTGCTTTTCAGGGCACCCCGGTGCTTCTCCAAATTCCAGAAGGGTTTCCTTGATAATTCATAGCACCACTCAGTCAGGATTCTGCAGGACAGTGCCCTGGGGAGTGCATGAGTGGATGGTTCTGTGGGTAGAAGCCACGAGCTGAAGATAGTTTTACATGTTTAAAGAGTAAAGAGACTGGGAGCGGCGGCTCATGCCTGTAATCCCAACACTTTGGGAGGCTGAAGTGGGAGGATTACTTGAGCCCAAGGAGTTCAAGACCAGCCTAGGCAACATAGCAAGACCTCTCTAAAAATAAATAAAATAAAAGCCAGGCATGTTGGCAGTGCTCCTGTAGCCCCAGCTATGTGGGAGGATTGCTTGAGCCCAGGAGTTCGAGGCTGCAGTGAGCCATGTTCATGCCATGTTCATGCCACCGCACTCCAGCCTGGGCAACAGAGCCAGATCCTGTCTCGAAAAAAAAGCAGTACGTTGTTGATAAATGGAAATGATGTGACATTCAGATAAAGTTTTACTGGAGCTCCGCCATGCCCATTCATGGACATATTTTCTATGGTTGCTTTTTCACTACAAGGGGTGTTGCAACCATGGCAACAGACACTGTCTGTCTTGCGAAGCCTAAGATATTTGCTCTCTGGTCCTCTGCAGAACTAGCGTGTAGTTCTGAGTGCTTGAAGGCACGTACCACCTTGGTGGTGTGACTTGGACTTTCACCTCTCCTGATCCCTTCTTCATTTCCACCCTATTCTCGTCTTGCCTTGCTTGCAGAAGCCTGGTATTTCACAATTCGAGAGTCACTTACTTAATGTGAAGTCTTGTCCCAGTTAAAGTGCCAATAGTCCTGGGAGAGGTAATACATTAAACCTTATCAGTTATTTATACCTCAGGATTGGAAGGGATTGTTGCTGGCTTTGTCCTATAACAGCTGCAACCAGAGGACAGAGCCCAAGGGCTGTTGCATGAAATGAGGGAGGTGTGGGTCACCTCTGTGCAGGGCATGAGAAGAGAGGAGGCTGGGTCATCTGCAAGATGACCTTTGTTCATGGCCTTTTTCTGTATCCTCCTCAGTCACCCAGAAATTGGGGTTGTTGGTGACAGTCTTTTGGGAATTGGTGTTAGCTTCGGAGAGCCACTCAGCCTGAAGACCCTCCTTACCCCGTTATCATAGAACCAGAGTGGTGGCCACACACGCAGACTGTCCATGCTGACGTGTAAGGCAGGGCCCATGGGTAGGAGGTGGTGGAGCTGGGATTTTACATGGACAGGCTTCTGCTCCCCTGGTGCTTAGCTACATTCTAGTGCCTTCTGTGCAGTGCTAGCTTAACATACATATGAAGTGTGCTGACACATTTCCTGCCTTTGCGTTCACTATTTTAGATGGTTGTGTCTCCTTGAGTCTGGACTAGGGAGATAACACGTGAAGGAGATGCCGTGTGGTTTCTGTCTTGTCCATGGTACATGGAACACATTCCCCTCAGTAACATTGTGGTTGAGACATGGAATGCGACAATGTACAGTTGCCACCATATGGTATACTTCATATACATACACATATATATTTGTTTAGTTTATTTTAATTTTTTTAGAGACAGAGTCTTGCTGTGGTGCCTAGGCTGGAGTACAGTGGTGCAGTCGTAGCTCACTGCAGCCTCGAACTCCTGGGCTCAGCGATCCTCCCACTGCATTGTCCCAAAGTGCTTGGATTATAGGTGTAAGCCACTGGGCCCAGCCTACTTGTATATTTTTCATGGCAAATGTACATTTCAGTTACATTGTGGGCTTTAAAAAGCCTTTCCAGGCTAGTTGGGAATTTGACCCTGTTCTTTACAGCATAGTTTCTAGGAGAAAAACATTTCTGAGGAAGTAACAAAAGAAGACTTGGGCTGTATCCCGTTTGTAATTTAGAGAGCACTGTCATTTGAAAATTTCTTCTCTCAACATGTTTTCTTTTTGAGACATGAAGTAGGCAGGCAGGATCTTTTTTACAGTGGCTCCGGTGTCTTTGGGAAGCGGCCTCCTTGGTTTGCCTTTGCGCATTTTCTTTCTTGACTTCTCCAGGCATTCAGCTGCAGGCATGTACCTCTGCTGCTGGGGGAGTGGCAAGGAGAGGGGGTTGGAGGAACGGGGATAAAAATTAGCTAGAATTCAAAAGCGGCAGTGACAGCCCAGATGATTTTTCATGCTAACCTACTTTAAAAGCTGCCAGAATAATTGTGGAGTGGGAAATCTCTCATTTCTCCTGTCCTACTCTGACAAGATCTAAAAATAACTTGGAAGAGATGGGCATGTGGCCCTTGGATCTCCTTGGCCTGGAGTATTTCTTGGTAGGAGCAGAGCTTACAAGAAGGTGTTCTTCAATGAATGTTCTGGCAGTTGGAGTTGTGGGTGGGGCTGATTACTGTAATCTTCCTTCGTCATTGAACGATTTCATCTGCCCCTGGTTTCCATTACCTGCTGCTCTAAATATTCCTCTCCCCGCACCTTCCTTTTATGTAGCCACAAACTGGAATATGTGCATGGAAAACCCAAAGGAGGCCAATCCCACTTACACTGCAGAACTTTGGTGCTGGATTTAGCGGCTATTTACCAAGCACCTCCTCTTCCAGAATAAGTAGCACAGATCTTTGACCACCCCCCGCCCCCCACCGAGGGACCGTGGTCTAGTTGGAAGACACAAGGCAGAGGTGTAAAAAGGGAGCTCTGGAGATAGGAATTTGAAATGGGGCTGAGAGCTGAAGAGATGGTCTGGGGCTAGAGACCTGGGAGATGGGAGGAGGAGGAGTTCCTTGGAAGGGTGTGCCCCTAAGAGATCCTGAAGAGTGAGCAGAGATTGATGAGAGGCGAGAGGAGACCTAGAGTTATCAGGGCTACAGAGGTGTCCTTGGCACATAGAGGCCATAGTATCCACGTTGGCTTCCAGGGTAGGGGCAGTGCATCTGCGGCTGGCTGAAGATGGAATAAATGGGATAGTGGCTAAAAAGATGGGGGTATTGGGGGAGCACCTCTCCTTGGAGTGGTCCTCCTTGCAGATAAGGGGAGATGTAGAACAGCATTTGACAGGGAAGCTGGTGTAGGGGAAGGATTTTTTTACAGTAGGGGAGACTTGTGGTTGAGTTAAACAGGCTCTAGAGGGCCAGGCATGGTGGCTCATGTCTGTAATCCCAGCACTTTGGGAGGCCAAGTCAGGAGGATTGCTCGAGCCCAGGAGTTGGAGACCAGCCTGGGTAGCAGCAGCATAGAGAGACCCTGTTTTTACAAAAAATACAAAAATTAGCTGGACATAGTAGCATGCACCTGTAATCCCAGCTACTCGGGAGGCTGAGGTGGGAGGATAACTTGACCCCAGGAGTTGGAGGATGCAGTGAGCTGCAGTTGTGCCACTGCGCACCAGCCTGGGTGACAGAGGGAGACCCTGTTTCTACGGGGAACAAAAAAAGAAGTTAAAGAGATAAGATAAAGAATGGGGGGAGGGGGCGTATTTTTTGCAGGAGGGAGATTTTGAGGGTTTAGCCTTGGAAAAGGAGCAGAACAGATGGGAAGGTCGTAAACGTGGAACCTTTGGAAGCAGAAAGGAAGATGATTTCTCTTAAAAAGTTTTGCCTAGAGATGACTAATGTGAAGGTCTTGGTGTTTTAAGGGAGCAGGGAAAGCCAGAGGTGGTGGGTCCAGTGGATGCAGGAACTGACCCAGGCTTTCAGATTGTACACTGGGGAGCAGAGAGTGCGTGCTTGGGGGTGGGGAGGCTGCTGGCCAGGGCTGACCTCCCTCCTCCCACGACCCCTGCCTAGAATCAGAGTAGCCTCATTTAGTGTACTTGAGTCAAGGCCTTCTGTTGAAGAGCTTATTTGAACTCATTACAGTCATCGCTTGGTATCCTTGGGGGATTGGTTCCCGGACCTCCTGCAGCTACCCAAATGAGTGCTCACTCAAATCCTGCAGTCCTCTCTGCAAAACCTGCTGATAGGAAAAGTCAGCCCTCTGTGTCTGTGGGTTTTGCATCCCCAGATACTGTATTTTCCATCTGAATTTGGTTGTGAATGCAGAACCTGCCCATAAGGAGGGCCAATTGTATTTATTGAAAAAAATCCGTGTTGTTCAAGGGTCGGTTATAGTTTGAACTACAAAAAGCAAGCAACCAAACAAAAACCCCCAAAAACCAAAGCTTTAATTGGTTAAGTCAGAGCAGACTAAAAACGACTATATGCCCAGTGGAACTTTCTGTATAGTCTGGTAGCCATATCTGGCTATGAAGCACCTGAAATGTGGCTCATGCAACAGAGGAATTGAATTTTAAATTTTATTCCTTTTAAATATATATTTTTGTCTTTCTTCTTTTCTTTTTTTTTTTTTTTTTTTTCCCTGAGATGGGGTCTCGCTTTGTCACCCAGGCTGAAGTGCAGGGTCGCGATCACGGCTCACTGCAGCCTTGACCTCTTGGGCTCAAGCGATCCTCCCACTTCAGCCTCCCAAGTAGCTGGGGCCACAGGCATGAGCTACCTTGCCCGGCTAATTTTTTAACTTTTGTAGACATGGGGGTCTCGCCATGTTGCCCAGGCTGGTCTCAAACTCTTGGTCTCAAACAATGCTTCCACCTCGGCCTCCCAAAGTGCTAGGATTACAGGTGTTGAGCCACAGCGCCCAGCCTAAATATGTATTTCAGTAGCTCCATATGGGGAGATGTCTTGGACAGAGCAGGTTAGCCCGTGAGACTCTCTGGTCCTTGAGTGAGCGGGAAGGATGAGGGCTTGCAGATGATCCCAGTGGGCTGGTTCTGGAAGCAAAACCTGCAGTCCCCATGGCTTGGGGAAGGCTGACCGTAGCAGGTGGGAGGAGCTCCCTGAAGGCCAGGGCTGAGCAGTGGCGGAGAACAGGGCCCGTGCTCACGTATCCCACACCCCAGAACTTGGTGTGCTGGATTCCAGGCTTGTGTGTTTCTCATTATGACTATATAAACGCCAGGAGGGTTGGGACTGTGTGATTTTTCTTCTTGCTTGGATGCTCGAGAGTTCTTCGTTAATTAGTGAAGGAAAGCTGGCTCTAAGGAGAAGCAGTTGAAGTGGAGTTCATTGCCCCCACTTCTCTGCAGCAGGAACGCCTTGTCCCTCCTGCCTCGGTTGAACTCACTTTCTCAGGCTCCCACCTTTGAATGGAGGCTCTTATCAGGCTCTCCATCCCCAGCGACTCTGTTGACATTTCCCCATGGGAAACGAAAAGACCATCTGAAAGTTTCCATCTGTGCGCAAGGTTTTCTGAACTTGTTGACAACATGGGTTTAATTTTGTGAGGTTAGCAGGAGTTCTTGTGGTTTGGGATTTAGTAAAAACTATAGGCTTTGTATGGGAAGAAAATCTCTCTCACCTCTGTCTTCTATTCTTCATTCCCTACACAGACTCTCCACTTGTCTTTAGCACTAAAAACACAAACTAAGCATTATGTTTAAAAAAACCCCAAACCCCAAGTCCAGTAGCTGATTGCCCTGCTTTAGCTTTTCTCCCTCATTGTCATTCTTCAAAGAAAGACTCCACTCCTTTCAGCTGTCACCCTTTCACCCTGATCACCGCATGCCGTCTGGCCTCTGCCCCACTTGAAAGAAGCACTCTTCCCAGGGCACCCGGGAACTCGGAACTGTGAACCCCCAGAGTCTGCCCAGCCCCTCTGTCCCTGCCTTCTGAGCAACAGCGACTGGTGCCGCGACCGGGGGTGCCCCTTTCCCTGGGCAGCATTACCCACACTGGGCCACAGTGGGCCAAGTCACCCACCCCAGGCCACATTGGACCATGTCACCCACACTGGGCCAGGTCACCCACACTGGACCATATGAGGCCACGCCACTCACACTGGGTCATGTCACCCACCCCAGGCCACACTGGGCCATGTCACCCACACTTGGCAGGGTCCTGTCTTTCTCCACTCTGGTGCCTCCTTTATCTTGATGCCCAAGACTCTCTCAAAACTCCAGTGGTTCAGCACAGTGTGGGGACAGAGACTTCAGCGAGGCGCCCCCAGCCCCACCCTTGAGGGGAAATAAGCGCCAACTCCTTGTGCCTGAGACTCAAAGGGTCGTGTGCCTTTACTGGCCCCCTTGCCTTACACCAGTGTCCTTAACCTTTCTGTGTGTGCGCGTGGCTCTCTGTAGTCGAGTGAAGCTGCAGAGGTCTCAGAATCACATTCTAAAATAAAAGTAGAATCATAAAGGAAGCGATTAAAAGTGCAATTGTCAAAATATCAAAAACATGATTTGTTGAATAGTGCTTTTTTCTTTTCTTTTTATTGGTAAAATACATGTAATGTAAAATTTTGTCATTTTAACCTTTTTTTTTTTTTTTTTTTTTTTTAAGACAGAGTCTCACTCTGTTGCCCAGGCTGGAGTGCAGTGGCACGATCTTGACTCACTGCAACCTCCACCTCCCAGGTTCAAGCAATTCTCCTGCCTCAGCCTCCTGAGTAGCTGGGATTACAGGCACACACCACCACACCCAGCTAATTTTTGTATTTTTAGTAGAGACAGGCTTTCACCCTGTTGGCCAGGCTGGTCTCAAACTCCTGACCTCAGGTCATCCACCTGCCTTGGCCTCCCGAAGTGCTGGGATTACAGGCGTGAGCCAGTGTGCCCGGCCTGTTTTAACCATTTTTAAGTGTACAGTTCAGTAACAACAAGTACGTTCACACTCTTGCGCAGCCAACCTCCAGAACTCCTTTTGTCTCGTAGTCCTGAAACTCCATACGTAACTACCCACTCATTTCCCCATTCCCAGTCCCAGCAGCCACCCAACTTTCTGTTTCTGTGTGCTTCACAGCTCTGGGACCTCAGATACGTGGAATCCTACACTGTGTGTCTTTTTGTGACTGGCTTATTTCACTCAGCGTACTGTCCTCCAGGGTCGTCCACGTGGTAGCATGTGTCAGAATGTCTTTCCTTTTTAAGGCTGAGTGCTGTTCCATTGTATGGATAGGTCACTTTATTCCTGTAACTGTATAGATGGATACCTGGGTTGCTTCCACCTTTTGACTGTTGTGAATAATGCTGCTACAAACTTGCCTGCACAGATATTTCCTTCAGATCCTGCTTTCAGTTCTTTGATGTATGCTTTGTAAACCTTTTTTATTTTTTCCTTTTGTTTTGAGACAGGGTTTCACTCTGTCCCCCAGGCTGGAGTCCAGTGGCACAATCGTGACTCAGTGTAGCCTCGATCTCCTGGGCTCAAGCGATCCTCCTGCCTCAGTCTATCAAGTAGCTTGGACTACAGGCACATGCCACCATGCCCAGCTAATTTTTGTATTTTTGGTGGAGATGAGGTCTTGGTATGTTGCTCAGGCTGGTCTTGAACTCCTGGGCTCCAGCGATCACCTGTCCTTGGAGGGAGTTGGCAATGGAAGTGGGTTGGCTGTTGGAGCCCATTAGAATATTCCAGAGGGATGATGGTTCCTTGGACCAGGGTGTGGTCCAAGAGCTGGAGAGATGGGAGTCAATTACAGACAAGACAGTGGGATTTATTGGGATTCTTGATTTCCCTCAGTGGTGAGAAATTTCCTCTTTCCACACACCTTCCATGGAAACCCGGAACACCGTGGGTCCCCTGTAGGCAGTCTTAAGAGGATAGCTGTTTTTGTTCTCCTTCCAAATTCCTATTAGACTTGAGGTCAGAGTCACACTTTACTTGTTTTGAATATTTAAAGTAGTATACCTAATAGCTCAATAGACTGTATGCTTCTATTTTTATTTTTTGAGCCTGCCTTCCTAGGTATTTGGACAAATTTCTCCATAAGAGAAGTGAACATGTAACTCTAACTTGTAATAGCAAATACCGCAGGAACACTGGGAGCCACATATTAAGATGTTATTAGACCTTCCCTGGAGTATCCAAATGGTCTATAATTGCTTAATAAGGAGACGTTTTTGCTGAGATTTACATGATAGAGATTTGCTTTTTAAAAAGAAATTATCCAAATTTGAATGGAAAAATTGCATAGTCTCCTGAGTGTTGTTTTGCCTTTGACTTTGTACTGTTTAAGAACTGATTATGAGCAGGAGGAAATAACTCACTTCAGCTGTAATATAAATGTGCATTGGTATTTAAGCATATGTGACACATAAAACAATACCAACTTGGCCAGCATTTAAATGTTTATGTAAATTACATTTTTGGACAGGCACTTTCCTCTATTTTGCAGAGAAAATAATTTTTTCCCAAAGAGATTTTGTGTTAAAAAAAATCCCTAATACTACTATTAGGAGTGTTAGATGCCTTCGATGTGGTTTTCCTCTTTTTGCCTGAAAGGCTTGAGTGCTGAAGCATCTAGTGCTATTCTTGTGTCCGGGAACGTTCCTGCCTCATTTTTGTTTCTAGTCCTGTTTCTTCCTGTGTCAGAAATAAGACTAATACGTGCAGCTGCACCTATAGTTCAAGATGAAGGGGTCTGTGTGAGAGAGAGAACGTCTGTGCATTTGTGTATGTGTGTGTGTGAGTGTGAGAGAGAGAGGAGAGACGGGGCGGGGTGGGGAGAGAGAGAGAGAAAAGAGAGAGGGAAAAAAAAACACAGCCTCTTTGTAATACCTGGTTGACTCAGTGAAGTCTGGCTCTCTGAGCTTTACTGAATTCCTCCTTACTTATTTTGGGGCCGGAGGTGGAGATGAGTTCAAAAGCAGATAAAATTTGCCTGTCACCTAAATGAGCAGAATAGATTGCGCATAATCTTTTGTAGATGAAGCCTGTGTTTTTGGCATTCTGCTCTCAAGTTTTCCTCTGAGCTGATCTGAGAGTGAACTGGAGTGTTAAGTTGAGAGAGATGTTGATGACTCTGGTGTGGTCTTTTCCTTTCGGGGAAGTGGAGATGAAACGACTTGCCCGGGGTCCCTGGGAAGCAGAACTTGTGCCAAGATGTAATTTTCCGGTTCTAAGCCCTGTGGTCTTTCTTCTACAGCAAGGTGGGTACCCTTTATCTGTAAGGGACCAGAGAGTATGGATTTTAGGCTTTTGGGGCCAGTCTTGGCAACTATTCACCTCTGCAACTCAGCCACATTGTGAGAAGGCAGCCCTGCACATTGCATAAACAAACAAATGTGGCTGTATTCCAATAAAACTCCATTTATGGCCACTGACTTTTGAATTTCGTAGAATATTCTGTAAGCATGTGTCGGCAGCCTCCCCTGTGCAGGCGCACACTCGGAGGTAGTCGCGTTGGGGAAAGTTGCTTTCTGCCTTCCTGGGGTTGATAGACTTGTGGGGAGGCAGATACTGGAAAGCAGCCGCAGACACACCAAAGGGGGAGTCAGTCCCCTGTCATGGGAATCGTGATGGGGAGCAGCCCTCCCCTGTGCATTTAGAAAGGCCCCGCCACACAGAACCATTGGGAAGCTGAGGCTTGGAGATTGCATGGGATTTGAGATGAGCCAGGCGTGGGCAGGGAGATGGCACAGGGGAAAGGAGGATCGCCGTGGATCACACAGGACAAAGGAGGGCCTGACCTGTCCACCCCCAAAGCCCTTTGCTTCCCTTGCCCACGTTGGTGTAGGGTGGCCCGAGAGGGGCCGCACTGTGAGGAGTGACTGTAGCTGCAGCTCAGCAGCGCCTCAGGAGAAGCCAGCCGTCTCTACACACCACAGGAGTTTATTTCCAGTGTGGGAGAGGGACTCTTGAAGGAGAAGGACAAGATGCCCGTTTGCCCTACAGATCCTTTGAGGAAAATTACTATAGGGGTCTCGTCTCTGTTGTATTTATTGTAGTACGATCTTTTTTTAAGTGATTCACCATAATCTCTCTAGGCCGTATTTAGGCACTGACCCCAAATGTGCGTTAAAAAAAAAGTTTGGGATATTTTGGTTTATTTATTTGTGTGTATGTATATAGTTGTTAAATTGGTGTCCTTGGGGTGGGGGTCGATCGGTGGAACTTTATCTTCTCTGCCGTCTTGCACCACCCCATATTTTGGTTTGTTTTTGTTAGAGGTCAGCAAACCTTTTCTTGTCAATGGCCAGATAATAAATATTTTGTGGTTTTTAAACCCTGTGGTCTCTGGGTGTTGTATGGCAAAAGCAGCCATTGACAACATGTGAGTGACTGAGTGTTTATTTATGGGCACTGAGGTGCTGGGATCCCATATTCACACTGTTCCGCCACCATCACCGCCATTCATAACTCTCAAACTTTTTCTTTTTCTTGGCGGGGGAGTGGAGCAGGGTCTTGCTCTGTTGCTCAGGCCAGAGTGCATCACGGCTCCCTACAGCCTTAACGACCCTCCCATGTCAGCCTCCCGAGTAGCTGGGACCACAGGTGCGCATCACCACGCCAGGCTAATTTTTTAACTTTTCTGTAGAGACGTGGTCTCCTTAGGTTGCCCAGGCTGGCATCAAACTCCTGGCCTCAAGCATTCCACCCACTCCTGCCTCCCAAAGTGTTGGGATTACAGGTGGGAGCCACCGTGCCCAGCCTCAGAACTTTTTCATTATCCCAACCTGAAACCTGGTCCCCATGAAACAGTAACTCCCCATTCTCCCTTCCCCCGGAGCCCCTGGCACCCACCGTTCTATTTTCTGTGTCTGTGGATTTGACTAGTCTGAGGTGCCTCATGTCAGTGGAATCACGCTGTGTTTGTCCTTTTGTGTCTGGCTTTTTTCACTTAGCATAATGTCCTTGAGGTTCTCCCATGTTGTAGCCTGTGTCAGGACATTTGCAGCTCAGTTCATTTCCGAGGAATTGTCCTACATGCAGGGGGTCTTAGGAACACAGGTAACTTCACTTCCCATTTGAAGAACGAGGAGTTCTCCCGAGGCCCTGAACAGGAATAGAGACTGTGAGGCACTGGCGTTTGGAAGGAAGTGTCTCTGAAATAGAAACGACTGTCAGATGAAGAGGGACAGTTCAGTATGTTACCCGGGCCTGCCTTTCCAGGGATCCCCAGCCTCTTTGCCTAGTTCCCACTCTGGGCCCCTGGGCAGGTGACCCGCAGCTGCACATGGGTTTCCTGGGAGATCTTGGGAGAGAGGCTCAGGATCAGAGCCTGGGGAGTGCAGGAGCTTGGCGGGGGGCGGGGGGTGCTGCTTTGGGGATTGGGAGGAGTGGGCTGGGGCGGGGTCACAGAGTCTTTAGCTGAACCCATGGGTGCTCTGGGTCTTGGCTTGTCCTGACTCAAGTCAAGGGGCCCAGGCCTTTGTAAAGGTCCTCATTGCCCATTCACTGGGGCCTGGCTTTGGGTGAGGGTGGCAATTGGAGATAGGGGGAAGCCCTGAACGGGAATCTTGGCCACACACTGCTGTATCCTCGACACCAAATTCTATCCCACCTGTTGTTGGCTGTTCTGGAAACCAGCACTGAAAAATACGGAGTGGAAAAGTTTTCTGATTTTTTTTCCTGCTTTGTTTGGGTTTTTTGGAAAACAGTTTCAAAATTAGCATATGGCTTGTTAAAATTAAATCACAAAGGAAGTGCCTATGGTAATGTTTTCATCAGGCTCTAGGTCTGTGTGAACCACGGCCCATATTTGAAAATCCAGCTTTATTGGGACATAGCCATGCCCATTGCTTTCTCTGTCCTCTGTGGCTACTTTAGTGTGCCACCAGGGCAGACTTGGGTGGGTTGCAGCAGAGATGGCATGGCCCTCAAGGTCCAAGATGTTTACTCTCTTGCCAGTCCTCTGTTATCTCTGGTCTTTGTGGTTGCCACAGTTTTCTTGGATCCAGGAGTTAAAGGCAGTCCTGAGGGGTGATGACCTCATCTCCGCGGTTGCCTGGAATGCTGAATTTCAGATGTGCTAAAGGAGGGGTCGCAGACATTGTGTGGAATGCATTCAGACCCCAGATGTGGGTGCAGGAAGGCAGGCATGGCACAGCCAGGTACAGACTGGTTTCCAGGCCCAAGCGGCCTTCAGCAGCTGTGTGCCTTGTTTCTGATGTTGTTTGGGAGTAAGAATAATGTAGACATGGGGGGTCATGAGGCTCAGGGTTAAAAACTTCAAGGAAACCTCCATGGCATGGTCGGGCGCAGTGACTCACGCCTGTAACCCCAGCACTGTGGAATGCCAAGGTAGAAAGATCGCTTGAGGCCAAGAGTTGGAGACCAGCCTGGGCAACATAAGGAGACCCTGTCTCTACAAAAAAAAAAAAAAAAAAAATGACCAGGTGTGGTGGCGCACACCTGTGGTCCCAGCTACTCAGGAGGCTGAGGCAGGAGCCCGGGAGGTTGAGGCTGCAGTGAGCTGTGATTGCACCATGGCACTCCAGCCTGGACCACAGAGCAAGACCCAGTCTCAAAGAAAGAAAGAGAGAGAGAGATAGAAAGAGAGAGAGAAACCTCCATGGCTGATGCATGGAGGAATGGGTTAATATCTAGAAATACGCTGAGTCGTGGAGTAAAGAAAACCCACAATAGAATACCTGATGAATGTGGGGAAAGCACTTCTGAGCTCCTCTAGTTTTAGAAGACCTAAAAAGGAGATTTAAAAAAACGAACAGGAGAGCCCTATTATTGCTGATGTCTTCCAAAACGAACGTGCATTTATAAGCCAGGTGGTATTTTAATGTCACGAGGGGGTCCATTCTCCCATCTGTCTCCTTTGCTTTTGTTAGAGTCAGTAGCTTTTGGGTCTGCTTGACATTGGAGAGGATACTGAATGCAGAAAATTTTAATTATAATGATTTGATTTTTTTCCTTCTGTATTCAAGTTTGCCTGCTTCTAATGAATTGGCAGAAATGAAGAGCTTTCTCAGATATTGCCAGGACCATTTAAAAGCAATTAAAATCAATTTAGTTATTAAATTTGAAATTATTGTCTGGCTAAATGATAGTTTAAAATTGAATGTATACTGGCACTTACTTTTTAATGAACAGACCACATCACACATTTTTATGTTCTCAAATTATCTGTGGCTTTAAAGCTGTAAAAAAAGGTGCTCTTTTAAAAAAGCCCTGCATGTTTCCTTTTTCCTCTCTACTTCCGCTAAAATATTTACATGTTTCTTTTAAAATAAGGTGAGAAAATCCCCTTGACTTCTCAATTTTAAGAAACTATACTTACCTTTTCATCACAAATGTTCATTTATCTGTGTTGAAGTCAACCCAAGAAATCTTAAAATATAACGGAAAGAAAATGTTTCTGGATTTTTTTCCCTAGAATACATATACTTTTAAATGGCACGTTTTAGCCATTGACCTTAATTCCTCCCTCCCTCCATTACATTTTTAAATGTGTTCAATGAAACGTAGTCCTCCCCCTTTAAAAAAATGGACCGAGCATCACGTGTGAGGCTGCAAAGAGGCTCCCTGCCAAAGCATCTTATCTGCCGCTGGTAAAGCCCCGCCCCTCCGTCAGCAGCTAACCCTTGAGCGGGATGTGTGCTTGTGCCGGGTGCATTGCATTAAGAGAATGCAACTGAATAGAGAAGGATCAGGACCTTTTGTGCAGAGGTGGGGAGTGTTAAAAAGGGGGAGGCCTGGGCGGGAGGGTGGAGTTAGTGGGAGATGGGTATGCTTAGTGCTTAAATTCCCTGCATTCCCTCAAACGAATTTAAGAAACTCACACAGTAAATGAGTCAGGTAGAGGGAGAGAGGGAGAGAGGGAGGGGAGAGGGAGAGTTCCTTTCATTCATGACACGATGAACTTTGCGTGCTTCAGAACAATTTACATTTTTCCTTATTTCGAGGTACTTTTTTGAACTAAGAACCTGGAGGATGTGTGTGTGTGTGTGTGTGTGTGTGTGTGTGTGTGTGTGTGTGTGTGTTGGTGGTGGGGGTTTTTTGCCTTATATTTCATAAATATTTCTTGGTTGATTAAATGTCAATACTCTCTCATTTCTGGTTTGTAAAGCTGTTACCTGATCCTTGAATACCACGAATATTTTGTACATTCAGAATAATTGAGAGAAAATAACAACAACAACAAAAAGACACAAATAATAAGCATCTTCGCTTATTTAGGAAGAGTAGATCTGTGCTGGGCGCTGTGGCTCATGTCTGTAATACCAGCACTTTGGGAGGCTGAGGCGGGAGGAACCCTTGAGTCCAGGAGTTCGAGACCAGCCTGGGCAACATAATGAGAGGCTCTTCTTTTTTCTTTTTGAGACACGGTCTCACTCTGTCTCCCAGACTGGAGTACAGTGGTGCTATCTCAGCTCACCGCAACCTCTACCTCCTGGGTTCAAGTGATTGTCCTGCCTCAGTCCCCCTAGTAGCTGGGATTATGGGCGCGCACCACTACCGCCCGGCTAATTTCTGTATTTTTAGTAGAGACGGGGTTTCACCACGTTGGCCAGGCTGGTCTGGAACTCCTGACCTTAAATGATCCACACCCTCTTTGGCCTCCCAAAGTGCTGGGATTACAGGTGTGAGCCACCGCCCTGGGGCGCAAGAGCACGTCTTTTAAGATCAGTGCTGTCTGTGGGGTGGGAGGGGAGGAGAAGTAGATCTGGCCATGCTGAAAGGTTCGTGCGGTGGCCTCCTGAGCTGCGCACATGCTTCTGGAGCTTTGAGTGGACATTCAGTCTGCATGTGGATCTCTGTGCAAGCCTGCACTGGGAGCCCCTGCCCCAGGAAGCGAAGGCTGCGTTCCTTTTATGTCAGTTAACAGATTTCTGCCCCACCCTGGACATCTGAGCGTTAACTGATTTGTAAGGGAGGGGTGAGGGAGGGTAAAATTACAATTGTATATCTTAACATTGGGGGTGAGGCATTTTTACCCTAGAGGAATTCTATCCAAACACATTAAACACTTTTAATAAGGGACAAAGGGTTGGGACTTAGCGGTTAGGGGGCAAGCCCATGAGCCTCACTCCTTCTGCTCTCTCTCCAGGAATTGGAGAGGGAATCCTTTTGCTCAGCATTCCCACGCCTCCCACAGGCCTGGCACTGAGCCCGCGGGCTTGCCTTAGTCTCCTGGGCTGCCCTAACGCAGCACCACGTGCCGGGCGGCTTTAACAACAGCCAGTGATTCTCCCACAGTCCTGGAGGTTGTAAGTCCCAGATGGAGGGGTCAGCAGGGTTGGTTCCTCCCTAGGCCTCTCTCCTGGGCTTGTAGATACAGTCTTCTCCCTGGGTCCTAACAAGGTCATCCCTCTATGTGTGTCTGTGTCCCCTCATCTCTAGTCCTGTTGGATTAGGGCCCATCCTAATGACCTCATTTTACCTTAGTTACCTCTTGAATGGCCCTGACTCCAAATGAACAGTCACATTCTGAGGTCCTGGGGCTTAAGGCTTCAGCATATGAGTTGGGAGTAGGGATGTAACATGCCTAATGTCCAGAACAGGAAAATCCATAGAGGCAGAAAGTGGGCTCCTGCTTGCCAGGGCTGGGGACGGGCAGTGTGGGGTGACTGCTAGCCAGCACAGGGTTTCTTCTGGAAGTGATGAAAGTGTTCTGGAATTAGACAGCGGTTGCACGACTCTGAATGTATTAAAAACCACTGAATTGTATGTTTTGAAAGAATGAATTTCATGGTATGTGAATTATATCTCAGTAAATTTGTTATAAACAAAAACTGTGAGGGTAAGCGGTAAAAGGAAGGGAGTTGAAAGCAGCATCAGGTGTGAACAGCCCATAATTCAGCCCATAGATGAGCGCGAACTCCTAGCACAGCTGTCTGTTGAAGATGTGCATGAATGCTTGCTTTCCTCACCCTTTGGCCTGCTTTTCTCTACTCTCCAATTTCATCATACATTCTCTTCCTTCCTCCCCCTCCCCACTTTTTCAAAATGTTTCTTCTAGTCCTTACTTGTGGCTACACAAAATTGCATAAACATAATGCCGCAGTTCAAAGAGGTGTTCTGATGTTAGGGAGATAACTTAGGAAAATATTTTACCTTTGGGGAAGTTTTGGTTTCCTTCTGAGTGAAAACCCTCCATGAAAGAGAAACTTAAATGCAGTTTTCAAATGCTCCTGAGACATTCCCAGCCTTTTCTTTGGGGAGAAGTGAAGGCAGGACAATTTCCGAGGCAAAGAGGGACCTATCGCAGACAGCAGACCCCAAGTAAAGAAAGGCACAGTGGTGGTGGGTATTCGTGCCGTGTTTTGAAAATGTGGAGGTCAGGGATGCTAGCTTACCGGGCCAGCATGATCAAGTTACGAGAAATGGAGACCAGGACACTACCTCTGCTGGGTGTGTTGCTCCGGGCTCCTTCGAAAGGGGAAGCAGCTGGTGGACTTCCTTGGGCTGTGGTGAAATTGGGCTCCCGTAGGTGCCATGAAGGCTCTGCAGAGCCAGGGATGCTTGCACCCTGGAGAGGCCTTGCTCCAGGAGCTCAGGAGCTGGTAGGGGCGGTGACAGTGAAGCACTGGCTTGCCGTGCCCAGTGCTTGGGCAATGCTGAGCTCTGAGGGAGGAACCCAGAACCATGCGAGAGCAAGGGAGGGAGGCAGGCAAGGAGAAGGGTTGCCCGGGAGCCTGCACGTCGGGTCGGTGTTCAAATTGTCGTTTCCTGCTTTGCTGTCTGATCCCACTAAAGACTAGCCAGAGAGATGTGGAGGTGAAAAATGGTGGACAGCCATTTTTCTCCCTTTCACTGTGACTACAATGTCTGTTTCATATCAACAGCAACATCTGTGCAGGCATCCTAATGAGTATAAATAATGTCTTCAGAAAACTGGGTTTGTGAGGCTCCTGTCATCTGAGTTTCTTCCATCATTTAAGTGGTGATTTTTTACTCATTGACATACAGGTGTTATTTAGTGGCCACGTATTATTCGTGTAGGGTTCTTTATGTGCTTTCTGTATACATTTGTTTTCGTGCTCATCGTATTTCAGTGTGGCTTATATATAATAAGATGCACCCATTCTTAGCTATTGTGGACTTTTTTTAAAAAAGGTTTATAGAGATATGATTCACATACCAAACACCCATTTAAGTGCCTAATTCAACAGTTCTTAATACCCTAATTAAAAAAAAAAATACAGTGTTGAGTATTTTCCTTTTCTCGTTTTTCACTGAAGTGGACTCAGGATTGGGGGTATCTGTCAGTCCCTTGGTTTGATTCTTGGCTGCCAGTGTTTACTGGGGACGGATGTTGGTACCTCCCTTAATAGGATATTGTTAGAGCATTTTACAAATTCTGGTTAAAAAAAAATCCCACATGAGATCTCCCCTCTTCCCCCCTCTCTGAGTGTAGGCATTGTCAGCTGCAGTTGTCCAGCATCTCCAGGACTCTTTTCATTTGCGGGATGGAAACAGTGTACCCTCTGAACAACTCCTCCCTGTTTCTCCTCCCTCCAGCTCCTGGCAACCACTATTCCACTCCCTGCTTCTTTGAATTTCACAACTTGAGGTAGCTTGTGTAAGTGGAATTATTTTAAAAGCTGGTTCATGTTAAAGTGCTTAGAACAGAGCTTGGTAAGCATCCGGTCAACAGTAAGTACTTTTATTATTCTTTTTATATTACTCTTTTTTTTAAAGAGGCCCGACATATGGGCTTCTGTCTTTTCACAGCTTGGGATCTATGCAGACCCAGGCTTCCAGAAGCCATCCCACTTGAATTCTTACTCCCTTTTCCCCTAAAAAGAAGCTCTGAAATCCTAATTGTCAAGAAGGCTTTGCCTGCTGTGCATGCCTGAGTAATGTTATTTTTGTCATTATTTGAGAGACGGGGAGGAAGCTTCCAGTCCCCTGTAAGGAAACGAAATCATCGTGCACAGATGTGGTTCTGTTTATAGAGGGAAGGAAATGGAGGTGAAGAGTGTGTGTGGCTTGCAGCCAGGCTTGCGAGTATGCAGAGGAATAAACGTTTTTGCCTCCAGAGTTTTAACTGGAAATGTGTCTGAATTTTACCTCCTGGGCACACTGGCCTGAGGTCTCCCCTGCATACCTGATCGTGAAAGTCTTCGGGTGTGTTTGTAAACACGCAGCCCCCCTTATGTGAGAGTCAGCACAAACTTCTAAAGATGCGATGATGAATTCTATCAGAGAAGTCTTTCTGGTTTTGTGAAAATAACCTTGCACTCTTTTAATTGTATCCAAATGATCAAATCTGGCTCTGATGTCTTGTCAAAATTAATGTTAAAGGACAGTGCCCTTTATATTTTACTTGTCTGGGTATAAACATCCTAGTCTTTAAAGTTGAGTATGTAGGACTACCTCTCTACTTGATTACTCTGAAAAGAGTGTATAGAGTGAGTTTTTTAAATGGAATTAGCGTGTATACGAGGATCAGAGTGACATTTAACAGATCCTTCAATAGATAGTGCTGGTATGAGGATTGGTGAAACTAGAGGTGGCGAATGAGCATTTTTGGTTCTATATCATATTCCCAAGACATTTTCGAATGATTCACCCTTTGCCATCAGAATGGTTTGAAATCGATCAGCCTGAATCCACTAATGTGGGCTGCGGCACATGAATTTTAATACTAGAAGCACACAGTTGTGCTGTGTTTCAAATGAACTCTGGCCATTTGAAGTGAGCAGGCATAGGCAGTCTTCTGTCCTGTGATAACCTCAGTACATATCCTTTCTGTTTTTTAAAGTACCTTACAAGCTGCTGCATTACAGTCGTTATTATTGGGCCATTACAAAAAGCTATCCAATTTTAAGTGTCTTGGATAATTCTTGTTTGCCCCAGCATCAGAATTGAGCATTTTTTTTTTTTTTTTTTTTTAGATGGAGTGTTGCTCTGTCACCAGGCTGGAGTGCAGTGGTGTGATCTCGGCTCACTGCAACCTCCACCTCCCGGGTTAAAGTGATTCTTCTGCCCCAGCCTCCCGAGTAGCTGGGACTACAGGCGTGCACCACCACGCCCAGCTAATTTTTATATTTTTTAGTAGAGATGAGATTTCACCATGTTGGCCAGCATGGTCTCGATCTCTTGACCTCGTGATCTGCCTGCCTTGGCCTCCGAAAGTGCTGGGATTACAGGAGTGAGCCACTGTGCCCGGCCAAAATTGAGCACTTTTATCATTGTAGTATTCGTGTCTTACTGGCAATGCCCTGTGAAGTTAAATAAGTTACATTTGTCTTGCACAGGTAATAATTATGAGGTAATTTCCACAGAATCCAAGTGCCTCATTGACTTAGCTATAAAATCAAAACAGAGCTAATTCTGATAAGACTAGACACATGTTACTCTTAAATTGACCTGTCTCCTGGCCACTGTTGTGCCTTTAACCTCAGCAGAAGGGGAGCTGGGCTGCAGAGTGAAATTACCCGGAGGTCAAATATTGCTAATTTGACTTTTATCATAGAGACATTTTCTCCTCTCGCACCAAGGCAGTGGCTTTAATCCCTCTTCCAGTGGTGAGACAAGTGCAAAGCGTTTACAAAAGGCTTTCTCTTGTTTTGAATGCGCCAAGAAAGATTTCGAGGCCGTTAAGTTACCAGTCCTTCTTTTTAAGTCTTGAAGCAATTACTGTAAGGTCAATCCACTAATTTCCTTTCAGAATTACCAAAGACCTCTCATGTAATCATTTGGTACTTGTTGCCATGTAGCCAGTATCACTGAGTGCTTTTACTGTGAGCAAAGCACAATGCATCGGGCAGGGAGGGATCCAAAGGGATCTTGATTTTTACCTTTGAGCCATCTGTGGTCTTGAGTGATCTACGTGCATTAGCAATTAAAAGGTCCTGATATTCTTGTTTGGGCATATTGAAAAATGTGCTCTTACAGATAGGTTTCCTCTCTCTACCGCCCCCCCCCCCCCAATTTTTTTTATTGTGGTAAAATACATATAACAGAATTGACCATCATAACCATTTCTAAGTACACTGTTCAACGGCATTAAATATTCATAACATTGTGCAATCCTCACCACGATCCATCTGCAGAACTTTTTCATCATACCAAACAGAAAACTGCCCCATTAAACACAAACTCCCTATTCTTCCCTCCCCACAGCCCCAGCAACCACCATTCTACTTTCTCTATGATTTTGACACTCTAGGGACCTTTTATATGTGGGATCATACGGTATTTGTCCTTTTGTGTCTGGCTTAGCACAACGTCCTCAAGTTTCATCCATGTCATAGCATGTGTCAGAATTTCCTTCCTTTTTAAGGCTGTATAATATTCCAGCGTATGGATGGACTACACGCTGTTTATCCATTCATCTGTCAGAGAACACATGGGCGGCTTTCACCTTTTGGCTGTTGTGGATAATGCTGCTATGAGCATTGGCATATGTTTACTTCTAATTGATTTAAGTTTACATAGTCACGTGTGGCTAGTGGCTGCTGTATTAGACAGGGCAACCCTAGGCCTGATAGCCGTGAGGACCTAGTTTGGGTGGGAAGGCAGGGGTGACCTGCAGTGAGTTGTGGGCTGGGGGCCTTGGTGAGAGCCAGATCTGGGTTGTGAGGCCACTCGAGGCAGGGGGAATGGTGTGGCGGGAAGTGAGGCCCAAAATGAGAATTTCAGAGTTGAAAGCTTTGGAAGTAACATGATGCTCTATGACTGTGAGCAGACTCAACTGCACCAATGTGCATCTGAGATCAGGTCATCGGCGTTGAGGGCCTGGTGGGGACGCCAACTCCAGTGAGCATTGTGAAATGCTCACTGCTTGGGATGTTTGCACTGTGCTTGATGTCTGGAGGTTCCATTAATGTTAAAATAGCAATTATGGGACTGGAGATCAGGTTTAATGTCTGGGTTTTTTCCACCATCTTCAAAAGCCCAGGTCTTAGTAGTAACCATGCTGCTCTCCATTTTAGTAATTTCAGCCTGGTTTATGTTGCTCAATAGCAGAAAAGCGGTTCAGATTTCCCTTGGATATCATGGACCATATGTTTGCCCAGGTATCCTTTCTTATTGGGAACTATCAAATAGTTAACACAGATTTCTCCAAGGGCACCGACTGGGAAATTAGTTTACCAAAGATAAATTTGGTAAAAGGAAAGTTTTTATGTGCGCTATCCTTAAACTAAGACACATCTGTTGAAATATTAGGACGTGCCCAGTCTCCCATCCTCTGCTGAAACTTTAGACTGTACGTCCTTCCCATATCTTCTCTTTGGTGCTTTGTTTGTGAGCAGATTAGCCTCATACTTCCTCGCTTGTAAAACTGCTATCTCTTGCTCAATGCTTTTCTTGTACCAAAGGGTGAGGGGGAGGTTCCAGCTCTGTTTTCTGTATCAGTTTCCTGGGTGATGTTTGTTTGAGGGTGCCTTGTGTCCAGAGCCCTAGAAGGTGTTTCCGTTCTCTGATGAGCCTGAAGTCTGCATGCTTCGCCTTTGGTAGGGAAAGGCACCTGGGGAAAGGTTGCATGGCCAAGTGCCAGGGTGCCAGAGTGCGTGTGCACCTGCTGGGGAGAAGCCCGCTGGGGCCCCTCCTCTCAGCACAAGATAAGGCCTCAGGGCAGTGCAGCAGATGGAGGGCTTAGCTGTCCTTGCCAGCAAAAGCTACTGGGAACGTGGCGCTCAGATAACAGGACGGTTGAGAAGCGGTGAGTTAGGGTTACTCTGATGGGAGATACTGAGAGGAGGGGATGACAATCTTGTTTTCTGTTCCCTTTGTGAATCTTTTGGTGGCCAAAATGAGGAAAAGGATACATTGTGTTTGAGGATGACAAGGAACATCTAGGCACGTTGCATACTTGATTAAATGCACAAAGAGCTTCTTGTGACCTTTATCACAAGAGTGTAGTTCCATGAAGGTCGTAGGTACAATAGAAATTGTGTTGGTCTGAGAGTTACTCAGATTAGGGTGCATTGTGTCACCACCATTTTGCATAGCTGTGGCACCTTGTCAAGTTAACCTTTTCCTGCTTGCTTTTCCTAATCAGAAGAATGAAGTTGACCGTATGTACTCTATACGGTGGTTGTGTGAGGTCAATGAGATTACATAGGCAAAATCTTGGTGCAGGGGCACTTGGTAAAGGTTAGTTTCTGTTATAAACTTGGGGTATCCTGTGATGATTCCTGCTCACCTCTTCTCCTCATGGCGAAGTTCTTCTTATTCTTTGACGTGGCTCAGATATCACTTTCCTCAGGAAGCCCCGTTTCCCACCCAGATGGCTTTGGGCTAGTCATCAGTGTTCTGTAAAATGCTGAGAATATTTTTTATAGCACTTCTGGGTTGTTTTGTGATAGTCTTTTGAGATATCTGTCTCCTCACCAAACTGTTCTTTGTGTCATGGGCAGCCCCACGTCATCCTCGTCTTTGTAGTCCTGCACCTGGCACAGAGCCTGGCACATAGCTCAGTCAAACAGGTGAAGACTGGGTTATTACATCTTCCCACTCCACCTCCTTCATTATCAAGTTGTGGTCAGGGCATGCCCCACCAAATGCATACCCTACTAGACAGTACAGCTGAGACTTGGAACTAGACTAACCCAGTGACTCAGGAATGTGCCACAGGACTTATTTGGCTCTAGATGGGTCTTAAAAGACATTCATAGTTGTAGGCAGAACAGAATATCCAGAACAGGTGCAGAATAACCTGTGTGTACACAGTGGGTGGTAGTTGTAATGCAGGAAGAATTTGGCACAAGAAGTGTTAACAGTTTAAAATGAAGTCGTGGGCCCTATCCACACTGGGGACAGAGATAATAGTAACTAATCATCATCATTGTCATCACTAGCCCATTGTCAGAGGTAGCACTGAACACTTATGCGCTAGCCAGGATTTGGGTTCTGGAGGGTCTAGTGTACTAGTTGGGTTACCAAGACAAAGATGCAGGCATGGGGTGCAAGTTAACAAAGGTTATACACTAGGTGGCAACTGACTCACAGGAGCAAGGCATGCAGGAGCCTGGTTATTGCAGAGGATGTGGCCAGAGCCAGACAGGTGTTCTGATGCCCCTCAACTGTGTTGAAATTTGTTTGAGGCCAACCAAGTCAGCTGGCGAGGGGGAAGGCAAGCCAGAGAGAAATTGTGAACCAGAAAGGCCCCACCTCTGGCAGTGGCTCTTCCATTGGAGATGAAGTCTTCTTGCCCTGTTTTTCTCTTTAAAAAGTGAGCCATTTCACAAGGGAAGTTAAATTAAAAACTGTGCTTGTTAGCGCGGAGCTGGGACAACCGAGGGAAGTGATGCCAAAGGCAATTGTTGGTCTTTCCTTCAAATATGTGCTGACTTAGGAAGAGCAAAATGTTTTATATTAACAGTTAACAAAAGACTAAGTCTTTCATCACAAACAAGTCTAAATTCAGTGGTTAGGTCAGTATTATATTTTCCTATAGTTTTAAATAAGATGCTTATGTATTCACTAGTGCTTTGGATGTTCTTTGGAAAGATCTCCGATTTAGTGACAAGCCCCAGGAAATATTACTGTTAGTTGGTCCAGCATCCTATATTGTTTGTGAAATCCCTCTTTTATTGTCTTTTAAAGATTGTAAAATGCTTTTTCTGTCAATAATCAGAGAAGGATGCCGCATTCATATTACCCCAGTTTCTAACTCAACCTCTCCTTTCCAATTGAAAACAAAAGTCAGAATTCACTTTTTGTTATGGGGCGTTAAGTAGTAAACAAAGAGATTTCACCACTCGCCAGGGAAAAGAAGGAGCCTGCAAATCAGACAATATAAAAACATAACCAAACCATACAAAAACACAAAAATGTTGCTTGGCAGAATTTAACTATAATTAATTGTACTAATTTAATATTGTAGACACAAATGATCATAAAGCCATATGGTACAATCCTTTTGTTCATGAATTTCTTATTCATCAAATGTTAGGTACGTGATGTGGGAAAGCCAGTTATGTCGGGTTTCATGCTACCAGGGCTAGAGTTGACCAGTTCAGCTCTGTTTCTCCAGTGACAAAAAAAAAAAGGTATCTGCCTTGCACATGAAAACACTGGATGGTTAGATTGGATTTAGCCGACAACAAACTGCAGAAATTGGTTCTGGCTAACTGAAGCTCACAGGGTTTATTAGAGTTGTTGGAGCCCATGGGAACTGACGGAGGGCCAGGAGGCTTGTCGTGCAGAAGCAGCAGGAACCAAGGAAGCTTTGCAGAGATGAGAAACAAAAAACAGGGAACGCAGCAACATTCGCTGTGGCAGGAACGACTGCCACTGGTGGCCTGGACACCATCACAGCCGCAGAAGATACTTAAGACACATTTATGTTCTAGTGTTGGTAGTTCAAGATTCAAAGTATGTGTGAAAGTGAGTGTGTGTGCATAGGCATAGTAGCTAATTGGTTGAGTTGGGGTCCATGTGCCCACCTCCAGGTTGGACCAGGGGACAAGCCATGCAGCGTTTTGGTCACCCTTCACTTGACAGTATTCCCACCAGGAATGACCCTCACTAGGATTTGAGGGGCCTGGAGTCACTACTTACTAATTTTCTTAAAGTTGACAGCCATCACAAACTTCATGGTCTGGGAAAATGTGAATTAATTGCCTGATCCACCTCCATATCTTTTTTCTTCTCTTTTTTTTTTTTTTTTAACAAAAATCTGTATATTCATAGATTGTCTGTTCCTCCGCTAGTGGTTTTGCAGTAGCATTTTCAGGTGAGGAAGCAGCAAGAGAATTTAGGGTCCAGTTTTGTCATTGCCATTGTTGTAGCGATTTACAAGTGGTTACTGCTAGTATGAACTTTTGCCTAGTTAAATTTTGGAAACTTGCCTGTAATTGCATTTGATGGATGGTAAAAATTGATAAATGACTTGATAAGTGATAAAAATTCTACGGAAGAATTTTCCACGGACTGGCTTCTGGCTTTGATCCTTTCCAACTGTGCTTCTCCTGCCCTCAGGCCGCCCCTATCATGCTGTGCTTGTCTGGCCCCACTCACCCTGTCCTGACACTGGATGATTTATTTCCAAATGAATTGCTCCTGGAAGCCATTCCGACACCATTACAGCCGGCGGCAACACAGCTGCTTTGGTTACTCCTGGACCATATAGCTAGATGTAACCACAGCATTTCGGTAGCTCCACTTCCCCAGCATTTTCTTTTAGAATGGGGGCATCAGAGTGGAAGGAGGTAACTGTGAGTAGTGTGTCTTGTCTTTGGAAATTTTCATCATGACCTGAGCTTGTCAACACTCTGCCTTGGCCCCTCCTTGCACTTTGGAAGAGGCTGGAGCAGGAGCGGGCAGCGTTGCCTTCGCAGCATGGTAACTTCTCTCCTTTCAGCGCTATTTGTAAGGCAGAATGGGAGAGGAAACTCCCCAGGGGGAAACTGGGACCCTGTTAGGTAGGGCTAGCAAGAGGTGGTTAAAATGTAAGCATCCGCTGCACCAGACTGTATTCTCCATGACTGTGTATTTTTTGTTGTTCATAAGAGCCCCGAATTGCAATGAGTGCGATTTTCCCCGGACGCTGCAGTGTATGGAGAAGCTGTCACTTGTCACATGACAGCTCAGTCATTCCATCCCTGGGTGCTGCAGAGAGGGAAGAATTGGCCTCGAAGGGGGAGTGAGTGCCAGCCCGTGGCCTGTCCCCTGCCACGTGTCACCATACTGAATGTTTGTGTGTGCTCTGTGTGTTTTCAAAACACCTTCGTGTCACCTGCCCTGGACTCATACCTGTGAGCGAGGCAGGGTGGGCGTTACCATCCCTCTGGACCAACAAGGACAGAACAGCTTGAGACGCACAGGGTGGCTTCCCCATGGCTGCGGAGGCATAGAAAGTGGGGGCACGGGACGTGAATCCGTGTGCTGGGATTCTGGCCGCCTGTGCCTGCCGATCACCCTCAGTGCCTCCCTGGATTTGATTTTGTGGCTCTTCTAGGTGTGCGTGTGAGTGTGTTGTGGGTAAGTCTGTTGTCTAGGGGAAGGAACGGGAAGTCAGCCGGCCAGGAATCTCTGTGGGGTGGTCGGCCTGAGTTGGCCATATCCAAGCTCTGTGTGTGTCTCACTTTTCAGAGTAGCGGGAAGGCTGGGTGACTTTGAAATCAGATGGGTATTTTCCTGATTTGAAGAGACTTGGCTTCTTCCCCCACCCCTCCTTCTCCCTCCTCCCCCCTCCTCCCCCCTCCTCCCTCTTGCTGACTCACAAACTGTGTGGGGCATCCTAGCCCACCCATGGGAGGCCAGGAGAAACAGGAGGCAGAGCTGTCAGAGTGTGGCCCTTCGTCTTGGGGGTGTGCAGGTGACTGCTCCTGCCCCTTGATGGCTGTCCTGTTTCGGGTATAAGGGATGTTGTCCAAACCATGTATGGGACTCTCTGTTGACAGTTGTTTTTCAATTGCCTATTTAATTGAGCTTCTCTAAAGTCTTCTTTGTGCCAAGTATCGGGACAGGTGATAGAAATAGAAAATTCGACACAAATCGAAAATTCCAGTATCAAAAATGACAGCGATGTACCCTTGCCCCTTAACGCAGCCAAGAAACGGGTGAAGGGCTACTCTCCACATATGGAGCAGGCCACCACCCTTGTGACAGTAGCCGAACACAGAACATTCTCTGCAGAGGTCACTGAGGCTTAAACTCATTATGTTTTAAAGGGATAATCTGCTATTCTTAAGAAAACAAAAAACAATCACGAATCTCCCTGCCGTCCCCACCCTTGCCCCCACTTGGATCCTGGTAGGGTCTGGCAGGGGGAGTTTTGCAAGGAGTTGGGGCAAATTACTCCAGCAGATACTTCCACCCAGTATCCCAAGAAATGTTTGTAAATGCTGTTATGAATTATTTAAAAGTATTCCAAACTCCTACTAATTATTATGTGTTTGCTCAAGTCAAGATCAGGAGAAGTACAGGCATTGCTATCCCGTGGGGCCTGTGAAGCTCTGGTGAGGTGTCCTAGTCGAAGAGCTTGGGGCCCCATGGTGTCTGGAAAGCGGGCTCCACTGGAGATTCTGGCTGTTTTCAGCTTGATGCACGCGGGGTCCCCTGGAGAATGCCAGGCCTGCCTGAGTGTGCAGAGGTGAGGGATTCTCACACTGCCCAGCATGTACGTGGCTGGGAGACTCTAGAGAGACATGCAAAAGTGCTGTTAACTAGACAGCGTGGCACAAATGCAAAGTGAGTGGGTTTTTTTTTTTCCTTAAACGACAGTGAACATTTATTTCAATATTTATTTTGCTTATTTTAATATTTTACTCAGTGTTTATTTATTTTTATTTTTATTTTTTTGAGATGGAGTTTCACTCTTGTTGCCCAGGCTGAAGTGCAATGGTGCGATCTCTGCTCACTGCAACCTCCACCTCCCGAGTTCAAGCGATTCTCCTGCTTCTGCCTCCTGAGTAGCTGGGATTATAGGCATGCACCACCACGCCTGGCTAATTTTTTTGTAATTTTTTGTAGAGACAGGGTTTCTCCATGTTGGTCAGGCTGGTCTTGAACCCTTGACCTCAGGTGATCCACCTGCCTTGACCTCCCAAAGTGCTGGGATTACAGGCGTGAGCCACTGCACCCGGCCTCAATATTTATTTCAGTACAGAAACGGACTTAATTGGGAATTTTGTTGAAGGCAAATAGTAGCAAAGTGGGACTGGTGTAAGGCAGTGGAATAACTTAGTGAAATCCAAGGTTTATGTAGTTATTTTCCCCCCACTTTTTTTTTTTTTTTTTTTTGAGATGGAGTCTCACTCTCTTGCCCGGGCTGCAGTGCAGTGGCATGATATCGGCTCACTGCAACCTCTGCCTCCCGGGTTCAAGTGATTCTCCTGCCTCAGCCTCCTGAGTAGCTGAGATTACAGGTACCCGCCACCATGCCCGGCTAATTTTTGTATTTTTAGTAGAGATGGGGTTTCGCCATGTTGGCCAGGCTGGTCCCCCCATTTTTATGGTTTGAAAAATTTCCAACCCTGGCTGGGTGTGGTGGCTCATGCCTATAATCCCAGCACTTTGCGGGGCTGAGGCAGAAGGATCATTTGAAGCCAGGAGTTCGAGACCAGCCTGGACAAGTAGCAAAATCCCATCTCTGCAAAAAATAAAAAAATGAAAGATTAGCCAGGTGTGGTGGTGCACATCTGTAGGACTGATGTGAGAGGCTGAGGTGGGAGGATCGCTTGAGCCCAGGAGTTCAAGGCTTGTAAGCCTTGATTGCGCTACTGCACTCCATCCTGGGTGACAAAGTGAAACCCTATCTCAAGAAAAAAAGAATTCCAACCCTCAGAAAAGCTTAAAGAATAGATTCATGGATCATTAAACATTTTTGCCAAATGTATGTTTTCTCTCATTACTCTAAGGTTGCTCCCTTTCCCCCCTCACTCTCCTCTTCTCCTTCCCTTCACTCCATGGATGTGTAGGACATTCTCCTACGAAACCATAGTACTTACATTCTTGGGGTTGTCACACCTCATAATTAAACATATGATGGTTTTATTAAGTATGCTGTCACATGTAAATTTCTCCAGTTGTTTGATCCAAGTTGTACTCATGGATAGTGTATTGTATTTTACGTCTCTTTAGTCTCCTGTATTCTAGAGGAGTCCCCCAACCTTCTTCTGTGACGTAGGAGTTTGGGGATTTGTCTGTTTCCCGATGTGATTAGAGTGATGTTGAACAGTTTTGGCAGGAACGCTGCACAGCTGATGATTATATTTCCCATTGCATCCCCTCAGGAACTCAGAATCTCCTTCTCGATCCTTGGTGATGGTGTATCCACCAGATGGCTCCCTGTTGAAGCTCCCTTCTCTCTGTTACCAATGAGTAATCTGTGTTATGATGCAGTGAGATGGTGTGATTATTCTGTTCCTCACGATGGTTTTCCTTTGGTGGTTTTAGCATCCATTGATTACCATAAATTAATTAGTCCAGCTTTGGCAAACTATGGCTTGCCGCGGTGGCTCACGCCTGTAATACCAACACTTTGGGAGGCCGAGGTGGGCGGATCACAAGGTCAGGAGATCGAGACCATCCTGGCTAACACGGTGAAAACCCATCTCTACTAAAAGTACAAAAAATTAGCTGGGCGTGGTGGCAGGCGCCTGTAGTCCCAGCTACTGGGGAGGCTAAGGCAGGACAGTAGCCTGAACCCAGGAGGCGGAGCTTGCAGTGAGCCGAGATTGCGCCACTGCACTCCAGCCTGGGTGACAGAGCAAGACTCCGTCTCAGGAAAAAAAAAAAAAAAAAAACCCAAAAAAACTCCACCAAGTCTGTTCAGTTATGTGTTATCTGTTAGCGGTTGCTTTTGCACTACTACGGCAGAATTGAGTTGGGACACAGACCAGATAGCCAAAAATATTTTCTATTTAGCTGAATCCTGATCTAGTACATTTTTGGTCAAAAAATGATGCATTTCTAATTCTTCTATTCATTTTTCATTTATTAGTTGGTATTCTTAAAGAAGAGCTTTGTTTTGACCTTTAAAAATCACTATGGACTCATTTATTCTTAATTTTTAAAAATGTGTCATACGTTGTTGTCATTACATTATTTTTTTAGATACACAATGTTGCCCTAAATTTGCCTAATGGGAACCCCTTCAGGATGGGCACTGTGTTCTTCTGGCATGCCCCCTTCAAGGATGGGGCCTGGGTTCTTTTGTTATGCTCCTCTAAGGCCCTTTAATCTATGTCGTTTCATTTTTTTGTTGTTGTTTTTGTTTTGAGACAGGGTCTCACTCTGTCACCTAGGCTGGAGTGCAATGACACGATCTCGACTCACTGCAACCTCCACCTCCTGGGTTCAAGCCATTCTCCTGCCTCAGCCTCCCAAGTAGCTGGGACTACAGATGTGTGCCACCATGCCCAGCTAATTTTTGTATTTTTGGTAGAGACAGGGTTTCACCATGTTGGCCAGGTTGGTCTCAAACTCTTGACCTCAAGTTATCCACCCGCCTTGCCCTCCCAAAGTGCTGGGATTACGAGCATGAACCACTGCGCCCAGCCTCATATCTGTGTCCTTTCTTTCTGGGACCGGAAGAGGTTTCAGGTTCCCAGTGGAAATTCCCTGCCCCTCACCTTGAATCAGCCTTTGGCCAAAGAGCCTTGGAGAATGATATTTAATATTTAAAAACCAGGAACTGAGAACTGAGTGTGCTCATTGCTATGGGGATATCATTGCTCCTGGGCTCCTTGGGTGCAGAGACCCAGGGAAATAGATGTTTCTGTGTATGCTTTCACACTGCCCCTCCCTCTTAAGCCCAACTCCACAGGATGCTTCCTCACCTTCCTCTTGCCATCTAGTATCAACGCTTCTGTAGTGAGAATCTGCTGCCTACAGCAACAACGTATTGACACATCCGTTCTCTTCTATAAGACACAAAAAAAAAGGTTTCAGAAATTTTTACATTGGTGCTGCCACCACCACTGCTGCCAAAACAATGAAATAAAGTTCAAGATTCCTTGAAATTCTCTTGTCCTTAGGACGTATCTCACTGTGGGTGTACAGACAATATACAAAAGTTACTTAATTTTTCTCCGATGTTTGTAGTACCAATTTGATATGTAAGTTAAATTATTCATCTTTATTGAATTTTAAGATATGCATATTTTATCCTCTTTGAGTTAAGTATTTTTCAAATATAGAAAAAACATTTACGTGGTCCAAAGTCAAAACTCTGTTAATAGGTTTGCTCAGAGTTCTCAGCTCCCATCCTTATCCCACCACCCCATTTTCACTCACCTCTTCAGTTCATTGCCCTTACTTTTTGCCTTATCTTTTTTGTGTGTTTCTTTTTGCATCTACTTAGTGCTTTTAAGCCCCCCATTTAAAGGTCTAATGCTGTCTTACATGTATACCAGCAAAAATGTCACGTTTTAAGTAGACTTTTGTGACCAAAACCTTATTATCAAAGCGTGAAAGTTGAGACCGTCTCGGGAGTTTTCATCGTGGTGGTTAGACAGTGTGTGGAATTGAAATGTACAGCGTTTGTACATGCAGGTCCCTTATTGAGAGAACTGATCCGAAACCGTGACGACTGCCAATAAAATGTACTTTACCAGTATATCTGCTCAAAATGCCCATGTCTCCTTAATGTCAATACCCAACACATGGGTGCATCCAGTTTTAGTCTCAAATAAGATTTATTAAGCTTGGTTTGCAGGAGTTTAGTGTTCTTGGAATTAGAAGGATTTCTCTAGTGATGTGGTGGGAAGAGATAAACCTGGGACCTTTTGTGCTTTCTTGATATTCACATTTATGTTGTGTGCAACACAGGAATTGTCAGGAACCTGCAATGCAGTCTTTCTTGATTTATAATCATGCAAAATGTGGAATAAGAAGTAAAGTGCAAAGTTTGAGTGGTAAGCGTTACAATTCATGTGAACAATATGATGCTTTTTCTCATGCTTACTTGAAGACAGCAGCTGGCCCTTGAGTTCAGTTTCAGTGCAAACAGCTTCCAAAGAAAGTGCATTGCACTAAGGAAGCCCTTTTCGTCTCACAAAGGGCAAAGTCTGGATTGCCCCTCCTTTCTCTGTTGTCTTTGCCTGTTGCTCCCTGGACCGCAGCCAGTCTCCCCAGGCCTGGAGCTGGGTCAGCTAGGTCTGTGGCCAGGAGGTGGGGGTCCACATCCACTGTGCTCCTCAGCGGCAGGTTCTGCAAACTGCAGCCCGTGGGGCAGACTCCACCTCCAGCCTGAGTGAGGCCATCCAGCTAAGAATGGCTTTGACATTTTTAAATGGCCAGGGTGAAAAAACTAAAAGAGGATTTTGTCATGACACATGAAAATGATATAAAATGAAAGTTTCAACAGTCATACATTTTGATTTTTGTCAAAGTTTCAGAGAAATTTATTTTCTCTTTTTATTAAATGTCACTACATAATATACTTGATTTTGCCTTTCTACTCACTGAAGCTAAAATATTTACTGTCTGGCCTTTTCCAGAAAGAGTCTGCCGACCCCCTCTCTGTGGAATGAGAGCTTCCAAAAAGATGCAGAAGACCGTGCATCCCAAGCGGTTGTAAAAGCCACTCACATTCGTAGGTTTAATGGCTCAAAAGAAAGGGCGCTTGTTCCCTCCCTTCCTTCCTGGGCAGGCCCGTTTTTGGAATGGAGTTTCGTTATACAGAAAGTTGTTCTCACTGTGCAGAATTCTGCAGTGCCTTCACTTGATGGCTGTTTCTTCGGGGATGGGAGGGCTGGGGGTCAGGATCTGATCTGACACGAATGGTTCAGAGTCTGGACTTAGTACCTCAGAGCAGTTCACTGATTTAGGATCTCTGGAGGAAAAGAGTACTGAGTCACTGGCGCCTTCTGCTCAGCTCCTGACAGCATTGTAAAGGATGCTTTCATGACACCCAGCCTTCAGCCCAGGAGGGTGGTGGCAGATCAGACAGCTCTGGAAATGCAGGGCACAATGCGCAGAGGGTTGCACCACAACAGCAGTCACTCGGTGCCCGCCTGGAGCACTGCTCTCATTTCCAGAGTCCCTGTATTTCTGATCTTGGCTGCTTTAAAAAGGAGGTGTGGGCCTGGGATCCCAGAAGTATTCCTCTGTGATTCTGTACCACAGCTTTACCTTAATTGGGGGTGTAGGGGGTGGGGAGAAAGAGGCAGACAGACGAAGGCAGGGAAATCCTTCTTGCAGTCATAGTTAAAAGGATAAAATAAGAGCTTTAATGTAGCCTCCGTTTCCAGCAATCCATTTTATTCTTTGTCCACAAACTGAATGAAAATAAGCAGTCATTCAAAAATGATATTTATGTAACCTACAAAAATCTCAGTCAACCAAGGAAAAGATGGAATGGGGCTTAATGCAATACAGGGCTGTCTCCGGAGTTCCCTCCCTTGATTGTAGGCTTTTGGTGTAAAGCTCCCGAAAGAAAGCAACTTTGATTTTTATTAGACTCTTCAAAATCATCTCGGTAGAATATTGACCTTTTTTGTGTGTGGAAAAATGACTTCTACGACTTCTCTTGTAAGAGTGTACATTTTGGTCATTTTTATGGAATGTAGGAAAAAAATGTGGGGTACCCTTTATTGCATTTTGAAGACCTTCCAAAGAAGATAATTCTGATTGTAACTCATTATAATCTGGGAAAGTAGATTGTTCTGGTTTCAAGGACTGCGTGTGCTTTAAATAATCACAGGCTGCTCTCAGACTTGGGAACTTTTGGTAGAATACAGCAGTGGTTCTCAACCAGGGCAGTTGTGTTCCTTGGGGGACGTTTGGCAGTGTCTGGAGACATTTTTGGTTGTCACGTTTTGGGGAAATGGGTGGTGCTCCTGGCATCTAGTGGATAGAGGCCCAGGATGCTGCCAAACATCCTACAGTGTGCAGGACAGCCCCCCCCAACCAAGAATGATTTAGCCCCAGATGTTCATAGCGCCAGAGGTGGAGGAACTGTCTCGGGGGATGTGTAGGAGCTTTACTTTATGGGTTTTTAATGCAAAATGGATGTATAGACACATACATATATACACGTGTATATATGTATATATACACACGTAGATGACTCTGCTCAGCGCATGCATGAAGTATGCAGTGCACCTGTCCCCTGGGATCTGGTTATACGATGGGTGTCCAGCCTGTGCCCCGGGGATCAGTTTCCTTTGTGCTGCTGCAGTACCTTGTCAGCATGGGGAGGGGGAGGTCAGTTATGAGGAGGCCCTTTTGGGGTAGAGTGGAGGAATGGTGCCGGCCTGGTCAAGGCCTCGCATGGGGTAGTGTTCTTTGTACAGTTCTAGGTGAGGCGGCAAGCACATTCCCATGCATTCTTCATGGTGGTGGTGACGCTGATGTTAAGACCAAGGGGCCTCTGTTGTTCTGCTCAAGGTTCCAAGCAGAGTAGGTTTCCTATTTTCAAAATGTAGTTCACGATGTCCCAATTTTTAGTGCAGCGTATTTCAACACAGTGTCCTTTTACACATATAAATGGCTTATGTTGTGAGGTCCCCCTCAGCTTCCTGGTGTGGAATCAGTGATGGGTAAAGGCAGGGAGGCTCTCAGGCTGATATATACTCCCTATGAAGAGGGGGGAAGAACTGTGTTGGTCCATGGGTGTTTGGGGATACACTTGTATTCCAAGGTATTTGTGGAGAAGATATGGAATGTTTTTCCATGTTGGGCTTCGGATATGAAGTTTAAGGAAGGAGAATGGAGTCCTGGTGCACACCTCTCATAAGCACACGCATGCCGGCCACTCTGCTGGCTCCAGAGTCATCCAGAGCATCGAGCGCAGTTTCTCCAATCTGATCAGATAGGGAGGCTGCGAGTCTGGTGACCCCCACTGCAGGGGGCAGAGCTAGTGCAGGCAGTGTTGAGCTGACTGGGAGAAGAAGGGCCTGCAGGACCGGCTGCAAAGCCCTTAGGGGAGGGAGGAAGTGAGGAGTTTGGTTTCCTAAACGGGTGGTCCAAGAGAGGCCAGGTTCATCGCTGTGCAGTGAGGTGGCACTGGAAGGAGGGAGTCCTCAGATGGGCCACCCTTTGGGGCTATAAGTCTCGTGGTTATGTTTCTCTTGGCTTCAAGATAACATTTCTAGTTTGGGTGTTTGGGGACGATGAGGTTGGGGTGTTTGGGAATTGAGGTGGCCGCGTAGGCATTGAGGAAGATACTGGTGTTTTGTGCGGTCAAAGGGCAGTGGTGTGGAACTCAGATCCCAGCTCTGACCCTGTGTGGTCTTGGGGGATCATCCACCATCAGTCTATTTATCTGTGACTTGGGGATAACAGTACATGTGAGCGTGAAATATGATAAGAGTATAAATTGCATCGATGTTTGTGTGTCGAGGTTGCCTGAGGAGGAGTTGGCTGGGCTTGCACTGACGTTTGGTTCTTTGTATCACTCCGACCTAAACCACGACACTTCCAAGGCAGAGTCTAAAGCCTGTCGTCTCACAATCTTCTACAGATGAGTAGGAGGCCATAGACCTTGTGAGTACAGAGTCCTAAAAGAAGGCAGAAATGTGTGAATCTGCCGAAAGTAAAGAAAGGGTGCTACTACTGGTCAAAGTCGTTGCAAGAATGCTGGCTTTTACAACTCCTGTTTCTGCTGCTATCACCTGCTGCTTGTGTCTTGTTTCCTGGGCTCCAGATCATTTTCACATTTCTCAAAATGGTCCTTGGTAGCTGTGGTAGATGGAATAATGGCCCTCAAGGTGTATCTCCATCCTAATCCTGGAACCTGTGAATAGATAATTCTACATAGCAAAGTGGACTTTGTGGACGTGGTTTAAGGATCTCAAGGCCTGATGCAGGGGTTCATGCCTGTAATCCCAGCACTTGAGGAGGCTGAGGTGGAAGGGTTATTTGAGCCCAGGAGTTCAAGGCCAGCCTGGGCAACACAGAGAGACCCTGTCTCTAGAAAAAATTTAAAAATTAGCTGGGCATGGTGGCACGTGCCTGTAGTCCCAGCTCCTCAGGAGGCTGAGGTGGGAGGATTACTGAAGTCCAGGAGGTTTAGGCTGTACTGAGCCATGTTGGCACCACTGCACTCCAGCCTGGGCAACAGAGCAAGACACTGTCTCAAAAAAACAAAAACAAAAGGATATCGAGATGAGGTTGGGGAGGTTGTCTGGGTGGGCCCAGAGCGATCACAGAGGTGCTTCTGAGTGGAATAGGGAAGCCGGGGGAACACAATCCCAGAGGAGATAGGAGGGTGCGCGCAGAGGCCCCAGTGATGTGGGCCCATGAGCCAAGGGATGCTGGTGGCCTCTAGAAGCTGGACAAGGCAAGGAGTCGAATTCTCCCCTGAAGCCTTTAAAAAAGGACACAGCCCTGTGACCCGTTTTAGACATTGCACATCGAGAACCTAAGAGAGCGTGTCTATGTTGCTTATGGTAGCCGAGCTGGAGATTCTTTGTGACAGCAGCAACAGGAAACACAGACAGTGGGTGAGCACCAGATGGTAGAGTCAAGTTTAATATGCTGGAGCAAGGAGGGTCAGCTAATCACTGGCAGAAGATCAGGGCCTGGGACTTGTGCTAACTGTTTCTATGGATTCCTCCTTCCTCTTGCAATGAGAAATGACAGCCTCGTGGTGAAATTTGTTAGCTGTTTATTATTTTCATTGATCTGATTCTACTAGTGTGATTTATGCTAAGCATAAATGACCAAAGTTGACTGTGGTTTTTTGAAGAACACTGGAAAATAAACCTACAAAATTATGTTTTTATAATAATGGTTCAGTCCAAAATAAAGGAATATATTCATAGAAATTAGCTAAAATTATAGAGGATGAGTTACATACATCTTCTTCTTAAAGATGCTGGTACCAACACTGGAAGAAGCTGTACAAGTGGGCAGGTTGTTTTTTGTTTTTGAGACTAGGTGTCACTGTCATCTCAACCTCCCCAAGCTCAGGCGATCCTCCCACCTCAGCCTCCTGAGTAGCCGCGACTACAGGTGTGCACCTCCACATCTGGCTAATTTTTGTATTTTTTGGAGAGGTGGAGTTTCACCATGTTGTCCAGACTGGTCTTAAATTCCTGGGTTCAAGTGATCCAGATGCCTTGGCCTCCGAAAGTGCTGGGATTAGGGGCATGAGCTACGGTGCCCGGTCTCAATTTTTAAAAATATATTTTGCCATCACTTTCCAAGCTTTTTGTCCTATGTGACAACAGAAAATTGAATTTCTTAATCCACTTACATTGAATTTAAAATCCACTTAGGAAAGTGGGCTTCAGGTATTAGAATTATTAACTCCGAATAAGCAGATATTCTAGCATATTTTATCTTCCAGATTGTGTTGTGATTGTAACAAGACACATTTTGTGCATTTTAGTTTTCATCACAAACTGGCTGAAAATCATGTTATGTACAAATATGACTTGATTCAATACAATTTATTGTTTGGGTATAATTTGAATTAGAAAGCCATTTGTATACCTTTTACTCACTTACATTATGCTATTATGCTTTTGACATCAGAGAAAATACACTTACTTAAAATCCTCGCAGATCCCAGAGCAAATGAAGAGTTTTTGTTCTTTTAAAAATTGGAAGTAGTCTAGTTTTCTGATTGTACAGTAACAGTGTGATATATATTGTCTTTATCATATATACACACATACATAAATCATCTTTCCTTCAAAGATCTCAGATCACTTTTTTAAAAAACAGCTTTACTGAGATATAATTTACATACCGTAAAATTCCCCTATTGTAAATGTACAGGTTCAGTGAATTTTAGTAAATTTACAGAGTTGTACAGACATCGGCACAGCACAATTTTAGAACATTGTCATCACTCCAGGAAGCGTCCCTGTAACCATTAGCAGTCATGTCCTCCCCAGCCCCTGGCGGCCACTGATCTATTTTATGTCTCTGGATTTGCATATTCTGGACATTAGATATAAATCCAATCGTATAACCTGTGGTCTTTTATGTCTGGCCTCGTTCATTTAGTTTTCAAGGTTCATCCATGTCATAGCATGGATTGATCCTTCACTTTTTGTTTTATTTTGTGTTTTTTAGAAACAGGGTCTTGCTCTGTTGCCCAGGCTGGAATGTAGTGGTAGGATCATAGCTCGGTGCAGCCTCAAACTTCTGGGCTCAATCAGTCCTCCCACCTCAGCCTCCCAAATAGCTGGGACTACAGGCAGACAACACCACGCCTGGCTAATTTGCTTTTAGTTTTGTGGAGAGAGTGTCTTGTTATGTTGCCTAGGCTGGTCTTGAATTCCTGGGCTCAAGCGATCCTCCTGTTTCAGCCTCCCAAAGCCTTGGGATTACAAGTTTAAACCACCACACCTGGCCTGTTTTTTATTGTTAGATAATATTCCATTGTTATGAATATCCCACATTTTGAGATTGATTCATCAGTTGATGGACATTTGGTTGCTTCCATGTTTTTTGCTGTTATAAATAAAGCTGCTGTGAGCCCTCGTGTACAGGTGTTTACATGCCCATATGCTTTTATTCCTCTGGGGTAGATTTCTAGGAGTGGAGTTGCTGAGTCATATGGCAATGCTGTGTTTAACTTTTCGAGGAACTGCCAGGCTGCTTTCTATAGTGGCTGCAGCATTCACATTCCCACCCAAATGTATGAGGGTTCCAGTTTCTCTATATCCTCGCCAACACTTGTTATTCTCTCTCAGAGAACTTTCTGAATCTCTCTTATAATGCCTAGGGGGTTCCTTGTTGAAGATGAAATTAGGGACTACCATGAACTGCTTTAGGAAACCTGGGAGAAAGGAGTCAGGCTCCTCTTTCATATCTATGCCGTGTAACCAGCCTCTCAGAAAGATTGGTTGGAGTGGATGGGAGAATAAAGAAATGAATGGGTTGGGTGCAGTAGCTTACACTTGGAATCCCAGCACTTTGGGAGGCTGAGGTGGGAGGATCGCTTGATCCCAGGAGTTCGAGATCAGCCTGGGCAACATGGCAAAACCTCATCTCCACAAAAAAATACAAAAATTAGCTGGGCATGGTGGCACACACCTGCGGTCCCAGCTACTTGGGAGGCTGAGGTGGAAGGATTATTTGAGCCCAGGAGTTAGAGGCTGCAGTGAGCTATGATTGTGCCACTGTATTCCAGCCTAGGTGCCAGTGAGACTGTGTTTAAAAAAAAAAACAAACAAAAACAGTACAAAGTGTTCAGTGCCATCAGATGTTCTGAATATAGTATGATGAGAACACAGTGGTGGGGAAGAAGGTGGATTAGTTTCTGTGGCTGCTGTAACAAACTACCACAAACCTAGATGCTTAAAACTACACACATTTACTATCTTAACAGTTCTGGGCTGGGTATGGTAGCTCATGCCTGTCATCTGAATACTTCGGGAGGCTGAGGTGCAAGAATCGCTTCAGCTCAGGAGTTCGAGACCAGCCTGGGCAACATGGCGAGACCCTGTCTCTCTCTAAAAAAAAAAGCCAGGCATGGTGGTCCACACCTGTAGTCCCAGCTACTTGGAGGCTGAGGTGGGAGGATCGCTTGAATCCAGGAGGTCAAGACTGCAGTGAGCCATGCGGGTGCTCCAGCCTGGATGACAGAGCAAAATCTTGTCTCTATAAAAAGAAACTGGAAAAAAAAAAAAGTAGTTCTAGAGGTCATAAGTTCCAACTGGGTCTTATTCTGCTAAAATCGAGGCATCTACAGGGTGGTGGTATTTTCTGAAGGCTCGAGGGTTAAGTGTCTGGTTTTTTGTTTTGTGTGTTTTTTTTTTTGTTTTGTTTTTGTTTTTTGCTTTCTCAGTTTCTAGAGGCTGCCCACATTCCTTAGCTCATGGCCCCTTCCTCCGTCTTTAAAGCCAGCACTGCTTGTTCGAGTCTTTTTCACATTGCATTTCCCCTTTCACATTGAAAGCACTCTTCTGATGAACCACTTCGGTTAAAACCACTCTTATGATCCAAGATAATTTACTTTTTTAAAAGATGAACTGATTAGCAGCCTGAATTCCACCTGTAGCCTTCATCCTCCCTGCCATGCAACTTAAGTTGTTCATGGTTTCTGGGAATCAGGATGTGGACACCTTGGGCGGAGATGGACCTTAACTCTGGCTGCCACCGATGGCGCCTGGTCAAAGTATCCTATAGGATTTATTCTTGGAAACGGCATTAGCCCCAAGACCCTACTTTGCCGGCTGTGTAAGAAACACGAGGTCAGTCAGGCAGTAAGAGGAGCATGGACATGTTTTCTGAAACAGCAACACAATCCATTACATATTTTCGAATGACGAGAAGAGATCAGACTTCTGCTTTAGGAAGAGTCACAAGGTTTTGTGGATTTGCAGGGGAAACAGGCAGGCAGAGGGAGTTCTGTGTTATCGTCCAGAGGCTAGGGTGCCAAGGAGGGCAGTGGCAGTGGGCTTGGAGAGATGCAATGGGGCTGCTTTGGGGCTGGGGCAACAGGACTGGGGTCTGATTGATGGAATACCAGGAGGGGGATGGGAGAGGGAGGAGATGAGTCCAGGATGACAGTTGGAAAGTCCTGGACTTCGGAGTAAAGGGTAGCGATTGAGGAGTTAAAGGGTAGAATCAGGCTGGGGAGAGCAAATTTACTTTTGAAATAGTGACCTTTGGATGCTGGACAGGGAGATATGAAGCAGGCAGAGGAAATATGGACGTGAAATAGAGCTTCAGCATTTTCTGCAAAGAAGCCACCACATTGGTGACATGACAAGGGAGTGATGCCAGAGGGAAGAGACGTACAAGGGCAGAATGCTGGGGAAATGCCTGCGTTTAATGGGCGTGGAGAACCCGCTTAATAAATAATCGGAATATATTGCTGGACTGAAACAATAGTCCTCATTAGCTCATTAAATGTTTCCTGGAATTCCCAATCAAATCTGTGAAACAATTTTAATGCTAGATGTTTTGTAAATATTTCTCCAGAAATCTGGAAATTTGTCCACAGACACACCGGGCATTGTTTATAAACTGAAGTCAGTTGACTCAAGTATTTTGCAAATGTCTATGGACCCTAGTGTGATTAATAGAAACACAAATTATTTGAAAGGTGTCACTCAATTTACAGTCATTCTGTATTTTTGCCATTTGGTATTTTTTCCTGAAACATTACATAATAAGAGTGCAGCATGCTTTCTTTATGTAGTTGATCTGTGAAACTTTTTGACAATTAAAAATTGGTTTTTGGCCAGGCACAGTGGCTCACACCTGTAATCCCAGCACTTTGGGGGGCCGAGGAGGGCAGATCACCCAAGGTCGGGAGTTAGAGACTAGCCTGGCCAACATGGCGAAACCCTGCCTCTACTAAAAATACAAAATTAGCCGGGCGTAGTGGTGCACGCCTGTAATCCCAGCTCCTTGGGAAGGTGAGGCAGGAGAATCGCTTGAACCTGGGAGGTGGAGGCTGCAGTGAGCCGAGATCTTGCCGTTGCACTCCAGCCTGGGCGACAAGAGCGAAACTCCATCTCAAAAAAAAAAAAAGGAAGGAAAAAAAAATACATATATATATAAATTGGTTTTTGCTGTTTGTTGCGGCATCACTTGCAGTTACAAAGAAGTGAACATGGTGGTTACAGATTGGGTTGTAAGGCAGGACCTGGCCGTATGATGGGTTACTAGGCACCTGTTAAAAATAGTACTGTGGAAGTGGTATATTTATTGGCATGTCCATGTGTTTACAATATATTACAATGGTGTTACTGTAATCCCCAGGAGACCAGCAGCCCAGCTGGGACTCTGAGAGCTCTAAGATGTGTCCTTGGAGTAAACCAAGCTGCAAGGAGGTCTGTACACTTCTGTATTGTTTATGCACTCATAAATTTGATTTACATAGCTGGACTTTGGTGTTGTACAGTTATCTCATAATGAGGGTTATTTTAAGAAGTGTCCCAAGGAACTGTGTCGTGTGTTTACTGAGGATAGCGTTGTATGTAGTCCACAATTTCCTCTTTCTGGGAGAAATTTTGCACATGTATCAGAAGTCTAGGAGCTGTGTTTCTGATATTTGTATCTTCTTTATTGTTTAGATACTGTGAATCCAGCATCTAACTATAGTTTCTTCTTTGAGGTCTAGGAAACTTGGAATTGGATTGACAATTCCCTTCCAAGTGATTTCAGGTTGTATCCGACTGCAAACTTTGGGTACCGCCTTCCCATCTCAGCTTCATCTCCTTTGTCCTACCATGATCGTCTCTTGGCCCCAGTTTACCCAGTGAATTACTTGATTTTTGCTATTTTGTATGTGTTTTTGGAAGCCACCCCTAGTTTTTTCTCTTCTTTTCCTGGGCGGGGAGTTAGAAGTGTTGCAGTGGATGATGGTGCTGTGGCTTTTTGGAGGTTGTTGGTTTGCAGTAGCTTTTGAGTTCTGGTGTGTTAGTGGCATCTTATTCTAATCTAGCTGCTTCCTGTTGAAGTACATCAAGACGAAGTATATTTCTAAATTTATTATGATGAATACTCTATCAAAAGCAGCTGGTGCTTAGGCCCTAGGTAGAGCTTTAAGATAAAGTTCTTTAATATCAATTTAGAAAAAGAAAGATTCATAATGATTAATGGAGCTCCTGCATCACTGAATTTTACTGGAATAAAAAAAATTATTGGGCTTCAAGTTACATTGAATGTAGTGGAAATTCTTTTTCTTATCTCCATTACTGTTGGGGAACAGTTTCCTCTAAACCCCATTGAAAACTGGGCCTCATGGCCTTCAGTATACTTCATAACATTTGTTAGAAAGCAGGAAATGAAAACGAAGTATTTGAAGTAAAAGTTCTTAAGTGTGTCCCAAGAAATGAGGATTACTGCAGAAAGAATGGTTAGTTATTTCTCGAATTATAAGAAGGAAATATCTGCAGCCTTTTTTGTCATCAGTGCAGCAGCCCCGGTTTTTCTGTTAATCATAGCTGGTAATAATGCCCTCCGGTTTATAGTTTTGATGAGCCGGGAGCTAGGCTGCGTGTTTTACATATGGTATCTCTGTTCCATCAGCTGCATAACCTAGATATCCTTCACCCCATTTTTATGAGACTCATGGGTTCTTGTCTGGGACCATGCACCTAGTAACTGACAAGATTGCAAACTAATTCTGTCACCTGTGGAGTTCCACGACAAAGGCAATTCTAGGCGATGTTTATGTAGTGTTCCTTGCATGCCAGGGGGATTCTGTGCTCTTTCCATGTGTGAATGATAGCATCCACCTGTTAACTTTGTTGGGAGGGTTCAGTTATCCTCTCTGTACAGGTGAGAACAGGAGGTACTGAGGACATCTGGCCCAAGGATACTACCGCTGGCACGGGGTGGATGGTGATTCGCCCTCAGTCCCTCTGGCCCGGCATCTGTGCTGTTTGTTGCCAGGCCAGCTGCGTCCCAGATAGAGTGACAGGATCTGTTCGCGTCACAACCAGAAAAGGCTCTGAGGCCAAGCTCCCTGCGTTGCTTCTCACTTTCACTCTGGAATCAGAGGTGCGTGCCTGGAAGACTTACCTCTGCATGGACAGCTGGTAAGGTGTCACAGAGGGCGACGTGGGCCATTGTAGCAGAGAGTTGTTAAGAGTTGGTTACGTGGGTTTTCTCGCAGGGTACAAGGCTGGGGAATGGGAATCCAGTTAGGAGACCTTGCTAATAGCGTGGACCAAAGATGGGGAGTAGGTCCAGACAGATTTCGCAGTGTTCATGCAGTGTTCATGAAGCAGGTGTAGACAGATTGCAGGGCTATTCATGAAGCTGATTTGCCGGGGCTTTTTAGGGATGGAAAACCCCTTTTCTGTGTTCATCCCACCTCCTGTTGTCGACAGATGACACCTGCACAGTCAGGTCCTCCCATCTCCTTCCACCACCCAAAGTGAAATACGCAAGTCCCAGAGAAGTGTGTCATTCTTACCGAGGTGGCTGATATAGGATGTTAGAAACATCTCCCACCCCAAGTTGTGACAACCTGAAACATCCCCAGACATTGCCAACTGCCTCTTGGAGGAGGCACAGTCACCCGCTGTTGGGAACACAGGCCTAAAAGCTTGGAGCCAGGGCTGACTGTCTGTGTAGGCTAGAACAGAATTCCCGATGACCCATCACCATGACATTTGACGCTCAAACCGCACCCCACCCCGACCCCCCCGCAACCACCACCTTTTAAAAATTTCCATTTTTGGAAAAGGCTGGGGCTTAGAAGTCATTATGAAGGCACCCATTTCCAGAAGGGTAAGAATCAGAAAGTTGGCTAATTCGGGTCTCTGCCTTATAGGAGTTCCGCAGCATCTTTCAGTAGAATGAAGCTCCAGTATTTGTATGAGTGTTGGGGTTGTTTGGTGGTGTGGGGTAATGCAGGAGGAGAGAATTGGGGAACTGTTCACCACCACCCAAACAGGCTGTAGAGAAGAATGCCAGAGGACTTTACTGTGATGGAGACAGGAGCACTGAGGTCGGAAGAGCGACATCTGGGTTCTCTGTAAGTTCTGATTTCTTCTGCTAGGATGAGTATAGAAACATGTTCTCTGGGGTGAAAGTGAAGCCTTGTGAAATTCATACAGGTGAAGCTGCTGATAGCAGCTCTTCCCGATGGCCTGAATATGGAGGTGGCGGTTGAAGCAAGTTTGGTTTGTGAATAGAAATATACGTGTTCATATGTATGTGTGCACGTATGTGTTTGTGCATGTGTATGCTTTAGGACCCAGTTCTTGGATTAGCTGATTATTTTTTTCCCTCTCTATAGACATTGGTGACCTAGGTTTTCAGATACTTATGTGAGTGAATAGTTGAATTTGTTTGAGCATATTTAATTGCTTTCCTGAAGGGATTTGCTGGCTGTTTTGTTAAATGAAATTGAAGACAGTACTGTTGACCTTTCCAGGTGAGGAGGGAGTCAGATGTGTTTTGCAAATGATGGAAACTGAAACGTGAGTACCAGGACCATATGGTGTTCAGAAACTTTTATCATAACTACAGTGAATAAATAAAGTGCTTGACAATTAGATTTAAAATTAAGCTTCATCCTCATTGCAAAATGTGGAGACAGTGCTTTGGGACATGAGGAAGAGATTAATTAGGATTCTTTTCTACCTCAAGATGCACTATGTCATCTCTGAACAAAAAACTGATTGGTATTACGTGAGGATTATCTTCATAAAGTTCAGAGCTGTATCTACGGGGAGAGATTTGAATCGCTGTTAATTGACAATTTGCTGAATTGGAAAGATCATATTACCTTAATACTTTAATGTATCATCTTTAAATGTGATTCTTTTTCTTTCTCTCACTAAAGATTAGTTTCATGCCACTAAATAAAATTTAATCTTTTGCTGTAATTTAAATAATAATAAGTGCTTATAAGCATATTATGCAGCTGATAGCTTGTTAAAATTTCCTGTGGGCTTGTTTTTTGTTTAGAAGTACTGATTTTGCCAGTTGTACAAGCATGAAATATTGTTTATCAAGCCTCATAAGACATTAAAGAGGAAATCAAGTTTGTGTGACTTTAATGTCTCTTTTTCTCCTGATTTCAGTGGCTCATACTTTTACCCTGAACTTGTGAAATCTACAAGCTTAATAAGATTCCATATTTTATAGGAACTAATGGATATTCAATGACTTGCCTGAAGAGTAGACTAAGAAAATGTGTTTCTCCATGAATCTTTACATAGAAAAGTGAATGATTTTTCCTGAATATTTATTTCTCAATATATACAACATTAGTATGTCTGTTTTTCTTCAAAGTAGGAAAAAAAATCAGTGATTGCCTTTGGGTTTTGATCTTGCTCTGTATTTGTTTTAAGTACACACCTATTACATGCCCACTGTATTCTAGGCACTAAGCTCTAATGAAAAGTGGTTTCCAGTCATTCGAATGGAACAGGAGGCTCATGTGCTTTGAAGTGGGTATACAGAACTTTTGCACTTTGGTTTTATTCTACTTTCTGTCTATGTCCTTGGCACTAGAATGCTTGGACAACAGTTTGTTGTATCTGTGGTATTTATGGAATGAGTGAAACATGCAAGGAGAATGCCCTGGCTGCCGTTCTGGCTTCTGTCCTACCCAGAGCATCCAGTATACAGAAGCAGCGTTTCTTACCACAGCGTGCGGAAAGACACGTGGAGTACTTGGCTTGCCATATAAGGAGGTTGCCTTCAGTGGCCTTGTTCATTTTAGGTGTTTTTTAATACTTGCTTCTCTTATAATACATGTTACTGTTTCGTGAGGAACCTCAGTAGCTCCCCTAAGGAGAAAAAAGGAGGAGTACTTGAAGGAGTACTGTTGATACTTCAGGAGCAATAAAATCCATGTTTATGCACAAAGGGACCTTTCCACTTGTGTGGTAACCATTCTACAAGGCCCTTGAGTTCCTGTGAGGAAGGAAGGACGCCATAAGGAATGAAATCACGGAACCTTATTATGAAAATAGTAATGGTGGGATTTGGAAATTATACTCTATTTTTTCTCTGAAAACAAATTGAATATCACCTGAGAGTTGGTGCTAAAGACCCTGATTTTCGTATTTTAAAAAATTTTTGGCATAGTCTTTGGATTTATGCTGTCCTAATCTGGTAGCCACCAGCTGTACGTGAGTATTTCAGCTTAACTAAAGTTAAGTAAAACGTAAAATTCAGTTGTCTCTCACACTAGCCACATTTTGAGTGCTCAGTAGCCACATGTGGCCAGTGGATACCTTATTAGACAAGGAAGATATAGTGCAGAAAGTTTTATTGGACAGAAGAACAATGGTTATTCAGATATTTCCCTATTGGGAATTCCAGGGCAGAAAGGGAAAACTTAAATCTGAAGAAGAAAAATTTTGTACCAAGGGACTAGAGAGCAATGCAGAAAAATTAACCACATCAAAACAGTTTACTACATCAAAGTTCATTGTCATGACGTATTAGAACATTAGGATAAAGGAAGTATCTATGTACTTTCCCGGATTTAAAAAAGAGTCACATGAAGGATCTTGGAATCAGAATGACATTGTATTTCTTCACAGCAACACGTGAAGTTAGAAAACAGACTGAACATGGACTTCTTTGAAAATAATTTTCCCTCAGAATTTTGAAGGTGTTCCTCCACTAATTATTAATTAAGGATAGAATAAAGATGTTTGGGCTGGGCGTGGTGGCTCACGCCTGTAATCCCAGCACTTTGGGAGTCTAAGGCAGGCAGATCACTTGAGGTCAGGAGTTCAAGACCAGCCTGGCCAACACGGTGAAACCTCGTCTCTACTAAAAATACTTTCACATGTCACTTCTAGGAAACTTGTGGAGAATATATCCCACCAAAGTGAGGGAGTAAACCAAGAAAGGGGGAGGTTTGGGATCTTGGAAACAGAAAGAGGCAGAAGGAATTCTCAAACAAAGGTGTTTTCAGGGCAGTGGCTCTTGTAGTACAGACTAGAGCAGGAGACAAGAAATTTTAGGAGGAAGCCAGGTGCGGTGGCTCACTCCTGTAATCTCAGCACTTTGGGGGGCCCAGGTGGGCGGATCACAAGGTCAAGAGATTGAGACCATCCTGGCCAACATGGTGAAACCTCGTCTCTACTAAAAATACAAAAATTAGCTGGGCGTGGTGGTGCGTGCCTGTAGTCCCAGCTACTTGGGAGGCTGAGGCAGGAGAATCACTTGAACCCGGGAGGCAGAGCTTGCAGTGAGCCGAGATCGCGCCACTGCACTCCAGCCTGGCGACAGAGAGAGACTCTGTCTCAAAAAAAAAAAAAAAAAAAAAAAAAAAAAAATTTTAGGAGAAAGTTTGGTGTTAGTGTATTGGTCAAAGGTGGGAGGGATGTGGGTGGGTGTTGGGGGAGGAAGGGCATGGAACTGACAAATTATCCAAGAGTTTTGATCGTGTAAAAAATGTAACAGATTGTTGGAGAGTGTTGGAAGGATTATCAAAGAGTACAAAGAAAACTGAAGTGAAAACAGGGGCAAATAATAATTCTAGGAGAACACAAAAAGTATACTAAAAAAAATCATAGGCCGGGCGCGGCGGCTCACGCCTGTAATCCCAGCGCTTTGAGAGGCCGAGGCGGGCGGATCACGAGGTCGGGAGATCGAGACCATCCTGGCTAACACGGTGAAACCCCGTCTCTACTAGAAATACAAAAAAAATCAGCCGGGCGTGGTGTTGGGCGCCTGTAGTCCCAGCTACTCGGGAGGCCGAGGCAGGAGAATGGCGTGAACCCGGGAGGCGGAGCTTGCAGTGAGCCGAGATCGCGCCACTGCATTCCAGCCTGGGCGACAGAGGGAGTCTCCATCTCAAAAAAAAAAAAACATAATGATTCTATACTGCCCAGTCAGCAGTGCCCATTCCATTGTGAAAGTAACATGTGAAATATAGATTTAGCTGAAAAAAAGTTATATGAGCTATTGAAAACGTGGAAGGGTCAGTACAAGATTGGTGGTGGGAATGTAAAAAACCAACAGTCCTTACCTATGTGTGTGAAAATCAGTAAGTGATATCTAAACTTGATGTATTGATTAGAGTATCACAAACAGACTATTTAGAAACATGGAAGTCTGGCCAGGCATGGTGGCTTATGCCTGTAATTACAACACTTTGGGAGACCGAAGCGGGCACGTCACTAGAGCCCCAGTGTTTGAGACCAGCCTGGGCCGCATAGCGTGACCCTGTCTCTACAAAAAAATTTAAAACATTAGCCAGGCGTGGTGGTGTGCTCCTGTGGTCCCAGCCACTGGAGAGGCTGAGACGGGAGGATCACTTGAACCCTGGAGGTCAAGGATGCAGTGAGTCGTGATGGTGCCACTGCACTCCAGCCTGGGTGACAGTGAGACCCTGTCCCCAAAACAAAAAACAAAAACAACAACAACAAAACAAACTTGGAAGTCATTATGCAGGGAACAGCAGCAATAACAGAAACAGCTCCAAGAAAGTGGTTGCTTTGGGAAGTGGAATTGGGGATAGATGGTGCTAAAAGGCGTGTAATTAATAAAAGGAGCCTTTTGCCTCACCTGCAATTTTTAAAAAATTTTGTACATGTATTGCTTTGTAAAGACGAAAAGTGGTTTGGAAAATGAAAGTATAGGATATACTATCTGTATGATTACAGACATTTTGGCATAGTTAAAAGCAGGGTTTCACAACCTTGGCATTGATAGACGTTTGTGTCAAATAATTCTCTTTGTTAAGAGGACCTGTCCTGTGTGTTGTGGGATGTTCCGCAGCATCTCTGGCCTCCACCCACTGGATGCCAGTGGCATTCCTCCCCGAGTCCTGACAAATAAAAATATCTCTAGACATTGCCCAATGTTTCCTGGGGGTCACAATTACCTGTGAGAACCACTGGTTTTGAAGGATTTTTAAATATGTCATTGAATAAACCTCAATATATAACCCTGCTGTTTGATATTGGTAATACAGGAAACAACAGCTTCCTTACACAGACCTTGAACCCTGGAGCAAATGAAACGGTTTGGAATCCTCTGGCACTGGGGCACCCGCGATGCTCATGCCGGTGCATGTATTAGTCAGCGTCTGGCTCTTGGCCCGGTTAATTCAGAGCTCACTAAAAACAGAAAAGGGATCAGGAGGAAACTGCAGCTTCTCTGTCATGCTTAGTGGCTTCTGAAAACATATTTTAGATTTTTCATGTTGCTTTCATGATGGTACAACTTGAATTTCTCTGGAGTTGAAATGTTAATCATTATGGCAAAAATATTGCACCCTTTGGATGCATTCCAGTGCTCAGTTGGCTGCAGGACAGATCCTCTGTCTCTCTCCTTCCCTCCACAATTCTTTTGCAAGTTCTTAGTTAAGTTATTGTCAAGTGTTTTTCCCTAGAATTGACACAGGAAGTCAACAGGAAAATGGTATCCCAGATTTTTTGGTGTGGATGAAACCTCATAAATAGTTTAAAACTCTCATTTCACAGCTGAGGCAACTCTGGTGCAGAGAGGGTTTTTTACAATTAATTGGGAGCGCAATGCGGCCTGGAACTCTGTTCTTCTGTTTTCTTCTTTCCTTTTAAAATACAACGTGTGTGCCCAGTAATGCTGGAGGAGGATGATAGAACGGGCTGGGGAAGGGCTAGGGCATCTGGTGGCTCATGGGAGTTTGTCAGGGTTTTCGCACTGTTAGAAGTTCTCAGCATCCTCTGCCAGGGGTGTGTGCCCTTAGTAAGCTTAGAGAAAATGGCACAGAGAGGCAGGAAGTGTAGTTTCCATGATCTTTCCAGGAGGTGCTCCTGTACCTCAGTTCCTGATGGTCCAGAACTGGGTGGGGAGTGTAGGCCGGTGCATTGGCGTGTCTGACAGGGAAGACCCTGGCCTCCTTGTCTTGCAGCTCTTGCTACCAGGGCACTCATGGAGCCAGCGTGCTCCGCCACTGCAGCTGTTCTTGAAGAAGTGGCCAGAAGAGTGAAATTGGCCCGTTGTGGAAGGGTGTGGAGCTGCTTCTCTGTGGGTCCCTGCATGACTGCCCTGTTCCTTCCCCTGGGATCAACCTTCTCACCCCACATGGTTCAGCAGATGAGGGTTAAGTCTGCCCCAGCTTGAGGGACGCTGGTGTCCCACTCAAACCGGTTGTCCGGTATTTTGGTGCTGCGCCGGGAGAGTGCCATCTGCAGTCTGCAGGGCTGTCTTGCCCAGGTGGCCCCTTCTTCCCTCGGATGGATGGGGCATACTGTTCTGACCACCGTGTCTCCTTCCAGGCCGCATCCTCTTTCCTGAGCACCGTGAGAGCATCACCCCGCATTTTTAGAAACCTCAGCGCCCCATCTTGCCCCCATCCATTGCCTTTGGCACCACTTAAACTACAGCCTCATTCTCTTCCTCCTCGCCTGAGTTCTCCAGCCAACTCAAGTGCCACCTCCTCCATGAAGCCCCTGTAGGTTTCCTCCACTGGGACAAGGATGCACAGAGATGAAAGGCAGAGAAGTCCAGCCTCGGGACTTCCAGGCAGTCAGTTCAATCCTTTGAGCCTCTGTCTCCTCCTCTGCGCAGTGGGGCAGTTCGGTGCTCCCTCTTAGTGCTGTGGCACACTGCGCTGATTGGCCTGGGCGCTGTTGCGGATGCCCAGTGAGTGCGAGTTCTCTCTCTCCCTCCTGGTTCTTGTCCCACTCCCTGCTCCCCGTTAACAGCCTGGAAGTGGTTGGACGGTTTCCCCTGGGAGTCTTGAGAACCCCAAAGACGCCATGCATCCTCTTGTCCTCTTTTTGCGGCATGTTGTGTGTTGTGTGTGTCTGTCTGTGCAACATGCTGTGGCATTATGTGTGTCTGTGTTTGTGGTGTGTTGTGTTGCATGTGTCTGTCTGTGTGTACTGTGTGTGTCGTGTGGGTCTGTGCCCATGCTGTGTGTGTTGTGTGTGTCTCTGGCGGGCTGTGTATGTTGTATGTGTCTGTGCACGTGCTGTGCGGCGTGCTGTGTATGTTGTATATGTCTCTGGTGGGCTGTGTATGTTGTGTGTGTCTATCTGTGGTGTGCTGTGTATGTTGTGTGTGGCTGTGTGTATTTTGTGTGTCTGTGTGGCTATATGCGGCGTGCTGTGCATGCCATGTCTATCTGTGCACCATGGTTTGTGTGTTGTGTCTATCTGCACGGTGTACTGTGTATGTTGTGTCTATCTATGCAGTGTGTCTGTGTGGTGTGCTCTGTGTATGTTGTGTCTATCTGTGCAGTGTGCTCTGTGTGTGTGTGTGGTGTGCTGTATGTCTATCTGTGCAGGGTGCTATGTGTATATCTGTGTATGTTGTGTCTGTGCAGTGTGCTGTGTGTGTGTGTCTGTGTGGTGTGCTGTGTGTGTTGTGTCTATCTGCAGTGTGCTGTGTGTGTTGTGTCTATCTGCAGTGTGCTGTGTGTATGTCTGTCTGGTGTGCTCTTTGTATGTTGTGTCTATCTGTGCAGTATGCTGTGCGTGGCTGTGTGGTGTGCTATGTCTGTTGTGTCTGTCTGTGCACCTTGCTGTTTGTGTTGTGTCTGTCTGCACGATGCACTGTGTGTGTTGTGTCTATCTGTGCAGTGTGCTCTGTGCGCGTCTGTGCGGTGTGCTGTGTGTGTGTCTGTGCAGTGTGCTCTGTGTGTGTGGTGTGCTGTATGTGTGTGTCTATCTGTGCTGTGTGTGTGTCTGTGTGGTGTGCTGTGTGTGTGTCTCTGCAGTGTACTGTGTGTGTGTGGTGTGCTGTGTGTGTTGTGTCTATTTGCAGTGTGCTGTGTGTGTGGTATGCTGTGTGTGTTGTGTCTATCTGTGCAGTGTACTGTGTGTGTTTGGTGTGCTATGTGTGTGGTGTGCTGTGTGTGTGTCTATCTGTGCAGTATCTGTGCAATGTGTTGTGTGTGTGTGGTGTGCTGTGTGTGTTGTGTCTATCTGTGCAGTGTGCTGTGTATGTGTGTCTGTGTGGTGTGCTGTGTGTCTGCGTGTGTGGTGTGCTGTGTGTCTGTGTGGTGTACTGTGTGTGCGTCTATTTGTGTACCGTGCTGTGTGTGTGTTACATGTCCTGAGCTCATGCCTTCTGTTTTCACATTTGACTGTGATCACTGTCTTTTTTGAGATCTGAGTAACAGGGACAGGGTCGGGCCCGATGACTTAGGCCTGTAGTCCCAGCACTTGAGGATCATTTGAGCCCAGGAATTGGAGGCTGCATGAGCTGTGATCGCGCCACTGCACTCCAGCCTAGGTGACTGGATCACTTGAGATCAGGAGTTTGAGACCAGCCTGGCCAATATGGTGAAACCCCGTCTCTACTAAAAATACAAAAAAATTAGCCAGGCGTGGTGGCACATGCCAGTAGTCCCAGCTACTCTGGAGGCTGAGGCAGGAGAAACGCTGGAACCCAGGAGGTGGAGGTTGCCGTGAGCCGAAATTGCACAACTGCACTCCAGCCTGGGCGACAGAGCGAGATTCTGTCTCAAAAAAAAAAAAAAAAAAAAAAAAAAAAAAGGAAGAAGTTTACAGACTATATGATTCCCTTTGTAGGACCTGCTTAAAGTGCTGAAAATATACAGGTGGACATTAGATCAGTGGCTGCTACAGATGTGGAGTAGGGATGGGAGCACGTGCGTACAAAGGATGGTTATAGGAGAGTGCTTTTGTGTTGAATGAAGAGTTTGGTACCTTGACCAGAGACACAGTTCCACAGATCTACACGTAGGATCAAACTGCGTAGATTATACGTACACAACCAGTGAATGCAGTGTAGAAAGGATGACGATAGTTTGTGTTCCAGTGAGCATTTCCGTCCTGCCTCCTACTTAGTGGTGTTGATCCTCTTCGACAGTAATGTAAGATGCCAAGATGGGAGGAGACAGGATGAAAGGTGCACAGCACTTCACTAGTTTTGCAGTTTCCGCTGAGTCCATAGTAATTGCAGAATTATTTAATTGTAAAAAAGACTATACCAAAAATGTAATTCAATGTTTCTATTGTCTGCAAAGCTTTGTGTGTGTGATAGACGGTGGTCCATAATGCAAAGGCAGCCAAGACATTTTTATTATATTTCGCAGGTCGTTAGCCGTATTGCAGGCCTAGGGCTGGGTGGGGGTACTCTCTTGTGTAATGGATTCGAGTGGCAGCCCTATTAACTGAGAAATGGATGGCCACACAGACACTGTGGGGCCATTGGAAACAGAAGAATCAGCTGGAAGCAAGCAGCAGTTCTCATACGGACATTGCTTGAATGTTTGCAGACTGGGGACTGTCGTCTCTGGGTGGGCAGCATTTTTACTGGGGGAAAAAGTCGGTGCATGGCTTCTTCCCTGCTCATTTACCAGTGAGTCTTAGAATGCTTTTACAATATCCACTTAGAACCTTCAGTGTGGAGGATTCTGTTAGATTTATGTGTTCAGCCTGAGAGAAGTGGGCAGATTTGAGGGTCTTAACTTCTGAAGATGTTGTGAATGGCCACCACATATAATGCATTAACTCCACATTTTCAGCCCCTTCATTGAGATCAGGGTTTCTTGGCCTTGGCACCATTGACAATGGGGGCTGGATCGCTCTTCATCTTGGGGGGACTGTCCCGAATACTATAGGATGTTCAGCAGCATCCCTAACATTTGCCCACTGTCTATTACAATGGAGAGAGAGTGGGCAGATATTTGTCAAATGTCCCCTGGTGGGTAAAATCAACGTCAGTTAAGAAGCACTGATTCATATCCTTTAGTTGTAGGATTTTTTTTTTCCTTCCAACTGATTTTTCTTGGGAAATAGAGTTTTAATGGCATTCTGATTTCTTTGCCCTTCATCTTATGTTCTCCTTGGGCTTCATTTTGATTCCCTTACCTGCAGAACTCACATAGACGTTCACAGCAAGCAAAACGCATTCCTTGTTATTATTAAAATTTTGCAGGTATTTTTTCCCTTGAGGAAGGAGAAAGTCTGCCAAAAGCATTCTCTGGCAGATAATAAAATAATTGAGAGTAGCAGACTTTCCATTTGATTTTTCTTTTTTGGCTTGGCTCCTGGTGAGGAAGTTAGTTAACCAGGAAAAGGGTGTTACTGAAACTGCCTTTGCAAATATTGTAACGGAAGAAATTATGACAATGAGAGAAATCTGACATGGCTGACTCCATCTTGTCTCTAGCTTCACAGGCTGGCTGTCTTTCCTCATTCCTGGTTAAAATCAACTTAATTAAAAACTGATATCCAAGCGCGCTCTCTCTCTATATATATATATGTAAAAGGCCTTGGTGCTTTTTCGCTTCTTGGATCTTGTTTAAGAAAAATTTTTCTTTGTTTTTCTTCTTAGCTGAATTATTTCCCCAGTCTGTTTTCTTGCCACTCTTGATGCCCACATGAGAGGACCTAAAGTAATTTCTGACAGCCCGGGACTCCTTGGGAAAAACACAGGAGGTGCCACATACCCTGTTTTGAGAAAAACCTGCGTTTTCTTCATGGAACCCCAGGAATTGAAGGAGGCTAGATCCCTCTCAAAATCTAAGGCTCTGTTCCGTGTTACCTGATGTATTTTGACTTTGGGAGGTATCAGAAATTACTTTGCAGGAAGAAGAGCTTTTAGCCTGTGTGTGTAATAACTAGGTAGGAAATAATACTTTAAAGGATGGCTAATGGCAGTTATGGAAGGATACTCAGCTCTTTGCACTTTTGGATTAGAGAAGCATGCTGTCAGCCACCTAGAAGGTATGGAAATATTTCTACCCCACACTGAGAGATGAGACTCCCTTGGGGGATGGGCTGATTGGCTTTGGATTGCCTTGCAGTGGAATGCAGGGTAAAAGCATTGCACTCTCTTCTCCCATTGCATTCCCCTCTTTTTGAGGATCCAAGATGTCATATAAAAATGGGACCCTTCATTTGGGGGATCTGTTTTTGCCTTCCAGCTATGCCTGCTTATTAGGCCCTGAAAACTACATGCTTTCTTGGCTCTGTTCCTATAAGGGCTCCACCCTGAAGCCGGTAATCCAATTAGGAAACTTAAAAATTGGCAGATAAAAAATTTTACAACTACCGGATCCCCTTCTGTCTGTGTATTTATATGTGTTGTGTGTGTGATGTTTATATAAAACATGTTAATGTTCCTATTAGTTGACTTTTAAAGAAAAAAAGTGCTAAAAAAAATTGTCAGAAAAATAGAAATGTTAATGCATTTAGGTCACGTGACTCATCTTTGAAAAGTAAAGGCAATTTAAAATATTATTGGTAAAGTAAAATGTCTTCAACATTTAAACATTTGGTCTAAATTAGGCAGGTCAGATACTGTTTGCTAGATGCTTTAAGCTCATAAACTACTGCTGTGATTTTTAATAATTGTTTGACTTATCTGTTTTACAGCCATTGGATTCTAGATAAGGCCTGGGGACACGTGGAATTAGCCAGGTGCCCTAGCTAGGCTGGGAAGAGTCAGACATTGTCTGCAGCTCTGTCTTTGTCCTGGGCTCTATAATCTGATACATGGTTAAAATTAAGCTTACCTATCAGATATTACACCGCAAATTAAAGCTACTGAGAATTAACATTGTAATGTACTGGAGAAACAATTTTACCTATAAGGTATACAAGGAAAGTAGAATGTATTTTTGGTAAAATGTTATAAGAAGGTATGGAAATACGGTTTTTGTTAAAGGGAAGGTAATGTTGTCTAGTTCAGGGGGTTTTAAGGATCATCTTAACCTAAAAGAGCGATAAGACAAAACTGCAAGTTTAAACAAGCGGGAGGATCACAGGGTCAGGAGATGGAGACCATCCTGGCTAACATGGTGAAACCTCGCCTCTACTAAAAATACAAAAATTAGCCGGGCATGGTGGCGGGCGCCTGTAGTTCCAGCTACTCAGGAGGCTGAGGCAGGAGAATGGCGTGAACCCGGGAGGAGGAGCTTGCAGTGAGCTGAGATCGGCCACTGCACTCCAGCCTGGGTGACAGAGCGAGACTCCGTCCTCCACGCCACCCCCCCAAAAAAACAAGCTATAAAGGGTTTGTGAAGGATTGATCTTGTAAAGGAAGTTCTGTGTGTATGAGGAAGTTGGCTAAGATTTGAAGGAGATTATTTCAGTTTTTGGTAAATTAAACATTAAAATAAAAGCACACTGATGCAGGGCTCAAATCTGGGCCCATGTGTCTGAATAATGGTTTTCTTAGGAAATTAATCAGCTGTTTAACAGAAAATTATAAAGGGTTTTAAAAGGTTTTTGAAAATTTTACCTGATGGTCAAATGAATTAAGATTATATAGATTTGTTTATAAGGTTTTGTTAAGAATTGGGTTTAACATTAATAGTACACAAATGCAAAGATGAAATTTTGCTTTTTCTTTTAAACAAGATTTTCATGTAATATTAAGGGATACAAAAGGTTTTTGTTTGCCCCTTTGAGTAAATGGCAGGGAAAAGGAAGAGGGGAAAGGAAAGAGAGATTCAGTTGGCTTCATGCCGTCTTCATTGGGTCCTGTTGTTTCGAAAGCTGAGGCTCCTGTCAAAGTAAAGATTTTTTCCTTCGTAAAATTTTTGAGTTATCATTTTGGCTAAATGAATGACTTAGGTATGGTGACCTGGGATTCTATTTTGTAATATCTAATGTTTTAAATCTTTGATATTTGACAAACTTGCCAAGATCAAATTCTAGGTTATGTTTTAAAAAAAAATTAGGACACCTAAAGTCCAAAAGAGATATATTTGGCTTATTTGATATATTAAAACCATGCAGGAAGCATTGTCAAATATAAAATGGTGTTTAACTTTCTTTGGGTTATATTCATATAAATATGTTATTAGTATGTGTTACAAATCTGTGTAAGATTCCTATAATTCTGGTGTTTCAGTATATGTTATCATTAATAATTATAATTGTTATGTTAAATTGTTGTGTGTCACAGAGATGACCAAGAATTCCTTGTTGATTGCATCTTTATGGCTGTCCTGAGGCTTCTGTCAACCATAGACAATTATTGTCTTGTGTTGCTCCTTTTCAGAAGGCAGTTGTTATATTCAGCTATAGGACTCTGACAGGTACTCTTGAATGCGGGTCTCTGATAAGTTTAGAAATTGTGCCATTGGAATAGGAAAAAAAAAACAAAAAAACAAACTTTTGGGACTCTCGTGGAGAGCTGATGTGTTAAACATTGCTAATCCCTTTGTTATTCAGAATCAAGAGAATGTTTTCTTTTGAGCTATTTACCACTTTTAGCAATTGAATAAGATAAACTTGTGCAAAATTTACTGTGAGCAAAATTTGGAGCATGTTGCTTTTTCTCGACCTGATTTCTGCAGAATTTATAGAAACTATTTGAGTATTCTCAACTTATAGCAGTGTAGTTATTTGCAGAAGTGCAGTAAGAATCTGTTCTCTTTTGTAACAGAACAGAATTAGAATCACTGGTTATTTTACCAAGGCTTTGACTGGAATGGCATGCATTCAAATATAAACAGACTGCTTTAAGGAATCAAAGTTGACTTACAGAGCCAACAAAAGCCCCTCAGGAAAACGCCTCATACCTTGTGCGGTTTCTGTACAGGGTTCCTGATCTGTGGTAAGTAAAGAATGTCATTTTCTGGCAGGCCTAGAGAGCCCCACGTTATCTTGAGACCTTGGGTGGAGGAAAGAGCCTATTATGGCAAATAATTCTTCTTGCTGCACTTTATACAAATAATCAGTCCAAGCATAATAAGACTAAGACTTATTTTGCAAGTAAATTTGTCTTACTATGATTTGTCTTTAATCAAAATGGGGACTAGAGAGAGAAAAATTATGTTTCAAAAAACTATAAATTTCTTGAGTTTTCATTATTTTCTGTTAACCCTGAATTCTTTGTGGGCTACAAGTCCCCAAACGAATGCTTTCAAATTTTTCTTCCACTTTTCTAACTTGGACTCAATAAAGTGCTACTACCTTGTTCCTGAGGCCCTGCAAGCTGAAGCTTATTCCTCGTAATATAGGCAACAAAAACGTTTCAGATTTTCACTGCCTGCCTCATCTATAACGAAAGAGGCCTAACCCACCTGCATTGCCACCTCCTGATATGGGAAACAGCTGTTTAATTAAACATGTAGTCTCAGGACTAGGAAACTGACCTAAAAAGAATATGGGGTGATATATGTAAAATGTGTTCTTTCCTGTCCATCCCAATCTGTCTGTCTAACAACCACTGGCTCAAATCTCTCTGCTAGCCGCCCCATGTCTGATTGGTTCTCAGAGATTTCACCTGGGTCCCTCAGAGCTTAAGGTCAAGTCTACAAAGGCTTCGGAAGCTAGGACTTCCACTCTTTATCCTAGGACCTTATAGTTCACTGTTCACTTAAATGCTGTGCCAGAACTACAGATGACCATACTAATGCCTTCGTCATGCAAGCCTTGAAACCCCAACCAGGCACATGTGAGTACATGCAGACAGCTGCAGAGGGGTTCCACTCCTTTTACCTTGGGGTCTGCAGCTACACCCGCTATGCCCACTGTCAGCGGGAAGAAGTTAGAGCAGTCGTCTCTTCTTTTTCCATCTTCATAGCCCACACCTTAAGAGTAAGGTGTTATAAAACCCAAAGGGAGGGATTGAAACCACCTTTGCAAAAATTATAACTAACTGAGAACATGTTGACAGTGAGAGAAAACTGACGTGGCTGACTGTCTTGCTTCTAGCTCACAGGTTGACTGTCTCTGCTCATTCCTGGCCAAGCTAACCTGGGGGAAAAATTTAGTTTATAGTTTCAATGATAATAGTCCTTCCCCAAAACTAAATGTTGTTGTAAAACTAATGAAAGGCCACCAAATTAGGATGAGAGGGGCTTGAATTCTAAATAATTTACCATTATGCCATCACGCCGTAATAATTTGCCATTATGCCGGCAGTCAAGATTTGCATCTTCCCCAATTACTCTTGAAGATAACATCACTGTTGTAGAACCTAAGATTGGCCTTTGAGATGTCTTTTCAGGCGTTTGCATTTCTGACAACCAGATTGCCTCACTTGGACCCGCAAACAACCGGTCCTGTGGCCCCCCCACTGAGGAATGACTCAGCATAAGAGGCCAGTTACAATTCCCTATGATTTCATCTCCAACCCAACCAGGTCAGGATGCTCCCTACCCTACCCCCCTGCTCACCAAACTATCTTTAAAAACCCTAATCTCTAAGCCTTCGGAGAGACTGATTTGAGTGCTAATAAAACTCCAGTCTCCCGTACAGCTGGCTCTGCATGAATTAAACTCTTTATTACAATTCCCCTGTCTTGATAAATCAGCTCTGTCTAGGCAGCAGGCAAGGGGAATCCATTGGGTGGTTCCATTACTCTTAATATTTGTGAATAATTGCATCTACAAAAATGATTAAGTGGCTTTGCCCACTGTAATCCTAGCAGCTGACAAATTACTCTGTAGACTCCACTGTGTTTCCTAGGGCCGTGGAATGCCTTCTTATGCAAGACACGTTTCCATGGATTCAGGAAATCATTTTAATGGTTCAGCTATCTTAATTTAAACAAAAGTTCAGGGCTTATTGTTCAGCTGAGTCTCTAAAAATATTTTTTGACTGCAGCGGCTCCTTTACATTGCTAATGTGTATCCATGTTTAAAAAAAGAATCTTTATGAAACAGTGAAGGCCAGCATTTCTTTGAGGTGTTGGCAGTCTTTGCTTGAGGAATAATAAAGGAAAACATTAGTTTCATCAAATAATAAAATAAAGAAGACCTGAATAAAATGTCCACATTAGTAGAGGATGAAAGTACCCTGAAACTCTGCAAAACAGTAATGTCTCATGCTTTGATGTGATCTCATTAAGTGAGAGCAGCACATTTTGCTGGCGTGTTGGGACCCCCAAGACCACCCTCAGGCCCAGTGGTTTGCTGGAAGGGCTCACAGGACTCAGTACCTGCCACACTTACGGTTTATTACAGTGAAATAATACAGATGAAAATCAGCAAGGGGAAAAGGCACAAGGCACGAAGTCCAGGTGAAACTAGGCACAACCTTGCAGGTTGTGTAACCCCCAGTGGAGTTACAGAGAGGCTGTTAATTCTCCCAGAAGAATATATGATTGGCCATGTGCGGGAGAGTGGCCAGCCGGGGAAGCTCACTTGAACCTTGGCGCTCAGGGTTTTTATTTGGGGGCCATTCCTGTGGGCATGCGGCCCATGCCGAGGGGTTCAGAAGGAAAATAGGAGAATACAAGACTATCCACACCACTTCAGGCCCATGCCACATGGAAATCTGGGTGAGGTTCTGTATCTGTCGTTTGTGCATTTGTGCATATGTTAGATGTCAATGATAAAAACTAATTTCTAAGAATGTGTAGGAGTGGGTAAGTAGCTGGAGAACATGATACCCAGGCCTTTCATATAGAAAAGAATAGCACATCACCCTGGCCAGCTGTGTGGCATGAACAATTGATCCTCCTCCACCAAGTATGTCCATTCTCCCTTTGCTAAATACAGTGGTGTAGGTTTGCAGAGCCTCTGCTCACATGGGAGGTTATGAAGGGGCTAATTGTTCAATTACCAACCCTCTCATAACCGTGCTAGTTGCAAACAAACTGTTTGAAAAGACTGTTTTGCTAAACTGTTCTCTTGGTGTGATTATAACCATTCACAGTAGCAAAATGCAGGAATCCAGAAGTTCTTACATTCCAGATGTTCATAACCATTCCACTCTCCTGGTTCCAGTGCAATTTCAGTTGTACCATCTTTTCTAAGTGTATTGTTCTAAATTAAGACTTTCCATTCTTATACTCATTAATTTGTTACAGGGAGAAAAAGCAATTAGAATGAAAATCAGTTGAGTATTTATAAATGACAGTTGTTTAAGTATACATATTGTTCAGTGTAGTCAAAAATTCTCCATTGGTATTGACACCCACAAAAATGGTTAGATTCTGTTGAAGATGCACATAAGCCTTAAATTTCACTTCCTACTTTAAAAATTGGTGACGATGTGAAAATGTCTAAGAGAGTCCACATTTCCTGTTTTAGATAAGATGAAATAGCCACTCACCAAGGTGCCTGTCTTCCGAGTTTATTCACCGTTACGTTCAAGACTTGCCTGCTCTGAAATTCTAATGTGACCTTAAAAGTGTCCAGCATTGATATGTTTTATGCCAAATTCCATTCCCTTTCTTGCTTTCCAGACCGAACAGCAAGTGAGTTGTCTGGACTGTGAGACACAACACTGTCCGTCTTCCCTGAAGTCTCTGTACATCCCTTTGCTGGTGCCTCCTTCTCCGTTCACTTCTCAACTACTGCTGTCCTCAAGATGATGTTCTTTTTACCCTCCCACATCTGTGCCTGTAGTAATATGCCACTCCCTTCCTCCTGAAGTCTGAGTCCCATCCCCAATCTCTCTGCTGATCCCCCAAGTCTGAGTGTCCACTCCCAATCTCGCCAGTGACTCCTCCCCTCCAAGTCACGGTGTGTATCCCCGACTTCTCCATTGCCATCCATACTGATATTTTGAATGACGCTTAACAAGCACTCTTTAATGTAATCCCACCCTTGGTACCATCACCATTTCCCTACCACGGTCTGTCCACTCCAAAGATAAGCTTCCTCTACCCTGTGATTATGTCACTCTTTGCCTTAGTCCATTCGAGCTGCTATGACAAAATACCATAAACAACAGAGATTTTTTTCTCACATTTCTGCAGGCTGGGAGTCCAACATCAAGGTGTGGGAGATTCAGTGTCTGGTGGGGACCCGCTTCCTGGTTCATAGACGGCGCCTTCTCAACTGTGTCCTCACATGGTGGAAGAGGCAAGGGAGCTCTCTGGGGTCTCTTGTATAAGGACACTCATCCCATTCATGAGGGCTCCACCCTCATCACCTCCCAAAGGCCCCACCTCCTAATGCCATCCCCTTGGGGGTTAGATTTCAATATATGAATTTAGAAGGGCGGAGAGAAGCATTCAGAATTAGCACTATTTAGTAGAAAAACATCAGGATTGTGTTCAAACATTTTTTTCCATGTTATCTTTCCCACTGCCTCCTTGTCTTCAGTTCCCTCCCCACCACCTGGCACCCAGATATCCTACCCTTGTCAGTGTTACCTCTATCCCCCCATCACTGTTTTGTTGTAGTAACAATATCTCACATGTATCAAGCACTTGCTGTGTGCCAGGCATGATTCCAAATATTGACAGATGAAACTGTTTATTCCTACCGATCCCTAGGAAGTAGAAACAGCTCCATCCTCATTTACAGATGAGAAACCCAAGGTACTGAGAAGGTCCTGGCCTACCCAAGTCACTTCAAGGAGGTCATACAGCTGGGATTCAGAACATCATCCATCTGGCTTTGGAATCTTTCTCATTTTTTCATTTATTCAACATTCATTGAAAATAATGTAATAAAAATTATATATATGTATCTATATCTACATATAGATACATATGTATATATAGCTATCATGTACTACATGATGCTTTCAAATACAGTCGGCCCTCCATATCCACAGGTTCCCCATCCACAAATTCAACCAACTGTGAATCAAAAATAAATTGGGGGCTAGGCGCGGTGGCTCACGCCTGTAGTAATCCCAGCACTTTGGGAGGTCGAGGTGGGTGGATCACCTGAGGTCAGGAGTTTGAGACCAGCCTGTCCAACGTAGTGAAACCTCATCTCTACTAAAACTACAAAATTAGCTGGGCATAGTGGCGCATGCCTGTAATCCCAGTTACTTGGGAGGCTGAGGCAGGAGAATCACTTGAACCCGGGAGGCAGAGGTTGCAGTGAGCTGAGATCGTGCCATTGCACTCCAGCCTGGGCAGCGAGCGAAATTCTTTCTCAAAAATAAGAAGAAGAATAATAAATTGGAAAAATAATACATTGGAAAAAACAAAAATAACAATACAACAATTAAGATAATACATATATTTTTAATTTTTAAAAATGGCAGTTTTATTAGAGGAGGTATGAAAATATGAAGTAAGGTTGCAATGAGCAGCACAGCAGAGAAGGGGCTGCCTGCCCTCCTCCCCCCGCCCCATATGTATTTCGTGTGTGAGACAGGGTCTCACTGCGTTGCCCAGGCTGGAATGCAGTGGCATGATCTTGGCTCACTGCAGCCTCAGCCTCCTGGGCTCAAGCAGTCCTCCCACCTCAGTCTCCCCAAGTAGCTGGGACCACAGGAATGTGCTACCACACCCAGCTAATTTTTCGTAGTTTTTATAGAGGCAGTGTTTCACCATATTGCCCAGACTAGTCTCGAACTCCTGGGCTCAAGCGATTCACCCACCTTCGCCTCCAAAAAAGTGCTGGGATTACAAGTGTGAGTCACTGCACCTGACCTATTTATTGTTTTTTAAAGACAGAGTCTCTCTGTGTTGCCCAGGCTGGAGTGCAGTGGCACAATCATGGCTCACCGTAGCCTCAGCCTCCTGGGCACAAATGATCCTCCCGCCTCAGCCCCGCCCCCCAGTAGCTGTGAGTGCAGGCACGGGCCACCACACTCAACTAATTATTTTTATTTTTTGTAAAGATAGGGTCTCATTTTGTTGCCCAGTCTAGTGTTGAATCCCTGGCTTCAAATGATCCTTCCACCTCGACCTTGCAAAGTGCTGGGATTACAGGCATAAGCCACCACACCCAGTGCCAGTCTTAGTTCTTTGCTCGTTATCTGAATTTTCACCATATTTGCATACACCTGGAGTATTTTCTTAATATTTTTCTTAAATTCAAACAGTTGCTTTTTATTAGATATACCAATACCTATTAGTATACTAGTTTCATTTAGTTCTATTGTTCGCATAACATACATTCAAATAGCTATTAAATTTCAAACATTTGCCCTCATGCTACTTAAAATTATTTTGAGTACCGTCGGAAATGTGGAGGCCACCAGAGAGTACTTGATGTCCAGGAATGCGGCAGTTGTCACCTTTTCTCCAGCAGCTTGAGAAAGGGCATAGAGTGCTATCTGAGCTGGATTTGAACCAGAAGTTTTTAGGCAAAGTAAGAAGAGCACTTCAAGAAAAATAAAGAGCAAAACCCAGCATTTTTGAGGAGAATGCGCCATCTTGGTGATGCGGACCTAGGACACATGATGGCAGGAAGGAGGAAAAGATGCTGGCAAGTAGGGTTAGTGGCACATTAACACCAGCTGAGACACGGGAACCTCATGGATGTGGTTGTATCTCAATAGAACTTTATTTACACACACTGGCAGTGAGCCAGACTTGGTCTGTGGGCCTCAGTTTGCAAGCCCATGATCTAGACAGTGCACAGATAGCAGATGGTGCCCATCAGCTTTGGATAGCTGTCAGTATTACAAGTATGTAAGTCTGTTAAATACTTAAAAAAATTCCAGTTTTAACGTTACAAATTGATACCTTTGGTGTTTGTTTTAGCTGAAGATGCAAAAGCAACCCCCCAGCTGCCTGAGTATTAAATGCTACTTTTCTCTGCCAAGGAAGCAGTATTTCGAAAGGCCAGTGATTGATAACTTAGCAGATTTCGAAAGGCCAGTGATTGACAACTTAGCAGATTTCGAAAGGCCAGTGATTGACAACTTAGCAGATTTCGAAAGGCCAGTGATTGACAACTTAGCAGATTTCGAAAGGCCAGTGATTGACAACTTAGCAGATTTCGAAAGGCCAGTGATTGATAACTTAGCAGATTTCGAAAGGCCAGTGATTGATAACTTAGCAGATTTCGAAAGGCCAGTGATTGATAACTTAGCAGATTTCGAAAGGCCAGTGATTGATAACTTAGCAGATTTTGCTGATGAGTCAGGCCAACATTAGCTGGGCGTAGTAGTTCACTGTATAAATCAATGGTTTGTGAAGTCGTTTGTGAGGGGTGTGGTTTAGCAGTGTCATAATTGCAAGAAACGCAATACATGTACTTGGTTTGTTTTAAATGTTTATGTTGCCTAGTTAGATGAGACAAATTCTTATACAGACTGTTTCTTCTCTTGTGAGACTATTACACGTTTTATTCCAAATAGACAGGACTTTACGTGGAAGATCCTACCATCCTTTATAAAATGTCGTCCTTTGTGTAAGCCTTTCAGTTTATCATGATTATACTCTTTTTTTTCTCCCTGGGAATAATTTTACCTCATCTGATTATGCTCTGTTACTGTGTGTTACCTAAGGTCTATGACCAATTGCATGCAGAGGGTGGCCTGCTTTTCAATAGCAACAACCAAGAACCAAGCAGAAATGTAAGGAGAGTAGAGCTGGGGGTAGTGGCCTTTCAGGGTGTCAATTCCCCAAGCATGGTGGGGTTGATGGGACAATATTGGAAACATTTTTGGTTGTTACAATGGGAGTGTGCTACTGGCATCTAGTGGGTAGAGGCCGGGGGTGCTGCTCAACATCGTACAATGCATGGGACTGTGTCCCCCACAGCAAGGAATGAGCCAGCCTAAAAGTCAGCCATGCCGTGGTTGAGAAACCCTGCTGTGAAGAGATTCATCAGGGATACGCCTCCTAAGTAGGTGGCAAGCCTAGTGTCTTCAGGAATGTCTCTAGGCTGGCCTACTGGTGACACCAAGGACACTAACCCAACACCCTCACACGATCTTTCATCGAGGTACCACCAAGCTCTTTGTTCTCCTGCCCTTTAACTACTTCTGCACCTGCCGCAGGGGCAGTCCTTGATGCTTCGTTTGTCATTGACATTCTGGTGTTCGTTCCTACGGATGTCTTGTTGGGCAGCGGAGATGTGTTCAGAGATGCAGGAAAGCTGAGGAGGCACAAGGCACCGAATTCTCACCACTCTGGCAGACTGCAAATGAATGCGCCCATTAGCCCTGGAGTCCAAGTGGGAGGGGTGAGATGCTGGCAGGTGTGGAGGCAGGCATTACCTTCCGCAGCACCCTGGCACCTGGTTCCAGCAACTGTGGCCTAAGAGGAAGTGGTCAAGCAGCCTTTATTACATAGTCCTTGGGCATTGTGTTAGTTTGTATGGGCTGTAACCAGTACCTTAGACTGAGTAATTTATATACAACCAAAGTGTATTGCTCACAGTTCTGGAGGCTGAGAAGTCCCAGATCAAGACGCCAGCAGATTTGGTGTCTGGTGAGGTCCTGTTTCACATGGATGGCTCCTTCTGTGTCTTCACATGGTGGAAGGGGCAGGGGAGCTTGCTTGAGCCTCTTTTATAGGGACACTGATCCCATTCACGAGAGTGGAGCCCTCATGATTTAATTGCTTCCTGAAGGCCCCACCTCTTAATACCGTCACTTTGGGGATTTGTCTCCCACATACAAATCTGGGGGGGACACAAACATTCAGAACGTAGCAGGCATCTTCCTGTCCCAGAATGAATATCAGAACCAGCAAATATCCTAGTGGCCATTTCATCTGACATCCTTATTGTTCCAGCAAGGAAAGCTGGGACAGCAACCTTTCCACTCAGCTATGGTCTTCTCTCCATCAAATTTGTCGGGGGTCTGGCTGCTGTCCCGTCTATGTGTCTCATCAGCACCTCAAGGTACTTTTTATCCCTGTACCACAGAGGAGGAAATGCAGGCCCAGCCAAATGAAGCGACATGGGCCAGGCACCCAGTGGCAGAACGAGGACAGAACCCAGCCATCCTGCCTGCTGCTGACATTTTCTCCATCCAGCCCTCCTGCTTGCCTTCATGAGACCGCATGGCCAGAAATCAGTAAGAAAGTCTTGCAAGCAAGTGGTCTGAAAAACCATTGCTCTAGAGGCCATGTAGAGATCCATTCAGAGAAATGCAGCTAGTGAAAATTTCAGCAAATAGGAGGACTTCTGTTAACCATGGCATGGAATGCACATCTTCCAGGTCTTTATGAAGGTGCCTAATTTCCAGTCATGACAACCTACCCTCTCCAAAAGAGGACCCAAGCTGATGAAAGACCTTCAAGTTACCCCTGTAGAACTTTATCCTGCGCATTTGTCATTGTGCATCTGCACAGGATATTCCTTTTGGCAGACGACTTTCAGCTCTTTGCAGAAGTCTCAAGACGCCACACCCTTCGTCCATCTTTACTGGTTCATCTCTTTGTTCCAAGAAGACTTAATTGAATGTGGATACTGTTGTCCACATGATCTAGAAATGAAATCTATGTTGGAGAGCATAATCATGTAGAGAGATAAAGTTATGCAGCCAAAACATGTACTCAACATTAAAAACCCAGATGAGAGAGAAATCAAGGGCACACTCCCGCCGTGGGTTAGACTGAGCTTTGCACACCTTTCTTTGTGAGTTGCCTGAGCTGCACCCACGCTGGCTGCTGTTCAGAGCTGCCAGTGGTCTAGCTGAGCGGCCAGGTGGAAATGGAGTCCGTGTCCATGCAGGGAATTCAAGAATTTTGGTTCCTGTGCTTGTGGGTGGGTCTTGGAGTGTAAAGTAAAAAGCGGAATCTCGGAGTCACATAGTCTACAGTTCACAGTTCAGTTCAGCGTCATATCACATGATCCTTGGGCGGGTTACCTGATGTCTCCAATGTTTGTCCTTATGTGTGAAACAAAAACAGTACCAATTCCATACAGCTGCTACAAAGACTGAGGTAGTGGACAGAGTGCCCAGGTTTGGTTGAAGATGGTAATGTGGTCAGAATCGGCTCTGTTTCACAGAGCATGTGACTGCAGGTACCAGTTCTGTGGCCCAGTGCTGCTTGCGGGAATGAATGAGTCAGAGTGGATGAATGAAATGTCCCAGGAGCATGAGACTTTCCTTCCACAGTTGCTCCATCAGCCGTGAGGTTTGCTTCTCAGGTGCCGTCATCAGCACATAATGCTGCATTCTGGTGCATTCAGTAGATGTTTCTAGATACTGTTTCGTGGTAGCTAAGAGTGGTTTCTGGCTGCCCAGGCTTAGATCTCAGCCCCACCCTACAAACTGAGCAACAGGAGGCTGTCAGTTACCCTCAAAAGATCTCAGAGACTGATTCATCCAGGGGAAAGAGGCAGTGACAGAATGACGCTGAGAGGCTTGAAGCCATTTAGTAGGAGCCACGTGAGTGGCCCCCATCAGCCGCGAGAGTCATGCTGTCTGTGAGAGAGGAATCACTGTGGCCCAGAGTAGATAAGGAGGATTCCATGTAGTGGATCGTCAAGCCAAGAATGCAGTGAGGTCCCGCTTTATCCATTGACTGGGGGTTTTCTCTTCCACGCTTTTCCAAAGACCTCAATGATAAAAGCTTGCAGGTAAAACTCTGTATAGCATGGCGGAGAATAGAGTCGTTGGTGAACCCAAGGGTGGGTTGCTTTATTTTGGTAGGAGTGGGTAGGGGAAAAGGAAGGTGGATAGGGAGAGAGAAAACAAGTTAGAAGGAAAAGGTAAGGTTGTTGTAAACAGCCTTGACTTATATCCTCCAAAAACACAGGGGCGGAGGAACCCTTGAGGATAGGGGAACCTGGAAAGGGCTCCTTTGCAACCTAATGTAGGCAGTTATAGTTTAGTAAAGAAATATGCAAGCCTCTATGCAATTGATTGTAAAATTAATAGCAGCTACCCTATTACTCTGTTAGATAAATCTCAACTACACATTTGATATGTTCTTTACAACCTGGTGGTGGGGACAGAACAGAGGGTGGATTGAGGAGGAGGGAGAGTAGACAGAGAAAAGTGAAGTGTCAGAAAGCAGCAAGGAGAGCACAGCGCAGAGCTCATCTCCTGGAGGAACATTCCCATCTGGTGAGCGTTTCGTTTATTGCAAGGTCAGTTTGCATTTGGATAAGGCAAGGCAGAAGGGCACTGATATGGAAGCAGAGGGAAGCCGGCTGCCATTGCCCCCCGTTGGCTGAATGAAAGACGGCGGAAGAGGATCACCTGTCCAGCAAGGCTGACAGTCCTGCCTCCTGGGATAAGCAGATTCTCAGCCTGCAGAGTGGCCTAATCAGGGAGGTAGAGTGGCTGCTTTCCGAACTCCCTGCTTCCTGCTCATTTGCCTCATGCATGGAAGATGTAAACAGTGTGAGAGTTGAAAGCCACACCATGGGAATGCCTTGGTGTCCACCCCACCTTTTGCCAGGGAGCCGAGCACTGGGGGTCCATGTTCCTCACACAAGATCCCCCCATGACCTCCACCTCCCAAGGATTTCAAGCTCCTGTGCACCCCCAGGCCGCCTCTGCACCAAGCAAAGTGACCCACCCCTGCCAGGCGGGGTTGCCTGTTTTAGGAAACTCCCTGCAGCAGCCTAGGCTTGCTGGCGGTGGGATGCCACCTCCGTCTCTCTCCTTGATGAAGGGCTGTCGCAGCTTCCTCATCACCCCCAGACCTCCACATAGATGCCCTGCACCACTGCCTTCTTTCCTTGAAGCAGGCGCCATCCACAAGAGCAAGGCATGGCTTTCTGTGTATTCGGTCCTGACCCCCTCCCCGACAGCTTCATTCAAGAGCCTTCATCCAAAGCTGATCTGAAAACACCTTTAAATTGCCAAGCATCATTGGTCAGCAGCTTCCTAGAGCGGCAGTGAAAGAGATGCACTGGGGGAGGAGAGGAAAAGAGCCAGCATCAATTAGCAAAGAGAAAATTCCCAGTGTCTTGAGAAAATGACTCAGTGCCACACCAGTCAGTCCAGAACGGCCTCTTCTCCGTCTTCAGTTGTTGAGTTGTGATACACTTGCCCCGCGTGCCAGGAGCACTCAGGGTCAGCGTTTGCTGTTCCCTCATCTTGGGCTGAAGAGAGGTGCCCTGTGTGCTTTCAGGGGGTGACACAGAGAGGCTTCAGCCTGAGCTTCTGCACAGTCTTACGAACCACGGAGTTTTAGGGGGGAGCCTGGAGCCAAATTTGAGTAACAGGAATGTCCAACCGGGGCTTGCAGGGCAAACTGTTGTCTGTTCTGCTTTGTTCTTAATAACACTGAAACGGTTCTACCATTAAAGTCCCTTGTTTCATCACATACCAACCCTGGTCTTCGTGGGTCTGAAGTCCCTCCCTCTCTTCCTGCCCTTTCCCACCTTACTGAACCCAAATCAGAAGCATCCCTGGGCATTCTACAGCCGTGTCTGTCCCTGCAAATTAAGTGTGTTTGAAGTCTGCGGGCCACCTTCAGATCTCAGTGGCTGCACCTCCCTCCTTCAATTCGGGTCTCACTCAACCTCGGCTTTCCCCTCTTGCCACAGGTTTTTCCCACTCGGCTTTCACATTTGGGATTGAGAGCCACATCAGCCAGTCCAACATCATTGGGACGCTAGTGCCACCGGCTGCCCTCATCTCCATTCTCCAGAAGGGCCTGCAGTATGTAGAGGCCGAGATCAGTATCAACGAGGTATGTAGCTGCTGGGCCCGGCCCCCAAACAGCAGAGCCCTGGGAAGCTGCAAGAGCTTGGAACACACTGGAAGCTAACATGCATTTCCCTCAGGCATTTGGGATTAATTCCGCGGCAGGGTGCAGTTTCTCATGCCTGTAATCCCAGGACTTTGGGAGGCCGAGGCAGGAAGTCTACTTGACCCCAGGAGTTTGAGACCAGCCTGGACAACATGGTGTAACAGCATTTCTACAAAAAACAATTTTTTAATTAGCCCAGTGTGGTGGTACGCACCTGTAGCCCCAGCTCTCGGGAGGCTGAGGTGACAGGATCAGATCACTTAAGCCTGAGAGGTTGAGGCTGCAGTAAGCTATAATTGCACCAGTACACTCCAGCCTGGGCAACGCAGTGAGACTCCATCTCTAAAATTAAAAAAAAAAAAAAGGAAGAAGAAGAAAGTAAGTTGGGTTTTTTTCCACTTTGTGTTAATACCAGTTGTGTGGATACACAGCAGCAAGCTTCCAGTGCCCCTCCCACATGGGTGTGTGTTTTTGACTTAAATGTAGAATCACTGGCTGTTAGCTGATGTAAACACGTACACCGCCACATCTGAAAAAGATGCGGCACATCTTCAGCCGCTCTGGGCTTCGGGGTGGACGTTTGCCTTGCACTTATGCAGACTTGCTGTCTCTTCTTGATTTCTGGAGCAGGTTGGTTAGAGAGGGGCCCCACACATGGTCAGGTGGAATCTGTATTTCAGCAGAACCCGACAGAGGGCATCACCAGAGGCTGCGTCAGGGCAGAGAGGTGATGGCTCTTGTGTTAACGAGGATCTCAAGGGATGCTTTCATTACCGGGCTCGTTGTAGAGCAGATGGGTTAGGAGGATGGAAAAATAAATGCACATTAAAACTGTGCACTTGGCTTGGAACCCCTCCCACCTTTTACATTGGTCCACAGTGAGCAGTTGTGCCAATTTTATGCCAATTTTGGTTTTAAACCACACACCTCACCCTCTCTTGTGTCCTCCTATTCTGGTCTCATGATTCTGCAGTAAAGAAGATCCCCTTGACTTCTGGGGAATAATGGGATCCACAACCTTACTTGCCACCTTCACCTGAGTCCCTATTTTATTTTTAGAGACTGAGTCTCACACTGTTGCCCAGGCTAGGGTGCAGTGGCACAATCGTGGCTTACTGCAGCCTCCACCTCCTGGGCTCAAGTGATCCTCCTGCCTCAGCCTCCCAAAGCACTGGGACCACAGACAGTCCCTGTAACTGATTTCTCAGTCCCCTGCAGCTTCTTTCTCCTCCTCTGATCCAGGCGCGTGATTCTACTGAACTTTTCCATACTGTACCGTCATCCATCCCACCTGGCAGTCACATTCTTCCAGGATTCCCTCTGTCCCATCTTTCTGGGAACTGGTCTCGCCCTTACAAACCTTTCTCCTTCACAGCATGTTACACTGCTTTCTCTTTACCTTTTAAAAAACTCTTTTAGAAAATCACAAAGTAATATATCCTTTTTTCTTTTCTTTTCTTTTCTTTTTTTTTTTTTGAGACAGGGTCTCTCTCTGTCACCCAGGTGGAAGTACAATGGTACAGTCATAGCTCACTGCAGCCTCAACCTCCTGGCTCAAAAGATCCTCCTGCCTCAGCCTCCTGAGCAGCTGGAACTTATAGGTACACACCACCACGTCCAGATAATTTTTTTATTTTTTGTAGAGATGAGGTCTTGCTGGTCTTGAACTCCTGGGCTCAAGCGATCCTCCCGCCTTGGCCTCCCAAAGTGCTGGGAGTAGAGGCGTGAGCCGCTGTACCCAGTCCCTGTTTTCTTTCTTGCACTTCTGCCTGCCATTTTTCACAAAGCTGTGGCTTTCGAAACTCCGGTGTTTCTTCCTCTCTTGTGCTCCTTTTTCCCTGGCAAACCCCTTCACACTGTGTGCCCGGGATCTTCCGCTGACTCCTTCTGGCCCTGCCTAATAGTTTCCTCACTGCAAAACACACACGAGTGTATCTAAGAGGACATGTCCCCAAGGTCCAGCCAGCCCTCAGATCTCAAGGTGCCTGTGACTCTGTTTTTCTCTGCTCATTGCCTTCTACCTCTCATCTGTTGAGAAGCCTTCATAGTTGCCTTCCCTCGGCACTCCAGATTCCAGCACTCTAGGGGCTAATGAAAGACTGTCCCATTTGTCACAATGGTTTCTAATCATTGAAAAGTGAGACGCCAGGGGCAGTAGCACACATCTATAATCCCAGCACTTGGGGAAGCCAAGGCAGGAGGGTTGCCTGAGGCCAGAAGTTCTAGACCAGCCTGGCCAATATAATGAGACCCTATCTCTACATAAAATAAAAAAAATTAGCCAGGTGCAGTGGCACATGCTCGTAATCCCAGCTACTTGGAGGCTAAGGCAGGAAGATCAGTTTGGTCCAGGAGTTTGAGGCTGCAGTGAGCCATGACTGTGCCCCTGCACTCCAGCCTGGATGACAGAGCGAGACCCTGTCTCTAAGGAAAAAAAGAGAGAGACAATGTGCCCGCGGAGTTTAAATGAGGACATGTTGTTACTACCTTGGACAGTTACCGCATTTTGTCATGGGCTTGTTCATTTGGGTGTGGACATATGAAGGAGGAAGGGGGTGTGGGAGCGTCTTGACCCATCGGTCACCATTATCCACTCCATGGCCAGAATCAAGGGCCAGGAGTGCCTGAGGAGGTGATGCAGCTAGTTCTTTACATAGCTTGTATTGTTTTCTTTATTTTGAATATTGTCTTGTAATCAGAAATCATCTGGAGTGATGTTTCATTTAGTTGTTCTTCAGCTGAAACCTGAGCCTTTCAGTTCTTCCTCATTTCTGAAGTAATTCAGGTTCAGAGCATATAAACATGTGTTTGCACATCCAGATACAACCCCAAGGCTTATTGAGGTTCACCTGATTCGAATATTTGGCGTGCTTCACAAGGAAAGAACCTCCTGCTGTATTTTTAAACGTGTGTGGAAAGTTTTTCATGGTAAACGGAAATCAGAGAATCAAAGAATGGTCAAAAAAACATGAACCAAAACAAAATGATGTCAATTGTGTCATGGCTATAGTTAGTCTAAGCCTGAACCCAAGGAGTCATTTCAAGTAGCAGCAAGTGCCTATTTTATTAAATCCCATGGACAGATGGACCCAGAATCCAGGCCTAAATGCTGTGTGCATCTCATTTGGGCTCTGCTTCTGAAGCGTTACCCTCCCGTATAATGGATGGTCATTTGCAGAGATTTTGCAGAGTCGCGATAGCACGTGGGCAGGCCTTCTCCACCGCAGCACTCAGTATTTGGGGCTGCATGTTCCTCTGTGGTGGGGCCATCCTGGGCACTGTTGGATGTTGAGCAGCATCCCTGGCTCCACCCACTAGATGCCAGGAGCACCTCTCCTCCCTTAGTTGTAACAGCCAAAAAAGTCTCCAGACGTTGCCTAATGCCCCCCAAGGAGTCACAGTCACCCCCCCTCCCCCGCCACGTCGAGAAGCGTGCCATCAGGGATAGCACTTTCTGTCAAGAATAAATGGCCTTTTTGTCCTCAATGCCCCAATTGGGTTTGACACTCAGAACAACCATCACACTTAGTTCTTACCAACAGTTTGTCGTGTCCCCTTCCATACCCCCTGCCCACCATGGGATCCCTTCACCCCAGGCTCCGGGTCCATGCCGCTTCCCCTGTGGCCCCCCGGTTGCTGGGAGCCAGCTGTTTACGCCCCACTTCCCTGTGCTTCTCCTGCCCAGAGAGCAGAGGCCATTCCCAGAGCCCTCACCCACGTGAGCTGACAGCTGTACCTTGGCTTGCTTCCCCCAGGATGGCACAGTGTTCGACGGCCGCCCCATAGAGTCCCTGTCACTGATAGACGCCGTGATGCCCGACGTGGTGCAGACGCGGCAGCAGGCATTCCGAGAGAAGCTCGCTCAGCAGCAAGCCAGTGCGGAGGCGGCAGCAGCTGCGGCCACGGCAGCAGCGACAACAGCCACCACGACCTCAGCCGGCGTTTCCCAGCAAAATCCATCGAAGAACAGAGAGGCCACGGTGAATGGGGAAGAGAACAGAGCACATTCAGTCAGTGAGTGCAGGGGCTCTGGGAGTTCGGTGGGCCTCTCTGGGTTCACTGTTTTCTTCTTGGGCAAATCCAAATGCCTTCTTTAAAACCTGCCTGCTATAAATGTCTTAGAAGCTGCTCTCTAGTGTTTGCTTACAATCTGGCCAGAAGAACTTCCCGTTCCATTTTGTCCATCACAACCCTTGGACCTGACCTTGTTTACCCTCATCTTCAACTTTAGGAAATCGTGCTGCGCTGCTAATCTGAGAACTCTGATGTAACACGTGATTATTGCCCGTGATAAACAAAAGTGTTTCATTCGTGCACACCTTTAGTCTCAGCCTCCAGCCTTCCATGTTGAGGGGTTTTGGCCAAATTATGGTATAATTATTGAGCTTGCAGTTCCTGCCAGGGGCACTGGGCCCCAGACACTCGGCATAGGCTTTTTTGGTTTTTGGGAAACCCCAGGACATCAGTCCCTGTTAGGTGATTGCCTGTGAGTATGTGGCCAGTCAGACAGAGAGCCCAAAATTCTATGCAGAGAACCTGCTCCACTTAGACATACTGCTCTATACACCCGTAGGGACGCCACTTCAGGGTGCAAGTTCAGAGCGAGCATATACGCCGTGCATGGCGCACCGTGTGTGCGCGTGCACTCGCATGTGCAGGTATGCATGTGTGCATATGTATGTTGTACATGTGTATATCTGCATGTCTGCGTGTGTATGTGTGTGCACGTGTATGCATGCATGTGCGTGTATGTGTGTGTGTGCGTGCGCATGTGCGTGTGTGCACGTGCGTTCCTGTGCGTGTGCATGCACGAGTTTGTGTGCGTGTGTGTGCGCGTGCACGCACACCTGTGCATGGTGTAGTGTATGTGCATGTGTGTGTGTGCGTGCATGTGTGTGCACGCACGCACACCTGTGCATGGTGTAGTGTATGTGCATGTGTGTGTGTGCGTGCATGTGTGTGCACGCACACACACCTGTGCATGGTGTAGTGTATGTATGTGTGTTCTTCCTTATTTGAAAGTTGTTGCCCTCAGAGCAGCCATGCAGCCCAGCAGTCGTTGAAGATCGAGCTGACTATGACGTTGCTGTCTTACCTGGTACGTCTTGGCTCCACAACTTCCTGGTGTGTAGAGAGCCAGCCGGCTGCCTCTGATGAGGCTGCAGCCCGAGCCAAGCCCTGTGACAAGTTACCATCCACAGGCACCAGCTAAAAACTTCTTGGAGAAGCAGATCCAGCATTTAATGGAAGGTTCACAGATTGTTAATAACGTTTCTATTGCAATAGGGTGACAGAAAGGCCACCTGCCTCAGGTAAAAGGAAAAGACCTCCCACCAGCCTTCTGTTGATAAGGTCCACAATTGTGGGGCAGGAAAAGAAGAGTCTGGCCCTCCTCCTCTGTGCATGTTGCCAGTTCACCCTGGTTGAAATTCTGGAACAGCCACCCCAACCCCCTTCTCAAACCCTGCATCTTGTGCCTGACCCACAGCCCAATCTATGGAGACAGGAGCATTGGAAGGCCGCATTTTGATAAGAATGAAAATGCTGGCTGTCACGCCTGCCTGGAGTTACCAGGCCCCCTGCCACTGCGTGGCTGGCTAAGATGCCAGTTTCCCTCTTGCCATTGCCAGGGGCAGTGGGTCTGCCACACGCAGAAAGATGTTTTTCCTCCCTTCCAGCCAGATGACACTTTCAGAGCATGGAAGAAACACCAACATTGAAGAGTCCCATTGTTGTTTGAATCTTTTGTATCAGGCTTCTCGAGCCAAGCAGGACCACCAGGCGTTTTCTTATTTTTTTACATAAATAGCACTCCTACTCAGTGACACGTAACCTAAGATCACATTGCTTCTGTTTCCCAGGTTTTCCACCAGAGCACCTTTACAAAAGACATGACAAAGCATGCTCAGTTCCTCACCGTATTGGGAAACTGTTAACCATGGCTAATTGTTTGATGATCAGGCTATATTGCTGCTTTCTCAGGAGCATAAACCAGGGGCCAGCAAACTTTCTTTACAGGGACAGACAGTAAATGTCCCAGGCTTTGAGGGTCATGCAGTCTCTGTCACAGCTGCTGAAGTCTGTCAGAGTGCAAAAACAGCTGTGAGAGTCAGCTCAGGCTGCCGTAACAAAAGGCCACACACCAGGCTGTTTAAGAATTAGCTCTCACAGTTCTGGAGGCTGGAGGACCAAGATCAAGGTGTGGGCAGGGCTGGTTCCTTTGCGAGGCCTCTCTCCTTGGCTTGTAGAGACTGTCTTCTCTCTATGTCTTCATGTGCTCGTTCCTCTGGTTGTGTCAGTGTCCTGATCTCCTCTTCTCATAAGGACACCAGTCCCATTGGGTTAGGGCCCACCCGTGTGACCTCCTTTTACCCTGCTCACCTTTTCAAAAGCCCCATCTCCAAATACAGCCACATTCTGAGGCCCCTGGAAATTGGGGCTTCAAGATACGAATTTTAGAGAGACATAGTTTAGCCCATAACAGTAGCCATAGACAATTTGAAAACATGGGGAGTGGCTGTGTGCCAGTCACACTTTATTTATGCAGAAGCAGCCAGGGACTAGGTTTGGATCATGGGCTGTAGTTAGCTGGCCCCAGTTATAAAGAATAACTGTCACCCAGGCTGGGGTGCAGTGGCACAATCATAGCTCACTACAGCCTCAACCTCTTGGGCTGAAGTGATCCTCCCACCTCAGCCTCCTGAGTAGCTGGGACTACAGGTGTGCACCACCATGCCTGGCTAATTTCTTGTTGTTGTTGTTTTTATAGAGATGGGGTCTTGCTATGTTGCCCAGGCTGCTGTTGAACTCCTAGTCTCAAGCAGTCCTCCCTCCTCAGCCTCCTGAGGCACTGGGATTTTAGGTGTGAGCCACTGCACTTAGCAAACTGTTTTTATTCCTCAATGAAATTTAGAGACTGTCAAAATATAAAGAAACCTAAAATATTTACTAAATTGCACTAAAGCCACGATTTTGTTACAGTCATCAGAGGTAGGCCAGGCGTGGTGGCTGACGCCTGTAATTCCAGCATTTTGGGAGGCTGGGACAGGTGGATCCCTTGAGGCCAGGAGTTTGAGACCAACCCTGGCAACATGGTGAAACTCCGCCTCTACTAAAAATACAAAACTTAGCCTGGTGTGGTGGCACATGCCTGTAATCCCAGCTGCTTGAGAGGCTGAGGCATGAGAATTGCTTAAACCTGGGAGGTGGAGGTTGCAGTGAGTCAAGATTGTGCCACTGCACTCCAGCCTGGGCGACAGAGCAAGATTCCGTCTCAAAAAAAAAAAAAAAAAAAAAAAAAAGAATCATCAGAGGTAGTATTACTTAGTACATAAAAAAAAAGTTTCTGGAAACAAAAGCGCCCTTTAAGTGTGTTTCTCTTGTATTGGTAAGCCACTTGTCTCTTTGTGTTTCTTGTGACAGATAATCACGCGAAGCCAATGGAAATAGATGGAGAGGTTGAGATTCCATCCAGCAAAGCCACAGTCCTTCGGGGCCATGAGTCCGAGGTGTTCATTTGTGCCTGGAATCCTGTCAGTGATTTGCTAGCCTCTGGGTAAGGATGTCAGGATGGGGGCGCTCCAGAGTTGGGGAGATGGGAGATGCGAGCTGCTCACTCTTCTCTAGAGTTCTGTCTTAAGGAACACACACTCCCCTTCTTACCCCAGTGTGTGGGCAGACCGAGGAATGGGTGGTTCTATGAGCCACTTCTCTACGTGTCTCATATTGTGGAGAAGCCGTAGTTCCAAGTTGTTTTCTGCATGCAGTAGTGAGGAACACAATGGCATTTAAACTACCAAATGCAAAGATGGCAAAGAGGGAAACAGGGATCCAGAGGGATGAAAAAGACAGAAGAGCACGTGCTGAAGATGCCCTCTGGCCAGAGAGCAAGCTGTGGAGAGCTTCTTACCCCATTTGAACCAAACACCAGAAGCTCCTGTGTTTTTATTCTGCAGATCCGGAGACTCAACTGCAAGGATATGGAACCTAAATGAGAATAGCAACGGGGGCTCCACCCAGCTCGTGTTGAGGCACTGTATACGAGAAGGGGGCCATGACGTCCCGAGTAACAAAGATGTCACCTCACTGGACTGGAATGTAAGCATCTTCCATCCCCTGGGCACTTTGAAATTGGTAAAATCGGCCAGCCACCAGGCGGGGGCTGCAGCGATGGAACCCATGCAGACATAGGAGGCAGGTGGTCCCGTGTGCTCAGCCCCCACTCTGATGGGCTGCCAGAGAGGTGTTCTTGGCTTCTTTTTTTTTTTTTTGTGACGGAGTCTTGCTCTGTTGCCCAGGCTGGAATGCAGTGGTGTGATCTCAGCTCACTGCAACTTCTGCCTCCTGGGTTCAAGCGATTCTCTTTTCTCAGCTTCCCGAATAGCTGGGATTACAGGCTCGTGCCACCACACCTGGCTAATTTTTGTATTTTTAGTAGAGATGGGGTTTCACCATGTCGACCAGGCTGCTCTCGCACTCCTGACCCAATGTGATCCTCCTGCCTCAGCCTCCCAAAGTGCTGGGATTACAGGCGTGAGCCACTGCCCCCGGCCAGTCTTGGCTTCTGAGAGCTATTAACAAGGCTGCATTAGGCAGGCAGCGAGCTGTGTATTCAGTAGCCGTATCTTTGCATGTGCGCATGCCTTAGCAAAATGAGCCTGTGGCCTCATGGTGGGAAGGTAGGCTGGGAGCCCCAAGGTAGTTCTCCTGGAGAGATACGACGTGCAGCCCCGGAAAGGTGACTCTCCACCTTGGGATTTCAGCACCAGGTGTTCTGTGCATTGACACATGGGATGCACACAGTTTAACTGCTTTGTATTTTCTGCAAGGTCTTACGATCACTTTCAGCATGGTATTTTCAATTCTGTCATTAAAGAACACACAGTGGCAAATGGTTCCAATGTACCGGGATCCTGGGAGAGGCTCTCCGAGCTGCTTCGGTGCTGCCGCTCCTAAGTTGTTTTTGTGGGTTTTTGTCTCTTTCTGGCCCTCAGACCAATGGAACACTCTTGGCTACAGGTTCATGTGACGGTTTTGCAAGAATATGGACGGAAGATGGTGAGTTCTGTGTCCCTCGTGCTGAGGTCGGGTAAGAGGAGCTGCCGAACTTAACCCTTGAGTGAACAGACCATGACATTGAAGTCAACATGTTTGTTTTTACTAACAGGTAACCTGGCCAGCACCTTAGGCCAACATAAAGGCCCCATCTTTGCCTTGAAATGGAACCGAAAGGGGAATTACATTTTGAGTGCTGGTGTAGACAAAGTGAGTATTAGCTGAAAATACATCCCTTTGATCTATAGGTGGTTATATATTTTTAATCTCAGAATAACATCGTGGTTTCTTGGAACTCGTAGGCTTTGTGCTTCCCCTTAAGAAATGAAAATGATTTGTTTAGGCTTTGTTTTTGTGGTTTTGATCTTTCTGTTCATTTGTAACACATCATCTCTTAATACATTCTGCTGTTCTGCAGACCCTTGTGCAAAGCTTCCTTTATTTGAGGTACATGGTTCAGTGGTAGAGAGAGGAAAATCTCCACATTGCATTTGTCAGTTGCTGCTGGAAGGAGCCACGTGGTATGGGGCGTGCCCTGCCTGAACTTTCACCCACTGAGGGGCGAGTGGCACAGGCTGTGTGTGTTCTTCAGGCTTCGGCTTTCCTCGTTTGATAAACTGCTGCTTCCCACCGCAGACTGCAGATTTCTCCGAGCAGGAGTCAGGCAGCCTGGCTACAAGGGCACGCTCTCCCGATGGCCCACGGAGCCAGGTTAGAATTGACTTGCTCTGCACCTGGGCAGGGCTGCAGGGAGACACGGTGGCGTTAAGTCCAGGTGCATCTAAAAGCCGTCAATGGAGTGGCAACCCAAGGGCAGAGTAAGGGGACGCAGACTCCATCCCGGGCCCGAGTCTGATCCAGCCAGCAACCTCGGCCTCTCTGCATTTCACTTTCTTCGCTTGTCCAGCGACAAGGCTGGCTGGAGTCATGACCCCAGACAGCCTTCATGGAACAGTTGTGCGTTCCCGAGACTCGGCAGGAATTCTAAGTCATGGCTTTGGAAAAGAAGCATTATCTAGAATTGGGGGGGAAAAAAAAGATGTGTTTTCACATGAATTTGTGTTTCTACAACAACTGGAAACCATGCCTGAATACTGGAGGATGCTCGGGCCTCCACAAAGCTTTGCATTTTGTGATGATTTCAGGATAACTTGAAAACTTACTAGGTCTTGAAGTTCGAGACCAGCCTGGCCAACATGGTGAAACCCAGTCTCTACTAAAAATGCAAAACTTAGCCGGGCATGGTGTCGGGTGCCTGTAATCCCAGCTACTTAGAGACTGAGGCGCGAGAATCTCTTGAACCAGGGAGGTAGAGGAGGTTGCAGTTAGCCGAGATTGCGCCTCTGCACTCCAGCCTAGATCTGGAAGAAGAGTGAGACTCTGTCTCAAAACAAAACAATACAAAAGAAAACCTTACTGAGTCAGAGCTTTCTATTCTTTCTAGTTCTGAAAGTTATTATAAAATGATAGAGTTGGCTGGGCATGGTGGCTCATGCCTGTAGTCCCAGCACTTTGGGAGGCCACGGCAGGCAGATCGCCTGAGGTCGGGAGTTCGAGACCAGCCTGACCAACATGGAGAAGCCCCGTCTCTACTAAAAATACAAAATTAGCCAGGCGTGGTGGCGCATGCCTGTAATCCCAGCTACTCAGGAGACTGAGGCAGGGGAATCATTTGAACCCGGGAGGTAGAGGTTGCGGTGAGCCAAGATTGCGCCATTGCGCTCCAGCCTGGGCAACAAGAGCAAAACTTCATCTCAAGTAAATAAATAAATAAATAAATAAATAAATGATAGACTTGACCTCTGAACATCATCCCACTTTGGGAGAACTTGCTAAATGAAATAATTGCATTTGGCAAACTGTGGCCCACACAGGCCAAGTCTGGCTCCTCACCTGTTTTTTAAATTTAAATAAAGTTGTATTGGGACACAACCACACCCCTTTGCTGAGACTTCTCCATGGTTGCTTTCATGCTACAATGGCAGAGACGAGCAGTTGCAAGAGAGACCAGATGGCCCTCAAAGCCTGAAATGCTACTGCCTGACCCTTCATGGAAAAAGTTCGCGGACTCTTGCACTAGGGTACAACTAGGTCAGCAAATCATCCATTCATAGTCGCTCTCTCTCTCTTTTAAGCCAAGAAGCCTTTCAGACTTAGTAGCCTGGTTTATGATATTTTAAAAGCTGAGTTGCTGTGGTTGACACATAAACGTTCTCATGTAGCTACTATCAGATTTTTGCCAAGATGTTCTAATTCAAGTAACATGCATATGCAGCACTTTGCTGTGCATTCAGTAGGCTCTCAGTAATTGCTGCTTGAGTTATTAAAATAACTCATGAAAATGACAGCACTTTTCTTTATCAAGCACTTCACTACTGCATGCGTTAACCCATCCGGTACTGCCAAGATAGGAGGCAGGCACAAGTATGATCACTGCCATTCTATAGAGGACGAACTGGAGGCCTGGAGAGGATTCTTAATTTGCCTAGGGACACACAGCTGGTGCAGAGTGCAGAGGGATGGGAACTCAGGCCCTGGTCACCAGTAACTACTGCCCTTTAACTTCCGTAGAATTCTAAATAGCTGTTTCCTGGCCTCCTTCCTACCTGGAGACTGTTAACATTCGTGATTGTTTTTCTCACTGATTATCAGTCTGAACTCCACCAGGTGATGGACTGTGTGATCAGTGAAAATGCGTATGTGGAATTATGTTAGTCTCTTGGGCTGGGTACGATCCACCATCATTACTTAAGTCAGCCACAGCAGGAGTGAAAATAACGTCCTTGTACATAACACTCAGGGAGAAAATGTAACTTAGGGGGTGCTGGTGTTGACCAACACAGAGTGACTAAAATATATGTCACGTTCTTCAGATGTTTGCATAACTGTTTTCTTTTGTCCGATGTACATTTAACGTAAACATCAACTAAGAGACCAGTCGCTGATGTAATATGTGAAATGGTATCAGAACTGTGAAAGAGTTTATATATTCTCTGCAGTGTTAGATTTGTTTTTGCATGGCTAAATTAAGAAGAGTTATACCCCAACAAAGAAATGTGAATTGGTCTAGAACTGACCCCAAACCCAGGAGTACCAAGTTTCAAAGACACTCACTGCTTGCTTTCCTCTGAAAATGTCTGCAGTCAACACAAAATAGAACTCTTTCTTCTTAAAGCAAAATCTTGACATCTTGACTGAGCGTCAGTAACAGAGAGGTGTAAAGTTTCCAATTAAGTTGAAAATTCCAGTTGATGAAGATGTAACTCCAATGCTATTTATTGAGCTGGTTCTCTAAGTATCTTCCTAGCATCAGTAAATTCATAAAAATTCATGATTTCCTTTGCTTTCCAAGGGAGAACTCAACCTTTCTACTTACTGTTAGACCAATACATTGGTGCCTGGCCCCAGTGCAGGCCAATGGCTCTGCCATGTCTAGTGTCCCCAGTTCATGGAGGGATGGGCAGAGGCATTTTCAGAAATGCTCGTCTCTGCAGCCCTTCACTTGGAACAAATGCCACAAAGATCTCTGGAGATGCTTTGTTCCAGGTTTTTCAACAGTTTTCTGCATTTGGGGATGAGGAGGAATTCCTACCAATTTTGGTGGTTCTTGCAAGTATTGGTTAGGGATGCTCTGTCCTTAAACCCATTTATGCCTAGGTTCCATTATCGGAATGCTGAGCATGTGGGAGTTATTTATATCCTACTGCTCAGGGTCATCGCCAAGGTCTGATTGCAAAAATTCAAAAAATTGCAACCTCAGGCGTAAATGAGTTAAGGGAGATGCCAGCATATGTGGCTGATAGGTTCATCAAATGTGGCCATCCGGATTGCTAAGTTTAAAACATGCTGTACTTTAATGATGTTGTATGGGAGAAAAAGAAGGCAAATATCCCAGTAAGGTTTTGATACTGATTACATGTTGAAATGGTAATATTTGGGGGCATATTGGAGTTAAATATAATAGATTGCTAATTAATTTTACCAGTTTCTTTCTTTTTAATGTGGATCCCAGAAAACTGAAACTAGCCCATAAGGCTCACTCTCTATCTCTATTGGACAGTGCCGGTTTATAAGGAGAAGGGCTCGCTGTCTTTGCTTGTATGATAAATGTTTCCAGAGAAAACTTTGCGAGAGTAGTTACTAACTTTTTCCTTTGTTTGCGGAACACAGACAACAATAATTTGGGATGCCCACACAGGAGAAGGCAAACAGCAGTTTCCTTTTCATTCGGGTGAGTTTTTTGTTGTTGTTGTTTGTTTTTTTGTAATTCAAAAATAATAATTCAGGTCGAGCCCAGTGGCTTATGCCTGTAATCCCAGCACTTTGGGAAGCCGAAGCAGGTGGATTGCATGAGCTCAGGAGTTCAAGACCAGCCTGGGCAACATGGCGAAACCCATCACTACAAAAAATACAATAATTAGCCAGGCATGGTGGTCCACACCTGTAGTGCCAGCCACTCGGGAGGTTGAGGTAGGAGGATGGCTTGAGCCCAGGAGATGGAGTTTGCGGTGAGCCAAGATTGCGCCACTGCACTCCATCCTGGGCGGCAGAGCCAGACCCTGTCTCAAAAACTAATAATAATAATAATTCAAAATTAGGCTGGGCACTGTGGCTGATGCCTGTAATTCCAGCACTTTGGAAGGCTGAGACAGGAGGGTCACTTGAGCCCAGGGGTTCTAGACCAGCCTGGACGACAAAGCAAGACCCCGTTTCTGCAAAAAATATAAAACATTAGTCGGGTGCTGTGGCACACACCTCTAGTTTTAGCTACCCAGGAGGCTGAGGCAGGAGGATGGCTTGAGCCAGGAAACGAAGGTTGCAGTGAGCTGTGATTGCACCACTGTATTCTAGCCTAGGTGACAGAATGAGATCCTGAAATACCCCTTAAAGTAACTGAATGCACAGAGTATGGAGCCCAGGGGGCCTCACTGGTCAGAAGGAGACCCATTTTGTGGCAAGCATTGATTGCTCTTAAGGTTTGCAAGATAGAGATGACCTCGGCACCCACCTGCTCAGAGCTCTGAAATACAGCAGTGAGCCAGCCACAGAAGCAGTGCAGGCTCCTTTCTCTTGCTGTTCTAAAGGGATGCTGTTTTGGGGGCTCCCTGAAACCACTCCCAGGACTGGTGCTTTGCTGCGAGGACCCCCAGGACTCAATATACTCACAGCTAAGATTTCTAACAGCACAATAATTTAGTGTAACATTAGCAAAGGGAAACGGTGCACACGGCCAAATCCAGAGCTTCGAAGGCTCCTCTCCCCAGTGGACTCTCACAGGCCATGCTGAATTCCAGGAATAATTTGTAACTATACCTGTGAAGTGTTTTATACCAGGGAAGCTCCATAGAGTCTCAGTGCCCAGAGTTTTTACTGGGGGTTGGCCGTGTAAGCAGCCAGTGCCTAGTACAAGCCAAAACTGCAGACCCCCAGAAGGAAAGCAGGGACACAGCATAAACACACTGTTTGCACAAACAAGTGTTAGCAGAGTGAGCCGCTTGCGTCTGTTAGGGAAGGGTGGGAACTCTCCAGAAATCTAAATTCTCAGTCGCTAGCCAAGGGCCGGCCTTGCAAGCAAGCCTCTGTAGGGAGATCAGCCTCGGGCCTGTGGTGTTAGCACCTTCCTACACAGATGTGTGGCCACTGCTCTGGACCCAATTACATCCCTTTGTGCACTGGAGCCAGGCCAGGCCACATGCGGCAGCCCAGGGCTCTGGAGTCTGTAGAGATTCCGATTTTCCAGATTCCCACGTGATTCTTCGTGGGTTGTTTTGTTTTTGTTTTTTGTTTGTTTGTTTGTTTGGAGACAGAGTTTTACTCTGTCACCCAGGTTGGAGTGCAGTGCTGCGATCTCAGCTCATTGCAGCCTCTGCCTCCCATGCTCAAGCAATTCTCCCGCCTCAGCCTCCCGAGTAGCTGGGATTACAGGCATACACCACCACGCCCAGCTAATTTTTGTATTTTTAGTAGAGACGGGGTTTCGCCATGTTGGCCAGGCTGGTCTCAAACTCCTGACCTCAAGTGATCTGCCCACCTCAGTCTTCCAAAATGATTCTTCATTTTCTTTTCCAGCTCCCTCCTCTGTGTAACTCAGTCCTGATGTTAGTCGTGGCCTCTTAAAACAAAGACAGATGGCCACCTGCAGAGCTAACAGACTATTGGAAATCTTTAGACTGGCTTAGAGTGGACAGAAGTGGGTAGGTGCCACTTCCCGTAAGGGCAAATGTCTGATCCGTCTTGAAGGAATCCCTAAACATGTGGGACGAAAGTTAACTATTCTATCAGCTGTCCCTGGGACGTTGTCCAGGAGGAGATCTGAGTCTTTCTTGTCATGCAGCTTGGGGTGCTTACATGATGTTCTGAATGGGAGGGCTAACCCCAACGACCATCCAAGACAGAACAGCCATCGGCACCTGGGGAGGTCTCCAGGCAGGGGACATGGGCCCTGCAGGAAACAAGACTGTGAACCGAAGGTCCTGTCGAGGCACAATTGTGTCAGATGCATAGGCACCCACATCTGTTACATTCCATGCAGTACTTCAGCAGGGACTCCTCATACAGGCAGCTCAGAGAGTGAGGGAGACTCAGGACGCTGTTTCTGCTCTGCTGCCCTGGAGAGGGAGAGCCACTCCTGCACAGCTTGGGACCCACACCAAACACACCTCTCAGGGTTGCCAGTGAAATTTGTTACTGCTGTTGCTTTAATTGAACACTGTTGATGAAGGTGCTGAGCATATTAGAGACAAAAGGCTCCCAATGCAGGTAGCACGTGTACTCGGTCCTCCAGAAAGTGTTCTTCACCCCAAAGGGAAACTCCGTACCCATTCCATCTTTCCCTGGCAACTCCACCTACAGCCTGTGATCTGTGTGTCATCTCCATGCCAGACACTTGCTACTCTGTGCTCTAGACTGCAAATCAAAGCAGGTGGCTAGTGAGAATACCCTTCGTAATGGAGTTCCGTCACGTTTGGCTTAAGTGCCAAAACCTACCTTTGTAGGCAGGAAGGATGCTATGACAGGTTCACAGCCCTAGAATATCAGACACGCAGACCCCGGGGGGTGAGGCAGGGATGTCTAATGCAGAAAGCTCTGGCTTCTGTTCTTCAGAGAAAAATATGCCCGAGGTAAACATCAATAAGGTTCCTCTAACACTTGTATCTTAAGAATTCATCTGTAAAGTATTTCAGCAGAAAATAATCTTTCCCAAAGTGTCCCCAGGCCCTATGGAAGGGTTTTCTACCCAGCTGACCCAAGAAGACCACAAACCGCGTTGTTCTGAATTGCGTGAGCTTCTCACCTGTAATCTGGCTGGCCATGAGGTAGACTCAATTCCCGTCGGCAGGTCAGACGTATCTAAGCGTTACTTGCTCTCTTTTTGGTGTCAGTCAGTGTGTTAGAGAACGTTCAAAATGAAGAGAAAGAAGCTTGCTCTTCCAGGTGAAACGCAGCTGGGAAGAGCTGTGAGGAACGCCTTTCTGTGGCCGTGGCAGGTTTGGTGTTTAGTGGGGCGATAGGAGACATTGCCTTGCCCCCCTAGCTTTTCCCCAGTAACACCTCATGGGGGCACCCTTGGTCACCGTCGGCAGGAAGCCGTAGCTCAGAGCCTCGTGGTGGAGTGAAACTCGGCCGCAGAAAGGAATGAGCTATTGATGCACGACAGCCAGGAGAGATCTCAAGGGCATTTTGCCGAGTGACAAAAGCCAGTCTCAAAAGGTTGCATGCTCTGTGCTTTCATTTATGTAACGTTGTCATGATGCTAAAATGATAGAAACCTGGGACCCGTCAGCAGTGTGGGAGTTGAGGAAGCATGTGAGGAGGTTGTGTGCCGATACAGTAGCTGAGGGAGATCTTAGTGGCGACGGAACACTTCTGGGTCTCAATTGCAGCAATACACATCTACCCATAAGATAAAATGACAGCATCCTACAGGCACATTGCACCAGTGTCAACTTGCCAGCGTCGATACAATGCTACAGCTACGCAAAGTGTAACCCTCAGGAGAACCTGGGTGAAAGAGACACAGGACCTCTCTGTTACCTTTGCAGCTTCCTGTAAATCTCTTAGTATTTCAAAAGGGATGTCTGGCTGGGCCCAGAAGAATGAGGGCTATTGAAGCAAACTGGCCTATGTATGGGAGGGAGGGCGCAGAGGCCCCCAGCGTAGCTCAGCCCTGTTACCGGCCATTCACCCACGTGGTTCCAAGCATCGTGGCTGCAGGAGCCGACTCAGAGTGGGGCTAACCACCTGAGCACGGGGAGTCTCTTTTTAGACCAGGAATGTCCAATCTTTTGGTTTCCCTGGGCCACATTGAAAGAAGAATTGTCTTGGGCCACACATAAAATACACTAACACTAAAAAAAAAAAAAAAAGAGAAAAGAAAACAACTCTTAATGTTTTAAGAGAGTTTACAGATTTGTGTTGGGCCACATTCAAAGCCATCCTGGACCGCGGGTTGAACCAGCTTGCTTTAGATGGAGGAGTCATCAGATGCTGGTCGCCATCTCTTGGACCGCTCGCCAGATTGTCACATTTCCAGGTATATTAATCACATGCCCAAATGCAGAGGCCGGACCAGAAGTTTGCTGTTTAGCTCAGGCGATGTTGTAAACGAGAACCAAGAAAATGCGTCAAGAACCGTGGGGCTGTCATGAAACACGCTGCTGGGGATGGAACAGAAGAGATGATCTCAGATGTGGAAAAGACCATTGCTGACACCCGCGTCCTCCCACCCACACCTTCCGCCTGCGGGGGGAGCTGGATGGGGAAGCGAATGGGGTCCCTGTGCTTAAGGAGGATAAACACATGGAGGCTTGCACCTCTTATTTGAAGACCAAGGAAGAGTAGGGGCAATTGATGGTTAGTATTCAGAGAAAGCTGGATTCTTCCAGTGCTGATTGCCTTTAAGAAGCACACGTGGCTGGGTGCGTTGGCTCATGCCTGTAATCCCAGCACTTTGGGAGGCCAAGGTGGGAGAATCACTTGAGCCCAGGAGTTTGAGACCAGCCAGGGCAACACACCAAAACCCCATCTCTGCCAAAAACATCTTTGAAAAAATGAGCTGGGCTTGGTGGCGTGCACCTGTCATCCCAGCTACTAGGGAGGCTGAGGTGGGAGAATCACCTGAGCCCAGGAGATGGAGGGTACAGTGAGCCAAGATTGTGCCACTGCACTCCAGCTTGGGTGACAGAGTGAGATCCTGTCTCAAAAAAAAAATAACTGGGCGTGGTGGCACACATGTATAGTCCCAGCTACTCGAGAGACTGAGGCAGGAGGATTGCTTGAGCCCAGGAGTTCGAGGCTGCAGCGAGCTATGATTGTGCCACTGCACTCCAGCCCGGGCAACGGCAAGACTTCATCTCCAAGAAAAAAAAAAATACTCACATGAGATAAGTTTCTATATTGGTCGATTGGTAAGGACATGGTGACCAGAGTCTGGCAGAAGCTAACCCTCTGTTTCCCCTAGAAGCAGTGCTTCATTATTGGCTAATTCAGTGTTTACAGCCAGCCACCTTGGAGAACATAACTTGGCAAATAACAGCATGGACCATAGTATCTAGGAAAACCAATGAGAGTTCTTGGCTGGGCACACTTGTAGAGTTGTCCTAACCCTGCTGCTTCCTCTCCTGGGGGCATCATGGAGCCCACTCAGTAGCTAAAAGTAACTTCCGTGGGCTTGGATGGGAAGCGCAGGGTTACGAGAGGTGGTCAGAATCGGACGACTAGCTCTCGAAGCCCCAAGCTCCTTGTCCCACCCATAAGACATTACCCCCTTAAATTAGCATGAACCTGGGAAGGGAGGGCCCTTCCCTCCATTTCACATGTAATGGAGCACAGTGCTTTTCACATCCCTAAGTCATTCCCTTTGATAGTTGGGGTTCTGGACACAGGGCTGATTGTGGAGGTCCTCTCCGCACAAGAAGCCTCATGATGATCCTTAATAAGAGGGTGGGGTCGCTCAGGACCTTCAGGGGAAGGGAAGAGATCCCCAGAGAAGCTGCCTCTTCCCCTGTGCCCTTCTGTCTCGGCATCGCATGGCCTTTGCTGCTGCTCATCAGTTCTCTGGCATGAGGTGGGAAGAAGCCCAGGGAACATGATCTGCTGGTGTGGCCCCCGCAGTGGAAGAGACCGGAGACCTGAGCGCAGCACCCTTGCTGGCCCCTAGGAAGGCGGGTGACCCTTGCAGTCCGTGGATGCCTGAGAGGAGGTGGAACAGATGCTCACTCCCAGCCGCAGACCCACTCTCTGCTAGAGGACAGGAGTGAGCAGTTGAAGCCACGCTTCCCCAGAAACAGAAGAGGATGAGAGTGCACGGTGGCCCCCACCGTGGGGACTTCCACATCTCCAGCGCACTGCCTGTCCCGGGCACTGCTGATCCCCTGAGATGCCTCGGCTCGCTCCCCCTTGTCTGGGGCTACTTGCAACATCCACATCTGTAGCTGAGACTCCAGGAAGCCGTCAGCCTGCAGCCGTACGTCAGTAAAGAGGCAGAACGAGGAATGAGGTCCATTTGCTAGGACTTCAGCGCCTTTGCTGTCACCTGTGCTTCCAGTGCCTCTCAGGGCATGGTCTGGCCTGTGGAGTCAGACGCTCTGAGGACAGAACCAGGGCCTGGCTTTTAACGAGTACCCTGGCCATTTTGGTACATTGGGAAGTTGTTGGATTCCCAGCTGCCATCCTAGAAAATAAATCGGAAGGTAGAGAATGAGACCCATAGCTGTAACTAAACTACAAGGGGAGGTCAGCTGCCCGTTGTTCTGTCTTTGTGATCCTGAACCACCTGGACCTGAGAAAGGCCCAAAGTCAGAGAGGGTGTTGGTCACAGGCCCTGAAGTGTGCGTCCCATTTTATCTCAAAGGGGTTTTTATTGACTCTAATTATCCCCTAGTCAAGGGGATGTCTTAATGTGTTACGGGAGAGTTTTTTTCATATTGAGGTATCTTGAACATAGGACATGAAATCTTTCCTCTCCTTTTTTCTTCTCTCTGTCCAAAATCAAATCAAATGAGCTCACTGCAGAGATGCTGCTGGAAGCAGCAAGGTACAGAGCAGGCAGGGCGGCCCTCTCACCTGCCCTTCTTAACTGCCATGGGAGCGAGAGATTCTGCAGGCCGTGGGGTGCAAGAAGTGTCACGGAGCCTCTCTCCCAGGACATCTTGTCATCCCTGCCAGCGTGGCAGGAGAGGGTCTTTAAGGTCTTAGAAAGAGACTGTGTTTACGCTTGAGACGTTTTTATCATGTTACTAAATGGGGCTTCTTGGCTGGGTGCAATGGCTCACACCTATAACCCTAACACTTTGGGAGGCCGAGGCGGGTAGATAGTTTGAAGTCAGGAGTTCAAGGCCATCCTGGGCAATATAGCAGGAACTCGTCTCTACAAAAAAAAAAAAAAAAAAAAATTTAAATTAGCCAGGCGTGATGGCGTGCACTATTCGGGAGGCTGAGGTGGGTGGATCCCTTGAGCCCAGGAATTCTAGGCTGCATTGAGCCATGATCGCACCACTGCACTCCAGCCCGGGTGACAGAGCAGGCCCTGTCTCTAGAATAAATAAATAAGTAAACTGAAGAGGCTTCTTGACTGTGCTGTTCATTGTTGTAAATCCATGGAGCTGTGCACACAGTGAATAACTCCAGATGTCCTCCCTCCCTAATGCAGCCCCCGCCCTTGATGTGGACTGGCAGAACAACACGACCTTTGCCTCCTGTAGCACAGACATGTGTATCCATGTGTGCAGGCTCGGCTGTGACCGCCCAGTCAAAACCTTCCAGGGACACACAGTAAGTGAGAGCTCTTGTCACTGGTCTCGAGTTCGTGAGAATGTGATGTGGGAGCCGATTCTTGTGTGCCTAGAATTAAAAGATACTGCAGCAGCAGACCAGCTCTAATGCGCCCCTTGGCTATTTGAGCTGTCATGGTTACCCCATGGTAACCATGGTGGTTGGATTGACTCAGATTGGGGTTGGCAGTGAGAACAGTTCACTCAGAAATGACCTAGATGGTGGATTTGGCAACAAAGCCTTTAAGGTAGCTATGAGAAACATGTAGAGGACATCAAGGAAACGATGCTCATAATAAATGAATAGACGGGGCACATCTGCAGTGAATAGAAAAAAAAATGTCATTTAAAAACAAATGGAGACTAAGTGTGGTCGCTTATGCCTATAATCCCAGCACTTTGGGAGTCTGAGGCCAGAGGATTGCTTGAGGCCAGGAGTTTGAGGCCAGTCTGGGCAACATAGCAAGACTCTGTCTCTACAAAAAATTTTAAAAAGTAGCTGTGTATGGTGATGCACACCTGTAGTCACATCCCAGGAGTTGAAGGCTGCAGTGAGTTACAATAGCACCACTGCACTCCAGCCTAGGCAACAGAGCAAGACCCTGTCTCTTTAAAAAAAAAGAAAGGAAAGAAAAGAAGTTGAGAACTGAGAAATATAATGTCTGAAATGAAAGTCTTAATAGGTGGGTGTATTAGGCAGTTCTCAATTCTCTCATTGCTCTAAAGAAATACCTGAGACTGGGTAATTGATAAGACAGGAGGTTTCACTGGCTCACAGTTCCTCAGGCTCTACAGGAAGCATGGCAGCATCTGCTTCTGGGGAGGCTTCCGGAAGCTTCCAGCCATGGCAGGAGGTGAAGCAGGAGCAGGCATCTCACGTGGCCAGAGCAGGGGCAAGACGTGGGAGGAGTGGGGGGGGTGTCACATACTTTTAAAGGACAAAAACTCACGAAGACAGCAAGCCACGAGGGATCTGCCCCCATGATCCAGACACCTCCTGCCAGGCCCCACCTCTGCATCGGGGATGACAATTCCACCTGAAATTTGGGTGGGGACACCGATCCTAAACCACATGAGTGGGTTTACCAGCAGATGGGAGATTGCGGAAGTAAGGTTAGAGGGCATAGAAATTGGCCAATTTGAAGAACAGATAAAAGATCGAAAAAATGCATAAAGGCTTAATGGCTTATAGAACAATATCAGGGACCCTAAACCTATATGCGTGATGGGGAGAGAAGAAAGAATGGAACAGAAAAATCATTTGAGGCAGTAACGGCCAAGTTTTCCTAAATTTGGTGGAAAACATCAACATTTAATCCAAGAAGCTCAGCAAATTTCAAGCAGAACAAATATAAACAGAACCACACAAACAGAATAGACCATATTCACCTAGGCACATGGTCATCAAACACCAGAATCAATGACAGAGAAAATCCTAAAGGCAAGCAGAGGCTGACAAATCCATTATACAGCAGGGAACAACAATGTGAACAACAGCTGACTTAGCAAATTCCTTAGTGTGGCCTCTGAGGCGCTTCCCGGTCTCACCAAATCTCCCTCAGATTAGCCAATGTCTATGGTCTCTAACCTTCTGCAGTTTCCAGTCTCCTGGTAAACCCATTTACTAGCCTCAACCTCCTGGGCTAGTGTCCAAAAACTCCCTGTGCCTCTGTCCTCCTAAAAACACGTGCAGCCAAGCACCTTGCCCCGCGCTGAGCCCTGCCTGAATGCTCCCTGCCTTAGACCCCTACTGCAGCTCTGGGTCCAAAACAGAATCCTCCCAGTCTCCAGGCCCGTTCACGTATCCTCTGCACGCCCTGGGGAGGATTCATGGCACCCCCTGAGCTCCTACTGCCCACATGAACGCCACAGCCCTGGCAGTAGCTGCTGGCCTGCGTGTCTGCCTCTCCCAGAAAATGCAGAGTGCATCAATGCTGGGACCATGGCATCTTGCCTTTCTCTCACCAGCACCCAGAATATCTCCGCGGTGGGGCAGTGGGGGGGGTCCCTTATTAAAGCAGCAGAGGATGGTCACAGTCCCTGGAGATTTGCCATCGCGCCACTAACTTAACTGATGTAAATTCCCGTGTCCTCATTCCCCTAATGCCCGCCTCTCCCCACCCCCGGCCCAGGGGTCCCTGTCCCAAAGGAAGGCGCTTTTAGAGCACAGGTAGCTATCGTCCTGTTAACATCTGTTTGGCTCCAAACTGACTCTCTTCTCCCGGTCTAAACTTAATTCTCCTCTAACCCACAAGTTTTTAATAGAGCTGTACACACTATCTGCGGTTCCCAGGTATCCTGCCCGGGACCTTGCCACCAGCACAGGCCTTGGCCCTTTAAGTGGGTCTTAATGTGGCCAATGGCCCTGAACAAAGCTCCAGCTCAGTGGGGTTGAGTGGAGACCCATGAGCTGGCTCTGGAGGCGGCCCAGGAACCGGGGCTTGCATTGCAGAGCTAGGGATCCGCTCCCAGGAAGTTATTTGTTCCTTTGCATGGGCTTGGCTAGGGACAGCCCATGGTGACCAGCTCTACATTCCTGGGCCCATGAGTTTTCCTCTGAACAGCTGCAGTCAGAGCCACCCTTGCTGGCCTTGCATACACATTCACACTCAGACACCTATGCGTGTGCGCACTCACACCCCTCAGCCCCTCTCCAGTCGGCCCCCTCCACCCTCCCGGGCTCTCGCAGCAGTCTGCTCCTGGGCCACCAAACTTCTTCCTCCTCCCTTTCCTGGGCCACCTGTGCCTCATGGAACACAGATGTGGCCTCGTCATTGTCCAGTTCACACCCTTCAAAACTCCATGTTCTTAGAAAGCAGCCTGACCATACAATTAATCCAAACCGGAGCCCTTAGGAGTATGAAGTTTAGAAAATTCATTATGAGTGTGAAATTAGTTAATTGTTAGGCCGGGACAGCAGGTGTCACATGGTGGGACTGGACTGGACATATGGGGGGCCCGATAGTCACCCCTGAGGGAGCCCCAAGCTGGTACGCCATGTCCCCTCATTTCTCCTGGGTAGGCTGTTCCCCAGCTGAGCCTTTGCCACAGGTGGTTCTTTTATACATGCCTGTCCCGGGAGTGTCCCCGTCTCCTTTGACCCCTGGGTACATTCATTCACCTTTATCCTCCAGGGTTTAGCCTCGTGGTCCCCAGGTGTCCTGAGCCTGTGCTTTTCGCTACCTGGCTGTGCCAATCACGAGCCCCCAGCCAGGATTTTGCCTGTGCCGTGTGTGTTTGTGCCACTCAGCATTTGCCTCTCACTTGCGTTGCACGTGTGTGCCTGCCTGTGTGTGCATTTGGGTCGCCCATCTTCCACCTGGATCAGCCCTTACCCCGCTTGAACTCCGTAATAGGTGAGGGTTCACTTCTCATGTTTACCCCTCCCTCCACCTCCACTCACCCGCAGGAGAGAAATACCTTCTAATGGGTGTGGACACGGGAGGAACTGTTGCATTAAAAGTGCATAAGAGGCCTGGCATGGTGGCTCATGCCTGTAATCCCAGCACTTTGGGAAGTCGAGGTGGGAGGATCGCTTGAGCCCAGGAGATCAAGACCAGCTTGGGCAAAAATCCAAAAAAAAAAAAAAAAAAGGTATGGTGGTGCCTGCCTGTAGTCCCAGCTATCTGGGAGGTTGCGGTGGGAGGATGACTTGAGGCCGGGAGTTCCAGACCAGCCTGGGCAATATAGTGAGACCCTCATCTCTTAAAAAAAAGTAGTAGTAATAGTTAGCTGGGCATGGTGGCGCGTACCTGAGTTACCTGGGAAGCTGAGGCAAGAGGATCACTTGAGCCCAGGAGATCAAGGCTGCAGTCAACCGCAATCACGCGACCATACTCCAGCCTGGGTGATAGAGCGAGATCCTCTCTCTAAAAAATAAAATAAAAAAAAAAATGATACTGTGGAAATGAACAACTTACCCTATGTAGAGAGAAGAGGATGAATCTGTGCAGCCATCTAACAGCCTTATTTTATCAATCTTCCTACTTAAAATGACCACTTGAGAATTCCTTTCTCTATATATCAGATAAAAAATACTTAGGTTTTTTCCCAGAAGTGTCCTTATGGAATCATTTGGCATCTACGACCCAGTGCTTGCTTCTCATGGGTACCCCAAGTGTTAACCTGTCAGGAAGGAGGTAATTCAACAGGTAAACCAGTGGCCAGGCTTTGGGTCCACATTTCATTTTCCTTTTCTCAACCTAGTTCTGCATTTACTCATCTAAAAAGGGAAATAATAACAGAACCTGTCCTACACGGTTACTATGAGGAAGACTCCAAAGTTCCTAGACCCCTATTAAAAATATATATTTTTTGAAATACAGACTCACAGGAGATTTCAAAAACAGTACCTGGAGTCTCATGGACCCTTCAGCCAGCTTCCCCATGGTGACGTCTTCATATCTGTGGGACAATATCAGAACCATGTCATCGATGTTGGTATATCCCTATTAAAGAGAACACATACCTCGTTCAGCTTTTTTTTTCTTTTTTTTGAGACAGGGTCTCACTCTGTTGCCCAGTCTGGAGTGCAGTGGTGCGATCTCGGCTCACTCCAGCCTTGAACTCCTGGGCTCAAGCGATCCTCCTGCCTTGGCCTCCCAAAGTGCTGGGACTGTATACAGGCATAACCCATCGTGCCCGGCTTGTTCAGCCTTCATTCGTTTTCAAAAGGTGCTCATTTGTGTTTGCGAGTGTGTGTGTAGAGTTCTGTGCAGTTTTGCCCAGTGTGTGGATTTAGCAGCTACCACCCTCCAAACCATGGTGCGGGATGAATTCCCTCACCACAGTCCCCTCGGTCTTGCTCGACACTTTTTTTTTTTTTGAGACAGAGTTTCGCTCTTGTTGCCCAGGCTGGAGTGTATTGACCACAACCTCTGCTTCCCGGGTTCAAGCGATTCTCCTGCCTCAGCCTCCCAAGGAGCTGGGATTACAGGCATGTGCCACCATGCCCGGCTAATTTTGTATTTTTAGTAGAGACGAGGTTTCTCCATGTTGATTAGGCTGGTCTCAAACTCCTGACCTCAGGTGATCTGCCCGCCTTGGCCTCCCAAAGAGGTGGGATTACAGGCGTGAGCCACCGTGCCTGGCCAGACACTTTTTTTTTTTTTTTAAACTTTCACACACTATACAATCTGAAAATATTTTATTTTCTTAAGAGCTAGGAGATCTTCATAATTAATGATATATGATTCTCCGATCTAAAGTGCTTATACTGGTAGGTTTTCTCTTGTCCTTGGTTCTCCTGAATTGGCGAGAATTTCCTTTCCTCTCCTTGTTGCTGGGTTCTTATTAATGCCTCAAGTTAGTCTATTCAGGCAGTTGTAGCAAAACACCACCGACTGGGTGGCTTATAAACCACAGACATTTATTCACAGTTCGGAGGCTGGAGGTCCAAGATCAAGGGATGGCAGATTTGGTGTCTGGTGGGGACCTGCTTCCTGGTTCATAGATGGCACCTTCTCGCTGTGTCCTCACATGGTGGAAGGGGTGAGGGAGCTCTCTGGGGCCCCTTTATAAGGGCAGTGATCCCATTCATGAGGCTCCACCCTCACGACCTCATCACCTCCCTAGGGCCTCACCTCCTGACACCATTACCTTACAGGTGAGGATTTAACACAGGAATTTTAGGGGGACACAGACACTGAGTCCACGGCATCCCCACCCTGTCTGTCACACAGCATGCTGCCGGGACAAATGGCATCTGAACTGGTGAGATCTTACTGTGTGCATAGATCAGCAGCCTTGTGGGTGGTGTTGACATAGCAATTAGGAGTGTTGTTTGTGGCCTGACAATACACAGAAAGTGCAGCTCAGCCCTTTGATCTTATTTATCTTGTGTGGGTGCTCCGTGTGAAGCCGGCTCATGCATGTGTGAATGACAGTTTCCATTTAAGTGCATCACTCAAATGCCAAGAGATGAGATCAAATATTACACATCAGAGAACATTTCCTAGGATAGAAGTCCTGCCGGTTTCTCCTCTTCATTGTTTATTTCATTTTTTTTTTTAGTTTAAGTTAAATTAAAATACATGTTAAATTTAAGTTCAGATACATGTGCAGGACTTATTTTAAATAAAAGAGACAGGGCCTCGCTGTGTTGCCAAGGCTAGTCTTGAACTCCTGGGCTCAAGCATTCCACCTGCCTCTGCTGCTGGCACATAAATGCCAAGAGTGCAGGGACCTCTGTGTGTTGGAGCCACTTTCATCTCCCACATCCAAAGAACAGACCCAGCACTTAGTGTGTGCCCAAGACCATCCACTGCATGAATAGAGAGATCAACCCTCCTCATGTGCCTGGGGTTTCCTGAGGTGGGAAACCTTCAGTGCTAGCTGGGAAAGTCGCAGGCAGAGACAGGGACAAGCTGGTCACTCTACGTGTGAATAAATAAATGAATGGATGATGGCATTATCGGCAGTTGTTCTTTATGACACTCACTGATGCCAAGTACTGGACGGGTACAATATGTACATTAGTTTCTGTATGGGCAGAAGCTCCACCATGACAACATTAGGGTTATTTTCTTTTTGCTTTTTTTTTTAGAGACAGGGTCTTACTCTGTCGCCCAGGCTGGGGTGCCGTGGTGCAATCAACAGCTCACTGCAGCCTCGACCTCCCAGGCTCAAGCAATCTTCCCACCTCAGTCTCCCAAGTAGCTGGGACTACAGACGTGCACCACCACACTCAGCTAATTTATTTATTTATTTTTGTAGAGATGGGCATTGCTATGTTGCCCAGGCTGGTCTCGAACTCCTGGGCTCAAGTGATCCTCCCACCTCAGCCTCCCACGTAGCTGGGACTACAGGTGCATCCACCATGCTTGTAGCCTTATTTTCTTAATGGGAAAGAGGGTCTGAGAGAAGGGATGCTGTGTGCCCAATGGGTTTCGCCTGCAGCACACTGCCTACTCCCCGGGAAAGCAGAGCATGCACACTGGGATCGGACGACAAAAGCAGAGTCATCTACAGTTCATGGGCACGCTGCAAGGAAGGGAGACATTAAACTCTCGAAAGCAGCAGCCAGCCCCCACCAGGAAGAGAGACATACTTGTGAAAATCAAAGGAGGGCGAAGGCATGAGAATCACTTGAGCCCAGGAGGTTGAGGTTGCAGTGGGCTGAGATTGTGCTACTGCACTCCAGCCTGAGTGACAGAGACCTTGTCTCAAAAAATAAAAATTCAAGGGAGGCCAGGTGTGGAGGCTTACGCCTGTAATCCCAGCACTTTGGGACTCTGAGGTGGGAGGATCACTTGAGCCCAGGAGCTCAAGATCTGTCTGGACAATATAGCACGACCCCATCTCTACAAAAAAAATTTTTTTAAGTAGCTGGGTGTGATGGAATGCACCTGTAGTCCCAGCTACTAGGGAGGCTGAGGCAGGAGAATCGCTTGAGCCCAGGAGGTGGAGACTGCAGTGAGCCATGATGCTACTACTGTGTTCCAGCCTGGGCAACAGAGCAAGACCCTATGTCAAAAATAAAGAAAAGAAAGAATCAAGGGAGATGATTACACAGTGCCTGGCACACTGTAGGGTCTCCAAAAAGTAAACCTTTTCTATCCATCAGTTTCCTCTTCTCTCCAGCATGAAATCGCATATGTAAAGTTGAAAAAAAGAGTGAGAGATATAGCTTAAAAAGGTAGTAATGTTGATGACATTGTGTTTTGTTTTTTTTTTTTTTTTAAAAACCGGCCGGGTGCAGTGGCTCATGCCTGTAATCCCAGCACTTTGGGTGGCTGAGGCGGGCGGATCACGAGGTCAGGAGATCGAGACCATCCTGGCTAACACGGTGAAACCCTGTCTCTACTAAAAATACAAAAAAATTAGCCGGGTGTGGTGGCGGGTGCCTGTAGTCCCAGCTGCTGGGGAGGCTGAGGCAGCAGAATGGCGTGAACCCGGGAGGTGGAGCTTGCAGTGAGCCGAGATTGCACCACTGCACTCCAGTCTGGGTGACAGAGCAAGACTGTCTCAAGAAAAAAAAAAAAAAAAGAAAAACCTTGGGGGAAATACAGAGGAAGCTCCAAGGCATCTCTTCCAAAAAGCTGAAAGTGCTTTACTTAGATTTGTGAGCTCGTTTTCCCTGTTAGAAAAGTCTGTGGTTAGAAGCTTCCTGGTAAGCCCAGGGTGAGAAGGTGGAACCGATGTTTCTGTCTGTGTGACGGGTCCCCTCTGCCTGTTTCTCCAGGTGGCCTCCCCGTGGTCCTCTACTGTGGTGGGTCCAGTCCCAAAACCAGGTCTGGGGCCACCATCATCATATTTGTGTCCCCCACCCCAAGATTCTTATGTCAAAACCCTAATCCCCAAGGTGATGGTGTTAGGAGGCGGGGCTTTTAGGAGGTGATGGGGTCACTAGGGTGGGGTCTCATGAATGGGATCAGTGTCCTTATAAAAGGGACCCCAGAGAGCTCCCTCACCCCTTCCACTACATGAGGACACAGCGAGATGGCATCGTCTATTAATTAGAAAGCCGGTCCCCGCCAAACTCTGGATCTCCCATACCTTCATCTTGGACTTGTAGCCTCCAGGACCGACGGCAGTAAATGTCTGTTGTTTCTAAGCCCCAGTCTGCCGTGTTTTGTGATGGCAGCCGAAATGGTTTTAGATGGGGCTCTATTCACCCCACGCGGCAGGGTCCATGGAAAGGCAGCTGCGATGCACTGGTCTATCATTACCTCTTTTATGCTCTTTCACACTGTCTTAGTCTTGCGTGGCTGCTGGAATGAAGGACTGCAAATATAGTAGCTTAAAACCACGTACAGTGAAGAGATACCTGCACTCCCAGGTTCACTGCAGCACGAGTCACACAACAGCCAGGATAGGGCAACAACCCGCTTGCCCGTCAGCAGATGACTGGGTGAAGAAAATGTGGTCTCTACACAATGGAGTACTATTCAGCCTGTAAAAAGAATAAAGTCCTGTCATTTGCAACAATGTGGATGCAACTGGAGGTCATTATACTCTGAGAAATAAGCCAGGCACAGAGAGACACATACGGCATTATCTCACTCCTTTTTTTTTTTGGACAGGATCTCACTCGGACACCCAGGCTGGAGTGCAGTGACGTGGTGTCACTGCAGCATCGACATCCCAGGCTCAAGGGATCCTCTCACCTCAGCCTCCTGAGGAGCTGGGACTACAGGTGTGCATCACCACGCCAGGCTATTGTTTTGATTTTTTTTTGTAGAGATAGAGTCTCGTCATGTTGCCCAGGCTGGTCTTGAACTCTTGGCCTCAAGTGATCCTCCCAGTTTAGCCTCCCAAAGTGCTGGGATTACAGGCGTGAGCCACCGCGCCCTGCCTGACCTATGTACTTTAGAATCCCAGAAGCAAATCTCGTATCCTACTGGAGGAGCAAGACAGAAACACAGGGGCTAGAGGGCAGATTGTTCGCACAGAAACCTGGGCATGTGGATGAATTTGGTAATACCCACGTGTGTGCGGGTAAACTTGGCAGGCCCCTTTTTTTTCCAAGGTTCCCTTGTGCAAGAAGAATGAAACCAGTGCTACCAATACTTTCAAGAAGCTCCTCCCTTCTGGAGCGTTTTCACGCTGCATTTCTCGGGTGGGCGTGTTTTCCCGGCGTCTCCGATTCTGTGCTGTATTGGGTGAGGCAGGATGATGGACATTTTGCTTCCCCATTAGGATCTTAAGTGAAAGTCCAGTTGGCATTTGCATTTGATCTGAGTAGGAGAAAACATGATAAATAGCCATTAGAGGCCGAGTGTGGGGGCTCACACCTGTAATTCCAGCACTTTGGGAGGCTGAGGTGGGCAGATCACTTGAGATCAGGGGTTTGAAACCAGCCTGGCCAACATGACGAAACCCCGTTTGTACCCAAAATACAAAAATTAGCTGGGCATGGTAGTGGGTGCCTGTCATCCCAGCTACTCAGGAGGCTGAGGCAGGAGAATCACTTGAACCCAGGAGATGGAGGTTGCAGTGAGCCGAGTCTGTGCCACTGCACTCCAGCCTGGGTGACAGAGTGAGACTCCATCTCAAAAAAAAAAAACCCCAGAAACACATTAGGTGCATTTGAAGCCGCCCAGCAATTCTCCCATGATGGCAGAATAGGCATCCAGGAGACTCACCCTACCCTGTCTGAACGCCTTTAGCGAAGATGTAAATGACTTGCAGAGGAGGCGCAGGTTCGAGGATGGAAATTCCTTCCCCCTGCAGCGCTCATGGCTTCCACCTGTCTGTGGTGTAAGGAGACCACACAGAGGTTGTCAGTGTGGGAGGCTGTTGCCAGTATGGTGAGTCTCCTCCGGAGGAATTTCCTGTGGGACGCCTCTGGGCAGTTCTTCCAGCCTTTCATGTCTTCTGTCAGATGATACAGTGGCCAGGTCAAGGGATTATCATGATTTTGTTTGTTTTTTGTTTTTTAGAGACAAAGTGTTGCTCTGTTGCCCAGGCTGGAGTGCAGTGGGGTGCAATCAATAGCTAAGCTGCAGCCTCAAACTACAGGGCTCAAGTGATCCTCCTGCCTCAGTCTCCCAAGTAGTTGGGACTACAGGGACACACCACCATGCCCAGCTCATTCTCTCGTAAGATGGAGAGAAGACAGGAGGACATAAAACTGTCCATATGACTAGTTTGGGCTTTTCCATCCTGCTTAATCCAGAACTGTCAAGGTTAGACCCTGGTCATTCTTTAATATGTTTGAAAAATAGGGCTGGGCACGGTGGCTCACACTTGTAATCCCAGCACTTTGGAAGGCCAGGGTGAGAGGATCACTTGAGTCCAGACGTTTGAGACCAGCCTGGGCAACATAAGACGACCCCACCGCTACAAAGGGGGAAAAAAAATCAGCCATGCATGGGGATGCATGCCTGTGGTCCCAGCTATTCGGGGGGCTGAGATGGGAGGATTGCTTGAGCTCGGAAGGTGGAGGCTTCAGTGAGCTGCGATTGTGCTATTGCACTCTAGCTTGTGTGACAGAGTGAGACCCTGCCTCATTTAAAAAAAATAAAGAAAAATAGACCTTCCTTCCATACAATGTCTTCCCTGCTGACCTTCATGCCCTCGTACCTGTTTAAAAATCCATTGGAATTTTTCACCAGGACATAGAAAAAGGAAGTTGTCTCACGCAGTTCCTGTTAAATTGCACAAGTCCACACAGATCCTTGCAACCGACGCTACCATTTACTTAGCGTGTGTTGTGTGTGGGCATTACATTATTCTCCGAGGTAGTGATCTGGGATGTTATACTGGGGAGGCACCCCATCAAAGAGATTTGGAGGGCAGCCTGTGGAGGGTTCTTTTAAAATCGTTGACAACTAATTTGGTGGATGTTTTCACCTTGGTGAATCATTCCCTTGGGAGTCATTTTGCAGAACAAAAGGGTTGCACACAGGTGTGGCCAGAGAAACCTTGGCACAGAAGAAAGAAGTGCTTTGTAATGCTTAGGGCACCTAGGATCTCTTTGGATGGGCAGGCAGAGGGGGACCCTGTGAAGCCTGCCTGCATTTATTTGGGTATGCATGCTTATGTTGGAGTCTTGGCAATGAGAGGACAGGAGTGGAGGGAACGGAGCTGTTAACAGAAAGGGGCCCATATCCAGACACCAAGAGAGGGTTCTTGGATCTCGTGCAAGAAAAAAATTCAAGGCAAATCCGTAGAGTAAAGTGAAAGTATTGAGAAAGTAAAGGAATAAAGAATGGTTCCTCCATAGACAGAGTGGCCTCGAGGGCTGCTGATTGCCCATTTTTATGGCTATTTCCTGATTATATGGTAAACGAAAGGTGGATTATTCATGCCTCCCCTTTTTAGACCATATAGGGTAACTTCCTGACGTTGCCATGGCATTTGTAAACTATCATGGCACTGATGGGAGTGTAGCAGTGAGGACAACCAGAGGTCACTCTTGTCACCATCTTGGTTTGGGTGGGATTTGGCCAGCTTCTTTACTGCAACCTGTTTTATCAGCAAGCTCTTTATGACCGGCATCTTGTGCTGACCTCCTATCTCATCCCGTGTCTTAGAATGTCTTCACCATCTGGGCACGCAGCCCAGCAGCCTTCAGCTTCATTTTACCCAGCTCCTCTTCAAGATGGAGTTGCTCTGGTTCAGATGCCGCTGACGGAGCTAGCTTATGGTTGGAGACAATGTCATAGGGAATTATTCTTCAAAGATTGCAAAATCCAGCTTGGATGAGATTCCAAACATCAAAAGGTGTTGAGAAAGCAACTTGTCTAGAATTTCCTCTTCATGGGCTGTTGATTTTATTTACAATGACACCTTAAGAAAAAATAGGCGACACACAGTGGCTGACGCCTGTAATCCTAGTGCTTTGGGAGGTCAAGGAGGGGGAATCATTTGAGGCTAGCAGTTCTAGACTAGCCTGGACAACATAGTGAGACCTTGTCTTTACAAAACATAAAAGAATTAGCCATGTGTGGTGGCGCATACCTATAATCCCAGCTGTTCAGGAGGCCGAGGCAGGAGGATCATTTGAGCCCAGGAATTGGAGGCTGCAGTGAGCTATGATGGCACCACTGCACTCCAGCCTTAGTGACAGAGCAACGTTCTGAAAGAAAAGAAAAGAAAAAAAGAAAAGGAAATAAAAGATGAAGAAAGAAAACAGAAGAAAAAAGAAAAATAATTTATATAGAAAAAAAGTCCATAATGACTCAAAATATTCCCTGGACACTGGTATAGCATGATTTTATTTATTAAAGCTTTTCTTTAGTTCGTCCTTAAACAGTTTAGTGTTTTCTTTTGAAAACAGATTCTGTCTTGTCAACTTCATTGATTTTCGGGCTGGGCGTGGTGGCTGACACCTGTAATTCCCCAGCACTTTGGGAGGTTGAGGTGGCGGAGCGCTTGAGGCCAGGGGTTCGAGACTAGCTTCTAGCCTCGGCAACATGGTGAAAACCTGTCTCTACAAAAACAAACAAACAAACAAAAGCCAATTAGCTGGGCGTGGTGGCATGTGCCTATCATCCCAGCAACTTGGGAGGCTGAGGTGGGAGGATCACTTGAGCCCAAGAGGTCGAGGTCGAAGTGAGCTATGATTGCACCATTGTACTCCAGCCTGGGTGACAGAGTGAGACCGTGAAAGAAAAGAAACAAAAGAAAAAAGAGAAAGAAGAAGGAAAACAAAGAGAAGAAAAAAGTAAAAGAAAAAAATATAGAAAAAAATCAGTAACGACTCAAAATATTCCCTGGATAGTTGAATACAAATAGTTGTGGTTGGACGTGATTTTATGTATTAAGGCTTTTGTTTAGTTTATCCTTAAATAGGTTAGTATTTTATTTTGAGAATAGATTCTGGTTTATCAATTTCATCAGTCTTTGCAAAGAAACAGCTTAGGGTTTCCTTTATGTTTCTCTGTTAACTTCCTGTTTTCAGTTACATTGCGTTTTGCTCTGGTTTTTCTTTCGTTTTTTCCACTCGCTTTAGGTTTCTGGAATTTCCTGAAACATTGTATTTTGATACAGATTCTGAGCTGGTGCTTTGGCTGTCACAAGCCAGAGGGTCTAGAAGAAGTGGAATTGTAACCGAGGAAAACTGTTAGGAAACTCCATCCCTTTTGACCTTCAAAGGTCACCGCCTAATTTTGGTGTTTTGTAGTCTGATGTGTTCATAGCTTGTGACTGTTAGGCTCTGATTGAGCTCTGCTTTTAAGTTTCTCTTACTCAGCTGGTGCTGTTTTAGCTCAAGCTTCCTCCTCTGTGTAATCAACACTCCCAGTCGCCTCGTCACCCAAAAAGCCACAGAAATAAGTGCAGAAAACAAGTCAGCCGCCACCTGCTACAGAGGCATGTCCTTAAATGCGATGCATTTCAGGACAGCTGTGTGAGTTCCGGGAGCTTGTCTTCCTTCAAAGGGAAAAGTAAAAATAAACAGGAAGGTTGCACTGAAAGCATTCTCAATTGAAATTGTGCCATTTGGCTGTAGTATTTCTGATGCTCATTTAGAACTTTGGAAGTTGTGGGATGGTGGACAAGTGTGTGACCTGGGATGGAGATTCTCTACCTCTTTAAGAGTGAAAACCTGGCTGGGCGCGGTGGCTCACGCCTGTAATCCCAGCACTTTGGGAGGCCAAGGTGAGTGGATCACCTGAGGTCAGGAGTTTGAGACCCTCCTGGCCATAATGGTGAAACCCCGTCTCTACTAAAAATACAAAAAATTAGCTGGGCGTGGTGGCGGGTGCTTGTAATCCCAGCTACTTGGGAGGCTGACGTGAGAGAATCACTTGAACCTGGAAGGCGGTGGTTGCAGTGAGCTGAGATTGTGCCACTGCACTCCAGCCTGGGTGACAGAGTGAGACTCCACCTCAAAAAAAGAAAAGAAAAAAAAAAATTTTAAAAAATGCCGGGCACGGTGGCTCCAACCTGTAATCCCAGCACTTTGGGAGGCTGAGGTGGGTGGATTGCCTGAGCTTAGGAGTTTGAGACCAGCCTGGGCAACATGGTGAAACCCCGTCTCTCCTGAAATACAAAAAATTAGCCGGGCGTGGTGGTGCACGCCTGTAATCCCAGCTACTTGGGAAGCTGAGGCAGGAGAATTGCTGGAACCTGGGAGGCGGAGATTGCAGTGAACCGAGATGATGCCACTGTACTCCAGCCTGGGTGACAGAGTGACACTCTGTCTCAAAAAAATAAAGTAAAAATTAGCTGGGCGTGGTGGCGCACATCTGTGACAGAGCGGGACTCCATCTCAAAAAAAAAAAAGAATTTTGGAAGTTGTGGGATGGTGGGCGAGTGTGTGGTCTGGGAAAGATTCTCCACCTCTCTAAAAGTGAAAACCTGGTTGGGTGGGGTGGCTCACTTCTGTAATCCCAGCACTTTGGGAAGCCGAGGTAGGTGGATCACTTGAAGTCAGGAGTTTGAGACCAGCCTGGCCAACATGGTGAAGCTCTGTCTCTACCAAAACTACAAAAATTAGCCGGGTGTGTGGTGGTGGGCAGCTGTAATCCCAGCTACTCGGGAGGCTGAGACACGAAAATCACTTCAACCCGGGAGGCGGAGGTTGCAGTGAGCCGAGATCACACCACTCTGCATGAGCGGCAGTGAGACCCTGTCTCAAAAAATACACACACACAAAAACAAAAAACAAAACACATACAGAAAAAACCACAAAGACAAAAACAAAACAAAACAACACCACAAAAAAAGTGAAAACCTACTTCTTTTTCTGGACATGGTGGTTCATGCCTGTAATTGCACCATTTTGGGAGGCTGAGGTGGGAGGATCACTCTCGCCTTTCAAGGCCCAGGAGTTCGAGACCAGCCTGGGCAACACAGCAAGACCCCATCTCTCTTTAAAAAAAAAAAAAAAGAAAAAGAGAAAAATTGCTTCTTTCTATGTAGTGGGTGAGTTTTTTCAGTGGGATGCTTTGCATTTCTTCCGCGTCCGTGGTTCTGTGGTATGCCAGCGTATACGATAGTCACTAGAAGATCCGTAGTTGTGCACACAGCCATACGCATCACAAGTTTTTGGCTGATTTCATGACAACGCTTAAGACTGCTGAAAACACTCTAATTCTTTGGATGTTGGCAAATGTTCAGATGAAACTAAGCGGCTGGCCCACCCACCTGCTCAGGAAAGAATGGCCGCATTGTGTGGGAAAGGAATCCTCTGTTCCCTAGCTGGCTGCCTGGTGTTCTTGTTGAGTGAGCAGAACAGACAGTGCCCCTGGGTAGACCTGTGTGTGCTCCAAAAGGCGATTTTGTCAATTGTTCCCTTGGGATGCCCTTGTTCCAGAAACGATGTTCTGTGTGACTCTCAGCTGGGGTTCCCAGACTGTGTAAAGAAAACATGGTGATTCATGGCTGTGTGCGGTTGCCCATGCCTGTCATCCCAGCATTTTGCGCAGCCGAGGCGGGAGGATTGCTTGAGCCTGGGAGGTCAACACCAGCCTGGGCAACACAGTAAGAACCTGTCTCTACAAAAAAAAAAAAAAAAAGTGTAGCCGGGCATGGTGATGAGCACCTGTGGTCCCAGCTACTCAGGAGGCTGACGCAGGACGATCGCCTGAGCCTGGAAGTTGGAACTGCAGTGAGCCATAATCACACCACTCTACTCCAGCCTGGGTGACAGAGACCGCATCTTAAAAAAAAAAGAAAAAAAAAGGACATTGTGATTAATGAAAACAAACGTTGCCTGGTGATAAGGAAAGTAAGAAGTAGGATTGTTCTCAGATTAGTGACCCAGCAGATAAAGGAGTAACAGAGTGTGCAGGAAGCAGGTCTCCAATTTAATAGCAGGATGGTGAAGATAGAGCAAGTGACTTCTTCCTATGTTTTTTAGAAACTGGGTGTTGCTTTGTCACCCAGGCTGGAGTGCAGTGGCGTAATCATAGCTGACTGCAGCCTTCACCTCCTGGGCTCAAGCAGTCCTCCTGCCATGCCTTCCCAAGTAGCTGAGACTACAGGCACATACCATCATAGTTGGTTAATTTTTTGTATTTTTAGTAGACACGGGGGTGTGGGGATGGTTTGCCGTATTATCCAAGCTGGTCTCAGACTTCTGGCCTCAAATAATCCTCCTGCCTCGGCCTCCCAAAGTGTTGGGATTACAGGCATGAGCCACTGTGCCTGGTGAGTAGGTAGCTTTTTGTTTGTCTGTTTGTTTGTTCTGTTTGTTTGTTTTTGAGACAGTCTCGCTCTGTCGCCCAGGCTGGAGTGCAGTGATGCAATCTTGGCTCACCCCAACCTCCGCCTCCCGGGTTCAAGTGATTCTCGTGCCTCAGCCTCTCAAGTAGGTGGGATTACAGGCACATGCCACCATGCTTGGCTATTTTTTGTGTTTTTAGTAGGGACACAGTTTTGCCTTGTTGGCCAGGCTGGTCTCAAACTCCTGACCTCAAGTGATCCGCCTGCCTCGGCCTCCCAAAGAACTGGGATTACAGTTGTGAGCCACCACACCCAGCCAAACAAAAGAAAGTCTGTCTTATACAGAAGGTCCCTAATTTATGATGATTGCATTTATGATGGTTTGAGTTATGATATTTTGAGTTAGGATAGTTCGATTGAAGGTATTTTGATTTTACGATGGTGGGAAAGACACAGTCAGTGGAACCCGCACTTCGAATACCCATGCAACTGTTCTGTTTTTAACTTGCAGTGCAGTATTCAGTAAACTACATGAGGCATTCAATACTTGATTGTAAACTAGGCTTCACTGAAGTTAGATGATTTTGCCCAGTTGTAGGCTAATGTAAGTGTTGCGAGCATATTTAGGGCAGGCGGGGCTAAGCTGTGATGTTCGTAAGTTAGGTGTATTCGATGCATTTTTGACTTACCATATTTTCAACTTACAATGGGTTTATGGTGGTATAATGTCATCATTGTAAGTTGAGAAGTGTCTGTATCATAGACTGGGGGGCTTAAACAGACATTTATTGCTCCCAGTTCTGGAGGCTGGGAGTCACAGATCAAGGTGTGGCAGATTCAGTGTCTGGTGAGGGCTTCCTGGTTCATAGATGGCGCCTTCTCACTGTGTCCTCACATGGTGGAAAGGGTGAGGGAGCTCTCTAGGGTCCCTTTAATAAGGACATTGATCCCATTCATGAGGCTTCACCCTCATGACCTCAACACCTCCCAAAGGCCCCACCTGCTAACATCATCACCTTGGGGATGAGGATTCAACACGGGAATTTCGGGAGGATGCAAGCTTTCACCAGTAGGGTTTTCTTTGTAAAGAGATAGAAGGAAATGAAAAGGCAGGCACTGGGTAGGAGAGAGCTATGGAAGACAGTGGGGTGGTGGCACTCCAGGATAGTGCTGTCCTCCATCGTCATTCACACCGAAGAAACCTGAGGCAGTCTTTCTGATGTGTCATTCTTAGGAAAACCACCATGAATCTAGCATCTAGCTATCAGTGAAACTGTGGGAGAGCTTCACGGAAGTAAAGACATGGTCCCAGAAAAGACAGATCATTCGGAGAACCTAAGAGAAAGTTAAAAGCAAAAGGGGGTCATGTGCACTGTGACTCAAACTTTGGGAGGTCGAGTGGGAAGATTGCTTGAGCCCAGAAGTTTGAGACCAGCCTGGGCAACATAGGGAGACCCTATCTCTACAAAACATATAAAAATTAGCTGAGTATGGTGGCACACACCTTAGTCCCAGCTACTCAGGAGGCTGAGATGGGAGGATTGCTTGAGCCTGGGAGTTCAGGGCTGCACTGAGCTAAGATCGCGCCACTGCACTCCAGCCTGGGCGACAGAACAAGATCCTGTCTCAAAAACAAAAACAAAAGCAAAACGAAACAAGAAAATCCAAAAGGGAAACATAAGAGAAAACAAAAAATCTCACTTTGAGACATCTTTTTTGAAGAGTTGGAGAGGATATTGTCTCCATCCACAAAAATAGGATGTTACAATAAAAGAGAAAGAGGAAGAGCTTTATATGGGACCGCTGAAAGTTAAAAGAGAAACATTGCATTAAATGAATTAGAAGGGTGATCTCATCTGTGCCTGTGACTTCACTTATCATCTTAAGGCTTTGGGTCTCAAAGCACACATCTAGTTTAGACCTTTCTTAGGAGCCCTGAAGGGTGCGTTGCCAACTACTGCCCGTTGGAGGGTCCATTTTTCCCAAGATATCCAGCAACACTCTTATGAGTGTCCTGCTCCATTGTCACAAATGACCATAAACTGGGGAATGCAAGCAACAGAAATTTATGCTCTCCCAGTCCTGGACACCAGGAGTCTGAAATCAAAGTGCAGGCAGGACTGTGCTCCCTCTGGAGGCTCTAGGGGAGGAAGCTTCCTGCCTCTTCCGGCTCCTGGGGGTTCCAGGCATCCCTGGGCTTGTGGCCACAGCACTCCAGTCTCTGCCTCTGTCTCCACGTGGCCTTCTCCTCTGTGCCTGTGTCTCCTCTTCTGTCTCTTAGAAGCACACTGGTCATTGGATTTAGGGCCCACCCTTTTCCAGCACGATCTCGTCTCAAGATCCCTAGCTTAGTGACATTTGCAAAGTTCCTTATTTCCAAATAAGTTCCCATTCCAGGTTCTGGACATGAGGATGTGAATATATCTTTGTGGGGACCACAGTTCAGTCTACTAGAGTTGTATGCAGTTCCTTCTGGAGGCTCTAGGGGAGGATCCTTTCTGCATCTCCCAGCTCCTGGGGGCTCCAGGCATCCCTGGGCTTGTGGCTGTATCACTCCAGTCTCTGCCTCCGTCTCCATGTGGCCTTCTCCTCTGTGTCTGTGTCTCATCTGTCTCTATTTTTTAAAATAATTTATTTATTTATTTATTTTTTATTTTTTTTGGTGACAGAGTTTCGCTCTTTTGCCCAGGCTGGAGTGCAGTGGCATCATCTCGGCTCACAGTAACCTCTGCCTCCCGGGTTCAAATGATTCTCCTGCCTCAGCCTTCTCAGTAGCTGGGATTATAGGCACCCGACACCATGCCCAGCTTATTTTTTATATTTTTAGTGGAGACGGGATTTCACCATGTTGGCCAGGCTGGTCTCGAACTCCTGTCCTCAGGTGATCCACCCTCCTCGGCCTCCCAAAGTACTGGGATTACAGATGTGAGCCACCATGCTTGGCCATTTTTTATTATTACTATTTTTTCCTCTTCTGTCTCTTAGAAGGACGCCCGTTGTTGGATTTAGGTCCCACCCTAAATCCAGGATGGCCTTATCTGGAGATTGTTTACTTAATAGAAACTATAAAGACCGTATTTTCTTTTCCTTTTTTTTTTTTTTTTTTTTTTTTTTTGAGACGGAGTCTCCCTCTATTGCCCAGGCTGGAGTGCAGTGGCGCGATCTCGGCTCACTGCAAGCTCCACCTCCCGGGTTCACGCCATTCTCCAGCCTCAGCCTCCCAAGTAGCTGGGACTACAGGCGCCCGCCACCATGCCTGGCTAATTTATTTTTGTATTTTTAGTAGAGACGGGGTTTCACCTTGTTAGCCAGGATGCTCTCTATCTCCTGACATCATGATCCGCCCATCTGAGCCTCCCAAAGTGCTGAGATTACAGGCGTGAGCCACCGCGCCTGGTCTCAAAAACCCTATTTTCAAATAAGACTCCATTCACAGGCACCAGGGGTTAGGATGTAGACATATTTTTGGGGGGCACCATTCAACCTAGTCCATCCCTCAATCTCAATACATCCCCTGGGTTCAACATGAAATGTGTCCCCTTCTTCCCCCAAACAAAGCAACCCAAAAGACCCCTGTGCACCTGTACACCTTGCCTAAGTCCGCAGCACTCACTGCTTAGATGCCGAAACCCTAAGCTGTGATCATCTCCACCCTCCCTCTTGCAGCCTAATTGAGCCCATTCTCTGCCCAAGCACCTTATGAACAGGACTTTAACCCACCATCTCCACCACCTTCCCATTTTCACTGGAAATTTTACTTCTTATAGAGGTCTTCCCTGACCTCTTGACCATGGTTAGATGCATCCCAGTGTTCTCCTATGGATATGTTGTTTGAGGTCCTGAAGTCTGAACAAACTCATGTGAGGTCACCCAAGTTGTTAGACTTACTGTCATTAATGCTTCCTGCTCTCCTTCCAGCCCGACTGGAACTAAACCAAACTAAATGAGAGACCAGCCTTGTGTTGTTCATTGCAGTTTCTCAGAGGTAGACAGCACCTGAGACACAGGAAAATATCAGTCATGATGGAAGTGATGCATTCATTTCTTATATTGACTCTGTTTTTTCCCAAAAGCTATGTTGTGTTCAAAACCTAGACTGCATAAACCACTGTGTTGTCCAAGATGGAGTGTTAGAAGCCGACACCTAATAAAAGAATTCAGTGTGTCTCGGTGGTAGGAACTCTAAAGCCATCTAACATTAAATGCAATAAAAGTTCAGTTGCTTACGGCCTGGCACGGTGGCTCACGCCTGTAATCCCAGCACTTTGGGAGGCCGAGGCGGGCGGACCACGAGGTCGGGAGATTGAGACCATCCTGACTAACACGGTGAGACTCTGTCTCTACTAGAAATACAAAAAATTAGCCAGGCGTGGTGGTGGGTGCCTGTAGTCCCAGCTACTCAGGAGGCTGAGGCAGGAGAGTGGTGTGAACCTGGGAGACGGAGCTTGCAGTGAGCCGAGATCGCGCCACTGCACTCCAACCTGGGCAACAGAGGGAGACTCTGTCTCCAAAAAAAAAAAAAAAAGTTCAGTTGCTTACTCTCCATAGCCTCAATTCAAATCCTCAGTAGCCACTTGTGAGCTTGTGGCTACCATTTTGGACAGCGCAGATAGAGAACATTCCTATCATTGCAGGCAATACTGCAGGCAGTGCTTGCTCCAAAACAGGGGGTCTCAACTGGGGGCCGGCCTTCCCCCACAGGGCACTTGACAGTGTCTGGGGACAGTTGTGGTTGTCACTACTGGGGGTGGATGCTGATGGCGTGTGGCGAGTGGAGTCCAGGGACGCTGCTCTACAGGTTTGCAGTGCACGGGATGGCCCTACAGAGAATCATCCAGCCTCAAATGTCGGCAGTGCTAGGCTGAGAGAACCTGCCTTAGCGTGAGAGTCAGTTTCTCTCTGTCTCTCTCTCTGTCTCTCTCTCTCTCTCCCTCTCTCCCCCCTCCCCACTCTTGCTCTCGCTCCCTCTCTCCCCCTCTCCACCCATCCCATCTATTATCTACCTACCTACCTATCAATTATCTAAGCATCCTAATTATCTATGTGTCACCTATCTATCCTGTGTGTTACCTATTTACCTACCCACCTACCCATCCATCCATCCATCCAATCAATTAATCAATCTATCATCTTTCTGTCTTTCCTTCTATGTATCATACCCATTGTCTACCCATCCATCCATCCATCCAATTAATCAATCTATCATCTTTCTGTCTTTCCATCTATGTATCATACCCATTGTCTACCCATCCATCCATCCATCCATCCAATTAATCAATCTATCATCTTTCTGTCTTTCCATCTATGTATCATACCCATTGTCTATCCATCCATCCATCCATCCATCCATCCATCCATCATCTTTCTATCTATCCATCTATCTGTCTATCACACCCATCTCCCTATCTTTGTGTCTGTCTGTGGCAGAGATACTCTGCCAATGGCAATTCAGCTCCCTCGGGGAGATACTTCTTCCCTGGACAAGTCTGGAGACATTTTTGCTGTCACAGCTCAGGGAGGTGCTACTGATAACAGGTGGGTGGAGTCCCCGGTCGCTGCTCGCCACCTTACAGTGCACAGGATGTCCCCACCACAGAGAGTCATCCAGCTCCAAATGTTAATGGACTCAGTTTGAGAAGCTGATCTCAAGGGTAATTCGGGGGAGTCCTGCGGGATTATTGCATCCTATTGAAGGGGGAATTAATGAATTTTATAAGTTTCATGGTCGAAAAATTGTTTTTTTTTCTTGAAGGCGGAATGTAATATAGCCCCCCGGGGCGGGGGGACTGGGTTGAGAGAGAATACTAACTGCTTATCCCTCCTCTATGCCCAGAGAGGCTTATCCTTGAGGCACGGCGAGTTCTCGCTTCCCTCCCTAGTGCAGCTGTAAAGTCACAAGGTTGATAAGCAATTGCTACAAAAGTATGTATTCCCAAGAATGTAAGACATATGGTGTGACAAATGCAAAAGAGTAATTAACTGCCTTTGTTCTTGCTTCTGCAAGTAGGCTTTCTGCAGCACGTAACTCCCGCCACAAACTGCTTAAAAGGTGATTGATCCCTCTGTTCGGGGCTCAGACTTTCTAGACCCTAGTCCGACTGAGCTGGTGATCACCTTAATAATTATAATTATAACGGTGATCTCCTAACTGTGCTCGGTCTCTACCGTCTCTGATTTATCCCGCAGCGCTATCATGGAGGTAGGCTAGGATGTATCTTTAACCTGGTTGGATTGTATTGTAGATGTGTGAAAACCAACCCTTGTTTTTGTTGGTAGAGTTGCACTCAAATGTTATTGAAAGCTGCACATACTGTGCTTGTATAAATACACTGAGCCAGAAATCACGAACCTTTCCCTGGCTTCACATCTGTTAGTGTTGTGGGAGAAGATGAGAATTTCTTGTTTTTCTTTTCACTTCTGTGATTATACATTTTGTATTTTGTTGTTGTTTTTTGGGACGGGGTCTCGCTTTGTCATCTAGGCTGGAGTGCAGTGGTGTGATCATAGCTCACTGCAACCCCCGCCCCCAGGCTCAAGTGATCCTCCTGCCTCAGCCTCCCAAGTAGCTGGGACTATAGTCGCATGCCACCATGCCTGGCTGTTTTTTTGTGTTTTTAGTAGAGATGGGGTTTTGCTTTGTTGTCTAGCCTGGTCTTGAACTCCTGTGCTCAAGTGATCCGCCTACCTTGGCTTCCCAACTGTGGGGATTACAGGTGTGAGCCACTACTCACGGCCACATTTTGTATTTCTGATGAGAAAGTGTAATGTAATACACTGTAAATCGGCGAGTGTAGTTCTGAAACATCTGTATCTTTTAAATGAGGGCAGTGTAAAAATGGAATGTTGTTTGACTCAGCAAAATTTTGAGGGAGTTTGTTTGTTTCCAACTGTCTAGACCAGTGAACTCACAAAACTATCTACCACACAGTGCTTGGCTGAGTTGGCTCTACTGTTTTTAACTGAAGTTTGAAGTAAATATTCCAAGCTTTAAAATATATCTTCCTCCTCCTCCACCCACTGGTTATAGCAGCAATATAAATAAAAAATACCTTCCCAAGAATATCCAAAGCATACATTCTTTTCTAAAGTAAAAATTGCTTATAGAGATACAATTTCTATACCATAAGATTCACCCTTTAAAAACATGGAGTTCTTTAGTTTTCAGTTTACTCACAGAGTTAGCACACTGTTTTTCTTTTTTTGTTTTTTTTTTTGAGACGGAGTCTTGCTCTGTCACGCAGGCTGGAGTGCAGTGGCGTGATCTCGGCTCACTGCAAGCTCTGCCTCCCGGGTTCATGCCATTCTCCTGCCTCAGCCTCCTGAGTAGCTGGGACTACAGGCACCTGCCATCACACTCGGCTAATTTTTTGTATTTTTAGTGGAGATGGGGTTTCACCGTGTTAGCCAGGATGGTCTCGATCTCCTGACCTTGTGATCCGCCCGCCTTGGCCTCCCAAAGTGTTGGGATTATAGGTGTGAGCCACCGCGCCCAGCCCATTCATTCATATTTTGAGACAGAGTCTTGCTCTCTCACCCAAGTTAGAGCACAGGGGTGCGATCACTACTCACTGCTGTCTTGAACTCCTGGGCTCCAGTGATCCTCCTGCCTCAGCTTCCCAGGTAGTTTGGACTGCAGCTGTGCAAACACCACGCCCTGCTAATTTTTTGATCTTTTAATAGAGATGGGGTCTCGTTATATTACCCAGGCTGGTCTAGGACTCCTGAACTGATGTCCTTCCGTGGCCTCCCAAAGTGCTGGGATTATAGGCACGAGCCACCATGCCTGGCAACACACACTCTTTTTTAAAAATACTTTTTAAAAGCTTTTTTTCCTCTCTATGAAATAGAAGGTCATTATACTTGTTTGCAGCAGTAATTTCAAAAATCGACTTCGTAAAGAAGAACTGCGTGTTTCACACACTTATTTCCTACCTGGTAGCATTTAATGTTCTTTTATTGATTTTACCCAGGGGGGAAAATGTCAAGGAAAAGAACTGAGTTTGATGATGATAAATTTGTACATTCTGATATCATTATTTTGAAACAATTATTTAATGCAATGCGTCGGTTTCACTTATCAATTTAACATAAATTGAACCTATGTAGATGAAATATTTCTATAGTCATAAATTTTAAAAGGTGAGAAAGTTATATAGTGAAATGCGTCTGTTTTTGTGCCTCACCTGTGCAGAATTTGCCCTCTCCTCCCGCCCAGGTGCCCATATTAATGTGTCTTGTATATTTCTCCAAAGTCCTTTCTCGATATAGAAGCAAATATCACTTATGGAGAAGGACCTCACTTTTTTTTTTTAAACAGATGGGGGTCCCGCTCTTTTGCCCAGGCTGGAATGCAGTGGTACTATCATAATTCACTGCAGCCTCCAACTCCCGGGCTCAAGCAATTCTCCCGTCTCTGCCTCATGAGTAGCTGGGACTACTGGTGCATACCACCACACCCTGCTCATTAAAAACAATTTTTTTTTGTATAGATGGTGTCTGGCTATGTTGCCCAGGCTAGTCTCGATCTCCTGGGCTCGAGTGATCCTTCTGCTTCAGCCTTCTAAAGTGCTGGGATTACAGGCATGAGCCACTGTTCCCGGCCTCCACCCATCTACAGGTGTGGAACAAGAGCACGTTCCCTCCCAAGCTAATGTGGCATGTAACTGGCCTCCCAGGCTGTAGACAAGATGGATGGGGGCTGTGCCCACTTCTTGAGTTGACCTTTTTTTTTTCTTTGGGGACAGAGTCTCGCTCTGTCGCCCAGGCTGGAATGCAGTGGTGTGATCTTGGCTCACTGCAGCCTCTGCTTCTCAGGTTTAAGCAATTCTCCTGCCTCAGCCTCCTGAGTAGCTGGGGTTACAGGTACCTGCCACCATGCCTGGCTAATGGTTGTATTTTTAGTAGAGATGGGGTTTCACCATGTTGGCTGGGCTGGTCTCGAACTCTTGGCCTCAAATCATCCACCTGCCTCGGCCTCCCAAAGTGCTGGGATTACAGGCATGAGCCAGCGCGCCCAGCTGGGTTTTACCTTTTTTGTTTGTTTGTTTTTTGAGACAGAGTCTTGCTCTGTCACCCAGGCTGGAGTGCAGTGGTGTGATCTTGCCTCATTGTAGCCTCCGCCTCCTGGGTTCACGCCATTCTCCTGCCTCAGCCTCCCGAGTAGCTGGGATTACACGCATGCGCCGCCACGCCCAGCTAATTTTTTGTATTTTTAGTAGAGATGGGGTTTCACCATGTTGGCCAGGATGGGGTTTTACCTTTTTTGAAGTGTATTTCCATGTAGCCAGCTCTCTTGGAGTGTCCATGAGGAACACGATGCTGTCCTTGGTGTCTCAGCAGGGCCGCTGTGACGCTCTCCTCTTGCAAAGATTTCTGTCCATGATGTCTCAACATGGGCCTGTTTGGGGTTTTTTTCTCCTGCATTTTAGGGAGAATTAGGGCTCATCCACCCTCACCTTCTCTCCCCCATTGAATTGGTGCATCCTGGTTTTTTTAGCCCCTGGGATGCCTATGTTCAAGGTTCCTTAAGCATCACAGTTCAAGGAAAGAAATGCAGATTATTTAAAATATGTGGGGTGAGTGTGCAGGGTGATGATGGGCAATGCATGTGTTTAATTCAGGGACTGTTGTGTCAGCTGTTTTTGAGCCTTAGGAATTCTTATAGTTGACTGGCATTTACAATTTATTAAGGGACTTACCTCTTAGGTGTATAATCCTCAAAACATCTAAAAAATTAGTGATTTTTGTTATCCAAGTTACTTTGACATCAGCCATTTGCTGTCCCACCCACATGATTTCTCATTATGTTACCTTATTATTGGCTAAGTTAATATGCTTACTGAGGACCTGCATGTGACTTTTCCCATTAAAAGTAAGTTAAGTCTGGGCGCAGTGGCTCATGCCTGTAATTCTAGCACTTTGGGAGGCTGAGGTGGGAGGATCCCTTGACTTTGAGACCAGCCTGGGCGAAAAAGTGAGATCTCAAAAACAAAATGAGCCAGACATGGTGGTGCATGCCTGTAGTACCAGCTACTTGGGAGGCTGAGGTGGGCTGATGGTTTGAGCCCAGGAGTTTATGCTGCAGTGAGCCGAGATTGCATCACTGCACTCTAGCCTGCGGGACAGAGTGAGACCTGTCTCTTAAATTAATTAATTAATTAAAAATAAATAAATAAAAGTAAGTCCAAGTGGAGATGGTTGGTGGTGTTGGTTGGATGACATTGTGAATGTAGTTAACACCGTTAATCTGTACACTTCAAAATGGTTAATTAAGATGGTAAATTTTATGTTGTGCGTATTTTACCATAATTAAAAAATAGATTTGGTCTGCGTGTTGGCTCACGCCTGTGATCCCAGCATTTTGGGAGGCGAGGTGGGCGGATCACCTGAGGTCAGGAGTTGGAGATCAGCCTAGCCAACATGGTGAAACCCCGTGTCTACTAAAACTACAAAAATTAGTCGGGCATAGTGGCAGGCACCTGTAATCCCAGCTACTCTGGAGGCTGAGGCAGAAAAATCGCTTGAACCCAGGAGGCGGAGGTTGCAGTGAGCTGAGATCGCGCCACTGCACTCCAGCCTGGGTGACAGAATGAGACTCTGTCTCAAAAAAAAAAAAGATGTAAAACACAGTAAGTATGTTCAAGGCCAGATGTAGTGGCTCACACTTGCAATTCTGGCCCTTTGGGACGCTGAGGTGGAAGACTGCTTGAAGCTAGGAGTTCAAGACCAGCCTGGGCAACAGAGTGAGACCCCATCTCCAAAAAAAAAAAAATATATATATATCATCAGCTTTCATTCTGGGATCATAAGTAGAGACATTGTTTCCCAGACCTGGTACAGATGGAACCTGCCTACGTGTCTTCAATGGACATCTTAAGACTTATGTTTTGGACATATCAGACTTTTGGAATAAAGGAGCTGAGTTGGGAGTGCAAACTCCTCTTGTTATCCATTGCCCTGTGGCAGGAGATTTTGCTGCCAGCCCCCACTTACTGGTGTGAGATCCTTGATTCTGGAAGGTGAGCTGTGCTGTTCAGCCCACAGGTCCTCATGAATGTCTGTATTCAGTGCCACGCAGAATAAGAAGAAACACACACCAGCTCTGCTTCTATGAAGCTTACCTTTTGTTGTTGTCGTTGAGAGGGGGTCTTGCTCTGCCTCCCAGGCTGGAGTGCAGCGGTGCAGTCATGGCACTCATTGTAGCCTCTACCTCCTGGGCTCAAGAGATCCTCCCTGCTCAGCCTCCTGCATAACTGGGACCACAGATGTGCACCACCATGCCCAGCTAATTTTAAAATTTTTTGTAGAGAAGGGTTTCGCCATGTTGCCCGGGCTGGTCTTGAACGCCTGGGCTCCAGTGATCCACCTGCCTTGGCCTCCCAAAGTGCTGGGATTACAGACATGTGCCACCGAGCCTGGTTTTGCTTACTTTTTCTTTTTTTTTAAATTCCTCTTAGCCTATCTTGGGGGAGGCGGGTCAGTGTTATTCAGGTTACATACAACAAAATCACCCATTTTAAGTGCACACTGGGAGGAGTCCTTGCCAAATGGATAGGGCTGGGTAACCACCGCCACGTGGGACATTTGGGAAGCCTATGTTTGAATGTTTTCACACTTACAGGTGCGTTCATTTACTACGTTTATTATTCTGTGTGACGTGCTTTCTGTGTGTTATTTCACTTAAACCCAGTGGGGATAAAGATTATGGTCCCTATTTTGTAGATGAATTTTAGAGAGGTTAGGAGGCTTGTCAAGGTCACACAGCTTTTAACCGTGATGGGATGACGCCTCTTGAATGAGGCTCAGTAGTGAGATGGCTGAGGAAGGAAAAAAGTAGGAAGGAGAGAAAGAGAGAAGGAGGGAAGGAAGAAAGTAGGGAGAAAGGAAGGAAAGGAGAGGGAAGGAAGGGAGAAAGGAGGAAGGAATGAAGAGGAAGGAAAAAGGGAGAAAGGAAGGAAGGGAGAAAGGAGGATGGAAAGAAGAGGAAGGAAAAAAGGAGAAAGGAAGGATGGAAAGAAGGAATGAGAGGAAAGAAGGAAGGAAACAGATGAAAGAAGGAGGGAAGGGCTGAAGGAAGGAACAGGTGCCCTGTTCAGATGGGTTTATTCCCAGGAAGGACCCAAGATGGAAAATGTGTATGTAAGAATTATTTTAGGCCAGGCGTTGTGGCTCATGTCTGTAATCCCAGCACTTTGAGAGGCTGAGGCAGGCGAATCACTTGAGGTCAGGAGTTTGAGACCAGCCTGGCCAACATGGTTAAACCCCATCTCTACTAAAAATACAAAAATTAGCTGGCTGTGGTGGCGCATGCTTGTAATCCCAGCTACTTGGGAGGCTGAGGCCAGAGGTTCGCTTGAACCCAGGAGGTGGAGGTTGCAGTGAGCTGTGATCGTGCCACTACATTCCAATCTGGGCCACAGAGGAGGACTCCATCTCACAAAGTAGAAATAAATAAAAAATAAATAAAAACAGAGATGAGGACACAGACACACACAGAGGACGACCCTGTGAGGACACAGGGAGAAGATGGCATCGACAAGCCCAGGAGAGAGGCTTCAGGAGGAACCAGCCCTGCCCACACCTGGGTCTCCAACTTCCAGCCTCCAGGACTGTGAGAGAAGAAAGTTCTCTTTAAGTCCCCCAGTCTGTGTTATGTTATTACAGTAGTTCGAGCAAAGTACTTTATTTACATAGAAGTCTGCCAGAATTATGAGCCCTGAAACCCTTTCCCAGGATGAACCGAGGTCAGAGTATAATTAATAGGTACTTTTTTTCATTTACTTTTAGCCACTAGATTTTTTTTTTCAACAGAGAGTAGCGAATACTGCAGAAGCTGAATGAGATGAAGCTTAAGTCAGATCTTTATGCACCTCAGAATATTTGTACTGATGAAAAGAAATAACCAACACTTGATAGAGGGAAAGATTGAGACCCAGAAAGTAATCTCTCCCAGTGACGACTACTACCAAATTCTTGCTTAACTACCTTATTTTTTTTGTTTGTTTGTTTTTGTTTTTTTGAGACAGAGTCTCGCTCTGTTGCCCAGGCTGGAGTGCAGTGGCGCAATCTTGGCTCACTGTAACCTCCACCTCCCGGGTTCAAGCGATTCTCCTGTCTCAGCCTCCTGAGTAGCTGGGATTACAGGAGCGCGCCACTACCACCCAGCTAATTTTTGTATTTTTAGTAGAGACGGGATTTCACCATGTTGGTCAGGCTGATCTTGAACTCCTGACCTTGTGATCCGCCCGCCTTGGCCTCCCAAAGTGCTGGGATTACAGGTGTGAGCCACTGTGCCTGGCCAACTACCTTGTTTTTTTTGGATGAAAATATGGTTCTTACCTCGGTAAAGATTATGAAGAGATTTATATACAGATGACTAAAATATCAGCCATTAGTTTCCTATTTGTTTTTGTTGTTGTTGTTGTTTGTTTTGAGACAGGGTCTTGCTCTGTTGCCCAGGCTGGAGTGCAGTGATGCGATCTTAGCTCACTGCAGCCTCGACCTCCCAGGCTCAGGCAATCCTCCCACCTCAGCCTCTGAAGTAGCTGGGACGACGGCTGTGCGCCATCACACCTGGGTAATTTTTTATTTTTATTTTTATAGCTAGCATCTCGCTATGTTGCTCTGATGGATCTTGAACTCCTGGCCTCAAGTGATCCCATCATCTCGGCCTCCCAAAGTGCTGGAATTACCAGCGTGAGCCACCCTGCCCAGCCTAGTTTACAATTTGAACTTGGTTTTTCGTCTCGGCTCCTTTGAAGACTTCTGTCTTCTACCATGTTTGGGGTAGCTGTGCGTTGTGGACATTCCTCAGTGATTGGCCTGGGAAGGCTCAGACATGTCTAGGCTGCCTTTGTAGGAATAGGGATTAGTAGCTCCTTAGCCCCACTCTTTCCTGGGATGCTGCTGTTTGCTGAGGTCTGCACTGTTCAGACCACCCTGGAAGCCTCTCTCAGGTTCTCAGAGACGGTGGAGTTATTCCTCTGACTCTGAGCTCGCAGCATTGCTAGGGAATGTACTTGGCTAAATTTGGAACTGTTTGGTTGAATTTGTACCCCCTGGGTATATTTGCTTTGGTAACAGATACCACAGACTGGGTGCCTTAAAATAACCGAAGTTAATTGTCTCACAGTCCTGGAGACCACAAATCTAAAGTGCAGATGCGGCAGGGCTGCGCTCCCTCTGCAGGCTCTAGGGGAGGCTCCTTCCGGCCCCTCCCAGCTCCTGGGGGCTCCAAGTGTCCCTGGGCTTGTGGTCGCATCACTACAGTCTCTGCCTCTTTCTCCACGTGGCCTTCTCCTCTGTGTCTGTGTCTTCTCTTCTTCTCTTACAGGAACACCTGTCATTGTGTTTAGGGTCCACTCCAATCTTAGATGACCTCACCTACCTTGAGATCTTTAACTTAATTACATCTGCAAAGACGCTTTTTCCAAATGAGGTCTCATTTATAGGTTCTGTGGGACAGGACATGGACATATCTTTCTGGGAGACTGTAGTTCAGTCCACTGCAGTTGTATCCAGTTCTTTCTGGAGGCTCCAGGGGAAGCTCCTTCCTGCCTCTCCCATCTCCTGGGGGCTCCAAGTGTCCCTGGGCTTGTGGCCGCATCACTGTACTCTCTGCCTCTTTCTCCACGTGGCCTTCTCCTCTGTGTCTGTGTCTCCTTATTAGTTCACCACTCATATTGGACCGCCTTCAGGATGACCTCACCTTAATGTATATCTTTTTTTTATTTCATTTTTTAAAAAAGCGGAGCTGAGGTCTTGCTGTGTTGTCCAGGCTGGTCTCAAACTCCTGTGCTGGGATTACAGGGGTGAGCCACTGTGCCCAGCCTTTGTGTATATCTTGATTACATCTGCAAAGACCCTATTTCCAAATAAGGTCCCATTCACAGGTACCAAGGATTAGGACGTCAACGTAGCTTTTCCAGGACACCCAATTCAACGCACACAAAGTTGGGAGAGGGGAGATTGGCTGTATTTCGGTGACCTATGAAAGGCCAAGCTAGCTGTGCGGTGTTGCTCTTGCAGCACAGAGGAAGAACTGGGCTCAGATGGTGTCAGCTGTTAGTGTCTGAGATCATCCGTGAATCTACTCCTGGGAATGTGCTGCAGTGAGACGCGGTCCTTCTCCCGTCACCCTCCTGACCCCATCCCATATACCCATGGACCCCAAGGGAAAGTACTCAGGGTTGGTTGGTTTCTTTTCCCTTTTGTGACCGTGTGAAATTCCATGTCACGGTCCCTGTGTTTATTCCATACAGATCTCCTGAAGTGTTTTGAGTTCTAGCAAAACTTAAAAATATAACCAAAAGAAACTTAAATCCGTGTTTCTCCTCTTTCTGGGCACTTCTTTAGTATGAATGGGCTTCGTGATGGTAAACACGGTGGCCTGCTGTCTTCCCTCTGTCTCTGCTGGCCGCCTCCTTCCTTCCCTCCAAAGTCACAGGCAAGAGGGATTTAGGGTTTGCTGGGCTTGAGGAAGAGAGGAAAAGGCCATCTCTTTTCACAGTGAGAAATGTGTTTTCTGTTCTTTCTCATACCTCACTTTGCACTTTAAAAAATTATTTATTTCTCTTTAGATTTTTGAACCAAGAGAGAGATATTTATCATTTATTTATTTTTTTTTTTGAGACAAAATCTCCGTCTGTTGCCCAGGCCACAGTGCAATGGTGCAATCTCAGCTCTCTGCAACCTCCTGCTCCCTGGTTCAAGACATTCTCGTGCCTTTGAAGTAGCTGGGATTACAGGTACCTGCCACCATGCCTGGCTAATTTTTTTGTATTTTTAGTAGAGGCTAGGGTCTCACTGTGTTGCCCAGGCTGATCTCAAACTCCTGGGCTCAAGCGATCCTCCCATGTTGGCCTCCCAAAGCACTGGGATTACAGGTGTGAGCTACTGTGCCCGGCCTATTTATTTTCTAAATAGAGGCAGGGTCTCACTATGTTGCCCTGGCTGGTCTCAACCTCCTGGGCTCAAGCAATCCTCCTGCCTCCGCCTCTTGAGCAGTTGGGACTCCAGGTGCACACTACCATGCCTGGCTAATTTTTGTATTTTTTCGTAGAGATAGGGGTCTCACCATGTTGCCCAGGCTGGTCGGGAATTCCTGGGCTCAAGCAGTCCTCTGACCTCAGCCTCCCAGTGTGCTGGGATTACAGGTGTGCACCACTGTGCCTGGCCTTATTTATCTTTTATTTATTTATTTGTGGAGACAGAGTTTCACTCTGTTGCCCAGACTGCAGTGCAGTGGCAACCATAGCTCACTGCAGCCTCAACCTCCTGGGCTCAAGGGGTCCTCCCACTTCAGCCTCCCCAGTAGCTGGGACTACAGGAGTGCACCATGACTCCTGGCTAATTTCTTTTAATAGGGATGAGATCTCTATGTTTTTGTAGACAAGGGGCTCTCGCTGTGTTGCCCAAGCTGGTCGAGAACTCCTGGCCTGAAGACATCCTCTTGCCTTGGCCTCCCAAAGTGCTGGGATTACAGTTGTGAGCTACGGTGCCTGGCTGTAGATTCCCCCAGCACCCGCAGCCGCCAGTTGTGAGTCTTCACTAACAAGGGAACCTTTCAGCATTTTCCATGGTCATGGTGATTCACCTGATATTTTAGTTCTGCTGAGTTGTCTAAACATTCGGGATAAAGGTTCTCATTTTTTGGTGACCATAATGTGTATGTGTATGTTTACAGTTACACATGCCTCTATTTGGATGGAGCTCAGAAGATGCCCATGGCATTTTTCTGGGAAAGTTGAAGTTGATGATGTTCGCTCGTTATTGGGAGTGTGGAGGTCGTCTCTCTCCTTCTTCCCATCCCTCCAGACAGAAAGCTGGGATGTGGCCAGGTGCCGTGGCTCATGCCTGTACTCCTAGCACTTTGGAAGGCCGAGGTGGGTGGATCACTTGAGGTCAGGAGTCTGAGACCAGCCTGGTCAACATGGTGAAACCCTGTCACTACTAAAAATACAAAAATTAGCCAGGCGGGGTGGCGGGCACCGGTAATCCCAGCTACTTTGGAGGCTGAGGCAGGAGAACCACTTGAACCCAGGAGGCAGAGGTTGCAGTGAACTGAGATTGCGCCACTGCACTTCAGCCTGGGCGACAGAGTGAGACTCTGTAACAACAACAACAACAACAGGCCAGGATGTGTTTGTGTGTGAGTTGGACACAAGGGCTTGGGAAGAATGGATGGGGTAGGGGAGGAGGGATAGATGGATGAGGGAATGAATGCAGAGAGAGTGGCCACACTGTCAGAGGCTTTCAAAAAGCAGGAGGTTCTCCAGTGGGAGAGAGGAGACCTGAGTCCACCCCGCATTAATGTTTACAGATCAGAATTGCACACACAGAATGGCCCATAAATCTGATCCACCTTCCTCGTCTGGCACTTGGCTGGAGAAACAACTCTTTGAATGTTGGAGGAAAAGCCCACTGTATTGCACCTGCTATAAAAAGGGTGTGCCCACCTTAAAAGTAGCCACACCTTCCCGAGATTGCCATGGTCCTTCTAAGTCTCTGAAATGTATAGATCAGGTATATTTGAGAATTTGGGGATTTTTCTAAATTTGGGATGAGAATGGGTGCATGTCCTTTTTAATTATACAACACCCTCAGCAGAGTCTGGGCTGGATGTTGTTATCAAGACAAGAATATTTCTGTAGCGAAATAGGTAGATATTCACCCCAAGGAGGATCAAGCCTGAACAGTCTCACGTTAGGCAAGGTCCAGTTTTGCGGCCAGGTGTGTTGATGAAGACACTTTGAGTATTCAGTACCTTTAGCTTTAGCCACTGTAGGTAAGAGATTGTAGAACCCATACTTAAGCTTTCCCCTTAAAGCTTTGACTTTAATCTCCACATTGCAGCCATGCAGAAGAGCAGAATCGTGTCCTTTGCAGCAACGTGGATGCAGCTGGAGGCTACTATCCTAAACAAATTCATGCAAAAAATCGAGAGCCAGATATTGCATGTTCTCACTTATAAGTGGGATGTAAACACTGAGTACTTCGTGGACACAAAGATGGGAACAATAAACACTGGGGATTCCAAAAAGGGGAAGGGAGGGAGTGGGGAAAAGACTGAAAAACTTCCTATTGGAAACTGTTTACTACTTGGGCAAGGGGATCATTAGAAGCCAAAACCTCAGCATCATGCAGTATACCCATCTAATGAACCTGCACATGGACCCCCTGAATCTAAAGTTAAAAGAAAAGACATAAACTCCACATCAGATTTCCCTCGTGTGTAACACTACTACTTAGCTTGGAGAGAGATGGAGGGGATCTCTAGGGTGGGGAATGGACCACTTAACCTTCAAGATCTCCCTTATCAGAAGGAAAGATCTGACCTGCCTAGAAACACTTGAAAAGACTGTTTTTTTTATGTCTTATTGGGCAAAGCTGGGTCAGATGGCCACCCTTAGCTGCAGAGAAGGCTAAAAATAGACACTTTCTACTCAAGTGGGATAATGATAACTGGGGAATGTGTACTGGAGAGCCTCCCAACACCAAGCAGGGAAAATCTACCAGTACCATTAAATGTTGCCTTTGTCTTCTGTGCACTTAAGCTGATAAACCTTAAACATTACAGCATGCCACTTCTGTCTGCTCTGAATAAGGTTGTTTACTGACATACTTCTGCAATCTGATTGCGGCGGGACTGACCGTATCTCCCAGGGTAGTGCAAAGATGCGCTGTAGTGCATAAATAACGTGTTTTGAGTTCTGTATGTTTATAACGCACACAGCTCAGAGAAAGCTTTAAAGAAGTCACAGAAGTGTAAAAAATCTGTTGAGTCACAGCTGTTCTTAAAGTAGGCACGGAGAATTCTCTCTGTTGAGGGTCAAATACAAGTACTAAGAAGACAGAATGTTATGCAGTAAACACAGCCAAGTAATGAATGGGTTCCTTGGAGTGGGTGATAGAGAAAGATAAATAAGGAGGAAGGAACCAGATAGAGGAAGAAAAGTCAAGGACCATATTCATTGCATTATTAGAATTTTAGGGTGTGGCAAGAATTTAATGTTTCCCAGTAATCTGTATGTTCTGTTGGAAAGAAGAGCAACAGGAGACTAAACGGTTACTCTGTTGCCCATTCCGTAGGTCTGATCCCAGGCAAAGCTTGGGTTGGATGCCAGTGTTCCTGATTCCTAATTGTGTTTTATCCAATTGAAACATCAGTGGCCATAGTCAAACACCTAAACTGTATCAGTTCACAGTCCTCAAAGCCCTTTTCCCACTTCCTGTCTTTGACCTGATTCCACCTAATTTTGTCCACACCATGTTGTACTGTAATAAAACCTATTTTATTTCCAAATTAACTAAGAGAATATACTTTAAAAATGTGTTACTATTTCATTATTTGTTTACTTCTTTTTTTTAAAGAAATATTTAACACCTGTCAGCTATTGACATTGTTTACTTCTTACACTTTTTCTTTATCTTGTAGTTCACTTTCTATTTCTGCCATAATAAAATATTCGTTATCGGAAACTTCACTTAAAAAGCAAAGGTTACTTCTCCTCCTCCCTTCCCAGTCTGCCCTATAAGCTAGTAAATTCATCATTCATTAGCTTATATGTTTTACAACATAGGGATTTTAGTTTACAGCAAATACTCTAAGTAAAATTGGTAGCTTAAGTACAACTTTTTCTTTTCATGTTACCATGTGCAATCAATGGCATTCCAGACTCTTGGAAGGAAATCCATTGTATGGTTGTGGTCTTTTTTTTTTCTTCTCAAACCAGTCAAAAATACCCAGTCACAATTTAAAAAATTATCTGCCCTTGGTGGTGCAGGCCTGTAGTCCCAACTATTTGGGCTGAGGTGGGAGGATCACTTGAGCCTGGCAGGTCAAGGCTGCAATGAGCTATTGATTGTGCCATTGCACTTCAGCCTGGGCAACAGAGAGAGACCCTGTCTCAAAAAACAAAACAAAACAAAACAAAACAATATAATGTGATGTACCCTCTAAGCAAATTTTCATATATACAATTTCACTATTGTGTATGTGAGATATTTATATATAAAATTTCATAAATCAGTTCAGTATTGTTAACTATATGAACTAGGTGTATGGTAGATCTCCATGGTTTATTTATCTTGTTCAACTAAAACTTTGTATCCTTTGACCAATATATTTCCCCTTCCCCCTCAAGCCCTATCCTCTGATAACTACCTCTCTACTCTCTGCTTCTATGAGTTTGACTATTGTAGATTCTGCATTAGTCCATTCTCATGCTGCTAATAAAGACATACCTGAGATTGGTTAATTTATAAAGGAAAGAGGTTTAATGGACTCACAGTTCCACATGGCTGCGGAGGTTCCGACAGTCATGGTGGAAGGTAAAAGGAGGAGCAAAGTCATGTCTTACACGGCAGCAGGCAAGAAGAGAGCGCGAGCAGGGAAACTCCCATTTATTAAAACATCTGCTCTCGTGAGACTTATTCACTATCACAAGAACAGCATGGTAAAAACCCACCCCCATGATTCAGTTACCTCCCACCCAGTCTCTCCCACAACACGTGGGGATTATGGGAGCCACAATTCAAGATTAGACTTGGGTGGGGGCACAGCCAAATCATGTCAGATTCCTTGTATAAGTGAGATCATGCGATATTTAATACTTGTTTTCCTGTGCCTAGCTTATTTCACTGAACATAATAGCCTCTAATTCCATCCATGTTGCTGCAAATGACAGAGTTTCCTTCTTTTTTTAGGGCTGAATGGTATTCCATCGTGTATACGTACCATGTTTTCTTTATCCATTTGCCCTTGGACGGACACTGAGGTTGTTTCCATGTCTTGGCTGTTGTGAATAGTGCTGCCATAAACATGGGAGTGCAGGTGTCTGGAAGATCCTGGTTCTCTTGGGTTTTGCAATCTAGCATAAAGCAGGCACGGGAGTATCAGCAAATGAATGGATAGGTAAATGGATCAATATCGATTAGTGAGATTTGCTCGTCAACAGATGTTGGTTCCTCAGAAGGATACACTTCCAAACCATCCTTTCTCTGAATGTCAGTTTCTGAGAAGCCTCCTCTGCTGTTTGGGGTGGATGTGATCACATAATACGGGAGGGCGGTTTTGTTTTAGTTGCTCATCTCTGTCTGCAGCTGTGAATGAGTTGTTTAAAAATATTGCTGAGTAATGACTTGCATGTCAGTAAGGGGCTGCTGACGCTGGGATCAAGGTAGATCAAAGGCAATTTAGGGATACTCTAGAAATCCTGCATCAGTTGCAGTGGCTCATGCGTGTAGTCCCAGCACTTTGGGAGGCCAAAGCAGGAGGATCGCTTGAGCCCAGGAGTTCAAGGCTAGCCTGAGCAACGTAGTGTGACCTCCTCTCTACAAAAAGTACAAAAATTAACCGGGTAGGCTGAGGCGGAAAGATTGCTTGAGCCCAGGAGGTAGAGGCTACAGTGAGCTGTGATGGCGCCACTGCACTATTCGTTCCATTAACCCAAGAACATTTATGCTACGTGAAGAATATTTCAACATGTGCGTGAACACGTGCACACCTTGTAGGATCAGTGTGTTACAGGAAGAGGAGGAGGATGAAGAGGAAGAAGAGGAGAAGGAGGAGGAGAAAGGAGGAGGAGGAACAAGCAAAGCTTGTTTAGAGATTTTGATTTTCTTTTATATCTCATTGACTATTAGATTTCTTCATTTAGATGCACCCCAGTGGGAGGAAGAGGAGGGAGAGGAGGAGGAGATGGAGGAGGAGGAAGAAGTGGAAAAGAAAAGGAAATAGAGGAGAAGGAAGAGGTGAAAGAGAAGGAGAAGATTGAGGAAGAGAAAAAAGAGAAGGAAGAGATGGAGGAGGGGAAGGAGGAGAAGAGAGTGTTTGGATTGAAAATGTCCCAGCAGAATACAGTAGAGCTATTGGTTTTCTTTTATATTTGTAGTGGTTGCAGTTGTCGTTGTTGTTTTTTTTCTGTTTGTGGGCACCTATATAGCACTTCATCCCGACCCACGCCAGATTGTAGAATATGGACTCCGTACTTTGAGCAAGCCTTAATGTGCGTTAAGGAAACAGCCGTGTTGAGGAGGGCTGTGTGTTTTACACCCTGTCTGTATTTCTGATAAAACCAGAGAGCCTGAAGAGAAAAAGGCATGTTATATAAATACATTTACTATTACTCTAATGCTTCTCCATGTGGGTGTGTGGGGCGTGTGGGTGTGCTGTGTGCAAAGACTGATCTGCAGAAATTATGGCCAGTTTATCCCCAAATTGAGGAACCACTCAGAGGCAGATGGCTCTGTCTGTCTCCCTCTCTCTCCCTCTTTCTCTCTCTGCAATTTCTGTATTCAGTGGAAAATTCCAGGTAAGCGCCTCTCACTAAATGCCATCAGCCCACGTGTGCCGTGACACTAAGTCTCTGAAAGTTTCATTTGGGGTCTGTGTTTGCCGTCCTGGTGCAACCCCCCACTGATTGCTTGGCTGCGGTGGTTTTTCCCTTTGTCAGGAGACTTAATGGCCTCTGTCGATCTGTTCTCTCTCCAGGCACTGGGACGTTTGGGCGGGTGCATCTGGTGAAGGAGAAGACAGCCAAGCATTTCTTCGCCCTCAAGGTGATGAGCATTCCCGACGTCATCCGCCTGAAGCAGGAGCAGCACGTACACAATGAGAAGTCTGTCCTGAAGGAAGTCAGCCACCCGTTCCTGATCAGGCTGTGAGTCGCCTCCTGAGGCCTCTCCCCACGCACTCTCCCTAGACCCCTGTGTGTCTCTTCTTATAAGAAGCTGGGTGGGCCGAGACCATGGCGTGCGTGCAAAGCCTTAGGCCACGGCAGTCTCCACCTGTCAGGTCTTATCAGCCTCTGATCTTAGAGCTGGAATACCTCCAGGGCTCCTGACCTCCATGGCTGACCAGGTCCAAAAAGAAATGCTGTGTGTTCAGAAGTGCATGCCCAAGGCCCCTTGCTCCTCTCCTGGGTGAGTCAAGTATCTCTGCCTGGAAAAGGATGCAAGAATCTTTGTCTCCTCACCTCCTTGGGTTCTGCATCTATAGCTCTCGGCAGAACTGGTTAAGTTGGTTTTTAAGGGACCACAGTCACGTGGACGGGGCTGGGCTTCAGGTTTCGTTGGGTTTCTGGTTGACTGTGGATGAGAGATATCCCATTTAGATGCAGCCCACACACTTCCAGCTGATGGTACACAACAGTCTTATGTCCTAGGGTAGGTGTGTTAGTCCATTCAGGCTGCTATAACAAAGGATCTTAGACTCGGTAATTTACAAACGACAGACATTTGCCTCATGGTTCTGGAGGCTGGAAAGTCCGAGATCAAGACATGGCGGATTCAGTGTCTGGTGAGAACCTGCTTCCTGATTCATAGATGGCACCTTTTCACTGTGTCCTCACATGGTGGAAGGGGCGAGGGATCTCTCTGGGGTCCCTTTTATAAGGGCACTCATCCCATTCATGAGACTCCACCCTCATAACCTCCCAGAGGACACACCACCTAACACCATCACCTTGGGGGTGAGGATCCAACACAGGGATTTGGGAGGACACGAGATACTCAGACCATTCCAGCAGGGTAATTCCATTTCCACCCAGGTGCCTTAGACGAGGATGTCCTGCGTGTCTCTACTTCCCCTCCATGGGTGCCTTCCATCCAATTCCCACGTCTTCCGTCCGCCATCTTGCTACCACACCTCTCCTGTCCGCCTGTCCATCTTCTGCTTTATCTGGGTCCCATCTCTCTGCCCTGATTTTCTGTACTGGCTTCCCTCCTACCTGGTCTTTCTCTCCCAGCCTTGCTCCCCTTGAAGACATTCCTCACTTTATAGCCTCACTGGTCCTCCCAGGTACCTCTGCAATGACCTGCCTCTCTCCTTTCATCCTCAGGGAACTCCTAAAGTATCCCATATAAAGCCCCAGCAATGCAGCATCCTCCTACCAGTATCCTCGTGGACTGGCCTCCTGCCACCACCTCCCTACAGGAGAAGGTAGAAGGTGCTGTTCACACGCTCATTCCGGGGCTTCTCCCAGGCCACCCTTCTTTGACAGGCCTCCTTCTTTGCTCTCATCATTGTCCTTCACCTCCCCCATCTAAGAAACACCTACCTGTTTTCCCTCATTCACCTGCTGTCCCCGGGACACAGGGTGCCTCCTATCATGTTCTTGAAGCACCTCGTGTGTACTGGAACAAGTGCACCTGCCTTCTCCTCTAGACCCAATGCTGCCTGAGCTCCGAACAAAATCATATGCAGAGGATGGGCGTGGTGGCTCCCTTCCTCCCTTCCTTTCTTCCTTTCTTCATTTCTCTTTCTTTCTTGACAGGGTCTCACTCCTTCTTGCCCAGGCTGGAATTCAGTGGCACAATCATGGCCCACTGCAGCCTCTACCGCCTCCCAACTAGCCGAGACTACAGGTATATGCCACCATGCCTGACTAACTTTTAAAAGTTTTTGTAGGATGAGGTCTTGCTGTGTTGCCCAGGCTGGTCTCAAACTCCTGGCCTGAAGCAGTCCTCCGGCCTCAGCCTCCCAAAGTGCTGGGATTGCAGGTGTCAGCCACTGCACCTGGACTGAGAATGCATGTCTGTTGTCTGCCGCGTCCCCCCACCCCAACCCCCAGTTTGTGGTACTTTGTTAATGATAGCCCTGAGGAACTCACACACACCCCCTGCGCCTCCTGGAGCAGGAGAGCAGCCGAGACGATGGGCTCCTGAGTACTCTACAGTTCAGAAATCTAAACTCCCACAGAAGAACCGCATGGCCGTGGGAATGGCTGGAGTATACAAGTGACAGAATTCCCCAGGATGGAATTCTTGAGCTCCCGCAAGTTGAAAAATAGGGAGGAGCTTGCAGAACAGAGCTTTAGTTAGATAGTTCTCCTTTCTTCAAGGCAGGATAGCTCAAGACTGTTTTCCTTGGCAGATAAGGTGGATTCCTGCAGGGACATGGATTCTGATTTTGATATTCCCTGCTTTCAATTAAGGAACAAAGTTGTTTATATTTCTTAAGTCTTATATAAAGCTCTAGAGACTTTAGAAATTCTATTCAACGTTACCTGTGTTGGTTTATTTTTATCTTTTATATGAAAAAGTATATATATAGATTTACATTTAGAGACGGGTTTTGCTCTGTGGCCCATCTTGGAGTGCAGCGGCACAATCGCGGCTCACTGCAGCCCCAACCTCCCAGGCTTAAGCCATCCTCCTGCCTCAGCCGCCAGAGTAGCCGGGACTGCAGGCACCCGCCACTACACCCTGCTAATGTTTTTATTTATTTTTAATTTTTAAAAAACATATGTATATATTTTTCACAACCGCTTTGGTGAAGATAATGTTTTTGTTTTTTTTCTATGAACAGGGTCTTGCTATGTTGCCCAGGCTGGTCTTGAACTTTAGGCTGCAAGCAATCCACTTGCCTTGGCCTCCTGGCATGCTGGGATTACAGGTGTGCACCACCACACCTACCTCATTTTAAAATTTTCTGTAGCGATGGGATCTCGCTTTGCTGCCCAGGCTGGTCTCAAACTCCTGGGCTCAAATGATCTTCCCACCTCGGCCTCCCAACATGCTGAGATTACAGATGCGAGCCACCGTGTCTGGCCTATTTCTAACTTTTAAGGAGTGAAGATTCTCTGCACCATGACAGCTTTTGAAGAGGACATTGTGGATGCTTCATGGGTTGTCCTTTGCCCGTACAGCTCACCGGCTCCTCCGAGTGCTGGTTACAGTTGAGTGTGAGCTGTTATTTGTGTGTCAGGTCTGCCTGGTGGTGTTGCCAGAAAGCATGAATTTTTCCTCATCATTTAAAGTCTACACGGAATTTAAGGCCACTTTTGATATTATTCTCGGGAGGATTTTATTCAGTGTTTTGGGAAAACATGGCAGGAGCTCATTTCAGAATTCTCTGATTTGGGGCCGAGCTCAGTGGCTCACACCTGTAATCCCTGCGTTTTTGGAGGCCAAGGCAGGAGGATCACTTGAGACCAGGAGTTCCGGACCAGCCTGGGCAACATAGTGAGATCTCGTCTCTTACGAAAAAAAATTAAAAAGAAAATTCTAGCCTGGCCAATATGGGGAAACCCTGTCTCTACTAAAAATACAAAAATTAGCTGGGCGTGGTGGCACACGTCTGTAACCCAGCTACTTGGGAGGCTGGGGCACTAGAATCTCTTGAGCCTGGGAGGCAGAGCTTGCAGTGAGCCAAGATCATGCCACCGCACTCCAGCCTGGGTGACAGAGCAAGACTTTGTCTCAAAAAAAAATAAATAAATAAAAAATAAAAATAAATAAATAAATACATTTCTTTGATTTTGAAATAGTGCAGAAAACAAGGCAGGCCCTGAAGTCCACAGCTCTCGTGAAAAGTTTTGGATCTAGGGAAGTGATTGTCAACAATGAGCCTTTAAAAACTTAATGGTGATAGCAATGTACAGGTGACTTTTCCCCAAAAATGACAGAAAATGAGTTCGCCACTTGGGCATGTTGACTCACACTTATAATCCCAGCATTTTAGGAAGCTGAGGTGGGAGTGTCCCTTGTGCCCAGGAGTTTGAGACCAGCCTGGGCAACATGGCAAGACCCTGTCTCTACAAAAAGTACAAAAATTAGCTGGGTGTGGTGGGGGTGCCTGTAGTCCCTGCTACTCAGGAGGCTGAGGTGGGGGGATCACTTGAGCCTGGGAGGCGGAGATTGCAGTGAGCCGAGATTGTGCCGCTGCACTTCAGCCTGGGGGACAGAGCAAGACCCTGTCTCAAAAAAGAATCCGAAAAACAATGTGGACTTGGAGGGGATGATGTAACTTAGCCCATGAGACCTCCTTAGTGACTTGCTGAGAATTGATCTTTCAGTGCCCTGCAGTATTATGATAACCTGCTATAGCATTTTGCTTTTTCTGTGCATTAACACTTTAGGGACCAAGTGGCTTTAAGAACTGGATTAAAGTTGATCCAGTGCATTCAGACACTTGGCATTCCCTGTACATAACATGAGAGAGCACGCCGGGTCTGGCCAGCCCCATGGATAAGATGCTGGAGGGTGTCCAACGTTGCATGCTGAGGAGCATGTCTTAGAGGAGAATCCTAGATCCTCTGTGAAGAATGAATTTCATCCTCCCAGCTGTGCAGCTTCTCTTCTAAATGTAAGTTGCCTTGCTCAACATCTGCTTCCCATACTGGCAGTTTTAGGCCTTGGACTTCTTGATGAAGGTATAAAAGAAGGACTTTCAGCGGAGGTGCCTCACATTTACAGCTGGAGGAGTCTCTGGGGTGGGGCTGTCCTGCACACTTCAGGGTGTTGGGGAGTGTCCCTGGGCTCCACCCACCAGGGGCCAGGAGCAGCAACCTCAGTTATGAAAAGCAGAAATGTCTCCATACATAACCAAGTGTTCCTTCAGGGAGGGAGGGCAAAGTTTTCTCCACTAGTGAACCACTGTGATAGACAGACGACCGACAGAGAGAGATGATAGATACGACAGGTAGGTATATGTTGAGATGGATAGGTGATAGATAATAGATATTAAGATAGGTGTAAATGATGGGTGATTGATAGGTGACTAGATAGATGATGGGCAGCTAATAGATGATATTAAGATAGCCGATAGATAATAGATACTAATATATACAGCTATAGATGACAGATGATATTGAGGTGGGTAGGTGATTGATTGATAGATTAATGACCGATTGCATATAGGCAGAGCTGTCATGCTAAAAGAGAGTTTCTCAACCTCAGCAGTGCTGACACACAGAGCGGGATCATGGAGGACTCTGTGGTGGGGCATCCTGTACACTGTAGGGTGTTGAGCAGCGTCCCTGGACTCTACCCAGTAGATGCCAAGAGCACCCATCCCATCTGTGACAAGTATCTAAAGATGTCTCTAGATACTGCAAAGTTCCCCCTATGGGGGGACAAAAAGTTATCCCCAGTTGTGAACCACTGTGACAGATAGTTGATGGATGGATGGATGGATGGATGGATGGATGGATGGATGGATGGATGGATGGATGGATGGATGGATAGAGATCAACATTGAGACAGATATTTGATAGATAACAGATATTGAGGTAGATGATAGCTATAGACGATAGGTGGTTGATAGATATTGAGATAAGTGATTGATAGATGATAGCTATAGATGATAGCTGATTGATAGATAGCTGGTAGCTATAGATGGTAGATGGTTGATAGATATTGAGATAGATAGGTGATTGATTGATAGACTGATGATGGAACGTATTAGTAGAGTTTCTCAACCTCAGCACTGCTGACATTTGGGGCTGGAGGATTCTCTGTGGTGGGACCGCCCTGTGCACTGTAGGGTGCTGAGCAGTGTCTCTGGGCTCCACCGACCAGATGCCTCTAGCACCCCCACTCCAGCGTGACAGCCAAAGATATCTCCAGACATTGTCCAGTGTTTATTGCGGGGAGCAGAATCAGCCCCGTTGACACCCACTGTAGCGGATGCACAGACAGATAACTACCTGTGCGTGTGGAGTCCCTTTCTCCCTTTTCTGCCCCAGCCCCTGAGCCTGTAGCCCCACTCTTCTGTCATGATTGATTGGCTTATGGGCCAAACAGTGGTTCCAGTGCCATATTATCTATGGCACAGCAGCCGAGCCAAGCCAGTGGGTTTGGTCTGTGGTTGCAGGGCTTAGCCAGCTTTCTTCTACAGAACTTGGAAGGCAAGAGGTCTCTGCACTCCGGGCCACATCCTTGTAGTTCCTGGATGACCGCTTGTTTCTCCATGGAGAGGAGTTCATGCCAGAACCTCTTCTTCGGGGAGAGTGGATGCATCTCTTGGAAACATCTTTTTTTAAAGTCTGCAGACTTGAGTGTGGGCCGCATTGTCATTGGTACTTGTTGTGGGTAGGAGTCAAATCATTCCTTTGTTTTCCTGAGAGTTCAGGAAGAACACCATGTTCTCTCCTTTTCTTTATTTATTTATTTTGCTCTCTATTTGAATTTTAAAAGCAAAAATCTAGAAATAGCGCTTCTTGCTCTGTCATCACTGCCTGCAAAGCACAGAGACCAGAGTGAAGGCAGGCAGCTCCTGGGTCTTCTCTTCCTCTTCTTTGTCCAAAAAATGATACATTGCATGTTTAGTATTTGTGGCAAAACAGATGCTTCCAAAAGGGAGGCTTATTTTATTATCTATATTTTTCTTTTTTATTATTTTTTACCTTTATTCCCTTTTTCTGAAGTATGAAAAGGGAGGTTTAAATTCTTGCAAGAGAATGCAATTGTAGTGTCTTCTGAACAGAGTTTTCTGTTTGATGTCAAGCCTTCCGGTGCCTTGGTCTAAGGAGAACTGCATAGGGTGAGAAGAGTCCTAGCGACACGTGGAAAAGGGGCCTTAACAGCTTTGGAGGGCGAGAGGTAGGGGGTGAAGATGCAGTGGACACCTAAGGAGAATTTTGCAGGAGGAGTAGGGGTTTATTGGCTGAAAGGGGTGGGTGGTGGAAAATCATTCTAGACAGGGAGTGACACGGAAGCCATGGGTCGCTACGGGGGCAGGAGGGACATGGGGGAGAAACTCAAATCTGAGTTCAGCCAGGAGGTGGACACAGGAATGCAGTGAGCTCAGATGTGTAGGAGACTGCCATGGGGACTGGGGTATGAGGAAGGACTGGCTGTGGCTCAGCTGTGCATTTGGGCTGCTGGACAGTGAGGAAATCCAAGGAGAGAGAGTGCATTCCGATTTGGGAAACTTCGAGGGCAAAACATCTGCAGCAACTGTCTCAGAAGAGAGCCTGAGGCAGGGTCCTTGGAGGGAGGAAGCTACAGGTGGATGGAGCCACCGAGGGCTGCTAGGTCACCTTGGTTAAGGGCTAGTTGCAGTGCAGCCAGGTAGGAAAGTAGAGCCGTTCTGGAGCCTCGCGTGGCATAGAGAGATGTTGGAGGAGATGGGATGACAATGGCTCATTTTCTTCTTCTCACCACAAAAGCCCAGCTTTATGGCAGCCTCTGGAGAGAGGAGGACCAACTTCTACGGTAAGCCGTCTCCAAATTAATGAGGCTGATTTGCCTCTTCATAAAAACAAAAACAAAAGCAAAAAAATCCCTTAGAGGAGAAGCCATCCCCGCAGACCCTGCAAATAAAAGACAGCGGATCAGCTTCGCGGATGGAAAAGTGCTGCTGTCAGCTAAAGATGAGGACAGAGCTGCTCAGCTGAGGTCAGTGGAGAGGAGGGGGAGGGGACTTGGAAACCTCCCTTGTCTCAGTCGTTGTTGACGACATTGACTCTTTCTTCATGTTGACTTCCCCCCATTCATAGATTCATAGATTGCTCTCTGTGCTGGAAAACATTCTTTAAAATTTAATTTTTTTATTTTGTTAACATATCACATAACAGTTTACTATTTTAACTTCCTTTTTTTTTTTTTTTTTTTAAATAAATGAGGTCTTGCTCTGTTGCCCAGGCTGCAGTGTACTGGTGCAATCATGGCCCACTGCAGCCTCAACCTCCTGGGCTCAGGTGATTCTCCTGCCTCAGCCTCCCAAGTAGCTGGGACTACAGGTGCGCACTACCGCGCCTGGCTAATTTTTTAATTTTTGGTAGAGACAGGGTCTTGCTGTGTTGCACAGGCTGATCTCCAACTACCAGGCTCAAGCAGTCCTCTTACCTCAGGCTCTCAAGTTGAGCTGGGACTATAGGCACATGCTACCATGCCCAGTTAATATTTTAATTTTTGGCAAACATGTGATCTTGCTTTGTTGCCCAGGCTGTTCTCAAACTCCCGACCTCACTTAATCCTCCTGCCTTGGCCTCTCAAAGTGCTGAGATTACAGGCATGAGCGTCCATGCCCGGCCTCATTTTAACCATTTTTAAAATGTACAGTTCACGGCTGGGCACGGTGGCTCACGCCTGTAATCCCAGCACTTTGGGAGGCCGAGGCGGGCGGATCACGAGGTCAGGAGATCGAGACCATCCTGGCTAACACGGTGAAACCCCGTCTCTACTGAAAATACAAAAAAATTAGCTGGGCATGGTGGCGGGTGCCTGTAGTCCTCAGCTACTTGGGAGGCTGAGGCAGGAGAATGGCATGAACCCGGGAGGCGGAGTTTGCAGTGAGCCAAGATTGCGCCACTGCACTCCAGCCTGGGTAACAGAGCGAGACTCCATCTCAAAAAAAAAAAAAAAAATGTACAGTTCATTACTCGGGAGGCTGAAGCCGGAGGATCACTTCAACCCGGGAGGTGGAGATTGCAGTGAGCTGAGATTGTGTCGCTGCACTCTATCCTGGGCAACAGTAAGACTCTGTCTCAAAAAAAAACCAAAAAACAAAAAAAAACAAAACACAGTTTAGTGGCATGGAGCACATTCATGTTTCTGTGCAACCGCCACCCCATCCCCATCCCCATCCCCATCCATCTCCAAAACTCCTTTTCATCTTCCCCAACTGAAACCTGTCCTCATGAAACACGCCCTATTGCCCCTCCCTCCAGCCCTGCCCTGGCAACCTCCCTCGTACTGTCTGCTCTATGAATTTGGTGATTCTAGGAACCTTATGTAGGCAGAATCATACGGCATTTGTCCTTTTGTGACTGGCTTCTTTCAGTTACTGTAATATCCTTCAGATTCCCCCGTCCTGTAGAAAGGAATTTCCCTCCTTTCTAAGCCTGAGTAATATTCCATCGTATAGAGGATACAGCGTGTTGTGTTCATCCATTCATTCATGCATGGACACTGGGGTGCCTTCCACCTCTTGGCTGTAGTGAATAATGCTGCTATGAACAAGGTTTCGCAAATATCTGTTCCAGTGCCTGCTTTCAGCTGCTTGAATACATTGTTTTAATTTATTATTATTATTTTTTTGAGATGGAGTCTCGCTCTGTCACCCCGGCTGGAGTGCAGTGGTGTGATCTTGGGTCACTGCAACCTCTGCCTCCTGGGTTCAAGCGATTCTTCCACCTCAGCCTCCTGAGTAGCTGGGATTACAGGCATGCACCACCACCCCCAGCTAATTTTGTATTTTTAGTAAATATGGGTTCTCACCTTGTTGACTGGGCTGATCTGGAATTCCTGACCTCAGGTGATCTACCCGCCTGGGCCTCCCAAAGTGCTGGGATTACAGGCGTGAGCCACCATGCCTGGCCCCTCGAATACATTTTTAGTATTATAATTAGATGCCTTTCCCACTGATACAGGGCGCCTGTGCGGTGTTTTTAGTTATGTATTTTTTTTTTGAGGCTTGCCTCAAGTTTTCCTTTCTTCCACTCACCCTCCCTCATTGCCAGGTAAGTATTTCACAGCCTGGTATGGATCCTTCTGTACTTTTCTTTGTGTTAAAAAAGCCCCCTCACACAAATGCACACACACAAGCACGCACACACACAAGCACACACATGTGCACGTGCACACACACATGCATGCACACATATATGCATGCACACACACGCGCGTGCGCCCCATGCAGTTTTGGCCTGATGCCACTAGAGTAGGCATCATTTTTGTCTCTTGTTTTCTTGGAGATCCCTCTGGGGTATTTTGAGGAGGAGAAGTTGTATTATTATTGTGTTGTTAATTTTTAGACATTCAGGGATACACGTGGAGGTTTGGTACATGGATGTATCATGTTATGGTGAGCTTTGGGCTTCTAGTGTACCCCTTACCCGAATAGTGAACATTGTACCCGATAGGTAATTTCTCAGCCCTCAACCCCTTCCTAGCCTTCCCCTTTTGGGAGTCCCCGTATCTGTTATTTCCATTTCTGTGTCCATGTGGACCCACTGTTGAGCTCCCACTTTTGAGTGAGACTATGCGGTATTTGACTTTCTGTGTCTCAGTTATTTTACTTAGGATAGTGGTTTCCAGTTCCATCCCTGTCGTTGCAAAAGACATGATTTTATTTTTTATGGCAGTGTCAATATACTACATTTTCTGTGGCTTTTATGTACTAAATTTTCTTTATCCAGTCATCTATTGGAATGGCTGTTATAAGAACTCAAAAAAAATCCAGGCATGGTGGCCCACGCCTATAATCCCAGGACTTTGAGAGACCCAGGCAGGAGGATCGCTTGAGCCCAGGAGTTTTAGACCAGGCTGGGCAATATAGGGAGACCCTGTTTCTACAAAAACTCGAAGAAATAGTGAGGGATGGTATTGCACGCCTGTAGTCACAGTTCTTCAGGAGGCTGAGGTGGGAGACTTGCTTGAGCTCAGGAGTTGAAGGTTGCAGTGATCTATGGTTGCACCACTGCACTCCAGGAGCCTGTGCAACAACAGAGTGAGACCCTATCTAGGCAAAAAAACAAAAAAGTAAGAAAACAACAGATGTTGGTGTGGAAGTGGAGGAAAGGGACCACGGATGCGCTGCTGGTGCGGAGGAGGTCTTCCAGTGCACGCAGCAGGGGAGGTGACCTCACTTCTCCTCGAGAGGAGCTCAGCTGTGCAAAGCAGACTTGCAGAGGATAGGAGGGTGGATGTGACCCTAGGTGCAAGGCTGTGTGCCTGTGGGCATGCACTTCCTGGTGACGTTTCCTTGGACCCCACAGTGGGAAACAGGAGCCCCTCTGCCCTCTCATTCCTCTTGCTCTGTATTTGCATTCGCTGTCTTGCTGGTCTCAAGATTCCCAAGCGCTGCTGCCAGCCCATGCCTTCAGCCTGCCAAGCTACACGTGTGCGCCCACTTGAGCACTCTCTGAGCCTTCTGCTCAGATGCCTCTCACCAAAAATGAGTTCCTGCTCTTCCTCCTTGCCCCTCAGCCCTAATCAGTTCCTCATTTGCACTTCCCCATTTCATAAGTGGTCCTTCCAGCTCTTGGGGCTCACCCAGGAACCATTTTTTATTCCTTTTCTTTGACTCTGCATTCACTGTAATCCTGAGTCCTGCCCTTTTAAGTTTTTTTTTTTTTTTTAAGAGATGTGGTCTTGCTGTCTCATCCAGACTGGAGTGCAATGGTGCAGTCATGGCTCACTGCATCCTTGACGTCCTGGGCTCAAGAGATCCTCCCACCTCAGCCTCCCAAGTAGCTGGGACCACAAGTGCGCACCACTATGTCCAGCTAATTGAATTTTTTTTTTTTTTTTTTTGGTAGGGACGGGATTTCACTGTGTTGCTCAGGCTGGTCTCAAACTCGTAATTTCAAGTGATTCTCCTGCCTCAGCCTCCTAAGTAGCTAGGATTATAGGTGCACACCACCATGCCTTGCCCCTTTCCAATTCTAAAACACATCTCCAGAGCCCATCCACATCAATGATGTCTTCACAGAAGCCGCCATAGCTTATCTAGATTCCCTCCCCTTCTCTCCATTGATCTCCGATCTCTGCTGAACTCACCCCTTCCTGCTGTATCAGCCCAAACCTTTCTGATGTAAAAATAGGCAGGGCGTAGTGGCTCATGCCTGTAATCTCAGCACTGTCAGAGGCTGAGGTGAGAGGATTGCTTGAGGCCAGGAGTTTGAGACCAACCTGGGCATCTTAGTGAGACCCCATCTCTAATTTTTTTTTTTTTTTTAAGACAGGACCTTTCTCTGTTGCCCAAGATGGAGTGCAGTGGTGCCATCATAGTTCACTGCAGCCTCATTCTCCTGGGCCCAAGTTATCCTCCCACCTCAGCCTCCCAGGTAGCTGGGACTATAGGCCTGCACCACCAAGCCTGGCTAATTTTTAAATTTTGGGGGTCTTGCTGTGTTGCCCAGGCTGATCTTGAACTCCTGGGCACAAGTGATTCTGCTACCTCTGTCTCTCAAGTAGATAGGAGTACAGGTGCACATCACCATACCCACCTAATTTTTAATTTTTTTTTTTTTTTTTGGAGACGGAGTCTCGCTCTGTCCCCCAGGCTGGAGTGTAGTGGTGTGATCTCGGCTCACTGCAAGCTCCACCTCCCAGGTTCATGCCATTCTCCTGCCTCAGCCTCCCAAGTAGCTGGGACTACAGGCACCCACCACCACACCCGGCTAATACTTTGTATTTTTAGTAGAGACAGGGTTTCACCATGTTAGCCAGGATGGTCTCGATCTCCTGACCTCGTGATCCACCTACCTCGGCCTCCCAAAGTGCTGGGATTACAGGCATGAGCCACCGTGCCCGGCCCTAATTTTAAATTTTTTGTAGAGACGTGATCTTGCTTTGTTGCCTAGGCTGGTCTTGAGCTCCTGGGCTCAAGCGATCTGCCACCTTGGCCCCGCAAAGTGCCGGAATTACAGACGTGAGCCACCGCAACTGGCCTCCAGCTTTCTTTTATGTCCCTCCCCAATCTTCCTTTGGCCTTCAGCTGTGGGGACAGAGATGCCCCCTGCCTCCCTGTCCCCACCTTTTACCTGGTCTTGCAAGACCCCCTCCAGCCATCCTTCCAAGTTTACTATGTAATGTCTGTTCCCCATCAAGCCTGCAAAGCTCATGACAGTCACAAGATCTGCCGTTCCTGATACTATGTACTGAGAACATTACTTGGCACATAAGGGGCCCTTGTCCAAAACATCTGGAAACCAATAAAGAATGTGGCTGGTGAGTTATTGATTAACGTGTTGACGAATTCATTGATTCCTGATGCTAGTACGTACAGTAAGTGTTAGATCTTGAACATGCTTCTCATATCCGTTGTGATAAACCCTCTTATCTTCTATTGCTTTTGAACTTTTATAGACTTGATGTCAGGGGCAGAGTCCAGCAGTTAACTGGAATCATTGAACCGATGCATTGGTTTCTAATTTTCTAAACTCAGATTTGAAATCACCTGTGGTCACTAAACTCGTCCTATCCCACAGCCCCTGCACAGGATGACTTAAGTTTTGTAAATGTTTTTTGGAGATAGTAAAGTCAGTATTTCTTTCAACATTTTGTTCCTTATCTTTAGTGATACCCAGCTCTGTACAAATTCTGTCCACATAAGCAAAGTCTTTTTTTTTTTTTTTCCAGATAGGGTCTGGCTCTGTCACTGAGGCTGGAGTGCAGAGGTTCAGTCATAGCTTCAACTCCTGGGCTCAGGCTGTCCTCCTGCCTCAGCCTCTTAAGTGCCTGGGACTACAGGCCTGCACAACCACACCTGGCTAATCTTTTTATTTTTTGCAGAGACAGAGTCTCCCTATTTTGCCCAGGCTAGTCTCAAACTCTTGGTCTCAAGTGATCCTCCTGCCTCAGTCTCCCAAAGTGCTGGGATTACAGGTGTGAGCCACCACACTCGCCTGCAAAGTCTTACTGCTAAAAGATTTGAAGGAAGGATGTGTCAGAGAACTTCTTTTTTCTTATAATATTTACTTAATCTTATTGATTTGGGGAAGGGCAAGAGAATCCCAGTTATCTAGATTTTTCTTTTTCTTAAAGGAATATGTTTTTACTTGCTAACTCTCTTTGTAAACTGTTACTTCTTAAAGATGCTGAAGGGTGATCCCGCATTAGTGTATAGGTAAAAATGATGTGTCCATTTCATATATACTGATTAGGTGACTTTATTAAGCCTTGTGGTTTGTTGATGTTGATTTTACTGAGACACTTGTGGAACAGATGTATTTTCATACAACCTTACACATCTCAGTAGTTTTCCCTACTCACGCAGTAACTTTTTCTCCCCTGCTTTCCCTCCTCCTCACCCCACCTCTTCTCCCCTCCCCTCCTTTCCTCTTCCCTTCCCTCCTCTTATTTGATGCAAAGCCCTAACTCTCTTCCTCTACAGATCATCCTACCCATGGTTGAAATTGCGACTTCCCCTGCAAGCCAGGTGACCGAACCTGAGATCTTTGTATTGTCAGGGCTTGCATATTCTACATGCCTGTGTAATCCTCAAAGTTCTTTCATTCCTTGCTTCTAACCTACCCAAATCCTTCTAATCTCCCACCACGGTTAATTATCTCTGATGCTCCTGAAGGGTGACCTGCTGCTACATTGTGACAAGGTGATGCATTATTCTTAAGAGGATGTGTGCAGATTATTATCCCAGAGTGGGGTAGATGGGGGAGGATACAGGATATATCCAAAGAATGTGTTGCAAACTAACTGATAGAGACAGAGAGAGAGAGAGAGAGAGAGAGAGAGAGTGTGTGTGTGTGTGTGTGTGTGTGTAGGCGTGCATCCATCTTTTCTTACATATTTCAGCCATAGGGAAATAGAGTCACGTATATTCTCTTCAACCAAATTAACAGTTGTAGACAGTGGTCTTGCTATTGCTTTGACCATTTATGGTATTTTCAAGAGCTCAGTGTTACCCCCAAATGTTCAGTATCACACCTTGGCTGTTCAGTTGTAGTTAAATTTTCCTTCCACCTTGCGCCCTGAAGAAATTTAGAAAGTCACCAGCTGACACAGAATTTGATTGTAAAAGTTCACTAGTACGATAGTATTTGGACCTTGGAAAATATTTCCCCACCAGAACAGTGAAATCATGGTTGTCTTCTAAGCTCATCCACAAAAGTACAGTTTGGCTGTCATGCATTTGAGATACCATGCACTTAATCACGAAATATTACTGAGAGGAACACTCTTGCCCAACCAATAATGGTGCAAAGCAGAAAAATAGGGCATTTAGCTAGGAGAAAATGACTCGAGATGTCAGCGATAAGATGGAAGGAATGTGGGTATGTGGTGGGTCTTTTAGAACTCCAACAGATTGCTCTGGAAAACAGCCACTACATAGTAAAAGTAGCCAGTCATGGTGACATGCGCCTGTAATCCCAGCTGCTCGGGAGGCTGAGGCGGGAGAATCACTTGAACTCGGGAGGCAGAGGTTGCAGTGAGCCAAGATCGTGCCATTGCACTCCAAGCCTGGGCGACAGAGCAAGACTGTCTCAAAACAAAACAAAACAAAACAAAACAAAAAAACACCACTCCAACAAAATACTTCTCCTTCCTCATATACTCTCCCTGCTTCCCTTTATGCCTCAAGACCACACATTTTGAACTTGCTGAGCTGTAAGAAGTGAATGGAGAGGTGGGACACAGGTGCACAGGCTTCAGTAACTGAAGGAAAAAAAAAACAAAAGAAATTTCTAACCCTGAGCTTCCTGAGCTCCCTTCAGCCACCCAGCTGCTAAGGGGCAGGAATCCAGCAGCAAGGTGGAGAGAGGAAGGCATTCCTGCAACCTGTATTTGTGGGTCATTAGTCCCCCAACTTCAGCATCATTGCAGAATCTGCAAATGTAAAAGTGCATTAGGTAAGAGCCTTTTTTATAAGAGGCCCATATTTTTGCTAATACATAGAAACATTGTGATTAGTCAAATAAATGTTCATTTAAAATTCACAGTAACGTGTCTATTTTTTTTTTCCTTTTAGAAATGGGGTCTTGCTGTGTCACCCAGGTTGGAGTATAGTGATGTTGTGATCATAGCTCACTGCAGCCTCCAATTCCTGGGCTCAAATGATCTTCCCACCTCAGCCTCCCGAATTGCTGGGACGCCACCATGCCTGGCTGATTCTTTTATTGTAGAGACGGGATCTTGCTGTGTTGCTCATGCTGCTTTCAAACACCTGGCCTCAGGTGATCCTCCTGCCTCGGCTTCCCAAAGTGCTGCAATGACAGGCATTGAGCCGCCGTGCCCAGCCTATAATTTGTCTTAGCATTAATCTCTGTGTCATTGCAAGCTGTCTCCCACGTCCTTGCCTTCATTCTACATTGTTTTGGTGGAATGGCCTGTGCTAGCAGACAAGACCATCCGGTCCATGTTGAGCATCCTTCCCTGTCCTCAGGGAAGGTTTCCTGGGCCTCGTTTTGTTTTCTTTGTACACCAGCGGGGTGCAGCTCATTGGAATGAGCTTGCGGGGGAGCATCTGTGATAGCATCATGATCAGATGAGACAAACTGGCACGGGTCCTGGTCATGGTTGAAGACCTTTATGCTCCTGATTCTACTGGGTGTCTTCTACTGGTGAAGGCCCATTTGCTCATGGGAACACGGGCATGCTGGTGTCTTCTGAGTCCTCTCCAAAAACAAAGCCCAGGTCAGGTACAGTGGCTGACGTTTGTAATCCCAGCACTTTGGGAGGACGAGGCGGGAGGATTGCTGGAGCCCTGGAGTTCAAGACCAGCCTGAGCAACACAGTGAGACCCTGTCTCTACAAATAACAGTAATAAAAATTAGCCAGGCATGGTGGCATGCACCTGTAGTCCTAGCTACTTGGGAGGCTGAGGTGGGAGGATTGCTCCAGCCCAGGAAGTTGAGGCTACATGAGCCTTGACTGCACCACTGCACTCCAGCCTGGCAGACAGAATAAGAACCGGTTTCAAAAACAAACAGACCGGGCACGGTGGCTCATGCCTGTAATCCCAGCACTTTTGGAGGCCGAGGCGGGTGGATCGCCTGAGGTCAGGAGTTCGAGACCAGCTTGGCCAACATGGTGAAGCCCCATCTCTACTAAAAATACAAAAATTAGCTGGGCGTGGTGGTGGGCGCCTATAATCCCAACTGCTTGGGAGGCTGAGGCGGGAGAATCACTTGCACCCAGGAGGCAGAGGTTGCAGTGAGCCGAGATTGCACCGTTGCACTCCAGCCTGGGCAACAAGAGCAAAACTCTGTCAGGAAAACAAACAAAAATCCCAAAGCCCTTAGTTCCAAATCTTGCCTCATACCCCACCCGTCCCATCTTTAGGTGAAAACGTTCTTTCGTTATCAGTGCGTATCTCTCCAAACTGTATTTGTAACTTGTGCTGAGATGTTGAATGCACAGACGCACCTCAGTATCTTCTGTTCCTTCTTTCATCCCTACCCCCACCTTCCTCAATCTCTCATTGCTGCGTTTTCTTCCATTAATCAACACCTTTGTAAGGAGAAGCACCTCAGGCAAGCTCCCACAAGCAAGTGCTTCCAAATACTTCATCTGGGGCTTTTTAAAAGGGCTACCTTTTCCTAGCAGGTTTGGGATGCAGTCTGCTAGTTTATTGTTAATTCTCAGGCTTAATGATAGTTCCAGGTTACTGAATCAGGTGTGATCTCTGAAGATGTGTGTGTTGTAGGTTAGTTAGTTAGTGCTGCCATAACAAAGTAGCATAGATGGTGTGGATTAAACAACACTGATTTATTGTTTTATAATTCTTGAGGCTAGAATTTTGAGAAGAACGTGTTAACAGGGCTGGTGCCTCCTGAGCCGTCTCTCCTTGGCTTGTAGACGTCGTCTTCTCCCTGTGTCCTCACGTGGTCGTCCCTCTGTGTGTGTCTGTGTCCTCATCTCCTCTTCTTAGGACTCCGGTCCTGTTGGAATAGGGCCCATTCTAGTGACCATATTTTACCGTAATCACCTGTTTACATGCCCTGTCTCCAAATACAGTCACATTCTGAGGCCCTGAGGGTTTGGACTTCAACATGTGGATATTGGGAGGACACAGTTCAGCCCATAGCATACTGTTGGCTGGTTTATTATGAGACCATGATATTTACTATTCATTCATCCCGAGACAATGAGACCTTTTACCCATGTCCCAGGATACACATATCTTAACATCTGCTGTTGTCTGAATACGTCCCTTCCAAATTCATATATTGAGACAGTAACCCCCAAAAGTATGGAATTAAAAGGTGGAGCTTTGGGGAAAGCGATTAGATCGTGACGGTGAAGCCGCTGAACAGGACCAGTGCCCTCGGTGAAGGGGCCTGAGGGAGCCTGTTTCCCCTTGGTCCATGGGAGGACACAGCGAGAAGGGCCCTTCCCTCAGGAATGGGCCCTTACCACGCAGTTCATCAGCAGGCACCCCGACCTCAGACTTCCAGCCTCCAGAACTGAGGGGAATACATTTTTCTTATTTGTAAGGCCCCTTAGTATATGGTATTTTTGTGATAGCAGCCAGAATGGACTAAGACAACATCTATGTAACATCTATGGAACTTGTACTTTAATATCCATCTATGTGCTTATACCAGTATCTGATTATACACCTCTTAACATCTACACACGTCATAGCATGTACCTATACTGATGAATTACACCTTTCTATATGCAGACCTCAGCACCTGTCTATACCTATAGAGTCACATCTATACACACGCATATCCTAACATCTGTCTGTATTCACACCTTAGCATCTATCACATATATGAGCATCTATCTACAGCTACATATTAACATCTACCTCCACCCATATCCTAATATCTGTCTGCACCCACAGAGCAACACCGGTCTACACGTCTACACCCATATCCTAACATCTCTCCATACCTCTGTTAATATTTATCTACGTTCATATTCTAACATCTGTCTTTACGTGTATATTAACATCTCTCTACACCCATATCCTACTATCCATCTACACCCATATTGTAACATCTGTCTCTTCCTATATGTTAACATCTCTCTACGCCCGTATTCTAACATTTATGTCCATATATTAACCTCTGTCTACACCCGTATCCTGACATCCATCTACACCCATATTGTAACATCTATACGTATAGATATCATCTGTCTTCACCTATATTGTAACATTGATCTCTATCCATATTCTAATGCCTGCCTACATCCATATCCTAACATCTATACCTACATATTAACATCTGTCTACACCTATATTCCAACATTTATCTATCTGTATTTTATTTGTCTACGCCCATACATTAACACTTGTCTACACCCATAATCTAATATCCATCTGCACCCATATAGTAACACCTGTCTACATCCATCTACACCCATATATTAATACCTGTCTATATCCATCTACACCCGTATCCTAACGTGTCTCTATACCTACATATTAACATCTGTCTACACCTGTGTTCCAACACTTATCTATATCCATATTGTAATATCTGTCTACACCCATATCCTAACATCTATCTATAACTACATGTTAACATCTTTCTACACCTATATGCTAACATATATCTATATCCATATTTAATACCATATGGTAACACTGTTTACACCCATGTATCAGCCCCGATGTACGCCCATATCCTAACATCTGTCTCTAAGCACATCGTAACGTCTGTGTGTATGTGCATTCGAACACCTATCTGTATCCATATATTAACATCCGTCTTTACCCATGTGCTGATATCTGTGTGCTCCATGTCCCGACATCTGTCCCCAGCTATTACTGTCTGTCTGTACACACATTTTGGCATCTAGCTGCATCTGTACCCCAACACCTAGCTGACGGCGTACCCCCTGCCCTGCCCTGGTGAGGCCCTGAGCGTGTGCTGACACCTAGCTGACGGTGTCCCCGCTGCCCTGCCCTGCCCTGCCCTGCCCTGCCCTGCCCTGGCGGGGCCCTGAGCGTGTGCTGACACCTAGCTGATGGCGTACCCCCTGCCCTGCCCTGGCGGGGCCCTGAGCATGTGCTGTCTGTCCCCGCAGGTTCTGGACGTGGCATGACGAGCGCTTCCTCTACATGCTCATGGAGTACGTGCCGGGTGGCGAGCTCTTCAGCTACCTGCGCAACCGGGGGCGTTTCTCCAGCACCACGGGGCTCTTCTACTCTGCGGAGATCATCTGTGCCATCGAGTACCTGCACTCCAAGGAAATCGTCTACAGGGATTTGAAGCCGGAGAACATCCTGCTGGATAGGGATGGCCACATCAAACTCACGGACTTCGGGTTCGCCAAGAAGCTGGTAGACAGGTAAGAGGAACGTGAACTCCGATGGGATCTGTGCTGCTTGGCAATGAGAAAGGTGGCGGTAGTTGTGGGTCAGGCAGGGAAAGATTGGGAACCAGAGTTTAACTCTCATGTGTGGGAGACACTTGCAACCAGGGATGAGAGAGCCAGGTTGACCCACAGCTCGTTTTAGGTGGGCCGCCATTGCTGGCAAAGAGCCGGTGGGCAGGAAGTCAGTGTGCCTCACTGGCACCGTGGAGGAAATCAGAACACCACATTTCCACTATTGATCCGAAATGATGAGGAAATGAGTCATATCCAAGTTTGAATTGCCCTGACTGTAAAATAGATGTGCACCAAATAGGATACAATATCTTTTACAATTAAATGCCAGGTGCTGTGGCTCACACCTGTAATCCCAGCACTTTGGGGTGCCGAGGTGGGAGAATCATTTGAGCCCAGGAGTTTGAGACCACTCTGGACAACCTAGTGAGACCCCGTCTCTACAGAGATATATATATTTTAAAAAAAGTTGATTATGATGGTGGATCCCTGTAGTCCCAGCTACTTGGGAGGCTGAGGTTGGAGGATCATTTGAGCCCCGGAAGTTGAGGCTGCAGTGAGCTGTGATCACACCACTGCGCTCCAGCCTGGGTGAAAGAGCAAGATCCTGTCTCAAAAAAACCCACCACATTGAATATTCCACACACACCTGCTCACACACACGTGCAGTTATTTTTTTCTGGTATCTATATTTCTATTATATATATATATATTTCCACTATATATGTATGTTAAATAGAAATAGATCTAATACTATATTATTTTATATAATGTGTAGTATATTTTATGTACATGTGATATAGTATTATATATGTATATTATATATTATATATTATATAGTATACTATGACTATGATATAGTATCATATAGGTATATTATATATTATATATTACATAGCATACCTATATCATACAATATCATACATATCACTATACTCTATATAGTATATATTATACATATTATATATTACACATACTATATATAATATAATATATATAGTATATAGTATATATAGTATACCTATATCATATGTATGATATATGTGTTTCTTTTCTGGAAACACACTCACAGACACACCCCAAAACAATGTTTGAACAAACATCTGGGCACCCCACGGCCCATCAACACATGAAACGGACCATCACATGTTGTCTCAGCCAGTGCGGGCTGCACTAACACACACTCATAGACTGGGCAGCCTCAACAGCAGACATTCATGGCTCACAGCTCTGGAGGCTGGAAGTCTGAGATCAAGGTGCGACAGATTCTGTACCTGGAGGGAACCAGCTTCCTGATTCGTAGACGGTGCCTTCTCGCTGTGTCCTCACATGGTGGAAGGGGCGAGGGGGCTCTCTGGGGCCCCTTTTGTAAGGGCACTCATCCCATTCATGAGACTCCACCTTCGTGACCTCATCACCTCCCAAAGGCCCCACCTCCTAATCCTATCACTTTGGGGATGATGATTTCAACATAGGAATTTGGGAGGTGGGGGCACACACATTCAGCTTATAATACATGTGTATGTATTTTTTTTCCATGATTGGATTCATTTAACCAGTCTGTCGTGACAAAAGACCACACACTGGGCATTTTTAAGAATAGACCTTTTCCTGTCACTGTCATGGAGGCTAAGCTCTGAGATCCAGGTGTGGGCGGGGCTGGTTCCTCCTGAAGCCTCTCTCCTTGGCTTGGAGATGCTCTCTTCTCCCTGTGTCCTCACAGGATTGTCCCTCTCTGCATGTCTGTATCCTCATCTCCTCTTCTTATGAGGACACCAGTCCTCTTGGATCAGGACCCACCCTAGTGACCTCGTTTTACCTTAATGATCTCTTTAAAGATGCCCTTTCCCATATAGTCACATTCTGAAGTTCTGGGGGTTAGGCCTGCAGCATATAAGGTTTAAGGGACACATTTCAGCCTGGAACAATTATATATAGATATGTTTCCGTACACACACATACTCCATTGAGGAGAAAACAGTTATCTTTTTTTGTTTGTTTTTTTGTCTTTTTTGAGACGAAGTCTGGCTCTGTCGTCCAGGCTGGAGTGCAGTGGCACAATCTCGGCTCACTGCAACCTCCACCGCCCAGATTCAAGTGATTCTCCTGCCTCAGCCTCCCAAGTAGCTGGGATTACAGGTGCCCGCCACCACACCTGGCTAACTTTTTTTTTTTTTTTTTTTTGAGATGGAGTCTGGCTCTGTCTCCCAGGCTGGAGTATAGTGGCACGATCTCAGCTCACTGCAAGCTCCACCTCCCGAGTTCACGCCATTCTTCTGCCTCAGCCTCTGAAGTAGCTGGGACTACAGGCGCCCGCCACCACACCTGGCTAATTTTTTGTATTTTTAGTAGAGATGGGGTTTCACTGTGTTAGCCAGGATGGTCTCAATCTCCTGACCTTGTGGTCCGCCCGCCTCGCCATCCCAAAGTGCTAGGATTACAGGTGTAAACCACCACACCCGGTCCCAGTATGTAGTCTTTTATCTCTCACCCACCTCCCACCCTTTCCAAGTCCTTGAAGTCCGTTGTATGGTTCTTATGCCTCAGCGTCCTCATAGCTTAGTTCCCAATGGATCTTTAATTTACATTCATAAAATCAACAGTCATAAAAAGTAAATTCACACGCCCAAGCTGCTGAAAAATACTCAGAAAGATTTTTGGTAACTACACTGAGTGTCAGTTTTTCAATTAGATTAAATTAATTAAAGTAGGATTAGATAATGACATCAGTTCCTTGGTAGACAAGCTACATTTCAAATACCCAGGATTGCACATGGCTATTGGCTTCTGTCTTGGTCAGACGAGCCTAGAAAATACATCTTATATTTCCATATTCTTTGATGTGGTGGGGTTGGGTAAAGTGATAATTACACTAATTATACTCCTAACATTGTAAAACCGTCTGCATTTTGGGAAACTTGATGTGGGGGCAGTTTTACACTAAATGACTCTCTTCTCTGGCAGCTTTTAGAAAAGGGCTCTCCTAGGAAAATTTTATGATGCATTTAAATTCAATCTGATTTTCCCCTATAGTATTTCTCGTACTACATTTCCAAAAATAAGGCACATGGAAATTAGATGCATTTTACATGGAGTAGGAAAGATGCAGGATTTTTTAAAATATTGATTTATAGCATCTGTGCTGCCCTCTTTTGGCAGCACACGGTATATTAGTAAATTCTTTTAAAGTCATTTTATTTGCAAGTCGAATTCAAAGAAAACAGAGATAAAATATTTCATATATTCACTTGTTTATAAGTTTGACAAACCATGTTACTGTCCAGTTAATTCATGATGTCTATTTAAATGGACAAAGATGGTTTAGTATATAACATGCAGCAATTATTTTACTTAATGAACATGTGAAAATCTTAGAAAATGCCTCATTACCATCTTGATAGATTGCTTTTGCAAAGAACTGCATCTTCCTCTGTATGGGTAGTGTAGCTTCTGGAAACTTTTTTTTTTATGGGGGCTTTTTTCTCCTTTTTTTTTGGACCATCATTGTAACGAAGCATCTCTCTTCTGGCCCGGCCCCAGGGAAGTTGTGTTCATGGGGGGCAGATACATGGCCCTGCCTCTGATTCAGGATTCAAACAATACATGTGCCTTTTGAATAAAACTTAAATTCACCACTGTATCGTGGACCACTACAGAACAGATGGAACTAAACAGGGAGGCCTCATCTTGAATACCTTTTTTTTTTTTTTTTTTTTAAGACAGGGTCTTACTCTGTCACTCAGGCTGGAGTGCAGTGGTGGGATCTTGGCTCACTGCAACCTTGGCCTCCTGGGCTCAAGCGATCCTCCCATTTCAGCCTCCCAAGTAGCTGGGATTACAGGCATGTACCACCACACCTGGCTAATTTTCGTACTTTTAGTAGAGACCTGGTTTCACCATGTTGCCTAGGCTGGTCTTGAACAGCTGGACTCAAGTGATCCACCTGCCTCGACCTTCCAAAGCATTGGGATTACAGGCGTGAGCCACCGCACCCGGCCTTGAATAACATTTTTGAACATATCCCAGAAAGAAGTCTGTTTCTCATTTTTCTCTCTTTTTTTTTTGGAGAGGAGTCTCATTCTGTCGCCCAGGCTGGAGTGCAGTGGCGTGATCTCGGCTCGCTGCAAGCTCTGCCTCCCAGGTTCATGCCATTCTCCTGCCTCAGCCTCCCGAGTAGCTGGGACTACAGACGCCCGCCACCACGCCCGGCTAATCTTTTGTATTTTTAGTAGAGACGGGGTTTCACTGTGTTAGCCAGGATGGTCTCGATCTCCTGACCTCATGATCCGCCCGCCTCGGCCTCCCAAAGTGCTGGGATTACAGGCGTGAGCCACCGTGCCCAGCCATTTTTCTCTTATAGCATGGGGTAAAAACATACTTAAGCATGTTGTAATGTAATCTACTCACTACATGAATTTCTTTCTTTGTTTTTTGTTTCTTTTTTGAGACAGGGTCTCACTCTGTCACCCAGGCTGGAGTGCAGTAGTGCAACCGTGGCTCACCGCAGCCTCGAACTCCCAGGCTCAAGCAATCCCCCTGTCTCTCAGCCTCCGAAGTACCTGCGACTACAGGCTTGCACACCCTGCCTGGCTAATTTTTTGATTTTTTGTAGAGACAGGGTTTCACTATGTTGCCGGGGCTGGTCTTGAACTCCTAAACTGAAGCAGTCCTCCAACCTTGGCCTCCCAAAGTTTTGGGATTACAGGCGGGAGCTATGGTACTCAGCCTCTCCCTCCCTTCCTTTCTTCCTCCCTCCCTCCCTCCCTCCCTTCCTTCCTTCCTCCCTCCCTCCCTCCCTCCCTTCCTCCCTCCCTCCCTCCCTCCCTTCCTTCCTTCCTCCCTTCCTCTCCCTCCCCTCCCTCCCTTCCTTCCTCCCCTCCCCTCCCATTCCTTCCCCTTCCCTCCCCTCCCATTCTTTCCCCTTCCCTCCCCTCCCCTCCTCTCCCCTCCCCTCCCCTCCTCTACCCCTCCCCTCCCCTCCCCTCCCCTAGCAACCCTGTTAACTGAATGACTTGTACCCTACTTGTTTTAAACCACTGCTCTTGGTGACTTGATTTCTGACTTTCCTAGGTTGTCAGTATGTTCAGATGGTGTTCTTTTGTGACTTGCGTTCACCAGCCTCTTGTTTTCTAACAGCAATATTACGTTTGTATTTTAAATATTTTGCACACACACTTTATGTTATCTAGATAGCTCCCCTAAAAGATTTGGTGGCAAACTAGAATTATTTCTGGTTTTATGAAATGGTCAAAATAAAATACTGATGTGTTTAATTTGATTTTATAATTCAAATGCATAACACAAGCATCCCTTACCTGAAATACTTCAGACCAGAATTGTTTTGGATTTTAGATTTTTTTCAGATTGTGGAATATTTGAATTACACTTACCTGTGAGCATCCCTAATTTGAAAATCTGAAATCCAAGATGCTCCAGTGAGCATTTCCTTTGCGCTGTGAGCCTCATGTCGGTGCTGGAAAAGTATTGACTTTTGGAGCATTTGGGATTTCAGATTTGGATTAAAGATGCTCAACCTTTATACATCTGTCTTTAAACCATAACAGATGGTTTTCTTTCTCTGCAACAGCTCTTTTTTGTTTGTTTTTGGTGTTTTTTATTTCTCTGCGACAGCTTTTTGTTTGTTTTTGTTTTTTTGTGTTTCTTTTGAGACAGGGTCCCACTATGTTGGCCAGGATAGTCTTGAACTCCTGGCCTCAAGCAATCCTCCCACCTCGGCCTCCCAAAGTGCCAGGATGGTAGTCGTGAGCCACCATGCCAGGTGCAACAGCTCTTTCCTAGTTCCTCTGTTGTAGCATTGTAAACCCAGATGTTACATTGATTACTGTCCTCTGGATTTTTATTTCTAGCCTTATAGGGATAACATTGAACCTAGTCTTTCAAAATTACTACTTACCCCTTACACACACACACACACACACACACACACACACACACACACACACACACACACACACACACACACACACACACACACACACACACACACACACACACACACACACACACACACACACACACACACACACACACACACACACACACACACGAGTAGAGAGAGTAATTCACGTTGAAACCTTATGGCCCCATCACCCAGCTTCGATTGTTATCAAAGCTTTGTCACTTTGTTTTTTTTCTCTTTGCCCATTTGTTTCTTGAGTTATGTTAAAGCAGATGCGCTTTATCCAACTTTAACAGATAACTCCCTTTAAAAAAGAACTTCAGTGCCATTATCACATCTGACAAAACTATTAAAAAAAAAAAAAAAACCCAGCCTGGGTAACATAGCAAGACCTCATCTCTACAAAACATCAAAAACAAAAAAAATTAGCCTTGCATAGGTTAAATCCAGCCCCCTATGTGTCTGTTAATAAAGTTTTATTGGAACACAGTCACATCTTGGGGGCTTTTGAGCTACAGTAGCAGAGCTGGGTATTTGTAACAGAGACCATGTGATTCACAAGGCCTAAAATATTTGCCATCTGGCTCTTTACAGAAAATATTTGCCCACCCCTGAGCCAGGCCATTTGCTTTGTGAACTGGTTAAAATTGGCCAGGAGCTCTGTCTGTGCAGTGGAATATTATTTGGCCATGAAAAGGAATATAATTCTGACATATTCTACGCGTTGATAAACCTTGAAAACATATTAGATGAAATAAGCCAGACCAAAAAGGTCTCATATTGTGTGATTCTACTTGTAGGAGGGCCCTAGATTCTTCCAAATCATAGGGACAGAAAGTAGAATGGTGGGTGCCAGGAGCCGGGGAGGTGCAGGGAAGGGAGAGATGCTGTTTAATGAGGACGGAGTTTCTGTTTGGAATGATGAAGAAGTTCCAGCAGTTGATGGGGAGGGTTGAACACCAAGGTCAATGGACTTCCCACCACCGAACTATACAATTAAAAATGCTTAAAATGGAAAATTCTATGCTGTGTGTATTTTACCACATGAGAAAATCATACATATAAAATCATAATTATGTATATAATTATAAATAACTATATAATTGTAATATTTAATTACACATAAATAATATATCCTACATTAAATTTATATATTTAAATATATTTAATTATCTCTTTAATATAGTAAATATTTTAGTATATTCATATATAAATTTAATACATAAAGATATTAATGTAATGTGTTAATTACTAATATAACATAATGTATGTATATATTAATATACTAATATATTCCAATTATAATTATATATTAAATATAATGTAATTTTTAGTTAAACATAATTATATTTAAAAAAAATTTAATATAATAAGTGGATACAATTTTATATTTAATATTACATATTTAATTTTATAATTATAAACATGGCTACCAAATAATTATATGTGCTTATAAATTATGGTATAAATATGTTTAGAAAGTTATATGTAGCTATAATTATACATTATTATCCATAGTTTTATATATAATTTTATAAATATATATTTTTAAAATTTAAATTTATTAGTATGTGTTACACATTTATTGTTTAGATTATAAGTTCAAATTTAAACATATACATTTATAAATACATAATTGTTTTATATATATTTCGTAACACCAGAAAAGTCTTTCTAGTTACTTTAGACCTTTTCCCCTAACTTCTTTCTTTATTTAACGGAAGTCAAGGAGGGCCTGAGATGTCGAGTCTGTTTGTAGTCGGTGTTGTTACTTTCCCTTGAGCCCCTTTTAATTTTGCTGTAGTTCATACGAGGAGGTGGGTATTGCTGTGCCGAGGTTGGTGACAGGCACCCTTCTCCCTGCCGATCAGTGGTGTCTAGGAGCCATTGTCACCTAGGAAACCCCTCCCAGGGCCTGGGCTGGCCATCGGAAGCTGTCCCATGCTCACAGACATACACCTTCTCCCTTCATGGGCCTGAAATTCTCAACTGTTTGTCCCCATCAGACAGTTCTAGGAACGGTGATTGTGTCCCCATAAAAAAAAAGATGACAAAGTCTTCCCTTTTTGTGAAAAACCCCACACCCTGCTGCTTTATTGCAACCCAAGATCCTATAAGAAAAGGCAATGTAGTATTTTCACCATGAGTACTGAGCTAACATCTATTTCCTGCATTACCAAACCCAGACAAGACACTGGCTCATACTTTTCTGATAAAAAGGGAAGAAATGCATTTGTATCTGTAATCAAGTGTAAAAGCTGTCATCAGCTGTCCTTTCTCCTGAGCCCCACCATGTCCCTGTTAGCTGAGTGACACGCTCACCATGTCATAAAGCCATGAGGAGAGACAGCAAGTGAGGCTGGTGACGCCACCTGCTAGGACGTAAGAGGGACTGGACTGAAACTCAGCTTGGAGATGTCATCCATTTCTCTCTGTCTCTCTTTTTTTTTTTTGAGACGGAGTCTCACTCTGTTGCGCATGCTGGAGTGCAGTGGTGCGATCTTGGTTCACTGCAACCTCTGCCACCCAGGTTCAAGTGATTCTCCTGCCTCAGCCTCCTGAATAGCTGGGATTACAGGTGCCTGCCACCGCGCCCAGCTAATTTTTGTAGTTTTTAGTAGAGACAGGGTTTCACCATCTTGGCCAGGCTGGTCTTGAACTCCTGACCTCGTGATCCACTTGCCTCGGCCTCCCAAAGTGTTGGGATTATAGGCATGAACCACCGTGCCTGGCCTCTTTTTCTCTTTTTACTGTGGTAAAATACACTTAAAATGTACCATCGTAACCATCTTTATTAACATTTTTTATATTTCAGAACAGGGTCTTCCTGTGTCAGCCAGGCTGGAGTGCAGTGGTATGATCATGGCTCACTGCAGCTTCCAACTCCTGGGCTGAAGCAATCCTCCTCCCTCAGCCTCCTGAGTACTTGAGACTAGAGGTGTGAGCCACCATGACTGGCTAATTTTTAAATATTTTTGTACAGACAGGGTCTTGCTATGTTGCCTTGGCTGGTCTGGAACTCTGAGGCTCAAGTGATCCTCCCACGTTGGCCTCCCAAAGCGTTGAGATTATAGGCATGAGCCACTGTACCCAGCCCGTTTGAACCATCTTGCCGTGCACAATTCAGTGGCATTTACTGCATTTACCATGTCGTGCAACCATCACCTCTCTCTAGTTCCAGAACATTTTCATGATCCCAAAAGAGAACCTGTACCTGTTAAGCAATTATTCCACATCCGAAGCCAGGATGACCTCATCTTAACTTGATTGCAGCTACAAAGATCCTGTTTGCCCATAAGGTCCCACTCACAAATAGCAGGGTTTAGGACTTTGGGGGGTGCACAGTTCAACCAGTGCAGGTGTGGCGGAAGGCATGCGCATTAAGAACACAGGAGTCATTGGATATCTATACTTTATGGAGAATCCTGTCCTTAGCTCTGTTTCTCCTTCGTTAACATAGCCTCCTCCCTCCCCTCCCCCCGGCCATAGTGAAACTAAGAACAGTGAGAAAACTGGGAACAGCAGGTGTCACCTTCCTTCTACCCAAAAGCCAGTTGAGCAAAAGGAGATAGGAGCAGGGAAGTGGATAATTCACTGCCCAGACCAGTGGTCTCGACAGAACACTCAGGCTGTCTCATCTCATATTCACACAGTCGACATCTCTCCATAGCAGCGTATGTCTCTTTGTACATCTAGCTAGGCACTGGGGCTTTTTGCAGGAAGGAGTGACTCTAATGGGGCAGAAGTCTTCCTGAGGCAAGTTAGAAACTGGAAACTTATACAACCTCAGGTGTGTGTCCTTACCCTAACACGGAGCCAAAAAGAGCCTCATCTTTCAAAAGGTAAGTGGAGAAGTTGCAGCTAATGCCTGTAGCATGACCTGTAGCCTCTACGTGGGCGTCATATCAGCTAAGATCTAGGCTTTTAGCTACTTTCAGGCCACTTTGGATGGGCTAGAAAGGTGGAGATACAAAACTAGCAGGCCAATAAGTCGCTCGTCTTGCAGAATGACAGAAGCGTCTTGCATTGAAGCAGCCAGGGTGTACTTGGAGTTGATTCAACTGCTGGGCAAGGCAGGGGAGAGCGTGTTTCTAAAATAGTGTGCATTGTACTTTCCATTTGTAGACTTAATTCTAATGAGTGAGAAGCACTTAACAGGACCACAAGGTGGTCCCTGTTCCATACTTAGATCTAACCTGCAGATAGAGAGTAAGTCCCTTCCACATTCTTCTGTGGGAAGAGAACTCAATTTCTCTCCTTGTCTTCTTTCCTGGTTTCCTGACTTATATCTGCTAGATCCTGCAGTAATTTTTTTTTTTTTTTTTTTTTTTTTGAGACAGTGTCTTGCTCTGTTGCCCAGGCTGGGGTACAGTGACACTATCATGCTCCCTGCAGTGTTGACCTCCTGGGCTCAAGTGATCTTCCCATCTCAGCCTCCCGACTAGCTGAGACTACAAGCGCACTTCAGCACACCTGGCTTTTTTTTTCTGTAAAGGAGTGGTCTTGCTATGTTGTCCAAGCTGGTCTGAAACTCCTAGCCTCAAGCAATCCTCCTGCCTCAGCCTCCCAAAGTACTAGGATTACAGGTGTGAACTACCATGCCTTACCTTGTGGTACTTTCATTTCATGGATGGCCGACAGAATTTGAAATTTGGATGGCAGCCAGTTTGTTGTTATCCCAAGGGCTTACAGATTAATGTGGAAAAGTCTGTTGTCTGGAAAGAGGTGGGGTATGGAGGTGTGGTGGGGAAGGGAAGGAAAGATAACAGTAACAACATTTTGGGTGGGTTCCCGCAAGTAGGAAGCTGAGGAGCTGAAGCCAAGATACGTGCCCACACCACTGCAAACAGGGTGGACTCAGGCAAGATGTGCTGGGTATAAAATAGGCTTTGTGCACATGCTTGATACATTGTGCAAAGAACTTGAGAGTGGATAAACATGTATATTACCAGACTCTGTGGAACTTGTTTTTTGTTCTCTTTACATTCAACTTACAAAATAAGAGTTTCTTCTTTCATTGATCTGACTGGTGGGAGGGAAGGGTCTTTTGCAAAGCATCTATGTATTTTTTCCCTCCCAGGGTGTTGCTTCTTTCTGCCTGTCTACAGACAAGCTCCACACACCAGGGCAGCACTTGGCAGGAAGGGTGGATGTGGCCTGCAGGTGTGCTACAGGTCTGAATTGCTGAAAGCCCGAAGCGACATTCTACCCAGCAGTAGAGCGCCAATGGAGTATGGCCCAGACAAGGCCCCCTCTCTGGGGTTACTGATAACTGAGCTCCTTTCCAGCACATGAGTCTTCCAGCTTCTGCTGCAGTCCTTGTTATCTTGCCCTGACTTTATTTAGCAGATTCTTCTGTAACCAAAATGCAGGTTCAGCCGCTCGCCGTTTGCAGAGTGCAATTAGCAAGAGCGAGGTCTAGTGTAAAGAAAGTGATTTTTTAATTCCAGAGCTTTCTTAGGGGAAGAAGTACAGGCTTCCTGCTTGAGGCCACCCCTTTGCTTTTGGAGCACAAAGCAGGCACTTTTAAAGGAAAATGCCATGCAGGAGAGGAAGTGCATTTCTGTCTTTACACTGGTTTCCAGGGGGCAAGAAATGTTTTTTTGGGGGGTGGGGGTGTAAAGAGCCAAAGAGAACATATATAAGCTTTGCAAACCATCCAGTCTCAGTTACAAGTTCAAACCCAACTCTTGCACCTTTTTTTTTTTTTGAGAGAGAGTCTCACTCTGTCACCCAGGTTGGAGTGTAGAGTGCAGTGGTGCATTCTTGGCTCACTGCAACCTCCGCCTCCTGGGCTCAAACATTTCTCCTGCCTCAGCCTCCCAAGTAGCTGGGACTATAGGCACGCATCACCATGCCTGGCTAATTTTGTATTTTTAGTAGAGATGGGGTTTCACCATGTTGGCCAGGCTGGTCTCAAACTCCTGGCCTCAAGTAATCTGCCCATCTTGGTTTCGCAAAGTGCTGGGATTATAGGTGTGAACCACCATGCCCGGCCTAAGTGAGTTCTTGAATTATTCTTTTCACTGCCACTTTTTTTTTTTTTTTTTGATAAAAGATTTTCTTTTTACTTAATTTTATTTATTTATTTAAAAAACTTTTATGTTCAGGGGTACACTTGCAGGTTTGTTACATGGGTAAACGGTATGCCACTTGGTGTACCGATTATTTTGTCACCCAGGTAATAAGCATCATACCTGACAGGTAGGTTTTCCATCCTCATCCTCCTCCTGTCCTTCACCTTCCAGCGCCTGGTGTCTGCTTTTTCCCCTCCCTGTGTCTGTGTGTACCCGGTGTTTAGCTCCCACGTACAAGTGAGGACATGTGAGTCCACTTAGGAGAATGGCCTCTCCACCTCCATCCGTGCTGCTGCAGAGGACATGATCTCGTTCTTTTTCCTTTAATTAATTAATTTTATTCTTTATGATTTATACTAAGACAGGTATAAATAACTCAAAAAAAATGAGGTTTTTTTTGCTTCTGAGTAACAGTGGTAACAGTACCAGCAACAGTAGCAAGGATGATAAAACCAATTCTTAGTTTCCAAGCCCGTTAAGAAATGTTTCTATGGAAATAAATCAGCGAAAACAATGTTACTGTGTTTACACAGTAAAATGTGTGCACAGGAGGGTAAAGGGAGCGTGGTTTTACTCAACTACATTATTGTAACAATCAGAGCTTCTAAGGTGACTGCATTAGCCAAGCACCACTGAGTTTTGTGGGGGCCTGTCTCTGTCGCCCATATAGGACTTGGACCCTCTGCGGAACACCTGAGTACCTAGCCCCCGAAGTCATTCAGAGCAAGGGCCACGGAAGGGCCGTGGACTGGTGGGCCCTCGGCATCCTGATATTCGAGATGCTCTCGGGGTAAGTAGAGTCTTTGTAGAGAATCTTCATCTTACAGGCCAGCACCCCCTTCCCCCACCCATTCGTCCACTCGGCATTTCTGTAACCTTGAAAACAGCACGTGAGTGTCGCAAACACACAGTGTGGCTGCACACACATCTGCTGCCCTGCTGAGGTTGGCAATGTGAATTAGCAATTGAGCTTGTTTGAATAAGAGGCAAAAAACCCAAACATGTGAAGGAACTACCCATGCATGCCCATTGAGATTTTTATATTGAAATATCCATATCTTCTTTAAATATACAATTAACATTCTGGGCTGCTCTGATGGTAGTGAGTTATCTCAGTTGATTTTCACAGTCAGCTACAGATTGAACTCCTTGCTCTACTCTTTTCCCCCCTTATCACTTCTGCGCTTGATTCGTCTTAAAAAGAATTTAAAAATTAAATTAAAAAATGAATCTTCTGCATAGACCCTTTCTGAAGTAACCTGCAGAGCTCAGGAGGGCGCAGGTTGGGTCAACGTAAATCAGCCAAATACAGTTGAGTGGTTTCTGGATGAACAGCTGGCAAGGAAGGCGGGAATATTTTCTTTCCTAAAACCGTATACCTGTGGTACAGGAAAGGGGTCCCGACCCAGACCCCAGCACAGGGTTCTTGGATCTCTCGCAAGAAAGAATTCGGGGAAAGTCCATAAAGTGAAAGCAAGTTTATTAAGAAAGTAAAAGAATAGAAGTATGGTTACTCCTTAGGCAGAGCAGCCCCGGGGGCTGCTGTTTGGCTATTTTGATGGTTATTTCTTGACTATATGCTAAACAAGGGGTGGATTTTTCGTGAGTTTTCCGGGAAAGTGGTGGGCAATTCCTGGAGCTGAGGGTTCCTCCCCTTTTTAGAGCATACAGGGTAACATCCTGACCTTGTCATGGCATTTGTAAACTGTCATGGCCCTGGGTGGGAGTGTCTTTTAGTACCTAATGCATTATAATTAATGTATAATTTGCCATGAGGACGATCAGAGGTCACTGTTGTCGCCATCTTGGTTTTGGTGGCATTTGTCCAGCTTTACTGCACCCTGTTTTATCAGCAGGGTCTTTGTGACCTGTATCTTGTGCTGACCTCCTGTCTTGTCGTGTGACTTAGAAAGCCTTAACCGTCTGGGAGTGCAGCCCAGTAGGTCTCAGCCTCATGTTACCCGGCCCCTGTTCAAGATGGAGTTACTCTCGTTCCAACGCCTGTGATACCTGTGTTGGGTGAGATTTGGAAGTCAGGAGAGGTGCCATCCCCCCTGCGACCACATAACAGAGAGGTCGGTCATTTGTTGGGACGTCAGCATGATTGAGTGTTCAAGTCTAGCATATGCCTGAGACAGCTCCACTATGACTTGACCAGAAACGCAAAGGAAGCATGCAACACTTGGAAACCCAGGACGTGGGCGTCATCCTCATTCCGTTGTTAGTGCTAAGATGACTCAGTAGCATGGCACTTCTCCAGGTAGGAACCTGTAGGAAGGAGTGAGCTACGGGTGCAGAGGAACTGTCGCACCGTGTGGCTCTGCACGAAAGGCTCTTCTCTCTGGGATGAAGACGAGAGGAAGCCCAGCCAGCGAGGGCCCAGAACACCAGTTGGGGGATCCTCTGCCGCGCTTTGCCACAGCCGACACTCTGCCTCCTAGGTTCTCTCTTTTCCTGTTTCCTTCTTTCTTCTGCTTGCCCCTGAGTCTCAAAGACAGACACCAGCGTATCCTCTGAGTGCCCTCCATTGTTGCAAAAGCCAGATCCTCTCTCACATCTCTCTGATTCCCCGCAAGGGGTAAAGACCAGAGTTTTACTGGGAAACCTTCCCTTTCAGTTGGAAACAGAGGAGGGAAGGAAAAGAGGCATTCTCCTGCCGGGAAGGCGTGTCTAAGCCAGATCCTGCTGGCGGGGAGCACCGAGCGCTTGTTCCTGGGGGTGTGGAGCATGTGACATTCTAACATCCACCTTAGGAAATACAGGCAGTCGCTGACTTTGTGTGGGGAGCAGACAGGGGTCATCGTCCCATGTGCTTATCTCTGCCATCTTTTATGAAGGAAGTGAATCTGTTAATTCCCACACTAGCTTAGGGATCAGAACGATGTTGAACAAGCACTACCAAAGAATTCCACCACAAAACCGGAGCCTAAGATGCCACAGGAGGAGAGTGGAACCCGTAAAAACCTATATTTCATTGTCTAGCTATCCATGTATATTGTTTATCATTCATCCATCTACCCACCTGTCTATCTATGTTTATATACTTTTCCATCCATCCACCCACCTACCCCCCAACCCCTTCATCCATCCACCCACCCACCCTGTCATCCATCCATCCACCCACCCTGTCATCCGTCGATCCACCCACCCCTTCCTCCATCCATGCACCCACTCCCCCAGCCCCCTACTCCTTCATCCATCTACCCACCCCCCCACCCCTTCATCCGTCCATCCATCCACCCATCCACCCATCCACCCACCCATCCACCCACCTACCCCTTCATCCATCCATCCCTCCCTCCATCCATCCACCCACCCACCCCTTCATCCATCCACCCACCGCTTCATCCATCCACCCACCCCTTCATCCATCCATCCGTCCATCCATCCACCCATCCACCCATCCACCCACCCATCCACCCACCTACCCCTTCATCCATCCATCCCTCCCTCCATCCATCCACCCACCCACCCCTTCATCCATCCACCCACCGCTTCATCCATCCACCCACCCCTTCATCCATCCATCCAACCACCCACCCTTCCATCCATCCATCCATCCATCCATCCACCCACCCATGCACCTATCCCTGTCTGTCTATATGGTCTACCTGTTATGTATGTATGTATGTATCTGTTTATCCATTTATCCTTATCTATCATCTAAGTTGTCATTTATATATTTATATATCCATCTCTCTCCATCTCTTTATCTCTACGATCTTTTTATCTGTCTACCTACCTGTTATCTATGTATTTACCTATCATCTATCTGTCATTCATGTACCAATCTATCCATCTACTTCCTATTTATCTGCTTATCCATCTATTTATCATCTGTCTTTCTATGTAACTGTTTACCTACCTACCTATCCATCTATCAATCATCTATCTACCTATTCATCTATCTGCTTTTCTATATATCTATCTATTTATCAATCATCTACCTACCTACCTACCTACCTATCCATCTATCTCTACCTTTCTATCTAGCTATCAATCATCTACCTACCTACCGGCCTGTTGGTCTTTTGAATTTTCCATTACTCTTTGCTGAGACATGCCTACAAATCGTATAGAACCAAACTTCTCAATATGCACCCTAGCCCATTATGTCCTAGGCAAACGCAAAAGGTTAAAAATAACTTAGGCATATTGATCAGCATCCACCCAAGGAAAAGCACCACATTTTCCTTCGGTGATAACACTGACCACACGAGGGCAGCATTGCCTGAGGATCGTTGTATCCTGTAGTCTAATGGTTTTAAATAGAGTGAGGTTCGTGTGCCCCAAATTTTATTGATTATAGGATAGAGTAGACTATTATTAGAATACAATATACTATTAGAACATAATATTGTTAGACTACAATATAGAATTATTAGACTATAATTAAAACAGAATATTAGTCTCGGTGTGCTGAATTTAAAAATACATAAAAATATATTTAAAAAGAATAGAATATTACACTCTTAGAATGACTGTATTCGAATTATATAAAGTTACCAGAATTGTTAATAGGCTATAACATTCTGTTGTATTCTAATATATTTAAATATAGGAATATTTAAATATATTAGAATACAATAGAATAGAAAATAACCTAATTATAATGTAATAAATCATTAGGCTAATTGAAAATGAATAATTAGGCCAGGCACCATGGCTCACTCCTGTAATCCCAACACTTTGGGAGTCCGAGGTGGGTCACCTGAGGTCAGGAGTTCGAGACCAGCCTGGCCAAAATGATAAAACCCTGTCTCTACTACACATCCAAAAAAAAGCCAGGCATGGTGCCTGTAATCCTAGCTACTCGGGAGTCTGAGGCACGAGAATCGCTTGAACCTAGGAGGCGGGGAGGTTGCAGTGAGCCGAGATCGCACCACTGCACTCCAGCCTGGGCAGCAGAGGTGAGACTCCATCTCAAAAAGAAAAAAAAAAAAAAAAGAGAAAATGAATAATTAAATTAAATGAATAACCGTCTCCCAATCAAAGCCTAGTCTGCTGACCTGTGCATTTCATGAGGCAGGGAGCTATTGATGCACAGTAAGCCTATTTTTGTTTTCCTTTTTTCTAATTAGAGTCTATTTCTGGGTGAATATTGTTTTTTCAATTTCTCAGCAGCCCTGTGTCTCTTCACATGAGTGGGTGGTTTGAGAGTTATCAGCTTCGCGGACCCCAACTCTCCCAGGCATTCCTGTGCTCTTCCCCAGCTCCGGCCCGCCTGAGCTCACCTGGACCACCCCAAGCCTTCTCAGTCTCCTGCATCCCCTCCTGCCTGCAGTACATTTTCCTGGAAGCAGCTGCAGGTGTCCTATCCACGTACCCATCAGCTGTGTCCCTATTCCCTGGGAGCCCGCTTGTTGCTTCCCGGACGACTGGAGCAGAATTGGAGGCTCGTTATCATATGAGGTTCTGAGATGGTTTGTCTGTGGGTTGTCCACCTCCCTTAGACAACAGCCTGGCCCCTCCTTGTCTTCCCACTGGTTTTTAAACATGCCAGGAAGCCTGACCTGTCCCCCTGCCCAAAGGCTGGCTTCCTTCCTCCTTCCTTCTTTTCTTTTTCCCTTTCCTTTCCTTCCCTTTCCTTTCCTTCCTCCCTCCCTCTCTCCTTCCTTCCTCTCTCCCTCTCTCCTTACTCCCTTCCCTTCTCTCTTCCCTTCTTCCTTCCCTTCTTCCTTTCCTTCTTCCTTTCCTTTTCCTTTTCCCTTTCCGTCTTCCTTTCCCCTTTCCCCTTTTTCCTTTTTCCTTTCCTTTCGTTTCCTTTCCTTCTTCCTTTCCTTTCTGTTCCACCTTGCTCTGTCACCCAGGCCGGAGTGCAATGGCACAATCTTGGCTCACTGTAACCTCTGCTTTCTTGTCTCGCTCTGTCACCCAGGCTGGACTGCAGTGGCGCAAATCTTGGCTCACTGCAACCTCTGCTTCCCAGGTTCAAGCAATTCTCCTTCGTCAGCCTCCTGAGTAGCTGGGATTACAGGTGTGTGCCACCACGCCCAGCTAATTTTTGTATTTTTAGTAGAGAGGGGGTGTCACCATATTGGCCAGGCTGTCCTCAAACTCCTGACCTCAAGTGATCCACCTGCCTCGGCCTCCCAAAGTGCTGGGATTACAGGCGTGAGCCACCACACCCTGCCAGGGCTGGCCCTTTCTCTTCCACTGTACATGCTGCAGGCTCACCTGTCACCTGCTCCCACAGCCCTCTGGGGCCTCCCCTGTTCTCCTGGGCCATGCCCTGTCCGACCAGCCCATCTGTTTTCTTTCTACTGATTAGCAGCTCTGAAACCATCTACATTTTGTATGTGTTGACTGCCTCTGAGAGCAGTGCTCCCAAACTGCTCTCCTCACCTCCTTGAACCCAGAAACTTCTGGTGGCTGGAGGAAGGGCTTTGCTGCACATACAAGTGGAGCCGGCCTGCAGTCAGAGTCCTCCTGCTCCCTTCGCAGCCCGTGTCTGCACCTTTCCTGTCGCAGCTCCATTTGCTGGATTCCCACTCTTAGCAGGATGAAGTGAGGCTGTGCCTTGTCTGTTATTGCTTTAAGTGATTATCTCAATCTTCCACTAAGCACAGGGAAAACCATCTATTTGGTAAAATCCGGCATGTGATTAGGAAGGAGATCATATCATGATGCAGATTTTATTTTCATGGAATGAGACACGTTTAGGTCAGATGAAAATTGTGTGGCACATTCTGGAACAAAATCACTCATGCAGTTTCCAAGGACCCAAGCTCAGCTCCGATTTCTTCCATCCTATTCTCTTTCCTCATCCATTTCTGTGTTTTTATTCTCCCAGAGAGTTTAACTCAAGAGTCAGGTAAAGGCTGGACGTGGTGGCTCATGCCTGTCATCCCAGCACTTTGGGAGGCTGAGACAGAAGAATTGCTTAAGCCCAAGAGTTCAAGACCAGCCTGGGCAACATAGTGGGACCCCATCTCTACAAAAAATAAAAATAAAACGAGCTGGGTGTGGTTGTATGTCCCTGTAGTCCCAGCTACTCGGGAGGCTGAGGTGGGAGGATTGCTTCAGCCCAGGAAGTCGAGGCTGCAGTGAGCTGAGATTGCACCAGTGCACATCAGCTTGGGTAACAGAGCAAGACACTGTCTCAGAAAAAGAAAAAACAAAAAAAAATCAGCTAAAGCATCAAGAACAAAACACAGGGACACACAAGACATACAGCAGAGTGCAGGGTAAGAGAAAGCCCCCGGGCCATCTTGTCTTAGTTATGACAGCAGTGATTCTCAAAGTGGCATCCCAGAGGACTATGGGGTTCCTGAAGTGTGTCTTAGCAGATGAGTGAGATCATTTTTCCAACGACACATCTGAATAGTGATGAATTTTCTTCATAGGTGTCAACTAAGACAATACAGCATAGCAGACAGGGTGCAGAAGATGCTAGAGAAGGTGGAATCTGTCTGCAGTGGAGCCTCTTCCACGGGGAGCATTAGGCATTGTGCAGTGGTTCTCAAACATGTTGGCCTCGGGAACCCTTCAACACACAGCTCAAAGTTATTAACAACCCACAGAACTTTCGTTTCTGTGTGTTACAGCTGTCCACGCTGACTACATTTGAAATTAAAGTAGAGACTGAAATATGAATAAACAGAATACATAAATAATATATATGAGAAGTTAAGTAATAATCAGAGGAGAACATAAATGGCATTTTTAAATGAAAAAAATGTGTAACCACACTTTCTAGAATTAAAACCATTCAGGCTGGGCATGGTGGCTCACGCCTGTAATCCTAGCACTTCAGGAGGCTGAGGTGGGAGGATCACTTGAGCCCAGGAGTTGGAGGCCAGCCTGGGCAACATAGTGAGACCCCATTTCTACAAAAAATAAAATGAAATAAATAAACCAATTAGCCGAGCATGATGGTGCACGCACGTGGTCCCAGTACTTTGGGAGGCTGAGGCGGGAGGATCACTGAGGCTGGGAGGTCAAAGCTGCAGTGAGCTGTGGTCTCATCACTGCACTCCAGCCTGGGCGACAGAGAGACCCTGTCTCTAAAAAGAGAGAAAACATTCGTGAGGAGGTTGGCCGTATTTTCTGGGTTTTGCGAATCTCTTTAGTGTCCAGCTTTCACAAGGGCTGCTGGCCTCTCCTCCCTTCGTCTGCAGCCTGTCTACTGTGCTGCGTAGCACGTTGTTTAGTTGAGGCATAGGAAGAAAATTCATCCCTATTCTCAACTGGAGTCAGAAAAATGACCTCACCCATCCCTAAATTGAGGTCGGGAAGCCACCCTGGGACTCCACTTTGAGAGCCACTGCTGTGATACCCAAGTCAACGTGCCCGGGGCTGTATTTTCACCCTCCACTCTGCCCCAACCCTCACACGCCCCAGTGCTTGCTCCTTCCGCTTTATCTGGCCCTCAAGTTCCCCTTTCTCATCTCCCACCTCAGCCACCCTGGTTTGTCTGAGGAGCACAGATTTTACATTTATTTATTAGTTATTATTATTTTTTCTTTAGAGGGACCCTCGCTCTGTCACCCAGGCTGGAGTGTAGTGGCGCGATCTCGGCTCACTGCAACCTCTGCCTCCTGGGTTCAAGCAATTCTCCTGTCTCAGCCTGCCGAGTAGCTGGGGTGACAGGTGCACGCCACCGTGCCTGGCTAATTTTTGTATTTTTAGTACAGATGGGGTTTCACCATGTTGGCCAGCCTGCTCTCAAACTCCTGACCTCGAGTGATTCATCTGCCTCAGCCTCACAAAGTGCTGGGATTACAGGCGTGAGCCACCACGCCTGGCCTAAATTTTACTTTTTAGTCTGAAGGTATCGGGACAAGGATTTTAGAGGAAGAAGTCAAGGTGGGGAGAAATTCTAGTGAAATTCTGGTGACGAGTTTCTTCTTTTCTCTGAAACCCTCTGCCTTCCTTTTCTTGAATGCATTTCCAAAGCACCTGTCTTCCAAGGCCAGCCCCGGTCTTCAGAACTGGGGCAGGTAGTGTGTCAGCTGATAGTTTAGGAGGGTGTTTTTCCAGCTGAGTAGGACGGAGAACATCAGCTCACAGCGCCCAGGGTATCTCTGCCTGCACCATCCACTTTACTGGAAGATGTAGATAGGCGGAATGGTTACATTCCAATTTTACTGGCAAATGATAGAGCTAGTGGCACAATTGGCGTGAATTTTTTTCATTTTTCTTTTTTTGTTTTTGCAGACAGTTTTGCTCTGTTGCGCAGTCAGGAGTGCAGTGGTGCAGTCACAGCTCACTGCAGCCTGGACCTCCTGGGCTCAAGCAAACCCCCCACCTCCACCTCCTGAGTAGCTGGGATGACAGGCACACGTCACTGTACCTGGCTAATTTTTAAAAAATTTTTTGTAGAGATAGGGTCTTGCTATGTTACCCAGGCTAATTTCAAATTCCTAGGCTCAAGTGATCCACCTGCCTCGGCCTCCCAAAGTGCTGGGATGACAGCCGTGAGCCACTGCATGAGCGTTTCTTTTTTTTTTTCTTTTGAGATAGGGTCTTGTTCTGTGTCCAGATTGGAATGCAGTGGTGCAGTCATAGCTTACTGAAGCCTCGACCTCCTGGGCTCAAGCGATCCTCCTGCCTCAGTCTCCTGGGACTACAGAGGCTGTAGCTGGGAACACAGGCACACACCAGCACGTCCAGATAATTTTTAAATTTTTTGTAGAGACGAGGTCTCACTGTGTTGTCCAGGCTGGTCTTGAACTCCTGGGTTCAAGCATTCCTCCCACGTTGGCCTCCCCAAATGCTGGGATGACAGGCATGAGCCACTGTGCCTAGCCTGGGCATGAATTTTTCAGGTGAAAATCTCGAGCTTGCATTCATGCTGATTAGCAGATTGTCCTTGCAAGTATAGCTGTCACCACAGATCAATTTAACTTGCTTAATAATGCCAAATGCCATATAATGAGAATTTGTTCTCCACTTGGTAAGAATTGGAAGCAGTGTGTATGTTTAGAGACAGAAATTTGAGGGTTTCAGAGGGCACTGCCCAGGCGTCCAGGGGAGTGCTCTTTCTCAGACACACACACACACTATCTCTGCTTTTTCTTTCAGGCAAGATCATCAGTTAGTGCTCACTTATTACTTATTTTTTTCCGCTTATTAATACCTTTCTCATGATCTTATGTAATGTCTACTGTCCAAGAGCACTTCGTTTAATATTCTCCATAGATGTTTTTAGGTATGTATGACACATTTCCTCCTGGAGTTTAATGCTCCATTCCTGTATTTGTGCATTTCCCCGATCAAGTCACACAGCTGAATGTATTCAGGCAGGGTCGCCACGCAAACCCAGAGAGAAACAGGAATACAACTCCCCCAACTACTGTTGCAGAGAATGCTGCGGGCAGGTGAGGGAGGACGGGCTCAGGAGGTTGTTAACGTCTGAGGCGGCAGGGTTGGCACAGATCGGATGAGTGTCCCTACTCAGAGCTCTGCTTCCCAGCCTGGCCTGGGTGGTTTTTCAGTACATTGTGGTGGCTCGTAACTCCAGGACCAGCGGCCCAAAGAGATACCCTATTGGAAAACTCACCTTCGTGCTAAAGGGCAAAACAAGCAACTGAAGTGTTATTTAAGAAGAAAGAAATTCTGTGTTAGGGCCGCGTCGCACACACCTAATCATTTACCTTTCTCTGGTAACTTTCATTTCCTCATGTAACCCACCCCCACTTCTCTGTCACCTCTCCCATTGATTTCCATTTTTGTACTTCATATTTCTCCTCTTTGTTTTTCTTTGAACTTTTCTTCACTGCAGTGTATTGGACAGTTCATGTGTGTAGTTCTACGTATGAATGTCCTGACACTGCTGTTAGAAACTACCACAGACTGGAAGGTTTAAACAAGAGAATTTTATCCTCTCTTAGTCCTGGAGACCAGAAGTTTGAGATCAAAGTGTCTCAGGACTGCGCTCCAGGGAAGGATCCTTTCTGCCTCTCCCAGTTCCTGGGAGCTCCAGGCATCCCTGGGCCTGTGGCCGCATCACTCCAGTCTCTGCCTCCACCTTCATGGGGCCTTCTCCTCTGTGTCTCTGTCTCCTCTTCAGTCTCTTAGAAGGAAGGACACCTGTCATTGGATTTAGGGCCACCCTAATCCAGGATGATCTCATCTCAAGATCCTTCAATTAACTCATCTGCAAAGACCCTATTGCCGAATAAGGTCTCATTCCAGGTCTGGGCATTAGGACGTGGACAGATCTTTCTGAGGGCCGCAGTTCAATCCACTACAGATGGATCCAGTTCCCTCTGGAGGCTCCAGAGGAGGATCCTCCCTGCCTCTCCCAGCTCCTGGGGGCTCCAGGCGTCCCTGGGCTTGTGGCCACATCACTGCTGTCTCTGCCTCTGCCCCCATGTGGCCTTCTCCTCTGTGTGTGTGCCTCCTCTTGAGTCCCTTATGAGGATACTTGTCATTGGATTTGGGCCTACCCTATTCCAGGATGATCTCATCTGAAGCTCCTTAATTCTATCTGCAAAGACCCTGTTTCCCAATAAGGTCCCGTTCACAGGTTGTTGGGGCAAGATCATGGATGTGTCTTTTTGGGGACCTCTCATTCCACCCACTCCACTGAATTTTGTGAAGGTCAGGAAGTGATTTGGAATCTACAGGAGAATTATTTTTGCTCATGGACATTTCTGATAATCAATGAGGGTGTCATTTGAAAGCTCCATTTTATAAGGTATTTCCGTTGCTAGCATGCCTGAATTAGAATATCTTAAGTCAAAAGAAGCTAAATGGAAAACACGACTTTGAGCCAATATGAGTCTCTGTCCTGGTCAATATGAGAAAATCTCAGAAGTACAACTTGTGCCATGGACATGTAAGTGTCTAGTATACACTTACTGGTTGATGAAATGGTTTGGCTTTGTGTCCCCACCCAAATCTCATGTTTAAATGTAATCCCCAGTGTTGGAGGCGGGACCTGGTGAGAGGTGGTTGGATCATGGGGGTGGTTTCTGACAGTTTAGCAACATTGCCCTAGTACTGTCTCATGATAGAGTTCTCAGGAGATCTGATGGTTGTAAAGTGTAGTACTTCCCCCTTTGCTCGCTGTCACTCATCTGCCACCATGTAAATGTGCCTTGCTTCCCCTTCGCCTTCCGCCATGATCGTAAGTTTCCTGAGGCCTCCCCAGCCATGCAGAACTGTGAGTCAACTCAATCTCTTTTCTTTTCTTTTCTTTCTTTTTTTTTTTGAGACAGAGTCTTGCTCTGTCGCCCAGGCTGGAGTGCAGTGGCGCGATCTCAGCTCACTGCAAGCTCCGCCTCCCGGGTTCACGCCATTCTCCTGCCTCGGCCTCCCGAGTGTCTGGGACTACAGGCTTCTGCCACCACGCCTGGTTAATTTTTTGTATTTTTAGTAGAGACAGGGTTTCACTGTGTTAGCCAGGATGGTCTCGATCTCCTTGACCTCATGATCCGCCCACCTTGGCCTCCCAAAGTGTTGGGATTACAGGCATGAGCCACCGCGCCTAGCCTAAATCTCTTTTCTTTATAAATTACCCAGTCTCAGGTAGTTCTTTATAGCAGACTGAAAATGGACTAATACAGTTGACTTCTAGATGTTCTTGGATTTATCTTGGTCTTTGCGGTTTTAAGTATATATATTTTTTAGTTTATTTCACATATTTTAAACATTTCTAGATATTAGTAAAGTCTGTTGGTTTCTGTAGCAGGACTGTAATCTTTTTACTACAGTCAACAAAGCATAGTATGACAATCTTGTTTTTACACATGCACCACTATTTTCAAGGCTGTATTTGCATGTATTTCTGTCTTTTTCCTGGTCTCCAGGGGTCAAGAAATGGTTTTCTTGGGGCAAAGAGCTTTGGTCAGCTTTGCAGACCACCCAGTCTCAGTTACAAGTACAGACTCTGCTCCTGCACCTTAAAAGCAGTCACATAGTGAGACCGCATCCCTATAGAAAGTCAAAAAATTAGCCAGGCGTGGTGGCACACACCTGTGGTCCCCGCTACATGGGAGCCTGAGGTGGGAGGATGGTCTCCTGGGGGAGGTCAAGGCTACAGTGAGCTATGATTGCACCACTGCACTCCAGCCTGGGTGACAGAGTCAAACCCTGTCTCAAAACAAAAGAAAAATATGATATCTCAGGCTCTTTCATTTGGCCTATACACATTTATTGAGCACCTGTTGTGTGCCACATACTGTTCCATGAATGAGGAATATAAAGAAATTCAGTGATGGGTGTGGTGGCTCCCATCTGTAGTCCCATTACTTTGGAAGGCTGAAGTGGGAGGATCACTTGAGCCCAAGAGTTTGAGACCAGCCTGGGCAACATAGTGAGACCTCGTCTCTACCAAAAATTAAAAACAAACAAACAAACAAACAAAAAACCCTGGCGTGGTGGTGCAGACCTGTAGCCCCAGCTGCTCAGGAGGCTGAAGTAGGAGCATAGCTTGACCCCTGGAGGTGAAGGCTGAGTGCACTGAGCCAGGATCACGCTGCATGCAGTACTCCAGCCTGGGGGCAACAGAGCAAGACCCTGTCTCAAAAAAAAAGTAGTTCACTGACATTCCCTTGCAGTTTATTGACGGTGCCTTATAGTGCCGTGCGAGCCGGCTCAGTACTGGGCTGCACAGAATCAGGTATTGCTTGTGCTGTGGGAAGCCTTGAGAAAGGTGTCCTGTTCTTGGCCATAGTGGCGTATTCACCACTGTAAACTTTATTTTAACAATGATTTTATATTTCATTTCATTTATGTACTCCATCTCGCGCTGTCACCCAGGCTGGAGTGCAGTGGCGCGATCTCAGTTCACTGCAACCTCTGCCTCTCAGGTTCAAGCCATTCTCCTGGCCCAGCCTCCTGAGTAGCTGAGATTACAAGCACCGGCGACCATGCCCAGCTGATTTTTGTATTTTTAGTAGAGACGGGTTTCACCATGTTGGCCAGGCTGGTCTGGAACTCCTGACCTAAAGTGACCTGCCTGCCTCAGCCTCTTAAAGTGTTGGGATTGCAGGCATCAGCCACAGCATCCGGCCTATTTTATATTTTATTGTATTTTGAGACAAGGTCTCACTCTGTCACCCAGGCTGGAGTGTGGTGGTGTGATCACAGCTCACTGCAGCCTTGACCTGTGGTCAAGCGATCTTCCCCCCTCAGCCTCCCAAGTAGCTGGGACCACACATATGCACCACCACACTCAGCTAATTTTTTTTTGTAAGACGGGGTTTTGCCATATTTCCCAGGCTTATTTTATTTTTTAAATTGACACATAATAATTGTACATATTCATGGGGTAGACAGTGATGCTTTGATACAAAGAGTGGAGTAATCAGATCAGGGTAATTAGCATATCCATTTCAATTATTTACCATTTCTTTGTGTTAGGAACATTCAATATCTTCTATGTATTTGAAACTGTACTACATGTTATTGCTAATTATACTCACCCTACAAGACTATAGAACACTGGAACATATTCCTCCTATCTGCTTGTAATTTTGTATCCTTTAGCAAACCTCTCCCTATCTCTCACTTCTTCCCTTCCCAGCGTCTAGTATCCTCTGTTCTTCTTTATCCTTTCAGGAGATCAGCTTTTTTTTAGCTTTCGTGTATGAGTAAGCACAAGTGCCATTTAATGTTCTTTTCCTGGCTTATTTCACCTAACATAATGTCCTCCAGTTTCCTCCATGTTGCTGCCAATCAGAGGATTGTATTCTTTTTCATGGCTGAATAGTATTCTACTGTGTGTAGATACCACCTTTTCTTTACCTATCTGCTCATCTGTTGATGGACACCTACGCTGATTCCCTATCTTGGCTGTTGTGAATAGTGCTGCACTAAACATGGGTGTGCCGATGTCTCTCCAGTATCATGACTTCCTTTCCTTTGAACACATACCTAGTAATGTGATGGCTGGGTCACATGGGAGTTCTATTTCTAGTTTTTTGAGGAACTTCCATACTCTTCTCTATGGTAGCTCTACTAGTTTACATTCCCACCAACATTGCGTAAGAGTTCCCTTTTGGCCAGGCACAGTGGCTCACGCTGGTAATCCTGGCACTTTGAGAGACCAAGCTGGGTGGATCGCTTGAGCCCAGGACTTCAAGACCAGCCTAGGCAACATGGTGAAACCCCCGCTCTACAAAAAAAATACAAAAATTAGCTGGCATGGTGGCAGGTACCTGTGATCCCAGCTACTTGGAAGGCTGAGGCAGGTTGATTGCTTGAGCCTGGGAGGCAGAGGTTGCAGTGAGCTGAGATTGCAGCGCTGCACTCCAGCCTGGGAGACAGAGCAAGATCCTGTCTTAAAAAAAAAAAAAAAAAAAAAAAAAAAAAAAAAAAGAGTTCCCTTTTCTCCACATCCTCACCAGCATTTGTTATTTTTGTGTGTATGTGTCTTTTTTTAAAATTTTTTTTGAGACGGAGTTTCACTCTTGTTTCCCAGGCTGGAGTGCAATGGCATGATCTCGGCTCACTGCAACCTCCACCTTCCGGGTTCAAGTGATTCTCCTGCCTCAGCCTCCCAAGTAGCTGGGATTACAGACGCGTGCCACCACGCCTGGCTAATTTTTGTATTTTTAGTAGCGATGGTGGTTTCACCATGTCGGCCAGACTGTTCTCAAACTCCTGACCTCAGGTTATCCACCCACCTCGGCCTCCCAAAGTGCTGGGATTACAGTGTCTTTTTGATAATAGCCATCTTAACTGGGTTGAGATGGTTGACACCTCATTGAGGTTTTGATTTGCATTTCCCTGATGATTAGTGACGTTGAGCATTTTTTTCATGTACCTGTTGGCCTTTTCCATGTCTTCTTTTGAGAAATGCCTGTGAAGACCACCTGTCCATTTTTTAGTTGGAGTGCTTATCTTTTCGCTTTTGAGACATTTGAGTTCTATGCTTGGTCATGGTGGTGGATTCACCCCGGTAAACATGAGAGAGCATTTCTGTCCAGTGTTTAGTGCGCAGTTAAGGAATGGGCTGGTGGCCCCTCTGAATAAGATGCCCAAAGGAGTTGCCTTCTGCTCAGCAGACGCCTCTCAAATGGTCTTTATATTCTCTCCAAGGGAGCTTCCCCTGCGTCGGGCTGTGGCACCCAGTGCCTTGCCTCTTAGATCCATCTGACTGTCACGTGCTTTCACATCGTGACAACTTCAATGTGCGGGGAAGAGCATGTGAAATAAATTATCTGCTGCCTGTGTTAAGCAGAAATAGCTATCATTACAAAGCAGGGATTTTTTTCCATGCTTACTCCACACTAAAAATACGTTTGTTTTTCTAACAGGTTTCCACCGTTTTTTGATGACAACCCGTTTGGCATTTATCAGAAAATTCTTGCAGGCGAAATAGATTTCCCCAGACATTTGGATTTCCATGTAAAGTAAGTAAACCGTTTGCCTCGTCATGAGGTGTGTTTATTTTTAAAGTGTCTAAAATCACCGTGAAAACACGCACTCAGCAGGATACCATATTGCGTTATTAAATGTGCTGCACATAAACTATTTTGGACAGTTGTCTTTTCCACAAGAAAAAAAGATTTTAAGTTTTCTACTTTAATGATAGCCTCACATTTTAATGAGTCTTGGCCGTACTTTGTTCTTTTGGTGATATGTTGTATTTAAAATGAGCCAATGAACGAGTCTGTCATTGTATTTTATAAGAGAGCAGTTTTGCAGTTTGACAAGAAGAATCCTCCTAGTTCTGTGGCGTGCAGAACTGTTGATGGATTTAGCAGAGTTTTATCCTCTCTCCTGCTTAAATTATGCTCAACCTCTAAGTCCTTTTTAACATCAGCATTTTCAGTTCTGAGCATGTTGCTTCAAGAATATTTACAGTTGCTGGACATTGGCAACTTTGGATGCACGTTTTATAAAGGTCGTGGCAGTAGGGAAAAAATATATTATTTTCTTAAATATAAGAACGCGGCTGGGCGTGGTGGCTCACGCCTGTAATCCCAGCACTTTGGGAGGTCGAGGTGGGTGGAACACGAGGTCAGGAGATCGAGACCATCCTGGGAAACACGGTGAAACCTCGTCTGTACTGAAAATACAAAAAATTAGCCGGGTGTGGTGGTGGGCGCCTGTAGTCTCAGCTACTTGGGAGGCTGAGACAGCAGAATCGCTTGAACCCAGGAGGCGGAGGTTGCAGTGAGCTGAGATCGCGCCACTACATTCCAGCCTGGGTGACAGAGCAAGATTCTGTCTCAAAAAAAAAGAATGCTTTTGGTTTTCTGGCTACCTTACCCAATCTGGTCACCTGGTAGCCATTTTTACTGTAATAAGCACTGATTTCTGTTTGTTTCACTGTATTTTTCAGATGAGTTGATGGGTGCACCAGCCCCCCGGGCACAAACTAGAGCTAAATGCATCTAGTTGAGAACTAAACTTTTCTTTTCCATGGTCTATTTTCTTATGAGCCGGTGGAAGTTCAGTTCAGAGAAGACTTATTTCAGGGCGATGGAGCAGGTTGTTTTGAATATGCCCCTTATGGGGCCACTGGCTACGTTCAGTTGAATTTCTTGGTGGTGAATGCACCCCATCCTGACCAGAGGTTCTTAGTCTGAACAGAAGATAAGGTCATGTTTTATTGGCTTGAGCGTGTGTTGTGTTTGACACACTAAGAGGCAGGCTTTAAAAGACTTTAGCAAGAAAACGAGGCTCCGCTTCACAATGAGTCGCCTGGAAGGGACACCCTGTCCAGTGAATGGTAAGACAGGGAGGTGTCAGGGAAAACAGCACCTCAGAAGCCGACTGCTCTGGAAGGAGTTAGAAAGGATTATATAGAACCTCTCTCTCAGGCCCCAAATCCCATCTGAGTTGAGTGACATTATATCAAGTGGATGGCAAAGCACTTCTATGATCGAGTTTGGCCAGGTGAGGTGCTCATGCCTGTAATCCCAGCACTTCAGGAGCCGGAGGTGGGAGGATTGCTTGGGGCCAATCCAATAGTTTGAGGCCAGCCTGGACAATGTAGCAAGACCCCATGTCTACAAAAAATTAAAAAATTAGCTGGGCATCATAGCAAGTGCCTGTAGTCCCAGCTACTAGGGAGGCTGAGATGGGAGGACTGCTTGAGCCCAGGAAGTCGAGGCTGCAGTGACCTATGATTGCACCACTGCACTCCAGACTGGATGAAAGAGTGAATACCTGTGTCAAAAAAAGAAAAAAAAATTAAAATTAAAATATATAATTTTATATATATATATATATATATATATATATATATGGAGGGGGGGGTTCCAATGTTCTGTGGAAACAACAACAAAAAAAGGAATTGCAGAAATAGAACAAACCAGAAGCGTAATCAAAGTCTGGTCTCTTGCCACCTGTCCTTTCTCTCCTAGTTTATCTTCTTTGAGAGCAGTGACCATCTTGGTACTGTCTGATCTAACATGCCTCTCTTTATGCAGCTCCCAGCCCCTTCCATTGTTCCCCACAGTGCCCCTGTTTCTTTACATACCCAGTGTGGGTCCAGCAAGAGCAGAAACAGTGATAGATAGAAGTGAACTGATAGTTGACTTGTTCCCATTATTTGTTAAATCTTATCAAATTGGCTGAGAAGCAAGACCTCAATGACTCATATCTTTCCTGTTTTTGGTAGAGATGGGTATGGGGATCTTGCTGCATTACCTAGGCTGCTTTTGAACTCCTGGGCTCAACTGATCCTCCTGCCTTGTCCTCCCCAAGTGTTGGGATTACAGGCGTGAACCACTGCACCTGGCCTTAATCATGCATTTTCTTATCCAAATCACTGTCCCTGGTTGTCCATGATGCTAGAATTTTGATTCTCAGCTTTTTAAAGTCATATGTTGCTTCCTGCAACTTTTATCATTTGACCAGGTAAACATGTCGCCTGGGCAAATGGCACATCAGGATTGACATTCCTTATAGAAATAAATATCATTTAAAACAAAACACCAAAACAAAGCTTTGGGACTTGTTGCCAATTCAGTAGAGGTATTATCTGCCGGTGTTTTTTACAACACCTGAAAGTACCTGCATCTGAGAGGAGCCAGCTGGTGCCAGGATCGTAAATAAAATGTAGAATTTTGGCTACAGTGCATCAAAAGAGTGCCGGCAGATGTGTTGCTTATCCCGGGGTCAAGGGACCCATCTACAGCTGTGGACACTTCTGTTGTTCCTTTATAGGGCTTTGCGTCTTCAGGGGCCCCTTGTCATCCATACTCTTTACTTTCTAGACTGCTTTATAAGAGTTTGCTTTGGTATTTTACTTTTTCTTTTAAAGAGATGGGTGTCTTGCTCTGTCACCCAGGCTGGAGTGCAGTGGCACAATCATAGCTCACTGCAGCCTCGACATCCTGGGCTCGAATGATGCTCCCACCTCAGCCTCCCGAGTAACTGGTGCTACAGGCATGCACCACCATGCCTGGCCAATGTTTTGATTTTTTGTAGAAATGGGGGTCTTAGTATGTTGCCCATGCTGGTCTCGAACTCTTGGTCTCAAGTGGTCTTCCCACTTCAGCCCCCTGCATAGCTGGGATTACAAGCCACTGTCCTGTATTTTAAATAAATCTTCATTTTCTTACATGCCAAACACCAAAAAAATTAAAAAAAAAATTCAAGGTCATCAAGCACTTTGTTTTCTTACAACACACACACACACACACACACACACACACACACACACACACACACACACACACACACACACACACACACACACACACACACACACACACACACACACACACACACACACACACTGAAATTTATCAGGTGATCACCAAAACATTCTGAAATAAACATAGGGCTTTTTTTCCCCCTATGATTTACACCACTGCCTGCCAGCGTACACACTTAAAGCTGATTGGACTGGGATTCTAAGAAAACAGAGGTTTATCTAAAATATAAAAGCATAAATAAACCTGTCTTAGAATTGCACTGCAGTGAGCTTTAAGTTTAAGTGTGTGTGGTAAGGGGGCAGGCAGTGGTGTACATCACATGGGGGACGAAGCCCCACATTTATTTGGGAATGTTTTGGGGGTATAGTGTTTGATAACCTTGATTTTTTTTTGGCAGAGGGGAGCATGTCAAAATAATGGAGAAACTCACTAAGTAGTGAAAAGTTTTCTAACTTTGAGGTGATTTTTATATTCCCCACCCTGCTCAAAGCTTTTCAGCCTTACAGGATGGATACAATAATCCTAGCCTTAGGTGGGCGGACAGATGGTGTCTGAGTTTTACTTTGAGGCAGAGAAGCGGTGAAGTCTGACAAGCATCCCATCCTAATTCAGAAAGCGTGGTGGCAGGAAACTGTAAAATTTCCGATCAGACAGCACTGGCGAGATTCACAATCTAGATGGTGGAGTCTGACCCTAGGACGTCACCTGGCTTGTCGGAGACTCCACAGTCCGTCACAGAACCTGGGAGTGGCCCAGTCCAAGTTCGTGCTACTTACCTTGGGGTATAGTTTATGCCGGGTGGGAGTGGCCCAGTCCAAGTTCGTGCTACTTACCTTGGGGCATAGTTTATGCCGGGTGGGAGTGGCCCAGTCCAAGTTCGTGCTACTTACCTTGGGGTATAGTTTATGCCGGGAAAGCCTAGACGCTTACACCGGGGTCATGGGTATTGGATTGTTTTGGAGGACTTCAATATATTATATTATTATATCATATTATGTATATTATTATACATAATATACTCTGTGTATTGTATGTGTACACACAGACACACATGATCATTTCTACTTCCATAAATATGCATCTTTTAGAACTCACCTAATCTGGAAGTCTTCAACATCATCTCCAACTACCCATCCTAATTGAACCAGCTTGCTGTTTTTTGTTGTTGTTGTTGTTTGTTTTTATTTTTTTTTGAGACTCAGTCTACCTCTGTCACCCAGACTGGAGTGCAGTGGCTCAGTCGCAGCTCACTGCAACCTTCGCCTCCTGGGTTCAAGCGGTTCTTCTGCCTCAGCCTCCCAAGTAGCTGGGACCACAGTTGTGTGCCAGCATGCCCAGCGAATTTTTTTTTTTTTTTTTTGTAGAGATGGGGTTTCACCATGTTGGCCAGGCTGGCCTCCAACTCCTCACATCAAGTGATCCACCCGCCTCGGCCTCCCCAAAGTGCTGGGATTACAGGTGTGAGCCAGTGTGCCCAACCTCCCCACCTGCTGTACTTCTGACATGGTCTGTTATTTAAAAGGAAGATTCCAAGTGAAGAAGCAGACTTAGGAGACTCATCCTAATGTGTGTGCTTATGGGAAAGCCAGCCTTTTAAAACAGGAATCCCATCAATAAGCAGACGCCCAGGGCAGCTTGATGTTGGTGAAAGCAGATGTCTTCTATTTTGCAGGGACAGCCTGACAGGCATGTAAGTGTCTGGATCCTCCCCACAGGCACATATAAATTTCACCCTTTTCTACTCAAAGGTGTATTTTCTTTACAAAGATGTAATCAACCCCCTTCCCTTAGCTTCAGCCTTGCATGGGGCAACCCAGCCTCGCATAGGTTATTTAAGAGCCGGTGATGGTAGGAAATAAGCACTAGAAAGTGTTTTGCCAAAGTGGAAATTGAACTGCGGTCCTCATGTCAGATAGATCTTATCTCTGTTGCCATGCTGCGTTTGCTGATGTTGATATATAACCTGTGTACTGTCTTTTTTGTCTCCTCCCCCAACATAGAGACCTCATTAAGAAACTGCTCGTGGTTGACAGAACAAGGCGATTAGGGAACATGAAGGTCAGTATTTGATCCCGCAGGTGTTCAGTGGTACCCGATGTGCGTGTCTGCCATCTAACACCCACATTGGCATGTGCAGATATAAACCAAGGCTTAGCGGTCATATTTAATCACTGCCCAAATTTGAAATCTGGTGTTTTATGTATTTTTTTAAATTTTACTTGAAACTGCCAAGAAAGATCTATCAAATCTGGGTTTCTGGGCCCACAACGTCAAACTGGGTCTACACCGTATCTCCCGTCCCCTCAAGCAAGGTTAATAGAGCAATAACAATTTATAAGTTATTACTCATTATTTTGTTTACTTATTTATTTTATTTTTTAAACAGCTTTACGGAGAGTGAATTCACACGCCATGCCATTTAGCCATCTAAAATGTGCGATTCGGTGGCTTTTAGTATACACACGATTATGTACAGCCACCCCCGTGGTTAATCTTAGAACATCTTCATCAGCTCAAAAAAAGAAACCCTGCACCCTTCAGTTATCACTGTGCTATTCTTTCATCCTCTCTTGCCCTAAGCCAGCGGTCCCCAACCTTTTTGGCACCAGGGGCCAGTTTTCTGGAAGACAATTTTTCTACAGACCACACAACCTAAATCCCTTACTTGCGCAGTTCACAACAGGGTGTGTGCTCCTATGAGAATCTAATGCCACCACTGATGTGACAGGAGGCGGAGCTCAAGTGTTAATGCCAGCCATGGGGAGCAGCTGTCAGTACAGGTGAAGCTTCGCTCACCTGCCTGCTGCTCACCTCCTGCTGTGTGGCCCATTTTGGTTCCTCATAGGCCGTGGACCACTACCAGTTTGTGGCCCAGGGGTTGGGGACCCCTACCCTAAGCAGCCACTAATCTACTGACTTTCTCTGTAGGGTTCGGTATTCTGGGCTCTGCTAAAAATGGCCCTGCTAAAAATGGAATTGTACAAAATGTAAGCTTTTGCCTCTGGCTTCTTTCTCTGAGCATGATGTCTTCAAGGTTCATCCAGCCTGTAGCCTGTGTCAGAGCTTCCTTCCTTTTCCTGAGTGCATAGTATTCGATTGTGTGGGCAGACCTTGTTTTGTTCATCCGTTCATCTATGGATGGACCTCTGGGCTGTTTCCACCTTTTGGCTTTTGGGAATGCTTCTGTCATGGACCTGGGAGTATGTGTTTTATGTGCGCAGGTGATGATTTTAAAAGTTGTGCATCAGGTACGATTTCCACAAACTTTTTGTGTGGAGGCAAGTACATAATTGACAAACAGACTCTTGCATAAGTAGTATGATACCTTATATGTGTGTTTTGGCATCCCTGAATTTGACAGAATTCATGGACTTTTTGTTGGCCATTTCTAGCTCTGGACAACCTCGGAGGGACTTCTACATGGAGGAACTTCCATATACGTCTTGACCCTATAAATTCCAGTCTGGAGAGACACAGTACACCAGGGTGTGAGGCTTGAACCACTTGGCTCTCTTGGGGCCCTCTGTGTAGTTTAGGAGTCTCCAGTGGCTGCCATAAGAACTGACCACAAACTAGGGGCTTAAACAACAGGAATTTCTGCTCTCCCCATCCTGGAGACGAGGAGTCTGAGATCAAGGTGTCTCAGTCCTCCAGAGGCTCTAGGGGAGGATCATTCTTGCCTCTCCCAGCCCCTGGAGGCTCCAGGCATCCCTGGGCTTCTGGCCGCATCACTCCAGTCTCTGTCCTTGTTCACGTGGCCTTCTCTGTGTCTGTGTCTCCTGTCTCTCAGAAGGATGCCTGTCATTGGGTTTAGGGTCATCCTAATGCAGGATTATCTCTTCTCAAGAGCCTTCCCTTAATTACATTTACAAAGACGCTATTTGCATGTAGGGTTCCATTCCCAGGTACTGGGAGTCAGGACATGGGCATATATTTTGGGGGCCACTGCCCAATGTGTGATAATTGTGTCTACTTCCTGCTAGAGGTTCTGGGGGGGATCCTTCCTGCCTCTCCCAGCTCCTGGGGGCTCCGGGCATCCCTGGGCTTGTGGCCACATCACTGCAGTCTCCACCTCCATTTTCACAAGGCCTTCTCCTCTGTGTTTGTGTCTCCTCTTCTGTCTCTTATGAGGACACCTGCCACTGGATTTAGGGCCCACCCTACTCCAGGATGATGTCATCTCGAGAACCTTAATTTAGTTACATCTGCAAAGACCCTATTTCCAAATAAAGTGATATTCAAGGCATTGGGGGATTGGATGTGCACATGTCTTTTTGAGGGACATTGTTTACCCTGTAACTGTAGTCAAACTTCTGTCCTTTACATTATTTGTAGACAGGGGCCGATACCTTCAGATCTCCAAGGAGCCTGTCCAGCCAGGTTGCACGGTGTGGACTCATCTGTGCCACGGCTCTTCATAAGATTGGATGGGTCCTGTGTTAATGCCATAGCCATTTAGAAAAGAGCTGGGTCTCTTGCCAGGACTGCAGGGAATTACAGATGACCCATATCTAGAATCTGCTGGGAATGGCGTAGTGACCATCATAGGTACCTTCCAAGGGGGAAAAACAAGTTTCCCAATCAAAGGAATTGGGGAAAAGCTCACAAACTCCCAAGCTAGGTCTTAAAGTCTAGTTAATTCTCCTGATATGGAGATAAACTGAAAGAGACTCAAGAAAACACTGACTTTATTTTATTTTTTTTAAAATGAACACATGAAAATGGTATTATTTAGCGTGTACAACATGAAGTTTTGAAATATGTACCCATTGTGGAATGGTCCATTGAGTTCATTAACATATGCATTACCTCACATAATTACCATTTATTTGTGGTGAGAACACTTAAGATCTACTCTTTGAAAAAAATTGTTTTTAAGAGATGGGGTCTTGATGTGTTGCCCAGGCTGGTCTCGAGCTCCTGAGCTCAAGGGATCCATGCACCTCGGCCTCACAAAGTGCTAGGATTACAGGCAAGAGCCACTGCACCCAGCAAGATCTACTCTTCTAGAGATTCTTGAGAATACATCATGAGTTATAGTCACCGAGCTGTGCAAGCGACCGACTGAACTTGTTCCTCCTGTGTCTCTCACTTTGTCTCTTTTGACCAATGACTTCCCATCTCAGCCCCTTCCCAGCCCCTGGTATCCACCATTCTACTCTCTGCTTCTATGAGTTCAACTTTTTTAGATTTCCCATATAAGTGAGATTAGGTGGTATTTGTCTCTCTCTACCTGGCTTATTTCTCTTTCTCTCTCTCTTTTTTTTTTTTTGTTTTTCAGACAGAGCAAGGTGGAGGTTGCAGTGAGCCAAGATGGTGCCACTGCCCTCCAGCCTGGATGACAGAGTGAAACTCTGTCCATTGCCCGCCCTCCCCCCCAAAAAAAACATAGAGTATAGTAAATAGATAAACCAGGGACATAGTCATTTATTATCATTACCAAGTATTAGATGCTGTAGATAACGTACGTGTTAGACTGTTATACGCCTGGCAGTGTAACAGGAGGGATGCATTGTCCTATGGTTACAATGGCCATGACGTCACTAGGGGATAGGAGTTTTTAAGATCATTATAATCTTACGGGAGCACCACTGTATATGTCATCCATTGTTGACTGAAGCATCATTTTGAGGCTCATGACTGTAGATACACACCCACACACACACTTTTTTTATTTTTATTTTTTCAAGACAGGGTCTTGCTCTGTCATGCAGCCTGGAGTGCAGTGGTGCGACCACAGCTCACTGCAGCCTTGACCTCCTGGACTCAAGTGATCCTCCCATCTCCGCCTCCCGAGTAGCTGGGACTACATGCACGCACCACCACGGCTGGCCAATTTTTATATTTTTTTGTAGAGACCAGGTCTTACTTTGTTGCCCAGGTTAGTCTCAAACTCCTGGGTTCAAGCAGCCCTCCTGCCTCGGCCTCCCAAAGTGCTGGAATATAAACATGAGCCACTGCTCCCACCCCCTCACACACACTTTATATAACACACACACACACACACACACACACACACACAAACACACACACTAGTTTGGATACTAATGTGAATCTCAGTATATACATATAGTTTATACTCTACATATAAAATGTGTAAAGTACATATGTATATGTGTGTACATATATAATATATGTGTATATATTAACATGTGTATGTGTATAAGTATGTGTATATATGTGTATATATTAACATGTGTATGTATATAAGTATGTGTATATATAAATATATGTGTGTATATATTAACGTGTATGTGTATAAGTATGTATGTATTAACGTGTGTATGTATCTAAGTATGTGTATATGTGTGTATATATTAATGTGTGTATGTGTATAAGTATGTGTATATATTAACATGCGTATGTATAGAAGTATGTGTATTTATCAATATATGTGTGTATATATGTATGTGTGTGTATATATTACTATGTATGCATGTGAGTATATACAGACACACACATCCTTTAGTATCCAAATTAGAATTTTATCTGATGGATAAAATTTATTTTATTTTATTCTCTTATTTTATTCACAGCACTCTTATTTATTCTTATTCACAACATTGCTGAAGGTAAAACTCAACATCTATTATTTGTTGCCTGACTTAGCTATAGATCAAAAATACCTGTTTTGCAATAAGAAAAAGAAAAAGTTGTCAAAACAACTGGATGGGAAAACAATAGAAAAAATTCACATTACTGTTTCCTTTTGAAGATATGGTCGTGGACGTATTCCTCTTTAAGGATAAGAAATTTAAAACTACAGAAATGCTAACTGATAGACGTGTTAAATTCAGACGTACTGGCTTCTGTTTCGTGGAACCTACGTTTATTTCTTCTGCTGTCCCACATTTAATTGATAACAACGTCACTACAAGTATAAAAAAAGGAAGCAGAGTGAGGTTTACGGATGAGCACTTGGGAGGGATTTCAGAGGTCCTGATGGCCGCAGTGTGAGCCAGCCGATGCCTGGTGCTACCCTTGAGCATGAAGCAGGCCGCCTTGAATGCCTGTTGTTAATTGCCAGGCCATGCAATGTCGTTCCTAAGGTCTCTTAAATTGGACATCCTTGGTTTGAGTTCCCAGTCTTGTTATTTACTTGCTGGGTCCTACTGAGCAAATTAACATCATTCAGTGAACCCTGGTTTCTATGTCTGTAAAATACTGAGTAAGTTTGCCAAGATGAAAACAGGAGACAAACTGAGAAATTACTGGGTGTCCAGTTTTATGTCAAGAGATGGAATCGTATTTACCTTTTTCGTCTTTGGTCCGGAATGCAAATGCATCGCACAGGAGCAGAATGACTGGATTTGTTTCTGCAACAAAAAAGGGCAAACAAAACACTAACAGCTTTGCTTGCAGGTTTTCCTAGCAGCTCACCCTCCAGGCACAGTTCTCCAAAATGCAGCAAACTTGTTCCGTGTGTTTCAATACTAAAATAATGTAGAGATGATTTGGGGTATTTTTCTTTCCTGCCCTGTCAAAATTCTGTATACTGACGACACGTGTTGTTTCTTTTGAAGAACGGGGCGAATGATGTGAAACGTCATCGGTGGTTCCGCTCCGTGGACTGGGAAGCTGTTCCGCAGAGAAAACTGAAGGTACAACACATATCAGTGGGTGACTCAGTATGCCCGAGCTCTCCCATTAACAGGGACTGCCTCTGAATCCTGGGACTTCTTTGTTGATGGCTGACCTGTAATTAATTTATATAATACAACTATTTGTCTAAAACCGTTCATAAGCCAAGTTCCCCACTCTATGAGTGTCTTAGTGCTAACCATCTACCTAGCTCCCACAAAGGCAGGAGCCACCACACCCAGTCATATACCACATGTTCTTTGTCCATTCATCCCTGGATGGACACTTATCCCAGATTTTGAAGCAGATTTTAGGAGACCTGGCCTGATTCCTGACTAGCTCTGTGACTGCTAAACCCCACTCCCTCCTCTGTAGTGGAAAGCGGTCAACAGGATTACAGAGATAAGCAAGTGTCTAGCACCATGATCATCGTTCAGTGATGGTGGTGTATTACATGGAGAATATTCTTTGGAACGTTTCTGGCCAAACTGCCTATTTTTAAACATCTGGCTTTTTGGCTGGGTGCTGTGACTCACGCCTATAATTCCAGTACTTTGAGAGGCCAACTCAGGCAGATCACTGGAACCCAGGAGTTTGAGACTAGCCTGGGCAATATGGTGAAATCCCGTGTCTACAAAAAATACAAAAATTAGCCGGGCGTGGTGGCATACGCTTGTGGCACCAGCTACTTGGGAGGCTGAGGCACAAGAATTGCTTGATACCAGGAGGCGGAGCTTGCAGTGAGCCAAGATTACGCCACTGCACGCCAGCCTGGGCGAGAGAGCCAGACCCTGTCTCAAAAAAAAAAAAAAAAAAAAAAAAAATCTGGCATTTTTTTCAATGTATAATACTTGTCCATTTTATAAATGAGGAGCCTGTGCTCAGAGAAGTTAAGCCGTGTGTGGAAGGTTACACCGCTGCTAAGCAGTATAACTATCACATGTACATATTTATGGAGGTACATGTTATATTTTGATGCACGCATAGAATGTGTAATGATCAACTGAGAGTAATCAGGGTATCCATCAGCTCAAACATTTATCATTTTTATGGGTTGGGAATATTGCAAATCTTCTAGCTATTCTGAAATATACAATATATTGTTAACTCTGGCCACCCAACTATGCTATCAAACACTGGAACTTATTCCTTTTATCTAACATTATGTTTATACAATATTTCTTCATCTCCCCTTCATCCCCTACCCATACACACTTCCCACCCTCTGGTAACTATCATTCTACTCTCAACCTTCATGACATCAATTTTTTTAGCTCCCACATATGAGTGGGAACATGCTGTGTTTCTCATTCTGCATCTGGCTTAGTTTATTATTTATTATTTATTTTTTGAGACAGCGTCTTGCTCTGTTGCCCAGGCTGGAGTGCAGTGGCACGATCTTGCTCACTGCAGCCTCCATCTCCTGGCTACAAGCAATTCTCATGCCTCAGCCTCCTGAGTAGCTGGGATTACAGACACCCAGCTAATTTTGGTATTTTTACTAGAGACGGGGTTTCACCATGTTGGCCAGGCTGGTCTCAATCTCCTAACCTCAAGTGATCCACCAGCCTTGGTCTCCCAAAGTGCTGGGATTACAGGCATGAGCCGCTGCACCCGGCCTGGCTTAGTTTACTGAACATGATGTTCTGCCATTCCATTCCTGGTGCTGTAAATGACAGGATTTCATTCCATTTTATTGCGAATAGTTTTTCATTGTGTGTATGGACCACACTTTCTTTATCCATTCATCCGTTGGTGGACACTTAGGTTGATTCCATATCTTGGCTTTCGTGAACACTCTGAACTGCATATGTTACTGATGGGAGTGCTCAGTGGTAGTGTTTTCACCTTTGCACTTCAGAGTCAAAAGAATGGAGAATGCTTAGAAGTGCTTATTCCCTGTCCTCAGCTCAGACCAGAGTTTCTGCAGCTAGAGCCTGGGATGATACGCTTCTTCTTTTTTTTTTTTTTTGAGATGGAGTCTCACTTTGTCACTCAGGCTCAGGGTGTAGTGCAGTGGAGTGGTCTCAACTCACTGCAACCTCCACCTCTTGGATTCAAGTGATTCTTCTGCCTCAGCCTCCCAAGGAGCTGGGATTACAGGTGTGTGCCACCACATCCAGCTAATTTTTTTTTGTATTTTTAGAAGAGATGGGGTTTCACTATGTTGGCCAGGCTGGTTTCGAACTCATGACCTCAAATGATCCACTCTCCTCGGCCTCCCAAAGTGCTGGGATTACAGGCGTCAGCCACTGGGCCTGGGCTGGTGCATCATTTTGTTCAAAGTTTTACCTTTTCGAATACTTTATTGTATTAAATTGCATTAAAAAAACAATTTGAATACGTTTTATCTATCCACATTGGTCAAAAATCAAGTCAATATTAAAACACATATATTGCCAAGTCTCCCTCTTACCCCCTCCAAGCCACCTGTAGGTAATTATCCTTTAATTAAGTTTTTCTGTGTATCCTTCTAGAGTTTCTTTGTGCTAATAAAAACCCACATGGATACATGCATTCTTACTTTTGCCACTCATTTATACAAATCTAGAGTAGCGTAGTATGTACATTATTATAGTCTTGCTTTTTGCACTTGACTGTATAATCTGGAGACCTGTCTACATACCTGGCTAGCTTCCTCATTTTTTTTTTTTTTTTTGAGACGAAGTCTTGCTCCGTTGCCCAGGCTGGAGTTCAGTGGTGCCATCTCGGCTCACTGCAACCTCCGCCTCCCAGGTTCAAGCGATTCTCCTGCCTCAGCCTCCCAAGTAGCTGGGATTACAGGCACCCACCACTATGCCCGGCTAATTTTTGTATTTTCGGTAGAGACAGGGTTTCTCCATGGGCCAGGCTGGTCTCGAACTCCTGACCTCAGGTGATCCGCCCACCTTGGCCTCCCAAAGTGCTGGGATTACAGGCATGAGCCACTGCGCCTAGCCAGCTTCCTCATTTAAAAAAAAAACTGCATTGTATTCCATCACATGACTGTACCATAGCTTACTTAATACTATATATGTATATATTTTGAGACAGGATCTCACTCTGTCATTCAGGCTGGAATGCAGTGGTGTAATCATGGCTCACTTGGAGTATCGACCTCCTGGCCTCAAGCAGTCCTCCCACCTCAGCCTACTGAGTAGCTGAGACTGCAGGCACACAGCACCACACCCGGCTAATTGTATTTTTTGTAGAGACAGGGGACTCCCTGTGTCCCCCAGGCTGGTCTCAAACTTCTGAGGCTCAAGCGACCCTCCCGCCTCACCTTCTTAAAGTGTTGGGATTACAGGTGTGAGTCCCCACACTCAGCCTCATTCACAATATTTTAATTCAAAGATTGCCGCGTTCATAAACGAAGGGAAGACAGCTTTAGTGTTTTGCAAATCAGTTTCATTTTTAGGTACGGTGACAGAAATAAAGGGGTGTGTGCAGCATCCAAGCGTCCCGTTCCTTTGTAACCATGCCTTTGTGCTTTGGCCATGTCTCACAGCCTCCCATCGTGCCCAAGATAGCTGGCGACGGCGACACTTCCAACTTCGAAACTTACCCTGAGAATGACTGGGACACAGCCGCGCCTGTGCCGCAGAAGGATTTAGAAATCTTCAAGAATTTCTGAGGACAGGAGCTCACATCTGGAAGGTATATCTTTATATTTAGTAATTACCAAAAAATGAGACTGACTCGAGCCCACATCCAGTTGAGGCTGCGTTTACTGAGTGGGGCTTAACCTCGTGCACACAGAAGTCAGCAGTGAAGCAGAGCAGAGGGGAATGATTCCAAGGGGCAGCGAAATAAACACAGCCATGCCTGTGACTCCAGGTCAGCATGTGACCATCAGAGGCATCAGCATTACAGTCCAGAATCCATCTTCTGCGTCAGAACCTGCACATCTAAATAAGACCGCTAGGTGGTTTGTGTGTGCCTGAACATTTGAGAAGCCCAGCTCCTCTGGTCCCTGTTCCAGAAACCCTGAGTGACAGGCGAGCTTCCTTACAATAATTAACAAGTATTTTCAAAAGTCTCTTTAGGTCTCCTTTGGTTAAAAAATAAGAAGAAGAAATATGCCCTCATAGGAAATTTGCTAAGCTTAATTGAAGATGACTGGAAAAGGATTTTGAGAGTATTACTTCTTTGAGTCTTTGAAGGTCTATTATTATTTTTTAAATAATAATAATATTTTTTAGAATCCCTCATGAAATTTGCTAAGCTTTAATTTAAGATGACTGAAAAAGGGTTTTGACTCTGTTATTTCCTTGAGCCTTTGAAAGTCTATTATTAGTTTTTAAGTATGGATTAAAAAGAGCTTTCAGTTACTCCTCAATTCTAAATTGCTCGGTTATATGGCTTCAATTAGATCTTTCTTCCTGTAACACACGAGCAAGAAAAATACCAGTGAAGCAAAATATTGTCAGTGATGTGTCTATTCATTGACATAGCTTGTTTTTCCCATTTTGATTTCCATTCCCGTAATTTTCCTGTAGTCTTCCCAGTTATGTGAAGTGGAAAGCCAATTGGCTAACCAACACCATTCGAAACAGACACCAAATGTCACAGTTGCTGATTGGGGAGAGGAACCAACCTGCTGAAAGACATGGTGAATGAGGGCCCTCCATCCTGGGCGGGTGTTTACATGGATGTACCAAGAGGAAAACTGGATACAAATTAAAATAATAGACAACAAAATGATAGAGGAATAGGTGGCTATGACCTTGAGAAAATAACCTGTCTCCGTCGCATGGCTTCACCTCTCAGTATGTGATGAACGCTTTTACAGTGGTGACTGGTTTGTATTAACATGAGAGCGTGTAACTTTATCAACTTCATAAATGCTCATGAAATCCAGTTGTGGGTTTTAAAAATCATAAGATGTTCCTGAATGTGTTTACTTCTTTTTGTTTCTCTGGTCTACTTTGGGGCTTAGATTTTAGCTGACTTGCCCATAACTTCTTACAAATTGTGTCTCTCCAGGAAATCTTTAAAATGATGTAAAGACTTGGTTTGCTTTAGTATGAAGGACCCCTAGTTGATAAGCCACAAAAATAGAACCTTTCTCTAATAGAGACCCCTCAATTGTAAAATTTACTTAAAGAACAAAAAAACTTCCATTTGATGGATTTATGTTGCATAATCAGTGAACAGTGTCATTACATCCTGTCCCCAGCTGCCCCTACTTTCCCTGAAAAAGATTGCACACATAGGAATAACCTTTCTCAATCTGGTATGCATTGTTGAGAAAGTATGTGTAAGTATTATTTTTGCTAAGTGGAATCATTTTTAATATAGTTTGGCTAGTGGTCAGGGCTCTGTTTAATGAATTTTTTTTTTTCTTTTTGAGACAGAGTCTCGCTCTGTTGCCCAGGCTGGATTGCAGTGGTGCGATCTCAGCTCACTGCAACCTCCGCCTCCTGGGTTCAAGTGATTCTCCTGCCTCAGCCTCCCGAGTAGCTGGGATTACAGGTGCCTGCCACCACACCAGGCTAATTTTTTTGTATTTTTAGTAGAGATGGGTTTCGCCATGTTGGCCAGGCTGGTCTTGAACTCCTGAGCTCAGGCAGTCTGCCCACCTCGGCCTCCCAAAGTGCTGGGATTACAGGCATGAGCCACTGTGCCTGGCCCAGATGCAATATTTTAATCCATCTCAGTAATTTTATCAAGTAATTTGCACACTGAACACATCCCTGGCATTTTCAGCAACGAGCGGTTAGTTTCAGGAATTTTATGCAGGAAGATATTTCTTCATGAAGCCAAATCTTCCCCTGTAAATAAGACACCAGTTCAGATGAATCACTGCACTTGAGGGCAGCTTAGAAACTATGCTTTAGCCGTTCATCTTTGTTTGAATCACCCCGTATGCCTTTCTGAGTGTGGAGGAGAATTTAAGAGAACTGACTCACTATGTCTTTTGTTTTACTTTGTAATAAAATATTTTCTGTCTTGCTGTAAGGTTCTCTGAGGAAGCATGTTGAATTGGGGATCCCATTTTTCTTGTGCAGTTCATCATCTATTGGTGGATAAATTTATCTATTTATGGATAAGCGTGTGATAGAACATTCTTCAGGCTGGGTGTGGTGGCTCCTACCTGTAATCCCGGCACTTTGGGAGGCCGAGGTGGGAGGCTCACTTGAGGTCAGGAGTTTGAGATCAAGCCTGGGCAACATGGTGAGACCCCATGTCTACAAAAAATAAAAAAGTTAGCCAGGCGTGGTGATACATACCTGTTGTCCCAGCTATTCTAGACGCTGAGGTGGGAGGCTCGCTTGGGCCTGGAAAGTTGAGGCTGCAGTGAGCTGTGATTGTGCCTGTACTCCGGCCTGGATGGCAGAGTTAGACCTCATCTCAAAAATGAAAACAGGGCTGGGCGAGGTGGCTCACGCCTGTAATCCCAGCACTTTGGGAGGCCGAGGCGCATGGATCATCTGAGGTCAGGAGTTCGAGACCAGCCTGGCAAACATGGTGAAATCCAGTCTCTACCAAAAATACAAAAATTAGCCAGGCGTGGTGGTGGGCACCTGTAACCCCAGCTACTCAGGAGGCTGAGGTAGGAGAATCACTTGAACATGGAGGCGGAGGTTGCAGTGAGCTGAGATCACACCACTGTACTCCAGCCTGGGCAATAAGAGCAAGACTCCGTCTCAAACAAACAAACCAAAAAAACCCCTTACCTTTAAAACATTCTTCATTTCCTTTTTATTGGCCTCTGCTTTTAGAATTCAGGCTTATGGATCCTTGCAAAAAGAATTACAAAGAGAAGTTTTCTTTGTTATCACTTAGGGGAAGGAAACCTTTGTATTATCATTGAGATGATGATGATTACAAAATTCATCCAGTTACTGAGAAACTCACAGAATCTTTTGTCCTGTTTCATGCTAGAAACAGGAAGATTGGAATCTGACTGGAACAAAGAACTGCACCTAAGCAGACCAGAAGCAAAATGTCTTCTTCACGGCATAAGGACATCTCCACTTTTCTCTGTACCTGTGTGTATAGAAATAGATCAGAGCACAGTTGAAATTCATGGAACTGGCATTATTTAAGCAACTGGAATTCCACACTGTAGGAAGGTTTTGAAAATTGGTTGTAGATTTTATCTTATCCTTTAGTGTTGTGTTCCTACTGTGATGTCTTGATTTTTGTCATAGACTTAAGTTTGTAAGTTTGAACTGGACTTGTTCGATTATAACCACAAATTGTGTGTGTGTGTGTGTGTGTGTATGCCTGTGTGTATATATAGAAGTCATTATGGCAGATGCACAGAAATTGTGCAGTGATGTAAATGTTCATACTTTACAGAGCCTATAATTTTTATTTTTCAATTTGTTTTTTCAAAAATCTCTTCTCGGGGACAACATCTGAAGGGTATGTTGCATGCATTAAAAAAAAATCATCTCACATGCATTTTATAGTTTGGGGGAAGAAAATATCATGGGGAGGTCTACCTTCAGTATCTTTAGTGCTTCCTACCTGGTAACTTGAGACTTTAAAATAAGAAACAAAGAGAAGAAGATATGGGAGCGAATTTATTCCAAGAATCTACAGTGACATTGAAGTTGTTGGAGGAATGTACTGTATTTAAAAAAACCTTCTGTGACACATTCAAAAATTTCATCTGAGCTGGGTGCAGTGGCTTGTTCCTATAGTCTCAGCACTTCGGGAGGCTGAGGTGGGTGGATTGCTTGAGCCCAGGAGTTGGAGACCAGTCTGGGAAACGTGGTGAGACCTCATCTCTACAAAATACAAAAAAATTAGCTGGGCATGGTGGCACATGAATGTAGTCTCAGCTACTCAGGAGGCTGAGATGAGAGGATCACTTGAGCCTGGGGAGGTCCAGGCTACAGTGATCCGAGATCACACCACTGCATTCCAGCCTGGGTGACAGAGTGAGACCCTGTCCAAAAAAAAAAAAAAAAAAAGAAGGCAATGGCTTTGCGCTTTTGAAGATGGATTGAAGAGAACGTCCACCTTAAGGCTTTAAAAGACAGTGAAGCTGGGTGCGGTGGCGCACTCCTGTAACCCCGGGACTTTGGGAAGCTGAGGCAGGAAGATTGTTTGAGCCTAGGAGTTCGAGACCGGCCTGGGCAACATAGCCAGTCCTCATCTCTATAAAAAGAAAAAAAAATGTTTAAACACAGTGAAATTGCAGCAACAGAAAATAGCCACCCTTTTTCATCAGTGACCTTTCCTTCACATAGAGGTCAACTCAGTAGGTGAGAATAATTAGTAGGTTCAGCAGAATAAACTCTTTACAATTAATAACTCAGTGGAAAATGATGTTCAGATGGTGAAATGTGGAAATGTTTTAGACAACTGTATTTTCAGCCTGTGCTTCTCACTCACCATCCTGTTGGGATTAACAGTTGAGGGCCATCGCTGTCTAAACATTTAGCATGCAGTTTCCCATCAGTTTTACCATGAATGTGAAAAGGTGAAACTGGTGCTGACTTCGGCAGCAGGTATACTAAAATTGGAATGACACAGAGGAGATTAGCATGGCCCCCTGCATAAGGAAGATCCGCAGATTCATGCAGCATTCCATATTTTTTTAAAAAAAGGTTAAACTGTGCACCGAGATGTGGAACTAGAAGGAAAAGCATTAAATCTCGTGTTTGCTGACTATAAAAGTAAATGATAGTGATATTATTGAACATTCTACTTTAAAAACTATGACTAAAACCATAAATGAAACACTTGAGCACACTTTAAAAAGTACATAGACCCATGAGTCCATATGCCTATTTTTATGTTGTCTGTTTTATTATCCAGGATTTCATTTTGAGATGAGAATTAGCATCAGGAAAGCCTGAAATGCCTTAATTGTGAACTGATATGCAGGAAAATGAGATATGCAAGCACACTGATGACCTTGTTCTTTACGGACATTGTAATCAGCCTCCAGCCACACAGAACAAATGAGAAATTAGAAGCGATTCCAAGAACGTGTGATGGTGTGAAACCCACTTTCGACCGTCACACACATTTCAGCATTTGAAGTGACACAGGCTACCTGGTAACTGCCCATGGCGGGGTCATAGTTTAAATGGCCCAATGTCATGTAGAGGTTAATTTAATCAAAATGAGCTATAAACATGGAGCAATCACTGTATAATTTTAAAATAGTTTACCTGACCAGGCATGGTAGCTCACGCCTGTAATCCCAGCACTTTGGGAGGCCGAGGCGGGTGTATCACCTGAGGTCAGGAGTTCGAGACCAGCCTGGCCAACATGGCAAAACCCCCATCTCTAGTAAAATACAAAAATTAGGTGTGGTGGCGGGCACCTGTAATCCTGGCTACTCGGGAGGCTGAGGCAGGAGAATCGCTTGAACCTGGGAGGCAGAAGCTGCAGTGAGCCGAGATTGTGCCACTGCACTCCAGCCTGGGCAACAGAGCGAGACTCCATCTCAAAAAATAAAAAAAATAAAAATAGCTGACCTGGGTGGGCATTCCAAAATTTTCACATAGATGATCATGTGAAACAATCACTGTGCATAATGTGGAGGAAAATTCATTACAATCATCACAAAATTTGTATCAGAAAAACATTAGAAATTTACTTTGCTTCATGTAATTTTATGAGTTGGCAGTATTTTCTTAAATTGGAATACTATAAGAGAATAGGACATGGATATGTTACAACAAGAAGTATATTGGGGCAAGTCTTGTTTTTCTGAAGGGAAATGCCACCAGCCTGCTTTCATAGGCATTGATAAAGGCAGGAAGGAAATAAAGTCACAACCGAATAGTACACACTGTATCTACTGAATTCTTCTAATTCCTTCGCAACAGAACTCTAAATCCTGCTTAGCCTAAACATATCTATAGCCAGCGATGGGCAAATTATATTTGCTGTCAGCACGATAGAAGAAGAAGCAGAAACCCCCCAGCAGTGGGGTAAGATTGCGCGCTTCATCCCCTCAAAATGCTGTTCAGCCCCACTCCCGCTCCATGCCCTCAAACAACTGCACAATCACTTGTTAGTGAATTTCTCATTCAGCGTTTTGTTTCTTTCTGTCTATACTTAAAGACCAAATCATTTGTTTGCTTTGAAAAAGCAAAAACAAGAACAAAAACACCAAATCATTTGAAATCACTATCCATTAAAAAAAAATCACCAGTGGAACTAAACAGCTGAGTGGTTTGGGATGTGTTCGCCATTTCTGTGTTTGACCTACATGGCCTCTAGTTCTTTGGACCATTGTGACTGTGAAACTATGGCTTCATACTGTTAAAGACCCCAAGGCTCAACTCTGTAGCCAGGGTGCACCTCAGGCTGCACAAATACCACACCAGAATGTCACAGTCATTCATTGCTCCAGCTACTGAGTGAACAGGGTGCAAGACAGCACTGGCTTGGGTTTTATTTTTGCAGCCAGTTAACTTTGCATCAGGTCTACACAGTCCTTGCAGCCTTTGATTTCTCCAGTTGTAGAGATTTGAAATGGGGTGCCCGGGTTCCTCTCATTTTTCCTTCAATCTACCTAGCATGCATTTTACACACATTGGAGGAGTCGTATGAACTGTTTTTCTGTTGCTGATGGAGGCAAGAAGGTCTTCTAATTCGTCTAACTTAAACGGATGGGATTCACTTAACAAAAGCAAGAAGAAAAGCACACGAACAGGTGTCTTAATGCATTTGGATAGTTTCTTTGCGGGGGGGGGTGTGTGTGTGTGTGTGTGTGTGTGTGTGTGTGTCTTGGTGAAGGTGAGGGGCTGTATTTTCACCAAGCCTTTTCATAATCAAGTTTGCTTTGCAAACCTTATGGCCTTGCACCCTGCAGAACAGTCCTTCCTAATAGCAGGGATGCTCTGTCATGGTTTTCTGTAAATTATCGTGTGTTGGGAAGTTCTGTTCAGGCTTAGTTTGATCTTCCGTGGTGGAGACGTCTGTTCTGTATGTAAAAGGCATTACAATTGTGTTTTAGCAGATGAGATTTGAAGCCTTTCCACAGTCCTTGTGCTCTGAGATGGCTGTTGAGCTCTGCTCAGCTGTCGTAGCTGAATTCTTTTTTTGCACTGAATACTGGGCAGCCTCACCATGTTGCCAACGTGCTTCTGGGGCCCCTTGACTGCCGCCGGATACCGCGCACACAGGCAGAGTGCCTTTGCAGGTTTGTGCACCCCTTGGCGAGCCAGAACTGGGAACCCCGTGGGGTGACCCCGCCTTCTCATGGGGGGTCGGGGAGGGGAGTGCCTATTTTTAATCCTGTCTGTTTGTTGCACAATGGAAATCACTGTGATTTGTACATATGCCCTAGGAAAATTTTACTGCTGTCTAATTTATGTAATAATACTGTTGATTCCAGGTTTGTTTAATAAAACTTTGTATCTTTTCAGAAGTCTGAGTTTCATCTGCTTCTGTCTCCAAACAAGCTGTAGCTTTGCTCCTTTGGTCTAATCCAGGGATGGGCAATTATCTGTAGGGGCCATATGGCAGATATTTTCTGCATTGCGGGACACACAGTCTCTGTTGCACAGAGTGCAAACAAGCTGCTGTAATTAGGCACGGAGGTGCACGCTTGTAATTCCAGTGCTTTGGGAGACCAAGGCGGGAGGATTGCTTGAGCCCAGGCGTTTGAGACCAGCCTGTAACGTAGCAAGACCCTATCTCTACAAAAATTAGAAAATCTGTCAGTAGTGGTAGCACGAGCCTGGGATTGCTTAGGAGGCTGAGGTGGGAGGGTCACTTGAGCCCAGGAGTTTGAGCCTGCTTTGAGCTCTAATTGTACCAATGCCCTCCAGCCTGGGTGACAGAACAAGAACCTGACTGTTAAAAAAAACAAAAATCAAAAAGCCCCATAGACAGTATGTAAACAAGTGGGCATGGCTGTGCTCCAATAAAGTTTTATTGACAGAAATAATCAGAAGGCCGGATTTAGCCCGAGGGCCAGCATTTGCTGATTCCTGTTGTAGTGTGATGTTGACTTTGCAGATTGGCTTCACAGGTTGTTAAAGATGTGCTGCCCTTATCATCACGAATGAGTAAAATATTTTATTGCTTGCTCTTATTACTCGCAAATTTGACACCCAGGTTTCTGAGTGACATTTGCAGCTTGCTAAAAACATCTTGACTTCGTACATTGTAAAATCAATTGATTTGTAATTTTTGACACTCACATAGCACTTGCTATTAGCAGAGGCTGAAATATTACACCCAGCTAAGGGTCAAACACAAGCCCGTTTACTTATGACCAAGCTGTCCCTGTTCCCATCTTGGAATTCCCTGGGGAAGGGAGTCTTCCCATGGGCTGGTATGGCTGTTCAGGGTCTGGTTCAGGGACCACTCGGGAGTTTCTGTAGCATGGGTTCTTGGTGAGTGACAGTCTGATTTGGGAAAGGATACGGAGTGTTTGTGTGTTTGTTGGAAGGCTAGGGGAGGGATCTTGAAGCCCCTTCGGCAGAACAAACATGCTTTGTACTTTGGGGTAAGATTGCTAGAGATTGTCCAGGGTTGTGTCAATTATGTGTCATAGATATGTATTAATATTTAGCCACACCCTGTTGGAGCTCTCTGACTTTCCTAGAAGTCAGGCTCATCTTGTATACTTATTGAAAGGATCAGATAACCTTCTTCCGAGGGTGTGAAGGAAAATCATAGTTAGGTGGACCCCCCTCATCTTAACAAGAGGCTGTCTCGGGTATCGCTTCGCAGAGATGGACAGGAATCGCTGGAGTTTTTTGTTTTGTTTTGTTTTGTTTTGCGACTGAGTCTCCCTCTGTTGCCCAGGCTGGAGTACCCTGGTGCAATCGCAGCTCACTGCAGCCTCGAAGTCCTTCTCTCAAGCGATCCTCCCACCTCAGCCGCCTGAGTAGCTGGGACTACAGGTGTGCGCCACCACACCCAATTAATTTATTTTTTATTTTTATTTTGTAGAGATGAGGTCTCCGTATGTTGCCCAGGCTGATCTCAAACTCCTGGCCTCAAGCAATCCTCTCACCTTGGCCCTGCAAAGCACTGGGACTGCAGGTGTGAGGAATTGCAGTTTGGGGAGCACCCGTTTTATGCGGGCAGTGAGATGCACACTGTTACATGTGTGTGCAACAAAGTTATCCTTCAATCCTTAAAATACTGCAACGCATGGGACACCTGCCCACTCTAACCACTGCTAAAAGACAAAGCTGTTGACACGAGAACTCAGCAGAAAACAAAATCACAGAGCTAAGGTTTCCATTCTGTCTGCTCCTGCTCACACCAAGGTGCTAAACAACACTTCAATAATAAATATGTGTTACATAAGCATAACAGAATAAATATATGACTATAATATGTAAAGATATTAATGTATATTTATTACATATTATAAAATTAATGTAATAACAATGTAATTTATGTTAATAGATATTTTTAATGTATTTATGCAATACATGTATATTTAATATATACAATATATGAATATGTTACATTAACATACAATATATTTATACACAATATATATTAAAGTACTATATATTAAAGTGCTGTATATGAATATATGCATGTACTATATTCATATACAGCATTTTAATATATCTATATATTATACATAAGTATACTATAATATATAGTATAGATGTACAATATATATAATGTATATATCATGTAATTTATATAATATATATGTTTAGTATAATGTATAGAATTTACATGTTTATTATATATAATATACTTAGACATTTATTAAAGAACAGCATTCTGTATTTTCTGACAAAAATATTGCATGCCAGTTAAAACCATCAAATGCTGAAGACCTACCATGAGTATATTGATGAGGGAACTGGAGATTTGATGTTTTGTTATAAGGCAGAAAACCATGATGTCCTAAAACTAGTCCGTCAACCCTTCTGTGGATCCAATTTTTTAAAAAAAATTTAATTTACATTTTTATTGACAAATAATACTTGTACGTATTTTTGGGGTACATACCAATGTTTGAGTAAATATAACGCACAGTGATTAGATCATGCTAATTAGCAAATCCGTCAGGCATCTCAATCAGGCATCATTTCTTTGTGTTGGGAACATTCAATATCCTAGATTTGGAACTGTGTAGTATTGTTAACTGTAGTCATCCTACAGGGCTATAGAACACCAGAAGGTATTCCTCCTGTCTAGCTGTAATTTTGTATCCTTTAAGAAACCTCGGCCGGGCACGGTGGCTCATGCCTGTAATCCCAGCACTTTGGGAGGCTGAGGCGGATGGATCATGAGATCAAGAATTCGAGATCAGCTTGACCAACATGGTGAAACCCTGTCTCTACTAAAAATACGAAAATTAGCTAGGAATGGTGGCATGCGCCTGTAATCCCAGCTACTCAGGAGGCTGAGGCAGGAGGATTGCTTGAACCCGGGAGGCAGAGCTTGCAGTGAGCCGAGATCGCGCCATTGCACTCCAACCTGGGCGACAGAACGAGACTCCGTCTCAAAAAAAAAAAAAGCTCTATCCCCTCCTCCCCCCACCCTTCCCAGCCTCTAGTATCCCCTGTTCTACTTTTTATTTCTGTAAGAGCTACTTTTAGTTCCCACGTGAGAGAGAACCTGTGACATTTGCCTTTCCAGTTCTGCTTATTTCACGTAACATAATGTCCTCCAGTTTCATCCTTGTTGATGAGAATGACAGGATTTCATTCTTTATTAATGGCTGAATAGTATTCCATGGCGTATATATGCTACCATATTTTCTTTATCCATTCATCTGTTGCAAATTTATTTTATTATATTATTTTTGTTGAGACAGGGTCTCATTCTGTTGTCAAGGCTGGAGTGCAATGGCACGATCACAGCTCACTGCAGCCTCGACCTCCCAGGCTCAAGCCATCCTCCCACCTCAGCCTCCAAAGTAGCTGGGACTACAGATGCACCCCTGCCATGCCCAACTAATTTTTACATTTTTTTGTAGAGGCAGGATCTTGCTATGTTGCCCAGGTTGGTCTCAAACTCCTGGGCTTGAGTAATCCTTCTGCCTCAGCCTCCCAAACTGTTGGGATTACAGGCTCTCACGAGCCACCATGTCTGGACTTGCAAATTTATTTTACTAGGCAAGCTGCCTTTGAGAAGTCCATGAAAGAGACCATTTTCTACACATGTAAAGCTGCAATTCAATTGTTAAAATTCTGATAAAAACCAAAACATGAGATCTACCCTGTTAAATTTTTACGTGTTTAATCCACATTGTTCCCCATGAGCTCTGTCTTGTCCAACAGATCTCCAGAAATTTTTATTTTACATGACTGAAACTTCACACCCATTAAACAGCAAGTCCCTATTGTCCCCTCTTCTCAGTCCCTGGGAACCACCGTCAACCACCCCCTACTCCAAAAATCAGAGAAGACACAGGTCTGCACACCTGGGTCTTAACTTTCATCTGAAACATTTTTAGTTCTGAAGGACATCACGGAGAATAGATTCATGCTTTCATATCTAGTTATAAATGTCTGGCTTTGAGCCGGCTGCATACTCAGCTTTTAAAATCCCCTTGGGGGCAACGTCTCGGAAACGCACTGGCTGAAAAACAATTCATAACGAATCAGGAATTGTGCGGAGGCCGTTTTAAAATGAGTGCCTTGGAAAAATGAAGAAAAAAATCTACAAAAGGCAAAGTTTAAAAAATGATGTCATTCCAGTAAGTGGGGAATGAAGAAAGGTAATTTGGTCTACAGAGTTCAGAGTTCTTGTTCTTTTACACTGGGCTTGTTTTTAATTGAACTGATGAATAATGACCAGAATGCCTGAACATCTAGAGCTGGAAAAAGCTGGCCCTGGAGAAGGTACATCATTCGTTATTTGTGAAAGTCAGCTACAGTAGTCGGTACAGGATACAGTAGAAGTATCCATTTCACTGTGGACAGATGTTTAGATGCCTTTTCTTTTGTCTTGGGATTTTTCTTTTTCCCACCCAACCCGACTCTACCTTTTCTCTAAGAAAAGTATCTGGTAACAATCCAACATGGGAAACTTCTGCTTCTTTCAAAAATATAATCTTTAAAATAATGGGTGCTTAATAAGAGATTCTCCAAGCTACTATTTTTCATACCTTTACCGTGGCCACAATGAGAAATATATTGTGCATATTTTACAGAACCACCCGGACTCACATACATGCAAACGCACACACGCCCGTAAAACTAAAGTTGAACAAGACAATCCAAACTTAACAATATTAATAGTGTAGAAACAGGCTTATCAGATATGAATTTATTAATCATGGTTACATAGAGCACTGTTTCATTTCAAATTATTGTTAATATGAGTAGAGACCTGCAAAACTGAATCCATGGCCCTTTCTTGGGTCTTGCTTAGTGTTTGAAAAGCACTTTTCTATTAAAAAAAAGTGACAGCTATGCACTCCGTATCTCTCTGCTTTTCCACATTAAAACGGGACTCAATATTGGTGATTTCACAAGGCAGCAAATGCCAGCTAGTCTTGAGAGGAAACTTGTTGCTTGCTTTCTCATGACATCTGTGAATTAAAAACTCGAAACCATTTCATTTCCATTGTTTGATATGGCACACAACAGCTTTCTGGCCAAGATATGCATTTTGCAGTACATTTATTAGAATAATAGTATTCTGGCATTATGTGAGTATGATTTTCTTTTCTCCAGCCCCTGTTTCTAGACTTTGTAAATTTGTACATTGACAACTAGTTGGTCCAGCTTCTTAGGTCTTTTTTTTTTTTTTTTTTAAAACAACTGCTGGGCCCAAAGTGCCGTTGATATTACAGGTTGCCATTACTTTTTATGAGCTAGTTTGCGATGCCAGTTGGATGGATTCTCTTTTCCTAACAGCAGTGGAATATCTGTGTCAGCTTCTGGCAGCCGATGACTCTGTAGCCAGTCCATTTGAGAGACTTCCAACTCTCATGGAAGATCTGGGTGGACGTTGGAGTTCTGGATAGGTTTGTGTGTTCTCTTTTCCAAGGGGAAAGAAATGGTGGTGGAATTGCATGTGTCTAACTCTTAACTATTTCTTATCAGAGTTTTAGTTTTTGTCGGCTTACGAATTCATCTTGTCTCAGTAACAAAGTGTCAATAAAATGTACTGAAAAGGGTTGTCTTTTAAAAATGGCAAGATAAACTATTCCAGTGAATAGTTTGCAAACTAGAGAGATACAGTTCTGGAGAACAAAGAGAGGGTTTTTTCTTTCTTTCTTTCTTTTTTTTTAAATAGAGTTCCTGCCCAAGGTTCCCACTGGTTTGCTAGGCAACTGAGGAATGCAAACTTGTTTAGTTCTGATTGGTTGCTGCTTGTTGAGTTCTGACTGGTTGACACTCATTGGGTTCTGAGGGGTTGATGCTTGTTGAGTTCAGACTGGTTGACACTCGTTGGGTCCTGATGGGTTTGTGCTTGTTGAATTCTGACTGGTTGATGCTTGTTTAGGTCTGACTGGTTGACACTTGTTGAGTTCTGATTAGTTGGTGCTTGTTGAGTTCTGATGGGTTGGCATTCATTGGGTTCTATCTAACTGGTTGATGCTCATTGAGTTCTGACTGTTTGACACTTGTTGGACTCTCATGGGCCGATGCTTATTGAGTTCTGATAGGTGGACACTTGTTGAGTTCTGATGGGTTGACACTTATTGGTTTCTGATGGGTGGGCACTTGTTGAGTTCTGATGAGTTTGGCACTTGGGTTCTGATGAGTCAACACTTGTTGAGTTCTGATGAGTCAACACTTGTTGAGTTCTGATGGGTCGACCCCTGATGAGCTCTGACTGTTTGACACTTGTTGGGTTCTAACTGGTTGACACTTACTGAGTTCTGACTAGTTGATGCTTGTTGAATTCTGATTGGTTGACACAGATCACAGTCTATTGATTGATTCAGGCTGCATGAATAGGAATTGACAGTTGTGAAAGTCTCAAAGTTGTAAGAATGTTTGGGTTTTCCAGGAACTTAGAGCACATGTGTGAGCTCTTGTCAGCAAATGGCTGTTTGACCCTGTTTTGAATTTAGTCCCATTGAGTGACTTGGGATCCACCTTGAAGCACTGACTCCTTCAGGGTTCACAGAAAATGTAGGAGAACCTGCCATTTTAACCATTTGCCTATATCTTGATCCCATATCTTTATTTTCTTACTCTTGACCTGATTTGGCCTAACGTTTTCCATCATTTTATCTTCACTGAAGTTTAGCTTAGTTTTCTGCTCTTTAAATGTGTTCCTTAAGTAATGACAGATCATCCTCATTCTAGGCTCCAAAGATAGTAATAAGATGTACTCTTTCTAGACAGGTGGAATGAATTTTGATAGCTCAGTTTTTTTTTTTTTTTTTTTTTGGAGACAGAGTCTCGCTTTGTTGCCCAGGCTGGAGTGCAGTGGCGCGATCTCGGCTCACTGCAAGCTCTGCCTCCTGGGTTCACGCCATTCTCCTGCCTCAGCCTCCCGAGTAGCTGGGATTACAGGCGCCCACCACCATGCCCGGCTAATTTTTTTGTATTTTTAGTAGAGACGGGGTTTCACTGTGTTAGCCAGGATGGTCTCAATCTCCTAACCTTGTGATCCACCTGCCTCGGCCTCCCAAAGTGCTGGGATTACAGGCATGAACCACCACGCCTGGCCTTTGATGGCTCAGTTTTAAAAAATTTATATCTTTTTGAGGGGTTTGGTTAGCCTTTCAAATTTGAATTAGTCAATATTTTAAACGGTTTAATTATTAAAAAAAATTTTAATATTATAATATGTAAATATTGTCATGTTTCATATTGTAAATGTTACAGCATTTGTGACAATGCAAATAAGTCTTAAACATATCCCAGAAATAAAACCACTTAATCATGTGTAGAGTTCTCTTTACCAGTATCTACTTCGGTCATCGTTTTATGGGCTTCACAATTCTATTACAATTTATAAAACTTGAGCTAGGCAACCTAGTAAGACCCTGTCTCTACAGAAAATGAAAAAATTAGCTGGACGTTGTGGTGCATGCCTGTAGTCCTAACTACTCAGGAGGCTGAGGTAGGAAGATTGCTTGAGCCCAGGAGTTATATGTGGATGTGGATGTGGATGTGGATGGATGGATGGATGGATGGATGGATGGATAGATAGATAGATAGATAGATAGATACAGATGAATAGGCAGATGATAGGTTGATAAGGATAGATGATACATTGTTAGATAGAGTTTCTCATGCAAAAGCCCAGGGTTTCTCTAACTGAGCACTACTGACATCTGAGGCTGGATGATTCTCTGTGGTTGGTGCCATTCTATACATTACAGGATGTTGATAGACATCTTTGGCTTCTACTCCCTAGATACCACTATCCCCCTTGGCCCCCACTCCTGTGGTGACAATTAAAAATGTCTCCAGACATTGCCAAAAGCCCCTGGGAGGTAAAAATCTCCCCTGGTTAAAAACCACTACTTAGAAAAATAAGATTGGGGACCATTTGGGAGCCATGAACACAGAGCAAAACAGAAAGAACCAAGACTCAAATGGTGATCTTCCTTTAAGCTTTCACAGCAAGATTAATCTTCATGCGAAAGAAGATCCTGGATCAACAGGGTCATCCTCGAATTTTGAAATTTATGACATATCATGCCCACATGCCAAGCCAAGAATGTGAGCTCTTGCAGTGTTTTACTTGGATGGGATTAGAGCCACCGGGTAGAAAAACTGCAGACAAGTTTATCCAACCAGATGGCTGCCAAGATCAACAAAGAGGTGCCAGTGCACTGAGAAATAGAAAAGAGGTATAAAGATCTCTCTGGAATCTTCGTTCTTGCAGTGGGCATTTGAAGGATATTTTTTTTTGATGGGTCACCTTTCCTTTCTCTGAATTCATCTCAGAATTTCTACTCAATGTCGCCAAGTCAACATCTGGTCTTTTACCAAATGGAAAATATTTCTATGAGCAGTGTAGTGAATTGTAAGTAAGAGTCTGGGGTGCTTGAATGTGTCTTGAGCTATGAGTCAGAGACCTGGGTCAGGTTCTGCTTCTCACTCGGGCCATCGTGGTGGACATGTTTCTTAGCTGTTCTCCGTATTAATGGATCCATTCTTCAAATAGGGGCAGTAATTATTCCTGTGGGCTCCCTTTCTGATCAGAAACCTCCAGTAGCTCTCTGTTGCACTCAGAAGGCAAAATAATATCATAACAACAGTATAGAAAGGTCTACATGATCTGCTGTCAGTAATATCCCTGAGTCTCTCTCCAGGGCATCAGCTCCCGATGCCTGGACTCTTTGCCGATTTAGAACACATCCCATAAGCTCCTGCCACGGGGCCTTTCCACTGGCCCTTTTCTCTCTTCTAGATACCAGCATAGCTTTTGCCTTCGCCATCTTCAACTCTTTGCTCAAATATCTTCTCAATTCCTCCAGCACTTTATTTAAGATTTCAACTTGATTCCAACACTCTCTACCACTATCCCAACTTTATTTTTTTTCCTCTCTACCACTGAGCACTTTCTACTGGTTTGTACCCTTTTCTTATTTACTTTGTTTATTGTCTTCTTCTTCCCACTAGAATGCAAACTGCAGGCAGGCAAGGAGTTTGGTCTTTGGTTGGGTTTATTGTCATAATCATATTAGTCATAATCATATAATATAACTATATTAGTGATGATTCTCCTTATCACCATGCATAGCTGCTGTGTTTTCACTTGCAGTCATGGTGTGATATTCTACTTATGGATAAGGTGCACCGTAATTTATCCAGTTGCCTGAGGAAGAGAGAATTAAGTGGTTTGCCATTTTTACATTACAAACAATACTACATAAAATAATCGGGGGCCGGGCACTATGGCTCACGCCTGTAATCCCAGCACTTTGGGAGGCCAAGGTGGGCGGATCACCTGAGGTCAGAAGTTTGAGACCAGCTGGCCAACATGGTGAAAACCCATCCCTACTAAAAATACAAAAATTAGCCTGGCATGGTGGCAGGCACCTGTAACTCCAGCTACTCAGGAGGCTGAGGGAGGAGAATCGCTTGAACCTGGGAAGCAGAGGTTGCAGTGAGCCGAGATCATGCAACTGCACTCTAGCCTGGGTAAAAGAGGGAGACTCCACCTCAAAAAATAAATAATAAAATAATCGGTGCACACATATGTGTATGTTTGCATATTTGTGTGGGTGGGTGTGTTTGTAGGAAGAGTTTCTACAAAAGGAATTGCTGGATTAAAGGATTTACACAATTCAGTTATGATCAGATATTACCAATTTCCATTTTTTTTTCCTTTGAGACAGGGTCTTGCTTTGTCACCCAGTCTGGAGTGCAGTGGTGCAATCACGGCTCCCTGCAGCCTTGGCCTCTCAGGCCCAAGCGATTCTCCTGCCTCAGCCTCCTGAGTAGCTGGGACTACAGGCATATGCCACCACACCTGGCTAATTTTCATATTTTTTGTAGAGATGGGGTTTCACCATGTTGCCCAGGCTGGTCTCCAACTCCTGGGCTCAAGAGATCTGCTTGCCTTGGCCTCCCAAACTGCTGGGATTACAGGTATGAGCCATCTCACCTAGCCAAATTTGACATTTGTAGATTCCACCTATGGGTGAGATCATGCAGTATTTATCTTCCTCTGTTTGGCTTATTTCACTTAGCTTAATGCCCTCTAGCTTCCTCCAAGTTGTCAAAATGACAGAAAATTTCCCCTTGTTAAGGCTGAATAGTAGTCTTATCATATATAGATACCATATTTTCTTTGCCCAGTCATCCATCGATGGACACTTAGGTGGAGTCTATGTCTTGGCTACTGTGAGTAGGGCTGCCGTGAACATGGGGCAGGGGGTGCAGATATCTCTAAATACCCAGTCGTGGGATTGCTGGGCCATATGCTAGTTCTGTTTGTAGTTTTTTGAGGAACTTCCACACTGTTTTCCATAATGGCGATACTAAGGTACATTCCCACCATCTGTGAAGCTATCTCTAAATTGCACCCGTAGCAAATGTGATATTTAACTCCTTTTTGTTTGAAATACTTGCATTCAAGTAGTCAAGTAGTCAACTTCAAAGGAAAAGTTCTAAGTAAATTGTTACAGGCCGGGCGCGGTGGCTCTCACCTGTAATCCTAGCACTTTGGGAGGCCGAGGCAGGCGGATCGGATCACCTAAGGTCAGGAGTTCGAGACCAGCCTGGCCAACATGGTGAAACTCCATCTCTACTAAAAATACAAAAATTAGCCAGTGTGGTGGCAGGTACCTGTAATCCCAGCTACTCGGGAGGCTGAAGCAGGAGAATCACTTGAACCCGGGAGGCGGAGGTTGTAGTGAGCCCAGATCACACCACTGCACTCCAGCCTGGGTGATAAGAGCGAGACTCCGTCTCAAAAGAAAAACATTGGTATAAACCGTCTTTCCCCATTCCTCCAACTTCTGAACTTTGCAACTAATCACATAGTAAAGTGTTCCCACGTCATGTTAGGTTATTAATGCCAAATAAAACTTTTATTTGTTATGAGTGCCCATTTTGTGTTTTGTTTTATAGTCTGTGTGTAACATGTGAATATTCGCTAGTAGATGTGGACCTGCCATATTTCTGTAACATTTGGAAGTAAATTAGTAGATGTTTTGAAGTAGTTTATTGTCTCTTTTGCCAATTATATTGAATAATAGTGAGATTACAGTGCATTTTATGTATTTATTTTTTTTTTGAAATGGAGTCTCGCTCTTGTCGCCCCGGCAGGAGTGCACTGGCGCGATCTTGACTCACTACAACGTCCGCCTCCCGGGTTCAAGCGATTCTCATTACTCAGCCTCCCAAGTAGCTGGGATTACAGGTGCCCGCGACTGCGCCCGGCTGATAATTTGTATTTTTAGTACAGACGGGGTTTCCCCATGTTGGCCAGGCTGGTCTCGAACTCCGTACCTCAGGTGATCCACCCGCCTGGGCCTCCCAAAGTGCTGGGATTACAGGCATGAGCCACCGTGCCCGGCCCAGTGCATTTTATTTCTATATTGAGAATTATTTTTGTTCCTAAGTTTACCCTTCTGCTTTGTATTAAGTGAAAGTTGCTCGTGGAAGGCATTTTTTCTACTAAAATGTACATTTAGGCTGCTGGAAATCTGCTTTTTTCCGGAACTCTCTAGTACCTCAGAGTTTTCCTACAGGCATTCCGGACTTTTGCCTCACATTTGCTTTTTGATCTATTTCCACTACCACTGGCATTCTCATTGTGGTAGGAGTTATTAAGAAATTATTTTAGGCAGATAGAGAGGAAAAGGGGTCCTTGGAAAGTGTTCGTTTCTTTTAAAGCAGCTCCAGAAACGTTTCTTGTCTATCAGGAAAGCCCTGGCTCTTAGACTCGGCGGGCAACCTTTGATATGCAAATACAGGCCATTAGAAACTGGGTCCATCCAAACATGGCGATTCCCGCCCTCCTCTTCTTGCCCTTGCCCAATATGTGCCTGGCAGCACGGCTGCCCCCACATATCCCCACGTGTGTAGAACATCAGGGCGTCCCACATTTGCATATTAAAAAGCTAGAGTGGGAAGGCCAGTTCTTTTCGCGGCTACCTAAACGACATGCCTGGTCAAACCAATCCCCTAAGCCCTATGCAAATCAGATCGCCTACTCCAGCCTCCTCATATAACTGGCCGGTATCCCCCGCAGGAGGGGCCTCCCCTTTCGCCTTTGGAGCCCCCGCCTCTGTCTCTGTACAGGGGAGCTTCTTTCTTCTCCCTTCTTTCTTGCCTATTAAACTCTCCACTCCTTTAAACCACTCCACATGTGTCCATGTCGTTTTATCAAAAGCAGCGCGAGGACCGAGAACCCTGGTGTTCCTCCACTCATTGGAGCCCTATCATCACCACGCCTTAAAAACCAGCCAGTGGCTGGCCAGGCGAAAAGAACTCCTTAAATATCAGGCTGCCACTGTCCTCTCAAGACTCTAAGACATTAAGTCTCCTGTATGGTTAAAACAAAAACAAACAAAAAAACATTAAGAGAATGGAAAACTCTGTTGTGGCGGACACAGTGGCTCACGCCTGTAATCCCAGCACTTCGGCAGGCCAAGGCTGGAGGATCACTTCAGCCTAGGAGTTCAAGACCAGCCTGGGCAACATAGCAAGACCCCGTCTCTACAAAAACTAAAATAAAATTAGTTGAGTGTGGTGGTGGTGTGCACCTGTGGCCCCAGCAACTTTGGAGGCTGAGGTAGGAGGATTGCTTGAGCCCAGGAGGTCGAGGCTGCAGTGAGCTATGATTGCACCACTGCACTCTGTCACACGCATCTGTGTGAAGAGACCACCAAACAGGCTTTGTGTGAGCAATAAAGCTTTTTAATCACCTAGGTGCAGGCGGGCTGAGTCCGAAAAGAGAGTCAGAGAAGGGAGATGGGATGGGGCCGTTTTATAGGATTTGGGTAGGTAGTGGAAAATTACAGTCAAACGGGGTTGTTCTCTGGTGGGCAGGGGCGGGGGTCACAAGGTGCTCAGTGGGGGAGCTTCTGAGCCAGGAGAAGGAATTTCACAAGGTAATGTCATCAGTTAAGGCAGGAACCAGACATTTTCACTTTTTTTTTTTTTTTTGAGACGGAGTCTCGCTCTGTCGCCCAGGCTGGAGTACAGTGGCACAATCTTGGCTCACTGCAAGCTCGGCCTCCCGGGTTCATGCCATTCTCCTGCCTCAGCCTCCCGAGTAGCTGGGATTACAGGCGCCCGCCACCACGCCCAGCTAATTTTTTTGTATTTTTAATAGAGACGGGGTTTCACCGTGTTAGCCAAGATGATCTTGATCTCCTGACCTCGTGATCCGCCTGCCTCGGCCTCCCAAAGTGCTGGGATTACAGGCGAGAGCCACAGCGCCCGGCCCATTTTCACTTCTTTTGTGATTCTTCAGTTGCTTCAGGCCATCTGGATGTATCTGTGTGGGTGACAGAGCAAGACCCTGCCTCAAAAAAACCAAAAAAACGGAGACGGAGAAGAGTGGTGTGCTGGTGAGCCACTTCCTCTGGGTAAAGTAAAGCCCCGATTTGTAGCGTTTGCCAGTGCTGTGGTGTAAATGCTAACTCTTCCCATAATTGATTTCAAGCTGCCAACAGTTTAACAACTAGCTCACAAAATTCTTGATTTTTTTTTTTTTTTTTTTTTTTTTTGCGATGGAGTTTCGCTCTTGTTGCCCAGGCTGGAGTGCAGCAGCACGATCTTGGCCCACTGCAACCTCCGCCTCCCAGGTTCAAGTGATTCTCCTGCCTCAGCCTCCGGAGTAGCTAGGATTGTAGACACCTGCCACCATGCCCTGCTAATTTTTTTTTTTTTTTTTTTTGTATTTTTAGTAGAGGTGGGGTTTCACCAGTTGGCCAGGCTGGTCTCGAACTCCCAACTTCAGATGATCGACCCGCTTCAGCCTCCCAAAGTGCTGGGATTATAGATGTGAGCCACCGCGCCCGGCCTCTAGTCTTGAATATTTTAACAGTCACCTCAAAAGAGCTGGAACAAGCCAGGAGGCATCATTAATTGACTTAGGGTCCCCAGAGGAACCAAGGCCCATTTGCAAGGCCCTTCCTCTTTCTCCCCTTTTTATGGTGGGCTTGGGAGCTAAGGGGCTTTATTTAAGGTCTTCTAGTCTTTACCTTAGACTGTCCTGCCTGCTAGGAGGGTCAGCAGGAATTAGCCAAACCAGTAAACACCACCCACCCACATCAGGAATGTGGCAGAAATGTGGCTTCTCCATCATTCTTTCTTGTTCCCCTCCAGTATTTTAAATGGACACATTGGCACATGAAAAGAAGATAGAGGAATACCTCCTGCCACACCTCTCACCCTTAAACTTGTTACTTACAGGCATTTTACATTTTAACATTGGCAAACTGGCCTCCAGAAAATATAATACTCCTCTTGTTTATACTCCATCAATAGTTTAAATAGAAAACAACCAAAAAATACTTGTGAAATCAAGTTTAGCCTAAAGCTGCCTCCTTACATATTTTAAGTTCAGCCCAAAGCTTTCTCGGTACATTGTGAACTCTAACAAGTGGAGATGTAGAAGGACCATAGCCTACTCTTATGCCCATCACTGAGTTTCAGCCAATCAAATGTAGCCAACTGTTCAAATTGTGCCCAAATAGGGCAAACGCTGAGCTGTCACCAAACTAGCTGTTTCTGAATCTCACTTCCATTTTCCGTATGTCGCTTTCCTTTTTCTGTCCACAAATCTCCCACCACGTGGCTGCGCTGGAATCTCAGAGCCGACTCTGGCTTGGGAGTCATCCCAATTTGCAAATTGTTCTTTGCTCAATTCAACTCTTTTAAATTTAATGCGGCTTAAGTTGTTCTCTTAACACACTTTTCCTCAGACATTGGCTATCATAAGTGTTATTATACTTTTGAATTTTCTTTGCCAATTGCATAGGTAAAAAGTATTACATTTTGATTTGCATTTTTAAATAATTGAGGTTAATAATCTAGTATAGATTTTTCTGCAGGTTGCTTTAATTAATTTTTAAATTTCTTCAGTATTTTTTTTAACACTTCAAGACCATTGAGTATATTTATTTATTTTTGAGATAGGATTTCTTGCTGTGTGTCCCAGGCTGGAGTGCAGTGGTGCTATCATAGCTCACTGCACACCTGATCTCCTGGGCTCAAGCAGTCCTCCCACTTCAGCCTCCTGAGTAGCTGGGACCACAGGCATGTACCACCACACTCAGTTAATTTTTACATTTTTTTTTGTAGAGCTGGGGTCTTGCTCTGTTGCCCAGGCTGGCCTCAAGTAATCCTCCTGCCTCAGCCTCCCAAAGGGCTGGGATTACAGACATGAACCACCATCCCTGGCCGCCAGTTACTTTTTTATGTTTTTTGAGATTCAGTCTCGCTTTATCGCCCAAGCTGGAGTGCAGTGGGGCGATCTCGGCTCACTGTAACCTCTGCCTCCCAGGTTCAAGTGATTCTCGTGCCACAGTATCCCAAGTAGCTAGGATTACAGGTGCGTACCACCATGCCTGGCTAATTTTTGTATTTTCAGTAGAGACGGGATTTTGCCATGTTGGCCAGGCTGGTCTCCAACTCCTGACCTCAGGTGATCCACCTGCGTCGGCCTCCCAAAGTGCTAGGTTTATAGGCGTGAGCCACCACCCCTGACCACAAGTTGCTTTTTAATATATGAGATAACCTTTTATATAATTTGTCCATTTCATTGGTTGCTTACTTTTTTTTTTTTTTTGATCGTCTCTCGCCCTGTTGCCCAGGCTGGAGTGCAGTGATGCAATCTCGGCTCACTACAAGCTCCGCCTCCTGAGTTCACGCCATTCTCCTGTCTCAGCCTCCCGAGTAGCTGGGATTACAGGTGCCCGCCACCACGCCTGGCTAATTTTTTGTATTTTTAGTAGAGACGAGTTTTCACTGTGTTAGCCAGGATGGTCTCGATCTCCTGACCTCGTGATCTGCCCGCCTCGGCCTCCCAAAGTGCTGGGATTACAGGCACGAGCCACCGCACCTGGCCTTCATTGGTTACTTCTTTTCTGGGTGATATTGTAAAATATGTATTCATTTGATGAACACTGAAAAGTAATAATTGACCATCTTTTCTTAATGATTACTATTTGCAGAACATGATAAGAGATAAGGCCCATATTATTTGAGTTTTCTTACGATGTGCATACATTGCTTATTTAAAAATATATGCTCTTCTGTATTAAAAGTACTAAAGAAGACACTAATAACCAAAACAAGGAAAAATAGTCTGAGAAATAACCATGAAACTCTTAGTGATCTTAGGTTTTACAATAGTGATGTGATCCTCAGGAGCAATTTGGGGAGGTTTGGAATCTTGTAGCCGCCAGCTGCATGACTCCTAAACCATAATTTCTAGTCTTGTGGCTAATTTGTTAGTCCTGCAAGGGCAGTCTAGTCCCCAGTAAAGAAGGGGATTTTGTTTTAGGAAAGGAAAGGGCTGTTATTGTCTTTGTTTCAAACTATAAACTATAAACTAAGTTCCTCCCAAAGTTAGTTTGGCCTATGTCCAGGAATGAACAAGGACAGCTTAGAGGTTAGAAGCAAGATGGAGTTGGTTAGATCAGATCTCTTACACTGTCTCAGTTATAATTTTTGCAAAGGCGGTTTTAGCACTTCCTATGGTGGCCTCCCCTTTCCTCGAAACCACATCTAGCCTTACTATTTCATGAACGCATGTCTACTGTTCATTTATTTGATGATTGCAGAGTTAGATTGGACACCTACTGTTTCCATCCCTGTTATGGTCCCGTGCACAGATGCAAACCTGTGTCAGGTATTACTATCCTCTATGCTAAAGGGAAGAGTTGAGAAAAGGGTGAATTAGAATTCTTAGAAATAAGAAGAGGACTACTTTTAGAACAGAATAATTGGAAAATTAGTATTCTTCAAAGAATCCAGTCCCAATAGTTATGGATTCCAAGAAAGAGTACAAAATGGGAACTTTTTGCTTTATAACCAGGTAGTTGTGGGTCAGTGGGAGTGATTACGCTTTAGTTTTGGTTCTCTCAAGGCAGAATAATTATTATTATATGTTTTCATGGGTTTTTTTAAATAGGACTGATTAAATGTAAGGCCTCTTTATTTATTTTGTAAATGCCTCGGGCTGGATCATTTTAGAATCTACTTCAGTGTTATGAGGTGGTGCCTGGGGCACCTGATAAACTCACATGTTTTCATTTTGTTTCAGAAAATCCAGAAGTAGAAGTCAACCTTTATTTCTAATTCATTTCAATTCCATGGCAGGTCTTTCCTTGCGTGTTTAAAAGACGTGTTCTTATTTTCAGATAATTTAAATAGCTGAACGTCATATTTCACAATGAGAAGATCTTATGTTTATTTTCATTTTATTTTTTGAGACAGGGTCTTGTTCTGTTGTCCAGGCTGGAGTGCAGTGGTGCAATCATGGCTCACTGCGCTTGACCTCCTGGTCTTAAGTGATCCTCTTGCCTTAGCCTCCTCAGTAGCTGGGACTACAGGCACACAACACCATGCTTGGCTAATTTTTAAAATTATTTTTGTAGACATGATGGCTTCTCGCTGTGCTGCCCAGGCTGGTCTCAAACTCCTGGCCTCAGGCAATCTTCCTAACTTGGCCTCTGTAAGTGCTGGGATTACAGACGTGAGCCACTGCACCTAGCGTTGTATGTTTAGCTACAAATGATGGGTATGAACTTTTAAAGTTACAGATACCCTCAGAGCAAATTGTCATTATTGGAGAGGGAAGAGAGAACCCTGAGCAGACTGTAATGCAACAGTGTCTGGCTTCTAGTTTCTTCAGAAGGCCAGTGGTGAAATATTTCTCCCAGACCGCAGTGGAATTATTGTCATCATAATGACTGGCTTCCAATAGTTTCTTCAGAAGGCCAACGATGAAACATCTCTCCCAGACCAAAATGGTATCTTTATCATACCCTATGGTACTTTAACAACAAAACAAAACAGCAATAGTTTCAGCTCATAAAAGTTGGGTTCCCAGATAAAATACAGGACACCCAGTTAAATTTGAATTTGGAGTAAACGGTAAATCTTGTTTAAGTGTAAGTATATCCCATACAACATTCGGGTCATACTTATGGTGGTGGGTAGGCTGTATTTTTATTTGCTACACTGAAAGCCCTACCTAAAGGGCAGTGTTGCAAATTGTTTGTGACAGATGAATAATCAGCTAGCGTTCCCCGTATGCTTTTACTAAAAAAGAAGACTAAATACAGTTGACTTAAAGAAAACAAATTACAAATGTTAGCAAATAAGAGAACATGCTTCCCATTTATTGAGTGGAAGGATTGGCAAAGAGAGAAATTGTATTTTAAAATAGCCTAAAGAGTAACAAGAAAAGTAGCTGTTTCCGGGATGCCTCCGTGGTCGTTGGCTAACAGTTACATTCTTCCCTGCTAGGGCTTTATCCTGACTTGGCATAGCTCCTCATATTGGAGAGGAAAATTATATTCAGCCTGCATTTGTTTCAGGACTGGACATTCACTGAGCCCATTCTCCACAGACATACAATGCTGCATGAGACATCCTCAGTGATTTCATGATGTAGGGTAACTACTGGAAGATAGGAATGTGAAATTTTACCAAAGTTTTCCTCTTCCTATTAATTTAGCTTCTCACATCTCATCCTGCTGTTGCAGCGGATTTAAATATTATTTTGCCTTAAAAAATAAACGGAAGATTCCCTTCTCGGTATCTTTCAGGCTTTATAATAATAAGTAAACAGTTCTTTCCTGCCCAACTAATATTTATACAGGTGGAGTTTATTTCTCTGGGCAAAGGAAAGCGTTTTGGATTAAAAAAAAAAAAGTCAATGGCTTTTAATTTTCATGACATTTTGTTATGGGAAAACAATTGCCTAGAAAGCAAAAGTCTGAATTTAAGTTAAGTATGGCCAACAGAAGAAAACATGTCAGTTTTAAATTGCTTTTTTTTCCCCCTTGAAATGATCACTTAGCGTAGTATCTGCAAACACAGTGGGCGTGCAATCAGTACTGATTCCTGCGTTACACAGAAAATGCATGCAGCATGTTCATGTAGATTAACAATCACAACCAATAAAAATGTGCACATCCACGAGACTTTTCAGGACAACCACATTTTTATTGAGATTCAAGAAAAGGGAGAAACCAAGAGATAGTGGAGAAAGCAAGAGATAATATATCTCTTCCCACCTTGGAGAATAAAAAGAAGGAAAGGAGACACATGTCTGTGAGACGATTCCAGGGTCCCATGACAATGCTGATGATAGAACTGAGAACCATTAAAATCTTCCCCTGAATTCAGATTCTGAGAAAAAAGGGAAAGAAAAAAGAACTGCCAGAATCAGGATGCACAGAAGGCAGCAGTTGCTCTTGCGTTTACTAATGGGGAACGAACCACTGAGAGGATTTCCCTTTCTGGGTTTGGGACATCAACACTTTGGACTCAAGGGTAGGCTCCGTACTCACATCAACACTTTCCAGCCAGTGATCATCTGGGTTTGGTTTTTTGTAGGAATTTACACACTGAAATCCCATGTCAGGAGATGGAGCTCAGGTGGTAATGTGAGCGGTGGGGAGCAGCTGTAAATACAGGTGAAGCTTTGCTTGCTCACCTGCAGTCACCTTCTATTATGCAGCCCAGTTTCTAACAGGCCAGGGACTGGTACCCATGTGTGGCCTAGGGCTTGGGGACCCCTGATGTGGGGCAGTAGAGACAGAGTCGCGTGTTAGAGACGCGATTCATGCACTAGAGAGATGGAGGGGAGGAAGCAGTGAGTCCCACAGAGGAGAGGCTGTGGTTTGCAGGTGTGGCAGGGTTGACCCTGCCCTAACTTAGTGCACTCTGTCTTCCGCAGTGGTTCTTTTTCTTTCTGTTCTCTTTCTGATCTTAGATGATGTCATTATGGCTGAGACTGTGCCTAAACTATATACTGCCAAATCCTCTATTGCTGAAAGAAGATAATAATTGTATCTCTAACTTTAAAAAAATATTTAGTGTAAGAGAGAGAAAGCATGCCATAATGAATTGAATGAATTTGAAAAACTAAGCAGTCATATTTCACTCCTATTTTAGGAGTTAAATCCATCAGTGCATGTAAGGTGTTCATTGTTTTGGTTGGGAAAGGTGGAGCAACTCAAAGTGGGGGCTTCCAGGTCATAGGTAGATATATAATGCCTATATTATTTATTTTTTAAATTTTTTTCCTTCCTCCATTTTTCCTTTCTTCCTTCCTCTCTCACTCCTGTCCTTCTCTCACCATTCTTTCCTTTCTTCATTTGTTCCTTTCTCTCTTTTCTCTTTCTCTTTCTTTTCCTTTCTCTTTTTTGTTTTTTCTTTCTTCCTGTTTTTTTCTTTCTCTCTCCTTTCCTTCCTGTTTCTCTTCTTTCTTTCTTTCTTTATTTCTTTCTTTTTCTTTTCTCCTTCCTGCCTCGCTCCCTCCCTCCCTCTCTATCTTTCTTCATTCCTTCCCTCCCTGCAATCTCTCCTACTCTCTCCCCCATCTCCCTCTCTCTCTTTCTTTTTGCATAGTTCTACAATACAAAATAGTATGAAAGGCTGTTGTCTGTGTGAGAGTATATCTGCTGTGGTCTAGCAAAACTTGAGTTCAAGAAACTCAATACTAACACAGCCACCTGGGAATGAAAAGAAATGAATCTGGGCCAGCCCTTGTGTGCACTTGGGTGGTGGAGAGTGAGATAACTTCGATATAAATTGTTGAGTATTTGATTGCAGGAGATAGAACACGTCACATTGAAGAAAAGAGGGGATCTCTGGGCTTTCATGAGAGCGCACGATTTTTATGGAAAGTATTTGAGGATTGAGGGGAACTTGTAGGAAGAAACGATGGAGAAGCTAAAGTCACTCGACTCCCTCTTCCTGGGTTGGAAGGGTAGGTGCTACAACTAACAAGCATCACCTAATAGAGCAGATGGGACAGGGCTGAGGTGCAAGGAAGGCTTTAAAAAAAAAGACAGGTGCCAAACTTGGAAGAAAACAATGTAATTGATGGCAGCAATCAATAATCAATAAGTTTCCCAGGAGGTCCTGCCTGCACATGACTCAGCCCTTACTTTTTTATTTATTTTATTTTATTTTTTTGAGACAGGGTCTTGCTCTGTTGCCCAGGCTGGAGTGCAGTGGCAAGATCTTGGCTCACTGCAACTTCCTTCCTGCCTCAAGCGATTCTCCTGCCTCAGCCTCCAGAGTAGCTGGGACTACAGACACATGCCACTGTGCCCGGCTAACTTTTGTATTTTTAGTAGAGACGGGGTTTCACCATGTTGCCTAGGATGGCCTTGAACTCCTGGCCTCAAGTGATCCACCCATGTCGGCCTCCCAAAGTGCTGGGATTACGGGCGTGAGCCACTGCACCCACCAGCCTTTGCATTCTTATATTGGACCCTCCTCCTTCCCTGTGTTCCATCTCATTCTTCCCCTTTGCTTCTGGGGAGCACATCCTGGAGAAATGATAACAGAGGTGTGTGAAAGGACACTTTCCGGATATTCCACGTGGCGTTAGAATATGAAGGTTAACTCAGGCAGGCATCACTCCACAAGCTCATAAAATGTGTCAGATGCTTACCATGAATTGATAAGCAGGAAAATTGTTGCATATTCAGCAACATCATTGAGTCTTGCAAACATTTTTGTTGAGTGAGTGATATTAATAACCAGAATGCTATTTATAGCACAATACCATTTCTATAAATGAAAAACATACACTCACAAGGCAACACCATGCATTTTATAAACCACAGGCATAGTTAAGGACCATGTGTCAAACAGATTTCTTGGAGGGACTGTGAGTTGCCAGGAGTGGAGATCTGGGGGTGAATGGGGAAGAAACAGATTAACAAGGGAAGGATCTCACCATAAGTGGTGGTGATTGTGAATAAGAAGCACAGTCATCTCAATTGTTGGTACTGACATTCAAATTAGAATGACCACCAAAGAAAGTATGAATAGTTAGGATTTAGCCAGGTGAACAGAAAGGGATGGGGAAGAAAAAAGAGTCTATCATTGGTTGGAGGTTAGAAACAACATACCGGATCTACTTCAAGGCTTATCCACTTTGGTGCTACCACCATTACAGCTGGATAATTCTTTGTCCTGTGCATTGTAGGATGTTGAGCAGCATCCCTGGGCTCTACCCACCAGATGCCACTAGCACCCCCAATGTGACAGCCAAAACTCTCTCCAGGCATTGCTCCCTATCCTCTGTGGGTGATGGAGAGGGAATCTCTCCTTTTGAGGATGAGCATTCAAGGGAAATCAAGATGATATAAAGAGAGGAGACTGAAGAGTAGAGTCTTGGGTGTCTTACAGAAAACTTGGGATTTTATTTTGAACCCTCTGCAGAATTCCAAGAGGGGATTTCATCAGATTGGCATTGGGAAGTGTTGCCTGAGTGCTTAGAGCTCTTCAGTCATTTGAGGTCACATTTCCCTTTTCTACCCAAATAGAAGAGCTGAAGTCATCCCATTGCAACAGGAACTTTTTTGTGACCTTCCCAATATTTCCAAGGCTATCTGGAAGTGGATATTGGCAGCAGTGGCACTTATATTCTCCAAGACACGTTCTCTCCAAATTCTGGCTCTTGGTGCAACCACTACGTCCTTCCTTCCTGCTTCATATTATCTGTGTTCAGAGCCCTGCCTTCATCATTCCCCTTGTTTCTCTTTGTCCCTTCTTTGTTAAACCTGTAGACATTACATTCTTGTTAGTGACACAGTGAGAGCACCATAGACATGACAGCACTGAACACCAGACCTTGCTGATTGTAAAACTCCCTTCACCATCCCTATCAAGGAGAATCGCTCCATGCTTCTTTATCTTTAAGACCTGGGGTTGCTGTTGCCGTCCTGGTCTATTTGAGGTTCTTTCCCATTTACCTTCTCCCCTTTCAAGGACTGCTGCTAGGCAACAACCCCCAAATTCCTTTGCTCTGTCAGGCAAAGCAATTCTGCTCCCTTCCAATGCATTTTCCTGACATACACACTGGGATACACATCTTAGGTTTATCTTTCTTCCCTTTTGTATTAGTCTGTTTTCATACTGCTATAAAGAACTGCCCAAGACTGGGTAATTTATAAAGGAAAGAGGTTTAATTGACTCACAGTTCCACACGGCTGAGGAGGACTCAGGAAACTTACAATCATGGAGGAAGGGGAAGCAGGCACCTTTTTTACAAGGCAGCAGGAAGGAGAAGTGCTGAGCAAAGGGGGAAGAGCCCCTTATAAAACCATCAGATCTCATGAGAACTCACTCGTTCTCATAAGAACAGCATGGCAGGAACCATCCCCACAGTTCAGTGACCTCCACCTGGTCTCTCCTTGACATGTGGGAATTACGGGGATTACGATTCAAGATGAGATTTGCGTGGGGACACAAAGCCTAACCATGTCACCTTCCCTTCTCTGTCTCTGCTGGTCCTAATCTTACAAATTTAGGTGGCAGACAGAGAATGGAGAAAGCCAACAAACCAGCAGAAGAGTGAAATCATGGTACATACATCAAGATATGGTACAATCCTCAAAAACAGGAGAAAAGAGGTAAGGTTCAGGGGAGTGGGTATCACTGGGGAAGGAAGCTGAGCATTTTTTACATGTGTGTGGCTTGGAGAGAGCAGATGTGCAGAGCTGAGGTCATTACCCAGTAGTTGTGGGCAAAACAGGGCTTGCCAGCCTATATGTGTGGTCTTTGAGATGCTGAATTCTTCAAAATGTAATGAGAATTTGTGAATTATGAAACTGTTGTATTGGGTGATTTCCCTTACAAAAAAATCTCACCATCTCTGGATGACATCCTGGAGTAACAACTTTTAGTTAGAGTTGATTCAGTGTGATTCAGCATGCAATTCTGGGTCCTAGCATTTACACCTGCATCTCCTTAGCCCACACTGCCTCAGCCATTAACTCACTGGCTAGACATTTGAGTGTGCAAATCCTCAGCCACTCCCATTCACCATCCAGAGCTTATCAACATGACCTGACATATTAGCCCACTATTTTAGAATTTAAAATATTGCCTTTCTATCATGATTACTTTTATCATGGGCATTAAGGTTCAAAATGAATGCATTATTTGTCATGTCTTCAAATTCATTGGGCTGCTTTAATCTGTTGACTTAGGTCTTCCATCGATTCAAAAAAAGTTTTCTTGTACTATTTCTTTTGGTTGAATAGGCTTGTCTTCTTGAATGATTTCTTTTATATAGTCTTGCTGAATCTCTTCTCCATATGAAGACATAACAAAACAACAACAAATGTATTATCATTTTCATTACATTAAACTGGTCTCTTGAGTTTTGAATTTCCTGAGTTTTCTTCCATTTCTCAGTCTTGATATTCCGCAGGATGTAATCTGACATTTGCCACTTCCTAAGAAACTTTACCTACATCAAGGCAGGTTTTCATCTCTATGCAATTCACCATAATTTTACTATATTTTACGTGCTTTTGCATTAAGCCTGTTTCAGAAATAGCAATTATCTCTCCTCCAGGAGTCCTTATCCCTCTTTGGATGAACAGTAGTTTTTCTCTGTTGACAGGATTTGTTAAAAAGGAGGTTTAGTGGAGTGGACATCACTCAGAAACCATTGTTCTTTTTCTTCCTCTTTCTTTCTTTCTTTCCTTTCTTCCTCTTTCTTTCTTTTCTTCTTTCTTTCCTTCCTTCTTTCTTTTTTTTTGAGGTGGAGTCTCACTCTATCACCCAGGCTGGAGTGCAGTGGTGCAGTCTCGGCTCACTGCAGCCTCTGCCTCCCTGGTTCAAGCAATTCTCTTGTCTCATCCTCCAGAGTAGCTGGGATTACAGGCACGTGCTACTGTGCCCGGCTAATTTTTGTAATTTTAGTAGAGATGGGGTTTCACCATGTTGGCCAGGCTTGTCTCAAACTCCTGACCTCAAGTGACCTGCCCTCCTTACCCTACCGAAGTGTTGGGATTACAGGCGTGAGCCAGCACACCCGGCCCATTGTTCTTTTTCTAGTTTTCTGGTTGTGTGAGTGTTCACTCGATGGTCAATCCTTCATTGCAACTCCTTGGGCATTAATGAGGATCCATTTTATGTCTCTTTTCTACTCTCTTTTTTTCCCCCCTGGCTTTCTTGGTCCATTTGGGCTGCAATTATAAATTTCCTTAGACTGGAAAATGTATAAACAATCGAAATTTGTTTCAATTGTGAAGCCTCCCACTTCTGGTGGCTGAAAGTTCAAGATTAAGGTGCCAGAAGATTTGGTATCTGATCAAGGTTCTCTGCTTCAGAGATGGTACCTTTTTGTTGTGTCCTTCCATGGTGGAAAGGACGAGGGAGCTTTCTGGGCTCCCTTTTCTAAGGATACTCATCCCATTCATGAGGCTCCACCCTCAGAATCTCATCACCTCCCAAAGGCCCCACCTCATAACACCATCTCCTTGGGAATTAGGATTTCAACATCTGAATTTAGGGGTAACACAAACTTTCAGACCATAGCACTGGTTTACTGCTCTTTAGGGTTGGGGGAAAGTGGTTTGCAGATTACTTCTCCATAGCCCTTCATTTTCCTTCTGCCAAATTCTGAATGGGATAAATTCTGTGAAGTTTGGGTAATACTGTGGTATTCTGCCTAATGATATGGGTTTTCCTTGGAGATCTGTGGGTTTATATGCCCAGTCTCCTGCTACCATCCTACCTAGAAGTTTGTTTATATTTTTATATTTGTTTATTTATATTAATATATGGAAATTGTATTCTTATTTTTATTCTGTGCCCAAAATACAGTAGAACTCCCTAAACATTTGTTTCTTAATTTAATTTGGAAAAGACATTTTATTTCCAGAATGAGACAAATTTTATTTGCTCTAGAAGTAGCACCAACCTTTCTTAGTGCTATCTGCTTATCCAATATTTCTTTTTTTTTTGAGACAGAGTCTCGCTCTGTTGCCCAGGCTAGAGTGCAGTGGCTCAATCTCGGCTCACCGCAACCTCCGCTTCCCGGGTTCAAGCGATTCTCCTGCCTCAGCCTCCCGAGTAGCTGGGATTACAGGCACATGCCACTGTGCCCAGCTAATTTTTGTATTTTTAGTAGAGACGGGCCTTCACCATGTTGGCCAGGCTGGTCTTGAACTCCTGAGCTCAAGTGATCCACCCGCCTCAGCCTCCGAAAGTGCTGGGATTACAGGCATGAACCACTGCGCCTAGCCTTTTCCAATATTTCATATTAAATCTCTTATAGTTTTTATAAAACGTTCAACCCTAAAAGAAATAAATAACAGAATTTAAAAAATTCCGTGGTGCAAATAAACAGCAGACCGATGAAACATCTTGTTCTAGCTTTTCTGCCTTAAAAATTGCATGAGTTCATTTTTGTTTCTTTCCACTGTGGCCATTTTAGTTTAAGCCTCCATCCTCGGCTTCCTGGCTCTACTGGAAGAACCCCCTGTTCCTCTCATTATAAACTTCCTCCAAACTATTCTCCATTTATAACCCATCAAAGCCTTTGAAATAATAAATTACTCTCTATAATCTCTTCTTTTTGCACTTAGAATAAGAGAAAAATAATAATAACAACAAAGTACCAACACTTTTCCAAGTCTCACAAAGCCCTAAATAATCCTGTCCTGGTCCAACCCTCTGGGTCACACTGTGCCACTCCTCTTTTGTTCCCAGAGAAAAGGTAATTTTCTTGAACAGTAAATAACAGACAAGATGAATGGGAAAATATCCCATTACACCCTTATGCTCAAGAGAAAATATGACAAGTTTTGATGAGATCCTTCTGGCTAAAAAGTTGCTAATGATAATGAAAATAAAAGGGGAAATTACTTCAACAAATGCAATTTGCTAAAGAGAAAAATCAAACAAAAAAAATTTTGCAAGAGTGTTCTTTTCTCCAGATTGATGCAATATAGATGTAATTTGGCGTGTCCAATGCAGTGACCTCTGTGGGCCAGGACACCGAGATGAAGACCTTGGGAAAAAGAGCTCCGGGGCTGGATCCCTGAGAAAATGATTACACAACATATAAATGTGGTTAATGCCTTTAACCGCAAACAGCTGTCTCCTACATCTGTCCCTCTCCAACCAATGGGTGATGGTCAGTGGCTTGCAAATTCTAGGTGTGGTTTGTTCAGACAAGGACATCCATCTGACTTTATTATAAACTAATCTTAGGAAGGGCAAAGGCCATATTGAAACAGAAAGCCCCAATATCCGAGAGGCCGCTTTCAAATATTTCCCCGCCTTGGCTTTTGTGTTGTTTCCAGCAATTTTTTCCTAAGAATGGCTTTCGCAGCACCATCTATTTCCCTAACAGTTGCAACGCCAGGGCGTGAAGCCTGCACATGTCTTTCATCGATGTTGCAGGAGGCTCCCAATTGCACAAAAAACTTGAATGAATTCCCTACCCTGGAAAATCTGAAAATGTGGATTCTCATTTGCAGAAAGAAGCGTGCATTGCTAGATGTTATCAATACAAAAAATGAAATCCACAAAAAAATTTCAAAAGGCTATTTGTACTGGAGTCATCTATGACCAATAATGCTGGTTTTAGGGATGGAAAACGTTCGTGCATTCTCAAGCACAGCACATTCTTCTTTCTTTCAAGAAGGGAACATTTAGGAGAGACTGTCTTGAAGCCCAAGTTAATTGGGCTTTTGCTCGTCTAACCTATAGGAAGTTCCTTTGGGGCCTGTGAAATGATTAATAAATGCAGTGAACACAAGCAAATATGTAAGGTGCGGGTTTCAAAAATACAATTATGTAGAATAAGGTTTACGGAGATATGGCTCAGCACCATGGCTCATGCCTGTAATGCCAACATTTTGGGGAACCAAGGTGGGAAGACGGCATGAGCCCGGGGTTCTAGACGAGCCTGGGCAATACAGTGAGGCCCCATCTCTACCAAAAATAAAAACTTTTAAAATCAGCTAGGCAGGATGAGACGTGCCAGTGGTCCCAGCTACTTGGGAGACTGAGGCAGGAGAATTGCTTGAGCCCAGGAGGTCAAGGCTGCAATGAGCTATGATCCTGCCACTGTACTCTAGCCTGGGTGACAAGAGTGAGGCCCTGTCTCCAGAAAAATTTAAAAAAAAATAAGTAAATAAAAAGGTTTATAGAGATACAAGAAGGGGAGTTGTTTGGAATACAATTTTTCCCTTTAGCATTTTCTCTCAGTTTTATAACAGTTTTGATATAGGATGTGCTAAATACCTCAACTTCCATGTTCGACATATTAAAGCAAATGGAAATAAGAACTGCAGCACATTGGTATGTGTCCTCAGTTCACAAAGAACATACACTTTACTGTTCAAAACATACGACATTGACACAACGCGAGCAGCCTGCATTCCTAGCTGAGGTTGCACCAACTCATAAACCCACAGAACTGTAAGGCAATGTAACAAACACACGGTGAAGCCTCCCAAAAGGCCTGTGAGCAGTGTTTGCTAAAATCAGCATGACTTGAGTTACAGGTACCTCTTTTGAAATTTGGTTGGCCTCCCAAGTTATAGAACTGAATACGTTTGCATAGGTTTATAGAACAATAGGTCTAGGAAAAAACCTCAGGCCAAGCTATGTTTTTCCTAATTCTGTCTAGGAATAAATGCATAAATCCTAAAATACTTTTGAGACTTTGTGTCACAATTTCTTATTAGGAGCTTGGACTTCTAACCACCTTCAAAAGATGTCTCAAGTATCATGGCTGATCCAGTAGAGGTCAAAACACAAAACAAACTTAAAGGAAGCAAAAACCTGTCTACAATATCTTAAGATCCAGTGTAGAATTAATACTTTAAAATATATTTAGCAGTTCGAGACCTGACTGGGCAACAGGGTGAAACCCTGTCTCTGCAAAAAATATAAAAATTAGCTGGGCATGATGGTGAGTGTCTGTGGTCCCAGCTGCTGGGGAGGCTGACGTTGGAGAATCAATTGAGCCCCCAGAGGTTGAGGCTGCAGTAAGCTGTGATTGTGCCATTGCACTGCAGCCTAGGCGAGTGAGACCCTGTCTCAAAAAATATACATATAAATTTATAAATTTTATAAATATAAAATTATATATTATATATAAATTACATATAATATATAACTATATAGTATAAATAATATATGTTTTTATAAAGTTGTATAAAGTTTATACAATTTTTATAAGGTTTATACAGCTTTATAGATATTTATACAAATAAAATATATATTATATGTAATAAATCATATATAAAATTTATAAATTATATACAAATATATAGACATATATGTCTAATTATAAATGTATATAAATATATAATTATAAATATATATTTATAATTGTCCATTTATAGATATAATTATAAATATAATATTTATACATAATATATGTATACGTTTAGATCTATTTAAATATAGCAGGGGAAACACTGTGTCATCTTTCGGGAGTTCACGTGGTCTTGTTAAGGTTTCGATCAACACTCTTTGATCAATGGCTTCTGGTTTTCAGCAAATCAAGTGCATGCTTCCTGCTTTTGTGGTAAAGTCCTCAAACATGCGCCCCTGCCTACGTTCATGACTTATGATTTCTTTACCCGGCCCTTCACAACACCCACACTAAGTGGCTTGTCTTTCTATGCGCCGGCCCCATACCTTGCTTCCTTTACCACGTGGATGTCCTCACTATTTGTTCTCTATGCGTTTGTGTGCAAATAAAATCCATTCTCTAATGCTGGGCATGCATGGATCTTCCTCCATGAGATTTCGTGAAGGAAATCTTACATACTTCTGATATTGATTGCATTGATTGATCAATTCACAGTCCCAGAGACATATTCTATAGAGGAGAAGAGTAAAAGACCAATCAACACGGACTTCCAGACTGTCTACCCCAAACATTGCCTTCTTGAAAGAAGGATTTCGTAGAGAAAACTCTCCCGCCAGCTCTCTCTGTGTGTGATTCATATACCTCCTAGCCGGGTACAAGGCATGCCACCTTGTAATGCTCCTTCCTGCCTTATTTCTCCCACATACTGCGGCCCTGCATGCACCTGGCGAATGGGCCAACCCTCAACGCTGCTGAAACGCCAGCCTAAGCCACACATGACGTAACCCATTTTCAGAACGGTCGTTCCAGACACGTGGTGCCCAGATGGGAGCTGCAATTTGAGCTTCCACTTTTAAAATTTGCTTCCACTGCAGAAATTAACATTCAAATAACCAGAGCTTACGGGGAGCCTGTTTATAGTCAATACCATAGGTTAAGATTAGAGATGATCTAATTCCTTAACCATAGACGTATTCTCCAAACGCATGAGCACAGAAAGGAAAATAGTGTGCAGGCAGCTGTTAAATTGCTCCCTGATGACTTCCCCTCTGCCATGTGGACTCTCTTCCTTTCACATGGGCTGACTAGTCTTGTATTAAAAATAAAATCTCCGTTATATTAACAAAATACAAAATATTAATATATTTCAGACTCCAACTGGAATCTACACCACTGGCTCTCCTGGGTCTCCAGTTGTAGATAGCAGATCAGTTTTCAGCTTCCATAATTGCCCAGGCTGCAGTGCAGTGGCACAATCACAGCTCATTGCAGCTTCGACTTCCCAGGCTCAAGTAATCCTCCAGTCTCAGTCTCCCTGAGTAGCTGGGACTACAGTCATGTGCTTGCACACCCAGCTGTGTATTTCCTCTTATAAGGATATAAAATTATGTCATTCATCTTCTTGTTGACTTCTTGTAACCACCATGAAAGCATGACTCTTGTCTGTCTTAACCTCTTCCCCAACTCCAGAACTTGGCACATACTAGCAGCTCTACAATTAGTTGTTGCACAAATGGCAAATGAAGGAATATTGCATTCTCTGCCTAGAAGTCCCTGCCCCCTCTCCCTTCCCCGGAAGAAAACTTCTTACTGGCTAAGATGCTGTTCTAACCTCAGTGCTTCCAAAGGAGCCTCAGCAGGTCAGGGTCTATCACTTCATACATATTTATCCCCAAATTTGAGATATTATTTGGCTCAAGGAATGCACTGCAAATATTTACAGAATGAACCATTGAAGCAAGAAAAGAAATCTGCATGAGCAGATTTTCTGTTTCCGTTGTAAGAGGCTGTGTCAGTCAGCTATTGGCACATAACAAAGAATCCCAAAATGCAGTGGGTTAAAAAAAAATCTATGTTATATACTCACTGTTATATGGGACGAAAATTCAGGCTGTACTCAATGGGTGCTTCTGAGATCTACCAAGCAGAGGCCCAGAATGATGCTGAGAATGCTGCAATGCACATAGCAGCTTCCATGACAAATAATTTTCTGGCCCCAAATGTCAATAGTGCGAATGTTCAACAACAACAAAAACCTACTTCCTCTAAGTCTGAGTTTATTAGGTACATTTCTTTTCTTTTCTTTTCTTTTTTGACTTTATTTTACGTGTGTGTGTGTGTGTGTGTGTGTGTGTGTGTATGTTTTAAATAATGAGATGCTTCACGAATTTACCTGTCATCCTTGTATGGGCCTTGCTAATTTTATCTGTATCAGTCCAATTTTAGTATATGTGCTGCCAAAGCAAGCACATTAGGTACATTTTTATCTTCCAAGTCACTTCAGGCTACAGTTTTGCTCTTCCAACACAACATACCACTGGTTACCATTTTTTTTCTAGCCTTTGGTAGCAATTACCTTACTATTTTCCCAACCTTCATTCACCACTCAGTTTCAAAGCCAATGAAGCATGTTTTAAGCTTTTGTATGACGGCAACCCTCCACCCACTTCAGGTATGAATTTCAGGATCTGTTACCTATTTTTTTGGTATGAAATCAACTACAAGTTTAGTGCCTCAATATCACAAACATTGTATTTGCTCATATGTCTGTGAATCAATAACTTGGACTGAGTTCAGCTGAGCAGTTCTTCTGTTGGTCTTGCCTGGGGTCTTTCTTGCAGCTTCCATTATCTGGCAGCTTGATGAGACTGGATGGTCTAAGGTACATTCATAAACACGTCTGTTGGGCGGTCTCGTCTGTCAGCCTAGAGTACTGAGGCCACCCCATAGGAAGAAGTCAGGGTAGCCTTTTTGAGATGAGTCACCATGAGAAAGATTCAGCTGACAGTCAGCACCAATGGCCAGCCACGTGAATAGGCTCCCAGCTTACACCATCCATTTTCAGTCAAACTGTCAGAGGACTGGGACCACATAAGGGACCTTAAGGGAGACCCACAGAAGAACCATCCAGCTGAGCTCAGCCTGAAATTTGTGACCCAAGAGTGATGCACAAATAAAATGGTGCTTGTCTTCAGCTACTAAGTGTTGGGAGTGTTTGTTACCCAGCAATAGATAATGGATATGGGTCCTTAACTAACAAATAGATTACCTCATGCAAATGTGGAAACTCCCACTCCTATATTTATAATTAATTCCAACGTGGAAAAGAAGCTCACTATTGATTCTGTGGGGCTAAAACTGATGAGAAGGTAGTAGAAAGCCAGTGAGCAAGTGGTGGCTGGTTTGAGCTAAAGTGCCTCCTCAGGGAAGCATACTCTTCCTAAATTGCTGCACTGTGGATCTGAACCAAGGCGAGCTTGGGTTTCTGAGGGGAGTTCCCTTACAGTAGGGGAAGTTACACACAGTGAAATAGACTTACAGTCACTTGTTGCTGAATGATGGGGATACATTCTGAGAAATGCATCACTGGGCAGTGTTGTTGTGCAAACATCCTAGAGTGCACTTACACAAACCTAGATGGTCTAGCCTACTACACACCTAGGCTATATGGTGTAGCCTGTTGATCCTATGCTACAAACCTGTACAGCATGTTCCTATACTGAATACAGTAGGCAATTGTAACACAAATCACTAGGCAACAGGAATTTTTCAGCTCCATTATAATCCTGTGGGACCATCGTTTTATATGCTGTCCATCATTGGCCATACGTTCTGTGGCAGTGCATGACTGTATCTGTTTTAGATAGAATTTCCTTTGTTTGTAACTTTGTTACCAGGAAGGGGGTCCCAATTCAGACCCCAAGAGAGGGTTCTTGGATCTCGTGCAAGAAAGAATTGGAGGTGAGTCCATAAAGTGAAAACAAGTTTATTACAAAAGTAAAGAAATAAAAGAATGGTTACTCCACAGGCAGAGCAGCCCCAAGGGCTACTGGTTGTCCATTTTTACCATTATTTCTTGATTTTATGCTGAACAAGGGGTGGATTATTCACGAGTTTTCGGGAAAGGGTTGGGCAATTCAGGGAACTCAGGGTTCCTCCCCTTTTAGACCATATAGGGCAATATCTTGACATTGTCATGGCCTCTGTTAACTGTTAGGGCGCTCGCGAGAGTGCCTTTCAGCATTTTAATGTATTATAATTAGCATATAGTGAGCAGTGAGGACAACCAGAGGTCACTCTTGTAAACCATCTTAGTTTTGGTGGGTTTTGGCTGGCTTCTTTACCGCATGCTGTATTATCAGCAAGGTCTTTATGACCTGTATCTTGTGCCGACCTCCTATCTCATCCTGTGTCTTAGAATGCCTAACTTCCTGGGAATGCAGCCCAGTAGGTCTCAGCCTCATTTTACCCAGCCCCTATTCAAGATGCAGTTGCTCTGGTTCAAATGTCTCTGACCACTTGAATTTGATACAGTAAAATGCCTTTGCTGCATAATCTATGGTGGTTTCTCAGATATTACAGTCTCATTGGATTTTCAAACAATGAGCACTGACCATGTACATAGTCAAGCACTAACCATGTACATAGTCAAGGCTTTTGTGAAGAATGAAGGCATTACATTATGTGTTTGCATATCACATTTTGACTTTTGCTAGAAAGGGCCAATCTGAACTATAATTGAGATTTTTAAACATTTTTGTTTGGGGGTAATTGATTTTCTTTCATTAATCTTCTAGCTTGCATCCTTCATTCTCTTAGAAGTTAAAAGCATATATAATCTAAGGAAGATTCAGTCTGTCTGTTTTTGATTTATTTTATAATAACTCACTGAGTATTTTTTATATGTACAAGAAGTATTCTGAGACTACTTAACATACTATTTTGATCTTTCTTCTTTGAAAGCATGAAGCTATATATATATAAATATATATATATATTTTTTTCCTAAGGGTAGGAATCTGGAAGAGATTTCAGTGATGATCAAAACAGCAAACTCATGAGTTTTGAATGGTTTCTAAACTTGGAAAAAAGAACTCTCTGAACCTTCTTTCCTTTAGAAGAAAATCAGATTTTGACTCCCTGGCCTTGCACAAATGCTTATTTTTTTCTTCAATTCACCTAAGATTTAATCTTGTATGATGCTTTGCTTTTCCTTCCAATTATATTTAACGTCGTTGAAACATTTCAAAAATATACAAATAATCTAAAGGATCATTTTAGACTTTCTTTCCCCCGGCACAGGGAAATACTTAAAAAATATGGTGTAAATTGGGTGATGATTTTCTAGAAAAATTTCATCGCAATCAGAAGGAAAGAATTGAGCAAATTGAGGGGAACATAGGGAAACGAAAATTAAGTTTACAGTTCTTTCTACATAAGTAAATGTAAAATTAAGTTTACAGTTCTTCCTACATGTCAATAAAAAATTAGCAAATATTAGTAAAATTCCCCCAAAGCTCCCCACCCCCAGTAAATGCATATGTGTGTGTGCAAGAAGCATTATAATGAAACACTTAACTTCTTTTGCCCTGAACTAGAACCAGATGCCTTGGGAGGGGGTTGAGGCAGGCTGGCTGAGGGACTTGTAAGTTATGCTAAAGGGATTTTTAGAAATGAGCTGCTTTTTCCCATCTCCTGTCAGCAGTTTTCTGGAGCTGGAAATAAAGAAAAACCCCTACCCCTGACTTACTGGACCTTAGGAGTTAAAAATCACCACCTTCATTTATCATTTCTTCATTGGCAGTTGTAAAGGGAATTAAGTAGTCTGTTCATTTACTCAAACATTTGTTGGCTGCTACCATTTACCACCATTTCGCCAGGTATGGAGGAAAACCAGAGAGGAAGACCCCTGAGCCTCCAGGTGCTTTCGATGCGTGTGGTGGGGGAGTGGACATGTAAACAACAATCATCATGAACATGGTGTGTGATGGGTGCAGGGGACAGGGAGGGGCCTCAGGGAAGCTGGGCTGGCCAGGGGGCAGGCAGAAAGTGGTGTTGGGATGAAGAGACAGAGGCGGCGAAGAAAGCCGTTCCCAGAAACACCCCCAGGAGTGATTAGATTGGAAGGATGGGTAGGAAGTGAATGAGGCCAGTCAGTGAATGTCCTTGTTTACCATGTCACCCATTTAAAAAAAAAGTGTTTCATTTTAAATATTTGTACATTTTACAAATCTCTCTCTATCAATCTTTCTCTGTGTGTATCAACATACATATAATATATGACAATAGAGATGAGAATAAATAGAAGAGATAGATAAAAATATGTTATAATAGATGACAGAGAGCTTAAATAGATTAGACTGTCAGACAGATAATGATAGATGATACATACATTCAACAGGTAGATTGATGGGTAGATACGTAGACAGATAAATATATAGATAATGATAGATAATAGATTCAGCAGATGAATGGATGGATGGATAGATAGATTCAATGGATGGATGGATGGATAGATATATGATAGATACATAGGTAATGGTAGATGATTAGAGTCAATAGATGGGTGGGTGGGTAGATAGGTATGTGATAGACAGATAAGGATAGATGATAGATTCAGTAGATGGATGGATAGATGATAAATAGCTAGCTAGCTAGATAGATAGGTACATTCAATAGATGAATGAATGGATGGATAAATTGATGAATGGATAGATGGATAATTATAGAAAGATGATGGATAGATGAATAGATAAATAGGTAGATAGATTATTTTGACGCTTTCAAAAATTTCAGCATTTAGCTTACCATTTTTATTTTTCATAAGGTTTATATGAGAATTCATATTTTTCTGGATGGTTTAAACATTTTTTGAAGACTTCAAACAAATATTTGTTGACTTATAATTTTATTTTTCTAGTAACTTTCTGAGGAATGTTTAATTTATCTGTTTTCCCATAGTCATTACAGCACTATTCACAATAGCCAAAATATGGAGTCAACCAAAGTGTCCATCAGTGGATGAATGGGTAGAGAAAATGTGATTTGTATGCACAATGGAATGCTATCAAGTCTTAAAGAAGGAAGTGTTGGCATTTGCAACGACATGGATGAACGTGGAGGACATTATGTTAAGTGGAATAAGCCAGGCACAGAATGACACATACTGCATGATCTCATATGTGGAATCTTTGTATTCTTTAGTTCAAGATTCTCAATGTGGGTGCTGTTGACACTTGAGGCTGGAGGATTCTCTGTGGTGTGGCCATCTTCTGCACTCACAGGGTGTTGAGCAGCATCCCTGGGCTCCACCCACCAGATGCTGGCCACATCCACTCTCCAATCATAATAACCCAGAATGTCTCCAGACATTGCCAATGGCTCCTGATGCTTTGAAAGTCAAAGAGGGTACAGTACCCAGGCCTTAATGTACGTTTCAAAATGACTTTGAAAGAAAGTCAGAAAAAAATTCAGCATCGATGGGGACCAGATGCCCACTTAGGAGCCCTTGGTGAGAGAGAAAGATGTATCTCAGCTGGGCTCAGTGGCTCACTCTTGTAATTCCAGCGTGTTGGGAGGCTGAGGTTGGTGGATCACTTGAGTTCAGGAGTTCTAGACCAGCCTGGGCAACATCACAAAACCTCCTCTCTACAAAAAATACAAAAATTAGTCTGGCGTAGTGGCATGTACCTGTAGTCCCAGCTACTTGGAAGGCTGAGGCAGGAGGATTGCTTGAGCCCAGAAGTTTGAGACCAGCCTGGGTGACTCAGTGAGACCCTATGTCTACAAAAAATAAAAATAATTAGCCAGGAATGGTGGTGGGTGCCTGTAGTACCAGCTACTCAGGAGGTTGAGGTAGGAGGATTGCTTGAGGCTGGGAGGTCGAGGCTGCAGTGAGCCATGATTGCACCACTGCACTCCAGCCTGAGTGAGACCATGTCTTTAAAAAAAAAAAAAGTATGTCCGTCCATGCACAGACCTCGCTGTGTTTATCACATTTATCGGTGCCTTGTCTACATTCTATGGATGGACATCTTCCTTTAGTTCCCTGTCCAATCCAGCTGGATTTCATTCAGCCCTCCTCGGTCAGCACAATAAGCACGGTTTTGTCAGAGGCGTTGAAACCAGAGTGACTCCATCTTGAATAGGAGCTGGGTAAAATAAGGCTGAGACCCACTGGGCTGCATTCCCAGGAGGTTAGGCATTCTTAGTCACAGGATGAAATAGGAGGTCAGTAAAGATACAGGTCATAAAGACCTCGCTGATAAAACAGGTTGCAGTAAAGAAGTCAGTGAAATCCCACCAAAACCAAGACAGTGACAAGAGTGACCTCTGGTCATTGTAACTGCTCATTATACACTCATTATAATGCATTAGCTGCTAAAAGACACTGCCACCAGAGCCACGACAGTTTACAGATGTCATGACAACCTCAGGAAGTTACCCTATATGGTCTAAAAAGGGGAGGAACCCTCAGAATTACCCACCCCTTTCCTGGAAACCTCTTGACTAATTCACCCCTTGTTTAGCATATAATCAATAAATAACCGTAAACATAGGCACCCGTCAGCCCATACTGCTGCTCTGCCTATGAAGCAGCCATTCTTTATTCCTTTACTTTCTTAATAAACTTCCTTTCATTTTACTCTGTGGACTCGCCCTGAATTCTGTCTTGCATGAGATCCAAGAACCCTCTTTTGGGGTCTGGACTGGGACCCCTTTCTGGTAATGCTTTCACTTTACATTCCTGCCATCCCTGGAGGGAGGAGGTCCTGTCTTTGCTGGAAAGCCATGCGGTGCTGGGCTATGGTTATTCGCTGTGGTTTATCTGAACCCAAAAAGAAAAAACAATTTTCCTAGGGCCACTCCTGGCCTGGAAAGATTGACCTTATGTCAGGCTGCCTTAATCCTTCCCTTATTTCCACATTGTAGTCTGAAATTACATCAAGTGTAGAGGGAAGTGAATATCTCAGGACAGAGGCTGGAACTGGGAAAATGGATGTTATCTTCGTAATGTAAAGAAAAATCATGGGATGCTACTACAAAGAACAAAACTTCGCTTGGTGAGCAGACATTTGAGAAAAAATAGACATGCATTGCAGTTTTAGACTAGAACAGTGGTTCTTTTTAAACATTATTTTATTATTTATTATTTTTAGAGATGAGGTCTTGCTCTGTTGCCCACACTAGAGTGCAGTGGTGTGATCATAGCTCACTGCAGCCTTCAAATCCCAGGCTCAAGCAATCCTCCTGCCTCAGCCTCCTGAGTAGCTGGGACTACAGGTGCATGCCACCATGCCCGGCTAATTTTTAAAAATTTTTTGTAAAGATGGGATCTCGCTATGTTGCCCAGGCTGGTCCCCAACTCCTGGCTTCAAGCAATCCTCCTGCCTCTGCCTCCCAAAGTGCTAGGTTTATAAGCATGAGCCACCATGCCTGGCCTAAATTTTTTTGTTTTTAATCATTATGGGTGCATAATAGTTGTACTTATTTACAGGGTATATGTGATATTTTGATACGAGCTTACAATGTGTAATAATCAAATTAGGGTAATTGGGGTATCTATCCTGTAAACCTTTATCATTTCTTTGTGTCAGGAACATTGCAATTCCACTCTCTTAGTTATTTTAAAATATACAACGAATTATTGTTAACTAGAGTCTCCCTGTTGTAGTACCAAATACTATACCTTCTTGCTTCCATCCAACTGTATTTCTGCGTTCATTAACTATCCCCACTCTATCACCTCCTCCTCGATACTCTTCCCAGCCTCTGGTAACCACCATTCTACTTTATCTCCATGAGTGCAAGTTTTTAACGTTTTTACCTCCCATGTTTGAGTGAGAACTTGTGAAACTTTACGTCAAGAGTTCTTTGATTTTTTTAAAATTTGAATAGCTTTAGGGGCACACGTGGTTTTTGGTTACTTGGATGAGTGAAGTCTAGGACGTTAGTGTGCCCATCACCCGGGTGTTGTACGTGGTACCTAATAGGTAGTCCTTCATCCCTCGCCGCACTCACACCTTCCCACTTCGGAGTCTCCAATGTCCATTACACTACTGTGTATGCCTTTGCATACCCACAACTTAGCTCCCACTTCTTTTTTGAAGCAGGGTCTCACTCTGTCACCCAGGATGGATTGCAGTGGCATGATCATGGCTCACTGCACCTTCAACTTCCTAGGCTCAAGCAATTCCCCCCCCCGCCCAGCCTTCTGAGTAGCTGGGACCACAGGTGCGCACCACGACTCCCAGCTAATATTTTCTATTTCCTGTAGAGACGGGGTCTTACTACATTGCCCAGGCTGTTCTTGAACTCCTGGTTTCAAGTGATCCTCCTGCCTCGGCCTCCCAAAGTGCTGGCATTACAGGCATGAGCCACTGTGCCCTACCAGCTCCCACTTTTGTAAGTGAGAACGTGTGGTATTTGGTTTTCTATTCCTTAGTGACTTCACTTAGAATATGGCTTCCAGTTTCATCCAAGTTGTGGCACAATACATTATTGCTTTTTTTTTTTTTTTTTTTTTACATCAGGAGCTTTTAACGTGGGTCGAGTTTGTCCCCCAGGTAACGTGTCTGGAGATATTTTGGTTGTCACAGCTGGGAATGGGTGCTATTGGCATTTGGTGGGTGGAGCCCAGGGATGCTGCTCAACACCCTACAGTGCACAGGACACCCGACCACAGAGAGTCGTTCAGCCCCGAGTTACCCAAGGTGCACAGGTTAAGAAACCCTTCACTAGGCCAGGCACGGTGGCTCATGCCTGTAATCCCAGCACTTTGGGAGGCCAAAGCAGGAGAATCATTTGAGGTCAGGAGTTCAAGATCAGCCTGACCAACATGGAGAAACCCCGTCTCTTTTTCTTTCACTCTTGGCTGGCCACCCATTTAAAATGCAGCACTTGAAGAAATAAATATGCATTTCTGGCCCCTGTTTTGGAAAGGTTCATTTTCGTAGAAACTTGGTTAATTTTATTCAAAGTAAAACAATGAAATCAACGAGATAAGAGAGTTTAAAAGATGCTTGTTTCCGCATTGCTATTTTACAAAAACATATTGAATTATAATATGATCGCAATTCCAGACACCTGCCTTGAAATCGTTACAGAAATTTCTCGTTGTGTGTTTTTTTTTTTTTTTTTTTTTTTTTTTTTGCTTCTCTCTATATGTCCTAATAAACCATTTGTCCATCAGATAATCACAGGCGGGGAGATACATGTATTTTTCTGTTTCCCTAACTTCAAACGCTGCCTGAAAATGATGACTGTTTGGCAAGCCTAAGTTCCAACATTCCATTTCCCGGCATTATGTAATACAAAATCAGGTTTCATAGGGTTTTCTTAGATCTGTTTCCCCCTGTTTCATAAGATTTCAAGAGTCCTATAATTTATTATGTGGCTGGTGGAAGAAAACTATGCATAGAGTAGATGGGTGTGTGTAACCTAAACATTTAGGGCTGTCTTGACAACGACTCAAACCTACAGAGATGCTTTGGGGAAGTAGGCGGAATGACCTATTATCGGGAATTTTTTAAGATGAGAGCCTCCCAGTTTCTTTTAATTGCATTGAGTGGGTGAATACATCAGGAAAGGAAAGAAAGGAAAAAAACACGAAAAAGAGCCCAGATTGAAAGCAGTGCTGTTTTTGCCATCCTCATTAAATCAAAGCATGTGGTGACAACAGATCGTCTGAGGTCAGTGGGCACCCAACCAGGAGGCTGATATGTTTTCCTGATAAAATACAACTACAAGATAATGGCTTCCAGCTCCATTCATGTCCCTGCAAAGGACATGATCTCGTTCATTTTTATGGCTGCATAGTATTCCATGGTGTCTATGGACCACATATTCTTTATCCAGTCTATTATTGATGGGCATTTGGGTTGATTCTGTGTCTTTGTTATTGTGAATAGTACTGCAATGAACATACATGTGCATGTATCTTTATAATAGAATGATTTATATTCCTTTGGCTATATATATATATATTTTTTTTTTGATACGGAGTTTCACTCTTGTTGCTCAGGCTGGAGTGCAATGGTGCAATCTCGGCTCACTGCAACCTCCGCCTCCCAGGTTCAAGTGATTCTCTTGCCTCAGCCTCCCGAGTAGCTGGGATTACAGACACCCACCACTATGCCCAGCTAATTTTTGTATTTTTAGTAGAGATGGGGGCTGGTCTCGAACTCCTGACCTCAGGTGATCGGCCCGCCTCGGCCTCCCAAAGTGTTGGGATTAGAGGCGTGAGTCACTGCGCCGGGCCTCCTTTGGGTAGATATTACTGGGATTATATATTATCCCAGTAATTATTGGGATTGCTGGGTCAAATGGTATTTCTGGTTCTAGATCCTTGAGGAATCACCTCTGTCTTCCACAGTGGTTGAGCTAATTTACATTCTCACCAGCAGTGTAAAAGCGTTCCTATTTCCCCACAGCCTCGCCAGCATCTGTTGTTTCTTGACCTTAGGGAGGGGAACAACATACACTGGGGCCTTTGGGGGTGGATGGGGGGAGGGGGAGCATCAGGAAAAATAGCTAATGCATGCTGGGCTGACAGGTGCAGCAAACCACCATGGCACACGCTTACCTATGAAACAAACCTGCACATCCTGCACATATACCCCAGAACTGAAAATAAAAATTAAAAAACAATGTGAGACATTTTCAGGAGATGAATGGTGAAGAAACTTTATGGATAGTGACAAGAAAGTTTCAGGGCTAAGTACCAAACACACATGAATTATACCCTGGACTTTGTTTCTGTATTTGTATTTGACCACTGTCATGGATGGTATATGCTGGCATGCTTGGAATTTAGTCTTTGAATAAATATTTTTATTACTGCTAAGAAAACACAACTAGAGCTTCCTTTCCAATGAAACTATTTTTTTTAAAAGAAATGAAGTTTTGTTATATGCTTCTATGTGGATGAGCCTTGAAGGTGCTAGGTTCAGTGAAAGAAGCCAGACACAAAAGGCCACACAGTGTAGGATTCCACTTACAGGAATTTTTCAGAGGAGGCAAGCCCATAGAGCCAGTAGCAGATTGGTGTCTTCCAGGGGCTGGGGAGGGGAGAAGGAGTAGTGGCTGCTTGGTGGGTCCAAGGTTTCTTTTAGGGTTATAAAAGTGTCTTGGAACCAGAGAGCAGTGGTGGTTGCATAACCTGTGAAGGCATTAAATGCCACCGGGAGTTCACTTTAAAATCATCATTTTTAAGTTAGGGGCATTTCAATTTGATTGAAAAACAAACAAATCTGGCTGAGCACGATGGCTCACGCCTGTAATCCCAGCACTTTGGGAGGCTGAGGTGGGTGGACCACTTGAGGTCAGGAGTTCGAGACCAGCCTGGCCAACATGGTGAGACCCCATCTCTACTAAAAATACAAAAATTAGCCGGGCGTGGTGGCAGGCACCTGCAGTCCCAGCTACTCAGGAGGCTGAGGCAAGAGAATCGCTTGAACCCTGGAGCGGTGGTTGCAGTGAGACAAGATGGTACCACTGCACTCCAGTCTGGGTGACAGACAGAGATTCTGTCTCAAAAAAAATTAAATAAATAAATAAATAAATAAAATAAAACCAAAAACAAATATGCCAGCCCAGTTCTTCTTCAATCCAGATTTTGCAAGACAGTAAATGAGACAGCATTTGGAACCTGGCGAACTTCCCCAGTGAACCGATAGCAGCTTAGAAAGAGTTAAATGTGCAAGGAAGATACTCAATCTCCAAGTCAGGGTTACTCATACAGAAAAGGGAGACTGAGGCCAGAGTCCCAGGAAATATCCAGCTTCACACCATGCCTTAAAATGCAAAGAACTGGTGGGCTGCGGTGGCTCATGCCTGTAATTCCAGCACGCTGGGAGGCCAGGGTGGGTGGATCACTTGAGGTAAGGAGCTTGAGACCAGCCTGGCCAGCGTGGTGAAACCCTGTGTCTACTAAAAATACAAAAATATTAACCAGGCATGGTGGCGGGTGCCTGTAATCTCAGCTACTCAGGATGCTGAAGCAAGAGAATCTCTTGAACACGGGAGGGGAAGGTTGCAGTGAGCGGAGATCGCACCACTGCACTCCAGCCTAGGCGACAGTGAGACCCTGTCCCACCCACACCCCGCCCCCCTCCAAAAAAAGCAGAGAATTCAGGCCCAGAAGGACTTTAGATGTTCGGGGAGGGGGACATGATGGGAAATGGGATTCAGAAGAAGGAATAAGAGGAACATGCCATAAAAGCCTGGATTCTTGGAAAAAGCCAAGGAAAAAAGAACCTCTAGGTGACTCAGAATCACTGTGTATTAGTAGGTTGGTTTAAACGTAATTGCGGCTTGTGCCATTGAAAATAATAGCAAAAACAAAGAGAAACCAATAGGGTGAGTGTGTATCTATACCTATATCATCTATATCTATATTTATATCTATATGTCTACATCTATATATCAATAATAAAATAAAAATATTAATTTAAAAAATTACACTTAATTTAAAGAATTGCACTGTTTAAAACCAGTGATAAAACCAACAACATTGTAAGATATTTATCCAACTTGTCTGAGTTTTGTCATTCTACACGAGGGTCTCTCAATCTTGGTACCATTGACACTTGGGCCAAATTATTCTTTGCACAAATATCAATCTGTAGATATCGATATCAGTAGATACACAGACATTAATTTTAAGGAATTGGCTCACGTGATTGGGGAGATTGGAGAGTCCAAAAGCTGATGGAGTGGGCCAGCAGGCAGGGAACTCAGGGAAAGGTTACAGTTTGAGTCCAAAGGCTGTTGGGTGGCAAAATGCCTTTTGGCTTGGGGGAAGTCAATCTTTGTTCTAGTCAGGTCTTCAACGGATTAGACTAGGCCTACCCACATCATGGAGGAGGAACTGCATTACTCCACAGATAGAAATGTTCATCTCATCCAAAAACACCCACACAGTAACATCCAGGGTAACATTTGACCACACGTCTGGGCACTGTGGATAAAATTCACCGTCACACCAACCAAGTGGATGCATGAATGAAATTCACCATCACACCAGCCCGGTGGATACATGAAATTCATCATCATGCCAGTCAAGTGGACACATAAAATTCACCATCACACTAGCCAAGTGGACATATGAAATTCACCATCGCACACTATGATAAACTGAATCACAGATGGTAAAGAAATGAAGTCACGGGTCTATGTCAGTGGCTATCAGTTGGGGTGATTCTGAACTCCATACCCAAACCCCAGGGGGCATTCAGCAATGTCTGCTGGTACTTTTGGTTAATACACCTGGGGAGAGTACTACTGGCATGTGGTGAGTAGAGGCTAGGGATGCTGCTTAACACCCTACAGTGCACAGGCTGCTTCCCATAATAAACAATTACTTGGCTCAAATATCAATAGTGCCAAGATTGGGAAACCCTGATATGCAATAATGACAAAATTTATAACAGGTAACTTTATGACTAGTTAGACATTTAGAATGTTGTTGATTTTATGACTGGTTTAATCATAGTGTATTTTTTGAAAAGTAAGCATATATGTTTTATTTTATGAATATTATATATTTGCGATTGTATTTTGATACTTTTGCATGTTATTAAGTGACATCTCTTCCTAACTGTGTCTATGTATATATCGATCTCTCATCTATCCCATTCAGGAGGCTCCACCCTCATGACCTCATCACCTCCCAAGGGCCTCACCCCCTGACACCATCATCTTGGGGGTGAGGATTTCAGCATAGGAATTGTGGGAGACACAAGCATTCAATTCATTGCACATGGTTGTACAGTTTTGTAAAACCCCCAAAGTAAGATACATTCAAATTCATTTTCTGAAAGATGACTTCTGAAATTTTGTAAGCTTCAGCTCCCACAAAACCTGCGTCTAATCCTAAATGCAAGGAGTGTATTCCTGGTTTTGATGGTGGTAGTTATGGCCACGTTTTTTTCTGACTTTCCAGTCAAGGAGACCCTGCGATGATCTGAGAAGCGAATGCACAGGATTCAGTGAGGAGTGAACTTGTTCATCTGTAGAATGTGGATGGCCTTTCTTTCCTTCTGGGAGCCAGCTCCCCTGTGGAGGAGAAATTCACCAAGTATCTTTTTTATTTTTAAATTTAATTTTATCTTCCTAATTTTATTTTTTTAGAGACAGGGTCTCATTCTGTCACCCAAGCTGGAGTGCATTTTTTATTATTCATTTTATTTTCCTAAGTTTATTTTTTTTAGAGACGGGGTCTCACTCTGTCACCCAAGCTGGAGCGCATTGGTGCAATCATAGCTCACTGCAGCCTCCACCTCCTGAGTTCAAGCGATCCTCTTACCTAAGCCCCCTGCGTAGCTGGGACTACAGGTGGATACCACCAGGCTTGGCTAATTTTTAAAATATTTTTAGAGATAGGGTCTTGCTCTGTTGCCCATGCTTGTCTTGAACTCCTGGGTTCAAGTCATCCTCCTACCTCAACTTCCCAAAGGGCTGGGATTAAAGTTGTGAGCCACTGCTCCAGCCACGCCAAGTATACTTGTTCACCATTCTCCAATGCCCTTCATATCTGTATACATTTTATTTTGTTGGATCAACAGAAAGGATTTGGTTGAAATTCTTTGACTATACTCTGTGCAAGTATTGCAAATTTCAGTGACTATTAAAAATACAGTGTCAGTTGCAGGCTAATTGTGATTTAGATTCAGAATTATGACAGATACAAAGTAGGAAGTTCATGACAGCATTCCTCTATTTGCAATTTTAAGCAAATTCTCCTTATTCTTATTTTTTGAAGGTCTAATATCTATTGGGATTTAAATTTGCAATGTGAGATAATGATGCCCTGTTTCCTAAAATACTATAAAAATAAGTTTTAGCCATATTTTCCATATTAAAAATTAAATTGCTGCCTAGCGAAGACCTCTGGAGCCAGGCTGGAGAATAACTGTGCTTATTGGCTGTCTGTTACAGTTTGCCCAGGACTTTTGTGGTTTTAAAGCTGAAGGTCCCACATCCTGGGGAAACCCTTAGCCCCAGGCAATTCTAGAAGTTTCCTCGCTGTCATAGGGACCTATGTGTTATCCCATTCAGAGAGTCCTTGACTCAGACTTTGGTTGTCTAATTGATGCAGGGCAGGTGAGCCCCCAAACTGGGGGCTTAGCTTGGGAGGGTTCTTGGCTTCACCCAGGAAAAAATTTCAGGGTGAGCCCGTGGTGTTAGCAGCTTGCAGAGCAGTGGCGTGATCTCGGCTCACTGCAACCTCCACCTCCAGGGTTCAAGTGATTCTCCTGCCTCAGCCTCCTGGTAGCTGGGACTACAGGTGCACATGACCACACCTGGCTAATTTTTGTATTTTTAGTAGAGATGAGATTTCACCATGTTGACCAGGCTGGTCTCGAACTCCTGACCTCAAGTGATCCACCCACCTCAGCCTCCCAAAGTCCTGGGATTACAGGCGTGAGCCATCCCCACTTTCACTGAAGTGGCAGTGCACAGCAGCAGCAGCAGAGGTCCTGCTCCTGGCAGAGCAGGGCTACCCAATAGGCAGTGCGTCCAGAGCAGCAGCTCAGAGGCAGTGCTGGAGTCATATGTGTACGCACTTCTAATGGCATGCAAATTAAGGGGCAGATTATGCAGAGATTTCGAGAAAAAGAACCACAGAAAGGGGCGCTAACTTCCAGGCGTTGCTATGGTAACAGTAAACTGACATGGCACTGGTGGGCATGTCTTATGGAGAGGAGCTATTGCTATTGCCACTTCCCTATTTCAGCTAGTCTTCAGTGTGGTCCAAAGTCTAAGTCCCTGCCTCCGGAGTCAAGTTGGGTCTCCTACTTCATAATGAATGGCCTCTTAGGTGATGAAGATAAATCGATTGGTCTCTTTTTGTTTCACATGAATCCACCACACACTGACTGGGGAGTTTGGGGTGAAGATTTAGACGACCCAACAGAGAAGTCCTCTCAAAAGCCCATGGGGCCACTCTTCTGAAGCTCCACTTCACCTGCTTCCTCATACCCCAGTCCTGTCTGATACTCAGCTTTTCTTTCTCTCGTGAATAGAGACACACGTTTTTCTCCCTTGACACCATGCAGGTTGGGATTCTGATAAGGATTAGAATGCTACAGATCAATCCTCTAGTACAGTCCTTCTCAAAGTGTGGGCATTTAAGGCTGGATGGATGATCCTCTGGGGTGGGGTGTCCTGTGCACCGCAGGGTGTTGAGCAGTGTCCCTGGGCTCCACCCACCAGATGCCCGGAGCACCAACCACCCCGGTTGTGACACCCAAAGCTGTCTCCAGACATTGTCGAGTGTCCCTGGGGACATAGTTGCCTGTGTGGAGCACCGCAGGGTCAGATGAACACAGCAAGGACCACTGACAATGTGAGCATCTATGTCACCCTCTGCTGTCACTCGCCGGAACCAGAAGGGACGATTTGCAGCCGGTACAGCTTTTCCCCATGCCGAGCTTCCTGCAGAGGCTCCTTCCCAACGCATTGGAAAGTCCCTGGCTCTCGGAGTGAGTCTCAGATCCTCCTGGCTTCATGGGTCCAGCAATTAAGTATTGCCACATACCTTTTCTTTCAGCTCTAAAAATTGTTTGTGGACCTGGGAATTAAAAAGAAAAGAAAAGTGGCGCCAAGCAGAAGAAGCCAGGAAAACCCTGCTCCATTGTTTTGCAGACGGAGACCCTGGAGAGAGAGAGAGAGAGAGAGAAAGCAAGCAATCCCAACGTTATGAGAATCGGCTGCACGACCATCCCATGCCTTTCAGGAAAACCGACACAAACGCCCCAGTGGAGACATTTTTAACCACTGTAAAATTTTCTAGAAATCTCAGGCATGACTGGTTCTCTTGTGGCTGGTGAATCATATTATACGTGGTGCTGGTGCATCTTGCAAAACGCTTAAAAGATAAGTGGACCACATAGATTTGAACATTGCGAATTGGAACATTTAAAAAAATTCCGTGGTTGCTTAATTCTTGGAAACAGAAACAATTTACTTTATAGTCATTTGAACTGTAAACCTAGCTAGTCGTTTGTATACAGAATGTTTGCGGGTATTGCTGACTATGGCTTTGTGGATTATGAAACAGCTATAATAAATCAACAAGAAACCTTGGCAGATTTAGTTGTCTTCCTCCTTTATGCAGAGCTTTAAAAAATGTTTTATGTAATAGGTGCGTGAGATCTTTTCTGTTTAAACAGTCTGCACAAGAGGGCAGTGTATACCACGTAACAAGGTTTTCCCTGGGGACGTGGAAGTTTATTTGTGGTGGCAGAGAGGGAGGTTCAGTAGATTTTTCTTACTCCGCTATAGAAATAACTTCCCATAGAGAATTATGACTCTTATGTATCTATCATTATTGATATTTATTATGTATTTTATAGAATAAACATAATTCACCTCCACTTTTAGAAGATACGAGCTCTTTTCTTTCACTAACTCAGGAATCCGATAGTGAGACACGACTTTCCCTATGCCACATTTACTGTTTGGCTCAGATGAAAATATCAATTAGCCTTTAAAAAAGAAAAGAAAATGTCACATGAATAAATATTCATGACAAGATGTCCATGCGAAGGGCTGATCATCAAAATACCTAGCACAGTTCATGAGGCTTTTTCCTCTAAAAAAGCATGAAATTCAGATTTTGAGGTACATTTGGCTTCCACCAATGTTGTTTTTGAGTGTTGACAAGCAAAAGTTAGATTTTTAGAGAAGGCTGGTGTTGTTGGTAGCAAAAGTAAAATCATAATGAAATTTTAAAAGATTTATTTCTTCAAGGCTTAGGTTCTTTATTCATTTATTTATTTTTGAGACAGGGTCTCACTTTGTTGCCAGGCTGGAGTGCAGTGGTACGAGCTCGGCTCACTGCAACCTCCGCCTCCCAGGTTCAAGTGATTCTCCTGCCCAATCTCCCCAGTAGCTGGGATTATAGGCACCCACCACCACACCCAGCTAATTTTTGTATTTTTAGTAGAGACAGGGTTTCACCATGTTGCCCAGGCTGGTCTCAAACTCCTGACCTCAAGTGATCCGCCTGCCTCGGCCTCCCAATGTGCTGGGATTACAGGTGTGAGCCACCACTCCTGGCCCCAAGGCTTAGGTTTAGTAAGCAAACAACAACTAAAAAAAACAAGATAAAAAATGACATGGAAAGATAAGTTTATTTAGACAAGTCATTTAAAGCAAATCTGGGTTTAGAAGGAAATTTAGATGGCAAGTTTCTTGAGGGCAAAAAAACGCTTCTTTTCATAGTTCTTTTTTATTTTTTATTTTATTTTTTATGAAAAAAATTAGAGATAGGGTCTTGCTATGTTGCCCAGGATGGTCTCAAACTGTTGGGCTCAAGCAGTCCTCCTGCCTTGGCCTCCCAAAGTGCTAAGACTACAGGTGTGAGCCACCACACCCAGCCTATGGTTCTTATATTTTATAAAGTATGTAACGTTTTCCTCATTTTTTGCCTCTTTTCCTTTCTCCCTTCCTGTATCTTTTCTTCCTCAACATCTTTCACAATGAAAACATATTTTAAGGGCTGCATTGCCTGATGTATGAATTTCTAAACAGGGCACTTTGAACAAAGAGGATTATCTGTGGCATCAAAATTCAAGTCATCACTAGAACTTGTGATGTTCTAGTCCCATCCCATAAAGTGAAATCCTGCATTTCCAATCTAAAGCTTTCCAGTGCTTTTAGGTTGTGAAATTAAACAACTTGGGTACTTTTTAGATAGAAGCAAAATACAAATGAAAGTAGGGGACTAAGGATTTCTCATATTTTTTGGTTTAAAAAATAATCTCCAGCCTGAGCAACATAGTGAGACCCATCTCTAACCTTTTTTTTTTTTTAATTAGCTGGGCATGGTGGCATGCGCCTGTGGTCCCAGCTACTTGGGAGGCTGAGGTAGGAGGATTGCTTGAGCCCAGGAGTTTGAGGCTGCAGTGAAGCTGTGATTGTGCAACAGAGTGAAACTCTCTCAAAAACAAACAACAACAACAACAACAAAATTTCAGCGACAATGATGGCCTTAGAGGCTGGGTACCTTAGAAATGATACATCTTCATGTGCATAGAAAGATCCCTTCCTTCCTTCCTTCCTTCCTTCCCTCCTTCCCTCCCTCCCTCCCTGCCTCCCTCTTTTCCTTCCTTCCTTCCTTCCTTCTTTCCTTCCCTCCCTCCTTCTTTCCTTCCTTCTACCTTTTGCTTTCCTTTTGGGGTCACACACTTACAGCTAGTTTAATTTTGGAGGGTCTCAAGTTTGATCAGAAAAAGGCATGTTTATCCTTTAAAGAAGGCAACAAGAGTTTCTCTCTCTGTCTCACTTTACACCTCCACAATTTCACCAAGACAGAGATTTTTATTGGGTGAGCACATATACTTAAAAGAATTGCTTGAGACAAAAATGAAGAACTTCACGGAGAGTTGAGGGTCTTGGAATGAGCAGAGTGACTCTTGGTGAAATCCATCTTTCCCATCTTCCAAAAAAAACCAAAAAACAATTCACTCTGAGATCTGATAATACCTGTGAATTGATCATCTACAGTAATCAAAGCATTCAGGCCATGAGAGCTAGTGTCTATGTTAGGGGTTCTGCATTGTAAACTGCAGTACACATTGAGAAAATATCATTGTCTCTAAACATTTGTTTCTCCGGGCTGATGAAAGAGTAAAGATGTCTGAAGAATAAAAAGGATGACTGTGTGGAAACATGCCCTGCCAACTTGATAAATTCACCAATGATCACAATTGAGTGTCTTATGTAATGAAGGTTGGCTCATTAAAGAATACCAATGTGCCCTCCGGGCATGCTTTGGATTGGCATCCACTTCTGTAAGCTAGGTTGTTTGAGAACAGATGAGTTAACTCTGCAACCAGAAGATTTAATGTGCGATTTTGCTCAGGGCTATTTCGCTGAGACACAGAAGATGGCAACAAGATCTATGCCATCTTTGGCCATGAGGGCAGCAAGTGAATGTGTCTCAGCAAATCTTTTAGAAGAATGCAGAACCATCTGACCAGGTTTCTGGAAACGTTCAGCCCCTTGTCCTGCCTGTAGAATCCCGTGCCTTGCAAGGCTGTTAGCAAGGAAGCACTCCCTCTCCTTGAGCTAAGGATGGCTCTTAGCGAAGGAAGGAAGGAAGGGAGAGAGGGAGGGAGGGAGGAATCTTTCTATGCGCATGAAAATATATCCTTTCTAAGGTACCTAGCCTCTAAGGCCATCAGTGTCACTGCTTTTCGAAAACAAATAACGTCACTGTCCAACTTATAAAACTCTTCTTCAATATAAATCTGAGAACCTTCTGGAACATGTTGAGTGGAAAAGCCAAACAATGCAAATAAACTGACCACAAGCTCTTGCTTAAAATTGTAGTCCTCCTTTAAATGTCAACATTGCTGATCTTCCTTCTGGCTGCTGTGCTAGTTTTTTCAATTAGCAAACATGCTACTTATTATTTTTACTACTGTTGTTTTTCAGGAGAGAAGAGTTGAGGAAGAAATGTTGGTTTTTTTCAGATAAGGTACACAAAAGCTTATTTTGCTAAAATTTAAAAGTGCATATTGAATACATATAATTATATGTATATTTAAGTTTGATATAAAAACATGAAAATGGTTATTTTAATTTTTTTATTTTTAATTTTTTCAGACAGAGTCTCACTCTGTCACCCAGGCTGGAGCGCAGTGGCATGATGATAGCTCACTGCAGCCTCGAACTCTGGGGCTCAAGCAGTCCTCCCACCTCAGCCTCCTAAGTAGCTGGGACTGCAGGTGTATGTCACCATGCCCAGCTAATTTTTAAATGTCTTTGTAGATACATGGTCTTGCTGTGTTGCCCAGGCTGATCTTGAGCTTTTGGCCTCGAACAATCCTCTCACCTTGACCTCTCAAAATGCTGGGATTATAGGCATGAACCATGGTGTCTCCTTTTTTTTTAAATTGTTTTTTCCTTTTTTCTTTTTAGACAGGGTCTTGCTCTGTCACCCAGGCTGGAGTGCAGTGGCTCGATCTCAGCTCACTGCAACCTCTGCCTTCCGGGCCCAAGTGATCCTCCCACCTCAGCTTTCCAAGTATCTAGGACCACAGGTATGTGCCACCATGCCTGGCTAATTTTTTGTAGTTTTGGTAGAGATGGGGTTTCGCCATGTTGCCCAGGCTGGTCTCGAACTCCTGACCTCAAGTGATCCACCTGCCTCGGCCTCCCAAAGTGCTGGGATTACAGGCCTGAGCCACCGTGCCTGGCCATGTGTCTCTTTTATAAGGGTGCTAATCCCATTTGTGAGTCTCCACCCTCATGACCTCATCACCTCCCAAAGGCCCCACCTTCCACCATCATCACCTTGAAGGTTAGGGCTTAACACATGAATTTTGGGAGGACACAGACATTCAAACCACAACACTAGAGTTGCCATAAGAAAGTGCCACCAACAAAGTGTCTGCAGAATCACAGACTTCTGTGGTCCCAAATAACATGGGAAAGGGTCTTCTGCTCCCTGTGGGACCTTCTCTTGCCATCCTCATCCTGGTGCACAGACAGTCCTATGGCCAGCCTCTGCTCATTCTCTCCTTTGTCTGTTTCCATGGGATCCTCCTGGGACAGTGACCAAAACTGAAGCTTCAGTTGACCACAGACTTCCTGTATCTCATTTACATCCCTGGTCAATAGTAAGACCATCACAGCATCTGTCAGGACCAACTGAGGAGGCAGAGGTCAACATGGTGGACAAACGTCCCGACTGATGAGAACAGTGTAACCCCACAGGGGATGATTTAAACCCTCGCCACCCCAAGACAGCGTTGGCCACTTCATTGGGTACAGTGGGGTCTACGTGACCTACCACACAGAATCCTAAATCCCTGCACTGGACATGAATCCTGCTGCTGGCCACTAGGTACTGGATTTTTGGGGTGAGTGTTTGGAGATAGCTAGAACGATGGGGAAATCGAGTGAAGATGCCTGTCTATGTCTTGGTATACACAAAAAAATTATTACTATGTAGAATTTCTAGTTCATTGTTTTATGAGACAGGGTCTCACTCTGTTGCCCAGGCTGGAATGCAGTGGTGTAATCACGACTCACTGCAAACTTGACCTCCTGGGCTCAAAGGATCCTCCCATCTCAGCCTCCTGAGTAGCTGGGACCACAGACATGTGCCACCACATGCCCAGGTAATTTATATATATATATATCTACATATATATATATATATTTTTTTTTGAGACGGAGTCTCGCTCTGTAGCCAGGGCTGGAGTACAGTGGCGCGATCTTGGCTCACTGCAAGCTCTGCCTCCCGGGTTCACACCATTCTCCTGCCTTAGCCTCCCGAGTAGCTGCGATTACAGGCACCTGTCACCACGCCCGGCTAATTTTTTGTATTTTTAGTAGAGACGGGGTTTCACCATGTTAGCCAGGATGGTCTGGATCTCCTGACCTCATGATCCGCCCACCTCGGCCTCCCAAAGTGCTGGGATTACAGGTGTGAGCCACCGCACCCAGCCAATTTTTATATTTTTACTGTAGAAATGAGATCTCACTGTGTTGCCCAGGCTAGTCTCAAACTCCTGGGCTTAAGGAATCCTCCCATCTCAGCCTCCAGAAGTGCTGGGATTACAGGAGTGAGCCAACAGGCCTCATTTTTTTTTTTTGTTTTAATCTTAGGAGAGGAGGCGGGGAAGTCACTTCTAATTTCATCCCCCTGGGGTGAGCCAGTCCCCATAATCTTGGACTTGAAGATGAGATCTGCTCCAGTGCCATAGATAATCCCTGAGCTATTAATAATTATAAGGTTGAGAAGAAACTTGGAACTCTGAATACCATAAAAATAGAAGCCGCAAATCAGAAACAGGTTCTCATTCATGCCCAACCACATGGAGATGCAATTTGTAGGTTACATCATGGACCCAAGACCTAGGATCCTACCATTTCACAGACTGGGAAGACTCCATTGCTACATCTGTGTCCAGATATAATGAACACAAAAGTCACTTCCCAGGTGGACATGAATGTCCCGATGCTGAATTCCTCCCCTGCAGTGATCTTCTCGTAACCTCACTCAAACAGCTTAAAAGACAGCTGTCATGTCTTCACCCTGGTCCTTCTTATCACCACAACATCTATATTATCTCTGAAATCTTACATGTCACAGCAGTCAGCATCTGACCATAATACTTTAGCTTTAGCCCTCTCTCCCCAAGACCCTCATAATCCTTCCCCATCTCTTTGATCTTAGTCTACTAGCTCCACCTGACTGTCTTCTTTTCTTTGATGCCGCAGGCCAGTACCAGCCCTCAGGCTGCCAGCCTGGATCAACTCTGCAAACCGCATCCTCTTGAGACTACCCCTGGGCTCTGATCAATCACTTACTGATTGATACGGTTTGGCTGTGTCTCCTCCCAAATCTTGAATTGTAGCTCCCATAATTCCCATGTATTGTGGGAGGGACCCGGTGGGAAGTAATTGAATCATGGGGCGGGGGATCTTTCCCTTACTGTTTTGGTGACAGTGAATAAGTCTCACGAGATCTGATGGTTTTATAAAGGGGACTTCCCCTGCACGTGCTGTCTTGTCTGCCACCATATAAGATGTGACTTTGTTCCTCATTCGCCTTCTGCCATGATTGTGAGACCTCCCCAGCCATGTGGAACTGTGAGTCAATTAAGCCTCTTTCCTTTATAAATTACCCAGTCTTGGGCATATCTTTATTAGCATCATGAGAACAGACTAATACACTGATCAGTGGTGGTGCCTCACCCTGCCAGGTCTGTAAGCTGCATAGAAATAGTCTCTGCACCCATGAAAAGTTCTTGCCCACATGTCAGATCAGGGGCTGCAAACCTTTGCAAGTCGTTTTTGCCTCCTCTCTGCCCTGCAATTTTCTTTCCCTGAAGAACTTACTATCTAGGTCTTAAAGGAAATTTCAGCCTTCCACGATTATCTCTCACACTAATTCCTATCTTACATCCCTGTGCCCCGTCTCCCTTGAGGTCTTCTTCCATCTGGCACTTCCTTCTAGTTCAATCCCTACAGGATTGCTTGGGTAATTACAAAATTATAAATGTGAGTGTGCCATGCTCTTAAATAAAATTCTTTCTAATCACATCCCATCATTTAGAGCAGGAATTGGCACACCGGTTTTTTGTTTGTTTGTTTGTTTTTAAACTGGCTAAGTATCTTTGGCCTAGTGGATCATCTGGTCTCCATAGCATCTACTCAACTCTGCCACTGGGTTGAAAATACAGCCACAGAAAATATGTAAAGGAATGGGTGTGGCTGTGTGCTGATAAAACTTTATTTACAAAAACAGATGATGGGCCAAGTTTGGCCAGTGGACCCTAGTTTGTCAATCTCTGATTTAGAGGATAAAAAACAAATTTTAAAACACGGTCCAGTGGCGATGCTCTCTCTTTCTATGTGTTCTGATGTTTACTGCTAGTGCCTGAATTTCTTCTCTCTCCATCAACGTATGCCAAGCAGCTGCTAGTGACTTGTGCATACCATTTCAGCATGAAACATGCTTTGTCAGGAAGAGGCACTGTGATGGGCTGAACTGTATCCTCCTCAAATCCACATGTTGAAATCCTAACCTCCAGGACCTCAGAATGTGACTATATTTGGAGATGGGGTCTTTAAAGAGGTGACGAAGGTAAAATAAGGTCAGTAGGGTGGTCCTTGATCCAACAGGACTGGAATCCTTATAAGAACAGGAGATGGCACTGACACACACACAGGAACAATCGCATGAGGAAAAGGGAAAAGACGATGTCTAGAAGCCAAAGAGAGAGGCCTCAGGAGGAACCAGCGCTGCCCACACTTTGATTTCAGACTTCCAGCTTCCAGGACTGTGGGAGGGTAAATGTCTGTTATTTAAGCCACCCGGTCTGTGGACCTTTGTTATGGTGGCCCAAGCATAATGCAGGCATCTTGTCCATACCCCAGACATTGTGCTGCTTTCTGCTTTCTTTGCTTATTTGGCCATAGAGCCATCCTTAGAATAACTTGTGGAATCCAGTGCTGTTGGGTTGGAAAAAGATAATGTCTCAGAGATTCGAAGTAGTAAGTCCCTCCATTCCAGCTCAAATGAGGACCAGAAGTTAACTCTGCTTGGAAATCTCACTCCCTGACCCCACCCCTCCTTTCCTCTGCACTTGGGAATCTGGCTTACGAGAATGGGATGGCTCTGATTTTTCCATTCTGCCTTACCCCAGCAGATGCTACAATGGTCGTATTTTTCTTGGTGCAATCGTGCTCACTACTTTTTATAATCAATGCTGTTTCTAGCCTGGCTGAGGGGAGTGGAAAATGGAGGCAGTGGTTCCAGAGTTTCAGATGGTTCCCAAGCTCCAGCTATTAAATAAAAATATAGTGCGTTCTCCTTTTCTGAGAGCAGTCCAAACTGACTTTATGTTTTCATCAAGTTCTGTCCATTTCTATTTTACCTCTGCTTCCTTCGCAACTTTTAAAACATGTGCTGAACACTGTTACTTTAAATGATACTTTATGAACTTTTCATGGAATTGGTGTGTGGACATTTTTCGTGAGCCAATTCTCCGAAGGGTAGAGACACTTGGCTGCACCTGGTTTTTGCCACACCTGAGATGTGTTTGCATTGGCCGAGATGTGTAGACGTTACCAGGACACAACTCCAAGTCCTTGCCGGTAAAATACCTCTGTGTGTCTTTAAAATTCACTTGTGCATAGTTTGAAGTTGAGTAGCTTAAGAAGTCTTGTCCATTCTTGTTGCCTACGAGAGAGGAGAGAGACATTCAGTGTGTGCACTGGAATATTGTCATGTGATTGCAAAAACCAAATAATGAAGAATAGAATGTACTTAGATGAAAACAGATGGCTTGATTTGCTTTTAGTTACACCCCTCTTATTTCTAGTGTTTCCCTTCCTAGAACTTCATAGTGTTAATGTCTGTAATTGTGTCTAACTTTATTTAGCTCTTGAATATGAGTCTAACTTTATTTAGCTCTTGAATACGAGTGTTCTTATACCCAAGACGTGAACATCAGATAAGAAAAATGCAATGGAAATTCTGCTTATAATTTATTTTTTATTATTTTTATTTTTATTTTTTTGAGATGGAGTCTGGCTCTGTTGCCCAGGCTACAGTGCAGTGGTACGATCTCAGTTCACTGCAACCTCCACTTCCCAGGTTTAAGCAATTCTCCTGTCTCAGCCTCCCGAGTAGCTGGGACTACAAGGATGCGTCACCACGCCTGGCTAATTTTTGTATTTTTAGTAGAGACGGGGTTTCATCATGTTGGCCAGGCTGGTCTCGAACTCCTGACCTCAAGTGATCCACCCACCACGGCCTCCCAGAGTGCTGAGATTACAAGCGTGAGCCACTGCACCCGACCTCTGCTTATAATTTAAATGCTGGCTAATGAAAATATTAAGGGGGGTGGGGGTAACACAGAAAAAAAAATCTACTTGTTACAATCCTTTGAACTGTAAATAAGTGTTAGGCTGCCTTTGCACTATTGTAGATCAGGTTCTTACAAGCAATGGTGTTTCTGCTTATTGCTTGTGGAAACCTGGCCAAATTCTCTAATCTCTCTGAACTTCCATTGTCTTATTTGTTAAGATGAAGATGAGAATAGTGCCCATCTCCTGGTGATGGTGCGGGTTATGGGATGTGTTTCATCTTAAGAGCTTAGTAATGTCCCTTGAAGATATTGGGGAAACCCAGTGCCTTGTTCTCTCTTTTTGCCCCTCATCTTCTATATTTTGATGCTGTTGTCTTGTTCAGGTAAGTAAGTATGCCTTTGTCAAAATTCTTCATAGATAAAAGCCTTTTTAGGTCTCAGTTTCTGGGACCAGATGACAGAGTTCCCACGGCTTGGATCTTGACTCCACAAAAATGTCCCCTCTTTACTAACTACCATCAATAAGTATTCATGTGTACCCACTGAGTCACCACCCTGGTCCTATGTCCTGCTCTCTCCATTCCACTATAAGCCCCACTGTCTGATTTCCATGGTAGACTCTGAATCTTGGTGACCTGTCCACTATATCCAACCTCTTATCTCCCGAGTCCAGCCCTCACTTCATGTTTGTGTCATTGTTGAGTGGGGTGATGGGGCTCCACACTGCTCCGGCCGCCTACCCTGATTCTGCTGCTCACTCTAGGCAGTTGGGGCCAAACTTGGCCAGCACTACAGCCAAGAAAATGCACCAAATTCTTTGAGTGGTGTTAGATTTCACATGCTGTTTTTCACAATGGAAGTTGGGCTGAACACACGCTTTTATATGTCAACATATAAAACATTAGGCATTTATTTAAAAAGTAGCCATACAAACGGAAGTATGTATGTACTATCTATTGATCTATCTATCTATCTATCTATCTATCTATCATCTCTCTATATTATCTATCATCTTTCTATCATATCTATCATATGCATTTATCTATCATCTATTATATCTATCATCTATCTATCGTTATCATCTATCATATCTATCTATTGACTATCATTTATCATCTTCCTATCATATCTATCTACCTGTCATCTATTTGTCTGTCATCTATCTGTCAGGCAGTCATCTATTATCTTTCTGTCAGTCATCTATCTAGCTATCTATCACGTCTGTCACCTATCAATCTATCATTTTATGTATTGTCTACATATCATCTCTATCATCTGTTATTGTATTATTCTATTACCTATTAACCTATCATTTTATCTATCATCTATCTACTTACCTTACCTATCATGTATCGTCTGTTAATCTACTATTTTATTATCTATCTTTCTATCACATTATTCTTTTTTTTTCTTTTTTCTTTGCTTTTTTTTTTTAGATGGAGTCTCACTCTGTCGCCGAGGCTGGAGTGCAGTGGCACCATCTCAGTTTACTGCAACCTCCACCTCTCAAGTTCAAGCAATTATCCTGCCTCAGCCTCCCGATTAGCTGGGATTACAGACGTGCGTCACCACACCTGGCTATTTTTTGTAGTTGTATTTGTATTTTTTAAATCTTTTTTTTTTTTTTTTGGCTTTAAGGAGCGGAGAGTTTAATAGAAAGAAAGAAGGGAGAAGAAAGATGGAAGAAGCTCCCCTGTACAGAGACAGAGGGAGGGGGCTCTAAAGCCGAGAGAGGAGACCCCATGTGCCAGGGAAAAGTGGCTGCTTATATTATTTTTTGTATTTTTAGGAGAGATGGGGTTTCACCATGTCGGCCAGGCTGGTCTTGAACTCCTGATCTCTGGTGATCTGCCCGCCTCAGCCTCCCAAAGTGCTGGGATTCCAGGTGTGAGCCACCATGCCTGGCATATCTATCATATTATACTGAATATATGACAGCTGTGCTCTAAAGAGGAATGGAAATAGACACAGATTGGCTCACAGATCAGCATCTGAAGTGAATCCTTTTTGTTAAATGCTAAACTATAGATCTTACTAATTATTCAGTGATTCTTTGGATATTTATTTTGCAAACTGAATTTGTAAAACTCTATCTGTATTACCTTAATTATTCATGTTATGACTCTGACAACTTGCTGTGTTCCTTAACTTGAATTTTAGCCACATTCGAAGAGTTAACTTTACCCTTTCCACATATACAAGGTTTCTCCACTTCTTATTCTCCTATGCTCAGCACACATTTACTTTGAAGCAAACCCTACCTGCTTAATTTTCTCTTTAAAGTGAAATGTCACTGGTTTATTCACCAAGTAGTCTTCTGAGGGCTAAATAAAACTACTTCTTTTTTCTTTGTAATATTTATGTCCACAAGGCATTCTAAACATTGGTGTCAGTCTGCAACAGTGGTTCTTTCTTTGAACACTCAACATGTTTAAGCACCATCATCTGAACATGGTCACAAATATTATTATGCCATCAAATGGAGGACAATGTAATGCTTTAAGATTTAAATAGGCTTTAAAATCAGCATGGCCAGGTGTAGTGGCTCACACTTGTAATCCCAGCACGTTGGGAAGTTGAGGTGGAAGGACCACATGAGCCCAGGAGTTCTAGACCAGCCTGAGCAACATAATCAGACCTCATCTCTACTAAAATTTTTTGAAAAATAAGCAGGGTGTGGTAGTGCACACCTGTTGTCCCAGCTCTTCGGGATGCTGAGGTGGGAGGATCACTTGAGCCTAGGAAGTCACTGCTGCAATGAACTATGATTGCACCACTGCACTCCAGCCTGGACAACAAAGCAAGAACCCAGCTCTATAAATAAATAAATAAATAAATAAATAAATAAATAAATAAATAAAATAAAATCCATTACCTGAAACATTCAGATAACAGTCATCAAAACAGTAAATACCTTTTAGAAAAACAAATTCTGTTCTATATAATTAATTAATGTGTTTATTTTGAGACAGGGTCTTGCTCTGTCGCCCTGGCTGAAGTGCAGTGGTGCAGTCGTAGCTCACTCCTGGGCTTAAGCTATCCTCCCACTTCAACCTCCTGAATAGCTGGGACTACACTTGTGAGCCACTGGGCCTGGCTGACTCTATTATTTTATTTAGAATCCTAAAGTGGTTGCCATGGGCTGCAACATGGGTCTCCCCTGTCCCCAGATGTTCATGTCCTGATCTCAGGAATCTGTGAATCTTTTGCATTACATGGTAAACAGGACTTTCCAGATTAAGGCTCTTGAGAGGGGAGATTATTCTGGATTATTCAGATGAGCTCAGTGTAACACCAAGCTGCTTGGAAGAGGGCAGCAGCGAGGAGTCGAAGACATGCGATGAAGAAAGCAGAGAGAGAGAGACAGACATAGAGAGACAGAGAAAGAGAAGGAAAGACAGACAGAGACAGAGAGGGACACACAGAGAGACACACACACACACACAAAGAGAGAGAGACAGAGACACAGAGACAGAGAGAGACAACGAGAGATGGAGAAACACAAAGACAGAGAGACAGGAAGAGACAAAGAGACACAGGGAAAGAGAGACAAAGAGAGACAGACAGAGAATGGGAGACAGAAAGGCAGAGAGAGGGAGACAGAGGCAGAGGCAGAAAGAGAGGCAGAGAGAGGCCGAGACACACAGAGGCAGAAGGAGAGGTAGAGAAGAAAGAGGCAGAGACAGACAGACAGAGAAGGGGGAAGTGAAGCGACAGTCCTGGTTTTGAAGACAGAGGAAGGAGCCATGAGCCAAGGAATGCAGGCAGCCTCTGGAAGTCAGAAAAAAGCAAGAAAGGATTTCCCTGGAGCCTCCCGAAGACAGCAGCCCTGCTGACCCATTTTACATTCTGACGTCCAGGGTGACTGGGGATGTGTGAGGAGAAGGGAGCAAGGGACAGGAGACCCAAACTCCACAGTGAACAATTGGCTTGCTTGGGAGTGAGCCTGCAGAGGAGTGTGCACTGCTTTTCTAGAAGCTGGTGTTCATGGCTCACAAATCTTCATTGACCAATCTCTAAGCTGTCATCTCTAAGCTCTCATCAAGTCGGTTATTCCATGGCATTTGGAGCAGAAACTGGCATTTGATAACTGAAGTCCATTCTCTCGCTCGCTCGCTCGCTCTTTTTTTTTTTTTTTTTTTTTAGACAGAGTTTCACTCTCATCGCCCAGGCTGAAGTGCAGTGGCACAATCTTGGCTCACTGCAAGCTCCGTCTCCTGGGCTCAAGTGATTCTCCTGCCTCAGCCTCCCAAGTAGCTGGGACTACAGGTACCTGCCACCACGCCCAGCTAATTTTTTTGTAGTTTTTGTAGAGACAGGGTTTTGCCATCTTGCCCAGGCTGATCTTGAACTCCTGGCCTCAAGTGACCCTCCCGCTTCAGCCTCCCAAAGTGTTGGGATTACAAGCATGAACCACTGAGCCTGCCCTGAAGTCCTTTCTCAAGTGAATTCAAATTTGTTTTGAGGTGGTAATGTTTCAAACTTAACAAGCAAACTATAGTTGCTAGCCTCTCATTCAACTAGTTGGGGCCAAGTAACTAAGCTCAATAGGATTGCAGTAGAAATGTCACGGGACATTTAGGAAGACTGCAGAGAAAGAGCTAATTCACTTGGCACAGAGGCCATTTTGTTCCTCACTGCTCCCTCATCTGCTTTCTGGGATGTAGATACAATGGCTGGAGCTTCAGCATTCACACTGAGTCATGAGGCAAATTTGAAGATGAAAGTCATGAATTAGGGTGGTAGAAGAGATAAAAGGAAGGAATCTAGTTCCTGAGCATCTTGAAGCCAGATTTTTTTTGGAACGTTCTTGTTCCAAGTTGTCTGTAGCTTTCAGTTTTGTTGTTTTTACTTTTGCCTTTTCTGAACCTGAGATTCATCTGTTATTAATTCTCTCAAGAACAACTACCTGGTGCATCTTGCTGAAATATCTGGCTGTCAGTGAATACATACTGTCTCCTTTCTAAAAGTCTTACTCAGTTGTGATTTTTATTTCATAGTCACCATGCTTCTCTAGTTTATTTGCTCTAGATAGTGAACTACTAGTGCAAAGTTGTTATTATTGGAAGAACCCAAAATTTCTATGTTTTAACCCCAAATAGGATCATGTAATTGTCAGTTTATTGAGCCCTTTGGTAGATGAATGTGAACTTATTCTATTGATGCACCCATCTGTTTGCATGCATGTTTGGAGTCGGGGGTAAATGAAAAGAGATTCTCCTTCTCTTCCTAGAGCTCTTGGTCACGCTGCCCCAGGGACTGAGCATGAGCATGGAAAGTGTGACAAAATTAACATTTCCCCAGCACACTTCCCAGTGTTAACTCTTTGTCTTTACCAGGTACCCTTGTTGAGCATTGTTTCCAAGCTAGGAAGAGTGTAAGCTTCCTGTTCCGTTACCACTGCAGATGTCTGCTTCATGACATCTGCTTTATGACATCAGTTACGGATGACTGATCTTTACCTTTGCTGAAGGGTCAGAAAAATTCACAAGCCTCCTAAGATTACAGTAAACAGTAGCAGTAAAGTTAAGCTGTCGTTTTGGGCAAGAAATGCCCTCATATGTGTCTAAATATTTTGAGTGCCAATGCTACTCATCTGCTAGTTCTCCAGTTTGCTGGGAATTGAAGAAAAAGATTTCTTCCTGTTGGAAGAGTGATGATGATATCCCTGCATTGTGAAACTTCAGCCAAAGCAGAAAGGTGAAATCAACAGACAAAATTTTACAAGTTGTATATCATAGGCTATTTTCCCCCTAAATTTACTTTTGGGAGACTGTGGAGCCATGGGGGTTTCTGTAAGATGGTGGAATATGAGGCTGGGTTTAAAATGGCAAATTGAACAGTGAACAGGGTTGCAAGCCTCAAGTTGCTTTATAGAAATGAATGAATGAAGATGGGGTATCCGTCAGAGCCCCACAGGGAGTACATTTCACCCAGGATGTCCAAGTGTGGAGATGTTAATAAAAGCACTGATTATGAACGAATGGAAAGAAAAGACAGAGAAAGGAGTTCAGATGAGGCTGACCAGAGAGGCTGATTCTAGCCTCTGCCTGTAGGGAAGAGGCAGGAAAAGAAAGTTGTGGAATCTTGTGAGAAATATAATTTGGAGGACATGGACTGCGAGTGAGTGAGAGCTTAGAAAGATGTGGAAGCCACTTTGAGCTTGGGAGAACACGCGGGATATTGTCAGCTTGGAAGGATGGTGAGGGTCCCCGTGAGCTTGAAGGATACAGGAGGGTCTGTGAGCCTGGTGCGGTGCAGGTTGTTTGCAGGATGAAATCAGAGACTTTCTCGTCCTGCTACCTGGTAGCTGTTTTCCTTATTTTCTGTTCGTATTAGTCCATTCTCACATTGTTGACGGCTATCGTGATACCGTGATTCTTGTCTTCCTAGTTTAAAAGAATTTAAACACAGACACACAGCCAAGGAGATGCAGCATAGAGTAAATTATTGCAAAACAAAAAGAGTATTTTGAAAGTCAGCGGGAGAATAGAGAGTACAACCTGAGAAAGTAGATTCAGGGCAGGCAGCTAGTTAGGGTGAGAGAGTATTGATTATTGCTGGAGAAACTCCCTTTATGGGAGTCTTACATGATGATTCATAAGGAGGTGGAAAGAGGTGTTGCTATTAAGCATGTTCTGGGTGGTCCTCTGGGTGCACATGAGCAGTAGCTGTACATGCTTTTTCATGCATTGCAGATCTCATTAGCATCTTATATCTCTACCCGCAGGTGTGCTTTTTACTATTAAAATGAGCAAAGGGTCAATTTGAGGACCGGTAACATCAAAATGTGCATGCTGTCTGTAAGGGAAAGTTCCTACTGAAGAATTATTTTGCTTGAATGAGTTCAATGACAGTGCAAATGCTGAAGCTTACTGTGTTGACTGTATGGTCGTGGTAACCATGGTTGCTGCACACAGAGAACATAGTCATTTTCTTGACTGCCTGTCCTGCCTCAGCACTGCTGAAAAGAAATACCTGAGACTAGATAATTATGAAGAAAAGAGGTTGAATTGGCTCACAGTTCTGCAGGCTGTACAGGAAACATGGCAGCTTCTGCTTCTGGGGGGGCCTCAGGAACTGACAATCATGGTGGAAGGTGAAGGTGGAGCAGGCATCTTAGTGACTGGAGCAGGAGGAAGAGAGAAAGGCATGGGGAGGTGCTACACACTTCTGAACAAGCAAAAGATTTCATGATCACTCACTCACTATGATGAGAGCAGCACTGAGCAGAAGGTGTTAAACCATTCTTGAAGGACCCACCCCTATGATCCAGTCACCTCTCTCCAGACCCCACCTCCAAAACTGGGGAATATAATTTGACATGAGATTTGGTGGAAACACAGATCCAAACCCTATCGCTGACTGTCTTTGAGTGCCTTTCTGATTTGTCCTAAGAAGCTCAATTTATTTCCCTGACCTGGGTAGAGTGGCATCCGGTTGGTGGTGCCCATCTCATATCAGCCAGGGACAAAGCAACCCCTTGTTCCTCCCAGCTTGGCTTTTCATCTGTGCCTACGCCTGGTTCATGCCTTGGACACATTTTTTTTTTAAAAAAGTAAAGCTAATTTTAAGGGATAACAGCATGGCAGAAAAAGGGGTAAATAAATGGAGAATTGGACCACCTATGTAGAATAACCAGCGTAGACTTGTGTAAAAAATAGAGTTTGCATAAGACAATCAATCATGAAGCCACACACACACACATGTCCCCCACAAGTGAGGATGACACATGAAAAAGTGACTCTTCCAAATCCTTGGGGAAAAATATGATTCAGAATCTCTCTTCAGAAGTCACTGGTTTTTACTGTGGAGTTGTAAAAGGTCAGTCTGTGCTCTGGAAAATCCTGACGTGAGTGGGACTTGTGTTCAGTTTCCTGTTAACCCCTTTTTGGAGTCTGCCTTCTCCTTTAGCAGATGAACTCCTGTTAATTCCAGGCTCTCTGCTGCAGTGAGGGGTTTGTCTTTCTTGGAAGTAAATCAGCTGGGTTTTCTAACCTGACAACCCATTTGCTGACAGTGCACTAATTTATTAATTCTTACTCAAGTGTCAATGGCTACTTAATTATGGCAACAGGCAAACAGCACTGGCATTTTACCAGACCTAATGTTGTAATAGTAGAACACCTACTGAGTGGAAATTTTAATTACACCCAGAAGAGCAGGGGGACGCTATTTTATCTACGAGTTGGCTGTGAGGAGAAACTGTCTGATTTGCTCTTTTGCAAACAGCATTTGTATCTACTCTCTCCCTTTTTTTCCCACTCCAAATTATTCTCTCCTAGTTTCCTACTCTCTGTCAAATTATCTGATATTAACACCCTTTCCTCCCCTCCCCTCCTCTCCTCTCCTCTTTTCCTTTCCTTTCCTTTTGACAGGATTTTCCTCTGTCACCCAGGCTGGAGTGCAGTGTCGCAATCATAGCTCACTGCAGCCTCCAACTCCTGGATATATATATTACATATATGACAGTCATTCCTTAAAGTTATAATGAATCTGTCCTATACTAATGTACCATTTTTTATTTTATATACCATATTTTTACTGTATATTTTAATGTTTGGAAGAGTTTAGATACAGAAATATTTACCATTGTGTTACAGTTGTCTACAGTATTCAGTACAGTAACCTGCTATACAGGTTTGTGGCTCAGGAGCCACAGGCTAGACCATTTAGCCTAGGTGTGTAGTAGGCTAGACCATCCAGGCTTGTGAAAGTGCATTCTGTGATGTTCACATGATGAGGAAATCACCTAAGGACGTAGTTATCAGAATGTAACTCTGTTGTTAAGTGACACATGACTATAGCCTTTGCCACTACTATGGTCTGAATGTTCATGTATTCTCCAAATTTATCGTAACTCCCAAGGTTATAGTATTAGAAATTGGGGCTTTGGGGAGGTGATAAGGTCATGGGGGTGGAGCCCCATAAATGAAATCAGTGCCCTTATAAAAGGGACCCCAGAGAGCTCCCTCACCCCTTCCACCATGTAAGGACACAGCAAGAAGGTGCCGTCTACGTACCAGGAAGGAAGTCCACACCAGACACTAAATCTGCCATGTGTTTATCTTGGACTTCCAGAGTCCAGAACTGTGAGCAATAAATGTCTGCTGTTTATAAGCCACTCAGTATACTGTATTTTGTTATGGAAGCCCAAGTTGACCAAGACAGTTACAGACTGAGATCTGAGAAATCCCATGGTTTCGGGCATGAAAAAAAAATTAGAGACAGGACCGGTGGAGGTTTTTTCTCAGAATTTAGTCTTTAATTTGAGTTCCATTCCAGAGGCCATTTCTTACTGTGATTGGAAATGTCTGAGTAGCCTGTGTTCTCTTTCTTTGTATTCCTGCTCTGATCTTATCTTCTAGTCTCCAATCAGGAAGTTTAATCTTGACAGGCACTGACAGAAATGAAGAATGTGACCATTTCCTCCAGGGTGACCGTGTGTTTTAAGTTCTCTGAAAAAAAGTAGCATGCACAATTTTGTACATTCTTATTTTTTAAATAAAACTATCTACTTTCAAAGAATAACATGCTATGGATGGAGAAATCTCTTCAGTGCATGGTCTGACTTTTGTTTACTGTAATTTGGTGATTTGATGATAATCAGAGAGGAATCAGAGCATTGATATACCTGCTGGGGACATTAAAATGGGATTGAGACAGAGTTAATTCCCAACTGGGGAACAATGATGCAATGTGTGAGAACCATGCCTGTCTACAACAGCTCTTGGGCTTAGGAAAATCTGCACATAATTTCTTGTAGAAACGGCTGCCTAAGGGCGGTAGGCTGTTGAGGTCTGCAGTTTGTCTGGTCTTCTTCTGACAGTTTATAACAGATTTTTTCTTAGCATATACTGCTTGCACACCCGCATTTGGGTAGGCAGATGTCTGCAGGTGGAAGGTGACATTTTGCTTAAAGGATACTGTGCAAACAGTGCCTCATCTTGCATACAGCCAGGAAATATATATCTGTAACTGTGACCACATGTGTATGTTATTTAGTGATGTCATGAAAGAGTTGCTTATGCTGTAGTCAGAAAAAAACGGGTGAGGTTAACAGGCTTGGGGAATTTTAATCTTGGACAGCCTAACACTTTGGTGAACATAAAGGCAGTCTGGATAACCCATTGAGACTATATATTTTTTGTTGCAGAAAAGCATCTATATGCTTGAAATACACATCTTTGTTACACATATGGAGACTGTGAAGGCTGTCTTTCTTCCCAAGCATGTACAGCTAAGGCTACGTTTTCTAAATCCCAGATAAATTGAGTGCAAAAACTCCAATAGTAAGAAATACCACTAAAGGAACAAGACATGTCCTCTACAGCATATGCTATGTTCTTCTTCTGCTTAGTCTTGCTAAAGCAAATAATTTTAATTCACAGGTGGATAGTCTTGAAGGTATCTTCTTTGTTTATAGACTGAGGTTTACAGAAACGAAACAAATGTAAACGTTGTTATCTACAAACAAAATCAAAGATGATAAATTCAGATTAACTGTAATTATCTGGATGTTTTATGCAAAAATGTCTTTCTTTTGAAACAACCCAACATCAGAAAGCAAAGCATGAACTATAATTAGATCATCTCAGTACAGACCTAGTTTCCCATTTTACTGGCACTGTACTAAGTTGTCTAATAGGTGAATTACTCATAATATGCTGGGTTTGATTTTTATCTTTTCAGGATAGAATTATAATGATTTTTTAAATTTTTATTTTTATTTTATTTTATTTTTTGATGAGGTCTCACTATGTTGCCCAGGCTGGTCTTGAACTCCTGGGCTCAAGCAATCCTCCCACCTTGGCATCCCAAAGTGCTGGGATTACTAGTGTGAGCCACCATGCCCGGCTTACAATGATTTTTTTTAAAGTCCATCAAATTGTATTTGCATTCTTTTGTTCCCCTCAAAATATTAGGTGGAATATTGCATAATATATCTAACTTTTTAAAAGAAGTCATTTAAAACTCAATAGTGTAAATCTGACAGTGTTTGAGCTGGCTCAAGGTTTTGCATTAAATAGAAAACAGCCCGACTCACACTCCAAACATCTTACATTAGGGTTTCAAGGGATAGAAGCAAGAGTTGACCCAACTGTGTTTGAAAATTTCCAGAATCTCTTATCGCACAGGTATGCTGCTTTGATGTTTTGACAATTCTGATGGCGAGATGCTTTCTAGTAGGCTGATTTATGATTGGGCTCTTCCCTCAGCTCCATCTCCTCAACTCAGGGAGTTTTCCAGGCTTCTCTTAGTTTCTGCCTTCCAGTCATAGCCTGGAAATGCTCTCAAGGCAGTGAGCTGGGGCCACCATAGGTCTCACTTTGTTTTTCTGCTTCTAGAGAATCACTGTCCTTTTTTTTTTCTCTTTTGAAAATTTATTTATTTTCCCTTTATTTTAAAAATTAATCTTCTTTTGAGAATCACTGTCCTTAACTGCCTGGTATCCAGTCTTGAAAACAGTTCTCCCTTAAATGGTTGACTCTTTACTTTTTGGTCATTTGAGGCTGGAGGGAAAACTCTATTTTTATTACTCCATCTTGACCGGAAGCGTAAGTGTGGTGGCCAACTTACACTGGTTTGCCTGTGGTTTTCTTGGTTTTAGCTTGAATGTTCACATCCCAGGGTGTGTTCAGCACTGAACCCCTAAGTTCTGAGTCAACTAGATGGTTGGCCACCCTAGGTGGATGTCCAGATAACATTCTTGCACTCTGCTTCCTTGATTTCTCTGGTTTTCTAGTAATGGTAGACTGTCCAAGTTATTCTGTTTCTTTGTTAAACTTATATAAAATGCATGCTATTCCTAATGTCTGAGAGCTAAAGGTGCTGTCTCTATTCAGTGGACATCCTTATAAAGCTTATAATTTTTTATGGCTTGTGAACTGAAAAAAATGACACCTAAGAGGTGACAAATTAAGTAACATGAAACTGTGTGTGTGTGTGTGTACATATTATTATATATATAAACAACATCAGACAAATCTGGCTCAACTTTCATGTAACAAAATTGTGATTTGTTCTTCAGTTGCCATGAACCCCCACATTGAGGATCATGTAACCTGAATGTGCCCAGATGAACCAAGCATGCAACTTGAGAGAAAGCTAACTGAGGAGCAGGGACTGAATTAAGAAGCAGACACCACGTGTCAAGATTCAGGATCCAATCAGATTGAACCCTGCCATCACCCTATGGCAAGATCCAATCAGATCATGCCTCATGGCATCACTTCATTGCAAGGTCCAATTAGATCTTGTCTAATTACCTTGTGCTTATAAAACCTGACCCAAAGCCCAGCTCACAGAGACAGATTTGAGCATTACCTCCTGTCTCTTTGCCAGCTGACTCACAATAAAGCTTTTCTTTTGTCAAAAGCCAGTGTCATGATATTAGTCTCTATGTGCATTGAGCAGTGAGCTCATTGATTGTTTGGTCATCTATAGCTCTATCTATAGCTATAGATACTCATCTACAGAAACATCAGGCCTGTGTAATGATAGTAATGATGCCAAACATGTGCTGTAAGACCATACGGTCTTTACGGGTTCTCTGATCACCATAATCCAATATAAAACGTTCTTTTTTGAAGTTGAGCAGAAAGAGAGATGAGGAGAAATCACTTACTGGGTTGAGGAGAGTAATGCAAAAGATATTTGGAGAGTAGGAGGAGGAAGTGGGCTGGATAAACACAGTAGGGACTGCATGTTGGCCACTTCCATAGAGACTGTTTCTGAGGCGAATGTACTCATGCCAGGAAACAAAAATAAAGAGATATTTTAGTTTATGAGTGTATCTACTTTCCTAATGTGCAGCTGTTTATTAACATTAATGGATGTCTGGATTTTTTTTTCACTCCATCCAAATTTAAAGCTTCATAGAATCCTAAACTTCAGTGTTGGAAGCAGCCCTAAACCCAATCACCCCACTTCTTTCAAGCAGAGTTCTTATCCAGGATTAGAAATCAAAATCCCAGGGAGAACATTATCAAAGGTCATGCACCCTATTCTTTTTCAGCAGGTCTGGGAGAGGGGAGAAAATCTTAACTACCTAGTAAAAAAAATTCCCAGATGGATCTTCCTGATGTGTACCCTTAAAGAGTCACCATTATAGGGAAAAAGAGTACCTTAAAAATAGTTGCATTTTCCACTTGATCATGCCCAACAATTATGTGAATGAGAAAATGACATATTTTGCAACTAACCAGCCAAGCTGAAAAGATTTTTTCCTTCTGTACGTTCATTAGCAAATTGGGACAATTTAACTCGCATCCTAGCCAATTTCTGCAGAAGCCGGGGCTGCGTGTCTTTAGCTGGTTTGCAATGATACAAGCAGCTGTATCTCCACTGGATGGAATGCACTGTCTAACACATGGCATGCAAAACAGGATATGAGAGCATTTTGGCAAGCAAAGGGACTCAGTTTCAAGGAGCTCTGGGGCCTCTCAGCATCCACGCTGCCCCCACTACCTGCTGACAACTCACATCAATGCCTGGATGTATGGATCTTGCTGAAAAATCAAAACGTAACTGAGAAATAGAAATGCAGAGATTGAATATTGTGCAAGGTAGGACGAAGGCAGGAAGGAGACTTGCCAATAAGATAAATGTTGAATGAATACCTGTAGATAATCTGCCTATGGTTGGGCTGATAGTAGAAAGTACGAAGGAAGTTTGCTTAGACTGATTCCTCAACCTGACATTGAAGCAAACACATGGTGGGGAGATGCTGGCATTCATGGGCGGAATGGTGTTGAAAACAAGTCAAACACAGAGCAAACTTGTCCTGTCTCTACTTGGGTTCATATCCTTTCCCTTTGCAAACTGAGCTGTGGTTCAGAGGCAGTGGAAGCCATCACCTGGGGCTTCAATTCTTTCCAGACTTACCCTTCTGTGGAACAAAGTTTTGTGTCTAATCCATTATGGGGAGATTGACTTTAACATGTTTATCTTTCTCCCTTTTTCCTTACTTTTTCTCCTCTTCTTCCTTCTCTTTCCTCCTCTTCCTTCATCTCCTGCTTTTTCTCTTTTCCTTCTCCCTTTTCTCCTCCTCCTTATTCTTCAGGGCTTACCCTTTATGTTAATGCCCAAACAATATGATTTGAGTCTAACTTAGACACTGGGGAAAAGTTTATTCCTTGTGGGTGCCTTCACTAGTACTTATGATATCAGTACACAGCATCCAAAATATGACATAAGCCTCTACCTTAATTCTCCAAATGCAGTTAAATCTAGGTGGTGACATATACCGCAATCTTAATGTGTTGGCTAATGACAGGCAGAACAAGCCAAAAAGAAAAGAAAAGAAAAGAAAAGGAGAGAACCTTAATTTGGAAACTGCCAATGATAACTTTTACGGTCCATTGCCATAATCCCCGCTGGTAGGTTCTTGAAGGCACTCTTGATATGATACAATGAATGTCGCATTTTACTTCCGTGGTTTTCCTCACCAAAACCTGTAAGCCCAGTCTGATCTTGAAAAAAAAAAAACAAAACTGACAGATCCTAATTGAGGGATATCCTAGAAAATACTTGCCAAGTGTCTTCAATACTGTCAAGGTCATCAAAAACAAGGAATGTTTAAGAAAGTGTCTCATCCAAGAGGAGCATAAAGAGATGTCATAACTAAATGTAATGTAAGATCTTGGAAGATGCTGGAACAGAAAGAGGATATTGGGGAAAACCAAGGAGATCTAAATAAAGTAGAAAATTTAGATGATGATGATGGTGATGATCATGATGGTGATGGTGATGGTGGTGATGGTGATGACGGTGTTGGTGATGATAGTCATGATGATGGTGATGGTGATGGTGGTGATGGTGATGATGGTGTTGGTGATGATAGTCATGATGATGGTGATGATCATGGTGGTGATGATGATGGTGATGACGGTGTTGGTGATGATAGTCATGATGATGGTGATGATCATGGTGGTGGTGGTGATGGTGATGACGGTGTTGGTGATGATAGTCATGATGATGGTGATGATCATGGTGGTGGTGGTGATGGTGATGACGGTGTTGGTGATGATAGTCATGATGATGGTGATGATCATGGTGGTGGTGGTGATGGTGATGACGGTGTTGGTGATGATAGTCATGATGATGGTGATGATCATGGTGGTGGTGGTGATGGTGATGACGGTGTTGGTGATGATAGTCATGATGATGGTGATGATCATGGTGGTGGTGGTGATGGTGATGACGGTGTTGGTGATGATAGTCATGATGATGGTGATGATCATGGTGGTGGTGGTGATGGTGATGACGGTGTTGGTGATGATAGTCATGATGATGGTGATGATCATGGTGGTGGTGGTGATGGTGATGACGGTGTTGGTGATGATAGTCATGATGATGGTGATGATTATGATGGTGATGATGATGGTGAAGGTGATGATGATGATGGTGATATAAGCTTCCAATGAGAGATAAAGTTGTTTCTAAGTATAGGTCCGACGTGGCTTAGTAGGTACACAGGAAAGTCTTTTCAGGGAACCTAGCTCTCATTGCTGTCTTTGCTATAACAAATAGTGTTATACATGCTCAGCAAACAATATCTACAGGAAATAGCCCTCAGGAAAGTAAAAAAAAAAAAAAAAAAAAAAAAAAACGCAGCAGAGGGCCAGCCCTTTCTTCTCATAGCTCATTGATACACTTGGTCACATGCTGCCACTACCTGCAAGGGAGGCTGCAGAAAGGTATCCCTACAGGGGCAGACATGTGCCCAACAAAAACTTTGGCATGTCGGGGGATACTCCATGACAAAAAATACAAAGGAGAGAATGGGAGTTACCAATGTCTGTCTTATTCTTCAGAGAGATGATGATTTGAACCAGGAAAACAGCAGAGGGACTAAGGAGAAAGGGAAAGATTGGAGAGGGAAGTTATCCACAGACTTGGTGGAACATTTTGCCAGGTCTGATGTGAGGATGACGATTGGACATGGAAGCTAAAAAATGTGGCCATGATTTCTCATTTGGATAAACGGATAGTGACTCCTTGAGCTATGACATGTAATGGTGGTGCAGTGGGGATGAAGGGAATGCTATGGTTTGAAGGTTTTTGTCCCCTCCAAAATGCATGTGTTGGATACATAACTTCCAATGCAACACTTTTGGGAGGCGGAGCCTAATGGGAAGTGTTTAGGTCATGAGGGCTCCACCTCATGAGTGCATTAAAGCAGCCATAAGAAGAGCTTGGGTGGGAGTGGGTTCTCCTTTCTCTCTCTTTCTCTGTCTCTCCCTGCAACAAGCCCCCATGTTCCTTTGCTACATGAAGACACAACCTTTCTCCCCTCTGGAAGGCCCAGCATTCAAGGCAGCATTCTGTAGACTCTAGGAGAATAAGTCCTGACCCATGGTACCTTGTTTTTGGACTTCCCAGACTCCAGAACTGTGAGAGAATAAATTTCTTTTCTTCATAAGTTACCCAGTCTGTGGTAATTTGTGATGCAGCATAAAATTGACTAAGATGAGGTGAGGGGCTAGTAAATATGAGTTTGAGTTAAATAGAGCCATCCAAGTAAATAAATTCAGCAGATCAATGACAATTTGAGTCTCACCAGGGAAAGGCTAAAGACCCAGGCAGCCATGTGTGTATGGGAGATATTTAATGGAGCAGAAGTAGATGAGGTCTCAGAGGAAAAGAAAGGGACTAAGTGTAAACTCTTACAAATATGGGTATGTGGAGGAGAGAAAACAATAAGATATACTGATAGATATGGGAAGTATGAGCGCCACCAGGAAGAGGAAAGGACACTGTGGAAACCCGGGGAGGATAGATTTCAGAAGAGAGAGACGAGGCAGAAGCCCAAAGAAGATAAACTCCTGAGAATGAGTTCCTGGGTTGGAAATGAGATCTCAACTGTGTTTCCAAGGGCAGCATCACAGAGCAATGAAGATGGCGGGAGCCATAACCCATGGGAGAAAATGAGCGTAGACCGTGGGTGAAGATATTTGGTAGTGACGGGAAGAAGAGAGAGTGGACGATAGCTTTTGGGAAAGAGCAGGTTAAGAGAAAACTTCTTAGTGAAGGCAGGAAAGTCTGAGAACATTTTCCATGTGTTTTTTTTTCCTTCTAAAAATGTCTAGCACCATCTGGCATCTTTGATTCATGTAAAGTTGTTGAAAGAAAAGGAGAAGAGAGAGTGAGCAGCAGGAGGAGAACATGAGTGTTAGCCTGGTCAGATGGTGTCTGTGGACAAGACATGACCAACGAAGAGGCCAACAGGGAGATTAGAATGGGTGAGCCGAGCAGGGTTTTGGGAGGGAGGAATGAACCCAACACCCTGGAGATAAAGATTCCCCTGGGGATATGAAAATAGCCTTGTATCTAAGATGAATGTGGCTTGCCACGGGTGATGCTACACATTCCATCACAATAACACCATACATATAAGCTGTCTCAGTTCTTATTAGTTATTGCCTCATGTCCCCTGATATAATGAAAAGAGATTCTTATTAATGGTCTTTTATTCTCTTCTCTCTGTTCCCCTTGTTGTAAATTATGGTTCTGAGTAAACCGTAAGGCTCTCTCTCTCTCTTTTTTTTTTGTTTAACTGCACTGAACTCCCAAATCCCATCATTCCACAGGAATCGGATTGATGTCATCTAAACCTCAGCATATGTTTTTTGTTAATGATGGAAAGTTTCTCTCACCATCACCAAGGGAGTTTGCTGAGACCTAAGGGTGTAAGCTAAACTCTCTTTATCATTTGAAAAACAAAACAAAACAGAATTACCAATGTCATTGGGGGAAACTATCTGGAAATATGAAAAATATAGAAAACATTAATACAAAAGGAATTCATACAGTCTATCTCAAATGCCCCCACGCTATCATATAATTTATTTTTATCAAGCTATGAAAAGAATCATATGATGTTTAATGGCAGCACCTTGACTGCATACGGATATGCTGAACATGTGTCAATTATTTTTTTTAGATGCTAAATTGACAGAATTTGAAAGCTCCAGATGTGAAAAGTTAAAGAAAAAAGTTGATCCCCTTGAGTTTTGTTGGAATTCTCTCGTGTTTATTCATGTTTCTTACATTAGTAAGAGTACTTATTTGCTCATTTGGGAGAAGCTAGTTATGTCAAGGGTTTCTTGTTACCGATGTTTAAATAGCTGTAAAATATTCTTTCTCTACTTGGAGAGCTGAGATTTGCTTTTTTTCCCCCCTTATACATTAGTACTTTGGAACCACTTGAATATGAGCTTGTTCAGGAGTCTTTTGCCTCTTCAGTGGGGTCTACTTCAAGCTGGTATGGCTGTCCTCCTGCAAAAGACTCCAAAGGCTCCTCAAGCACAGCCCATGGGTCAGGACCCGGGCTGGCAAGAAAGCCAACAATTCACATGCAGTAAAGGCTCATTCTGTCTTCCAGGAGGGGGAAGAACAGAACAAACATGGAAGAGAGGATAATTGACGGGAATTTGGCTACAGTAAAAGATAATTTAATTTTCTCTTGGTCAGGCAGCATGGGTGGAGGAGATGCTGGCGGGGGGGTTGGCCCCATTCGGTCCTTATGACCTCCCAGGACCTGGCTGAGATATTTGTAAGCTCTAAGGGGAAGATTCCCAAGATCTCTTTCAGTTTTAACACCACTTCTTTATTTTCCAGCAGAGAAACAGCATTACACTGCTGACCACAATGTAACCACACTCCCAGTCTTTCCCAGAGATACTTGGGACAGACATCAATTTAAAAATTTGTCGTTCCTGGCAACAATAGACACCAGGGATTACTAGAGCAGGGAGGGAGGGATGGCAGCAAGGGTCGAAAAAGTACTTATTGAGTGCTATGCTCACTACGTGGATGACAGGATCAGTTGTACCCCAGACCTCAGCATCACTCAATGTACCCAGGAAAAAAACCTGCACAAGTATCCCCTGAATCTCAGATAAAAGTTGAAATTATTTTTGAAAAATGCATCCTTCCAAAATGGTGACATCCCATTCCCAGCCATAGTCTGAATAATGTTCCCCAAACAGATCAGCTGTTCCTCTCTACACCCTGTGAATGGAACCTTATTTGGAAAAAAGAATTTTTGCAGATGTGTGTAAGGTACGGATCTTGAGATGGGCAGATGATCCTGCCTGTAGGGGGAAACAACTAGATGATTAATAAATGAGTTGTGGCTTTGTGCACTGAATCTAGAGATCTGACACATTTGCAAAATTATTTTTGGGGGGCTGACCTCACTCATCTGGGCCGGCCTTGGCAGAGGCTGTGGGGGAGATGCTGGTTCCACTCAACTAGATATGCCAGATGGAAAAAAAGTAAAAGTACTTTCAACAGACCGAGCAGTGGTGACTCCTAAATTGCCAGACACGGATCCTAATGTGAGGAAGACACAAGGAGACCTGACACACCCACAGACGAGAAGATGGTGCGAGATGGAGTACAGAGAGAATTCAGAGAGGCTGGCCTTGAGGATCGGAGTGATGATGATGGAGCCGCCAGAAGCTGGAGGAGGTAAGGAAGGATCCTCCCCACAGGCTTTCCAAGGGAGCACAACCATGGAGATACCTTGACTTCAGCTCGGTGGTATTGATTCAGGACTTCCAACTTCCAGAACCGTGAGAGTATGTACTAGGTTGGTGCAAAAGTAATGGCAGGTTCAATATGCGTGTTGGAAGCCCCTACATTGGTGGCAATTTGTTACCGCAGCCCTAAGGAATAAATGCATTCCCCTAACAAATGAGTGTCAAAGGAAAGGATATTAGAAAAAACCAGGTCTGGGAGTGGTGGCTCATGCCTGTAAACCCAGCACTTTGGGAAGCCAAGGCAGGAGGATAGCTTGAGCCCAGGAGTTTGAGACCAGCCTAGGCAACATAGTAAGACCCCGTCTCTCCAAAAATTAAAAAAATAAAATAGCCGGGTGTTCTGCTGCACGCCTGCAGTTCCATCTACTTGGGAGGCTGAGGTGGGAGGATCACTTGAGTCCACGAGGTCGAGGCTACAATGAGCTGGGATTATATCACTGCATTCTAGCCTGGACAACAGAGCGAGACTCTGTCTCAGAAACAAAAAACCAAAACCCAGATGTTCCACTATATTCAAGATACTCAGCATCCTGAATACTCATCCCTCATCCTTTTTCTGTTTGTGGAATTGGGCAAGAGCTTTCTTTGTCAGAGCTCACCCTTGCTTGTAAATGCATTTACTCAAGTGAAAAGCAGAGAATGGTGGCCGGGTGTGGTGACTCATGCCTGTAATCACAGCATTTTGGGAGGCCGATGCATGTAGATTGCTTGAGCTTAGGAGTTCGAGATCAGCCTGGGCAACGTAAAAAAACCCAGTCTCTACAAAAAATGCAAATCAATTAGCCAGGCATATGATGGTTTGCGCCTGTAGTCTCAGCTGGTCCGGAGGCTGAGGCGGGAGGATAGCTTGACCCTAGGAGGTCAAAGCTGCAGTGAGCTGAGATTGTGCCACTGCACTCCAGCCTGAGCGACAGAGTAAGACTCTCTCTCTCACACAGACACACAGCAGAGAATGAAGACCCGCAGCAGAGGTTGGAGTGCAATCCTTTTCTAACTCACGCTGAGGGTAGAGTGATACAATTACCGAACACCCGCCCCTCTGTCTGATTCCTGAATCATTATCTCCCAGGCAAGCCCTGTCCTTCCAGAACCCCGCCTTTGCCAGGGCTGTGCCTCAGAACCGGAAGGCTCTGACCAATGACAGAGTGAAATGAGTCACCAGCGGACACTGGAAACAAATGCTCATTCTTTATATCTGGGTCACCGCTTCTCGGTTTGTTGAAAGTACTTTTATTTTTTTCCATCTGGCATATCTATGTGAGCAGAACCAGCATCTAACCACAGCCTCTGCCAAGGCCGGCACAGATGAGTGAGGTCAGCTTCAAAAAGAATTTTCCAAACGTGTCGAATCTCCAGATTCAGCGCACAAAGCTAGAACTCATTGATTTATAACATAGTTGTTTCCCCCTATAAGCAAACAAAGAGAACAAAATCATTAGCTCGAGGCAAATGAGAGCCCCAAAGAGTGCCTATTTCCAGGGAACGCAGTGGAGAAGTTTCCTCTCTCACAGAGGCTGGGGGTTTCTCTCAACTGCATCATTACTCTCGAGAAATTATTTGAAATTGGAGGGTTGTGAGTTCTTTTTAACTCAGGATTCTAGTGAATTGAGAATTTTAAAAGGATTAGGTTGTTTAGAATTTGGCTTATGACACTTAAATACACAAAGTACAATTGTAATTCAGTACAAATTGCTAACATCTAACTATTCCTCTACATGCCAACCTCAACTGTGTGGATGTGAGTGTAAGTATGAATTCATATCATATGTAATAGCTATTAGATTTATTAGTTTAGCTATCATTGTCTATCTCGTATCTATCTCTATCTCTTCCATTTTTATCCATCTATCATCTATCTACTCATCCATCTATCAAGATTTCTATGTAACTACTTTCCTACCTATTCAACTCTCATGTCTCTCTGTATCCATCTATGTATCTATTTATTATCTATCCATTTATCTCATCTTGTCCATTTATCTGTTATCTTATGTGTCTATCATCTGTCTCATCTATCATCTCTCTATTCATCTGCATCTATCTATCATCTGTCTATCATCATCTATGTCTTCTATCTTCATCAATCCATCGCTTATCTATCTACTCATCCATCATCTACCTACTTTCCTACCTATCAAAATCTCATCTCTATCATCTACCTACCCATCCATCTATTATTTATCTATCTATCATCTATCAATTATCTATCTAATCTATCTATCCATCATCTATCTATCTATTCATTCATCCATTGAGCATATTAGCTAAGAAATTTCAAATATTCTGCTCTTATCATTTTTCATATGAAAACCACATGAGAGTTGCTTCAGGAAGAAGCTATAGCTATAAGAGATGGAGCAGAGACATAGCATCTTCTGTTTCTTTCATTACAGATGTGCTATTTCCAAATCATGGTAACATTATACCCGGCTCGAGTCACCGTTGCACATATTTACTTTTATATTTAATTGTATTCAAATTTGTTATTGTTCTATACACTATCTCACAGTAACTCACAATGATCATTATAGATGTCCATTGCATTGGATACTTAATTCTACTCAACCTTATAATGGTTGTGTAGAATGCCTGCAACACACCTTTTAAGCAGATTCTTGGGATTTGTTTAATTATTCTTTCAGGTGAAGGACAGAAGACAAATTTCACCTGCATGAGCTTCCCAATCACAGGAATTTTGAGTGAGTGGGAATTTACAGTAGAGTCACCTTCTTGTTAAACCCATTGCAATGAGTCTTTTCATACTTGCCTCTGTGAGATTCACCAGTTTTTTGTCATGGCTAAATTTGGCTCTTTATTGAGCAGGTGATGTGGTCATCCAATACGATCTGACATGTACTAAACTGTTCCCGCTCCTTTTAGGAGTTGAGGCCCAAATTAATTGATGTCACCATGGGAAATAGCCCAGGCGTCAGGATCCCTGTTTCCACAGCAGGTAAGAGAGAGGAGGTGAATAATTCTGTATCTTCTCCAACACTCAGAGTATTACAACAACAAACACACTCCAAGAGTACATTAATGTAGAGTAGACTCTTGAACAATGTGGGAGTTAGGGGTGCCAACCCACCATGCAGTCAAAAATCCACCTGTGGGCTGAGCATGGTGGCTCACGCCTGTAATCCCAGCACTTTGGGAGGCTGAGGCGGGTGGATCTCCTGAGGTCAAAAGTTCAAGACCAGCCTGGCCAACATAGTGAAACCCTGTCTCTACTAAAAATACAAAAATTAGCCAAGCGTGGTGGTGTGTGCCTGTAATCCCAGCTACTCGGGAGGCTGAGGCAGAAGAATCACTTGGACCTGGGAGGCGGAGTTTGCAGTGAGCAGAGATCAAGTCACTGCACTCCAGCCTGGGCAACAAGAGCGAAACTCCGTCTCCAAAAAAAAAAAAAAAAAAAATCCACTTGTAACTTTTGACTCTCCCAAAACATAACTAATAATAACCTACTTTTGAGTGGAAGCCTTCCTGATAACATAAACAGTCGATTAGCACATATTTTATATGTCATGAGTATTAAATACTGTATTCTTACAATAAAGCAAGCTAAAGAAAATAAAACGTCATTAAGAAAACAAGGAACAGAAAATACATTTACTATTCATTGAGTGGAAGTGGATCATCATAAAAATGTGCATCCTCATTGTCTTCACATTGAGGAGGTTGAGGAGGAAGAGAATGGTTAGTATTGCTGACTCGGTGGTGCCAGAGGTGGAAGAGGATCCAATCCCCTTCTAAGTGGACCACATAGTTCAAACCCGTGTTGTTCAAAGGTCAACCGTACTATAATTAAGTGATGAATCAATGGACAGTGGTTCCTACAATGAAGCCATTGTCCTAACAAACAGTGGCTTATGATAACATTTTGAGAATACATATAATTATTTTTGGCAGATGGTCACCAAGATGAAATGAGTGTACGCACAGGAAATCCATACAGTAGTTCTGGCTATTTTAAGTTATCTTTTGCATAAAATGGATCCTCATTCTTCACAAAGAGACTGCATTGCTCAATCCATGTTCTTTGTGATAGAAATATTCTGTGGTTGGGACCAGTGACTTCTATGTTTTCCTTGGACACACTTCCTATAATAAAATGATTTAACTATATTGCCAAAGGGAGCAGAAGATTGGAGATTTGGTGTGTGTGTGTGTGTGTGTGTGTGTGTGTGTGTGTGTATAGGAGATGGAAATACAAAGACAGACATAGAGAACAGAGAAACAGAAAAAATAGATAGATGATACATACATGATAGAAAGACAGAAAGATGATAGAGAGATAGTAGGTGATAGACAAATAGATAGACGATAGATGATAGAAAGATAGATAAAAACATGATAGATGATAGATGATGGATAGAAACACAGACAGATAGATATACAGATATAGATAGATAGAAACACAGATAGATAGATACAGCTAGAAATACAGAAATAGATAGATATGGATAGAAATACAGATATAGATAGATAGATAGATAGATAGATAGATAGATAGTTAGGAGTGGAGAGGACTTTCATTGTTAAGAAACATATCAGCTGCACTGAGGGAAGCCCAGCAGCCATTCTGCCATGAACCTTCCTTTGCAGGGTTGTAACCATGCTCTTCTCATCATCGATCATTAGGGTTTATGCACATGCCCTTAAACAACCGCAGAAAAATGCAGGTTGTCCATGCTTCTGCCAGACGAAATGATCCTAAAATGCAATTACTTGAGAGACACGCTATTGGAGGAGCATGTTTTGAAGGACTCATGGTCCTGGACAGCATAGATTTTATTTACAGTAAAATAAAATCTGGACCATCCAAAAGCTGAGTTCTTAGACCACTACATTCTGTAGTTCTCCACAGAATTGCTACTGCTGAGCAGTACTTTCTTATTGTGCACTGAGCTCTAAAATTAGAATATTTGTAACAGATTGCACTTTTAAGTTGTGATCCTGTCTTTTCTATGGGGGTACTGTTGAAGACGTTTTTGGTATGAATGACTCAGATATGACTGGAAAAGCTTTGCTTAATTTCTTACCAAAGAAATGTATTAATCATAAAACAGAAGATGTCTCACTTTTTTCCTTTGGCTTCCAGGAAGCTCGTCGCTATGTGATTTGTGATTATTACTAATTTTATTTTTTAATTTTAATTAATTAATTATTTATTTTTTTGAGATGGAGTCTTCCCTTGTCACCCAGGCTGGAGTGCAGTGGCACGATCTTGGCTCACGGCAACCTCTGCCTCCTGGGTTCAAGCGATTCGCCTGCCTCAGCCTCCCAAGTAGCTGGGATTACAGGCACCCACCACCATGCCCAGCTATTATTTCATAGCACTTTCTAAGTTCATCCCTAGTATCTTATTTTGTGTGAGTTTTTGGACGATGTGTGACTCCGAGGACGGGGACCATGTCCTCTTGGTGCTATTGCTGCTTCAAATATAAGCACAATAGATTTTGGTTAAATATTAATAGGAAAATGCATTCTGTCTTTCCACCTGTGCCCAATAAGATAGGTCAATTCCATCCGAAGCTTAATAACAACAGTCTTTTGACATCACATCCGATAAAAATTTTGATTTTGTGTTTTGAAGTCACCATTATTGATAAAAATTTCATTATTTATTATATTGTGTATTATATATAATTATTTGTATATGTACATTATATATAATAAATTGCTATTGAAATTTAATGTTATCTATAAATAATATGTAATATTTTAAATGTATAAAATGTAATATATAATATAAATACTATAAAATAGTATAAATAATAATAAAATAAATAATATAATAATAAAATAGTATAAAATGTTATATATGATATAAAATATAACTATATATTATATATAATTTACATCATTTTATATAATATATAACTATATTATCTTACATAATTTATAATACTATAGGTTATGTAATATATGACACTTAACACTATATAATATATGACATATCATACATTATATAATGTATATGATATATATTACATATAACATATTTATAATATAATATACTACATAGTATATAACATAAATTGCATAGTATATAATGTGTATAACATACATAGACATAACACCATATGTTATATGATATATAACACCTTATACTATATATGACATATACATTTTATTATGTATATGATATATATTACATATAACATATTTAATTATAATATATATTACATAGAATATAATATATATTACATAGTATATTATATATAACATACATAGACATACAATGGTATATTATGTATCATATAGTTATATAGTACATATTAGGTTGGTGCAAAAGTAATTGTGGTTCCTGCCATTAAGAGTAATGGCAATTTAATATATAATATGAAATAAACAATATGTAATTTGTGTTTTATTATAATAATATATTTGAAATACTATATATTACATATAGTATTTAAGTATTACGTATTATAATAATATTTAAGATATTATGTTATTATAATATATATTATATATAACACACCTATTATACATAATATATAATTTATACCTCCAGATCCAAAGTATATTCAATTTGGCTAACACCTACAAGGCATCTTCAGCATTCAAGGTACTCTGAGGCCATTTCCTGCCATTTTGATTGGGTAAATTTTTGGCGATCATTTGTTGATTCCCAATGGTGTCCCTGCTTCTAATCTTTTCCTGTCTAGAGGACCCCAAACCACAGGCCAACTTCTGTCTGAGCAACTCATCTCTGCTCACGCCTCTCTCATGCTCAAAATCCTTCAAATCCTTCCAGCTATCCCAGGAAAAGGAAAAGCCAGACTCCTTTGCCTCATTCTCAATGCATCCCCTCATCGGCCATTTTCTCGTATTTCAGCCTATTTGCACTATAACATACCAGGAGAGTTAAGTTTGGGGCTGGAAGAAAACCCTTCATGTCCTGGCATCCTTTGCCCAGAATTCCATCTGCCCAGGCTGCTTCCGAGCGAAGCAATGCTTATGACCCCAGAGAAGCCCTTCCTTCCCGTGGACCCTTCCACCCTTTGGAGCTCATGGTGAGCTTAGGACCAAATGCTTTGCAGAAGAGTGATGCATGAAATACGTCAAAAAACCCCTGTGAAATTGGATGGTGTGCAAATTAAACATCAGGGGCCCCACAAACCCTAGCCAAAATCGAGCTTGACTTCTTGCACAGGGAGTTGCGGGTTTAAGGATGATACCAGATACTTGAAGAAACTGATTTTTTTTTTGAGAAACTTGCTTGCATTTACCTTTTTTCTATTATTGATACATACTATTTTACATATCTATGGGGAACATGTGACAGTTTGTTGCTTGCATAGAATGTGTAGTGATCAGGCCAGATGTATTTGGAATATCTGTCACCTTGAGAATTAATCATTTCTATGTGCTGGGAACATTTCAAGTCTTCTCTTCTAGCTATTTTAAAATACACAATACATTATTGCTAACTATAGGCACCTTACCCTGCTATCAAATATTAGAACTATGTCTTTTATGCAACTGTATAAAATTAGGATTTGATGACCATCTATGATATATGCCAGCAACAGAATATCAGGCTGACGCTTTTACATCTCTGCCCTACAGGGTCTTTTGATGTACATTGGGAACAGTAATCTTCAGAGATTTGGGGAGACAGATTAGAGATGATATATGTTAAAACAGGGGTCCCCATGTGGCCTGTTAGGAACTGGGCCGCACAGCAGGAGGTGAGTAGCAGGTGGGCGAGCAAAGCTTCATCTGTATTGACAGCTGCTCCCCATCACTCACTTTACCTCCTGAGCTCCACCTCCTGGCAGATCAGCGGTGGTATTAGATTCTCATAGGAGCGTGAACCCTTTTGTGAACTGCACATACAAGGGATCTAGGTTGATGTTCCTTATGAGAATCGAATGCCTGATGATCTGTCGCTGTCTCCCATCCCCCCCTAGATGGGACTGTCTAGTTGCAGGAAAGCAAGCTCAGGGCTCCCACTGATTCCACATGATGGTGAGTTGTAAAATTATTTCGTTGTATATTACAATGTAATAATAATAGAAATACAGTGCACAATAAATGCAATGTGCTTGAATCATCCTGAAATTATCCTGCTCCCAATCCCAGCCATGGAAAAGTTGTCTCCCACGAAACCTGTCCCTGGTGCCAAAAAGGTTGGGGACTGCTGCGTTTGAGCACTGTTTGCTTTACTCAGCAAACTATCATGGAATTAGTTTTCTGTGATATTAGCGTGACCGTGGAGAAAGCTCTCAATAAGTGCACCAATTATGTTTTTGATGAAAATGAACATATTTTTCTTGGGTTTCCTAGAAGCGCCATTCTAACTCTGGGAAGACACTCTCATAATACCAAGAAGAAAGACAAGCCGAAGATTGCATACTGAAATTATTTTAACAGCTTAAGTTTCTCTAATACGGGCCACTCTTTTGCAAACACCCATTAGAAGAGAAAACAAACAGCACATTTGAGGCCTCATTCTTGCCATCCTCCTCTTCAATTTCCTTTATCCTCCTAATTCACAAATGCAGCCACTTGGATGTGGCAGCTTCCTATTGCAATTTCTTTTTTTTTTTTTTGAGACAGATTCTTGTTCTGTCATCCAGGCTGGAGTGTAGTGGCACGATCTCGGCTCACTGTAACCTCTGCCTCCTGGGTTCAAGTGATTCTCGTGCCTCAGCCTCCCGAGTTGCTGGGATTACAGGCGCGTATGACTACACCTGGACATTTGTTGTATTTTTAGTAGAGACGGGGTTTCGCCATGTTGACCAGGCTGGTCTTGAACCCCTGACCGCAAGTGATCCACCTGCCTCAGCTTCCCAAAGTGCTGGAATTACAGCCGTGAGCCACTGTGCCCAGCCACAATTTCTTGGATTACAGTTGGAGGTTCTTCTCCTTCTTCTTTTTTTTTTTTTTTTTTTCCATCTAAGAGAATTGTGTGAGTAAAAGAAGAATTAAAATAAGAACATGATGTACTTGAGGGTGCTTTTCAGATTATTATAACTGAATTTGATTTTCCTGTTGTAAAAACTATTATTACATTGAAAATCTAAAATGAACTTTCAGGGTTTAGTGGTTAAGGCCAGTTTTATACTTTAGGTAAAGAACTTTATTTGTGAGACTCTACTCATAGTTATTACCCTGAGAAAAATAGACAGGAGAGATGGGAATGCATTTTTATGAAATAGGGTCCTACCATTTTAAAGGAAGGTGATTTACCCTGAGATATGGGAGAGAAAATAATGCTTGCTATGTTAGTTTGCTAGGGCTGCATAACCAGGTCCCCCAGAATGCTTGGCCTAAACAACAGACATCTATTCTCCCATGGTCCTGGAGGCTGGAAGTCTGAGATCAAGGTGTGGGCAGGGCTGATGCCTCCTGAGGCTTCTCTCTTTGGCTTGGAGGTGCCGTCTTCTCCCTGTGTCCTCACAGGGTCGTCCCTCTGTGTGTGTCTGTGTCCTTATCCCCTCTTCTTATGAGATGTCTTAGTCCATCTCAGGCTGCTATCACAGAATACCACAGACTGGGAGGCTTATAAACAACAGACATTGATTCTCCCACGGTCCTGGAGGCCGAAGTCTGAGATCAAGGTGTGGGCAGGGCTGGTTCCTCCTGAGGCCTCTCTTCTTGGCTTGTAGATGCCGTCTTCTCCCTGTGTCCTCACGTAAAACTTCTGTGTGTGTCTGTGTCCTGATACAATTGGAAAACAAAAATGTTTTAAAAAGAAATACCAAATGTCTGCAGAAAATACTGAAATACTAATTCAATAAAAATGGTAAAATGAAAAATAAAATAAAATGGTTACTTGTAGTTCTTAATGAAGTACTATTTGCAATAAAAATATATTTGAATAATATGAAATTCAGTGATTTCCTTGATTCTCAGCTTCCGGTACTGATTAAAAGAAGCCCCTGGAGTCTCCAGAAGAAGCCTGGAGTTCAGATAATTTGCAATTACTAAACAAGCATGTGATTAGGCAGACATGAGCTTGGATTTCCTGGTGGAAATTAGGTCTTAGTTATGGTAGATCCTGCACTGTGTTTCTGTCTGCATGAATATATAGTTATTCATAATGATGCCTCTTTAAACAATCTCCAGAGTATCATAAAAATGCATTATGCAGAAAATACATTTTGAGTGAAATTTCATTATTTTTTGATTTGCAATCAAATGCAAATTTCCTAGTATTTCCCAGGACACATTGACATAATCTCATTTGTGATGGAAAAAATGCCTATCTAAGTATATGAAAACATGAACATTCATCAGGGGATCCAAGTAGAAACTTTATCACTCCCGTCTTCTTGTTTAAAATCTAAATAAGCTAACACATGAAATGGAACAAATTGGAAAGTCTTCATGAATTGTTCCTTAAAAATATTTATTTATTTATTTATTTTTTGAGACAGTCTCACTCTGTCAGCCAGGCTGGAGTGCAGTGGTGCAGTCACAGCTCACTGTAGCCTCAACCTCCTGGGCTCAAGTGATCCTCCTGCCTCAGCCTCCCAGGTACATGGGACCACAGACATGAACCACCATGCCCAACTAATTTTTTAATTTTTTATAGAGACAGGTAGGGGCAATAATCTTCCCCTGGAGTTCGGCCACCCCGCAGCCAGACTCTTCTCTGACCTCCCGGGCCAAACTCCCCTCGGTGTCCAGATGTGCCCCCGCCTTCTCTCTTTCTCTGCCGCATAGTTCCGCCATCGCTAGTCTGCTGGTCTGCTCCTCTTGATGTTCAGCCACTTGTGTGTGTGCCCACTAAGGTCTCAAGTTTATATGGGGCACAGAATGGGGGGCATGGCGGGCCAGAGTGATCTTGGGAAATGCAACATTTGGGCACGATAACAGGGGTGCCTATTCTCATTTAGGTCCATGCGCACAGGCCTGAGGGTGGAGCCCTCACCAGGGACCCTGCCCTTCTCCACCCAGTATTTCCCTGTCCCCTGTCCATATCAATATCAAAAGGGTGGGTGGAGTCTCTGAAAAGGATGGTACCCTTAGTTAAATACTCCTCAGCATAAATAATATGGAAATAAAGTTGGGGATTGCAGATCTTCTGTTATCACCTCTGCTTTTAAACTCAAAGGTGGAAAAGTCAAAAAGGTTTTGTATCACTTAGTGATTTATACAAGAGCCTTCCCACTCTGGACCCAAACTGGCTGTACTGGGTTTATTATTATTAATAATTTCCATCCATCTGTAACCTCAGAATGTGACCTATTTGGAAATAAGGTCTTGCACATGCACACGAATATTCACTGCCACATTATTCACAATCGCAAAGACATGGAATCTACCTAGATGCCCATCAGTAACACACTGGATAAAGAAAATGTGGTACATACACACCATAGAATACTATGCAGCCATAAAAAAGAATGAGATCACGTTTTTGCAGGAACATGGATGGAACTGGAGGCCATTATCCTTAGCCAACTAACACAGGAATGGAAAAACAAATACTGCATATTCATCCTGATAAGTGGGAGCTAAATGATGAGAACACATGGACACATAGAGGGGAACAACAGTGATATGGTTTGGCCGTGTCCCCACCCAAATCTCATCTTGAATTGTAACTCCCATAATTCCCACGTGTTGTGGGAGGAACCTGGTGGGAGGTAATTGAATCATGGGGGCAATTTCCCCCTTACTGTTCTCCTGGTAGTGAATAAGTCTCGTGAGATCTGATGGTTTTATAAATGGTTTCCCCTTTCCCTTGGCTCTCATTCTCTCTTGTCTGCCGCCATGTAAGATGTGCCTTTCGCCTTCTGCCATGAGTGTGAGGTCTCCCCAGCCATGTGGAACTGTGAGTCCACGAAACCTCTTTTTCTTGGTAAATTACCTAGTCTTGGGTATGTCTTTGTCAGCAGCGTGAAAATGGACTAATACAAACAGACACGGGCCTGGAAGGCAGAGGATGGGAGGAGGGGGAGGACCAGGAAAAATAATGAATGGGTACTAGGCTTAATACCCGGGTGACAAAGTAATCTGTACAACAAACCCCTGTGACACAAGTTTACCCAAATAACAAACCTGCACATGCACCCCTGAACTTAAAATTAAACAAGGAAAAAAAAAAAAAAGGAAATAAGGACTTGCCAGATATAATGAATTTGCAGTAAGTTGAGGTCTTACTGGACTAGGGTGGACCATAAATCCAATGATAGGTGTCCTTATAAGAAGCGTAGAAAAGACAGACACACAGAGAGGGGAAGTTCCTGGAACTGCAGAGGCAGACACTGGAGGATGACACCCCAAGCAAACAAACACCAGGGATTGCCAACAAACATGCAAACTGAGAAGGAGGCAAAGGATTTTTCCCTTGAGCTTTGAGAGACAGCATGGTTCCACTTTCACCTCGCTTTCTGACTTGCATACCCTCAAACTGAAAGGGAATACATTTCTGTTGTTGCAAGCCACCTGCTTTGCCGTAATGTGTTATGGTGGCACAGGAAACTCCTAAAGCTCCTTTCACAGAAATTCTCTGCCTGCACTCCCTACCTCCATGGATCTTTGCCAAATATAACATTTTCTTTAGTCCTGACAAACAAGAGAATATCATCTGTCCACATTCATCCTGGTCATTCATGAGCTGTGATAGTTTTGCACAGGCTCTTTTCCTTTGCGTGGGAGACCTTGCCTCTCTCTCTCTCTTTTTCTCTCCTTCTCTCCCTCCTACACCCCTGCCCCTGATTCTGGCAAACAATGACCCATTGTTTGAGATCTTGGTTAAAGGCTCACTCTCTGGGGGCACCTTTCCTAAGAGTTATCCAGCCCCTACTCTGTACTTCATGACACCTCCTGTGACACCCATGGGTGAATTGTTGGTTTCTGAGGCTGTTTCTCTCGAGACCAGGAACTACATCTTCAGGACATGTATCCCTAGTAGCAATCACAGTACACATCATGTAGTACATTTTCTATCCCTTGTATATGGGGATATAATCCTAGTACCTGTCATATAGTAGATTTTATATGCCTAGTATGTAGGGCTATAATCCTAGTACCCATCACATAGTAGATTTTATATGCCTGGTATATAGGGATATAATCCCAGTACCTGTCATAGAGTGGATTTTCCACCCTACCATATAAGGATATAATTCTAGTACCTGTGACACAGTCAATTTTCTATCCCCAGTATATAGGGATATAATCCCAGTACCCATCACATAGTCAATTTTATGTCCCCAGTATATAGGCATATTATCCCAATCCCTGACATAGAGTCGATTTTCTATCCCCACATGTAAGGATAGAATCCCCATACCCATCACACAGTCGATTTTACATCTCTTGCATATAGGGATATAATCACAGTACCTATAACATAGTAGATATTATATCCCTAGTATTTAGGGATAGAATCCCAGTACCCATCACATAGTCGATTTTCTATCCCTAGTAGATGGGGATATAATCACAGTATCCATCACATAGTAGATACTATATCCTTGGCATATAGGGATACAATCCTAGTACCTGTCATATAGTAGATTTTCTATTCCTAGCATATAGGGATATAATCTCAGTACCCATCCCAGAGTCGATTTGCTATCCCCAGTATATAGGGATATTATCCCAGTACCCATTACATAGCAGACTTTATATCCCTAGTATATAAGAATATAATCACAGTACCCATCACATAGTAGACTTTATATCCCTAGTATATAGGAATATAATCCCAGTATCCATCACATGGTAGACTTTATATCCCTAGTATATGGGAATATAATCACAGGACCCATCACAGAGTAGATTTTAGATCCCTAGTATACAGGAATATAATCCCGGTACTTGTCACATAGTAGATATCATATCCCTAGTACATAGGGATATAATTTTAGCATCCATTATATAGTAGATATTATATCCCTAGTATATAGGATATAATCATGGTACCTGTGATATAGTAGATGTTTCATATAGACTCATTTTCAAAGGGCGGGGATTTTCAAAAATTAATTTTTTAATTGATAAATAAAAATGGTGTATATTTATGAGGCACAACATGTTTTTTTTTTTTTTTTTTTTTTTTTTTGCTTTTATTTGAGACAGGGTCGCTCTCTGTCACCCAGGCTGGAGTGCAGTGATGTGGTCATAGCTCACTGCAGCCTTGACCTTCTGGGCTCAAGTGATCCTCCTGCCCCAGCCTTCCCAGTAGCTGGGACTACAGTCCCGTGCCACCATGCCTGGTTAATTTTTTAAATTTATTGTAAAGATGGGGATCTCACTATATTGCCCAGGCTGGTCCGAACTTCTGGTCTCAAGTGATCCTCCAGCCTGGGCCTCCTAAAATGCTGAGATTATAGGTGTGAGCCACCGCACAAGCCCAGTAACATCATGATGCTTTGATATGTGTTTCCATTGCAAAATGGCCAAATGACACTAGTTAACATAAACATCACCTCACCAACTTCTCATTTTTTGGTGGAGAGAACATTTAAAATCTACTCTTTTAGCAATTTTTAAGTATGTAATACATTGTTGTTTATTTTAGTCATCATGTGGTATAATAGAACCCCTGAACTTATCCTTCCTCTCATATAGACTTATTTAATAAGGAAATGTACTCCAGCTGTATTTAATAGAGAAATACACCCCAGAACCATTTTTGACCAAAGAATTATCAATATATTCAACTGTATGGTTTTAAACTTTGTAGAATATCTTCAGATAAAATCTAACTTTGTATTCATTCTTGAATCAGATATAGGAAAACACCATACACAATACAAAGATAGTTGGCTAAATAAATAAATAAGGCAACATAGCGAGACCTCATCTCTACCAAAAAATACAAAAATGAGCTGGGTGTGGTGGTGCACATCTGTAGTCCCAGCCACTCAGGAGGCTGAGGCGAGAAGATGCTTGAGCCTGGGAAGTCGAGGCTGCAGTGAGCCGTGATCACACCACTGCATTCCAACCTAAGCTATGGAGCGAGACTTGGCCTCCTAAAAACAAACAAACAAAAATCAATGATCTGAAAAGATCTGTGTTTTGTCAGGCTCCAGGCAGATTCGACCTATCCTCTGAACTTTTCTTCATAAGGCAAGGAAATTAAAAAAAAAATTCAAGGATACTTACAAATGGCAAAGGAGGGATACTGGAATAAATGGGTTTTGTCCAATGCATATCTTTCCCCATCAACAGTAAAATAAATCAGTGTTATGTAAAAAACCCAATCTTACCCAATCTACTCTATGGGGCCAAACTTGAAATTCCAAAAGTCTGACCTCATTTGTAGTTCTGAACATATGGGAAACTCTTCACGCAGAATCTACCAGGGACAAAGTAAAAACACACAAAAAATCATGATGTGATTCACTCAAAAATTGACAATTACCAGTGTTGGCCCCCTTGATCTGTATAAGCAACATGACAGCCCATTTTGTAACATAAATTCTCACCACGCACCAACCTACAAGAGAAAATACTACATTCTGTTAGAAGTCCCCCCGCCTACCCTCCGCTCCCTGGCCCAAGATGGAGTCTTGCTCTTTGGCTCAGCCTGGAGTGCTGTGGTGTGATCTCGGCTCACTGCAACATCCACCTCCAGGGTTCAAGCAATTCTCCTGCCTCAGCCTCCTGAGTAGCTGGGATTACAGGCACCCACACAATGCCCAACTAATTTTTGTACTTTTAGTAGAGACTGAGTTTCACCGTGTTGGCCAGGCTGGTTTTGAACTGGCTGGTCTTGAACTCCTGACCTTGTGATCCGCCTGCCTCGGCCTCCCAACGTGTTAGGATTACAGGTGTGAGCCACTGCACCTGGCCCTGTTAGAAGTTTTATAGAAAATGGACTGCTGGTGGTGTTTGCTCTGCATGTTGTTCAGTTAGGTACCATTGAATAAAGAAGCAGAAAATCAAAGCAGCTATTAATAAGAGTTGTAATAATAATATATTGGATTCTTCTTTTTGAAAATGAGACTGGGTCTCCGTCTATCACCCAGGCTGGAGTGCAGTGAACTCTTGCATCTCCTTGCCTTCTGCCATGATTCTGAGGCCTCCCCAGCCATATGGAACTGTAAGTCCATTAAACCTCTTTCTTTTGTAAATTGCCCAGTCTTGGATATGTCTTTATCAGCAGCGTGAAAACGAACTAATATACTTTATTTTAATCTTTCTCTCTATATATACATATCTCCTATTGGTTCTGTTTCTCCAGAGTATCCTGACTCATACACAGCCCACACAAGGCAAAACAAGCAATGACACCGCACAGTATAACAAAACACTTGAAACCGCACCTCGAGATCACCAAGAGAGCAAACCATCCCAGACACCTCATTGGGTGGTTCTGTGTAGATACCACTCAAACAAGGCAAAACATGCCACGGCACAACACAGCACAATGTCCAGAACCAACCTGGTTCCAGGACAGAGTTTTTATTTTTATTTTTTAATATTTCCTTAGATTTTTGGAGAACAGATGGTGTTTGGTTACATGAGCAAGTTCTTTAGTGGTGATTTGTGAGATTTTGATGCACCCATCACCCAAGCAGTGTACACTGCACCCTATTTGTAGTCTTTTATCCCTCGCTCCCCTTCCAGCCTTCCTCCCAAGTCCCCAAAGTCCATTGTGTCACTCTTATGCCTTCGAATCCTCATAGCTTAGCTCCCACTTATGAGTGAGAATACGACAATTGGTTTTCCATTCCTGAGTTACTTCACTTCTTAGAATAATACGATGTTTGGTTAAACACATGCGATGTTTGGTTTTCCATTCCTGAGTTACTTCACTTAGAGTAATAGTCTCCAATCTCATCCAGGCCGCTGCAAATGCCGTTAATTCATTCCTTTTTATGGCTGAGTAGTATTTCACTGTAAATATATGCCAGAGTTTCTTCATCCACTCATGGATTAATGGGCATTTGGGTTGGTTCCACGATTTTGCAATTGTGAATTGTGCTGCTATAAACATGCATGTGCAAGTATCTTTTTCGAATAATGATTTTTTTTCCTCTGGGTAGATACCCAGTAGTGGGATTGCTGGATCAAATCGTAGTTCTACTTTTAGTTCTTTAAGGAATCTCCACACTGTTTTCCATAGTGGTGATACTAGTTTACATTCCCACCAGCAGTGTAGAAGTATTCCTGTTCACCACATCTACTGTTTTTTGATTTTTTGATTATGGCCATTCTTGCAGGAGTAAGGCGGTATCGCATTGTGGTTTTGATTTGCATTTCCCTGGTCATTAGTGATATTGAGCATTTTTTCATATGTTTGTTGGCCATTTGTATATCTTCTTTTGAGAATTGTCTATTCATGTCTTCAGCCCACTTTTTGATGGGATTGTTTGTTTTGTTCTTTCTGATTTGTTTAAGTTCGTTGTAGATTCTGGATATTAGTCCCTTGTTAGATGTATAGATCGGGAAGGTTTTCTCCCACCCTGTGGGTTGTCTGTTTACTTTGCTGACTGTTCCTTTCGCCAGGCAAAAGCGCTTTAGTTTAATTAAGTCCCAGATATTTATCTTTGTCTTTATTGCATTTGCTTTTGGGTTCTTGATCATGACATCCTTGCCTAAGCCAATGTCAAGAAGGGTTTTTCCAGTGTTATCTTCTAGAATTTTTATAGTTTCAGGTCTTAGATTTAATCCCTTGATCCATCTTGAGCTGATTTTTGTATAAGATGAGAGATGAGGATCCAGTTTCATTCTCCTGCATGTGGCTAGCCAATTATCCCAGCACCCTTTGTTGAAAAGGGTGAGGACAAAGTTAATTCACATGATCTCGGTGACAGAGTTGACCCATTTCTGTAATATTTAGCCCACTGCAAAACTGGAGGGTGCCATGTCTGAACATGTCTTTGATTTCCCGCATCTGAGCAAAGCCCACTGCACTGTGTATGAGATTTTTCTGGCAGTCCCTTTTTGTACAATATTCTAAATACCTGTGGTTTCTTAACTAGGAGGTCAAGATAAATGACTTTTGTTAAGAAGGGAGTCTAAACCTCAGACGCCGAGCAGAGTTTTTCAGGCTATGACATCAGGTCTCAGACTGACAGCAGCATCATGAGACTGGCAGAGGCTGATAATCCATGCAACTAAAAAAAATTCCTTAACGTTTTATTTTTTTCCCCTGAGATTTTTTTTTTTTTTTTTTGCATTCGTCACAGCTCAAACAACTCAACAGGTGGTCATTTTGGAAATGAGCAGGGAAGCTGTCGCTTTTCGCCAGGTGAGGATCTCTGTGGCGAATGCAACTCCCTGGAGGCACAGCTCTGCCGAGGCATTTCTGAGAACCCTGGACATGTTTTCCCGCTTGTTCTGGGAGTCTCATTGGTTTTGTCATGCAGCAAGCTCTGTGGGCGGTGGTGCAGGCTGTCTGCATTCTTCACGACAGCCGCCTGGGTTTTGTTTCTATTGCCTAGCAATCCGACAGGACAGCTGCACACTTCATTAATTTGCTTCATCCATCCATATGCCTCCATCTCGCACATTTATGATTCAGAAATAAAGCAAGTGTGACCTTCGCGTGATGTTTTTCCTTAGGCGTGGTTGTCTTGCGGCCTCTGACATCGTCATGGATTTGCCCTGCTGCTTTCTACCCGGCTGTCTGTTCCCAAGGTGTTGCATGCTGATGACAAACCTGACCCAACAAGGCAGACTTCATGCAAAGTCTCCATGAAATTCCAGTCTCCCGGCATCTCTATGCCACCCAGAACCATGGGAGAGGCCCAGCTTTTTCCCAGCACTTCCTTCTGCTGGTTCCTCGTGCTGTTTCCTTGCTCCACTTGGAATTTTCAAAGATGCCTAAGTAGATAATGATGTCTGGAAAATGCTGTTTCTCATCCATCCGTATTGATTGAGTGGTTTTCAATTTGGGAAATATAAACAACCTCCCTACTCACCCCTCATCCTATTCTTTTCTGAACTCAGGAGAAAGATTTTTCCTTTTCTTTTTTTTGAGACAGAGTCTCACTCTATCACCCAGACTGGAGTGCAGTGGCACGATCTCAGCTCACTGCAGTATCTGTCTTCTGGGTTCAAGTGATTCTCTTGCCTCAGCCTCTCTAGTAGCTGGGATTACAGGTGCGCGCTGCCACGCCTAGCTAATTTTTGTATTTTTAGTAGAGATGGGGTTTTGCCATGTTGACCAGGCTGGTCTGGAGCTCCTGACCTCAGGTGATCCACCCACCTCAGCCTCCCAAAGTGCTGGGATTACAGGCATAAGCTACTGTGTCCAGCCAAGAATAATTTTTTTCAACAAAATTTTATTACCTTTTATTTTTTAAAAATAGAGTTTATATTTTAGAGGAGTTTTAGGTTTACAGCAAAATTGAGAGGATGGTACAGAGATTTCGCATATAGTCCCTGCTCCCCTACCTCAACCTCCCCCATTATCAATATCCCCACCAGAGTGGTGCATTTTTTGTAATGAACCTACATGGACACATCATTATTGATATGGTTTGGCTCTGTGTCCCCACCCAAATCTCATGTTGAATTATAATCCCCAGTGTTGGGGGAGGGACCTGGTGGGAGGTGATTGGATCATGGGGGTGGATTTTCCCCTTGCTGTTCTCGTAGTAGTGAGTGAGTTCTCATGAGATCTGGTTGTTTGAAAAATGTATGCCTCCTCCTCACTACAGTCTCTCTCTCCTGCTCCTTTATGTGAAGATGTGCCTGCGTCCCCATTCGCTTTCCACTCTGCCATGATTGTAAGTTTTCTGAGGCCTCCCCAGCCATGCTTCCTAAACAGCCTGCAGAACTGTGAGTCAATTAAACCTCTTTCCTCCATAAATTAGCCGTCTCAGGTATGTCTTTATAGCAGCATGAGAACAAACTGATACAATTATCACCAGAGTTCATAGTTTACATAGGGCTCACCCTTGGTGTTGTACATTCTAAGGGTTTGGACAAACGTATAATGGCATGGATCCAGCATCCTAGTACCACACAGAGTAGTTTCACTCCCGTAAAAATCCTCTGTATTCTCTCTCCCACTCCCAAGCCCTGCCAATCACTGATTTTCTTTTTCACTGTCTCCGTAGTTTTGTCTTTTCCAGAATGTCGTAGAGTTGGAATCATATGGCATGCAGCCTTTCAGATGCCCTTTCAGATGCATGGTACCCTTCACTTAGCGCCATGCATCTAAAATTTCTCCATGACTTTTCATGACTTGATAGCTCATTTCATTTTAGTGTTTGTGAAAGGGAAATAAATCTTGGGGCCCCCAAATCACTAAGCTAAAGGGAAAATTCAAGCTGGGAACTGCTTAGGGCCAACCTGCCTCCTATTCCACCCAAAGTGCCCCCTCTGCTTACTGAGATAAATGCATATCTGATTGCCTCCTTTGGAGAAGCTAATCAGAAACTCAGAAGAATACAACCATTTGTCTCTTAACTACCTATGACCTGGAAGCCTCCTCACCCGCTTCGAGTCTTCCCACCTTTGCTTCGAGTTGTCCCATGTCTCTGGACTGAACCAATGTGCATCTTACGCATATTGATAGATATCTCACATCTCCCTAAAATGTAGAAAACCAAGCTATGTCACGACCACTTTGGGCACATGTTGTCAGGACCTCCTGAGCCTGTGTCATGGGCACCCATCCTCAACCCTAGCAAAATAAACTTTCTAAATTAACTGAGACCTCTCTCAAATTTTCGAGGTTCACATGCTGAATAATATTCTATGATCAGGTTGTATCATCCTTTATTTATCCATTCACTGCCTGAAGCACATCTTTGTAACCTCCAAGTTTTATCCATCCCCATAATCTAATCACCTCCCACCAGGTCCCTCCCCAACATTGGGGATCACAATTCAACATGAGGTTTAGGCAGAGACACAGAGACAAACCATATCAATAATGATGTGTCTATGTAGGTTCATTAGAACAAACGTACCTCTCTGGTGGGGATATTGATAATGGGGGAAGTTTGGGTAAGGGAGCAGGGACTATATGAGAAATCTCTATACCTTTTTCTCAATTTTTCTGTAAACCCAAAACTCCTCTAAAATATAAACATTATTTTCTTAAATTAAGGGAAATACAATTTTGTTGAAATAGTTTTGATAATTGTGACTAAAGCTGCCATATAAACATTTGTGTGCACAGTTTTGTGTGGACATACATTTTCAACTCCTTTGGGTACCACATACTAAGGAGTGAGATTGCTGGATCGATTGGTGATAGTGTGTATGCATTTAAGCTTCCTTGTCCATGTGCTTTTAAGATTATAGCATCCAATGAGTTTCAGAGGACAAGGAAAAGAGCAAGTTGTGCATGCGCCCATCTATAGAAATGCTTTTAAACATTTTAGGATCTACCACGTTCTTATTTTGCTTTCCCTGAAGTCACCTCCCCCAGCTATCATCAACCAAAAATCACTTTGCTCTTGTACTTAAATTTTTTAGTTTTTATTTTAGGAGACGGGGTTTTGCTCTGTTGCCCAGGCAGGGGTGCAGTGGCACCATGATAGCTCACTTCAGCCTTGACCTCCCTGGGCTCAAGTGATCCTCCCACCTCAGCCTCCTGAGTAGCTGGGATTACGGGTGTGTTGCAGCACGCTGACTATTTTATTTTATTTTGTTTATTTTAGAGATGGGGGTCTCACTGTGTTGTGCAGGCTGCCGTTGAACTCCTGTCTTAAATCAATCCTCTCTCATTAGCCTCCCAAAGCACTGGGATTATAGCTGTGGGCCACCATGCCCAGCTCTTCGTACACTTACATTTCTAAAGACTCATATATTCCAAATGTGGCAGCTAGGCAGACATGCATACGTGCAAACATTTATATGCCGTCATCACCCACAACGTCTCACCTCACTCCACGATTATTTCTCAATGTCTAGCCTCTTCATAAAATATACAGGAATGGGGACTCACCCAAGTCACTGTTTTGGAAATGTTCTGTAAGTGTTAGAAAGCATGCCTTGCCAGGCTCAGCTCACAAAATCCCCTCATCTCTTCCAAGAACCCGCCCTGGACTCACCCTACTGGCAGATGCTGCTTTTCTGTGTTCCCACGGTCTGCTGGCTCAAACCTGACATATGCCACCTCCATTACAAAACACAAAGATGTCTACGAACCATGGAACCATTTGGGGAAGGAATTCTTGGGAGTCATTCTAAGTGTCCTGGGGTCTGAGAAAATGGCAGATCGACCAACAACCAACACTCTCAGATAATGGCAGAATCCTAATGGTAACTCGGTCACAGGGTGTGCAAATTGGACTGTAAACACCTTCAGCCATCTGATGATACCTAATGTCTTCCTTGCCTCCTTGACCTGGGGATGATGGAATGCCACTTGCTTTCTGAGAACAAATGGGCTCAAATGGCAACAAGAAAACAACCAGGCAATATGTGAAAGATTTTCACAGTGGTTGACAAAGAGAATAAAAGCAAGATGAGGCCAGGGCCAATGGTCATGCCTGTAATCCCAGCACTTTGGGAGGCCAAGGCAGGAGAATCACTTGAAGCAGGGGTTCGAGACCAGCCTGGGCAACACAGCAAGACCCTGTTTCTAAAAAAAATACAAAAATTGGCTGGGCATGCTGGTGTGCGCCTGTAGTCCCAGCTAGTCAGGAGGCTGAGGTGGGAGGATTGCTTGAGCCCAGGAGGTTGAGGCTACAGTGGGCTACGATTGCACCACTGAACTGCAGCTTGGGTGACAGAGCGAGACCCTGTCTCTAAGAAAAAGGCAAGATGCAAATGGTGGTTCATGTAACGCTCTCAAACGTGAACGTGCTCTCGAATGAGTCTGATGCAGTAAGTCCTGAGCAGGACCTGGGAAATTCCATTTCTAGCTGCACTCCAGGTGAAGTGTTGCTGCTTGACCTTTTGAATGGCAAGTTCCTGTAGACCTGGGGTGTTGTCCAACATCATACCCCTAGCCGCCTGTGGCTAATTACATTCAAATTTAAAGGATTTAAGATAAAATAGGAATAAGAATTCACTTGCATCTATACACCTAGTATGTACCCACAAAAATTAAAATTAAAAATTAAATAATAGAATCACTTCCTTGGTCTCATTAGCTGCATTTCAGTGCTCAGTAGTCCCAAATGGCTAGAGGCTACCACCTTGGCAGCCCAGGATAGAACATTTCCATTATTACAGAAAATTATACGAGAATTTGCTAATGTAGAGCTCTGGCTATCACCCAGGAACATTCAATGACAAGGAAGTAAAAGTAATTTTAATATTTGGAATTCTCTTTTTTGCTTATAAGGTTCTGATCCATGCAAATTTCTGTGCAACTGGTATAACACTCTTCACAATCAGGGCACAAATATACTTCCTTCATTATGTGCAGCTCTGTGGATATTCTTAAAAGCCCTGAAATAAAAGAAACCTTAAATTAAACAATTCCTAAAATTGCCATATTTCTGAACGTATTTGTGCATGTATGCCCATATTCTATACGCACGATAGCTATAAAAGTCTACAAATATTTATGTACACATACTCACATATTTTCATCTTTTCTCACAATTATTTTTACAGTCTTTCAATGAGCAAAGGTCAAAAAGTGTAGGGCTTTCTAACAGAAAAACTATGACAGCTGAGTAACCCGGTGACAATTTGGCCAATCACATTAGAAAATAAGAAATGCATGTTGCCACAAGAGTATGCTGTCACTTTAGATGCACAAGGTTGACCCCATTCAGAATCCTGGAGTAATGCTCACCGATATAAAAAAGGCATCACAGGATTTTATTGGCTTAACACAATCATAGTTTATTTTTCCTACTTTACTAGCCCTTTGCAAGTGTTCTTGCTTGGGTAGATTTTCTCCAAGTGGTGAGTGAGAGACTCAGGTTTATTGCCAAATTGGTACTCTGCCATCTCCAACACCTGCCTTGCAAGATATCCCTGTTTTTGTTTGTTGATTTTTTTGGCCACTGTTTCAGTTTTATCAACTCCAAGGAAAAAGCTCATGGAAGCTCACCCGTGGGAGATTTCCATGGGACACACGCTTATACTCACATTTCCTTGGCCAGAACTCAACCAAACAGACACTCAATTCCAGGAGCAGGTGGAAAATGTGGTCAAGCTCTAAAGATGGAAAAACTGGTTTGGTATCAGCGAGCAGCATCTAATTATGGCTAAATCTATCTGCTAATGTACGTGTCAAACAATGAGAACATTCACCCACTGCTGCTGGGACCATAAATCAGTACAACCATATTGGAGATCTCTATGGCACCATCCTTTAAATCAGAACATGACCCACCAATTCCCCTCGCTGGTATACACTTTAGAGGAACTCTTGCATACTCTTGTACATAGATAAGCATGCCCTTAGCAGTAATGTTTGTAACAGTAAAACCCTGCAACAACTCAGATGTTCACCGTCAGGGGGACGGATCTATAAAGTGTGAATAGTTACATAATGAAAGATTGTACAAAGGCAAAATGAATAAACTAAATCTATGTGCAGAGTCATGGCTGAATCTTAGAAATTCCAAATTGTTGGAAGGGAAAAAAAATACAGACTATGCAGTGTGCTCGCAGTGAATACAATTCAAATGCTAGCCTAAGTAAACCATAATATATTGATTAGGAAAACAGAGCTCTTAGGCAAAATTGTTATGTTTTTATTACACAAAAAATTCAGGAAAATATTTAACTTTGACTGTGGGATTTTCAAGGCTGTAGAGAAGCAAGCCTTGAAAGCATCAATGAATGAGAAATATTCTCCATTTTTTATATGGGTTGTTGGATCCATGCTTATTTTATTGGCTTGCTTCTTAACATGCTTTGCATATTCATCCTTTCACACCATTGCATATTTTCCTTTAAAGATACCCAACACTTCACACACAAAATAAATTAGTTTTAGGTGCAGCGAATCCTTCCTGCATAGTTTCCTATCTCCAATGATTCTTTAGCCCTTAACAGATCTTGCTGACGTAAGAGTGGATTCTCTACGACTGCACTATGCTGTCACCGCCATTTACTGGTTTTATGCCTCAAAGGGTGGAGACCTCATTCAAACTAGGTCAGTAAGATGGACCCTGGAAGGAAGAGGCAATTGGAATTTTTTCAGACTAATTGCTTTCAATCCCAATTTGATCCCTCTCCCCTCACTGCTATTTTCTTAAAAATCCTGTCTCCTTGGTACTCTCTTAAGACTAAGAAAACATGGATGAACCCAGAGGACGTGATGTCAGGTGAAATAAGCCAGGCACAGAAAAACACCCTAGGATCTCACTTATATGTGGAATCTAAAAAAATTGAACTCATGGAAACAGACAGTAGAACAGTGGTTCCCAGGGGCTTTGGGGTTGGAGATCGGGAAGATGGTGATCAAAGTGTACAAAGTTTTAGTTAGAGGGGAGGAATAAGTCTTAGGGATGTATTCTACAGCAAGGTGACCATAGTTAATAATAAGGTAATGTATATTTCATAGTGGCTAAGAGAGTGCATTTTAAATGTTCTCACCACATATACAGAAGTAATAAGTAGTTGATGTGATGAATACAGCAATTAGCCCAATTTAATCATTCCACAAGGCCAGGCAGGGTGGCTCATGCCTGTAATCACAGCACTTTGGGAGGCTGAGGCAGGCAGATCACTTGAGGTCAGGAGTTCAAGACAAGCCTGGCCAACATGGTGAAACCCCGTCTCTACTAAAAATACAAAAATTAGCCAGGCATGGTTGTGCACACCTGTAATCCCAGCTACTTGGGAGGCTGGGACAGGAGAGTAGCTTGAACCCGTGAGGCAGAGATTGCAGTGAGCCGAGATCCCACCACTGCACTCTAGCCTGGGCAACAGAGCAGCACTCTGTCTCAAAAAAAAGCAACCAAAAACCAAAGTGGCTGAGTGGATTTTAAATGTTCTCACCACACACACAAAATGAGTAAGTAGGTGAAGCAATGAATATGGCAATTAGCTCAATTTAATCCTTCCACAAGGTATGCATATATCAAAATATCACACTGTACTCCACACATACATACATACACTGATTATTTGTAAATTAAAAATTAAATTTATCTGGCTGCATTAAATTTTATGGTTCACTTTTGCTCACTTTTGAATCATAGTTATTGCTAACATAGCACATACTCTCCTATATATTTTTTTCTGCCAATTTTGAATTTCTAAGGTTCACCCATAATGCTGCCTGTAGATTTAGTTATTAGGCCTGGAGACCCAAGAGGGCTGATGGTATGAGTTCCAGTCTGAAGGTCTGAGACCCAGGAGAGCCAAGGATGTGACTTTCAGTCTGAGTCTGAAGGCCTAAGACCCAAGAAAGCCAAGGATGTGAGTTCCATTCTGAGTCTGAAGTCCTGAGACCCAGGAGAGCCGATGGTGTGAGTTCCAGTGTGACAGCCTGAAATCCAGGAAAGCTCATGGTGTGAGTTCCAGTGTGATGACCTGAGACCCAGGAGAACTGATGGTGTGAGTTCCTGTGTGAAGGCCTGAGACTGAGAAGAGCCGATGACGTGAGTTCCAGACTGAGCATGGAGGCCTGAGACCCAGGAGAGCTGATGGTGAGAGTTCCAGTCTGAGTCTGAATGTCTGAGACCCAGGAGAGCTGAGGGTGTGAGTTCCTGTGTGAAGGCCTGAGACTGAGAAGAGCTGATGACATGAGTTCCAGTCTGCGTATGGAGGCCTGAGACCCAGGAGAGCTGATGGTGAGAGTTCCAGTCTGAGTCTGAAGGTCTGAGACCCAGGAGAGCTGAGGATGTGAGTTCCAGTCTGTGTCTGAAGGCCCAAGACCCAGGAGAGCTGATGGTGAGAGCTCTAGTCTGACTCTGAAGGTCTGAGACCCAGGAAAGCCAATGGTGAGAGTTGCAGTCTGAGTCCAATGTGGAGTCAGGAGTAAAACTATTGTCCCAGCTCAAAGACAGGTAGAGAGAGCAAATTCTTTGTTACTCCATTTTTTTCTTTGTTCTATGTCCATCCTCATAACAGAGGACAATCCTTTTTCATATAATGACTTCTTTTCTTCTGGATAGATACCCAGGTGTGGGATTGCTGGATAGAATGGTAGTTCTACTTTTAGTTCTTTAAGGAATCTGCACACTGTTTTCCACAGTGGCCAACAACCTTTTCTGTTTTCTTGTCTTTTCTCCCTGTTCCCTAATGACACCACCATTGAACCAATTGCTCTGTTACCCACATAACAGAAGACAATCCACTCTACTAAGTCTACTGATTCATTCATTAATCTCAACCAGAATAATATTCATAAACACATCTAGAGTAACATTTGACCAAATATGTGGGAACCCCATGGCCCAGCCAGGTTGACAAATATAATTAACCATGACAATGCCTATGTACGTTCTTGTTTGTATGTGTATGTATGTATGTATGCGTGAATCTTACTATGCATTAAGCACTGAACTAGCACAGAATAAAAAATATTATACCTTTTGCTGGAAGACATTCACTGTAGTAATATTCTGTGGTCATCTGAAAACAATATTTGCTGTTTCCAAATACAAATGAAAGAATGAAGGATCAGAAAAAAATAGATGATGTAGCCATTTAGCCAGCAATATGGAATGGATAACCGTGATTCTGTGTAAAAAATCCATGCTTAAATATTGATAAAAGACTAACGCAGCCACTCTCTAAGGTGTTTCTGTGTTTTCTGGGCCCCTCATTGCTCAGGAAAGGATGCCACTCTGGTCATCCTGCTCTGCCCATGGCATTTGGAGCACCTTCCTCCTGGTAGCCTTGCTGCTAGAAGGGGTAACTGAGACTGCTTCCTCCCTCACGTCTGTCTCTTGAAAACTTGTGTTCCCTGTTTATTTATTTGTCACAATATTTGGTCATGTTTACATATTGCTTAAAGATTCTTTGCACCTTCTGCAGGATGGATTCAAACTCAGCTTCCTTGGCAAAGGTGACAGCCCTTGGCAAAATGCAGTTATTTGTCTTAAATAAGTTTTTGCTTTCCACCACCAATGAAACTGTCAGCCTCATCATTCAGGTACCATTCACCCAACGTGGGAGAGGATGCATTCTCGCTCTGTTTCATGAAGATGCAATTGCTACTGTCACTTCACCCAGGCATTCTTTTCACATTGGAAAGGCAATGGTTTGTAAAATTGTCTCTGAATTCATAGAAACTACCAAATAACCTTTAACTTGGCAGAAGATCAAAGACAACAATCAATTAACCCAAGAGGCACAAGTGGCAAAGAATCTTTATGCTGTATATAAACATGCCCAAATATTGCAATAAATATTATGCAAAACATATGCCTTTGGGCTGGTATGTTTTTGAGAAGCAAGCTTTGCTACAACAATCCCATGATAAGACATACCATGAAGTGACTCAACACAGCTTGCTCATGTTTTCTGTCGAGAAACCAACAATTAATTTCAGCTATGGAACTTTGCATTTAAAGCTGGGCAGAAAAAATTTATAATAGGAGTAGACTTTTTTTTTTTTTTCTTGAGATGGAGTCTCGTTCTGTCACCCAGGCTGGAGTGCAGTGGTGCAATCTCGGCTCACTGCAAGCTCTGCCTCCTGGGTTCACACTATTCTCCTGCCTCAGCCTCCCGAGTAGCTGGGACTACAGGCGCCTGTCATCACGCCCGGCTAATTTTTTTGTATTTTTAGTAGGGACGGGGTTTCTCTGTGTTAACCAGGATGGTCTCGATCTCCTGACCTCGTGATCTGCCCGCCTCGGCCTTCCAGAGTGCTGGGATTACAGGTGTAAGCCACCTGCGCCCAGCCAGGAGTAGACTTTTAAACTCAATTTGACAAGCACCATTTGGTCTTTTTCTTGAATACTAGGTTGATAGTTAATGAGCTGGAGTCTTCCCTCAGCCTGACTTTTGGGTAGGTCATTCAGTTATAAAGAACTTGCCTCCATGTTTACAATAGTCATAGCTCATGAATGCATGAATAATAATAAGTATTAAGACATTAGTATTAGTAGGTAGTGTCTGTCGTAATAGACAAATCATTTGTTTAGGTTGATTATGGTATGCCCATTCTAAACGCATATTTGCCATATAAAATATTGATGAGTAGTGGTGCTGACAAGATAGAGACGGTAAAGAGTAGAGAGTGGTCCAAGAAAGCTACATGCACCAGCTAAGAACCAGCTCCTTTCTGTTGGATTATTTCTGTATACTCTACTTTACCTTCCGCTCTCTATTGCAGCGGTCCCCAACCTTTTTGGCACCAAGGACAGGTTTCATGTAAGACAATTTTTACATGGATCTGGGGCAGGACAATGGCATCGGGATGATTCAAGCACATTACATTGATTGTGCACTTTATTTCTATTACTGTTACATTGGAATACATAATAAAATAATTCTACAACTCACCGTAATGTAGAATCAGTGGGAGCCCTGAGCTTGTTTTCCTGCAACTGGATGGTCCCATCTGGGGGTGATGGGAGACAATGACAGATCATCAGGCATTAGATTATCTTAAGGAGCTTCAACCTAGATCCCTCGCATGGGCAGTTCACAGTAGGGTTCATGCTCCTATGAGAATCTAATGCCACTACTGATCTGACAGGAGGCGGAACTCATGTGGTTATGTGAGCGATGGGGAATGGTTGTCAATACAGATGAAGCTTTGCTTGCTCGCCCACCTGCTGATCACTTCCTGTCATGTGGCCTGCTTTGTAACAGGCCATGGACTGGTACTGGTCCATGGCCTGGGGGTTGGGGAACCCTGCTCTATTGGATGGGAATAAATATTACCAAAGTGACCACAGAAGGAGAGATCGGATGCCAGGTCTACAAGCAAAGAACACCAAGGGATTAATGAAATTCAGCAAAAGCGAACACAGCGGCAGATTTTTTCAGAGCCTCCAGAAAGAACTAACTGTGCCGACACCTTGATTTCAGACTTCTGCTCTTCAGAGCTGTAAGGCAATAAATTTATGTTGTCTTAAACCACTTGTCATACAGAATTTTGTGATGGCAGCCCTAGCAAAAGAAAAAATGCACCCAACTTTTTTGGCAAATTGTGTCGTGGAGAGAGTGGAAGTTTTGGGAATTTTCACAACCCATCAGACACAGGGGGAGATCGTCCTAAACATTGTGAAGTGCACCCAACATTGCAGTTGCCCGGAAATACTTATCAGCAGTACCAGTTGGGGATTGCTTGCTCTTACTGACTCCTTAACATTCTGTCCAGCCTTATAATTCAGTTATGATGATGTTTTATGATTTATTATTATAAGTCTTGTTATAATAAGCAAAAAGGCCAATCAAAATATCTCCATCCAAAGCCTTGCAAAATTACAGTATCACACAAGCTCAAAAACATGTAAACATTAGCTCTGCGTTCCGAAAATTTGCTGCCAAACACAAAAGATAAATTATTCCTGAATGTGGGCCCATACGCAGTCTTCAGCCAATTAGACTTTATCTTGCATTTCTTCCACTGCCAAAAGGTTTCTTAGTAGCAATTAAGGTTCAGTTCCTCCAGTGAACGTTGCAGGGAGGGGACTTCAAGAACCTTTTCCAGGATGACAGCAGGGGATAAGAGTTCATGCTTTCATGGAGGCACTGTCATGGATGCCAACGTCCAGACGGATTCGTGCACTACAGGATGAGGTGTGGTCTTCATTGCTCTCACCTCCCCCGTCCTATCTGTTTCGTGTGTGCATGTTCTCAGCCACTCTTCCTGAGTTCATGCCAGTCAGCCTTTGTTCCCATTGACTGCATCATCATGATTGCAGTGGGGACTCCTCTGACTCAAATGGCCCTGAAGGCAGTAGACCTTTCTTCCTCCTCCTCCTTCTCCTCTGCCGCTTCCTTTTCCTTTTTCTTCTCCTCTCTTCATCTTCCTTCTCCTCTTCCTCTCTTCCTCCTCCCTCTGCTCTTCTTTCTCTTCCTCCTCTTCTCTTCCTCTCTCCCTCTGCCTCCTCTCTTCCTCCTTCTCCTCCTTCTCATCTTTCTCCTCCTCCTCTTCCTCCTTCTTTTTCTCCTCCTCCTCCTTCTCCTCCCACAGTGATACCCTGCAGTTTTTCTTCTAATCAATCTGCCTACTTTATCCTTCATAAAGCCATCTTGTCTGTTAAATGTTGCGACTGAATTTTAAATATGCTCCAAAGAAGACTTAAAACAATGATGCAAACCCTCATGGGTCCACCACTCAGCTTAAGTGATAGAAGCTTCCTAGTCTCCAAGAGAATGATGGCATTTTCATGTCCCCCCTGGAGCAATCCCAAGCTTCCCTTGTGTTTCTAACTCGTCTCTCTCTACCTGAAGCCACCCACACCTACAATTTCAATGACCACTTATGCATAAATGATTCATATATGTACACATACAAATATATTTATATATACACATGCATATATGTAAGTGATATATATAGCCTGTATAATATACATTTTATATTATATAATGATTATGTATTATATAATATAAAATATTTTATTGATATATAAAAACTTATATATTATATATAATTATATATTAATATATAATATACATCATAATATTTATATATTATAATATATAAAATATTACATATTATGATATATTATATAATATTGCCTTGTGTAAATATTATATATATTTACATATATTATGTAATATATAATAAATTTAAATATATTAAATATATTTAATATATTTAACATGAAAAATAAAAATTTAATATTTTATGCAAATATTTTATATATTACATATATTATGCATAATATATATAATGTATCATATATGATATATATGATACATTATATAGTGTATATATACATTATATAATATTAATACATTATATATGATATAATATATATTATATCATATATTCTATATTATATAATAGAATATATCATATAATATATTTATATTAATCATAAATACATAATAAATAAATTTAAATATATTAAATATATTAAATATATTTAATATACAAAATAAAAATTTAATATATTATGCAAATAATATATTATATATTACATATCTTATGCATAATACATATAATATACGATACATATAATATATTATATATGATATATTATGCATAACAATATATTATACATTATATATTATATATCATATATTATACATTATATATTATATTATATATCCTATATTATATCATATATTTTATGTAATATGTAATATACATAAATATACATAATATACATAATATGTAATATAAAAATATATTATGCATAATATATTCTTATGCATATGTATTATTATTATGCATAATATATGTAATATAATACATTATTATGCATAATATAAGTAATATATAAAATATGTTTTTGCATAATAAATGTAATATGTTATATTATATACAATAATATATTAAATATATTATGGTACATAATAATATATATTACATAGTATATATAATATATATTTTATATAATTATACACAATATATTATATATAATTATACATAATATATTATAGATAATTATACATAATATATTATATAATACATAATATACAATATATAATACATAATATATAATATATATTATACATAATATATAATATATATTATACATAATATATGTAATATATATATTTACACAAGGCAATATTATATGTTATGTATTATATATGATGATATATTATTAATATATTTATATTTTATATATTTATTTTTTCATAGATTATATATTGTATGTTGTATATTAATATTATATTACATATAATATAAAATATATAATATGTACCATATAATAATCATATATAGTATATAATATATAATACTCATATAATATATTTATATATTTTATATGATTATTATATATTATATCTATTATTTTATATAATTAGATATAATATTTTCATATGACTAATATATAACATATATTTATATGCTATATATAAAATAAATATTGTGCCTAATATATTTATATACTACATATAAATTATATAAAACATAAAATATATTTTATTTTACATTATATAACTATTGTATAATATTATATATATTACATAATATATCCAGAAAACCTTCCCCCTGTGCTTTGTACCATCCTTGGAATAGCCTTTTCCTAGCTTTCCTTGCATGTCTTCAAACCCTGGTTCTCAAGCTCTTTTGGTCTCAAGCACTCTTTGCACTCTAAAAAATTATCAAGGACCTAAAAGAGGCTTTACTGATGGAGCTTACACTTGTCAATATTCATTATATTAGACAGAAAAACTGAGACATTATACATACATTTATTAATTCACTTCAACATCACAAAATCCCTTATGCATTTCATACAATTCACATTTTGAAATAAAAATTAATATTTTCCAAAACAGAAGAAAAGACTTAGCTGAATGGCATGACAGTGAGCTCTACAATGGGATGAAGACAGAGTTTATGAAAGGACCTCAGTGCTGTCTGTAAAATCCAGGGTTCTGGAGAAGATGCAGCAAAGACCCGCTTCATTTCTAAATGTCTGCAGTGAAGAAGCAGAAGTCCAACTCATGCACGTCCAGGTTGGACGTGAACAGCAAGCGGTTCTTGGTCATTTTGAGTCAGAGACCTCAGTGAACCCCTGCAAATCCGTCCACTTTTGACTAGATCAAGCCCTGCCACCCACCACCTTAAAGTTAAGATCCATTCATGGCTTGAGAGTGTATTCACCCTCAAGTCTATTCACCCTTGACCTTGCAGAAGTGAGACCTGGTGGGGATTCCCTCTGCATCCCCCGCCAGAGCAGGAGGAGAGGGTTGCAATGACCTGGGAGGGCTTTGGCAGAGCTTAGGAGCAGGACCGAGACAGGGAGCTGAGAACCCAAAGTGGCCCCTGACTGCACTGCTGGCATTCTTCCCCCGATTCTCAGGAGCCTGGGAATTAATCACATTCCATCTCATTCGCCTAGGATCCTCTGCTTCCCACTCAGAGGGAGGTCATAATAGACAAAATTAAAGACAGCATATGATGACAATTTGAAAATAAAATATAACTTATACAAGACAAGTAAAACTGCTTGGGGAAACATTTGTCCATTTTCATGCAAAAATTTACCATTTTTTTTTCTTCCAGGCAAACCTTAGCAAATGCTCTCTGAAAGTTTTAGGCTATATCTGTATCAAGGAAGTGTAATCACTATATGGTTTAAATCAATCCCAAATTTACTTGGTTATCGTGGCATCTACTAGATTGCACTGTTCAACATGGAAAGTGAGATTTCGACTAAAAAAACCACCTTCATTTGTACTTCTGTGGATTTAAAGGGAAGGAGAAAGAGAGCTGAAATAACAGTATCTGTAATCGTGCAGTGTTTTAAATGGAAGTAAACTTTTCATAGAATCTTGCATTAGTTTTGCAGTCATGAAAGTTCTTTTAACTTTTGTGAGAAACTAACTATAAACATGAGGATTGCAAACATATTCCCACAGCTCTCTATGTGGAATCATTGCAGGGAATAGATCCAGGAAGCTCAAATCCCATAAATAATAGGGAAATTTTCTTTCCTGAAACTCTCATTTTTCATATTGAAAACTTCTCTTAAAAGTTTCTGAAAAATATTTGGTGCAGAAAAACCCATATTGAGTATTCAAAAAATAATCTCCAAATCTCAGCAGATTAGTACAAAAAACCTATGTCTTGCTCCCAGGAAGTCCAGTGGCATGTTCTTCATTGTGTGGGTCCCTTGGGAATACTTCGGGGCCATCAATAGAGGGTTTCTCTACAACTTCATGAGACACCTGCCCCAGAAACATCCAGCTAAGCCTCTCCAAGAATCCTGATCTTTGAAAACTGCATGATATAATAAATGTCTGTTCTTTGAAGCTGATAAATTTTGGGGTGATGTGTTACAGAACAAGGGATAACCAATACATCTTTCAAGCAATAAATCAGGAAAGTAACTCATTCCATTTGGGGACACCACCATTTAAGCCTCTCATTGTTGGCAGAGAAGGGACAAGATCAGTGGTATATCTACTGTATCTGACACCGGGAGTGAATTATATTATAATACTCCTTTCTTTATAAATCAAAAGGATTTTCAACAGTTGTTATAGAATTAGAGGAATAATAATAAGGACAGGAAAGAAACATAGTGAAGATTGTCATTTATGGGACTGATAGGTATGGTCATGTCAGTAAAAAGTAATACAAATAAAATAACACAGGTAACAAAAGCAAAAATAGACATATAGGATTGCATCAAACTAAAATACTTCTGCACAGCCACTGAAACAGTTAACAGAGTGAATAGACATAGACAACCTGTGGATTGAAAGATAATATTTGGCTGGGCATGGTGGCTCACGCCTGTCATCCCAGAACTTTGGGAGGCTGAGGCAGGAGGATCACATGAGCCCAGGAGTTCAAAATCAGTCTGGGTGACATAGGGAGACTTTTGTCTCTACAAAAAATAAAAAAAACTTTAGGCAGGGGTGGTGCTGCATGCCTGTGGTCCCAGTTATGGGAGGCTGAGGTGGGAGGATTGCTTGAGCCCAAGAGGTAGAGGCTGCAGGGAGCCGTGATCACAGCACTGCACTCTAGCCTTGGTGCCTGAGGAAGACCCTGTCTCAAAGAAAAAAAAAAGAAAGAAAGAAAGAAAGAAAAAAAGAAAGAGAAAGAAAGGGAAAGAAGAAAGAAAATATTTGCAAACCATACATCTGATAAGAAGTGAATATCAAAAATACATAAGAAACTCAAAAGCTCAACAGCAGGAAAACAAATAACCCAATTTAAAAATGAGCCAAGGACCTGAATAGGTGTCTCTCAAAAACAGACACACAAATGGTCAACAGATATATGAAAAAATGCTCAACATCACTAATCATCAGAAATGCAAATGAAAACCACAGTGAGATACCACCTTATACCTGTCAGAATGGCTACTCTCAAGAAGATAAAATATAAGTATTGGTGGGGATGCAGAAAAGAAGGGACTCCTGCATACTGCTGGCGGGAATATAAATTAGTACAGCTATTATGGAAAACAGTATGGAGTTCTCTCAAAAAATTAAAAATAGAACTACCCTATGGCCCATCAATCCCACTGATAAATATATAGCCAAAGGAATTGAAATTAGTATGGTTAAGAGATATCTGCACTCCCATGTTTATTGCAATGTTATTCATAATAGCCAAGATATGGAATCAACCCAAATGCCATCAACAGATGAGTGCATAAAGAGAATGTGGTACACATACACAATGAATTACTACGCAGCCATAAAAAAATAATAAAATTCTGCCAGGTGCGGTGGCTCATGCCTGTAATCCCAGCACTTTGGGAGGCTGAGGCAGGCAGATCACCTGAGGTCAGAAGTTCAAGACCAGCCTGGCCAACACGGTGAAACCCTGTCTCTACAAAAATACAAAAATTAGCCAGGTACGATGGCGGGTGCTTGTAATCACAGCTACTCTGGAGGCTGAGGCGAGAATATTGCTTGAACCCAGGAGGCAGAGGTTGCAGTGAGCTGAGATCACGCCATTGCACTCCAGCCTGGGTGACAGAGTGAGACTGTCTCAAAAAAAAAAAAAAAAAGAAAAGAAAAAAGAATAAAATTCTTTCCTCTGCAGTCTGCAGCCACATGGATGGAACTGGAGGACATTATGTTAAGTGAAATAAACGAAGTACAGAAAAACAATCAACACATGATCTCAGTTGTATATGGGATCTAAAGAAGGAAGTCCTAGCGGTAGAGAGTAGAATGGTGGTTCCCATGTGCTGGGGAGTGGGGTAGGGAATTAGGGAAGATGTTGGTCAGGGGATGCAAAATCTCAGTGACACAGGAGGAATAAGTTCAGGAGATCTACCGTACAACGTGGTGACTACGGTTAATAGCAAGGTATACTTGAAAATGGATAAGAGAATAACAAATTTTGAAATATTCTCACTACCTATACAAAAATATGTCAGGTGATAAATAAGTAGCTCCATTTAATCATCCTGCAATGTGAGCAAATATCAAAACATCATATTGTGCCTCATAAATCTCTACAATAAAATTAATATTACTGTATAAAAGGAAAAGTAATGGATTAATACATTCTAATTATGTCAATTTTTTGAGAAAAGGGAAAAGCCACATGCAGAAATGCTTGCAAATAAGTGAACTCTACGTGGTTCAAAGATTAACTTGGGCCAGGCGTGGTGGCTCACACCTGTAATGCCAGCACTTTGGGAGGCCAAGGCAGGCGGATCACTTGAGGTCAGGAGTTTGAGGCCAGCCTGGCCAACATGGCGTCTCTTCTAAAAATATAAAAATTAGCCAGGTGTGGTGGTGCACACCTGTAGTCTCAGCTACTCTGGAGGCTGAGGTAGAAGAATTACTTGAACCTGGGAGGCGGAGGTTGCAGTGAGCTGAAATCACGCCACTGCACTCCAGCCTGGGTGACATAGCAATTCGCTGTCTCAAAAATAAAAATAAAAATAAATAAAAATTGGACCCTAACCGCTATTTTTTCATTACGTTTATCAATGTTGCTTTCCAGTCCACACTTTAAACCCAAGAGTATTTAGAAGCATGGGAAATAGAAACCTAAAATGAAGATTCTGCACTTGTGCAAATCTATTCTCAAAAAGAGCACGTGTCTTTGAGCCTGTCTGTATTGCCGGTTGACTGTGACAGTTCCCTGAATCTTCCTGTGGAACGCAAGGCTCATCGAAAGACAACAAATATCTTGAAGCTCTCATATACAATATTATTATTAAAACGCAAAAGCAGCTGTATCAGTTTGCAATAATATCAGCTTTGTACTTTATAAATAAAGTTATGAAGAATGACCGATGCGTGGTGATAACTACAAACAAGCCCACTTGGGTTCGTTTTAATATTATGTTAAAATTCCCTATAGATATGGATCTGCTTCTTACCTATTTGTGGAACAGAGGGCTGCACCCTTAGGATACACCCTTAGGATGCCACTGGTTGGGAGAGACTTGGTTATTTTTTTGTTTTGTTTTCTTTTTTTTTGGGGGTAGATTCAGGATATAGACACACACACACACACACACACACATATATGTGTATATATCTCATTATGTATACATATTATAATACATATATTTAATTTTAATTAAAAAGTAAGGCCGGGCATGGTGGCTTATGCCTATAATCCTAGCACTTTGGGAGGCTGAGGCGGGTGGATCACCTGAGGTCAGGAGTTCAAGACCAGCCTGGCCAACATGGTGAAACTCCGCCTCTACTAAAAATATAAAAATTAGCCGGGTGTGGTGGCAGGTGCCTGTAATCCCAGCTACTCAGGAGAATCACTTGAACGCGGGAGGCGGAGGTTGCAGTGAGCTGAGATCGTGCTACTGCACTCCAGCCTGGCAACAGAGCAAGACCCTGTCTAAAAAACAAAAAATTGACAAATAACAACAGCACATATTTCATGGGGTACGTAGTGATGATTCAATACATATAATGCACAGTGACCAAATTAGGGTAATTAGCATATCAAAAGTGATTTATTTTTAATGAGGCAGATCTTGTAGCCAAACTCCATTGGCGTTAATTAGGTCCTGACAACTTGGTCCTGACTACAGGTTTGGGGCCAGGGGTGGTGAGTCCGAATTGTGTGTGGTTTTCTGGTGTGCCCAGGACAAGAATGCACTTTTTCTGTGTGAATTCTCCAAATTCTTATTCATCAGAACTCTCATATCTATGCAAGATTTCATGTTTTGATCAAGAAGATATATTTTCAAATTCTGCACACAATCCTCTTGCCTTTTATTAAAAATCAGAGTTTCTGGCCAGGCTTGGTGGCTCATGCCTATAATCCCAACAGTTTGGGAGGCCAACATGGGAGAAAGGCTTGAGCCCAGGAGTTCCAGACCAGCATGGGCAACATAGCAAGACCTCATATCAAAAAAAAAAAAAGAAAAAAAAATTAGCTGGCCATGGTGACACGCACCTGTAGTCCCAGCTACTTGGGAGGCTGAGGTGGGAGGATCACTTGAGCCCAGGAGGTCAAGGCTGCAGTGAGCCATGATTGCGCCACTGCACTCCAGCCTGAGTGACACAGTGAGACTCTCAAAAAAAAAAAATCTGATTTTCTAAATATTACACTACTTTGGGATTCAGAGTCAATGATGCTCTGAAATGTTAAATGCCTGCTACTTCTCAGGGGCATTTTATTATTAGGATAATCAGAATACATTTCCTATTTTTAGGAACTCAAGTGCCTTGTGTATATTGCAAAATTCAGATTCAAATTCCCAATCAATTTCATAATTTAGATGACATTAGATTATGAGGAAATCTTTCAGGCTAGTCGAACATAACGATCTAATTGTTTTGGGACCAGGCGTGGTGGCTTACTCCTGTAATCCCAGCACTTTGGAAAGCCAAAGCAGGAGGATTGCTTGAGTCTAGGAGTTTGAGACCATCCTGGGCAACAAAGTGAAACCCCTCTATCTCTACTAAAAAAAAAAAATTGTCTTGGGAAAATTTTACATATTGAAAAGCAAATAATAACTACCATTTTAATTAATGAGGATTATCCTATAAGTTTTCTATTTTTTTTCCACCTTTATATCATTTAGAAATATCCATCACAGAAGAAGTTCAGATCAATGATTGCTTTGCAGAAATTGAAGTTACAGTTGGAAAAGCAGCCTTAACTCCAACTGTGAGGTTAAGTCTAGGTCTTGTTCTCAGTAGTGCTGCCATTGTGTTTTTGCCAGCAGACGTTCTGGTAGAGGAGAGTGAAGGCTGTTACATTCAGGCCAAACACAAAAACTAAACAGTGAATTCCTTATTCCTTATTTCTCCATAAAAACAGCTTTCCCCCATACTGTTTCAATCAGGCATTTACACAGTAAATGACGTATCATACTAAGTTAAATATTTGGGTGAATGTGTTAGTAAATTTCCTCCTAGAAATATAGACAACCTCTTAAAATCCATGTTGCTCCATGGATGTACACATTTGAGTGATTTACAATGGTCAGATCATCGGTTTCTCCACGGCCTGGCATCACAGTGTCTACAACAAATATTAATGAAGTGTTACAAAGCACTTCAAGCCAGCTTCTGTAAGATTTTGCACAAGAAATTGTGGTTGGACTTCTTCCAACTCCCTCTCTCCCTATTTTTTTAACATACAACCATGCTTTATTTATCCATTCGACAGCCTTACAATAACAAAGCAGAAACTGAATTTGTGTGATACATTTTTAAGCAATAAACAGGTTGATTTATTTGTTTAGTGAGTTGTATGATGCTATATGCTATTTCTTGCTAAGAAAAGAGGTTACATTTTCCTCTATATCCAAATAATCAAAATATTATAGATGGTACAAAAATGGAAAACACAGCATAACACAAAGAGATTTAAAGCTCTGACCCGCAAGGCAAACTTTCTATTCTCCTAATTGAAAAGTTTCAATTTATTCTAATGCATAGGCTGCACTGTATTTATTCCATTGTCACTGGTTTGAAAGACTTCTTGTGGCGCCACTGGATAATATCCCAGGTCATGCATTTATCTCCATTTTTCTTCCATGTTAAATTTATTCTGCGTCATTTTACTGTTGAGGGAGGAAGGAGGCATAGCTCTTATTCTCATTCCCAATTCTGGCTATTCCTGTGGGGAAAGACGGAGAAGGAAGATCAAAGGGATAGTTTTGTATGATCCTCAGGTCTTTCTTATGTTTGCTACCCTAAATCCAGTTTTTACTTTGTTAGATTTTCTTAGATTTACTTTGTTAGTTTTACTTAGATTGTTAAGATGTATCACTGCCCAGTAAATACAAAGGGATGATGTCATTATTGCTAATACTACAAGAATATATGATTGAACTCCTTGGCTTTTGGTAGTAGAGTTTTATTCTTTCCATTACAAGAGATTTTCCTAAACATAAACACCAGTTCAGAAATTTAGGTGCTTAGAAGAGCATGGCATAAGAGAATAGAATAGATCAGAAGCAAAATAGCCTCCTACAATGTTATTAGAAAGCAACTCACATGAAATTAAGTGAGCAGTCCTCTTATGTCTGCAGAACACAGTTTTCTCACTGTAATTTTCCATTTTCCAGTATAGTGAAAATAATACTACCATATACTGAGATTATGGCATACCGTTAATGGTAAAATGAACAGAGATTTGACTGTAAAAATCCTGACTAATGGGGCTTTTTTTTTTTTTTTCCTTTTCACTATAACCAGCAACTATGCGAGTATCTCTATTTTGGGAAAATTAATGGCCATCGGAAACCTGGTTTATTTGATGCAAACTAGAGAAAACATGGGTAATAGTCACAAAACCCATTTTGCCTTTGATGAGAAATTTATTGTCCGCATTTACTCAATGAAAAAGCTCCTTCTGGAAATCTGTCAAAGCAAGGAATAGAAAGCAAAGAGAACGTTTTGCTGTGGATCTTTGGTCTGAGATAAAAGCTAGGCTCTAGGAGCTAGCCAAGAGTATTCCACTCTTCAGCTTCTACGAGAGTCCAGATTTCCATCCACATGAGAAATGAGGTGTGATGTCCCTGTTTTCCTTTCACTGCAATGTCGTCACTTTGCAATAGGCTCTCCCAGTCGAATATGCAACTCCAGATGTTCTCAGCTCAGAGCTCAGAGCTCTTTGCCATAGAGAAAGGGCCACAGCAGAGCAGCCCCCTTCACTTTACGGATTGATTGAAGCTCCAGGAGTCTGACAGCGAGCAGATGTTTGTGAGGCAAACAAGGACTGTAGAATGTGGCATGATTGGAAGACAGGGACTTCCAATGATGCGCTTTATTACAAAAGCAGAGGCATAAACATCAGCAAGGAGTTATGGTAACTACCTCCTCCTGACCTCACTGTGGATAGAAACGGTGTGCTGAAAGACCATGGGAAGATGGGGCCGTGGAGGAGAGAGGGAAAATCATTTTGCTTTAGATGAGCAATGGAAAGAAAAAAAAAAACATTATAGTGGAATGGGAGGGACACAATAGAATAAATTCATAGTCATATTTGAGGGTGGAAAATGGAGTGACACTATTCACAATGGCAAAAACATGGAATCAACCTAGATGCCCATCAGTGGTGGACTGGATACAGAAAATGTGGTACATAGACACCCTGGAATACTATGCGGCTGTGAAAAAGAATGAAATCATGTGCTTTGCAGCAACGTGGATGCAACTAGAGGCCGTTATCCTGAGTGAATCAATGTAGGAACACGAAAGCAAGTGCTGCTTGTTTTCACTTCTAAGTAGGAGCTAAACCTTGGGTACTCATGGACATAAACTTGGGAATGACAGACACTGGGGGCTACTTGAGGGTGCATGCGGGGAGGAGGGAGAGGATTGAAAAACTACCTACTGGGTACTATGCTTCCTACCTGGATGATGAAATGATCTGTACACCAAACCCCCTCGACATGCAATTTACCCATGTAACAAACGTGCACGTGGACATTCTGAGCCTAAAATAGAAGTTGGAAAGAAACAAGAAGAGAAGGAAAATGGAGTGACAAGGTGCAGGAAGACAGCCATGTAGTGGGGTTGGAAGCTGTGTCTTGAATTGGAAGGAGCATGGTGGAAGCTGTGCAGTGTAGCATTAGAGAAGCTCACTAGAGTGGAAATGGCTGTGTATTGGTGGCATCCTTAAGTGACCATGGGAGTGATTGATGCTCACCTGGACTGAAGAATCTCTACTGCATGGTCTCAACTCTTGCCCCTTCCAACTGTGACAGTTTCCCTCGTTTTGCTCATTTTATAGAAGATAAATTAGGGCTTTGAGTTTTGGATGAAGAAGCTGAGACTAATCAAAGTTCTATAAGTTTTCCAAGATGACGTACCCTCAAAGTAGAATAGTGAGAATCGGCTTGGCCTTGGTAGATGTTTGGTTACCAAAAAGCATTGCACTTCCAAATTTTATGTAGGTCATTCAATTTTCTACTTTCCTCCTCCTCCTCCTCCTCTTTCTTCTTCTTTCTTCCCTCTTCCTCATCTTCCTTTTCCCCTTCTTCTCCTCCTCCTCCTCTTCTTCTTCTCCTTCTCCTCCTCCTCCTTCTTCTTCTTCCTTCTTCCTCATCTTCTTCATTTTTTAGAGACAAGGTCTTGCTCTGTTGCCCAGGCTGGAGTGCCGTGGCATGATCATAGCTCACTGCAGTGTTGAATTCCTGGGCTCAAGCAATATACTCCCACTTTTGCCTCCTGAGTAACAGGGGACTACAAGCACATGCATGATGCCCAACTCATTTAAAAACTTTTTTTTTTTTAAGAGATGGGGTCTAGCTGTGTTGCCCAGCCTGCTCTCAAACACCTGGCCTCAGGTGATCCTCCTTCCCCGGCCTCTGAAAGTTCTGGGGTTACAGGTATGAGCCACCAGGGCTGGACAAGCACATTTTCTTTATCCATTCATCTGCACATGGACATTGGCATGGTGTCCACATCTCACCTATTGTAAATAATGCTTCAGTGAACATGAGAGTGCAGATATCTCTTCAACATACTCATTTCAACTATTTTGGATCTATACCCAGAAGTGGGATGGCTGGATTATATGTGTAAGGGTGTTAAACAGAGCGTGGCTTCTAATACATCACAATCTCAGCCTCAGGACTCAATGAGGACTCAGGGAAATAAATATTTGTCAAGTGGAGTTGTAACTGCATGATGGGTTCTTTCTGTCCCCCTGCACAGACAAAACCAGTTTGCTGAGACCATGACATTGAAATAAAGCAAGAGCTTAATATAGACACAAAGTCAACCATGCCACATGGGAGACAAAGTTATTACTGAAAAATTGGAGGCTAGGGTTTTTTAAAGGTAGTTTGGGGAAGGAGTCTGGGTGGCTAGGCAATGAGTGCCTGCTGCTGATTGGTTGTGTCAGAGATGTAATCATAGGGAGTTGAAGCTGTCCTCCTGGGCTGAGCTGCTCCTGGGTGGGGCTACAGGAGTGTGGAGCCCTCAGTTGGTGGGTCCAGGTGTTTCCATGGGTGTCAGACATGCAAAAACACCTGAAAAGACATCTCAAAAGTCCAGTCCTTCGGTTCTGCAATGGTGATGTTATCTGCAGGAGTAATTGGGGAAGTTGCATAGCTTGTGACCTCTGGAATAATGGCTGCCAATCATTTATGTCTGCGCTTTAGCAGAATTCAGACTTCTCTGGACTAGCCTGGTGGTCTCTCATTAGCTTTACAAAGGCGGTAGAGTTTTGTGGAAGTCCTATTATCACTTAAACTATAAGCTAAATGTCTTGCAGGTTGGAGGCTAAAGGCAAGAGGGGGGTTGGCTAGATCAGATCTCCCCCACTGCCGTAATTTTTTTCACTGATATAATTTTTGCAAAGGCAGTTTCAGAAAGCTGAGGTGTCATTCTCTTTAAATCTTCCATTTCCATTCTATGATTTCATCATCTCTTCCTATGAGTTTTTACTTGATCTTTCTTTTCTTTTTTCTTTTCTTTCTTTTTTTTTCCCTTTTGAGACAAGGTCTCCTTCTGTCACCCAGGCTGGGGTAGAGTGGCATGATCAGGGCTCACTGCATCCTCAACCTTCTGGGCTGAAGTGATCCTCCCATCTCAGCCCCACCCCCCGAGTAGCTGGGACTGCAGGTGTGCACCACCATATCTGGCTATTTTTTTTTTTTTTTAATTCATTGTAGAGATGGCAGTCTTGCTATGTTGCCCAGGCTTGTCTTGAACTCCTAAACTCAAATGATCCTCCTGCCTCAGTCTCCCAAAGTGCTGGGATTACAGGCATAAGCCACCACATCTGGCTGGTCTTTCTTCAAGTCCCTTTTTGTTTCTATAGTATTTATCAATAGAGTTACACCCAGAAGTTCACTCTTCTCTATTTTACTAACAATCATGCCATGGAATGCTTCTTAATACCCTGTTTTCCTAATTTGCTTTTAGTACTTATTGCTCATAAAAGCATTCCTGACTTTAATCACCTTTTTTCCATCTTCCCTAAATGGGCTTACTTCACAATGTTTTCTTCCAAAATGACTTCAATATCACCTCTAACAGGATAACTTGTAAACCTAAATCTCTAGCCCTACCAATTTTTCTACATACAAACCCACATTTGAACACAATTATTTGCTGCCATTGTTACATAATAGCCAATCTTGCTCACTGATTGAGACTGATCTTGTTGATCAATAATGCAAGGTGATACGTTATGGGATTTGGGGGAATAGGAGTATAGAGGAAACAATAAAACTGTCAGGTCTCTGAGCCCAAGCTAAGCCATCATATCCCCAGTGACCTGCACGTATACATCCAGATGGCCTGAAGCAACTGAAGATCCACAAAAGAAGTGAAAATAGCCTTAACTGATGACATTCCACCATTGTAATTTGTTTCTGCCCCACCCTAACTGATCAATGTACTTTGTAATCTCCCCCACCCTTAAGAAGGTTCTTTATAATTCTCCCCACCCTTGAGAATGTACTTTGTGAGATCCACTCCCTGCCTGCAGAACATTGCTCCTAACTCCACCGCCTATCCCAAAACCTGTAAGAACTAATGATGATCCCACCACCCTTTGCTGACTCCTTTTTCGGACTCAGCCCGCCTGCACCCAGGTGAAATAAACAGCCATGTTGCTCACACAAAGCCTGTTTGGTGGTCTCTTCACACGGACACGTGAGACATTTGATGCCGAAGACCCGGGTCAGCGGGACTCTTTCGGGAGACCAGTCCCCTTTCCTCACCCTCACTCCGTGAAGAGATCCACCTACGACCTTGGGTCCTCAGACCAACCAGCCCAAGGAACATCTCACCGATTTTAAATTGGGTAAGCGGCCTCTTTTTACTCTCTTCTCCAACCTCTTTCACTATCCCTCAACCTCTTTCTCCTTTCAGTCTTGGTGCCACCCTTCAATCTCTCCCTTCTCTTAATTTCAATTCCTGTCATTGCTAAAACTTTAATGTGCCATTTGTAAGCCAAAAATAAAATTATAAGACTCCTCGAATACCTGAATGGACTTCGTCCTCCAGGGCACTTTAAAATTTAACCCAGGCTGGGCGTGGTGGCTCACACCTGTAATCCCAGCACTTTGGGAGGCTGAGGCAGATGGATCACTTGAGGTCAGGAGTTCAAGACCAGCCTGGCCAACACGGTGAAATCCCGTCTCTACTAAAAATACAAAAATTAGCCGGGTGTGGTGGCACATGCCCGTAGTCCCAGCTACTCAGGAAGCTGAGGCAGGAGAATCGCTTGAACCTGGAAGGTGGAGGTTGCAGTGAGCCAAGATCATGCCACTGCACTCCAGCCTGGGCAACAGAGCGAGACAACGTCTCAAAATAAACAAAGTAAAATAAAATAAAATAAAATTTAACCTGAAAGACTGGTTCAAGCCATGATGGGAAGTGGGGGTTAGACATGCCTCAGTATAGACCTCCAGCATTAACATCAAAACAGGCCTTGCTTCTGATAAGAAACATTTACAATCTATTCTCTCCGAAGCCTGCTACCCGGGGGGTTCATCTGCATGATAAACTTCAGTCTCACGTCCCCTATCTTAATCTAGATATTTCCTTTCTATTGATCCCAGGTCTTTAGATAAACTCAACCAACTGCCAATCAGAAAAATTTTAAATGTACCTATAACATGGAAGTCCCCTGACTCCTAGCCCGCTTCAAGTTGTCTTGCCTTTCTGGGTACAACCTTAAATGTATTTGACCAAAGTCTCATGTCTCCCTAAAATGTATAAAACTAAGCTGTGTCCCGATCACCTTGGGCACATGTTCTCAGGATCTCCTGAAAGCTGTGTTATGGGTCATGGTCATGCATATTTGGCTCAAAGTAAATCTCTTCAAATAATTTTGCAGAGTTTGACAGTTTTTGTTGACCCATTTTTGAGAAATGTAGTGTTATGTAATTTTCCACTGCTTAAAAATATGCTCCAGTTGTCACTGAGTTAGTGATTCTCTAGTTGCATGTTTCTCTGCTCCCAATTCCCTCAGACGCATGATTCCACGAGAAAACACACTGAACCCAGCTCTATTAAAAATCTGTGGTCATGGAGGTTGAATTGGCATTAAATGTTTTGTAAACATCCTCCTTGAAAGGAGAACCCCTGGTCTCAGAATGTCCAGAATCCATTCTTTAAGGGGAGCATTTCATGAGTGAAGTGACATATACATCACTTTCAAGGGAAGATGGAAGATTCTGAAAATATTTAAGGACCAGCAAATTGGTTTTCCAGAATAATTTCTACTCTACTGGAAGGACAAAGAGTCATAGCTGACTCGAACAAAGCCAAACAAAACCATACACATGTGCATAAAAAGAATCATTTTCTAGAACAAACACATTGGATATGCTAAATCCTCTAGCATTGAAGAGAACACTTGCAAAGCCTGTACATTATTCCAGAGTTAACATCCTTGACAAGGATTGAGTAACATGGCCCCTATCAAGTTAATTACTAAAGGATGCTCAACAGCAGAGAGAGAGGGCCACCAATTGCTCCTCATCTGCACCATCTGCCCAAGGGATTCAACATTTTGATGATGACGACACATTCACCCTTAATGCATGGAATACTTTAGACCAAAACACTTGGGCCTTGATGTCTTGAATCCCCATGCAAGATCATACTCATCCTAACTTTCAGTTTCTCAGCCATCTCTCTCCTTTCTGTTGATCAAAGGCCAATGTGAGATAATTCCTAAAAGAACTCTACAAAATCTCCGGGATATAACTTCAGCATTGCTCAGATCACATTGTTTTGTGATTCCCAGCTTAATTAGTTGTGCGTTCTCTACTCCACGAAGACTGAGAAGTGTTTGACCACAGGGATGTTGCATCACACATATCTGTAATGAGAAGCAGTTTATATAGAAATATATTCAGATGCTTTTTCATACCCTGTGAATGCTCTTTCTCTTGGGCCTTAGAATGCATGGAGGCAAAGAATTCCAGAGCTTCAAGAGATGGGTGGACACTCCCTTAGGAAAAAGCAACATTCCTCCGCTTTGACTCTCGAATTATTATTATGTTTTTGTTTGAATCCCTTTCAAGATAGTTGGCTTGAAAGCCAGCATTTATAGAGAAAAAAATGTCTAATATCTTTGTGTATATTGAGACCAATATGCAGTGAACTGATCCATACATTTCTTTAATCTTCGAAACTTTTAAGAACTTTAAAAAATTAACCTTTTAAATTTGAGATAGTTTTAGGTTTACACATAGTTGTAAGAAATAACACAGGGATTTGGGAGGCCAAGGCAGGTGGATTATTTGAAGTCAAGAGTTTGAGACCAGCCTGGACAACATGGTGAAACCCCTTCTCTACTAAAAATACAAAAATTAGCCGGGCGGTAGTGGTGCACTCCTGTAATCCCAGCTACTCGGGAGGCTGAGGCAGGAGAATCACTTGAGCCTGGGAGGCAGAGGTTGTGGTGAGCCGAGATTGCACCATTGCACACCAGTCTGGGCAAGAGAGTGAGACCTTCTCTCAAAAAAAAGAAAAAGAAAAAGAAAAGAAAAGAAATAACACAGGGAGATCCCTGGTACTCTTTACTTTTCCCCCAGGGGTAATATCTTGCAAAACTGTTACCAAAAAGGGGTCTCAATCCAGGCCCCCAAGAGAGGGTTCTTGGATCTTGTGCAAGAAAGAATTCAAGGCGAATCCATAAAGTGAGAGCAAGTTTATTAAGAAAGTGAAAGCATAAAAGAATGGGTATTCCACAGGCAGAGCAGCCCTAAGGGCTGCTGGTTGGCTATTTTTATGGTTATTTCCTGATTATAGGCAAAGCAAGGGGTGGATTATTCATGAGTTTTCTGGGAAAGGGGTGGGCAATTCCGTATAATGAGCAATGAGGACAATCAGAGGTCACTCTTGTCGCCCTCTTGGTTTTGGTGTGTTTGGCCGGCTTCTTTACCGCAACCTGTTTTATCAGCAAGGTCTTTATGACCTGTATCTTGTGCCGACCTCCTATCTCATCCTGTGACTAATAAAGCCTAACCTCCTGGGAATGCAGCCCAGCAGGTCTCAGCCTCATGTTACCCAGCCCCTATTCAAGATAAAGTCACTCTGGTTTGAAGGCCTCTGATAAAACTACAGTACAATCTCACACCAGGATATTGACCTTGGTACGGTCAAGGAACAGAACATTTCCATCACCACAGGATCTACCGTGTTGTCCTTCTAATATAACCACATACACTGCCATGCTTGATGACAGGCTTTAGGACCCAATGAATGAGGCAAAAAATCCCACTTCTCAGAGCCAGCTGAGCTCAGATAAATGTTTGCAAGAGATTCCTCCAACACTTGTGCTTATAGGGGATGGCATTGACTTTGGGTTTGATATCTGTCTTAGTCTGTTCGGGCTGCTATAACAAAGTGCCTTAGCCTATAATATGGTTTGGCTGTGTCCCCACCCAATTCTCATCTTGAATTGGAGCTCCCACAATTCCCATGTGTCATGGGAAGGACCCGGTGGGGCAGGAGGTAATTGAATCATGGGGGTGGGTCTTTCCTGTGCTGTTTTCATGGTAGTGAATAAGTCTCACAATATCTGATGGTTTTATAAGGAGGAGTTTCCCTGCTCAAGCTTACTTCTTGCCTGCAGCCATGTAAGATGTCCCTTGCTCTTTCATTATGATTGTGAGGCCTCCCCAGCCATGTAGAGCTATAAGTCAATTAAACCTCTTTCCTTCATAAATTACCTAGGTTTTGATATGCCTTTATTAGCAGCATGAGAGCAGACTAATACAGCCTGGGTGGCTTACAAACAACAGGCATTTATTGCTCACAGCTCTGGAGGCTGGAAGTCCAAGGTCAAGGTGGGGCAGATTTAGTGTCTGGTGAGGACTCACTCTCTGCTTCCAAGATTGTGCTTTCTTGATGCGTCTTTACACTGTGGAAGGCAGTCTCTTTTATAAGGGCACTAATCCCATTCATAAGGCTGGAGGCCTCATGATTTAACCCCTTCTCTTAGGCTTCACCTTTCCATACTATCACATTGCAGATTTGTATTAGTCAGGGTTCTCTAGAGGGACAGGACTAATAGGATAGATGTGTCTATGAAAGGGAGTTTATTAAAAAGTGTTGACTTACATGATCACAAGGTGAAGTCCCACAAAAGGCCATCTGCAAGCTGAGGAGCAAAAAAGCCAGTTCAAATCCCAAACCCCCAAAAGTAGGGTAGCCAATGGTGCAGCCTTCAGTCTGTTGCTGAAGGCCTGAAAGTGCCTGGCAAACCACTGGTGTAAGTCCAAGAGTCCAAAAGCTGAAGAACTTGGAGTCTGATGTTTGAGGGCAGGAAGCACCCAGCACCAGAGAAAGATGGCAGCCAGAAGACTCAGCCAGCCTAGTCTTTCCACATTCCTCTGCCTACTTTTATTCTGGCTGTACTGGTGGCTGATTAAATTGTGCCCACCCAGATTGATGGTGGGTCTGCCTCTCTCAGTCCACTGACTGACAGCCACACCCAGAACAATACTTTGCATCCTTCAATCCAATCGAGTTGACACTCACTATTAACCATCACAGGATTCAATTGCAACATGTGCATTTGGGAGAGGACACAGACATTCAGACTGTAGTAATATCACTGCAGGAATGTTCAATCGCTTCCTTTTCCCTTTCTCAGTCAGAGAACAAGGGGATCTGGAAGGCTGCAGAGCTTGACGTGCAAGGCAGCAAAACACCCGGAAGGTACAATACACATTCATGAGCTCCATTCCCTTATGGGGCATCAGCCCTGTGGACCTAGAGCTGGTGGTGGTAGGCAGGTTATCATGAAGAGCTTGTCTTCCCTCTTAGGTTCCACAATCAAGTCTTGGCTTACACCTCTTTGGGTTGTGCAAGATGCAGCAGCGGAAATTAGCTGGGACCAGGGGTGTTCAATGTCTTTGGAGTAAGAGCTCCAGTCTTGATGGGGTGGAGGGCGTCGGGACCTCATATGTTCATTTGAATGTGGATCTGTTTGGTGAGTGGGATCTGCAGCAGCAGCAAACACAGAATGTGCCTGAGAAGCATGGATGTGATGGCACCAAACAAAGGGGCTGGCACCAACCACGTGCCCACGGATTCATTCTAAAGCCACATTAATGCTGGAGCCCTTGCTCTGGTGTGAATCGCTCATGTCTGGGATATGTGCATTAGGGCTGGCTCTGTCTTCAAGAATTTCCCCACTCCACATTTAGTTTCTCTATGTATCCCTTGGGCTGCCACCACTCTCCATGTGACAGTTGTCACAGCCTGGACCATGCAATTGCTCAGCTCAGTTCTGGAGAAGTCAAATGAAAGCATTAGCCCTTCACTGCCATTCCTGAGGAGGACAGATGAATTTTAGTGCAGATTTTCTGATGCTCTAAGAACTTAGAGATGTTCATGAATTCAGCACAGCATTCCTACTGGAGAGGTTGCTTTGTATTTGAAGGATCACCTCTCAATTCAGTGACATTTTTCTTAGGGTCCATCTTGCATATTTGCAACAGGTCTGGCCCAGAGCGGAACTGGAAAGAAGTCAGGATCCGGAGCAGTAAGGTCTGCAGATGTCTGGGCAGTTTGCTGGAACACAACTGGGGTCATGTCTGCAAATTCCAGGGAAGAGGTATCCCCCTGGCCAAACTCAATCAAAGTGCCTGAGCTTGGTCTCTCATGGTTCAGCCCAGGAGGACATCCAAGCACTGGTAGAATGGTGAGGATTCCTGGAATTGGGATAATGCTAAAAAAATTTTTTTATCAAACATTGGGGCTTATACTCACCAACCTTTCTTTATTCTGCCTCCCACCCACACACCTTTTCCAGCCTCTGGAACCTATCATACTGCTCTCTATCTCCATGAGGTCATTTTTTGTTTGTTTGTTTGTTTGTTTGTTTTGAGACAGGGTCTTGCTCTGTCGCCCAGGCTGGAGGGCAGTGGCATAATCACAGCTCACTGCAACCTCGACCTCCCCAAGGCTTAGGTGATCCTCCCATCATGAGGTCAATTTTTAACTACCACATATGAGTAAAAACAAGAGGCATCTGTCTTGCAGAGTGGGGTGACTGTATTTAGCAATAATATATTGTATATTTCAAAGTAGCTGGAAGGGGAGATGATATGTTACCAACACAGGGCTGGGCCCAGTGGCCCACACCTGTAATCCCAGCCATTTGGGAGGCTGACATGGGACGATCCCTTGAGCCCAGGAATTCAAGACCAGCCTGAGCAACAGAGCAAGACCCTCATCTCTACAAAAATTTTTTTTTTAAATTAGCTGGGTGTGGTGGTGCACATCTGCAGTTCCAGCTACTCAGGAGGCTGAGGCAAGAGGATCACTTGAGCCCAGGAGGTAGAGGCTGCAGTGAGCTATGATTGCAGCACTGTACTCTCTGACTTAATCATTATACATCAATAAGAAAATTTAAAGAATTGAAACTTGCTTTTTCAAACGTGAAAAACATGTGAGCCTTGTACCCATTTTTGACTTTGTTTCTTGCAACCTTGCAGAGCCCATCCACACACGGCAAAAAAATCTCACAATGAGTTCCCATCCACAGCCTCAGCAAAGGGCAGGTGTGTCCCCAGAGAACGTCAGCTGATTGGACAGCAGTCTGCAGCAGAAGGTGAAACCCCTAATTTGGAAGGAATTGAAACATGAAAAGATGCCGAGATCACAACGAAAACAGAGACAAAGTCCTCTGGGGAAAAAATGTTGAAAAGGGGAGACGTGCAAAGAACACAGGAAGAATAAGTTCAGGAGATCTGTTATACAACATGGGGATGATAGTTAATAACGATGCATGGTACATTTGGGAATTGCTAAAGGAACACCCTTTAAAGATTTCCACCCTTCCCTTGAATGATAAGTATGAAAGGTGACGGATATATTTCTTGGCTTGATGTAGCCGTTCCACAGTGTGTGCATATATCAAAACATCATGTTGTATCCCATAAATATGTATCTTTTAAATTTGTTAATTGAAATAATAAATAATAAAGAACAATGGGATTTTTAAAATAATCAAGTGTATTTGTAAATATATAGGTATATATGTATATACACATATGTATTTGTAAATTATATGTATGTATACTTATATAAATATATCAGTATAAACACATATGTACATACATACTGACAAATACACATATTTGTATAATGCATATACATACATATTTGTAAATATGCAGGCATATATATTTACATAAGCATATAAACATAAGTATTAACATATGTATACATATGCTTACAAATACACTTATGTGTATATATGTATATATGTAAACATACATATGTTTTCTAAATATATAGATCATATAAGTATATATACACATATATTTACAAATGCTGATATGTCTAAATGTACAAATATATGTATTTGTAAATACATGTATATATACTTATATAAGCATATCATACAAGTATATATACATATGTACATATACACATATGTATATATGTATATGTACATATGTATATGTATATACGTGTATATACATATATGTGTATACGTGTATATACATATATATGTGTATACATGTATCTACATATATGTGTATACGTGTATATACATATATGTGTATATACGTGTATATGTATATACGTGCATATACATATGTGTATATACGTGCATATACATATATGTGTATATACGTGCATGTACATATATGTGTATATACGTGCATGTACATATATGTGTATATACGTGCATGTACATATATGTGTATATACGTGCATGTACATATATGTGTATATACGTGCATGTACATATATGTGTATATACGTGCATGTACATATATGTGTATATATGTGTATGTACATATATGTGTATATATATACTTAGAAATACACGTGTAGATATGTACACATACCTATATATTTGTAAACATATATATACTTAAATGATCATATAAACATATGAGTATATATACACTTATGCACATATATATTTACAAATACACGTGTGTGTCTGTGTGTATATATTTTTGTGTACACACACACATATTTGTTGAAATAACCAAATAACCCAAAGGATTACTTGAACCGAAAAAGCAATTCAGAGGCCAGGAGATAATTCCAAGCTCCAAGAAGTTCTGACATGGCAAATATGAAAATGAGTTTCAAAGCCGCAGAACAAAGGAGGTGGTGTCGCCAAAACTTTTACTCAATGCCCCTAAGGGCTGTTTGGAGAGGACAGGGCTCAGCCGTATTTAAACAAACAATGGTTGATTATTTTCTCAGATCTTCCACAGAATTTCTTTCTTCCAGTAAAAGAGTATAAGTAAAAGCCAATACACAATACTCAGGAAAAATATGGGAGCCGCCAAAACAAAGAAAAATCCTTTAAATAGCCAGACAGGTGGCCCCCAGACTCCCTGCATGACCTGAAGAAGACACCCCAGCAGGGTTGGGAGGGCCCTGGGAACAATGGGAAAAGGTCTTCAGAGCCCTCAAGGGGAATTGCTGACTGTGGACGGCTCTACACTGAGCTCAGCTCTTCCGGAGTAAGCAGGAAATAAATGCACCACCTTGGAGCCAGAGCGTTTTCCACTTACTGCAACTCCCTGTTGGAACTACTCAAAGATGCTCTACAGGGAGAGAGGTACCGAAGCTGGAGGAAGGCAGAAGATGCAGGAAATATGGGGCATCCATGGAATCAACCTGATATAGTTTGGCCCTGTGTCCCCACCCAAATCTCACCTCGAACTGTAAACCCCATAATCCCCACGTGTAGAGAGAGAGCACTGGAGGGAGGTAATTGGATCATGACGGCGGTTTCCCCCATGCTGTTCCCATGATAGTGAGGAAGTTCTTATGGGATCTGATGGTTTAAAAGTGGCAGTTTTCCGGCCGGGCACAGTGGCTCATGCCTGTCATCCCAGCACTTTGGGAGGTCGAGGCAGGCGGATCACTTGAGGTCAGGAGATCGTGACCAGCCTGGGCAACATGGTGAAACCCCGTCTCTACTAAAAATACGAAAATTTGCTGTGCTTGGTGGTAAGAGCCTGTAGTCCCAGCTACTCAGGAGGCTGAGGCAGGAGGATTGCTTGAACCCAGGAGGCGGAGGTTGCAGCGAGCCGAGATCGCACCATTGCACTCCAACCTGGGCACAAGAGCAAAACTTTCTCAAGAAAAAAAAAAAAAGTGGTAGTTTTCCCTGCACTCTCTTTCCTGCCACCTTGTGAAGAAGGTGCCCTGCTTCCCCTTTGCCTTCCACCATGATTGTAAGTTTCCTGAGGTCTCCCCAGCCATGTGGAACTATGAGTCAATTAACCTCTTTCCTTTATAAATTACCCAGTCTCAGGGAAGTTCTTTATAGCAATGTGAAAACGGAGTAATACACAACCTAAATGCCCATCAATGATAGACTGAATTCAGAACCAGATCGTGTCCTTTGTGGGATCATGAATGGAGCTGGAAGCCATTATCCTTAGCAAACTAATGCAGGAACAGAAAACAAAATACTGCATGTTCTCACTTACAAGTGGGAGGTAAATGATGAGAATTCATGGACACGTAGAAGGGAACAACGGACACTATGGTGGGTGAAGAGTGGGAGGAGGGAGAGGATCAGGAAAAACAACTAATGGCTACCAGGCTTAGTACCTGGGTGACAACAAATCCCTATGACACAAGTTCACCTATATAGCAAACCTGCACTTGTACACCTGTACTTAAAATACAAGTTAAGTAATAAAAAAAATTACTGGTCATCAGAAAAATAGAGGAACCAGAGTTAAATCAAAACTAGTGTCGGCCATATAAAACACCATCACCATCCAGCACCAATAATAAAAGGACACCTCCATTGAGGGTCCGTTTTTTATTTTATTTTTTATTTTTTCAGCTGGAGTCTCACTCTGTCAACCAGGCTGGAGTGCAGTGGCACAATTTCGGCTCACTGCAACCTCCACCTCCCGGGTTCAAGTGATTCTCTATTGAGGGTCTAAAAGGAAGGTGGAACTAAAATTAAAGGTCAGAATAGCTTGTAGGAGAGAAATGCAATGGTCAGAGCTAAAACAGGTTATTTCTTTGTTTGGAAGGAGAGTATAAATATTAGCTTTATTTTATTTCCTGTGAATGTTACTATGCATATTAAATTTATTGCCAGTCCGTAAAAGAATACAAACTGAAAACAGCTTTCTCAAAAAAGAAAAAAACTTTAAAAAAAACCCCACTTAGGTATCAGAAAATAGAAATTATCGAAACAAAGAAAATGAATGGTTAATAGAATGTACAAAATTGAACACAAGAAATACATTGTAAAACTGTTCTCAACTGTAATAAATATAAATGGTCTGAAAATATATCTTAGTAGACATGAACTCTCAGATGAGATTGAAAAAAATCTAGGTCTTTGCTGTTTCCAAGGGCCTGAAGCCCCAAACAGAAAAAGGCCAAGATCAAAGGTATGGAGAAAAAAATAACACAGTAAGTAAATATAACATTTCTGTAGTTTGGTTAACGAGAAGCAGAAAAGAAAGGAAAAAGGCCCAGGGGTTTGAGACCAGCTTGGGCAACATAGTAAGACCTCATCTCTACAAATAATTCAAAAAAATTAGCTGGGCATAATGGCACACATCTGTAGTCCCAGTTACTTGGGAGGCTGAGGCAGGAGGATCTCTTGAGCCTGGGAGGTCAAGGCTGCAGTAAGCCATGATCACACCACTACATTCCAGCATGGGCAACAGAGGGAGACTGTCTCAAAAAAAAAAAAAAAAAAGAAAAGAAAAAAAAGAAAAAAGAAAAGAAAAATAAAGAAGGTTGTGGTTAAGTTATAAAAAATTTTGTCAAAAATAATTATAAAATGCTGAACTTTATAAAATTATAAAATAAGATTATAAAAATGTTGAACTTTTTTTCAGCTAGTAGCGTAGCATCCAAATTCATAAAGCAACATTTGGGAGAATTAGAACACATTATCAAGTCCAGAGCCTCATCTTCTGCAGATCTCTGCCTATGGGGAGCTAGCTTTCAAAAAAATGAGAAAACTTGTATGTGTGTGTGTGTGTGTGTGTGTGTGTGTGTGTGTGTGTGTACATGCATTTGCAGCTAAACTTAAATTCCTTCCCCTATTTATCTTCCTAAATTAATGTAATGTTCTTGAATACCTGCAGCTTGTCCATATCTCCTCAAATTCCTATTTTGAAACATTAACTCCAAAGGTACTAGGAGGTGAGGCATGGGCAAGTGATGAGGTCATGAGCATGGAGCCTCATGAGTGGGATCAGTGCCCTCATAAAATGCACCCCAGAGAGCTCCCTCACCCCTTCCACCATTTGAAGACACAGTGAGAAGGTGCCGTCTATGAACCAGGAAGCCCTCACCAGACACTGAAACTGCCACACCTTGGTCTTGGACTTCCAGCCTCCAGAACTGTGAGCAATAAACGCCTGTTGTTTATAAGACCTGACTGTGGTATTCTGTTACAGCAGCCTGAAATGAACTAAGACAGCTTCCCTCTGTGCTTGAGAAGAGGAAAAAGTTAAGTCTAATTATTGTAAAGATTAATATTTCAGATACAGTATAAACTGAATAAAGCTTGTATTTATTTTTACTGATTGACTTTTTGGGCACTCCTTGCAAATCTAAAGGACTTGCTATGCTAAGTCAAGCCTGGGGTTGGGAGAATGGGGAACTGATACTACTCCAAGTTCTGTCTTAGTGCTATGAAATATTGATACCTTAGCCACACTACAACACGTGGGATCAATTAAGAAAGATTTTTGCAAGCGTCTGAACAAAGTAGGAGACAGAGGGTTTCTATCATCGATGCATTTTTAGAGAACCATGCGACACGGTTTCAGGGATGACCACCAGGACATTGGAAAAAGGGTTGCATCAATTAAAATGTTTCACCCACTGGCCGCTTTGAAAACGAAAGCTACCAGAGGAAAAGAAAAATACAGACCCAAATCAAAACCAGATGTATGCAGCTTTGAGGATTTCTCAGCCCTTCGTTTTCTCTCCATTTTATTTCACATGTCTTCTAAAATGGATGCGACTTCTGAAATGGACTTTGCATAGAAAGGTCCCTCCTTTGTTTGGGAAAACCCAGTTAAATAGGCAAATAAACAAACTGCCTGATGATGAGTCAGTGGGGGGAGATTGAAGTATATTGTTTGTTCAAGGAAATGTCTGGAAGAAATTAGACAAGTTGATTTGTTTCTAAGTAATACCCATGCAGGCAGTAGCTTAAGAGAAATTTATTTGCACCCCCAACCCCGCCCCAATTCTTCTCCGTCTTGGGCAACCCCACCCAGTGTAAATCTTTAACCCAGTCAGCAAGCCCTAGAATTTTATGCATTTGACACTTTTGTGAGATTTAGCTCATCCTGTCTTTCCGTTGTTCTAGAAGATGGCTTGCTGGATAGATAGCAATATATCCACTCTATAAAAGTCATTAATCAAATTAGACATCAGCAGGGGACATCTTATGTTCATTTTTTTTTTTATGTTTCTGGGCATGCATACTTATGTAACATTTGTTTTGAAAATCAAGTTAAATGAAAGGATACTGTAGTTTCCACAGGCAGGAAAGTATTTTAGACAAACCCTGAGCAGCACACATTTAGATTCAACTCTGGGGTTTGACACACTTACCTGTGTAATTTCAGCTTTCTCACCTGTAAAACCAAGAACAAGAAAGAGAACACACTGGTTTGCTGCGAGGATCCCATGAAAAAAATATAAGGACATAAAGCACCCAGCCCTCTGAAGAAATGTTTGCTCTTTCAGTTTGTGCAAAAACAAACAAACAAACAAACATGCAAAAGAGCCTTCCTTCTAAAACAGTCCTCATATTATGATCTACCTGATGTGCTTCAATTTTCTTAGCTCTGAGGAAAGTTGACATAATTTATAAGATGTTTTCCTTCAAAAACAAAGTAATCCAATCATACACTCACACAGCTCCATCATTTTAGCTTTGCTTTAATAAAAGGCAGCTGTCAGGCAAACAGAAACTTATTTTAATGACATTGCTTTGATGTTATTTTCTTTGTTAGTCAAAGTCCATTGTCCAGGGTGGCCCGATTTTCATGACAATAAAAATATTTTAATAGTACTATAAAGCCAGGAACAAAAGTGAATGCATTATAGAGTTGATGTTGCCTAGTCTCTTGAGGGAAATCCAGTTTAGCCACAACCCTTGTAAATAAGAAACATATCTTGTTTGGGGATGCTAGAAAATTATGACCACCATATTTATTTTACCTCATGTGAACTTCCAACTTGTTCTTCAGTTTATGAAGAACTTAAAAAAAATCACAGAGAAAGAAAACAATGGTGAAGTACAGACGTAGTAAACTTGTGGCCAGAAGTTTTTCTCAGAAGCTTCATCAGAGTTCGCCAAAAGAAATTCCGTTCATCTAATTTAGAAAGGGATCGGTTAATATTCCCAAATTATAGATTAGTTGGTGGTTTTTAGGAATGCTTCAGATGTTAGATGATTTACAGTTATATTCATGAATCTGTGGATGAAATAGTGACACTCCATTTGCAGAAATTGAGTTTAATTTTACAGGGTGCTATAATAAAACTGAAAAACCTTGGCATTTCTCAAAGCAAAGCATAAAAAGGAATAACTATCTGATTGATTCCATTGCTTCTTTCATGGGGAGTAAAACTGTTTTGCGAGAAATTCTTCTTTAAAGGGATCTAAGATGATTTTGTTTTCCCCTTTTTTCTATCATATTTTAGAAATTGTGCTGCGTAATTTCACTCTTTCAGTTATAGGAACTTAGCTCTTAGCTTGATCTGTGTGTTGCTGTTGCTGAGAAGCTACAGAGATGCTCAACTTCCCCATGCCCTGCAGCCAAGGTGTTGCCACAGCCCAGAGGAATTTGTTCTAATCCTACTTGCTGTTGGAGTCACTGAACTTTTCTGTCCCTGGCCCCTAGCAATTGCTCTCTAAAGGCGATTTCCATTTCCACACTGTCAAATGCACCAACATCCACTGAAACATAAAGTACATTCCATGGTGGCATATTAATATATATTGATCTTGGCCGTCCATCTGATTCCATCGTCAAATCCAACAGGGAGGAAAAGGAAGAACCAGTTTTCTGACTGCAAACCCCAGCAACAAAGTAGCAGGAAGTCAGAGAAAAAGGAACTATTACTTTGCTACGTTCCCATTTTAGTTTGGTGTTCCAGGAACTCTGAATTTTCTGTTTATTGCCTGCATATCCATGAAGTAAGGGACATGTTGAGCTGAAGATGAAATGTGTGATAGCCTTGAGCCATTTATGTCTAGCGTTCCAATGGAACACTAAGCACGTCGGAGTTATTTATATCCTACTGCTCAGGTCATTGCCAAGGTCTGATTGCAAAAATTCAAAATATTGCAACCTCAAGCATAAATGGGTTAAGTTTTGGGGTTTTTCTTTGGAAATGGCCAGCTCATCTCTTCTGTGACATGTATTGAGTTTATTTGCATGTATGAGATCTTACCAAGGCTCTAAATGCAAACACGAATGCTGTTGCAAACAACACTGTTGTTATTAAATCTCCCATCGCACTAGAGGAGCAAGATGGATATTTGCAAATGATAAATAATTATTTCTTGATTATTATTGTCTGGTGAGCAGAGAACACAGTTAAGTAATTCTTGATTTTTACCAGACCTTTGCCCTGATATATTCTTTTCTCCCTCAGCACAAAACCCTGACTTTGCAACCCTGGGACTCTTCAGAGTCTTTTTTTTCTTTTAGGTTTTAAATTTATTTTCTAAATTAATTATTTAAAATTGATATATCATAGTTGTACATATTTCAGAGGTACATGGGATATTTTGATACAGGAATACGATGTGTAATAATCAAATCAGAATGATTGGGATGCCCAGAACCTCACACATCTATCTTTTCTTTCCATTCGGAGCATTCAAATTCTTCTTTTCCAGCTATTTTGAAATATACGATAAGTTATTGTTAATTCTACTTTCTCTAGCATACTATTGGACACTAGAACTTAGTTTTTCTATCTAGCAGAATTTTCTTATGTTACTATGCCTGCACCCCACCTACATTATGGGATATGTAAATCTCATTTTTTTCAAGGGACTGGATTGGTCTTTCTTCAGCTGGTTTTAATTGGGTGAGCTTACAAAGCCTGCTGTAAAATCCAGTCATCCAAGTTACTAGTCAACATACTTAACGATCCAGTAGTGAGGTTGTTTAAGTTTTCCTGGGCTGTTTGTACAGACAGAGCCCACAAAGAGGACTTCGGTACAAACTCGATAAGGGATCTAAACTGTCTAGATAGAACCAGGCATTCATTTGCTCATGTGTTTTCCTATAACCTACTTAGAAATACCCTGCTTTAATGTACATTTAAACATAGAGACAAAAAATAGATTAGTGCTTTGCAGGGGTTGCAGGGAGAGGAGGATGGGGAGTGACTGCTTAACAGGTACAGCTTTGGGGTGATCAAAATGTTCTGAAACCAGATAATGGTGATGGGTGCATCATGTTGTACAGGCACCAAAGTGCTGGTGAATTGTACAATTTAAAATGGTTATGATAGTATTATGGGTCGAATTGCAACTCCCACCAAATTTATATATGAAATTCCCAACCTCCTGTGCCTAAGGATATGACTTTATTTAGGAATACAGTTGTTGTAGATATAACTAAGTTATACTGGAGCATGGTGAGCACCTAATTTAATATGACTGATGTCCTTAGAAAAGTGGGAAACTTGGACACAGAGAAATGCGCACCCGGAGAGAATACCATGTGAAGGTGAAGGCAGACACTAGGGTGGGTGATGATCTATAAGCCAACAGACAGATACCAAGGATTCCCCTTTACAGCCTCCACAAGAATTCTCCCCCAGAGCCTCTGAAGTGAGCATAATCCTGCTACAACCTTGATTTCAGACATCTGGCCTCTAAAACTGCAAGATAATAGATTTCTGTTGTGTTAAGCCACTCAATTGGTGGCTCTGTGTTATGACATCCCTAGGAAACTAATACAGACAGTAAAACTAATAACATTTCTTCATTGATTGATGTGAAAGGGAAGAGTGAATATTGATTCCAGGTATTTGACCAGAGAATGGGGAAGGGTGGAAGGGAGACATTTTCAAAGGTAGGCCAGGGGTTTAGTTCTTGACATGCTGAATTGGAGATGTCCATGAACAAGGATATAAATGATGTGTCCACTAAGCACTCAAGTGGAGGTGTTGAAGTGGGTGGTTGAATATGTGCAAGTCTGGAGTTTGGCAGAGGAATCAAAGTTAATGATATAAATTTGAGGGTTGTTGGCCAATGAAAATATTTAAAGACATGAGATTATATAGTTTCCTTAAGGAGTAGCAAAGATAGAAAAGAACAGGCTGAGCCTGGGATTCTTCAAGAGTAGGATGACATTAAGGAGATTTGGAAGATAAGACTGAAGGTGTGTAAATTGTGTTAGTAGAAAAGCAAGAAGAGTCAGTGTCCTGAAATCAAATGAACACAAAACCAAAAAAGAGGGAGGGACCCATTGTGTGGGGTAATGTATCATCCCCATTTGCCTGGGACTAATGGGGTTCCCAGGACACAAGACTAAAGCCAGGACAGTTATGGGCATACCAGGATGGGTGGTCCTCCAACCAGTGTGTCCACGGTCACTTAGAGGTTGCTCAAGTAAGATGCAGTGTAAGAACAGATCACTGACTTTTTCCAACATAGAGTTACTGGGTGTACTTGACTTGAGTAATTGATCTCATGCAACAGAGATATCACACAGACAGGACTTCAATCTCCCCAGTTTCTAGGATGTCTTAGTAAATTTTGTACTGCTATCACAGAGTATCTGAGATGGAGGTAATGTGGAAAGAATAGATATTTATTTCCTACAGTTCTGAAGGCTGGGAAGTCCAAGGGTGAGGGGGTTGTGGCTGGTGAAGGCATTCTTGCTATGCCATCCCATGGTGGAAAGCATAAGAAAAAGAGAGCAGGCACAGGCTGGGTGGAGGGGGGGGGGAGGGGAGAGAGAGAGGAGAGAGAGAGAGAGACAGAGAGAGAGAGAGAGAGAGAACATTAAACTGTTTTATAACCAGCTAAGAAGTTCGCTCTGGAGATAACTAACTCCCTTCCGCCATAATGACAATCCATTTATGAAGGCAGAGCCCTCAAGACCTAATTATCTCCTATTGTGCCCAACTTTCCAACACTATTGCACTGGGGATGAAGTTTCCAACACATGAATTTAAGGGGATGGATTCAAACAATAGAACAGGAATTTATAACTTATAAACCACTTTCACATGCAAAACTATATATCCCTCACATGAAAGCTGAGGAGGTGTAAAAAAAATCAGAGAAGTAAATAAGCTATCACTTTTATTTTGCAGAGTTTTCTTGCGTCTTTCAAAAGCAGAGAAATTGAATTCTTTGTGGTGTCTTTTCTTAAACAAACTGCAGATTAAGAATGTTAGTAATAAAGACATTTACACAGGACTGACAACATGTGAGACTCTTCTTCCTAAGTACATTGTGCATATCTATTTATTCAGAAGACATTATCTATTGGCTACTATCTCCATTTTGTTGATACTCACACAGAGGGAAAAGAACTTGGTGCCAGAGACGCAGATGACAAGTGAGCCGAACTAGATGTGAATATGGATGTCTTCAGTTCACACTCCTAAAAGTGACAACATCTCCCTATCCTGGGCTTGCTTTTACTGACAGCATTGGAGCACCTTGGCTTTTCTGTTATGCATGTGCAAAAAAAAAAGTCCACAATTCTGAAAGCAAATAGTAAACATATTTACTGCAAGTGTAAATATCAAATTCTTCTGAAAGCAAATAGTAAACAGATACTGCAAGTGTAAACATTATGACAGTTGCTTATGTCCTGAAATAAATAATAGATTGTGTTCTAGGTTCCCTAGATTAAGCCTGCCACTCTGCCATTCACATATTTATACCAGGAAAATCTTTCATAATACAATTCATCATAGTAATATCAGACTCCTTCAATTGCAACCTCACTGAGCACAATGCACTAGAAATACATTATATTTAAAGAAAAGGCAAGAGTACATTTGGATTTATATCCAAGAGTTCCATACCCACGGATTCAACCAACTGCCGATTGAAAATATTTGAAAAAATATCACATCCGCGTTGAACATGTACAAGCTTTTTTGTGTCATTATTCTTCAAACAATACAGTATAATAACTATTTGTGTAGCATTTTCACTGTTTTCAGTATTTTAAGTAATTTAGAGATAATTCAAAGTATATGGGAGGATGTGCATAGATTATATGCAAATACTACACCATTTTATGTAAGGAACTTGAACATCTGTGAATTTTGGTATCTACAGGAGGTCCTGGAACCAGTCCTTCATGGATACCTAGAGACAACTGTATATATCCTGCCACCAACAGAATACAGCACTATAGTTCTATCATGCTTAAGGATAAGAATCCCCTAGTTTTATTTATAATCAATAGACAATAAAAGAGCAACTTTATGTGTGGCCTTTTCCACCCTTAGCTATTTTTCCTTTCTAATTAATCTTTAACATTTTGAAAGCAAGATTGTATGATTTTCAAGAAATAAATACATTAAAAAATTTGAACCAGTTGAGAAGTCATTAATACAGATTTTTATTTCACAATGGTAAGAGAGAACCACTGAAACAATTTCAAACTTTTCCTTTGCGGTGAGTTTTACATTTTCTGAAGCACTTTTATTATATTTTATCTCTGTAAACCCAGTGGCATCCTTCTTGGAAAGCTGAGGATATGAAATCACAGAGAAATTAATAAACTTGCTCAAGATCATTCACACTGCCAGTCTGCAAACCCCACTTCTAATATCTGAATGTGTTGAGAGAACGGACAGTGCCTATTTCACTCTCAGGCTCTCATAGAATGTTGGCTTATGAAGTATAAGTTAGCTATTGCTGTCTAACAAATCATCACCTACTTAGAAGCTTATAAAACATATGTCTTTTAACTCACAGTGTCTTTGAGTTGGTAAAATTGCTACAATTCAAATGGGGTATATTCTGGGGCTGGGGTTTCATCTGAAGGCTGAAATGGGGCAAAATCTACTTTCAAGGTAATTCATGTGGTTGTTGGCAAGATTCAGATTCTCATAGGTTTTTGGACCAAGAATCTCCATTCCTAGAGACTGCCTTTAATTCCTCATAATGTTGACTTCTTCATAGGGCAGCTCACAACATGGCAGCTTGTTTACCATACCCAGCAAGGGAAAGAGTCAACACAGAGAGGCTGCTAGGAAGATGAAACTCACATTCTCCTGTAGTGTAATCACAGAGGGGACATCCCATTGCCTTTGTCGTATCGGATTGATTAGAAGCAAGTCATGGACCCCACGGACACTCAAGGAGAAGCGATTATGTAATAGTATAAATATCAGGACATGAGCATTATTGGAGCTATCTAAGAGTCTGTCTGGCCCCTGGAGGAGCCATAATAAATGTTTTCTGAAGAAAACAAAACAAAACAAAACAATTATTGCTAATTGAAAAACTGAGACTGAACCTGGCTTCCTGAATTGGAGGTTAGAGTTCTTCTGACACCAGCTTCTGTGCTGACAGCAAGGTATCAGAAGAGAAATGGACCCTAGTGGACAGCTTGAGGAAGTTGGGTTAGAGGACGAAAGGATGCAATGCAAGGTGGGTGCACAGAGCACTCAACCTTGACTATCCCTCTGTCATTTTTAGACCGTGCTGGTATGTCTTCTAACCCAATCTGGCCCATTGTTTTACAACTCCTAATATAAAATTAGCCATGATGTTCTTCAGTTCAACACTTGGCTTTAAAAATATCTGGGATTATTGTTTTCTACATCATAGGAAAACAGAACTTGTGGGGCTTTTTTCCCCAGTCTTTGTTATATTATAAACAGCAAACTCAGAAGGATTCAGTAGGACCCACACCCTTCTTGAGCCCCAAGCTAAGGGCAATGCGGCTTCCAAGGCAGAAACAGACTTGAAATGTCAGATCCACTTTAGATGTTATTTATTCAGCTGGAGAATAAATATTGCTTCACTGAACTTCAAAAACAATGGGGATTAAAACCTTCCATACCCTTGAAATAAGTTAATTGACCTCTATTTTTCAAACCAGATAGAAACAGAAGTCAAGAGCAAACTCTAAAAACTAAATTATGGATTAATTATTTTAACGTACATCTGAGAAATGTTACTCCCAACTAACTTGCCTTTTTAGAAACTCTTTTAAATGTATATATTCCTACTGTAATTTAAAAAATCTTGACTGAAAAATATTTGCTTTAGACTAAGGTTTCTCAACAAGAGAAATAAGACATTTGGGACCAGATGATTCTGTGGTGAGGCTGTCCTATGCACTGTAGGGTGTCGACCAACATCCCTGGGATCCACCCACCAGATGCCAGGAGCAACCCTTCACTCACCGAGACAAGTGAATATGTCCTCAGATATTACGTGGTGTGCCCTGGGGAGAAAACTCCCCCCATTTGAAATCCACTGTCATAGATAGATAAATGGTAGAGATAGCCAGATAGATATAGATAGATGATAGATAGATAGATATAGATAATTGATAAATAGATATAGATGCCAGACAGATAGATGAGTGATAGATGAATGATAGATAGATAAATAATAATGATGATAGATAGTGGATAGATAATAGATGGATAGGTATATAGATGATAAACAGACAGAAATAGATACATGGAAATATAGATTATAGATAGATTGATAGATATAAATGATAGATGGATGGATGATAGATGGGTAGACAGATACATAGATGATGGATAGATGGATAGGTAGACAGAGGTGATGTATGAATAGATGATAGACACATGGATAGATGATAGATTGATAGATGATAGATATGATAGATGATAGATAAATATGATAGATGACACATAGATGACAGATAAATAGATGATAGATATGATAGATTATAGATAGATAAATATGTTAGATGATAGATATGATAGATGACAGATAAATAGGCGATATATATGACAGATAATAGATATGTAGATGATAGACAGACATGACAGACGATAGATGATAGATAAATATGATAGCTGATAGATATGATAAATATAGATGGTAGTTACACAGATGTGATAGATGACAGATAGATAGATAGATAGATGTGATAGCTGACAGATAGATATGGATAGATGTTAGGTGTGATAGATGACAGAAAAATGGATAGATAGATAGATAGATAGATAGATAGATAGATAGATAGATAGATGAAGAATCTCATGGTCAGGCAGTGTTTCTCAGCCTCAGCCCTATTGAAATTTGGGGCTGGATGATTCTCTGTGGTGGGGCCGTTTTGTTCACTGTAGGATGTTGAACAGCATCCCGGGCTTCCACCCACTAGATGCCAGTAGGACCACCCAATTGTGACAGCCAAAAAGTTTCCAGACATTCCCCAATGTTCTCTAGAGGTGTCTTAGAAAATAGATAGAAGACTACTCAGAGGAACAACATCCCCATCATTTTTTAGATAATAAGATCCAGGTCACACTGCCTAACATCATTCTTTCTGGTTAGAACATTACAGCCACATCATCACCAGTCCCTGGTGCTGACATTTGCTAAAAATGTGGGACTTGGTTTCACTAGGTGGAAATCGATATTGCCACATCATTCCAGAAGTCCTGTGGGGGCTGTATTTTCTTTCAGCTCCCCCAGTGTGTACCTGAGCAGGAAAGATCTTTCTCTTGAACATGTTGGTTAGAATGTCCCTGCATGCTGTCCTCTTGCTCCTCTTGCTGAAGAAGCTGAGACTGGGTCACTGGTATCTTTTCCTACCCGGTTCTCACATTAGCCTGCAACTGAGGTGGCTGAAGCTCCATCCTTGTGGTCTCATGCTGTTTCTACCATCTCTGAAGTCTGCAGGTGCCTTCAGAGCCACACCACCTTCAGTTGGCCTCCTCATTGCTGATGGTTGTGGTCTGCACCTTAGCTGATGTTAGCCAGTCTCCAAGACTGTTCCAGAATCTTTAGCCACCTCCTCAGCTCAGTTCTCACTGTGTTATCTTAATCCTACTGCTATGGTCTCAATGTATCCCCCAAAATTCGTATGTTTAAATGTAATGAACAATGTGATAATATGAAGTAGTGGAGCCTTTAGGAGGTGATTAAGTCATGAGGGTTGAGCCCTCCCACACATGGGATTTAGTGTCTTATTCAAGGGCTTGAGGGACCATGCTAACTCTTTGCCCTTCTACCTTCTGTCATGTGAGAGCACAGCATGAAGGTACAAGCCATCACCAGACACCAACTCCACCATGCCTTACTCTTGGGCTTTTCAGCCTCCAGAACTGCGAAAAAATAAATGTCTGCTCTTTATAAATTACCCAGTCTCAGGTATCTTGTTATAGTTGGACAAACAGACTGAGATATCTACTGCTGTCCTTATTGGGAGCAGACAACTTCTGAACCTTTTCTCATCTTTGCCAAAAGTCATGGTGAACTCCTGGCTCCCCCAGTACCACTTCCCCAATGCTGTATTAGAGGATGTTTGTAGGATGTGCCTTGGGTTACCAATTTTAGCTAGCCTTGCTGTGTTCTTAGATCAAGATGCATGGGGTTGCATAAAGAATCTATTCGTTTCTTTAGGATGGCTATTATCAAAAAATCAAAAGATAACAAACATTGGTGAGGATGTGGAGAAAAGGAAACCTTTGTACACTATTGGTGGGAATGTAGACTGGTACAGTCATTATGGAAAAACAGTATGAAGGTTTCAAAAGAATTAAAAATAGAACTACTATAGGACCCAGCAATCCCTCTTCTGGGCATATGCCCAAAAGAAATGAAACCACAACCTTGTGAAGATATCTCTACTCCCAATTTTATTGCAGTATTATTCACAAAAGCTGAGCTATGGAAACATCCTGTTTGTTGACAGAAGGATGGATACAGAAATGTAGTAAATATATACAATGAAATATTACTCAGTCTTAAAAAACAAGATCTCAACATTTGCTCAACATGGATAAAACTGGGGGACATTATGCTAAGTGAAATAAGCCAGAGACAGAAAGCAAAATACTGCATGATCTCAGTTATATGTGGAATCTAAACATAAAAAATTCAAATGTAGATAGCTACATTTGTTCTCTATCAAAACAGTTGTTACCAGGGAGGGGGCTGAGGGAAGGAGGAAATAGTGAGATGAGGTTAGAGCAGCGGTTTCCAACCTTTTTGGCACCTGGGACGGGTTTCATGCAAGACAATTTTACCATGGACCAGGAGTAGGGTCAGGGGCGGGGAGGATGGTTTCACGATGATTAAAGCTCATTACATTTATTGTGCATTTTATTTTGATTATGATTACATTGTAATATATAATGAAATAATTCTACAACTCACAATCATGTAGAATCAGTGGGAACCCTGAGCTTGTTTTCCTGCAACTAGACAGTCCCATCTGGGGGTGATGGGAGAGAATGAGAGATCATTAGGCATTAGAGTCTCCTAAGGAATGCACAACCTAGATCCCTCACATGCACAGTTAACAACAGGATTTGTGTAGAATCTAATGCTGCTGCTGGTCTGAAAGGAGGCAGAGCTCAGGCGGTAATGTGAGCTATAGAGAGTGGCTGAAAATACAGATGAAGCTTCTCTGGCTTGCCCGCCACTCACCTCCTGCTGTGCGGGCTGGTTCCTAACAGGCCAGGGACCAGTAGGGGATTGATGACCTCTGGGTTAGAAGATACAAAATAGCAGACATATAGGATGACCAAGTCTAGAGGGCTGATGTTCCACGTGAAAACTACAGGGAAAAACATTGTAGTGTATTTGGGATTCTTGCTAAAGGAGTAGATTTTAGCTGCTCTTGCCAAAAACAACAAAAAATGGGTAACTATGTGACATGATGGATAGGCTAATGTGCTTCACTATAGTAACCTTTTTATTATCTAAATGTATCTCATAACATCAGGCTGTACACCTAAATATACAGAATAAATTTATTATTTTTTTAAAAAGAGTAAATAAGAAAGGGAAGAATATACTCTGTTGTTCTTGAAGCCTTTTGCACTAAGCAGGTCCTTTGGAAGAAAATTACATAACTAATTGCTATTGCAATTAAGTTCAATTTGTAAAACCTACCAGAGAGAGAGTCATTGCAAAGACTGAGATTCTTGAGGGCACAGGGTCTGTTTCTTATTCACCTTTGCTTTCCCAGAACCTAGGATAGTACCTGACACAAAGCAGGTACCCAGTAAATGTGTTTGTGTAAAAACAACAGTAAACAATGAAGAATTTTTTCTAACTCCGAAGGAATTAGAAGTTCAGCTGTGCCCATGTGGGGAGAGCCACAGAGATTTAGCCATGAAGGCAAAGGCAGCATCAACAGAAATTAATCTTTTCCAAGTTTGCCTGGAGCCTTATAATGACAGGATATCACTTGATTGCTCAAGGAGTTACTGCCTCTATCAGTTGATGAGATGCCCAGGGAAAAATGATCAGAACAGCAAGGTTGAAATGCTCTAATTATGGGGGCAGTTCCAAGATGGCCGAATAGGAACAGCTCCAGTCTACAGCTCCCAGCATAAGCGATGCAGAAGATGGGTGATTTCTGCATTTCCATCTGAGCTTTCAAGAGAGGAGTGGTTCTCCCAGCACGGAGTTTGAGATCTGAGAACAGACTGCCTCCTCAAGTGGGTCCCTGACCCCTGAGTAGCCCAACTGGGAGGCACCCCCCAGTAGGGGCAGACTGACACCTCACAAGGCCAGGTACCCCTCTGAGATGAAGATTCCAGAGGAATGATCAGGCAGCAACATTTGCTGTTCAGCAATATTCGCTGTTCTGCAGCCTCCACTGCTGATACTCAGGCAAACAGGGTCTGGAGTGGACATCCAGCAAACTCCAACAGACCTGCAGCTGAGGGTCCTGATTGTTAGAAGGAAAACTAACAAACAGAAAGGACATCCACACCAAAACCCCATCTGTACGTCACCATCATCAAAGACCAAAGGTAAATAAAACCACAAAGATGGGGAAAAAACAGAGCAGAAAAACTGAAAATTCTAAAAATCAGAGTGCCTCTCCCCCTCCAAAGGAAAGCACCTCCTTGCCAGCAATAGAACAAAGCTGGAAGGAGAATGACTTTGACGAGTTGAGAGAAGAAGGCTTCAGATGATCAAACTTCTCCGAGCTAAAGGAGGAAGTTCGAACCCATGGCGAAGAAGCAAAAAACCTTGAAAAAAGATTAGACGAATGGCTAACTAGAGTAACCAGTGTAGAGAAGTCCTTAAATGACCTGATGGAGCTGAAAACCATGGCACAAGAACTACGTGACAAATGCACAAGCTTCAGTAGCCGATTCGATCAACTGGAAGAAAGGGTATCAGTGATTGAAGATCAAATGAATGAAATGAAGCGAGAAGAGACGTTTAGAGAAAAAAGAGTAAAAAGAAATGAACAAAGCCTCCAAGAAATATGAGACTATGTGAAAAGACCAAATCTACATCTGATTGGTGTACCTGAAAGTGACAGGGAGAATGGAACTAAGATGGAAAACACTCTGCAGGATATTATCCAGGAGAACTTCTACAACCTAGCAAGGCAGGCCAACATTCAAATTCAGGAAATATAGAGAACGCCACAAAGATACTCCTCGAGAAGAGCAACTCCAAGACACATAATTGTCAGATTCACCAAAGTTGAAATGAAGGAAAAAATGTTAAGGGCAGCCAGAGAGAAAGGTCGGGTTACCTACAAAGGGAAGCCCATCAGACTAACAGCGGATCTCTCGGCAGAAACTCTACAAGCCAGAAGGGGGGGGGCCAATATTCAACATTCTTAAAGAAAAGAATTTTCAACCCAGAATTTCATATCCAGCCAAACTAAGCTTCATAAGTGAAGGAGAAATAAAATCCTTTACAGACAAGAAAATGCTGAGAGATTTTGTCACCACCAGGCCTGCCGTACAAGAGCTCCTGAAGGAAGCACTAAACGTGGAAAGGAACAACCAGTACCAGCCACTGCAAAAACATGCCAAATTGTAAAGACCATCGATGCTAGGAAGAAACTGCATCAACTAACGAGCAAAATAACCAGCTAACATCATAATGACAGGATCAAATTTACACATAACAATATTAACCTTAAATGTAAATGGGCTAAATGCTCCAATTAAAAGACACAGACTGGCAAATTGGATAAAGAGTCAAGACTCATCAGTGTGCTGTATTCAGGAAACCCATCTCACGTGCAGAGACACATAGGCTCAAAATAAAGGGATGGAGGAAGATCTACCAAGCAAATGGAAAACAAAAAAAGACAGGGGTTGCAATCCTAGTCTCTGATAAAACAGACTTTAAACCAACAAAGATCAAAAGAGACAAAGAGGGCCATTACATAATGGTAAAGGGATCAATTCAACAAGAAGAGCTAACTATCCTAAACATATATGCACCCAATACAGGAGCACCCAGATTCATAAAGCAAGTCCTTAGTGACCTGCAAAGAGACTTAGACTCCCACATAATAATAATGGGAGAATTTAACACTCCACTGTCAACATTAGACAGATCAATGAGACAGAAAGTTAACAAGGATATCCTGGAATTGAACTCAGCTCTGCACCAAGCGGACCTAATAGACATCTACAGAACTCTCCACTACAAATCAACAGACTATACATTCTTCTCAGCACGACACCACACTTATTCCAAAATTGACCACATAGTTGGAAGTAAAGCACTCCTCAACAAATGTAAAAGAACAGAAATTATAACAAACTATCTCTCAGATCACAGTGCGATCAAACTAGAACTCAGGATTAAGGAACTCACTCAAAACTGCTCAACTACATGGAAACTCAACAACCTGCTCCTGAACGACTACTGGGTACATAACGAAATGAAGGCAGAAATAAAGATGTTCTTTGAAACCAATGAGAACGAAGACACAACATACCAGAATCTCTGGAACACATTTAAAGCAGTGGGTAGAGGGAAATTGATAGCACTAAATGCCCACAAGAGAAAGAAGGAGAGATCTAAAATTGACACCCTAACATCACAATTAAAAGAACTAGAGAAGCAAGAGCAAACACATTCAAAAGCTAGCAGAAGGCAAGAAATAACTAAGATCAAAGCAGAACTGAAGGAAATAGAGACACAAAAAAACCCTTCAAAAAAATCAATGAATCCAGGAGCTGGTTTTTTGAAAAGATCAACAAAATTGATAGACTGCTAGCAAGACTAATAAAGAAAAAAAGAGAGAAGAATCAAATAGATGCAATAAAAAATGATAAAGGGGATATCACCACTGATCCCACAGAAATACAGACTACCATCAGAGAATACTATAAACATCTCTATGCAAATAAACTAGAAAATCTAGAAGAAATGGATAAATTCCTGGACACATACACCCTCCCAAGACTAAACCAGGAAGAAGTTGAATCCCTGAAGAGACCAATAACAGGCTCTGAAATTGAGGCAATAATTAATAGCCTGCCAACCAAAAAAAGTCCAGGACCCGATGAATTCACAGCCGAATTCTACCAGAGGTACAAGGAGGAGCTGGTACCATACCTTCTGAAACTATTCCAATCAACAGAAAAGGAGGGAATCCTCCCTAACTCATTTTATGAGGCTGGCATCATCCTGATACCAAAGCCTGGCAGAGTTACAACAAAAAAAGAGAATTTTAGACCAATATCCTTGATGAACATTGATGCAAAAATCCTTAATAAAATACTGGCAAACCGAATCCAGTAGCACATCAAAAAGCTTATCCACCATGATCAAGTAGGCTTCATCCCTGGGATGCAAGGCTGGTTCAACATATGCAAACCAATAAATATAATCCAGCATATAAACAGAACCAAAGACAAAAACCACATGATTATCTCAATAGATGCAGAAAAGGCCTTTGACAAAATTCAACAGCTCTTCATACTAAAAACTCTCAATAAATTAGGTATTGATGGGATGTACCTCAAAATAATAAGAGCTATTTATGACAAACTCACAGCCAATATTATACTAATGGGTAAAAACTGGAAGCATTCCCTTTGAAAACTGGCACAAGACAGGGATGCTCTCTCTCACCACTCCTATTCAACATAGTGTTAGAAATTCTGGCCAGGACAATCAGGCAGGAGAAAGAAATAAATGGTATTCAATTAGGAGAAAAGGAAGTCAAATTGTCCCTGTTTGCTGATGACATGACTGTATATTTAGAAAACCCCATCGTCTAAGTTCAAAATCTCCTTAAGCTGACAAGCAACTTCAGCAAAGTCTCAGGATACAAAATCAATGTGCAAAAATCACAAGCATTCTTATACACCAACAACAGACAAACAGAGAGCCAAATCATGAGTGAACTCCCATTCACAATTGCTTCAAAGAGAATAAAACACCTAGGAATCCAACTTACAAGGGATGTGAAGGCCCTCTTCAAGGAGAACTACAAACCACTGCTCAACGAAATAAAAGAGGACACAAACAAATGGAAGAACATTGCATGCTCATGGATAGGAAGAATCAATATCGTCAAAATGGCCATACTGCCCAAGGTAATTTATAGATTCAGTGCTATCCAAATGACTTTCTTCACAGAATTGGAAAAAACTATTTTAAAGTTCATATGGAACCAAAAAAGAGCCCACATTGCCAAGACAATCCTAAGCCAAAAGAACAAAGCTGGAGGCATCACGCTACCTGACTTCAAACTATACTACAAGGCTACAGTAACCAAAACAGCATGGTACTGGTACCAAAACAGCATGGTACTGGTACCAAAACAGATATATAGACCAATGGAACAGAACAGAGCCCTCAGAAATAATACCACACATCTACAACCATCTGATCTTTGTCAAACCTGACAAAAACAAGAAATGGGGAAACGATTCCCTATTTAATAAATGGTGCTGGGAAAACTGGCTAGCTATATGTAGAAAGCTGAAACTGGATCCCTTCCTTACATCTTATACAAAAATTAATTCAAGATGGATTAAAGACTTAAATGTTAGACCTAAAACGATAAAAACCCTAGAATAAAACCTAGGTAATACCATTTAGGACATGGGCATGGGCAAGGACTTCATGTCTAAAACACCAAAAGCAATGGCAACAAAAGCCAAAATTGACAAATGGGATCTAATTAAACTAAAGAGCTTCTGCACAGCAAAAGAAACTACCATCAGAGTGAACAGGCAACCCACAGAATGGGGGAAAATTTTTGCAATCTACTCATCTGACAGAGGGCTAATATCCAGAATCTACAAAGAACTCAAACAAACTTACAAGAAAAAAACAAACAACCCCATCAAAAAGTGGGCAAAGGAAATAAACAGACACTTCTCAAAAGAAGACATTTATGCAGCCAACAGACACATGAAAAAATGCTCATCATCACTGGCTGTCAGATAAATGCAAATCAAAAGCACAATAAGATACCATCTCACACCAGTTAGAATGGCAATCATTCAAAAGTCAGGAAACAACAGGTGCTGGAGAGGATGTGGAGAAATAGGAACACTTTTACATTGTTGGTGGAACTATAAACTAGTTCAACCACTGTGGAAGACAGTGTGGCGATTCCTCAAGGATCTAGAACTAGAAATACCATTTGACCCAGCCATCCCATTACTGGGTATATACCCAAAGGATTATAAATCATGCTGCTATAAAGACACATGCACATGTATGTTTATTGTGGCACTATTCACAACAGCAAAGACTTTGAACCAACCCAAATGTCCATCAATGATAGACTGGATTAAGAAAATGTGGCACATACACACCATGGAATACTAAGCAGCCATAAAAAATGATGAGTTCATGTCCTTTGTAGGGACATGGATGAAGCTGGAAACCATCATTCTCAGCAAACTATTGCAAGGACAAAAAACCAAACACCGCCTGTTCTCCCTCATAGGTGGGAATTGAACAATAAGAACACTTGGAACAGGAAAGGGAACATCACACACCGGGGCCTGTCGTGGGGTGGGCGGAGGGGGGAGGGATAGCATTAGGAGATATACCTTATGTAAATGATGAGTTAATGGGTGCAGCACACCAACATGGCACATGTATACATGTGTAACAAACCTGCACGTTGTGCACCTGTACCCTAGAACTTAAAGTATAATTAAAAAAAAAAATAGAAATGCTCTAATTACTAAGAAAATGGGCATCCTGATAGGACGTAAACCAGAATGTTACACACATGGACCTAAGTGAACTACAGAGTCCTCATTCAAGACAGAAGTCTTCATCATTTCATAAACACAAAGATGAGATAAGATTTCTTGCCCGAATTTGCCAAATAACTCCCTCATGTTCCTCCCTTCATTGGACATGGAGGCTTGGTAGATGATAATGAAAATTTTATTCCTCAAGTGACCCCAGAATTATACAATGCCTACAAATGCAGCCCCAAATAGCACATTTTTGTTTTTTGATGATTTTTTCTTAAGAGTCTCATGGTATGGTCTATGAACAAAGCTGTTAGCAAGGATATAAAAAAACACACCTGGTTTTGTGATTTTTACATTGATATATCCCCAAACTACAGCAATCTTGCAATTTGTCACCCACATTGTGGGTGATTAAAGGGGGGCGTGGTGTTTATTAATTTCATGAGCATTGATGTAAATTAGAACTGTCTGAGGAAAGCCAGGACAAAGCCACCCTACCAAGAGTAGGAAAGAAAATGAAATAAATTGTGGTCTGTCTGTCTCCCGGGATTTTATTCAGTCATGAAAAGGAATGAAGTCTTGACACATGGTATAACATGGATGTACCTCAAAAACACTACAAGAAGTGAGAGAACCCAGCCACAAAAGACCCCATAGTACATGATTGCATTTACATGAAATATCCAAAATCACTAAATCTCAAAGCCCAGAAAGCAGAGTGGTAGTTATACGCAGGGCTTGGGAGCAGAGGGAATGCAGAACGACTGCTTAGTGGATATGGGGTTTCCTTTTGGGGTAATGACGAAATTCTGAAACCAGATAGTGGTGGTGGTTGCACAGTACTGCAAGTGTAATAAACACCACTGAATTGTGCACTTTATTCTTTTTTTTTTTTTTTTTTTCTGAAACAGAGTCTCACTCCATTGCCCAGGCTGGAGTGCAACGGCTTGATCTCGGCTCACTGCAACCTCCTCCTCCTGGGTTCAAGCGATCCTCTTGTGTCAGCCCTCCGAGTAGCTGGGATTACAGGTGCCTGCCACCATGCCTGGCTAATTTTTGTATTTTTAGTAGAGACAGGGTTTCACCATGTTGCCCAGACTGGTCTCGAACTCCTGGCCTCAAGTAATCCACCTGCCTCTGCCTCCCAAAATGCTGGGATTATAGACATGAGGCACTGCACCTGGATAATTGTGCACTTTAAAAGAGTTCATGATGTGTCATGTTAATTTAATACAAATAAAAAGGAAATGAAACAATGGTGAGCATGTCTTGTGTGCCGTGATGAGTTCCTAAACACAAAATCACGTTTGTATATCCCAATCATCTTTATTCTACGGGGTTGTCATGAAGAGTTTCAGCTGATAATGATTGTCATAACTTATCATCAGGGCTCTATTGTTCAGCTTCTGTCTCCAGGGGATTTCTGTGTGCATCCCAAAGTGATTTCCCCCCATCCAGAAACATCCCCAGTCAACACTGTCCCACGGCAGAGCAACCTTATACACCTGTAAATGCTGCAGCCAGCCCACAAGACTGCCAGTTACTTCCTTTCTGCCATACTGAGTCTGCCATACTGAGCTCAGCTTTTTAGAGATTCTGCAGACCCTGGAGGGTGGCCTTGATGCAGGGTAGGTGAGCCCCAAATTGTGGTTTAGCTCAGGAAAAGTTTTTGGCTTCACAGAGGAAAGAATTCAAGAGTGAGCAGGTGGTGCAAGAAATCATAGTTATTGAGGTGGCAGTGTTACAGCTCCGGCTACAGTGTTACAGCTCCGGCTACAGTGTTACAGCTCTGGCTACAGTGTTACAGCTCCGGCTACAGTGTTACAGCTCTGGCTACGGTGTTACAGGTCTGGCTACAGTGTTATAGCTTGGCTACAGTGTTACAGGTCCGGCTACAGTGTTACAGCTTGGCTACAGTATTACAGCTCTGGCTACAATGTCATAGTTCCATGGCTGCTCCTGCAGAATGGGGCTACCCCATAGGCAGTGGGTTGAGAGTAGCAGCTCAGAGGCAGTTCTGCAGTCATATTTTTATCCACTTTTAATTACATGCAAACCAAAGGGTGGATTATGCAGAAATTTGTAGAAAAGTGTGGTAACTTTTGAGTCACCAGTCTTTGCCATAGAAAGGCATGGTAACTTCTGAGTGTTGCCATGGCAATGGTGAACTGACATGGCCTACTGGTGGGTGTGTCTTATGGGAAGGTGCTTCTGTTCCTTCCCTGTTTTAGCTAGTCCTCAGTTTGGTCTGGTCTGTGAGTCCGGCCTCCAGACTTGAGTCCTGCCTCACATAGCAGTCTTTCAGGACACACGTACTCTTTCAAATTGAACTGACGAGGAAATCCTGACACAGAGCAAAAATTACAAAGCTTGAATGGAATCCTAATAGGAGACATCCCATCCTAATTGATTATTGTAGCATTGCTTTGTAGGAAATGAGATGTTGGGAGGTGGAGTTTGGATATTTCCTCGCTCATCAACTTTGCCAATCAAGTAGATTGGCTGGTGATCTTAGGAGGGAAAAGATGGAACTAAACTTTTCCGCTGTGAGATGCGTGCATGTGTCATTTTGTTAGGAATGGAGATCAGTGGTTATGGCAGTGGTCCCCAGTTTTTTTGACACCAGGAGTCGAATTCATGGAAGACAATTTTTCCATGGACCAGGGGGTGGTGGGGGGATTGTTTCTGGATGATTTAAGCACATTACATTTATTGTGCAGCGATTTCTATGATTATTACATTGTAATACAGAATAAAATAATTATACAACTCACCGTAATGTAGAATCAGTGGGAGCCCTGAGCTTGTTTTCCTGCAACTAGATGGTCCTATCTGGGGGTGATGGGAGACAGTGACAGATCATCAGGCATTAGATTCTCATAAGGAGCGCACAACCTAGCTCTCTTGCATGGGCAGTTCACAGTAGGGTTCACATTCCTATGAGAATCTAATACCACTGTTGATCTGACAGGAGGCAGAGCTCAGGCAGTCATGTGAGCGATGGGGAGCATCTGTAAATACAGTGAAGCTTTGCTCACTTGCCCCCACTTACCTACTGCTGTGTGGCCCGGTTCCTAACAGGCCGTGACCAATACCAGCTCATGGACTCCTGGTTTATGGCATTCACAGAGTTGCAAGGATGCAACCCTGCAGCTGACCCAAGGACAGCAAGGAGAAAGTCACTCACTCTCCTCTATTTACTAGACCCTTGCCATTAAGCTCAACAGAAAGGCTGCCCTGGAAAGAGGGTCTGATTGGAGCGCTGTTGCCGTTCTTGGAGAAAGTGGCCCTCCCTGGACTGCTGCATCTTTTGCAAGCACATCTCCACAGCACTTTGGAAATGGGAGAGGCATCTCGCTATTACATTAGCTGCGATTCTGGATGTCCACAGAAAACACAGACCTTTGTACAAAAGGCAGAAATGATCTTATGGAGTTCAAGCAATCATTTTTTTTCCCTGAATATTTTGTTTCCTTGGCAAAACCTTAAATATATATATACTTTTTTTTTTTCTTTCAGTGAGATGTCTTCAGTGTCAAAGCAGTATCAGCATATTCTCCTCACGGAATATTTGGAGAGAAGCCAATTCCTGTTCGAGGAGCAGCTGCAACTAAGGATGTGACATGGCTTGCCGTCAATGCTTACCAGATGCTATGATGCAGCATCTATGTTTCTGTCATGTGATACAGGAAACATCCACAGACTCCTTTAAAAATAGAAATTCATGGGTTTAAGGTTATGTCTGTTAGAAGCAGTAGAAGTGTGAACATGTTAGTTCACACGTGTTAGAATAATTCTGGCAACGTGTTCATATTGCTGCTATCAGGGCTCATTAAAATTTGCTAGTGCACCTATAAACACACTCAAATATCCAACAAGATTAGGATAGTCTGTAGTTTACAGACATCATTCTGATAGTTCCACACCATTTAGCCAATGGCAACATGTGTGCAGGTACGTGCATAGAAGACATGTTTAAACGCTAATTGAAAGAGATTTTTCTTCCCCAGAATTATATAATAGATAAGAAAGTGGCTTCCCTAAGAAGGGAAGAGGTTACAGGAAGGCAAGAAAAAACAGGAACTGGGAGAAGGAGGGAAGAAGCAAATTCATTTGATTTATAAGGCTTTAAAGCAAAATAATTGGCAAGTCATATAATTGGCTAGAGAGATTGGGTCTTGCCGGTGATTAATTAGGACCTGTCTTTGTGTGAATCACCTGGTTTCCTGCCAAAGATGAAGATGAAACATTTCCATGAGCAGGCAATTCAGTCTGAGTGTATCTAATGTTATTTTCAGATGAGGAGACTCCATGTGCATGGTTGTAGCAGGCATTTTGGGAGCTCATGAGCTGAATTTCAGGAAAAGCCCAAGAAGATTCCACATTTCCCTCAGGATATCCTCAGGAAAATGTCCGCAGGCCTGGAAACACTTAGCCATCACTTGCTTACTTGAGAGAAGTCAAAAAGGATTATGGAAACAGATTGGAATGTTGAACCACATTTATAAATGTTCCTAAGCTGTTTCCATTAACCAAAAAAGATGCTGAATAAACAGAAAAAAAAAAAGATCAGGCTGGGAAATATCACTAGGACTGGCCCCCCACAAAGGAGGAAAATGACTGTGAATATTTAGTGGAAGAGAAAATGGTAGACATTGACAACCAAGGCAGTGAAGAAGATAGCTTGTCAAAGGGAAGCGTTAGAAAATTAACTTTCTTAGAGGGCTGAAATAAAACAGATATGAAAAAGAAAAAAAAAGTAAGACCTTAATCCATTTTATTTTGATTGTTGTATATGGTAAGAGATAGGGGTTTAGTTTTATTCTTCCATATGTGGATATCCAGTTTTCCCAGCACCATTTATTGAAGGGACTGTCTTTTCCTCAAAGTATGTTTGTGGCACCTTTGTGAAAAATGAGTTCGCTTTAGATCTGTGGATTTATTTCTGGGTGCCCTAGTCTGTTTCATTGGTCTGTGTGACCGGTTTTATATCATTACCTTGCTGTTTTGGCTACTATAACTCTGTAGGAAATTTCGAAGTACTCCATAAATACATTAAAGAAAATCAAACCGAGAACTCTTATCAGTTATGATATCATTGGGTAAAGGTAAAATGCGTTCATTCATGAAGCGAAGACACTGTTTGAGTGCCTGGTGTATACCAGTCAATGTGCTAGGTGTGGGCCGAGTATAGTGAGAATGGAAATGTGTGAAGAAGGAAAGAAAGAGAGCATGAATTCTTTGACACTGTGGGAGAGCACAATGATCTTGTCTGCTTGGAAATAGGAGATAGCTTTAAGTTACAATATTGAGTCATTCTTTTGGACAGAATTCTGCAAAGGTGGTAGGCCAGATATCCTTCTTGGTTCTTCCCTCCTCATTCATGAAGACTTTTTAAATTATGATTTTTGAGTATGGGTAACTCCAGCTGTTACCAAGACTATCAGGAAAAGGGAAATAATAGGGAATCTGGTGAAGACAATGAGAAAGTTATAAGATTGGAAGCTATGAATTCATGCCTGCACAGACATGAAAGCAGAAAATGGGGTTAAAGATGAATAGAAGCAACTATCCAAGTGTAAGAAAAGTCAAGTTAATTGAGATGACATTGATGCCACGATGTTGGCCAAGCCACGAACGGAGACTATTTCTCTGAGGTCACAGAAGGATATCTTGTTATTGATGTGTGTCCTCTACATTGGGGACTTCTTAGGATAACAATGGATTCCTCCGCTTTTTGGCTCAGAGAAATTCCACTAATCCTTTTCTTGTGAACTTTCATGATTTTACAGAAATATCTCAGGCTGTAGCCAAGGGCATTGCAACTCTTTGGATGCAATTAGATTTGGGTGAATTAGGAAATAAAATGCTGTAATTACCTCATATTCTGAGGTTACTCAAATTGCCCAAAGTGACACAATAGAGAAAAATTTGGAAGTCTATCCAGAGCGAATGTCTGGCTGAGATATTTTCTCAGGGAAGCTGAGAGGGCCCTACCCAAGGGGAGTCTAAGCTCCCCATCCCAACCCCAAGAGCTCTACATGAACTCAATCAAGTTAAGGGTCCTCAAATGTCAGACGAGGCACTTCCAAGCAAAGTCTCCAGTGGAGGAAGAAAGTGCACATGGAATAAAAACTTTCTATTAGGAGAAATGTCAGATACTGATTCTTAAAAGCCTCAAATCACATTCACTCCTCTTGTCTTTCCAACGCCTCTGCTTCAACCTAACTATGAGTGAGGTAAGAACTTTCCTGAATCGCAAGCATACCTAGCAATTTCCCAGAGAGCAAAAAGCATAATTTCTACTCTCCCCAATCAGAGGAGTATAAAGCAATTTTATTTAGATGTTGTTCCTGTGGCCTGGGTCCCAGAGAATTCTAAAGGTGCGGTTCCTTCCCACCATTGTTAGGGAGAGGATATTTGGTGGACGTATACTAGAACTCACAACAATTCAGGCATTGTTTCTTTGCAATGCTGAACTATATATTCCAATATATATTTTTTCCCAAATGCATTGGTTTAAATATAGTTGTTTGTCTGATACATGGAAATCTGCTTAAGCTAAATAACAGACTCATCTCTTCCTTGACAGGAAGCTCTTATTTCCTGCACATACTGGGAAGGCCATTGTTTCCCTCACTCTTGCTCCTGAATGACATATTTCAGCCCATGCAGTAGCATCAATGGTAGGAAACTTATGGAGGTACCTGCTTATTAGATGTGCTGCGTTATCATCAACCGGATTCATACAAATGGCCAGATGGCAAAGAGAATGTGAGCCTACACGACTGTTCCTGGAGTTTCAAAGAGAGCCCAAGACACACCTCTGTGTACTTGGCTATTTAGCATCTGGCCTAAACAAGGTAGGGATAAGAGCTTGAGTTTCCACAATGCTTTCCTTATACCTGGGAATATCCAGGATTGACCTCGAATCCTTTGAAACCATTCATAATGTACCCCTCAGAGTGCTGAACCCAAATGAAATCTGTGCATGGGGAAGCTCTGATTGACTACACACTGAAGCACATTTCCATAGTAGGAATAGATAGAGAGATGATGGATAGATACATAGATAGATGATAGATGAATAGATAGATAGGTAATAGATTTTATATAGATAGATGATAGAAAGATAATGGATAGATAAATAGCTGGGTGATAGATGATACAGACATAGATAGATAGGTGACAGATGATAAATACATAGAGAAATAGATGATGGATTGACAGATGATGGATAGATAGATGAATAGATAGATATAGACGGATAGATGGGTGATAGATGATAGATAGATAGATAGATAGATAGATAGATAAATAGATGATAGATAGATAAATGACAGATGTCCACCATGAGGTTCTTCTGGCTCTCAGTGGTTCCCCAGAACCCTCTGTTTATGACTCTGTCTTCCAGCACAGTTAATCTGTCAAATGTTAATTCCAGGAGCATTTTACCAGAAAGTTCCCCACCCTGTCAGCAAAGCACGAGTCCTTCCCCTACGAGGCCACACTGCCGCCGGTAGCAGGGCTGGCTGGGCCCACACAGGTGTACACACTCAGGGAGCATTACTCACCCCAGAGCCTATGCAGAAGAAATCAGTGAGGAACAAATTGCTTCCCGTGTCCCTTCTGCCATCTTGGCAAAAATAAATGCTGAAGAATTAAAACACTGCCTACACATGTACCCATGTGCTTCCTCTGGGTCCTGGGGATGGGAAGTGGAAGCTGTACCTTAACGACCACAGTAGGATCCTCTGGCTGACCTCTTCAGCTGGCCGATGTCCAGTTGCTTCCTTTGGAGGCCTATCATGCAACCATATTGCAGATTGTATGATCCATTTGACCTAGCAATAGATAAGTGAAGGGTTAGACACCCAGAGATGGTCTCTTAGCTCAGGATGCTCAACAAAGTGTGATAGCCTTGGGGGCTTAGACCACAGATGTTTATTGCTCACAATTCTGAAGGCTGGATGTTCAAGACCAAGGCATGGCAGATTCAATGTCTGGTGAGGACTTGGTTCTTGGTTCATAGACAGTGCCTCCTTGCTGGTTCCTCACATGGTGGACAGGGTGAGATGGACAGAGTGAGGGAGGGAGGGAGAGAGGGAAGGAGGGAGAGAAACATATATATAGAGAGAGATTGAGACAGAGAGAGAGAGAGTGAACTCCCCAGAGTGTCTTCTTATAAGGACACTAATCCTATCGGATCAGGTCTCCATCCTTATGACATCGGTATTAGTCTGTTCTCAGGCTGCTAATAAAGACATACCCAAGACTGGGTAATTTATAAAGAAAAAGAGGTTTAATGGACTCACAGTTCCACATGGCTGGGGAGGCCTCACAATCATGGCAGAAGCCAAGGAGGAGCAAAGTCCTGTCTTACATGGCGGCAGCCAAGGGAGCATGCGCAGGGGAATGCCTCTTTACAAAACCATCAGATCTTGTGAGACTTATTCACTACCACAAGAACAGCATGGGAAAGACCCACCTTTATGATTCAATTATCTCCCACTGGGTCCCCCCCATGACGTGGGGATTATGGGAGCTACAGTTCAAGATGAGATTCGGGTGGGGACACATCCAAACCATAATATCATTGAATCTTAATTACATCTTGTTAAATTAAGTTTAGCCTAAAGCTGCCTCCTCACATATTTTAAGTTCAGCCTCAAAGTTTCTCTGCACACAGTGCACTGTAACCTAACTAGATGTGCAAACATGCAAATGGACTGGCATCCACTCCTGTGCTAACCACCAAGTTTTGACCAAAGGTGGCCAATGGTACAAACTATGTTCAAATAAGGTAAATGCCAAGGTGTAACCAATCCAGCTGTTTCTGTGCCTCACTTTCATTTTTCTGTCCATAAATCTCTGACCATGCAGCAATGCCAGAGATTGAACCTATTCTGGTTTTGGGGTGCTGCCTGATTTGGGAATCATTCTTTGCTCAATTAACCTCTGTTAAATTTAATTTGTCTAAGGTTTTTCTTTTTACAGACATTATTCCAAATACACTCACACTGGCAGTTAGAACTTTGTCATATGGATTTGGGGGGAAGGGAAAGAAACATTGAGACCTGAACAGATGGACATATCCAACAGCCAGTATTCTGTGTGTTGAAGGTAGGGTTCCCCACTTCCATTAATTAGTCTAATAAATGGTTTGGTGAAATATTTCCCAAAAGTAAAAAGAAAAAGAAAAAGAAAATAATCACCTGTATCAGGTGGTCCTTCTCGAGTTTTATGTTTTCAGTTTTTCTTTTTTTTTGCACATGGATGAAATGTAGAATGCAGTCCTACAAATAAGCTTACTCTTTTGCCAGCACTGGGCTCTTTTCCAGGTGGGCATATGGGCTAGTTTAGTATTTTCCCACCTAGTCAGAGCTCAATAAAAATTAAAATAGAAAAAGTGCTGAATTGACACAGATGGTTACAGTGGTGCATGGTTATGGTAGTGAGATAAAAGCTGAATTTGCAAATGCAATTGGATAGAGCCCTTGGTGGTCACCATTAGTCACTGTTAACATTAGCTGTCCTTCCTGGACCACAACTGTCCTTCCTGGACCACCCTGATGGATTGGGTGTCAAAGGTTACTGAACTCACTTTTAGGCATGCAAACTGCAAAATGTGCACACTTAGTATCTGTTCGCTAATCTGAAGGGCTGCAAATCTCCCACTAAGCTGGAAGAATGGGGTGGAGTAAATTCAGTGCAAAGCAGAGACCCTCTTGGTGTGTCCATAGGTTCATGGTTCCTTCTGGGGAAATGCGTGGCTTATTCTTCATGTCTTGCCCTCAGCCATCATCACCAAGAGCTTCTTCAAGCTGAGGTCTGGAAGTGAAATGTGGGGAGCAAAATACATCTTAGCCATGGAGAGAAGGCCTTGAGTTAAGGGAGGCTCAGCAGAAGAATAGCTGGGCTGCTGCTTGAGCCTTGTCTGGCTTCATCCACCTGCATGCTGCTGGCACTGGGGCTGGAGCCTGCAGCCTGTGTACCTGGGGTTTTGGCCTGATCAGGGCTCCATTGCCACCCATATGGACCCTTTGAGTCTCAGCTATGTCCCCCATCTGGCCCTGACCTGGGTGACTCACCTTGAGACTCTGTAGGTTTATGTGTCCGTATGCGCATGTTCTGTATGAATTTGTGTACGCACATGTGTTTTTGTGTGTTCATATTTGTATGTGTAGATGCACAAATGCATGCATTTCTGCATGAGTGTATTATGTATGTGTGTTTGTATATGTACATGTGTTCCCATGTATGAGTGCACGGGTGTACATTAATGCAGGCATATGTATGCACGAGTTTCTGTATGATTTTATGTATGCATGCATTTGTGTGTATATATGTGCATGCATGCAGGTGTATGTATGCATGGGTTTCTGCTTGAGTTTATGTACGCATGTGTTTGTGTGTATATATGTGCATGCATACAAATTTAAGTATGCATTAGTTTTTGCATAAGTTTATCTATGCATGTGTGTTGTGTGTATATATGTACATGCATGCAGTTGTATGTATGCATGTGTTTCTGTATAAGTGTAAGCATGTGTCTGTGTCTGCTAGTATATGTACCTGTGTCTGTGTGTGTCCTCCAAAGCAATCCTCTCTTTCCTCTCATCTCCATTTTCTTCTGCATTCTTTCTTGCTCCCTAAGCTGCAATTCCCAACAAGAATGCAGAGATCCAGCTCATTAGAACATCCTTTCTTTATAGAGTAAATCGCGCATCCAAATGGCAGTTGTTTTTATGTTGGTAACAGAGAGTTTTGAATGGGCGACATAAGACACAGGAGGTTAATGTTAAAATCAGTCCTGAGTTACAACACACCATCAAACAGGCTTTCAACAGAAAAAAATTTCACCAAGCTAAAATTCTGACTGATAAGTGTGAGATTGCTTAAATAGTGAAAGATCAAGTCCCAAAACGGATTCAACAAACACATCCACATCTGTGTGTCACATCTATCAATGGGACACGATGGATAATGGCAAAGGATTTCTCTTCAGAGCATGAACATTTTATTGAATATTTTCACTGATACCCCAGTGAATGTAGCTCAAAAGCCTATACCGTCTCAAATGCACACATAAACACATACAGATTCTTGAAGCCTCTGAGAAAGTTCCATGCTTCCAAATTTTACATATGATTAAAGTCCAAGCCAGGAGGTGAATGGATGGTTCTCTCCCCCAGAATAGTATAGCTTTTATTATAAATGCACTCTCTGGCCAGAGATAGGTTTCAGGGTAACACAATTTGGCTCCATAAGGATTAGAACAGGAAAAATATTGATGTGGTTTGGCTGTGTCCCCACCCAAATCTCATCTTGAATTGTAGCTCCCACAATTTTCACATGTTGTGGGAGGGAGCCAGTGGGAGGTAATTGAATCATGGGAGTGGGTCTTTCTTGTGCTGTTCCCATGACAGTGAATAAGTCTCATGGGATCTGATGGTTTTATAAGGTGGAATTCCCCTGAACAAGCTCTCTCGCCTGCCACCATGTAAGATGTGCCTTTGTGTCCTTCACCTTGTGCTGTAATTGTGAGGTCTCCCCAGCAATGTGGAACTGTGAGTCCATTAAGCCTCTTTTTCTTTATAACTTACCCAGTCTTGGGTATGTCTTTATTAGTAGCGTGAGAACAGACTAATACAAATGTCACTGTGACAACTACTGTGCATGAAGCACCTATCTGATTAGGGCAGCTGAGGAATGCATGCCTCAGAAGCCCTTGCCACAACCAGGAAATCATCCATAAAAGCATAGCAGAGAAATAAGTCCTTCCCTGGGCCCATAGAAGCAGCCGGTGCAGGTATTAGGCATGAGAACTGCTGACATGCTGCTCGATTTATAATCCTGGAAGATGTCTGTGCTGTGCTCTGGGACTCTGGGCAGACAGCTGTGCCTCAATCCTTCCAGGGGCTGACATCAGCGGTCTGGAACCTGCAGGCGAAAGCTGAAAGCTGTGGGGATGAGAAACTGCCCTGTCTGCGGACATTTGGGAGGGTATCTTAGATCCTTTACTGGCTTTATCTGTCACCTTTCCCCCCACCAAAAGCCCTCTGATGGGGTGTTTGTAGCATCCCTGCTAATTCTCCATATGTCACCATCTGGAGAAGAAAAAAAAAAAGCACCTTCTTGAAAAATGTTATCTTTGCAGGCACTTACTTTCTGAATATGACCTCTTGCAGCTACAAAGAGACTCTCATCAGGAGGTCAGATTGACAGACTTTTGTTTGAGAAAAAAATTGGAAAAGATAATGAAAAAACAGGAAATTTTCTCAAAGTGAGCCTTGGAAAGTTTGGCATTGTTGATGGTTAATGTATTGGGCTATTCTTAGGATATTACCAGTGAAGCCACTTGGATGTGAAGGGCCAGCCAGCAACACCAGTGGAGATGGTCGGCTGGAGAAAGCCACTGACTTCACTTGTGTGCTTTTGCCAAATTGGCTTGTCTCTTGCCCTCCTGGAAAATGCAGTCTTTTTGGCAGGGGCCCACCTTCTGCAGAGGTACAGATGGGGCGAAGGCGCCATTGCACTCAGCTGTCTGGACGGCTGACTGCATCCAGAAAATCCTGAGCAGAGAAAGGCCCAACCAGATCTCATGTTTTCCACTCTCCATGTACATTAGATGGTCTAGAAAAAGTTTTGGAAATTTATGATAATTTGTTGGCCATGCCACGAAAGACACAGGCAACAAAAGGAAAAAAAAAATACAGGTAAACTGGACTGCACCAAAAACAACAACAACTTTTGTTCATCAGAAGACACAAGCAAAAGAGTGAAAAAACAAACCACAGAATGAAAAGATATATTTGCCTATCATATATCTGATAAGGGATATATTTGTTAGAGTTCTCCAGAAAAACAGAAGCAATAGGACAGACAGCTATAGCTATAGCTATAGCTATAGATACAGATGATATTTATTATGGGAATTGGCTCACGTGATTATGGAGGCTAAGTCCCACCCACCATATTCTACACGTTGAAGACCTAGATAAGGTGGTTGATATGGTTTTTCTGTGTCCCCACCCAAATCTCATCTTGAACTGTAGCTGCCATATAATTCCCATGTGTTGTGGGAGGGACCTGGTGGGAGATAATTGAAACATGGTGGCAGTTTCCCCCAGACTGTTCTAGTGGTGGTGAATAAGTCTCATGAGATCTGATGGTTTAGTAAGGGGAACCCCTTTTGCTTGGCTCTCATTCTCGCTTGCCTGCTGCCATGTAAGATGTGTCTTTCGCCTTCTGCCATGATTGTCAGACCTCCCCAGCCACATGGAGCTTTGAGTCCATTAAACCTCTTTTTCTTTATAAATTTCCCAGTCTCGGGTATGTCTTTATCAGCAGCATGAAAACGGACTAATACACCTGTGGTGTAAATCAATCCAAATCCTAAGGTCTAAGAACAAGGGGTGCCCTTGGTACAACTCCCAATCCTAAATGGTCCTTACCAAAAGTATTTAGTGAAAGCACAACCCAACCCTACTTCACCCTCAGCAATCACTCAAGGAATAAAATGACAGGCTTTACACGACTTTTCACATCCACATTAGGAAAGAATATTTCTAAATGGTCTCAGCTTCCAATCACACGAACGTTTCATTAAAGAAAGATGTGGGGGCGGGGCCAAGATGGCCAACTAGAAGCTGCCGCGTTCAGAGGCTCCCATGGAGAAAACCATAAAAAGCATGCAAATCCTTCACCAACAACCAAGGCATCCAGGTTCCCTCATCAAAATTGACTAGAAGGCCGGGGTAACCCATGAAGAGAAGGAAGAATAGTATGGTGCGGCGGCCCACCTGAGAGTCACACAGGGAAGGGGAACCCCTTCCCCTCAGCCAAGGGCGGTGGTGAGTGAGCCTGCTACCCAGCCGGGGAAACTGTGCTCTCTCCATGGAACTATGCAACCCATGGATCGGAAGATCCCACTCATGAACCCAAAACCCATGCCACCGGGACCTAGTGTCCCAACCCCGGAATGGCAGATTCTTACAGCCTCTCAGCTGGAATCTGCTTAAGCCTACCGAACTCCTGGGGGGAGGGGCGACCAGCACTAGCTGCGGCTGCCTGCTGTCTAGGCTGCCTGCTGTCTAAGCCCTTTGAACTCTTTGGGGAAGGGGCAGCAGCCAGCATTGTGACTGCCTAACATGCTAAGCTCCCTGGGCAGGGGAAGGGTGTCACCCATTTCTATAGCTCCAGGCTGTGCTCTCCCCCTGTTGGAGCCAGGGAGGCTGGATGGCTTGGTCCCAAGACTTGTCCCCACAGCCCAACACACTGGCTGTGGCAATCTGCAGCCAGAGTGCCTCTTCAGGCCTAACCCTGACCCATCCTTCCTCATTGGGTGGGGCTTTCCTTCAGGATCTCCAATAACTCCATCCAGAGGCTCAGGGACAGAATTTGGATCTCCCTGGGCCTTAGCACCTAGCGGGAGGGGTGGCCACAGTCTATGTGGACCAGCAGACTTAGCCTCTCCTCCTGGTAGCTATGAGGAATCCAGAAGCCCAGATGAGTGAGTTTCCCCCCCAGTGAAGCACACCCCCTCCACCAAGGGACAAAGTGCTTCGTTAAATGGGGCCTGCTCCCCATGCCATCCAATGGGGTGAGACCCTCTGACAGGGGTTGTCAGATGCCCTATATAGGAGCAATCCTACTGGCATCAGGTTGTTGCCCCTGAAGGACAGAGGTCCCAGAAGAAGGAGCAGGCACCCGTCTTTGCTCTTATCCAGCCTCCTTGAGTGACATCTCCAGGCATGGGCGTGAATCAGATGAATAGAGCCTGAAGTGAACCCCCAGCAAACTGCAGCAGCCCTACAGAAGAGGGACCTGACTATTGAAAGCAAAACAAACAAGCAGAAAGCGACAACAACAGCATCAACAACAACAACAACAAAGCCCCCACAAAAACCCCATCCAAGGGTCAGCGGCCACAAAGACCGAAGCTAGACCAACTCATGAAGATGAGAAAGAATAACAAAAAAAATGCTGAAAACCCAAAAGGCCAGAGTGCCTCTTTTCCTCCAAATGATCACAACACAGAACTGGACGGAGGATCAGATGGATGAATTAACAGAAGTAGGCTTCAGAAAATGGGTAATAAAAAACTACACTGAGCTAAAAGAGCATGTTCTAACCCAATGCAAAGAAGCTAAGAACCTTGATAAAAGGTTCGATGAATTGCTAACTAGAATGATCAGTTTAGAGAGGAACATAAATGACCTAATGGAGCTGAAAAACACAGCACAAGAGCTTCATGAAGCATACACAAGTATCAACAGCTGAATCAACTAAGCAGAAGAAAGGATATCAGAGTTTGAAGACCACCTTACTGAAATAAGACATGCAGAAAAGAATAGAGAAAAGAGAATGAAAAGGAATGAACAAAGCCTCCAAGAAATATGGGACTTCATAAAAAGACCGAACCTATGATTGATTGGAGTACCAGAAGGAGATGGGAGAATGGAAACAAGCTGGAAGACACACTTCAGGATATTATCCAGGAGAACTTCCTCAACCTAGAAAGACAGGCCAACATGCAAATTCAGGAAATACAGAGAACACCATTAAGATACTCCATGAGAAGATCAACCCCAAGACACATAATCATCAGATTCTCCAAGGTTGAAATGAAGAAAAAATGTTAAGGGCAGCCAGAGAGAAAGGTCAGGTCACCTACAAAGGGAATCCCATCAGACTAACAGTGGACTTCTCAGCAGAAACTCTACAAGCCAGAAGAGATTGGGGACCAATATTCAACATTCTTTTTTTTTTTTTTTTGAGACGGAGTCTCACTCTGTCGCCCAGGCTGGAGTGCAGTGGTGTGATCTCGGCTCACTGCAAGCTCCTCCTCCCGGGTTCACGCCATTCTCCTGCCTCAGCCTTCCGAGTAGCTGGGACTACAGGCGCCCGCCACCACACCCGGCTAATTTTTTTGTATTTTTAGTAGAGACGGGGTTTCACTGTGTTAGCCAGGATGGTCTCAATCTCCTGATCTCATGATCTGTCCCCCTCAGCCTCCCAAAGTGCTGGGATTACAAGCGTGAGCCACTGCACCCAGCCTCAACATTCTTAAAGAAAAGGATTTTCAACCCAGAATTTCATATCCAGTCAAACTAAGCTTCACAAGCGAAGGAGAAATAAAATCTTTTCCAGACAAGCAAATGCTGAGGGATTTCATTACTACCAGGCCTGCCCTGCAAGAGCTCCTGAAAGAAGCACTAAGTATGGAAGGGAAAAATAGGTACCAGTCACTGCAAAAACACACCAAAATATAAAGACCAATGACACTATGAAGAAACTGCATCAACGAGTGTGCATCAAGTAGAACGTCCTCCAGGTTCATCTATGTTGCGGCAAACGACAGAATCTCCTTTTTCCCGTCTTTGTTTATTAACACATTTCCTGTTTAGAAAAAAAATGCATCTCACTGCCTGGGCAGTATTCTCAGGACAAAGGAGAAATGCTTTAAAGCTGAATAATATTCCATCGTGCGCATAGAGCACACTTTCTTCATTCATCTATCCATAGACACTTTGCTTGTTTCCATAGCTTGGCTGTTGTGAAGCCCCCAGCGTTTCTGCTCCATTGGGTCTGGAGTGGAGTCTGGGGCTCTTTGTTGCTAGGATGGGCAAAGGTGATGCTGAGGCTGTTGTTGCAGAGGCCACAGCTGCAGATCCACTGGTTTGGATGCCGCCCTCTCTGCTGAGCAGGTGCAGTGAGAATCCATGCTCATCTTGATTGCTGGTAAAATGAATGGGTTGAGTCCTGAAAACAACAAACCAGCCAAACTCCTCTGCTTCCTTAAAGCCTTCTAGGAAGTCCTGAGTTATGGAATTTGGACCATGCCTTGCAGACCCGTGCGTCCTCCTGGAGTGCTGGGCTCACATGCAGGTGCCTGCCTGAGACAGATGCATCCAGGCACAGAGCATCACTAAGAAAATCCCTCGTGGGCAAGGCAGCGTTTGTCTAGCTGGACTGCATGTCCCAGCAACTCAAGCATTAGAGGTTAAGAACCGCCTTGCATGCGGTTCCTCCTCTCATCTCCTGGGGCTCACTCGTCAGCAGGGTAATGCTGATCTGCAAGCATCCGCCTCCTCTTGTGTTTCTTCTTATGGGTTCCAGGGGTGAGGAGAGCAAGTGCACATGGAATCCAGCCACAAGCTTCATCACAGTAGCCCAGGGTAGAGTGAAAGCCCAGCCACTGACGCATGCACATGCACACACACAGACACACACTCCAACATGCCCAGGCACACACACAGGTATCTATACACACAGACAGACGTGCACAGACTTACATATACAGACACACGCACAGAGACACACTCTAACATGCCCAGGCACACACACAGGTATCTATACACACACAGACAGACGTGCACGGACTTACATATACAGACACACATATGCAAACACACACACATACACACAGACACACTCAGACATGCCCAGGCACACACACAGGTATCTATATGCACACAGACATGTGCACACACCTCCATATACAGATACACCAAGAAACACACACACACACAGAGACACACTCCAACATGCCCAGGCACACACACAGGTATCTATACACACACAGACAGATGTGCCCGGACTTACATATACAGACCCACATATACAAACACACACACACACAGAGACACACTCGAACATGCTCAGGCACACACACAGGTATCTATACGCACACAGATATGGACACATCTCCATACACAGATACACAAATACAGGCACACACGCACACAGAGACACACAGACAGACAAAAACAGGCACTCTCAAACACACTCGGATGCATACATAGGTATCTACACACACAGACACAGACTTACAAATACAGACACACATATACAAATAGACACACACACACACAGAGACACACAACATGCTCAGGCACACACATAGGTATCTATAACACACAGACAGTCTGCACAGACTTACATATACAGACACACATACAGACACACACACACACACAGGCAGACACTCTCAGACATGCTTGGGCACATACACAGGTATCTATAAACACACAGAAACACACATACTTACATATACAGACACACATATACAGACAAACACATGCACACAGAGACACACAGGCAGACAAACACACAGACACTCAAACACACTTGGGTACACACACGGACATCTTCATACACACACAGACACACAGAGACATATATACACACATGCATATATACACAAACACATATGCAAAACCACAGACATACATAGAACACATAGGCACATACTCATCCACACATACAAGCATACACACAGAGACACACATAAAACACACAGTACACTAGCACAATGCATACTTACCCACAGACACACATGAATACATACAGAAACACACATACACACATACATACATGTGCGCACATACACAGGACACAGACACACACACACAGACACACATGCAGACACAGACACTCTCAGACACACTTGGGCACACATACAGGCATCTATATAGGCACAGACACACAGAGACATATATATAGACACATACCTGTATCACAGACACATATGCACAGACACACAGAGAACATATATGCCCATACTGATACACACATAGATGTGTATACACAGAGACATATGTAAAACACACAGCACACCTATTACAGTGCACACCCATACACAGACACACATGAATACATACGAGAATACACACAACGCACATGTGCATACATGCAGACACACACATACACAAAGTGCAGACACACATACATGCTCACAGAGACATACAGGGGCATATACACAGACATACAGAACACATCTATATACACATACACACATGCATACACACACCAAACCACACAGATACACACAGAACAGACACTGAGGCACACAGACACCCACACCCAGCCACTCACCATCTTTGCTAAGGGGAACAGTACTTTCAGAGTCTTCAGACCTACTTACAGCCGCATCCCTCCTTACATGAACTGGATCCCACATGCCGCTGATACACCCAGCCCTGTGACCATCAGAGGCCCTGTCTCCCCTTTCCTGAGGGATCCACCCCCTACCTGGCTCTCAAACTCATTCTCTACCTGGAAAACATAAGGCTCTGCTATGGCCCTCCACACCATCGTCCAGCAAGCCCACTGGACACATAACCGCACTTTAGCGTCCAGCTCCTTCCGGAACCTCCCTAAAGGAATCTAAACAAGGACCACTCCAAGCCGCAGCGTGGAAAGCGGCCGTGATGCTACCCATGCGCCACCGTGGTCCGTCTCCCATGTGGCGTCCACAGTCCCTTCAGACTCCGGCAGGAAGCCTCGTCCCTGGCAGTAGACAGAGCCTTTTCCCCAAGCTTTCCTGGCTGCGGACATCCCACTGCTTGGTGTCCTCCGCCCTCTGCTTGGGAGGGAGATGAGAGCCCGGCCAGCGAGCTACCGTACATGGCTCCTGGGTCCCGCACGCTGGCCAGGAAAGGAAGCACCTTAATTAAACACACTCTGCGCTCATCTGAAATCAGCTTCACACATTCACAGGGAGAGGGCTTCATGAAGAAGAAATCGTGTTTATGCCTGTAGAAGAGCAGCCACCGCCACAACAGCGTATTCAAGTATTTCCTTTTCCGAAAACAAAAAATAGTTATTTGCATGGAAGGAGAAGAGAGATCTCGGGTTTGGAGACCAAGGTCTGAGCAGAAGTGGATTTAGGATGAGGAGGAGCTCTGAAGAGAAGAGAATTTCAGAGCTCAACTGGGGCCTGTGTTTTTTGTGTAGGCCACTGAGTCAAATCTTCTAGGAGTACAGACAGATCTGTGCTGCCTAGAGATTGGATGGATTTTTATCAATTATGCAGAGCTGGGAACAGGATACACCTCATCCTTGTTTCTGGGCCAGAAATCTCTCTATGAACCTCCCTGTTCTAAATTGACCACATCTGATCTGACCCACCTGCTTTAAATAGAGCCCACCTGATTGACCCTGCCTGCTTTATGTATACCACACCTGCTTTCTCTTATGCCACCCGCTTTAGATCACCCATACCTGATTGACTCTACATGCTCTACATAAACCACACCTGATTAATCCCACCTGCTTTAAATAGACCACACCTGATTGACCCTGCCTGCTTTGAATAGGCCACATCGCAGCGATTCTGCCTGCTTTAAATACACCACACCTGATTGACCCTGCCTGCTTTATGTAGGCACATCCGATCAATCCCACTACTTTAAACAGACCACACCTGCTTTATTTCACCTGCTTTAAATAGACCATGCCTGCTATATCTCACCTTCTTTAAATAGAGCATACCTAATTGACCTTGCCTGCTTAATGTAGACCACACCTGCTTTAAGTCACCCATACCTGATTGACTACATGTTCTGCATAAACCACGCCTGATCAATCCCACCTGCTTTAAATAGACCATCCCTGATTGACCCTGCCTGCTTAATGTACACCACACCTGCTTTATCCCACCTGCTTTAAATACACCACACTTGATTGACTCTACATGCTCTAAATAAACCATACCTGATCAATCCCATCTGCTTTAAATAGACCACACCTGATTGACCCTGCCTGCTTTGACTAGCCCGCATCTCAGTGATTCCACCAATATGCCATACCTGATTGATCCTGCCTGCTTTATGCAGACACATCTGATCAATCCCACTGCTTTAAATAGACCACGCCTGCTTTATCTCACCTGCTTTAAATAGACCACGCCTGCTTTATCTCATCTACTTTAAACCATCCATACCTGATTGACTCTACATAAACTCTACGTAAACCACACCTGATTAATCCCACCTGCTTTAAATACACCATCTCCGATCAACCCTGCCTGCTTTGAATAGACCATATCTCAGTGATTGCACCTGCTTTAAATACACCACACCTGATTGATCCTGCCTGCTTTATGTAGACACATCTGATCAATCCCACTGCTTTAAATAGACCACATCTGCTTTATCCCACCTGCTTTAAATCATCCATACCTGACTGACTCTACATGCTCTAAATAAACCACACCTGATCAATTCCACCTGCTCTAAATAGACCATGCCTGATTGGTACACACCTGCTTTAAAGGCCACACCCAATTGACCCCCACATGCTGTAAATCAGCCACAACTGATGGAGCCTACCTGCTTTAAATTGACCACATCTGATTTATCCCATTTTCTTGGAACCACACCTCTTTTAAATAGACCACATCTAATTGACCCCAATCCTCTAAATAAGCGACACCTGATTGACGCTGCATGCTGTAAATAGATCACACCTCATTATCCCACCACCTTTAAGTGAACTACACCCACTATGGAAAACAATGTGGAGATTCCTTAAAGAACTAAAAGTAGATATACCAACTGATCCAGCAATCCCACTCCTGGGTATCCACCCAGAGGAAAAGAAGGTATTATATGAAAAAGACTTGCCCATGCATGTTTATAGCAGCACAATTTGCAATTGCAAAAATATGGAACCAGCCCAAATGCCCATCAATCAACAGGCGGATAAAGAAAATGTTATATATATATACCATGGAATACTACTCAGTCATAATGGCATTTGCAGCAACCTAGATGGAATTGGAGACCATTATTCTAAGTGAAGTAACTCAGGAATGGAAAACCAAAGATCATATGTTCTCGCTCATAAGTGGGAGCTAAGCTATGAGAATGCAAAAGCATAGGAATGATACAATGGACTTAGGCGACTCAGGGGAAAGTGTGGGAGTGGGGTGAGGGATCAAAGATGACACATTGGGTACAGTGGACACTGCTCGGGTGCTGAGTGCACCAAAATCTCAGAAATCACCACTAAAGAACTTATCCATGTAACCAAACACCACCTGCTCACCAATACTTACTGAAATAAAATAAATAAACCACACCTGATTGAGGGCACCTGCTTTAAATCATCTTCCCAAACATTCTTAGACATACTCAGCCCTGGTTCTGAGGCGAACAGCTTGAGGGCCCACACAATCTGAAAGGGAACTAGGCAACTCAGTCAGGACTTGTTCTCTTTCCTCGTTAGGGTCATGACGGAAGAACCACAGCTGAGTCTGCAAGGCAGGTCTGAACACACCGTGTTCTCAAGATGGATCTAGAAACTCAATCCCACTCTTTTTCTTCCCTCATTAATTATAGTCCATTCTGCATTAAGGGAACAGATGTGTTCCCCTAAATCACTGTGCTGTGCAAAAAACACTCAATAATAACCACAGGGCTTATGGAAAAACCATGGTGTGGAGCAGCCCTCAAAGATGTTATCACTGATGCAAAGAATATACAATTTGTCAATTAAAAATGAATAAACAGGGTCCAATGCAGTGGCATCCCAGCACTTTGGGAGGCTGAGGCGAGTTGATCACTTGAACCCAGGAGTTTGAGACCAGCCTGGGCAACACAGCAAAACCCTGTCTCTACAAAAAATACATGAAATTAGCCAGGCATATTGGTGTGCACCTGTAGTCTCAACTACTCAGGAGGCAGAGATGGGAGGATCGCCTGAGCCCAGTAGGTCGAAGCTGCAGTCAGCTGAGATCACACCACTGCACTTCAGTCTGGGTGACGGAGCAAGACCCTCTCTCAAAAAGAAAAAGAAAAAAAAAGAATAAATAAATAAACAAGGATATAAAAGACTGTTAAAATGGTAACAGTTTTGCATGTGCTAAATTGTTAAGGCATATGTAAACATTACAATATATGTCAGCAGACCTTACCCAGAAAAAGACCTGATATTGGCTGGTGCACATGGGCCTCAGAAGGGTAGCCACTTGGGAGATATTGTAAAGTTGAGGAAGGCAGTACTATGGTCTAAACGTTTGTATCACCCCCAAAATTCCTGTATTGAAACCCTCACCCCCAAGGTGCTGGTGTTAGGTGGTGGGATCTTTGGGAAGTGATGAGTTCGTGAGGGTGAAGCCTTATGGATGGGATTAATGCCCTTATAAAAGAGACCCAGCGAGCTCCCTTGTCCCTTCCACCATGTGGGGACACAGCAAGAAAGCACCATCTATGAACCAAAAAGCCAGTCCTCCCCAGACACTGAATCTGCCACAACTTGATCTTGAACTTCCAGCCTGCAGAACTGTGACCAATAAATGTCTGTTGTTTAAACCACCCAGATTGTGGTATTTTGTTATAGCAGCCTGAATGCAGTAAAACAGGCAGGTTGTCCAAAAATGGATGGGCAGTTTTCACCCAGGTCAGGAATGGGTGCATGCTGCTCCTAAGACACCTGTAAACTGAGGAAGTGGGTATATGTTTGAGGTGTGGAAATGTGTGCTTTTTCTTTATTCAGGTGAAGTTTTCTGGTAATGCAATTCTCTTTGCTCATCTGTGGGTTTTGTTGATGTTGTCTTACTTTTGTGTGTGTGGAGAAAGTTATGCAAAATCCAATGCAAAATGTGCAGTATGTTCAAGTGTGCCCTCATATGTCAATTGCATTGGAACCCATTTGTGTTTTCCAAACAAGTGTTATAGAACAATTGAGTGTTCATTACGTGTGTATGTGTGTGTGTGTGCATGTGTGTGTGTGTGCATGTGTGTGTGTGCCTGTGTGAGTGAAAGACAGAGATAGAGTTAAATCCACCTATTGCTTTTTCTTCCACATGTCAAGGACAATACTAAGCTTTAACAATTCAATGCAATACAATAACATGCAAAATATAATGCAATGTACAAGATAACACAACGTGACACAGCACACTACACTACAGATGATTCCTCCCAAGTTTGAGTGGCATTCTCCTTCCCCTACAATGGGTCTATGCTTGTCTTCTAACTGAATATGTGTGCGCAGACACACACGCACACACACATACATGCATTTCCCCCCTCCCCCCAGGGAGAAGATACATTACTTTTCTTTTCTTCTTCTTCCTTTTTTTTTTTTTTTTTTTTTTGAGATGGAGTCTCACTCTCTCATCCAGGCTGCAGTACAGTGGCATGATTTCAGCTCACTGCAGCCTCTGCCTCCTGGGTTCAAGCAATTCTCCTGCCTCAGCCTCCTGAGTAGCTGGGATTACAGGTGCCCACCACCACACCTGACCAATTTTTGTATTTTTAGTAGAGACGGGGTTTTACCATGTTGGTCAGGCTGGTCTCAAACTCCTGACCTCAGGTGATCTGCCTGCCTCGGCCTCCCAAAGTGCTGGGATTACAGGTGTGAGCAACTGTGTCCAGCCACATGACTTTTCTGATACCTTTTATATTGCTTACATATTTCTTATTTTCATTCAAAAGTGCCCTCCTTTTGTGTGGAGCAGTTAGCTGATGACTGAATAGTTGCAGAATGAAAACGCACTTGAAGGCGTTGTCAGGAAGTCTTACCAAGGCTGTTTTCTTTGGTGGTGACCAACTTTTTCTCCCCTGAGACACAAGCAGGGCCAAGAAGTCAGGGATATTTTGGGAACTTCAAGGAGAAAACTGAGTGGAAGATGGTGAGAGAATTATTCCTACCCAGAGGGCTTTGGAGAAGGTGAGAATCATGGGACCATAGCCTGTTGCACAGGAGTGAAGAGTCCTGGGTGGTGTTGAAGTTGGCCAAGTATATGTGTCCTGAAAGTTAAATATTGAGCCAAAAATGCATTAATAGCCCCTTCCATTAGGGGTGTGTGTGTGTGTGTGTGTGTGTGTGTGTGTGTGTGTGTGTCCAGGGTTGGTGGAAATTTAAGCAGGATGCACAGGAAGTTGTTGTCTATAAGGGGGCTGTATTCATCTTCTAGGGCTGCCATGACAAACAGCCACAGACTGGGTGGCTTGAACAACAGAAATTTATTTCCCCACCGTCCTGGAGGCTGGAAGTCTGAGATGAAGGTGTGGGAAGCGCTGGTTCCTCCTAAGGCCTCTCTCCTTGGGTTGCAGACACCATCTTCTCCCTGTGGTCTCACATGGTCCTCCCTCTGCGCAGGTCTGTGTCCAAATCTCCTCTTCTTGTAGGAGCTCTAGTCTTATTGGATTACGGCCATTCATAATGACCTCATTGTACCTTAACTACCTTTTTAAATACCCTGTCTCCAAATAAAATCACATTCTAAGATACTGAGACTTAGGGCTTCAACATGGACATTGTAGGGGCACATGATTAACCCTGTAACAGAAGATGGAGATATTTTTCCTTCCAAAACGCTGTCATCTGCATTGGGATGTCAGGTTCACACAGACACACTGAAATATGCACTTTTTATTTTTGTCTCCATCAAGAAAAAAATGCAACCCCTTCCTGGCTAACATGGTGAAACCCCGTCTCTACTAAAACAAAAACAAAAGTACAAAAAATTTGCCGGGCATGGTGGCGGGTGCCTGTAGTCCCAGCTACTCGGGAGGCTGAGGCAGGAGAATGGCGTGAACCCGGGAGGCGGAGCTTGCAGTGAGCCGAGATCGCGCCACTGCACTCCAGCCAATTGCAACCCTTGCACTTGTAGTTATTACGGGAGAGAGGAAAAATTATTTGACAAATGCCAAATAAAACCAAAAGAATGCTTGCATTTTTCTCTTTTAGCACTTCCAACACAGTCTTTGTCAGCCTCTGTTCATTCCAGCAAAGGGAGGAGCGGAAAAAAGTCAGCAGGGAAACCCAACTTATGCTCCATGCTCAGGGAAAGGCCTCTTTACATCGTTAGGTTCTGTTGACCAACTTTGGTGAGCAGCTCCTTTACATCGACTTTGTGGGATGTGCATCCATGCCTCACCTTCACTCACCCACCTGCAAACATGCCCCAGAGACAGAATGGGCTGCAGCCCCCAAGCCTTCAAGACCAAGGCAGGGAACTTCCTCCTAGAGCCAATTCACTGCAAGGTAAGTGTTTAATCCAACAGATACATTGTAAGACATGCAGTATGCACGGTGCATATTTAAGATAAGGTGAAACAGCAAGAGAAATTATCAACAGAGTAAGAAGAAAACCTACCGAATAGGGAAAACATTTGCAAAGTATGCAGTGGACAAAGGACTAATATCTAGACTCTATAAGGAACCTAGACAAGTCAACAAGAAAAAAAACCCAAGACAAATAACCCATTAAAAAGTCAGCAAATGACATGAACAGACAGATTTCAAAAGAAGACATACATGAATCCAATAATCATATGAAAAAAAGCTCGATATCACTGATCATTAGAGAAATGCAAATCAAAATCACAATGAGATAGCATCTCACACCTGCAAGAATAGCTTTAAAAAATGAAAAAAACAGCAGATGCTGATAAGGCTGCAGAGAAAAGGGAACACTTATACACTGCTGGTGGGAATGTAAATTAGTTAAGCCCCGGTGGAAGCAGTTTGGAGATTTCTCAAAGATTTAGAAATAGAACTACCATTTCACCCAGCAATTTCATTACTGGGTGTCTACCCAAAGGGAAATAAATCATTTTACCAGAGACACACATGCAGTTTTATGTTCCTTGCAGCACTATTCACAATAGCAAAGACATGGAATGAACCTAAGGGCCCAACAATGGTGGACTCTGGATAAAGAAAATTTGGTACATATACACCATGGAATACTACACAGTCATGATAATGAACGAAATCATGTCCTTTGCAGAAACATGGGTGGAGCTGGAGGCCATTATCTTAAGTGAATTAACACAGCAACAGAAAATCAAATACCACATGTTCTCACTTATAATTGGGAGCTAGACATTGAGTATACAAGGACACAAAGATAGAAACAGTAGACATTGGGGATTCCAAAAGCAGGAAGGGAGAGAGGAGGAGAAGGGTTGAAAATGTACTTATTGGGTACCAGGCTCACTACCTGGATGACAGGTTCATTAGGAGCCCAATCTCAGCATCATGCAATATACCCAGGTCAGAAACTTACACATGTACCCCCTGAATCTAAAATAAAATAAGTATCAATAAAAGATGAGGTGAAACTTCAAGGATACCTACACTGGCATGGATCAAGGGGATACTTGGGACTACATTTTCAGATTCCGGGAGAATATAATCTTTCCTTGCTATGTGCATTTGCATACATTGGCTTCTTATGAGATGCCACATATCTTGAACACTTACATATCCCATTCATGGTTAAATTTTATCAACTGAAAAACAGGAACTCTATACCCATCTTCCCAATGGCTATGAGAATAAGTGATACTTGCTGTGATGCAATTAACCCCAACCTGACCCATGCCCAGCACTTGCTTGGGGTGGTTATTACTACATTTCTCTCCAAATGGAAAGAAGAATGTGGACCTCTCCTAAATCACTTGGCTTGTTGGTCCTGCCTTCTCATATTAGACTTAAACAATTATTGAAGCTTTAGCCTAGAGTAGAATGATTTTGTATTAGTCCGTTCTCATGCTGCTAATAAAGGCATACCCAAGAGTGGGTAATTTATAAAGAATAAAGAGTTCCAATGGACTTACAGTTTCACACGGCTGAGGAGGCCTCACAATCATGGCAGAAAATGAAGGAAGAGTAAAGGGACTTCTTACATGGCGACGGGCAAAAGAGGGAGGACTTGTGCTGGGGAACTCCTCTTTATAAACCCATCAGATCTTGTGAGACTTATTCACTATCACGAGAGCAGCATGGGAAAGACCCATGCCTATGATCCAGTTACTTCCCACCGGGTCCCTTCCACGACACGTGGGAATTGTAGGAGCTACAATTCAAGATGAGATTTGGGTGGGGACACAGCCAAACCATATCACAATTCTTTTGCGAAATTTCTTATTCATCAAAGCACGTAAAGAGATTTGTATCTTAAAATACATTTTTTTTGAATAATTTCAGTTTAGGGCCAATCACATCTTTTGCTAAGCAAATGGTGCTGAATTAATTTTCCTACAAAAGATGCATTTGTATTCCTAACCGATATCTCTTAAATTGAGTTGAATTTGGGTCTGGTATTGAATTGCTTTTAATGCTTTATTATTATTTCCTTGAGCCTAAGGGATTTGTTTGCAAATGTAGCAGTTTCAAGATAAATATACAAAGACCATCTTTCCATCGCCTCTCAAATAATTTTTAATACTTTTTAAAAATTAGGGTAAGAATAGTCTTGATTCTTTTCAATACTACTGTTTTTTAGATTATGTATGTTCCTTCAGAATGCTTCATTTTTATCAGTCAGCAATTGGCAAATGACTAAAATTTTTATCAAAAGCATTTACTCAATGGCTCAGACACATTTTTAAACTACAGGAATATGGTCATCTTTTGTACTGTTTTGTTTTACTTCATGGATTAATGTTCACAGTGTTGAGTGATTCCAGGACATGAAATATGGCCTCCTTCCTCTTCCTGGCTTTTATTCTTTTCTCTCTTCCAAGAGTAGACACATTCCTGGAAGTGAGTGGGAGTGAAGCCCACAGCATTTCGTATGCTGTGGTGGGGACCCTCCCAGCTACTATCAATAGACTATTTCAGTGTCATCCAATTTCTCTTCTGTAATGACTCATGGAGTCCTTGTGCTGAGCCATGAGCCTCGTTGTCTATAAAGAGGTTTTGTCCACCCCGGTCTATTGGCCAAGACCTAAATGGTTTATCATCAGCTCTTTCAAATAGCTTAAAAAAGTATGCTAGTCACAGCCCTTCTGCTTTTCAAGTTCCTTCCAGGATAATGTTCATGGATACCATATGACCTGTGTTGGTCTGAGCTAAAATTATCAAACCATCAAGTTGAACATGGATGCACTTGAACACCTCAGATACTTCCCTGCGTATCTTTTTTCCTACCTGGTGCATCTTGTTCAGGTAGCTAGGATAGAATTCTCAGGAGATCATTTTTGTCTGTTCAAGGTGGTTCCTGTAGCAACCTTCCCTCAGTGGTCAGCTCTATTAACTGTTTGCTGCTGTTAGAACGTAATAAGATTATGGAAAACAACTTGCAAAAGCCAAAACGATTCTCAGACACAGATTTTAGATCCTACTGATGGCCTCGCAGATCCGGAGAACCTACAATGGATTAGACATAGTGAGAAGCACTTTGTGTATATTATCTCAATTAATCCTTATGACCTATGATAGTGGCCACTATTCATTTGTGCCACTGCCTGGCCTCTCTAGAAACAGTACCCTTGGGGAAGTGGTGGGGATTTTGATCTCAGGGAAACAGGAATAAAGGAAGAGGCGAAAGTGCTGGGAAAGTGCTGGGAAAGAAGGCAAGAAAGCCAGTGGGAGGGAGGGTGCCCTGAGCTGTCCCTGGCTTTGTAGATAATTCAGCTGACTGTGTTGTCTCTTGAGAAGACCCTTTGGAATCATGGCGCACCTGTGATGTTCCAACAAATGGGGGTGGAAAGTAGAGTTTTTCCCACCAATTTCCTTCCATCTCCTAAGCCATTTGGCCAAAGGTTGCCCTATGGCCAGTTAAGTCCATCCTTTGAGTAGCATCCCCAGGTTCCTCCAGGAACCATTGGGAAAATAAGATTCACGACCCAAGGCTTAGTGCTACATCTGAGTCAGGAGGCGTTGGGAAGAGCCCAGGGCCTCTCCCTGGCTGGGGCCTGTAGGGGCCAAGGGAAAACGTCTCCTTTGCCTGTTGAAGGTTCACTGAAAAATCAACAAAGGGTGGATGAATAGGAGCAAAGACATACAAATATATTAACTTACACATGGACACATGGAGGAGAATCACAGAGTGATGACCCCAATTCCCCAATGAAGTGTAGAAGCTTATACACCATCTTGAGGTTACAGAAAGAAGGGGGACTCAGATCATGGTCAAAAACCGGTTATGGTGGTGAATCAGGTTATGATGGCCAGGCAGGTTATGGGAGAGGGAGAAGAGGAGGTCTGGCTAGCAAAGAGGGTCATGTTATGTAGATGAAACTTCACAGGTAACAGCCCCAAGAGAGAATAAATGGCAAATGTTTCATTGCTACTTGAGAGTATTAGAGTCTCAGTTCATCTTTTTCAGACCCAGACAAGGAAAGTCCTCAGAAAAGGCCTGGTTACATCAATGCATATTCTCTACAGATGCAAATCTCCCCACTAAATACAGCTTTGCAGGGCTGCTTCTGTTTGCTGTCCCTCTGACTGCCATCCCAAAATATGTCAAAGAAGTATATTTTGGTGTAAAATATTTTGATTTCCTTCAGGCCTTAGCATTAAAACAAGCCTGGCCCATGTGGAATCTGTCAAGCAGTGGCCACTGGGGCAGAATGATTCTCCAGGGACCCTGAAGATGAGCAAGGCAGGAGGATGGGAGGCCAATCATTAGAAGAATCAGATCCAGACTCCCTTTTTCAGTTGTGGAAACTAAACAAGTGACAAGCCGACCCTACCAATCATCATTATCATCATCATGACCACCATCACCATTGCCATCACCATTATAACTCACCATCATCAACATCACCATCATCATCACCATCACCATCACCATCATCACCATCATTATCACCACCATCGTTATCACATTATCATCATCGTTACTATCACCATCATCATTATCACCACCGCCATTATCATCATCACCATCATCATCACCATCATTACCATCACCACCACCATCGTCACCATCATCACCATTACTATCATCATCACCACCACCACCACCACCATCATCCTCATCACCATGACCATCACCACCACCATTATCATCCCCATCACTATCATTGCCATCACCACCACCATCATCACTATCATCATCATCACCATCATCACCATTACTATCATCAGCATCACTACCATCACTACCACTATCATCATCATCATCACCATCACCATCACCACCATCACCACCAACATTATCACCATCACCACCATCACTACCATCATCACCATCACTACCATCACCACCATCATCACCATCACCACCATCATCATCACTACCACCATCATCATCACCACCATTATCACCATCATTGTCATCACCATCATCATCATCACTGTCATCAACATCATCATCATCGCCATCACCACTAGCACTATCATCACCATCACCACCATTATCATCATCATCACCACCACCATCACCACCATCACCACCAACATTATCACCATCATCACCATCATCATCATCACCACCATCATCATCACCACCATCATCACTATCACCATCATCATCATCATCACCACCACCATCATCACCACCATCACCATCATCACCACCACAATCATCACCACCATCATCATCACCATCATCATCACTACCACCATCATCATCATCATCACCGCCATCACCATGACTGTCATCAGCATCATCACGATAACCACCACCATCATCATCAGCAGTGTCACTACCACCACCAACACCATTATCACCATCACCAACATCATCATCATCACCATCACAATCATCATCATTGGCAAATGGTGACTTGGACTCAGAACTATCTCAGCTGAAGACTCAGCAGTTTCAGAGACCTAATGTAACAGAGTAAAATGATGCCTAAGTTTCCTTATATAACTGACATAGGCACTTGGATTCAGGAACAAAGCATTTCCTTTTCCCATTGTAAGGTCTTTAATGTACTGATTTTAAAAATCCTCTAATTCCTTCTATCTCTCCATCCTCCATTTCTTTCCATTTCTCTACAGCAGCAGCTTTCCAATCCCTAAAACTGCCCTGGTAAAATTGATCCTCCATTATATGGTTATTTATGGCCTACCATGAGATAGTCCCTTCCCATCCCATAAGACAGAAGGAGGGATACCTGTATCTTTTCCTTCCCTGGGTCAAGCAGCTAATCCCAAATTCACTACAGTTAATCTGCTAAACACATTTTATTGTATATATTGTTGCTCATGGAGTACCAGCTCTTCTTACTTTATCACAGTAGACCCACATCTTAGCAGATTTGTAACAAAATAGTAAGAGTGATCCATTCATTTAAAACTCATTGTTTCAGAATTTTAGCAGATGCTTTTCAACTTGTTTCATTAACCTTCGACAAAGTTCTGTGAAGTAAATGAAATTGAACAATTATTTCACACATGCACACACACACACACACACAGAGAATGAAGGCACAGAAACTCAGCAAAGATCACACAGCAAAACATAAGAGAAAAACAGAGATGGAAATTCACAGGACTGCATGCCTATTATAGGGATCTTCTAGCAAGCTTAATTCAGGCCCTATACAGTGATTTTGGAACGAGATATCTATAAAGATATCACCTACTTTAGCTTCTTAGATTTCTGTACCAGAAATGTTTATAATGATTTGCCCAATACTGAGCTTATCTGATGCCCACAGTCTTTGAGGTAACTTAAAAAACTCGTTTTAGAGCCAGGATCTCTTGACTTGCAAACATGCATGATCGATTTGGGTTCACTCTTTTCCTGAGTCCTGAGGTTGGCTTCTTCCATGTGGGCTTGGACACACCTCCAGCCTTAGACAGATGAAGAAAACTCACTTGGATTGACAGAAGAGAACCCGGTCATCTGGCCTTTCTCATCCCTGAGGGTCCCCTAACCACACAGTGCTTATCATGAGTGCTGGGTTTGCCTTCCATTTATGTGGAAAGACAAAAGCCATTACCTGGGTTGATTTATGATTCTTCCCCCCTGAAAATTCTTGACTCTGTTCCATCTCACACTCTGACCTTGGAGGAAATTACGGCAGCCCCTTCATGCCTAAATCTGTCCAAGCTGCAGCACCAAAGAGGGCTCATTGACTTTTGTGTAGACAAAAACTCTACTGCTTCCGTGGATGTTGGAAGCCCATCTCTCCTGGGGAGACCTTTCAGCAAACACACAATTACCTTTCTAGCTTATAAAAACACACACCCTGGAGGAATGTCAGCTTATATGCTGTTGGTAGGAATGTAAATTAGTACAACCTCTACAAAAAATAGTATGGAGCCATCTCAAAGAACTAAACATAGAAATATCATTTGATCCAGCAATCCCGCTACCCAAAGGGGAAAAAAAATCATATCAAAAAATATCTGCACACGTGTGTTTATCACAGCACCATTCACAATAGCAAATTCATGGAACCAACCTAAGTGTCCATCAGCGGATGAGAAGATAAAGAAACTGTGGTATATATATAATACACAATGAACTATTCTCCACCCACAGGAAGAATGAAGTCATGTCTTTTGAAGTAACATGGATGGAATGAGGAGCGTTATCCTTAGTGAAATGACTCAGAAACAAAATGTCAAATACCGCATGTTGTCACTCATAAGTAGGAGATAAACAGTGTGTACACAGGGACATAGAGTGTGGGATAATAGACATTGGAGACCGGGAAAGATGGGAGGGTTGTGGGTGAGGGATGAGAAATTACTTATAGGTACAATGTAGATTATTCAGGTGAGTGATGCACTAAAAGCCCTCCTCCACCACTATGCAATATACCCATGCAACATCACTGCACTTGTACTTCCTAAATTTATATAATTTTTTTTTCTTGAGACTGAGTCTTGCTCTGTCACCCAGGCTGGAGTGCAGTGGTGCAAACTTGGCTCACTGTATCCTCTGCCTCTCGGGTTTAAATGATTCTCATGCCTCAGCCTCCCAAGTAGCTGGGATTACAGGTGTATACCACCACGCCCGGCTAATTTTGGTATTTTTAGTAGAGACGGGGTTTCACCATGTGTGTCAGGCTGGTCTCGAATTCCTGACCTCAAGTGATCTGCCTGCCTCGGCTTCTCAAAGTGCTGGGATTACAGATGTGAGCCGCTGCGCCCAGCTGAAATTTAATTTAATCTCTTTTTTTTTTTTTTTTTTTTGAGATGGAGTTTCACTCTTGTCACCCAGGCTGGAGTGCAGTGGCGCGATCTTGACTCACTGCAACGTCTGCTTCCCAGGTTCAAGTGATTCTCCTGCCTCAGCCTCCCAAGTAGCCGAGAATACAGGCGCCGCCACCATGCCCAGCTAATTTTTATATTTTTAGTAGAGACAGGGTTTTACCATGTTGGCCAAGCTGGTATCGAACTCCTGACCTCGGGTGATCCACCCACCTCAGCCTCCCAAAGTGCTGGGATTACAGGTGTGAGCCACTGCGCCCCGCCTAAAAATTGTTATTTTAATAGATTTGGTTAACATAAAGGATGCACTGAAGAGATTTAAGGTTTAGTGTATGCTTATATTTACATATTCAATGCATAATTTATACATACTTAAGGCAATTGATATGTGGTTTATAAATTATAACACATGCAATTTAATACATAACACATTCTTTCCATACAGAAGAAAGAAGGAAATCATGTCTTTTGCAGCAATGTAGATGGAACTGGAGGCCATTATCTTAAGTGAAACAATTCAGAAGGTCAAACACCACGTGTTCTCACTTATAAGTGTGAGCTGAATAATGGGGCACACACAAACACAGAGAATGGAATAATAGACAATGAAGACTCAGAAGGGTGGGAGAGTGCGGGGGGGTAAGGGATGAGAAATTACTTAATGGGTACAATGTTAACTATTCAGTTGGTGGGTTTACTAAAAGCCCAGATTTCTCTACTGTGCAATAAATATATCCATGCAAGAAAACTGCACTTGTACCTCTTACATTCTTACCAAAAAGCCAGGGCTTCCTTGAATTTGTAATGTGTGTGGATAAAAACAATATCACTTTGTAACTTCTACATTCAGACATGAAAGCTTGTGAATGACAAGTTTAAACTCATCTCCTTCACAAAACAACATCCACCTTATTTCTACCTGGGCTCCCTGGAGCTCCCCATTTCTCCCCATGGACACCGTCTGAAGCTACTTTGTGATTTTTCTGAAATGCAGGATGCTGTGTTTATAATATAATATCTCGTTACACAAATTATAAGACCAAGGAATGCTGACATTTCAGCGGAAATATTCTGTTAAAATGATTCTCTTAGCAGTTGTTCATAAAGTCCAACATCAGTGCCAAGATGGGGAAAGAGCATTCTCATCGTTTCTTGTTGCTTTTGACTTCTGCTAAGAGCAGATTAAAAAAAAAACAAAGTACTCTTTTCTCTTTGAATTGTAATGCTTTACTAAAAATCTGAATTTAAAATCTCAAGTGTAGATTAAATATATACAATTATTTCTTTTTTCTTTTTTTTTTTGAGACGGAGTCTCGCTCTGTTGCCCAGGCTGGAGTGCAGTGGCACAATCTTGGCTCACTGCAACCTCCGCCTCCTGGGTTCAAGCCATTTTCATTCCTCAGCCTCCTGAGTAGCTGGGATTATAGGTGTGCGCACTTGACTAATTTTTTATATTTTTGGTAGAGACAGGGTTTTGCCATGTTGGCCAGGCTTGTCGTGAACTCCTGACCTCAAGTTATCCACCCGCCTCTGCCTCCTAAAGTGCTGGGATTACAGGCATGAGCTACAGTGCCTGGCCTATAGGCTTTGGCTCACACCTGTAATCCCATCACTTTGGGAGGTTGAGACAGGCGAATTGCTTGAGCTCAGGAGTTCGAGACCAACCTGGGCAACATGATGAAACCCCGTCTCTACTAAAAATACAAAAAACATTCGCCAGTTGTGGTGGCATGTAGACTTGTGGTCCCAGCTACTCAAGAGGGTGAGGTGGAAGGATTGCTTGAGCCCGGGACATCAAGGCTGCAGTGAACAGTAATCACGCCACTGCACTCTAGCCTGGGCAACAGAGCAAGACTCTGTCTCAAAAAAAAGTATCTTCAATTGCATGTGTTATAATTTATAAAGCATATAAGGTCTTAAATATGTATAAATTATGCGTTGAATATGTAAATACAAGCACACATGAAACCTTAAATCTCCTTAGTGTGCCTTTCTTGTTAACCAAATCTATTAAAATAACAATTTTTTAAAAAAATTCATATAAATGTTGGAGGTACAAGTGCAAAAATCTGCACGTAACTGTTGGCTCCCCAAAACTTAACTACCAATAGTCTACTAGTGATTGGAAGCCTTACTGATAACATAAGCAGTTGTTTGACATGTATTTTGTATGTTATGTTCATTATATACTGTGTTCTTTCAATAAAACAAGCTAGATAAAAGGAAATCATAACGAAGGGAAAGTATATTTGCTATTCATTAAATAGAAGTGGATCATCATGTTGGTGGGTGTATTATGTAGTGGTGAAGTGTGGGCTTTTAGTGTTTCTAGCGCCCAAATAATGCACATTGTACCTATAAGTAATTTCTCATCCGTCACCCCTGACCCTCCCATCCTTCCCAGGCTCCAAAGTCTATGATTCCACACTGTATGTCCACGTGTGCAAGCTGTTTATCTCCTGCTTATAAGTGAGAACGTGCAATACTTGACTCTTTGTTTCGGAGTCATTTACTAAGGATAACAGCCTCCTGTTCCGTCCACGTTGCTGCAGATGACAAGATTTCATTCTTTTCTTTTTATGGCTGAGTAATTTTCTTTATCTAATCATTCATTGATGGACACTGAGGTTGATTCCACATCTTTGCAATTGTGAATAGTGCTGTGATAAACATAGGAGTGCAGATAATTTTTTAATAGAATGATTTCTTTCTCTTTGGATCGATACCCAGTCGTGGGACAAAATGACAATTTTTGAACTTGTTTGTTTAGCAATCTATTTTTCCAGCCATCCAAGAAAAGTATTGTGATGTTTTAACTTTATGATGTGCTATTTTTAATTCTGTTTTTTTTCTCAAGAAACAAAGTCAAAGTATTCCTTTAAAATAGGAATATGGTGAATTCCTTTCTTTTCAAACAATTATCATCCTGGTGGCTTCATGAGATCTTTGTTGTGCTGTTAAAAATACTTTTTTTTTTTTTTTTTTGAGATAGAGCCTTGCTCTATTGCCCAGGCTGGAGTACAGTGGCATGATGTCGGCTCACTGCAACCTCCACCTCCCAGATTCAAGCAATTCTCTTGCCTCAGCCTCCTGAGTAGCTGGGCTTACAAGCGCGTGCCACCACTCCTGGCTAATTTTTGTATTTTTAGTAGAGATGGGGTTTCACCATGTTGGCCAGGCTAGTGTTGAACTCCTGGCCTCAAGTGATTCACCCACCTCAGCCTCCCAAAGGGTTGGGATTACAGGCGTGAGCCACCACGCCCGGCCAAAATACTTCTTATAATGAAAGAGAATCCATGCCCATTCAGACACAGCATAAATTGAGTCCTTCCAGGTTCCTAACAAACAGAATTTAACAAATGACATTTTAAATTGTATTTCCTCATAGCACCAGCCATGGCTGACATGCTGCACAACTAACTGGCTGCCCTGTTATCTCCTAGTCTACCCACATGGGACTTGCAACAATTGCAGCTTCCAAGACCCAGGGTCAGGTTGCAAAACTGCATTCATGTGTGATGTCATCCTTCTACCTTGTCTCCCAGTGACGAGCATCCTTTAAAATTCTGCAAATGCAATGGCAATGCTTTTCTTTTTACCTGCCAACCTTTAGCTGGCTCTAGTTCACATCTATCAGCAAAGAATGGGAAAGAAGAACATTGAGTAAACACCCAGATCAGACTCTTGATGAAAAATTCCTCTTCTCAAACACTTACACACTGTTGGTGGGACTGTAAATTAGTTCAACCATTGTGGAGAGCAGTGTGGTGATTCCTCAAGAGTTAAAAGCAGGCTGGGCATGGTGATTCCTGCCTGTAATCCCAGCACTTTGGGAGGCCGAGGAGGGTTGATCACCTGAGGTCACGAGTTCGAGACCAGCTTGGTCAACATGGCAAAATCCCATCTCTACTCAAAAAATACAAAAATTAGCCAGTCGTGGTGGTGGGTGCCTGTAATCCTAGCTTCTCAGGAGGCTGAGGCATGAGAGTTGTTTGAACCCGCAAGGCAGAGGTTGTAGTGAGCTTAGATCATGCCACTACACTCCAGCCTGGGCAGAGTGAGACTCCATCTCAAATAAATACATAAATAAATAGAACTAAAAGCAGAATTACTATTTGACCCAGGAATCCCATTACTGTGTATATACGCAGAGGAATTAAAATCATTCTACCATAAAGATACATACATGCAAATGTTCATTGCAACACTTCACAATAGCAAAGACATGGAATCAACCTAAATGCCCATCAATGACAGATTGGATAAAGAAAAAGTGGTACATGTACAACATGGAATACTATGCAGCCACAAAAAGGAATGAGTTCATGTCTTTTGCAGGAACATGGATCCAGCGGGAGGCCATTATCCTTGGCAAACTAACACAGAAATGGAAAACCAAATACCGCATGCTCTTATTTATAAATGGGGGCTAAATGATGAGAACTTATGAACACAAAGAAGGAAACAACAGACACTGGGGTCTACTTGAAGGGGGAGGGTGGGAGGAGGGAGAGGAGCAGAAAATAGAATTATTGGGTGCTGAGTTTAATACCTGGGTGATGAAATAATCTGTACAAGGATCACCCATGGACATGCGTCTACCTATGTAGCAAACCTTCATGTGTACTGAAAATAAGAGTTTTTTTAAAAAAGAAAAATAAGAGGTTTTTTTTTTTTTTTTAAAGAAAAATTCCTCTTCTTTAAAAGAGAGGAATCTGGCAGGGATGTTTTTGAGGTCCTATAGAGAAAACCAAGTGTATTTACAAAGTGTCATCAAACTTTTACTGAGCACTTGCTATGTTCTGAAAGCTCTATTAGATACTACTTGCTATTTACAACAACCCCAGGAAGTGTTTTTATCTTCATCCCCATTTTTTTCGGGGAGATAAAGGGGTGCAGAAGCTGAGGCTTAACCAGGTAAAACCACACACTTAAGCTGACATAGCTCAGAGGCATTGACCTTTAGTACCCAGGAATTCACCTCCAGTATTAACAGCTTCAAGAATTATCTATCTGAACCCTTTTTAATTATTTTTAATTTAATTTGATTTAATTTTTTTTAAGACAGTCTTACTCTGTGGCCCAGGCTGGAGTGTAGTGGCATGATCTTGGCTTGTTGCAGCCTCGACTTCCCCAGGCTCAGGTGATCCTCCCGCCTCAGCTTCCTGAGTAGCTGGGACTATAGGCACGCACCACCATGTCTGGCTAATTTTTGTATTTTTTGTAGAGATAGAGTTTTGTCATGTTGTCCAGGCTGGTTTCCAACTCCTGGGCTCAAGCGATCTGCCCGCCTCGACCCACCAAAGTGCTGGGATTATAGGTATGAGCCACAGCGCCTAGCCTCTATCTGAGCTCTTAAAACCAGAAACAGAGCACGGCAGTATAAAAATACAAAACAAACATTGACAGGAGGAGTAGAGACAGGAGACCTGTGGAGTTTGTTCTGTCCCCAATGTCTTGCCATAATATCTGTCTTGCATATGGATAGAAACCCTTAAAATGCAAAGATTGTAGGTGTAGCATGAGGAGATGTCATGTGGCCAATGACGGGGAAATTCTGTCTTTCCCTTCATTAATTGGGCTATTGTGCATGATCTGTTTTGGTTTGCTGAAACTCAGGTTAGAGATAGGAACCTTGCGCATTTTGGAAGAGCTTTAAACATTCTCGGACCCAGTCATCACTCGCCTGGCATCTGGGGTTCACCTTCATACTCCAGGTCATGAAGCAGTTCTGTCCAACGGAACACTCTGCAGTCATGGAAATGTGCTATAATCTGCACAGTCCAATAGCTGGCTAGCTGCTACTGAACACTGAAAACATGGTGGCTAGTGGCGAATAAGGAACTGGATTTTTAAATTTTATTTAATGTTAATTCACTTAAGTCACTTAAATCTAAATAGCTACATGCAATTAGTGGCTATCCTGTTACACACTGCAATCCTAGGACCTGTGGGTTTCTGAAATCCTATACAAAGTATTTGCAAATATGAGGATTCAAAGTACATCCTGGGCTCTTGATCAATGAGGATGTGAGCATCTCCAAAACAGAATGATCCCTGCTGGAAACAAGTGAAATGACTTTATCTGTACAGTTGACCCTTGAACAACATAGGTTAGATCTGCATAAGTCCACTAATATGTGGATTTTCTTCCACCTCTGCCACTGCTGAGACAGCAAGACCAACCTCCAACCTCTCCTCTTCCTCCTCCTCGTCAACCTACTCAACATGAAGACATTGATGATAAAGACCTTTATGTTGATCCACTTCTATTTAATGAATAGCAAATATACTTTCCCTTCATTATGATTTCCTTTTATCTAGCTTGCTTTATTGAAACAATACAGTATATAATGAACATAACATACAAAATACATGTTAATCAACTGCTTATGTTATCAGTAAGGCTTCCAATCAGTAGTAGGCTATTGGTAGTTACGTTTTGGGGAGACAACAGTTAAGTGCAGATTTTTGACTGGGCAGGGGATCAGTGGCCCTAACCCACATATTGTTAGAGGGTCAACCATACTTGCCAACAGAATATTGGCCTTATTTTTCTGTGCACCCAGATGGCTTTTCCCCACCACCGGAACCTGAATTCGTGGGCTTTATTTTAAAAAATATATCTAATTTTAAAAACTCACACACAAACTGAAAAATCTCTCTTGTGGAATGCATTGGGAAGATTCAAGAGCAGGAACTATGTTACTGTCTGTATTATGTTCCCAATGTGGTGTCTGAGGCAAAGTAGAAGCTTGGTAGCTATAGAGGAAAGGAAGGAAGAAAGGAAGGAAGGAAGGAAGGAAGGAAGGAAAGGAGGGAGGGAGGGAAAAAGGAAGGAAGAAAGGGAGGGAGAAAGGGAGAAAGGAAGAAAGGAAGAAAGAAAGGGAGGAAGGAAGAAAGAAAAGAAGGAAGGAAGGGAGGAAGGAAGAATAGAAGGGAGGGAGAAAGGAAGGAAGAAAGAGAAGGAGAAAGGGAGGAAGGAAGGAAGAAAGGGAAGGAGAAAGGAAGGAAGGAAGAGAAGGAAGGAAATAACAGAGATTCAATGAAATAGGCATCTTGATGTGGTGGTTAACTATATGGGTCAACTTGACTGAACTACAAAGTGCCCAGAATTTAGTTAAACATTATTTCTGGATGTGTCTGTGAAAATGTTTGCAGATAAGATTAGCAGTTGGTGGACTGCGTGAAGCAGGTTGCCCTCACAGGTGCAGATAGGTGTGATTTAATCCGTTGAAGGTCTAATTATAATAAAAAGAAAAAAGAAGGGAGAATTCACTCTTTCTACCTGACTGCTTGAGCTGGGATGTCAGTCTTCTGCTCTCAGACTAAAACTCAAACCATTGGCCCTTCTGGAGCTGAGGCCTCTCCACTTGGATTGGAACCCACACCTTCAGCTCTCCTGGGTCTCAGGCCTTCAGACTCAGACTGGAACTCACACCCTTGGCTCTCCTGGATCTCAGGCCTGTCTATTATTTAAGCTTCCCAGTCTATGGTATTCTGTTACAGCAGCCTAAAATGGACTAAGACATCTCGTAAGAAGAGGAGATGAGGACACAAACATGCACACAGAGGGAGGACCACATGAGGACACATGGAGACGACGGCGTCTACAAGCCCAGGAGAGAGGCCTCAGGAGCAACCAGCCCTGCCCACACCTTGATCTTGGACTTCCATCCTCCACGATGGTGGGAAAATAAATGTCTGTTGTTGAAGCTCCCCAGCCTTGGGTATTTTATTATGATGCCTCAAGCAGACTGATAAACCATCCATTGTTTGTGGTCCAGTGGGGATTCCAAGTGATGGTTTTGCTTTGTGTAGAATGAAAGAGCCAAGTCCAGGCAGGAAAGTAAATGAGACAATCTCAAGGTCCTAATGGAACATGGGTTCAATTTCTGTCCCATGGATGAAAGGCCTCTGGAGGGCATGTGTCAGATTTGGGGGACGGCACAGGATTCTGCTTCTGAGATGGGTTCTGGGTGTGGAATCCATGAATGAGTGGGTGGAGAAGAAGAGACAGAGTCTGATGGGGCTGACCTGGAACCACTAAAGTAGGCTGGGCTCACCCTTAAGCATCCCTGAGCACTCCAAAATTTTGTCTGTGAAGGAGGCATTTATGCCTACACTAGCAGACTTGCTGGTCTTAGTGAGATTTAGCTACTGCATCCTGTGAGGAAATATTTACTGTGATTAATTTTTTAATAACACTCCATTTTGATTATACCACCTGAAGCAACTTGCCTCCCAAAACTGTTCTTGTAACCACAGGGTTTATTTATATTTGAAGAATTAAACTAGAATTAAACTAGACAGATTCACACATTCCTGCCTTTGTTGCCTCCTGGATTAAAAATATACTGAGAGCGAAACTATTTCTCCAAAGACTGGAAGTGTCGAAGTTCATGTGCATTCATTTATTGCAAATGGAATCCAAACAGTGGATTTTCATCATTCCTTGCTATTTTTGATTAGTTTTTGGCTTGACTTTACCCCTTTCCTCCCCAACTACCCCAATTTTTTTTTTTATTTCTGAAGGTACAACCAAAAAGCAAAAGCAGAAAATGATTTAACAAGATTTCCCTCCTAAAGTATTTTTGTGATCCAAAGTGTCACTGCAGTCATTTTAAATTTATATATTTTCATGAAGAAAAATATATCTTCTTCCATGCATATTAAGGTATACTTACAGCCAAATCATAAACTGTGTCTGCTCCAAATGCCAGAGGAATGAAGAAAACAGATTCTTCCCTCTCCAGTAATGTACAAATGCATTACGTTATTTTTATGACTTCTTTTAGCCAACTTTAAAATGACGACATGCAAAGGATATTCAAGTTGGTTAATTAAAATTCTAATAGGTTTGAAGTTTATAGAACTCGTGCATGATACTATTAAGTCATCTTTGACCTACTGAACTCCAAATATGCCTTCTCTTCACTTGTCTCAATTTTTTCCCTGCAGTGATCATACCTGCATTTGCTGTCATCACTGTATCTGAAATAGTGGCTTTCAGAATTCACCAAGACTCTGGGTCCCTCCAACTTACTTTCTCTAGGGTCTTCACTGTGCCATCTGGGTGCAGACGCATGGACCAAACCACTTTTATTTCAATGTCATGGTTGGAAACCACAACACTACCCTGCAAACACCTTTAGTGCTCTGGTTCTTTCTCTGATAACAGGATGCAACCTCAATTCTACTTCAACCCCGCCTGCCAACTCACCTGAGCTAGAAGTTTCTGGAAAAAAATAACACCATGGTGCCAATTTGTCTGTAGTATCATTCTCCCTTAGTAAATTTATTTTTCCCACTTTCTAAAATCATTACAGTAGCCCCTTCTTATCTTTGGTTTTGCTTTCCACGGTTTCAGTTACCTGTGGTCAACCACAGTCTAAAAATATTAAAAGGAATATTCCAGAAATGAACAATGCATAAGTTTTAAAATGAACTCTGTTATGAGAAGCATGATGAAGTTTCACGCCATCTTGCTCTGTGGCCACAGGGACAGGAATCATCCCTTTGCCAGCACATCCACGCTGTACATGCTACCTTCCTGTTACTCACTTAGGAGCAAAGAGATCACATTCACATAGTGTTCATTACAGCATACTGTTATAATTGTTCCATTTTATTGTGTATTACCTCTATTAATCTCTCACTGTGCCTAATTTATAAATTAACCTTTATCATAAGTATGTATTGTATAAAAAAAACAGTATGTAAAGGGTTAGGTACTATCTCCTGGTTCAAGCATACACGGTGAGTTGGGGAAGAGGTCTTTGAATGTATCCCACATAGATAAGAGGTGAACTACTGTCTTTACATCTCCTCCGGCTTGGGGTAGAGGTACATTTTCCAGCCCTGGCTCTCACTTCTGGTCTCAGGTATCATTCCTAGTGCTCTCTGGCACTCTCCACAGCGTCTTGGTTGGAAACACACATTCCTAGTCCATTCTAGGAAGAGTGGGTCCCTCTGGAAATAGCAGTAGTGAATACAAGACAGAGATGCAGTTGCAAGGAGAGCCATCCTGTGCTCACAAACTGAGACAATCGGCAACATTAATTGTATTGGCAAGCTTCATTCCCCTTTGATGTCTAACCAAGTCTATTCACATGTTCCAGGGATTGCAACATGCACATCCTTGGTGGGTCTTATTCTGCCTACCACCAAGCTAAATGCCCTAAGATCTGATGAGCTAAAGATGGAATTACATGCTGAGAAGCACTGCTTTATTTCTGTTTTAACTTTTGGGTCCAGCCACTGCTTGGTTCCTCTGAGAGCCAGAAAAAAGCTTACCTCAAAACAGGAAGGCTGGGAAAATCTCACTTAATCAGGACATTTATCTCGGTGGTAGACAGAATAACACTCACTGAGGATGTTGTTTTAGTCTGTTTTCACACTGCTATAAAGAATTGCCTGAGACTGGGTAATTTATAAAGAAAAGAGGTTTAATTGATTCACAGTTCCACATGGCTGGGGAGGCCTCAGGAAACTTACAGTCATGGCGAATGGTGAAGGAGAACCAAGACACGTCTAAATGGCGGCAAGCAAGAGACAGTCAAAAAGGAGAAAGTGCCACTTATAAGACCATGAGATCTTGAGAGAACCCACTATCACAAGAACAGCACAGGGGAAATCACCCCAAGATCTAATCACCTTCCACCAGGTCACTCCCTCAACACCTGGAGATTACAATTCAAGATGACATCTGGGTGGGAACAAAGAGCCAAGCCATATCAGATGTGCACATCACAATCTCTGGAACATGTTAACAAACTTAATTAGATGTCAAGGGGAATGAAAGCTACAGATGCAATAAAAGTTGCTAATTGGCTGACTTTAAAAAGTGGGAGTTTTATCCTGGAATATCCAGGTAGATTCACTGTCATTAAAAGAGTCCTTAAAAATGGAAGAGGGAGAAAGAAGAGAGTGCAAAGGAGATTTGACTACCCAAAAAAAGGCACAGAGAGATGCACCTTGCAGGCTTTGAAGATGGAGGAAGAAGATCTCTAGAAGCTGAAAAAGGGAGGAAAAAGGATTTTCCCCTAACCTGGAGCACAGCCCTGCTGACACCTTGATTTTAGTCCACTAAGACTCAAGTCAGACTTCTGACCTCCATATCTGCCAGACTAAACTGGTGTTGTTTTGAACCAGTAAGTTTGTAGTGATTTGTTACAGCAGCAAATAGGAGACTTATACACTCGCTTTCATTTCCATTTTTGCAGTTGACATCTAAGTGGTCTCTCTGCATTCTTGCATGTTGCTATTGGGTTAAGTTTTCTTAATGCATGGCTTTTCTTGTTCTCATTCTCAACAACAAAGCAATACAAATCGCTTTTGATGGCTTGGAAGGCATGAATTTTCCACAACCTTCTTAGCTTGGCATCCATTGTCCCCAACCGTATTACCATGACCTCCACTTCTAGTGTTATTTCTTACTTCTTCCTTGCACATTTTCTGTGTGTCCCTGGCAGAGTGGACAATTTTCTATTCCTCAAACCTGCTCAAGTTTCTGTAAACCAAAAATATTTCACATAGATCTCAATCAGCTTAGAAGTTTATTTTGTCAAGGTTAAGGACATGCCCAGAAGGAATAAACATGGAATCAGAGGAAGAGTCTCTGGTCTGTGACTTTCTCCAAAGATGATTCTGAAGCCTTCAGTGTTTAAAGGGGAGAAGTGGGCTTGAAGGGAAAAAGGGCGGGTATGGTCACATTACTGAATCAAAATTGCAAGAGAAAGGGAGAAAGAGGCGCAGTAGTCAAGCATATATTTGTCTCATGTTTAGGAAATTAGCACTTTGCATAAGGTGAACCTAGCTTATGTAGCTACCTGTGGAGATGTTTAACCCTTTATCTGTAGCTATCTGCTTAGGAATGAAAGGAAAGGCATCTTCTTGCATGATTCAACTTTCACCTTGTTCTTTCCTTTTGGAAGAGTGAATTGAGGTCCTAAGTTTTTATGTTTTCTTTCACATTTCATTATGTCCGTGTCTATGTCTGTACCTCCTATATGGCTGGTATTGCCTTTGAATTCTATCTTTTCCTAACAAATGTCTATTCATTGATTCATTTCAAGAGGAGGGTAAGGCTATTGTCTCACTGTTTTACAGTAACGGCTGTTGTTTTACCTTGCAGTACAGTGTGTGTACATGCCTATGTGTTTATGTACATGCCTGTGGGTTTATGCACATGTGTTATAATGCCATGCCCATTTGACAGTAAACTCTTATAGGATCCTGGGAGATGCATCAGATATTTAGTAATAAGACACACATGTCAGCTTACATTTTCAAAAGAAGGAAATAAAATGAACATCACATTTCAGGTGATGCAATCTTTTTATCCTTAATCCTTGGAAAAAGCCTACCAGCAGATGGAAACATCTCTATTTTCAGAGTGATGAAGCCGACATCCATAATGTATGTGTACTGTTTAGGACTCAAGATCTAGTGAGTGACCAGGGTCAGACTCAAATCTGGTGTTTTGAGTCTGAGCTTTTTGTTGCACCACTTTTTTTTATACATAATGAGCCCCGAGGAAGTATTCTTAGATTGGTTTGTTTCATCAGGTAAATCTCAGCCATTCTGAAAAAAGTTCAGGGCAAGTTACTGAAAGCCTGTCCTTGTTCTGTCCCCTAGGATTGAGTCAGAAAGGAAAAAACTGGATGGGCTCAATTGTATCCCCCTAAAATTCATATATTGAAGTCCTCAATGCCAGGACATCAAAATGTGGCTGTATTTGGAGACAGGGTCTTTAAAGAGGTGATTAAGGTAAAACGAAGTCATTAGGGTGAACCCTGATCCAATGTGACTGGTGTCCTCATAAGAGGAGGAGATGAGGACACAGACACACACAGAGGGATGACCACGTAAGGACACAGGGAGAAGATGGCATCTACAAGCCCAGGAGAGAGGCCTCAGGAGGAACCAGCCCTGCCCAGACCTTGATCTCCAACTTCCAGCCTCCAGGACTGTGCGAGAATAAATGTCTGTTGTTTAAGCCACCCAGTCTATGCTATTCTGTTATAGCAGCCTGAAATGGACTAAGACATCTCGTTAGAAGAGGCAATGAGGACACAGACACACACAGAGAGATGATCCTGTGAGGGCCCAGAGAGAAGATGGTGTCTACGAACCAAGGAAAGAAGTCTCAGAAGGAACCAGCCCTGCCCACACCTTGATCTCACACCTCCAGCCTCCAGGACTGTGGGAGAATAAATGTCTGTTTCTTAAGCCCCCTGGTCTGTGGACCTTTGTTACTATGGCCTCAGCTGACTCATACAATGGTCTTGTGTGGCCCTGTACTCAGGACAGCTAGGGTCTGTAGTATCTTTACAGACAGAGAACTGTTTACAGACTGCATAGCCAGTCCTGAACACATTCACTGCTTTACTTGCCACTGTCTTTGTTTTGGGAAACAAAAAAATCACAGAGGTGACTTTACTGAAACCTCAGTGCAAACTGTTTGCAAATGGTCTTTTACTGAGTAATTGACAGGACTCAGCATAAATGGGAAATAGAAAGTGTCTGACACATGAGCCACTTTTGGCTAACTTTTCTAGCTCTGGCCATCTGGGAATTCCAGGGGGCATCAGAATAATCTTGGGGAGGGTGCCCTGGTAGAGTAATTGATCCCAAAGTCTTAGCTGGGTCCTGAGAGACTTTAAAACTGGCAAGCCACCTAGACGCAGAATCTTTATTATCACACTGAAAATGGAATTAATTATCAATGGTATGCACTCAAGACATACTTAGAGTGCCCTTGAATTAGTGGCAAATATTTTGCTTAAATTTCTGTACAAAACATGGATTGCCTTCTGGAATGTGGAAGGGATGAGAGTTACAAATGCGTAGTTGTGTCCATGCTCACATCCTACACAATCATTAGCTGGACAGCCAGAGAATTAGCTTTCCAGACTTCCTAACCTTTCCAATAGGACTCTAAAAATACAGAAAGCCCACATGTATTTTCATTCTTATGGAATGTTATCCTTTTGAAAAGTATTACCCAAGAGTGGAGGAAGCAGAATTACTGACTTCTGGAAAACAGGTGCCTCTAGCAGTGTAATTTTTCATCGACTGTGAATTCTTCATGGCTGCTCTGGCTTCACCTGGAATTCATGGAGAGCCCACGTGACTTTAACTTCACCATCATAAACTATAAGGCACAGAGATCCCTAATGCAATCTTGTCACATGGAAAAAGTAACTATGTGAGAGGATGGATATATTAAATTTGTATTTTAATAATATCTATATGTATCCCATAACAGCATGTTGTAAACCTCACATATACACAATCAAATTTATTTAAGGAATTTTAAATGAGAACATTTGGTATTTGGTTTTCATGTGGATAACCTTTCCCTAGAAACAAAGGTGGAAAATGTGAGTTGAATAGACAAAGAATTCTGTGAGGTTATTTTGAAAAATAAATGAATGGCTGTATCTATTACTACATTGCCACCCTTAATTTTATCGATTAGTTACTTTTTTTTTTTGAGACAGAGTGTTTCTCTGTTGCCCAGGCTGGAGTGCATTGGCATGATCTTGGCTCACTGCAACCTCTGCTTCTCAGGTTCAAGTGATTCTCCGGCCTCAGCCTCCTGTGTAGCTGTGATTACAGGCGCACGCCACCACACCTGGATAATTTTTGTATTTTTAGTAGAGACGGGATTTCGCCATGTTGGCCAGGCTGCTCTCAAACTCCTGACCTCAAGTGATCTGCCCACCTCGTCCTCCCAAAGTGCTAGGATTACAGGCATGAACCACTGTGCCTAGCCGATTAGTTACTTTTGAAGCTTGATATTCAAATGTATATACCATATGATACTTAGAAATAATAAAATACTTAGAAAAATAAGACAAAAAGAGGAACTGGCCGTTAGGTGTCTACAAGCATTTGCAAATGTCACAACAGTCTCTGTAGTGTTACTGGTTTGGTGACCATCTTAAATCAAGATATCCCAGAGGATGGAGTGAGCTTCAATGGTGAATGCAGGTAGAATCTCCAAACCTAAAAAAGAATATCACTAACTTGAGAGGTCCTATGTATCCCAATGGACATTTGGATCTGTGTGTGTGTGTGTGTGTGTGTGTGTGTGTGTATGGGTGTGGGTGGGTAGATGTATGTCTGAGTTCTAGGGAGCAAGGATGATAACATGGATGGTGAAGGAACTTATTATGGGCTGAATTCTGTCCCTAGAAATTCATATGCTGAAGTCCTAATTCCTAGTGTCATGGAAGATGGTTGTATTTGGGGATTGGGTCTCTCACGAGGTAATTAAATTACATGAAGTCTTTAGGCTGGACCCTAATTCAATACGACTCTTGGCCTTATGGTATCGTCTAAATGTTTGTGTCCCCCTAAGATTCGACATTGGAATTCTTACTCCCAAGATTTAAAAAGAGCCTCCTGAATGGAATGAGTGCCCTTACAAAAGGGACCTCGGAGAGCTCCCTCGCCCCTTCCGCCATGTGAGGACCCATGAGAAGGCGCCGTCTATGAACCAGGAAGTGGGGCCTCACCAGACGCTGAATCCGCCATGCTTTTAACTTGGATTTCAAACCTCCAGAATGGCAAGCAACAAATGTCTGTTGTTTATAAGCCTCCCAGTCTACGGTATTCTGTTGTAGCAGCCTGAAATGGACTAATACGCTTTATGAGAAGAGACGATGAGGACACAGACACACACACAGAGAAGACCTGGTGAGGACACAGGGAGAAGATGGCGTCTACAAGCTCAGGACAGAGGCCTCAGGAGAAGCCAGTCTTGCTCACACTTTTATCTCAGACTTCCAGCCTCCAGAACTGTGAGAGAATAAATGTCTGTTGTTTAGAATCCACCCGGTCTATGGTATTCTGTGATAGCAGCCTGAAATGGACTAAGACATCTCATAAGAAGAGGAGATGAGGACACAGACACACACAGAGGGTCGACCCTGTGAGGACACAGGGAGAAGACGGTGTAGGCAAGCCCAGGAGAGAGGCCTCAGGAGGAGCCAGCCCCACCCACACCTTCCTCTGGGACTTCCAGCCTCCAGGACTGTGAGAAATAAATGTCTGTTTTTTAAGCTTCCCGGTTTATGGTTCTTTGTTATGTAAGCCTGAGCAAAGTAATACAAAGCAGATGGTTTTTGTGACACAAAATACTGATGGCAATGATCTTGCTATTAATGAAGGGATCAGGAGGATGAATACGATAAATATTGTTTGATGTTTCAGCTTCCGGATATTAGTGGCATGCAGATTTAGACAAAGCGTGTTTTCTTTAGCATTTTGGCCCCATCTTTTATAGGAGGCACAGTTTCCAAAGAGGGATAAAGAGGATGAATGGGAGGAAAAGGAGGGAAGCAGGAATAATTGAGAAAAAAGCAAAAGCTGATGGAAGAAGAGAGGTAAGGAGAGAGAATCTATAGTTCAATTGTATTCTTACAACTGGATAATTGAGCTATTTTCCAAATGCAATGTTATTTATATGTAATGGAGAAAAACAAGAAAAATGTTTTCCAAGATTAAGTGGCATTCCTCATTGCCCATAAAAAAATAAGTTAGACATAGCTTTGATAGATACCAGGATACTGTACCACCCTTCACCCACCATTTGGGACATACTGCTTATAATAGTTGACAGCTTTAAGATCATTTCAGCTACCAGGATCTAATTCGTCTGCCTGGGATAACTTTTTCCTAGAAAAGAGATGGAAAATGTGAGTTTCACAAACAGTAAATAATTCCGTGAGCTTCTTTGAAAACTCACTGAATTGATGCTTCTATTGCAACATTGCTACTTTCAATTTTATTGATTAGTAACTTTTGAAGCTGGATATTCAAACATACATGCCATATGATACTTTACATGGGAAACGTGGGGAGCCAATAATTTCATTTATGAAGTTAATATTTACTGAAAAATGAAAATGTATGGTCCTAGGCCAACAGTTGCTATGCTCAGTCTCACTTGCCATTAACGAAGGGATCAGGATGAATACTATAAATACTGTTTGATGTTTGAGCTTTCAGATATTACTAGCGTGCGGAGTAAAATATTTTTTATTGTTATCTTTAACAATACACTTTGTTAAAGTCTAATTTCAATTTGCAACATATTTTCAAACTTCTGCCTTTTTTATAATGAAAATTTTACACTTAAATATTTATGTCTCAATATTCTATAAGAAGAAAAATAAGGATTAAAGATAAAGCAGATAAGAAAAAGCATAAATTCAAAGATTCGTGATTTACTTTACTCAAAACTGCTCAGGAAATGGAATTATACAAATACTAATATATACTGTCTTATGTTGTCTGAGCTACTGTAACAAAATACCACAGACTGAGAGGCTTATAAACAAAAGACACTTATTGCTTACATTTTTGGAGGCTGGAAGTCCCAGATCAAGGTGTGGTAGATTCAGTGTCTGGTGAGGGCTTCCTGGTTCCTAGATGGAGCCTTCTTGCTGTGTTCTCACATGGTGGAAGGGGCGAGGGAGCTCTCTGGGATCCCTTTTATGAGGGCACTCATCCCATTCATGAAGCCCCACCCTCACGACCTCATCACCTTCCAAAGGCCCCACCTTCCAACACCATCACCTTGGAGATGAGGGTTCAACACATGAATTTTGGGGAGATACATTCAGTCCATAGCATGTACCCACATAAACAAATATATATGTTTATATGTATATATGTGTATTCACATCTTATAGACATATGAAATAAATGTTATGTATATGTATATGTGCTTATGTGTGTGTGTATATATATAACATGGGTATATTCCAAAATATTGCCCAATTTTTATACATAAAAATTATACTGAATCAAATTTAAAGAACATTCTTCTACATTGTTTAGTATAAATTAAATATTTTAAAATTAAAAGAAACAGATCAATTTTAGTTAACAAAATCTTCCCCAAAGGTGACCTCTATGTGATGTGGGAGGGCTTGTGGGAAAACACATATTTATGGCACAGATTTTTCTTTCCATGTGGCTTTGCATACACCCCTACTGAGCCCAGAGATACTTGGTCTTGCTGGTATACCAATGGATTATCTCTAAAATCTCCATTTCTTTGACTCTTTCCTTGAGAGCAAGGAAAATAGGCTATCTGTTTATCTGTTTATTGGTTGCTTTTTCAGTTCAATGATATCAAAAATGACCATAAAGGATCCCAGGAACTTATTATTTGCTTATGTGATCTATAGGGCATTTAATAGCTCCTGCCTGATATTCCTGCAGACTCTATTTTTGGTATTCTTGGAAGACAGAAAGTTCATTTTTCTCTTTTATTGAAAAGTCCTATCGAAATCCTTTTATGTGCATTTTTCAGTTGTAAGACCAATAAAAGGTAGATTTATTATTCTATCCGCTTTTTTCCCAGCACAGCTTCAACACAAAACAAAGTTGTACCAACAGTTAACATTAAAGCCACATACCTATTTTAGGGAAAACTGCAGAATATCTCTTTCAGTCCTTGTGGGTGGGATGGGAAGGGGCCAAGTAGTTTTCTCTTTTGTCAAAAAGAGATTTTCTTTACAGAGACATTAGATCATTCAAATCAACCATTTTGGAACACTGAATTTGCTTTTAATGAGAAACAAGTTTTTGTTTATTTGTTTTCAATGTTAACTGATGTGGTAAATGAATTTGGCATCCCCTTTGGGCAAAGTGGAAGACTGGCACATGGTACCAATAAGTGAGTTAATAAATGATTTTAAAAATGTAAATGAGTAAATAAATTAATCCAGAAACATCATTATTTGTCAATGTTCCTGTTAGTAAGTCTTCAACAACCATATATTCACTGAAGCCAATGCAGAATTATTCTCTGGGGAAATTTTTTCCCCACCAGAGGTATCCCCAGCCCCTTTTCTTGCAAGGTTGCGTGGTGGTATCCATTAGATGCAACATTTTGCTAGAGAATTCCATTTTCATGAGAAGACACAATGCTAACTTTTACTATCTTCGTTGTTGTCAATACCTGGACTAGGTTCTTGCTGAAGATGCTAACTTTGAAATTTCTACTCTTCAGTCTTCTTTAGACTCTAAGGTAAACTACATTAGTAATGAAGGATTGTATGAGGGATACTCAGTCTCTCTATATACATATTCTAAATTTTACCCTGGAGTCAACTCATAACATTAAAAAGCTTTAGAGTTAAGAAAAAAGCTTCAGACATGGAATTCAATGTTTCTAAGGCACTCTAGCATCTAATAAGACATTTCTTTTGCAAAGTTTAAGCTACCTGTAGTTGGATATTGACTTCAATTTGAATAATTTTTTTTAAACATCTAAGGAACTTGCTGGGTTTGGGACAGGATTCATTAATATGCTGTATGCTGCAACCTTGGCCCATGTATGCATACATATTATCCTTATATCCGTCTGTCTTAGGGTTTAACATGGTGTTCACTGATGACTTAAATGAGTCTACTTTCATGTCATGGAGTTATGGCCAAGCTAAATACAGAGACAAACATTTATCCTAGTGCTGGTGGAATTCTATATAGTGCATGCACACACACACACACACACACACCACTCTCCTTTTTAGGTATTCTGTCTTACAGGAATCTCTCTATGACTCTGTCATTGCTGCAATTGGGAAAATAGAATAATTAATACTCATAATTTAAGGAGATCAACAGTAGCATCGGTTGATCAAAGTATCTCACATTTCCAAATTAATCATTGCCCTTGAGCAGAGAAGAAATGCTCCTTAGTGTTTTCCAACTGCCCCATTCCCTGCCAAGCATCTTGACCCCAAGTCTTGGTGGCTTGAGGAAAAACATGACAGCTTGCTTCACAGGCTGAGGTCTTACAATGAATAACACAATTATTAGGGTGAATGTAATTGGAGGTAAGAAATGCATCGAGAAGAATCATTTACTCTCAGACTTTCAGTGTACAGAAGTGATAAAAACCTGAGTAGTAGAACATTATTCAATTAAACATGGTCCCATGAGCTACATAAGGAACCTCTTCAGACATATTCATGCACTGTGCTGTGTGAGTCACTCAAGCACATGCTTTGCTTTTCAGAATCAGTAGGAGAAGCCAGAATGGAAACTCCTGAGGGATAGAGTTTCCTATTTAACATTCTCATCCAAGACAAGCTTCCTAGCCGCTAAGTCTGTAGATAGCTCAGCAGTTGTGGTGCTCATATCCATTTGTTCATGGGTATGGGTGATGTGCTGATGCTCTTCCAGGCAGAATATTCAATGAAGGCAATAAGGGAGTGAACAAAATGAGCCAAGCATGCTCCTGGAATGCATGATTTAGTGGAGGCAGACAGTAATTAAAAAATCAGACAAATAGCTGTATCATTATAGACTGTGGTAGGTACTATGAGGGAAATAAATATGATGCTAGAAGAAATTGTAGCAAAGGGAATGAACTAGTTCAGGAGGTCACAGATAAATTCTGCATGCTCCAAGTAGAAGAAACAGCATGGCAAAGGGTCTGCAGCAGGGGTAGTTAGGGCTAGAGAAAATCTAGGTTTTCAGGGAAGGTGAAAAGTAGAGAGAAGTGAGAGCCACAACCAGGCAAAGCAGAGCATCTTGAGGGCCATCAAGAATGACATCCATTGTAAAAGCAATGGCAAGCAGTTAAAAGGATGAAGGCACACCTGTAATCCCAGCACTTTGAGAGGCCGAGGCAGGTGGATCACCTAAGGTCAGGAGTTCGAGACCAGCCTGGCCAACATGGTGAAACCCCATCTCTGCTAAAAATACAAAAAAATTAGCCAGGCGTGGTGGCATGTGCCTGTAATCCCAGCCACTTGGGAGGCTGAGACAGGAGAATCACTTGAACCTGGGAGGCAGAGGTTGCAGTGAGCCGAGATCGTGCCACTGCACTCCAGCCTGGGCAACAAGAGTGAAAACTCTTTGAGATGCAAAATAGATAAATAAATAAATAAATAAATAAATAAATAAATAAATAAAAGGATGAAGGAAGGAGGAATACCAGGTCTACAGGTGGCCACTTAAGAAGCAGATGAAGTGTCCAGGTAAGAGGCCAAGGTAGTTTCCACCAGATGGTTGGTGATAGAAAAGGAGAAATGCAGACAAATGAGAAACATCTGTGAGGATTGGCGATTGATTGCAAGGAGAAAATGAAGACCTCTAGATTCCTGACTTGTGGAACTGGACGTGAAAGGCTGGGACACAAGTTTGTTCTTTGTTCTTGAATTAGTCTGTTTGCATTACTGCGGAGGAATACTTGAAGCTGGGTGGTTTAAAGAAAAGAGGTTTATTTGGCTCACAGTTCTGCAGACTACAAGAAGCTTGGCACTGACATCTACTTCTGGTGAGGACTTCAGGCGTCTTCCCGTCATGACAGAAGGCAAGGGGAGCTGGTGTGTGTATAGAACACATGGCAAGAGAGGAAGCCAGATACAGATACCAGGCTCCCTTAAACAACCAGCTCTCACATGAACCAACAGAGCCAAAACTCACTCATTACCAGGGAATGGCACCAAGGCATTTATGAGGAATCCACCCCGGTGACCCAAATACCTCTCACTCAGCCCCACCTCCAACATTGGAGATGAAATTTCAACATGAGATTTGGAAGGGAAAAATACCCAAAGAATATCAGGCATTGATAAGTGTAATGACCTTTGAGATATCTGAGAGGAAATGTTGAAAAGACTTGGATATATGGGTCTGGAGTATGTAGACAAGATCTGAACTGGAAACGTACATTTGGAGTGACTGATCTATACACGTTGATAGAAGTCAGGGGCAGAGATGGAAAAACTTACAAAAGGTGAATAAAATAAGAGGAAATAGTCCAGGAGAAAGTTTTGAGGTGCTCCAACATTCAATTGTCTGTTGAACGGTGAGGGTCAATTGCATCCAGTGGATTGAGTGATTTAATTGAATTATGGTGAGCTTGCAGAGAGCTGTGATTAAAGTCATAGGAGAAATTTCAGACTGAAATTGCCTTCGCAACATTATAACTGAGGAAATTATGACAATGAAAGAGATCAGACCTAAATGACTCCATCTTGCTTCTAACCTTTAAATTGTCCTTGTTCATTTCTGGGCGTAGACTGAACTAACTTTGGGAAGGAATTCAGTTCATGGTTTGAATCTGAAATAAAATTGAAAATAGCCCTTTCCCCAAAAAGACCCCCTTCTTGATTGGGGACCAGTCTGCCTTTGCAGGACTAACAAATTAGCTGCAAGATTAGAAATTACAGTTTAGGGGTCATGCAGCTTCTGGCTCCAAGAGTCTGAACCTCCCCACATTGCCTCTGGGGGTAACATCACTATTGTAAAACCTGAGATCAGTGCTTGAGATATTTTGCAGACCCTACACTTGATGCATCGGCTGACACCACCCAGACTAGTAATCTGGCTCAACCAGTTCTGCCATCCCACCCAGGAACAGAAAACAGCAAGAAAACCTCACTTTGACCCACTACAATTCCACCTCCTGACCAATAAGCACTCTCCACTTCCCAAGGCCCAACTCACCAAATTATCTTTAAAAACTCTCATCTCCGAGGTTGCAGTGAGCTGAGATTGCGCCACTGCACTTCAGTCTAGGCAACAGAGTGAGACTCTGTCTCAAGAAAAAAAAAAAGGGATAGAGGAAGCATTTTGGGATACGGATATGTTCATGACCTTGATTGTGGTGATGATTTAATGGGTGCAAAAATTATATAATTGTACATTTTAAATATATGCAGTTTGTTGTACGTCCATTATACCTCAATAAAATTGTTTTTTTGTTTGTTTGTTTGTTTTAAATAAACAACTCTGATCCCCAAATGCTCAGGGAGACTGATTTGAGTAATAATAAAACTCTGGTCTCCCACACAGCCGGCTCTGCATGAATTACTCTTTCTCCATTGCAATTCCCCTGTCTTAATAAATCGTCTCTGTCTAGGCAGTGGGCAAGGTGAACCCATTGGGCAGTTACAAGATTAGAGTGAGCCAAAAATGAAGGGAATGGAGACTTCAAGTATCCACAACTCAAAGAATATTGCTAATGTTCATTTCTTCTATGTTTCCCCATCATCTTATGTCATTTACATTTGGTATCTCATATCCTATATCATCAGAAAGAAACTACTTGCTTCTTATTATTTTTCTTACCTGTATATATATTATTGATGAAAAGAGTCAAACTCTGTAAAATATTTGAAGAGATTTATTCTGAGCCAAATATGAGTGGCCAATGGCCAGTGACACAGCCCCAGGAGATCCTGAGAACATTGCCCGAGGTGGTCAGGCTACAGCTTGGTTTTATACATTTTAGGGAGACATGAGACATCAATCAATACATGTGAGATGCACATTGATTTTGTTTGGAAAGGTGGGACAACTGGAAGTGGTGGCTTTGTGGTTATAGCAGGAAGATTCAAAGGTTTTCTGATTGGCAATTGGTTGAAAGAGTTCATCTAAAGACCTGGAATCAATAGAAAGGAAATGTCTGGGTTAAGATAAGGAGTCCTGGAAAAGGGAAAGAGATTCTCTACAGAACGTAGATTTTCCCTCACAAGAGACAGCTTTGCAGGGCTATTTCAAGATATGGCAAAGAAACATATTTGGGGTTAAAATATTTTGATTTCCTTTCTTAACTGTCATATGATATTATGCCAGAGTCAGGTTGGAAAGTAAGCCATGTTATACAGGGTTAAATAAAATCCCTCTCCGGAGACTTCATGATTTGTAGGGCATGACTCCCGAGACCCCTTAGATAGGAATTTTGGCAAGAAAAGAAAAAAGGTCAGAGTTTTGTCCTCAATACGGTTTCAATTCAGTAAGAAATTGTGCATTACATTTCACCGACTGAAGTACAATCTATATATCTCTTATCTCCCCCCAAAAGAGTTTTTTTTGTTGTTGTCCTTGAAAGCCTGGAACAGAGATAATTAATACACAAAGATAGATAACGTCCATTTTCTAAGAATTTCCAAAAGTCACCAAGCCTATGAAAAGCAGAACGATTCCTGAAAATACATGTTCAAAATGTTGGAAAAAGAATTATAATAGATTCTAGAAGAAGTCAGAAGAATCCCCTGCCACCCAAACAAGCCTGTTCAGCTGCCCAGCTTGCATGTGGGAAGCAGTTTCGTTTCTCTGGATGTCAGCATTTCTCTGCACATAGGCCTAGCTGCAAAAGCCATTCCTGCCCTCAGCTGGATGAAAGGGCCAGACCACGTTGAAGGACATCTCCTCCAGATACTCCGGCCACCATCCTGGGTGTTCAGTGTGTGGTCAACAGTCAATCCTCCTGGGCGAGGGAAAGGAGACAGACAGTGTGAACTAGCCAGGTGAGAGCAGGGAGGAGTCCCACAGAAGGTAGTGACAGGCTCTTCTTTCCTGAAGGAACACAGCTAGGCTGAGATTTTTACCTAGTGGTTGGTTGGTTTCTCGGAGGCCACCGGAAATGTTGCAGGTGAGAATTTGGCTGCTGCTGGAGGGAGCAAGTTTCTGGAGAGGAAATTGGCCTCCCATGTGGGGGATAAAGGATGGAAGGAAGTGTATCAGAAGCCCCAGGGGCTGGCTGAGGAGGAAGAACTCTAACAGCAGGGCAGGAAATCTGCGGTCAGAATTGCGGTTGGTTTTTCCCCGATCTTCTCTCTCTTCCTACTCTTACTCTATCACCTCCTTGACCCCAAAGCCTCTCTGCCTTGTCATTTCCCATCCTTCCTTCACATGTCGTCTCCTCCCGCATCGCTTGCTCAACAATCTATCCGTCGTCCTTGCCTTGCTTTCTCAGACAAACACATTGCGTTCTGCGGATCACTCATTCTGCTTTATCCCTGTGTCCTTTCTGGAGGATATTTTCCTTTAAATACAGGACTGTTAAACCTTGGAAGATTTGTTGCAGGAAAGTGTCCTCATCCAGACCCCAAGAGAGGGTTCTTGGATCTCATGCAAGAAAGAATTCGGGACAAGTCCATAGAGTAAAGTGAAACCAAGTTTATTAGCAAAGTAAAGGAATAGAAGAATGGCTACTTGATAGAGCAGCCCCAAGGGCTGCTGGTTGCCCATTTTTATGGTTATTTCTATGGATATGCTAAACGAGGAGTGGATTATTCATGCCTCCCCTTTTTAGACCATGTAGGGTAACTTCCTGAGGTTTCAGTGGCGTTTGTAAACTGTCACGGTGCTGGTGGGAGTGTAGCAGTGGGACAACTAGAGGTCACTCTCATGGCCATCTTGGGTTTGGTGGGATTTGGCTGGCTTCTTTACAGCAACCTGTTTTATCAGCAAGGTCTTTGTGACCTGTATCTTATACCGACCTCCTGTCTCATCCTGTGACTTCTAAGTCTGGGAATGCAGCCCAGTAGGTTTCAGCCTCATTTTACCTAGCTCCTATTCAAGATGGAGTTGCTCTGCTTCACACATCTCTGACAGATTGATACTTAGTGAAGTATCAAGATTTCACAGCTGAGTAGAGAGGTTGTGTGGACTTAGGAAATGTTTCTGGGCAGCTTAAAGGAGCCAGAACAAGTGGCCCCCGAATTGCCCTGAGACTTGGGGCTGGCTCTGTGAGACCCTGAGTAATGTTGAACAGATTTTTACATCGAAATGAATATCAGCACTTCTTCAGGTCGGTCAAAGGTGAGGAGGAGTAGAGAATGAATGCATTTCAAGTCCGAGTCATAGCTTTGGGAGCTTCAATTCTATGAACATTTAATCTAAGACAACAGACCTTATTGCTTTATGACATGGCTCTGAACTCCAATGTTCATGTATGTGTTAGTCTTCTGGGGCTGCCATAATGAAGTCTCACAGAATGGGTGGCTTAAACAAAAGGAATTTATTTTGTCAGGGTCTTGGAGCCTGGAAGTCCCAGAAGAAGGTGTGGGCAGGGCTGGTTCCTCCTGAGGCCTCTCTCCTTGGCTTATAGACATCATCTTCTCCCTGTGTCCTCACAAAGTCATTCCTCTGTGTGTGTCTGTGTCCTTATCTCCTCCTCTTATGAGGTGTCAGTCCATTTCAGGCTGCTATAACAGAATACCATAGACTAGGTGGCTTGTAAACAACAGACATTGATTCTCCCATAGTCCTGGAGGCTGGAAGTCCCAGATCAAGGTGTGGGCAGGGCTGGTTACTCCTGAGGCCTCTCTCCTGGGCTTGGAGACACCATCTTCTCCCTGCGTCCTCCAAGAGTTGTCCTTCTGTGTGTGTCTGTGTCCTTATCTCCCCTTCTTATAAAGACCCCAGTCATATTGAATTAGGGCCCACCCTAATAACCTCATTTTACCTTAATTACCTCTTTGGAAACTCCATTTTCAGATATAGTCACATTTTGAGCAACTAGGGTTTAGGGCTTCAACAAATAAATTTTGGAGGGACTCAATTCAGCCCATAGCAGTGGACTAATGCCAGCTCAGTACCTCCAAAGCTCTGCGGCCCTAGTTTTCACTGTGTACATTCTCAAAGCCCCTTTTTCCTTATTTGTAAAATGAGGTTACTCATGACAATCAATTTAACTCCATAGAACTGTTTGGAAAATTCCTGGATATTAAAAAATGCTCAATATACGCTAGCTTTTACTACATTACTAATCAATTTCTTCCAAACACTTATACTCTTGGTGGGAATGTAAATTAATACAATCTCTGTGGAAAACAATATGGAGATTTCTCAGAGAAGTAAAAATAGAACTACCATTCCATCCAGCAATCTTTCTACTGGGTATCTACCCAAAGGAAAATAGATCATTATATCAAAAAGACACCTGCACTCATATGTTTATCAGAGCACTATTGACAATAGCAAAGTCATGGAATCAACCTAAGTGTCCATCATTGTAGGACTGAGTAAAGAAAATGTTGTACACATACATCATGGAATACTACTCAGCCATAAAAAAGAATGAAATCATGTCTTTTGCAGCAACACAGATGGAATTGGAGGCCACTATCTCCAAGTGAAATAACTCAGAAACAGAAAGTCAAATACTGCACGATCTCTCTAATAAGTGGGAGCTAAACAGTGTGTACACATGGACATGAAGACGAAAATAATAGATAATAGATACTGGGGACTCCAAAAGGTGGGAAGGTGGGAAACAAGTGAGGGTTGAAAAACTACCTGTTGGGTACAATGTTCGCTATTTGGGTGATGAGTTCACTAGAAACCCAACCTCACCATTACATAATATATCCATAAAACAAAACTGAACATGCACCACCTGAATTTAAAAAATTACAAAGGCAAAATAAACCAACAGTATTGTATTTTAGTTGGTTTCTTTTGTAAAGATAGTTAGATGCTTTTTCCTAAAATATCACTGTATTACAAAAACTTACACACAGAAAAAAAATTCTTCCAAATGCAAGCAAGTCAGCTTCTGCCTGGTGAAAGAAGCTTCTACCTGGTGAAAGAAGCTTTCTCGTTGGCATTTTCCTTGTAGCTATCTATCTGGAGAAGAGTTTTGGTGTATGATATGGTTTGGCTCTATGTCCCCATTCAAATCTCTTGTTGAATTGTAATCCCTAGTGTTGGAGGTGGGGCCTGGTGGGAGGCAATTGGATCATGAGGATGGTTTCTAATGGTTTATCACCATCCCTCTAGTGCTGATATGGTTCTCACAAGATCTGTTTGTTTCAAAGTATGTAGCATCTCCCCCATCTCTTTCTCTCTCTCGCCCTCCTGCTCCAGCCATGTAAAACCTGACTGCTTCCCCTTCACCTTCCACCATGATTGTAAGTTTCCTCAGGCCTCCTTGGAAGTAGAAGCCAACATGCTTCCTGTACAGCCTGCAGAACCATGAGCCAATTAAACCTCTTTTCTTTATAAATTACCCAGTCTCAGGCAGTTCTTTATGGCAGTGTAAGAACAGACTAATACAGTGTAGTTCTCACACTGCCTAGCAGAACTTGAGTCTATTCTAAGGTCTTTCCATTAGAAAAACTCGAGGACCAATTCATGTCTCTGTCCTTTCGTGAGAAGATAATAACATCATTGGGTGTTGTTGCATGTTGCTTAGGTTAACACTGGGAAGAAGTGTGATTTTCATTATAAATGGAAGTGGGCAGAGCTCCTAAAAGTTGTGTTAAAGGCTCTGCCATAAATGCAAGTTCATCTTTGCAACTGTAAAATGTATTAAGACCTGATGTGAGAATAAGACTCTTCTGTCTCAGTTAAAATGAGTCACTACTGTAAGATACAAAACATACCAATGCAATTCGGATCATTACCATGCTCAGAATTTACAAAGAAGATATAAATTTTTCCTCCTCGGTGAGAAGCAGCCTGTGTGGAAGAGAGAACTGGTAATTCATACAAAATATGTACTGAGCCAATTCTTAGAAATAATATCTAGTCACTTAAAGAATTCAAGAGTACATCCAGAAAGATGCAATAGGTTTGGGCAGTGGCTCATGCCTGTAATCCCAGTACTTTGGGAGGCTGAGGTGGAAGGATTGCTTGATGCCAGTAGTTTAAGACCAGCTTGGGCAACACAGAAAGACTTTGTCCGCACAAAAATTAAAAAGAATTTTAAAAAATTAGCCAGGTGTGTTGGCATGTACCTGTAGTCCTAGAGCCTCAGGAGGCTGATGCGGGAGGATCACTTGAGTGCAGTAGTTTGAGGTTGCAGTGAGCTATGTTTGTGCCACTGCACTCCAGCCTGGGCGACAGACTGAGATTGCCATCTCTATTAAGAAAAAAAAGGTCCAATAAGAGGGTGGACAATAACATTACAGAGAATGCTGGCTCAGGGTGACACAGTTGGATTCACATGGTAACAACTGTGTTAAAAAGAAATAAGTATAAAAATTATGAAAAATTTGATTTCTATTGGTGTCTTAGTCCATTTTCTGTTACTTATAACAGAATACCTGAAACTGTGTAATTTATAAGAAAAAGGAATTTACATCTTAAAGTTATGGGGCTGTGAAGTCCAAGGTTGAGGAGTGGCATCTGTTGAGGGCCTTCTTGCTTGTGGGGACTCTCCACAGAGTCCCTGGGGCAGCGCAGGGCATAATATGGTGAGAGGACTGATGGTGCTAGTTCAGGTCTCTCTTCCTTTTCTTAAAAAGCCACCAGTCCCACCCCTGGGAAAACCCATTAATCTATTAACCCATTAATACATGGATGGTTTAATCTATTTAGGAGGGCAAAGTCCTCATGACTCAATTACCTGTTAAAGATTCCACCTCTCAATACTGCCACATTGGCGATTAAGTTTCAACATGAGTTTTTGTTTATTTGTTTGTTTGTTTTGGTGTTTTGTTTCTTAATAGAGACAGGGTCTTGCTCTGTGACCCAGGCTCGAGTGCAGTGGTGCAATCACAGCTCACTGCAGCCTTGAACTCCTGGGTTCAAGCCATCCTCTCATCTCAGCCTACTGACTAGCTGGGACTATAGGTGCACACCACCACAGTTCGTTAATTTTTTATTTTATGTTTTGTAGAGATGAGGGCTCTCTATGTTGGCCAGGCTGGTCTCAAACTCCTGGTCTCAAGCAATCCTCCCACCTCAGCCTCCCAAATTGTTGGGATTCCAGGCATAAGCCACTGTGCCTATCTCCACTTGAGTTTTAGAGAGGACAAATACTCCAGCCATAGCGATCGAAGGCTGGTGGAAAGGGAAGGGAGAATCCATGGCTATGGTTACAGAAACTCCTAAGTCAGGAGCCCTTTTAAAACACAAGGGAAATGGAATACAAAAAGGGTAGTGTTTTTAGAGCATCCGAAAAAAAAGCAAACTCAATCAATCAGGTTCAATCCCTACATATGGTTACATTTTGTAAAAATATGCTCAATGATCAATATATAGTGAAGTGATTATTAGGGCCAGACCAACAGAACACACTAATGGGACAACACACACACAAACACACACACAGACACACACACACCTCAATGTTTGAAGGAGGTGTGACATTTTAGATGCCAAATGAAATGTCTCTGTAATGTAATGATGTTTTCTGCTTCAGAGTTAGTCTACAATGTTTATTGGAGGCAAGATATGGCAGGCATCCTCTGGTGCCCTAGGTCTGCTGCTGGCATTCTTACAAAGCTTCCCTACTGGATATCTAATCAGGAGACTATCTCCATGTCTAGACGGGGAGTTAAGACTGGCAGGGAATTTGCCGCGTTCATGCAGATAGCACAGGCTGGCGTAGCTTACTGAAAGTCTTTGACCACAAAGCCAACGCACAGTTCTGTTGTATAACAAGGGAAATGAACTCCTGCCTCATGAATTGGGTTTTTAAAATTTCAATGGCTATATTAACCTAAGAACCTCCCACACATTATTTACCTAAAATACTGCTTGCTGAGATCATTCTTGGCAGGACCAATGGATAATCATAAATCATTATTTCCTAGTCTTCACATTGCTGTAATAATAACAACTATTATTATTATTTGCACGTGTTATCTTACAATGCCCTGGGGGTACTTTCACCTCCGGATGCCCCTACCTTCCTCCTCATATGAGTCTTAAATTATCTTATGGCTTTGGCACCTTGTCAGTGGATGGTATGTCTGGAATAGATCAAAGTAAAACCAACAGCTAACATGTGTAAAGTAATGAGAAAGGCAGCAGTGAAGGAACTTCTCTGTTGTAAAGAAATAAAAAGTATATATAATCATCACGATAGTATTTTCTGAATGCTTTCTGTGTGCTGGTCTGATTGCTAATTGCTTTGCAGACATTATCTTTCTTAAACCGGTGAGTCAGAGCTCATATAATTATCCAAATGGGAGCTGGACTCTAGATGGAGGGATCTGGCTATGAGTGTGAGTTCTTAACTACTACTCTACCCAACACAATATTTCAGGACACAGTATGATCATTATATGTGGGTGGTTTTTTTCTTTTTTCCTTCTTCATTCAGGATCTTGGAGTCCTTTCAAAACATAAATAAATGTTTTTTTTTTTTTTTCTGTAAAACAGAAACATTTTTGCTACAGTTTTTTTCTTTTTTAGTGTTTCCTTTTTTAAAATTTTTATTTTTGTCCTAATTTCAACTTTTATTTGAGATTCAGGGGGTACACGTGCAAGTTTGTTGCATGGGTGTATTATGCAATGCTGAGGTTTGGGGTATGATTGGTCACCTCACTGAGGTAGTGAGCATAGCACCCAATAGGTAGTTTTTCAACCCTTTCCCTCCACCTCCCTCCCCGTTCTGGTAGTCCCCAGTATCTTTTGTTCCCATCTTTATATCCATGAGTACCCAATGTTTAGCTTCTACTTATAAATGAGAACATGCAGTATTTCATTTTCTGTTTCTGCATTAATTTACTTAGGATAATGGCTGCATCCGTGTTGCTGCAAAGGACACAATTTTCTTCTTTTTTATGGCTGCATAGTATTACATGGTATATATGCACCATGGTGTATATGTGCATTTTCTTTAGCCAGTCTACTGTGGATGGGCACCTAGGCCGATTCCATGTCTTTGCTCTTGTGAATTTAACATTTTTTCTATTTAATCTTTCTCCTATCAGAAAAATATAACTAAAGTAAAATGATGATCCCTTCAAATAAGAAATACTCTAAAGCATATTAGGGTGAGAAATATATGAACAATGCTTGCTATTTTATGCCAACTGAAACCAGAAGTGAGGTTGTAGGAGGTTCCACTGCATAGCACCTTCTCAATGTAGAATCGACGACTTCCCTCCAGACATGTTTCATTGATGGTTTCCACAAAGTTGCCAAAAGGATATGCCTCAATGTAAGATTTCCCCACAAGACAATCTGTGCAAACCTGTTTCTCATGTTTTGCTGAATGCCTTGTCATTTTGAAGAAATAAAAATCTCAGAAAGGCAGCAATTTGGACATTCCTGTATATTCCCTGTTGTGCTTATTTGTGACAGGACAATGCAGGTTGATCTTGCAAGCATTTTTCTCTTTAGCCCTGGCTGGGATTTCTCTTTAGCCCTGGCTGGGATTTTTTCTTTCCAAAGCTCTGAGCAGAGAGAAGAGCCTGTCTTTTGGAGCTGCCTTCAAAAGGAATAATTGTTCAGGCTGACCGTATTGTCTGCTTTCTGTCAATAGGACTTCAGGCAACATGTCAATAGCTCTTTAAGAAAGTCCTTTTGTGGTGTGGGCAACATTTAACACCAATAGGGCCTTTTTTTTTTTTTTTTTGAAACGGAGTTCTGCTCTTGTTACCCAGGCTGGAGTGCAATGGTGCGATCTCAGCTCACCGCAACTTCCACTTCCCAGTTTCAAGGGATTCTCCTGCCTCAGCCTCCCGAATAGCTGGGATTACAGGCATGTGCCACCATATCCAGCTAATTTTGCATTTTTAGTAGAGATGGGGTTTCTCCATATTGATCAGGCTGGTCTTGAACTCCCAACCTCAGGTCATCTGCCCACCTCGGCCTCCCAAAGTGCTGGGATTACAGGTGTGAGCCACTGCACCTTTTAATGAAGTTGAGTGGGCATGTCAGGAAAAGCCAGTGGGCGGGAGAAAGAATGTGAGATATCGACACCATGGCAATCTGGCTTTGCTAGAGGAGTCTCTTTTACAAACTCGAGCCCAAGAAATTCCTGACCAAATCTTCCCCATCTGATCTGTCTCTCTTCTCTCCTCATCCACTTTCCCTGTCACTTTCTGCCTCTCCATCATAGTTCCTCATTTTGCTAACATCACGGCTGCAATATACCCTCTTGCCATTTAAAAAGTGACATCAAACCAAAGCAGGGAGCCGGGCGTGGTGGCTCATGCTGTAATCCCAGCACTTCAAGAGGCCGAGGTGGGCAGATTGCTTGACCTCAGGAGTTCCAGACCAGTTTGGGTAACATGGTGAAACCCTACAAAAAATACAAAAATTAGCTGGGTGTGGTGGTGCACGCTTGTAGTCCCAGCTACTCTGGAGGCTGAGGCAGGAGAATTGCTTCAGCCCAGGAGGCAGAGGTTGCAGTGAGCCGAGATCGCACCACTGCACTCCAGCCTGGGCAGTGGAGCAAGACCTTGTCTCAAAAAACAAAACAAAACCCCAAATCCCCAAAACCAAAGGAGGAATGGAAAAATATTTTTTGTAATTCAGTTTCCCTTTACTCTTGTATTCATACCTCTTCACTGTTAGCACTTAATTGTTTTTCATCAATTAAAGTTCTTCATATCATATATACTAGAGCAGTGGTCCCCCAATCTTTTTGGCACCAGGGACTGATTTCATGGAGGAAAACTTTTCCACTGACATTGGGGAGGGGTGGTTTTGGGATGATTCAAATGCATTACATTTACTGTGCACTTTAGTTTTATAATAATTACATTGTAACATATAATGAAATAATTCTACAACTCCCCATCATGTAGGATCAGTGGGAGCCCGGAGCTTGTTTTCCTGCAACTAGACGGTTGTATCTGGAGGTGATGGGAGACAGTGACAGATCATCAAGCATTAGATTCTCATAAGGAGCATGCAACCTAGAACCCTCACATGCGCAGTTCACTGTCAGGTTCACACAGTTCACTATCGCAGTTCACTATTGGGAATCAAATGCGGCCATTGATCTGACAGGAGGCGGAGCTCAGACAGTAAGGAACAATGGGAAATGGCTGTAAATACAGACGGACGAAAGTTCGCTCACCTGTTGCTCACCTCCTGCTGTGCAGCCCAGTTCCTAACAGGCCATGGACCAGGACTGGTCCACTCGGCCACTCAAAGTGCTGGGATTACAGGCATGAGTCACCATGCCCGGCCACCTCCTTTGGTTTGATGTCACTTTTTAAATGGTAAGAGGGCATCCTGCAGCCACGATGTCAGTAAAAGGAGGAACTACGATGGAGAGACCACTACTGTTCCATGGCCTGGGGGTGTGGGGTCCCCCGCATTACAGTAATAAAGTGTCAGCTACCAAGACCTAGAGATCAGGGAAGCAGCCTGTAGTCTTCACGATGCTGCTATCTTGTAACATGAACTTGGACAACTCTAAGGGATTTTAGGTTTGATTCTCTTCTGGAAAAGCCGTCGATGAGTGTACATTCACGTTTTCAATTCTTACTGCATGGTAGCATCCCCTGGGGGTTTAAAAAAGAACCCAGTGGCAGGTTCTGCTCCTGGAGATTGTGACTTACATGTGGCGGGCTGGGGCACGGCCCCTCAGTGTGGTCCATGGGCTCATAGCATCAGCATCACCTGGGAGCTGTTGGAAATGCAGAATTTTGGGTCCCAGCCCCAGCCTGCCATGCCAGAATCTTCATTTTAACAGAATCCATATGTACATTGAAGTTTCTGAAGCATTGGTTGTGGGTGATGTCTCATATCTTTCTAGTTTGCTTTTTCTTTATGAATAAAGCCATACATACCCAAATTAGAAAGTACCAATTTTATATTAGGACGCCCTTCCCAGGCAATCCATCCACGAAACACATTCACCTCAGAAACCCTTCATATGCCTAAATATGACATACACACTTAATGTTTGAAAAAAGATTTATTTAGTGGCTACTTGCTCTCATAGGCCTTTAATTTAATGCGGATAAATTTGGAGCCAAGAAGGAATCTTAAACCTCCTTTAAAGTAAATCCTCCGCCTGCTCATCATTTTGTTAATTCTAAACCAAAGCTAAGCCCCCAAAGAACATCTACTCTAATTCCAGGGGCACCATGTGTTATCTTAGAAAGAAATTATATGTTAACAATTTGCAACCACAGATTCCCAGATGACCAGTGACTGGAAGAGTAGGCATAACTCACAAAGAATAAAGAAAAATGGAGACGTTCTTCCAGCGAAGGCTTTATTTTTTTATTTTGGAAATTGACTTCCTTATTTTGGCATTTTTCTTCCTAGATGTGGAGCAGCAGAATGATGGCTGCTTGCCATGTGTTTCATTCAATTTTAAACGCTTCTGATCATAATATTTGTGTTTAACTACCACTATTTTCTTCTTTTAATCTACCTGCTTAATGACAGCTTAAATATGCATTTGCTCTACATTGTTGCAGTTTTCAAGGTCTTTGCTAAAATTATATAAGTAGATACAGTTGCTCTTCTTTATTGGTTACTTTAAGAAGGTAACAGTCTTAGGCACTGACATACTATAAATCATGTTTATCTTCTTTTCCATTCACCTCTCTTCCCTTTGGAATAACCATGCAGCATTTGCATACTCAGTTAAAATGCTTTATGCTTTGCACTGATGGTATATTCTGTTATAGTAAAATGACTGCAGATTTTTCTTCTGTAAGAAGAGTTCAAATAAAAACATCTTTAAAAATGCCAATTTTTTCCCCTTTGGTATATAGTTGGATTAAAGATCCAGAGGGTTTATAGATCATCAAAGGTTACTTCTGACTTCAGAGTCAAAATGAAGAAGTTTGAATCTTTTGAACTAATGTCACTTTTATTTCCCAAATGTGAGTCATGTAATAGTTTGCAAATGCAAAGAAATGTATTCTAAAAACACCCAGAAAGTATGAGGCTGAAAGTGATCAAAGGAGAAGATTAATACTTTAGCATCCCATATGTTAATGAATTCCTAAAAATACATTCTGTCTGCATTGCTACTTTCAAATAAAAGCTTCTGTTTCCTGTGGGCACAAGGGATCATCTGTGAGTCTTCTGACCCAGGGAAGAAGGAAGATGCAGCTCATGGCTAAAGCTCAGGAACCTGACTTGACCTTATTAGCAGTTCCTAACAAGGTGAGATTTGAAGAAAACAGGAAAATCGTCCCAGTAATATATACTGTTCAAATATGGTGACCCTACCTTATCCAATTTCGTTATTCTCATAAGTTGGTTCACACACTTCTATAAAGCAGTTCAAATCCTTAATGAATATCTACATCTACATACACACACACATACATACATGCATCTATATCTAGACAGGCATGAATGCATGAACATACATAAAAGATAGATGATAAATAATAGGTATATAGATAGCAGATAAATAAATGGATAATAGATAGATGACAGATCGATATACAGATGATATAACAGATACACAACAGCTATATGAATGCATGATAGAAAAATAGATGATAGGTAGATAGGTAGAGAATAGATAGATGAATGGATAAATAGATGATGGATGATATATAAATAGAAAGATAGAAAACAGACGAATTGGATGGATGGAAGACAGATGAATAGATGGAATAAATATATAACAGCCTGATAGATGGATGTGATAGATAGATACGTAGATAGATGATAGGTAGATAGATAATGGATAGATAGATGATAGGTAGATAGTAGATAAAGAAACACATGATAGAATAGATACACAATAGCTAGATGTATAGAAACACACACACGCATATATATATATATACACATATACATACACACACACACACACACACACATATAGATGCTAAAGGGGCAGATATTTGGAGTCACAGCAATCCACGTATCTTTTACTTCTCAAAATGAAAATGCTCTGTATTAGGATTGTCAGGTCTAGCAAACGAAAATACAAAATGTCCAATTAAAAGTGAGTTTCAGATTAATGATGGATCATTTTTAGTATGATTTATTAAATATGTAGAATATACTTACAATATATATTTTAAAATAATTGTTTATCTTCAAACCTAAGTTAAATCGAAGTCTTATATTTAATCCTGCAACCCTAATACGTACAGGGAATGGTGCATCTTCAATGCCTCAGAAGGCAGGTGTGGGCCGACGTGGTGGCTCATGCTTGTAATCCCAGTACTTTGGGAGGCCGAGATGGGTGGATCACCCGAGGTCAGGAGTTCAAGACCAGCCTGGCCAACATGGTGAAACTCTGTCTCTATTAAAAATCCCCCTCCAAAAATTAGCCTGGTGTGGTGGCGCGCACCTGTAATCCCAGCTACTCAGGGGGCTGAGGCAGGAGAATTGCTTGAATCTGGATGGCAGAGGCCACAATGAGTCAAGATCGTGCCACTGCACTCCAGCCTGATGACACAGCTAGACTCTGTCTCAAAAAGAAAAAAGAAAGACAGCAGGTATGTATAGGATGACACGTGCCTGGGAGGAGAGATGAGTGGCTACTTAGAGACTTAGAACTGCAAGAATAGGCTTGGTGTGGAGGAACCGGCTGTCCCCAAAAAGGACAAGGTAGACATTATGGGAACTTTTGCCCAACTGGTAACTTGGCCCAGAGCTGACCTTGCTACTGGGGCCATGTTCAGGGAATCAGATTACTGTCTCTCCACTTGCTGGAGAAACAGTCGCCATGGAATGAATTAATGAGTGTTTCTTGGTTCCTAAGGACAAGTACATCTTGACCAGTTTATCTTTGGGTGTCCTGCAGCCCCCCTTTTTTTTCTGTCTACCTTTTCTTTCTGAGCAGGCCACCCTTTCCTTCTGTCACCTGCCTTGCCTCAGCAACCTGTGCTCTTCATGCATTCGCTTATTTAGTAAAATAAAGTAAAAAATTACTTATAAATGGCATCCACTGTTGCAAACATGCTCTCATTGAGTTTTGTTGGGCTTACCATTGTTGTCTTCTTCCCTTTTCCCTTGTCTCACATGTCAAAATGGATGATAGATAGACAGAATAGAGACCTAATGGCTAGGCGGATGGTGAATGATAGAGAGTAGATAGATAAATAGAAAGATGATAAGTAGTTAGGTAGATGATAGGCAGATAGGTAGATGAATTTGAGTGGAGAGTTGGAGGCATCAGCGTATGAGGAGTTAATATGAAATTGAGTCATCTCCTCCCATAATTTAGAGAATCTCTGATATACACAGAGCCCAGAAGTCCAACAAGAAGATGCTTTTGTCTCCTTCACTGCTTTGCATTAAGTATTTGACACATGACATTGCATTTTATTTTAATGGATATCTATCTATCATCTATCTATCTATGTCTCATCTATTATTTATCTATCTACCTTTTATCATCCATTCATCTATTATCTATCTGTCTATCTTTCTAGGTATTATTCATTCATCTATCTATCCATTAATCTATTCTCTACCTAACTGCCTATCATCTATCTATCTGCTTACTTATCACTTATTTATGTATCTGCTATCTATCATCCATCCACCTAGCTATTATGTAACTGTTGTATCATCCATTCGTTCATCTATTATCTACCATTTATCTATCTATCATCTATCTATTTACCTATCTATTATCATTCATCTATCAAGCTATTATATATTTATTCTATCTACCTATCCATCTTTCATCCATCCGTTCATCTGCTATCTTTCTATGTATCATCTATTCATCTATCCATCCACTTATCTATTCTCTACTTATCTGCCTATTATGTACCTATTTACCAATCAGCTATTTATCTATCTACTATCTATCATCTATCCATCTAGCTATTGTGTATCTCTTCTATCATGTATTTCTTTATCTATTATCTATCTACCTATCATCTATCTATGTATCTATCTATCTCATCCATCTATCAAGCTATCTGTTATATATTTATTCCATCTATCCATCTATCTTCCAGCCACCCATTCATCTATTATCTATCTTTCTATCTATATATTATTCATCATCTATCTATCCATTCATCTATCTATTCTCTACCTATCTACCTAGCTATCATCTGTTTATCTATCATGCATTCATACAGGTATTATGTATCTATTATATCATCTGTCTATCAATCATCTATTATTCATTTATCTATCTATTATGTATGCACCTATTACTTATCTATCATTTATCTGTGATGTATGTGCATGCATTTATGCCTGTCTAGATGTAGATGCATGCATGTATGTGTGTGTGTATGTATGGCTATATGTAAATGTAGATATTCATCAAGGATTTGAACTGCCTTATAGAGGTGTGTGGACTAACTTATGTGAATAACAAAATTGGATAAGGTAGTGTCACAATATTTGAACATGACTTTGTGGGGGGAGAACAATATTTCTGCCCAGTATATGAGAAGATGAATTTTGCCTCAAGGAGTAAGGTAGAGATACACATGCTAATTCATATATATACATATATATATACACACACACACATACATGTATGTGCATATATGCACACATACATATACATACACACACATACATCCCACGATCCAAAACCCTCTACCTATTCTGACCCTACAGTATTATTAATTTTATTTCCATATAAGCTGCAACCCCCCCTGTTGAGTGCAGGCCACAGGCTCCAATATTTCATACTCATATCATGGCTGGTCTCACAGCTAAGACCTTACTTTGGATCTCGCATTCTTCACTGTGCAAGTCATTGCATTCTTTCATTCTTAATTGTTTTGGCTTATCAGATGCTCACTCAAGGGTATCTTTGCCTGGGCAGGGCTGTGTGCAGGAAGTTTCCTTGCCAAGTGGTTTATGGGTCAAGTGTGAAACTGGGAAGAGAGAAAGGCAAACAAGATTGGGTTGTGGTCTTCGTCCCTGTTACAGACAACGGGGGTCTTATCTAACCTGGACTTGAGAAATGTGTCTCAGAACTGTCCTCCCAAGGGCTGCAAGCAAAGGCATTTGTCCAGCAGCCTGCAATTCTTAAGGTGCAGAGGCTGCATCATCTTGTTTTGGAGCTGAACTGGGGTCTGCTCACCCAGTGCAGTAAGACCAGATGTCTACAGTGAGGTTCGCAGTGGGAGAAAAGAGGGTGTTTATTTGCAGGGAACCAAACAAGGAGAATTGGGCAGCTCATGGTTAAACCCTGGCCTTCATGACGGCTTCTTGGTGTGAATTCTTTAACTCATGGAGGCAGAGGCTACAGGCAAAGTCAGAAATCAATGCATGGAGTTTATACATTGGTTTGACCTAAAACGGCGAGAAATCCCAAAGCAGAGGCCTATGGGTCTAGGTGGATTCAAAGTCCCTCTGATTTGTAATCAGTGAAGCAGGCAAAGCTTTGTCTTAAAATTTGGGATCAGCAGGAAAGAAAGTCCATTTTGACCCAGGGTCGTGACATCCAGGCCCCTTGGGAAGAAATTGAGAACAAAGAATTGTGCTCAGAGTGTAACCCCCAGTCCCCCTTATCTGCGGTCAGGGGAGAGGGTAGTAGATTTATTGGGTGGAGGTCTGAGTTTCTGCAAACACAACTCAGGGACACATGCTAAGATGTTATATTTAGTTCTTGTAGGGGAGCCAAGCATCTCGTGACTCTAACTTCTTCCTTGGCAATTGTTTTAAGCTACGATTACCTTCTTGCTTATCAGGCTGCTCATTGACTTCTCAGAGCCAGCTAGATGCCTGGAATTTCCCTCCAAGGAACTCAAGATTTTCCTTTATTTCCATGTGTGGGGAATCCCACAGGCTCCAAAGAGGGGAGTCCTTGCTCCATCTCAGGCTCTTCTCTCCTGTGTCTTGCTTGCTTGGTTGCAAAAGTCAAACTATTTGCAGAGAAGGAAGGTGGCAGGAGGGGAAGGTGCCACTGCACACCTGAGACAAGCCAGCCACGAGACACCTGGGGAACATGGCAAAAGCTGCAGGCAACTGGCCATGGTGACATTGACTGGAGTAAGAGGTGCAGTTGGCAGGATTGACTGTGGAGCACAAGTGTCCTACATAGAGGGGTGTGTACAAGCAAAGAAATTGCAAGTTTGCAATACAAGACATTTTAAAATTTAGAGCAAGGGTCAAATTGATGTGACAGCTTGGTGAGCTCATGGAACCCAAGTATTTGGTCAAGCACTAGCCTAGGCATTGTCGTGCAGGTATTTTCTAGATGAGATTAATGCCGAAATCTATAGACTTTGAGTAAAGCAGATTGCCCGCCATGAGGTACGTAGGCCTTGTCCAATCAGCTGAAGACCATAAGAGAAGAAAAGACTGTGGGCCCTGGAGGAGGAAGAAATTCTGCCTCCACACAGAGGACTTTGGGCTTCAGCTGTAGCATCAGCTCTTCCCTGGGTCTCCAGCCTGCTGGTCTACCCTGCAGACATTGGGCTTGCCAAGTCTGTTCAATTGCATAAGCCAATTTCTTCAAAACTCTGTGTTTGTGTGTATGTAAATAAATATATATGTATGTGTGTGTATAAAAAATATATATAGTGTGCATTTATGTGAGTGTATATAAAGTGTATGTATGTATATATTATATATAGTATATATATGTATATGTAAATGTAAGTAAGTGTATGTATATGTAAATAAATATATGTGTATATACATATATTTATATTTACATGCATATGTATTTATTTATATACACAAAGACATATATACTTATTTATATACATACATACACAATACATATATATTTATATATGTAACTTTATATAGTAATACGTATAAACATATACATATGTAAAATATGTATACAAATATAAACATGTTGGCATATGTATATGTATACCTATATAAAAGTATATATAACTATATATACAATTGATCTTTGAACAACACAGAGGTTAGGGGCACTGACTCCCCCCAACACAGTAAAAAATCCACCTATAACTCAGTCGGGCATGGTGGCTCACGCCTGTAATCCCAGCACTTTGGGAGGCTGAGGCGGGCAGATCTCTTGAGCTCAGGAATTCAAAACCAGCTAGGGCAAGATGGTGAAACTTTGTCTTTACTAAAAGTACAAAATTAGCCGGATGTGGTGGTGCACATCTGTGGTCCCAGCTACTCGGTTGGCTGAGGCAGGAGAATCGCTTGAGCTGGGGAGGCAGAGGCTGCAGTGAGCTGAGATCAGGCCACTGCATTCCAGCCTGGGTCACACAGTGAGAACCTGTCTCAAAAAAAGAAAAAATCCACCTATAACTTTTGACTCCTCCACAGCCTAACTACTAACAGCCTACTGTTCACCAGATGCTTTACTGGTAATATAAACAGTTGATTAACAGAAATTTTGTGCATTATATGTATTCAATACTGTGTTCTTTTTTTTTTTTTTTTTCTTGAGATGGAGTCTTGCCCTGTCACCTAGGCTGGAGTGCAGTGGCGTGACCTTGGCTCAGTGCAACCTCCACCTCCCAGGTTCAGGTGATTGTTCTGCCTTAGCCTCCCAAGTAGCTGGGATTAAAGGCAGACACCACCATGCCCAGCTAATTTTGTATTTTTAGTAGAGATGGAGTTTCGCCATGTTGGCCAGGCTGCTCTCGAATTCCTGACGTCAAGTGATCCACCTGCCTTGGCCTCCCAAAGTGCTGGGATTACAGGCATGAGCCCCCACGCCCGGCCTCAATACTGTATTCTTACAATACAGTAAGCTAGAGAAAAGAAAATGTCATGAAAGAAAATCATAAGGAAGAGAAAATAGATTTGCTATTTATTTATTTATTTATGATGTTAGCAAATATGTTCTTTTTTTTTTTTTGAGATGGAGTCTCACTCTGTCACCCAGGCTGGAGTGCAGTGGCATGATCTCGGCTCACTGCAAGCTCTGCCTCCTGGGTTCATGCCACTCTCCTGCCTCAGCCTCCTGAGTAGCTGGGGCTACAGGCACTCGCCACCATGCCTAGCTAATTTTTTTTGTATTTTTAGTAGAGACAGGGTTTCACTGTGTTAGCCAGGATTGTCTCGATCTCCTGACCTCGTGATCTGCCCGCCTCGGCATCCCAAAGTGCTGGGGTTACAGGCGTGAGCCACCACGCCCAGCCAATATATTCTTTTTTTAAACTTTCATTTTCAATGGATCATCCTAAAGGTCTCCATTCTCGCTGTCTTCACGTTGAGGAGCAGGAAGAGGAAAAGGAGGGGTTGGTCTTGCTGTCTCAGGGATGGCAGAGGTAGAAGAAAATTCACGTATAAGTTGAAAGCTGTGTTTTTCAAGGGTCAACTACATGCACACACAAACACATTCTATTAGTTCTCTTTTATCCTGACTAATACATCAGGCAACAGGTGTAATGCACATCAATATTATAAATTCTGTTTTCCACTCACTTAGTATCCTTGCAAATGGTGAAATTATACATTGCACAATTGTTGAACATGCTATATAAGACATGAACATTTACGTCTGTTGTAAAACCTATGAGCGGAGAGTGCAAACTGGAAAAGGAAACCATTTTCGGACCTCTGAGAAGCTGTGCTGTGCATGTGTATGGGAAACCTCACACCCTCAAAGTCACTAGAAACCAGGATATTTAACCACATGGTCTGAGCCACCAGAACTGCTCCAAATTGGAGGGCAGTTTGTAATTGCAGTGATTCTCTTGTTGGTTGTCAACTTACAGGCCATGCCTTGTCCTTTTTTCTTTCTTTCTTTGGAGACAGGGTCTTGCTCTGTCTCCCAGGCTGGAGTGCAGTGGTGCAATCATAGCTCACTACCGCCTTGACCTCCTGGGATCAAGTGATTCTCCCACCTCCCACTCCCAGGTAGCTGGGAATACAGGTGTGCACCACTGTGTTGGGCTAATTTTTTTATTTTTTATAGACAAGGTCTTGCCATGTTGCCCAGACTAATCTTTAACTCCTGGGCTCAAGCGATCCCCCCACCCCAGCCTCCCAAAATGCTAGAACTACAGGCATGAGCAATCATGTCTGGCCTTGCCTTGTCCTTTGAAAAGAAGGAGGAGGTTTCAGGAAAGAAGAAACAGAATAACATAAGATATACAAAATGCAACTAAAAATAGGATATAAAGAATACAGATTATAAATGAGTGATAGAAAACCAGGGTGATATGATAGTGAGGGCTGACAATGAAACCACGAGGATGAACACAGATGGTGATGTGTCTGTACTTTCTGGCAGTCTAAATAAAGAAAGAACATAGTCCTTGACAGTTTTCAATATTAAATAGAAGAAAGTGTGGTGCTATTTAAGAAGCAAATCCTTTTTTGATACTGGACTCCCATTTTCTTGGGACTTCCTATATATAGAGGAGAGATACATAAAGTGGACACAGTCTTTCCAGATATTTCAGGAGCTGACTCAGTAATCAATTTCACAGGGATGTTTATAAATGCATCCTTTAATAGCAGTTGCTGGCAGCTCTTGAAACACAAATACCAAGGCATGGCAGTAATAAACAAATTATCTACAGCCTGGGTGACAGAGCGGGACTCTGTCTCAAAAAAAAAAAAAATAGCTAGTCTGATTGAAATAAGAAGATATCTCATTATGGTTTCAATTTGCTTTTCTCTGATGATTAGTCACGTTGAGCAATTTTTCATATGCTTTTTGGCCATTGATATGTCTTCTTTTGAAGACTGTGTGTTCATGTTCTTTGACCACATTTTAATAGGGTTATACGGATTTTTTTCGTTATTGTTGAGTTCCCTGTAGATTCTGAATATTAGTTGGATGCAGAGTTTGAAAATATTTTGTCCCATTTTGCAGGTTGTCTCTTCCTGAATGAACCTGATATACTAGAGATTCTGCATATGTTGCCAACATAGGAAAGCTCACTCTAAGAGAAACTTCAAGAACCCCCGACTCCTGGCATTCACTCCCTTGTATAATCATTTTCCCTGAGTGTAGGCAGGATGCACGACTTGCTTCTAATGAACACTATGTGTCCACTGTGATAGAATGCAATTACCAAAATTAGGTAACACAAAGGCTGTGGCTTCCATATTCCTCATCCCCCTCACTGGCTTGATTGAGTGCTTGCTGTGAGGGAAGCCAGCCTTTGCGTCGTAAGCTTCCCAATGGAGAAGTCCACGTGACTCAGAATGAAAGGAACCTTCCGGACAACAGCCAGTGAGGAACTGAATCCCACCAACAGCAATGTGAGTGAGATTGGAAGCAAATCCCTCTGCAGTCAAGCCCTGAGATGCTGTAGCACCCACCTCCACCTCAACTGCAAACTCCTAAGAGACCCTCAGCTGTGAGACCCAGCTAACCATGCTGGCTCATCCTCAGATCCCAAGCCCACAGAAACCAAGATAATACATGTGTGTTGTGTGTGGCTTTAAACGGCTCGGTGTTGGGGTTAATTTGTTACACAGCCATAACTAACAGGGTTATGAGTCACTACCAAGGATAATATATATTTAACCTTTCCAAAGTGTGTTTTAGCATTGAATCTCTTTTGAATGAACCATCCTGTGAGGTTAAGATTCTGTGGACTACCTACTCATGGAGTGAAATTCTGTCCTATAATGTGGAGGAAGTTTTTTCATCCTGGAAAAAATATACATAGGCAGTAATGACAAACCTGCAGCATTATTGCTAATAATAATGATAATTATTATTAGTATTACCATTATTTTATGTTACAGGATATCTATTCATGAGGTACTGGTTGTCTACCAAGTCAGACCTTCTCAATCTTTGTTCTTACCCCAGTCAGGCTTCACCAGAATTCCAGGGAATCCAGGCTGGCTGAACTCACTCAGTTCTCAGAAGAATTTCTTCAGCTTTCCAGCACTCAGGATCAGAAGACAGAAGGAGCCATCCTTCACCCGTAGAGGACGGAAGGAGATGGAGAAATAGCTTCCTCTTTCATCTCCCCAGTGCAGCCTTACAGTTATCCTAAAAAAACTATAGTTGCCACTTTGGCAGCAAATCCAGTCATAAATCCTCAAATGGGCTTTTCCTCTTTTCCTGTTTCACATCCTTCCCTCCACTTCCTGAGCTCCTGCTCCAGGGAGGGAATGGGCTCCATTTCCAAATAAATAATTGCACAGAAACCTCGGTCTCCTCTTCTGCCCTGAGTGCTTTTGTGAGGATAGGTTACCTACAAGATAAATTATTGGAGACACTAAAAACAAACAAAAAAGAGTGCACAGTGTTCTTGGAAATCAATTCATTGTATTTTTGTAACATCTACAAAATAACATTATCTTTATTCTTAAAATAATAATTCATAGGACCTTTGTGGCTATCTGGTTCTTAATTAGTCCCAGATGAAAGTTATGGAAAGAAAAATAACAACTAGAAGTATTCTGGTTAAGTATTTGAATTGTGAGAAGAAAGAAAAATATTTTAGAAGTACCTCACAGAAAAGTGCTCACATACACACATGCACATACACACACACACATGCAACACACACACACACACGCACACATACACATGCATATACACACACATGCACACACACGTGCACATACACACATGCACATACACACACGTGCACACACATGCATGCACACACGCACACATACAATACACACATACACATGCACATATACACACATGCACACACACGCACACATACACATACACACATGCACACACGCACTCCAGGTAGCAGGCTCCAGAGAGAATAGATTGTAAAGGTTTCTTATCAGAGTTAGAGAGTCTGTTCTATCAGTGATTCCAAAAGGGAGGAGCGCCTGATGAGGCATGTCCAGCTTCCACTTCCCATCATGGCCTGAACCAGTTTTTCAGGTTAACTTTGGAGTGCCCTTGGCTGAGAGGAGGGATCAGTTCAGATAACCAGGGAGCGGGGGTGGGGGGTGGGGGAGTGGGGAGGGGGTGTTAGAATTTTATTTTTAGTTGACACTCCTAAAAGCTAGAAATGGCAAGAAAACAGATCCTCCCTGTGTAGAGCCTCCAGAAGGAATGGGGTCCTGCCAATAAGTCAATTTTATCCCAGGGAGACTCATTTTGGACTCTGACTTTCAGAACTGGAAGATACTCAATGTGTGTTGTTTTAAGCCACTGAACTTGTGGGAATGCACTGCAACATCCCTAGAAAACTCATTCAATGAGTACGAGGAGAGCCAAAATCAAAATGTAATGAGAAATAAAAATGAAGATAATAAGATATCACTTTATACAATTAGAGGAGAGGGAGGAGGAATAAGAAGAGAGGGAGAAAGAGGAAAAACATATTTTGTTTCATTTTTTTCAGGCAGTGTTATTATTGAGTCAGCGTTTTTCCTATCCTACAGGAGTACATGTTAATAAGGCAGCCTGTTATTGAAACATGGTACAGACAAGGCCAGTTTCAGTCTTGCAAAAAGAAGAGAGAAAAAGCCTGGAATATTCCTGGCTGATTTATCAACCTGCTGTCCTCAAACGGGGCACTGAAATATTTGACTAAAATGTTCTCATTTTATCACCCTACAGACCCATGTAACAGCAACCACAGGAGGCTCACACACTCATCATCCTGCTGTTCAAATTTCCCACAAGACAAATGCACCCCAGGCCCTTTGCACCTGCTGGCCTCTCTTCTTGGAAGCTTCCTTCTCCAAAAACTGAATTATTTATTCCAACACCACCTCCTCAGAACAGCTTTTCACCTGTCCCTTTCCAAAATTACCTTCTCCTTCCTCTTTGCCCTGATTCACTTTTGGAAACAGGTCCTATGTGAGGTTAATGTTTATTGTACTGTGTCTGACTCTTTGTCTAGAATGTGAATTCAATGGAAACATCAGTGTTCTCATACATGGCCCTGTCTAGAGGTAGGGGTAGGGGTAGGGTTAGGGTTACGGGTAGGGTTAGGGTTAGGGGTAGGGGTAGGTTAGGGTTAGGCATCCTGGAGCCATCAATAGCTATTGAAAGAATGAATGAGCATGGCCAGGTCTATGTTTAGAGGGTCGACTTCTGGACAGGGACATAATATCTTCTTAAGCAGTGAGGAGGACAGTAAGAGCCATCAGGCTGTCGTAGGGAAAGAGTAGAAGTGCAACTATTGCCAGTGGAAATCAGATTTAGGGCACACTGCATGGGTCTCTCTGATTCTGAGACACCCGACTGCATTGTGAGCCTCCTTCCTCGAGTGGTTCTGGGCCCCAGCTACCTGTGATGGCCTTTAAGTTTACTTTGGAAGTCACCTGTGAGCATCCAGAAACACCTGCACCAATGGTTCTGCCTATAGGGATATTGGACTTCATTGGTCCTGGGTGTAGTCTGGATTCTGGGAGTGCAAATGTTCCATTGCCAAAGGTCCATGGCCAAATCTACATCCTATATGTCTGTGGTCTTGGAACGCTTAGAAGTTTTCTATACACATTTTTCAAAGAGTTGTTCCAATACAGAGGCAACATATCTCTAGCCTTCTCTTTCTCTTTCCCCCCATACTATTTCTCAGTAGAAGAGTTGATGTCTACTGCCAATTGGAAAACACTCACTTCGCACACTGTACATATTTTCCCTTACATGATTTTATATGTGAGACACAATGTCCCTCCTTTTATCCCTTCAAATTCTCCCTGGTCTTCAAATTGCATCATACATCACGTGCTGACACTAGCTACCTTTGTTTTGGGTCTACACTTTTGTTCTCATGGCATCTCTTGAGGTAGCCCATGAATTCCTACATTGCTTCTGAGAATAAATGACAGGCATTCCTTAGGGTTGAAAAATATTGGCCATTCTCTTTGGGAGCGAAAAGGAAAATGTTGCCCACTCAATCACTGTCTCTTTATTACTTTCCATTTCTATTCTTTATGATACTTGTGGAAAATTAAAATTCGGCCAGTTCCACTTATGGCTGAACACATGGCCAAAAAACAGAGTTGGCCTCAAATAAAAGAAAATTACAGCATTTTTCTCCCTGTAGAGAACTATATTTCATAAATATAAATGGATAGTACAATGACTCTTACATCCTTAAGGGATAGACACCCATGTGCAGACACATGTTTTGTCTAAATCAAGTTTAAAATTGGGTTTGATTTACTCTTCTGAGGAAAATATGACCTTCTCTATAAGAAAGGTTGGCAAATTCAAGATCTCCCATTTTCCCTGACCCATGGCATCCTCTGCCTCCCACATCCCAAACCAATTTGATGCTCACTATACATTTGTTTCTCTCTTGGGATCTAGGCATTACCATATCCATCTACAGGTTGTTAGATTCACAAGAAGAACATTTGCACTCCCAGAATTCAGACTACACCCAGTTCCAGTGAAGTCAAATCTATGTAGTTAGAACCATAGGTGCAGGTGTTTTTGGAAGCTCACAGGTGACTTCCAAAGTCACCTTAACGGTCGTCACAGGTGACTTCACTGTGTATCTGGAGCCAATACCACTTATGGAGGAAGTCTGATATGGTTTGATTGTGTCCCCACCCAAATCTCATCTTGAATTCCCACGTGTTGTGGGAGGGGCCTGGTGGGAGGTAATTGAATCATGGGGGCAGGTCTTTCTTATGCTGTTTTTGTGATAGTGAATAAGTCTAATGAGATCTGATGGTTTTATAAAGGGGAGTTTCCCTGCATAAGCTCTCTCTTTGCCTGCTGCCATCCATGTAAGACGTGACTTGCTCCTCCTTGCTTTCTGCCATGATTCTGAGGCCTCCCCAGCCAAGTGGAACTGTAAGTCCATTAAACCTCTTTCTTTTATAAATTTCCCAGTCTCAGGTATGTCTTTATCAGCAGTGTGAAAATGGACTAATACAATGTCTCACCATGCAGTCGGGTGTCTCAGAATCAGAGAGACCCATGGAGTGTCCCCTAACTCTGATTTCCACTTGCAATATGTGTGCTTCTACTCTTTCCCTATGACAGATTGATGGCTCTTGCTGACTTCCTCACTGCTTAAGAAGATATTATGTCCCTGTCCAGAAGTTGACCCTCTAAACATAGACCTGGCCATGCTTATTCATTCAATAGCTATTGATGGCTCCAGATTGCCTAACCCTAACCCTAACCCTAGACAGGGCCATGGGTGAGAACGCTGAAGCTTCCATTGAGCTCACATTCTACTGAGAGAATCAAATGCAGTAAAATAAACTCTAAACTCACATAGGAACTGTTTCCAAAAGTGAATCAGGGTAAAAGGAAAGGAGAAGATTATTTTGGAAAGGGATAGGTGAAAAGCCACTCTGAGGAGGTGGTGTTGGAATAAATCGTTCAGTATTTGGAGAAAGAAGCTTCCAAGCAGAGGGGCCAGCAGGTGCAAAGGGCCTGGGGTGCATTTGTCTTGTAGGGAAGGTTGACCAGCAGGATGATGAGTGTGCGAGTCTGTGGCTGCTGTCACAAATTATCACCCATGTGGTTGCTTAAAACAACACCCATTTATTCTGTTACACTTTTGGACATCAGAATAAAATAAAGATGGCTGCAGAGCTGTGTTTTGAGTATTTTAGGAGAAAAACGATTTCTTTCTGTTTCCAGCTTCTAGAGGCTCCCTGCATCCCTTGGCTCATGACCCCTTCCTATATCTTCAAATTATATCATGTCAACCTGCAGCCTGTGTCTTTTCTGTAGCTTTGACTCTCCCACTTCCCTTTTGTAAGGATCCCTGTGATGATAGCAGACCCACCTGGATAAGGCAAGTGTTCTGAACCTCTCCACACCATACCTGATGAGCAGAGATGACTGAATGGCTTGAAAAACTTTTAGGAATGTCTACAACTGGTTGAATGTAAACCAAGACTGACAAATACCTGTCCAAATCAAACAATGTGCTGTGATATTCAGCTCCAATCAGCTGAAGTGTAGGCACCAACAGTCATCCCAACCTGGTCTCCCTGGATACCCAGTGCTGAGTGCTCCATTTTGAAGGGATATAGTAGAGTGAATGCTGCTATAAGAAACTGTATCCCAGTCAATTCAGACTTCTGTAACAAAATACCTTAGATTGCATGGCTTATAAACAGCAGACATTGATTTCCCATAGTCCTGGGGCTGGGAGTCTAATATCAAGGGATGGCAGATTCAGTGTCTAGTGAGGACTCGCAACCTGGTCTCATCTAGATACTCCTGGCACTGAGTGCTTGAATTTGAAGAAATATAGAAAAGCGAAGGTTGGTGTAAGGAACCGTATTCTAGTCTACTCAGACTTCTCTAGCAAAATACCATAGCCTGGGGGGCTCACAAACAGCAGACATTTACTGCTCACATTTCTGGAGGCTGGGAGTCCAAGGTCAAGGCGGGGCAGATTCAGTGTCTTGTTAGGACCCGCTTCCTGGATTAAGATGGAGCCTTCTCGCTGTGTCCTCACATGGTGGAAGGGGCGAGAGAACTCTCTGGGGCCCTTTTTCTAAGGGCACTGATCCCACTTATGAGGCTCCACCTTACGACCTCATCACCTCCCAAAGGCCGTACCTCCCAACACCATCACCTTTCAGGTGAGGATTTCAGTATATGAATTTGGGGTGGGAGATAGACATGCAGACCATAGCAGACTCTTAACGTCAACATGCATGAGTGCATATTTATTCTAAACCAAATTAAGACACAGGAAGCATGATTATTTTTGTGCGTGTGCCATTTAAGATTTGAAGGGCTGCTGTGTAGTCAAAGTATCACAGACATTCTACAGGGTCCCTAGCGGTGTACCTGTGATCCATGAAACTTACCTAGAGGTGGATTTTTGTCTCCCTAAAAGGAAAACCCACATAATAGAGCTGGTGGAATGTGGAACAAACCTACCCCTAAACGAACTGAAATATCACTGCCTATCGCTGGAGGCTGGGCAGGCCTTGGCAAGGGTGTTGTGGGTTTAACTTAGTCATCAATTGGGTGATACAACTACATGGGAATTATATAACCAGATAGGAAACTGCAGCCATTGAATTTTATTTCTTTTGAAAACACACTGATATCTGTTACTTCAATTATTCTTTAAACGTGAATTAAGCATATTAGCTACTGTTTCCTGCTTTTTATAGGCTTCCTAATGAATAAAGGTGGATGCAATTTCAAACCTTCTGACCTATTGTGGATCTGTTCATTCTCCTTCTATCAGGGTTACACTCTATTATTGCTACTATATCTTTGTTTGCAACTAATTTGGCTACCCAGGTTATATACTCAGACTATGGTTTCCATATGTGGACAGTATGCAGTGTATCTGTCTTCCCACAAAACAAAACAAAACGACATCATTTTCCAAGTGTCTCATAGGTGTTCATAGCCGGGGCAATGTTTCTGTAGGAACACCTTACTTGCATTTTGTTCCCTTAACAATCCTGAAATGTTTAGTCTCTCTAGCAAGCTGTTACATAACAGCAACAGGCTATGAGTCACTTAGGGATATAGGGGATTCTGCTAAGTAAACAAAATCAGGGCATTTTAGTTACTTCTTCACAACAGGTGTGGAGAGTGTGGGTCGTTCATTTAGAACAAAGGTCTCATATTTTAAGATTCGAATTCAAGGGCACCTAGTGCTTTTTTCTAGGATCGACACAAGGCAGGAGATCAAATTACGTTGTTCAATTCCTATTTTATTTTATTTTATTTTATTTTTTGAGTCAGGGTCTTGCTGTATTGCCCAGGCTGGAATGCAGTTGTCTGATTATAGCTCACTGCAGCCTCCACCTCCTGAGCTCAAGTGATCCTCCCACCTTAGCCTCCTGAGTAGCTGGAACTACAGGTGCGTGCTACCACACTGGTTAACTTTTTTGTATTTTTTGTAGAGAGAGGGGTTTCATCATGTTGCCCACCTGGTCTTGAAATCCTGGGCTCAAGTGTTCCTCCTGCCTTGGCCTCCCCAAGTGTTGGGATCACAGGCGTGAGCCACTGCGCCCAACCTGAAAAGCTCTCATATTTTAAGACTGTAATTCATGTGTACTTACTGCTTTTTTCTAGGACAAACAGAGAGTAGGAGGTCAAATTATGTTGTTCAATTCAGGTATTTTTAAAATATATCCAGTTACATAGTCTAACTTACAGTAAGCACCTTAATAAGCCATTTTAATGAAAGGATGGTTGAAGGTAAAGTCCCTAAACTGGGGATGATGATCATGAGATATACCTTGTGATAATTGTGGTGATACAATTAGACGGGGAATACATAACCCAATCAGAGCCAGTCAGGGCAGGGGGTTGGTGTAGCTCCCTGCAGGCAAGATTCCAGGTAATGGCTAGATGTGAGAGACCAGGATCCCACTGGCTAGGAGAAAACAGCAGGAGCCAGAGGATGCGAGAAACACAACAGGTATTCTGTGTCTTCTCCCCACCTTCCCCACTAAAACAATTCCATGTCCACTCGAAACTTTGAAATAGAACCTTATTTGGAAATTGAGTCTTTGTAAATGTAATTAGTACGGGATGTCAAGACGAAGTCATGCTGGATTCAGGACCCTAAATGCGATGACAGGTGTACTTGTAAGAGACAGAAGAGGAGATACAGATACAGAGGAGAAGGCCATGTGGAGACAGAGGCAGAGACTGGATTGATGCAGCCACAAGCCCAGGGACGCCTGGAGCCCCCAGGAGCTGGGAGAGGCAGGAAGGACCCTCCCCTAGAGCTTCCAGAGGGAACTAAGTACACCTGTAGTGGCTTAAACTGTGGTCTTGGAAAGATATATCTATGTCCTAATGCCCAGATCTTGTGAGTGGGACCTCATTTGCAAATAGGGTCTTTGCAGATATACCTAAGTCAAGGATCTCAAAACGAGATCATCCTGGATTAGGTTGGGCCCTAAATGCAATGGCAGGTGTCCTTCTAGGAGACAGAAGAGGATACACAGACACAGAGGAGAAGGCCACATGGAGATGGAGGCAGGGACTGCAGTGATGCAGCCACAGGTCCAGGAATGCCAAGGATTGCCAGTGGCTACTGGAAGCTAGGGAGAGGCCAACAAGAGAACTAGGAGATCAAAAATGACTTACTTTTACATTTAAAAATAACTAAAGGAGTATAATTGGATTATTGGTAACCCAAAGGGTAAATGCTTGAGGGACTGGATACCCCATTCTCTGTGATGTGATTATTATGCATTGGATGCCTGTATCAAAACATTGCAGATATCCCATAAATATATACACCTCCTATGTACCCACAAAAACTAACAAATTTTGAAAAAAACGGAACTGGGAGATAATACATTTATGTTGCTTTCAGCCACCCAGTAGGAGGTCATTTTTTTTTTTTAACCTTCTTTTCATTGTTATTTCTGGCCAGGCGTGTTGACTTACGCCTGCAAGGCCAGCACTCTGGGAGGCCGAGGTGGGCAGATCACCTGAGGTCAGGAGTTCGTGACCAGCCTGGCCAACATGGTGAAACCTTGCCTCTACTAAAAATACAAAAATTAGCCAGGCATGGTGGTGTGCGCCTGTAATCCCAGCTACTGAGGGATGAGAATGAGAATGAGGGATGAGGGATGAGAATCACTTGAACCCGGGAGGTGAAGGTTGCAGTGAGCCGAGATCGAGCCACTGCACTCCAGCCTGGGTGACAGAGTCATAACCTGTCTCAAAAAAAAAATGTCATTTTATAGCTCCCCACTGCAGCTGCCCCCCACCCTTCCCTTTGATGACTATTTTTGCAGGCTTCAGGGGACCAGGGAATAAAGCTAGGGCCTGGCAGGCCCACTACACTGCCAACTGGGGAAAACAAGTCACAATTACAAATTATCACAACAATTAGTGCCTGTACTTGGGGGATCTGCAAAGTGAGGAGGCCCCAGCTCCTACTTGTATAGGGGTCCATTTGGCAGTGACGTTGCTCTGGAGATGATGATATTCATTCAGCCTGAGGGAACTGATGGTGATGAACCTGGTGGCATCAACTGGCTCCTAATCGCCCTGCACACTCATGCTCACCAGCTCCTCATTGTAGGGAGACAGTGGGGACTCCTGTCCAAGGATGTACACCTGGCCCTTGAAGACGGACACCTGCACTTCCCCTTTCACTAGCTCCTGGGACTTGGTGATACAGTGGCGGACAAATTCACACTCAGGGCTGTGCCAGAAACCGGTGTACACCAGCTCAGCAAATTTCAAGCCCAGGCCTTGTTTAATTTTGTGCTCTTCCTGATCCATGGTGAAGGCCTGGATGTGTAAATGAGCATGGTAAGGGATGGTGCCTGCTGGGGTCTCATAGATGCCTCAGGACTTCATTGCAATGAAATGGTTCTCCACGATGTCAATATGGCCCAGGCCATGCTTGCTTGCAGCTTCGTTCAGGTACACGAAGAGCTGCTAGAAGGTCTGGTGGGTGGCGCCATCCTTCACGTTGGTCACCTTCACGGGGACCCCTTTTTTGAACTCAATCTAGAGAATGTCAGCAGTATTGGGGGCTTTGGTGAGGTCCTTAGTCTTCATGTAGAGACCTGGAGGTGCTTATGGTACTTGGGTTTCTCCAGGATTCCAGCCTCATAGCTGATATGCATGAGGTTCTCGTCCATCCTCCATGGGTTCTTGAGAGTGACTGGGATGGGAATCCGATGTTGCTTTGCGTATTCCATGAGATCATTAAGGCCCTTGAACCAGCTGTAAAACTTGGGCATCCTCCAGGAAGCAATGACCTTAATCTGAGGGCCAGTGAGCAAGTGAGCTCAAACTGGACATGATCGTTCCCCTTTCCCATGACACCGTAGGATACATACTTGGCCCCCTCCTGCTGGGTGATTTCCACTTGTTTGTGGGTGATGCAGGGCCTAGCCAGAGAGGTGCCCAGAAGGTAGTGGTCCTCATACAGGGTGCTGGACTGGATGGCTGGCCAGATGAACTCCTCCACAAAGTCCCTGCTGACATCATCAATGAACACCTTTTTGGCCCCAAGCTTCCATGCCTTCTTCCTGTCTTCCTCAAAGTCTTCCTTCTGGCTGATGTTGGCCGGGTAGGCAATGACATCATGGCCTTGTTCCTTCAGCCACATGAGGATGCAGGAGGTGTCCAGGCCACCACTGTGGGCCAGAACCATGGAGCCTTTGCTGGACACAGCGTCTGGGATTGGAGGTGTGAGTTCCCTGCATCTGGAATCTGTCTTCACAGTGCAGTGAACCACTACGACCCCGGGCAGCTGAGGCAGGTGATAGAGCAAGAGGAGGTAATTTTTTACAGCAAGTATACAAAACTAATACCATTCAGGTTAGAGGCAACATCAAAATCAATGAGAAATATCAGGTGGGTTAGCACACTGACCAAGAGTTTGGGTCAACACAGGCCCCAGGCCCATGAGCCACGCTCAGACACCGGGTGGAGAGTGTTGTAGTGTACACTGAAAGAGCTTTGAATGCTCCTTTGGAGCACCATGGCCTTGGTGTGGCTGTCAGATGTGCTTGGATTCAGTGCCTATCAGCTGAGGAGCTGAGCCTATTGAGAACTCTGTGTGTCAAAATTGGTCAGCATTTGGGGCAGTTCTGGGCTATCAGGTGGAGACAAGATTCCATGGCAGACATGAGCCAGAGTCAAAGAGAGAAAGGCATAGGAGGCAGGATAATGGCCCCCGAAAAAGGGCCACATCCCAATCTCCTGTGAATATGGTACCCTGCAATGGAGAAAGGGAATAAAGGTTGCAGATGGAATTAAGGTGGCTAACTCACTCAACCTTAAAACTGGGAGACTGTCCTAGATTATTCAGGCTGGGCCCAATCTAATAATGAGAGTCCTTAAAAGTAGACAAAGTTCAAGGCCAGCCTGGACATCATAGCAAGACATTGTCTCTACTAAAAAAAAAAAAAATAGCCAGATATGGAGGCATGTACCTGTAATATCAGCTACTCTGGAAGCTGAGGCGAGAGAAATGCTTGATCCTAGGAGTTAGAGGCTGTAGTGAGCTATGACCGTGGCACTGCAGATAGAGCAAGACCTTATCTCAAAAAAATTAAAAGGCTGGGTGCAGTGGCTCATGCCTGTAATCCCAGCACTTTGGGAGGCTGAGGCGTGAGGATTGCTTGATCCCAGGAGGTCGAGTCTGCAGTGAGCTGTAAGGACACCACTGCACTCCAGCCTGGGCAACAGAGCAAGACCTTGTCTCAAAAACAAAACAAAACAAAAAACAAACAAACAAAAAACAGCAGAAGACTCAGAGATGAGTATGGTGGTCTCTGAAAGCTGGAAATGACATTCAGTTTATATCCACCCAGAAAGGGAGACCTCGATTCTACAACCACAAGAAACAATTCTGCCACCATCCCTGAAAAGCAAGGAAATGAATTCTGCCCAACATCTTCTCTAATAGAATGCAGCCCTACTGACACCTTTTTGCTATTGTTTTTTTTTTCACTTTTATAATTATAACCACTTTAATGAATGATTTAATGTAAAAATTAGGAAAAAAAATCAACATTTGTATCAGATCAAAGATCAGGTTTAAAAAATGAATACACCATACATCTGTTCAAAAGAGATTCCAGAAGGAAATTCACAAGGATTTTTCATTCTTGGTGAAGGTTTTTATTTTTTAAAATAACTGTCAACTTGTACTTGTGATTAAGGGATACATGTGCAGGTTCATTACATTGTTACGTTGCGTGACGCTGAGCCTATCGACATCTTGATTTTAGCCCAACGAAGCTCTTGTTGAACTTCTCACCTCCAGAATTACTGAACTGTAGAAGTGTAAGAAAATAAATTTGCATCATTTAAGCAACTAAGTTTATAGCAATTTGTGACAACAGCCACAGAAAATTAATAAGTTGGCAAATGGGTGAGGGCCTGTGAATTCTGTATCTTCCCAGGAGGCAGCCATTTATCCAGTAATAATGCACTATACATCAGGAATTACTGGGCCACAATGTGAGTCATTTCTAGTGGTAGGAATTGACTGCCGATCCCCCCCTGCTGTACCTTCGTCTTCTCACCTGTGAGCCATTGGGCACCCTTGTGAGTAACTAGGAAGGTTAACAGCAGAGCCAGTGTCCCTGAACTACTCTTTCTCAAGGTGAAATTGACCTGTCATGGGCCCAGTCAGGGTTATCACTCAAAAAAGCCAATAAGCCAATGTAAACAGGAGATTCCTTCAAATCAGAGTATCCTCTGGGAGATGCACGATCCATATTCTACTTGCTTCAGAAACAACTTTGGTGTTCGCCAAAAATGCGCAGTCCCAGGTCAAGCACTCGGATTAGCTCAGTGAACGTTTCTGGAATGGGGCCTCCACTGGCTCATTTTCTGGTTCTCCGATGGGTCCTTCCTGGTATCACTGCCCCATAAACACCTTACCCTCAAATCCTAGTCTCTGCTTGTGCTTCTAGGGGGAACTCAGTTTCCTACATTTAATTCTGCTTAAACCCCTACCCCAATAACCCTACCATAACCCTACCAATAACTCTTTCAAGCAATCCATGTAAGTCGTATGAGCCATAGACAGATAAACTAAGTGTAAGTCGTATGAGCCATAGACAGATAAACTAAGTGTAAGAAATGTTGGAATAAACAGATCAAACATTTAGATTTTAACTCAAGTTTATTTATGTTTTTTCCAGTTGAAAAAGAAGGAAAACTTATACAGAATAACGAACTCCCTAAAGGCAAAGGGAAAATATGTTTGCATGCTTATCTAATTAATACTGAAATCTGCATAAGATATTCATACATATTTAAGTGCATAACTTAAATGTATACATGTTTGAATAAATATGAATTTATTGTATTATAATACATAAATATTTCATAATACACAATATATTGATGTTGATACATTTAAATGTATTGATATAATACTATAAAATATAAATTTTATTTAGATGTTTGAAGTTAGATAATTAGATAACTTGATTAGATAAACATTAGATATATTTAAATGAATGTATAATATATAATATACAAATATATAAATATAATATAATATATGAATATATTATATAATAGAATGAATATATCATCAATAACATAAATATTACATATTATAGAAAGATATTTATATTATGATGCAAGTTATATATTCATATGTAACTTTTTTTTTTTGAGACAGAGTCTCACTGTGTCGCCCAGGCTGGAGTGCAGTGGCGAGATCTCAGCTCACTGCAACCTCCACCTCGAGAATTCAAGTGATTCTCCTGCCTCAGGTTCCCGAGTAGCCGCACCACGCCCGGCTAATTTTTGTATTTTTAGTAGAGATGGGGTTTCATCATGTTGGCCAGGATGGTTTCGATCTCCTGACCTTATGATCCACCTATGTTGGCCTCCCAAAGTGCTGGGATTACAGGCATGAGCCACCACTTGTAACTTATATGCAATATATTATATATAATATAATATAGTGTGTATTTCATGAATATGATATCATTTTATATCTTATACACCTATATAACATAAAATATCTTAAAGACACATATATTTATATAATATATATTATTTGCATTTTTAACAATAAATATAATAATTACTATATTAAATCATTTGTGATACAATTATTAACAAATATACACAAGATAAAATTGCTCTAATAAATTTTGAAGAAACCAATGATAGAACACGAGTGCCTGGAAATCAAGTGATCTCTTATAGGCATTATAAGATGTTAACAATGAAGGCTAGGTGTGGTGGCTCACGCCTATAATCCCAGAACTTTATTAGGCCAAGGCAGGAGGATCGCTCGAGTCCAGGAGTTTGAGACCAGCCTGGGCAACATAATGACACCTTGTCTCTACAAAAAATATAAATGTTAGCTGGGCATGGCGGTGCACACCTGTAGCCCCAGCTACTCAGGAGGCTGAGGCAGGAGGATTACCTGAGCCCAGGAGGTCAAGGCTACAGTGAGCCATGCTTGCACCACTGCACTCCAGCCTGGGTGACAGATTGAGACCCTATCTCAAAAACAAAACAAAACAAAACAACAACAACAAACAGATGCTCACTTTCCTTTGAAGTTTCCATATTGCATAATTAGGAGATATTTACAAACAAATCTCTTATCTTTGTTTCAGTAAATAAACTGATATAAATCTTTCTTTCTCCAAAAATCTGTTAGAAAAATCTTTAAAAATTAAAATAAGATATTCTATATTAGAATTACGTTTTAGTAGGCTGGAGAAGCACATTCCTAAAACTACACAGGCAAGCATGTTACCAATGTGATATGGTTTGGCTGTGTCCCCACCCAAATCTCATCTTGAATTGTACTCTTGTAATTCCCATGTGTTGTGGGAGGGACCCAGTGGGAGATAATTTGAATCATGGGGGCGGTTTCCCCCATACTGTTCTCATGGTAGTGGGTGGGTCTCATGAGATCTGATGGTTTTATGAGGGGTTTCCACTTTTGCATCTTCCTCATTTTCTCTTGCTGTCGCCATGTAAGAAGTGCCTTTTACCTCCTGCCATGATTTTGAGGCCTCCCCAGCAGTGTGGAACTGTAAGTCCAATGAAACCTCTTTTTCTTCCCAGTCTCAGGTATGTCTTTACCAGCAGTGTGAAACAGACTAAGACACAATGCAATAAAAGTTTGCACTGAAATAGCATTAGGACTGATGAGGGCAGGTGTGCTAATTGAATGCCCCTGTGTCCTCCTTTCTCCCAGCCCTTGGCAGACATCAGTGATTTCTCGAAGTGATTTTCTCTGCTTAGCCCAGACACATCCCCAGACTGGTTCTCTATTTGCACTTCAGACAGGTTGCTACTGATCTGCAGGAGCAGACAGGCAAGACAGCACATGCTGTTCCCTGCTGAGATGTGGAGTGTAGCCAGGAGTTCACATTCTGACCTCCCTGCCTGAGTAAAGAATTCAGCAAGTGGGTTTAACACAATTTAGGCCCATGTGGAGTTCAGTCTACATTAATACACTCAACATTGTGTGATTTATTAACTAGACAAATGATTAAATCAACAAATGCATTTTCTGTTGCTTGACTTTTTAAATTATGACTTTTAGAAGCAGTGTAATTGGTTTTTAAAAAAATTTGTATTAATTTATGGGGTACAAGTGTGATTTTGTAACCTAGATAGATTGTGCAGTGGTGAAGTATCTATCACTGGCATAATGAATATTGTGCCCATTAAATAACTTCTTATCCCTCAGCCCCCTCCTACCCTTCCCGGTCAGCAATGTCTATTATTCCACACTCTACGCCTATTTGGAAACATTATTTAGCTCCTACTTATAAGTGAGAACACGTAGTATTTGTCTTTTTGTTTCTGAGTTGTTTTACTTAAGAAAATGACCACCACTTCCATCCATGTTGCTGCAAAAGACATGGTTGCATTCCTTTTTGTGGCTGAATAGTGTTCCGCTATGTACATATACCACAATTTCTTTATCCCATCATCCATTGATGGACACTTAGGTTGATTCCATATCTTTGCTATTGTAAATAGGGCTTCCAGTACAGGTATCTTTTCTTTTCATTTTGAGATGGAGTCTCGCTCTGTCTTCCAGGCTGTAGTGCAGAGGCGCCATCTTGGCTCACTGCAACCTCTGCCTCCCGGGTTCAAGCAATTCTCCTGCCTCAGCCTCCTGAGTAGCTGGGGATACAGGCGTGCGCCACCACAAGTGGCTAATTTTTGTATGTTTATTAGAGACAGTATTTCACCATGTTGGCCAGGCTGGTCTCGAACTCCTCACCTCTAGTGATCCACCTGCCTCAGCCTCCCAAAGTGCTGGGATTACAGGCATGAGCCACCCCGCCCAGCCAGTGCAAGTATCTTTTTGATATAATGATTTCGTTTCCTTTGGGTAGATATCTGGTAGTGGGTTGCTGGATTGAATGACAGTTCTATTTTTGGTCCTTTGAGAAATCTCCATACCCTTTTTCATCAGATTGTACTAATCTACATTCCCATGAACAGTGTATAAGTGTTCCCTTTTCTCTGCATCCTCACCAACATCTGTTTTTTGTTTTTTTTTGTTTGTTTTTTTTTTTAATAGTAGCCATTCTGACTGGTGTAGGATGAAATCTCATGGTATGTGAATAGCTATCTTGCTAAAGCGTGTTTAAATGTACTTTGCTGTGTGGCTCACTTTACCATGAAACAAACTCACAGCCCATCATATCTTTTAGTGGCAATTAAAATGCTCACATGAGGCCAGGCGGGGTGGCTCACACCTGTAATCCCAGCACTTTGGCAGACTGAGGCAAGCGGATCACCTGAGGTCAGGAGTTCAAGACCAGCCTGGTCAACATGGCAAAACCCCATAGCCAGGTGTGGTGGTGCATGCCTGTAATCCCAGGTACTTGGGAGGTTGAGGCAGAAGGACCACTTGAACCCGGGAGGCGGAGGTTGCAGTGAGCCGAGATCATGCCACTGCACTCCAGCCTGGGCGACAGAGCGAGACTCTGTCTCAAAAACAAACCAACGAAAAGTGCTTACATGTTAAGGATATACCATAAAATTTGGTATGCACAAAGAGGTTACAGATAGGTCTAGGCTGAGTGTACTTGTAGCTCCATGAATCTACATAAAAATCAGTCATGTACTTTTTCATTTACAGCACTGTTCATATGGAAGCGGGGCAGGGAAGTGCTGGGTAGAGGAGGGTGCGGTCCCTGGCTAGGGCTCCACCTGTGGGCCTGTGCCCACGGACCTAAGTGAGGACGGGCACTCCTGTTTTCCTGCCCAAATGTTGCATTTCCCAAGACTACTCTGGCCTGCTATGCCCCCAATCTGTGCTTATAAAAATCTCGAGACCTAGCAGGCAGACACACAAGTGCCTGGACATTGAGAGGAACACATCAGCGGAAGAAGACACAAGCAGCCGGACCTCGAGGGGAGCACGCCAGCGGAAGAGTCCAGAGGCTGACGCCAGCGGGCCGGCGGGCCATTGACCAGCAGAACTACACGGATTTTGGCGGGGAAGGTCAGAGGAAAGCCTGGATTGCTGGGCGGCTGGCAACTCCAGGGGAAAACCATCTCCCTTCTGGCTCCCCCATGTGCTGAGAGCTACCTCCACTCAATAAAACCTTGCACTCATTCTCCAAGCCCACGTGTGATCTGATTCTTCCGGTACACAAAGACAAGAAACCCCGGATACAGAAAGCCCTCCATCCTTGTGATAAGGCAGGGGGTCTAATTGAGCTGAGTGACACAAGCCACCTATGGACGGCTAAACTAAAAGAGCACCCTGTAACACACGCCCACTGGGGCTTCAGGAGCTGTAAACATTCATCCCTAGATGCTGCCGAGGGGTCGGAACCCCACAACCTCCCGGTCTGCCTGCACCTCCCAGAGGTTTGCGCAGTGGGGCACTGAAGGAGTGAGCCACACCCCCATCGCACGCCCTGTGAGGGAGATGAGGGAACTTTTTCCATTTCACTGTGGCTGAGATAGTCAGATACCTACGTGACACTCACTTTCCCTTACTTCTTTACTGAGTGTAACAGGCTGCATACAGGTGCCCAAAGATGTCCACATCCTAATCCCTGGAGCCCATCAATATGTTACTTTGTGTGGCAAAAAATGACTTTGCAGATGTATTAGGTTGGTGCAAAAATAATGGCAAAAACTGCGATTACTTTTGCACCAACCTAATATTAACGGCAAAAACCGCAGTTACTTTTGCAGCAACCTTATAATTAAGTTAAACATCCTGAGATGGGGAGATGAGCCTGGGTTGTCCAGGTGCACCCTGATGTAATCACAGGGTCTGTAGAAGAGGGAAGGAGGAGGGTCAGAAAGATTGGAAGACACTAGGCAGCTGGCTTTGAACATACAGAAAGGGACCACAGATTTCACCCAAGAGCCTCCAGAAGGAACACAGTCTTGCCAGCACCTTAATTTTGGACTTCTGAGCTCCAGAACTATAAGATAATACATTTGTGTTGTTATAATCCACTAAATGTGTGGTAATCGGTTACAGCAGCTGTAGGGGAAAAACACTCACATACCCACACGCTATACAATATGCTCAACAGAAAAATCTATTCTTTTCTAAAGATTCTTCCAATTGACACTTTGTAAGTTCAGTGGTGCTGGGAGCTCCTGGAGGGGGTCTTGTTTTGTTTGTTTTTCTTCCTTCCTCCTGTTCTCCTGATTTATGTCTGGAATACAGATGGGGTGGCTGAAGAGTCATCAGCTTTTGTCTTTTTTTTTTTTTTTGAGATGGAGTCTGGCTCTGTCCAGGCTGGAGTGCAGTGGCACGATCTGGGCTCACTGCAACCTCCTCCTCTTGGGTTCAAGCAATTCTTCTGCCTCAGCCTCCTAAGTAGCTGGGATTACAGGCATGTGCCACCATGCCTGGCTAATTTTTGTATTTTTAGTAGAGATGGAATTTCGCCATGTTGGCCAGGCTGGTCTTGAACTCCTGACCTCAATTGATCTGCCTGTGTTGGCTTCCTGAAGTGCTGGGATGACGCGTGAGGCCATCAGCTTTTGTTAAACATGGGAGTCCACATGCTAAGGGAGGAAGGTGCTGGCATCCCAGAACTTCATCCCTGGGTTTTCCATCTCGAGAATTCTTATAAATGAGGGAGAAACAAATGGTGCTTTTGTTAAAACACTATTTCTGCCAAACAAACACAGTATTTAAATTGTACAAGCACTTTCAAGTCAAGTTTTTTATGTTTCTCAACACCCTGCCCCCTTAGGAAACAGGAGAATGTACGGACTTTGAAGGATTGACTAAAAGAAAGAACTGGAAATCACCATTTTTCTAGACACCTCCAATATGTCACTCATCAATTAAGTCCCAAGAATTATATAAAGCCTGTATGATGAGAATAAAACAAATATTTTCATTCTTTGATTACCCACACTGTAGCACAAACAACAACAATAACAAAAACCAGACATACGTACATGCAAAAAGTTTATACAGTGTTTTAGAAAAATCTTACACACTTGCCAAGAGAAAAAAATAAATGAAAGGATTACAATAAAGTCACTTTTTAAAGAATTTAGACTGTATTTTATTACAACTGCATTTTATTCTATTGAAGGAAAAAAATGATCAAACATGATTCTAAGCTAACCTTTGAAGAAGGCTATATTTTTAATGAAACTAATAAAAAATGAATGTTTAAACTTATCTCAAGTATAGGTAGGTGGATATAAAGAAGATAGCTAGAAAGGTAGACAATAGAGATGGTAGATGATGGATAGACCAGCAGTCCTCAACCTTTTTGGCATGAGGAACCAGTTTCATGGAAGACAATTTTTCCATGGACTTGATGGGGAGGTGGTTTTAGGATGATTCAAGGGCATCGCATTTATTGTATACTTTATTTCTATTATGATTACATTATAATATATAATGAAATAATTATACAACTCACCATCTTGTAGAATCAGTGGAGCCCTGAGCTTGTTTTCCTACAACGAGATGGTCCCATCTGGGGGTGATGGGAGACAGTGACAGATCATCAGGCATTAGATTCTCACAAGGAGCACACAGCAAACTCTAGATCCCTCGCATGCACAGTTCACAATAGGGTTCTTGCTCCTGTGAGTATCTAATGCGGCCGCTAATCTGACAGGAGATGGAGCTCAAGTGGTAATGCAAGCGATGGGGAGCAGCTGTCAATACAGATGAAGCTTCGCTCTCTCACCTGCTCCTCACTTCCTGCTGTGTATGCCAGTTCCTAACAGGCCACCAACTGGTACCAGTCCATGGCCTGGGGGTTGGGGACCCCTAGGATATAGGATAAACAATCAATAGGTGATAAATTAGACAACTGATAGAGGTTAGATACATAGGTATACATAGACAATCTATAGGTTGATAGAAATATAGATGGATACATGGAGGATGGATAGATAAGTTTACTCATTAAGAAAAAAATAGAGTATACTGAGAGTTCGTAAATAAGAAGTCTGTGCTTGCCTTGCAAATATTGTCTATATAAGGTTTCTATCATAACGCCCCTGGAGAAACATGGGAAGTGTGGTTTCACGGTGGCTTTCAGATGTTCTGCATGTCATATTAATGGGTGCTCATTTCATGATGTGCAGATTCTGTGCCTATTTCACTAGATCGAAAATGAATGCTGACGTATTTGGTTCTTTTCTAAAAAGCATTACAGGCTGGGTGGGGTGGCTCATGCCTGTAATCCCAGCACTTTGGGAGGCTGAGATGGGAGGATCACTTGAGGTCATGAGTTCAAGACCAGCCTGGCCAACATGGTGAAACCCTGTCTCTACTAAAAATACAAAAAATTAGCCAGGCATGGTGGCAGGCACCTACAGTCCCAGCTACTCAGGAGGCTGAGGCAGGAGAATCGCTTGAGCCTGGGAGGTGGAGGTTGCAGTGAGCCGAGATGGCACCATTGCACTCCAGCCTGGGCGACAGAGTGAGACTCTGTCTCAAAAAAAAAAAAAAAAAAAAAAAGCATTACATATAATTTTACCTATCCATCCAAGGATCAAGGAATAAACAAAATATGTTCAATATGTTCAATTCCTACAGTCTAATATGATTCATTCATGAAATGGAATGAAGGTCTAATACAGGCTACTATATATGTGAACCTTGAAAACACCATGCTCGGTAAAAGAAGGCAGTCACAAAAGACCACTTATATCATTCCTTTTATATTAAATTTCAAGAATAGCTAAGTCTATGGACAGAAAACAGAAAATAAGTGGTTTCCAGGGACTAGGAGAAAAGGAGAATGGAGAGTGACTGCTTAATGGATATAGGGTTTCCTTTTGGGATGTTTAAAATGTTTAGGAACTAGATAGTGATGATAATTGCACAATATTGTGAATGCACTATATCAGGGGTTTTTAACCCCTAGGCCATGGACTGTCTCCTGTCCATGGCTTATTAGGAACCAGACCACACAGCAGGAGGTGAGAGGCAGGTGAGTGAGCGAAGCTTCATGTGTATTTACAGCTGCTCCGCATGGCTCACATTACCACCTGAGTTCCACCTCCTGGCAGATCAGCAGCAGCATTAGGTTCTTACTGGAGCAGAAACCCTACTGTGAACTGCACATACGAGGAATCTAGGCTGCAGACTCCTTATGAGAATCTAATGCCTGATGATCTGTCACTGTCTCCCAACACCCCTGGACGGGACTGTCTAGTTGCAGGAAAACAAGCTCAGGGCTCCCACCTATTCCACATTATGGTGAGTTGTAGAGTTATTTCCTTATATATTACAATGGAATAATAATAGAAATAAAGTGCACAGTAAATGTAATGTACTCGAATTATCCTGGAACCAACCTCCTCAACCCCACCACCACCATCCGTGGAAAAATTGTCTTCCACTAAACCAGTCCCTGGAGCCAAAAAGGTTGGGGACCACTGCACCAAATGCCACTGAATCATACTTCAAAATGATTAAAGTAGTCCATTTTACATTATATGAGAGTTTTACCCCAAAATAGAAAGCAAAACTCATGGAATTACTAAACTTCAGACACATTTTATTTAAATGAGTAATATTTCTTTTTAAAAGATTATTTTGACCAGGCACGGTCACTCATGCCTGTAATCCCAGCACTTTGGGAGGCCGAGGCAGGCAGATCATGAGGTCAGGAGTTCAAGACCAGCCTGACCAATATGGTGAAACCCCATCTCTAATAAAAATACAAAAATTAGCCAGGCATGGTGGTGTGTGCCTATAATCCTAGCTACTTGGGAGGCTGAGGCAGGAGAATAGCTCGAACCCGGGAGGTGGAGGTTGCAGTGAGCCAAGATCGCACCACTGCACTCCAGCCTGGGCAATAGAGCAAGACTCCATCCCCTGCCAAAAAAAGATTATTTCAGAGTAAAAGAAGAAAAAAAGAAAAACCAGGAGATGAAAAGCACTATGTGCCTTGGGTCTTTTAGGAGTTTAACTAGGTTAACCTCATATTCCTTACTGGCTTTAAGTTTAAACGTCAAAGCAATAAAACATCCAGTCGTCCTTTTAAACATAAAAATCAGAAGACGTTCTTTCTAAACCAAACAAATCCCCCTTTTGGGTATAAAACCAAAAATGCGTAGAGTAAAAAAAAAAAGAAAAAAAATTCAATACTAAGTCTTTTTTGTCTATCCCCAATCTCTTCTTCCAGTCTTAAACACAAAGTGGCCTTTAGGAATTTCTTTTAACTTCTCTGAATTTTTATATATAGTGAATCATGTATTAATACATATGCATGTGTGCCATTTAAAATATTTTAAATAATGAATGAATAACACTCATGCCTATCTTTACAATGATTATGCCTGAGAAATAAATGAGGAAAGACTTGTCATAAACAATTATCTTATAATAATTTAGTCTTATCTAATATCACTAGATAAGATAATATTATCATATTATTAGATATTAATTAATAATTATAATACTATTAAAGATGATATTAATAATTAATATCTAATAATTTTCAAAATAAAAACCCATGGGTAAAATACTCTCCCTCGTAATAAAAATACAGTATAACATAATAGTAAAAACAAAGCAAAACCTACCTTCATGTGTTGGTTGGTTCTTGCTTCTTTCCTCTAGTTCCTTACCAGAGGAGTAGTAGATTTGGTAATTTAAGAAGTGTCAAATCTTCCCTTCAGCAACCACATGCCTGTCCAGGGAGTCAGCTCACAAATCACACATCAATTATAAGAACAGATGGTAGACCCTGTGCAAGAGCTCTGTATGAGTTTCCTGTGGCTGCTAAAACAAATACCAAAAATGCCGGGTGAAAACAACGCACGTTTATTCATGTGCAGTTCTAGAAATCCGAAGTCCTAAATGAGTCTCTTGGGGCTAAAATTAATCCATTTCCTTGCAATTTGTACCTCCCAGAGGCTGCCTGCATTCCTCGGCATGTGGTTTCTTCCTTCATCTTCAAAACCAGCAACAACCAGCAGAGACCGTCTCACATCTCATCATTCTAACCTCCATTTCTTCCTCCCTCTTCTACTTTTCAGAGCCCTTGCAATTACATGGGGTCCACTTGGATAACCCAGAATAATCTCCTCATTTTAGGATCAGCTGATGAGCAAACTTCATTTTCCCTCCAACTTTGATTCCCCTATTGCCATATAAGGTAACATTTTCATAGGTTCTCGGAAAGAGGATGTAAAAATATTTAGTTAAGGATCTTGAGATGAGATCATCCTGGAGTAGAGTCGACCCTAAATGCAACGACAGGTGTCCTTCTAAGAGACAGAAGAGGAGATGGTACAGACACAAAGGAGAAGGCCACGTGGAGACAGAGGCAGAGACTGGAGTGATGCAGCCACAAGCTCAGGAATCTCAGGAGCCCCCAGGAGCTGGGAGAGGCAGGAAGGATCCTCCCCTAGAGCCTCCAGAGAGAGTGCAGCCCTGCCCACATCTTGATCTCAGACTTCTGGCCTCCAGAACTGGGAGAGCATAAATTTCTGTTGTTTTAAGACACTCAGTTAGTGGCGATTTGTGCAGCAGTCCTGGGAAACGCATACAGATTATGCACACATTTGAAGGCTAATTAAGAATCATTACAAAATCACACAGTTTCTGTTTAAGCTAGATATTTTCTTTGCCTTTTTCTTCTTTGTAAGATATTCAGGGCAACATTTAGAAGCTGAATTTTCTCATCCAGGCTTTCTAACGGCTTTGAGTTATTTGTTTCTTTCAGTTTATTCATAAGATAGTTATATTTATATCTTTAAAGAGCGTGTTCCAAAGTGTTTTGATATTTCTTTAAAATACATTAGTGCTCCTTTGAATTTAGTTTGAGTTTTAGTGAATCTCTAAGCTTGTCCACTTACAAAAACACACCTATATTTATAATAGAGTAAATCTCAGTATGTTTCAGTCTCATGATTATGCAGGGAATCAAAGGTCACTGTGTTTAAGAACTAATTTCCTCTTCTGTATTTTAAGAATAACTTAAAACTTGTTCCATGAGACCCCTGGTCTGTTAACTAAGGCCGCTTCTTCTAATTCATGAAAGAGACATCTTACCAAAAGGGAAAGCACTTCACGTGGTGTCCTATAGAATTTTGAGTATTCATTATTTATAGGACATCTTTCTGAAATGAATAGTTTCATGCTGAAGGAGAGACCATTTGCCATTTTTATTTTAAAAAGTGAGATGGGTCTTGGAATCCATCCACATGTAAGAAGAATGTCGTAGGACAGGGGTTTGCAACCTCATGGGCCATGGACTGCTACCTGCCTGTTAGAAACCAGGTTGCACAGCAGGAGGTGAGCAGCAGGCCAGTGAGTGAGGCTTCATCTGTATTTACAGCTGCTTCCCATCCTGAGCTCCACCTCCTGTCAGATCAGCAGCAGCATTAGGTTCTTACTGGAGCAGAAACCCTATTGTGAACTGCACATACGAGGGATCTAGGCTACAGGCTCCTTATGAGAATCCAATGCCTGATGATTTGTCACTGTCTCTCCCATTACCCCCAGATGGGACTGTCTAGCTGCACAGAACAAGCGTGGGGCTCCCATGGATTCTACATCATGGTGAGTTGTAGAATTATTTCATTATATATTACAATGGAATAATAATATAAATAAAGTGCACAATAAATGTAATGTGCTTGAATCATCCCCAAACCATATGTTCCACCCCCATCCTACTCTATGGAAAAACTGTCTTCCATGAAATTGGTCCCTGGTGCAAAAAAGATTAGGGACTGCTGCCGTAGGAGATTTCTAGACCATGCCACCCGAGGGCAAGGTCTCCACCAGCCAGTAGTGCTCAGAACTAGTTTCAGTGACATTCTTTCTTTCTTCCTCACAAGCTTCTAGGGCAGCTTCCATGTGGAATCCCCTAGAAGCCATTTGGTTTTTATTCCAAGAGGCCGCTTGTCTGAAAGAAGACAAGTCAGCAAAAATGTAAGCCAAAACAGATTGGAGGAAAAAAAAGAGTCTTGACTCTTTAAATATAGAATTTTTAAAACTAGACTTTATTTTTAGAGCAGTCTGAGCTGCAAAATTGAGCAGAAGGCACAGACATTTTTATATATCCCTTTCCTACACACACACACCCTCTTCCATGATCGATATCTCTCAGCAGAGTGACACATTTGTTACAACAGATGAACCCACATGGAGACATCGAAGTCACCCAAAGTCCGTAGTTTTCATCAGGGCTCCCTCTTGATGTGAACTCCAGAATTTTGAGTATTCATCATTTATAGAACATCTTTCTGAAATGAATAGTTCCATGTTGAAAAAAAGACCCTGTGCCATTTTTATTTTGAAAAGTGAGATGGGCCGAGTGTGGTGGCTCACGTCTGTAATCCCAGCATTTTGGGAGGGCGAGATGGATGGAAGACCTGAGGTCAGGACTTTGAGATCAGCCTGGCCAACATGGTGAAACCCCATATCTACTAAAAATACAAAAATTAGCAAGCCATGGTGGTGCGCACCTGCAGTGCCAGCTACTCGGGTGTCTGAGGCAGGATAATCGCTTGAACCCGGGAGGTGGAGGTTGCAGCATGCCAGGATTCCATTACTGCACTCCAGCCTGGACAACAGAGTGAGACTTCATCTCAAAAAAAAAAAAAAAAAAAAAAAAAGTGAGCTAGGTCTTGATTTCTGCAATTTCTGCTGAGTTACCCATCCAGGATTGAGGTCTTTGAAGGGATTCATTAATAATTGCTGACATTTCCTTGCCTTTCCCTGTCTGCAATTCACTGGCCTGTGTGGACTGGGTTGGGGAGGAAGGGGATAACCTTCCGTGATCTCATCTTCTGCAGCTGGTTTTCTACCAACTGAAATTTTAGGGATCCAGAGCGGAGAAGCCTGTGTCTGTGAGTTCCATCGTTCTAGGTGCCGCTGGTCCCGGTAAGAGATAGTAGTAGATAAACAGCTTTCATTTTGCTCAGAAATCCCCATCAGCACGTCTGCCCAAGCTGGGTCAGGCTAGTTCACTTAGCCAGGATGTGTTTTCTCTGTAGGTTGATGTGCACCATGTTAAGCAGAATTTTCTGCAGCCTAATCTGCAGAGATAACTCAACTGTGCTCAGGAGATCTAGAGGGTTTCTCTGACATGTTCTTTGTATTTATTTACTTATTTTCCACGCTGCTGTTCTATTTTAAAGTATGCTGTTGAGAAAATCTGGAAGCATTTTAGTACACGCAACAGAACAGGGTATTCCTACTGACTGTGCTATGAGGATAAGAAGCAAAACAAAAATACCCCCTCATTTTCATTGAGGTGGCCAGTAGCCCATATTTTCATTTAAGGTTTACCCTAGACAGATGAGGGCAAGTTCCCATGGAAAATTCCTAAAAGTCTGTTTCTGCTCAAATAAAGACACAACCCCACTAGCTATTAGTCTGCCCTGGGGATTTCTGAGCTATGCAAGCCCATGAGTTTGAAGTAGAGATTTCCTGTGTAGACTTTTTTTTTCCCTCCAGTCATCCAAGGGTATTCACTAGGTCAGCCCTTCTCCTGATTACAGAGTTTGGGAAGCAGTGGGGTTTGCAGTCATGTGACTAAGAAAGTTACTTTTACAACCCCTGTTAAGAAAATTACATAGTGATCCACAGAGTCCTTTAGAATATTAGACTTTCACACCGAAATCAGAATCGCCAGGAACTGCAGTTCATACACAAAACAGCGAGTGCACCTCCAGAGACTCTGTGTCGGGGTAAAACCTGGATAGGAAGATGAAAGACACAGCAATGAAGTTGAAAAAAATGATTGTAGATTCGCTGGATCCTACATATAAATATTATCTACAGATGTGGTGCAGGTAGTATGTTCAGTTCTCTCTATACAGCATTGCATTCTGTCTTTACGACACCTCCGAGAGGTAAAATTACCCTTATTGTACCCTCGAGAAATCTGGTTTTAGGAAGGGAGAATAGTGTGTTCTAGGCCCTCTGGCCAAGAAATAGTGAATAGTAGGAGGAGGTGGTTTGAGCTCTACTATCTGGCTGACTCAATCATATGGCTCTGCTGTTGGTTAAAGCCTTGCAAGAAAAGTGGATTTTAAAGATCTTATGACAGAGGCAGAGGGATGACGGCTCCCCAGTGGTAAAGGCCTCCTGGGTCTCCTCGGCTGCAAGTTTCCCTATCTCCACATTTCTAGAGGAAAGGGGGTCTCGATGGAGGATCAGGGTTGGGTGATGGGAAGTGAGCTAGCAAACCTGTTTGGATTTCCTTCTGAATGCTCTATTTTTTTTTTTTTTATATTCACGGACGTCTTTTGTAGATCAAAGACAAAACAGGCAAAGGTTGATAATAAGGACATGTTGTCAAAATGCTGGTTCAGGAAGAGAAATGCTGCTAACCAGAGGAATGGTGAAAAGCAGTGGCTGGTAAAAGTCACCGGTGCATCCTGCGACAAGCTGCAATCCGTCAGGGTCCATGGCATCTGGCAATTAGCAAGGCTCCGGCCTTTTGTTAATCACTGAGCTTTTGCTTGAAGTACATTCTGTAGCTACAAGGACTGACCTGCCCTTCATTTGATCATCCCTCCTCACCCTCCACATGGTGGAATTATTAGCAAACAAATGAATTTAATTTAACCGACATGTACTCCAAATCTCCTGTATTTAAGGAACTCTCTTGGCACTTCAAGGGATTCAACAATTAATGAAACATGGTCCCTGCTCTAGGAACACATCACCAAGCAAGCAGGCAACATTAGCAGGACAAACATCAAAACAAAAAAGACTAAATGCAGCAAAATATGCATTTTATTTTAAAAAAGTACAGAATGACGAGATTCCATAATGCTTTATTTGTGGATTTATCGTACAAGTTAGGCCCTGGGACTTTTCTAATCTAGGCATTTATTTTTATTAGTATGTGTGTTATTAAAAATAATTTATTGAAGTGAAATTCACATCGTAAAGTAAAGCATGTTAAAGTAACAATGTCATGGCATTTCGTACATCCTCAATATTGTGCAACCATCACCTACATGTAGTTCCAAAACGTTTCTGTCACCCCAAGCTAAAACCCTGCACCCATTCAGCGGTGTCTTTCCACTGCTCACTCCCCTTCATCCCATGCATGAAATTTGCAAAGCAGAACTGAATTAGTTGACTTGATATTTGATTTACTTCACACTTGTAAGGAATTAAAACCATTATGTTTGAGTTAACCATCTCATTTCTGTAAACCTGTGCCTTTAACTAGACTTCGATAAATCATTTTTGGGGTGCAGATTATACAGGTAACACAAGTATTTAGAGGTATTAATAGATATTATCTATTAAATGTGCCAATAATAGTCCCCCTGGATAAGGTAGTATAAACAGATTTCCTTACTGCAAGGAAATCCAGACTTTTTTTTTTTTTTTTTTTTGAGGCAAGGTCTTGCTCTGTCACTGTGGCTGGAGTGCAGTGGTGTGAACTTGGCTCACTGCAAACTCTGCCCCTCAGGCTCAAGCAATTCTCCCATGTCAGCCCCCAGTATGTAGCTGGAACTACAGGCATATGCCACTATGCCTGGCTAATTTTTTTTTTTTTTTTTTGGTAGAGATATGGTTTTGCCATGTTGCCTAGGCTGGTCTCAAACTCCTGGACTCAAGCAGTCCTCCCGCCTTGGCCTCCCAAAGTGCTGGGATTATAGGCGTGAGCCACTGTGCCTGGCCAAATCTAGACATTTCTTAATAGAATTCAACCTCAGCCATGCACACATTCATTCATTCATTCATTCATTCATCCATTCAATTGAACGCTTAGTGTACGCTAAGCTCTGTGCTATACTCCAGGTGTCAAGAAGCCATGACAGCATAAAAAGAAGGTGAGTGATTGTCCACAATGCAGGAAAAAAGCCCACTTCAGCAATGGGCATGGAGGTAAGGAAATACTATACAATGGAGATTGAGGAGAACTTTGTCAAAACAGTGGCATGAACCAACAACAACAACAAAAATCAGGGATGTGCTACCTGTTCTTGACAAGCCAGATCTATCACCAAAAGGAAGATCCCAGGGACAGGCTGGGAAGCACAGGGCATGGCACAGGCCACCCACGGAAAACTTCAGCCTTGGATTTGAGGATGATGGCACCCCTCTAAGTCTCAGTGATGGGCTGGAAGGGATGAATGAGAAGGAGTTGGTGGAGGAAGAAGTTGTCAAAATCTAAGACATATCCATGCAACTGCAGTGAGAGAGGTGGAGAGAAGAGCATGTTGGGCCCAGAGATTCTTAGGCATCAGGATCTAAACTTGGCAACCAGTTGACTACGAGGAAGACATGAAGGAGAGGCAGAAGGCAAGGATGGCTTGAGTTTCTAGTTTAGCTGACGAGATGGGTGGCAACATCATTAACAAGGGTAAAGAGATGTTCAAGAGACAGTTGTTTTTTGTTTTGTTTTGTTTTGTAATTTAATCAACGGGTTTGGGGCATGCCCAGAAAGAGGCTACCTAAGGGCATTATTTGACTAATCCCTGGAACTATGTCAACACACACTGAAAACTAAAGCTAGAGAAGGAATGAATTCCCATTTATGAACCAGTATTTCCTGACTATCAACTCTGTGGAAGCCACCCTAGGCGCAGGAGGCAGGTGGTGAGGAATTCCTAGACGCTGTGTTTCTTAGGAGGAGCTAAGATTGTCCATGCTCCATGCAGGGGAAGCAACTTATTTCTTAGGCTTATTCCTTCCTCCCTCCTGAAAGCCCCCTGACAGAGTGCTGGATGTAGGGCAGGACTTCTGAATCTAAAGAGCAGGCACTTCTCAATTATATTTTTTCCATGCATTGCCTTTTAAAAGCTGCATGCCTGCTGGGCTGGGTGGCTCACGCCTGTAACCCCAGCATTTTGGGAGGCCAAGGTGGATGGATCACTTGAGGCTAGGAATTCGAGTCCAGCCTGAGCAACATAGTGAGACCCTGTCTACGCAAAAAAAAAAAAAAAAAAAAAAAAAAAAAATTAGCCCAGTGTGGTGGCGCAAGCCTCTAGTACCAGCTGCATGGGGGACGGAGGTGGAGAATCGCTTGCGCCTCGGAGGCGGAGGTTACAGTGAGCCGAGATCACACCACTGGCACTCCAGCCTGGGCAACAGAGCGAGACTCTGTCTCAAATACATAGATACATACATACATACATACATACATACATACATACATACTATATAAATGCCGCACGCCATCAGCCTGCTTCAGGGGCATCTCAGCAGACAGGATTCATTGTACAAGTACATGGTACCACTGGGCTTGTAAAAAAAATTTTTTTTTATACTCACAGATGTCTTTTGTAGATCAAAGAACACAACAGGCAAACACTGACCCTAAGGACATGTCAAAATGCTGGTTCAGGGAGAGGAATACGGCTAACCAGAGGAACAGTGAAAAGCAGTCGCTGGTGCACCCTACAACAAGCTGGTGCAATGGTGCCTTTCCGGGCCCTGCACACCTGTCTGAGCTTCATGTTTTTACCCCAGGTTGGCTCTGCTGACTGAAGATACTCGCCTGACCTCTCCCTACCATTCCAGGTCTGACTTATCCAGGAAGCCAGGCGGCCGCCTCCTCCTCCTCCTCTGCCTCCTGGAATAGGGACCTACCCTCTGCGCCCTCTACTTTTTGCCTTGTCGCCAGGTCGCTCCCACCCTCCCACCGTCCCCTCCCCAGACAATACCATCAGACTCTCCGAACGTCCCAACCCCTGCCTTGCCCCTCGAAGGCTCCCCACGCCGGAGGGGAGCCGTTCCACCTTTGTGGCAGGAAGACTCTGGCAAGGGGAGGGAGGCGGGCGCCGGGGAGTCCTGGAGAGGCGGGAGGGCGTGGCGGCGGCTCTCACGTTGCAGCCCTGCCTGCAGCTAGTGGGATGCCGGCGGGGCCAGCCCGCTCCTGCCTGCACACGGTTTGGGAAGAGCTGCCAGAGAAAACGCCGTCTGGCCCGGAGAAGCGCAAACCCTGCGCCTTCTCTCTCTCTCCTGAAAGAAACGGAAACGTTCCCAGCGCTGCTTAGGCGCTCTCCAAGCGCGGACTCTACTGAGGCTCCCACCGCTCTCCCTGCATCTCGCCCTTCCCTCCTGGGGTCCCGGACTTCTCTCTGACAAAGAGCCCTCCTTCCCCGAGCGGCCTGCTTTTCTTGCAGCTGGAGCGGGCGAGGCATGCCCACCCGGGCCCAGGCGCAATGAAGACGCGAGAGGAAGGCTGAGCGCAGAGCGGCGCGGCCAGGGTCCCTTGGCTCGGGCCCGCGCCCCGTCTCCCCGGGGTGGGGCAGGGTGGGGGTGTGCCGAGGCGTGGACTTGGGGAAGCCTCGCAGCGCCTGAATAAAAGGGCGCCGGCTTGCTGTGCCGCGCTGGGAAGCCGAGCTGCCTCACCCCCGGCCCCGGGAAGGGCATGGCCCCGGCAAACTCCCGGCCGTGACTCGCGCGCCCCGGCTCGGTGGATGCTCCCGGCGCACCGCTCCCGTGTGCGGCGGCTTCCCAAGGACAGGTGAGGACCCAGGGTGGCCAGGGTGCCCCAGAGCTGCCGTGTCTGCCTGCAGGGGGTGAAGGGATTTGAGACACCCAAGGGAAACACTGGGGGTAAACGGCCTGCATGCAGGCAGATTGCACCGTTCCCCAGCACTGTTTGAAGTTGCTAAGAAATCAGGATACCTGAATTCCTGCAATTTTAAGTAGCTAAGGATCAGATAGGGAGGAGAACCGGATCTTGAAGGAGGATGCACTGAATAGGTCTAATTAAGCCCAGACATCCCATGCCTCCTTTCCTCCCTCTCCCCAACGCGCTGCCCATCCCTGGATCTCTCTGGAGACCTTCAACCCCGCCATCCCGCGTTTCTAGGAAGCTGCCAACGGAATTCCTAAGTGAAGCCCACTCTGCTCTTGCAATCGGTGGGGGAAAGGACGCTTGAGGAGCCTCTTTCCAAGTTGCTCAGGCTGTGGCTACTTCAAGTCTCCTCTCCCTCCTCTCTTCCCCCCTCCTTCCCCGCCTCTTTCCTCCTACTCTTACCCAGGCTTTCCCTGGAAAGGGGACAGCCCAACGCCTAGAGTGATTCGAGCCATGCAAAAAAACCGGGACAGTCATCACGCAGATAGAAGGGGTTTGATGTCCGAGTCCCGGGCGACGGTGACTCGCAGGGCCACCCCAGCCGCGTTCCGGGAAAGCTCGTAATTCATCCCGCAGCCAGCTCGACGCGACCCAGCGGACTCTGGAAGCCGGCCAGGGGATCAGGGCTGCTGGCCCGGCCACTCCAGGTTGTCTGCCCAGGGCCAAGACGAAAGCAGACGGCCTCACGCCCCCACCCCTGCTTCCCGGCGGGGTTCGCAGACCGTCTCTGGCGGCCTAGCTGGCGCCGGGCCGCTTTCTCCGCGGCGGAGAGACCTGACCTCGCGTCCCCGGGATTAGGGTTGTCTGGGGGCGAGTTTCCTGGGTCTCTCGGGAGGTTGGTGCCGGGGTGGGAGGCCGGACAGGGAGTTGGGGCTGAAGAGTCCTCTGGAACGCCCGGGCCAAGTCCGCCCGCAGGCACAGGACGCTGGGGACTGGCACGGCTGCCCTTGGAACCAGCCCAGCGCCGAGGTCAGGCGCGCAGGCAGGGGCGGGGAAAGCCCGGGCTCTGGCGAGAGAGAAAACTCCGAGGACTTTTGCAGAGCTGCAGGAGCCGGTTTGTTCCAGCGCTCAGGGGCGGAGCCCGGACCTGCTTTTTTGCAAAGCTACCTGTGCGCCATCAGTTCTTTATGGGCAGCTGAAGGGAGACGCGCCCCCAGGCTTAAGAGAATAACCTTTTCTAGGTCACTTAAAGGCAGGAAAAGCTACAGGTTTGGGATGCTCCTCTTTTATAGGAAGGATTTTAGAATTTTATTTTTATTTTTTGAGATGGAGTTTCGCTCATGTTGCCCAGGCTGGGGTGCAATGGCTCGATCTCGGTTCACCGCAACCTCTGCCTCTCGGATTCAAGCGAATCTTCGGCCTCAGCCTCCCGAGCAGCTGAGATTATAGGCATGCGCCACCACGCCCGGCTAATTTTGTTTTGTTTGTTTGTTTGTATTTTTAGTAGAGACGAGGTTTCTCCATGTTGGTCAGGCTGGTCTCGAACTCCCGACCTCAGGTGATCCGCCCAACTCAGCCTCCCAAAGTGTTGGATGACAGACATGAGCCACCGAGTCCGGCCTGGGTTTTAGAATTTTTAATCAGCAGTTCGCGCTCGTTCAGAACCCGGGCGAATGGGCAGGCGCGTGTTTGTTGTGTATCCCTATTTACTTTCCATGTGTGTCACTATTTTTAAGTGAACGCCATTCAAGAGATGACAAAAATGTTAGATGACGTAGGCATTGCCAGGACACGAAGAAAATGATCACCGCCATTCTAAATGAAGTAGCTGATGCAATCTAGCATTTACTCGAGCTTTTCCATTTTTTAGTGACTCCATTTTTTTTCTGTTTGCCTGAATATATTTCACAAGCAGTCCCTTCCTGTTTATTGAATGATCAGAGGTTCCCCCAAACTTCCTCCCCGATTAACAGCAACTCTATATCATCAAAAAAACTCTGGCTTTTCCAAGACAAAAAAATAAGGATAGTAAATAAACCCAGAAATAACAGGATGAATATCCTTCTAGCAAATACCTCTTTAAGCTCTTCAAGAAGCTAGAATTAAAGGTTTGAGAAATATCATTAAAGGAAAGAATACGAATAAACACTTTTCTTGGGAAGTTTTAAATTCAAATATATGCAATATATAATGGCTCAGTCTTGTCGTTGGAGGCAGAAACACAATATTTTATTATTATTTTTTATTATGGAGACGTAAATATAAACCTCTTTCTTCTCTCTCTCTCTCTCGTCTCTCTCTATTTCATACCTACAATTACAGAGTGCAAGATAGATTTCCAAATCATAGTATCCAAGCCAAGAATCAAGACTATATTCTATAGTCATGATTAAAGTGAATGGTGAAAAGTTTAGAAAAAACCATGTTTCATCTTTCTCAATTCCCATGGTTTAAGCGTCACTACAACACATCGTGTGAAGTCCTGGGAAGCTTGAAACCCTGATGCACAATTCAAATTTAAAAATTGCCCACAGTTAGTCGGTGCTACCTGTGAATAAGCGCATCTCTTCGTTGTTCTACCTCAGGTATCCGAAAATCAGGCACCCCGACAAGATGCCCAAGCGCGCGCACTGGGGGGCCCTCTCCGTGGTGCTGATCCTGCTTTGGGGCCATCCGCGAGTGGCGCTGGCCTGCCCGCATCCTTGTGCCTGCTACGTCCCCAGCGAGGTCCACTGCACGTTCAGATCCCTGGCTTCCGTGCCCGCTGGCATTACTAAACACGTGGAAAGAATCAATTTGGGGTTTGTACCACTTTCTTCCCGAACCTTCCCACTATCAGTGCGTGCGTCTTGATCTGATTTTGCATGTGTGTTTGTGCATTTACTTAACTTCATATGTGCATTTCCTCTGTGTAGCTCTGTCGAGAATTATGGAGCTGCAGATGGGCAGAATAGAGAGGAAAAGTTTTAGTTATGCTAAACGCAGCTTTTTCGATGATTATCTGAATATATCCCTTAGCTGCCACTGCTGTAAGGTCTATTAACGAGCAGCATGAACAACTTTGGAGTTTGTTGAGAAATTCCCTTGATAGCATTTCTTTAATACATTGTTGAGGTGAATGCATGAGACACACACTTAAACATATGAAGATGATTTAAGTAGACTTCAGCAACGATTTAAGAATAATAAAAATAAGCAGAACATCTGTGCCATTTTATAAGTCATGTAGATGATAGAATTGCGACTTTGAGGCAATAAAAGAGTTCCTGCAGATTTTGCCTGTTAAAATATCAACATCTTTTTAAAAACCTATTTTGATGTGGCTTGCCAGACAGACTTTTAATATATTGGTTTCATTTTATACACACGAATGTTTTGTGGACCCAAGTGTTAGTTCCTATGAACTACAGGTACTCAACTGCAATTTTAATAGTCAACAATCATTTGGAGTTCGTCAACAAAATATATTAGCTACTTTTTAGCATCTATCCCCAGAACAACTGATTAAATTAGTGTTTGTGAAATATCCACCATGGAGATGTTTTAGTAAAAATAAAATGGCCACATTTGAGCCAATGCAAAATAACTGTAAATGTACCTGGACATCTTATAGAACAAAGTTAAAAGAAAAAACTCTCCTCTATTGACAGTGGTAGAAGAAGAGAATGAAACATTGAGATAATAAGATGGAAATTTCTCTATCGACAGTGGTAGAGTCAGAGAATGAAACGTTGAGGGAGTAAGATGGAAACTTCCCTATTGACAGTGGTAGAGTCAGAGAATGAAACGTTGAGGGAGTAAGATGATAATTTCCCTAACCCATGGCAACAGACCATTAAATAGGTTTCTCTATGAAATGCTGTTAGACTTTATGAGTTGACCGTCTGAACATCCAGCCACAACAATGATAGCTCATTGGGGAAAACAGCTTGGCGTTGCCAGAGGAGGGAATAGTAACACATAAGCCAGCTTCCCTTTTTACAATCTTGTAATTTATCAGGACACATTTCTTGTGTAATGGAAGTAAGAAAAAGGGAAGAGGTGCTAAAGCCCATTAGTTTTATTTATTTATTTATTTACTTAACTTTAAGTTCCAAGATACATGTGCAGAGTGTACAAGTTTGTTACACAGGTATATGTGTGCCCTGGTGGTTTCCTGCACCTATTGACCTATCCTCTATGTTCCCTCCCCTCAACCCCCACCCCCCAGCAGGCCCTGGTGTGCATTGTTCCCCTTCCTGTGCCCATGTGTTCTCAATGTTCAACTCCCATTTATGAGTGAGAACATGCAGCGTTTGGTTTTCTCTTTCCCTTGTTAGTTTGCTGAGGATGATGGCTTCCAGCTTCATCTATATCCCTGGAAAGGACAAGATTTCATTCCTTTTTATGGCTGCATAGTGTTCCATGGTGTATATGTACCACATTTTCTTTATCCAGTCTATCATTGGTGGGCATTTGGGTTGGTTCCATGTCTGCTAAAGCCCATTCGAATCCTGGGGGATGGTGCATGTGATATTTGCAGAACAGAAGTGGGGCTTTAACTGTAACTTCTTTTTCTTCCACCCTTGGTGTGCAAAATGGCTCTGTCTAGGAACTGTTTTTTATACATGAACCATTTTAACACATGATCCAACTTGCTGGGATTAGTCGTCTCATCTCTCAAACCCAGCACCTTGGCAGGTCCCATGCTGGGGGTACCATCAGCCAGGCCTTGGTGGAGCCCTCTAAAAAGCTTGGGGTTGATACAGAATATATATGTATATTTTCTATATATGATATTTATTATATATAAAATAAATATAATATTTAATATTATGAATAATAAATGCGATATATTATATATATCCTATATAATATATGCGATATATTATATATATCCTATATAATATATGCGATATATTATATATATCCTATATAATATATGCGATATATTATATATATCCTATATAATATATGCGATATATTATATATATCTATATAATATATGCGATATATTATATATATCTATATAATATATGCGATATATTATATATATCCTATATATTGTATATAATTATATATTGTATATGATATATAAAATATATATCATATATATTATATATAATTTACTTATTTATATATTATATATAATTTATTTAATATATATTATTTATTATAAATAATATATATTTATTATTATTATATTCATTATTAATAATAATTCATATATAATTTATAAATAAATAATTTATTAGATATATTTATTATATATTATATAGTATATATTATATATTAGAATTATATATTATATATTATGTGTAATCTATATTATAATCTATATTATATATAATCTATATAATAATATATTATATATTATATTATATATATCTATATTATAATATAGATATATATTATATAATATACAATATATATTATATGATATAATATATAATATATATTATATAATATACAATATATAATATGATATATATTGTATATATATTATATAATATACAATATATATTATATGATATAATATACAATATATATTATATGATATAATATATAATATATATTATATGATATAATATATATTATATATTATATGATATAATATATATTATATATTATATGATATAATATATATTATATATAATATATATTATATGATATTATATATATTATATATTATATGATATAATATATCAGATTATATATTATATATTATATGATATATATTATCATATAATATATATTATATATTATATGATATATATTATATTATATATGATATATTATATGATATATATTATATTATATATAATATAATATATATAATCTATATTATATTATATATAATATAATATATATAATCTATATTATATTATAATATAGATTATATGTTATATATTTTATATTTATATATTATATATAATATATTTTATATATAACATATATTATATTATATATTATATATCATATATTATATATTGTATATCACATATCATATATTATATATTATATATTATATTATATGTTATATATAATATAATATATAATGTATATTATAATATATTATATTGTATTATATATTATATATTATATATATTATATTATATATTATATATTATATATATTATATAATATATTATATATTATATATATTATATAATATATTATATATTATATATATTATATAATATATATTATATATTATATATAATATAATATATATTATATATTATATATTATATATTATTATTATATATAATATATTACATGTAATATATTACATATTATATATTATATATAATTATATATATTTAATTATATAAATACATATATAATATATAAATATAAATATATATTATATATTTATAGTTATAATTATATTTATAATTATTTATATATAATTATATTTATAATTATATAAATATAAATATATATATAATATATATATTATATATATTATATATATTATATATTATATGTAATATATTATAACATATATTATATATTATATTATATGTAAGATATTATAACATATATTATATATAATATATAATATATTATATATTATATATTATATATAATATATTATATATTATATATTATATATAATATATTATATATTATATATTATATATAATATATTATATATTATATTACATATCTATATATTTGCGGTGCTTCCTGCACAGCAGGTTTGTGTGTTTGTGTTTTGTGTTGGGAAGGGGGATATCAGGCTGGAAATGAGGGTGGAGACAGTCCCTGCATGCACCCTCCCCAAAGAGGTGATTTGTTCAATGGCTTGAGACTTACAGCACCAACAAGACTATTACTTCTGAAGTTGTTTGCATCTCATTTACAGTTTCTGGGATGCTTTTCTTCCCGTTCATTTTTAAACTTAAGTACTTTGTAAGTGCAAAACATAACTAACCTCTAAATTACAACACCATTTCTGATGGTTTCATTTGAAACAACTCACAATAAAGATTGACTTTAACATAGGAATAAAACAGACATACCAACATGTTAAAGTTTCGTTTTCCTATTGCTGCCAGTAATATCTAGAGACAGTTTTCTGTAATATTAAAAAGAAAAGAAAAAGTTTAAAACCCTAGAGAATCACTTCACTGCATCAACATCTATTACTTCCGTCTGGTTTAATTTGTAACAGGAACTAATATACTACTTGAAAAAAATCACTAATAATATCATAATAGCATTGTTTCAGAAAAATCAATCTCAAATTAGGTAATGAGTCTGGCATCTTGCATTTTGTTGGGGAAAAAACTGAAGCAAGAGCAATGTCTAACAGATAAAACTCAGAGATTGATTTGTGTTTTAACAGTCTGGAGAAAATATAAGACTCTCAAGGAATGAGGAATTGTTGGCCAAGTGCTAATGAAACCTTCTATTCCCACACAGCTGTTTTTAGGGTTCTTTGTCAGCATTGCTGTTTCCTGCTTGGACAAACTAAAAGCATTTCTGAAAATTGCTTTCCAAATATTTTTTTTCAGGAACCAACAACATAGCATCCACCTAGAGATGGATTTACAGACTCTTAAACATTTTTTTTCCCTCAATTAAAAGACTGGTTTTGATGATGGCTTTCTGCAACTTCAACAATGCCCATACTTGCCTATTTTATTTTAAATTCTGCCTTGTGATATTAACCGGAACCTAAGACATAATTTTGCAAATATTGTCTGCCATAAACATTTCACAGAGTTGGTTATACATTCAGTGATTGCCAATCAATAGGCGATGAAGATAGTCTGGAATATAAGCCAAGGGGCTAGTAAGCCATAAAACTGCACTTTATGCAGGGTCATCCCAGTCTCCAGTTAGATTCTGTTCCCTGAGTGTCGTGCTAATTTCCCAGCCTCTCTGCTGGTTTTTAGAAGGATGCAAAAAGGGGACATGTATACCCTCGGGTTCTGAGAGGGGGTACTCAAGTGATTCCCCGGGCTTCTGTATGTTCCAGAATATCCGTGCCATTCTCACGTCTGGCACCCTTGGCATCTGCATCTGCAAGCTCTCTAATGCCCCTTAAAAGCAAGCAGGAGGGTCCAGGCACGGTGGCTCATGCCTGTCATCCCAGCACTTTGGGAGGCCGAGGCGGGTGGATCACGAGGTCAGGAGATCGAGACCATCCTGGCTAACACGGTGAAAGCCCGTCTCTACTAAAAAATTCAAAAACATTAGTTGGGCATGGTGGTGGGTGCCCGTAGTCCAAGCTACTTGGGAGGCTGAGGCAGGAGAACGGCGTGAACCTGGGAGGCGGAGCTTGCAGTGAGCCAAGATCGCGCCACTGCACTCCAGCTTGGGCGACAGAGCAAGACTCTGTCTCAAAAAACAAACAAACAAACAACAACAACAACAAAACAAGCAGGGGCAAGATGACAGGGTCAGGTAGGTTTCTGAGCTGATGTGGAGCCCATCCCAGACTTTGGGTGCCTTCCCGAACAGGGGGATTTATTCAGATGTGAAGGGAAATCAACCAATATTATTCTTTGTTCCTGTTTTCCCTTCTTCTCCACCTTGATAGTTGTGATCAAAATTCTCAGGTTAAATTTGACATTCAGCTATCCATGGCTTTAGTATAAGCCATTCTGTTTTTCTCAATATCTATCTAGCTATCTATCTATCTATCTATCTATCTATCTATCTATCTATCTCTCTATCTATCTATCTATTATGTATCATCTGCCTATTACTTGTCTACCTACCTATCATCTATCTCTATCATCAATCAACGAATCTATCTCTCTACCTGTCTATATCTATCTATCTATCTATCTATCTATCTATCATCTATCTGTCATGCATCTGCCTATCACCTATCTACCTACCTATCATCATCAAGCAGCCAATCTATCTCTCTACCTACCTATCATCTATCTATCAATCTATCGATCTATCTATGTATCATCTGTTTGCCTATCACCTACCTATCATCGATCTCTATCATTATCTATTGATGTATCTATCTATTATCTATTGATGTATCTATCTATTGATGTATCTATCATCTATTAATCTACCTATCTATTCTCTATCATCTATTTATCAATAATCTATCTACCTACCTATCATCTCTATCAATCAATCTCTGTCTATCATGTATTCTGTCTATGTATCTACCTATCATCTATCATCTATCTATCATCTATGGACCCGTCATCTATCTTTATCATCTATCAATCTGTCTAGCTATATATTATCTATGTATCTATGTACCTATCTATCATCTGTCTGGCTGTCTATCTATATCTATCTATCTATCTATCTATCTATCTATCATCTGTCTGCCTATCTATCTATCATCTATCTATGACAGTAGTTATCAACAATGGATGAGTTTGCCCCTGGAGAACATTTGGCAACATCTGGAGACCTTTTTGGTGACCACAACTATGGAAGGAGAACATATCACACCCTTGAAGTAAAATGTGCTGAGGAACATCCAGCTGTTTCTGACCCATTTCAGAGACTGAGCCTCAGAGCCCTATCTCCTCTGTCTGAAGATCTGCCTCCTTCTTCTGGGCTCTGTTCAGGTGATATTATTTACTCCCAGAGCTCCATTCCATTGGTCGGTTGGCCAGTCTCCCCTGAACGTGCATCGTGGGTCTCCATCTTGGTCTTGAGCCCTATTCTCCCCTTAGATTCTTACAAAATTCTCAAACATCCCATGGCAAATACAGCTTTGAGTTCTTTCCCCAACACCTGTCTCTCCCAGCCTTTGCTGTCCAGCAAATGATAGAATCCACCCACTCACTCCCCTCCAAGTAGAAGTCCTTCCCCCAAGTTTGTCCTCATTCTCACTCCCACCACTCAGCAATGCCTGCTGGCTCTTCCTCTAAATACATTTGGAAATGTTCTGTGTGCCTTCATGTTTACTGCCACACCTGGTCATGAATCCAACATCCCTCAATGTCTTTGCAGGATTCACCTCATTTCTGCTTCCCTCTCTTGCCCAGCTCTGACACGTTCTCCAGGTAGTGGCCAACATTGCTGTTTTAACACATACTTCAGTTCATGGATGAATAGATATGTAATTGATATATAGATGATAATAGATAGACGCTTGATAGATGATAGATGGATTGATAGATAGATAGAGAGGATTATAGATTGATGGATGATAGGTAGGTATAGGGTAGGTAGATAGATAGATAGATACAGACAGAGAGACAGATAGACAAATTTGCACATGCTAAGGTAAGGTTACCAAATTTCTGCAATCTTGATGTTTAGGACTGAATCAGTCTGGGTTGTAGGGGCCATCGTGTGCGTTACAGGATGTTGAGCAGCATCTCTATAGAGAACAAATCAGTGGCCGTGCCATAAAGCGGGCAAGCTTGGTGAGTCTAAGGAACAGAAAGATGGCCAATAACTCCGAACTTTACGGCAAACAGCAAAATACCAGAGAGCTAACTAGTTGTCCACCAAGGAATATTCTTCTAAAATGATGAGGCCATGCCCAAACTTCCCTTTGTTTCCTAAGCCCTACTTCAAATCTCAGCTCCCCAGGGAGCCCTGCCCTAGACATCGGCCAACCAAACCCCTTCTACTCTCCTTCCTGTGCTTTAATTATTTCCTTATGAAATTTACAACTATCTGAAATGATCTTTTTCATTATTTTTACCTTTCTAGTCATCCTTCTTGCTAAGAGAGCTGAGCCCTTGCCTATTTGGTTGACCCACCCAGAATAGTAACTTGCAGACACACAAAGCTCAAATTATAGCTGTGACTGCGTTGCAGAATGAATCCATGCATGTAGAATCTGTAGCAGACATCGTTTCATATTGAGCGAAGTTCAAACAGCACCTGCCTTATTTTCCCTTTGATTTCTCCATCTCTAAAAGCATTAGAGCTTGTTTTCAGAGCCCACTACATCCTGAAGGCACATACGAAGCTGATCTGTACAATGTTTTTGCAATTTTTTAAAGTAAAATTCAAATGACATGGCATTCACCCTTGTAGCCTCTACAATTCATTGCCATTTAGTACATTCAAACTATTGTGTATCCATCATCTCTATCGTGTTCCAAACATTTTCACCAACCCAAAAGGAGACCTCATATCCATTAAGCAGTCATTCTCTACTCCCTCTCCTCCTCCAGCCTTTGGGAACCACCGCTTTGTTTTCTGTCTCTATGAATTTGACTATTCTGAACATTTCATATACATAGAATCATACAATAGATCAATTGGTCCCTGGTGCCAAAATAGTCCCCAGCCTTTTTGGCACCAGGGACCAGTCTTCGTGGAAGACAATTTTTCCACAGACAGGGTTGGGGAGGGAGTGGTTTTGGGATGACTCAAGCGCATCACATTTTTGTGCACTTTATTTCTATTATTATTACTTTGTAATAATATAATGAAATAATTCTACAACTCACCATAATATAGAATCAGTGGGAGCCCTGAGCTTATTTTCCTTCAACTAGACAGTTCCATCTGGGGGTGACAGGAGACAGTGACAGATCATCAGGCATTAGATTCTCATAAGGAGTGCACAACCTAGATCCCTCGCACGCACAGTTTGGAATAGGATTTGTGCTCCAGTGAGAATCTAATGCCATCGCTCATCTGACAGGAGGTGGAGCTCAGGCAGTAATGCCAGCAATGGGGAATGGCTGTAAATACAGATGAAGGTTTGCTGGCTCACCCACCACTCACCTCCTGCTGTGCAGCCTGATTCCTAACTGGTCTGGTACTGCTCTGTGGCCTGGGATTTGAGGACCACTGCAATAGGTGACCTGTAGCGCTTCTTTCAGGGAACAACACGTTTCAAGGGTCACCCACATGGTAGCCTGTGTCAGAGCTTCATTCCTTTTTGTAGTGTGCATCTTGAGCAATGATTACTGCCACTGCATAGTGATTTTGCAGAAAATCAATTTAAAGAGTGAATGAGAATATGTGCCATGTAGACTTCTACTCTGTAGTCGGCATTTCTGAAATGTACATTTAGACTCTCTTTGCTTCTCACTCACGTGCATTGCATTTTTCCTCATGGCTGTTATTTCAGTCAAACAAAAACCTCTGAACAATTCTGAGGATGCCATCCGCAAACCCACCCTGTAAGACTTTCGTGGCCTTCTCTTGTGTGCTAAATCATCTGTGCTTGTGTTTAAATAAGAAGAAATAAGGTATTATTTTAAAAATAAAAATGGTGGCCAGGCACGGTGACTCACGCCTGTAATCCCAGCACTTTGGGAGGCCGAGGCGGGCAGATTCCCTGAGGTCAGGAGTTTGAGACTAGCCTGGCCAACATGGTGAAACCCTGTCTCTACTAAAAATACAAAAATTAGCCGGGCGTGGTGGCACACGCCTGTAGTCCCAGCTACTCGGGAGGCTGAGGCCAGAGAATTGCATGAATCCGGGAGGTGGAGGTTGCAGTGAGCCGAGATGGCGCCACTGCACTTCAGCCTGGGTGACAGAGGGAGACTCCATCTCAAATGAATAAATAAGTAAAATAAAAATAAAAAAATAAAAAATGAAAAATGGCAACTTAGTATGGTCATTATCTATGATTGACACTTCATTTACCCACGAGATGGGAACTTAAAAACCCTGCAAACACAGCAACAACAACAATAATGTCCCCATTATAGAGGAGAGAAGACTCTGAAAGACGCTGAATACATCCAAGAATACACAGTCACTATGGTCAAATACAAGGATCTTGAGACCAAAGCTTTACCTTGCATTCAGGGACCATTAACTGAGGCAGGAGAGGCTATCAATATCTACTTGACACTTTATTTTATTTAGTGAGTTGAAACATATGGAATCAGGGTGCAAAGTTCCTGGAAAGATAACGTGGCAAAGAATGAATTAGAAATGTATCAGGTAGATTTCTACTCTGGAGTCAGCTGAAATCAGGTCTGAAATTGGTCATTTGAGTGTCTCTGAGAAGAATCATTGAATGGACATGTTTACGAATATTATAATTCTTGTATGATTTTTACATTATTCATATTATGTATAAATTTTTGAACATCTGAATATGTTTTCATTGAATGTCTTTATTCATATAACATATTGCTCGTTATTCCCCTGCCTAACTACATTTTAGTTGCCATTTTTAACTCGCGGATTCTTAGCATGTCTCTTTTTGTGTCTTGCTTGGCTGTGACTTTCCCTTTGATCTGCCTGGTATCAGCCTTGGTGTACCTATTCCCTCCAGAAACTCTGTAGCAGTCCTTGACACAAAGCAATGTCTGAGTGGCTACAGACATTATGTCCTTTAACCCACAGATGGCTCTCTGAAAAAAGAATCCTCAGTAGCATTACTAATGAAGAGTTTGAGCTTCCAAAAAGCTTGGTAACTTCTCTGGGATAGCCAGCAGGCAACGTGAAGTGTGCCTGACCTCAAAACATGAGGCCTAGAGGATGTGGTGGCTGACATCTGTAATCCCAGCACTTTGGGAGGCCGAGGTGGGTAGATCACTTGAGTTCAGAAGGGCAAGACCAGCTCGGGCAACATGGTGAAACCCCATCTCTACTAAAAATACAAAAATTAATCAGGTGTGGTGGTGTGTGCTTGTAGTCACAGCTACGTAGAAGGCTGAAGTAGGAGGATGGCTTGAGCCCAGGACACAGAGGTTGCAGTGAGCCGAGATTGTGTCACCACACTCTGGCCTGGACAACAGAGCCAGACCCTGTCTTGAGAGAGAGAGAGAGAGAGAGAGACACCTTTCTATGCTTCTATCTCACCTCTAAGGATCTCATGTCTACACACTGGGACCTCCATTCCCCACCCAGCTTGCAGTAGTCAACACCTTCCTTCCCCTTTATTATACTCGGCAGGAAACTGTTGAGCTCATGATTGGAAAAAATGCACCTCTTTCTTCTCTTACTTGGAATTTTACCCACTGAGGAGGTTCATGGTCCTTAACATGACATAAAGCTTCATGCCCTTGAATTTCACTTATCTTTGCAGCATTACATTTTGGGGAGTTTTGCACCACGATTCCATGAATTTGAACTCACCAAATAAAATACAATGTCAAGTAGATATTGACAGCTTCTCCCACCTCAGTTAACAGTGTCTGAATGCAGGTTGAAGCTTTGGTCTCAAGATACCTGGATTTTACTCTCACTGACTGTATTCTTGAATGCATTCAATGTCTTCTGTGAGTCTCCTCTTCTTTGTAATGGGGACATTATTGTTGTTGTTACAGTGTTTGCTTGTGGAATATTTAAGTTCCCATCCTGTTTTAATAAGACCAAAATACCACTAGGTAATAGGAAAAAAACTTTGGAATGGAACATTGCATGGTTTGACCTCTTTTTTCCTATTCCTTGAAAATTTTGGAAAGTTTCTTTTTTTCTTTCTTTCTTTCTTTTTTTTTTTTTGAGATGGAGTTTTGCTCTGTTGCCCAGGCTGGAGTGCAGTGGCACAATCACAGCTCTCTGCAGCCTCAACCTCCTGGGTTCAAGTGGTCTTCCCTGCTTAGCCTCCTGAGTAGCTGGGACCACAGGCATGCACCATCACACCCAACTAATTTTTGTATTTTTTGTAGAGATTAGGTCTCTCTATGTTGCCAGGCTGGTCTTGAACTCCTGGGCTCAAGTGATCCTCTCACCTCAGCCTCCCAAAGTGCTGGGATTATAGGCATGAGCTGCCATGCCCAGCCTGGAAATTTTCTTGAATCTCAGTTTCTGCTGTGGAAAGTTAGCCTGCTTCATGGGGTTTAGGTGATAAAGGGCAAAAAGTAATACAAAGAGGACAAGGCTCAATTCCAGCTAAGTTTCCCACCTTCTGTGGAATCCAAAGCATGTTCATAAGATACACACATAGCTATGAGCCCAATTCTTTTAATATTTTACCTCTCGCCAGTGTTAAATAAAGCAGAGCTTAGCTGACAAGACGCTGGAGTTATGCACTAAAAAGAAGAGTGAAAAATACATGTAATCAAGAAGAGAGAACCACTATATATGATTGTTTATTGACTACATGAGTCAAAATGATGAACAGGAAATAGGATCATCTTCTACTATATTTTCCCCATACACCATATTGAATCTATACAACATTATTTCAATAAGATGGGATGCATTTAATTCCATCTGATGTTTTCTTTGCATAAATTCATTTTAAAAAGAAGAATGCGGCCGGGCGTGGTGGCTCCCGCCTGTAATCCCAGCACTTTGGGAGGCCGAGGCGAGCGGATCACAAGATCAGGAGATCGAGACCATCCTGGCTAACATGATGAAACCCCATCTCTACTAAAAATACAAAAGATTAGCCGGGTGTGGTGGCGGGCGCCTGTGGTCCCAGCTACTCAGGAGGCTGAGGCAGGAGAATGGCGTGAACCTGGGAGGTGGAGCTTGCAGTGAGCCGAGATCGCGCCACTGCACTCCAGCCTGGGTGACAGAGCGAGACTCCGTCTCAAAAAAAAAAGAAAAAAAAAAAGAAGAATGCAATTATGAAAGGAGGTCTTTGAAAAGTTTGATGCAATCAAGATGAATGGTTTTTGAGGGTAGAGCTTATAAATTTCCTGCACTAGAAAATTTGTAGCTGAAAGGTGCTTCCTAAGGCTGGGTCTTAGGGGAGTCACACCTAACCTGGTGTTTCTGTTGACTTTGGAATTGTAGTCCAGGTTTGAGCACATATGAGTATGAGAAAATTGGATCTTGCTAGCATCTGCTGCATTTAGCTACGAGCTGTTCACTTATGTTCTCTGCTAATTGATTTCCTTTTATTTAAGTGAAAAGGAGAAGCAATCAATGATATCAGGCTAGATGTGTTATATCTCAGCAGAAACAGTGATTTATGGTAACAGTGTGCAGGCTTCTCTATTCATTTTTCAAATTGCTTATCCAGGGATCAAGTTTAAGCATTGTTGTATGCTATTACAAATATGGCAATGAGAAATTTCTAAATTGGTCAAGAAAGCATCTTGACAATTATATACACAACAACAAAAAACCAAAAATTTAAAACAAAAAGAACTCATCTTGAGGACAGGTTACAGGAAAAAACAAAACAAAAAGGAAACCTAGGATGTCTACGAGTAACTTTGATCATCCTTCAGACATGGCAGCCTGTCCATGGGAAATAAGAGTGTCAGTGCCGTGCTCAACGTTTCTATTTGGCCCTTAGCACAGAGCTGTCTCCTTTCTTACCATATGCAAAACAAATTCCAATGCTGTGGATTTTCCTGTCCCTGCTAGCCACGTGTCCCTCTTTATTACTGTCACTTCAGCACAGAGTTTCCAAGAAAGAGACACGTGGAACAGCCTCATGTTGAATTCTAAATCCTACTGATGGACACCAAATAGCCTCCTGACCACATTAGCATATTCCAAGTCAAGTTCTCCATGAATGTTCCTTAACAGAATGAAGACAAATAAATATGTGTCACTTTCTTCTTGACCCCAGAGGTAGGGACACGAAGGGATAAACGTCTTTGGGAATGGCACCCCTATAACTTCAGAATCACTACTTCATGACCAGGTGCAGTGCCTCTTGCTTGTAATCCCAGCACTTTGGGAGCCCAGGCAGGTGGATCACATGAGGCCAGGAGTTCCAGATCAGCCTGGGCACATATCAAAACCCTGTCTCTACAAAAACGAAAAATAAAAAATTAGCCAGGGATAGTGGACTGTGCCTATAGTTCCAGCTACTTGGGAGGCTGATGTGGGAGGATTGCTGGAGCCTGGGAGGTGGAGGCTGCAGTGAGCTACGATTGCACCACTGCACTCCAGCCTGGGTGACGGAGTAAGATTGTCTCAAATAAATAAATAAATAAATAAATAAATAAATAGACTCACCATTTTACTAATTTGCTCTTGGGCAGGCTAGGGAATGTTTCCCATATGGGAGTTAAGTATTTGCTATTTATTTTCTTTATTATTATTATTATTATTATTATTATTACTATTCTTTAGGTTTAATAGCATACAGGCCCTGTCAGAAACCTCATTTGCAGGACTGACCAAGTTGGAGCTACTTATGATTCACGGCAATGAGATCCCAAGCATCCCCGATGGAGCTTTAAGAGACCTCAGCTCTCTTCAGGTAAACCCATGGCATTTATAAGTGTCACTAAATTGCATCCTCTAAGACCAGTAATAAAGAATAGAAACTATGTTATTCTCCTTAATGATCAATAAAACGGCTATTGTTTGACATGAAAGACAAGCTTCATGTCATTACTCTCCAGCCCTTTGTACTGGTTTCTGTTTGTGGTTGTGGCTTTTTAAACTATAAACAGGATCGTTTTGTTTTGTTTTGTTTTGTTTTGTTTTGTTTTCCCCTGTCCTTGTAGGTTTTCAAGTTCAGCTACAACAAGCTGAGAGTGATCACAGGACAGACCCTCCAGGGTCTCTCTAACTTAATGAGGCTGCACATTGACCACAACAAGATCGAGTTTATCCACCCTCAAGCCTTCAACGGCTTAATGTCTCTGAGGCTACTCCATTTGGAAGGAAATCTCCTCCACCAGCTGCACCCCAGTACTTTCTCCACGTTCACATTTCTGGATTATTTCAGACTCTCCACCATAAGGCACCTCTACTTAGCGGAGAACATGATTAGAACTCTTCCTGCCAGCATGCTTCGGAACATGCCGCTTCTGGAGAATCTTTACTTGCAGGGAAATCCGTGGACCTGCGATTGTGAGATGAGATGGTTTTTGGAATGGGATGCAAAATCCAGAGGTAAGGAGAGAGGAGAGCAGACCACTCCTAGGTGCACATTCTTTTATCTTTTTGGAGACGTTCCATTCTCCAAGGTTCTTATATTGACTTATTCATCTTGCCTTCCATGAAATCTGAGCACCCAATCAGCTACTTTAAACTCACTTTAAACGTTACCACACTTTAAACGTTACCACTTAATGTTAAGTGGAACTCACACTTTAAACGTTACCACTTTAACTTTAAACTTTACCACTTAACTTTAAACGTTACCACTTAAATGTTAAGACATCTCCATTCCCCAACGCAAAGGCAGTTATCCCTTAGTGAATTGTAGTGCTCATGTAATCAGTTACATACAGGTGATGTGGGTTGCCATGGAATGGGTATCCGGAGGATCATGCCAGCCTTGGACTGCAGCTTAATGTGGGAAACTGGGACTGGGAAGGGGCTGTGAATGCATGTTCCATGAGAAATTCACAAAGGATGCTTGGAAAAGAGCAGGCTGGTGAGAGGAGTGGCTACAAGGTCATTATTTTACGGACAGGGAAGCGATGCTCACTATTGATCTAGAGAGCTGTGACAACAACCAGGACTTATGTGTAGCAGTTGCAACAAAGTAGACTGTGATTCCTTTCTGCCTTCCTTCCTTCTCTCCCCTTCCTTCATCTTCCTTCCTTCCTTCCCTCCTTCCTTCTCTCCTTCCTTCCTTCTTCTCTTCCTTCCCTCCTTCTTTCCTTCCCTCCTTCTTTCCTTTCTTCCTTCTCTCCTTCCTTCTCTCCTTCCTTCCTTTTTTCCTTCATTCCTTCCTTCTTTTTTCCTTCCTTCCTTCTCTCCTTCCTTCCTTCTTTTTTCCTTCCTTCCTTCTCTCCTTCCTTCCTTCTTTTTTCCTTCATTCCTTCCTTTTTGCTTCCTTCCTTCCTTCTTTTTTCTTTCCTTCCTTCCTTCTCTCCTTCCTTCCCTGCTTCCCACCTTCCCTCCTTTACTCCTTCCTTCATTCCCTCCTCCTCTCCTTCCTTCCTTCCTTCGTTCTCTCCTTCCTTCCTTCTTTCCTTCCTTCCTTCCCTCCTTCCCTCCCTGCTTCCCACCTTCCCTCCCTCGCTCCTTCCTTCCTTCCTTCCTCCTGCCTTCTCTCCTGCCTTCCTTTCTTCCTTCTGTCCTTCCTTTCATCCCTCCCTTCCTCCATTCCTCCCCCCTCCCTTTCACCCTCCCTCCCTCCCTCCCTCCCTATCTTCCCTTCCTTCCTTCCTTTCTCCCCCTTCTCTAAGCCCTACCTTGCAACCTATCCCCATCCTTAGATTACATTGTGTTTACCATATCCTGGATCTATTTCCTCAACTCCATCCTCACAGCTGCTGACCTGGATCAAGCTCCTTTCCTTCTCTCTCTGGTAGGAAGGGGGAGCATTCTAAACAAGTGTCCCCATGGCCTTGTCAGCCCTGTTTTCCATCCACTCTCTACAAAGCAGTGAGAACATTTTTACAGAATGTGCATCCAGTCAGGCCACACCTCTGCGTAACTGATTTCCATTGCTTTTAGGATAAGATACACATTTGCACATTCCCTCCAAGAAGTCTCCACACAATGGTCGCTCCACCTGTCCCCACTATCCTCTAGCATGGTGGTCCCATTGCTCCTCTTATTCATCTATTTCTAGCCACACAGTCTTCCCTTCTGTTCCTTGCAGTTTCTAAACTTATTTCCAACTCAACGTCATTGGATTTGCTCAGTTGCCTACTTGGGAGTCTTTACTGCTAGACATTCAAGAGGCTTGCTTTTTCTTAGCTTTTAGAGCTTCATTCCAAGAGGCCATCAAGCAATGGATGTGGGAAAGACAGAAGTACACCCACTTGTGAATGGTCTTAACCAGAAAAGACACATGCCTCCTCCACTCATGTTCCATTGGTGGGAACCAGTCTTCACACCCCAGTGGATGTAAGGGGGCCTGAAAATATATTTGGATGGCTATTTTGTGGCAGCAACGCTATATTATGGATGTGGACCCACAAAACTTTGCTGGGCAAAGAACCATCTCTGCTACTGTCTGGAGATACACATGCATATCTTTGTGTGTGCATGTCTACGCATGTATTTGTGCACATGTGTGTACATCTGTGTATGTGTAGATTTGCATGTATGTGAAAGAAACTCAAGATTGTAAAGTATTAAAGTTAGTTTTATATAGTGAGCATTTCTGAAGATTGCAATCCCAGGATCTTTCAGAGTTTCTGTTAGACTGCTGCATAGCAAGGTTTCAGCCCACAGCTTATACACAGATGGTGGAGCTTCTGCAGGTGCTCAGAAGTCACATCAAATGTGGTCAGAATTCACATCAGTTGTGCTCAGAAGTTACATTAGAGCTGATTCTCATCAAAGTTTGGGTGCCAGGGGACATCTGGTTATAGATTACAGAGGCATAGTCATTAATCCTGCCAGACATTATTTTATGTGTAGAAAGAGGCAGGGGCTAGGAGCATTGAACTCATCTTTTCTAAAAGTGCAGTGATTCAGGCAAGAGACATGTGGACCTGTGCTCGATCCTGCTCATCATCTTCAGGGCATTCATGTAGAGGCTGCGCTCATTCGCTGAGCCATGAAATTCAGCTGGCCAAGGGATTTTGTGAAATGCTCCTGCTTGTGTTTGCTGCTTTGTCTCACAGCATGTATGTGTGTGGGTATGAGTGTGAGTGTGAGTATGTGTATGTGTGTTGGGGGGAGATGTGCAAAACAATCCTATTTGCATGTTGAAGTGTTTGCTTTGAAAGTCACACAGAAAACCGTGGTCAGGAGGGCAAAAGGAAAGATGGCAAAGCCAGTTAGGAGCTTTATAATTCTCCAAGTCATAGATGAAGCAGTAAGACTGGCTTCTTCCCAATGGGAATGGGCAGAAGTAGGCAGAGGACTGTCATGAAAAACTCCTAGTATTCCAGTTTCCCCAAGCAGAGAGAGTATGGCATCACTTACCGAGATAGAACAGGCACGAGATTCTACATTTAGGTCAGGGAGAGAATATAAGTTTGTCTCATAGATGTCAGTTTGAGGACCCTTCTAGCTATCTAAATAGACATGTCAAAGAGGCAATGGGGTGTGGAACTCAGGGAATGTGTTTGGACTAGAGAAGCACATATGGTAGTCATCACTGGTGGGTGGATGGTAATTGGAACCACACATGTGGGAGAGGCCATTGACGCTGAAGCCGAGCAGAAAGGAAAGGGGCTTAGGCTCAAGTCAAGGAGGACCCAGTCAGCAACGATTCAGGCAGAGGAGGAGGAGGAAGCAGTGACTGAGACCGAGTTGTGGCCAGAAAGGACGGAGAAAATTCCAGAGGATTTCATATCCAGGAGACCAAGAGGATAACGTGAACTCAAAAGCATACACTCTGTGAAGTGTTTACTACAAATATAGAGAGAGTTATAAATATAGATATAGTTACCTAGATACATACATATTGATTATATATACATTATATATTATAAATTTATAAATATAGTTATAAATATAGATATAGTTACCTAGATACATACATATTGATTATATATAAATTATATATTATAAATTTATAAATATACAGAGAGTTATAAATATAGATATAGTTCCTAGATAGATACATATTGATTATATATAAATTATATATTATAAATTTATAAACATAGAGTTATAAATATATAGTTACCTAGATACATACATATTGATTATATATAAATTATATATTATAAATTTATAAATATAGAGAATTATAAATATAGATATAGTTCCTAGATAGATACATATTGATTATATATAAATTATATATTATAAATTTATAAATATATAGTTATAAATATAGATATAGTTACCTAGATACATACATATTGATTATATATATTTATATATGAATATATAAATATATATTATAAATTTATAAATTATTTATAAATAAATATATTTTTATATTTCTTTATAAATATATGTACATCTATAAATTTGTATATTGTTATATCATGATTTAAAAAAGTAAATGTGATACATGCCAAAGATTCTTCCTTTTACCTGAAAATGCTTTCATGGGTTTATATATTTATATCCATATATAATTTATATATTATTTATATATACTTAGATATAAAATACATTGATTATATGTCAATATATATCTACATATTAATATATATTTATTAATATATCAATATATGTTTATATATCATGACAGATATATATCTATATATTATATAAATATATATCTATTATATATCTATATATTATAATCTATCTATATATTAAGATAGATACATATTTGTATATATTGAGATAGATATATATCAAGATTTTTAAATATATATTGGTATATATATCAAGATGAAAAACAACAAAAAGTAGATATGATGTGATACGTGCAAAGATTCATCCTTTTACCAAGAAATGCTTCCCCAGTTTGCAGTTATTTATATAGATTCTCCTAAACTTTCACAGAAGGTACATTGTATAATGTATGTGAATGAAGTTGTTTTCTTTAACTTAGAAATGTTTTTTAAATACCCGTTAATAAGTATTTTAAGACATTTTTAAGTAAAAATTATTATTAATGGTTAAGCAGTTATAAAGCACCCGTTAGTTACCACACAGTGTGCTAAAACTGTGGTTTAACATGAAGCCTCAAAGGCAACTCATGTATAGGATTCCTTGTTTATGGGATTACAGCTGGGTGATAAAGACGCAAACATAGGCTTTATCCTCTGGCCATGTGCAAGGCGTGCCATTCTTTGGCTCCTTACCCTATTGAGTGTCTATTTGCTTATTTGTTTTAGGAATTCTGAAGTGTAAAAAGGACAAAGCTTATGAAGGCGGTCAGTTGTGTGCAATGTGCTTCAGTCCAAAGAAGTTGTACAAACATGAGATACACAAGCTGAAGGACATGACTTGTCTGAAGCCTTCAATAGAGTCCCCTCTGAGACAGAACAGGAGCAGGAGTATTGAGGAGGAGCAAGAACAGGAAGAGGATGGTGACAGCCAGCTCATCCTGGAGAAATTCCAATTGCCCCAATGGAGCATCTCTTTGAATATGACCGACGAGCATGGGAACATGGTGAACTTGGTCTGTGACATCAAGAAACCAATGGATGTGTACAAAATTCACTTGAACCAAACGGATCCTCCAGATATTGACATAAATGCAACAGTTGCCTTGGACTTTGAGTGTCCGATGACCCGGGAAAACTATGAAAAGCTGTGGAAATTGATAGCATACTACAGTGAAGTTCCCGTGAAGCTACACAGAGAGCTCATGCTCAGCAAAGACCCCAGAGTCAGCTACCAGTACAGGCAGGATGCTGATGAGGAAGCTCTTTACTACACAGGTGTGAGAGCCCAGATTCTTGCAGAACCAGAATGGGTCATGCAGCCATCCATAGATATCCAGCTGAACCGACGTCAGAGTACGGCCAAGAAGGTGCTACTTTTCTACTACACCCAGTATTCTCAAACAATATCCACCAAAGATACAAGGCAGGCTCGGGGCAGAAGCTGGGTTATGATTGAGCCTAGTGGAGCTGTGCAAAGAGATCAGACTGTCCTGGAAGGGGGTCCATGCCAGTTGAGCTGCAATGTGAAAGCTTCTGAGAGCCCATCTATCTTCTGGGTGCTTCCAGATGGCTCCATCCTGAAAGCACCCATGGATGACCCAGACAGCAAGTTCTCCATTCTCAGCAGTGGCTGGCTGAGGATCAAGTCCATGGAGCCATCTGACTCAGGCTTGTACCAGTGCATTGCTCAAGTGAGGGATGAAATGGACCGCATGGTATATAGGGTACTTGTGCAGTCTCCCTCCACTCAGCCAGCCGAGAAAGACACAGTAACAATTGGCAAGAACCCAGGGGAGCCGGTGACGTTGCCTTGCAATGCTTTAGCAATACCCGAAGCCCACCTTAGCTGGATTCTTCCAAACGGAAGGATAATTAATGATTTGGCTAACACATCACATGTATACATGTTGCCAAATGGAACTCTTTCCATCCCAAAGGTCCAAGTCAGCGATAGTGGTTACTACAGATGTGTGGCTGTCAACCAGCAAGGGGCAGACCACTTTACGGTGGGAATCACAGTGACCAAGAAAGGGTCTGGCTCACCATCCAAAAGAGGCAGACGCCCAGGTGCAAAGGCTCTTTCCAGAGTCAGAGAAGACATCGTGGAGGATGAAGGGGGCTCAGGCATGGGAGATGAAGAGAACACTTCAAGGAGACTTCTGCATCCAAAGGACCAAGAGGTGTTCCTCAAAACAAAGGATGATGCCATCAATGGAGATAAGAAAGCCAAGAAAGGGAGAAGAAAGCTGAAACTCTGGAAGCATTCGGAAAAAGAACCAGAGACCAATGTTGCAGAAGGTCGCAGAGTGTTTGAATCTAGACGAAGGATAAACATGGCAAACAAACAGATTAATCCGGAGCGCTGGGCTGATATTTTAGCCAAAGTCCGTGGGAAAAATCTCCCTAAGGGCACAGAGGTACCCCTGTTGATTAAAACCACAAGTCCTCCATCCTTGAGTCTAGAAGTCACACCACCTTCGCCTGCTGTTTCTCCCCCCTCGGCATCTCCTGTGCAGACAGTAACCAGTGCTGAAGAAACCTCAGCAGATGTACCTCTACTTGGTGAAGAAGAGCACGTTTTGGGTACCATTTCCTCAGCCAGCATGGGGCTAGAACACAACCACAGTGGAGTTATTCTTGTTGAACCTGAAGTAACAAGCACACCTCTGGAGGAAGTTGTTGATGAGCTTTCCGAGAAGACTGAGGAGATAACTTCCACTGAAGGCGACCTGAAGGGGACGGCAGCCCCTACACTTATATCTGAGCCTTATGAACCATCTCCTACTTTGCACACCTTAGACATAGTCTATGAAGAGCCCACCCATGAAGAGACGGCAACAGAGGGTTGGTTTGCGGCAGATGTTGGATCCTCACCGGAGCCCACATCCAGTGAGTATGAGCCTCCATTGGATGTTGTCTCCTTGGCTGAGTCTGAGCCCGTGCAATACTTTGACCCAGATTTGGAGACTAAGTCACAACCAGATGAGGATAAGATGAAAGAAGACACCTTTGCACACCTTACTCCAACCCCCACCGTCTGGGTTAATGACTCCAGTACATCACAGTTATTTGAGGATTCTACTATAGGGGAACCAGGTGTCCCAGGCCAATCACATCTACAAGGACTGACAGACAACATCCAGCTTGTGAAAAGTAGTCTAAGCACTCAAGACACCTTACTGACTAAAAAGGGTATGAAAGAGATGTCTCAGACACTACAGGGAGGAAATATGCTAGAGGGAGACCCCACACACTCCAGAAGTTCTGAGAGTGAGGGCCAAGAGAGCAAATCCATCACTTTGCCTGACTCCACACTGGGTATAATGAGCAGTATGTCTCCAGTTAAGAAGCCAGCAGAAACCACAGTTGGCACCCTTCTAGACAAAGACACCACAACAGCAACAACAACACAAAGGCAAAAAGTTGCTCCGTCATCCACCATGAGCACTCACCCTTCTCGAAGGAGACCCAACGGGAGAAGGAGATTACGCCCCAACAAATTCCGCCACCGGCACAAGCAAACCCCACCCACAACTTTTGCCCCATCAGAGACTTTTTCTCCTCAACCAACTCAGGCACCTGACATTAAGATTTCAAATCAAGTGGAGAGTTCTCTGGTTCCTACAGCTTGGGTGGATAACATAGTTAATATCCCCAAACAGTTGGAAATGGAGAAGAATGCAGAACCCATATCCAAGGGAACACCACGGAGAAAACAGGGGAAGAGGCCAAACAAACATCGATATACCCCTTCTACAGTGAGCTCAAGAGCGTCTGGATCCAAGCCCAGCCCTTCTCCAGAAAATAAACATAGAAACATTGCTACTCCCAGTTCAGAAACCATACTTTTGCCTAGAACTGTTTCTCTGAAAACTGAGGGCCCTTATGATTCCTTAGATTACATGACAACCACCAGAAAAATATATTCATCTTATCCTAAAGTCCAAGAGACACTTCCAGTCACATATAAACCCACATCAGATGGAAAAGAAATTAAGGATGATGTTGCCACAAATGTTGACAAACATAAAAGTGACATTTTAGTCACTGGTGAATCAATTACTAATGTCATACCAACTTCTCGCTCCTTGGTCTCCACTATGGGAGAATTTAAGGAAGAATCCTCTCCTGTAGGCTTTCCAGGAACTCCAACCTGGAATCCCTCAAGGACAGCCCAGCCTGGGAGGCTACAGACAGACATACCTGTTACCACTTCTGGGGAAAACCTTACAGACCCTCCCCTTCTTAAAGAGCTAGAGGATGTGGATTTTACTTCCGAGTTTTCGTCCTCTGTGACAGTCTCCACACCATTTCACCAGGAAGAAGCTGGTTCTTCCACAACTCTCTCAAGCATAAAAGTGGAGGTGGCTTCAAGTCAGGCAGAAACCACCACCCTTGATCAAGATCATCATGAAACCACTGTGGCTATTCTCCTTTCTGAAACTAGACCACAGAATCACACCCCTACTGCTGCCCGGATGAAGGAGCCACCATCCTTATCCCCATCCACAATTCTCATGTCTTTGGGACAAACCACCACCACTAAGCCAGCACTTCCCAGTCCAAGAATATCTCAAGCATCTAGAGATTCCAAGGAAAATGTTTTCTTGAATTATGTGGGGGATCCAGAAACAGAAGCAACCCCAGTGAACAATGAAGGAACACAGCATATGTCAGGGCCAAATGAATTATCAACACCCTCTTCCCACCAGGATGCATTTAACTTGTCTACAAAGCTGGAATTGGAAAAGCAAGTATTTGATAGTAGGAGTCTACCACGTGGCCCAGATAGCCACGACCAGGATGGAAGAGTTCATGCTTCTCATCAACTAACCAGGGTCCCTGCCAAACCCATCCTACCAACAGCAACGGTGAGGCTGCCTGAAATGTCCACACAAAGCGCTTCCAGATACTTTGTAACTTCCCAGTCACCTCGTCACTGGACCAACAAACCAGAAGTAACTACATATCCTTCTAGGGCTTTGCCAGAGAACAAACAGTTTACAACTCCAAGATTATCAAGTACAACAACTCCTCTCCCATTGCACATGTCCAAACCCAGCATTCCTAGTAAGTTTACCGACCGAAGAACTGACCAATTCAATGGCTACTCCAAAGTGTTTGGAAATAACAACATCCCTGAGGCAAGAAACCCAGTTGGAAAGCCTCCCAGTCCAAGAATTCCTCATTATTCCAATGGAAGACTCCCTTTCTTTACCAACAAGACTCTTTCTTTTCCACAGTTGGGAGTCACCCGGAGACCCCAGATACCCACTTCTCCTGCCCCAGTAATGAGAGAGAGAAAAGTTATTCCAGGTTCCCACAACAGGATACATTCCCATAGCACCTTCCATCTGGACTTTGGCCCTCCAGCACCTCCGTTGTTGCACCCTCCGCAGACCACGGGATCACCCTCAACTAACTTACAGAATATCCCTATGGTCTCTTCCACCCAGAGTTCTGTCTCCTTTATAACATCTTCTGTCCAGTCCTCAGGAAGCTTCCACCAGAGCAGCTCAAAGTTCTTTGCAGGAGGACCGCCTGCATCCAAATTCTGGTCTCTTGGGGAAAAGCCCCAAATCCTCACCAAGTCCCCACAGACTGTGTCCGTCACCGCTGAGACAGACACTGTGTTCCCCTGTGAGGCAACAGGAAAACCAAAGCCTTTCATTACTTGGACAAAGGTTTCCACAGGTAAGATGTTTAAGCATCTACTTTTTTTTTTTGGTCAATTTTTATTTTATTGGCTAGCAATATAATACATTAAAACAGTATGTGGTGAACAACATAAACACATTAGGAGAAATTTTTATAACACATTTGGGGAATTTTTTTACTCGAATAAGTGTTTATTTTTATTTTTATAATTTCAGCTTTTATTTTAGATGCAGGGGGAACACGTGCAGGCTTGTCACACGGGTATATTGTGTGATGCTGAGGTTTGGGGCACAAATGATCCCATTATCCAGGTAGTGAGCATAGCATCCAATAGGTACATTTTTCAGCCCTTGCCACCCCTCCCTCTCTCCTCTAGTAGTCCCAAGTGTCTATTTGTCCTATCTTTATGTCCATATGTACCCAATCTACACTTTAACCAGAGTTTGTGTAGGAGAAAGTTACTGGAGTCTTACTTTAGGATTAATTTACCTTTCTTATGGACTCAAGGGCCTCTCTGGGCAGGGGTGGCTGGCCACTGCAAGCCTGGGATGCCCATGCAGCTAGCCCGAGGAGTTCAGGAGAACAGCATGAGCATAAATAAATAAGGGAGAGGCTGTGTCTCTAGTAATTGAGCTTGTGGCATCTTAGCTCACCTTGGAAGTGGCTGGGACTCATGCCTGCTTCCAGAATTCTCTATTAAACCCAAGTTTGCTGTCCTTTGCCTGAAGATGGCCCTGTTTCTGGGATTAGTGTAAAGATGAAAAAGAGAAACAAAACATTCTTTTTCTCTATCCTTTTTTTATAGCATTCTTATTTCGTATGTGTGTGATGACAACACAAAATCTACTGTCAACAATTTTCAAGTATAAGCTAAATTGTTATTGAGTATAATATCACTTAAGCATATTCCTCCTAACTGAACTTCTTACTCTTTAATTAATATCTTCCCTTTACTCCCACCCCCAGCCTCTGGTAACCACCATTCCACTATCTGCTTCAGCTTCTATGAGTTCAACTTTCTTACATTGCACATATAAGTGAGATCATGCAGTATTTGTCTGTCTGTGCCTGGTTTATTTCACTTAATCTAATGTCCTCCAGGTTCATTTATGTTGTGGCAAATGACAGAATTTCGTTTTTTTTTTAAAAAAAAAAAGAAAAAGAAATAGAAAAGACAGAATGGCATTTCATTGTGCATATATACCACATTCTCTTTATCCATTCATTCATTGATGGACACTTAGCTGAATTCCATATCTTGGCTATTGTGAATAGCACTGTGGTAAACGCGGGAGTGCAGATGTCTTGTCAACATACTGACATCATTTCCTTTGGATAAATACCCAGTAGTGGGATTGCTAGACCATAGGCAGCTCTATTGTTAGTTTTATGAGGAACCTCCATACTGTTTTCCATAGTGGTTGTACCAAATTACGTTCCCACCAACAGTGTACGAGGGTGCCCTTTTCTCCACATCTTCACCAGTGTCTGTGTTTTTGGTCTTTTTGATAATAGCCATTTCAACAGGCTTGAGATGATATCTCAGTTTTACATTTCTTTCATGGTTAGGACCAAAACAGGCTGGGTGTGGTGGCTCACACTTGTAATCCCAGCACTCTGGGTAGTCAAGACAAGAGAATCACTTGAGGTCAGGAGTTCAAGACCAACCTGGGCAACACAGCAAGACCATGTCTCTACAAAAAACAAAAATTTAAATTATCCAGGAGTGGTGGCCTGCACCTGTAGCCCCAGCTACTTAGAAGGCTGAGTCCAGGAGGTCGAGACTGCAGTGAGCTATGATTGTACCACTGCACTCTCACCTGGGAGACAGAGCAAGACCCTATCTCTAACAAATAAAATAAACATTAAAAAAAAACTTTTAAAAACACTAAAACATTCTACCTACTACATTTGCTTTTGCTGCCTGGGTGATAAAGTGGAGAATTAGATTAACTAATACTGCTCGTTTGAGCATTATCAAAAGGGTACAGTTTATGCCAAAGCTGACTATGTTAATTTTCTCCAGGAGCTCTTATGACTCCGAATACCAGGATACAACGGTTTGAGGTTCTCAAGAACGGTACCTTAGTGATACGGAAGGTTCAAGTACAAGATCGAGGCCAGTATATGTGCACCGCCAGCAATCTGCACGGCCTGGACAGGATGGTGGTCTTGCTTTCGGTCACCGTGCAGCAACCTCAAATCCTAGCCTCCCACTACCAGGACGTCACCGTCTACCTGGGAGACACCATTGCAATGGAGTGTCTGGCCAAAGGGACCCCAGCCCCCCAAATTTCCTGGATCTTCCCCGACAGGAGGGTGTGGCAAACTGTGTCCCCCGTGGAGGGCCGCGTCACCCTGCACGAAAACCGGACCCTTTCCATCAAGGAGGCGTCCTTCTCAGACAGAGGCGTCTATAAGTGCGTGGCCAGCAATGCAGCCGGGGCGGACAGCCTGGCCATCCGCCTGCACGTGGCGGCACTGCCCCCCGTTATCCACCAGGAGAAGCTGGAGAACATCTCGCTGCCCCCGGGGCTCAGCATTCACATTCACTGCACTGCCAAGGCTGCGCCTCTGCCCAGCGTGCGCTGGGTGCTCGGGGACGGTACCCAGATCCGCCCCTCGCAGTTCCTCCACGGGAACTTGTTTGTTTTCCCCAACGGGACGCTCTACATCCGCAACCTCGCGCCCAAGGACAGCGGGCGCTATGAGTGCGTGGCCGCCAACCTGGTAGGCTCAGCGCGCAGGACGGTGCAGCTGAACGTGCAGCGTGCAGCAGCCAACGCGCGCATCACGGGCACCTCCCCGCGGAGGACGGACGTCAGGTACGGAGGGACCCTCAAGCTGGACTGCAGCGCCTCGGGGGACCCCTGGCCGCGCATCCTCTGGAGGCTGCCGTCCAAGAGGATGATCGACGCGCTCTTCAGGTAGGCGGCTCTGCGTGGCTTCCTGTAAATCGCTGGGCTCGTGGCCCCAACGAATATGAGTCCTTTTTCAGGATGAATATGCACACACATTGCTCCCTGCGTCCGATAAAATTAAATGAAATTAATTAGCAGGGCACGGTGGCTCACGCCTGTAATCCCAGCACTTTGGGAGGCCGAGGCGGGCGGATCACTTGAGGTCAGGAGTTCGAGACCAGCCTGGCCGACATGGTGAAACACTGTCTCTAATAAACATACAAAAATTTGCCGGGCATTGTGGCGAGCGTCTGTAGTCCCAGCTACTCTGGAGGCTGAGGCAGGAGAATTGCTTGAACCCGGGAGGTGGAGGTTGCAGTGAGCCAAGATCACACCACTTCACCCTGGATGACAGAGTGACATTCCATCTCAAATAATAATAATAATAAATTCATTAGAGACAGGGTGTCACTCTGTTGCCCAGGCTGGAGTGCAGTGGTGCGATCATAGCTCACTGCAGCCTCAAACTTCTGGGTTCAAGCGATCGTCCAGCTTCAGCCTCCTGAGTAGCTGGGACTACAGGTGTGCACCATGAGGCACGGCTTGTTATTATTATTATTATTATTATTTACTTTTTGTAGAGATGGGATCTGCTATGTTCCCAAGGATGATCTCGAGCACTTCACCTCAAGCAATCTTCCCGCCCCGACCTCCCAAAGTGCTGGGATGACAGGCTTGAGCTCCTGTGCGTGGCCCGGTGTGTGATTTATTTATTTATTTATTTATTTATTTATTTATTTTTGAGACGGAATCTCGCTCTGTCGCCTAGGCTGGAGTGCAGTGGCAAGATCTCGGCTCACTGCAAGCTCCGCCTCCCAGGTTCACGCCATTCTCCTGCCTCAGCCTCCCGAGTAGCTGGGACTACAGGCACCCACCACCACGCCCGGCTAATTTTTTGTATTTTTAGTAGAGACGGGGTTTCACCGTGTTAGCCAGGATGGTCTCAATCTCCTGACCTCGTGATCCGCCCACCTTGGCCTCCCAAAGTGCTGGGATTACAGGGGTGAGCCATGGCACCCAGCCCCAGTGTGTGATTTTTATGCAATGAAATTTTGTCCCTCTAAACTCGGATCCAGAACAAACACTTAACTTCTTAACAAATACTTAACTTCCTCCTCTCTTGCCCCATTAAAAAAAAAAAAAAAAAAGAAAAAAGATAAATGAACCAAGAAATTCTTGTTTTAATGATTATATGTTTAACTATAATGTTAGGACAAACAATTCAGCTTGCCTCTATTTCCATTATTGATTTCAACAAAATACGTAGATGTGTTAGGCTTTATTTTAATATGGCATTATTGGTACAGTCAAAGTGTATACATTGCTTTAAAAGCATCGTTACCACACCAACATAGTGCACTTGAAATGATAAAAATGTACTTGGGCTATGAAGTAAGCCAAGCCACCTTCTAATCAAGTGCCATCAGTTCCCAGATATACAGGTTTGTGGCAGTGCTTTGCAACCAAGGGTGATTTTGCCCCAAGACAACCCTTGGCAATATCTGAAGACACCTTTGATTGTCACAAATGGGGCAGTGGGTGCTTCTGGTATCTGGTGGGTGGAGCCCAGGGACGGTGCTCAACATCCTGCAGTGCACAGGATGACCCATCACAGATAGTCATTCATCCTACCTTCAATGTCTGTAGTCTTAGCATGAAAGATTCTATCTATCTATCTATCTATCTATCTATCTATCTATCTATCATCTGTCTGTCTGTCTATCCATCCATCATCTATGGCAGTGGTTTGCAACCAGGCATCAGGTGTTCCTTAGTCCCCAAGGGACAGTTGGTGATGTATGGAGACATTTTAGGTCATGATGACTCTGGGGTGGAGGGTGTGCTTCTGGTATATGGTGGCTGCAGCCCCAGGATGCTGCTCAACACCCTACAGTGCACAGGACACCCCACCACAGATTAGCATTCATCTTGCCTTAAATGTTACCACTGCTGAGGTCAAGTAACCCTGTCTTAGCATGTAAGATTTTGCCTATCCATTTACCTATCTATTTATCCATTCGTTCATTCCTGTATACCTAACCTATCCATCGATCCTTATCTCTTACGTATCTATTCATTCATGCATCCACCGACATCTATCTATCTATCTATCTATCTATCTATCTATCTGCCTACCTACCTGTCTATGGCAGTTGTTTACAACCAGGGAGATTTTCTTCCCAGGAGATATTTGGCTATGTCTGGCAACATTTTTTGGTTATCACAGATTGGATGGGTGCTACTGGCATCTGGTGGGTGGAGTCTGGGGACACTGCTCAACACCCTACAGTTCACAGGATGGCCCCATCACAGAGAAACTTCTAGCCCCAAATGTCCCTAGTGCCAAGATTGAGAAACCCTGAGCTAGATACAAAAAAAGAGCTAATATCTCTTTAATAAGCATTTCAAAAAATAGAGGACCCAGACAGTAGAGGAAAGGTAAAATGGAGTCCAACTAAATTCACAGTGCAATGGTGGAGAACCCCTGGATTGTGCTGTCTTCAGCACTCAGTAGCTCGAGTAGGAAAGCCTCTCACCGTGGGTCCCTCCCCAGGGTGGGAGCAAAATCAGCGTCCAAGGTTTTCTTCTGCACAGTTGTGTCTGGCCTTCCAGGACTCTTTGCAATTCAGGAAAAGGGCTGAGATGCCTTTTCCCTGCCTGTATTTTATACTTTAGATGGCTGGGTGGTGCCCTGAAGAGCTTGCACAATCAATCCAGAAGAGCCATGTACCCAATTTACCCAGGAATGCCTTCCAGCTTAGCAGATGTGCTGCCACATAGAGAACTGTTTTCCATTGAATTTGGCATGGTGGAGGCAATTTTGAATGGATAACAGTATAAGAATGCAGTTCCAGTAAGATTTTTGAGTCATTCCATTAATGTCTCCATATAAATCCTAAATAAATTATAAAACATTATTTCTGTCGCTTCATTCTTAGTAAATTCTGACTATATTCTTAGTAAAGTGTAATTGAACAAACCATGTGCATTTTGTCAAAGAGCAGGCTCTGCCCTGCTATTTAAAAATACAAATATTGAGCCAGGCGCAGTGGCTCACGCCTGCAATCCCAGCACTTTGGGAGGCCGAGGTGGGTGGATTGCTTGAGGTCAGGAGTTCAAGACCAGCCGGACCAATATGGTGAAACCCCGTCTCTACTCAAAATACAAAAATTAGCAGGGCATGGTGGCCTATGCCTGTAGACCTAGCTACTCAGAAAGCTGAGGCAGGAGAATCATTTGAACCCGGGAGGCGGAGGTTGCAGTGAGCCGAGATCAGGCCACTGCACTCCAGCCTGGGCGACAGAGCGAGACTCCATCTCAAAAAACAAAAACAAAAACAAAAACAAATATCAGAGCTTCGTTTCTTGAAGCTGAATCTCTCACGACGCATAGGCATCTGTGGCTTTGAGATTTGCTCAGTTGATTCTGATGACTACTGGGCTAGGGGTCACTGTTAATGGAAGCCTCAGAATGTTTACAGACACATGCTACCATACTCATTTTTGGATTCAAATTCCAAGGCACATTTAAATGTCCTTGCCTGTCCCACACCTATTAAATTCCTTACCAAGTTACATTGACTTGATTCTCACTCATGGCCCACAAAACAGTGTATACGGTCATAGTTAATCATTGCTTTCATTACAATGATTAGGTTGAATGTAATCACAATTGGGCTTATTTTTTAAAAGATCTATGACACTGTCTTAGACATGCCATCAGAAAAATGGAGTGTTGCCAGGTATGGTGGCTCATGCCTGTAATCCCAGCACTTTGGGAGACCAAGGCAGAAGGATCACTTAAGTCCAGGAGTTCAAACTCAGCCTGGACAACACAGCAAGATCCTTTCTCTACAAAATAAAAAATAAAATAAACTCCAGCCAGGCATATTGGTGTATGGTTGTAGTCCAAGCTACTCAGGAGGCTGAGACAGAAGTGTCCCTTGAGTCCAAGAGATCGAGACTACAGTTAGCTATGATTGCACCACTGCACTCCGGCCTGGGTGACAAACAAGACCTCAGTTCTTAAAAAAAAAAAAAAGAAAGTGTGGTATTTAGGAAATATTAAGGCTCCCATTATAATGTTTGTGTAATTGAGAATTCAATAGGGACAATTTTAAAAGGGAGAACTTTCTCAATATTTTCACTGGATTATTCAACATATTAGTTCCGAATAACTAAAGGATACTTTAGTATTTATAAAACTCTTACATATATAATGAAGATTTTCCTATCATCCTTTCTAGTTCGCCTCTGTTAAACCTTTTTGTAATTATTAACTCAGCAGGGCTTGGACTTCATGGGGAAGAATGATACACCAGCCTTGAGATTTTAGCTAGTGAGTGTTACTCAGCTTTAATTACAAATTCTGGAAAACCTGTTACACCAACAGTGCCAGCTTCTGAAGAGCCCAATTTTAGCCTTGAAACTTGCCTTGAAACTCACCTTGAAACTCTGGGCATAACCATAATTACATGACCATATTAGAGTTGCTTTTCTGACTCTTGCCCAAAACTGGGATAGAACAGCTTTAAAAAAGAAATTGCCAAGAGTAGAAACCGTGTCTAAAGCATTTTCTCCAGGAAGAATTTAACATCTTTATAAGGTTGACCCAGATTCATCACCGTCTCCATAACTGTAGCATTTTATCTGATTTTGTTGTTACAATGACCTCTGTAATGACCACCATGCAAATACTTGATCCACACACACTTGCAGGAATGGGATTGGCGTCTTTGACTACATTTCAGGTCCTTGAACCCATGGTCAGGCCAGCCTAACATCAGATTCAACAGGGAGTTCTTATTTGCAGTCAATCACTTTCCACAACCTTCTCCAGGCTGTAAAAACCATTGGGCATTTTGCAATAGCAGCCACCTGGGCTGATGCATCACAGAACCACCTATTTTTGTGTTATTCCAGTGACCTAATGCCACAGTAGAGCATTTAGGAAACTGACATCTTACTCCTTTTTCTTTTTTTCTGTAGTTTTGATAGCAGAATCAAGGTGTTTGCCAATGGGACCCTGGTGGTGAAATCAGTGACGGACAAAGATGCCGGAGATTACCTGTGCGTAGCTCGAAATAAGGTTGGTGATGACTACGTGGTGCTCAAGGTGGATGTGGTGATGAAACCGGCCAAGATTGAACACAAGGAGGAGAACGACCACAAAGTCTTCTATGGGGGTGACCTGAAAGTGGACTGTGTGGCCACCGGGCTTCCCAATCCCGAGATCTCCTGGAGCCTCCCAGATGGGAGTCTGGTGAACTCCTTCATGCAGTCGGATGACAGCGGTGGACGCACCAAGCGCTATGTCGTCTTCAACAATGGGACACTTTACTTTAACGAAGTGGGGATGAGGGAGGAAGGAGACTACACCTGCTTTGCCGAAAATCAGGTCGGGAAGGACGAGATGAGAGTCAGAGTCAAGGTGCTGACAGCGCCTGCCACCATCCGGAACAAGACTTACTTGGCGGTTCAGGTGCCCTATGGAGACGTGGTCACTGTAGCCTGTGAGGCCAAAGGAGAACCCATGCCCAAGGTGACTTGGTTGTCCCCAACCAACAAGGTGATCCCCACCTCCTCTGAGAAGTATCAGATATACCAAGATGGCACTCTCCTTATTCAGAAAGCCCAGCGTTCTGACAGCGGCAATTACACCTGCTTGGTCAGGAACAGCGCGGGAGAGGATAGGAAGACGGTGTGGATTCACGTCAACGTCCAGCCACCCAAGATCAACGGTAACCCCAACCCCATCACCACTGTGCGGGAGATAGCAGCCGGGGGCAGTCGGAAACTGATTGACTGCAGAGCTGAAGGCATCCCCACCCCGAGGGTGTTATGGGCTTTTCCCGAGGGCGTGGTTCTGCCAGCTCCATACTATGGAAACCGGGTCACTGTCCATGGCAACGGTTCCCTGGACATCAGGAGTCTGAGGAAGAGCGACTCCGTCCAGCTGGTATGCATGGCACGCAACGAGGGAGGGGAGGCCAGGTTGATCGTGCAGCTCACTGTCCTGGAGCCCATGGAGAAACCCATCTTCCACGATCCGATCAGCGAGAAGATCACGGCCATGGCAGGCCACACCATCAGCCTCAACTGCTCTGCCGCGGGGACCCCGACACCCAGCCTGGTGTGGGTCCTTCCCAATGGCACCGATCTGCAGAGTGGACAGCAGCTGCAGCGCTTCTACCACAAGGCTGATGGCATGCTACACATTAGCGGTCTCTCCTCGGTGGACGCCGGGGCCTACCGCTGCGTGGCCCGCAATGCCGCTGGCCACACGGAGAGGCTGGTCTCCCTGAAGGTGGGACTGAAACCGGAAGCAAACAAGCAGTATCATAACCTGGTCAGCATCATCAATGGTGAGACCCTGAAGCTCCCCTGCACCCCTCCCGGGGCTGGGCAGGGACGTTTCTCCTGGACGCTCCCCAATGGCATGCATCTGGAGGGCCCCCAAATCCTGGGACGCGTTTCTCTTCTGGACAATGGCACCCTCATGGTTCGTGAGGCCTCGGTGTTTGATAGGGGTACTTATGTATGCAGGATGGAGACGGAGTACGGCCCTTCGGTCACCAGCATCCCCGTGATTGTGATCGCCTATCCTCCCCGGATCACCAGCGAGCCCACCCCGGTCATCTACACCCGGCCTGGGAACACCGTGAAACTGAACTGCATGGCTATGGGGATTCCCAAAGCTGACATCACGTGGGAGTTACCGGATAAGTCGCATCTGAAGGCAGGGGTTCAGGCTCGTCTGTATGGAAACAGATTTCTTCACCCCCAGGGATCACTGACCATCCAGCATGCCACACAGAGAGATGCCGGCTTCTACAAGTGCATGGCAAAAAACATTCTCGGCAGTGACTCCAAAACAACTTACATCCACGTCTTCTGAAATGTAGATTCCAGAATGATTGCTTAGGAACTGACAACAAAGCGGGGTTTGTAAGGGAAGCCAGGTTGGGGAATCGGAGCTCTTAAATAATGTGTCATAGTGCATGGTGGCCCCCGGTGGGTTTCAAGTTGAGGTTGATCTTGATCTACAATTGTTGGGAAAAGGAAGCAATACAGACACGAGAAGGAGGGCTCAGCCTTGCTGGGAACTTTCTTTTGTGTTTACATCATGCCAGAGGCTTCATTCAGGGTATCTGTGCTCTGACTGCAATTTTTCTTTTTTTGCAAATGCCACTCGACTGCCTTCATAAGCGTCCATAGGATATCTGAGGAACATTCATCAAAAATAAGCCATAGACATGAACAACGCCTCACTACCCCATTGAAGATGCATCACCTAGTTAACCTGCTGCAGTTTTTACATGATAGACTTTGTACCAGATTGACAAGTCATCTTTCAGTTATTTCCTTTGTCACTTCAAAACTCCAGCTTGCCCAATAAGGATTTAGAACCAGAGTGATTGATATATATATATATATTTTAATTCAGAGTTACATACATACAGCTACCATTTTATATAAAAAAAGAAAAACATTTCTTCCTGGAACTCACTTTTTATATAATGTTTTATATATATATTTTTTTCCTTTCAAATCAGACGATGAGACTAGAAGGAGAAATACTTTCTGTCTCATTAAAATTAATAAATTATTGGTCTTTACAAGACTTGGATACATTACAGCAGACATGGAAATACAATTTTAAAAAATTTCTCTCCAACCTCCTTCAAATTCAGTCACCACTGTTATATTACCTTCTCCAGGAACCCTGCAGTGGGGAAGGCTGCGATATTAGATTTCCTTGTATGCAAAGTTTTTGTTAAAAGCTGTGCTCCGAGGAGGTGAGAGGAGAGGAAGGAGAAAACTGCATCATAACTTTACAGAATTGAATCTAGGGTCTTCCCCGAAAAGCCCAGAAACTTCTCTGCAGTATCTGACTTGTCCATCTGGTCTAAGGTGGCTGCTTCTTCCCCAGCCATGAGTCAGTTTGTGCTCATGAATAATACAAGACCTGTTATTTCCATGACTGCTTTACTGTATTTTTAAGGTCAATATACTGTACATTTGATAATAAAATAATATTCTCCCAAAAACGGGGCAGTGATGACAATGCTATTTTCAAGGACAAAAGAGGGTCCCATGAATTTGGGTTTCCATCAGAGCGGTTGAAAAAACTGCTTTCATTCACTTTCTCTCCATGATTAGCTTCTCTACACATTTTTAACAGGCAAGGAAACTGAGACAAAGGCAATGCTTCTGATGACAGATTTGGCAGGCAGGAAGGCAGGGTTTGAGTGTCACTTGCATGTAGTGACAATTTCAGTATGCAGCAAGACAGTGTGGGGACTGAGAAGCAGTGCTCTAGGAAATCCTTCAGGATTTTTCTTTTTTAATTTTTGTTAAAGTGACATCTGGAAATACATGTACTGGTGTTCCACAAATATGCAAAACTGTCCTTCTTTTGCTTCCCCTGAGAGGAAGGAAAAAGGCAAACAAGATAAACATTTGGGAAAAATATGACTGTCAGCATTTCAGGAAATGCACTGTCGCCAATTGTTAAAGAATGTTGGTCATGGAAACTAAAGAATGCAGTTTTTTTTTTTTAACTCTGTGGGAGGCATAGAGCCTGTCTCTCATTCATGAATCCACTTATTTGCTTAAATATGTCTGCACAGCCCTTACTGTGTGCTGGATATCAAGAGAGGCCTGAGGAGGCAGAGAGGTGGAGGAGGAGGTGGTGCTTGGAGTGTTTATCCTCAATAGACAGGCTCTTCAGATGGTGCAGGGTCTCTCAAAATGCACGTGAATAACATTTGGGGCTGGATGATTCTCTGGGCTGGGGAGTCCTGTGTAGGGTGTTGAGCAGCATCCCTGGGCTCTACCCGCCAGATACTAGTACCCTCCCGCCCCCCCCAAAATTGTGATGACCAAAAATGTCTCTGGACATTGCCAAATGCCCCTTTAGGGGGTGCAAACTTGCTCCTAGCTGAGAGCCACTGACATAAAGCATAGATTAGATTGGTAGATAGATAACTGACAGATGATTGATATAGATAGAAAGTGATAGATAGATGGTAGATAGATGACAGATAGATAAATGATTGATAGATATAAAGTGATAGATGATAGGTTGATAATAGATATGGATAGGAGACATAAATAGATAAGGATTGATACAGATAGATGATTTATAGATATAAATAGATAATAGATATGGAAAGGAGTAAGATAGGTAGATAGATAATAGATGGTTGGATGGATGATAGATAGATAGATAGATAAATAATGGATGGTTGGATGGATGATAGATACACAGATAGATAAAGGATGGATAGTTGGGTGGATGATAGATATGTATATAGATAAATAGATGATGGATGTTTGGATGAATTATAGATAGATGATAATAAATGGTTGAATGGATGATCAATAGATGGATAGATACATAGACTGATGATAGATCATTGGGTGAATTAGATAGGTAATTGGGTAGATAATAGAGGGGTAGATAGAAAAATAGATGATGGCTGGCTGGATGGGTGATAGATGGATGGATGGATAATAGACAGATAGATACACAGATAGATGATAGATAGATACATAGATAGATACACAGATAGATGATAGATAGATAGATAGATAGATAGATAGATAGATAGATGATGGATGACTGGATGGGTAATATAGTTTCTCATGCTAAGGATTTCTCAGCCTCAGCACTATGGACATCTGGGGCTGGAGCATTCTCTGTGGTGGGACCGTCCTGTGCACTGTAGGGTGTTGAGCAGCATCCCTGGGCTCCACCCACCAGATGCCAGGAGCATCCACCACCCCAGCGTGATAATCAAAAATGTCTCTAGACATAGCCACATTCTCCCCATGAGGCTGTACCATCCCTGGTTGGAAAACACTGTGCTAGATAAATACATGCAGCAGAGGGTTTTAGAAACACATTCATTTGGACAGCCTGCTTCAGTGCCTGATGCGGAAACTGAGATCTGGGGAGGTAAATTCTCCTAGGTGTAGATAATGTTTCTGCAGGACATACCTTGGTGCAATTTTACCTGGAAAAAAGTGGTAAAAACATCCTCTCAACCCAAACTTCTGCGTTCACATGAGGTGATGGGCTGAAGAGGCACTTGAAAACATTAAAAGTGGTCCAGAGGACATTCAGATTCTAGAGGATTAAAAAACCAGGTGGGATTGTAGTCCCATTAAGAAAGAGCTACATTTTGATGACTGAGATAACATTTTTACAGAGTCAAGAATAGAAGAATGGCTGGGCAGAATGACACGGACAAATGGGAGGACATGTTCTCCTGGCGGCAAAAACATCATGATGAAAGTTTGAGCCTCAAGCAAGGAGATCTTGGGTCTAGTGATAGATAAAACGTAATAGTGGTGCAGGCCCATAGTCACAGCTACTCAAGAGGCTGAGGTAGGAGGATCACTTGAGCCCAAGAGTTTGAGGCTGCTGTGAGCTATGGTCACACCACTGCACTACAGCCTGGGTGATAAAGTGAGACCCTGTTTCTGAATATTAAAAAGTAACAATTTTTTAAAAATAATAGACATATTTGGACTAGAGTCTAAAATGTGTTTCATTTGGGGTTGAACGTGGTAGGATATTGTAATTGGTTGAATAACATTCTGCAAAAAAACCAACTGTACCTGGAACCTGTCAGTGCAACCTTATTTGGAAAAAGAGTCTGCAGATGTGATCATGTGAAGGACCTGGAAATGAGATTATTCTGGATAAGGATGGGTCCTAAATGCAATAAGTGTCACTATAAGAGACAGATGAGGGGACACAGACACAGAGGGGGAGGTCATGTGGAGACAGAGGCAGAGACTGGAGTGACAGGGCCACAAGCCCAGGGATTCCTGGAGTCCCCAGGAGCTGGAAGAGGCAGGAAGGATCCTCCCCTGGAACATCCAGAGGGAACTGCATACAATTGTAGTGTATTGAGCAGTGGACCCCAAAATATATGCCCATATTCTGACTCCCAGAACTGGGAAATGGGACCTTATTTGGAAATAGGGTCTTTGCAGGTGTAATTAAGATAAAGCTCTTGAGATGAGATCATCCTGGATTAGATGGGCCCTAAATCCAATGACAGGTGTCTGTTTAAGAGACAAAAGAGGAGGCACAGACACAGGAGAAGGCCATGTGGAGATGGAGGCAGAGACTACAGTGACGCCCAGGGACGCCTGGAGCCACCAGGAGCTGGGAGAGGCAGGAAGGATCCTCCTCTAGAGCCTCCAGAGGGAGCATGGCCCTGAGACACCTTGATCTCAGACTTCTGGTCTCCAGAGCTGGGAGAGAGTTCATTTCTTTTAAGCCCCTATTTTGAGGTGATTAGTTACAGATGCCCTAAGAAATAAATGCAAATATTTAAAATTTTCTTGTAGGGATGGTTATAATGAGAGGTACTTAGCACCTCATGACTTAGGTAAAATAAGAGCCATTTAAACCAGTTTGTCCAGAACACGAAGGTGTGTAATTTGAGCGGATCATTAAACAGAATCAATATGGCTGTATCATTATTTGTAAATAATATAATAACTAGAACATAGTTGTTGTTTTTCTCCCTAAATGGCTAAGTTCTAACATCTGGTATATGTGCTTGTAAATCTGTGGACACAAGCAAAATCCCTAGCTAACAGTCCATTGTCACCATTTAATTACTCTCAGGCCCTCACAGAAAAACAAAACTTCAACCAGGCTCTAGTCCTTGAAGTCTGGTTTGTAATTGCAAAGACAGCTCTTGTTTCAATGAAGCTTGGCTGAATGTGGGACAAGGTGAGGAAGACCCCAACCCTGCTCCTGAATTCAGTCTGCAAGACACTGAACCCCACAAGATCCTTTTCTGCACTTTTGTCATTTAAGACTCAAGTCTCACCTGTAATCCTAGAACTTTGGGAGACCAAAGCCTGCAGATCGCTTGAGTCCAGGAGTTCAAGACCAGCCTGGGAAACATAGCAAGATCCCATCTCTACAGAAAATACAAAAATTAGCTGGGCATGGTGGTGCACGCCTGTAGTCCCAACTACTCTGGAGACTGAGGTAGGAGAATCACTTGAGCCCGAGAGGTTGAGGCTGTAGCAAGCCAAGCTCGCACCACTGCACTCCAGCCTGGGTGACAGAGCAAGACGGTCTCCAAAAATAAGAAAAGGATCCAAGTCTTTTGGAGGTGGAAGTTCAGTAACAGATTAATGATGAAACTAAGAGGGGTAGTGTTAGTGAGTTCCTGGATGGCCGGCACAAACTGACTCTGTTTTGGAAAAAAAGCAAACGTTTGTTTACCTTCATCCTGAGAGGCTGTTCAGCTTCCTTTTTAGCAGTATTTTTTGTGTGTGTGTTCTAACCTTGTTAGAATACAAGAAACCTTTCGTTCTTGTTGGCTTTATGTTATCATCTCCTGGACTGATTTAAACATCCTCATGTCCAAGTGTCTTCATTTCCTGGGACTGAGATTGCAAATGACCACAGAACTGGTGGCTTAAAACAACAGGAATTGATTATCTCACAGTTCTGGAGACCAGCAATCTGAGGTCAAAGTGTGGGCAGAGCTGCGCTCCCTCTGGAGGTTCTAGGGGAGGATCCTTCCTGCCTCTCCCAGCTCCTGGAGGCTCCAGGAATCCCTGGGCTTGAGGCCGCATCAATTCAGTGTCTGCCTCCATCTCCATGTGGCCTACTCCTCCCCATGTCTCCTCTTCTGTATCTTAGAAGGACACCTGTCATTTGATCTAGGGCCACACTAATCCAGGATGATCTCCTCTTGAGATCCTCGATTTAAGTATACCTGCAAAGCCTTTATTTCCAAATAAGGTTCCATTTACAGGTTCTGGGGTTAGGATGTGGACATATCTTTTTGGGAGACTATGGTTCAACCCATTTGTATCCAGTTCCTTCTAGACGCTTTAAGGGAGGATCCTTCCTGCCTCTCCCAGCTCCTGTGGGCTCCAAGCATCCTTGGGCTTGTAGCCACATCACTCCAGTCTCTGCCTCCATCTCCATGTGGCCTTCTTCTCTGTGTCTCCTCTTCTGTCTCTCTCTTTTTTTTTTTTCTTTTTGAGACGGAGTTTCACTCTGGTTGCCCAGGCTGCAGTGCAATGGCGCGATTTCTGCTCACTGCAACCTCCGCCTCCCAGGTTCAGGCGATTCTCCTGCCTCAGCCTCCCGGTCCTCTGTCTCTTACAAGGACATTTGTCCATAGATTTAGGGCTCATCTAATCCAGGATGATCTCATTTTGAGATACTTAAGTCAATTATAGCTTATCTAAATAAGTTCACATTTATAAGTTCCAGAGGTTATGACATAGACATGTCAATGGGGGCCACCATTCCACCTGTTACACCAGACTCTGACCTACAAATCAGAATCTCTGAGAGAGAAGCCTGGGTGAGTACAAAGTGCAGCAAGAATGTGATGAGCAAGTGGCATCTTTAGCGCTGGAACTCATTTGTTCCTGAAGTGGTTTGGCAAAACTATACTGTGATCCATCACATATTTCTTATTATTTAACCCTCTGTGGGGCAACCTATTGTGCTAATTTGTGCCATATTGTGTGGTGCCTCCCCCAATGAAGACATTAGAACCTTGGTGTGGTGTTGAAATTCTGCATGCTTCTGTTTTCAAATTTGTGGGAAAGAGGAAACTTATAGGGCACTTACCTCATAAGGCCATTGTGAAAATAGAAGATGAGATTCTTAGAACAAATCCTGTCCAATCACAAGTACTCAGTATATGTTGGTTATTTTCATATTTATTGCTGTCATTTCTCCAGTACTTTGAAGAGCGATGGTTTCCAAAGTACGTTCAAGTTAAGCATCACAACCACTCTTGGGAGAGTTGAATTCTGAAGAAGTGTGCTTAGATATGACCACTGTAATAGTGTAGGATAGGAGGACTGGTATAGGTCCAATCCTACACCATCCAACTTCAGCTGCAGCTTATTCATCCTAAGCCATGTAGCAGAACCAAAACTAGAAACCAAAACTAGAACCAACGTGTGTGCTGTGCTGTGTTGTGCCTAACCATGGAGCTTGGGGAAAACATGGCCGATCAAACAAGGTTTTGAGTGGATGGGACACTTGAGAAAACATGGCCAATTAAACAAGGCTTTGAGTGGATGAGGAGCCTTGGAAAAGCATGGCTGATCAACAAGGCTTTGGGTGGATGGAAAGTCTTGGGAAAACATAGCTGATCAAACAAGGCTTTGGGTGGATGGGAGCCTTGGAAAAACATGGTTAATCAAACAAGGTTTTGAGAGGATGAAAAGCCTTGGGAAAACATGGCCAATCAAACAAAGCTTTGAGTGGATTAGGAGCCTGGGAAAAACATGGTCCCTGAAGCAAAGCTTTGAGTGAATGAAGAGCCTTGGGAAAACATGGCCAATCAAACAAGGCTTTGGGTGGATGGGGAGCTTTGGGAAAACATGGCTGACCAAATAAGATTTCAAGTGAATGAGACACAAGCTTGAATTTAGGTCCTGTTCTTTAATAGCTGTGGTAGTGTAGATGTCATCTACTTAAACTTCTGTTTCTTTGTGTGTGTCAAATGGGGATGACACCACTCACTTTACCAGGTCGTTGGGAAAACCACTGCATATAGCTGGTGGGACAAAACTTGAAAGTTCCATTAAAAAAAAGAAGAAAAACACCGAAGCTGTGTCCACTCCCTGGTAGGGTAGCATAAATTATCTGAAAGAAAAACGCACCTTTTTTGATTTAGAAAACACTCTATGATGCTTTCTAATTAGGTAAATAGAAAAAACTTCAGGGGCTAAATAGTCAGAGTGTTTTCAGTCAAGGGGAATTACTATATGGTGTTGTCTGCAGAGGGAAAGGAAGGGCTGAGGAGCCCAACTAGAGCAGTAGGCACCCCAGAGAGTGAGTTGTAGAGTGAAGATGTATCAGTTGTGGCTGCAACGTTGCTGCCCGAGGCTGAAACAGAGGCGATGCACCCACCTTCCATTCCTCCCACTTCTCCTCCAAACTCCTGCTAACCTGTCCCATTGCTGACTTCAGTAACAAGCCAGCTGATAGAAGCTCTGTTGGGGACATCCTCCTTGCCATGCAGAGCTGAAGATATACAGGAAGTAGACCAGGGAAACGGGTGACAGGAAAGCTGGTATAGAAGAGAACCACTACTCACAATGCCCGGTTGAAGACATTTGTCTAGTTTCTTCATGATGTGTGCACATTGACCTTGCCAGTGCCTGGAACATGGTAGGTACTAAAAAATGTCTTGAGTGGCTATAATAAAGGTATTTGAATTTTCTCTTTGGCTGGGAGATGATTATGAAGTTGACTTTATTTTGTCTTCCTCTGGGGAAAGCCTTGAATTCTGAGATTTATGGCAGTAATAAGGATCACGTGGACTGCTATAATTCCTTCTTAATTTGTTCCCACTTATGCACAATTTTCATTCTCCAATATTTGCAAAACTTTGGTAAAGTTCTGTGACACAAAGCAACCTTGGGTTGGTGGTGTGTTGGGGCATGAAGAAAGATGGCTGCTTTCTCTTCTGTTGATGAAGACTTTGAGAGGGAAAAACAACAACCTGAATAAACGTAATATAAAGATCTGAGAGATTATCAAAATCCAGATGAAGAAGGTAAACAGTGCCTGTGGACTATTTGAAGTACTGGGAAAGACCGCAAATCTGCTTGACACTCAACTTGACTCAATGTATGCCGTCATTTAATTAAGGCTAGTCCCTGGAAGGCTGACAAAACTGGAAATCCTTAGATTGGGGTATAAAACTCTTATCTCACATCTGCCACATCATGGTTTCGCAAAAATAAGGATGCTCCTTTCCCACTATCATCTTTTCTTTGATTCCAGGAAGGCATCCACTGCCATTTAACCCAATGTTATGCTTATCTGCTGGGTATCTTCAGGGATACAATTTTTTTAGGTTTTTGTAATGCTTGTAGAATGCCATAAGGATAGGAAATGATTCCTGCCCTTATTATCTCTCCCTTCCCACTTGAAACCCACTAAAATGAACTACAGCATGTAAGAAAAGCAAGGGTGATCTTCATACGAGCTTTTCATAGTAGCCCACTTCTGTGCACATGTGGGCAAGTGAGTAGAACCCTGATGCAAACATCCATGATATTGTCTAAGCTTTTTACGACCAAGGGACCTTTGAGAACAATGTGGAAATTCTACATATTCCTTTACTCTTTATATCTGTTCTATGGTAGGGTCCCACCATAACTGTTACTGTTGATTTTCTTTATACTCCAATGTCTTTTTTCTTCCTCAACTTTTATTTACCCAATTTTCTTCTTTTTCTATCTTCAGTCCAGTCTTTTCTCTCTTCCCCCAGGAATCCCACTAGCTTCAACCATAACTTTTGTATATTAAGGGATTTTACTTATGTTTCTAACTTTTTCCTGAGTTCCGTTTCTCCTTGTTTTTCTGCAACTTGCTGCCTCTCTCTCTCTCTCTCTCTACTCACTAGAATCTTCCACTGTGTTCCAAACTGCATTCACCATCTGGGACAAATTAGATCATGTTCCCAATGAGCTGCTTCCTCAGATAAGAAGGAAATTATACAGATTCACTCATGACCATATGACATGTTTAGACCAGTGAAATGTAAGTGGATATGATGTAAATTTTATCCAAGCAGAGGACTCAAGACATTCCTTAACCCTGTACCTCCTGCCTTCCACCATGAGGGCAGCAGGAAATGTTTCTTTTGGTTCCAAAATAGGAAGCCAGTCCAGCTGAACCCAGCAGAGCCCAACTGAGCTGTAGCTGACCTGCAGCCTTCCTATCACACAAGCACATTTATTTTTGAATTGGAGTATTTGTTACTGCAGCAGAAGCTGACATATACAGCATCTTTCTTCCAAATTTAGCTTTTCCTCCTTTGCTATTTCTGTTAATGCCACCACCTCTTTCAGTTCATAAACCTAGAATGTTTTATGGCACTTACTCTCTCTTGCTTTCCTTTCAATCACTCACCAAGCTATGTTGAGATACCTTTGTAACATAGATCTTATCCTTCTATTTCTCCCTATTCCTGGTCTATCACTGCTCTGGTGCTGATACCAAATTTGAGATCTCACTTGGATTATTGCTGATGTTGCCTACTAAAGTCTTCACCTTAGTGCATTCAACACATAATACCACTAAGCTAGTTTTCTGCTCTAGAGTTCCAGTCATGCTACTTCAGTCAAAAATCCTCAGATTGGATCTTCAAATTTACATAGTAAACTCCATCACTTTGGATTAGTAAACAAGGGCTTCAGCTACCTTTCAAGTCTTCCATTTCATTTTTTACTCCATCTTTTAACACAAGAAGGATTCTTACTGTCACCCAAACATTTGTGACCTTCTATCAAAGACTTTTCTCACCATCACTATCATCATCACCATCATCATCATCACAACCATCACAACCATCACTATCATCACCATCATCATTGATATTATCATCATCATCCTGTTTATCAACTGCAAGGCCACTCCTCTTACTCCTCTCTCCCTTTGGCTATTGCACTTTCAGACCATGCCGGCGTAGACTGGACATCAGTGGAGGTAAAATTTTGCAAAAACTTCCCTTTGGAAATAAAACTTTGCCTTTTTGAAACATGCTTGGTAAACTAGAAATGAAAATCATACACCTTGTAAAAGATTTCTTTGTCTTTCTTACTCTCACCGTGCTCTCAGAATTCAGTCAACATTTACTGAGATGTAGCATAGGAAAAGAACTGAGTCGGACAGTGAAATGAAAAGTGAATTGCATGGGATTCCTATATCCCAGTGAACTTACAACACAAGTTGTAGATTCAGACATTAATTGCAACATGATAAGATAAGCATCAAATGATGTATGTACAAAGGACAAAGATTATGAAAACAATTAGATGAGAATTATCGGTTGTTGATAAATGTAAAAATAATGGTACTGGTTAATTTTCTTTTTCGGAAAGTTTATTTTATTAATATATTTTTTTCAGAAGCTGGGTATGGGGAGGGTCTTCCAGGCTCGGTGAGCAGCTATGTGTATAACTCTCAGGTGTATCATTTTCTATCTCCGTCTTTATCCCTTCACACATTTATGGCCTTTGACTTTTCTATGATGGTGATTTAAAAAATAATATTCCCTGTTATACCACCTTCCCCTACATTCCTGACTTTTACTGCCTCTAGAATTCTCAAAAACTGCCTTTGCTCATTATATGTGTCACCCACATGACTCAGGTCCTCCCTCTGCCCTTCACTTAAACATCCTGGTAGAATGATTTTCGTACTCTCCCAAAGACTACGGAAAGCCCATAGCTACTTCCTATTCTGAGGTGCTTCAGTGGGAGAAAGGTGAATAATTGTTCTCATAGCCACTGGGTTGCAATGTGCCTCCTCTTGCTTCAATCTCCAGCTTCTGGCAAAATTCTCCATCAACTCTGCCTGCCAACGTATGACCTTGGAAGGCTTCTGTCTCAATGACTGGCTAAATTTGTCCCAATCTCAAATTCATCTTCTCTCCTTCATCTTCCAAATTCAATACTGATGATAATAATTGGTATCTATGTAGAGTCTTGACAGTCTTGGCCAGTTTCCATATATTACTTATTTGATTATCACAACCACTCTGCAAAGTTGGTGCCAATACCACTGCTCCCATTTTACGTAGTAGGAAGTTGAGGCACAGTGAGTTTGAACAGCTTGCCTTTGGTCATTCAGTTCTAAGATGGTACAATTACTATTCCATCTTCCTACCTTCTTAATGAGAACTTTAAATCTAGAAAGTCTGTGCTTTATATTCATGCTACTCTTCTGTTCTATGAGAACTTCAGAACCTAGGAAGTTTCTGCTCTACATTCCATTATCTTAACCTCTGTACAACCTTGTCACATGAACATGGGATAGAAGATAATGAAAGGCAATATCATACAGGATGGGGCATATGGGGACAATAAAACTTCAAATATCACCACTCCTTAAGGCAATGGAAATGTCAAACCCTGATAAATCTCCTCATCAGTGGTTCTTAATTTTTGATGCACTTTGAAATCATCGTAAGAGTTGAATAAATCTGATGTCTGATAACATCTCTCTCTTCCCCTTACCCCCCTGTTAGCAATTCAGATTTAATTAGTTTAGGGAATGTTTTGGGTGTTGGTATTTGGGCAAGCTCCCTGTGATTCTAATGATCAGCCAAGATTGAGAACTTCTGTTCTAGCTTGCGTCTCTGTAGACTTCACTCTACCTCCTTACTTTCATTCTAAGAACTTTAAATCCAATCTTGCTTGAAGCTCCAACCTTTTGTTCCCCCAACTGGTAGCAGTAAACCTTCAAATTCCAATCACTATGCTGAGCTGAGCCATCAACATCCTTACTTTGCCTGAAGCTGTTCCGTGCACACCAGCACTGGGACACACTCCAACCTTTGCAAAGTCAAAAAGGCTCATTGACATTTTAGTTTACTCCCCCAAAAGAACAATTTTCTTTCCAAATGGAATTATTTGGCACCTTAGTGCACTGGTTTAAATAGTATTTTTTCCTTCTAAAGAGAAACTAGCCTCAGAATATATGTTATTTGAGCCATTTTAAAAATAATTATTAGTCTGGGATAAGTAGATAGATAGAATATATAGTATATAATATAAAACATATATAAATATAAAATATAAGTATAAAATTATATGTGTGTGTATGAGTATGTGTGTGTATGAATAGATTCAAGATTGAAGGACTCATTTTGAGACTACTATTAAATCAATTTAAAAATAACTTGCTAACTCCTTTATTACACAAAACACTTACCCAAATCTCACACTGTAATTACTGCTGCCTATTTTAGTCCACACCATAAAAATAGCATACCTTGCACCTTTAGGATTCATTAAACCCAGTTAAAGAATTTCATTTGAGCATGTCTGTCATCTGTTTATAAAAAGCTTCCTATGTGTAAAACAGAATACCACACTAGTGAATATTATCCAACTTCTTGGACACATCTTAATGTAGCCTGAATTGTTCATTCTTATTTTAAAAGTCTTTTTCTATTTCTCTTTGAAAGTTACAGAATAACAGATGGAGAAATGAAGAGATGGGATTCCAGGTGGAGAGATGGATAATCCAAACAGTCACATGTAAGAAGGAAAACATAATTTGGGGGACATTTTCAAGCACAAATAATAAATTAAAAAGAAATCTTGGTTATTTTTTGTTTGACGCATTCCTCCCTTTTGAGTGCAAAAGAAAACATGTGTTAAAGAAGCAGTTCTGCCATAATGTAGCCTGGACCTACATCTGACTCCCAGTAATTGAATTGCCCAGTTCCTTGACCTGCAACATTGATGGCGATGCAACTGCCCTGAGGCAGAAGTGGCTACCTGTCCACCAAGCGCCACGCACTACCTGCCATACTGAATGTAGATCCCGAGGCAAAGACTACATTTCCTATGCTCCCTTGCTCTGAGGTGGAGTCATGTGATGGATTCCCGCCAATGGGGTGATGTGATGAATTCCCATCAATGATGTGTGTCCTTTCTAGGCTCAGGAGTAAAGAAGCAAGGATGCTTTTCTACCTCTCTGTTCTCATTCCCCACTCAATAAAGGGATTATAAGGCACTAGGGGATGGGGAAGGCAAGGTGGGAAGAACTTGAGTTCTTGAATGAATTCAGAGCACCTTCAGTGGGTGTCCACAAAGGGTATTATCATACTATACCTTATCTTCTTATCCTCACTGCTGCCATACCTCTTGAGAAACACTCTTGCTTTTGACATCAGAAAGCAATACTTACAAGGTATGCCTTTGTTAGACTGAGGTTTATTTTACCCATAGTATATTTCCACAAAGCCACAAAATGTTGTCATGTTTAAATGAAATAATATTTGTGAAAGGCTCCCCTAGAAATGATACATAAATACCATCTATTATTGTTTTGAGGATGATGATTATTATTTCTTTGATGCAATGGTATTAATAGCATAACTCCAATTTACACAATGAATTATAATTTTGTAAAAGCATTCCCTTATACTGCCATTTAAAGTGTATAACAATACTGTAGGCTGAACATTATTTCTTTATTCCAGATTAGGGTACTAGGGTTCATGGGATTATGTACCAACTTAAGCTCTCCCCACAAGTAAGTGATAGAGAAATGTCGTCTGCAGCCCAGGCAAGTGTCCCTGACACAATTTAGTTGGATTATTAATCACAGCGTACATTACAATTTTCTACAAGTCCCTATTCACAATCTTAAGACTCTTAGCCCTCTTTATCATTTAAGAGATTTCTAAACAAGTATATTTTATGTTTTAAAAAAGCCATAAAGAGGTTGGGGAATAGTGAAGCATTGTTAGTGGAATCTAGCTTCAACTTTCTGTTATGAAAAAGAAATATGGACATGTGGCTTTTGTAAGAAAAAAAGCAAAGCTATTTTTCATTAATGTCCAGCAACGTGAATTTTAAGACAATAAGAAAAAAGAAGCAAACGAAAAATCTAAGAGTTTCCATGTAAAACAGAAGGCTCACACAGTCTTTTTTCATTATTTTATGTTATATAAGCTTTTGTGAAATATGTCAACATAATGCAATCATACATTTTGTGGGCCTGGCTGAGGGGTTGAAGTTTATAGTTTTTCCTCAAGATTTGGCTTTGAATCATTATAAAAATAGCTTATGTGTATAAACATTTTCTATCTTCCTTTCTAGATGATGGTAGGAGGTTGAGGTTCATTTTGAGTAACTACTTAAAGGAAGAGATAAAAAATGATTTTCAGATGACTGGATTAAAACCCACTGCAGTTTTATTTTTTTTATTGTTGATTCTGGAAAAGTGAGACTTTTATTAGGCAAGTATTTAAACTAATAGGAAAAAAAAACCACTGATATTTTTCTACAGAAAATACTGCATTTAATACATTCTCAAACAGAGAAAGATAATCTGTCTTGATGTCCTCCTTGCTGAAACAAGAGCAGGCACAAAAATCCACCCTGGAGCCAGGTGGCTGGAGAACAAGGGGGAGTAGGAGGAGGAGGAGGAGGAAGAGGAGGAAAGGAAGAGGAAGAGTAGGAGGAGAAGGAGAAGGAGAAAGAAGGAGGAGGAGCAGAGAAGGAGGAAAAGGAGGAAGAAGAAGAGGAGGAGGAGAAAGAGGGGGAGAAGGGGAGAGAAGAGGAAAGGGAAGAGGAGAGGGAGGAGACAGGAAGAGCATGTCCCTTTGTGGCTATCAAATTAGGAGTTGTTAAAATGACAGCAATTCTCAGGAAGCGTGGAGGTAAAATGTGCACTCTCATAGGCTGGCATAGTGACAATATAAATTGAAAAAAAACTCTTTTAAGGGCATTTAGGAAGGAGAATCGGCCCCTGTTTAGAGAGGAAAAACAAGTTTCCAGCATTTTCACACACATAGCTGGAACTAGCCTCTGTCTTTGTGAAAAGCCTTTATTTCATAGTGTAACTGTTATAAATAACAAGACATAGAAATATATTAGAATATGATATTCTATATAATGTAATATATATTTGAATAGAAAAGAACGAATAAATAAAAATTATTTGCAATCTTATTCCTCAAAGATCAATATTCTGAACATGCCCAGATTTTGGTTAGTGGGTATGCACACTATGTAATTGCAGTTTGGATTATAAATCAGATCATGTGGTTTAAAGTTCACTTCCGCCCCCAAAACCCCAATATGTGATTTGCATAGCTCAACATTAGTCAGCCTCATCCTATGGATGTATAGATGTGTCACTAAGTATTTAATCCTATCTTAGGGGACATTTAGACTGTTTCACAACTTTGCCCACCCCTGCAAAGAATCCCCATAGTCTCTGAAATTCTGAGATATGGAATGGCCACAGTGAAGTGTATGAGCATATTTAAGGCTCTTGCAAAACATTTCCAAAATGCCTTTCAAAGAGATTTTTCCAATTTATATTGTCACCATGCCAGCCTATGAGAGTGCACATTTTACCACCACGCTTCCCAAGAATTACTATCATTTTAACAACTCGTAATTTGATAGCCACAAAGCGGTATGCTCTTCCTGTCTCCTCCCTCTCCTCTTCTCTTTCCTCTTCACTCTCCTCATTCTCCTCCTCGTGCCTCCTCCTCCTCCTCCTCCTCCTCCTCTTCTTGCAGGAGCACAAATAATAATTAAAAAGAAATCTTGGTTATTTTTTGTTTGGGTGTTGGTATTTGTGCAAACTCCCTGGCGATTCTAATGTTCAGCCAAGATTTAGAACTGCTGTTCTAGCTTGTGTCTCTGTAGACTTCACTCTATCTCCTTACTTTTATTACAAGATGAAATCTTAGATTGAATCTTTAGATGCAGTCTTACTCCAATCTCTCATTCCCCCAAATGGTAGCAGTAAACCTCCAAGTTCCAATCACTATGCTGAGTTGAGCCATCAATATCCCTACTTCGCCTCAACTTCTTTTATGCACACCAGCACTGAGACACACCCCACCTTTTGCAAAGTCACCTGTCTCAATGACGTCCTCCTCCTCTTCCTCCTCCTCCTTCTTCTTCCTTCTTCTTCTTTCCTTCTATCCCTCCTCTTTTTACTCCTCCTCCTCCTGACCCCCTTCTTCTTTGCCAAACTACCTAATTTGGCCATCTCTTGGAAGAGTTTTATTTTTTGTTTTGTCCTTACATTTCTTTTTTAAAGTTTTAACTGACATAGGATAATTTAGGGGGTACATAGTGATGTTTTGATACATATGATGAATACTGATCACATTAGGGTAATTAGTATATTCATCATCTCAAGCATATATCATTTCTTTGAGTGGGGAACATTCAGTTCCCTCTTTCTAGCTATTGGAAACTGTATAATATATTTGTGTTACTATAGTCACCCTACAAGGATATAGGACAGTATAACTTATTCTTCCTGTCTAGCTGTAATTTTGTATCCTTTATCTACTGAGCTGTTCAGCCTTGGTTTGCTGAGCAGTAAGAATTAATCTACATAGCGAGCCTTAAATATAGCAAATACATAAGAAGGCATTAATATTGCTCTAAATATAAAAAATACTTTGTTCACAGTTATCATTTTTCTTTCTATTTTGTTTATGGAACTGCATTTTTGGAAGGTACAGTAGTATTAAATTGTTTGTAGCTGTATCTTTCATTTTTTCCTTTGTTATTCACTCTTCTTTGTGTTTAATAGGTCACTCTTCTTTCTGACATGAGATATTGCTCACATACTTTTATAATATTTTTCATCTTTAAATATTAGAATTTGGCCAGGTGCAGTGGCCCACACCTGTAATCCTAGCAGTTTGGGAGGCTAAGGTGGGAGTATTGCTTGAGGCCAAGAGTTCAGACCAGCCTGGACAATACAGTGAAACTGTCTCCACAAAAACTTTTAAAAAAAATTAGGTGGGTGTGGTGGCACATGCCTGTAGTCTCTGCTACTTGGGAAACAGAGGCAGGAGGATTGCTTGAGTCCAGAAGTTGGAGGCTGCATTGAGTTATGATTGTGCCACTGCACTCTAGCATGGGCGATAAAGCAAGACCTTGCCTCTAAAATGTATATATGTATATATATGCGTATATATATATATAAACTTAAAGCATTTGGAACTCACTTGACTATATGGTGTGAAATCAAGATCTAAATTTGTTTTACCTGAATATTAAACCAATTTTTCTAACATCATGTATTAGTTTGTTCTCATGCTGCTATGAAGAAATACCCAAGACTGGATAATTTATAAAGAAAGGAGGTTTAATTGACTCACAGTTCCACATGGCTGGGGAGGCCTCAGGAAATTTACAATCATGGTGGAAGGCACATCTTCACAGGGCGGGAGGAGAGAGAATGAGAGCCGAGCAAAGGGGTAAAAACTCCTTATAAGACTATCACCCCCAATGATTCAATTACCTCCCACTGGGGCCCTCCCATGATATGTGGAGATTATGGGAACTGCAATTCAAGATGAGATTTGGGTGGGGACACAGCCAAACCATATAGCATCATGTATTAAGTAATTTATTATTTCCTCAGTGACCATAAATGTCACTCACATTAAATACCCATGTGAGTTTCTGTTCTCTGTTTTATTGTAGGATGTCTTACAACATATTTTAACATGAAAACCCATGCTTTCTTATATTTTCCATATTGTTATATGTGTTCATACTAATTTTTGTCTTTAGATAAATTTCATTTACTAAATATTTATCACCAAAACTCATTGAGATTTTAATTGGATTTATTTTAAAAGATGAATCAAATTTTTAATATGTATTATTTATAACATTGTGTTTTCCCATGCAAGGACATATATATTTCCAGGTTTTCAGCATCTTTGTAGAAGCCTTGAACATTTTTGCTAAACTTTCTTGGGAAGGTCTTGTTTATTTGCATCATTTTCAGCTGAGCTACTTAATTGGTCATATTGCCTGTGGAAAAATATAGCTTTCCCTCTCTTCCCATAGTTATATCTCTGGCTTCTTTTTCTTGTTTTATTTTACTGGCCACTTTCCAAAGCTGTGGTTGGCAATGTTTCTGATTCTTAGAGAAGAAAAATGTCCCTAGGACAGCCTTTTGTAGGTAATGCTCAGAACTCTGGTTCTGATTTTAACAGATTGTCTAAAAAAGGACTTCTCTGTTCAAGAAAATATGCACCCCGTAGCCGAAAGAAAATGTCCATCACATTTAAGAAGAATCTTCCCAAATCTAGATTACTAAGTGTACTCTGTTTTTGAGAAAGGTTGTTGAAATTGAGCAAAGGCATCCTCACACCTTTATGCATGAGCGATGCTCTGATTGAATGGGCTCATTCTGACTTTTAGGAGCTAACCATGAAACATCCAGGAATTGTGTGAGCCATCTGTCCAACCATATGTAGCTTGAAATGAACCATAGTGGGAGAATTTACACCATGGGAATTGGCAAACACCACTAACAAGTGTGTGTGTGCATTTTGAGAGATGGTTTGCTTAGCACACCACCTATTATATAGATAATCTCATCCATGCCTTTATTTAATAAGGGGCATATTCTATATGCCAAACAAGGTAAAAAGAGTTTAATAAAAATTTCAGTAATGAAGGCAAAGTTTCAATGAATAATTATCCCAATAACCAATTGATAATACAGTTATGATCAGTACTATAAATGTCAGATGCTGTCAGAGTTTATAAAACAGATGTGTGGTGAAATCTGATGCAAGATTTCCCCAAGGAAATGATGTGTCGACTTTGACCAGGCCACTTTGCAAGACTCTTGGTCTATCCCATAAATACATAAACAGTTGTTTCCTAACTGGATTTACCTGCATCACATTCAGGGAAAGCATATTTTATTTTAACAGCTTACCGCAATCAATAGAACTCACCTCTGTGGGTACGTCCAGGCCTCAGGATTGAGTAGTAAAAGACTGACAGGAGGGATATCTGGGATGGAAAGAACAAGATAGAGCATTGAGAGTAGAATGTGTAGGAGAGTCTCTGCCATCTCTTCTGAAAGGTTTGCCATTTCAAGACTTCCCAGGTTTGGTTTCTCACAAATAAAGTGACCACCAAGTCTGGCCATTTGGTGTTCAGATACATAATTCTCTCTGTGTGGCAGACTGTTCCCCAGAAAATAAAAAGAATGAATTTCATTGTGTATGTGGACCACATTTGCTTTATCCAATCTGTCATTGATGGGCATTTAGGTTGATTCCATGACTTTGCCATTGTAAATAGTGCTGCAATGAACATTCACATGCATGTGTTTTTATGTAAGAATGATTTATATTCCTCTGGGTATATACCCAGTAATGGGATTGCTGGGTCAAAGGGAATTTCTGCTTACTATGCAGCCATAAAAAAGAATGAGATCATGTCTTTTGCAGGAACATGGATGGAGCTGGAGGCTATTATCCTTAGCAAACTAACACAGGAACAGAAAACCAAATACTGCATGTTCTCACTTATAAATGGGAGGTAAATGATAAGAAATTATGAACACAAAGAAGGAAACAACAGACACTGGGGTATACTTGAGCGGGGAGGGTAGGAGGAAGGAGATGAGAGAGGGAGGGAGGGAGGGAGGGAGAGGAGCAGAAAAGATAACTCTTGGGTACTGGGTTTAATATGTGAGTAATGAAATAATCTCACAACATGCCCCCTGACACAAGTTTACTATTGCAACAAACCTTCACATGTACCCTCAAACCTAAAATACAAGTTAAAAAAATTAATGAATTTCACAGGGTTTGAAAAGAAATGAAATAAAAGTATAACTTGGAGTAATTCATATTCTCTAACTTCCCACCCAAATTCTACATACATATTTAAGTAGATTCTTGGAATTTTCCCCCTCCACGACTGTCTTTTTTGCTTTGAGTTTGTCAATAACTCAAGGTGCCAACAGGGTTTACTTTACCAAGCATTATTTATGTTACCTTTACGCAATAGAAGCACCATTTTTCTGTTGTATTTGCTGTTAAGATAGCTGATGAAATATCAGGACAACATGTTTATGAATGGTTGTTTTTTAATTGAACTCAAAGTTTAATTCTTAGCGACAGAATTCCAAGTATAGTTGACCTTGCATGACAGTTAGAACAAAAAGGAATGTGATAATTCAGTGTTGTTCCATATATTTTAGCTTCAGTCATTTACACTTTTCCATATTGACTGAATGCCTACCATTGAACATGAATCACCATTTGATGGAAGAAATGAGACAGATGCCTCAGTGAGTGTTGACAGTCTAGATGAACTCCTATACGTTCATTAGCAGAGGTAGATGAGGGAACTATAAAGGGAATAAATTTGAGTTAGAAACGAGGTCTTAGAAGAAAAGTCAGTCAAGGATGGCTATGATTTGTACAAGCCCCTTTAGCAGAGAATTGTCAGCTTGAGCCAGACCCAGGGATGTGGTTCTTTAGGGTTATTTTGGGAAAGAATGAGTGGTTCAGTTTGGCTTAAAGATGGGTTGTATGGGGTTTGGGGTGGAAGAAAATGCTGGACGTCTTGTGCTGCATTTTATTTACTCTTTTATTTTACTTATTTATTTTTAGAGACAGGCTCTCGCTCTCACTCAGGCTGGAGTTCAGTGGCGTGATCATAGCTCACTGCATCCTTGACCTCCTTGGCTCTAGTGATCCTCCAATCTCAGCCTCCCAAGTAGTTGGGACTACAGGTGCACACCACCATGCTTGGCTAACTTTTTAAATTTTTTGTAGATACAGGGTTTTACTATATTGCCCAGACTGGTCTCAAACTCCTAGCCTCAAGAGATTCTCCCACCTTGGCTTCCCAAAGCGCTGGCATTATAGCTGTCAGCCACTGTTTCCAGCCCTTGTACTGCATTTTAAAGCATGTTCCATATTGGAATGAATTGGATAGTCAATATGGAACAGTTGTGGGGTTTTTGTTTGGTTTAGCGAGATACTTTGGAGTATGTAATCAGTAAGGAATCTGAACAACATTAAAAGAGGCATGGCGACTTAGGTTGATTTGCATTAGAAAAAATTAATTAGCTTCCTCGTAAAAGTTAGTTAGGCTGTGATTGTCAGACCAGTGAGAAATTTCAGGAAAATTAATAGGAGATTGCATTGGATTGATTTCCATTAGGCAAAATTAATTGACCACCTGGTCAAAATTAGTTAGGAGGTGATTGTCATGATTTAGACAAGGATTGATGAAAGTTTGATATAAAGTGGTTCTAGAGAAAACAGAAATTAGGAAAAATAGTTGCAAAATATAAGAGAGCTTCTCTAGAATTTGGTGATTGTCTGCATGTAAAAAAGGAAATATAAGTTTCAAAAAAAAGTTTGAACCTGAGTGACTATGAGTAACATGTCTCATTCAACCAGGGTGGGGAGGTTGAAAGGGAGACTGTTTTTCTAGATAATGAATTGAGGGTATCATGCAAATAATTAAAAATAACAAAAGACAGATATCCATTCATTATCACCAGATCCAGAAACAATCACATTAAGAGGTTTTTTCTTTTCCATTATTTTAAAGTTCAGTTTCTTTGACTGTTCAATATTTATTAGTATGTTTGAAGCCAAAGACAAAAAGAGAAGAAAGCTTAGACTATGAGGACAAAAATGAAACTGTAGCCAGGTACAAAAAGGATTTGGAGACACAGAGCAAAGTGTTGAAGGAAGTACACTGGGAATTTTTATTTGGGTTTTGAGATCCAATTATTATAATCCCAAGTGTGTACTGATTGCAGATTGCTGAAAGGTTTACTAGCTTCCTATAAAACCTTTCTTAATTAGCCCCAACTGAGGCAATGCAGCTTCAAACAAGAAAATCTGCCTTTGTCAAAAAGTGCACTCAAATCAGCTTAGAGAACCACAGGCTAGAGGAACAGTCCCAGCTGGCCTGCAGAACTGCACACTTTACTGCTGAGACCCCACTGTGATTCATGGCCCATGGGGTCATCCAGCAGGAATTGGGGGCACCACAGCCCACTGCAAGGAAAGCCCAGAAATCATGGCTCCCTGCGGGTGTTCACGACAAAGACTCACAGAGGGATGGAGACAACCTCAGGGTGCAGCTTTTGCTGTGTCCATGGACATGACTCAGACTCTGCTTCTCCCGCTGTCAGCCACAAAATCAGCATGAGAAAAATTAGGAAGGGTTAAAGAAAATCATGTTTGCTTTGCAAGAGAGGGGAGACTCAATGTGTTCAGTTTTCATCATCACAAATGGTATACATTCAATGAGATGAAGGAAATTCTCATGAGTTGAAAGGTTTAATTGATCTTGGTGCAACCTTATGCCCACAAAACAACCGCCCACTGCCAGTTAATTTGCCAGGATAAATAAAGCAAGCTGGGCTCGTTCGAGCCTGGTGCATGGCTTCAGTGTTAAGGGTGGAGCCCACAAAAGCTTGCACGTCTCCCAAATCTCTTTAAAGCTCTTTCCACATGCCTATAGAATGAATCACACTGGAGCTGAAATCTCTAGTAAGTGCACTAGTAAAGTAAGAGGTCGAGGTGAATTATATACTTGTATGCAGTTGCAGTCCATCAGATTTTTTATTTTATTTTTCGGTAACTGTAACCATGGGAGCACAAAGGAAGGTCAGGCAGAACAAGAAGTACTGCCATAAGATTTGAAAAACCCTTCACTATAATTTTCTCATTTTATTAGAAGATGTGTAATAACAGAAGCCACGTAGACCAAGGATACTAAAAGATTTAACAAAAGTCATGCAAAAACACAGGACCAGATGAAGCCTAGATAAGAAAACATTCAGACAGACAGAAGAGAATCCTATGATGGAAGTGATAAGAGAGCATTATTAAGGCAAAAAATAATCAAAATAATATATATAAACACTTACCAATATTGTTGCAGTGTACAGTGTTGATGTCAAAGAAATGTTGGACAACCACATTAAAAAATGGGCAAACAGCCAGGCACAGTGGCTCATGCCTGTAATCCCAGCACTTTGGGAAACTGAGGCAGGCAGATCACTTGAGGCCAGCAGTTTGAGACCAGCCTGGCCAACATGGCGAGACCCTGTCTCTATTAAAAATACAAAAATTAGCCGGGCATGGTGACATATGCCTGTAATCCCAGCTACATGGGAGGCTAAGGCTGGAGAATTGCTTGAATCCGGGAGGCAGAGGTTCCAGTGAGCTAATATCATGCCTCTGCACTCCAGACTGGGTAACAGAGCAAGACACTATTTCCGAAAAAAAAAGAAAAAAGAAAAAATGGGCAAAGGATATGAACAGACACATCTAAAAAAAAGACATAACACACAGCCAATAAACATGAAAAATACTCCATATTACTAATCATCAGAGAAATGCAAATTAAAATCACAATGAGATACCATTTCACACCAGTCAGAATGGCTATGATTAAAAAGTCAAAAACAACAGATGCTCCCAAGATTGCAGAGAAAAGGGAACACTTATACACGGTTAGTGGAAATGTAAATTAGCCCAGCTACTGTGGAAAGCAGTTTGGAGATTTCTCAAAAAACAAAAACAGAACTACCATTCGACCCATCAATCCCATTACTCAGATATGCTCGAAGGAATATACATTGTTCTATCATAAAGACACATGCACGTGTATGTTCATGGCAGCACTATTCACAATAGCAAAGATAAGGAATCAACTTAGATGCCTATTAAGAGCAGACTGAATAAAGAAAATGTGGTGCATATACACCATGGAATACTATGAAGCCATAAAAAGAATGAGATTGTGTTCTTTGAGGCTAAATGGATGGAGCTGGAAGCCATTATTCTAAGCGAATTAACACAGGAACGGAACAGGAAACAAAATACCACAAGTTCTCACTTATAAGTGGGAGCTAAGCATTAAGTACACATGGACACAAAGGTGAGAACAATATAGACCAAAGCCTACTTGAGGGTGGAGGGTGGGGATCAAAAAACTACCTGTGGAATACTACACTTATTACCTGGGTGATGAAATAATCTGTACACCAAACCCCCATGACGTGCAATTTATCCATTTAACAAACCTGTACATGAACTCTCTGAATATAAAATAGAAGTTGGAGAGAAAAAGTAAATAAAAATAAATAAATAAATGTATGAGACTTAGCTGAATGCTATAATATTTTATAACAAATTAAATATATATTCTTTGAGCAATGCAGAAATAAACTTTTTGTTTAATTGTACATCAAACAATTTATAAGGCGATTTCTGCAAAAGACAAAGCTACAAAATATATTGCTTTTGCTGAGAGGTCACTGAAAAATTACTAAGATAATTGGCAAAAAGAGCAAGGTTCTTGAATTAAAAAAATGGAAAGATAACTCTGGTATGCTAAGTGAATGATATTGGCTAGTGCTTCCTCTAGGTTCCCAGGAATACCTGATGAAGCAGATAATATTTGCCCATTTTCCATGTGCAGACCGGGACTCACAGAAACCAAATGGTGAATAGCTGTCAATAGCTGGTCCCTTGGAGTCAGACGTGGGTGCAGCTCAGCTGTGCCGCTTTCCTTGGTGGTGACGTTGGTTCATTCTTGTGCCTGTTGTGCAGCTATGGGCTGCAAATCTAGAATTAGAGCCGAGGACTTCACAGCTGCAGATATTCTGCTCTTTTTATTACTCCTTGGTCCTCCTGCAGAGAGTCTGACACAGAAACAGGGGAATTAGTATATGTACTTCAGCATTTAACCGGGATCCAACATCAACTTGTAGCTGCTTTCCCAATAGTTCATGCAAACAGAAGGCTTCTAAACATGCCATGTCTCTGTTGGGTCAAATAAAGTGGCTCCATTCTGGAATTTTCCTTAATAACCATATTTTAATGTGTATTTTCTGATATTTTCCTTAACATTACTTACAATATTAATGACTCTTGATTGAGTATCTTGAGCTAGGCACTGGGCTGGGCATTTTGCACTGAAGTCTACAGTCTTTCAGAAAACCCCAGAGGTGTGCATGCACTACATGGCCCCAAGCCCAAGTTGAGGGAGAGAAGAGAACTAGTTTTATGTGGCACTTCTAGGAAGAGATGAAGCTGAGTTTTGCACTCTTGCCTGTAAACAACAAATCTCAACGATGTTTTGGGTTTGTTGCATAGTGAATGATAATTATTATCACCTTTAGGATTTCTGGTGTGGTTCCTGGCATGTCAGTCATAATGAAAAGCAACAACATGATGGCCTTCCAGACAATGTACTCTGAATGCAGAATTTTAACTGGCTCAATATACACATATATATATTGAGCAATGCAGAAATAAAGTTTTTGTTTAATTGTGCATTGAACAATTTATGAGGTGATTTCTGCAAAATATAGGGCCACAAAATGTACTGCTTTTGCTGAGAGAGCATTGAAAATCTACCAGAATAATTAGCAGGAAAAGTGAGGTCCTTGAATTGAGAAGATGGAAAGATAGGGAACATTTCTTCATGGCTGAAACTGTCATTTTGCCTGGCTGGAAAAGATGAGAACCATGATTAAGGGGTATGTCAACCAAGAGATAACATTTTTGTCTGTTCTGTGCTGCTACAACAGAATACCACAGACGGGATAATTGAAGATGAACAGAAATTTATTTCAGTCATGGTTCTGGAGTCTGGGAAGTCCAAAATCAAGGGGCTGCATCTGGTGAGGGCCTTCTTGCTGTCTCTTCACATGGGGAAGACATCACATGGTGAGAGAGAACAAAAGATCAAACTCACAACCTCAAAGCCTTTTATAATCCATTCATGAGAGCGGGGTTCTCATCACCTAAACACCTCCCAAAAGACTCCACCTCCCAACACTGTTGCATTAAGAATTAAGTTTCCAACACGTGCTTTTTAGGAGACACATTCAAACCATAGCAGATACTCATAACAAACTTTTTAAACCTATATTCATGTATTCCATTAGGCAAATATAGGTTATATATATATATATATATATATGATATTCATATTTAGTAAGTAAATGTATTATACAAAATATATAAATATAGGTTATATATGATATTTATATTATATATTTATATAAATTTATATATTATATGTAAATATATATTTATGTAAAAATTTATATGCATATATTTCATATATTTATACATAAATATATAGAAAATATTTCATTCCAATATATATTCCATTCTAATATTATATATATAACTTCAACATATTTCTAGATATGTTTCATATGTTTCAAGATAGATATAGATACTGGTACAACAAAGATACATAACTTTTCATGGCTCAATAGTTCATTTATTTTTAGCACTGAATAATATTCCATTGTTGATAAATTGATGTTGAGGAAGGCTATACATTTATAGGGACAGGGGGTCTGGGGAACTCTCTGTACCTTGTGTTCAGTTTTGCTATGAACTTAAAACTGCTCTAGAAAATAAAGTCTATTAAAAAATATGTACTATGAAAAACTAAATTTTGTTAAATCCAAAACATTTCCTTTCTTAAAAAAAAGTATAATGTTATCTCCTTTGCTGAGACAAAGGGGAAACATTAATTATTTCCTAAGAAGTATGGGTATGAAGACTCTCCTCTTTAGGTCTCTAAAACTTCTTTGTCTGTTCCTTCTGTATAAGCAGAACTTTGGGTGCCTGGCTTCCTCCATCAATGGGCCACGTGGCTGGACAAAAGAAAGAGCAAGGTTCTTGAATTGAGTATCAGATCTTTCTCCTGCTATTGGAGCCACGGTGGAGTGAAAAATGCTTTGTACAGTGGAAAGGTGCAATGTTGAGTCAAACTTTTCTGTTTATTCAGTTGACATCCTCTGAGGAAGCACCATGGCAAGGCTTGTGCTTCTGCAGATCCTGGACTAAAATTAGAATAAATGTGCAGTTCTTGCTGGTGCATGGCCAGCATTAGATGCCTCCCATGGGTAAAATTCCCAGAGAAAAACAGGAATCTGGGTATTCAATACATCCATCTTAAAAGAAAAAGCAAAACCCAATTTTCATCAGTTTTAAATTTCATTCTTTAAAAGAATTTTAAAAAATTATATTTTTTAAAAATACTCAGATTCCCGCTCATTTTATTTGTAAGCCTTGCTATATCCATGTAATTTATGTCTGATTCCTCAGAAGTAGACCCTGAGAGGAAGGGCTCCCAAGAAACCTGTAGGAATGTTGGTGGAACCATCTGGGGCGGGGGAGGGGGGAAACAAAAATCAAGCAAGGTGGGATCTCAGGCCAAGTTGTAGGGAAGGAAAGTTTCATTTAGCATGCTTCAAATCAGTGCCTGCACACTAATTTTTATACATTTTAAACACAGATTACCATCATTTTAGCTCAGCATTCTGTGTGCAATTAATAGCAATTTTCTCATAATTAACTAATGTGTTCTCTTCATGAGCTCACTCCCAAATTGTTGGCCATATCTGGTCTCTACCCTGGAATCCATCATTTCTGCACATCTCTCTGAAAGATAAAATTTCAGTTTATTTCCAATTTGTTAATATATCACTCCCTTCCTCCCTCCATGAATTTTTGTGCTAAGTTTTCTAAAGCTTGGTCCCTAAATTATGTCCTGGTGATACAAGAACCAAGAACAGGGATATATCATGTTCCTTAGCCCACATGTGGTTATATGGACCTGTTATATGGTCTTGTCTTGCTGACCACCTAGTTTTATTCTTGAAAGATAACTTCCCTTGAATCTACTTTTCCAAACCTTTACTCATTCTATGATCTTTGTGAGAAGGATTTCTGCACTTTTCATAGTAGGGCAGAGCTACGTCTTGAACTATCAACACACGTGTGAAATCAACCCTATAAACTGCATAAAATTTATCAGGGGAAAAACAAAGGGGAGAAATGAAAATTAACCAAGCTCACAGCACACTCAACACTCATCCTGAGGTCAGCTTGCTCCCTGACCTGCTTTGTCATAGTTGTTTGGTGCCTCTTGTCCTAGAATCACATAGACCCTAGATTAGAGTTCCCTTAACCGCTTTCTAGATAACAACTTCAACATTATGAAACAAGTTTTCCCTTTGAGATATTCTTTCAGGTCCTGCATACTGATGAAACTACTGATGCCAGCTGGTCTGAAGGACACCACAGAAGCTAACTCACCAAAGAATGCAGTTTCCATATCCTGATGACTTCATCCTCCTTACCCAAAGCAGTCAATGACACCAATTTTCCAGCCCCTTATCCTCTGCAATCCCTTTGAAAACTACAGCTCAGGACTCCACAGGGAGACAGATTTGAGGATCTCCTCCCATTTTTCTCACTCAGTGTGCTGCAATAATTCACCTCTTTCTCTGCTGCAAACCCTGCTGTCTCAGTGTATTGGTTTGTTACTGCACAGTGGGCATACAGACTCAGTGGTCCTATAACACATAGTCCAAGACAGCTGTTGTTGAGTGAGTCTTTCAGGTCCTGCTTGCCTGCACACAAAGTTTCAAAAGGGAGAAGACTATAAGATTTCTTCATTGGCTACAAATAAAATGTCTTAGAAAAACTCCCATGTTACTTTCTTCAGTCTTCCCAGTGGTTCTCAAAGTGTGGTACCTGGACCAGCCTCATCACCTGGGGATTTGTCAGAAATGCAAATTCTAGAATCCTTCCCTAGACCCACCAAATGAGAAGGAGTGGGACCTGACATTCTGTGTTTTGAAAAGCCCTCCATAAGCTTCTAATGCTCCCTTGACATTGAGAACCACTGGTTAGGACTGCAATCTCTCTCATCAAATCTCATTCAGATCATGACCTAATTAGCAAACAAGACTGTGAGTCACCTGGACAAACCTGCCTTTTTTTCTTTATATATACCAAAACTTTCTGTGTTTCAGCTGACTAAATGGGTGGAATTCAGAAAGGAGCAGCCAGTTTATGAGGACACTGTAAAGATTTATCATATTATGGTGGGGTTGCAGATTAAATCCACACAGGGACTTAAAAAAATTGAAACATTACAATATAAGACACAGATATCAAACATTTCCAGGCTTTAAGAAAATCTAAGACTGAACACAGCAGCTCATGCCTATAAATCCTAGCACTTTGGGAGGCTAAGGTGGAAGGATTGTATGAGGCCAGGAGTTTGAGGCTAGCCTGGGCAACATAGTGCAACCCTGTGTCTACAAAAAAACTAAAAAATTTAGCTAGGTGTGATGGCATTTGCCTCTAGTCCCAGCTACTTGGGAGGCTGAGGCAGGAGGATGACTTGAGCCCAGGAGTTTGAGGCTGTAGTGAGCCATGATTGCACAACTGCTCTCCAGGCAGAGGAACAGAGCAAGATCCTGTCTCTAAAATAATAATAATAATAATAATAATAATAATAATAAAATTTTAAAAAGAACAAAAGAGAAGATCTAAGAAAATTGAAAGAATGGTATCAGAATATAACTTGGGCAAGCTATAACTATATAAAGAAGAGGTAGTAGTCCACAGACTACTTTCTAAACCTCTGCATGTCTCCCCATTCAGCAAGCTGCAAATAACAACATACACCTGTAAATCAGAGTCAAGGGAGTTTCATCAATGACTAAAGCAAGGCTCCATTAACCTATTTACAACCAAGATAGCAGCCCACTTTGACTCTCATGAGTCTCACAGTGGGCCACCATCTTGGTTGTAAATAGATTAATGCCTCCAAGGATCATTTTCTCAGAGTTAGACTCTCTTTCATGGTGAATGTTTTCTAGCATTCCTTTTACAAAAGTGTAATGAAAACCACTGATAATGAACACACCTGCACAAATAATTTTCAAACATGTATTTGAGGCTGTAACTGCAATGTAAAACAGAAATGTAACAGGAAAGCAACTCTTATTTTAAAACACCATGGCATTTTAATAGATAAATGATAAGGTAGGGATGGAACAAAAGACCCACAGGTTTGCTCTAGATTTAATCATTGAGATAGATACCACAACTGCCAACACTGGTGTGTTGCATTGGCAACTCAAATAGCAGCAGGAGGATTTCCACAGATGGTGTTTTCCAAAGTGGTGACTAGTTCTTGATCAGGTTCTGATCAAGGCAATTGACTGCAGTCCTCTGTTTCCACTGTTTTGCTTTCTTATGAATTTCATGTTGATTAAAACTGTTCAAACGTGGACGAAATTGGAGGTCATGATGTTAAGCCAGCCACTGGAAGATGGTGCATATTCTCACTCCTGTGTGGGAACTCAAAAAAGTGGATCTCACGGAGATACAGTGTAGAATGATGGTTACCAGAGTCTGGAGAGAGAAGTCTCACAGTGGGCCACCATCATGAGTCTCACAGTGGGCTGCCATCTTGGTTGTAAATAGGTTAATAGAGCCTTGCTTTAGTCATTGATGAAACCCACTTGAATATGTGTTGAATACTTAGAACAATAGACATCCACAGTAGGTATCCATTAATTTCAATAATTAGTATTTGCAACCAAATTTATTCAGATGAGCAGTCTTCATGAAAACTAACCTTCTTGGGTAAGTAGGATGAAGCTGTTTATAACAGTGAGCCACTGAATGAATATACTCCTATCTAATAGATTATAACTTATGTCCTAGCTTATTGAGGCAAACTATAAAAATATTTTTAAGAGCAACCATTTATCACACAATGTTTGGACTGTTGCAACCTTCTTGTTTCTTGCTGTGAAAATTAAATCTATGGCATGTACTCATTGATCCTTCATGGAGGGAACTCCCTTTGCTATTTTTAGTTTTCAGTTTATTTTTATTTTTAATAGACAAATAACAATTACATGTATTTATGGGTTAAAATGTGATTTTTATACATTTATACATTGTGGCATTAACAAATCAGGCTAATTAAAATAATCATCACTTCACATATTTGTCATTTCTTTATGGTGAGAACATTTGAAATCCAATTTTTAGAGCAATTTAAAAATATACAATATATTATTAACTACAGTCACTGATATGGTTTGGCTCTGTGTCTCCATCCAAATATCACGTCAAATTGTAATCCCCAGTGTTGGAGGAGGGGCCTGGTGAGAGGTGATTAAATCATGGGAGTGGACTTCCTTCTTGGTCCTCTTGTGATAGTCAGGGAGTTCTCATGAGATCTGATGGTTTAAAAGTGTGTGGCACCTCCCCACTCACTCCTTCTTTCTCTCCTCCATCACCATGGTAAGATATGCTTGCTTCCCCTTCATCTTCCGTCATGATTGTATGTTTCCTGAGGCCTCCCCAGCCATGCCTCCTGTACAGCCTGCAGAACCATGAGCCAATTACACCTCTTTTCTTTATAAATTACCCAGTCTCACATAGTTCTTTATAGCAATGCCACAACAAATAAATACACTCACCTTGTTATGCAATAGATCACCAGAACTTATCCTTCCTGTCTAACTGAAACTTTGTACCCTTTGACCAACATACACCGCATGCCCCCGGCCTCTGGCACCCACAATTCTACTCTCTATTTCTATGAGTTTGACTTTTTAAGATTCCACGTATAAGGGAAATTATGCAATTTTTGTTTTCCATGCCAACTTCCAGGGCATGGAATGGTGTGGACGGTACACTTGCCCCAAATTGGCTACAGAGCTGTGGGCAGAAAATTTGAAGTCAGCTTGAGGGCATTTTGGAATCTGGCTCTGAGGCACACAGCAGGCTTGATGGGTCTTTAATGACAACCATTGGAGAAACAGGATAATATTCCTCCCTGCCTTTGTCCACTTGGGATTCTATAATAAAACAGCATACACTGAGTGGCTAAAGAAATGATCACCAATTTCTCATGGTTCTGGAGGCTGGAAGTCCAAGATCTGGGTGCCAGCAGATCCAGGGTCTGGAAAGGACTCTCCTTTTGGTTTGCAGGTGGCTACTTTCTTGTGTCTGCAAATGGTGGTGAGAGAAAGAGGGTGGGGAATGAGCTCTCTTGTGTCTCTAATTATAAGGGCACTAATCCCATCATGAGGGCTCCATTCTCATGACCTGTTTTTCAAAGTCCCCATCTTCAAATACCATCTGTCTTAGCCTTACAGGCTGCTATAATGAATACACATTAAAATGGGTTGCTTATAAACAACATAAATTTATTCCTTCCAGTTCTGGAGGCTGGAAGTCCAAGATCAAGTTGTGGCAGATGTAGTGTCTGGTGAGGACCGGCTTCCTGGTTCATACATGGTGCTATGCCCATCCCGGTTCATAGACGACACTATGTTCTTGCTGTGCCCTCACATGGTAGAAGGGGCAAGGGAGCTCTCTGGGTCCCTTTTTATAAGCACGCTTATCTCATTCATGAGGCTCCACCCTCATGACCTCATTGCCTCCCAAAGGCACCACCTCCTAACACCATCACCTTGGAGATGAACATTTCAACACATGAAATTTGGAAGACAAAGACGTTCAGATCATAGCACCATGATAGTAAAGATTGGGATTCCAAAACACATAAATTTGGGGAAGGTGACACAGACATTCATTCCACTGCATCCCCTATCTGCCCTGTGGAAAGAGAATGCATGCCTATTGAATTCAGACGCCTGCCTATTTAACTGGCATTTTCACTTGCTGGGTGTGGACAGTACACATGCCCCAAATTGGCTACAGAACTGTGGGCAGAAAGCTTGAGGACAGCTTGAGGGCATTTTGGAATCTGGCTCTGAGGCACACAGCAGACTTGATGGGTCTTTAATGACAACCAGAGACTTGGAGGTGGAGAGTGATCTTCTACACAACAGATGAGAATGAACTTCTCTCCAACATTTCTTTGGATGAAGCAACTCAAGCCATCCATGGGACTAAATTCTCTGGCCTGTCAATACCCAGCTGGTTGCAAATTCTTCTGGGAAGAAACCTTCTCATTCCCCATTTGGCAGGCTCCTGTGCCACTGCACCATTGCAGATTCCTACGATGCTCATCAACACAATTCACTGGCAGCTCATTTTACCTAGGGATTTGACTCTAGACATCACTGAGTGGGTAGAGAAAAGCTTTCCATCTCTCAGATATTTGGAAAGAAGACCAGAACTGGGCCATGTACACAGAAAGCGGGGAATCCTGCCATCTGTAGCAACGGGACTGCTTTCTTGGGAAAAACTTGGTTTTATTGGGTTTAGAAAGTCTGCTCATCAGAACTACCATCTCATCCAGCAATCCCACTTACTGGATATCTACCCAAAGGAAAACAAATCATTCTATCAAAAAGATACCTGCACTCATATGCTTATTGTAGCACTATTCACAATAGCAAAGATATGGAATCAACCTAAGTGTCCATCAGTGCATGAATGGATAAAGAAAATGTGGTATATATACACACCATGTGTATTAATCTGTTCTCATGCTGCTGATAAAGACAAACCCAAGACTGGGTAATTTATAAAAGAGGTTTTAATGGACTCACAGTTCCATGTGGCTGGGGAGGCCTCACAATCATGGCAGAAGAGCAGGGGACATCTTACATGGTGGCAGACAAGAAGAAAATGAGAACCAAGCAAAAGGTGAAACCCCTTATAAAACCATCAGATCTTGCTGAAGTTGCTTATCAGCTTAAGGAGATTTTGGGCTGAGACGATGGGGTTTTCTAAATATACAATCATGTCATCTGCAAACAGGGACAATTTGACTTCCTCATTTCCTAACTTAATGCCCTTTATTTCTTTCTCTTGCCTGATCGCCCTGGCCAACACTTCCAACACTATGTTGAATAGAAGGGAGGGCATCCTTGTCTTGTGCTGGTTTTCAAAGGGAATGCTTCCAGTTTTTGTCAAAGTCTCAGGATACAAAATCAATTGTGCAAAAATCACAAGCATTCCTATACACCTTTAACAAACAGAGAGGTAAATCATGAGTGAACTCCCATTCACAATTGCTACTAAGAGAATAAAATACCTAGGAATCCAACTTACAAGGGATGTGAAGGACCTCTTCAAGGAGAACTACAAATCACTGCTCAAGGAAATAAGAGGACACAAACAAATGGAAGAATATTCCATGCTCGTGGATAGGAAGAATCAATATCATGAAAATGGCCATACTGCCCAAAGTCATTTATAGATTCAATGCCACCCCCATCAAGCTACCAATGACTTTCTTCACAGAATTGGAAAAAACTACTTTAAAGTTCATATGGAACCAAAAAAGAGCTCGCATTGCTAAGACAATACTAAGCAAAAACAACAAAGCTGGAGGCATCACGCTACCTGACTTCAAACTATACTACAAAGCTACAGTAACCAAAACAGCATGGTACTGGTACCAAAACTGAGATATAGACCAATAGAACAGAACACAGGCCCCAGAAATAACACCACACATCTACAACCATCTGATCTTTGACAAACCTGACAAAAACGAGAAACGGGGAAAGGATTCCCTATTTAATAAATGGTGCCGGGAAAACTGGCTAGCCGTATGTAGAAAGCTGAAACTCGATCCCTTCCTTACACCTTATATGAAAATTAATTCAAGATGGATTAAAGACTTAAATGTTAGACCTAAAACCATAAAAACCCTAGAAGAAAACCTAGGCAATACCATTCAGGCCATAGGCGTGGGCAAGGACTTCAAGACTAAAATACCAAAAGCAATGGCAACAAAAGCCAAAATTGACAAATGGGATCTAATTAAACTAAAGAGCTTCGGCATGGCAAAATAAACTACTGTCAGAGTGAACAGGCAACCTACAGAATGGGAGAAAATTTTTGCAATCTACCCATCTGACAAAGGGCTAATATCCAGAATCTACAAAGAACTCAAACAAACTACAAGAAAAAAACAACCCCATCAAAAAGTGGGCAAAGGATATGAACAGACACTTCTCAAAAGAAGACATCTATGCAGCCAACAGACACATGAAAAAATGCTCATCATCACTGGTCATCAGAGAAATGCAAATCAAAACCACAATGAGATACCATCTCACACCAGTTAGAATGGCAATCATTAAAAAGTCAGGAAACAACAGATGCTGGAGAGGATGTGGAGAAATAGGAATGCTTTCACACTGTTGGTGGGAGCGTAAATTAGTTGAACCATTGTGGAAGACAGTGTGGTGATTCCTCAAAGATCTAGAACTAGAATAACCGTTTGACCCAGCCATCCCATTACTGGGTATATATCCAAAGGATTAGAAATCATGCTACTATAAAGACACATGCACAAGTATGTTTATTGTGGCACTATTCACAACAGCAAAGACTTGGAACCAACCCAAACGTCCATCAGTGATAGACTGGATTAAGAAAATGTGGCACATATACACCATGGAATACTATGCAGCCATAAAAAAGGATGAGTTCACGTCCTTTGCAGGGACATGGATGAAGCTGGAAACCATCATTCTCAGCAAACTATCACAAGGACAGAAAACCAAACAGCACACGTTCTCACTCATAGGTGGGAATTGAACAGTGAGAACACTTGGACACAGGGTGGGGAACATCACACACCGGGACCTGTCGGGGGGTGGGGGTCTGGCAGGGGGATAGCATTAGGAGAAATACCTAATGTAAATGATGAGTTGATGGGTGCAGCAAACCAACATGTATACCTATGTATCAAACCTGCACATTGTGCACATGTACCCTAGAACTTAAAGTATAATTAAAAAAAAAAAATCAGATCTTGTGAGACTTATTCACTACCATGTGAACATTATGAGGGAGACCGCCCCCATGATTCAGTTATCTCCCACTGGGTCCCTTCCACAACACGTGGGAATTATGGAAGCTGCAATTCAAGATGAGATTTGTGTGGGGACACAGCCAAACCATATCACCATGGAATATTACACAGCCCCCCAAAAGAATGAAATCATGACTTTTGCAGCAACATGGATAGAACTGGAGGACATTATCCTAAGTGAAACAACTCAAAAACAGGAAGACAAACACCCCATGTTCTCACTTATAAGTGGGAGCTAAACACTGTGTAGACATGGACATAGACAGTGGAATAAGAGACATTGGAGACTGGGAAAGGAGGGAGGGGAGAGGAAGGTGAGGGATGAGAAATTACCCAGTGGATACAATGTACACTATTTGAGTGACAGTTACAGTAAAAGCCCAGACTTCAGCACTCTGCAATCTCTCCATGTAACAAAACTGCACTGGTATCCCCTAAATCTATAAAAATAAAAAAACGTTTAAAAATTACAAATAAGAGGCCAGGTGTGGTGGCTCATGCCTGTAATCCCAGCACTTTGGGAGGCTGAGGCTAGCAGATTGCTTGAGTTCAGGAGTTCGAGAGCAGCCCGGGTAACATGGCAAAACCCCATCTCTACAAAAAAATACAAAAAGATTAGCCAGGCAGGTGGTGCATGCCTGTAGTCCCAGCTACTTGGGAGCCTGAGGTGGGAGTATTTCTTGTACCCAGGAGATCGATGCAGTGAGCCAAGATCACACCACTGCACTTCAGCCTGGGCAACAGAGGGAGATCCTGTCTCAAAAAATAAAAATAAAAGTAAAAATACTCAACCTTACCTTATTCTTAAGTATGCATTGCTGTGTGGCTCTGGAGTGGCTGTGCCTCCTGGGGTAAAAATGTACCAGCATTTTTCTGCAAAGAATGGGGAATAAATAGAGTTTGGAGAAACAGAATCTCTATGAAGGTGTTTACTTACAATGCAAGAGGACATGGGGAAAACCACAAGTCATTTTATTTCGGTTTCTTCAACAATGAAGGACTTCCTCTCTTTGAGGAAGATGGTGCTTTCTCTGTGTGTGTGTGTGTGTGCGTGCACACACACACGCTCATTAAGCATTTACAGTCCTGGAATGTTATTCTGACTACTCATAGCAACTCCACTTCCCGCCCACCCAAATAGTCATCCGTTATGGAAAATATGCCTGCCTCTGAAATATTTACCGGTGGCCCCGGAGTGCCACACAGGCATTTCTTATAAATACTCAACCTTCTGCTCAAGTCTCCAGGGGTCCCTTTTCTCTTTGGGTAGCAGGGTGAGTGTCCATGATTTGCTGACGCTGCAAGCTCCCCCATGTCCCGCTGCTCTGTGATATTTATTTTCCACCTCCAATAATTAACCTCATCCTCCTCTCAAAATATAAGCACCAGGAAGCTTTAGAAAGATGGTGCAGATTTACAGATTGCAGGCTTCAACATGCAGGACCTTGTCGAGTGCGTTCAGAGGCTGGTTTGATTGAAGGAGATTTTTGATGGTGCAGTGATTCAGGGCAGCTACAGAGGTACCACTGGAAGGTGGAAAGCCACCTTGGAACAAAAGTCTCTGCAGGAATCAGCTGAGTGGCCTTGAATTAGAAAGGGATGTGGGGCAGATGTAAGGAGTTGACACTGAATTTGCACAATGCTGCCTTGTGTCTTTTCTTGCCTGTCTCCACGACCCCTCTCGAAAGCCACTTGGAAATATGGACGCATAAACTTGGCATGGATTTAACATCATGCTAGCTGGCAGAACTCAGTGATCTCTGAGCAAAGCCAAAGGGGTAATAAATTAAAGACATGCTATGTTGGAAAGAGCTGCAGGGGGAAGCAGATTTATCAATGCGAGGGATGTCTGTAGGCACAGCAGACATTGTCAGCTCCCCCCATTCCCCAGACAGACTGGGACAGGAAGAGTAAGCTCATTATTAGATCTGTAATTCATCTCAGGGGTTTTACTGCTACTCTAGCAAGCTCTAAGTGACAAGGATAATTTCTCTTTCGGCACAAACAGTTCTATTACAAATGTGATCTCTCTGGGCTTCCAGTATAAGCCCACTGCTACTGGCACGAATGAAAGACCTAGTAAAAAGAAAGTTGTCTCTGCAAAATGTTGGCACTGCAGAGACTGGGGGTTAAAAAGTTTGAAAAGGGGCAGCTCACGCACTCTTTCTTTACTGCTCAGAAGGTATTATGGTAATATTTGAGACTGCAGAGTCGATCTACACGTTTATTTGGTGGAAAATAAGACAACTCAATTGATTAATTTATCTATTTGTTTTCATGAAACAGACTCTGTTTGGTACAAAAGCATCACAATGAATAAAAGAAGAAAATATACAGTGTATCCTGAAAGCCTGAGTTCAGGCGCAGAGATGAACTTGGCTGTTACATCTAAAGAGGAATTTCCATCCTAAAAAGGAAAGTGCTCTGATGCAAAGACCCTGTTACTTTAATGCTCTGCTTTTAGACAAGTTGGGAAGGGAACTGTGAGTACAACAGGCCCCACATCTCCCGAAGCTACCACAGAATCTGATATTTTGAATGAGGACAAGGAGTCTTTGTTCTTATAGAACTAGTCTGTTTGCAGTTTGCAGGACTCTGTGATGCTGAACAGACATAAAAATCACACAAACTGGCTAGGCACAGTGGTTCGGTTCATGCCTGTAATCCCAATAGTTTTGGAAGCCAAGGTGGGAGGATCCCATGAACCTAGGAGTTCAAGACCAGCTTGGGCAACATAGCAAGGCCCAATCTCTACAAAAAAAAAAAAAAGTATCCAGGTGTGGTGGCACATGCCTGTGGTCCTAGCTACTTGGGAGGCTGAGGTGGAAGGATTGCTTGAGCCCAGGAGTTCAAGACCAGCCTGGGCAACATAGTGAGGCTTCATCTCTATTTTTTTTATGGAAATGAAAAAAAAAGATATACATTCTATTTGGGAGACAGAGGTGGGAAGATCGCTTTTGTTCAGAAGGTCGACAGTGCAGTGAGCTATGATCGCGCCACTGCACTTCAGCCTGAGTGACAGAGCAGGACCCTGTCTTGAAGAAAGAAGGAGGAGGAAGAAGAGGAGGAGGAGAAAGAGGAAGAAGAAGGAGGAGGAGGAGGAGGAATCACATAAACAGATCCAATTAGTACATCTGCCAAAGTAAAGATTTGTTCTACTGTGCAGAGTCCGCTCTGTGTATGTCATATTGGAAAACATACTGCATTGGGAAAAATATTACAATTTGATCTTCTCAGACTTGTTAGATAATTATAGGAGTTTCTCAATCCTTCTTATGTTGTTCTTTCTTTACTTTTTCCTTCCTCATCTTCATCATCATTTCAGACCTCCTAAATTATGCACGAAGCACCCTCATGAGTCAGGGTCCAAGCTGAGATGCTCTATCTGCATCTCTCAAAACCCCAAGCGTATGCATCCAAAACTAATTGACGAGTGCTCTATTTCTTCAGGAATCAGTTCAATTGGTTTCTACCCATTGGTATTACCTACATGACTTTTGGAGAGAAACTATCGAGTCTAGACATGGAAGTGTTGAAGTTAGAGTAACCATAAGAAAATTATTTATTTCACTAACATTTGTTGAACATATACTGTGACAGGCAAGGTGCAAAGCCACATGTCTGCTTTCATGAAGCTAACACTCTTTTGAGGAGAGGCAGACAGTAAATAAAGAATCTATGTAGAAAATCACAGATGTTATGGGAGTTATAAAATAAATAAATGGAGGAATCAGGAAGAGAAACTGTCCTGCCACGTAGGTCCCATAGGAAGGTGTCTCTAAGAAGGTGATATCTGAGCTGGTCTTTGAAGGCTGAGAATCAGGTAAACATGACAAGAGCCAGTTGAAATGATTCCCAGGAGAGGAATCTGCATGAGCGGAGACCCAGAGTTTGAAAAGCATTTGACCTCTCGGCCAATTACATTACAGGCACAAGGAGCAGCCGCATTTTGGGGGCAGAAGCCTGAAAATGCAGAAACTCATTGGATATCCAAGGAGTTTGAATTATATTCACTTGCAGAGGGAGGCCAAAGAAAAATATAAAACATGTTGGGATGACAGTTCTGGAATTCAGGAGATGAGTCAGGCTTGAAAATAGAATGAATAAGTATTCAACAAATACTTGTACATGCATGTTTATGGCAGCATGATTCACAAAATCTACAATGTGGAAACAATCAAAATGTCCATCAACCAGTGAGAATAAATAAATAAAATGTGGTACATCCATACAATGGGATATTATTCAGCTATAAGGATAAATAAAGTAATGATATATGCAATGACAGAGATGAGCCTTGAAAACATTATACTGTAGGTGAAAGAAGCCAGACACAGAAGGTCACATACTCCGTGATTTCGTTTATATGAAATGTACAGATAGAGAAATCCACAGAGACGGAAAGCAGATTTTCGGTTGCTTTCCCTGCAGGGAGGGGCTGCTGCAGGGAAGCAGGATGAAGCGTAACTGCTTGACAGATTTCCATTTGGAGTGATGAAAATGTTTTGATCTATCGCTTCTAGGCCTTTTGGCTAAGATCAAGTGAAAATGTTTCGAACTGAATAGAGACGATGGTTGTACAACTTTGCAAAGGTCTTAAACATAACCGAATCGTACCCTTAAAATGGTGAGCTTTTTGGTGAATTTTGGCTCAGTTAAAGAAATATGTAACCTTAGATGTTCTTAACATTATTCATCAGGTTCAATAAGAAATTTTGGTTTAAGGAGGAAAAATGCTAATCACAAATAGATTTTATGATTAACGACAAACTCCATGGAAATTAGTGAAAGAGAGAGAGAGGGAGAGTCAATGGAAATCTGTTAAGCCTTTGATGTTTCATATACATTATTTCACTTAATTCTCATTGTCTGTCAGTATGATTCTTATCCATTGTCTGCATAAGATCCTTAAAGAAAACTCTCATATTAACAATGAAAAATCTTTGTGGAGCTATTTATAGTGAAAAGGGTCTTTCCTGACTTTTCAAAGCATGTTCTACCAGCAGCTGCAGATGCCTCCAATTTTATAGGACAGTCCCCAGTGACTTTTTGTTCACCATATCTCAATATCCTAGCTCCTATACTGACTCTTTCTTATTTATATGGATTGCGAAAAAAATATGAGGATGGAGAGTAATTCTGTCATATGAGGTTAGCTTCCCACGTTATAAATGCAGTGGTAAATTAAAAAACATGGAAGAGAGAAAATGCTAGCTTGAATATTTCAGGTTTCCACTCTCAGTGCTCTGATAAAACAGAGTGAGGAAACCTGGGGGCCTCGCTTTGTCCCAAGCTGTGTGACATTGCAAAATTGCACCCGTCTGTGACATTGCAAAATTATTTCAGATTTCAGGAAATGATTTTCTAGCCTTTAAAACAAGGGGGGTGGCTTATCAGCAGTTCCTAGCCTTTAGAAGGTGATAAGCCTCTCTGAGAACCTAATGAAAGCCAGACCCTTCTTCCCAGAAAGTACACAACACACACACATATGCATGCGCACGCACACACACACACACATGCACACAGGGAGATAGTGCCCTTATCATGATCTTTTTAGTGCTATGTTTTTTTGCATTTTTGTGCTTTTTGTCCGTGGCTTTTACTGTTTAAAATGGACCCTGGCTGGGTGCGGTGGCTCATGCCTATAATTCCAGCACTTTGGGAGGCTGAGGCAGGAGGATTGCTTGAAGCCAGGAGTTTGAGACCAGCCTGGGCCATGTATTGAGATCTTATCTCCACAAAAAGTTTTTAAAAATGGGCCAGGTGTGGTGGCATGTGCCCGTAGTCTCAGCTACTTGGGAGGCTGAGGAAGGAAGATCACTTGAACCTAGGAGTTTGAGGTTCCCAGTGAGCTGAGGTTACAGTGAGCTGAGGTTATAGTGAGCTATGGTCACACCACTGCACTTCAGCCTAGGTGACAGAGTGAGAACCCATCTCTGGAAAAAAATAAATAAATAAACAAAATGAAAATAAAATGGCTTCCAAGCATAGTGCTGAGTGTTGTCCAGTCTTCCTAAGTGCAAGAAAGAAAGCTATGATGTGCCTTACACGGAAAATACTTTTGTTAGGGAAGCTTCATTCAGGCATGAATTATAGCACTGCTGGCCATGAGTTTCAGGGTTCAATATTCATTAATTCAGTGTTTATGGTGATTTTAAGCACCTCAAAATGAGTGTATATTTACAATTGCAAACTAAGAAACCAGCCTAAATACCCATCAAACAATGAGTGGATAAAGGAAATGTGAGATATATATGGAATACTACTCAGCAATACTACTCACCCATAAAAAGAAACAAAATAATGTCGTTTGCAGCAGCCTGGATGGAACTGGAGACCATTATTCTAAGTGAAGTAACTCAGGAATGGAAAACCAAACATCGTATGTTCTCACTCATAAGTGGGAGCTAAGCTATGAGGATGCAAAGGCATAAGAATGACACAGTGGACTTTGGGGACTGAGGGAAAGGGTGAGAGAGGGGTGAGGGATAAAAGACTACACGCTGGGTACAGTGGACACTGCTCGGGTGATGGGTGCATCAAAATCTCAAAAATCACCACTAAAGAACTTATTCACGTAATCAAACACCACCTGCTCCCCAAAAATCTACCGAGCTAAAAAAAATAAATTTTTTAGAAAATGAGTGAATGATACATAGAAATATACCAAATATATATCACAACACATAATCATGAAATGTATAACACAAAAATAAGTGTGATATATATCCAACGTGTTTATTTTATATATGGATTATATATTATATTATTATATTATATATTATACATATATAATTATTTTATGTTATATAATAATATATATAGTATGCATCTTATATATACAATAAAGATATAAAATATATATTATTATACATTTATATATATAATAAACATATATTGGATGTGCAAAGGCATAAGAATGACACAATGGACTTTGGGGACTCAGGGGAAAAGGGTGGGAAAGGCATGAGGGATAAAAGGCTACAAATTGGGTTCAGTGTATACCGCTCAGGTGATGGGTGCACCAAAATCTCACAGATCACCACTAAAGAGCTTCCTCATGGAACCAAATACCACTTGTTCACTAAAAACCTATGGAAATAAAAAAGTTAAAAAAAAAAAAAAAAGTAAAAATTTTGTGTGTCTGGGTCTTTGTCTCCTAAACCAGCCTGTAAACTCTCAAAAGACAGAGATCGTGTATGTGTCTGCATGTGTGTATTTGTGTGTTTTCATGTCCCTTACAATGCCTTTACAATCTTCTACAATCTCACATCGCTTTTCATAATCTTTCTGTATTTGAGAGCTAATAATCTAATGTCACAGTGACCAGAGAATGTTACTCCAATAGAACACTGAAAACTTGCTTTAACTATATGATGTGCTTCTTCAGTGTTTTTTAAATACAATTCTATGGTTTTTGTTTGTTTGTTTGTTTTTTGAGACGGAGTTTCACTCTGTCGCCCAGGCTGGAATGCAGTGGCAAGATCTCGGCTCACTGCAAGCTCCGCCTCCCAGGTTCACGCCATTCTCCTGCCTCAGCCTCCTTGGTAGCTGGGACTGCAGGCGCCCGCCACCACACTCGGCCAATTTTTTGTATTTTTTAGTAGAGACGGGGTTTCACTATGTTAGCCAGGATGGTCTCGATCTCCTGACCTCGTGATATGCCCGCCTTGGCCTCCCAAAGTGCTGGGATTACAGGCATGAGCCACTGTGCCTGGCCAATTCTATGGTTTTTAAAAAAAAAAAAAAAAAAAGTATTGACCTATTATATGTTTGGATAACTCAGCGTCTTTTACAGATCATCAAGAATATTGGCTCTATTTTCCACTGCCTTGAGACAACATACCATGAAATAGGAGAACTTGAACAAACATTTAATTTTTTTCCCTCTATTGAATAGGGCTGAGAGGTGTGTCTATTTTAGGTAATTGTTGGGAGTAGTTGGGAATATTTTTTTAACTTCTGCTAAATTAGGAGGAAATGTTATGGCAAGGTTATCAGCTAGGAGGACAGAAGAATGTCAATAAAGATTTTCACGCTGAAGTGTATAGGCTTAGACTATCTAAGAGAACACGATTCACTGCTGAGGCCCAATCCTGTGTTTCCCCTTCTTCTACCCTTCTTTCCTCTACTTTGCCTTTGCCCTAGAAATCACACTCTCCTTGCATTACACTTTAATGAGTAGCTGTCTCTGTCTCCTAGCCTGCAGATACATATGCAGATCTCCCCTTGAGCCTGGTGACAAAGCTGTCTTCTAGTTTTTGGGTCTCTGTTGATTGGCCCACATTAGAAGGACTGGCGTATTGAACAGAGAACTACATAGGGGTATGTGGGGTTTGGGAGTAAGTATGTTATTAGTGGAAAGAGCATGACCGCATTTTTACTATGAGTAGTACAGAGTGAGTTTCCAGGGATAAAACATTTCTTTTTGAACATGGATCAAAAATATTTTTGCAAGATATGGAACTAATCTAAGTGTCCATCAATTAATAAGTGGATAAGAAAATGTGGTATATATACACCATGGAATACTACTCAGTCATAAAAGGGAATGAAATAATGTCTTCTGCAGCAACTTGGATGGAGCTGGAGGCCATTATTCTAAGTGAAGTAACTCAAAAATGGAAAACCAAACATTGTATGTTCTCACTTACAGGTGGGAGCTAAGCTATGAGGATGCAAAGGCATAAGAATGCTATAATGGACTTTGGGGACTCAGGGAAGTGGGAAGGCTGGGAGTGGGGTGAGGGATAAAAGACTACATATTGGGCACAGTGTACACTGCTTGGGTGGTGGGTGCACCAAAATCTCAGAAATCACCACTAATGAACTTAACATGTAACCAAAAATCACCTGTACTCCCCACAACTATTAAAATAAAAATAAAAAGTATTTAAAAATATTTTTGCACATTTTGAGTACCAAGCACTAATTTATTTATTTATTTTTTGCAGTAGTTTATTTTACTTATTATTCATTTTATTTCCATAGGTTTTTGGGGAACAGGTGGTGTTTGGTTACATGAATAAGTTCTTTCATGGTGATTTCTGAGATTTTGGTACATGTTTTTAATAGCACAATTCACAATTGCAAAAATATGAAACTAGCCCAAATGCCCATCAATCAATCAGTGAATAAATAAATTGTGGTATATATATATACCATGGAATACTATTCAGCCATAAAAAGAAATGAAAGAATGGCATTTGCTGCAACCTGGATGGAATTGGAGATCATTATTCCAAGTGAAGTAACTCAGGAATAGAAAACCAAACATTGTAAGTTCTCAGTCATAAGTAGGAGCTAAGCAATGAGGATGCAAATGCGTAAGAATGATACAATGGACTTTGGGGACTTGGGGGAAAGGGTGGGAGGGGGTGAGGGATGAAAGATCACAAATTGGGTACAGCGTATACTGTGTGGGTGATGGGTGCACCAAACACTAATTTTAAAACAAATGGCACATATGGGTAGAAAGTTTTAGATTTGCAAGACGAAAACGAGTTCTGAAGATGGATGGTGACGGTTGCACAATAATGCGAATGTATTTAACGCTACTTCAGGGTACACTTAAAAATGGTGAAGGTGATAACTTTCGTGTTAGGTGTATTTTCACACAATTTTTAAAATATACAGTACCAAAAAAAATGGTTATTTCCTCCTCTCAGGGTAATGGTAGACATACATCAATGCATACATTTTACTCTAAAGTCGCTTGCAAGATGGCTTGCTAAATGATTTCAAGTCCCTCCTGCTGGTTCAACGAGAAGTGAAGAAAATAACCACGTGCCTATATCAAAGTAGAGGAGATGCAGACTGTAGCTGATTGATATCACAGGCCATGCCAAGGAGAAGGCCACACCTAGATCTCATTTACCCATTTACCTGTCACCATGGATGTTCTATTAAAGAGACGTTAGCAGAAATCCATTCTTTTTTTTTTTTTTTTTTGAGATGGAGTCTTGCCCTGTTGCCCAGGCTGGAGTGCAGTGGCGTGCTCTTGGCTCACTGCAAGCTCTGCCTCCCGGGTTCACGCCATTCTCCTGCCTCAGCCTCCCGAGTAGCTGGGGCTACAGGTGCCTGCCACCATGCCCGGCTAATTTTTTGTCTTTTTAGTAGATACAAGGTCTCACCGTGTTAGCTAGGATGGTCTTGATCTCCTGACCTCGTGATCCACCTGCCTCAGCCTCCCAAAGTGCTGGGATTACAGGCATGAGCCACCGTGCCTGGCCAGAAATCCATTCTTAAAAACCATGGTCATTTCTTTTTACCTAGCAGTTTAAGTCGAAGGAACATGCTTTCTCAAAGGGAAGGCTTTAAGATATGTGACCCCAGGCAAGCAAGTCTTGGATATATTACTAACAATTGCATCGGCCAATGTGGGTGGAGCCCTCTGAATGTAGATGGGAGTCTTGGGAGTTTGAGGTCTACGTATTTGTATTTAATCTGCACCATCAGTATTGGTAACAGTCCATTGTTATCTCTGTTTTACAGCCTAGGTGTCTGGTACTAGCCACTTGTCACCCAGTTAGAAAATGTGCATTCAGGATTCAAACCCAATTAGCTTGCCACAAGTGCCTGAAAACTCTTGCCAGCTTCCTGGTCTCTGCACAGGTGAAAAACAGCCATTTCTTGGTGTCTTCACAGGATGCATTATGAGACTCTTCTTCCTCATGTATTAGATGATTTCACACATGTGCAACCTGGAGTTAAGTATTTTTGAGCCCATCTTATGTATTTCTGTCTTTATCACATTACATTTAAATCAATCCAATACATATGTATTGACTTAAAACACATCGTTGTGCATGTCAAGGCTATAGACATGTAGACAACACTGTTACTGCCTGCGCGGACTAAACTTTGTGGAGGGTAATGAAGCTACTGTAGACAAAGATACACAGGTAATGGAAACAAAGGGAGTTTGGGAAGTTGTCTTCCTTCATTGGGGCTGCTATAACAAAACACCATAGACTCGAGGCTTCTCAACAGCAGGCATTTATGTCTCACAGTTCTGGGAGCTGGAAGTCCAAGATCAAAATGTGTCAGATGCAATAATCTGGTGATAACCTGCTTCCTGATTCATAGTCGGTGCTTTCTTGCTGTGTTCTCACACGGTGGAAGTGGCAAGGGAGCTCTCTGGGGTCCCTTTTATAAGGGCACTGATCCCATTCATGAGGCTACACCCTCACGACCTCATTATCTCTCAAAGGCTCCACCTCCCAACACTATCACCTTGGGTGTTAAGATTTTCACACAGAAATTTTGGAGGAACACAAACATTCACACCATAGCAGAAGAATAATATAAAAAATTGGTGAGGCTGGGTGCAGTGGCTCACACCTGTAATCCCAGCACTTTGGGAGGCTGAAGTGGGCAGATCGCTTGAGGTCAGGAGTTCAAGACCAGCCTCATTAACATGGTGAAACCCCTTCTCTACTAAAAATACAAAACTTAGTCAGGCATGGTGGCACGTGCCTGTGGTCTCAGCTACTCAGGAGGCTGAGCAGGAGAATCACTTGAGCCCAGGAGGCGGAGGTTACAATGAGCCAAGATCCAGCCACTACACTCCAGCCTGAGCAACAAAGTGAGACACCAAAAAAAAAAAAAAAAGGCTGGGCACTGTGGCTCACACCTGTAATCCCAGCACTTTGGGAGGCCGAGGCGGTTGGATCAAGAGGTCAGGAGATTGAGACCATCCTGGCCAACATGGTGAAACCCCATCTATACTAAAAATACAAAAATTAGTCGGGCATGGTGGCACGCACCTCTAGTCCCAGCTACTCAGGAGGCTGAGGCAGGAAAATCGCTTGAATCTGGGAGGTGGAGATTGCAGTCAGCTGAGATCATGCCACTGCACCCCAGCCTAGGCGACAGAGTGAGACTCCGTCTCAAAAAAAGAAAAAAAAAAAGTGAATAAATCATATAGAAAGAAAAAGGAGAGGGGGTGTTAATTCAGTTAAAGGAACTTGGTGAGGTTTCAGAAACAAAATGACTTTTGAGCTGGGACTTCCAATGTGTGGGCGTTCAGCATATAGAGATGGGGCCAGGGAGGAAAATGAGAGTGAGGTCAGAGAGGATGGGAGGAGATAAGAAAAGCAAAAGGATAGAACCAAAAGGAAAAGCAGAATTGAGTCTAGGGGAGAAGGGAACTTGGAAAAGCAGAGGCCATTGACCTCTCTATAACTTTGTTAATAAATCTTTATGTTTGTCTGGCCTGGGATCAAGTTCCAGAGCAACCACTTTCAAGCTTGGGCAACTTTCTCAATTTGTCTTAAGTCTCATCTTTTATTTATTTTTGTTGTTTGTTTTTACAGTTGTTTGCACAAAAGTAGCAACTATTCAGAGTAGTGTGCATGGAGTAAACTAAAAAAAAGCCATGCTTTAAAAAAAAAATGCTTAGTCCAATGGCTATCATCCAATATGCTCATTAGAAAACAATCAAATACAACAAAAATTTGAAGGCATGGAGTTGACTAATGGTCTAGAGAGTTAGCCATGTGTAATTATAAAAGTTTACAGACCTGAGATTTATGAATATTCTGTTTGTTTTCTAAGTATAGTTGATTTTCATTATTTATAAATTTTGCCTTTCTGAACTTGCCTGCTCACTAAAACTTTGTAACCTCGAAATCAATACAGCACTTTTGCAGTCATTTGCAGACACACACACAAAGCTGGAAAAAATGTAAATTGCTCAAAGTGCACATTCCCAGCTACAGTGGAACAAGGCTATGCCCTACCTTCTTGTTTCAGCTCTCATACTTTAAACAAGTAGAATTATTGCGGTCCATTGAGTACCATGTGTTTTGCGTGTTTGTGCTTTTCGTTGGTGATTTTGCTGTATAAAATGGCCTGAAGAACAGAGCTGAAGTGCTGTCTGGGGTCCCTAGTACAAAAGGACTGCAATGTGCCTCACAGAGAAAATCTCTGTGTTAGAGAAGCATTACTCAGGCATGAGTCATGGTGCTGCTGGACATGAGTTCAGTGTGAATGAGTCAAAAATATCTACTCAGAAAGATTTTCTTAAACAGAAACATGCATAAAACAAGATTATGTATTGACTGGTTGATGAAAATGTTGTGACCAGACATCACAGAAACCTAATCTTGTATTTCCCCTAGGAGCAATAGTTTACAATTTGCTAATTCAGTGTTTATGGTGACTTTATAGAACACAACTATCACAAGTACAGAGAACTGAATGTAATTTCAATTTTTATTTCTGCTGAAAGGTTACCTCAATCAACCCAGGATCCTGCTGGGTTTTCTCATTGCTGCATTGCTGATGACTGTTCCAATGCTGGGCTAATAACAGGCATTTGATTAACATTAGATTTATACATCAGGTGAGTAAGGAGGAGACTGGCTTCATTAATACCACATAGTCACCATGCAAAAGGTGTCACATTTATTAGGGAAGTGTGACACTGGCATGGAGAAATAAAATGAATACAATTCCTGTAGTAAATCATGGCTAAGTATAATGTAAAAACAGTCATTGTGGAACAGAAATTATAATTAGTTCTCCAACATCCAGCTCAATGACACTCTAGGAAGGCAATCACATTACTAAAATTGATTTTGACCAATTGTCTGTTCCAGTCATTAAAATGAATGACAACCACAAAACCTAAAATATGCATACACCTCTTGTGTTATTCTTCTGTGGCTGTTGTAACAAATTACTACAATCTGGATGGATTGTGGAATAAGCCCAAATGCCATCAATCAACAGGTTGGTAAAGAAACTATGATATATATGTATATACACACACACACACACCATGGAATACTACTCAGCCATAAAAATGAATAAATTAATGGCATTTGCAGCAACCTAGGTGAGAATGGAAACTATTATTCTAAATGACGTCACTCAGGAATGGAAAACCGAACATCATATGTTCTCACTCATAAGTAGGAGCTAAGCTATGAAGAGGCAAAGGCATAAGAATGATACAATGGACATTGGGAACTTGTTGGAAAGGGAAGGATGGGGGTGAGGGATAAAAGATTACAAATTGGATTCAGTGGATTGCTCTGGTGATGGGTGAACCAAAATCTCACAAATCACCACTAAAGAATTTATGTAACCAGATACCACCTGTTCCCCCAAAACCTATGGAAATGAAAAAAAAAATTTTTTTTAAAGATAGCAAGAATTTGTTCTCTCAAACTTCTGGAAGCCAGAATCCCAAAATGAACGTGTGAGCAGCAACACACCTTCTCTGGAAACTCAAAGAGTGAATCCATTCTTTGCTTCTTCTGGCTTCTGGTGCCTTTTGATGTTCTGTCTTGTGGCCACATCACTCCAACATCTACCTCCATGGTCACATCACCTCCACTTCTTCTGTCTCTCTTGCCCTTTGTGCATATTTTATTTAAGCCACCCAGTTTATGGCATTTGGTTATAGCATTAGAGGTAGGTCTGCCCAAATAATCCAGGATGACGTCCTCATCTCAAGACTTTTAGCTTAATTACATCTACAAAGACCCTAATGTTATAGAAGGTCACATTCATGGTGTCTTAGTTCAGGATCCTATAATCAAATGCCTTAAGCTGGGTGGCTTGAGCAACAAATGTTACTTCCCACAGTTCTGGAGCCTGGGAAGATGAAGATGCTGGCAGATCTGGTGTCTACTGAGAGCCTCCTTCCTCCTTCCTGGTCTGCAAATGGTCTCTGTACCTTCACATGGAGGAGAGAGGGAGCTCTGAGTCTCTTTCTCTTCTTATAAAGACACTGATCCCATCATGCAGGTGCCACCCTCATTATCTCATCTAAACCAACATACCTCCCACAGGCCCCACCTACTAAGACCATCCCATTGGGGATTAGGGCTTCCACATATGGATTTGGGGAGGATGTGCTGTATTAGTTCATTCTTAAGCTGCTAATAAAGACACTCCTGATACTAGGTCATTTATAAAGTAAAAAGGTTAATTGACTCACAGTTCCACATGGCTGGTGAGGCCTCACAATCACGGAAGAAGGCAAGGAGGAGCAAAGCCATGTCTTTTTCTTACATGGTGGCAGGCAAGAGGGCTTGTGCAGGAGAGCTCCCATTTATAAAGCCATCAGATCTCTTGGGACTTACTCACTACTATGAGAACGGTATGAGGGAAACTGCCCCCATGATTCAATTATCTCCACCTGGCCCCGCCCTTGATGCGTGATAATTATTACAATTCAAGGTGAGATTTGGATGGGGACACTGCCAAACCATATCACGTGCATTCCATGACTTAGACCAGGGATTGGAACGTGCAGTCCGTAATTTAGGCCAGGGATAAAACACAGACTTTCATTCTGAAGGCCATTTAACTTTCTACACTTCTATATAGAGAACCATAAAATTAGAAGAAAGCAGCAAGTGTCACTGTAATTTTACACAAAAGTAGGGAGAACAGCCACATAAATGCAAAGTAAAACAAAGTAGATCTGAAATCTTCTGGTTGGCAACTTGGGAGTATTCAGTTTCAGTGACATACCAAATTCCTATCCTTGCATGTTCCCAGAATTGAGATAAAATGACATTAACGCTACAAAAGCTCATATAATGACTGTTTGTGACAGCGAAAAAGAATGTGCTAATGTAAAACTTTGCATTAAGTTGAAATGCTATGGAAAACACATGGGGAATTCTTCTTATCTTCTGTGCTGCAGAATTGTGGCTGACAGACAGGGAACATAGATCACGACATTTTATTCAAAGACAATAAATGCACCAACTCAACTAACACAACCTGAAGACAAGCCAAAATAACTCTAGAAGGAGAAAAAGGTAACATCTGAACATGTCCTCAGCTGAGGGAAGTACACTTGGAAAGGGCATATATTTAGCTGTTTCAAATGCTCTATTTCTGGGCAAAGCACATGTTTAAATGTTTGGTTGACACGAATTAAAAGCAAATGCCCAATTTGGTACTCTATAAGGTAGCTTTCTGATGCCCTGAAGAATCTTATTTATCTGACGCCAAATACATTCATTCATTGACCAATTCATTCACTTAACAGGTGTTGACAATGTATTCATGATATGCCAGTGCCATTCTGGGCACCGCTGAGAGGTGTGGATAAATAGGACATAGAACCTTCACATCCCAGGCAACTAAATGTAGATGTTGTGCCCCGGCAAAAGTGTAAGGTTCATTTTTCTTCTGTCTCCTAGGAAACGGATGAGGGCAGAATTATTCTTAAGAAGGAACATTACAACTCCACCAAAGCTCATGCATACACAAACACATCTGCTCACTGAACATAGTACATCCAGTGAACAGTGTCCATATGAGCCAAAATTTTTCTCTCTTTCTTACCTTGGAAAAAGTTAAGACTCCTAATGTTAACTGGGCAAAGATTTGCTTCTTTCAAGCTCTGAAATTTAGATCCATGGTCATTGTTTGAACTGTGTTGTACTGTGAGCTCATAGCTGGTACTACCAATGTGTCAATCCTTAGCAAAAACTTTTATTAATAGCTATGCGTGTGCTGCCTTAGCCTTCCAGTGGCCATAGGTGATTGACATTGGTAATAGGGGGATGCAAGTGATTTAAGTAGAGCTGGAGGCAATTGTTGCAGTTGCCATTGCTATTGCTGTGTGTGGTTTTAACGCAAGGGCATTTGTTTGGAGGAAAAAGCAGTGTTAATATAATTGAATTTGATACTTCTTGGTGAACTAGCCATGAATTAACAGGCTTTACACTGTAAGAAAATGAAAAGAAACATGAACCATAACACTCAAGCAGTTTAAGCATGTCTTACAAGAACATAAAAAGAGAGAGCCCAGTAAGAGTTAAGTTCTGTGGAATAGCTAGAGCTCTAGACATGTGGGTTTTTCTCCCAACCGAAAGTCAACAGTTCATCAAAGCACAGGGCAGCATATAACTATTGGGAAGTGCATGTATTCTGACATCAGTTAGGAAGCGTCCATACGGTAGTGGGTGGCATAGTGGCCCCCAAAATATATGTCCACATCCTAACACCAGGTATAGAGGGATGGGACCTTATTTGGAAATAGGACTTTTGCAGCTGCAATTAAATGAACAATCTATTGATGAGATTATGGCTAGATTTAGAGGGGTCTCTTAAATCCAATGACAGGTGTTCCTGTAAGAGACAGAAGAGGAGACACAGATACAGAAGAGAAGTCCTCATGGAGATGGAGGCAGGACTGGAGTGATGCGGCCACAAGCCCAGGGAAGCCTGAAGTCCCCCAGAAACTGGGAGAGGCAGGAAGGATTCTCCCCTAGAGCCTCCAAAGGGAGCACCACCCTGAGACCCCTTGATTTCAGATTTCTGGTGCCCAGAAATGGTAGAGAATAAATTTCTGTTGTTTAAGCCTCCCGGTCTATGGCACTTTTGCTACAGCAGCCCCAGAAAACTCAAACACAACACTCTGTGTGTGTGCTCCTATAGTAACTTCCATATACCTCTCATGGGAGAGGAAGGGGATTATTCTTCCAACACGATGGAGACTTGCACACGTGCCTTGTAGACACAGAGGAAGCAAAAAGCACAGAACAGTACTCAGAGGCTTCGCAGACCTGTGGGAGACGCTCCTCAGTTGGGAAAACGCCACAGCAATACCTTACAATGGGCACGGAATTGTAACATAAGGAGAGATCTTCTTTTCTGAGGAGCCAAGGCTAAGAAAACCGATTCTTGCTGAAAAAGAAAGCATTTCCAATGCACACCAGACATAAATAATTCATGCAAACCAACATGAATTATTTTAGTACGTTGCTTTCATAAAGTAACTTCTTTGTCTTCATTATGTAACCCCTAAAACTTCTCAAAGACTACTGTCAGAGTTGTTAAAGCTGAAAAAGCTTAACTATACATATAAACACTGTCATATATCAAAGGCATTTTTCAGCTTACAAAGCATGCTCACTAGGGCTTTGCTCATGAGACACCAAAAACACGATCAGAAGGGACGTAGGCACATGAAGTCCCAGGGAGAGAAGAGGCATACATATCGTGCTGAGTTAACAAGATTTGGCACTTGTGTTTTTCACAGGAAAAGAAGGAACATGAAAGATAAGGATTTTGGCAGTCTCACTAATTTTTATATGTGATGCGGGATGGGAGATGAACCCTACCGGAGATATTATAAATACCAGTTTGTCTTTGAAACCAGTTTTAAGAATTCATGCAATGCCTTATTTCTTTCTTCTGGAGGAGTCTGTGGTCTCCTTTCATCCCCAGATTCTTGGTATAAGGAAACTGCTCAGATGTCCTGAGCAAAATGATCAAATTCCAAAGCCCAGGGTTTAAGAAAGCAGACAGAAAGCCACAGAGAGGGGAAGTGGTTAAAGAGAGGGGAGATTCCAAAAAGACAGCCACTTAGCACAAACAATTCAAATTCCAGTGTTGTTGGTGCCAGAATCCTTTTCACTGTTGGTGATGGGATTTTGAGAAAAGTGTTTCAAATAGAAGAATTTGAGGTGTTTTAAAAATGGGTTTCAAAAGAAAGTGGAGGAGGCGTGAAAAGATTCCATTATCCAGTTGAGATTGTCAATTATCCTGTTGATCTATGTGCAGGTCTGGATACACACAGCCTTCAGGAACTTGGGCACAAACAAAATCTACTGTGATGGTTAACACTGAGTGTCAACTGGACTGATTGAAGGATGCAAAGTACTGTTCCTGGGTGTGCCTGTGAGGGTGTTGCCAAAGGAGATGAACATTTGAGTCAGTGAACTGGGAGAGGCAGACCCACCCTCAATCTCAGTGGGCACCATCTCATCAGCTGCCAGCACAGGTAGGATAAAGCAGGTAGGAGAAAATGGAAAAGCAGACTTGCTTAGTCTTCCGGCCTTTATCTTTCTCCTGTGCTGGATGCTTCCTGCCCTCGAACATCAGACTCCAAGTTCTTGGACTTACACCAGTGGTTTGCCAGAGGCTCTTGGGCCTTCGGCCACAGACAGACAGCTGCACTGTTGGCTTCCCTACTTTTGAGGTTTTCGGACTCAGACTGGTTTCCTTGCTCTTCAGCTTGCAGAAGGCCTGTTCTGGGACTTCATTTTGTGATTGTGTGAGTCAATACTCCTTAATAAACTCCCTTTCATATGTACATTTATCCTATTAGTTCTGTCTCTGCAGCAAACCCTGACTAATCCATCTACACAGGAGTCATTTGGCCACATCCAGGAAGAACTACCAGAGAAACCAGCCCAGGCTCAGTCAGCTACAAGTCCCAGGACTGTGGAAGCCAGGGGTCTCCAGAGACAGAGCACTCCACTTCTGAAAGGGCTGAGACACACAGCCCTTGGCGACTCTAGGATTCAGTGATTCCCAACGCGTATCCTGAAACTCTGATAAAACAATGTGCCTCTGTCTCCTGAGTGAAACCGTTTATGGAGTTAAGTTTACCAGCATCTATTTATTTGGCTACATCGTGAATGTTAAACAGTTTTTAGAGGTTATCTGAATAATTGGTACAGGTGAAATAAAATGAAATAAAATGTTGTGTTTCCCTCCTTGTGTGCTGGGTTAACTCTTTTGGGATATAACAAAGCTCTGATATGCCAGCTCTATAGATGATTGATACTGTGTGCTTGGGTCTGTGTAATTAGCAATTAATTACATCATTCATTCATTCATTCATTCATCAATTCACCCATTCAACAGATGCCTACCCAAAGGTCTTCACATGCCCAGCATTTTCCTGGTCACTGGTTGTAACAACAGAGACCTTATGGATTTTACAGAGCAGTAAAAGAGAGATTTGTTTAAGAAAACCATAGAAAATTTGTACTTAAAATTTGTATAAGTTCATCAAAGGAAAATAATTGAGTTCTATGAAAAAGAAGAGCTTGGGGAGATTATTGAATAGGCAGGAGAAAGAAAGACCAGATTGAAGGCGATGGTGGAATTGGCTTCTATTCTGGCTTGGAGGGTGCCCAAAGGACATGTCCTCTTAGCCTCACACCATTTACAGAATGTAGTGCAGCCTCTTTAATAGAGTTGCCTAATCTACCCTCCTGAAAAATAATGCTTACCCCATTTGGCATAGCAAGTTGGACATCATCTATCCCAATCCCGGACATTGCCATTTCAAAGGCGAAAGGAAACAGGAACACTCTGAAGACTTCAACCTAAAGTGGAAGAGAATTCGGCCATTAAAGGGAAGGTCATACATTTCCCTCTGTAGGAAATGTACTCCCCAGAGATCTCCTTGGTTCTTTGCATCTTTTATTTTGAGACAGTCTTGCTCTGTCACCCAGGCTGGAGTGCAGTGGTGTGATCTCACCTCCTGGGTTCAAACAATTCTCCTGCCTCACCCTCCTGGGTAGCTGGGAATACAGGCACGCACCACCATGCCTGGCTAATTTTTGTATTTTTAGTAGAGGGGGTTTCACCATGTTGGCCAGGTTGGTCTCAAACTCCTGACCTCAAGTGATCTTCCCCCATCAGCCTCCCAAAGTGCTGGGATTACAGGTGTGAGCCACCGCGCCTGGACAGTTTTTTGCATCTTTGTTCAATTATCTCTGCAACTATCAACGTATAGATCAATATGTATAAAAGCTTCAATAAATGTATAGATAGTCATAGAAAATAATGGAGGACGTTTAATATAAGTGAAGTCATAGGAGATGCTGTTCTTTTACTGAGCAGGATATTTGCAAGATTCATCCATATTGTAGCCATGTGAGAATTGCATTTCTTTTTATGGCTGTGATATGCTTTGGATCTGTGTCCCCACCCAAATCTCATGTTGAATTGTAATCCTCAATGGGAGATGACTGGATCATGGGAGTGAATCTTTCATGAATGGTCTAACACTATCCCCCTTGGTACTGTGTAGTGAATGAGTTCTCACAAGATCTGGTTGTTTAAAAGTGTGTGGCACTACTCTGCTCTCTCTCTTGCTCCTGCCCCAGCCATGTAAGACGTTCAAGAGTTCCTGCTTCCCCTTCACCTTTTATGATGATTGAAATTTTCCTGGGGCCTCCCCAGAAGCCAAGCAGAAGCCACCATGCTTCCTGTGCAGCCTGCAGAACCGTGAGCCAATTCAACCTCTTTTCTTTATAAATTACCCAGTCTCAGATATTTCTTTATAGCAGTGGGAGAACGGCCTAATATAGGCTGAATAAGATTTCATTCTATAGATGGACCATCTTTTCTTAATTCACTCCTCTGCTGATAGACATCTGAATGGTTTTCACTTTCTGGCTATTGTAAATACAGTGGCTGTGTATTTGAGATGATAAAAAAGTCGGGAAATAGAGAGTGCTGATGCTTGGACAAATTTCTGGATGGACTTAATGCCATTTTAAAATGGTTCCAATAGTAAATTTGATGTTTACGTGTGTAAAAAAAGGTGACGAAATTGCAAACACTTGCATTTTAGAAGGAGATAGTAAAAGACATAGGAATGAACAGACGGCGTGGTGGCTCACACCTGTAATCCCAGCACTCTGGGAGGCCGAGGTGGGCAGATTGCCTAAGGCCAGAAGTTTGAGACCAGCCTGGCCAACATGGTGAAACTCTGTCTCTACTAAAAATACAAAAATTAGCCAGGTGTGATGGCAGGTGCCTGTAATCCCAGCTACTCGGGAGGCTGAGGCAGGAGAACGGCATGAACCCAGGAGGCGGAGGTTGCAGTGAGCAGAGATCGCACCACTGCACTCCAGCCTGGGCAACAGAGTGAGAGTCTGTCTCAGAAAAAAAAAAAAAAAGAATGAACAGACAAAGAATTCCCTTACATAATGTCAATTTCATCAATAACATGCTGGTCATTCTGGAAAAATAAAGAAAGAATAAGTAGTTTGTAATAGCTTCCAGACAGCTAGTGCCCCAGTGCCCTATAACTCCTTCTGTCTCTCTCTGTTTCTCTCTCTCTCTGTCTCACATACACACTCACTGTTTCTGTCTTTTTCTCTCTTTTTTCTTTCCCTCTCTCTTTCTCTCTGTCTCTCACTGTTTCTTTCTGTTTTTCTTTCTTTCTCCCTTTCTATTTGTTTTCCTCATTCTTTCTCTCTGGCACTGACTCTGTCTCTCTCTCTTTTTCTCACACACATACGCCTTCTGACTTCTCTCTTTCTCTCTGTCTTTCTTTCTCTTGCTCTCCCTCTTTTTCTTTCTCTCTTTCTCAGTCTTTCTCTCTTTTGTCCTCAGTCTTTCTCTCTCTCTCTTTCTGTCTTTCTCTGTCTCTCTATCTTTCTCTCTGTCTCTCTTTCTTTCTTTCTTTCTCTCTCTGTCTTTCTCTGTCTCTGTCCTCTACATCAGTTACGTCATCCACAACATGGAGATGATCTGAAACTCCCATCTCAGCACACCCAGTCAACACCTTCCCACATAGAAACACACCCTAACTCTGAGCCTTCCCTTGATGTCCCACAAAGCTGCTCTGACCTGACATTCATCTCATTAATTTGATCGTCCCCCTACCCACCTCAGCTCCACCATGCTGGCCACCCAGTCTTCAGTCTTCTGTCTTAGTGCAGGGACTCACTTTTCTGTACTGCTCTTTGTTTCCGCCACCTCCAGTTTGAGGAGTCTCTGGTTTATTTTTTATTATGTAAATTTTTAATCCGACTTTAGAGCCTTAGTTAGTGCAAGCTCCTCCTAAAATGTCTCTTAATTTCCCTAAATCAGAATTCATCTCTCGCTCCTCTCCACTCCCATGGTGTCTGTTCATGACCCCTCTTACTGACCTTACAGACTTTGATTCCTTATTGGTTGTATAAACACCACTTTTTCCAACTAGATTCTGAAATACTGAAAAATAGAAACACTTTTTTTTTTCTTCTTTGTGACCTCAGCTCTTACTATATTTTTTGAGGTTAGGTTTGAATATATGTATTTTTACATACATATATTCTGGCTTTCATGGTCTTTTTTCTTGGGGGAGCAAAAAAAAACAAGACAAAATTCAATTAGAAACTTGATTGAAAATGACATTTCATTGAAACTAGAACCAAAAATAAGCATGATTTCACTTCCATGAACAGCAAAAATGAAGCAACCTCTTAGCTAAATTTATCACACATCAGAAAGGGGAAGTGTCGTCAGCCCTGCTGAGTCAGAGCCTGAGGAGACACAGGCCATCCAGTCTTCCAGTGGGTGCCTCTGAGGGGCCGCTTGGCTCTCAGAAATCTGACAGGCCTATGTCCCTTTACTTGTCTTGAGTCACTGAAAGCATGTGAAGTTTGGATCAGACATTGTGAAAGCAGATACAACACTAGTGAACAGATCCCAACTTTAGCCTTCGGTAAAACCTAAACTCTGAAAATGTGTGGGTTTGTGATGAGCTGAACACTGTGTTGCTCCTTGGATTAAAATAATTATTTCATTTCATGCGTATTGTATTATTAGTCATGGACTACACGAAAATTTGCCTCAAAATCAAAGACGGGACCAGAACCCAGGTCTATTACCCCGTAATATTCCATAATGTTGATATTTTGTTTATATGCACACCACGCATATACATATATCAATATATACACATATATGTACTATGTATACACACAGGCATATACACACACATAGGTACAATATATACACACACATACACACATATATAAGTACTTTATACATACACATATACATATGCACACATATATGTAGTATATGTATACACATATGTACTGATATATACACACATATACTATATGTGCATATATACATATATGTGCTATACACACATATGTACTTTATATATAAACACATATATACACAAGTACTTTATACATACCCATATATACACATATAATGTAGTCTATATAAGCACACACACTTATGTACACATATAGGTACTTTATATACACACATATGTACTAGTATATACATACATATGCTATATACACATATACAGACATGTATATACTGTTATATATGACATATATAGTTATATTGTGTATATATGCATATGTATGTGTATATATATAAAGTAATATATATGGGCGTATGTGTGTGTTTGCATATGTCTATGTGTGTGTATATATGCACATATGCTGTGTACATATGCACACACACATACACCCATATATATTACTTTATATATACATACACACGTACATATGCACTATATATGCACACATATATTACTTTATATATACATATAAACATACATATACACTATATACGCACACACATATACACATACAAGTATATTTGTACCATATAACACACATATATAGATGTACGTACTATATATGACACATGTATACACATATGTATCATATATACATATACATATATGTACTATATGTACACACATATATGTACAATATAAACACACTTATATGTACTATTTATACACACATATATACACACACATGTACATGCGCCATGGTCTCTCTCTCTACACACACACACACACACACACAACATGGAACTGTAGGATTATATATATAGGTAAAACAGCATATATAAAAACAGTATCTATATTAAACAGTATATATATGTGTATATATGTATGTATGTGTATATATGAATGTTTCAGTGAATTTCAATTTATGTCAGAATTTGTCTTTCCAAATAAAGTTCTGAAATTCTGCTCAAGAAATGTTTGTGGCTATAAATAATCAAATTGGGGTCAAATTATGGTAAAGGATTTATGGGACGCATTCATATGTCATCCCAAGCTCTTAATGGGATGAAATAATGCCTTTTATAAAAGCTGCCCTTAGGAAATGAAAATTGACAAACTTATAATTTATAGCTTGTCCTCAACTCGTTATGGCCAGCAGATTTTCTCTGATTATCTCTGATGTTATTCATATTCCAAATCTGCCAGATGTGTTTTCTAGTAGCAGTGGGGGTAAAGAAAATTTGAGGACTAGCCTAGGACCTGGGAAAAGGCCAACTTATATGAATTCAAGCTCTCCTTCTAGATATGAATGAGCTGAATGAGCTTTATTATGTTCTTATAGAATTTTTGATATTTTTTCTGACTATTCAGTGTATGGAAGTAACCTCCTATGATTAAACTTCTACCATAGACCAGCAGAATTTAATATAAAGGTTATTTGTATTGGCTCTTATTCAAAGAGCTTATTTATTGAAATATCAAAACAACTTCCTATAAGGTTATTTTAGCTGGAAGGCAAACTCACATCTTCTACATAAGAGATGTTATCCTAAGACTTCACCATAGAGTGAGGCTGACATTTTTCTCCAGGTATGAGACAAGATGACCTACAAGCCAAGTAGCCAAGAAAATGATTTGCTTCATTCACTCCCATGATGTCATATTTGGAGAACAGATGCTCTGATGAACATTCCAGGTGTGTTCATATTAAGTCCTGGATAAGTTCCACTCAAAGCCCCATTCTGTAACTGACAAACAGTGGATGCTTTTCTCAGGATTCCCGTAAATAAAAAGTATGGATGGGGGTAAGGGGACGTGTCTTGAGTTCATTAGTTCATTCTGTTGATCATATGTCCAACATCCACACACTGTCTCTCTTTTGCCCCTTGCTGAATCAGTCACGGAATCCCAACTCTTTTATTTCCTTCAGAGATGAATAAAGGACTAAGTAAAGGAATAATCAAACAAAATAATTCACACAAGACTTCTTTGTATGTATCAGGCTTTGCTGAGAAGGTTTAGAGAATGAGGGAGACACGAAGAGTCAATCTACACAGATGGCTAAAAATTGGATATAAAATATTCTTTTCCCATAAGTTCTTTTTAGTGTTGCCACTACTGATGATTTGTCATTGGTCCCACCATTTAGGGATATCCCCAGCATCCAATTATTTGGCTTCTCTCCCCTCTTCCACTCCCTCCTCCCAAGCAGGAGCAAAACAAAACAAACACAAAATAAAACCAGAGAGATTTCTTACTCTATTTGCACATCTGTAATCCCCACTACTCTCTACATTGTATCTTTTTAGACCTACATGGCTTCTATAACAGAGTAGCAGTGCCATCAGAGCAGTAGTGTCAACTTTGGCACTGTTGACATTTGGGGCTGCATGATACTCTGGTGGGACATCCTTGTGTGCTCTATGGTGTTGAGCAGCGTCCCTGGGCTCCACCCACCAGATGCCAGGACCAAACCTCCACCCGGAGAAAATGTCTCCAGGCATTGCCAGTGTCCCCTGAGGGCAAAGTGGACTGCAGTTGGAAACCATTGTGACAATAGATAGATAGACAGATCGATAGATAGATGGTGATATGGTTTGGCTGTGTCCCCACCCAAATCTCATCTTGAATTTTAGCACCCATAATTCCCACCTGTTGTGGGAGGGACCTGGTGGGAGATAACTGAATTTTGGGGGGCAGTTTACCCCATATTGTTCTCCTGATAGTGAATAAGTCTCCGGACATCTGATGTTTTAATAAGAAGGAACCCCTTTCTCTTGGTTCTCATCCTTTCTCTTGCCTGCTGCCATGTAAGACGTGCCTTTTGCCTTCCTCCATGATTGTGAGGCCTCCCCAACCACGTGGAAATGTGAGTCCATTAAACTTCTTTTTCCTTATAATTTACCCAGTCTTGGGTATGTCTTTATCAGCAGTGTGAAAACTGACTTATACAGATGGATAGATAGATAAATAAATAGATAATCAACAGATATATAGATAAATAGATAATAATGATGACAGATAGATGACCAAATAGATGATAGGTGGATAGATATATAGATGATAGATAACAGATAGGTGGACAAAAAGAGAGATAGATAAATAGATAACAGACAGGCACAGAGTCTCTCATGATAAGGCAGAGTTTTGCAGTTGAGCTGGCACTGCTGACATTTCGGAGTGGATGATTCTCTGTGGTAGGGGTGTCCTGTGCACTGTAGGGTGTTGAGCAACATCCTTGGGCTCCACCCACCAGATGCCAGTGAGACCACTCAGTTGTAACACTGAAAAATATCTCCAGACATTGCCAAGTGTCCCCTGACATAGAACAAAATCTCCCTACCTTGGAGACCATTGTTCCAAAACTCATAGAACTCTTTCACTCGTCATAGATAGCATTTGTCTGACCATTTTTATTGTTTCTCAATTCTCAAAATTGAATTCTCTCAATTGTTTTGATAAAATTGACATTGTAAATGTCTTCAAGAGTCTTAGGTTCATTTCCCATCTTAGAAACAAAATAAAGGCCGGGTGCGCTGACTCACGCCTGTAATCCCAGAGCTTTGGGAGGCCGAGGTGGGAGAGTCACTTGAGGTCAGGAGTTCGAGACCAGGTTGGCCAACAAAGTGAAACCCTGTTTCTACAAAAAAATACAAAAATTAGCTGAGTATGGTGGCCCATGACTGTAATCTCACCTACTCGGGAGGCTGAGGCAGGAGAATCGCTTGAACCTGGAAGACAGAGGCTGCAGTGAGCTGAGATTGCACCACTGTACTCCAGCCCAGGGGAACAGAGCGAGACTCTTTCTCAAAAAACAAACACACAAACAAAAAACAAAATAAGGTGAGTCCCTATCATTTTCATTTTAAAGAATTTTCTACATTTCTTATTTTAATTTTGCATGACAGCAAACACATTCAGGTTTGCATTTGAATGTGTGTTGCTGAAAGAATTAAAAATTAGCGCTCAGCACATTTCACAAAGCCCGCACACGTTATGCAGCTATACGGGTTGATCAAAATCCCTTAAAAATTTCAAACTAATTATATATATCTACCCTCTTTTTGCACACCAAAGAACATGCTTCCAGGAAAGCCAAGCAACCCAAGCTCAGATGTTATTGTCAATGCTGAAATTGATCTAATTTCTTCCAGGATGAAAGAAGTCCACTGCATGTGCCTTGGTCCTACAGTTAAATCTACATGACCATTTCCGTATCAACTGGTTGGACATATCTACTGACCACAAAGGATGGTGAGGATCTGGGAATAAGCCACCCAATCCACTGTGGATCACCAAATTGAGTTATTCAAAGCACAAAGCAGCTCCTTCTGCAACCTACCAACTCAGGTGTATATTTATCAAATGTCTGTATCATAGTCTCTATCTTATGGACTTGAATTAGACAAAGCTTTACTAGTTGTGGGAACATTGTTCAAAAAAGAACACCTCCAATATGGTTGCATTGAAAATTCAGGGACTTTGGAAGAATTATGTACTTTCCCATTTTATTCCTGTCCAAATGTCGCTTAAATGAAGAAACAGCCATTGAGGAACCCCCCCCAAGGGGAAGAAATCCTATTTTCCCATTGAATTACTCTTGGATGCTTGATGGGCTGAAAAAGTCTTTGATCCTCAAAGAATTCTGACGTTATAACTTTCAACATTCATGCTCTTTTACTAGGTTGTTGTTCCATAAAATAAAGTGGTATTTTACCCAAAACCTTGTGGTCAAAGATTCTGTTATCTTTTTTTTTAATGCAAGAAAAAACACACATGCATACACACATACTTACCTAATATTTACACACATACACACACATATACGCATACGTGTGTGTGTTTGTATTAGATGTATGTGTATTCTTTTCTTGCATTAAAAATGAATAGCATATATATTGGTAGACTAGCAAAAAGCAATCTCATTACAGAATGAAAAATATAAAAGGAAGATAAGCTCTTAAGTTGTCCTCTAAGGGGTGAGCCCAGGGTTTATTCTATCAGTTCCATTCTGACTATTACTAATGTTGAGTGGGTTGAGGCATTTCTCCCTTTCACCTGCTTTCCACTGAGGTGGGTGGTGTTCTTTACAGTTGGCTAGCCACATGGAGGTCTATGGCCAATAAAAAGGATTAATGACAACGTGCTTAGAGCTATTATGTGCTTAGGTCATTATCCCAGACCACCTAGACACCAACTCTTTCAGTGTCTCAAAGTGAAAATGAGCACATCCTTGTAAGATTCTCTGCTTTGGAACCTAAAAATTGGCTTTCAACGTGGCTTCAGCCAACTCGTAGGTTACATGTCATTTTGTAAGCAAGTGTGCTAGGTGGAAGAACTGAGGTTGAATCCTTTATCTATGGGACATCTCAGAATGTTTATAAATTCAGCTGTGTCTGAGGAAACCACCAAAGCATGAACTAGAGCATCGAACAAAATCAGGGATGGGTCAAACGTATAAACTCTTTTATTTTGAGAAATGCCTCTATATAGCCCTCATATTACGAAGGCAAACTGTATCTAATTTGGCCAAAAGTAAGTGAAAGAGCTCTCGTGCTCCAAGCGGTGATGTAAAAGATGGCTAATGTGGAATGTGCACAAATGTCTTAAGTTCTTGGTGCTCTTCCCAACATTGTCTTCCTCTGAGTTATGTTTAGTCTGAGACATAAGATTAAAGCATTACTTTGCCTGTATACGTCTCTGTCTTGGACATATGTGCCCCCAGGTGCTCTACATACTCCAAGGATGGGTGGGGAGGCTGAGAACTATCTGCATTCTGCCGCCAGATTAATCTTATGAAAATACCACTTTGATCACCTCAAGGTAGGAAAAGCCCTTAATCACCCTCCTCCACCAACAGGAAGAAATAAACACTACACAACCCATCATTCAAAGCCCACTGTACTAAGGCTTCAATCACCTCTTTTGAATTATCCTCCATTTCTTTCCAAACGAATCTTTCCCCAGAAAAGTTGTCTATCATTGTTTATAAAGACTGCCTCTTGACTAGACTTGGGCTTGAGAAAGAGCCAAGCTATGCAAACTCAACCTCTCCTTCTAGGAATGCATGAACTGAATGGGCTTATATTCTTGTAAGATTTCCCCCTTTTTTCCCCTAAACTTTCAATGAATGGAAGTGAACTCCTGTGACTATCTTACCATAGCACAGCAGAATTTAACACAAAGGTTATTTGTGTTGGCTTCTCTTCAAGAGGGTTTATTTTATTGAAACGTCAAAACAATTTCCTATAAGGTTATTTCAGTTGGAAGGCAAGCCTTTGATAATATAATCACATGGTTGTGCCTATCCAGAAGTCTCACGGCTGGGATGAGGCAAGTGGTGAGGAACTCATGTAAAGAATCAGGGATTGTCAGTACAATTCAGAAACAGAGAGGCTCTGGAGAGCCAGAGAACCTGAGTAGGAAGCTTGTTCCTATAGTTGTGAGGTCTGCAGTTGCTGAGAGTCCTGGAGACAAAACCAGGGCCAATGCTGAGGTGTCAGCCCACCCATGTTTTAGAACAGGTGCATTATTCATCATCAAAGTATCTTCATGTGGAGGCTAAAGTAGCTCCATCTTGAATGCTAATCCACCATGTTGACTTCTGATTGACCCTAGTTCTGGGCAGGCCTCTAAGATTTCTATTCTATCTACTGTTCCTTGTGTAAGAGCATGTTCTTGCCATAAATCCTGCCCTTAAACAATCATCCTACACACCCCTTACTCCATGGTATATAAGCCCTGGGTTATTTGGGGGTAGTGTGTGGAGATCCACTATCTTCTCTCTCTGCCACTCAAGACACAAACATGGCTTCTGTTTTTAAGTACCTATGAAATTTTTTTTCTAAGAAACTAGATGTGTCAGTCTGTCTCTTTGACTTCTCAGCTTTCTTGGACTTTTGGGGAAAGGTTTGCATAGGCCTGCCCACTGCAGAATACCTCATCCCAAAATTCAAGCCAGGAGGACAAAAGATGAAGACAGTGTCAGAGATGCAAAACCCAACCACCAAGCCAACAATCCAGTCAACCAAGAGATATCCCATCAACCCACAAACCCAGAAAGGTTTGGGTAAGACATCTGGGCTGAGAGGTGAACGTTTCATGTTAAGGTCAATGACATGTAATGGCACATGTGCTGAATAATGCCAGTCCAAGTGTGGGCTGCCCTCTGCTCTCAAGTCCAGACAATCAGGGGACATTACAACCATTATCTGTCCAAAGTGAGTTGAGTTTCTCCGGGATCTAACCCTGTCACATCACCTTCATCTTCTTGTCCAAACCCCATTGTTATGAACAATCAGAACAAGCCTCATGAAGTCAGTCATGGTCTCTGTAGCAGCAATAGCCCCAACCTTCTACAGACCTCCCAAAACACCTAGGATGGAGACCATGAATGCTCCTTAACTTCTTCCAGCAAGCTCAAGATATTCTGATGTGCGTGCCCATCTTGAACACATGGGCAGACGAACACCGTTAGAGCCTGGAGTTGTTTAGTATAAAATACAGAAATTTAATCTTTACCTAGGAGATAGAACTTTAAAAATAAAAGGAGCTCATATCTACAACTATCTGATCTTTGACAAACCTGAGAAAAACAAGAAATGGGGAAAGGATTCCCTATTTAATAAATGGTGCTGGGAAAACTGGCTAGCCATATGTAGAAAGCTGAAACTGGATCCCTTCCTTACACCTTATACAAAAATCAATTCAAGATGGATTAAAGACTTAAACGTTAGACCTAAAACCATAAAAACCCTAGAAGAAAACCTAGGCATTACCATTCAGGACATAGGCATGGGCAAGGACTTCATGTCTAAAACACCAAAAGCAATGGCAACAAAAGCCAAAATTGACAAGTGGGATCTAATTAAACTAAAGAGCTTCTGCACAGCAAAAGAAACTACCATCAGAGTGAACAGGCAACCTACAAAATGGGAGAAAATTTTCTCAACCTACTCATCTGACAAAGGGCTAATATCCAGAATCTACAATGAACTCCAACAAATTTACAAGAAAAAAACAAACAACCCCATCAAAAAGTGGGCAAAGGATATGAACAGACACTTCTCAGAAGAAGACATTTATGCAGCCAAAAGACACATGAAAAAATGCTCATCATCACTGGCCATCAGAGAAATGCAAATCAAAACCACAATGAGATACCATCTCACACCAGTTAGAATGGCAATCATTAAAAAGCCAGGAAACAACAGGTGCTGGAGAGGATGTGGAGAAATAGGAACACTTTTACACTGTTGGTGGGACTGTAAACTAGTTCAACCATTGTGGAAGTCAGTGTGGCGATTCCTCAGGGATCTAGAACTAGAAATACCATTTGACCCAGCCATCCCATTACTGGGTATATACCCAAAGGACTATAAATCATGCTGCTATAAAGACACATGCAGGCGTATGTTTATTGTGGCACTATTCACAATAGCAAAGACTTGGAACCAACCCAAATGTCCAACAATGATAGACTGGATTAAGAAAATGTGGCACATATACACTATGGAATACTATGCAGTCATAAAAAATGATGAGTTCATGTCCTTTGTAGGGACATGGATGAAATTGGAAATCATCATTCTCAGTAAACTATCGCAAGGACAAAAAATCAAACACCGCATGTTCTCACTCATAGATGGGAATTGAACAATGCGAACAGATGGACACAGGAAGGGGAACATCACACTCTGGGGACTGTTGTGGGATGGGGGGAGGGGGGAGGGATAGCATTAGGAGATATACCTAATGCTAAATGGCGAGTTAATGGGTGCAGCACACCAGCATGGCACATGTATACATATGTAACTAACCTGCACATTGTGCACATGTACCCTAAAACTTAAAGTATAATAATAATAAATAAATAAATAAATAAATAAATAAATAAATAAATAAAATAAAATAAAAGGAGCTCTGAGGATGAACCAGGAGTCATTCCGTCATTTCTCTAAGTGAAGAATCCAACATCAATGGGGTTAATAATCTCCTCTTGGTGACGTTGCTTGATCAGAGACAAGCCAGGAGAAATTCTCCAGAAATCCTGTCAGCTGAGTTCTTGCTCCTAAACAGCTCTTGGAGATCCAACTCTATTACACTATAGGACTGGTATTTCTTGAGGGCTCTTAGGGGGAAAGCGTATGTAACTGGTGTGTAGAACAAGCATGACTCATTGAGTGTAATCACAAAGCAATTTTATTTTGTCTCTTACTAGCTCTTTTAAATATATTCAGTGGGGCTTAGCGAGCGGGGAGAGTTTTGTTGGTCTCCGGAGGAAATGATAGCCAGTCCTGCAACTTTTCTTCAAGCACACAATGTCTCTCTTTCTCCCTGCCTCCCTCCTTCCTTCCCACTCTCTCCTTCTCTCCTCTCTTTCTCCATCCCTTCCTTCCTCTGTTTATCCATTTGTTCCTTTCTTTCCTTCTTTCTCTTTCTCCCTCCCCCCTTTTCTTTCTCTTTCTCTTTCCTCCTCCTCCTCCTCTTCCTCCTCCTCCTTCTCCTTCTTTTCTCTCTCTTTCTCCTTTCCTTCCTCCATTCCTATCTCTCTGACTATCTCATCTCTCTCTCTCTGTCTGCTCTCCTTCTCTTTCTCTTAATCTCTTCTCTCTTTCTCCATTTCTCCCTTCTCTCTATTTACCATTCGTTCCTCTGTCTCTCTCACCCTCTTTCCCTCTCTTTCTCTTCCTTCCTTCTCTTTCTCCCCTCTGCTTCCTGTTTTTCTTTCTTTCTCTCTCCTCCTCCTCCTTCTTTCTCTCTCCTTCCCTCCCCCCCTCTTCTTTTTGTGGTCCTTTTTATATTTCTCCATTTCCCCCTTCTTATTCTCTCCTTTCCTCTCTCTTTCTTCCTCTTTCTCTCTCTGACTCTCTGTCTCACTCTGCCTCCCTCCTTTCATTTTTTTCCTTTCCTTTCCTCTTTTCTTTCCTCTCCTCTCCTCCCCTTCCCTTCCTTCCCTTTCTCTCTCTTTCTTTCTCTCTTTCTCTCTCTCTCTTTCCTTCCTTCCCTCCCTCCCTCCTTCCTTCCTTCTTCCTCTCCCTTTCTTCCTCTCTCTCCCTTCATCCCTCTCTCTTTCTTCTTTCTTCTCTCTCTTCCTTCCTTTCCTTCTCTCCCTCTCTCTTCCTCCATTCTTCTCTCTCCTTCTCTCCCTCCATAAAAAGGTGTGTGCCCTCTCAGCATCTTCCACCTCCAGGTAGGAATCATTGAGTCAGAGAAGGATATTAAGAGAAGGCAGCTTTGAGCTTCTTTTCCTTCCATCCAGTAGCATAGGCTCATGTGCAGGAAGAGGGGGAGACTGCTTGGGTCATGTGACAAGCTCTCTTTCCAGTGTAACTGGAGCAGTGATAGACAGAAGTCCTTATTTCTCCCCAAACACCCTGTAGACTTTGCAGTGGTCTCCTATCCCAGTGGGGAGGGGCATGCATAAATTGCTCCTTAAAGGCCCCAAAGTCATCATCTAGGAGACCCTGAGAAGGATGCTGAGAAACAATGAACTCTGAGCTCTTTTGCAATATCAGGGTTTCTTGTGTAGCCCCATGAAGGCTGCGCAAAGTTCTGGCTATGTGTTCCTGTGACCTTGCAGTTTTCGGCATCTTATGCCATGAGTGGGGGTTGCAGCTGCTGGTTGTAGGTACAGCCAAAGGTACCAACATTGACACTCGCAGGCCACTGAGGACCTTAAACCATGACTCCTCTGGCTGCTGGTCTAGGTATTGTGCCTTAGAAAGGAAAGGGCTTCATTTCAGTGGCCAAAACAGAAATTTAACTGAGCCTCACTGGGCTGAAACAAGGGTGTCTTCAAGAATGGTTCTTCTGGATGCTCCATGGATGAATCTGTTTCCTTGCTTTTTCCAGCTTCTAGAGGTTGCTGTATTCCTTGGCTTGTGGTGCCTTCTTTTGCATCACGCCAACCTCCACTCTCTTTGTCACATCTCCTCTTTCTCTTTTTCTGAATCCCTGCCTTCCTTCTATAAGAACCACTGAGACTACATTGAATCCACCCAAATAATCAAGAATAATCTCCCCATCTCAAGATTTTTAACTTGATCTCATCTGCAAAGTCTGCTTTACCATGTAAATCAACATATTCACTGGACATGGACACCTTTGGGGCCATTATTCTGTCTACCACATGGGGATTAGGATGTGGACATCTCTGGGGCCATTATTCTATTACATGGGGATTAGGATGCAGACATCTTTGGGAGCATTATTTTTTCCACCACATGGGGATTAGAATGTGGGCATCTTTGGGGGCATTATTCTGTCTCCCACATGGGGTATTAGGATGTGGACATCTGTTCACTTCTGCAGACCTGGAGGTAAAGAGTTTAACATTGCTCAAGGAGAGGTCTAGGCTTTGGAGTTGGCTAGAATTTAACCTTGCTCAAGGAGAGGTCTGGGTTTGGCATTGACTCTAAAACTTGACATCTAAGCCTTTGGAATGTGTGCCAAACAAAGACAGGAGTGTCTCTGTTTCTGAAGGGTCTTGTCTACACTGGGTAGTCTAACAGTGTGATTTGGAGTGAGGATAGCCACATCCATTAGTAACAATGGGATTCAGGTTCCATGGTATTGGTAGAACTCCAGTGAGACTGGAGCATGATCAGCCACATAGACAATTAATCAATCACAGTGGAGCCTCAGTAAACACTCTGAACCCCAAGGCTCAGGTGATATGCCCAGTGATATGATTTGGATATGCTTCAAATCTCATGCTGAAATGTGATTCCCAAGGTTGGCAGTGGGGCCTGGTGGGAGGTGATTGGATCCTGTGGGTGGATTTTTCATGAATAGTTTAGCACCATTCCCCTTGGTACTGTCCTTGTGATAGTGAATGTGTACTCATGAGATCTGGTCATTTAAAAGTGTGTAGCCCCTCCTCACTCTCTTATTCCTGCTTCCACCACGTGAGACACCTGCTCTCCCTTCACCCTATGCCGTGACTGAAAGCCTCCTGAGGCCTCCCGAGAAGCAGATGCCAGCATCATGCTTCCTGTACAGCCTGCAGAACTGTGAGCCAATTAAACCTCTTTTCTTTATAAATTACCCAGACTCCATTTATTCTTTATAACAAGGCAGGAATGGACTCCTACACCCAAGTTGGCAACACTTCATGCATGTTGCCATACACTGATGCCTAGAAACCAACACTTCCCTGACTCCAAGGGGAGAGGATAATAGAAGCTCTGTTTGGTACTTAGCTTGGAACTCTATCCCATTGGCTAGCTGTGATCTGTCATTCTCTCACTGTAATAAACCACAAATGTGAGTGTAACAGCTTCCAGTGAGTTCTGTGAGTCCTTCTAGGGAACTACTAAACTTGAGGGTAGTTTTGGGAACTCTTCTCAACCTGCAACTGGTGTCCTAAGTGAGAGTGGTTTTGTGAAATAGCCCCCTTCTCTGAGGGCTCACTTCCTTGCTTGTTTTACTGGCCTTAAGACATCTCTCTGCCTTGGCTGACCCAAGTAGTGTGTTCAGTCCTTCAGAAAGACAGGGGTCTGGGCAAGGTGGTTCACAGCTATAATCCCAGCATTTTGGAAGGCCAAGGTGGGAGGATCACTGGAGCCCAGGAGTTCAGGACCAGCCTGAGCAATATATTGAAACCCTGTCTCTACAAAAATAAAAATAAAAATATTAGCCAGGCATGATGGCACACACTTGTAGCCCCAGTTACTTGGGAGGATGAGGTGGAAGGATCACTTGAGCCAATGAGTTTGAGTCTGCAGTGAGCTATGATCACACCACTGTACTCCAGCCTGTGTGAGAACAGAGTGAAACCATCTCTAAGACAGAAAGAAAGAAAAAAAAGAAAAGAAAAAAAAGAAAGAAGAAAGGAGGGAGAAAGAAAGAGAGAAAGAGGAAGGAAAGAAAGAAAGAGGAAGGAAGGAAAGAAAGAAAGAAGAAGGAAGGAAGGAGGAAGGAGAGGGAGAGGAAGGGAAGGAAGGAAGGAAGGAAAGAAGGAAGGGAGGAAAGGAAGGAAAGGAAGGAAGGAAGGAAAGAAGGAAGGAGAGGGAGAGGAAGGGAAGGAAGGAAGGAAGGAAAGAAGGAAGGAGAAAGGGAGGGAGGAAAGGAAAGAAAGGAAGGAAAGGAAGGGAAGGAAGGAAGGAAGCAAAGAGGGGGAAGGGAGAAGCCCATCATGGTTTGTTTACAAGTGCTTTGCTTTTCTACCTGCCCTGTCTGTCTTTAATGAAATAACTCTTTTGGTCAGGATCTGAGCCATGAGTACATTGCAGTTAGCCAAACCAAGACTTCCCTTCCACATTGTGCTGGCAGCGATCACACAGATGACTGTGAGGCCCAAGAAAGAGAGATGAGTTAATGTCACTCTCTGTCCTTACCAGGACAGGGCCCGATACAGCTATCAGCTCTGGGGGTTCAGGGAGAATGCTTTGCCAAGAGAAACCACACCTAGAATTTGGCCTGGAAAGCCTGTAGACTTGTTTCTGACTCTTTGAATGTTATCATGAAAATGTGTTCCAGCCATACACAATAGAATATTAATCAGCCTTAAAAAAGAAAGAAGCTTTGACACACGCTACAATGTGGAAGAACCTTGAAAACATTAAGCTCAGTGAAAGAAACTCGTCACCAAGGACCACATATGGTATGATTCCATTTACAGGAAATGTTCAGAATAAGCAAATCCATAGACAGAAAGCAGATTAGTGGTTGCCAACGGATGTGGGATCAGGGGTAATTGGAGGAATAATGCAAGGATAGCTAAGAAGTGTGGAATTTCTTGTTGAATTGATGAGAATGTTCTAAAGTTGATTGTGGTGATTGTTGCACAACTATGAATGTCCTAAAAATGATTGCGTTGTATACTTAAAATGGGAGAACTGGGCTGGATGTGGTAGCTCACACCTGTAATCCCAGTACTTTGGGAGGCTGAGGTGGGAGGATCACCTGAGTCCAGGAGTTTAAGACCAGCTGGGGCAACATAGCAAGACCCCAACAACAACAAAATTAGGCAAGCATGCTGGCACATGCTGGTAGTCCCAGTTTCTTGAGAGGCTGAAGTGGGAGGATCACTTAAGCCCAGGATGTTGAGGCTGCAGTGATCCATAATCGCGCCACTGCCCTCCAGCCTGGGCGACAGAGTAAGACCCTATCTATAAAAAATAAAAATAAGAAATAAATGGGTGAATTGTGTGGTATGCAAATTATATCCCAAGAAAGCTGTTTCAAAGAGAAAACATAATGAGCCTTCCTTCTCATCTGTCCATAGTAGTTACTGAGTCCTATCTGTCTCTGGACATCAAACGCCACATCTCTCCTCCTAGATGCTCTCACACACAGCAATTTTCTGCCACAAACCACAAAACTGCCTAGGATAGCCAAATGTATGCTCACTGCTCATTTATACATAATTTACACTCCATATGCCTCCACATAGAATCAAAGGATTTGACGTGGCTTATAATAAAATCACATGTGCACATGGTTGTTAAAATAAAGCCTCAAGAAACACCAAAAAGCAGCTGTGAAAAAAGAGAGACAATTTTTTCTGGAGCCTAAAGAAATTCTCATCATAATCTTCTAAGCCTCCTAAAACTACAAACCTGAAAACCCTGTGATTCTTCCCATATTATTGAGGTTTACAGATGTTTTCTTGAGATGCCAAGGACCCTGTGCTTCCCGTTGCAAAATGTTTAAAATTTCTGCAAAGCTGACCTGTAGATTTACATAGCAAAAAATGTTTAACACCCTTTATATCCTTCCCTGGAATAAAATCTCATTTTCTCCCCTCCAACTCCCTCTAACATATGGAATTAAATGCAAGTTCATGCAAGAAATGGAATTCCAAGTGAATCTTGGAAATTATCAGTGATTCATAGTTGCAATGCATCTTAAAAGTTACTAAACGCATGCCTTCATGTCGCAGCTGTGAATCTTCTTGTTACAAAAATTATCAATGATTTATAGTTGCAATGCATCTTAAAAATTATTTAATGCATGCCTTCATGTTGCAGCTGAAAAAAATTGATGCCAACAGAAATGGCTTTCATAAAGACAGATAGCTAACAAAATACAGAGCAGAGATACCAACCTGGATCTACCACGCTTTTACTACATCTTTGTGAGTTATTTCAACTTGACACCAAACATTTTCTAACTTGAGTGAAGACAATATTAAAAATAATGCTTAAAGAGCACTTAAAAGCAAATTCAATTGTGTTATTTGTGTCCATTTATGGGGTACGAGTGTAATTTTGTTACAGGCGTAGATTGCATAGTGGTGAAGTCAGGCCTTTTAGGGCATCCATCATGTGAATAATGTACATGGCACCCATTAAGTTGTTTCTCATGCATCCTGTCTTCCCACTCCCTCACTGTTCTCAGCGTTGGTCATCATAGCTAACAATTTAATTTTTGTTTAATGGAGATTGTTTTGTCAGTCCCAGACATATAATAAGAAATACTTGTTCAAATTTTGATAATATAAGGCAGTCATGGTTTAAGATCTGCTTCTTAGTTTTTTCAGCTACTATAGCAGATTATCATAAACTGAGTTGCTTATAAACAGAAACTTATTGCTTACAGTTATAGAAGCTGGGAAGTCCAAGATCAAGGCGTGGCAGATTCAGCGTCTGGTTGGGAACCACTTCCTGGTTCATAGACGGCGCCTTCTCACTGTGACCTCACATGGTGGAAAGGGTGAGGGAGCTCTCTGGGGTCCCTTTTATAAAGACACTAGTCCCACTTATGAGGCTACACCATCTCATGAGTCTCAGAGGACTCAACCACAACACCATACTTGGCCAAGAACTTAGACTTGTCTTTTGCTGGTGAGGGTAGTACATTCGTCTGCTAAAGTTGTTTCAAAGTTTCACAGACTCGGTGGCTTAAAACTCAGAAATCTGTCTTTTTGTGGTTCTGAAAGCTGGAAATCTGAGATCAAGGTGTAGGCAGAGCTGGTTGCTCTTGAAACCTCTCACCTTGGCTTGTGGACTCATCTTTTCCCTGTGTCCTCATGTGATCAGCCCTCTGTGTGTGTTTGTGTCTTCATTTCCTCTTCTTATAAGACACCAGTTCTATTGGATCAGGGCCCACTCTAGTGACCTCATTTTACCTTAAGTACCTCTTGAAAGACCCAATGTTCAAATGGAGTCATTTTAGTCATAGCATCTTGAAACCTATATTTAAATGAGGTCCTGGGGTTTAGGCTTCAACTTATAAATTTAGCAGGGACACAAGTCAGTCCATAAGCGGTAGGTAGGGAGGTAGAGCAGTGAATAAACAGAGTTTCTGTTGCAAATTCCCCAAGAAGAAAGGTGATGCTTGCCATTGCCCTTCTAGGTCACCACTCCTAGATTCTAGCACCTTTCTGTGGTCACACCAACTGATGGGCTAGACAGTCACCAGTTACGAGCTCAATAAATGCTGTACTTAGACCAGGTCTTTATGATACAAAATGATAGATGACTGTGGATGTTTAAATTATTGTGTCCAACCTCTACATGGTCTCCCACAAAGAAAGTGGTTCTGAGTCCTTCGAAGCTCCTGAATCCATAGCTAGACCTTCATGTAGGGATTGGCATCATCCAATCAGCTTTAGGAGAAAAGAGTGAGGTCCCTGCAGAAGAGGGACTGTTACCTCCAATGCCTTCAGACTCAAGCTGCAACATCAGCACTTCCCTGGGTCTCCAGCTTGCTGGTGGCTCTCATCCATTCTTCCTGACTGCTGTGTGATATTTCGTTGTGTGAATAGGCAATTGTAGGAAGCAGAATTCCAAGATGGCTGCCAAGACTTTGGGCCCTAGTGAGCATGCACATTGTTCAGTCAAACACAAATCTGGGTGTTGCTGTGATGGGATTTTGCAGACATCATTAATGTCCCAAATAGGTGGACCCTAAGAAAGGGAGCTTGACCTAATCACAGGAGCCATCTAAACCTGGGCCTAGAGTCAGACACAGGGAAGTCAGACATCCAAAGTAGCAGTGAAATTCCCCTGACGACCTTGCAGACAAAAAAACTGCCATGTTGTGGAAAGGGCCATAGGGCCAGCTACCTGTAGAAGCTGAGTATGGCTTTGGCTAACAGCTAGAAACAGGTTGGAGACACACTCCTTCAGCCTCTAGGAACTCAATTCTGCCAACAACCAGGGAGCTGAGAAGAAGGCACCCAGCTTCAGGTGGCACTGCAACCCTGAAAACACCTTGATTTCAGCCTGGGGAGACCCTGAGTAGAGAACCCAGCCAGAACAAGTCCAGATATCTGACCTATATCACTCCAAGATGATAAATGGGGATAGTTTCAAGCCACCAAGTTTGTAATTTGTTATGTAGCAGTAAAAAATGCACACAACCAGAGTGGCGATTCCTCAAAGATCTGGAACCAGAAATACCATTTAATCTAGCAATCTCATTACTGGGTATATACCAAAAGGAGTATAAATCATTCTATTACAAAGATACATGTGTGCATATGTTCATTGCAACACTATTCACAATAGCAAAGACATGGAATCAATCCAAATGCCCATCAATGATAGACTGGATAAAGAAAACATGGTACATATAAACCATGGAATACTATGCAGCCCTGAAAATGAATGAGATCATGTCCTTTGCAGGGACATGGATGGAGCTAGAAGCCATTATCCTCAGCAAACGAATGCAGGAACAGAAAATCAAACATGGCATGTTCTCACTTAAAAGTGGGAGAGAAACAATGAGAACACATGGACACAGGGAGGGGAACAACACACACTGGGGCCTATCAGGGGAGCAGGGGGAGGGAGGGCACCAAGAAAAATAGTTAATGCATGCCGGGCTCAATACCTAGGTGATGGGTTGATAGGTGCTGCAAACTACCATGGGACACATTTACCTATGTAACAAACCTGTACCTCCTCCACATGTACCCCAGATCTCAAATTAAATATAAAAATTTAAAAAAGAGAAAATGCATAAAACCATAAAAAAGTCTACCAGTCTACTGGACCTATCTAAGAAATCTAGTATTATGAGAAGAACCATAGATTTTTCAAGCCATCTAAGAGTATTTTGTAAATCATGGCTTGGTGCCCAGGACTACTTTGTTCTTTCAGAATTTCAGATTTTGGATTATTATTTGATTGAATTGGGGAAAACTTGTACTGGTCACCTTCCTTATGTTGTTAATTTAGAGTTGATTATCAATATAGTATATCAGTTTCTGAAGGGCATGTGGCATGTGAGATAACCTTTTTTTGTAGACATGAGATCTCGTTATGTTGCCTAGGCTGGTCACAAACTCCTGCGCTCAAGCGATTCTCCCATCTCAGTCTCCCAAAGTGTTGGCATTAGAGGAGTGAGCCACTGCACCCAGCCAAGATCACTTTTGAGTTGAAATATATGAGGCTATGGAATAATTTTATTTTAGAATTATTTAGAATAATTATATAAATAAATCTAAATCTAAATAAAATATTTAGAAATATTTTATTTATTTCTTATTTATAACTATTATTATTATCATTATTATTATTTTGTATTTGGTAGGATTATGTTTGATTTTGCAAATGTGTTTATATCCCCTACGTACGTTTTATAAAGGGAAAATTAATAGGAGAAAGTCAATGTTATTAAAAGAGAATACATTGATGCTATGATGCTTAATGCTTATTTTTAATAAAAGTTACTTTTTGAACATTATTGCTGTTACACCTTCAGCCAAAGTTGCTAAAATGTGAGAGAACACAAGGCCAGGTGCAGTGGCTCATGTCTGTAATCCCAGAACTTCGGGGAGCCAAGGCAGGAGGATCACTTGAGCCCAGGAGTTTGAGTCCAGCCTGGGCAACATAGTGAAACTCCATCTCTACAAAGAATTAAAGAAAAGGTTAGCTGCGGACAATGGTGTCAGCCTGTGGTCCCAGCTGCTCAGGAGCCTGATGTGGGAGGATTGCTTGAGCCCAGGAGTTCCAGGCTCCAGTGAGCTATGATTGCACCACTGCACATTAGCCTGGGTGACAGAGTGAGACCCTGACTTTTAAAAGGAAAAAAAGTAAAATGTGGAAGAACACAGAAAGTTAATGGGGCCAGCTGACATGGAGTAATGCACCATCCACCACCACTAAGAAATTTCAAGATATAATCATAATATTAGCCAACAAATAGGAATTTTCACTAGCAGGATACTTTCTTCATTTCTATGTGCAGGGGTAGAGAGTATAGCCCTATGATGTCTTCTAGTTCTCAATTTTCATCTGCAATTCCATCCTTTAGTCAACGGGGAATTGCTAAAACATTTTGGAAATGAGAACTGGCAAGAGCAAAACAGCAATTTAGGAAGACTGATCTATGAAGATTCCATCAAATAACTTTGTGGATGGAGACACTGGAGGGCATGGGGTCTAGGTCTGTTTTGTGCTGCTATAGCAGAATACTCAAGACGAGTAATTTATAAAGAACAGAAATTTATTCTTTCAGTTCTAGAAGCAGGAAAGTCGAAGATCAGGATGTTGGCATCTTGCAAGGACCTTCTTGCGGCATTCTCCCATGGTGAAAGGGAAAAGAGCAAGAGGGGAACCAAACTCACTTCCTCTCATTTATTTTATTAATCTGCTCATAAAGGTGAAGCCCTCATGACTTAAACATCTCCTGAAAGCCCCACCCCTGCACTGTTGCACTGAGGATTAAGGGTTTTTTGTTTGTTTGTTTGTTGAGACACGTTCTCACTCTGTCACCCAGGTTGGAGTGCGGTGGTGTGATCTCGGCTCACTGCAGCCTGTGCCTCCTGGGTTCAAGCGGTTCTCCTGCCTCAACCACCTGAGTAGCTGAGATTACAGGTGTGAGCCACCATGCCTGGCTAGTTTTTGTATTTTTAGTAGAGACGGGGATTCACCATGTTGGCCACGCCGGCCTAGAACTCCTGACTTCAAGTGATCTGCCAGCCTCAGCCTCCCAAAGTGCTGGGATTACAGGCGTGAGCCACTGCACCCAGCCAAAAACTGCAATGACTTTTGCATCAACCTAATAGTTTTTGTTCATCTCAAAACAGGCTTCACACAATGGTTATAATTCCTAGGTTTCAGTTCATTCTCTTCCTCAGCTTCCTCCCTTAGAACTCTATGATTTTTAACCTCAATGTACTGCAGAAACTAAGTCAGAGCTACAGAGAAAATAGCACTGCATATTCTTTCAACAGCTCTTCCAGGTTTCCCATGAAAAATGACTTTATACCAAAAAAAAAATCATCTGGGTGTTTATGAAAAAGTTGGAAGGAAATAGAGAATGAGAAGTTTGGTAAGTTTCCATTTAAGAATTTATTTCCTTTGGAATGTTATGTGTTGAGAGAAATCTCAACTCCTGTTCTTTCAAGTTAAAAGAAGGGAGATAAGAGAAGTGGGGTGAAAAAAAGGCATTAGAGAAGATAGAGTCCGTGTCAGCCATATCTTCTTCCCCAATGGAGAAGAAAGCATCTCTTTTAAAATGCATGTGCTGAAATGAGAACACAGGCCAGTTTTTGTGTTGCAACATGTTTTCTAGCAACATAGATTCTAATTAACAGTTTTAAAAAAAAGTAAGCACAGAAGAAAATACAGGGGTGGTAGGAAGTCATCCTTATGTTACTCAGTGTGTGGGTAGCAAAAATGTAGAATAATATGTAATACTATTCTTAGATATTAAAAATGCATAACTTCACTGAGAGAATAGTATACTAACATTAAAACATGACTAAGATTTAAGCAATCATCAAACTCATTTTACAAAATAAGTTTTTGCATAAGTTGATTGTTTTTTGTCATAATAAACTGAGAACATAGTTCAAGGTTATCAGTGTGAAGTGCGGCAAATCACACACAACGACAGCAAATCCATGGCAAAGCAGAGCTCAGCTTGGACGATGATTAAAAAGGTTTTATCTAAAATGTTGATAGCATTTGCTTTTAAGTTTAGGTAAAGACACCCATTCAAGCAACAGGCTTTTCTGCAAAGGAGAAAAAGCTCATTTGTGGTGCATGAGAGTCCATCCAACCTCTCAACATCCTTTTTTAAAAAAAAAAATCATTGTCATCAAACTTCTAAGGACCTTTTCCTAATGCCAAGTAAAAGTACTGCTGGGCTGAAAAGTTGCACAACCTGGATCTGTGATTAAAAATACAAAATAATACTAATTTACAAAAAGACTGTACTCTGCCTCACCTTCAGAGTGAGTGGGATCACTTTTAAATGTTGTTAAGTAAACACACTCATTTCCTGCTCTCCGAGTCTGTCATTTCTCTAGAAGAACAAGGACTTAATCCATAAAAATAAAGAATACATGGATTCTGTGTAGAAGACAGATCTAATTTTGAATAGAAGTAAAATTCTCTCAAAATATCAGCACCAAAATGTCCAATACCTTAAATGTGGGTGATGTTGATTGAATGTTTGTGTCTCCCCCTTTCTGGGGCTTTCTCACTCTCCTTCTCTCTCTTCCTCTCTCTCTCTGTCTCTCTCTTTCTCTCTCTTCCTCTCTCTCTCTCACTTACTCTCTCCTCCCTCCCTCCCTTTCTCTCCTCCCGCCCTCTGCCATGTGAGGACACAATGAGAATATAGCTGTCGACAAACCAGACAGAGTTTCTTCACCAGACCCCAGAGCCGCTGGCATCTCGATCTTGGACTTCTAGCCTCCAGAACCATGAAAAATGAATTTCTGTGGTTTATAAGCCACCCAGTCTTTGGCAGGTTGTTATTGCAGCTGAAATCATGCTAGACAAGCAGTCGTTTTTGCAACTGAGGCTTTGATTAATGACCTACTTGCATCCATTGATTCACGAATCTAACAGACCTTCTTGCATTTCTCTCTGGACCTCGTTGCAATTCCACACTTTAGCTCCCATGGGCAGAGAGCAAAGGGTTTTGTTTCACTTTGGCTTTGATAGTGGACTACACTCACTGACAAGGTTACAGGAGAGACCTCTAAATTAGGAAAGACAAGATGTTTGGGTGCTATTTGCCAAGGGCAGAGATGTCAGCCTGGATCTACCACGCTTTTACTAAATCCTTGTGAGTTATTTCTACTTGACACAAAACATTTTCTAACTTGCGTGAAAATGATGCTTAAAGAGCATTTAAAGGCAAATTCAATTATGTTATTTGTGTCCATTTATGGGGTACAAGTGCAACTTTGTTAGAGGCATAGATTGCATAGTGGTGAAGTCAGGGCTTTTAGGGTATCCATCATGTGAGTAATGTACATGGCACCAATTAAGTCATTTCTCATCATGCATCCCCCCTTCCTACTCCCTCATTCTTCTCAGCACTCGTCATCATAGCTAACAATTTAATTTTTGTCTAATAGTGATTGTTTTGTCAGTCCCAGACATATAATAAAAAAAAGTTTGTCCTAATTTTGATAATATGGGGCAAAGTCATGGTCTAAGACCTACTTCTTAGTTTTTTTTTCAGGCAGCTATAGCAGATTATCATAAGCTAGGTTGCTTATCAACTGTGATGGTGAACATTAGGTGTCAACTTGATTGGATTGCAGGACGCCTAGATAGCTGGTAAAGTATTGTTTCTGGGTGTGTCTGTGAGAGTGTTGCCAGAGGAGACTGACATTGAGTCGGTGGGCTAGGAGAGGAAGACCCACCCTCAGTGTGGGTGGGCACCATCCAATCAGCTGCCAGCATGGCTAAAATGAAGCAAGCAGAAGAAGTTGAAAAGAGCAGACTTGCTGAGTCTTCTGGCCTTCATCTTTCTCCCATACTGGATGCTTGCTGCCCTTGGACATCAGGCCCCAGGTTCTTCAGCTTTTGGAACCTTGGACTTACACCAGTGGCTTGCCAGGTGGTCTCAGGCCTTCGGCCACAGACTGAAGGCTGCACTGTCAGCTTCCCTACTTTTGAGACTTTGGGATTTGGACTGAGCCACTACTGGCTTCCTACTTCTTCAACTTGCAGATGGCCTATCATGGAACCTCACCTTGTGATCATGTGAGCCAATGCTCCCTCATAAACTCCCTTTCATATACACATAAATCCTATTAGGTTTGTCCCACTGGAGAACCCTGACTAATACACAAACCTACTTAGCAAAAAAAATGTCTAGTTAAGAAAGCAGAACAGTGCATTATATAATGGAGATTACAAATGCTATTGACTGGCTTATGGAGACTTTCCATGTTAGTGGACTTTCAATGTACTATTTTGAGGGCTTCCTGTTTTCCTGAATATCTCCAAATATAAACACATCTTCAAACAAAAGGAATCTGTATTTGCTTCTTCCTAGGTAGTTAAGGAATCAGCACTTTTCTCTGGAGTCAGTCTTTTACTGACATTAATTCTTCATCTACTTCATTATTTGCAGTGTGTCTGTAAACTTCATGAAGAGAGTGAATGTGTCATCCATGTGATCATTGTATTCTTGGCCCCAAGCAAAATGTCTGTGGCAGAGAAGGTTCTCCGAAAACAGATTATTACAAAAATAAACAGAAAAGCCTTATAATATCCTGGTACTGAACTGAATTTAGGAATGCTAAGCCATCCTGCAGAAAACATTAAGTGAGTCTTAAAAAAATCTGCTGTAATGGAAATCCCAAAACTTTTCTCAGTTGTCCATTATGAAAGAAACTGGTTTTCTCAACTTAATTCTCTCCCACATTATCCTGAGCTTTAGCCAGAGCTCATATTTCATAATGACGTCAAGTCATAAAGAAGAGATTGTATTATTACACACCCATTATCCAATTTAAACACAGCTCTTTGTATGATTAAAAACAGCTATCAACTTAGCATTTGACTCTTGCCTTTTACGAAGAACCCGTTGTATTTCTTGGTGAACCTTTCTGAGCCTAATGGATTGTATGAGAAGCCCGTTTAGCCACGAAAAGAAGAGTGAATTCTAGAGTCAAATGTCTACACAGTGATGCTCTGCCCATTGGGAGTTCTTCTTGTATGATAGATACCTCTTTGTATGCATAGATAGAATGGTTGTATCTACAAACCTTAAAATAAAATTCTAAGTCCCCACGCCCCCATCATCTGAATAGACTCTTCCTCTTGGCAAGGGCGTTCCATTTTTCGGGCATAATCTAAAAAATGTGTTCAGGCCATGAAGGGGAAGTTGGGCATGCCTCATGATACCCTCCTCCATTTTGGAATTACTGAAAGAACAGACTCTAATAAGGAACATTTACAATTTATTCTCTGAAGGCTGCTACCTGGAGGCTTCCTCTGCATCATAAAACCTAGGTCTCCACAGCCCCTTAACGTAACCCGGACATTCCTTTCTATTGATAATAATTCTTTCAACCAATTGCCAATCGGAAAATCTTTAAATCTACCTATGACCTGGAAGTCCCCACTTCAAGTTGTCCTGCCGTTCTGGACCAAACCAATGGACATCTGATATGTATTGATTAATTTCTCATGTCTCCCTAAAATGTGTAAAACCAAGCTGTAGCCCGACCACCTTGGGCACACATTCTCAGGATCTCCTGAGGCTGTGTCACAGGCGCATCCTTAACCTTGGCAAAATAAACTTTCTAAATTGCTTGAAACCTGTCTCAGAAACTTTTCATTTGCATATCCATGGATGAAAGTGGATTCAAATCCACATTAGTAACCAGAGGTGTGGATTGAGGCCAGGACTCTTGTTGGTTTCCATGACAATCTCCTGCACCTTACTCCCCCTGTTTCCCCATCCTCCAATCCTAGGTTTCCTCTCTTCAATCTTTAAACATAGATTAGATTGGGTCAGCTGCTCACCTCCGGACAAATGATGGGAACACAACAAACTCGCTGGCTTATTCCAAACACAACATTCCCCAGAGCTGATATAGGGCTGATGTGTGCGTGTACATGTAAGTACAGGACTACAGAAGGAAAAACGAAAGAATGGCTGATAAGCAAACTTCCTTCTCTATAAAGTTATTTGGTTAGAGCACTTCATAATTATCTGCTTTCCAGGGAACTCCTAGGTAAAATAGGCCACTTAGGGCCTTATTTTAAGAATTTAGATATTGTCACACATGTGGGACACAGTTTAAGAGGAAAGTGTGATATTACACACACCTTATCTTGCTTTGGTTTAAGAACTAAGATCCCCATAATTACTCATTTTGTGTTCTGAGTATTACCACAAAGCCGTCCCCATCCAGATCCCAAGAGAGGGTTCTTGGACCTCGTGCAAGAAAGAATTCAGGGTGAATCTATAGAGCAAAGTGAAAGCAAGTTTATTAAGAAAGTAAAGGAATGGCCAGGCACGGTGGCTCACGCCTGTAATCCCGGCACTTTGGGAGGCCAAGGCAGGCACATCACTAGAGGTCAGGAGTTCGAGACCAGTCTGGTCAACATGGTGAAACCCCGTCTCTACTAAAAATACAAAAATTAGCTGGGCATGGTGGTTCATGCCTGTAATCCCAGGTACTCAGGAGGCTGAGGCAGAAGAATTGCTCAAATTTGGGAGGTGGAGGTTGCAGTGAGTCGAGATCACGCCACTGCACTGCAGCCTGGGCGACAGAGCAAGACTGTCTCAAAAAAAAAAAAAAGAAAAAGAAAAGAAGTAAAGAATAGCTATTCCATAGGTACAGCAGCAGCTTGGGCTGCTGGACAAAGGATACTTATAGTTATTTCTTGATTATATGCTAAACAAGGGGTGAAATATTCATTATTTTTCTGGGAAAGGAGTGGACAATTCCCGGAACTGAGGGTTTCTCTCCCTTTGAGACCATATAGGGTAATTTCCAGATGTTGCCATAGCATCTGTAAACTGTCATGGTGCTGGTGGGAGTGTCTCTTAGTATGCTAATGCATTATAATTAGAGTATAATGATTAGTGAGAATGACCAGAGGTTGCTTTTGTTGCCATCTTGGATTTGGTGGCTTTTGGCTAGCTTCTCTACCACATGCTGTTTTATCAGCAAGACCTGTATCTTGTGCCAGCCTCCTATCCCATCCTGTGACTTAGAATGCCTCACCTCCTGGGAATGCAGCCCAGTAGGTCTTGGCCTCATTTTACCCAGCCCTTATTCAAGATGGAGTCGCCCTGGTTCAAACACCTCTGACATGAGTACTTTCCTTAGATTTCCCTAGATTCCTCCCTCCTACCAATAAATGAAGGCTTTCTCAGTACAAGGTGGACATTCCTCATCTGAAAATCCAAAATCCAAAATGTTCCAAAATCTTTAACTTTTGGAGTGCTGACATGATGTCAGATTTTCTGCATGGATGGAAGAGAGACTGACAACTGACACCTTTGCTTCCTTTCTTATTTATTTATTTATCTATTTTTTACTTTTTTTCAGATAGGGTCTCACTCTGTTGCCCACCCTGGCTGGAGTGCAGTGGTGCAACCATGGCTCACTGCAGTCTCCACTTCCTGGGCTCAAGAGATCCTCCCACCTCAGCCTCCTGAGTAGCTGGGACTACAGGTGTGTGCCATCACACCCGGCTAATTTTTGCATTCTTTTGTAGAGACGAGGTTTTGCCATGTTGCCCGGGCTGGTCTTGAACCCCGGGCTCAAATGATCCACCCCTCTTGGCCTCCTGAAGTGCTGAGATTACAGGTGTGAGCCACCAAATGTGGTCAACCTTTGCTTTCTGATGTTTCGGTGTAAACAAACTTTGTCTCATGCACAAAATTATTTTAAAATATTGTATAGGTTGGGCACAGTGGATAATGCCTATAATCCTAGCACTTTGGGATGCTGAGGGGGGAGGACAGCCTTAGCTTAGGAGTTTGAGATCAGCCTGGGCAACACAGCAAGAGCCCATTTCTAGAAAAAAAATAGCCAGGCTTGGTGGCACGTGCCTGTAGTCCCAGCTACTGGGGAGGCTGAGTTGTGAGGATCACTTGAGCCCGAGAGACTGAGGCTGGAGTGAGCTGTGACTGCACCACTGCACTGCAGCTCCAGTGACAGAGTGAGACCCTGACTCTAAAAGTATGATGATAACAACAAAAATAACAGTATTGTATATGAAAGGCTATACAATAAACTATGTGTATAAAGTGTATATAAAACATAATTTTATGCTTATACTTATGTCTTATTCCCAAGACATCTCATGCATATTCAAATGTTCCAGAATCTGAACAAATCTGAAATCTGTCACTGCTTCTGGTCCCAAGCATCTCAGATAAGGGAAACTCGGTGTGTGGTAGTGAAAATGCTAAGTGTAGGTGGAGGATGTCTTGCTTTCCATGAGATGGTGCATTCTGAAGTGGACATAAGCCCAGGTGGGACTCTTGGCATCCCAGCCACGGGGTTTCCCCACATCCCTACTCATGGCCCTCACCCCAGGTCTCCTTTAGAGTTATCTGAGCATCAGGGAAACCCGATGTAATGGCAATCATCAGCCCCCATCCCTTGCAAATAACACCAATAACCTCAGCTGCCTATCATCTCACCAGATGCCACTTGTCCCAGAGTGAGCTGATATGCCACTTCTGCAAGGAACACAGCCTTCTTGATGCTAAAAATGGCAAAACATTAAAATGAAAAAGTCTTGCTTCTTCTTAAACTCCTCTTGAAAAACTAAATCAAACCTGTGGGTCTGGAGGGGCACAGTGTCTCATGCCTAGAATCCCAGCACTTTGGGAGACTGAATGAAGCTGGTGGATCACTTGAGCCCAGGAGTTTGAGACCAGTCTGGGCAACATGGCAAAAGGCAGTCTCTACTAAGAATACAAAAATTAGCTGGACACGGTGCCAGGTACCTGTAGTCCTGGCTACTTGGAGGGCTGGGGTGGGAGAATCACTTGAGCCTGGGAGGGCGAGGCTGTAGTGAGCCGTGAATGTGCCACTGCACTCCAGCCTGGGCAACAGAGCAAGATCCTGTTTCAAAACAAACAAACAAAAAACCTGTGGGTCATCCTGTGGGGTGCTGTGATCATGAATCTAGGATTTGAGACAGATATGTACCCTGACCACCAAAAATCCCCTGTTGCCACCATGGGCAACATGCAAATGAAGGGACTCTGAGGTTGGCTAAGAATTTTCTTCTTGAAGCTATGATTATAGATGACTGGAGGAGGAATCATAATAGTAACAATAAAACTCTTGACTTCAAAGGATCAGGCAAAAAAAAAAAAAAAGAGAGTTCTACAACAGCAGAAGTTTCTTTGCATTAAGCTGTTGGGAGGGAGGGTGGGAGGGAGGGAGGACAGCCGTCTCCATTGCTGTTGCATGGTACAGCTTAGGCTATCGTGACCATGTGTTTTATTCCCCATACACTAGTAAACTGAACTTTGCAACAGCAAATATTTGTGGGAAGAAAAGGATTTTAAGGACAGAAATTTAAAACACCAAGCTGGGTCAGAAGAGTGAGAGAATCCACATCGATTTAAATACACAAGACATTCTCTAACATGAATCCTGGTCCCATCTGGTGTTCACTGGTAAACCAGAGAGGCTGTATTAGTCCATTTTCACGCTGCTGATAAAGACATACCTGAGACTGGGCAATTTACAAAAGAAAGAAATCATGGTTCCATGTGGCTGGGGAGGCCTCACGATCATGGCGGGTGAAAGCCATGGCTCACATGGTGACAGACAAGAGAACTTGTCTAGGGAAACTCACCTTTATAAAACCACCAGATCTTCTGAGCCTTATTCACTACCCTGAGACTAGCATGGGAAAGACCCACCCCCGTGATTCAATTACCTCCCACTGAGTCCCTCCCACAACACATGGGAATTGTGGGAGCTACAATTCAAGATGAGATTTTGGTAAAGAAATAGCCAAACCATATCAGAGGCTAAATTTGAGCTGTGTCTTTGTGTCAGGGTCTTGCTTCACAGTTTGCTTATCCTCATTCCTTCTGCGAACCCTGGAGGTACTCAGACACAAAGATGCACTTTGGGGACCTTTTCTGGGTCCAGTTGAGTTCCCCGCATTGTAGTTCGTTATGATGATGGGTCCAGCCCCTACAGCAACTCCAGGACACAGGTCCAGAGAGCCTTGGGGTGCAGAAGGTGCCAGAGGCTTGAGGCAGATTCAACACAAGTGAAATCACCAGGAAGCATGTCCTGCTTCCCCTTTGGGAGTTTTGAAGAGCCAAGGAAAAGTACTGTCATGCATCTTCAAAGAGGATAAATGGAAGTTGGCATGCATGGGTGTATCATTGCATACAAAAATGCAGTGCTTCCTCTAGGTCACCAATAGGGAAAGTGAGACATAACCTTATGCATAGACTTTCTAGATGGATTGATGGAAACCACATCTGCGTCACATAATGTGTCACCAAAGACAATAAAAATAGCCTTCTCAGAAACACCTCTTGGACCATCTCAGAGTAAAGCACTTGGAAAGGCTCAGTGGGCACACGTCTTTGATAAGCAATCTGGCTTTCCTTTCAGGAATCTCATAACGTCATCCTTACCATCGTTTAGAGAGGAGGACATCTAAGGAAGTTGGGCAAATTCTTGGGCTGTGAACTTGATCACCCAGTTGAAGAAACATGCTGACTTAGAGTGTCACTTTCTAGAATTTACAAAAAAAAAAAAAAAATTCTTACTTTGTTAAATGTCATCGCATTCTGCTCTTGTACGGTTCTGCTATTTTTACATCGACGTGTGCGTGTCTCTTCCAAACACGACCTCATTTGCTTGTGTCGGTGGGTCTTTGAACGTCCATGGCAAACAATTTCAGAATCACTTTCTCACCAAGGATCCTAAGAAGTTCTTGACCTTGTGTGGTGTTTTTTCCACTTATCCATTGCCAAAGTCTGACAACAGATGTCTGAAACACTCAACTTTTTTCTTTCTTTTTCTTTTTATTTTTTGAGACAGAGTCTTGCTCTGTCGCCCAGGCTGGAGTGCAGTGATGCGATCTCAGCTCACTGCAACCTCCGCTCCTGGGTGCACGCCATTCTCCTGCCTCAGCCTCCCAAGTAGCTGGGGCTACCAGCACCTGCCACCACGCCCGGCTATTTTTTTTTTTTGGTATTTTTAGTAGAGACGGGGTTTCACCGTGTTAGCCAGGATGGTCTTGATCTCCTGACCTCGTGATCCACCTGCCTCAGCCTCCCAAAGTGCTGGGATTACAGGTATGAGCCACCGCGCCCGGCCAACTTTTTTTTTTTCTGTTCAAATTACACTTTTGGCAGAAAACAGGCATTTGAGCTTCCAGAGAAGAAATAACGCAGGTTTTCTTTTCCCTGTGGCTTTGAATGTATTTGAGTAACATTGGCTTATTTTTCTTCCTTTTACATCTTGAAATGTAATACAATTGTTTAGTAGGATGTTATGTGTAATATAAATATAATCACTTTACAAGGTCATTGCTAGGTCATATTCTATTCATGATTTTACATCCTCGACATGTCTACATTTCTAGAGTAGCATGGTAGAAATAAAATTCAGGGCCAGGCAAGGTGGCTCACACCTGTAATCTCAGAACTTTCTGAGGCCAAGGCGGGCGGATCGCTTGAGCTCAGGAGGTCGAGGCCAGCCTGGGCAACATGATGAAATGCTGTCTCTGCTAAAAATACAAAAATTAGCCAGGTGTGGTGGCGGGTGCCTATAATTCTAGCTACTCAGGAGGCTGAGGCACAAGAATCACTTGAACCTGGGAGGCGGAGGCTGCAGTGAGCTGAGATCGCACCACTGCACTCTAGCCTGGGCGACAGGGCGAGACCCTGTCTCAAAAAAAAAGGAAAAAGAAAGAAAGAAAATTTACTAGAGCTACATGAAATTAAAATATTTCAGAAGTGAATTCTTGATTTTGTGACTAACGAGTGGCTTAGCATAATGTGGAGATGACGATGTACTCATGGAATATGAAGGGAGAATGATGTTCTCTGTCCAAAGATTCTGTAACAAGAAGGTAGTGAAGTCACCTAAAGGGCCAAATATCCCATTAGGACATTTCAGAATCGTTGGCTTCTTTTAGCCATCACTTCTATGATTAAATGCCTTTGGAGAATTCTGCTTGCATTACATGTCTTTAGCAAATGAATCAGTAAAAGAAAATAGAAGTTGAAAGTCTGTTTCCATCATTAGTTGCCCACATAATAATGTAAACACCCTGATGTCTTCAGCATGGAGCCACAGAGGTTCTGCCTACAGAAACACTTGTGCTCACTCTGGGCCCTCAAACATTGATTTTAACAGCGTGGGATACCGGAAAAAACCTCCCGAATGCACAAGAAAATCTCCATTAAATCAAGTTTGCTGATAAATTTCAGTGACCTGTTCTTCCGAAACTCAATTCAACGTACACTTTGACAACCAAGTTCTCCGTCTACCCCGACTGCAACAGAGGCTGGCCTACCGTGGCTGTTTTAACTTCTCCTCTGAGTGCATCTTTCCTGTTTTACATTATGCAAACCATTCCCAAATTTTTTAAACCAGTTTCCCATGGCTTAAGCAATGATCCCAGTAATATCGCTCCAAGCTTCAAGGGGGATTCTTACACAGGTTTCTCTGCCAAGAGCAGCTTTTGCCATGCACCTTTCCAAATAATAGTCATGTACTGGCTGGGAGCGGTGGCTCATGCCTGTAATCCCAGTAATTTAGAAGACTGAGGCAGGCAGAGCACCTGAGGTCAGGAGTTTGAGACCAGCCTGGCCAAGATGGTGAAACCCCGTCTCTACTAAAAATACAAAAATTAGCCAAGCACAGTGGCAGGCGCCTGTAATCCAAGCTACTCAGGAGGCTGAGGCAGGAGAATCGCTTGAACCTAGGCGGCAGAGGTTGTAGTGAGCCGAGATCATGCCACTGCACTCCAGCCTGGGTAACAGAGCAAGACTCAGTCTCAAAAAAAAAAAAAAAAAAAAAAAGTAAAGAAAAGAAAAAGACCAGTCCTGTACTAATGATGATGTGCTGATTTTATCCACAGATACGGCATTCAAGGAAGCGCAGCTCCCTGCCTCAGAGTGTCCTGTAGAAACGTTGGAAAGTCCCCGTTCCTGGTCTTTCAGCTTTGCTGTACTAAATGATTCTCCAGTGGTGGGGATTACAAATAGACTCTAAGTCCACATGTTTTTTTAATTTATTTCATTGAATTATATTATTTTATTTTTTGTTTTAGAGACAGAGTTTGCTGTCACCAGGCTGGAGTGCAGTGGCGTGATCATAGCTCACTGCAGCCTGGAACTCCTGGGCTCAACTGATTCTCCTTCTTCAGCCTCTGGAGTAGCTGGGACTATGGACATGCACTACTATGCCTGCCTAATTCTTTTAAATTATTTTTGGTAGAGAGGAGATCTCACTGCATTGTCCACGCTGGTCTTGAATTCCTGGGCTGAAGAGAGCCTCTTGCCTCAGTTTCCCGAAGTGCTGGGATTATATAATGAGATATCGTCACTAGTAAAAATAAGAAAAGTAGCCAGGCATGGCAGAGAACACCTGTAATCCCAGCTACTTGGGACGCTGAGGTGGGAGGATCACTTGAGCCCAGGAATTTTAGGCTGCAGTGAGCTCTGATCGTGCCACTGTCCTCTAGCCTGAGTGGCAGAGCTAAACCCTGTCTCAAAAAGAAAAAATAATAATAAATGAATGAATCTTATACAGAATTGAGTGTAGGAACTCAGAGAAATGTTCTTCTCTCTGCAAAGTTGCATTTCTGAATGCTAATTCATGTGTTGCTATAGAAATGATATCTACCATTTACACCAGTCCTCATCGCGGTCTAGGCATTTTACGTGCAAGAACATACCAGGAGTTTCAGAAGAGGCTCTACACAGAGAGGAAACAGGTCCTTATTAACAGGTTTTAGTATTTGCTTTTTTCCACTTTTCCATATCATAGAATAGTGGAAGAGAAATGTCTATGTCAAATCTCTAGAACCTCAGAATGTCACCTTATTTGGCAAAAAGGTATCTGCAGATGTGATTAAGTGAAGGATCTTGGGATGAAATCATAGTGGATTATTTGCGTGGACCCCAAATCTACCAGTGTCCATATAAAGAGAAGAGACACAGAGACACTCAGAGGAGAAGGCCACATGGAGACTGAGAAAGAGACTAGAGCAATGTGGCCACAAGCCCAGGGACACCTGGAGCCCCCGGAGCCGGGAGACGCAGGAAGGAGCCTCCCCTAGAGCTTTCAGAGGGAACTGGGTACAACTGTATAGTGGCCCCTGGAAAGATCTGTCCACATCCTAATGCCCAGAGCCTGTGAATGGGACCTTATTTGGAAATAGGGTCTTTGCAATAAGTTAAGGATCTCAAAATGAGATCATCCTAGAGTAGGGTGAGCCCTAAACCCAATGACCTGTGTCCTTTTAAGAGACAGAAGAGGAGACGGAGGCAGAGACTGGAGTGATGGGGCCACAAGCCCAGGGATGCCTGGAGCCTCCAGGAGCTGGGAGAGGGAGGAAGGACCCTCACCTAGAGCCTCTGGAGGGAACTGGATACAACCGTAATGGATTGAATGGCGACCCCAAACATGTTCATGTCCTATGCCTCCGAACCTGTAAATGGGACTTTGTATTTGGAAATACAGCCTTTGCAGATATAATTAGGAGAAGGATCTTGAGATGAGATCATCCTAGATTAGGATGGGCCCTAAGTGCAATAACAGGTGCCCTTCCAAGAGACAGAAGAGGAGACACAGACACACAGGAGAAGGCCACGTGGAGATGGAGGCAGAGACTGCAGTGATGCAGCCACAAGCCCAGGGATGCCTGGAGCCCCCAGGAGCTGGGAGAGGCAGGAAGGATCCTCCCCTAGAGCCTCTGGAGGGAGCATGGCCCTGTCCACACCTTGATCTGAGACTCCTGGCCTCTAGGACTGGGTGAGTACATTCCTGTTGTGTTAACCCACCCAGCCTGTGGTCATCTGTTGCTCGCTCTAGGAAATGAGAACACACCCTGATAGCAAATGTGCTCTCAGTAGATGCAAGTAAATACAGCTTCAGCCTTGGAGCCTAATATCAGCCATCCGGTTGGGTTCACACAGGGATTTGCAAAGGGACAAGCAGCAAGTGGAACTCTGCACTGTGGCGTATTTTGAGCATCTTCTATTCCCACTGTGGTATCCCTGGATTTCCCGGGCATATAGAGTAGGGGAGCTTTGGTAGATCAGGGTTCCAGGGTGAGATTTGGGCTCAGATGTCAGAGAGCAGGGCTTGCCCAAGCTTCCCGGGAGACGCCAAGAAATGGGCGTGAGTGAACATAGGGTCAGGAACCAGAATGGTGGACTCTAAGAGTTTCCTAGGGTGTCCAGGGCAGATGGGTGAACCCAGTCGGCCTCCTGCGCTGCAGCCCAGGTGAATAAAAGGGAATCATCCCAGGAGGGAGTCCCTGAGTCACTTCCAGGGCTGGACTTCGAAGTTCTGGTGACAACGTTGTGATCAGGGAGAGAGCCACATCGAGTTCCCAGCTGATCTGGGTTCTGCCCCACAGGTGTGTCATCTCCCTGGTTTTTCTCATTCCCATCCTGCCTGCCGGTCCTCAATCCCCCTTCCCTGCCCCCTCCTGCCCCTATCTGCCCTCAGAGGTGGCAGCTGCCCCTCACCTGCCTCAACTACATCAGGTGCTCCTGCAAAAAAAAGGGGGAGGCAGTGAAGAAGAGGAGAAACAGCATCTGCAATTCTCATTCCCCCACGTATAATCACAAAGCTTACTAATGTGTTTAAGTTGATGTAGGAGCTACCATGCATTTCCTGATCTTATTTGATCGCAAAATATCTTTTTCTTTCTTTCTTTTTCCTTCCTTCCTTCTTTTCTTTCTTTTTCTTTCTTTCTTTCCTTTTCTTTCTTCTTTCTGTCTCTTTTTGTTTTGTTTTTCTCTTTTTTCTTTCCTCTTCCTTTTTTCTCTTTCTTTCTTCCTTTCCCCTTCCTCTCTTTCTCCCTCTCTCTTTTTCCCTCTCTCCCTTCCTTTGTGCCTTCCTTGTTTCCTTCCTTCCTTTCCTTCCTCCCTTCCTCCCTCCCTCCCTCCTTCCTTTCTTTCTTTTTTCTTTCCTTCTTTCTTTTTCTTTCTTCTTTTTTCTTTCTTTCCTCTTCCTTTTTCCTATCTTTTTTTCTTCCTTTCCTCTGTCTCTCTTTCTCCCTCTCTTTTTCCCTCCCTTATTTCCTTCCTTTCTTCTTTCTTTCTTCCTTTTTTCTCTCTTTTTTATTCCTTTCCCTTATCTCTCTTTCTCCCTTCCTTCTTTCCTTCCTTCCTTTCTTCTTTTTTGTCTTCTTCTTCCTCTCCCTCTCTTTATTCCTTTTTCTTCTTTCCTTCCTTTCTTTCTCTTTCTTCCTTTGTGTTTTCTCTTTTTTCTTTCTCCCCTTCTGCCTTTCTCCTTCACCTCCCTCCCTTCCCTTCCTCCTTCCTTCCTTATTTCCTTCCTTCCTTGCTCCCTGCCTTCCTTTTTTTTTTTCCAGAGCCCTTTTTAATATCTTGAAGAACCAGTCCCTTGCAGAACAGCCTGGGAAAAATGCTGCTGTACCATTAATGTCTCCCAGGTTTTTGACTACCATCTTTGTGAATTCCACAGTAAGCTCCAATTTCAAACTTCCTCTTGAGTTTTCAAACCATCTAGCGACTGTTCTGCATGTTCAACACAAAGAACCTATGATATTGCGTCATCTCAACTCTCCAAATTATGCATTCCCAGGCTCTCCTATTTCTCAAAAATTTTACATGAAGCTCTCATATCTCTTTCTCTAATATAATAATCTCTCCATTTTATTCCCTCTTTCCCATCAGAAGCCAATCAGCCACTTTGGTTGAATAATTATTATGAACTGAATTATGCCCTTTTGCTCCAAACTCATGGATTTAAGCCATAAATCCTCATGTGAGATTATGTGAAGACAGAGCCTTCAGGGAGGTGATTGGGTTTAGGTAAAATCATAAGGGAGGGGTCTTAATCTGATATGCCTGGCAAATTTATAAGAAGAGGAAAAGATTTCAGAGTTCTCCCTTTGCACACACGCAGAGGGACAAACATGTGAAGACACGGAGAGAAGGCGACATCTACAAGCCAATGAGAGAGGCCGCAGGAAGAACCAGCCCTGCCCATGCCTTGATCTCAGATTTCCAGCTTCCTGTATTGTGGGAGAGTAAACGTCTGTTGTTTAAGCCTCCCAGTCTATGGTATTCTGTGATAGCAGCCTGAAATGGACTGTGACACCTCATAAGAAGAGGAGATGAGGACACAGACACACACACAGAGATGACCCTGTGAGGACACAAGGAGAAGACGGCATCTACAAGCCCACGAGAGAGGCCTCAGGAGGAACCACCCCTGCCCACATCTTGATCTTGGACTTCCAGCTTCAAGGACTGTGGGAGAATCAATGTCTGTTGTTTGAGCCACCAGCTCTGTGGGACTTTGTTACGACAGCCTTAATGGATGGATATGCTGTTCTTTAAGCCTGTGGCCATTACCGTTCCTCTCCTCTGTCACCATCCTCAACCTTCATCAACCTTCATCAACTGTAGCACAGCTCATAAATAGTTCTGAAAAGATTCTTCTGAGTTTTCCATGGGCTCACTGCCAAGAGAAGTTGATTGAGCTACAGAATTTTTTTAAATGTTCAATTATATGCAAGTTATGCGGGACTCCACTCCATGGCGCAGAAGTGGAATAAAGATGACCCTTTTAATCAGTTCCATTTCCTTCTAAAGTTGTTGTTGCTGTTCATTTTTTTTTCTTTAAACATTCTTTGAACAATTTACCACCCTTTTGCCAAAGCTTTCATCATTTTCCATTTCTCCCTGGACTTCTTCCATCTTCTCCAGGTCTGAGTTCGCCATAGCCTGCCTCTCAGCTGCGAGTCTACAAGCCCGCTCTTCTTGGAATTGAGATCTAAGAACACTGGAGATTTTTAGGAGTCCATGAAAATATTTAAAAATGTAATTCAAGTGCATTTATGGCTTGGTCTTGCTAGATGAGGTGACTCATTCTACAGCAACAGAAACACGCTATCTAAAATAGGATTTTAGTTTCTCAGTCATTTAATGTGTATCTCATATCCAGGGCTGTTCAAAGCACACATGCTCTTCGACTTTAACAATAGGGCTACACCCCAATAAACCTGTTATAAGTTGAAAATAGTGTAAGCCTAGGCTGGACACAGTGGCTCACACCTGAAATCCCCGAACTTCGGAAGGCAGAGATGGGAGAATCACTTGAGCCCAGAAGTTTGAGACCAGCCTGCGCAACATATTGAGACTCTGTCTCTACAAAAGAAAAAAAAATTAACTGGGCATGGTGGTGCACACCTGTAGTCCGACTTGGGAGGCTGAGGCAGAAGGATCACTTGAGTACCAGAGGTTGAGGCTGCAGTGAGCTATGATTGTACCACTGTCCTCCAGCTTGGGCAACAGAGTGAGACCCTGTCTCAAAAAAATAAAAAGAAAAAAACAAAATTGTAAGTCTAAAACGCATTTAATACACCTAACCTACTGAATCCTGATACAAAGATTCTATTAAGGAGTTTATCTGGGTGGCGAGCCAGGAAGCACCAACAGAAAGTGGAATAATGAGCTACAGAGTGGAGAAAGTCCCTGAATGGGATGTTTACCAAGCAGGTGACCAACATGGATAACCAGGGTGAAGACCCCGGCTGAAGTAAGCTCCAATTTCAAACTTCCTCTTGAGTATTTCAAACCACCTAGCCACTGTTCTGCACTCTCAACACAAAGATCATATAATATTGCATCATCTCGACTCTCCAAATCATCCATTCCCAGGCTCCCCTATTTCTCAAAAATTTTACATGAAGCTCTCATCTCTCTTTCTCTAATATAATACTCTCCCCATTTTTATTCCCTCTTTCCCACCAGAAGCCAATCATCTACTTTGGTTGAATAATTACTATGAACTGAACTGTGCCCTTTTGCCCCAAATTCATGGGTTTAAGCCCAAAACCCCCATGTGAGATTATGTGAAGACAGAGCCTTAAAGGGGGTGATTGGGTTTAGGTAAAATCGTGAGAGGGATCTTAAACTTTATAAGAAGAGGAAACCATTTCAGAGTTCTCCCTCTGCACACACACAGAGAAACAACCACGTTAAGACACAGGGAGAAGACAGTGTTTACAACCTACAAGCCAAGCAGAGAAGCCTCAGGAGGAAGCAGCCCTGCCCACACCTTAATCTCAGACTTCTAGCTTCCGTGACTCTGAGAGAATCAATGTCTGTTGTTTACAAGCCACCCAGTCTATGGTATTCCGTGATAGCAGCCTGAAACGGACTAAGACATCTCATAAGAAGAGATCAGGATGCAGAGTGCTGCGAGCTTTGGAAAGAGTAGAATACTCTTTCCAGCTGTGGGATAGGCGAGTGAGAGTACTTGCCCTTCAACACTCATCAGTCCTTAGCTGAGGGCGGTTCTTTGTGGGAACTCCTAGATTCTCAGCACTATGGCTTGACTGACACATGTCCAACTATCGGGCTTCCCGGGTCAGATAAAGACTCCAAGCAAAGGAGCACAGAGACTCCCTGTTGGAAGCATTAAGGTCAGCGTGTGCTATAATATAATACAGGAAGGAGGTGACATTACAGATCAGTGAGCAAATGAGGAACTATTCAATAAATAGAGCTGAGACAATTGGTTTTCCATATGGAAAAAATGAAAGCCATATGAACCCTCCCTCCACTACACATACACATATTTCCAGATGGATTAAAGTTAAACCTCTAGAAGGAAATATAGGAAAAATATCTCTCTCATCTTGGAGTCCAAAAGGATTCTTTTTTAAAGACACAAAATATTAACCAGTGAAGGAAATGCCATGCTAACAACTTACCCTTAAGAACTTTTGTTTTTCTAAAGACTCCATAAATGAAAAGGAAATGCCAGTATGGGAGAAAAACTGCGCAAAATCTTCGGAAAAGAAGAGATCAAATGATTTATATCCTGGACATATACAAAGCTTCAGATACATAGAAAAGATACAACTCCTTAGAAAACTCAGAAAGTCAAAGAGGAGGCATTTCAAGCAAGAGACCTCAAAACGTTGGAAATGATGCTTGATTTTGTTAATTCAGGGAAGATAAAACCACAATGTGATAAATATCTTATCCATTTAATTAGCGAAAGTTTCAACATTCTGAAAATGTCAAGCATTGAAGAGAATCTAGATCAACAGAGAGTGCTTAGATAATGATATCTGTTGGGCAAATTAATACCACCTCTTTGGAAATGTTTTTTTCCTTGAGACAGAGTCTCACTCTGTCCCCCAGGCTGGAGTGCAGTGGCACAATCTCAGCTCACTGCAACCTCTGCCTCCCGGGTTCGAGCCATTCTCCTGCCTCAGCCTCCCAAATAGGTGGGACTACAGGCATGCGCCACCACACCCAGCTAATTTTTGTATTTTTAGTAGAGACGGGGTTTGACCATGTTGGCCAGGCTGGTCTCCGACTCCTGACTTCAAGTCATCCGCCTGCCTCTGCCTCCCAAAGTGCTGGGATTACAGGTGAACCACCACCCCCAGCCGAAAACGATTTTTGCATCATCTGTCAGCTACATTCACGTGCCTATGCTTAAGCACTTCCTCTCCTGACTGGATATCGTAGGTAAACACTTGCAGTCATGCCTCCAAACACACGTACTACATTGTGTCCCTGTTGGTAAATAGTCAATCCTGGAAGGGCTCCAAATACCCATCAACAGGAAAATGTACAAATATAATGTGGTCCACCCACTCAACAGGGTATTTTGTACCCCCCCCAAAAAAAAAGAAGAAGAAAAAGAATGAAATACAGACACATGCAACGATATGAATAAATGTAAGCAAAAGAAAATTGAGTGAAAAAGGAAGTCCACAAAACTATTATGAAGTATGATACTATTTTTTTTGTTTTCTGTTTTGGTTTTTTGTATAATTTATTATTTCATTTTATTTTATTTTAAGTTCTGGGGTACATGTGCAGGATGTGCAGGTTTGTTACATAGGCAAATGGGTGCCATAGTGGTTTACTGCACCTATCAACCTGTCACCTAGATATTAAGCCCAGCATGGTTTTTTGTATAAATTTAAGGGGTACAAGTACAATTTTGTTACATGGACACATCGCATAGTGATAAAGTATTGGCTTTTATTGTAACCATCACCCTAATTACTTACATTGTACCCATTAAGCGAGTTCTCATCCCTCACCCCCCTCCCACCTTCCAAGTCTCCAATGACTATTATTCCACACTCTGTCCATGTGCACGCATTATTTGGCTCCCACTTATAAGTGAAAACATGCAGTATTTGGCTTTCTGTTTCTGGGTTGTTTCACCCAAGATACACAGATAGCATCTAGTTCCATCTGTGTTGCTGTAAAAGAAATTATTTTCTTCTTTTTTTTTACTGAGTAGTATTCCATTGTGTGTGTGTGTGTGTATATATATATATATATATATAATATCACATTTTCTTTATCCATTCATGCACTGATGCACACTAAAGTTGATTCTGTGTCTTTGTTATTGTGAATATGCTGTAATAAACATGTGAGAGCCCAGTGTCTTTTTGATATGATGATTTCTTTCCCTTTGGGAAAATACCCAGTACTGGGATTGCTGGGTGGAAGGGTAGTTCTATGATACCATTTTTTTAAGTGTCAAATCAAGCAAATTCTGTATTACCTATTAACAGTGTAGATGTATGTCTAATTTAAAATCAAATATATGTATCTACATGAATACACACGCACTTACAGTTTAGACTTATTAGAATATATAGTAACACAGTTTTTAAAACAAGGAAATGATAAAATCTAAATTCAGAATAGTGGTGAATGCCAGGTAGAAACAAAATAAGGGATGAAATAGGGAAAAAACAGATGAATACAAGATATTGTTACTAATGTAATTATTATGTTGAACAATAGGTATTTTACAGTTCATTATATTATTATGCCTGACATACTTCATATTTTGTATATGGCAAATATTGCATTTAAAATAGAACAAACGCTGGGCATAGTGATTCATGCCTGTAATCCTAGTACTTTGCGAGGCCAAGCCAGGAGGACCATGTGAAGCCAGAAGTTCAAGGCCAGCCTGGGTAACATGGCAAGACCTAATCTCTACAAAAAAATTTTTTAAAAAATAGCCAGGCATGGTAGCACAAGTTTTGTATTGGCCCATTCTCACATTGCTATAAAGAAATACCTGAGACTGGATAATTTATAAGAAAAGAGGTTTAATTGGTTTACGGTTCTGCAGGCTGTACAGGCAGCATAGTGGCTTCTGCTTCTGGGGAGCCCTCAGGAAACTTACAATCACAGTGGAAGGAAAGGGCAAGCAGGCGTCTCAAATGACAGGAGCAGGAGCAAGAGCAGGGTGGGAGGTGCTACACACTTTCAAACAACCAGATCTCGTGAGAACTCACTCACCATAACACAAACAGCACCAAGGGGATGGTGCTAACCCGTTCATGAGAAACCACCCCTAAGATCCAATCACCTCCCACCAGGCTCCACCTCCAACACTGGGAATTACAGTTCAGAATGAGATTTGGGCAGGAACAACATCCAAACTAGATCACACTTGTAGCCCCAGCTACTCAGAAGGCTGAAGCAGGAGGATTGCTTGAGCCCAGGAGTTCAAGGCTACAGTGAGCTATGGTTGTGCCACTGCACTCCAGCCTGGATGACAGAGCAAGACCCTGTCTCTTATAAAGAAAATTAAATAGATAAAAAGTTAATTAAATAGAACGAACTATTTTTTACAAAGGTAAATAACTGTAGCATTCTTGCAACATTTTATTCCGTTATATGTATGCATCTTGTGAAGTCTAATTCTGTTGAAGAAATTCTGCCCAAATCACAGAGTACCCAGAAAATTGTCCTTCTATTTCCATTCTGTTTATTCCAGTTCAATGCTCAGTATGACAGTGTGAGTTGAATATTTCTCTAAAACAATACATTTTATTAATAAGACTTTGATTAATTTTTTAGGATAAACATGTGGAAATATAAGGTATTTGAAGTTTCTCATCTATGTAGACACCTTCAAGCTAAGAAAATAATGGCTGGAAAAAATGAAAACCATGTAAAATGTCTGCTCGTGTAAAACTTTAGAAAAGGTTGTTATGTATCAAGAAAGCTGTCAGCTTCAAATCACCTTTAGAGAGAACGGAGGGCATGGCCTTTAGAAAAACCTGCCAAAATAGCTGATGCACTTCACCAGGAAACGTCCACATGCATTTGCAGTTGGATTTGCATTTACCATAATACTACCAGCTTCCTATTTACGTTCTGAAATTAATTGGGATGGACACATGAAGGGCCTTCACGAGAGCTGATCAAGTTCTATTACTTTCATTGTGTCTGCCTTCTAATAATTCACTAACCCTAGCCCACATCGTATTTTTCTATATTTCTATTGCATTTAATAATAAAAATATAAGCCAGGCGCAGTGGCTTGCATCTGTAATTCCAGCACTTTGGGAGGCTGAGGTGGAAGGATCACTTGAGCCTAGGAGTTCGAGACCAGGCTTGGCTACATAGAGAGACCTTGCCTCTGCCAAAAAATTAAAAAAATAGCTGGGCGTGGTGGCACACGCCTGTGGTCCCAGCTACTCGGGAGGCTGAAGTGGGAAGATCGCTTGAGCCTCAGAGTGTGAGGCTGCAGTGAGCTATGATTGTACCACTGCACTCAGCCTGGGTGACAGAGTGAGACCCTGTCTTAAAAATAATACAGATAGCAATATAAACTAATAATAAAATACACATTTTAAGAAAAATAAGAAAAATGTAAGCATTGATTCATTTTCTATACTTTATCATATGGCTTCAGAGCTGATGTGGTACAGATACTAGCTTACTCTGGCATGCTTTAGAGAGGAAAACTCTAAAGGGATTTAAACTGGATTTTAAAAGAGAAATTTAGAAAAGAAGAGAAAGAATATCTGGGAGCAAAGAGAGAAGATGTGCATGAGTTACAACTGATACATGACTTTGGAATTCAGAGCTGGTTATGAACAAGGTGTCATAGATGACTGGGGAAACGGCTTCCTTTAAGTTGGGGACAGCAGAAGGAATGGGAGAATTTGTAACCCAGATGCAGCAGTTCTCATATGGCAAATCAGAATGTAGGGAGACACGAGAGACTCCAGTTATGGGGTAGCAGGAGAGAAAACAGTGTGTGAGGTGGACTGTGGGAGAGGCAGATTGGACTTGGGAGTGGTTGAGTTCTCTTCAAAGCAGGCTCTGAGGTGGCGTTTAGTTCACCAGATGCTTATTACAAATGCTGATTATTGGAAAACAGAATTGCATTTGACATGAGGCTGTGTGGTCCAGAGAAATGTCATTCTTTCTTGAGTGATGGCTTATGCACTATGCCTGAGACACAATAAATTTTACCACCCGCATTTTCCTTCCAAGAAGTCACAAAGGAAGGTTTCATCCCATTCTGACTTCTCCGGTTAGTGGAGAGAACACTTGCAAATTTCCAAGTTGTCCCTTTGAAACTTTCTAGGAATGGCATATTGATTATAGATAGATAAGTGAGAAGGATAATAGGTGAGTCAATAGATTATAGATAGATGATTAGATAGATAGATGAGATAGGTAATAGATTATTAGATAGATAATAGATGGATAGATGATAGAGATAGATGATAGATAGATGAATGGGTGGACAGATGGAAGGATGAATCAATAGATAGATAGATAGATAGATAGATAGATAGATAGATAGATGATAGAAAGATAGAGTAGATGGATACATACATAGATACAATATATGGATAGATAGATGACATACATAGATATAGATGGATAGATACATATATAGGATAGATGGATAGATAGATGAGATACATAGAAGATAGATGGGTAAATAGGTGATCGAATAAAGTGATAGTTGATAAATTGATAGACATAGATAAGTAGATATATAGCTAGATAGACATAGAGATAGATATAGATATCTCATATCTATGTGCCTATTTAGGAAAGCTTGGAACATTGCTGTTTCTCAGCATGGCTAAGGATGCTCTTATTTTTTCTTCCTTATGAAGTGTTCATAGGCTCTAGTACAAGGAGAAGGCAGACACATAGCTGGGAGTTCAGGAGTTAATGCAGGGTGAGGCCAAAGTGTGTAGTTAGAGGCACCCCACCATTTCATTATTAATTTTTTGCAAAAAAGAAAAGAAAAAAAACCCTCCCCTTCTTGTTATGAACACTTGAAATTCTTATTCCATGTGCCAATTCCTCATCTTCCTCAATCAGGCCCACTTCGGTGACACTTCATCATCAGAAATGTTGCAACTGGCATGCGGTTGGAGGTTGGTTCTTAATGGGGAAGGGCCGTGAGTAGTGGGCAAACATAAGATAGAAAAGGAGCCCAGAAATGGAGAGGACATAGCGGTGAAGCTGTTTCACGTCTTGTATGCTTGGGCAAGGCATCTTTTCTCCTCCGTGGCAAAAGGCATCTGAGGTCGTGTAGGAGACCAGGAGCACCAGAGAGAAACAGTGGCAATGACAAGTGGGCACTGGCTAGGTGTTGGGGAAACAGGAACAGCAGCACGGCTGTGACAAGGACAACAGCTGACAGAGTGTGGTTTGGATGAAGCTTGTGTGGCCAGGAGACTGTGGGCTGGCTAAGGGGGACCAGGTGGGTGGTAATGAACAGAATGAAGCCAGGAGACGGGATGTGCCTTGGGCAACACCTCACCCCATTTTTCATTTTCCTTCTGGAAACAGTGGAAAAAATAAGCTGGCAGGAACAACAAACACTTCCCCACCTGGCTTTCCCAATTTATTTTGCATGAATTGCATGCGTTGTTTTCGATGGCATCGTACCTGTGACTGAATTCACTAGTGATGGTTTCAGAAGGAAAATAGTGAGATGGTCTGGAGAGAAAAAAAGGAATAGAATAAATCACTTAAAATAATGGATCTAGCATTAACCTTCTTCAATCTTTTGTGTGCGTGTGTACCCTTTAAGAAATCAATAGAAGGCAACTAACAAAATAATTCCCTCTGAATAATGTAGAAAAAGATCTTATGGATCTAACAGAGGGATTTTGTAGTTATTATCAGACTATATCTAATTTTTTTTTAAGACAGGGTCTCTCTCTGCCACCCAGGCTGGAGTGCAGTGGTGCAATCATGGCTCACCGCAGCCTCAACTTCCCGGGCTCTAGCAATCCTCCCACCTCAGCCTCCCAAGTAGCTGGGACCAAAGGCATGTACTACTCTGCTGGATTTTTTTTTTTTTTAGACATAGAGTTTCACCGTGTTGTCCAGGCAGGTCCTGAACTCCTGGCTCAAGCAATCCTCCCACATAAGGTTCACAATTAAAAAAAAAGAGAGAATAGCAAGAAGTAATTACACAATCAGCCCTCCATTCTGTGGATTCAAACACTCATGAATCGGAAATACTAAAAAAAAAATTCATCTGTACTAAACAAGTACAGACTTTCTTTTTGTTGTCCTCATTCCATAAATAATACAGTATAGCCATTATTTACATAGCATTTACAGTGCATTCGGTATTATAGGTAATCTAGAAATGATTTAAAGTATACAAGAGGGTTGCACAGGTTATATGCAAATATTACACAATTTTATATCAGGAACTTGAGCATCCATGGATTTTAGTATCTCTAGGAGGTGGTTGAATCAAAAGCAAATCTCTCTGTTTCTATTAGGTGAGGACTATGTGATAAGCATAGCTGGTAATTTTTAACAATGCTGCCCCTACCTGTACAGCAGATGGAGGGCCAATTTCTTATTGCTATTCATGACTATGATGTGGAGAACATTTCTTGCCTGAGTTGAGATTTTCACTCTATAGAAGCACATTTGCTTATTGCTAAACTCTCTGGGTCCAGTTATGAGCATGGCTCTATCCTCAAATATAATATGCAACCTACCTAGGTTTATAAAAAATCAGTTCATAAATGTCTTCTAGCCCAAGGGCAGAGGTCTATATGGTGACGGTGAGGAACCCAAAAGACTTCTCCCAAACTCCTTCCTGCCAAGGAGACAGAGTAGCTGCTAATTTGAGGGCCACATAACCAGAACGTTTTAGATCAATTCCTATTTAAAATATTCTCTCAGGCAGGGCTTGGTGGCTCACACCTGTAGTCCCAGCACTTTGGGATGCCAAGGTGGGAAGATTGCTTAAAAGCAGGAGCTTGAGCCCAGGAGCTCAAGACCAGGCTGGGCAACACAGTGAGCCCTCATCTCTTAAAAAAAATTAAAAATAATTAGCTGGGCGTGGTGGTGCATGCCTATAGTCCCAGCTCCTTGGGAGGCTGAGGTGGGAGGATCACTTGAGTCTAGGAGGTCTAGGCTGCAGTGAACTGTGATTACACCACCGCACTCCAGCCTGGGTGATGCAGCAAGACCCTGTCTCAAAAAGAAAATAAAAAAGAAACTTATTTTACCCACATGGAGGAAAAAAAGAAAAAAAGGAAAGATGGGAATTGCTCAAAGAAGAGAAAGATGGAATAGGAAGAGAAAGGAATGAAGACGTGCATTTATTGAATCCTAAGTCACATCAGACATACAACAAAAAGTAGCAAGCACATATAACAAATCTTACTCTATAGATGAGGAGATGCAGGTTTAAAGGGTAACTGGAAAGCAAATGGCATAGAAATAAAAGATGAGTTCCAGGACAAGATCTCCAATGTGAGTTTTCCTGGCTTTAACATCCGTCTTTCTCCCATACCCTCCCAGGCCCTTGGTGTGTGGGTTGAGCTTGGTTGGGAAAATATGGCCACCATATTGCTAGGAAAGAAACCAAGGGTGGACTGTTACCAATGCCCAAGGGACATGAGTCACTTCACATTTTCTTTCCTCCTGACTTTAAATACTCAGTGCTTTCATTTCAGATCAAAAATTAATTTCTTTTCCAGAGACAGAAGGATCCTAAAATATTGTTGCCTTGGCTCCATAAACCCGACATTTTAGAAGAGTAATTCAAAGAGAAGTATCATTAAATGAGAACTTAGAATTGGAGAGCCTCAATTGCCCTCTGTTTTCCTCAGGGGAAGAGCACAAAACAAAAGACGACAACCAACCAATCATCACCATCCCTATGGTGGTTCTGAGCCTTGGTCATGCCACATGCATCCTCCAAATAGCACGTTTCTCATCACCCTGGGTGGATGATGGAAAAGTCAAGCCACTTATTCCAACACATTCCCAGCAATATTAATTGTTGAAAATGATGCATGTGTAATTTAAAAATCAATGCTCACCCACAGTGGAGCCAACAGAAATGTCAGTATGTCACAATCTCTGATTTTCCTATACTTATTTCTACTGCAAATAAGAGAGGGGAAAATCGCAGAGCCTGAGATGTAGATTTATATATGACAATATAGTTCTCCTCCTTCAATAATCAGGATGTTACAGTCAAGAAAACAGGCTGTCAATGTTCAACTCACTAAACTAGGTAGTATAGACATGTATGTATTTAAATTTATTCAAAGGTGATAAAAGGGAATTCAAACAAGAACTAATGAGGATAAATATTATACAATATTCTCACCTGAGATGAAAAGAGAACTAAGCTTAAAGATAATGGATATTTAAAATAAGACACAGCTGGGTTCAGTGACTCACACCTGTAATCCCAGCGCTTTGAGAGGCCAAGGTGGGCAGATCAATTGAACCCAGGAGTTCAACACCAGCCTGGGCAACGAAGTGAAACCACATTTCTACTAAAAATACAAAACTTAGCTGGGCATGGTAGTGCATGGCTGTATTCTCAGCTATTTGGGAGCCTGAGGCTGGAGGATAACTTGCGCCCAGAAAGCAGAGGTTGCAGTGAGCTGCGATTGCGCCACTGCACTCCAGCCTGTGCGACAGAGTCAGACTCCATCTCAAAAAAATGAAATAGGACACCCTATAAGGTATAAGGACACAAGTATTAATTATTATACTCCATTGAACTCCTAGTCATTACATCGAGGATTTACCTTGTGCTTAATTTTATCAGGAGATATAAAGAAATCACATGAAAGCAGAAAATATATCTGTAAAAACAATAATAAGGATATAAGGAAATAATTAACCCACAAGTATTTAGTCAATGTGGACCCTGATTAATTTGGGAGAGTTATAAAACATAACCCACAGCCTCCCAGAATTAAAATATTGCAGCTTTCTTTTTTTAAACATTCAGATTGTATTTTTATGGTCTCTAACATGTACCACATATGACCACATATGTAACATATAACTGAGATTTCAATATGTATCAATTAACATTGTAGACTAACAAGCTTTACTGACAATAAAATCCAATTTTTTCTTCAATTTTTAAACACAAAATATCCAAATAATTGCATAATTTAATCTCAAGCATTGAGACACAAATAAAGATGGAATTACTTGGGGGGTTTCTGATCACGTGAAGTACTGTTTTTGTATTACTATGTGTGATAAGGCTATTCCTATACCTCAGCAGGAATTTTCACTTAGAAGTAGAAAATCATTTTCTTTCAAACCTTGAAAAGATGAACTCTGCCCCTATTCTTATCCAAAGATAATATTGCTATGGAGTATAGAGATTCTTCTTGCCTATGCAAAATGTGACCAAATAGAAATCACTATAGGAAGTCACAGGACATTGCTAAAAGTTTCATGTTTCATACAAAGGAAATTTGAATCTTCATCTCCCATTATCTTTGCACCAAAGCCTGACCTCAGAGCTGGGCTAGCTGCCGAAACGTTGGTTCTGACAAAAGATAGTGACTATCATTGAAACCAAATGGATTTAAAGATCCAAGAACTGTGGAAATGGGACTCAAAGGAATTCCAGCACTAACGTTCCCTCTCTGTGTGGACTACATGTATTCAAGCTAATATGAACTGCAATTTTCGTGATGTTGGATGCACAGTATTTCGAAATTACCCAAGGCAAGCGTCCTGACAGAAGTTCTGGCTAATTTTAACAGGTTAGGCAAGAAAGAAAATGGAAATAGGTCAAAGAATTTCTAAAGAGAGAAGAAAAAAACAGAAGCTCTGTTAATTCTTCCCAGTCAACTGTATGTGTCCTATAAAAAGCTTGGGTGTTCTGGTCCTTGTAGCTCCTCAGCAAAATAATTGTACACGAGTATAATTTTGAGGATACGATACTACATACATTTGGGAAACTCTTACTGAGCCCCTGATACCAACCTACATCCTGTTTCTACATAATTGTTGCTGGAAGGGTCCAAGTTTATTTGGAGGGGTAACATTCTACTTCTCTGAGGTCATATATTCCAAGAGAGGCTTTTGATCAAATGCTGGTCGATCAAAGCTAACCATGAGTGGTTCCATTTCTTGTGCCACGTGTGGGTTGAGGACAGGCATACACCACCACTTTGTCTAAAGACACATAAGGTTACATTTTCTGGGGTGCTGTATTAGTCTGTTCTCATGCTGCTAATAAATACATACCTGAGACTGGGTAACTTATAAAGGAAAGAGGTTCAATGGACTGACAGCTCTACATGGCTGGGGAGGCCTCAAAATCATGGCAGAAGGCGAAAGGGAAGCAAGACATATCTTACATGGTGGCAGGCAAGAGGGCATGTGCAGGGGAACTGCTTTTTTATAAAACCATCCGATCTCGTGAGACTTATTCACTCTAAAGAGAACAGGAGGGGAAAAACCCACCCCCACGATTCAATCATCTCCCACCAGGTCCCTCTCACAACACATGGAGATAATTGCAATTCAAGGTGAGATTTGGTTGGGGATACAGCTAAACCATATCAGGTGCTATTAGCAAATGTTTCCTCTCCTACCTGGGCGTGGTGGCTCACACCTGTAATCCCAGCACTTTGGGAGACTGAGGCAGGAGGATTGCTTGAGCTCAGGAGTTTGAGAACAGCCTGGGCAACATGGCAAAACCCCATTTCTAGAAGAAATACAAAAATTAGCCAAGCACAGTGGCATGTGGCTGTAGTCCCAGCTACTCGGGAGGCTGAGGCTGGAGGATCATTTGATTCCAAGAGGCAGAGGTTGCAGTGGGCCAAGATGGGGCCACTGCACTCCAGCTTGGGTGAAAGAACGAGACTCTGCCTCAAAAGAAAAAAAAAGTTTCCTCTGTCTTTGTTGTCACCTGCAGACACTGTCAGACTTGCTTGGGACATCTGGTTTCTATCTAAAGAGCATCAGAGGAGCTAGTATGTAAGCAGAGTTAACATAAGAGCCAGAGTCTCATCAGTCCATGCCTAGTACCTTCTCATCACGTGCATCCTTATTGTGTGAATTTGTTAGGTTGATATTTTATGTCAGTTTCAGCTAGAACTGATGGAAGAAATCCAAATCATCCCAAACATAATTTTTGTTTGTGCAGACCCTATAGTCTGGAACCAGATACAGGCACATCCAATAGTGAGCTCTGCGACAACCACATTGATCATGCCGACTGCAGCATTGAATTCATTTCTAGACTTTTTCTTGTCTGCAGCATTTAGATAAGATGTTTAGCCTCTCCACAATGTGCTGCCAGATAAAAACAGAAGGTCTAAATTCATTCAAGGACAGAGATGTGGCTGTTGGAAGATAAGTACAGAGAAAGCATCCTTTGGACTGAATGACAAAGGGTGGGAATATTTTTGGTAGAGATGGGGTCTTACTATGTTGTCCAGGCTAGTCTCAAACTCCTGACGTCAAGCAATCCTCCCACCTCGGCCTCCCAAAACATTGAGGTTACAGGCAGGAGCCACCATGCCCAGCCAAAGAGTGATAATTTATCAAGAAGAACAAACAGGACAGTGATGAGTGATCATTGCATGAGAGAGACCTCAAGAAAAGTGAGTTTGGGAGAGGCCTCTAGACTGGGAAATCATACACCATGGGTCATTGCTTTAACAATGGTCTTCTCATTAAAAGATGAAACCAGAAATACAGCTGTAGACAACATTGATGGTCTAGCAGAGGAAACAGTGAAGCCAGGAGACAATTTGACACAGAAATAAGGGCATGAAAATCTAGCAAATAAACATGGAAGCTCCAAGAGCAACAGCAATGATTATGGTGTCGGCAACATCATTAGGGTTGAGGTCCCTGCAAAGTCATGAGAGTCCAGCCTGCACCCCAAACCCCTTCACATTGCATCCCTGTCACATAAGGGAGATAGACTCACGTTTAGCGTGGAGCCTGCATTTCACCAATGGGAAGTTAGATGCCAGATGAAAGTCTGCCCCAGAGGTAAACTCAATTCTCCCTCTCTAAAACAATGGAAACCTTCCATGATGCAATTTTGATTATTGCTTTTTGCTAGTTGAAAAATGATAGACAAAATTCATGAAATCAAAAAGTATAAGAAGAAAATTAACATTGTCCCTCATTGCTTCACTCAGAAATTATAACTGTTAATGCTGATTTTTTTTTATTTTAAAGGGAAATATATTTTATTGAATGGAAAGAAAAATACCTAAACTGAATATCACAAAATGAGATATGTAGTAATCAATGTTGCTAAGGAAAACAACAATGCCTACAATTATGCTAAGAAAAAAGTTTAAAACTCTGAAAATAGTGAGTTTTTAAAACCATACAATGTTTTATGAGCTTAGCATTTTCAAAAATCAAAATATAGTTTTTATCTTTGATTTTAAAACTATAAGACTGAATTGATATCTAAATAAACAATCCAACAAGCACTGGGTTAAAATTTTTAAAAAAAAGAAAAAAATTAAAAGCTTTAAATTTTAAAGTTGAAGAAAAACATTTCTTTAAACTTTTTTTAAAGAAGAAAATATTTAAAGGCTGAAGATGATCCTCTAAGAAAATTTAATATATCTAATAAAGTGGGAAATCACTACACCTAACATGAGGAAATTATTTTAATTGAAACTCTGCTATTAATCCAAAGAGAATTTAATATATTCAAAGGGGTTTTTCTTTGTTTGGGAATTGCCTGGCCAAGGAAGAATTCTGTTTTGTTTTGTTTTTTTTCTAGAATTACTGTTTCTTACATTTGATTAATTATTGAAAAAATAAAAAAACAAAAAAGACCTACCACATTTTGGTTTGCTTCTTGAACAGCAAGTAATTTTTTTTTCCCAAAGATTATCTTCCTTTTGTTGAAGAAGCACAGGCTTTCATCTCTACGTAAAAAAACTTTTGAATCCCCCTCTAGCCTAGAGATATGCAATTCCTTCCTGACAAAATTCTTCTGGGAGCCCTGTGATTTCCTGTTCTACCTTAATCCAAGTGGATTAATCCAGCTGCTTTTTGAATTTTACCACTTATTTCCTCTTAATCTGGAATATATCAAGTATTTACTTTTTGTTTTGTCTTGTTTTCAGAAAAGAGCTTTGGAATGAAAACTTTCTAACCTTTTGCATATGAAAAACTCCTCCTTTTTTCTTCCCTCATACTGATTCACAAGTCTAGCCAGATTTGGAATTCTAGAAGAAAAAAATATTGTTCTCACAGGAAGCTGGATGCCTTGCAACATTGTCTCATAGCATCCACTATTGCTGTTGAGAAGTTTCATGATTTCTGATTGTGGTTGCAACTTGGGTAACTTAATTTTATTTTTATCTTGGGGAATAAAGATCTTCACTGGTACCAGTGCAACAGTTAGTTCATGCTGAGTAACAAACCACCCTGAATTTGAGTGGCTTCAAACAACACTGATTTGCTTAGCTCACAGTTCTCTGGGTGGATAATTTGGGCAGGGCTCAGTGGGGCACTCACTTCTCTGTGGTCAGCAGGCTGGTCAGCTAGGTGGCCCTGGTTATGGGGGAATAGGGGAAATGGGTCCCTTGTCTCATCACACAGCAGGTGGGGTTGCACTTCTTCACATGGTGGCTGGATTCCAAATTCAGGAGAAAGGAAGCTGCAAACCTGTTGCAGCAAGGCTTGGAATCAGCATGACCTTGCTTTCCCTGGATTTCAAGGTCAAAGCACATCCCAGAGCAAGCCCACACTCAGTGGAGAGGGAAGTGACTCTACCTCTTGATGCATTGTGTCATAAGAATGGTGGACTTTTCTGCAATCTATGGTAGTCAGCCTTCTAGCATGTTTTTTCTTAGTATCATTTAGTAACACTTTTCAATTCCAAGATGTAAGTGGTTGTTTTCTGTCAGTTATGTATCTATTAATATATACTAAATATATGATGTGTAATCAATATATTAATTATTATAGTTTACTCTTGAACAATGTGGGGGTTAGAAGCACTGATCCCTGCACAGTTGAAGATCCACCTGTAACTTTGGACGCCCTCAAAACTTAAATACAAACAACCTATTCATATATACATATATAATCCCTTTGACCACATATACATATATGTATATGTCTATTTTATAACGAAATATTTTAATTTTATAAATATAAATAAAACATTTAAACATTAGCTATATAACTATATAAATATTAACATGTACATACATATAAAACATTTTATAATTAATATACAGTTATATTACTTTATAATTTATATTTAAATATACTATAATATATTAATATAATATTAATATACTATATTATATATTGATATACAATATAATATAATATCAATTTGTTATAAATTATTTATTAATTTGCTATAAATTATTATTTTATTATATTATAAATTTTTAATTCATAATATACAGTTATATTAATTTATGCTTTATAAATATATACATTATATAATTAATATACAGTGGATCCTTGAACAATATGTGTTCAGGAAGCATTTTTTAATGTCAGAACTGGGAAGAAATCTTGGCCAGAAACCTCACCAATATTATAAACAGTAAATTAATACATATCGTGTATGTTTATATGTATTATATATGGTATTCTTCTAATAAAGCAAGCTAGAGAAAAGAAAATGCTTTTAGGAAAATCATAAGGAGGAGGAAATGGATTCACTATTCATTAAGCGGAAGTGGATCATCATCAAGGTCTTCATTCTCATCATCTTCACATTGAGGAGGTGGAGGAAGAGGAGGAAGAGGAAGGATTGATCTTGCTGTCTCAGGGGTGGCCGAGGCGGAGGAAAATCCTCATATACCTGTGTTGCTCAAGGGTCTACTGTAAATTAATTGTAGAAATATATGTATTTAAATGTTAATATTTATAAAGTTGTGTATCTAATCATGTTTAAATGTTTATATTCATAAAATTAATAGATTTTGTTATAAAATAGACATATATGTATATGTATATGTGGTCAAAGAAATTATACATATTTATAAATAATTACGTTTAATGTTATATATTTATACTTATGTAAAAAATATACATTTATATTTACATACATATATACACACATAATTTCTTGGATTATATTCTTCTAATCACTGTCTTTTTCCTCTGTGTTTTGAAATACTTACTAAGGAGACATTGGCTTTTATGAATCTCATTCAGGGTTTCTCAACCTCAATACTACTGACATTTGGGGCATTTTTTTTCGTGGCAGGGTCTCACTCTGTCTCCCAGGCTGGAGTGCAGAGGCTTCAGGGTACGAATTCAGTTTTCTGAATTCTTTTTGTTTCTTCTGCATGACCTACATTTCTTCCAGGAGGGTTCTTGTATACAGCACTGTATTAGTCCATTTTCATATTGCTATGAAGAAATGCCTGAGACTGAGTAATTTATAAAGAAAAAGAGGTTTAGTGGACTCACACTCCCACATGGCCGGGAAGGCCTCAGAATCACAGCAGAAGGTGAAGGAGGAGCAAAGGCATGTCTTACATGGCAGCAGGCAAGAGGGCGTGTGCAGGGGAACTGCCATTTAGAAAACCATCAGATCTCATGAGACTTATTCAGTATCATGAGACTAGCACAAGAAAAACCTGCCTTCATGATCCCATTACCTCCCACCAGGTCCCTCCCATGACTTGAGGGAATTATGGGAGCTACAATTCAAGATGAGATTTGGATGGGGACACAGCCAAACCATATCAAACACCCCTGGCATAACTAACTGCATCTTAGAAAAAGACTCCATTTGATGTTTCACAGGGCCCTGTGCAAAGAAGGATAAGAGGTTTTGCTTAATAAACAAACGAAAAAAAAAAAATAAAGACTGCATCCAACCAGATAGGGACATAACCAAGCACATTCTTCTACCATCAACCCTCAACAGAGGATTCTGTGGTCATAAAAAGAGCAGGACTTCAGCAGCTCGAAACAGCTGTCTTAACTGACAACTGTCTTGCTGTCACTCCTGAAAAGAACTTGGCATCAGCCACCAAAGGCTGTGCCACATCAAAGCCTTTGCCTTGCGAGACTGATGCACAGCCAGGCCCAGACCATGACATTCTTCTTGTCCACATCACTCTATTTAGACTGGTTTCTTAGCCATTTCTTTTCTTTCTTTTTTTTTCACAGGGGTCTCACTGTGTTGTCTAGGCTGAAGAGCAGTGGCACCATCTTTGCTTACTGCAACCTCCTCCTCCCGGACTCAAGCCATCCTCCGGCCTCAGCCTCCTGAGTAGTTGGGACTACAGGTGCACACCACCACGCCTGGTTAATTTTTGTGTGTGTGTGTGTAGAGACAGTGTTTTGCCATGTTGGCCAGGCTGGTCTCAAACTCCTGAACTCAAGGGATCCTCTCACCTCGGTCTCTCAAAAGTGCTGGGATTACAGGTGTGAGGCACCGCGCCCATTTCTCCTATCTCTTTTTCCTCTTGATGTTCCATGTTACTTTGTTTGCCAGGGAATGTTTAATCCGTAACATTTATTTATTGAATATGTAATCATTATGTATGGTTTGCAATATCAACTGACTTGTGGAGTGGCTTGAACCTGTGTGCCCGCAGCTCTGACTACCAAGTGAACAGGAAGCACTAAGGAGAATTGCCTCCTTGGGAACTCCATGCAGCTTGTGGCCTTTGTAATTGCAATAGCATCAATAAAAGACTGACATTGTGGAAAGACACAATTATGCATGGAACTGGTTATCTCCAACCTTGCAACTCTCATGAGAGTCAGACCTTCTGTTTGTTCATTTTAGAACTGGTTCATACTGTTAATTTCCCTCAACTATCTGCCAGTTTACTTACATTGTGGAATTATTTTTCTAGGCAGATTAGAACACCTAGGAGGCTCAGGCTTCCCTGGCAGTTTTGGAGAGCTCATTCTCTTGCTGATGGGGAGACAGCCCAGCGAAAGACTCTGCAAGCCAGGGCCTATCTAACTCTATGTGTCCCTCTAGGTAAGGGCTGAGGTAGGCCGTTCAGCTCAGAACCACCACAACAGCCAAAATAAGAGGGTGTTCTTCTGGAGTCACAGGATTTAGAGCACATTACTCCACAGATCAAAGCCAACTTTCCTTTGCCCTCTAAGTCCACGGGGGAGATCTGAATTCATCCTGGACTTCTGTCTCTTTGTTGTCCTAACTCCCATGACAGAAGTCCCCACCTCACCACCCCAGGGTGGTTCCTGCTTTGTCTAGAAAGAGTTCTAGGGGTTTTTACCAGGAGCATATGAAACCGTGAGATGCTCTCTGCAAATGACAGGAAGAAGCCAAGTGGCCCAGCTGTTGAGGTAAAAATAAATAAGTTCTTCATCTCATTACCCAGTTGATTAATTCGGAACTCAATCCTGATGACTGGATTTCTTCTTTTTCATTTTGATCTTGAAAATTATCTCAGAAATGACTATTGACTCCACATCATAAGCATTTTTTAAAATTGTGTAAAATATGTGTAACATGAAATTTACTATTTTAGCCATTTTTAAGTGCACAGTTCAGTGGTATTAGGTATAGGCACATTGCTGTGCAACCATCACCAACATCCATCTGCAGAACACTTCATGTTGCAAAACTGAAACTCTGTCCCTATTAAACACTAACGCCCCAATTCCTCTCCCCCTAGCCTCTGGCAATCAACATTCTACTTTCTACCCCTGACAATTTGACTACTCTAAGGGTCTCACATATGAGGAATCATATGGTATTTGTCCTTTTTGTGGTTGGCTTATTTCACTCAGGACAACATCCTCAAGGTTCATCCATGCTGTAGAATGTGTTAGGATTCCCTTCTTTTTTAAGGCTGAATAACATTCCATTGTATGGATGGATCACATTTTGTTCACATATTCATTCGTCTATGCACATTGGTTGTTTCTATTTTTTGACTGTTGTGAAGGATGCTTCTGTGAACATGTGTGTACAGCACAAGCATATTTTTAAAAACATTTCAACCACATGAATGCCTGTTTCTCTTATCACTGCCCATCCTTCTCTAATCTATTCTCCTACTTACCTTCAGAGCAACTTCCTGTTCCCAGTGAAGCAGAGGCTGGGACATGTGTAGAAGTTGTCTCTTGTCCCTGCCTGTGCCTGTGATCCAACACATCAGATAAAGATCTTCAGTCAGTACCATGAAGGAAAGGACAGAACATTGATTTCATTGGCCTCATGGTACCTGTAATGGCCAGCACCTCCTATGATAAAAAAACTAGATTTGTTAATGGTTCTTGTGGTAATAGGGTTTCTTTCTTATTCTCTTTAACATTATGACCTTCCTCTCTCCCTCCCTTCTTCCTTCCTTCCTTGCTTTCTTCCTTCCTTTCATCCTTCCTTCCCTCCTTCTTTCCCTCTCTTCTTCCTTTCCTTTCTCTCCCTCCCTCCTTCCTTCCTTTCTTTCTTTCCTTCTTTCTTTTCTTTCTTTTTTCTTCCTCCTTCCTTTCTTTTCTTCCTCACTCTCCCTCCCTTTCTTCCTCTTTCCTTCCTCCCTCCCTTCCTTCCCTTCTTTCTTTTTCCTTCCTCCATCCCTCCTTTCTGCCCTCCCTCCTTCCTTCCTTTCTTAACTCTCTTTTCTTTCTCCTTCCCCCTCCCTTCCTTCCCCCTTTCTTCCAGTTATAAAGTCCTTTGCCCAATAATAATTTCAGCATATTGTCTTTAGATGAGATAATACATGCTAACATCAAATAATATATTTTTAAAACACTTAAACATATTCCAAAGTGAAGACTCATGACCAGTGAGTATAAATTCCTGACCAGTACCTTAACTGCACAACCTCTTTTGTGGAATCATTCTACATCTTAGAGAACAAATATAATCTTTCAAACAAAGAAGACATTTCCAAACCACAGAAGAAAAAAATGTACTCAAAAGAAATACAAACTGTGCAAGAACTGAGGTTTCATAAAAATGACAATTTTAAAAATTGCACCTCAATCTCAATGGAGTTCATATTATGTTTTGCGTAAAAGTTAATTATGAGCTACTGCTGTTTTTTTAACTTTCTAGTAATAGCCATTCTGACTGGTGTGAGTTGGTATCTCATTGTATATCTCAGACAGGTGGAGGAGCAAGATAATTTTCTAGGCAACTAAATGTCCTCTGATACATTTTATCAGATTTTGCTTCTGATAAATGGTGTACTACTTTGCAAGAAGTACACCATCGTTTCCATACAGAGTGAAAAATAACGTGCCCCTTGTTTCTCTTTTCATTATTCCCCAACAGATATAGAATCATGGACTCATCTGTAGAACAGAACAGGCTGTTACAGAAAGGAAGGAAATATTGGCAAACTATGCATCTGACAAAAGTCTAATATCCAGAATCCAAAAGGAACTTAAATTAACAGGCAAAAAACAAACAACTCCATTGTATTACTCTGTTTTCACACTGCTATAAGGATACTATCCCAGACTGGGTAATTTATAAGGAAAAGAGATTAAATTGACTCACAGTGCTGCAAGGCTGGGGAAGCCTCAGGAAACTTACAATTATGGTGGAAGGGAAAGGGGAAGCAGGCACCTTCTTCACAAGGCAGCAGGAGAGAGAGCAAGAGCAGAGGAAACTGCTATTTATAAAACCATCAGATCTCGTGAGAATTCACTCACTATCTCAAGAACAGCATGGAGGAAGCCATTCCCATGATTCAGTCACCTCCTACCAGGTCCCTCCCTCAACCCAATTTGGAATACAATTCAAGATGAGATTTGGGCAGGGACACAGAGCCCCACCATATCATCCATTAAAAAGTAGGGAAAAGACATGAACAGGACATTTCTCAAAAGAAGACATACAAACAGCCAACAAATCTATTTTTAGAAGCTCAACATCACTAATTATCAGAGAAAATGCAAATTGAAACCACAATGAGATACCATCTCATACCAGTCAGAATGGCCATTACTACAAAGTTAAAAAAATAAAAATAAAATAAAATAAACCAGCAGATGCTGGTGAGGTGGTAGGGAAAAAAGGACACTTATACACTGTTGTTGGGACTATAAATTGGTTCAGCCACTGGTGGATAGCAGTCTGGTGATTTCTCAAAGAACTTAAAACAGAACTACCATTGCACCCAGCAATCCCATTATTGGGTATATACCCAAAGGAATATAAATTGTTCTACCATAAAGACAAGTACACGTGTGTGTTCACTGCAGCACTATTCACAGTAGCAAAAACATGGAGTCAATCTAAATGCCCATCAATGGTAGACTGGATAAGGAAAATATGGTACATATACACCATGGAATACTATGCAGCCATAAAAAAGAACAAAATCATGTCCTTTGCAGCAACATGGGTGGAGCTAGAGGCCATTATCCTTAGCAAATTAACACAGGCACAGAAAACCAAATACCACCTGTTCTCTCTTAGAAGCAGAGCTAAACACTGAGAATATATGGGCACAAAGAAGGGAACAACAGACACCAAGGCCTACTTAAGGGTTCAGGGGTAAAAGTGCAGGTTTGTTGCATAGATAAACTAATATCATGGGGATTTGTTGCACAGATTATTTTGTCACCCAGATATTAAGCCTAGTACCCATTAGTTGTTTTTTCTGATCCTCTCCCTCCTCCCTCCAAAAGCCCCCAGTGTGTGTTGTTCCCCTCTATGTGTCCATGTGTTCTCATCATTTAGCTCCCACTTATAAGTGAGAGCACGCGGTATTTGGTTTTCTGTTCCTGTGCTAGTTTGCTACGGATAATGGCCTCCAGCTCCTTCCATCTCCCAGCAAAGCATCTCATTCTCTTTTATGGCTGTATATGCACCACATTTTCTTTATCCAGTCTACCACTGATGGGCATTCAGGTTGATTCCATGTCTTTGCTATTAAGAACATGTTTATATGCATGCATGTTGAACCCCTAATTTCTAATGCATGAATGTTTTTGTGTCCAGTCTCCTTGAGTCATTTGCAAGATGTCATCCTCCACCAACTTGGCTTCTTAGCTTACAGAATTCCAGAAACAGTGTGCTCAATTAACGTTATAAAGGCATTGTTTGCCAACCACAGCAATAAACTAATGAAGATTCAAATATTTAAGAAGTCATTCAAAACCTGAGAAGACTAATGAAATTTGTTGCACTCAGATTTTCTCTCAGGCCATGCTACTGTTTTGGGAGACGTATTTTATTTTTCTTTTAATTTCCCTAAGTTGTAATAAAACAATTATATTTGTGGTTAAGAGGATCAATTCCAAACCAATGTTAGCTTCTTTAGATGCACTTAAAAAAATCAAATCCTTCTTCACACTTTCTCACGGAAAATTCCATATCCGTTTTTCATGTCAAAATGCTGTATTGATTACTTGAAAGGACGCTTATGAATGCCAATAACTGAGTTCTCCCCTCTAAGATTAACGAATAAGTAATCTTCTAAAAGTGCTAGTTCAGCATTTGGACGTCAATTTACTTTTGAGCAACCAATGTGCTAGGTTATTGTACCTGACGTTGCAGAGACTTCAGGAATTGTAATAAACTTATCATTTAATGATACAGCTGCAAAGGTCTTCAATGGCACCTTATCAAGCATAATATACTTTCATGAGAGTAGAGTCTAACAAGATGTCTTTGTTGTGGGAAAAATTCAGAAGCCAGTAAAAATATAAAAGATACATTCTGTGTTGGAAATGTCTCCCTCGCCATTGTGAAAAAAAACAAATACTTGATTATTATGTTTATGTGGCAATTTTTTTTTGAGACAGAATCTCATTCTGTTGCCCAGGCTGGAATGCAGTGGTGCAATCTCGGCTTACTGCAACCCCCACTTCCTGGGTTCAAGTGATTCTCCTGCCTCAGCCTCCCAAGTAGCTGAGATTACAGACATGCACCACCACGCCCTGCTAATTTTTGTGTTTTTAGTAGAAAAGGGGTTTCACCATGCTGGCCAGGCTGCTCTAGAACTCCTGACCTCAACTGATCCACCTACATCAGCCTCCCAAAGTGCTGGGATTACAGGCATAAGCCACCATTTTTTTTGAATGAATAAAAATGGTCAAATCATAAGAATTTTCAAATCTCCAAGATTTATTCAATGCAAGAGGCTCAGAATTTGTATTGCTTCACCCAGCAGATTCCTCCAGAGCAAAATTGTTGCAGGACTCCATTTTGTCAGTAAAATAAATTGTGTTTATGGAGCATAAAAATTATGCCAAGTCAACATTGGCTCTATTAAAACATCAGTAACTCAGCCATGAACGCAACTTGTCACCTGCTCACCACACACTTCTGAAATATTTGCCTGGGTTTATAAAAACGATGGTATTGAAGTGGATGTGTGCATCTTTCTCAAGGCAGCAAATTAAAAAATGGTTTATTCTGCCCATCCGCAGCTCTTCCAGCCACATGGCATGTGGGTGTAGGCATTACTGAAAGAAGCCATTCCCTGAAATCTGAGACTATGGTTTCAATCCACCTGGCAGTCACCAGACCATGCTGGCCCCCACCAGCCCACAGTACAAAGATTAATGGTTCCATAACCCTTGCACACTGCATCACCCACAAAAATCCTGCATCTGAAAATTGTCTTCAGGTTTTGTCCACTATTTTTCTTGGAAAGTCAGAACTACAGTTCTACCTTATAACCCGTTTCTGATTTCATCAAGTGCAAAGCAGACAAAATAATAATGAGGAAATGGTCAAAACTTTTGGAGGTTCAGAAATTTTTTTAAAAAGCTTTCTTTGTTCTTAATCTTCCCAGCTGTTTAAAACCATTTGTATCAAAGTATGCGAAAGGGTTATTGCAGTTTATCACTTGTCTTTCTAAGCATGAAAGCCAGGTTAGGATGGAAGTCTATTTAGAAACAAATTTAATTAACAACAAAAATACCCACACAAGAGTGTGGGGTGCTCACAGTGTGAGAAATGTGTGGTGTGTGTGTGTGTGTTTTAATCAAAAACTGATGCAAATGTAACGGGACATTGGTTCACTTCCTAATTCCTCCCTGAAAAATAAATTACGGCCTCCTAATGTCTCTTCCTTTGGATCTAAGCACAAGCAGATGTGTGGAGACAAGGAACTAAAGAGGATAAATTACCAGAAAGATGTGCACACCAAAAGCCCGTTATGCACTGTCATCAACTTCAAGGTTGATAGTTTGAATTCCAATCATACCACACAGTTCTTATTAGAATCTTATTTGATACCTCCAAATCACAGAGAAATGAGATGGGCTCTGTCTTGCCTAATCTCATGTTTTCTTGCTTGCTTTTTCTTTTTTTCTCTTTTTCTTTCCCTCTGTTTCTTTCTCTCTCTCTCTCTGTCTCTCTCTTTCTCTCTCTCTCTCTCACACACACACACCTGCAAAGAAAAATAATAGACTTTGTTTTGATAAAATCGTAAAATCCAAGATTGAAAAGAATGTCTAAAGTCTCCATTTCATGCATTCCAACTAAGACAGGGTAGGTGTAAGAATTGGTCAAGTTCATTGTTAGAGGGGACAATCCCCGTATGACCACCCACACTTCTGACATCAACTGCATATTTTGGGGTCCCCAAGACAACCCTCAGTTTGGCTCTTTGGATAGAAGGATGACAGACCTCACCATTACACTCATGGTTATGGCTTATTACGTGGCAAGGATACAGATTGACACAGCAGCCAAGAGAAGAGGGATGTGGGACAGATAGAATCCAGGAAAAGTTGCAAACACAGAGCTCCTGCTGTCCTTTCCTTGTGGAATTGTGGACAGCACTGAGCCTCACAGTCTTAGCTCGTGCAGAATGCCTGAAGCATCGCCAACCAGGGAAGCTAGCCCAAACCCCAGTGTTCAGAGTCTTCATCTGGGGCTCCACAGTCAATGGCCCAAAGAGTTGACCTCAATCTGTAGCCCCTCCAGAGGTCTGAGCTGATACTTCAAGACCCAAAGCTCCCACCCTTAACCATATTGTTAACACCTAGTATGTCCATCTCATACCCTAAAAATCTCTGCTATGAAAAGCCCCCCTACCCTAAATCACATTGCTAGATTGTCCAGTTACCCCAGGTCCCCTGGTACATAAACACATTCCTACTAGGCAGGACATTCCAAAGGCTAGTGTGCACCTCTCAGGAGCTGGGGGCAAATCCCCCACCCCTCTTTGAGCAACATTAACCCTTTACTTTCACAGCAGGGCCCACTGCAAAAGTTGTTTTGTCTAAATTATGAGAAAGAAGCTAATGGTCTCTTAGCACTGTCTGTATGTGTTTGTATAATTAAAACATTATATACGTCTTGAATATTTATCAGTATCGTGACTACGGAGTTTAGTTTTAGTTTTTTGGTACTTCCTGAAATTTGTGCCTGATGAGATTGTGTCATTAGACATTCCAACCCTGCCCTAGGCACCACAGCTGACAATAGTATTAAAATATTATATATAGTGTGTGTATATATATATATATATAATGTAGTTTACATGCACATATAAAATTTTAACCAACTCTATACATGATATACTATTTATATATATATATCTTTTATATATGTATAACATTTTAAGCAACTATATAATATAGACATATGTATATGCATAAAATATAACATGTATATATATATGTAATTTTTAATCTGTGTATATATATATATATATACACACAGATGTATACAGAAGTTCCTAGATTTACAATGGGGTAACGCATTGATAAAACCATCATAAAGTTGAAATATTGTAATGTGAACCTTCGTTAAGTACAGATACTGTTTGTTTAACAATAGGGTTACATGTTTAACAATAGGGTTACATCCTGATAAACCTATCATAAAAGCAAAAAAGTCCTAAATTGGCTGGGTGTGGTGGCTCATGCCTGTAATCCCAGTGCTTTGAGAGGCCAAGGCAGGAAGATTGCTTGAGGACAGGAGTTCAAGACCAGTCTGGATAACATAGGAAGACCTCATCTCTATTTAAAAAACAAAAATATTAAGAATATCTGGGCCAGGTGTGGTAACTCACACCTGTAATCCTATTGCTTTGAGAGGCCGAGTCAAGATTGCTTGAGACCAGGAGTTTGAGACTGGTCTGGGCCATATAGTGAGATCCTGTCTCTACAAAAAATAAAAATTTAGCCAGGCATGGTGGCTCACACCTGCAGCCCCAGCTACTTGAGAGGCTGAGGCAGGAGGATCCCTGAGCTCGGCAAGTTGAGGCTGCAGTGGGCCATCATTGCACCCCTGCACTCTAGCCTGGGCCACAAAGGAAGATCCTGTCTTAAAAAAAATAATAAAAAATGAACTGTAAGTTGAACCCATCTTAAATGAGGGACCATCTATATATGTACATACATGCATACACATATGCACAATTTTTTATATGTACAAACGCTGTATGTCTAAAAACATAATATATATGTATGTATAAATAGAATTTTTAGCCAGCAGTGGTGCCCAGGACAGGGCTAGGATGGGGAAATTGAGCTAACTGTTTTGAGCACAAAATTTCAGTGGTCACCAAAACTTCAGTGGTCACCAAAACTTCAGTGGTCAAAATATGAAATACTTTAATTCCATATCATAAAAAATCAAAGTGAATGAAAAAATTGTGATTAACAAAAGATCCAAATTTTTAGTGAAGATAAATTCCCCTACTCTGAAAGAGCCTATTTTCATGTCCACGTGCCCCTTTTGAGGCTAAAATATACCCACGAATGGCCAGGAAACAGATACACCTTTTTTCCTGTATTGCCTCAGGAATATTGTTGGGATAAAGAAGGTGATGTGGGGTGAAGACATCATCATTGGAGTAACACACTGAGGGCTTAGTTGTGCTTCATTCATGCTCTGCTCTTTCGAAACCACAGCAAGCTGGCGTTGAAATGACCACCTTTGTCGTCATTTTCAATGGCTGTTCATGAACTGGAATGGTACCAAGAGGACTGTTCTCTGTAGTAGTTTGCTTTTTGCAGAAAACTGGTTCCTAGTGTGTAATCCACAAGAACTGGATGAGTTTTTCTAATCCAGAAAGCAATAGTGGTTTCTGAGCCACGGTCGGTGACATAGGATTGGATGTTAAAACATGGAAGAGTTTTTTCTAGGACTTTTATCTATGCAAAAGAAGAGTAATCATTATATCAAAAAGACACCTGCACTCTTATGTTTATCACAGCACAATTTGTAATAGCAAAGTCATGGAATCAACCTAAGTGTCCATTAGCAGATGATTGGATCAAGAAAATGTGGTGCGTATGTATATAGATAGACATAGATATGCATACACATATATTAGGTTGATGCAAATGTAATTGCAGTTTTTGACATTAAAAGTAACAGAAAAAGCCGCAATTACTTTTGCACCAACATAATAACAGCTATATAGAGGTACAGATATATAGATATGTATAGATATATAGATATATAGAGGCATAGATATATAGATATGTATAGATATATATAGATATACAGATATGTATAGATATATATAGATATACAGATATGTATAGATATATAGATGTGTAGATATATAGAGGTATAGAGATAGATATTTTAAAAATTTATTCTTTGTTATGGCTGCATAGTATTCCATGGTGCATGTATGTACATACATCTGCACACCCATGTACATACATATGTACATTCAGGCACCATGGAATACTACACAGCCATAAAAAAAGAATAAAATCATGTCTTTTGCAGCAACATGGATGGAGCTGGAGGCCATTATTCTAAGTGAAATGACTCAGAAACAGTAAATGAAACGCCACATGTTTTCATGTGTAAGTAGAAGCTAAACACTGGGTACACATGGACATAAAGATGGAAATAGGAGCCACTGCAGGTTTCTGCTTCTAAGTGGGAGGTAAATAGGCATGCACATAGACACAGAGAGTGGAATAACAGACACTGCAGACTCAGAAGGGTGGGAGGGAGGTGAAGGATGAAAAATTACGTCATGGGTACAATGTACACTATTCAGACCATGGGTACACTAGAATCCCAAACCTCACTGTCAGACAATATAACCATGTAACAAACCTGCATGTGTGTCCCTGAATCTAAAACAACATTTAAAAAACATGTTACAAAAAATTAAAATATTTTTTAAAATTTAAATAACGAAGTGAAAGAGCCCAGAGGAGCTCCTAGTAGAATTTAACTCACACCAGTAGCCTTGGGAAAAGGAATTTTTTCCAGGAACTTCACGACTAAATGCAGAGACACCACTAGTGTGTAACCCAGAAAGCTTCTGGGAGCACCATTCAAGAGAAAAACCATGGTGGACGTGGAGCCAAGGGGGCTCTGGTTGTGGTTTCTCAAAACCTAGCATATACACAGAGAGAACTGGCCAGTCCAGCAAGAATCATGTTGAGATTTTACTATCAGAGTTCTGTGTTCAGACATATCAAACATGCCAATGCTATGGGTCTATAATCTGCTTGTAAAAGTGCAGTTTATAGGCTGAGAGTTACTTTGGGTGATGCACTCTAGCCTGAGCTGTGGCGATGACCCCTCCAAAGCCCTAAATGTGCAGGAGAACATGGACCATACTGAGATGTCTGCAGCGCCCCCTAAAACACGCAATAAAGAAGATCCTGCACCCATACAGTAACCCCTTCTTCTCCTCTGACCATTTTCATAGGAACCAGGGAAGGAAGGACAGAGGGAACCTACCCTAGGGAGTGGAAGAAGGGTCCTGTTAGCCGGTGGCCTAGGTTGGGAAGACCACCTCTACGTTTTCCATGGCCACATTAGTATTGCTGCTCTTCAGGTGACAATACAAGTGCACGTGTGCTCAATGCAGCAAGCATAACTGTACCTCAAAGCCAACACCTTCCAAAGCAAACTCTCATGTATTTTCAGAATCAACTTTTTGGTTACTGTGAAATAACTAAAAACGGCTGGCTGTACACGGTGGCTCATGCCTATACTTCCAGCAATTTGGGAGGCTGAGTTGGGAGGATCGCTTGAGGCTAGGAGTTTGAGACCAGTCTGGGCAACACAGTGAGACCCCGTCTCTACAAAAAATACAAAAAATTATTTTTTTCGCATGGTAGTGCATGCCTGCGGTCCCAGCTACTTGGGAGGCTGAGGTGGAAGAATCGTTGGAGCCGAGAAGTTTGAGGCTACAGTGAGCCAAGATCACGCCACTGCACTCCAGCCTGGGGAGGGAGGGAGACTTTGTCTCAAAAACGAAACAAAACAAAAACATAAACTAGAAATAACTGTAAATTTGAAGAATTAATTCTCCAAAAGCCTCCTAAAAAGAACATAGCAGTATACTCGTCCTCTGAACCCCTTTAGGGTAAATTCTTCCAGCCTACTGGGCCTTCCGGTTGGCAAATAACGAAAACCACGAAAGACATCTCCCCCCAAAAGAACTCTCTCTCTGAGAATATGTGCTGTAGTTACTTATTTGTGGTTTTCTTGTCTGATAAACTATGCAAAGCTAATCTTATTGTTATTATCATAATTATTTTGAGACAGGGTCTTGCTCTGTTGCCTAGGCTGGATGTGAACATGGCTCACTGCAGCCTCGACCTCCTCTTCACAATAAACCTTGCTACCACTCACTCTTTTGGTCCGTGCCATCTTTAAGAGCTGTAACACTCACCGCGAAGGTCCGCGGCTTCATTCTTGAAGTAAGCGAGACCACGAACCCACCGGAAGGAACCAACTCCGGACACATTTTGTGACTGGCTTCTTTCACTTAGCATTCTGTTTTGAGGATCATCCATGCTATAACATGTCTGCACTCTTCCTTTTCTTTTCTTTCTTTTTTAAAAGACTATTTTTTTAGAGCAGTTTTAGGTTCACGGCAAAAGTGAGCAGAAGATACAGAGATTTCTCAGATACTCTCTGCGCTCTTCCCAAACAGCCTCCCCCACTATGAACATCCCCAACTAGAGCAGTACATTTGTTACAATGAACATTTGTTACAATGATGAACACACACTGGGTTCATAACATAACCCCAAAAGCCCAGAATTTACATTAAGGTTTACTGTGTTGCACATTCTGTGGGTTTTGACAAATACATAATCACATGTATCCACCATTATAGCCTCATACAGCACAGTTTCCCTGCCGTAAACATTCTCTGCTGCACCTGTCGGAGGTGTTTGAACCAGAGCAACTCCATCTTGAATAGGGGCTGGGTAAAATAAGGCTAAGACCTGCTGGACTGCATTCCCGGGAAGTTAAGACATTCTAAGTCACAGTATGAGATTGGAGGTCAGCATGAGATACAGGTCATAAGGACCTGGCTGATAAAACAGGTTGTAGTAAAGAAGCCGGCCAAAGCCCACCAAAACCAAGATGCTGACGAGACTGACCTCTGGGCATCCTCACTGCTATACATCCACCAGCACCATGACAGTTTACCAATGCCACGGCAAGGTCAGGAAGTTACCCTATGTGGTCTAAAAGGGGGAGGCATGAATAATCCACCCCTTGTTTAGCATATCATCAAGAAATCACCATAAAAATGGGCAACCAGCAGCCCTCGGGGCTGCTCTGTCTGTGGAGTAGCCATTCATTTATTCCTTTACTTTCTTAATAAACTTGCTTTCACTTTACTTTATGGACTCACCCAGAATTCTTTCTTGTACGAGTTCCAAGAACCTTCTCTTGGGGTCTGGGTTGGGCCTCTTTTCCAGTAACACTAACACCTCCAGCAGGCTCCTGGCATGCCCTAAGGTAGGGCTTAATTCTCTGTAATACTGCCTTGGCAAGTCAAGAGCCACTTTGGGCCTTCCTGCCTTTTTATTTAAGCACCAGGATTGCTCCTTCTGGCTGGGGACAGAAGAAAATATCTTGCAGCCAAAGTATTGCAACAGAGACAGTTCCTTGGAAGCCTCCAGGGCCTTTTTGGTTTTTTCCTAGTTCCTCCTTAAGTGTATCTGCCAAACAGAACCCAACTGAGCCTGTGTCCTCATCAAAGTCTCCCCAGCCCCAGGATAGAAGCCTCCAGCACTTTTTAAACTCTCCCTCCCTTCTCTCCACCTCTATTGGTGAGCTCATCATCAAAGCCTTTCCCTATTTATTAATGTGTTTTGTTTCTTTTTCAGCTTGCAAAGCTACTGTCATCCTGCTGCCCTATGGGGTTACCCTGCTAAGTTCTCTAAGCAATGGAACTGTTCTCCGAGGGTCAGTTATACATATGGAATTTTAAAACACTGGACAGGGAAGCCACATTGTAAACAAACTGAACATTAGTGAATTCCAATGCAAGAGTATCCGCTCTCTCAGGCTGATGATTTTGCAATGGCCCGAGTTCAAAGTAAAACATTCGTTAACAGATCTGACGTGCTGTAGGAAAAAAATGAATGTTTTCCTAGGGAGAGTGTGGTTATTTCACTCTCCAGGGGGGAAAGTATAGGAGAAACCTCTCCACTTCTCCTAAGAAACCTCTCCAACTCTCATGCTCATCTTTTCCTCATCCCAGGGGAGAAGGAATGACTTTTTCTCTTGAGAAAGTTGAGTCCCAAACTGAGCATGTCCTCATTCTGACCTGCCTTCAGGGAAGGGGGGCTGCCTCTCTTCCCTGCTGTCTTAATCTCGAGGGCAGCAGATTCTGCCTCTATACTGAGATTTCTTCTACACAAAGCAACGAAGATGAGTTCAAACTCCTTTGCACAATTTCAGTCCGTTTTCACTCTGCTGATATAACATACCTGAGACTGGGTAATTTATAAAGAAAAAGAGGTTTAATGGACTCACAGTTCCACATGGCTGGGGAGGCTTCACAATCATGGTGGAAGGCAAAAGGCATGTCTTACATGGCAGCAGGCAAGAGACAATGAGAGTCAAGTGGAAGAGGAAACCCCTTATAAAACCAGCAGATCTTGTGAGACTTATTCACTATCATGAGAACAGTATGGAGGAAACCACCCCCATGATTCAATTATCTCCCACTGGGTCTCTCCCACAACACATGGGTATTATGGGAGCTACAATTCAAGATGAGATTTGGGTGGAGACACAGCCAAACCATATCACCTGGGTTGGGACGCAAGCTGAAAGATCACACCCGTTGATCTATCTCCTATTTTTTTTCCTTCTATTTCATCCAGATAAACTCTTCCAGAAGTTCATAGTAGGCAAAATAATCCTACAGTTTTGTCCTAGAAAGATGCTCAACTATAAAAGCAGAGAGGACAGAAAATGTTTGGCTGTAATGTCACATACATAGGTCAGCAGGGAAGTCTGAGATCAAAGGTTTGGCAGGTTGTGCAGGGTCTAGATTTTATGGGAAAAAAAGTATGTGTATATATATATATATACACACACATTTTATGTATATATACACAAATTTTATGCATACACATATTTTATGTATATATACATACACATACATAAATACATATGTGTATATATACACTATATATATATATATATATATATATATATGGAAAAAAGGTTGGCAGAGTTGGTTCCTGTATTAGTCTGTTCTCACACTGTTATGAAGAAATACCCAAGACTGGGTAATTTATAGAGGAAAGAGGTTTAATTGACTCATAGTCAATTCTGCATGGCTGGGAAGGCCTCAGGAAACTTACAATCATGGCAGAAGGTGAAAGAGAAGCAGACACCTTCTTCACAGGGCAGCAGGATGGAGTTAGTGCAAACAGGGGAAATGCCAGACTCTTACAATACCATCAGAGATCTCACTCACTATCACAAGAACAGCATATGGGGGAAACCACCTCCACGATACAATTGCCTCCACCTGGTCCTGCCCTTGACATGTGGGGATTATGGGGATTACAATTTGAGGTGAGATTTGGGTGGGGACACAGAGCCAAACCATGTCAGTTCCTCTGAGTCTCCGAAGGAGAGACTGTCTCATGCTTCCTCCCTCTCTTCTGGTGGTTTGCTGAGATCTTGAGCACTCTTTGGTTTTAGAAACATCAGTCCTATCTCAGCCTTCATCTCCCCATGGTATATTCCCTGGGTGTGTGTCTGTGTCCTAAGTGCCCCCCCTCCTTTTTTTTCCTTAAATATAGAAATGAGGTCCCACCATGTTGATCAGGCTGGTCTCAAACTCCTGGCCTCAAGCGATCCACTCATCTGGGCCTCCCAAAGTGCTGGGACTACAGGCATGGGACACTGCACCCAGCCCAAATTCCATCTTTTTATTAGGACACTAGTCCTTGGATTTAGGACCCACCCAAATGACTTCATTTTAACTTGATGACATCTACAGAGACCTCACTTCCAAAGAAGGTCACTTTCACGGGTATTGGGGATTAGCACTTTATCATGTGAATTTGGGGGACAGGAGGTCACTATTCAAACCATAACCATGTGTTGTCCTTAAAGAAGAACATTGGTAATTACACCAAGTGATAGAATTGCATATATCACAATATTTCATTTCTGGTAGAAAACTTATTTATATCTGAATTATCTACAGTGAACACATGTAGTCTGGTATTTCCATCTGTGGCTGAAGAAGGAATTCCAAGCCAGATTTGAGGTTTCACAGGGTGGCTTTCAGCAGCCAGGGGTGTGGAGTAGCTGGTAGCTCAGGCCATGTTACTCTCAGGATGGACATGAGACTGTATGCATTCAATCCTCTCTGTACAAAGAGCATCCCTAAGAGAAGGACCAGAGCTTGAAGAGTGAAGATTTATTAGATTACCTGTTGAAAAACAATGATTGGGAATCTGAACTATTTTTTCTTTGAGACAGAGTCTCATTCTGGCTCCCAGGCTGGAATGCAGTGGCACGATCTCCGCTCACTGCAACCTTCGCCTCCGGGGTTCAAGTGATTCTTCTCCCTCAGCCTCCTGAGTAGCTGGGATTACAAGCACGAGCCACCACACCTGACTAATTTTTTTTTTTTTGAGATGGAGTCTTGCTCTGTCACCCAGGCTGGAGTGTAGTGGCACGTGGTGCCATCTCGGCTCACTACAACCTCCGCCTCCCGGGTTCACGCCATTCTCCTGCCTCAGCTTCCCTAGTAGCTGGGACTACAGGTGCCTGCCACCACACTCAGCTAATTCTTTTGTATTTTTAGTAGAGACAGGGTTTCACTATGTTGGCCAGGCTGGTCTCGAAGTCCTGACCTCAGATGATCTGCTTGCCTCGGCCTCCCAAAGTGCTGAGATTACAGGAGTGAGCCACCGCATCTGGCCCTGGGAATTTAAACTTTGTCTACATGTATGTGTGTTATTTACCAATATTAAAGTGAAGTGTTTTTCCAAATGAAATAATAGTTGAAAAAGACCTCCACTAAGCTGAATTTCTTTTTTTTTTCTTTTTGTTTTTAGAGACAGGGTCTCACTCTGTCCCCTAAGCAGGAGTGCAGTGGTGTGATCACAGCTCAATGCAGCCTCAATCTCCCAGGCTTGGGAGCAATCCTCCTGCCTCAGCCTCCTGAGTAGCTGAGACTACAGGTGAGTGTCACCATGCCTAGTTAACTGTTTAATATTTAATTTTTCATAGAGATGAGGTCTCAGTTTGTTGCCCAGGCTAGTTACAAACTTCTGGCCTCAAGCAATCCCCCGACCCTGGCCTCCCAGAATACTAGGACCACAGGCATGAGTCACTGCACCCAGCCTGACTTTCTTATAAACACTATTTTGTTATCTTTCATTACCTTTTCTTTTTTAGGCACTCTCCATTCTTTTATACATCTCTGTAGTGAAATAAATATTGGCATAGACATCTTAACATCTGCTCTGCTAAGAATCCTCCTCAAAACTAATGTAAGTAATAAACAGATAATTGTATTTATGAGTATTCTCTTAAATGTCAACTTTGTTCCAGGGTGTATGTCCAAATGTAAAGTCAGCTTAGGAATATGGAATGATGCTTTGCTTTGTCTCGTAAGTTAAATCTCCAGGATTCTTCTGAACTCCAAAGATTGTGTTGGCCAGCTGGGCATGATGGCACATGCCTGTAATCCCATCACTTTGGGAGGCCAAGGCAGGTGGATCACTTGAGGCCAGGAGTTTGACACCAGCTTGGCCAACATGGGAAAACCCCATCTCTACTAAAAATACAAAAATTAGTCGGATGTGGTGGCACATGCCTGTGGTCCTAGCTACCCAGGGGACTGAGGCAGGACAATTGCTTGAACCCAGGAGTTTGAGGCTGCAATGAACTATCATTACACCACTGCACTCTATCCTGGGCCACAGAACGAGACCCTGTCTCAAAAAACAAAACAAACAAACACCAAAGACTATGTTGCAAGTACTGACAGGTGAAAGAGATTCATGCCCATCTCTGATGCCTATCCTCCAAGAGCCTTTCTTGGTGCCAAACTTCTCCCACCATCCCACCTGGGCCCTTTACTGTTTCCTGAGACCCCCATTCCTGCCATGTGGTTGTGCACTGCTTCCCGCAGAGCTGAGAAAAATAGCTCTTCTCCAGGCTTAGGCCTGGACCGTGTCTGTTCTTCGACATTATCTTCAAAACTTGAAGTTCACGTGATTCTTTTTTGATTTAAAGAAAACATATATCCTGGCCGGGTGCAGTGGCTCAGGCATGTAATCTCAGCGTTTTGGGAAGCTGAGGCAGGTGGATCACTTGAGGTCAGGACTTTGAGACCAGCCTGGCCAATATGGTGAAATCCCGTATCTACTAAAAATACAAAATTAGCTGGACATGGTGGTGCACACCTGTAATCCCAGGTACTTGGGAGGCTGAGGCAGGAGGATTGCTTGAACCTGGTAGGTGGAGGTTTCAGTGAGCCGAGATCACACCACTGCACCCCAGGCTGGCCAATAGACTGAGACTCCATCTGAAAAAAAAAAAAAAAAAAAAAAAAAGACATTATATTCAGAGAGAGAGAGAAAAAAAAACTCAGTGTCTTCCTCCAAATTCAATCCTGTCCACCAGTTTAAAGCAGAACTGTGCACTTCAATTCAGCTCACGAAAATGGACTACGTACAGTAGGGGGTTGTGGAATTGTTAGAGGGGTAGGAGCATTTGCATGGTGAGACTCCAGGAGCAGTTCAGATGTGTTCCTGTTTTGTTTTGTTTTTTTTACCACCTACACCTCATGGCTAGCCTAGACAATGCGTTTCCAGTATTAGAGGCAGGAATGCCTAGACATTGATAGAGGAACCGCCAGAACCACTAATGAGAATGTGTTACACTGATTTGGGAGATGCCCAGAAAAGCAACAGTGGAACATGTATGATTTGACCTCAGTAAGGAAAAGAAACATTTCTTTTTTTTTTTTTTTTTTTTTTTAAACAAGGTGTCTCTCTCTCACACAGGCTAGAGTGCAGTGGTACGATCACAGCTCACTGCAGCCTCGATCTCCTGGGCTCAAGGATCCTCCTGCCTCAGCCTCACAAATACTCACTACCACGCCTGGCTAATTATTTTAGTTTTTGCAGAGATGGGGTCTTGCTATGTTGCCCAGGCTGGTTTTGAACTCCTGGGCTCGAGTAATCCTCCTGTCTTTTCTTCCCAAGTAGCTAGGACCACAGGCATGTGCACCACCACGCTCAGTTAACTATTTTATTTATTATTTTTTTTTGCAGAGATGGTGTCTCCCTATGTTGCCCAGGCTGGTGGTCTTGAATTCCTGGACTCAAGCCATCCTCCCTCCTTAGCCTCCCAAAGTGTTAGAATTACAGATATGAGCTACTGTGTGCGACCAGAAGGAAACATTTCTAAAATAGGAAAGACTTGCTCACATAGTGCAGGCACTATGGGACATCTGACGTGGGCAGAGTGAGGCCAGAGGGTTGTGTTTTTGAGGAAGCCTGATTACTGAAAGAAACAGCTACCAGAGGCTCCCAAACGAGCTTCTACTACTCTCTACTCAGCATTTTTGCCAAGACCCCACTCTGTCAAGAAAGCTTGAGCCTGTTAATCAGCAAGTCATTCTTGAACTAGAGGCTAAAGTGGAACATTGCAAAGACCTGTTCTAATAAAACCAAGAATATGATCATCAGCACTCTTTGTCCTGTTCATAGACTGTTTCTCCTGGGCTGAGATGCCCATGTCTTAACATCTCAGTCACAGATTGCTTTTCCTGGATGGAGATGCTCATGACCCACCATTCGGTCATAGATTACTTTTCCCTGAAATCATAACATCACCACCCACCATCAGAGTCAGAGATTGTACTCTTCTTATTTATCATAAGAACATCCCTGACCTCTCCTCTTGATTTTAGATATATAGTTATGAATAAATAACCCAGTGGCCCCACAACATTGACATATTTCCATGTAGGAAAATCTTCCAAAAATCTTCAAATATGTGGTTGTCATTACTTAGAATAAGACAGAGCATTTATGTAGTTATTTGCTTTTTTTGAGACCATGGGCAGCCTACATGTATAACTTGAAAATGAGGAATTGCAAAAGGGAAAATGTAAACCAAAATATAATATATTCAGCATAGAAAGAGATAGTGATCGTTGCCTTAAGTAAAGACAGTGACTCATACAACAAATGCTGACTTGAATGGAGGTGTGAACATATCCAGATACGTGCAGTGTGTCACACAAGCATCTAATGAAATGAAACAAAGCAAATAAAAGACCCAAGTCCAAGCTGCCATACCTATTGGAGACACATAACCATGGTTAGAGGAGAAAACACCCTACTCATCTGAGAGAAGCCTATATTTCCAAGGACATGCACCTCTTTTCATAGAAATGAACTCTTTAATCCATTTGAGTCAGGAAACATTCAATTCACTTACGTTTTATGACTCTGTAAACTCAAAAATTCTCTCCCTAATTATAATGTAGCTTTGCATATATACTTCTTAATTGGAGAAGACTATTGCCTTAGGTTGATGCCTAACAGTTAAAATGTTTACTGAATTAACATTATAAATGAATTTGAATAAACATATAGCTGACATTTTGGTTGTCATTCAGAATCTTTTGCATGCAATCCAATGAATTCAGCATGAGGAAGTATCATGGAATTCAGCAAACTAAAAACATAATTTTGACCCTATTCAGTACAGGTAAATAGAATATGTACAGTTAACCTAAAATATAATTCTCTGGATTAAACAAAAACATAATCTAACAGTAAAAACATAATTTTCTGGATTAAAAAAATTTTAGGACATTTTCTCTAAGGTTCTGTATGAAGCTTATCCAGTGATAACTGATCCCATCTCACCGCTTTTCCAGGTGTTTGTAAGTCAGCTACAGGATTGGCCAGTGGTCTTATCTTCATTCATTCACCAAGGTCATGAGTTTGCCTGTAGTGGCTCAACTCAAGCTGTTGAAGATGTATAGGAGAAGATCCTATATACAAAAATGGACCTTTGTAAACTATATCTTCTCCAAAAGCCTGAAGGTATTATTGCATTGACATTCTGTGAATAACGACAACTTAGTTAAAAACAGATTTTGATTTCAGCTCCATGAAAAACTGTCCCCTAAAACAAGGGGTAGATTAGTTAAAATAAAGAAAGAAAAGAAAATCAGAACAATAACAGAGTAATTGGCAGGCATATACAATAGTCTTTTTTTCTTTCACATCTTTCCTCAATAATTACTTTGCCATGGAACAATGATCTGCTGATTAAGGTAACACAGATTGTTGTATTTCAGAGAAAAATTGTTGTATTTCAGGGGAAATACTGAGATCAGGCTACAGGGTAATTGGGGTAAAGACAAAGTCAGAGGAGTCAAAAACGATACCAGAAATGTGGAATCTGTTAGAAGATTTCTCATTCCTTCCGTTCATCACTGAGACCAGCACGATCTGAGGTCAGACCAGCGATGCAGCCATCATGCTGACTTATTTCTTTCTTTTATTGTGAGGAATTTTGGTTCTGGGAATGAGAAGCTTAAGTAACACATGTCTAAAATTCCTAATCCTTCACAGGTCAGCCTTCACTGTTCATTAAGCACTTTAGGATCTTGTGCTTTGAGTCAGTGGCTGGGAAAGTTCACTTCACTTCCCAAACTGGATTTCATAATTCCTTTAGCAGATCCCCTTGGCTGAATACAGTTACCACTGAAGGTTCCTTTCTCTCTCTCTCTCTCTTTTTAAATTCAATCATTTTTCTCTCTGGATATTCTCATTTCATGAAGTCTGGATTTCTTTTAAAACCCTCTAGCATGCCTTATTAAAGATTTACATGGAATAGGTAATATTCTGTATAAAAACACACTTTACTACTTATTCCTGACTTAAAAAGGAGCAGCAGCTCAGTCAGCTGACATTTCCCAAGAGTGAATCATTCCTTTTTTTTTAAATGCCTGAATGAAAATTCACCTTGAATGACCCGTAGAAGTCAACACCTCATTCTCAAAGATTGATTGAAAACAAAACATAAAGTTGTATTCTAAACAAAGAATAGAAAGGAAGAAAATCTCTCTATATTACAAAACAAAATAGGGGAAAATTATGTCGTTTTTTTCTCATACAGGACTCAGAGAATTTCATTAAGAACAGTCAAGATAACTCAGGTCCGACTTTTTGTTTTGAAGCTGAAAAAGCTGAAATCTAGAGATAAGGTGATCTGTTCAGAATCCTACAAAGAAGGTAATGCACCAAACTGAATGGCTTCTCATCAGAGTTTAATCTCTTTTCATCCTGCTTTGCTGTAGGTGGGAGTCTTGTGCAACTGATATGTTAAAAAATAAGAGGCCAGGCACAGTGGCTCATATCTGTAATCTCAGAGCCTTGGGAGGCCGAGGTGAAAGGATGGCTTGAGGCCAGGAGTTTGACCCAGCCTATGCAACATAATGAGACCTCCCCCCACCCAATCTCTACAAAAAATTAAAAACTTAGCTGGGCATGGTGATGCACAGCTGTAGTCCCAGCTACTGAAGAGGCTGAGGCAGGAGGATCACTCGAGCCCAGGATGTAGAGGCTGCAATGAGCTGTGATTGTACCACTGCACTCCAGCCTGGGTGGTAGACTAAGATCCTGTCTCTAAAAAAAAAAAAAAAGAAAAGAAAAGAAAACAGATTGAATATTGCTTAATCAGTTAATCCCTAACCTGTAATGATATACAGCTTTCGAGGTCCTCACATTTTCATTAATTTTCTCTATTTATCATACTTTTCCATCCCCCTTTTCTTTTTTCTTTTCTTTTTCTTTTTGAGAGAGAGTCTCACTCTGTCACCCAGGCTGGAGTGCAGTGGTATCATCTCAGCTCACTGCAACCTCCACCTCCCAGGTCCAAGCGATTCTCGTGCATCAGCCACCGGAGCAGCTGAAATGACAGGCGTGAACCACCGCACCAGGCTAATTTTTGTATTTTTAGTAGAGACGGGGTCTCACCATGTGTGCCAGGTTAGTCTCGAACTTCTGGCCTCAAGTTATCCCCCTGCCTCGGCCTCCCAAAGTGCTGGGATTACAGGCGTGAGCCACAGCGCCCAGCTCAAATTTACTTTTACAGTATCTGCTTTTAAAATTGTGCACCAAAAATTCAGGCTGTTTCTATTTTCTTTGATATAGTAGATTCATGTGTGTGTGTGTGTGTGTGTGTGTGTGTGTGTGTCCACGCACGCACGTGAGTTTGTGTGTGTGCTGTTTGGTTAGCCATTATTTTATCATCTTCTCCCTAAATTATGCATCCTAAATTCCAGCTCCCCTTTAAGCGAGGTGTGTCGGCTCTGTGTCTGTAGGGTACATTCTATGTGCTTGTGTGAATCTGCCTGTCACTCTCACAAAAGACACCACTTCTGCAAGATCAAACACATTTCTCACGACTGCACCACTGTCCATATTTCTTTCCTGGAAGCTTTATGTCAGTGTCTTAGATTAGCTTATTTATTTCCCACCGACTCAGGCCTTCGCACCAACAATGTGCCCTTGCCATTTCTGCAATTGAAAATATGTCTTCCTCTTTGAAGTTATCCCATTAAAACCTTTCCTGAATCGCAATGAATGTGTCCTGTTATTCTCTGATATTTTCCAACGGAAGCAGGGATCTTCATCTTTGATCAAATATCTCATTCTCTTTTTCATAAATTCTTCCCAAATTTACATGTCCTTACCTATGGCCAAATAATGTAATTTTGAGTAATCAATTTTGGCTACTCTCATGTGATACTCAGTTAAAGGTCTTATAATTTCCAGGCAATAGTATCCACTATGTTTTTTAAATATTATTATTTTAATTATGTAATTATGTATTACTGAGGCAGGGTCTGAAATGCAGTGGTGAAGTCACAGCTCACTGCAGCCTTCACTTCCTGGGCTCAGGTGATTCTCCTACCTCAGCCTCCCAAATAGCTGGGTCTACAGGCACGTGCCACTACGCCCAGCTAATTTTTGTATTTTTTTGTAGAGATGCGGTTTCTCCATGTTGCTCAGACTGGTCTCAAACTCCTGGTTTAAGCAGTCCTCCCACCTCAGCCTCCCAGTATGTCGGGATTACCGGAGTGAGACACCGTGCCCAGCCCAAATATTATTTTTTTTATTGCTCAAAATGGTAAAATTACAGATACAATTAAAGAATATAGTATGACATATAGTATCCATGATCTCACAACGCAGAAAGTCAACGTTAACATTTTGGAAAATTCTTTAAAGAAATAGTGGTTTGGGGCCGGGTGCAGTGGCTCATGCCTGTATTCCCAACACTTTGGGAGATCAAGGTGGGAAAATCACCTGAACTCAGGAGTTTGAGACCAGCCCGGGCAACATGGCAAAACCCTATCTCTACCAAAAATACAAAAGTTAGCTGGGCATCACGGTGTGCGCCTGTAGTCCCAGGTACTTGGGAGGCTGAGATGGGAGAATCACTTGAGCCTGGGAGTTTGAGACAAGCCTGGACAACATAGTGAGACCCCCTCTCTACAAAAAAAAAATACAAAAATTAGTTGGGTGGTGATGTGCACCTGTGGTCCCAGCTACTGGGGAGGCTGAGGCAGGAGAACTGCTTGAGCCTGGAAGGTAGAGGTTGCAGTGAGCTGAAATCGCACCACTACACTCCAGCCTGGGTGACAGAGTGAGACTCCATCTAAAAAAAAATATATATACGTATATAGCTTTTGTAAAAGAGTGAATCAATCCTACTTTATTAAAGTCTATAAATGGCTGTTTTAAAAACAGGGAAATGATATTTTACACAATCCTATTTATCTTTTTTTTTTTTTGAGATGGAATCTCTGTCTGTCACCCAGGCTGGAGTGCAGTGGCACAATCTCAGCTCACTGCAACCTCCACCTCCCGGGTTCAAGCAATTCTCCTGCCTCAGCCTCCCAAGTAACTGGGATTACAGGTACGTGCCACCACGCCTGGCTACTTTTTGTATTTTTAGTAGAGACAGGGTTTCACCATGTTGGCCAGGCTGGTCTTGAACTCCTGACCTCAGGTGATCCGCCTGCCTCAGCCTCCCAAAGTGCTGGGATTACAGGCGTGAGCCCAGCCCCTATTTATCTTTTAAATGATCACTGTGGTTCCCTCCTAGTGACACAAGTGACTGAGCAAATGCACTCACGCTTGCTCTTACCATTGACACATGGAAATGCAGGTTAAAAAACAAAGTCACTTAAAAAATGCAACCTCAAAGTCCTAGACCTGAAGACAGAAACTGCAGCCAGAGTAATAAATGTGAACTAATTCCCTAGCAACTGCTTGACATCGCAGAAGACGGAGGGTTCACACAGGCTAGAAATGAAACCTCCCCAACAGAGAGACAAAAAAGCCAAAAAGCTGAAAATTAGTTCCCTCAAGAAGCCCAGGGTAACTGCTCAAAGGGTTCACCTTGCCTGCTACCTAGACAGAGTGGATTTATCAAGATAGGGGAATTGCAATAGAGAAACAGTAATTCACGCAGAGCAGGCTGTGCGGGAGGCTGGAGTTTTATTATTGCTCAAATTAGTCTCCCTGAGCATTCCGGGATCTGAGTTTTTAAGGACAACTTGGTGGGTCTGGGGAAGCCAGTGAGCCGGGAGTGCTGATTGATCAGGGATGAAATCATAGGTAATTGAAGCTGTCCTCTTGCTGAATCGGTTCCTGGATGGGGGCCAGTTTATTGATCTGAGTGGTGCCAGCTGATCCATCAAGTGCAGGGTCTGCAAAATCTCTCAAGCACTGATCTTAAGAGCAGTTTAGGGAGGGCCAGAATCTTGTAGCCTCCAGCTGCATGACTCCTAAACCACAATTTCTAATCTTGCACTAATGTTAGTCCTAAAAAGGCAGTCTAGTCCCCAGGCAAGAAGAAGGTCTGCTTTGGAAAGGGCCGTTATCATCTTTGTTTTAAACTATAAACTAAGTTTCTCCCAAAGTTAGTTCAGCCTACACCCAGGAATGAAAAAGGACAGCTTAGAGGTTAGAAGCAAGATGGACTTGGTTAGGTTAGACCTCTTTCACTGTCTCAGTCACAATTTTACAAAGGCGGTTTCACCAGGACATCAACAAAACAGTTGCTTTATCGTGTTTGTGCAAACAAGGCAAGGCCTAGAGAAAATCCTGGGAAGCCTAAAATTTCTTAAAATAGAGATTAAACCCTTTCCTTTGCTTAACTGGTCAAACACTACTCTATGCAGTGAGAATTTGTGGTATCCTCTTTCTCCATCACCCCACAGGTAAAGTCCATTCTCAAAGCTGGGAAACAAAGTTTGTCAATTTGGAATTGCCTCTCATGGAAGTCAAAAATAGAGCTGCAGTCATAATTTGGTATTTTTTTTAAAAAAAAAAAAAGCTTTTTTTCCTCCCTGAAGTTCGGTTTGCTCCATGACAATCCTCCAGCTTTTGGTGTTGCAGAACGATCTTGTCTTTGTTTTCTTAAACTGCATTATGCTCCCACGTATATTACAAACGTTTGGTGCTTATCAATGTATGTTCTTAATAGATGGCACACTCCCAGTAGGGACAGCATTTTTTCTTATTGCCTTCGTGTCTCTGACATTGCTTCCTTTACAGTGAGTGATACAGCTTGGATCTGTGTCCCTGCCCAAATCTCAAGTTTAATTGTAATCCCCAATGCTGGAGGTGGGGCCTGGCACGAGGTGATTGGATCATGGTGGCAGTTTCTAATGGTTTAGCGCTATCCTCCTAGTACTGCTCTCCTGATAGAGTTCTCGGGAAATCTGGATGTTTAAAAGTGTGTGGCACCTCTTCTTTCTCTGTCTTGCTCCTACTCTGGCTGTGTAAGACTCCTGCTTCTCCTTCACCTTCTGCCATGATTGTAAGTTTCCTGAGGCCTCCCCAGACATGCTTCCTGTACAGCCTGCAGAAACATGAGCCAATTAAACCTCTTTTCTTTATAAATTACCCAGTCTCAGGTAGTTCTTTATAGCAGTGTGAGAACGGACTAATACAGTGAGCAACAAGAAACCTTCAATTCTTTGTATTTTATTAGAACAGATAGATTTATTTCTTAATTGATGCAGAGCAATTGAATTGGGGGTTTAAAAAATACATAGTGGCCCAGCAAGGTGGCTCACACCTGTAATACCAGCACTTTGGGAGGCCGAGGCGGGCAGATCACCTGAGGTCAGGAGTTCAAGATCAGCCTGGGCAACATGGCAAAATCCTATCTCTACTAAAAATACAAAAGTTAGCCGAGGGTGGTGGTGCACACCTGTAGTCCCAGCTACTCAGGAGGCTGAGGCAAGAGAATCACTTGAATCTGGGAGGCGAAGGTGGCAGTGAGCCAATATTGCACCACTGCACTCCAGCCTGGGTGACAGAGCAAGACTCCATCTTAAAAAAAACCAACCAAACAAAAGCATACTATCACACAGTCTGGAATTCTAAATCAATTCTGCATAGATTCTCTGGATCACCTTACATCTGCAATGGTGTTATAATGATATAGTAACATATATGCACTTGTCAAAACCCAGAGAGTATACAATGAAAGTGGTAAACCTGATAGAAACCATGGACTTTAGTTAAAAAATAATGTAATATGAAAGGAAAATACATCTCATGATCCCAAAATTACTAACCCAAAGGGAAAAGTCAAGCTGGGAACTGTGTCGGGCAAACCTGCCTCCCATTCTGAGACTTGAAGCCGGTTGGGCTTCTGGGTGGGGTGGGGACTTGGAGAACTTTTCTGTCTAGCTAAAGGATTGTAAATGCACCAATCAGCACTCTGTGTCTAGCTAAAGGTTTGTAAATGCACCAATCAGCACTCTGTGTCTAGCTAATCGGGTGGGGACTTGGAGAACTTTTGTGTCTACCTAAAGGATTGTAAACGCACCAATAAGCACTCTGTGAAACAGACCAATTAGCACTCTGTAAAACAGACCAATCAGCACTCTGTAAAATGGACCAATCAGCAGGATGTGGGTATGGTCAAATAAGGGAATAAAAGCAGGTCACCCAAGCCAGCAGCGGCAACCTGCTTGGGTCCCCCTTCCATGGTGTGGAAGCTTTGTTCTTGCTCTTCACAATAAATCTTGTTGCTGCTCACTCTTTGGGTCTGCACCACCACACTCACCACAAACGTCTGCAGCTTCACTCCTGAAGCCTGCGAGATCACGAACCCACCGGGAGGGACAAACAACCCCGGAGGGGAGGAACGAACAACTCTGGATGCGCCACCTTTATGAACTGTAACACTCACTGTGAAGGTCTGCAGCTTCACTCCTGAGGCCATGGAGACCACGAACCCACCGGGAGGAGGGAACAACTCCAGATGCACCGCCTTTAGGAGGGTCCGCGGCTTCATTCTTGAAGTCAGCGAGACCAAGAACCCACCAATCCAGACACAATTCTATTCCTAAATAAGATAACTGTAAAGATAACAAAGATACATCCCTTCCTCACAATTTGCCCACACGGAAATTCCTTGTGGACAAAGGGCAGAAGGAACTCAAAGTCATCCCTTGGCTCCTGCGAGACCAATGTATATCAGATGGCTTCGTCTGCCCTATTGTTTCACTAAGCCAGACTGAGGCACAAGTGACTAATTCCTGTAAATTTTGAATTCAGTGAAAGGCTAATCAGAAACTCAAAAGAATGTAGCCATTTTTTCTGTTATCTACCTATGATCTGCAAGTCTGCTCCCCCTTAGAGTTGTCCCGCCTTTCCAGTTTAAACCAATGTACGTACATCTTACGTATATTGATTGATGTCTCATGTCTCCCTAAAATGTATAAAACCAAGTTCTGCCCTGACCACCTTGGACAAAAATCATCAGGACTTCTTGAGGTTGTGTCACCAGTGTGTGCTTAACCTTGGCAAAATAAACTTTCTAAATTGACTGAGACCTCTCTTAGATATTTTGGTTCAAAGTGTCAACATTGCTTTATCAATTGTGACAAACGTATTACACTAATTTGAGACTGGAAAATGGATAGAATGAGAGGGTGTAAATGAAAAATAAAATTCTAAGCGTCCTAGCCAGGCACAATGTCTCACACCTGTAATCCCAACATTTTGGAAGGCCGAGGCAGTGGATCACTTGAGGTCAGGAGGTCAAGACCAGCCTGGCCAACACGGGGAAAACCCGTATCTACCAAAAATAAAAAAAATTAGCCAGGTGTGGTGGTGCACACCTGTAATCCCAGCTACTCGGGAGGCTGAGGCAGGAGAATCGCTTGAACCTGGGAGGCAGAGGTTGCACTGAGCTGAGATCACGCCACTGCACTCCAGCCCAGGTGACAGAGCGAGAGACTGTCTCAAAAAAAAAAAAAAGAAAAAAGAAAAGAAAACATTCTAAGCCTCCCACCCCCAATCATCTGAATGGACCCCTCCTCTTGGACAAGGGCTTTCTAAGTTAACCTGAAAAACTGGTTCAGGCGATGGCGGGAAGGGAAGATCAGACAAGCTTCATTATACCCTCCTCCTTTTTGGAATTCAGGAAAAACTGCCTAGCATTAACATCACCACACGCCTTAAGTTTGGTAAGAAATATTTACAATCTATTCTCTCTGAAGCCTGCCACCTGGAGGCTTCATCTACATGATATTAATAAAACCTTGGTGTTCACAACCTTTTATCATCATAATCCAGACATTCCTTTCTATTGATAACTCTTTCAATCAATTGCCAATCAGAAAATTTTTAAATCTACCTATGACCTGGAAGCCCCCCCAGCTTGGAGTTGCCCTGCCTTTCTGAATTGAACAAATGTACATCTTACATGTATTTGATTAATATCTCATATCTCCCTAAAATATAAAATTAGCCTGTGCCCCAGCCACCTTGGATGCATGTCCTCAGGATCTCCTGAAGGTTGTGTTATCAGAGGTGTTTGTACCGGAGCAACTCCATCTTGAACAGGGGCTGGGTAAAATAAGGTTGAGACCTACCGGGCTGCATTCCCAGGAAGTTAAGGTATTCTAAGTCACAGGAAGAGACAGGAGGTCGGCACAAGATATAGGTCACAAAGACCTTGCTGATAAAACAGCATACTGTAAAGAAGCCAGCCAAATCCCACCAAAACCAAGACGGCAATGAGAGTGACATCTGGTTGTCTTCAGTGCTCATTATACACTAATTATAACGCATTAGTGGCTAAAAGACACTCTCAGCAGCACCCTGACAGCTTACACATGCCATGGCAACATCGGGAAGCTACCGTATATGGTCCCAAAAGGGGAGGAACCCAGGTCTGGGAAATGCCCACCCCTTTCCCAGAAAACTCATGAATAACTCACCCCTTGTTTAGCATATAACCAAGAAGTCTTAATAACAAGAAGTATAAGCAGTTAAGCAGCCCACACCGCTGCTCTGCCTATGCAGTAGCCATTCTTTTATTCCTTTAGTTTCTTAATAAACTTGCTTTCACCTTACTCTATGAACTCACCCTGAATTCTTTCTTGTATGAGGTCTAAAAACCTTCTCTTGGGGTCTGGATCAGGACCCCTTTTCTGTAACAGTGTCACGGGCCATTAATCACTCATATTTGACTCAGCATAAATTTCTTCAAATATTTTACAGAGTTTGCCTTTTTTTCATCAACAAGGCTATATAAGACCTCTCTGTATTTTCTGGTTATTTTTCTGTAAACCTAAAAATGCCCTAAAAATAAAGTCTATTATCTTAAAGCAAACCAAAACAAGAAAAACGAATGCCCTTTATTTGTGTACTTGTATTTTTACTAGAAAACTTAGCTTACAAATGAAGATACTGAGTTACTCTCACTCTTCATCTCTGGTACATGTAGATTCTCTGCAGCGAAACAGTTTAATGGTGCTCATGCCTCCCCATGTGCAAATAATAGCCCTCCTTCCCCAGCCCTTGCACTGATGTAGGATTTCATGCGTGATTAAGCCCCGTGGTTCTCTTCCTGCTCACCGTGGGGGCTGCCTGAAAAGTCCACGGGAGGTCAGCACACAAAAAAAGACCAGAATTCTGAAGTAACCCAACCCAAGGATTCAATACCTTTATGTGGCTTCATTTTCATCCTTAGGTGATAATCTACTTCAGTTAGGAACACTGCTTTCTAACTGAAGCTTGTTGACTCAGAGAGACGCTTGCAAACAATTTTTTTGCTCCCTACAAAGTGATGTGATGTGTCTCCTCTTTGCCTTATGAATATTCCTTATTCATAAAAGCAGACCGACTAAAATTTGACATCCAGTCCAGTCACCTTTCTTTCTGGGTCTGTATAACAAAAAGGAAACTATTCATTAAAAAAGAAAACAGAGAGTTTCGATGTATAAACAGAACCGTCTTTCTTCTAAGAGACTGTGACTAATCAGGAGGCTACATGAAAATGTAATCCATTTCCAGCTTGCAGACAAAACATTTGGCCATGCTGGGGCCACTTGTTCCCCTCTGTAAGCCTTCACCTTTTTACTGGCAAAATTAATTTGCGAATGAGGATACTAGTAATCACCAAGAATAATGATGAAGACCTTAACGAGCATCGGGTCATATTTGTAGCAGTATTTTTTGTAAAAGGGATGGCGTCCTGATTAACGGCTGGTAAACTTTCATTATTGATAGTAATTACTTTATCAAAATAATGTTCACCAGACAAAGCTTCTCTGCCTCCATCCAAATTCTTCCTTGTGTATGCTTGCTCTCACCTGTCCAACCTTTCCAGGGATCAGGAAGCCAAAAAGTAAAGGGCATTCTATCCCTGTTTCTCCTTTACACAGCCACTTCTTCCTCTAGTTGTAAGATACATAAGTTGCAAAATGTTATCATTGAATGCTATTCTCAGGAGGAAATGCTTCCTGTGTTAGCCAGAGTTCTCCAGAGAAACTACCAATAGGAACCAGGAGGAGATAGAGAGATATGTGATACAAAGTCACAAGTGTAACAAGCTATGTTAGTGCCTTTTGTTTGCCAGGGGAATGTCACAAAATCCCTGACTGAGTGACATAGCCCAGCCCTGTGGAAGAATGCCCTGAGGGTGATAAATGGTATAAATCGAGCACAGGTTCCCACATCTCTTGCCTGAATCGCTGCATTTTTAGAAAAGATGGTTTCAGTGCTCCTAGTCCCTGCCCCTTCCCACACATAGTGTCCGACAGGATTAATGACTATGCCTCTGTAATCTATAACCAGTTGTTCCCTGGCACCCAAACCTTGATGAGAACTGGCTCTAATGTAACATCTGAGCACATCTGAGGTGACTTCTGAGAACATGTGTTGTGACTTCTATGACTTCTGAGCACATTTGTTGTAACTTCCGAGCACCTGCAGAACCTCTACCACCTGTGTATAAGCTATGGGCTGAAACACTGTTTTGGAGCAGTCTAACAGAAACTCTGAAAGATTCCAGGATTGCAATCTTCAGTAAGATACTGAATAAAACTAATTATTTAAAAGCCTGATTTTTCCTTTTGTTAAGGTTTTTTTTTTAATTTTTTAAATAGAGACAGGGTCTCACCATCTTGCCCACACTGATCTTGAACATTTGGGCTCAAGCAATCCCCCTGCCTTGGCTTCCAAAAGTCCTGGGATTACAGGTATGAGTCTCCATGCCTAGCCCTGATTTTTTTGTTTAGTAGTTAGATACATAGATAGACGATTGATAGATAGGTACATAGATAGATAAGATACATAGATGATAGACCCAGGGCATATATATTATCATATATATGGTAGACTCCCCTTTCACCTGGAGGAATAGACCCAGGGCATATTTTACCTGATATATGGTAGACTCCTCTTCTACTTGGAAGAATAGACCCAGGGCATATTTTATCATATATATGGTAGACTCTCCTTCCACCTGGAGGACTGGAGCCAGGGCATATATTATCTTATATATGGTAAACTCTTCTTCCACCAGAAGGACTGAACCTATTGAGTGTCCTTGGGATGTATTGGTTAATTTTATATGTCACCTTCAGTGGGCTATGGTATCCAATTGTTTACTCAAACCAGCCTTGGTGTTGCTGTGAAGTTATTTTGTAGATGTGATTAATGTCTACAATCAGTTGACTTTAAATAAAGGACATGACTCTCCATCATGTAGAACCTCATCCAACCAGTTAAAAGCCTTAAGAATAAAGACTGGGGTCCAACCTGGGCAACATAGCAAAACTCCGTCTCTACTTAAAATACAAAAATTAGCCAGGCTTGATGGCCCACGCCTTTAATCCCAGGTACCGGGGAGGCTGAGGCATGAGAATTGCTTGAACCCGGGAAGCAGAGGTTGCAGTGAGCTGATATCACACCACTGTACTCCAGCCTGGGCAACAGAGTGAGACTCGGTCTCAACAACAACAAAATAAAACTGGGGTTTTCCAAAGACGAACAAATTCTGCCTCAAGACTAAGGTATAGAAATTATGCCTGAGTTTCCGGCCCAATGCCCTGCAGAATTAGGAGTCGAGGTTGCAACATCAATCTTACCTGAATCTCCAGCCTACCACCATGTCTTGAAGATTTTAGACTTTCCAGTTCCCACAGTCGTGTGCCAATTCCATAAAATAAATCCCTACGTACTTCTATATCCTATTGTTTCTGTTTCTCTGGAGAACCCTGACTACCACTGCAAAACAAAAACGACCGACCCATCATCTCAAATGCGGTAGCACTGGCAGTGTCCAAGGAAGAGGTAAGCTGTGCAGGCAAGGCATTCAAAACATGGTCCAAGGAAGTGCCTGAAAAGGAGGACACATTAAGAATTATGGAATTCTAGATGAGGAGCGGAGGGTCCATTTTTATATGAATCTATTTCACAACTTGAGAGTTTTCCAAGTCAGTGGGCTTTAGCATGGGAGGACATCCAGTAGATTTGGAGGTTATGGGGACTTTGCTGACCAAATCCTCATGCAGTCAACACTACAATAGAAAACCTCACTGGGTGGATTTAATGGTGTCACTGTGGACATGAGTCTACAGCTGTATGTAAGGTAATATATGTCCTGGCTGCAGGAGGGGAGTCTATCATGTATATAATAATATATGTCCTGGCTCTAGTCCTCCAGGTGAAAGGGGAGTCTACCACATATATGACAATATATGCCCTGGGTATATTAGGGTTCTCTAGAGGGACAGAACTAATGGAATATATATATATATATATATATATATATATATATATATATATACATATATATGGAAGTTTATTAAGTATTAACTCACACGATCACAAAGTCCCACAATAGGCCGTCTGCAGGCTGAGGAGCAAGGACAGCCAGTCCCAGTCCCAAAACTGAAGAACTTGGAGTCCAATGTTCAAGGGCAGGAAGCATCCAGCACAGGAGAAAGATGTAGGCTGGGAGGCTAGGCCAATCTCTCTTTTCACATTTTTCTCCCTGCTTATATTCTAGCTGAGCTGGCAGCTGATTAGATTGTGCCCACCCAAATTAAGGGGAGGCCTGCTTTTCCCAGCCCACTGACTCAAATGTTAATCTCCTTTGGTAACATCCTCACAGACACACCAAGGATCAATACTTTGTATCCTTCAATCCAATCAAGTTGACATTCAGTATTACCCATCACACTGGGTCCTCCTGGTGGAAGGGGAGTCTACCATATATATGATAATATATACCCTGGCTTCAGTTCTTCTGGTGGAAGAGAAGTCTAACATATATAGATAATATATACCGTGGCCAGGCGCAGTGGCTCACAACTGTAATCCCAGCAGTTTGGGAGGCAGAGGCGGGTGGATCACAAGGTCAGGAGATGGAAACCATCCTGGCTAACACAGTGAAACCCCATCTCTACTAAAAATACAAACATTTAGCCAGGCGTGGTGGGGGGCACCTGTAGTCCCAGCTACTCGGGAGGCTGAGGCAGGAGAATGGCGTGAACCCGGGAAGCGGAGCTTGCAGTGAGCCAAGATCATGCCACTGCACTCTAGCCTGGGCTACAGAGTGAGACTCCTTCTCAAAAAAATATATATATAAAATATATATTTTAAAAAAATAAATCTACCACATAGATGATAATATAAACCCCCTGCCATCCTCCAGTTGGAATTGGAATTTACCATATATATAGTAGTATATGTACTGGGTCCAATACTTCGGGTGAAAATGAGGCCTACTGTGTATATGCTAGTATATGCCCTGGCTCCAGTCCTTCAGGTGAAAGTGAATTTTTTTTTTTTTTGAGACAGAGGCTCACTCTGTCACCAGGCTGGAGTGCAGTGGCACCATCTCAGCTCACTGCAACCTCCGCCTCCCAGGTTCAAACGATTCTCCTGCCTCAGCCTCTGAGTAGCTGGGACTACAAGGGTGCACCACCACGTCCGGCTAATTTTTTGTATTTTTAGTAGAGACGGGGTTTCACCATGTTGGCCAGGATGGTCTCAATCTCTTTACCTCATGATCCGCCCACCTCAGCCTCCCAAAGTGCTGGGATTACAGGCATGAGTTACCACACCCGGCCGAAAGTGGATTTTATTTTATATATAATAGTATATGTCCTGGTTACACTCCTCCAGGTGGACATGAAATCTACCATATGTATGATAATACCTGTCCCCTTTCCAGGCCTCCAAGTGGAAGTGCAGCCTACCGTATGTATGATAGTATATGTCCTGGGGCCAGTGGCCCAGGTGGACATAGAGTCTACCATATATATGATAGGTAGTTCCATCATTCCAGTTTTCCTGGACATGGTCATCATGTATACATGCAAAAAGAGGTGAGGTTTGGTAATTATCTGGTCAATTTGATCAGTTCAAATTGCCAAAGCCATTATTCAGCCCTGAAAGCACTCTTCCTGTTCTTTTTCTAAGATATATCACCTTTGAGAATGTTAATATTTAAATAACACCAGCACATCTTTACAACGGAATAACATTTTGCAATTTTTTTCTGAATAATGCACATTCCCCAAATCTCAGTCAAATTTTATTTTCTTAAATCATTGATCTTCCTAATTCACTTTTTTTTTTTTCAGACAGAGCCTTACTCTGTTGACCAGGCTGGAGTACAGTGGTATGACCATGGTTCACTTCAGCCTCAACCTCCAGGGTTCAAGTGAATCTCACATCTCAGCCTCCCAAGTAGCTAAGATTACAGGCACATGCCTTCATGGTCAGCTAATTTTTGTATTTTTTTTTTTTTTTGTAGAGATGGGGTTTTGCCATGTTGCCCTCTCGAGCTCCTGGGCTCAAGTGAGCCTTTCGCCTCCCAAAGTGCTGGGGTTACAGATGTAAGACACAGCACCCAGCCCTAATTCACTTTTGAAAGACAAACGTTTCCCCCAGGTTAAAATGTTAAGTGTATTTTTAGAGCTCCAAGTATTTTTGGCTTTGATGTAGACATTGCAGCTTCTTTAACAAATTCCTTTTTCTTTTTGCTTTCCATTTAGTCGAAAAACAATTCTGGGAAAACCAAACATGATCTCATTATGTGTTGGAGTTTCCTGTTCTTCAAAAATTTTAGTTAGTCATGATTTGCTTGGTCTCACAGTGTCTGGCATTTTTTCTAGTGCAGGCAAGAAGTGGATGAGTTTCTAATTCATCAGATCTGATAATATGAATTGTAGAACTTAGGCATCCCCTATGGTAAAGAAGACATGAAATCATCATCAATTTCACTAATTAAGACCACTTTTCCTTGCTTATTCATCTTCATGGCCATCAATGCTTCTTGCTCACGATCCTATAAATCAATGGTGTTGAGAAAATCTGTAAAAATTGCAGAAAGAAGATATTAATAACTTGTGTGTGCATAGTAGTCTATGGTTTTCTTCTCATTTAATTCCTTGTGAAGAAGATATAGTTACTGTGGAGATGTGTTACAAAGGAGTATGCTCGTGTGTGGTGAGGGCATAGATCTACTTTCAGGACTCTACTTTTATTTTCTACCCTATTCTAAAATACCTCTACTGGTTTTTTTTCCCCAGAAAACAATATAACTGCCAAGCTTAAGGAGAAGTAAGTTATATATCCTCCCTAACACAAGCCACTCTTTATTCAAATCGAACTATATTTTGAACTAATATTATTTTTGAGGACCAATAATTCTTGATCACCAATTACACACACACACTCTTAAAATCAAGCATAGCCCCTAAATCCCTATTGCCAATGCTCTAATATCACCTCACATGTGTTCATTTGTAAATTGTTTTTCTCCTTTTTCTAGGTCTGACTTCTACCTGAACTGGTCATATAATTGTCATATGTTGGCCAGCTCCAGACAAATTTATACACTAAGTAAATTTCTATCCCCGTCTCCAACTTCTGCTGCCTCTAAATTCAACCACTTTATGCTTTAAAATTCACCCTTGCCTCTCCCCTGCTCACAATGCAGGTCTTTGTTCTGTCACTCATGAAAGAAGTAACCTGAGATGCCAGTTCACAATGAGGTATTAAGGGCTTTGAGGCGTATAGAAAGCCTCCCAAAACACCCAGAGTTCCAAGCCTGTGGAAGAATAAAAACACATGCAATCATGACACATGTTTTTCATCTAAAGGACTAAAATAATTCAAAGGAGGTCAGCATTTTAAAAATTAATTAGCGCTTTGCCTTTTGGTGAAAACCAAGGATTCGTCTGTTTTGCAGAAAACTGAGGTCATGATTTCTTTTTACTTCTTTCTTTTTCTTGTTCTTTTTCTTTTTCATTGAAGCAGATGGTTTGCATTAAAAAATGATCTTTGCTAAGGGAATTCCAGTCTTTGGGGAGAGTCCTCAAATTGAAGTTTCGGGAGGTGCCAAGCCAATCTCAGCCAATTTGCAGAAAATAACCCTACACAGCAAGACACAAAGGCAGCTCACATTTCTGTCCTGCAAAATACTAGGAGGCAACGAGTCTCAAGGTCACCAAGAGGGGCAGCTTCTGTCTCTAGCCAGATCCTGGTAATTCCCCAGGAGCTTACTGGGGAACTTGGACATGCAGTCTCTTTCTGGAGCCAGAATGGCCATCACGGATTCAGCTGATTCGCTCCATTTCCAGAGCCCAGAAAGCCTGCTGAGGTACAAAGAGTGCAAATCTTGGTTAGCCTTGTGCTTCCCCAAAAACGCATACTCTCTGGGAGCAGTTCTCTAGATAAGCCATGCACCCAGTGACCTCATCACTTGCCTCTGATAGTCTATGCCCCTAGTCCCACCCACAATCACCAAGTCCGTTCTGCTCTGTCTGTCTCTGCCTCTGAGGCAATTCTTCAGAGGGCGTTCCATTCTTCGGGTCTCCTCCGTAGTCTTGTTGCACGGTTTATAAACTCCCTAACTCCTACACACTGTAGGAGAGAAAAAGTAAGATCTTTTCCTCACCCATCGCAAGGTTAATGGCTGAGACCCTGATAAGAAAAGAAAGATTAGCCAGATACAAGAAAGCATACATATTTATGTAGTATAAATTGTATGTGATACAGGAGCTTTTAGGATAAAAACCTGAAGACCCAGGGAAAACTATACAGAGAGAGATAGTGTCTGGCTCTGTCTCCCAGGTTGGAGTACAGTGGTGCAATCTCAGCTCACTGCAACCTCTGCCTCCAGGGATCAAATCATCCTCCCACCTCAGCCTCCCAAATAGTGGAGACTACAGGCATGCACCACCTCACCCGGCTAATTTATATATATATATTTTGTAGAGACAGGGTTTCACCATGTTGCCCAGGCTGGTCTCGAACTCCTGAACTCAGGCAATCCACCCTGCCTCAGCCTCCCAAGGTGTTGGGATTAGAGGCGTGAGCCACCATGACCAGCCAGAAAACTATATTTTTGTGGGTGATCACACAGAAGTGTGATTGAGGGACAACAGGGCTTGATCTAATGGAAATAAACTGGGGTGGAGGGAACTTAGCAAGGGCTGCATGTTAAGATTCTTCTCTGTGTCTGTGTCTTCAGAAATAAAGATGTTCTTTCTCTCTGGAGATAGAGAGGGCACTTCTTGAATGAAGGTCCTAGGACCTGCTTCAGGGAAAGATTAGAGAACTCTTCCCAGGTTTCTTGACTTGATTCAGGGAGCAGAGTGATCAGAGGAGGCTTCCTGATGCCTGTGCATCTGCTGAACTCTTGCTGATGAGTGGCAGGTGGAAAGGCTACCGTGAGCAAAAGAAGAAGGGAGTAGAGGTTCCTAGCAGGAAGGTGGGGTTCGAGACCAGCCTGGGCAACATGTTTCAGGGGAAAAGGGTGAGGGAAAGGTGAGAGTAGGTTTTCTCCTTCTGCTGTTGTTGTTGTTGTTTTTTTTTTTTTTTTTCAAATGCCAAAATGCTGTATTTTGGGGTAGTGTGTGCTGAACCCCATCAGAGTCTCCCCTTCTGCGTGCATAACGTGTTGGACACACTGGCCTCCCAGTTCCATGATTAACCTCCCCAGCCATCCCGATTCCATAAGGCACTTCCAGAACCACTATTTGCCTGTCATCACTCAAAACGCACAACACAAGTGGCTCTTCCTGCAATTCCAGCTCTCAGTGATCACCACAGGACCTGCCATCTGAACTCATGGAAATGCCAGTCGTTGACTCTCCCACTTCCTCTCTGTGAATACACCCTCTTCAACTTTCGATTTAATTATTTTCTAAGTTGGAAAATTGTGTTTCTTGTTCAACAAGGCTATCTGACCATATGTGGAATTTGCATCTCCTCTGCACCTCTGTTATTTGTTTTGCTTTATTCTTTCTTTCTTTCTTTCTTTTTGAGTCAGAATCTCACTCTGTCATCCAGGCTGGATTGAGGTGATGTGATCTCAGTTCACTGAAACCTTGAACTTCTGGGTTCAAGCCATCCTTCCACCTCAGCTAAAAATAATTCTCACACCAAAGTGGCATATTTGGAGATGACATACTCTGACACCTTTCAGAGTATTTAGGGAGATATAACACACACACATACTTTATACAATTTTATTTAAAAAATTATGCGTTTGTATTTGTCATTATATTCACTGATTCAGGGACACATCTGTTGAGACTTAACTAAGTAACCTAGAAAAGAAGTCATAAAATTTTGTCCCAAAAGCCAAATCTGGCCCACAGCCTGTTTGTGTAAATAAAGTTTTATTCAAACACAGCCACACCTATACATTTATATATTGTGCATGACTGCTTTTGCAGTATAATGATAGAGTTGTGTAGTTAAAACAGAGACTGAATGGCTCACCAAGCCAAAAACATTTACTATTTGGCCCTTTGCTGAAAGCGTTTGCCACTCCCTGAACTAGAAGATTAAATGGAAGAAATATCTGAAACTCAGAGTAACAATACAGAAATAAAAACCATGGAGGGAAAGGCAAAAAACTTGAATGACATATTTGGGAGAGCAGCAATGCGATACTCACACATCACAGTGTGCAAAAAAATGGAACAGATGCAGGAGAAAGAATGACGAAACAAGTAATAGAATAAAAATTCCCTGAGGTCAAAACACTTAAATAACTATTGTTCCTAGCACATGTTCTCAAATCCTTATCATTTAGAGAAGTAATATACAAATGGACGGTGACTAGACTATATATAAAGACAGAGGTCTAGCTTATAAACTGTAGTAACTCATCCAGGAAGCCAATAGGAAGCCCTATAGCAACCAGCCCAAAATGTCCAGAACTTGATCAATAACTATGAGCTTCCCTAATTTTTCCCCTACTTCCAACTCAGGACCAAACAGAGAAACCCAAATTTTTCCCCTAACCAGTCACAAAGGATGCCTCACTTCTAGTGAACCACCAACTGCTTCCAATCAGAACACACCTAAGTTTTCCCTTTTTCTCCACTATAAAGATTCCCCATGGCTCTGCCGGCCTTTGAATCTCGGCCAGACGTGAGTGATGATGGCTGATTCCTTTGCTACAGCAAGCTCTGAATAAACACCTTGTTTGTTTTCATGTGGGTGGCCTTCACTTATTTCCACACCTTCATCTGTAAATTCATCATTACCTGACCACTGTTGCCTGCCTCTTCAGTACCTGCTGCACACCAGCCAATGCTAACCAATTTTAGTTCTCCAATATCTGCTATTTTTTCCCTATGAGCCAAGGCACTGGGGCATCTTTCTGCTAGAAACCCCAAGCAGGAACCCCACCTTCCTGCTAGGAACCCCTACTCCCTTCTTCTTTTGCTCAAGGTAGCCTTTCCACTAGTCATTCATCGGCAAGGGCTCAGAAGGTGCACAGGCATCAGGAAGCCTCCTCCGATCACTCCATTCCCACCTTAAGATTACATCTAGGTCATCTATCCCCATGCAACCTGTACCAGGGGCAACCAATGCCCACTAACTTCTCAGCCCTTTCTTCTAGTATGTAGCTCATGAAAGTTCATGAATCCATCCTGCTCTTCACTGGATGGACAATGACAAGCACAGTGCCAAGAATATCTTGATTTGTCAGAATGCACCTATAGATGAATTACTGTACAAATTGCAAGGTTCCTTTTGGTTACCAAAGTGATGATTCTGCCATGAATCTGTCTAACGTGGAGTTTCACAAAGGGGTTTGCATAAACAGGAGAGGTTACCTATGATCTGCACACTTTCTGTTTATCCCTGTACAGACAGGAGCTTTGCTTATGTCAGTTGGATCTTTGCTTCTGGGTTGAAAATCTTTGATTTATGGGTTGGGATGATGTAGTCATCTTTGTCCATTTGTTTGTGTCTATTAAGGACAGAGGAGCAAGCTCACTTTGCTTGAAGCCAAAGTTTTTTTTTCTTGTCCATTGAGTCTGCTATAATAAAATACCTAAGACTGGATGGCTTATAAGTAACACACTGATCCTGCACAGCTCTGGAGGCTGGAGACCCATGATCAAGGCATGGCAGATTCTATGTCTGGTAAGGACTCATTTCCTAGTTCATAGACAGCACCTTCTCACTGTGTCCTCCCATGGTGGAAGGGGTGAGGGAACCCTCTGGGGTCTCTTTTATAAGGGCAATCTTCCCATTCATTAGGCTCCATCCTCATGACCTCATCACCTCCCAAAGGCCCCAGCTCATAACACCATCACTTTGAAGGGAGGATTTCAACACATGCATTTTGTGAAGACACAGACATTCAGTCTGTAACACAACACCTTGAGGAAGTTTTTTTTCCTTTTACATCTCAAAGAGGAATTGAATAGCTATCTGCTGTAAACTGATATACAAAGCATACAAACACACACACAGTTATTTCATCATTTAAAAAATGGTCTTATAGCAGATATATGTCTGATTGCCTGAAAACTATGTGTACACTTCTGGTTCTTAAGGTTTTTTATAAAATAGCAACAGACAGGACAGAAGTGACAGATGCTATTCCCCAGTATTCCAAATATTATGTTTCTCTGTTTTCTTTTCTCACTATGTTTTAGATAAATGTGTTAAAAATGTTTATTATTTAAAAAATAGCTACGTGCAGTGGTGCACCTCTGTAATTCCAGCTACTCCGGAAGCTGAGGCTGGAGGATTGCTTGAGCCCAGGTGTTTGAATCCAGCTTGGGCAACATAGCAAGACTCGGTCTCTACATAGATAGGTAGATAGATAGATGGATAGATAGATAGATAGATAAAAATACAGACTGCATGAAAGGGTAAGAACAAACATAAGCCTTTCCATCTCTTTACATTCCTGTAACTTCAGTTATAGCAACATATACCGTTTCACTGGGAAAAGGTTTAGTGCATCTATTAACATGTAATTTTAACATAAAAGACATTAAATTACAGATACTCTTTGGAACTACTTTGCTGCTCAGTTCTCTATCATCTTTTCATTTGACAATGTAAATAAATACCTTGTCCTTTTTCACAGCTATATAATATGCTGTTGCATATATTTATTCTAGGCAATTTGTCCAATCTCTCATTGACATATATTCACATTGTTTTTCTTTACTATAACGTTATCAACATTACAATAAATATAATTGCATCCACAACTGAAAGTATTTGCTTAGATTACATTCCTAAATGTGCAATGGGCTTAGTCCAAAGTTGCACATTCAGAATGCTGGCCTCAGTGTTGCCTGCAAGAGAACCCAATTTATACTATAGTGAGTGCCTGAAACTGCCTTAATTTTCATGTTCACATCAACATTGGCCATTGGGAAAACAAGGTGGAGAGGCTTTGTGGAATTCTTGGACTAGGTGATTCTTAGCCCTGCATGACATTGTACTTTCCCTCCTCCCCATGTGTGTCTGAAATACACAGATACATGGCTATAAATTAAATGAGCCCTACATTTTACAACTTAAGGTCTTCTGTTCATTTTAAGGTTGACCTTCCTAAGACATTGAGTTTGAGACTGCCTTTAAAATTTGTTTTTGAGCTGTAAAAACTTCTAAATAGACACCCAAAGTCTAGTATTTTATGAGTGGATATATCAGTGACTTCCCTAGGCATGAAAAAGAAGATGTAATTGCATATAATTGTGCCTCTCCATGGGGGAGGAAGACGTCTGGCTTCTCACTGACTTCTGACACACTATTAACTTCCCCTTCTTGAGCAACTACTATTGAGTCCTATACAGCAGACTTCCCATTGAACGAGGATATCTGACACTTTATAAATGACTCCGTAGGAAAAGCCATGTTAAAAAAAAAAAAACCTGTAAGTGAAACAAAATTATTATTCAAACAAAACATAAGCATGAATAAGAAAGAATAATGATTTGTTTTTCCAAGTGTCTCATCCACTGAGATCCTACCTTCCGGGTGGTTAGAATAGCAAGGGGCTCCATAAGCAATCTCTATAAAGTGTGTAAATTGATAGGGTTCTTCAGTTTTTTCCCACACAGTGAACCAGTGTTCAACTCACAGCTTTAAAATAAGGTCTATAATGAGAAAATTAGAAAAAAAAAAAAAGCAAAATAAATTTCTTTGATTCACACAGGGGGTAACGGCAGCATGATTTTTTCTCTGAGACCTCCCCTGCCCAAGGCCTTGGGAGCCCACCCCTTGCACTGGGGTGCCCTGGATGGGAGACATGGAGTCAAAAGAGATTATTTTGGAGTTTTAAGATTTGATGACTGCCCTGCTGAGTTTCAGACTTGCGTGGGACCGGTAGCTCCTTTTCTGTTGGCAGATTTCTCCCTCTTGAAGTGGGAGTATTTACCCAATGCCTATATTCCCATTGTATCTTGGAAGTAACTAACTTGTTTTTGATTTTACAAACTCATAGGCAGAAGGAACTTGCCTTCTTTCATATGAGACAATGGACTGGACTTTTCAGTTAACGCTGGAATGAATTAAGACTTTGGGGGGTACTATTGGGAATACGTAATTGTATTTTGCAGTGTGAGAAGAACATGATATTTGGAGAGGCCAGGGGTGGAATTATATGGTTTGAATCTGTGTCCCCACACAAATCTTAAGTTGAATCTTAACCCTCAATTTTGGAAGTGAGGCCTGGTGGGAGGTGATTGAATCATGGGGACGGTTTCTAACGGTTTAGCACCATCCTTCTAGTGCTGTTCTCATGATAGAGTGCTCATGAAATCTGATTGTTTAAAAGTGTGTGGCATCTCCCTGCCTCTCTCTCCCTCTTGCTCCAGCCATGTAAGGCACCGGCTTCCCCTTCTGCCATGACTGTAAGTTTTCTGAGGCCTCCCCAGAAGCAAAAGCTGCCATGCATCCTGTACACCCTGCAGGACCATAAGCCAATTAAACCTCTTTTTTTAATAAGTTACCCAGTCTCAGATATTTCTTTATAACAGTGTGAGAATGGACTAATACATTCCCCTTGGATAAAACCTCCAGGGATAAGGCAGAAATACTTGGTTGCCTTCACTTTCAGGACAGTATAAATTGGCTGGTTAATTTTGTTTTTCTTAGTTGGGTCCCCAGTCTTTTTATTTTACAGTACAGTTAGAATAAATTAATTTTCTAAGGTAGAACCTTCCAATGTAAAGTATTGATTCAAGAGTTTAGACAGCAACGTACAAAATGAAAGATTTTATTATGCTGCACTTTGACAACCATTCATTTTATGTTTCAATTGTCCTCCCTATAATATTCAAGGACAAAACTATCTTCTGGAGAAAGTGACAGAAAAAGCCCCTGTCAAACGTGTCTTGCCCGAAGATTGTGCTTTTCGGGTTGTTTCATTCAGAAGTTGTTTTTCTGCAAAAACACTAGTAGGGAAATCATGTAATAGATGAGCATATTTGTGATCCTATGGACCATTTAATATGTATCAAAATGCCTTCTTTTATTTTTCCTTTTTAAAGAATATGGAATATTTCTTCATATTTTTTTAACTCCCAACTTTCATTTTAAGTTCAGGGGTACCTGTGCAGGATGTGCAGGTTTGTTACATAAGTAAACATGTGCCATGGTGGTTTGCTGCACAGATCATCCCATCACCCAAGTATTAGGCCCAGCATCTATTAGCTATTCTTCCTGATGTTCTCCCTCCTTCCATCCCCCACCCTCTGACAGGCCCCAGTGTGTATTGTTCACCCCTCCATGTGTCAATGTGTTCTCATCATTTACCTCCCGCTTATAGATGAGAACATGCAGTATTTGGTTTTCTGTTCCTGTGTTAGTTTGCTAAGGATAATGGACTCTAGCTACATCCATGTCCCTGCAAAGGACATCATCGCATTCCTTTTAATGACTGAATAGTATTCCATGGTGTATATGGATCACATTTTCTTTATCCAATCTGTCATTGATGGGCATTTAAGTTGATTTTATGTCTTTGTTATTGTGAATAGTGCTGCAATGAACATAAGAGAGCATGTGTCTTTATAATAGAATGATTTCTATTCCTTTGGGTATATACTTATAACAAGAAAGAGCAGAGAGGAATTATTTTTTCATTTTTCTTATAGACGTGAAATTCACATAAGAAAAACTAACCATGATAAGGAGAACAATTCAGTGACATTTCGCACATTCACAATGATATGCAACCATTACCTCTATCTAGTTCCAGAACATTTTCATCACCACAAAAGAAATCCCGTACCCATTAAAGAGACATTTCCATTCTTTCCTCCCCCAGCCCCTGAATGGTATTCTGCTGCCTGGATGGCCCACATTCTGTTTATCCATGGAACCACTGATGGAATTTGGGGTGATTTCCACCTTCCGTGTCTTGGGCACAGAACTGCTTTCAATATGCGCACACCAAGTTTTTGCTTCAGTGCTTGTTTTCAGTTCTCCTTAATATATACCTAGGAAATGGAGTGATTGGGTCATGTGGTTAAAGATGGTTTTAAAGACAAATTTTGGCGAGGCATGGTGGCTCATACTTGTAATCCCAGCACTTTGAGAGGCCAAGTGGGAGGATTGCTTGAGCCCAGGAGTTTGAGACTAGCCTGGCCAACATAGTGAAACCCTGTCTCTACAAAAATTCAAATGTTAGCCAGGTATGGTGACACACGCCTGTGGTCCCAGCTATTCGGGAGGCTGAGGTGGGAGCATTGCTTGAGCCCAGGAGGTTGAGGCTACAGTGAGCCAGGATCAAACCATTGCATTCCAGCCTGGATGACAGAGTGAGACCCTGTCTCAAAAAAAGAAAATGTTTGTTCTTCTAAGGTTTCTTGACTTGCTGAAGTCATCCTCAGACTGAATACTTCACAGATTGTGCTAGGAAATATTGTTGCTCATACCAATACCACTAAATGAGGATGTTGATAATCCTTTGAAAGGAGAGAGAAAAACACAACCATATTTGCAAAGGTAGACTCTCGAATTCATTGACTCTTTTGCCTAATCCTTCACTACTGCCGCTTCCTCCATTTTGCTATCCACCCAACTTAAATTCCATGGTCCAATACCTGAAGAATTCTCCACAATGTTTAATTATTTGCCCCATTGTCTATGCAAACATTTACCTAGAAAACTACCATAGTGATGGTAGTTCACTCAAAGGAGTGAGCCCAAATGCCAGAGATCCCCTTCCTACCCAGGGGCTCATCTCCACCAAAAATGCTGGTGCCATGGCACAGCTGGGTCCCTAATTCCAACCAGGTCTCCAAACTGCCTTGTCATCCTACTCTTTGCCATTGACAAAATCAATGTTTAACTCTCTGCTATCTTCTAACATTAGACCCTTCCACTGCCAATCCCACCAACCTCCCATCTCCCCAACACACAAACACACTCTTAATAGGTAACTGTAAAAGGGGGAAAAATAAAACCTTAGTTTTCTTATTTAGTTACTGGGAACAGCAAATTAAACTGACAAAAGGCAAATTTACAAAAGAAATGGTTTATTTTGTATGCACGTGGAGAGACACATGGAAAAGAAGTGAGAACCCCAAAGAGGTGCTTGGGCCTAGGGGATTATATACCATCTTAACACAGGGTGATAAAGTTTAGATAAGGAACTAGACAAAGGCAAATGGAATTTAAGCTTCTAGGATAGGGGTAAGTTTGTAGAAGGTGACTAGAAAATGCCTGGTAAGTATAGATTATTATATAGACTCAAGTCATCTCAGGTGATAGTCTCTATCTCTGGAATCATCCATGAGAGAACACCTTTATAAATGAAATTTTTCTTTACAAATGAATTTTCTTTTCAAATGGAAAACATATGCCCTGCTTTTAAGCAGAAAGTGGGAGGGTAGAAAGCTTGTCCTGTGCCTGCTTTTACTCAGTAGCCTTTAGCTCAAAATAATGCTTGCACCAAAGTGTCATATTTTGGGGTGGCATATTCTGATCCCCTTCATAATCTTACCACATACTTCCTGGAAATGGAAAAGTCACCCATAGGGAATTCACTCCATTTCTCAGTCTCAGCCCTTCCAATCTTTTTGAGTCGCTTTCCCTCCTCTGGTCACGGAAGATTACAGAAGGCGTATTCTTGCACTTTTGCAGGTTGTAGTGAGCTAAGTAGTATTCTCCACTGATAATTCATAATTCATGCCATCTGGAACTTCACAATGTGTCCTTATCTGGAAGTAGAATCTTTGCAGATTAAGTAGGCCCTAAATTTAATGACTGGCACCCTTATAAGTAGAGGAGAGGAGGACTGGGTGTGGTGGCTCATGCCTATAATCCAAGCACTTTGGGAGGCTGAGGCAGCTGGATAGCTTGAGCCCAGGAGTTTGAAACCAGTCTGGGCAACATGGTGAAACATCTTCTGTACAAAAAATACAGAATACAAAAATTAGCCAGTCTCATAACCGGGTCTCGAAAAAATAAATAAATAGAAGAGGAGAGGACACAGAGAGATATAAAGAAAAAGACCACGTGAAGATGGAGATGGAGATTGGAGTGATGCATCTACAAGTCAAGGAATGTCAACAATGACTGGCAACCACCAGAAGCAGGAGTGTCATAAACAGAGTGTTTCCTAGAGCATCCAGAAGGAATCCATCCTGCTGATCCCTTGATTTCAGATGCTTCTGGCCTCCAGAAGGCTGAGAGAATAAATCTCCATTAGTTTAAGCCATGCAGTGTGTGGTAATTTGTGATGGCAGCCTTCCAGGAAACCAATGCACACGCCTTGCTGGGGTGATTTCATTCACACGCACCTTCTCCATCATGGGTCCTGCTGTCTCTTTGGGTAGACCAAGTCTTATTAATCATTCCATTTCTTGCAGCTTTGACTGCTTACTGTTCATGTAGCCTTCCCTCAGCAACGCCATGAACTGGTATTTCTCATCGTAGAAACAAAACAAAACAAACAATAACAACAACGAATTTTTTTTTTACCTCAAGTAAAAGAGAGAATTTTTTTCTACTGATGGGAAGTAAAATACAATGGGTTGGTGCAAAGTATATGTAGAAGCTTTTTTTTATTTGTATAAATTTAAGGGATAGAAGTGCAGTTACATGGATATATTGCATAGTGGTAAAGTTTGGGCTTTTAGTGTATCTATCACCTGAATAGTGTACATTGTACCCATTAAATAATTTCTCATTCCTCACCCCCTCAGCCTCCTGCCCTTCTGAGTCTCCAATGTCTATTATTCCACACTGGATGTCCATGTGGACACACTATTTATCTCTCACTTATTAGTGAAAGCATGCAGTATTTGACTTTCTGTTCATGAGTTATTTCACTTAAGATAATGGCCTCCCGTTCTAGCCATGTTGCTGGAAAATACATGATTTTATTTTGTATGGCTGTGTAGTGTTCCATTGTGTATATATACCACATTCGCTTTATCCAATCATCCATTGATGGACACTGAGGTTGATTTCATATCTTTGCTCTTGTGAATGGTGCTGTGATAAACACATGTGTGCAGGGATCTTTTTTATATAATGATTTCTTTTCCTTTGGGCAAACACCTAGTAGTGAGGTTGCTGGATCATGTGATAATAGAGCTTTATGTACTATTTTGGTTCCCTGTTCCAAGGTGAAACATTGATACCTGCAAGACAGCCATAAAAACACAATAGTTCACAAAGGTAAAAATATGTGGAAAGTATTTCCCTCTCCCCTTCTAGATATGGTCAAATGGGAGGTCATAGAAATCCCTTTTGCCTTTTCAGTTTTTAATTTTGTTTTGTTTTGTTTTGTTTTTGAGATGGAGTTTCACTCTTGTTACCCAGGCTGGAGTGCAATGGCACAACCTTGGCTCACCACAACCTCCGTCTCCCAGGTTCAAGTGATTCTCCTGCCTCAGCCTCCTGAGTAGTTGGGATTACAGGCACCCACCACCACGCCCGGCTAATTTTTTTGTATTTTTAATAGAGACAGGGTTTCACCATGTTGGCCAGGCTGGTCTCGAACTCCTGACCTCAGGTGATCTGCCCACCTCAGCCTCCCAAAGTGCTGGGATTACAGGCGTGAGCCGCTGTACCCAGGCAGTTTTAAATTCTTGAATGATACTCTCTGAAATTTTACACAAGATAACTGTATTTATATGCCAATCTATTTTAAGCAGGATGTTTTGACTTCCAAAATCTGAAATATAAGAAATTCATTTCCCATTCATCTCCCTCTTCATCTTTCTTCTCCAAATAGTTGTTAATTGTGTATCTTGTTTTAAATTCTTCTAGTCACATCTACTGATTTTGAAAAAGGTACTTACGCTTATTTTTCATGTTCCACAAATTTTTACTGTTTTCAGCAGAACACCACTGAGTAGAATGGAAAATTTAAATAAATTTCAATCAAAGTGGAGTCTTCAGATGCCAATAATAATTTCATCAGCATAGTCTCTCACCTGGCCAACAAATGTTTCATATTATGTATTTTTCCTCTACTGGGTCTCATTTTTAATTTTATTTTGTGAAGCACCTAAATAATCTTAGCGTTTTAATGTCAAATGTCTTCAATTAGACTTCAAAGCTGGTTCCATTCAATCAGACCTGCTAATCACACCAAACATCTGTTCTCTTCCTGATTTATTAAATCTCTAACCCCACAAAACACTCACAGAAACTTCACCCTTCCCAGAAAAAAACTATTTCCTTTAACTCTTTTCAGGAAAATAAAATAATAAAATAAAAACCTACACCCTAACATCACAGGTTTTGATGAAAACTTTAGTTCTTCAACTTTTATTTTATACCCTTCTACATCCACTTTGGAAGATTGAAAGAAAAAGAAATGAATCAAATTTGCACCGTTCTCTATGCTTTGTTTTTGTTTTTTCAAGTGTTAACCTTATGGCTTTGAAGCCACTATTTCTGGTGGGAAAATAGAAGTAAAATAAAAAACAAGCAATAAAAAGAATAATAAAACAGAAAAGTGTCTCTTGCAGAAAAAAACATTATTTGTGGTATGTGTGTGACTGTGTGTGTGTATGTTTGTATGTGTGACTGTGTGTGTGAGAGAGTCTACGTGTGTGTGTTTACCAGGATCCGAAGGTCTGTAACCCCCGTGAGAGATGAAAACCAAATTTCGCCCACATCCTAATCCAGATGACAGTCTCCCAAGTTGCATTGGAAAGAGTAAAAAGTCCAGTGTCCTTGCAAACTCACAGACTTGTCTGTTCTTTTTTTATACCACAGTGACAAAAATATTAAATTATGTTTTGATACTGCAAGGCTCCAACGGAGAAGGGAGCAGTGAATTATGGAGTACATTTTTGGAAAATAAAATGGAGCTTTCAGAATGGAGCAGTAAGGGATGAAGACAGGTGCTCTTATTCTCCCTACAATCACTTCAGTCAACGCTGGCAACTATAGAGACTCACGAGGCTGTGACTCACCTTGTTCATGCTTCATGGAAGTTTTTACAATTTGTGAACACTCATCCTTAAAAAGAAGAAAAGGCAGTTTCAAAAACTAGTAGGGAAAAGGAGACATTCCTCCTACCTCACCACCCCACAGAAACGTGAAAAGGTGTAGCAACAAAACTAAAATCCTGAGACTAGCAAATTTTTTCTTACTTGGAAATCCCATTAGAGCTTACACCATGAAAAGTCCTAACATGCATATTCCCATATGGTTGGGAGAAAACAGCCTCACCCCTCACAAGGTGGAAACAATTAGTGCTAAGGACAGAAACATAAGTCGTGGGAAAAGGGACCTGTGGCAATTTGTGCCAGAGAACAAAAGAGATTTCTTCTTAGAGCTTGTCCACAGGCTCTTAGAATTCTAGACATCCTTGCCAGGTGTGCTGGCTCATGCCTGTAATCCCAGCACTTCGGGAGGCTGAGGCAGGAGGATCACTTAAGGCCAAGAGTTCAAGAACAGCCTGGGCAACATAGCAAGGTCTTATCTACACAAAAAAATAAAAAAATTAGCTGGGCGTAGTGGCATATACCTGTAGTCCCAGCTACTTGGGAGGCTGAGGTGGGAGGATTGCCTGAGCCCAGGAGGTTGAAGCTTCAGTGAGCTATGATTGTCCAGCCTGGGTGACAGAGTGAGACCCGGTCTTAAGAAGAAGAAGGATGAGGAAGAGGAGGAGAGAGAGGAGGAGGAGGAGAAGGGAGGAGAAGAAGAAGAAGAAGAAGAAGAAGAAGAAGAAGAAGGAGAAGGAGAAGGAGAAGGAGAAGGAGAAGGAGAAGGAGAAGGAGAAGGAGAAGGAGAAGGAGAAGGAGAAGGAGAAGGAGAAGGAGAAGGAGAAGGAGAAGGAGAAGAAAAATGAAGAGGGAGGAGGAGGAGAGAGGAAAAGGAGAGGGAGGAGAAGAGAAGAAGAAATGTGAACATTCTCATGCATGGTTACCAAAGGCAGAAGAATCCTTGTCTTTTTTTCTTTCTTTCTTTTTCTTTTGTGGAAAAACAAATGTAATTCAGGAGACAGCAGAGGGAAAAGGCACAGAAGTGAAGTGAAGCCAACAATTTCTGCTTAGAACTGTTTTCCACTGTCCCCTCTTCAAAGACTCAACACTCTCTGCTCCCTTTCTCCCCCATGAATGCTCATGACACCTGGGGCTGGAGTTGAGAGTCTTTGTTTTCCTTCCCTCCTGCTGGCCTCAGACTATCATAGATGCTGGGAAACTTTGATCTGCTGAATCCTGTTCCTCCTAGGAAGCCACACTGGGGTCTGCATAAACACCCCTATGACCTCCGAAGCTCCTGTCCCACTGAGCTGTCCATGAGTCGTCCAGGGGGTCAGTGGGTCAGCTCCCTTGTGTGCATGGCATGGGGGAGGGGGAGCCAGAGGTCCCCTTCAACCTCCTTTAGCTCTTAGTGAGCTCTGTAGCTGCAACTAGAAACCAAGTTGATGCTAGGCAGATTAACAAAGGAAAACATACAGATTTTGTTAATTTTCCATGGACCATGGGGATCTTCCTAAGCTTGATGTCCAAAGAGGTGACCAAACCAAGATGCTTTTATACTTTTTAAACGAAGAATGACAAATTTGAGAAGAAATGAAAAACAAAGGGGATCTGGCTAGGGGCAGTGAATTTCTGGGAAAGTCACAAGGAGATATATAGGAGGGGTTAAACTAGTGGGAAGTGCATTTGTTGAGGTCCACTGCAGGTCCCAAAGCCCAGTCTCTGGTGATGAGAGCTATTTTCTCACCCTGGTACGGGGAGGAGTCCCCTCACAAAGGAATCTTTATGGCTTGCTGCCTGCAGGAAGAAACAGGCTAGCACTTTCTGAAACTACAATTTCTCTAGTGTTTTCAACTCAAAATATGCAAGATACCAATCCAGCATATTTTGGGAAGGCATATCCTTCACTCCTTCAACAGCCCAAATAGGTAATCACACCCTAGGGTATATATGAGCCACCCTGGTGATGTCTAGAAATCCCAATGGCTAGAAGAAATGGAAACTCTTTGCAGACTTTAATGGAAAAGGAGAGGTGGGCGGGAGAGAGGAAGACAGAGAGAGACAGAGAGAGAATAAGAAAAATGAGAGACAGAGAGAAGAGAGAGGGAAAAGAAGAGAAGGAGAGAGGAAGAGAAGAGAGAAAAAGAAAAGGAGGAGAAAGAGAAGAAGAAAGAAGGAGAAGAAATGAGGAAGAGGAGGAGATGGGGAAGAAAAGGAGAAGGAGAGAGGGGAAAGAAAGAGTGAGGAAGTCAGAAAGGAGAGAAAAAGTGGAGAGAGAGAGAAGAGAATATGAGAAACAAAGTTAGAGACAGAGACAGAAGAGAGAGGATAGGAAGAAGAGAGGGAGAGAGAGAGAGAGAGACCAGGAAGAAAAGAGAAGCAGAGAGAGAGAAGAAAGAAAGTAAAGAGAGACAAGGGAGGAAGACAGGTAGAGAAAAGAGAGGAAAAAAGGAAGTGGGGAAGGAAAAGCGGGGAATGTGTATGAGAGAGAGAGAAAGAAAAGGAGAGAGAGAGAGAGAGCATGCACAAATACCTGGGGTAGCTACACTTAAAAAGCCAACGGGCCCAGGACGAGAGAGAAAACAAATCCTTGTGTTCCATCAGATACAGGTTTTTTCTCTCTTCCCAAAAACGTCATTATTTTTCTCACCCCTGACTCATAGGAATGTCAATGAAAAGAGTCAAAGTCTGTAAAATATTTGAAGAGATTTATTTTGAACAAATATTGTTACAGGAAAGGGGTCCAGGAAACAGACCCCAAGAGAGGGTTATTGGATCTGGCGCAAGAAAGAATTCAGGGTGAGTCTATAGAGTAAAGTGAAAGCAAGTTTATTAGGAAAGTAAAGGAACAAAAGAACGGCTACTCCATAGACAGAGTAGCCCTGAGGGCTGCTGGTTGCCCATTTTTATGGTTATTTCTTGATGATATGCTAAACAAGGGGTGGATTATTCCTGCCTCCTCTTTTTCCACATATAGGGTAACTACCTGACGTTGCCATGGCATTTGTAAACTGTCATGGCGCTGGTAGGAGTGTAGCAGTGAGGACGATCAGACATCACTCTACTCGCCATCTTGAGTATCTCAGTCCCACTCTGACCCAAGGCACGGTAGAAATTAGAAACCCTCCTCCTCAAGGCGAGTCCTAGAAACAAGACCCCCTTTTCCCCAAAGCCAAGCATAAAACCTAAAAATATAACTCTAATTCCCTCCACCTGCCTTTCCAAGTAAAAACTGGCCATAAAGAAATGATCTGAGGGTCAGGAATAGTGGCTTATGCCTGTAATTCCTGCACTTTGGGAGGCCAAGGCAGGAGGATCCCTTGAGGCAGGAGTTCGAGACCAACATGGGCCACTACCTTTTTCTCTCCTGTAAGGGACAAACTTTCTGTTCCTCCCCAGTGCAGGACACACTTCCTGTGTTTCCCCTGTGAAGGACACACTTCCTGTCATTCACCTAAGAGAGACACACTTCCTATTCCTCCCCTGTGCAGGACACACTTCCTGTGTCCCCCTGTGAAGGACACATTTTCTGTTCCTCCCCTGTGCAGAATGCACTTTCTGTTTCTCTTCTGTAAAAAACAAATTTCCTCTTTCTCCCCTGTGTGGCATACACTTCCTGTTTCTTTTCTGTGCAGCACACACTTCTTGTGACTCCCATGTGCAGGAGAAACTTCTTGTTTATCCTCTGTGCAAGACACACTTCCTGTTCCTGCCCTGTGCAGGACACACGTTCTGTGTCTCCCCTTGCAGGACACACTTCCTGTTCCTCCCCTGTGGAACATACACTTTCCGTTCCTTCCCTCTGCAGGACAGACTTCTTGTTACTCTCCTGAGACAGACACACTTTCTGTTCCTTCCCTCTGCAGGACAGACTTCTTGTTACTCTCCTGAGACAGACACACTTCCTGTACCTCCCCTGTGCAAGACACACTTCCTGTGTCTTTCCTGTGAAGGACTCACTTCCTGTTACTTTCCTGAGAGAGACACATTTCTTGGTCCCGCTCTGTGCAGGACACACTTCCTGTATCTCCCCTGTGAAGGATACACTTTCTGTTCCTCCTCTGTGCAAGACACACTTCCTGTGTCTCCCTTGTGAAGGACACACTTGCTTGTCTCCCCTGTGCGGGACACACTTCCTGTTACTCTCATGAGACTCACTCTTCCTGTTTCTCCCCTGTGTAGGATGCACTTTTTGTGTCTCTCCTGTGCGTGACAAATTTCCCGTTCCTCCCCTGTGCAGGACACACCTCCTGCACTTCCTTTTTGCAGGACACACTTCTTACTCCTAACAGTGAAGCACACACTTTCTGTTCCTCTCCTGTACAGGACACACTTTCTGTTCATCCTTTGTGCAGGACATACTTCCTGTACCTCCCCTTTTCAGGAAACACTTCCTGTGTCTCCCCTGCACCGGACACATTTCCTGTGTCGCCCTTGTGCAGGACACACTTCCTATTTCTCCCCTGTGCAGCACGCACTTTCTGTTTTTCTCTTGTTCAGGATACACCTCCTGTTGCTCCCCCGTGCAGCACACACTTTCTGTTCCTCTCTTGTGCAGGATACACTTCTTGTTTCTCCCTGTACAGAACACACTTCCTGTTCCTCCTCTTTGTGAGACATGCTTCCTGTGTCTCTTCTTTGCAGGACACACTTCCTGTTCCTACCCTGTGCAGCACACAATTTCTATTCTTGTCCTGTGCAGGACACACTTCCTGTTACTCTCCTGAGGAAGACACACTTCCTTTTTCACCCTTGTCTTTCTTTTTCTTTCTTTTCTCTGTCTGTCCTCTTTCCTTCTATTTTTTCTTTTTTCCTTTCTTTCTTTCTTTTCTTTCTTTCTTTTTCTTTCTTTCTCTCCTTTCTTTGTCTTTTTCCCTCCTTCCTCTTCCTCCTCCACCTCCTCCTCCTTCTTCTTTCTTCTCCTTTCTTCTTCTTTCTTCTTTCTTTCTTTGTCTCTCCTTTCTTTGTTTATTTTTGCTTGTTTCTTTCTTTCCTTTCTTTGTTTCTTTCCTTTCTTTTTTTTTTCTTTTTTTTTTTTTTTTTTTTGTAGAGACAGGGTCTCACTATATTGCCCTGGCTGATCTTGAACTCCTGGGCTCAAGTAATCCTCCTGCCTTGGCTTCCCAAAGTGCTGGGACTGTAGGTGTGAGCCACCGTGCCTGTCCCATCTTTGTTATCGATCTTTGTAGCCACAGATAATTATTTCAAAACAATTAAGTAATACTTCTCTTACAAAAAATCTTTGTCTTCCTTCCGCCACCAAATATGCACATAGTTTCCTATGGTATGCGAATTTCCACTGCAATGCTACATTCCCAAATAAATATCTTTTCTTTTACAGAGGCTTTCTCTGTTATTTAGGGTGACACCAGTTTATTTCAGCACACTTAAATATTAAAACTTTAGGCATTTTTTTTAATTGATGGCCTGATTCAAATCAGCATAACCTGTTTGTCAAGAAATCCTGGTTAACAACTCTAAAAATTGATAAAGATGGTGTTCAAAGTTATTAATAAAGTTAAGAAAATATCCAAGAATGATAGACTTTTGTACACTTTGGAAAAAGAGAACTCTGCAGAAAAAATAAGTTTTAAGACATTTTGTTCCCTATTTGACACGTGTGTCTCAACATTGGTTCATTTGCATAACAAAGTTTAATTCTTAACTAATAACAGTGGAGGGAATTATCGTGGGATTTATCAACATACTTACACTAGTTATAAAAATTGTGCTGGGATTTTTTTCTGTCTTTACAGCATTTAGATGAGGAGAGGCTCAAAGAAACTGACAAAAATAAATGTCTCTCTTTTGGAAGTGATTTAAAAAAACTACACCCACCATGATGATATGATTCAATGCATTTGGAATCTACAATTCATACTGGATAATTAATCTACTCGCAATGAATATGAACAATGTCATATGTTTTTATAGGATGAGCTTAATGAGCTGGAAAAGAAATGACTTTGAGGCACAGTACAATTCAATCAATCTAATTAGAAAAGTTTTGGAACAAGTCAACTTTTATTTCTAGTCTATGGAGACTAGCAGGATGACTTGCACGGATTTTCTGGCTAAATTTTTGGCAGTGCAGGAGATCTGGACAGCAGGGATGATGGAATCCAAAAGCACATTAGTTAACAGTCTTTACTAATGAAAACCCCAGTCTGTGTTGAGAATCCAAAACGGTAATCGTGTGCATTTTAGCACTGTTGTTTTCTACCCTCACTCTCAGCAATGCCTGGAGGTTACCCTCATGTCTTTGGATAGTTTCTTATTGCCATTTTTATTTTTCCCACCCACCCTTCATCTCCTATTGCCTATGGAAGCATTTGGTGACCAAGGTCTTGTTCAACATTAGACACCAGAAGTGGGGAATTGCAAAACAGGTAATGTAGTTGTTTTTTGTTGACCTTCACATCCACATTTCCATTATCATCACACAGCAACTTACCTTGATTGTCTGCATATTATAAGGACCACCCCCAAGCTAACAGCTTTCTCTGCTTTATTTTAACCTGTCTTCACCATCTGTAATTTTTTTGGCATACTATGGCTATTTCAATTAAGTAGATGCTCCTTTTTGCTATCCTATACAAATATTTTTCTTCTGCATTTTTTCGTTTTGTTTTTTGTTTTGTTGAGAGTCTCCCTCTGTCACCCAGGCTGGAGAGCAGTGGTGCAATCTTGGCTCACTGCAGCATCAACTTCCCAAGCTCAGAAGATCCTCCCACCTCAGCCTCACAACTATCCAGGACCACAGGTATGTGTCACCATGCCCAGCTAATTTTTTTGCATTTTTTGTAGAGACAGTGCTTCACCATGTTGCCCAGGCTGGTCTCAAACTCCTGGGCTCAAGCAATCTTCTCGCCTTGGCCTCCCAAAGTGCTGGGATTACAGGCACGAGCCACCGTGCCAGGTCTGCATTTTTTCATTCTAGTCCTTGCTTTTATTGAAGTGTCCACCCTACTCCTGTTGTGTTTGTGTGAATGTATGTGTGTGTGTGTGTGTGTGTGTGTGTGTGTTGTACTTCCTGCATAAATGTCTTCTGTCTGAACTCCTCCTCCCTTCCTGTCTTTGGTACCTCATTCTCCCCCAAGAAACTAGAATTTCTCCATAGCAGTTAAATTTTCCACATAGAAACTAGAATCTCTTTTTTTTCAAGGTGGATCATAGAATCCAGAACCTCTTTTCTTCATGCCAGCTGTAAAAACTAAAAATGTTACTGTAGCTCCCCCTGCCTTTCTGGGTAAAAACTGGCTCATCTCTGTGTTTCTTTTAAACCCAAATGAACTCAGTAGAAGTTGACTCAAGTACATAGTTACTGTAATATTAATTTGGTAAAATTATGCCTAAGCATTTTCATAGAAACTCATCTATGAAATTTACATCTATGAAAATTACAGCAGCAATTATCCACCTTTCACTCTCTTTAATTACGGCTAGATGTTGCATTTCCATCTTTGTGTATTTGCATGCAAGGAGGTTATATGGATTCCAAATATAAGTGCAGGCTAGGAAGAGGTGTCACCAGTCATTGATTCTGAGAAAGGTCCCTACAGAGCCTGCCTGAAAAGCATTTCAACAAAAAGGATGCTGTATCTGGAATTCCAGTGTGAATTCATGCATGTAACACAATCCAAGGAAAGAGAGACCCAGTGAGCCCCTCGGAGCTTCTCGGTGGTATCTCAATACTTTCTGCTTTATGTTAAGTAGAGTTTCACAAGACCCACAACCTCTTATGGTTTTACTTTGATTTTCCCAATAAGAAAATTGCAATAAAATTCACATTAAGATGTCAAAGGGAAAGGAAAGAATTATTTACCAGTATTCTACCAAGTGAAAAACCAAAACTTCTCTAATATATCTAGGTAACCCAGGTAGACTTTCATTTCTAAATAAGGTCCTCTCTCTCGTTTGATTTCTCTAACTACTAACTCTGTCTACACGAGGCATTTCTCCAAAATTCTTTTGGTCTTCTTCTTCATTTGCCCATCAAATATGCAATAAAACAGAAGACCAGTGATAATAAAACATGAATTGTTTATAGGAATGGCCTTTCCCTTGTTCCTCAAAGAGATGATCACTCACAAGAACATTTATTTATTTATTTATTTATTTATTTATTTATTTATTTATTGAGACAGGGGCTCACTCTGTCACCCAGGCTGGAGTGCAGTGGTGCAATCTCGGCTCACTGCAACTTCCGCCTCCAGGGTTCAAGCAATTCTCTTGCTTCAGCCTCTCGAGTAGCTGGGATTACAGGTGCATGCCACCACGCCCAGCTAATTTTTGTACTTTCAGTAGAGACAGGGTTTTGCTATGTTGGCTAGGCTGGTCTTGAACTCCTGACCTCAAGTTATCTGCCCGCCTCGGCCTCCCAAAGTGCTGGGATTACAGGTGTGAGCCACCATGCCCAGCCTGCTCATAAGAACATTTTGTGTGTAGGAAATCTCAACTTCGTGGTGGCTTCAACCTGTTTAACGGTACCTGGATAGAAATAAATGAAGCCTAAGGTCAAAGTCAAGATCAAGGTATTCTGATGGCCAATGGCAGACCTGGAGTTTCCAAAAACAAATGTAGAGTCAACAGCAAAGAGCTCAAAAGCAAAGAAGCTCACATGCATACCCTGCCTGAATTTGGGTTCTCTGAGCTGTAGTGTAAAATGAGGATGTGAACACTTTATTCACAAAGACGTTAACAACTAAATTAGGTAAGGTATATACAATGTCTGACACAGAGTAATTATTTAAACTTCATCTTGACTAAAAAATAATGTTTTCTTTCCAAAAGAAATAATTCAGAATGTTATTTTTTAAAGTTAACTCTCTGCTGCATGCTTTCAATTATATGACATTCTGGAAAAAACAAAACTACGGAGACAATAAAAAGATCGGTTGTTGATACAGGTTGGAGGAGGAGGGATATAAATAGGTGGAGCACAGAGGATTTTAGGAAAAGTGAAACTATGCTGTGTGATAGTATAGCGTGGGATGCATGTCATTATGGATTTGTCAAAACCCTCAGAATGCACAACACCAACCGTGAACTTAAACTATGGACTTTGGGTCATGATGATGTGTCAATATAGGCCCATGGATTGTAGCAAATGCGCCACTCTAGTGGGGGATGTTGACAGTGGAGGAGGCTGTGCGTGTCTGGGGGCACAGAGTATGTGGATAGTCTCTGTACTTTCCACTCGATTTTGCTGTAAACCTAAAACTGCTCTAAAAATAAAGGTCTATTAAAAATAATAATGTGGTGGCTCATGCCTGTAATCCCAGCACTTTAGGAGGCCGAGGTGGGCAGATCACCTGAGGTCAGGAGTTCAAGACCAGCCTGGCCAACACGGCGAAACCCTGTGTCTACTAAAAATACAAAAAATTAGTCAGGCGTGGTGATGCACGCCTGTAGTCCCAGCCACTTGAGAAGCTGAGGCACGAGAATCCCCTGAACCCAGGAGGCGGAGGTTGCAGTGAACTGAGATTGTGCCATTGCACTCCAGCCTGGGTGACAGAGTGAGACTCCGTCTCAAGATAGTAATAATAATAATAATAATAAGGCGGAAGGATTGCTTGAGGCTCATAGTTCAAGACCAGCCTTGGCAAGATGATGAGACCCTATCTCTACATAAAATAGAAAAATTTGCTGGGCATGGTGACGTGCACCTGTACTCCCAGCTACTCAGGAGGCTGAGGTGGATGGATTGCTTGACCCCAGGAGGTCAAGATTTCGGTGACCCATGATCACAACACTACACTCCATTCTGGGCAACAAAGCAAGATCTCACCTTGAAAAATAAATTACTACTACTACTACCAATAATAATAATAATAAACAACTTTATGATCTATGGACACTTTGATGTATATTAAAAACTCTTGGCCAGGTATGGTGGCTCACGCCTGTAATCCTAGCACTTTAGGAGGCTCAGGCAGACAGATTGCTTGAGCCCAGAAGTTCAAGACCAGCCTTGGCAACATGGCAAAACCCCATCTCTACCCAAAAAAACTACAAAAAACATTAGTGGGTTGTGGTGATGGCATGTGCCTGGAGTCCCAGCTACTCGGGAGGCTGAGGTGGGAGGATCACTTGAGCCTGGGAGGTGGAGGTTGCAGTGATCCAAGATCACGCCACTGCCCTCCAGCCTGGGCGACAGAGCCAGACCCTGTCTCAAGAAAAAAAAAAAAAAAATCTGTGTCTTATATCACATGGCAAACAACACCAGGTATTAACATCATTAATTTTAGATTCTTTGTTGACTCACTCAACAAATTCTTGATGTCTACTGTGTGATAAACCAACTCTAAGTGTAAAGAATACAAGAGAAAAAAAAAAACCTCAATATTTTCATCTGAAAAACAAAACTGTAAAGTAAGTCAACACCTTATTTAAAAAATCACTTAATTTTTGAAGTAAATTGCTATTTGTGTAAATTGAGCTCTGTCGGAGGCTTAATCCTGGCTCACTCAAAGTGATGTCTGTGTGAAACAAAGCCTTCCTGTATTTGAATGTGTGCACTGCAGTCTTACTGACATGCAAATGATGTTGCAAAGAACAACGCCCATCGTGTAACAGGATATCTCAGAGGTGCAGGGAGGTGGGAAGATCATATCTTGACTGAGCTTTAAAGCTAAGATTAAAATGCAGGTCTAACTGGCTTGCAAGTCCTGTTCTTTGTGCTGTCTCAGACATCATTAAACTGTTCTTTTCTCAAGGTTGGGTCAAGGTTGGACAGAGGCAAGCAGAAGCTTTAATCCTCTCTCGCCATCCCTGCATGCTCTTGTGAGCCAAAAAAGAACTGTGCAGAGCCCACAGGCAAGGGCTGCCTTGAGTAGGACTGAAGTCACACAGAGCATTGATGGAGCCAGCGGACTTGCAATGGTGGCTGTCACCTGCTCTCCCGCCTCATCCCATTCCACAGTGTTGACAGCTTTCACGTTCTTTCTTTAAGGTTGAGTGCTAACTTGCAGATGTCTCTTGCATTAGGAGCTGGGACAGTGACTCCTAGCGCTAAACAGAGTACCTCACTGCTGAGAACAAGGAGGTATCAGTGTGAGGAACAAGGGAATGAAAATCAAGGGACCCTCTCTTGTATCTGAGAAGGGCTTTGGCTAGCACTGTTTCAGACGCATATGGAGAATTTAGGTTCAATAAATTCTGTTATTTATCTTGCTGTCCAGACCGTTTATTCTTTCTATTTCTATCTATATATCTATGTATGTATTTATCTAACATCTATCATCTGTATGTATGTATGAATTAATGTTTCTATCTATCTATCTATCTATCTATGCATCTATCTGTATTAGTCTGTTTTCAGGCTGCTGATAAAGACATACCCAAGACTGGGTAATTTATATGGGAAAAGGAGCTTATTGGACTTACAGTTCCACGTGGCTGAGGAAGCCTCACAATCACGGTGGAAGGGGAGGAGGAGCAAATCACGTCTTACATGGATGGCAGCAGGCAAAGAGAAAGAGCTTGTGCAGGAAAACTCCCCTTTTTAAAACCATCAGATCTGGTGAGACTCATTCACTATCATGAGAACAGTGCAGGAAAGACCTGCCCCTGTAATTCAGTCACCTCCCACTAGGTTCATCCCACAACACATGGCAATTGTGGGAGTTATAATTCAAGATGAGATTTGGGTGGGGACACAGCCAAACTATATCACTATCCAGCTAGCTACCTAACTACTTAGCTACCTACCTATCCATCCATCCATCCATCCATCAATTTCATCTATGTATTCCATCCATCTAAATATTCACCCATATATTCTGTCTGTTTATCTATCATCTATTTATCTACATACCTAGCTACCACCTATCTATCCATCCATGTATTCTTTCTTTCCTTTCTCTTTCTTTCTTTCTTTTTCTTTTTTTCTTCCTTTCTTTCTTCTTTCTTTCCTTTTTCTTTCTACCTAGCTACCTACCTATTTTATCTATCTATCTATCTATCTGTCTATCTCATCTATTATATTTATCTCATCTATTAATTATCCATCTCATCTGTCACCTATCTATCTTTGTCTAATTATCTATCTTATCTATCTAGTCTGTCACTTATTCCTCTATCTATATCTATCACCTGTCTATCTATCTCTATTTGTCTATCTAATTAGGTATCTCAGCTATTTGTCATCTCTATCTATCTCATCTATCTGTCTAATGTATCCTCTCTGTCTCTCTCTCCCTGTCTGTCTGTCTGTAAAGTTTCACCACTTTTCTAAGCTACTGTGTGGAGGTGACCGTGTGAAACCAAGTATCCACTACATTTTCAACAGAAGGCATTGTGTAGGTTGCATTTGCAATGAATCCCCCTCTCTCTCACTCCAGGAAGTGATCAGAGCCATTTGGCATTTAATTCAGCTAAACTGTGATTCCATTTGGACTTACTCAACATTTCCATGTAACTCTGCAAAAACAACAAGTGGGTCTAGATTTCATCCACAGTGTCAGAAAATCTGGGATATGCATTAACTAGAGGTGATGATTAACTTAACATTTGCATGGTATAAATAAAACTTGCCATAGGTCATTTTGTGTGTGTTTACGTGTGTGTATTCCAACTATAGTTGCATCATCAATTTTTAAAATGACTTTCTCATGCATTTGGGGAGGATCATTGATTCCATATGGTTATGTGGTAGCCATCTGTTCAAAATTTTTTCAACATTTAAGCAATTTCCCTTAATATTTTAACTCTACAACTGAAGATCAGAGAGCTAGAGAATTTTGATTCTGATTTGATTCAATTGTTTCAAAAGCACCCATTGGACTTATGCTATTTTAAGTGGAAGTATGTTTTTTCATATGAGTGGAATTTCCACATGCTTTGAAAAAATAAGCAGTGATTCATGAGTTTCCCCATAATATACTTCCCCACAATTGAAACTGGGTGTATACCAAGTATTTGCAAATCCAGGAAGACATGATAACCAATAATCTTCATTTAATTTTACAAATAACCAAAATCAGTATAGGTAGACATATTTCTTCGTACACCAAATCCTGCATAACATGAGTAAAAGCATGAGTCCCTATGCTCACATTAAATGCATGTAAATAAATCAGATTAACAAAGCATATGAAAGAGGGAGTTCCAAAGAATAATTTCAAAATCCCTTTCCACTAAGGTTACCTTCTATTTTCAGCTATTCGTTTACTGCTCATATCAATGTTTCACTTCAAATCTTAGAATTTTTTCCTTTACAAAAAAAAGTGCTTCACTTTCTTTTATCTCTGAACCAGCAAGTTTTGTTTTTTAATGAAAAGAAATCTTGAAAATCACTCTCTATTCATTTTCCTAGTGTTTTCCACCCAGTTATTTTTTCCATTGGCATAGATGTGGACATGGAACGCTCCGCCTTCAAAAATTATATTTTGTGGCTGCTCCTGAAGCATTAAAGGTGTCTGGTGAGCTGGCAGGAGGTAGTAAGGTTTTAACAACTTTTAAGTTTTTCCCTTAATTCATCCAAGTCTCAAATCACACTCATGATACTTAATTCCCTGCTACTTATTGTAAAGATTCATTAAGCAAATCTGGGGAACTTTTATTTTGCTAAAATACCAAGGGTATTTCAGGAATGATAATTATTCCTTCCTTTTCAGCTCTTAAAACACACAGAAATCCAGTTTACATCACTGGATGCTGGGCAAATATGTCCCATGGAAGCTGTAGTAGGTTGAATGGGGACGTTTAAAATATGAGTTCACATCTTAACCACAGAACCTGGGAATAGGACCTTATCTGGAAATAAGGTCTTTGCAGATGGAATCAAGTTAAGGATCTCAAGATGGGATCATCTTGGATTATCTGGGTGGGCCCTAAATCCAATGACCAGTGTCTTTCTAAGAGGTGTCCTCTTTAGGTCATATGCAAAGCAGACCCCTTGTTCTTGGTGAACACAGCACACTTTTTTTTCTCCATCTTTTGGCTTCTTCTTGGGAGTATAACTTTTATAGCCAAGCATCAAAGTGCCCCACTGGGGGTCAGGCATGCTGGCTCATAACTGTAATCCCACCACTTTGAGATGCCAATGTGGGAGGATCACTTGAGGCCAGAAGTTCAAGACCAGACTGGACAACATAGCAAGACCCCATCTCTATTGTTTTAAAAAGTGCTCCACTGGGAAAATTCTCCTCTTTCACTTGCTACCACCATCTCCCTTTCAATGTCACCCCTACTGCTGAAGCAATGCTGTCAGACCTTTGCCATTCTCAGAGACAGACACAGAGGAGAAGGGCCATGTGGAGATGGGAACAGAGACTGGAGTGATGTGGCCACAAGCCCAGGGATGCCAGGAGCCCCCAGGAGCTGGAAGAGGCAGTAAGGATCCTCCCCTAGAGCCTCCGGAAGGAAGTGAATACAAATGTAGTGGACTAAACAGTGGCCCCCAGAAAGATCTGTCCATATCCTAAAGCCTAGAATCTGGAATGAGACCTTATTTGGAAATAGGGTCTTTGCAGATGTAATTAGTTAAGGATCTTGACATGAAATCATACTGGATTACGGTGATTTCTAAATCAAATGAGAGGTGTCCCTATAAAAGACAGAAGAGCAATGGATGATGTGATGCAGAAAATACATAAATAAATACAATAAAATAAGAGACAGAAGAGGTAACACAGACACAGACACAGAGGAGCAGGCCATGTGGAGATGGAGGCAGAGACTGGAGTGGTGTGGCCACAAGCCCAGGGATGCCTGGAGCCCCCAGGAGCCGGGAGAGGCAGGACGGAGCCTCCCCTAGAGCCTCTGGAGAATCGTGGCCCTGAGATGCTTTGATCTCAGGCTGGGGTGTTCTGAACTGGGGGAGAATAAAGTCTTGTTATTTTTAGCCACCCAACATATGTTAATTTGTTAGGGGCCTCAGGACATTCCTCCAGAAGTTTTCCTGGAAGCTGCCAATTTTGCCTTTTTAGCAATACCCGTTTCCTTGGTCCCATAAGGCAGGAACCGTTCAGGGCAAAGAGAACGGCTAGGGTGCAGCATGCCTTCTTCAAAGTGATTTTCTGCTGGTCATGGGCTTCATCTCTATCTGGATCCTGCCTGTCCAAGATGGTCATTGGCATCAAACTCTGTCTTGATTTCATGGCATAATAAAATTGTCCCATGAAATTCCTCCCCTCTGCTTTACAGCTTGCCTGCCTTGTCCTCTTTTGCTCTGGGGAAAGCTATAAAATTACACACTGAAAAAAACAGATTTGGCACCCCAGTCTCCCAATTCCACGTGTCAGAGAGGCTGCATGTAAAAAATTAAACAGACAGGGTAGATTGTCTTCCCTTTATCAGAAAGTAGGAAAAGTAGACACTTGTAGAGAAAGGGGTTTCTGTTTAGAAGGAGGAAGCATCACTTTTTTAGCATAAGAGTTTTGCAAAATGAGCATGGCTTTTGTGAACGTACAGATCTGAATCAAAATGAAAAAACTGGCTTTCAATTCGGGAGCAAATCAAACTTTGAAATCATGAATGCTGGTGTGTTCTTTTACTCTTGTGTCTTTACTCTTGAAGGACTTGGAACTTTCTGCAAATTCTTCTCCAAATATTTAGGAGGGGCCCCCAGGTGATCTCTCTTGGGGTTATATACAAAGCAGACACCTTGTTTTTGGTAAACACAACACACATTTTTTTCTTGGGAATATAACTTTTATAGCCAAGCACCAAGGTGCTCCACTGTGGGTCAGGCATGATGACTCATACCTGTAATCCCACCATTTTGAGAGGCCAATGTGGGAGGATCACTTGAGGCCGGAAGTTCAAGACCCGACTGAACAGCATAGCAAGACCCCTTCTCTATTAAAAAAAAAAAAAAAAAGTGCTCCACTGGGAAAATTCTCCTTTTTCACTTCCTACGACCATCTCCCTCTCAATGTCACCACTACTGCTGAAGCAATGCTGTCATATCTTTGCCACTCTCGGCAGCATGGAATATAAGCATGCCTCTCTCTCTCTTGCTGTTTCTCTCTGAGAAAACCCCAGAAACTTAGCTCACACCCAAAGCCTCACATAGATTGCAATGAAAGATCTCTTTCCTCTCCTCTTATACCTTCTTATTACTTCCTAAAAGGACTACAGATGTTGATCCAAACATTTACTAATAGTATAACCCCATTCATGGAATATCTTTACAATGTGGTTTTTTGTTTTGTTTTGTTTTGTTTTGTTTGTGTTTTGAGACGGAGTCTCACTCTGTCACCCAAGCTGGAGTACAATGGTGTGATCTCGGCTCACTGCAACCTCCGCCTCCCAGTTTCAAGCCATTCTCGTGCCTCAGCCTCCCAAGTAGCTGGAATTACAGGCGTGTGCCACCACGTCCAGCTAATTTTTGAATTTTTAGTAGAGACAGATTTTCCTCATGTTGGCCAGGCTGGTCTTGAACTCCTTACCTCAAGTGATCCTCCTGCCTTGGCCTCCCAAAGTGCTAGGATTACAGGCATGAGCCACTGTGCCTGGCCTGGAAGTTACAATTATTAACAAGACAAAATAACATATAGGTCAGAGGTACGAAAATCAAGATAGAACTCTTTTAGCATCCTCAGGTAGACATGTATTCAACTTTTGGTCAAGTGTAGATGCCTATTTTTAAAAAAATATTTGGTTGGAGAGGACATAGAGAAGGTAAAGGAGTTGGTGAATGCAAATGGGAAGAAAGAATGCCTAATGCAGCTTGAGAAAAGTAGAGGCAAGCCCTGCGATCTAGTCAAAAGTTTTATAAAAGCATCATTAAAAGATGGCATGAGAATCCTTATTCTCTGTCTCCACGATGTTCAAAGCTGAGAAGAGAAGAAGCTGTGCTGTCTTATTAAAATGGAGTCAACTACAGAGGCACGTGAGTGATTTCTTCTATCAAAACCAATCAGCAGTGGGATCTGTAGAGACCTGTCCAAGCTCCCTTCCAACCATATATTTCCATGAACATGCCCCAGGTTATGAAATCAGTTCCAGGACCAGAGTTCACAGTCCCTCCGAGCCCACTTAGACTTGCATTACAGAAAACGGCAGGGGTCCTCAACTCTGTATTTGAAAAATAAATATGGTCCTAATTATACTAACTACCTTTCCAAGCCAGAAGTTTTATCCATTTCACCTTAAGGTCATGTATTTGGGAAAGGATAGCCTCACATGTGGAAGCCATTTCTCTACAATTTACTAGGTGATCACAGGCTTCATTTCATCAAACCATTTTTCTACAGTAGCCTCATAAAATTCCCAGAAATACCAAGGTGAGGAGTGGCCATTTGCTGCTATGTTCTTTCCTTGGTTGGTTCCATTATAGCCCTTCAAGGATAGAGCACAGGAGTGATAGCCCACACCTGTAATCTCAGCGTTGTGGGAGGCGGAGGTGGGTGGAGCACTTGAAGCCAGAAGTTTGAGACCAGCCTGGCCAACATGGCAAAACTCCATCTCTACGAAAAATACAAAAATTACCTGGGCGTGGTGGTGCACACCTGTAATACCAGCTACTCAGGAGGCCGAGACAGGAGAATTGCTTGAAACTGGGAGGTGGAAGTTGCAGTGAGCCAAGATCATGTCACTGCACTCCAGCCTGGGTGACAGTGAGACTTTGTCCCCACCCCCTGAAAAAGGAAAGAGCAAAAGATCAAAGAAGACTTCTCACAATAATCCTACTTCTTTCTCAGAGATGGTGGTCTGGAACAAGAAAACAAGGATGAATAATAATGAAGTCGATTTATTGGAGGCTGCGAATATCATTTAATCATGAATCATTTAATCTTCCTGTCCTGTGGCTTGACCCTAAATAGCTCCTGGACCAGCCCACATCGTGCCAGCTCTCATAATGCCAGGAGCCAGGTGGAAGATTTCATCATCTCTTCCTTTCTTGATTGCAACATCCCGCTAACTGGTACCACCTCAATTCCCAGCCTTCTTCTTCTCTAGTCCAAAACCCTCTTGACACAGTAGAAGATGAGATTATAGACCTGACCGTGCTGTGTTCTGTGTAGACCCATTTCATGGTTTTCCACTGTTCCTGGGATAAAGAAGAAGCTCCTCATCTTGGACCACGAGGTCTGAATTATCTGTACTTGTTGCTTCTTTCCTGCTACCTCTCCATCCTCAATGTTTGCCATCGTTTACCTCATTCTGTGTCTCCCAGCCACACTGTGGTTCTTACTACTCTTCAGGGTTGCATCATCCATTTTGTTACTGAGCAATGGGCTTGCTGCTTGACATATATATAAGCCAATACTAGGGCATTGCTTTGGGGGTTTTGTTGTTATTGTTTAAGACAGGGTCTCACTCTGTTGCCCGGGCTGGAGTGCAGTGGCACGATCTTGGCTCAGCGCAGCTTCTGCCTCCTAGGCTCAAGTAATCCTCCCATCTCAGCCTCCCGAGTAGCTGTGACCACAGGCACACGTCACCATGCCTAGTTAACTTTTGTATTTTGGGATAGAGACAGGGTTTTGCTGTTTCCCACGCTGGTCTCCAACTCCTGAGCAGAAGCAATCCACCTGCCTCAGCCTCCAAAGTGCTTGGATTACAAGTGTGAGACACCACGCCCTGCTGTAGGGTACTGTTTTTTTTTTTCTTTTTTCTTTCTTTTTAAGACTTTATTGTGAGGTCAACTGGCAAGGAGAGAGGAGGCAGGGCTCAAATCTGTCTCCCTGATCTGGGGAATTAGCTCAAATGTTTATGGGTTAAGAAGTATGTGGCTGGGCACAGTGGCTCATGCCTATAATGATGGCACTTTGAGAGGCCGAGGCAGGAGGATTGCTGGAGGACAGGAGTTCAAGACCAGTCTGGGCAACATAGCGAAAGCATATTTCTACAAAAAATACAAAAACTAGCCAGGTGTGATGGTGCATGCCTGTGGTCCCAGCTACCCACCCAGGAGGTTGATGTGGGAGGATCAGTTAAGCCCAGGAGGTCGAGGCTGCAGTGCACCATGATCACGCCACTGTACTCCAGCCTGGGTGAAAGAGCAAGACCCTGTCAAAAAAAAAAAAAAAGAAAAGAAAAGAAAAAGAAGTATATGGAAGTGCTGGTGCGGCAAGTTTTAATCAAAGGGCTTTAACCTTGGCTATTTATAATAAGGTATGGAATAGTGGATTTCAGCACAATGTCTTCTGGGAGAGTAGACCTTTTCCTTCTGAATGGGTTTCTGCATCCTGGTTCCGGTCATGTCCAGCTGTTTTTGGTTCCATAGGGAAGCATCATCAGTTTCCGGTGTGATTGGAGGTCAAAGCTTTTTCCCTTTGCCTGTGCCCAGGCTACACAACATGCAATGTTGGTTCTGTTGCAACTGTATAACAGCTTAAACGATGGTTAAACAATTGAGTTGGACTGGTTCGACCTGATCTCACGGTTACAGTTTCCCTACTCCATTCCTTGCTAAACTCTACCGGAAAGGACCCAATGCTCCATATTACCACCCCTTACCCTACTCACCCATCAGATTTTCCTTCAAACATCACTTTCTCGGGGAATCCTTCCTTCCTTTCCAAACTTGGGGAATTTCCTCTAACGTTCCTTTATTTCTACTGCCAAACACTCCTCCTGGTACTAATGAAGTAGGAACTAGTACTGTTATTTCTTTCTCCACTAAAACATAAGAGAAAGACAAATATGGTATCCACATTGCTAGCATGTTCCCTTGGGATATCCTCCACTCATTACATGCTTTTTGAATATGTAATATGTAAATTTGCCGATATGTAAATATTCAATATGTAAATATGCCGATATATGAATATTCAATATGTGAATATTCAATATGTAAATTTTCAATATGAAACATATTGAAATCTACTTCAAAGTTCATGGGTTTTTTGGAGTTTTCTTTGTTTTTTTAATTGATGCGTAATGGATCTACGTAGTTTGGGGATGCATGTAATAATTGAATAGATTCATATAATTTGTAAAAATCCAATGAGTACTTGGGATCTTCATCACCGTAGATATTTGTCTTTTCCTTATACTAGAACCATTTGAATTCTTTTCTTCCAGCAATTTTGAATATGTAATAGGTTACTGTAAACTATAGTCACCCTACTGACCTATCTAACATTAGGACTGTTTTCCTTCATGGAACTTTATATTTGTACCATTGAATCAACAAAACTGATGTTGATTCATGAGATTAAACATCTGAAGAGATATCATCAATTCTCACTTTGCTGGGGACACACTTCATCCCCTTGTGGGTAATAATTGTATCTACACTGATGACATGTGACTCTGAGGTACTCTGTTTTTTTAATTTTTATTTTTTAATATAAATAGAAATGGAGTCTCACTATGGTGTCCAGGCAGATCTCAAATTCCTGGGCTCAAGTGATTCTCCCACCTTTGCCTCCTAACATGCTGGGATTACAGGCTGAGCCACCAAACCTGGCTTACTCTGTTTTTGTTTGTTTTGTTTGTTTGCTTGTTGTTGTTGTTTTGTTTGTTTTCTCAAGACAGAGTCTTTCTCTGTCACCCAGTCTGGAGTGCAATGGCGCGATCTCGGCTCACTGCAACCTCCACATCCCAGGTTCAAGCGACTCTCCTGCCTCAGCCTCCCAAGTTGCTGGTATTACAGGCATGCGCCACCAGTCCCGGCTAATTTTTTGTATTTTTAGTAGAGATGAGGTTTCACCATGTTGGACAGGCTGGCCTCAAACTCCTGACCTTGTGATCCGCCTGTCTAGGCCTCCCAAAGTGCTGGGATTACAGGTGTGAGCCACCACGCTCAGCCTGTTTTTTGTTTTGTTTTTTTTTTTTTTGAGATAGGGTCTCAGTCTGTTACCCAGCTTGGAGTGCTGTGGCACGATCTCAACTGACTGCAATCTCCACCTCCCAGGCTCAAGCTATTCTCCCACCTCAGCCTCTTGAGTAGCTGAGACAGCATGCACTACCACCATGCCCAGCTGATTTTTGTGTTTTTTGTAAAGACAAGGTTTCTGGACGGGCGCAGTACCTCACACAGGTAATCCCAACACTTTGGGAGGCCCAGGTGGGCAGAACACTTGAGGCCAGGAGTTAGAGACAGGATTTTGCCATGTTGCCCAGGCTGGTCTCTAACTCTTGGGCTCAAGCAATCCTCCTACCTTGGCCTCCCAAAGTGCTAGGATTATAGGCATGAGCCACCATGCCCATCCATTGAAAGTGTTTTCTATTCCGTTTTAAGAGAATGTTCTTTAATTGAAACGCACTATCTTGTTTACTTTTTTCTTTTCTTTTGAGATAGAGTCTCACTCTATCGCCCAGGCTGGAGTACAGTCGTGCGTTCATAGCTCACTGCAGCCTCGAACTCCCGGGCTCAAGCCATCTTCCTGCCTCAGCTTCCTGAGTGCCTGGGCCCACGGGCATGAGCCAGGGCACCTTAAAAGAAGTATACATTGGAGCTTTTGTAGCATCAGAGGAGTAAAACAAAAAACAACAACAAAAGAAACATGTTGGGACTGTGCCCCTAGAAGGCCAGATATGACTTGAAATAGTATGAGACATAAATTTAAAGAAAACAACCCAGTGTGGCTGAAACCAGGATCCCCTAGTACCTCTGTGTTACTTGCAGACCAACAGTCTCCTGTCATCCAGCCCTTCCACTCCTTCCTCGGCATTTCCGCTGAGGAGTCTCAGTGGCATCTCCAACCCAGGGTTTGCAATGCATAGGTTCTTCCATCAGATCTGCCGGTGGCACCAGGATTCCTTTAGCAGCTAAAGCCAAGAAAAAAAAAAAAAAATCGGCTTACACCTATGGTCCCAGCTACTCGGGTGGCTGAGGCAGGTGGGGGGCATCTGCAGTCTTAGCTATTTGGGAGGCTGAGGCGGGAGGCTGCAGTGAGCTATGATGCTGCCACTGCACTCCAGTTTGGGTGACAGAGTGAGAACCTGTCTCTAAAAAAAAAAATAAAAATAACAATATATAAGTAAAATAAATTTAACAGAGTTTAATTGAGCAGAGAACGATTCACAAATTGGATAGCCCATGGAACCAGAGTAGGTTCAGAGAGACCCCAGCACTGTCTTATGTTGAGAGAAGATTTATGGACAGAAAAAGGAAAGTGATGTGCAGAAAACAGAAGTGAGGTACAGAAATAGCCAAATTCGTTCCAGCTCACCATTGGCCTTATTTGAGCATGGTTTGGACAGTTGACTTCCTTCGGACAAAACTTTGTGATTGGCACAAAAGTAGGTTTCAGCCTGTTTACACATCCAATTAGGTTTCAGTGCACTGCGTATGGAGAAACCTTTAGGCAAACCTTAAAATATGTTAGGGGGCAGCTTCAGGCTAAACTGAATTCAACACATCTTTTGGCGCTCAGCTTAAATATAGCTCTTTCCTTAAACATGAACAGTCTAAGAAGAGGGCCGTGCCTGTCTAGTGAGACCTGAAATTTCGGCTGGGTTTTGGAAAACCAGTGACACTTGCCCTAAGTTACCGTGAAGGCTCCAGGTGTGGTCTGGGTGATATCACCCATGTTCAGGGTGAACTTCATGATGAAGGACCTCCACTGTTGCACAAGGCCCTGTCATCAGAGAGACCAAAATAAATGCCCCTTTAGCAACTAAAACAGACCCTGAGGTTAAGGAAAGAAAAGTTCGCTACAAGCTGAGTTCACAGAGAGGCTAGAGTGGCAACTTCCTAAATTCCTACGGCTATAAGAAAAACCACACTCCTGCTAAACTCCCTAAGAAGACGAGCTACCAGGCAAATTATCAGACCCTTCCAACCCTTTTTTTTAAACAAGGTCTCACTGTGCAGCCCAAGCTGGAGTGCAGTGGTATGATCATGGCTCACTGCAGCCTTGACCTCCTGGGCTCAAGCAATCCTCTCACTTCAGCCTCCTAAGTAGCTGGGACCACAGGTTCATGCCACCATGCTCAGCTAATTTCTGTGTGTGTATTTTTTGTAGAGATGGAGTTTCACCATGTTGCCCAGGCTGTTCTCAAACTCCTGAGTACAAGCAATTTGCCTGCATCTGCTTCCCAAAGTGCTGGGATTACAGGCATGATCCACTGTGCCCAGCCCCTTCTAAGTCTTGACAACCCAGACTACTATTCAGACAGAGGAGCAGCTTTACACACATTCTTTTCTGATAAGCAACTGCAGACCTTACTCCAGTTTCACCAGCTCATAGAGGCTTCACACAAACTGTCTTTGTGTCCTATAGTTCACCTCTTCATATGAAGAGCCAAATCCCAACTCATTTTTTTTTTTTTTTTTTGGATACACAGTCCCACTTTGTCACCCATGCTGGAGTGCAGTGGTGCAGTCATGGCTTACTGCAGCCTCAGTCTCCTGGGCTCAATCGATTCTCCCAACTCAGCCTCCCAAATAGTTGGGACCACAGGTGTGTGTCACCATGCCTGGCTCTTTTATTTTTATTTTTTGTAGAGATATGGTTTCACCCTGTTGCACAGGCTGAGCTCAAGTGATCCTCCTGCCTTGGCCTCCCAAAGTGCTAGGATTACAGGCATGAGCCACCATGCCCCACCTCATTTTAATGCTAAAACATAGCCCCAAAGTGAACATGGAACATATGTTACATATATGTTTACCATTGGGCATGCACTCAGCTCCCCTCATAAATATGCATAGCTTCTCCCCCAAATCTGCAGAATATGCATGACTCTATTGTGTAATATGATCCCTATGAGGCATGAGACCCAATCTCTTTTCCCTCTTCAGAGAGCACCTTCTGTTTATGCCAGGGACACTCACTCCCCAGTTTGCAAACTGACATCACCAATAAAACTCTACTTTCTATTACGCTATTTGGCCACTCGGGTGGTCTTCTGCAAGACAGCTCTAAACTTTGCTTAAGGCTCTTGTAGGAGAGAAGGATAGGTCACCCCAAAAGATATCACTTTGGCATAAGGGTTATTTTGAGCTGAAGACAAATGAGAGGCAAGAGCTGCTAAAAGAAAACAGAATAAACCTCTCATGGGGGTTTGTTATACAGATTAGTTCATCACCCAGGCATTAAGCTTAGAACCTGTGAAAGGATAATATATCTTGAGGTCTCCAAGTCACTAAGCTGGGAAAAGTCAAGCTGGGAACTGCTTAGGGCCTCTGCCTCCCATTCTAGTCAAAGTCCTCCCTCTGCTCGCTGAGAGATGCGTATCTGCTCGCCTCCTTTGGAAAGGCTCATCAGAAACTCAAAACAATGCAACTGTTTGTGTCTCACCTATCTGTGCCCTGGAAACCCCCTCCCTGCTTCCAGTCTTCCTGCCTTTGCTTCAAGCTGTCCAGCCTTTCTAGACCGAATCAATGTGCTTCTTACATATATTGATTGATGTCTCATGTCTCCCTGAATGTATAAAACGAAGCTGTGCCCCAACCACCTTGGGCACGTGTCGTCAGGACTTCCTGAGGCTGTGTCACGGCACGTCCTCAACCTTGGCAAAAGAAACTTTCTAAGTTAACTGAGACCTGTCTCAGACTTTCTGGGTTCACATATCCATTGGTTATTTTTCCTGATCCTCTCCCTCCTCCCACGCTCCACCTTCCAAAAGGCCCCAATGTGTGTTGTTCCCCTCTTTGTGTCCGTGTGTTGTTCCCCTCTTTGTGTCCGTGTGTTCTCATCATTCAGCTCCTATTTATAAGTGAGAACATGCGGTATTTGGTTTTCTGGTCCTGTGCTAGTTTGCTAAGGATAATGGCCTCCAGCTCCATCTGTGTTCCTGCAAAGGACATGATCTCGTTCTTTTTTCACTCAAACAATAAAAGCAAGTCAGCTAAGGGAGTGGAAAACAAACAAAAAAAACCCCTCTGCACTCTCCTATTTGCCTGAAAGTGGGCTTAGACTGTTAATTATCAGAGACACAGGCCTAGAGGAATCTACGTAACAAACCTTACTCAATTTGCCTTTATCTTCCATTTGTTTCCTCCTGTATTTGTCTTCCCAAAGTTTGTAGCTCCTAGGAGCTTAAAAGGCCTTTTTCCTTTGCCTTTTTCCTTCTTGACAAATGTATTGTTCTTGGCTGATTTGTTGTATGCGCCCCAAGTTCTAACCATGTTTTTGAGTTATTCATCACTGAGTTTCACCACATGTGGATATGCACTGCATGTCTTAATAAATTCTGCTTTTCTTTTGTTCTTTTGACAGTTTAATTTCCAGAGCGGTAGCTGGAGAACTGAGGAGGACAGAGGAAAAAGTTGTTATTGTCGTTGTTGTTTTTCCTTCTGCTCTGGGGGCACCCTATCAAAATTCTTAAACATTTTGGAACAGGGAGCTCTTAAAAGAAAACTTCAGACAAGTGAAATTTGATGGAGTTTAATTGAGCAAAGAAAAGATTTGATTGGATCAGGCAGCCTCCAGAATCACAGCAGATTCAGACAGACTGCAGGGGTGCCTCGTGGTCGGAACAAATTTATAGACAAAAAAAGTAAAGTGGGCCGGGCACAGTGGCTCACACCTGTAATCCCAGCACTTTGGGAGGCCGAGGCGGGCGGATCATGAGGTCAGGAGATCGAGACCATCCTGGCTAACACAGTGAAACCCCGTCTCTACTAAAAATACAAAAAAAAAAAAAAAAAAAAAAAAATTACCCTGGCGTGATGGCTGGGGACTGTAGTCCCAGCTACTCAGGAGGCTGAGGCAGGAGAATGGCTTGAACCCGGGAGGCTGAGCTTGCGGTGAGCCAAGATCGCACCACTGCACTCCAGCCTGGGCGACAGAGTGAGACTCCATCTCAAAAATAATAACAATAATAAAAAAAAAATGTAAAGAGAGGTACAGGAATCGGAAGTGCGGTACGGAAACATTGAAATGGATTACTGCTCGGCGTTTGCCTGATTTGAACACAGTTTGAACACTCAGCAGTCTATGAGTGGTTGAAGTATGGCCACTGAGATTGGCCAACACTCAGCTATTGTTACAGATGCATGCTATTAAGTTAGGTTTTCAATTTTGTTTGCCTATTAAGCTAGGATACCCTTCATCCACAAGGACTCAAATATGGAAGTACAGGGTACTTCTCGGGCCATGTTTAGTTTGCTTTAACAAACATAACCATTTTATTTTTACTTTTACCTGTTTCCCCAAGAGCTGAGCGTTTTCATTTTGCACTCGGCCTTGCAAACTATATACCTGGTTCTATCCACAAGGGAATGATGCCAAGAACTGAGGTTGCTTAAGTCGTTATTACTCATACTGATAGCAAGAGTGGGTTTCTTCAAAAGTTTGCTCTTAAATGTGCATATTTCCTAAGTCTATACCATTGATAGCATTTCTCTGGCAAGGACCTAAATTCAGCTCTTGGGGTTAAAGTTAGGGAATCTGGATTGCTGATCAAAATTCCGCTTAGAAGAAACAAAAATAGGCTGGGCATGGTGGCTCATGCCTGTAATTCCAGCACTTTGGGAGGCCAAGGAAGGCGGATGGCTTGAGCCCAGGAATTTGAGACCAGCCTGGGCAACATAGTGAGACCCATCTCTACAAAGTATACAAAAATTAGGAGGGAGTGGTGGCTCGTACCTGTGGTCCCAACTACTTGGGAGGCTGACGCAGGAGGACACTTGAGCCTGGGAGGTCGAGGCTGCAGTGAATGATGATTGCGGCACTACACTGCAGCCCAGGTGACAGAGCAAGACCCTGTCTCAGAGAAAAAAAAAGAAGGAAGGAAGGAAGGAAGTCTTTACTGTTTAAAGAATGGATACAGGCTGGAGATGTGGGTGGATATTTGGCATTTTCCAAGTGGGAGTTTCACTTGCACGTCATCTAAATGCAATGGAAAATCAAACAAGGCATACTTGAAGAGGCAGGATTTTTCTGAACCTGAATCCAAGCTTTCTATTCTGCAGAATCTGACTGTCATCCTGCCATCCGCAGCTGGAAAATGTCCATTGCTCAATTACCCTCACCAAGAGGTGGCTGGGCAACTAATCATCACCTCATAACATCACCCCAAGGTATCCACCCATACAAACTGTGCTTCCATGCAATGTGTACTTCCTGTATCTCCCGCTTTTTTTTACAACACTGCTAAGGAAACCCGCTCCAGCCAGAGGCAGGGCTTCTGAGGCCATTTGCAGATCTGAATAAGGAAAACCCTATAACCCTAACCCTAGGAGTCTTTACCATTTGTGGGTCCATCCAATTTGGGATTTGCTCTTGAATCCCTGTACCACCCACGTCAAATTTCATAAAAGATTTGGATTTGAAAAAATCATTGCAAGTAGGCTCCTAAATACACTGCTTCCTTAGCTAAATTATATCCAAGATCTGAGGTGCGGGTGCTGCTTTCAGCCAAGCCTTTTGAGATTATTTATTGTTGGCCCATCTCAACTCTAATTCACGTTGCTTTACTCATCCTCCGAAAACGGTCTTGAGACAGAAGAAACTACATATCTTTTCTCCAACTTTAGACCAGTGCCTGGATTATTCTAGGTTCTCCATTTATGTTCACCCTCTGGGGGATGAATGAGTAGCACGGATCGCATATACTAGTTGTAAATAAAATATATGTGCTTAGAAAAATCCAGATGACAAATGATGCACTTTGATACTTCCCTCTCTCTCTCTCCCCCGCTACCCTTCTGTCTCTTTCTTTCTCTAATTTTTGCTTTCTGTTATTCCTGTCTGAAACTTTAGGCAATGCATTCCATTCCTTCAAAGCTATTAAGGGTTTGAGGAGCTTATGTAAAATACTGACCACCTCAGATGGATAAAGTAGGTGGAGGTGAATTTATGGATGCAATCAAACAATATGGGTTGAAAAAGGTGTCTTTCCTTTTCAAATTCCTCTTCCGAGAATAAAGTTAAAATGTATGCTATCTTTACAAAAATGAAATAAATGTACACATTTATCGTATTAGGAATTTGGAGCTAGCTGTGCAGGCAGCTATATTAGCATGCCACCTAGTGTTTAAATTCATCTAATGATTAAAAACACGCAGTGCTCAATCAGGCTTGTATCCCTCGATGCGAAGGAAAGAATATAAATTATTTAAAGGGTAATTCAGAATGAGGAAATAATAGACATCCCTTAAGTAACTATATTTGTAGACTGAATTGTATAATTTATCTTTCTATTTAGGGAAAAAGGTTAATTAAGGGCTTAAGGGGCATATGGAAAATATTGACCACCTCGGATAGACAAGGCAGGTGAAGGTAATTTTCTCGATGCAATGGGTCATGATAGGTTAATTAAGCATTGAATTTGGAGTGTTTAGACCAATGGCAAAGGTTTGTATCATTTTGATAGATGACATTCTTTCAATTTTAATCTTAAGGTATTTTCAAAATAACCACTAGAAAAGGAAATATAATATTTATTAAGAGCTACCTATGGGCCTATGGGCTGTGTGCAAAGTCTTTTACAGATATTATCTCCATTAATCTTTGTAAGTCCCGTAATATACTTTTTAGTTGCATTTCACAGATGGAACAATTGAAGTATAGATAGGTTAGGGAATATGCCCAAAGATATTTAGCTGGCAAGAAGAACAATTCCCATTCACCCCATTTTGTCAAACCCTAGAGAATATTCTTTCCACCTCTGAACAACACTGTGTGGAAAAGAACGTGTCCCCTTGGTTGTACATAGCTTGCTTTTATCTACTACCTTCTCCTTGCCATGTGGTTAAAGAAAATGGAAGGACTGGAGCCAGGCAGGGAGAAGGACCTTGCATTTGGAGTTGACAACCTTGGGTCCAGACCTCATGGTCCTGCTCCCTTTACAGTGTAGACTCATCAAAGCCTCTTCATGTCTTCACACTCTGTGTTCTTCATCTGCAAAAATAAGAGCATTTGAGAAGATGATTTCAGAAGTTATTTCTCAGGCTAAAATCCTAAGATTCTGTTCTAGGGTATTCTAAATTCAAAATGAACCTCCTCCTAAGAGTGATGAGAAAACAAAGATGCTTTAGAGATCTTAGAATAAACAGTGGCAGAGAAATGCTCAGCCTTTGTAAGGAATTCTTTTGTGGACAAATAAGGTCTAATATGGTTGCCCCAAATCACTTAAGAAAAAGATATCCTTGTTTAGTAGTTAATATTAAGACAGTTGGGGGAGGAGCCAAGATGGCCGAATAGGAACAGCTCCGGTCTACAGCTCCCAGCGCGAGCGACGCAGAAGACGGGTGATTTCTGCATTTCCATCTGAGGTACCGTGTTCATCTCACTAGGGAGTGCCAGACAGTGGGCGCAGGTCAGTGGGTGAGCGCACCGTGCGCCAGCCGAAGCAGGGGCGAGGCATTGCCTCACTCGGGAAGCGCAAGGGGTCAGGGAGTTCCCCTTCCAGGGGTGACAGACGGCACCTGGAAAATCGGGCCACTCCCACCCGAATACTGTGCTTTTCCGATGGGCTTAGGAAACGGTGCCCCAGGAGAGTATAGCCCGCACCTGGCTCAGAGGGTCCTACGCCCACGGAGTCTCGCTGATTGCTAGCACAGCAGTCTGAGATCAAACAGCAAGTCGGCAGCGAGGCTGGGGGAGGGGCGCCCGCCATTGCCCAGGCTCGCTTAGGTAAACAAAGCAGCCTGGAAGCTTGAACTGGGTGGAGCCCACCACAGCTCAAGGAGGCCTGCCTGCCTCTGTAGGCTCCACCTCTGGGGGCAGGACACAGACAAACAAAAAGACAGCAGTAACCTCTGCAGACTTAAATGTCCCTGTCTGACAGCTGTGAGGAGAGCAGTGGTTCTCCCAGCACGCAGCTGGAGATCTGAGAACGGGCTGACTGCCTCCTCAAGTGGGTCCCTGACCCCTGACCCCCGAGCAGCCTAACTGGGAGGCACCCCCCAGCAGGGGCAGACTGACACCTCACATGGCCGGCCAGGTACTCCAACAGACCTGCAGCTGAGGGTTCTGTCTGTTAGAAGGAAAACTAACAGAAAGGACATCCACACCAAAAACCCATCTGTACATCACCATCATCAAAGACCAAAAGTAGATAAAACCACAAAGATGGGGAAAAAACAGAGCAGAAAAACTGGAAACTCTAAAAACCAGAGTACCTCTCCTCCTCCGAAGGAACGCAGTTCCTCACCAGCAACGGAACAAAGCTGGACAGAGAATGACTTTGACGAGCTGAGAGAAGAAGGCTTCAGACGATCAAATTACTCCGAGCTACGGGAGGATATTCAAACCAAAGGCAAAGAAGTTGAAAACTTTGAAAAAAATTTAGAAGAATGTATAACTAGAATAACCAATACAGAGAAGTGCTTAAAGGAGCTGATGGAGCTGAAAACCAAGGCTCGAGAACTACGTGAAGAATGCAGAAGCCTCAGGAGCCGATGCGATCAAATGGAAGAAAGGGTATCAGCCCTGGAAGATGAAATGAATGAAATGAAGCGAGAAGGGAAGTTTAGAGAAAAAAGAATAAAAAGAAATGAGCAAAGCCTCCAAGAAATGTGGGACTATGTGAAAAGACCAAATCTACGTCTGATTGGTGTACCTGAAAGTGACGGGGAGAATGGAAACAAGTTGGAAAACACTCTGCAGGATATTATCCAGGAGAACTTCCCCAATCTAGCAAGGCAGGCCAACATTCAGATTCAGGAAATACAGAGAACGCCACAAAGATACTCCTCGAGAAGAGCAACTCCAAGACACATAATTGTCAGATTCACCAAAGTTGAAATGAAGGAAAAAATGTTAAGGGCAGCCAGAGAGAAAGGTCGGGTTACCATCAAAGGGAAGCCCATCAGACTAACAGCGGATCTCTCAGCAGAAACCCTACAAGCCAGAAGAGAGTGGGGGCCAATATTCAACATTCTTAAAGAAAAGAATTTTCAACCCAGAATTTCATATCCTGCCAAACTAAGCTTCATAAGTGAAGGAGAAATAAAATACTTTACAGACAAGCAAATGCTGAGAGATTTTGTCACCACCAGGCCTGCCCTAAAAGAGCTCCTGAAGGAAGCACTAAACATGGAAAGGCACAACCGGTACCAGCCACTGCAAAATCATACCGAAATGTAAAGACCATCGAGACTAGGAAGAGACTGCATCAACTAACGAGCAAAATATCCAGCTAACATCATAATGACAGGATCAAATTCACACATAACAATATTAACTTTAAATGTAAATGGACTAAATGCTCCAATTAAAAGACACAGACTGGCAAACTGGATAAAGACTCAGGACCCATCAGTGTGCTGTATTCAGGAAACCCATCTCACGTGCAGAGACACACATAGGCTCAAAATAAAAGGATGGAGGAAGATCTACCAAGCAAATGGAAAACAAAAAAAGGCAGGGGTTGCAATCCTAGTCTCTGATAAAACAGACTTTAAACCAACAAAGATCAAAAGAGACAAAGAAGGCCATTACATAATGGTAAAGGGATTAATTCAACAAGAAGAGCTAACTATCCTAAATATATATGCACCCAATACAGGAGCACCCAGATTCATAAAGCAAGTCCTGAGTGACCTACAAAGAGACTTAGACTCCCACACATTAATAATGGGAGACTTTAACACCCCACTATCAACATTAGACAGATCAACGAGACAGAAAGTCAACAAGGATACCCAGGAATTGAACTCAGCTCTGCACCAAGCGGACCTAATAGACATCTACAGAACTCTCCACCCCAAATCAACAGACTATACATTTTTTTCAGCACCACACCACACCTATTCCAAAATTGACCATATACTTGGAAGTAAAGCTCTCCTCAATAAATGTAAAAGAACAGAAATTGTAACAAACTGTCTCTCAGATCACAGTGCAATCAAGCTAGAACTCAGGATTAAGAATCTCACTCAAAACCGCTCAACTACGTGGAAACTGAACAACCTGCTCCTGAATGACTACTGGGTACATAACGAAATGAAGGCAGAAATAAAGATGTTCTTGGAAACCAACGAGAACCAAGACACAACATACCAGAATCTCTGGGATGCATTCAAAGCAGTGTGTAGAGGGAAATTTATAGCACTAAATGCCCACAAGAGAAAGCAGGAAAGATCCAAAATTGACACCCTAACATCACAATTAAAAGAACTAGAAAAGCAAGAGCAAACACATTCAAAAGCTAGCAGAAGGCAAGAAATAACTAAAATCAGAGCAGAACTGAAGGAAATAGAGACACAAAAAACCCTTCAAAAAATAAATGAATCCAGGAGCTGGTTTTTTGAAAGGATCAACAAAATTGATAGACCGCTAGCAAGATTAATAAAGAAAAAAAGAGAGAAGAATCAAATAGATGCAATAAAAAATGATAAAGGGGATATCACCACCGATCCCACAGAAATACAAACTACCATCAGAGAATATTACAAACACCTCTATGCAAATAAACTAGAAAATCTAGAAGAAATGGATAAATTCCTCAACACATACACCCTCCCAAGACTAAACCAGGAAGAAGTTGAATCTCTGAATAGACCAATAACAGGAGCTGAAATTGTGGCAATAATCAATAGCTTACCAACCAAAAAGAGTCCAGGTCCAGATGGATTCACAGCCGAATTCTACCAGAGGTACAAGGAGGAGCTGGTACCATTCCTTCTGAAACTATTCCAATCAATAGAAAAAGAGGGAATCCTCCCTAACTCATTTTATGAGGCCAGCATCATCCTGATACCAAAGCCTGGCAGAGACACAACAAAAAAAGAGAATTTTAGACCAATATCCTTGATGAACATTGATGCAAAAATCCTCAATAAAATACTGGCAAACAGAATCCAGCAGCACATCAAAAAGCTTATCCACCATGATCAAGTGGGCTTCATCCCTGGGATGCAAGGCTGGTTCAATATACGCAAATCAATAAATGTAATCCAGCATATAAACAGAACCAAAGACAAAAACCACATGATTATCTCAATAGATGCAGAAAAGGCCTTTGACAAAATTCAACAACCCTTCATGCTAAAAACTCTCAATAAATTAGGAATTGATGGGACGTATCTCAAAATAATAAGAGCTATTTATGACAAACCCACAGCCAATATCATACTGAATGGGCAAAAACTGGAAGCATTCCCTTTGAAAACTGGCACAAGACAGGGATGCCCTCTCTCACCACTTCTATTCAACATAGTGTTGGAAGTTCTGGCCAGGGCAATTAGGCAGGAGAAGGAAATCAAGGGTATTCAATTAGGAAAAGAGGAAATCAAATTGTCCCTGTTTGCAGATGACATGATAGTATATCTAGAAAACCCCATTGTCTCAGCCCAAAATCTCCTTAAGCTGATAAGCAACTTCAGCAAAGTCTCAGGATACAAAATCAATGTGCAAAAATCACAAGCATTCTTATACATCAATAACAGACAAACAGAGAGCCAAATCATGAGTGAACTCCCATTCACAATTGCTTCAAAGAGAATAAAATACCTAGGAATCCAACTTACAAGGGATGTGAAAGACCTCTTCAAGGAGAACTACAAACCACTGCTCAAGGAAATAAAAGAGGATACAAACAAATGGAAGAACATTCCATGCTCATGGGTAGGAAGAATCAATATCATGAAAATGGCCATCCTTCCCAAGGTAATTTACAGATTCAATGCCATCCCCATCAAGCTACCAATGACTTTCTTCACAGAATTGGAAAAAACTACTTTAAAGTTCATATGGAACCAAAAAAGAGCCCGCATCGCCAAGTCAATCCTAAGCCAAAAGAACAAAGCTGGAGGCATCACACTACCTGACTTCAAACTATACTACAAGGCTACAGTAACCAAAACAGCATGGTACTGGTACCAAAACAGAGATATAGATCAATGGAACAGAACAGAGCCGTCAGAAATAATGCCACATATCTACAAGTATCTGATCTTTGACAAACCTGACAAAAACAAGAAATGGGGAAAGGATTCCCTATTTAATAAATGGTGCTGGGAAAACTGGCTAGTCATATGGAGAAAGCTGAAACTGGATCCCTTCCTTACACCTTATACAAAAATCAATTCAAGATGGATTAAAGACTTAAATGTTGGACCTAAAACCATAAAAACCCTAGAAGAAAACCTAGGCATTACCATTCAGGACATAGGCATGGGCAAGGACTTCATGTCTAAAACACCAAAAGCAATGGCAACAAAAGCCAAAATTGACAAATGGGATCTAATTAAACTCAAGAGCTTCTGCACAGCAAAAGAAACTACCATCAGAGTGAACAGGCAACCTACAAAATGGGAGAAAATTTTCGCAACCTACTCATCTGACAAAGGGCTAATATCCAGAATCTACAATGAACTCCAACAAATTTACAAGAAAAAAACAAACAACCCCATCAAAAAGTGGGCGAAGGACATGAGCAGACACTTCTCAAAAGAAGACATTTATGCAGCCAAAAAACACATGAAAAAATGCTCACCATCACTGGCCATCAGAGAAATGCAAATCAAAACCACAATGAGATACCATCTCACACCAGTTAGAATGGCAATCATTAAAAAGTCAGGAAACAACAGGTGCTGGAGAGGATGTGGAGAAATAGGAACACTTTTACACTGTTGGTGGGACTGTAAACTAGTTCAACCCTTGTGGAAGTCAGTGTGGCAATTCCTCAGGGATCTAGAACTAGAAATTCCATTGGACCCAGCCATCCCATTACTGGGTATATACCCAAAGGACTATAAATCATGCTGCTATAAAGACACATGCACACGTATGTTTATTGCGGCATTATTCACAATAGCAAAGACTTGGAACCAACCCAAATGTCCAACAATGATAGACTGGATTAAGAAAATGTGGCACATATACACCATGGAATACTATGCAGCCATAAAAAATGATGAGTTCACGTCCTTTGTAGGGACATGGATGAAATTGGAAATCATCATTCTCAGTAAACTATCGCAAGAACAAAAAACCAAACACCGCATATTCTCACTCATAGGTGGGAATTGAACAATGAGAACACATGGACACAGGAAGGGGAACATCACACTCTGGGGACTGTTGTGGGGTGGGGGTAGGGGGGAGGGATAGCATTGGGAGATATACCTAATGCTAGATGACGAGTTGGTGGGTGCAGCGCACCAGCATGGCACATGTATACATATGTAACTTACCTGCACATTGCGCACATGTACCATAAAACCTAAAGTATAATAATAATAATAATAATAATAATAAAAGAAAAAAAAAAGAGATTATGCTAGAAATAAAAAAATAAAAATAAAAATAAAAAAAATAAAAATACTTAGATCATTTTGTTATATGTAAAAAAAAAAAAAATATTAAGACAGTTATTTGTATTTCACTTGACACATTCATATTACATATTACATATTAGTAAAGACAAGGCAACAGTATCGGCCCATTGAAATAAGTCAAACACACATAATTTTCTAATTTTTTTTTATTTCCATAGGTTTTGGGGGAACGGGTGGTGTTTGGTTTCATGACTAAGTTCTTCAGTGGTGATATGTGAGATTTTGGTGCACCCATCACTGAGCAATATACACTGCACTCAATTTGTAGTCTTTTATCCCTCACCCCCTTCCCACCCTTTCCCCCAGTGTCCCCAGAGTTCACTGTGTCACTCTTAGGCCTTTGCATCCTCATAGCTTAGCTCCCACTTATGAGTGAGAACATACGATGTTTGGTTTTCCGTTTCTGAGTGACTTCGCTTAGTCTCCAAACCCATCCAGGTTGCTGCGAATGCCATTAATTCATTCATTTTCATGGCTGAGTAATATTCCATTGCACATATATATACCATAGTTTATCTACTCGTTGATTGATGGACACTTGGGCTGGTTCCACATTTTTGCAATTGCAAATTGGCGAACACACATGATTATGTTACTCCTGGGGTTGCACCTTTGAGAGACACTCCTGGAGGACAGGTGAGTCTCAAAGTGGGGCTTAGCCCACAAGTGTTCTTGGCTTAGCTCGGGAAAGAATTTAGGGGCAAACCAGAGGTAGAAGAAAACTGCTTTTTAAAGTGACAGTGTTACAGCTCCATGACTGCTCTTGCAGAACAGGGCTACCCTGCAGGCAGAGAGTAGCAGCTCAGGGCACATTTTTTTTTGAAGTCATATTTATACCCATTTATTTTTATTTGTATTTTTTTCCTTGTTGGAGACCGTGCCTCACTCTGTCTCCCAGGCTGGAGCACAGTGGCACGATCTTGGCTCACTGCAACCTCTGCCTCCCTGGTTCAAGCAATTCTCCTGCCTCAGCCTCCTGAGTAGCTGAGACTACAAGCATGCTCCACCACACCCAGCTAATTTTTTTTGTATTTGTAGTAGAGACAGGGTTTCACCATGTTGGTCAGGCTGGTCTCAAACTCCTGACTTCAAATGATCTGCCCGCCTCAGCCTCCCAAAATATATACCCATTTTTAATTGCATGCAGATTAAGGTGCGGGTTATGCAGAAATTTCTAGGGAAAGGGTAGTAATCATTGAGTTATTGGGTCATTGCCATGGAAAGAGGTGGTAACTCCCGGCTGTTGCCATGGCAATGGTAAATTGACATGGCACACTGATGGGCGTGTCTGACTGAAAGCTGCTTTGGTCTGCCCTGTTTTAGCTAGCCCTCAATCCGGTCTGGTGTCCAACCTCCACCTCTGGAGTCAAGTCCCGCCTCCTACTTCAACACCATAGGGTTGATGTACATGGAGATTTGGGATTGGCATGGCTAGGGTGCCAGTCTCAGCCCAGTAACACCTAAGCTGTGTTCTCCTGAGCAAGTTACAGAGCATTTCCAAGTCCCAGGTACTCTTCTTGGTATATAAGGGTGCAAAGGGTTAAATTATGACCTCCTCAAAGGTTACATTAAAGTCCTAAACCCTGGTACCTGTGCATGAGACTTTATTTGGAAATAGGGTCTTTAAAGATGCCATCAAGAGAAAGTGAGGCCATACTAGATGAAGGTGGGTTCTAAATTCTGTATGACTATAATCTCTCTATATAATCTCTCTGTATATAATCTCTCTATATAAGGAGACAGAGATTTCAAGACACAGAGCGCAGACATTCATGTAATGAGAAAGGCAGAGATTGGAGTGATATGTCCACAAGCCAAGGAATTTCAAGGATTGGCAAGGACGGATTCTACCCGGGGCCTCGGAGGAAGCACCTTGATTTTTGAACTTCTAGCCTCCAGAATTGTGGAAGAATGAATGTCTGTTTTCTTAAACCACCAAGTTTATGGTGACTTTTATGGCAGCTCTGGGCAATCTCACACAAGTGTTTATACCTAAATCATGAGGCCGAATTAAGAAGGAAATAAGATACTTCATTAATGCTCTGGCACATTCTGGAGGCATCAAAGCAGTGCTCCTCCCAGGTTGTTGATGCCTACGTCTCTTTGCTTTCTAGAACATGGCTGCTCACCACGCTGTCTTATCAACTGTTGCTGAAATTTCCAGACTGCCAGGAGACCAATTGCTATGTCACACTCAGTGCTAGCATGTGTGAAGAAAAAATATCCTGGGCCCCCAAAATGACTCAGGAAAACTCAAGCTGGAAACTGCTCAGGGCAAACCTGCCTCCCATTCTATTCAAAGTCACCCCTCTGCTCACTGAGATAGATGTATATCTGATTGCCTCTTTTGGAAAGGCTAATCAGAAAGTCAAAAGAATGCAACTGTCTGTGTCTCACCGTCTGTGACCTGAAAGCCCCCTCCCACTTCAAGTCTTCCAGCCCTTGCTTCAAGTGGTCCCGCCTTTCCAAAGCGAACCAATGTACTTCTTACATATGTTGATTGATGTCTCATGTCTCCCTAAAATGTACAAAACGAAGCTGTGCCCCAGCCACCTAGGGCACATGTCGTCAGGACTTCCTGAGGCTGTGTCACAGGCGCGTCCTCGACCTTGGCAAAATAAACTTTCTAAGTTATCTGAGACCTGTCTCAGACTTTGTGGATTCACACACGTTTTACTGAATTATTGCACCACTCTTGATTCAATTTCTATCTATTGTTGACCAACATAAACCCTTTTGGTTGGTTAGTGGCCACGTTTAGACTTGTTCCTCTTAGTGCACTGTTTAAATGCCTCGTATGTTGCCTCCTGATGACACAGGGCCTTATATTTAGAGCAAAGCAACTGAGCAGATGGCACAAGTGTCTGTAGGTGCTTGTTTTCTGGCACGGAAAGACATGTTTAGAAAGTGGAAATTAGGCTTGATGCAGTGGCTCATGCCTATAATTCCAGCATTTTGGGATGGTGAGGCAGGAGAATCACTTGGGGACAGGAGTTTGAGATTGGCCTGGGCAACATAGCAAGACCCATTCTCTACAAAAGAATAAAAAGAGCTGGGTGTGGTGGTATGTGTCTGCAGTGCCACCTACTCCAAAGGCTGAACTGGGAGGATTGCTGTGGAGTCCAGGAGTTCAAGTCTGCAGTGAGTTATGACTGCCCCAGTGTACTCAGCTGTCAACATGAATGACATAGTAACTACCTACACAGGAAGGTCATGAGCTACTGACTTCTTCAGAGGCAACAAATGGTCATCGATGTCCTTCACCCCAGGAAGGCAACAGTACCTAAGACAGAAATTCAGGAAAAACTAGCCAAAATGGACAAGACCACAGAGGACGTCCTGGTTTTTTGGTTGTTTTTGAAATGGAGTCTTGCAATGTTGTCCAGGCTGGAGTGCAGTGGCGCAATCTTGGCTCACTACAACATCCGCCTCCCAGGTTCAAGCAATTATCCTGCCTCAGCCTCCCAAGTAGCTGGGATTACAGGCATGTGTCACCACGCCTGGCTAATTTTTGTATTTTTAGTAGAGACGGGGTTTCATGATGTTGGCCAGGCTGGTCTCAAACTCCTGGCCTCAAGTGATGCACCCACCCCAACCTCCCAAAGTGCTGGGATTATAGGAGTGAGCCCCCGTGCCCAGCCAGGATATCCTCTTTGTATTCATATTCAGAATTCGTTTTGGTGGTGGCAAGACAACTGGTTTTGGCACGATTTACAAATCTTCAGATTCTGCAAAGATAAATGAACCCAGAGATAGACTTGCAAGACACAGCCCATGTGAGAAGAAAAAGACCTCAAGGAAACAGCAAGTGGAATGAAAGAACAGAACAAAGAAAGTCAGGAAGACTGCAAAGGCCAGTGTTGGTGCTGGCAATAGGCAAGGTGGAGACTGAGTGAAAAACAGAAGAAGTAGCAATTCTGCAGTGACATTATCAGCAGCCATTGTGTGGATTTTTTACAAGAGAATTAGTAAATTATAAGCTTTCGGGAAATAAAACAAATTTCAATCAACATTTATCCACAGGAATCCAAAAAAAAAGCAGCAAGTGGAATAACTAGTGGGCCTTTAATAATCTGGAATGGTAGATGAATTTATTGGCTATTAAATGCACTCCTTGCCAACTTGAAAGCACCAAAGTTAGTGGCTTTGGTAGCCTGATTGTAATTATCTCTTCTCATTAGGACCCTGAGGCTGAGAGAGTTCCTCTTCCTTGTCACACAGACAAAATGGGAACACCCCACAGCAAGGCTTCAGCCACGTCCTGCCCTGGTTCAGTTCTGAGAGTTGGTAGGTCACGGGCACGATGGTTTCCTGGTGTTCCTTCAGGGCTTCAGCCACCTTTTTAATCACAAAATCATGGAGGGGCTCTGTGGCAGGTGTCAAGGGTGTGGACTCTGAGGGGTCCCTGGAGAGATCAAAGAGCAGAGGGGGGTTGTGGTAGGTAACCTGTTCTCCGAAACATCTGCAGAACGAGGTGACATAGCAGCCACCAGAAGCTGGTGGCTGGAATACCGGGGTCACGTAGTGAGCCTTCCAAACTGACCCACCTGGAGGAGAAAAGAGAGACTTGTCAAATGATGCGCACTTCAGTCAGATCAAAGGAAGAAGTCCTAGTGTTCTATAGCAGGGGTCCCCAGTCCCCAGGCCACAAACTGGTACCTGTTTGTGGCCTGTTAAGAACCTGGTCACACACACAGGAGGTGAGTGGTGGGGCGAGAGAGAGAAGCTTTATCTCTGTATTTACAGCCATTCCCTATCGTTGGCATTATTGCCTGAGCTCTGCCTCCTGTCAGATCAGTGGCTGCATTAGATTCTCATAAGAGCATGAACCCTGTTGTGAACTGCCCATGCGAGGGATCTAGGTTGCATGCTACTTATGAGAATCTAATGCCTGATGATCTGTCACTGTCTCCCATCACCCCCAGATGGGACCATCTAGTTGCAGGAAAGCAAGCTCAGGGCTCCCACTGACTCCACATGATGATGAGCTGTATAATTATTTCATTATATAATACAATGTAATAATGATAGAAATAAAGTGCACAATAAATGTCATGCACTTGAATCATCCCAAAACCATCCCCCACCCCAGTCTGCAGAAAAATTATCTTTTACAAAACCGGTCCCAGGTGCCAAAAAATTGGGGACCCCTGTTCTAAACACTGTAGAATAACTCCAGTTAACAATAATACGTTACATAGTTACAAATAGCTAGAAGGAGGATATTCAATGTCCCCAACACAAAGAAATTATGCATGTTTGAGATGATGGATGTGCCAATTAGTCTAATCTGATCACTATGCGTTGCCTATCTCAAAATATCGCTAGATACCCCCAATTTTCATGTGCAATGTGTGCATATTATTATGTGTGTGTCACTTTCTAAAAATTTTAAAAACTTCCAATTTCTGGGTCATAAACTCATTTTCTTCTAACACTTTCAATCTTACATTTTATCTTTAGTCTGCCTAGAATTGATTTTTATAAATGAAAGTTTAGCCATGACCACTTATGCCTACAAAATAACCTGCCCATAGAAGATATTCAATAAATATTTTTTTATCTCCAAAAAAAAAAAAAAAAAAAAGAAAGAAAGAAAGCATATCAGAGGCATGCACCCAAGGTGCTGGCTTCTCTTGTCTTCTTCCATCTTCTCAAGGCTGGTTCTTGGGCTTCTTTTTGCCCACAGGTCAATGCTAAATATTACGCAATCCTTACAACAAAACGAGAACATTAGAGTCTGCTGGTGAAATGACATGCACATTTTCCAGCAGATATCAGTCCTGTTTCTAAAAATGTATATATATTTTTTGGTTTTATTTTTGTTTGAGATGGAGTCTCACTCTGTCTTCCAGGCTGGAGTGCAATGGTGTGATCTCAGCTCACTGCAACCTCTGCCTCCTGGGTTCAAGTGATTCTCCCGCCTCAGCCTCCCAAGTAGCTGGGACTACAGGCGTGCACCCCCATGCCTGGCTAATTTTTGTATCTTTTAGTAGAGACAGGGTTTCGCCATGTTTGCCAGGCTGGTCTCAAATTCCTGACCTCAAGTGATCTGCCCACCTCGGCCTCCCAAAGTTCTGGGATTACAGGCGTGATCCACCACGCCTGGCTAAAAATGTATGTTTCGTAAAAGTGTCCCCCTGACTTTATAGGCAAATCTTATGTTCATACATCTATTTTCTTTATTAAAGTGTAATTGATAAGTCAAAATTGCATAGATTTTCCATGCACAATGTGATGTTTTAATGTATGTGCAACTGCTGAGATAATTAAGTGAAGCCAATTAGCATCTCCATTATCCCCGCCTGCCTTTCTGCAAAAGAGAAATTCTGAGAAACTTCTCCAAAAACATGTGTTCAGTGAGACCTGGAATGAAAGGACCGGTCTAGAGAGTAAAGGAAGAATGTGTTCAGGATACACCTGAGTGACCCTGCTCCTGGCAGGGAACAGGAAGCAACGGGTTGAGCACTCACTGTCGTCCTTGGGGATCCACCGCACGGCGTGCAGGTAGGAGCCACAGTAGTGGAACAGAAATTCATGCTCCGAGTGCCTGACGTTGCCCTGCAGCAAGGGCATGAGGTCTCGGCCGTCAATGACCCTGCAGAGACACAGACAGTGCAGATAAGGAGAATGGGGAGAAGGGACGTTGGGTCCCAAGCTACCTGAAGGGTACTTGCTGAAGACTGCGTCGTGCCTCAGGGCCAGAGGACAGCGTACTGAGTCTTTAGGAAAACTCATGCATGCTCTCTGGGAGATTACACTCCAGTGGGCAAGAGAAGAAAGCTAAGTTCTGATCCTGAAATGATGAGGCCGAGGAATGTGACAATGCATGCCCCAAAGGTGAAAAGATCAGACAGCCTTGGCTGCGCCACAGAGCTCTCCACAGCTCAGCAATTTGTGGCAATTTCATAAATCTGAACTTCATTTGCAATTATATTGCTACCCTTTGAAAAAATTTTATGTAATCACTAAAAAGTCATATACTTCTAATTTTATATGAGAAATGGAGTAAATGAACGCACAAACAGAAAACCAATCACCATGTTCTCACTCACAAATGGGAGCTAAACTTTGGGTACACATGAACATAAAGATGGGAACATCAGACACTGGGGGGGCTCCAAAAAGCGGGAGGGAGGGAGGAGGGAAGGGTTGAAAAACTACCTGCTGGGTATTATGTTCACTACTTGGGTGACGAATTGAACAGAAACCTCAGCATCACATAATATATCCAAATAACAAACCTGCACATGGGCCCCTGAATCTAAACTAAAATGAATTTTTAAAATTTCTATTAGAAAATATATCTTATGCCTTATATTAGAAAGCAATAATAATAAAACCTGCTTTGTAATGGGACACATAATAATACATCCCAGATAAGGATTTTTCTCTTTTTTTTTTGAGATGGAGTTTCACCCTTGTTGCCCAGGCTGGGGGCAGTGGCGTGATCTCTGCTCATCGCAACCTCTGCTTCCCAGGTTCAAGGGATTCTCCTGTCTCAGCCTTCCGAGTAGCTGGGATTACAGGCATGCGCCATCACACCCAGCTAATTTTGTATTTTTAGTAGAGATGGGGTTTCTCCATGTTAGTCAGGCTGATCTTGAACTCCCAACCTCAGGGGATCCACCCACCTTGGCCTCCCAAAGTGCTGGGATTATAAGCATGAGCCACCGCGCCCAGCCAGGATTCTTTTTCTTTCTTGGAGACAGAGTTTTGCTCTTGTTGCCCAGGCTGGAGTGCGATGGCACGATCTTGGCTCAATGCAACCTCCATCTCCCAGGTTCAAGCAATTCTCCTGCCTCAGCCTCCTGAGTAGCTGTGATTACAGGCATGTGCCACCACGCCTGGCTAATTTTGTATTTTCAGTAGAGACGGGGTTTCACCATGTTGGTCAGGCCGGTCTCAAACTCCTGACCTCAGGTGACCCATCTGCCTTGGCCTCCCAAAGTGCTGGGAATACAGGTGTGAGCCACCGTGCCATGCCTAAAAAGGATCTTAAAAGAAATAAAACTATATTTACTATCAGATACAATGATTTCCCATGTTAATTATCACTGAAAAACCTGCCGGAAATAATGAGTAAGATTAGCAAGATCACACAATACAACACCAACTTTTAAAAATGTCTATATCTTTGCAATGAATGGCTGGGAATGACATTATTTTTAAAGTATCATGTACTATAACATGACAAAGCATGAAGTATTTAGGGATAGCATTTTTATGTGAAAAATTTGTATGAGAAAAGCCACAAAGCACCAAATAAGAGAAATAAATGGAGAAATGAACTATATTTATTGATTGGAAAATTCAAAGTTTTTTAAGACATCAATTTTCTGCAAATTGATCTATAGATTTAAAGCAATCTCAATCACAATTTCAGAAAGGTTTATGTTGAAATGAAGAAACTTATTCTAAAATTTACATGGGAAAATGAAGATCCTAGAATGGTTTAAAATTTTTTGAAGAAGAAAATAGTTTGAAGACTCACTACATAACTCCCAGATTTACTATAAAGCTAGACTAATTGAGACAGTGTAGTGTTGAAATAAGGGTTTCAATGGATCAATGAAATAGGAGAGTCCAGGAATTGACCGATATGTATACTGCTTTTCAACAAATGCTCAAAATACTTCAGTAGAGATAGGACTGTCTTTCAATAAATGACAGTAGACAAATGGGATATCCAAATGCAAGGAAAATAAATCTCAGCCTATACCTCAAGCCACATTAAAAAATTAACTCAATATGGACCATAAGTCTAAATGTAAACCCAAAACTATAAAACTTCTAAGTGAAAACATAGGAGAAAATCACTGTGATTTTTTGATAAGAAATTTTTTTTAAGTTTTATCACAAAAATCACAAGTTATAAAAGAAAAAAAGATAAATTAGCCATTATCAAAATGTAAAACTTCTGCTTTTCAAATGGCAATGTCAAGAAAATAAACATGTGACCTCACTCCATTAGTGGGGAAAAAGAAGAAAAGAAAAAAATTAAAATATTAAATATTAATTTTAAAAACTTTAGAGCATTAGAACACCATCTTCATTACTCTTTTAAACTTGATTACTCAAGCTTTATAGTAAATTTTGGAATTATGTAGTGAGTCTTCAAATGATTTTCTTCTTCAAAAATTTTAGGCTATTCTAGATTCTTTATTCTAGAAAATCCTGCGAAATACTTTTGATCTGCAGTTGATTGAATTCACAGATGCAGAACCTCTGAGTTCAGAGGGATGACTATTTGCTTCTACTCCACGGCTTGTCTTTTTCTTTTCTTTTAAACTTTCTTTTAAGTTCGTATTTAATACTTTAATTTTTTCTTTCTTTTCTTTTTTTCTCCACTAATGGACTGAGGTCACATGTTTATTTACTTGATATTGACATTTGAAAAGCAGAAATTTTAAATTTTGATAATGACTAATCTATCACTTTTTTCTTTTATAGCTTACGACTTTTTTGATAAATCTAAAAAAATTATTTTCTTATCTGAATATTACAATGATTTTCTCCTATGTTTTTATTTAGAAGTGTTATAATTTTGGGTTTACATTTAGGCTTATGGTCCTTTTAGGGATGGTCTTGTCTGTACTGAATATGTACAGACTTTTTCTCATCATCATTCCCTAAAGGATACAATATAACAACTATTTTACGTGGCATTTACATACATTGTATTAGGTATTATGAGTAATCTAGAGATGATTTAATATATACAAGAGGATGTGTGTAGGTAATATGTAAATATTACAGTATTTTATATCAGGGACGTGAGCATCTGGGTATTTTGGTATCCATGTGAGGTCTTGAGACCAGCCTCCATGGATACCGAGGGACAGCTGTATTGGTAAACCACATACCTGATAAGTCATTTTTTCCCAACACTTTGATAAACCATTGCATCCTCAGATTCCCGTGTTTCTACACATTAATGGTGTCCTCTGTTTTATCTTTACTCTTCTTTTTTGTTTATTCTACTTTCTTGTTCAGGATCTCTGGTTATAAATCTGTCCATCTCTATTTTTGGTTGTAATTTGCTTTATCTGTTTTGTGTGGTGAGGTGGTGAAACAAATTGTGTTAATTCTAAAAATAAATTACTATTTGGCTTTTACAGTATTAGCAGCCTTCATTTCTGTACAGGTGAGAGCCACTTTTGAGTTCTTCTTGTTGATTTCATTGTGTTGGGGATTGAAGGAGACAGAAGAGAGGTATCCACAGGCCCTCATGATGCTGGTGTCATAGACAGTGAGCCTGATACTGTGAATTTGCTGTTTGTTCCCTTCTACATAGTAGAGCTATTCTCTATTAGCAAGGACATATTTAACTGGTCAATGCACATGCCAAAGAAGTCATGAATTCAAATAAAGAGGCTTGGGAGAACCAAACATAGGAATAACCAAAAAATCAACCTGATGAGTAGTACCCAGCACGCCAACCTGTACATGAAGCTGAGGTTAGGTCTCCCACCACAATGCCTTAGTCATCTTCGTGATTTTCTTCCACTTCCCATTTAACTACAAAGATGGTGCATCCTCTGAGGACTTAGCCTATGGCTATTGGAGTCATGGTTGCAGGCAGGAAAGGACAGCTGTACTATACATCTTACGAAGGACACCAAACTCATAACCCTAAACCCCTGACCAAATGAGCATGTAATCTCATGGCACCTAATGCACTGGAGTGATGAGTGACTCCAATCAACTCGTTCTTCTTTTTAACGTGAGGACAACGGCTGGAACTTGGCAGCAATTGCCTTCCACCCTCATGCAACGTAACAATATTGTGCCTGGACATTTGCCTTCTCCTTAACAGGCTGTTGGGCTATGTGGAACGACAGACTTCTTAAAAGAACTATTTCTAAATGGTAGAACAGGGAAGCTGGGCTTCTCCATCGTTTTTTTGATAGGTTCTTTTTGCAATAACTTCACAGTGGTTTTTAAAATATTTTTTCTGGGCTGGACACGATGGCTCACACCAGTAAATCCCAACACTTTGGGAGGCTGAGGAGGGAGGATCACTTGAGGTCAGGAGTTCAAGACCAGCCTGGCCAACATGGCGAAAACCCATCTCTACAAGACATACAAAAATTACCCAGGCGTGGTCGTGGGTGCCTGTAGTCCCAGCTGCTCAAGAGGCTGAGGCATGAGAATTACTTGAACCCGGGAGGCAGAGGTTGCAGCGAGCTGAGATCGTGCCACTGCACTCCAGCCTAGGCAACAGAGCGAAACTCTGTCTCAAAAACAAAATAAATAAAAATAAAAAATAAAATATTTTTTCTTTCCTGTGTTAGCATCATCAATGCCTAACTTCTTTTCAGGCAGAAAATAAAAACGTCTTCATCTAAAGTTCATTCCGGAAATTATAAAATAAATTCCAGCCTTAGTGTGTTGATACAGATATCTGCTAGCATCAAACATATATTTTTAAATATTAGAAAGGCAAACTTGGGGGTGTGTGTTGATTAGTTCTTGATAGTTTGTTTTTCAGTAAGTTAACCATGACTTCTAAAATATTTTTCTTTTCTGTATTAGTGCCAACAGAACCTATTTCTTCAGAAATAGATTAGCTTTGTTACGTGAAGAAAGAAATATTACAAGAACTCTGTGGGCTTGGAGGAGAGACATAGTTGTGGTTCTAACCTATCTGGATTCCCTTGCAGAGCTGTGATCAATGAACTGTCAATCAATCAGCAGCAAACCTACCTAGGTTGGTTGCTGCCGGGGAATAGAGCAATGTAGTATGAACGATCTCCTCTTGAAGAAATTCAAAGTATTCATGATAGAGTTCAAAGCATCCTCAAACATCTTACCTTCTTCTCAGTCTTCCAGATCTTTCACACCAGAGACTAGGATTATTTTTCCCTTTCTTATAGAGATGAGTGAGTTTTACCTACCATGTCTTCATCTCCAAAGCTTCCTGTCTCCATCTTTCTCTCAATTGAAAATGTTAAAGTATCTAAGATGGTCCTCATTAGATTAGTATCTAAGACGGATCTCTGATATTTGTTCAGGACCTCTGGTTATAAATCTGTCCATCTCTATTTTTGGTTGTAATTTGCTTTATCTGTTTTGTGTGGTGAGGTGTTCCTCAGAAAACCAAAAATAGAGCTACCTTGTGATCCAGAAATCCAACTACTTGGTATATACCCAAAAGAAAAGAAATCAACAGATCAAAGGAATATCTGCATTTCCATGTTTACCGCAGCACTCTTCACAATAGCCAAGCTATGTAATCAACCTAACTGCCTATCGGCAGACAAATTAATTTTTTTAAAAGTGTTATATATGCACAAGGGAATACTATTCACCCCTTAAAAAGAAGGAATTCCTGTCATTTGCAGCAACATGAATGGAACTGGTGGCCATTATGTTAAGTGAAATAAGCCAAGCCCAGAGAAAGGCAAACATCACATCTTCTCACTCAGTGTGGGAGCTAAAAATAAATAATAGTGATTCTTAGGCAGATAGAAAGTAGAATAGTGATGACCAGAGGGGAGAGATGAGAGGAAAATGAAGGGGAAAAAAAGAAAATAAATATGTTTATTACCACTGAACTGTATACTGAAAAATGGTAAAGATGGTAAATTATATATGTGTATTTTACCTCAATAGAAAAAAAGAAAAGACTGGTCTCTTCTGAAGAATGCTGAATAGACACAGTCATATAGGAAGGTAAAACTGTGTAGATACTAGGGAAAAAGTGGGTCTGCCAGGATAGAGTCAGTCTCCTTGTTCTGAATCTTCTGAGAAGGAAGAAGGGTGAAAATAAGCTCTTGTTAACAGTTTATATGACATCACCTGTCCTGAGGGAGACTTCCTCCTGACACTGATGTGACAGTTGGTAAAATATCCATTAAACTTGTAGGTTCCTTAATCAACCGTCCAGCTGGTACCTTTCCAGGCCATCGGACAATTCCTGGGACACGGATTCCACCTTCCCAGCCTCCCATGCCTTTTCCACCTATGAGACAATGCAATTAAGTTCAATTATTGTGCCTAGTTAAAATAGTCACTGTATTCAATGTATTTAAAAGGTAAGCTAGTATCAAAAGAGATCACATTTGTATAATGTCTACTCTATGTAGAGTCCTAGTGGGGTAAGTAGTGCACGTCTACAGAATTATATTTTCCCGTGCTGCTGGTAGGTTTTTGATTAAATAACTAAACATATGTAATATTGGACATTTACATTCTATTTGCATGGCTATTTTCTCTACTTAAAGTGTTCCTATCTCAAATATACACCTACTTCATTTCTAATCTCCCTCATACCTTTGCTCAAAGTAACTTCCTATATTTTTTTAAATTAATGTTTTTCTTGTATCCAGCCCCCAAGGTTATGGAACTCACAGTAACCTCAATGAGGCGTGCCTGAACATTTTATTTGAAATGGCAGTCCCACCCCAGAATTCTTTATTCTCGTGTTTTTTCATATTTACAGCCACCTTCTAATATGTCATATTATTTATTTATTTTATTTTATTTTCTGCTGTGCCTCCCTCCAGTAGGATATAAACTCCATGAAGATGAGGATTTCTGCCTATTTTGCTCACTGTTCATTCATGCACCCTGAAAACAAATGGAATACTATGGACATATGGTAACTTATTGTCCACATCAAGGTATTATTGAGAATAAAAGCAGAAAGTTGTCTTAATTATACCAAGATGACAGGTATACACCAGGATTTCCAGGAGGAAATTAGGAGAAGTGGCCACTTTCCTGTGTTAATTGACTCATTTTATTAAGTTAATCAGAGTAAAGTTTACATTATGTCATGGTATGCTGAAAAGTTAATTTTTTTTTTTTTTTTTTGAGATGGAGTCTCGCTCTGTTGCCAGGCTGGAGTGCAGTTGGCGCTATCTTGGCTGACTGCAACCTCCGCCTCCCGGGTTCAAGCGATTCTCCTGCCTCAGCCTCCTGAGTAGCTGGGACTACAGGTGCCCGCCACTATGCCCAGCTAATTTTTGTATTTTTAGTAGAGATGGAGTTTCACCATGTTGGCCAGATGGTCTCGATCTCTTGACCTTGTGATCCACCTGCCTTGGACTCCCAAAGTGTTGGGATTACAGGCGTGAGCCAAAAATTTTTAAAAACAGTTCTCATAAGCAAACATACAATGGCTAACATGCACACGCATGCTTATAGCAGTGCAATTCTCAATTGCAAAGATATGGAACCAGCCTAAGTACCCATCAACCAACAGGTGGATAAAGAAAATGTGGTGTACATACACCATGGAATTCTACTCAGCCGTAAAAATAAATGAAATAATATCTTTTGCAGTAACTTGGATGGAGCTGGAGGCCATTATTCTAAGTGAAGTAACTCAGGAATGGAAAACCAAACAGCCTATGTTTTCACTTATAAGTGGGAGCTAAGCTACAAGAATGCAAAGGCATAAGAATCATATAATGGGCTCTGGTGACTTTGGGGAATGATTGGGAGTGGGCTGAGGAAAAAAATACTACATATTGGGAACAGAGTACATGCTCAGATGATGGTGCACTAAAATCTCAGAAATCACCACTAAAGAACTTATCTGTGTAACCAAAAACCACTTGTAGCCCCAAAACTACCGAATTTTTTTTTAAATAGAATGTCTATAATAACAATTTCCACTAAGGATTTGTTTTGGGTCCTAAATGCACACTTTAGTGCTACATGCTCTAAAGAGTACACATTCATACCCTCTGCAAGATGGAGGCAGAGCCTTTACCTCATTCATACAGAAATTATAATTTCCTACCGAATCCAAGACTGTAGAATCTGCAGTTGCATGAATAACAACGTATTTTCCTCTAGAAAATACTTTAAAATCTCTCTCAAGACATATGATAAAATATACTCGACATTTTCCAGATAATTATCTTTTTTTTTCTTTTTCTTTTTCTTTTGTTAATCCTCATTTCACAAATGAAGATAATATTCTACTAACATCAGGTTACACATTATAGACCTGGCCAATGTAGTAGCTTATGGACCTATTTTGTTGACTAAATGTTACAGCAGGACAGAAAATCAGTATATGTGAATTTAATCATGAAACCCAAGACAGGCTTGGCTACTTTCTATGCTATACTATATCCTTGGAAGAGAGCATCAAAGACTTCCTAATGATGAAGGATCCCTGGTTTCTGACCTCTGTTCTCTCACGTTCCCCCTCATTTAATCTCTCAATAATCTCATAAATGGAATGAATGAGTAGATATTTCTTTAAAGACCCCATAAAAGCATCTGCTCGTGCTAACTCCCCATAATTTGATAGGGTTGTCAGAAAGGCATATTTCTAGATGCTCCCTGTACATACATGGCTTCCTTCCACAGAAATGTTAACAAATATAAGACCAATTTTCTGACCTTGGTCCGATACTTCATTTTACTAAGACTCAAATTAAACAAACTTGGTCAGTTTTTCAGGTCTCATTCCTTTGTGTCATGGGCTTTAATTATAAGAACCACAAAAAAGCTTATTCACCACCAGATCACTTGCGTGAGTTCCTCTCCTCACCTTTGTATATCCCATTCCATCCACCAAGTTGGGCATGCCCTCGCCTAGCTTCCAAATGCCCTCCGTGGTCTGATGTAAAGTAGACAAGGGTGTTGTTCCTTAGGCCAAAATCATCGATAGCATCAAGAATCTTGCCTAAAATAATATACAAGAGACAAGTAAAAATAATGACATTATGAGATATTTCACCCCTAAGTCAAATGGGCACGAGCTATCTAAAGGAAAACAAGGATGGTGTGACCCTTACTATGTCAAAAGCCACAAAAGAAAAGAAATGTGCATTAACAGTTTAAATTGACAAACCATTGAAAGAGAAAAAAACTGAGAGTCAGGCTGGACGCGGTGGCTCGTGCCTGTAATCTCAGCACTTTGGGAGGCTGAAGTGGGTGGATCACAAGGTCAGGAGTTCAAGACCAGCCTGGCCAAGATGATGAAACCCTGTCTCTACTAAAAATACAAAAATTAGCCGGGCATGGTGGCACAGGCCTGTAATCCCAGCTACTCGGGTGGCTGAGGCAGAGAATTGCTTACACCCGGGAGGCAGATGTTGCAGAGAGCTCAGATGGTGCCACTGCACTCCAGCCTGGGCAACAGAGCGAGACTCATCTCAAAAAAACAAAAAACAAAAAAACAAAGAAACCGAGAGTCCAAAATTTTTAAGAAATAAAAGATGACCTGCTTTAAGAAAAAAATATTATGGCAATACAAATGAACATCAGTTGCTACTGATATCATTTAAAAGGGCAAATTCTCCTTGATAATTTCCTTCATGCAGAATGAAAACATTAAACAGAGAAATACAGTTTTTCCCACTGGATATGAAAAGAAGGACTGTGGTGGTATTCTGACTGATGTTGCACAGAAGGGCAGTCACGGCTTATGCAACCTCTCTGCTCACGGAAGGCAGACATTGTTACAGAATTTGAGGAGACAGAGGCAAGAATAAGACACTCCCACTGTTGGGTTCACATAATTTACTTGATATATTCTTGCAGATGATTTAGATAAGTAATTCTTTAACCATTTTCCCTTCCCTTCTTATTTGATATTTTAAATGGAGAATACGATGACTAGGTGGGGAGAATTAGACTCAATGGGCAAGTTAAAAGAGGAAGAATGTATTCAAAATAAACTACATTTCCAATCATTTTTATAGGAAAATAGCTAAATTCCTAGAGTTCCCAAACCCAGTCTTTATTATGCATAATTATGAAAAAACTTATTAGTCTCAAATGTGTCTAATTCTATGTGTTCTACTGTCGCTTATCTCAGATAACATTACACTAACATTCCTAAAGTACTATACCTTAGAAATTTTCTTCTAGAGCCAAGGCAAACAAGTAAGGGCAAGTTAAGAAAGAATTTATATTTTAAAATACTTTTAAAAATTTACCACAATACTTTTAGCAAAAATCGCACTGAAAATTGATCCAAGAGAAAATGATCAATGGATGCTAAACCTGGCATTGAATGTTTGATAAGAACCAAAATATTGGCTTCATCTCAAAGTATCTCCCATAAAATAGTTAATAATTTCAAATTATTAAGTAATGACAAAATAAGTAACTTTACAGTGGAGAAAACTGGAAGACACCATTTAATCAAGTGATGAAGAATTTTATAACCATTGTTGGGGCTAATTGACTTCCTTGTCTACTGGGCTGAGAACACACCATCACTTCCACTTCCATTGAAGGAAATGTCAAACCAACCCAATTCAAGGAACATTCTAGATGATACCTGGTCTTTATTCTAAAAAAATGTCAAGGTCTTTGAATTCAAGAAAGAATAGAGATTGGTCAGTCTTTGTCCACATCAGAGGAGTTTAAACAGATACAACAAGAAAATCCATGGACCAGAAGAGAAAGAGGATAGAGGAAGTAGGGGTTTTGTTGGTTGGTTTTCGTTTGTCCATTGGTTTTGCTTGCTGTGTATAAATTTTCGTATGAGGACAGCTGGAGAAGTTTGGCTGGGATTTGTGAATTAAATCCTAAGAATCCACCCATGTTAATTTCCCGATTTTGGTGATTCGCAGTGATGATGTAGGAGAATGTCTTTGTTTTAGAAAATACACACTGAAGTTTCTAAATTTAATGAACATCCTATCTGCATCTTATTCCCAAATATTCAGAAGCATAGGAAACATGTGGAGGTGGAAGAGAGAAAGAGAGAGAGAGGAAGAAAGAGGACGATCAGGAGAAAGGAAGAGGGAGAGAGAAGATATATTTGATAAATTGCTAACAATTGGGAAAGATGGGTGAAGGGGACGTGGGAGTTGTTTTTACTCTTCTTGCTACTTTTCAGTAAATAGTGAAAAGTAGCAAGAAAAAACAACAAGGCTAATATTTTTCTGATTATAAAAATACAAAATAGCCTGGGAAATACAAAAAAATAAAGAAAATTATAAGGAGGAAAATAAAGACCACCAATTTCCTGCCCCATTGCCATTTGACTATTTAAAAAAAAATTGTTACATACCATATTAGTCTGTTTTCACGATGCTAATAAAGACATACCTGAGACTGGGTAACTTATAAAGAAAAAGAGGTTTAATGGAATCACAGTTCTACGTGGCTGGGGAGGACACACAATCATGATGGAAGGTGAAAGGCACATCTTACACGGTGACAGACAAGAGAGAATGAGAGCCAAGCAAAAGGAGTTTCCCCTTATAAAACCATCAGATCTCATGAGACTTATTCACTACCATGAGAACAATATGGGGGAAACTGCCCCCATGATTCAATTATCTCCCACCAGGTCCCCCCCCACAACATGTGGGAATTATGGGAGCTACAATTCAAGATGAGATTTGGGTGGGGACACAGCCAAACCATATCACATACTCTTTTAGATGCACCTCTCTCTCTCTCTTTGGGTTGATATTGTATGCACAGTTTTCAACTTGCTTTTTTCATCCAATATTATTTCTTGTAAAATCTTCATGTTAAAAAATTATTCAAGGCTGGGCATCATGGCTCACACCTGTAATCCCAGCAATTTGGGAGGGCAAGGAAGGAGGATCCCTTGAGCTCAGGTATTTGAGACCGCCCTTGTCAACACAGTGAGACCCTGTCTCAATTAAAAAAATAAATTAAAAAAATTACTTTTACAACTTAATGGCTGGAAAAGTGTCCATTGTGTGTGTGTGTGTGTGTGTGTGTGTGTGTGTGTATTTTTTTTTTTGAGATGGAGTTTTGCATATGTTACCCAGGCTGGAGTGCAATGGCACGATCTCGGCTCACTGCAACCTCCGCCTCCCAGGTTCAAGCATTTCTCCTGCCTCAGCTACAGGCATGCGCCACCACACCCAGCTAATTTTGTATTTTTAGTAGAGACGGGATTTCTCCATGTTGGTCAGGCTGGTCTCGAACTCCTGACCTCAGGTGATCTGCCTGCCTCAGCATCCCAAAGTGCTGAGATTATAGGCGTGAGCCACCACACCCAGCCTAAACAATTTATGATACTTTAAGTACCATAAATTATTTAACCAATGTACTGTTTCACTATTCTGGTTAATTTGCATACTTTGCCATAATTTAAAATGCCATAATGAACAACTTTTGACATTAATAATAGTTCATTTTCTCAATTCCTCATCAGTATCTAATGTTTGATAGGTGATTATGGTACATTATGAATGATCATGGATTTCCTCCTGTGTCCTCTCTAATATTTGTACTTTTAATCTGTAAAAGATATTTAAAATTTTGCTGATTTTTTGGAAGGAATTATGTGTTTCCATTATTGATTTATAAGAACTCTTTATTTGTTAAGGAGTTAAAACAGTGTCATGTTGTTGCTAATATTTCCTCAGTTTGCATAGGGCCTTTAGTCATGCTACTTATCAGATAACCTTTTGCTATTACTAACACTATACCTCATCCAGATGTAAATTTACCGTTTAACTATAGCTTCTTCCAATTTTTGTTTTGTTTCACTCAATGTCCTTAATGTGTATGGAAAAGCATGCTAATTGAATTGGTAATGGTTTTTCCTAAACTAACTCTGTGAATTTCCTTGGGCTGCTGAAACAAATTAGTACAAATGAGGTGGCTTAAAACAACAAACATTTATTCTTTCACAGTTCTGGGGGCCAGATGTTCAAAATCAATGTGTTGGCAGAGTCACTCTCTCTCTCTGAAGTTTCTAGGGGAGGACCTTTCCTTACCTCTTCCTCACTTCAGACAGTTGGCATCAGTCCTTAGCCTTCCTTGGCATGTAGCAGCCTCATCCTAATTCACCATATCGGATTAGGACCCACCCCCAATGACCTCATCTTAACTTGATTCCACCTGCAATGATCCTATTTCCAAATAAGATCCCATTCTCACATATCTTGGATTACGACTTGAACATATCTTTTTGGGGGGATGTAAGTCAACTCATAATATAAACTTTCCCCAACACCTTTCACCCCTGCCACCTTGATTTAAAAACTGTATTGTACCGAATGTAATGTCCTTCTCTTTCCCAGACCTGCTCTAAGGCTATTATTTTCTGCTTCATTGATCTAAAAGTCAAATCTTATATTTCTGTGTTTTAATTTTTGTAGTTATCTTTTTGATAGCATTTCTTATGATCTCAGAAGTGTTTCTTGATGTTTTCTACCAAAGACTTTCTCATCAGATGTTTCTGGAAAATTTATTTCCTATCAGTTTGTTCAGTATGTATTTCATCATCACCTCTATAATGACCACTCCCCAGAGAATAGTAATTAATGCTCTAATCAGAGCTACCTTAGCCTTCAATATTAACTTTGAAATAACTAATACATTTATACAATCCACTCTTCCTTTCCATGTATTCAAGTTTTCTTTCATGAGTCAGCTTCAAGATACTCATTTACTGCTTGAAAAATTATTTCTAAATATTTTAGTTATTGACATTGGAGCTATAATGAATAGTAGCTGCTGATCCATTGTATCTTGAAATGCATTATTTTTAACAAAAAGAAAAGGTCTTAATTTTGGTGCATATACCCAACAGAGAAACACTGTAGACTTCATATATATGTATAACTAATATATTTTTATGTATAGCTAATATATTTATGTATAGCTAATATATAAATGTAACTAATTATACTATTGGACTAATACTATACTAACATATACTACACAAAAACAAATGTATTTATTATATTATATATCAATCTTTAGAACATATATACTACATAACATGTAGTATATATGTATTTATGTATATAATAAAAATGTTTTATAAGTTATATTGTTAAATATATATAAAATATAGATAATATTAACAGCATGATATATAACATGTATATACTTAACTATATATAAATGTATATAGTTAGGTAATACTAGAAAGCATGCAAGAATTTTCCTGGCTACTATCTAATTAATGCATATCTTATAAGTCTGTCAAAATATTAAGAATTAAAATATTCAAAGCATCGGTCAACATTATGCTTAAAAGTAAAAATTGAAACTACTTCATTAATACCAGAAAAATAAGAATATTTTTGTCATTATGTAACTTATTTCTGTACATAACCTGACGACTACAATTAACATTAAAGTTAAATACATACTTTAACACATAAAATACAAACTTAACATTAAATGTAGTGAACATAACTATGTTGGAAACCCCAGAAAGCTTAATAAAACCTCTATGGTACTGATGTATACATGTACATAATACATAATATGCATAGCATAATTGTGATATATATATAAGATAGAACCATATAATATATTAAAATCTAATAAATGTATATTAATGATATGTTTATATTATATATGAATATATTATTATAGCAATGTATATAAGTAATATAACTATAATATAAATTATATGTAATATAATTTTGTTATAATATCATATGTCATCTATGTGCTAATATGTGTTTTATTAAACTCTAGGGTTTTTAACATAGGCAATTCTGTTCTTTACAAATAATATTAAATTACTTTGAGTTGTTTGTATTCTTAATATTATTCAATTATATTCAATTATTCTATTTATATCTTAAAATTTAGAGAGATTACATAGTGGCCATGGAAATGATTATTTCTGAGACAGGATTTTGCTCTGTCACCCAGGCTAGAGTGCAGTGGTGCAATCATGGCTCACTGCAGCCTCAAACTCCTGGGCTTAAATGATCCTCCCACATCAGCCTCCTAAGTAGCCAGGATTACAACCATGGAAATGATTCTTACCTTTCTAACATCAACTGAAATAAATAAATAAATATAGAAATTATATGCTACAGAAATACATAATATATATTCATTACATATAAAACTTTCAAATAATTAATACTAATATGTATAACAAATAATATAAATATATATAATATAAAGGGTTAAGTTATATTTTATATATGTATCTCATATATTGCATATAAATTATATATATATATGACATAGAAATACATGTTTACAGCCTCCTTTGCAGTTCTGCCCTGTCCGGGGTTGCTGCCTAAGCTGTGTTGCTGTCCACAGACATGCCTGCCCTGGGATGCTGCCCAAGCTGTGTCACTGTCCACAGACATGCCTGCCCTGTCCGAGGTTCTGCCCAAGCTGTGTTGTTGTCCACAGAAAGGCCGGCCCTGGGATTCCACCACTCACAACTGTCTGTACAAGAGGCTCAGCCAAGACCCTCATCCTTGTCTCATCTCCTGCTGATGAGGCCATTTCTCCTACTCATTGTTGCACGTTTTACTTTCTTATCTGCATTCTTGAGAAACCTGCTCTTCAGATCCAAGCTGATGGACTCTTGCCCATGCAGAAATGCATGACTCATTCGGCATCAGAGATTTTCCCCCTGGGTGGGCCAAGGGTGGTACCTGCATTGAAAGCCTCTTACTGGGCTCGAAGGAAGCAGGAAGCCAGGTTGGGGGAAGTTTTCGGAGTTTTTCTGACTCCTGTGAAATGAGTCTGTAGGAGTCTAATGGGGCTACAGGAGGCTTCAGAGAAGAATCTAGCTCTCCTTCTTCATGCTTCAACATTACTTCTTTGCCCTGCATAAGAGGCAGCTGAGCTAGGGAGTAAGAGCTTTGGAGCCCAACCCTGGTTTATCTCCAGGAGCAGCCACCAAAGGCCACACACTTTTGCCTCCTTCTCCGTGAATGGGGATAAACATGATGATGAAGACGATACTCGTCTCCAGGGATGTTGTGGGGATTCATCCAGAATACACTGGTAACGGTGCATGGCCCATAGGAAGTATCACTTTTAAAAGTGTTTATTATACCAGCTGGAAAGGCTACTATTAGGTTGGTGCAAAAGTAATTGAGGTCTTTGTCATTACTTTCAATGTATCCATCTATAATCTATCAATCTATCATTACTTTCAATGACAAAGACCTCAGTTACTTTTGCATGAACCTAATAAGTCAAAAAAATAAAAGAGGAACAGATACTGGTGAGGCTGCAGAGAAGATGCAACACTTATATACTATTGTTGGGAATATAAATTGGCTCAGCCACTGTGGAAAGTAGTTTAGATATTTCTCAAATAACTTAAAACAGAACTACCCTCTGACCCAGGAATCCCATTACTGGGTATCCACCCAAAGGAAAATAAATCATTCTACCAAATAGACACAGGCACTTGAGTGATTATCACATTATTCACAATAGCAAAGACATAGAACCAATCTACATGGATAAAGAAAATGTGGTACAGATGCACCATGGAATACTATGCAGCCATAAAAAAGAACAAAATCACATGCTTTGCAGCAACATGGATACAGCTGGAGGCTATTGGCCTAAGCAAATCAACACAGAAAAAGAAAACCAACTACCACATGTTCTCACTTATAAGTGGGAGTTAAACATTGGGTACTCATGGACATAAAGATGGGAAAAATAGACACTGGGGACTCCAAAAGGGGAGAAGGAAGGTGGGGGACAAGGGCTGAAAATCTATCTATTGGGTGCCATGCTCACTGCCTGGGTGACAGAAACTATTGTACTTCAAACCTTGGCATCATGCAATATACCTAGGTAACAAACCTGCATGTGTACTCCCTGAATCTAAAATAAAAGGTGGAAATTATTAAAAATGAAAATAAGTGTTTATTCTATCAGTAGACTCCATTATTCCAGGGCACTGCTGTGGGAAACCCATGATAACTTTTTTTTTTTTTTGAAACGGAGTCTCACTCTGTCGCCCAGGCTGGAGTGCAGGGACGCGATCTCCGCCACTGCAAGCTCTGCCTCCCAGGTTCACGCCATTCTCCTGCCTCAGCCTCCCGAGTAGCTGGGACTACAGGTGCCCGCCACCACGGATGTGTTTGTATTTTTAGTAGAGACGGGGTTTCACAGTGTTAACCAGAATGGTTTTGATTGCCTGAACTCGTTATCCGCCTGCCTTGGCCTCCCAAAGTGCTGGGATTACAGGCGTGAGCCACCGCGCCCAGCCACCTATGATAATTATAAAAGGCAGGAAGGTGATATCTCTACCAGGAATGGCCACAAATAAACTTTTCTAATAAGAAAAGCAACAATTCTTAGGACTTGGGGTATTGTTACAGCTTCTGGGATAAATAATTTCAGGGTAAATGTATGTTTGCTTGAGAATTGCTAAAATTATATATTAAAGCAAATGTTTATTCTTCCTGAAGGCTTGATTCTGGCTGTGTGGACAAAACATTAAAAAACTCTGGGCACCAGTATCATGTACATCTCAGTTGCACTTTTTCAAAATATAATTTTCAGATATCACAGCTTGTCCAACCAGATTCAACATACCCATCCATTTGTGTAATATTATCTGAATGTCACCAGAAAAATCCCATCGAAATTAAAGTCACACCCAAAGTGCCTTGTTTGAACACTATGACACATCATCAGTTTTATTAAATTAGATACTTTGGGAGCTTTGTTAATTTAAATTTTTAAAGCAAATAGTAATGTCTTTTAGTTATCACAGCCTGAGTTTGAATGACCTATTTCATTGATTTTCAAAGATCAAATCAAAAATAAGATCGCCACGATTTTTGAGATTGAGTGCAATATTAAGAATGTAAACTTTAAGGACTAGTGCTGGTGGAGGCAGAAAGTAAGAGGGGTATGCATAGCTATCTATCTATCTATGTATCTATCTATCTATCTATCTATCTATCTATCTATCAACTATCTACCTACCTATCATCTACGTATCTGTCAATCTATCCTATCATCTATCTATCTTATCTATCAATCACCTATCTTATCTGTCATCTATCATCTTTCATATGTATCATGTACTTATCTATATATCTATCCATCTGTCTATCATCTATATATCTGTTTATTCATCTATCTATTCATGTATCCATCTATAATCTATCAATCTATCATCTGTCTCTCTGTCATCTATCATCTGTTTATCTATGTATCTATCTCTCAATCATCTATCTTTCTATCATCTATCATCTATTTATCATCTATCATCCATCTATCATCTATCTACCTATCATCTATCAACTATCTATCAGTCCATCATCTATCTATCCATCCATCATCTATTTACCTATCATCTATCTATCCATCATCTATCTCTGTCAATCATCTGTTTCTATACATATGTACACAAACACTACAGACACAGACACACACACTTATACCTACATAAACATCTATTCATGTGCATGTATTTGGTTTGAGTATTATTTATATTTTTAAATACTTTATATTTTTTATGTGTTTAAGACTATGCAAATTGGCTTTGCTTTTTCCAGGCTTAATTTTCCAAAGTGTCTTTCTATTTAGTGACATATATTTCACAATATCTGTGTCTGGAAAATATTATACTTTAAATTTGTGTCCTGCACATATGTGAGTTTCACTCATGGTTTTCTTTCATTAATGTTGGAAAATTGAAGCCATTTTGCTAATCAATATATTTACCATATAAGTCCAGTACATCCCATTTACATTGTTCTCTCTACAGGATGAGTTCTTGAGGGTACTGGATTCTGACTTACCAGTTAATTCCCAATCCCCAACTAAGATCTTGGTTCTCAACAGACCTGAAATAAAGGTTGGCTATGTCACTAAAGAGTCTGAAAATATGATTTCTCTTTCTATCAAAAAGATATGTGGGCTGGGTGCGGTGACTCACGCCTGTCATCTCAGCACTTTGAGAGGCTGAGGCAGGCATATTACCTGAGCTTGGGAGTTCAAGAGCAGCCTGGGCAACATGGAAAAACCTTGCCTCTACAAAAAATACAAAAATTAGCCGGGCGCAGTAGCATGTGCCTATAGCCCCAGCTACTCAGGAGGCTGAGGCAGGAGAATCGCATTACCTCAGGAGGCAGAGATTTCAGTGAGCTGAGATCACGTCATTGCACTTCAGCCTGAGTGACAGAGTGAGATCTTGTCTCAAAAAAAAAAGACATGTGCACTCATATGTTCATCACAGCACTATTCACAAGAGCAAAGACATAAATCAACCTAGGCACCCATCAATGGTGGATTGGATAAAGAAAATGTGGTACATATACACCATGGAATAATACACAGCCATAAAAAAGAATAAGACCATGTCCTTTGCAGCAACATAGATGCAGGTGGTGGACATTATCCTATGCAAATTAATGCAGACATAGAAAACCAAATACTGCATGTTCTCACTTATAAGTGGGAGCTACTATCACCCAGACTGGTGTGCATGGAGTGCAGTGGTGCGATCATGGCTCACTACAGCCTCAATTTATGGGCTCAAGCAATCCTCCCGCTTCAGTCTCCTAAGTAGCTGGGACTACAGGCGCATGCCACCACACTCAGCTAATTTTTGTATTTTTGTAGAGACAGGGTCTCACTATGTTGTCCAGGCTGGTCTCAAACTCCTAGGCTCAAGTGATCCTCCTGCCTCAGCCTCCCAAAGTGCTGGGATTACAGATGGGAGCCACTGTGCTCAGCTGGATTTTTGTTAAATAGATTTTAGCTGATCTTGTCGCAAAAAAGTAACAGTGTGAGATGATAGATACATTTGCTTACTATATTACTATTACTTAATATTACTATATTATGTTACTTAATGATTACTATTTGCTTCACTATAGTAATCATTTTACTATCTATACGTATCTTTTAACATCACGTTGTGAATCTTAAAATACACAATAAAATTTATTTTTAAAAACAAAACCAAATAAGTGGGAGCATAACATCAAGTATACGTGGACACACAGATCAGAACAATAGATACTAGGGACTACTAGAGGAGTGAAGGAAGAGTGGGGGAAGGGTTGAAAACTAACTATTGGGTGCTATGCTTAGTGTCTGGGTGGAGGGTTTGATCATATCCTAAACCTCAGCATCACATAATTCACCCAGGTAACAAACCTGCACATGTACTCCCTGAATCTAAAACAAGAGTTTAAATTTTGTAAAAGAAGACTTGATTTGTTATCTGGCCAGCACTGGAGATGCAGTCAAGTAGACAAAGACCCCAGTTGATAAGTGGACAGCATGCAAAGAAAGGAGAGGAAATGCATATAGTTTTTTTGCTGACTTTCTCAGCAACTATTACCTCATTTATGTCTCAGACCACTCTGTCCCATAGGCATAATTATCTTCACTCTACAGGTTGACCAAGAGCAGTTTTCAGGTGTCCTGTCCTATCAGAACACATTAGTTTCTGTCCACTTAGGTCCTGTGACTTACCCACCATGGAGTCCATCTCTTCCACATTATCCCCATACAAGCCGTGCTTGCTGGTGCCAATGAAATCGTCCGTGGTGGGGAGAGGTATGTGCACGTGAAGAAAGGAGAAAAAGAGAAGGAAAGGTTCCTTATGGTGCCTGAGAAGACATCAATGAAACTACTTGTGAGTTTTCAATATCTATGAATGTGAAAAATATTGTCTTGGCTTCTCATAGACATGACCTGCTTCCTTCTTCTCCAAGCTGCAGAAGATAGAGTGGCTCCACCCAAGGGCCCCATCCTGCATAGAATGGACTCCATGATCCTGCAGCACCTCAACTGCTCCCTAATCCCTTTGGTGATGCTGCTGAAACCATCTCTATAAACTTCATAAAATCAATCAGAGAGGAAGGGAGGGGGAGAAGCAAAATGAACTAAGCTTGCAGCATACTCAGCTTTGATCCTGAGTTCAGCTTGCCCTCTAATCTATGTCTTCCTACTTGTTTGGTACCTATTTGTCCTAGAATCACATAGACCCTGTTACAGGATGATAACATAACATCATGAAATGTTAAGTTTTCCATTTGCAATAATCTTTCAGGTTGTGCATACCAGGTAAACTGCTGATGTCCGCTTCTCTGAAGGACCCTATGAGAAGCTGACTTACCAAAGCATACCTTTCCATATTCTGATGATTTCATTCCCTATTACCCCAACCCATCAATGACCCCAAGACTCTCCATGATTCCCCTAAAAAAATTCAGCCCAGAACTCCTTGGAAGGATGGGTTTGAGGACAGGCACAGTGGCTCACGCCTATAATCACACCACTTTGGGAGGCTGAAGATGGTGAATCACCTGAGGTTAGGAGTTTGAGACCAGCCTGGCCAACAGGGTGAAATCCTGTCTCTACTAAAAATACAAAAATTAGCCAGACATGATGGGCTCCTGTAATCCCAGCTACTGGGGAAGCTGAGCTGGGAGAATCGCTGAACCCAGGAGGCAGAAGTTGCAGTGAGCTGAGATTGCACCACTGCACTCCAGCCTGGGCAACAGAGTGATACTCTGTCTCAAAAAAAAAAAAAAAAAAAAAAGATGGATTTGAGGTCTCCTCTCATGTTCGCACTAATTGCCCTGCAATTATTAAACCTTTCTCTGCCATAAACACTGCTGCCTCAGTGTATTGGTATGTTACTGTGCAGCAGGCATATGAACCTGGTAGTCCTGTGACACCATCACAGTTCCTTTGATTCTCAAATGCCAGGACAGCTGTGGAATATACTGCAAGCCAACACGGACCTCCCATATCATGCGAGTGCAAAAAGTCAAATCCAGCTCTGTTTGGTGGGTGTTCTCACTGCTCATGAAGCCTCAAACTAGAGTCACACCCTGAGATGCATCAAGAGACAGTGGTATGGAAGTCATTTCTTAGCCAGATCAAGAGTTTCACGAGCCATAAGCCAGTACAAACAGGAATGTCTTGGCGAGCCATTTGCACCCTGTGGGTTCTCACATGAGAATACAGGGAACTAGGCTGACCCACTTTTAATTTTGATAATCCATCTGCATGAATGATAAGTCCTCAGCTACCCAGGGAAACACACAGCACAAATGCCATTCGTTGGGAAATGTCTGCTCTGATGAGATATCAAAATATAAAGAAATAAAAATAAATGAATTTTAAAAACAAGACTTATGTCATGGTGTCTTGAACAGTGACCCCTCAAAATTCATGTTCACTTGAAACCTCAGAATGGGATCTTATTTGGAAATGGGGCCTCTGGAGATTTAATTACTTAAGGTGTGATCATTCTGGATTAGGATGAGTCCCAAATCCAATAACATTGTCCCTATAGGAGAAGAGGAGACACAAGCACAGAAGAAGAGGCCCTGTGGAAATGGAGTAATGCAACCACCAGCCAAGGGGTATCTGGAGCCACCAGGAGCTAGAGGAGGCAGAAGAGATCCTCCCCTAGAGCCTCCGGAAGAAACTGGATACAATTGTAGTAGATTGAATAGTAGCCCCCAGAAATATACGTCCATATATTTTAAAGCCCAGAACCTGGAATGAGACTTTATTTGGATATCAAGACCTTTGCAGAGGTAATTAGTTAAGGATCTGAAGATGAGCTCATCCTGGAATTAGGATGGGCACTAAATCCAATGACTATTGTCGTTATAAGAGACAGAAGATGAGACACAAATACAGAGGGGAAGGCCATATGCAGATGAAGCAGAGACGAGTGATGCGGCCACAAGCCCAGGGATGCCTGAAGCCACCAGGAGTGGGGAAGGGCAGGAAGAATTCCCCCCTAGAGCCTACAAAGGAAGCACAGCTCTGAACATTAAATATTTAAAATTAAATAGTTTGCATCCCAAACTAAGCTGCCAAAATAAAGAGTCATGTCAAAGTGATCAGCTGAATAATGCCCCATTCCAAAGATATCCACATCCTAATTTTCAAAACCTGTGAACATGTGATATTACATGGTAAAATGTTTTCGCAGATGGGAATGAATTAAGGATCGTGAGAGGAAGTGATTATCCTGGGTTATCTGGGTAGGTCCAGTGGAATCAGAAATGTCCTTTTATAAGAGAGATGCAGAAGGGTCTGAGTCAGAAAACAAAACCCTACAAGCTAAAGAATGCAGGCAGCTTCAAGAAACTAGAAGAAAGAGAAAACAGATTCTCCCCTAGAACCCCTAGAAGTAAATAGCCCCGCCAGCATCTTGATTTTAGCCCACAAGTTTAATTTTGGATTTCTGACCTCAAGAACAGCAGAATAATAACTTTGTGTTGCATTAGGCCACTACATTTGTGGTAATTTTTTTTATTTTTTGAGACAGGGCCTCACTCTGTTGCGCAGACTGGAGTGCAGTGGTGCAATCAGGGCTCACTGCAGCCTCAACCTCCCAGGCTCAACCAATCCTCCCACCTCAGCCTCCTGAGTAGCTGTGACTACAGATGCATGACATCATATCCAGCAAATTTTTTTGTATTTTTTGTAGAAATATGGCCTCCATGTGTTGCCTTGGCTGGTCTCAATCTCCAGAACTTAAGTGATCACTTACCTCAGCCTCCCAAAGTGCTGGAATTACAGGCATGAGCCATTGGACTCAGCCTTATAGTGATTTGTTATAGCAACTGTAGGAGAGTCATACACTGAGAATCCAGATAAAAATAGTTTTGAGCATTCATGAACCTAAGCCATGAGCTTACTGTCACGACATCCAAGTCTTTATATTTCCTCTTCACCATTGTTTTTTCCATTCAATATTGTGTTATTGTGGATCATATGGAACTTTTGAAACTCGACAGAGGTTTTGGTAAACAATGTACATCTCAACAATAGGATCTGTTCTTCAAGTACTAATGTAAATTCCTAAGGAGAACTGTGTGGGAATGTTTGAAGATGAACTGGCAGACAGAAGATAATAGGATTGCTTATCATATACTTTCAGAGTGGTTGGTGCTAATTTGCACATATTGATGCTCTTTCTGTAAAAATTCATAGAACTCTGCACATTTGGAAAGGTACCAGGGAACAGAAGGATTTGCTCTAAGTGACACCAAGCATTCAGTTGCATCTACAGAGCAAATATGGCTTTATTACTCTCAGACAACATTTTTTTTTAAGACAGAGTCTCCCTCTGTTGCTCAGGCTGGAGTGCAATGGCGTGATCTCAGCTCACTGCAACCTCCGCCTCCCGGATTCAAGCGATTCTCCTGCCTCAGCCTCCCAGCTAATACATGTATTTTTAGTAGAGATGGTGTTTCACCATGTTGGTCAGGCTGGTCTCAGATGATCCACCCGCCTCGGCCTCCCAGAGTGCTGGGATTACAGGCATGAGCCACCTTGCCCAGCCCCAGACTACGTATTTATCACCTTCACTTGGGCTACAGAGTAAGGACAAAGCTATGTACCAGAGTACACAAGACACCTTACATCCTGAAAATCCAGATCCTAGAACGGCTATTGGTAAAGATTAAGCCTCAATCAATATGGAAAAAGCAAATGAAAAATGTGTTCACAGACTTTTTTTAAAGAAAGAAGGTCCAACAACAAGAGGATAGATACCCTTGAAAATTTCCAGTCATTGTGTTCTGGATGCATAAAGTTTTTATAACAATCACCTTTGACCATTTACCTCATCCAGTTCGTGAAATAGCCCTTACATATCACATGCTCAAAGAGAAGCCTTCAGATTTTAATTTCCCCAAGTAGCTTTTTTTTGTTTTTTAACAACAGGGACATAATGCAATGGAAAACTTACTTTTTTCATCTGATTTCCTGATATATATATATTTATCTATATCTATATCTATATGTATCAGGGAACCAGACAAAATATTATAAAATATATTATGTATATACATATATACTGTATATGTATATGTGTATACATATATACTGTATATGTATATGTGTATATACATATATACTGTATATGTATATGTGTATATACATATATACTGTATATGTATATGTGTATATACATATATACTGTATATGTATATGTGTATATACATATATACTGTATATGTATATGTGTATATACATATATACTGTATATGTATATATTTCCTCTTGTAAGTTAACATGATGACAAGATGCATTGTAAATTAACGTAAACAATCTGTGAGTTTGAGTTACTAGGGTCTCCCTCCATGGTCTGACCACATATAAATTTCAGAGCCAATAGAGAGACCATGATTTTAATAACAGGAGCCCAAACAAGGTACCACCTCTTTAGGTACCAACCGAAGAGTCCAACTCATCTTCAATACACTTCACATTACCTTTCTAAAAAGGAAATCGCCTCCTTCACCATAATGGATCCAGCTCGTTCAGCCTTCATGGGCTGCTCCGTGATTTCATGCCCCCGCATAAGGAGGCAGTCCCAGTATAAATCGGACGTGTAGCTGGAGAACCAAGCATAGCCCAAGAGGAAAATAAACAGAATCATGGAGAAGATCAGGAGCCAGGGAACGGAGATCCAGCCACTCAGCTTCCCAAAGGTTAGGGTGAGGATGGCAATGGCAACTAGCTGCACACAGAGCCAGAGCTGACTCTCAAAGGCTAATTCCGTGTTACGAGAGGGGTCCGGCCAGCAGCTATCAACAAGAGTGAACGGCATGCCATAGTAGTAGTCAAACCCATAATTATATGGATGGTGGCAATGGTCACTTCGGGAGTCGCAGTTCAAGCCTTGGTGCCATTTGCCTAAAACCAAACACACAAACACATCTATGCATCAATATGTCAACATATGCCAGCAATTTGCAAAGACCATGTGAGCATTCTTCAAGTGAAACAATCAGCTAATACACAAAAATAAAGTAGCAGAGATATTCTCCTTCCTGTAAAAAATCCGAGTGCCACTTAGCCACATTTTTTTTGTTCTTCTTTAGTTTACAGAGGAAGTTTGTATTCAGATCCAGTTGTGAGCAACAGGATAGGATAAAAAATAAGGGAGAAAAATAGAATTGTGAGTTTCTGTCAAGGATGTGAACTAGAAATTTTCTCATTGACTGAGAAGACAAAGTCATAGCCACAAAGATAGATACACCACAGAGGCAAGGCAGGTTACAGATGATGGAAGAATAGATACATCACAGAGACAAGGCAGGTTACAGTTGATGGAAGAATAGATGTATACATAGAGCTAGCTAGCTAGCTAGAGATGATAGATAGGTAGGTAGATATATAGATAGATAATATGTAGACAGAAAGATAGGTAGATAGATAGATAGATGAATGGATGCATATGTAGATATAGCTAGCTAGATAAATAGAGATGATAGAAAGAAAGATAGATGATAGATAATATGTAGACAGAAAGATAGGCAGATAGATGATAGAGATAGAGTCAGTGGTTGGATGGATGGATAGATAGATAGATAGATAGATAGATAGATAGATAGATAGATAGAATAGAGGAGAGGAGAGGAGAGGACAGATTCAAATAAATGATGGAGGATAAATGGAGCATGTATAGATGTGTGTGTAGGTGGATGGATGGATCGATAGATGACTGGGTAATTAGATAGATGCACAAACAGATCTGTGTTGTGGGTGGATGAATAGACAGATGGGATATGATGGATAAAAATAAATTATGGTGTATACATCTATGTATACATATGTGTATGTATATATCAATAGAGAGATAGGTGTGATAAATATGATAGATACAAATAAATGATGGATGGATAGATGGGGCATGTAGGTAGTGTAAGTGGATGCATGGATAGATAGGTGGGTGGCTGAGCAGGTGAGTAGATAGATAGGTGGATGGAGATATATGGGTGGATAGACAGATGGATAGATAGCATGGATAGATGAATGGATAGATAGATATGATGGATAGATGGATTGATAGATAAATAGATGATAGATGAATGGATAGATAGATAGATAAATAGATGATAGAGATAGAGTGAGTAGTTGGATAGATGGATAGATAGATAAATAGATAAGATAGGATAGGACAAATTCAGATAAATGATGGAGGATAAATGGAGCATGTATATATGTGTGTGTAGGTGGACGGATGGATACATGGATGAGTGGGTGATTAGATAGAGAGATGCATGAATAGATCTGTGTTGTGGGTGGATGAATAGACAGATAAGATATGGATAAAAACAAATTATGGAGTATGCATCTATGTGTACATATGTGTATGTATATATCAATAGAGACATAGATGTAATAAATATGATACATACAAATAAATGATGGAGGACAGATGGAGCATATTTGTATGTATAGGTGGATGAAAGGATAGATGGGTGAGTAGATAGATAAATAGACAGGGATAGAGATATATGGGTGGATGGGTGAAAGGATAGAGAGATGTCTAAATAGACGAATGAATGGCTAGATAAATAGATTTAGATGATAGATGGATAGATAGATACATGATAGATGAATGAGTGGATGAATAGATTATAGATGATAGATAGATGATGGGTAGATAGATTCATAGATGATAGATAAATGATAGATGATAGACCGATCAATAGACTAACAGGTGGATAGATAGGTAGATGGATGGATAGATGCATAGAGATATATGGGTTGATGGATGGATGGAGAAAGAGAGAGAGATGACTGATGATAGCTATAGATAAATCATGAAGGATGGACCCAGTGTGGATGGATGAATAGCTGGCTGGCTGCAAATCCTAGGGGCTCTCATTAAAACTGATTGAAGTAAGGGACTTACTCAGTAAAACGTACCACACCTTGAATGATCACCAAAGGGTGCCTGTGAGTCCTGCTAGCATGTGGATGATCAGCAAACCTCCAGAGGCTGCAATAATGTATATCTACCAGGAATATTAACAGCTTCCTGTATGTGGTGAGGGCCCCATCAAGAATGCCTGTGCTTCCATCAACCTCTGAGTGCCTGTGGGGGTAGGTAGAGGAGAGGCAATGCTACTGGCTTAGGCTTCCTGTCCTGCAACCCCACGGAGATTGCCTTCTCTTATCAACAGCAGATGTATTACAAAAATTGAAGGGATTTAAAATAGCATGTTATTCTCACGCCAGCTGAAACCCAGGCTTCCCAAACAGGAATAGTAGTTGGAGTTCCAACTACTGGGTGGTTGAGGACTTCTATCATCCTTGGCAGTGAGAAGAAAATATGTGTGGTCCAGTTTTAGTGAAATAAAGAGGCAGGTGACAGGATACATGGTGAGAGGCTATGCAGGCAGGCAGAGCCAGAAAAATTTTATGTTCTTGTAATATATTCATTTTAAAACATCTCCTATCACTGAGCTGTGTGAAGAATCAGACTGGGTGTCGTGGCTCACACCCATAGTCCCAGCACTTTGGGAGGCCAAGGCAGGAGGATCACTGGAGGCCAGGAGTTGAAGACCAGCCTGGCCAACATGATGAAACCCCATCTCTACTAAAAATACAAAAATTAGCTGGTCGTGGTGGCACGCGCCTGTAGTCCCAGCTACTCGGGAGGCTGAGGCACGAGAATCCCTTGAACCCAGGAGGTGGAGATTGCAGTGAGCCGAGATCGTGCCCCTGTGCTCCAGCCTGGGAGACACAGTGAGACTCTGTCTTAAAAATAATAATAAAAAAAAGAAGTCCTGGCACAAGTAATCCTCCCACTTCAGCCTCTGGAGTAGCTGGGACCATAGGCACATGCCACAATGCCCAGCTAATTTTATATTTTTAGAAACAGGGTCTTTCTATGTTGCCCAGGCTGGTCTGAAACTCCTGGCTTCCAGCGATCCTCCCACCTTGGCCTCCCAAAGTACTGGGATTGTAGGCATGGGCCACTGCACCTTTACATAAGACATCGTAAAATACAGTGTTTCCAAGAAAGTCAGCAATCAAGGGTAGAACAAAGGACATGGTTACCTTATGATCAATGACTAACACCAGTTCTTGTGTCTTACCTATAAGCCCCGTGCTGTATCCTTGCTTCTTTAGCAAGGCTGCAAATGTTGTCTCATTAAGAGGGAGGCCTGCGGGGACTGCAAGATTTTTGATGACGCGTCTATTACCACTAGAAACCATACCTAGAAGTGGTGTGGAAAAAAGTACTATGAGTAGGTGTTGCTATGGTGGGAATATTTTTCTCACTCCAAAATTTGCACATAGAAACCCTCATCCGCAAGGTAATGTTTAGGAGGTAGGGCTTTTAGGAGGGGATGAGGTCAGGAGGGTGCAGCCTCAAGAATGGAATCAGTGCCCTTACAAGGGACCCTAGAGAGCTCTCTCACCCTTTCCACCATGTGAGGACATAGCAAGAGGGCGTTGTCTATGAACCAGGAAGCAGGTCCCCAGCAGACACTGAATCTGGCATGCCTTGATCTTGGACTTCCAGCCTCCAGAACTGTGAGCAGTAAATGTCTGTTGTAGATAAGCCTCCCAGTCTATGGTATTTTTGTCATAGCAGCCCAAACAGACTAAGAAAAGATCTTTTTTTTTTTTTTTGAGATGAAGTCTCGCTTTGTCACCAGGCTGGAGTGCAATGGTGCCATCTCAGCTCACTGCAACCTCCACCTCCCAGGTTCAAGTGATTCTCCTGCCTCAGCCTCCCAAGTAGCTGGGACTACAAGTGCACGCCACCACACCCAGCTAATTTTTGTATTTTTAGTACAGACAGAGTTTCATCATGTTGGCCAGGATGGTCTGCATCTCCGGACCTCATGATCTGCCCGCCTTGGCCTCCCAAAGTGCTGGGATTACAGGCATGAGCCACTGCACTCAGCCAAAAAAGACCTTTTCTTTCTTCTCGTCCAAAGTCAGTGTCAGCAGACTGGCAGTAGGGTTGATACATGCGATTTTATTCTGCCTCCAAGAACCGCTATCTGGAATCCACATAATTTGGCATTAAAGTGCGGCATCTGTACCCACAAGCGAAGACCACTTCCCTCAGCTTTTTTTTTCTTTTTTTCTCTCTCTCTCTCTTTTTTTTTTTTTTTTTTTTTTTTGTTGTTGTTGTTGTTGACATGAAGTCTCACTGTGCTGCCCAGGCTAGAGTGCAGTGGCGTGATCTGAGCTCACTGCAACCTCTGCCTCCTGGGTTCAAGCAATTCTCCTGTCTCAGCCTCCCAAGTAGGTGGGATTACAGGTATGTACCACCATGCCCAGCTAATTTTGTATTTTTAATAGAGACAGGGTTTCACCATGTCGGCCAGGCTGTTCTTGAATTCCTGACCTCAACTGATCTGCCCTCCTCAGCTTCCCAAAGTGCTGGGATTATAGGTGTGAGCCACTGTGCCCCCAGCCCACTTCCCTCACCTTTAAAAATAAAACCATATGACTGGATGTGGTGACTCACACCTGTAATCCCAGCACTTTGGGAGGACAAGGCAGGGGGATCACCTGAAGTCAGGAGTTTGAGACCAGCCTGACCAATATGGGGTAACCCCGTCTCTACTAAAAATACAAAATCAGCTGGGTGTGGTGGTGCATGCCTGTAATCCCAGCTACTCAGGAGGCTGAGGCAGGAGAATCGCTTGAACCCAGGGGCAGAGGTTGCGGTGAGCCGAGATTGCGCCATTGCACTCCAGCCTGGGCAACAAGAGTGGAACTCCATCTCAAAAAAAAAAAAAAAAAAAAAAAAAATAGAACCATGGAACCCAACAATTTCACTCCTGGGGAATGTCAAAAGAATTGAGGTTCCTGAGGAAACCAAAAGCATTGAAAACTGGTATTCAAAGAAAAACTTGTACATGTATGTTCATAGCTGTATTCCTCACAGTCACTAAACAGTAGAAACATCTTGACTGTCCGTCAATTGATGAATGGATGGAGAAACTGTAGTGAATCCATGCGAGGGAATAGTATTCAACATAAAAATAAATGAAGCTCTGACCCAGGCTACCATAAAACATTATGCTTGGTGACAGAAGCCAGTCACAGACTGTCACATACTGTATGATTCCTTTTATGTGAAATGTCCAGGACAGACATGTTTGTAGAGATGGAAAGTGGATTCTTGGTGACCGGGGGCTGGGAGAAGGGGGAATGGGGAGTGATTGCTTCATGGGGACAAGATCTCCTTTGTGGGTGATGGAAATGTTCTAGAATTCAATAGAGGTGATGGTTGTACCATATTGGGAAAGAGCTACATGCTACTGAATTGCACATTTAAAAATAGCTAATTTTGGCCAGGCACGGTGGCTCATGCCTAAAATTCCAGCACTTTGGGAGGCCGAGGTAGGCCGATCACTTGAGCTCAGGAATTCAAGAGCAGCCTGGTTAACATGGTGAGACCCCATCTCTACCAAAATACAAAAATTAGCTGGGCATGGTGGCGGATGCCTGTAATCTCAGCTACTCAGGAGGCTGAGGAGGGAGAATCACTTGAGCCCTGGAGTTTGAGGCTGTGATGAGCTGAGATTGTGACACTGCATTTCAGCCTGGGCAACAAATGGAGAGCCTATCTCAAAAGCAAAAAACCAAACAAACAAAAAAAGTCACCAGGTTGGGTGCAGTTGCTCATGCCTGTACTCCCAGCACTTTTGGAGGCCAAAGAGGGAAGATGGCTTGAGTTCAAGAGTTTGAGACCAGCCTGGGAAACACAGCAAGACCCTAAGTAATTAAAAAATTAGCCAGGCATAGTGGTGCACACTTGTGGTTCCAGTTACTTAGGAAGCTGAGGTGGGAGGATCACCTGAGCCTGAAAGGTTGAGGTTGCAGTGAGCTGTGATCATACCACTGCACTCCATCCTGGGCAACAGAGCAAGACCTTGTCTCAAAATAATAGTAATAGATTAAAAAGTAATGAGAACATGACAACTAGAGCTTACGATCATTTCCTTCTTCTCATTTCATTTTTGTTTTATCTAAAATTGATATATGTCCGGGTGCAGTGGCTCACACCTGTAATCCCAGCACTCTGGGAGGCCGAGGTGGGTGGATCACCTAAGGTCAGGAGTTTGAGACCAGCCTGGCCAACATGGCGAAACTCCATCTCTACTAAAAATACAAAAATTAGACAGGGCTGGTGGCACGTGCCTATAATCCCAGTTACCCAGGAGGCTGAGGCAGGAGAATCACTTGAACCCAGGAGGCAGAGGTTGCAGTGAGCCGAGATTGCGCCACTGCACTCCAGCCTGGGTAACAGAGTGAGACTCCATTTCAAAAATAATAATAATAATAATAATAATAATAATAATAATAAATAAAATAAAGTTGATATAAATTGAGCAAGGGGATAATACTACTGTCTCCATGGGTAAAATGCTGTGATGAAAGTTGTCCAAAAATCTGATAGCAATTTTTTGGTTTATGACTTTGTGGGTTTTTGGTTGTTGTTGTTGTTCGTTTGTTTTGAGACAGAGTCTTGCTCTGTCACCCAGGCTGGAATGCAGTGGCACAATCTTGGCTCACTGCAACCTCTGCCTCCCGGGTTCAAGCGATTCTCCTGCCTCAGCCTCCTGAGTAGCTGGGACTACAGGCGCATGCCACCATGTCCGGCTAATTTTTGCATTTTCAGCAGAGACGGGCTTTCACCATGTTGGCTAGGCTGGGCTGGAACTCCTGACCTCAAGTGATCCACCCGCCTTGGCCTCCCAAAGTGCTGGGATTACAGGCATGAGCCACCGCGCCCGGCCATGACTTTGTGGTTTGAAAGGAAAAAAAAGATATTTTTTGGTGACAGACTGAATGTGTAAACACATGTTGTATTAATTACTTCATTCCAAGAGAGCTTATCTTTGTTGACCTGGGAAACTCAAATGTACACCTTGTGACTTGGAATTCAGATAAAAAGCTGTCATTGCATCAAAAGACAACTGAACCACACAGGGTGATCTTGCATCTCTTAGAAGCGCAGCGATTTTGATGTGGCCGGTGGTAGCTGTGTGTGCCAGTGCATCTACGCACATGTGTGCTTTTTCTTTTCTTTCCTTTGTATCTTTTTTTTTCTTTCTAAGACATGCTCTATCAACGAAGCTAGAGTGTAATGCTGTGATCACGCTCACTGCAGCCTCAAACTCCTGTGCTCAAGCGATCCTCCCACTTCAGCCTCCCAAGTAGCTGGGACCACAGACACATGCCACCATGCTGAACTTATTTTAAAAACATTTTGTGGAGATGGGGTCTTGCTCTGTTGCCCAGGCTGGTTTGAAACTCCTGGGCTCAAGCAATCCTCCCACCTTGGCCTCCCGAAGTTCTGGGATTACAGGCGTGAGCCCTTTTTTACTTGTTAACGTAGTCAAGCCACATTTTTATTTCCTCACATCCTAACATGAGGGCAGAGTCCAGCAGAGCCCGCCAGTTTGCGCACCTGATCGGATGGGGTATCTTCCTGTCAAGAACGCGGCCCGGCTTGGGCTGCAGACAGAGGCGGCAGCGACGTGCTGAGTCAGTCGCACGCCTTCCCTGGCAAGGCGGTCAATGTGAGGCGTCCTGAAGGGGGAGAGGGAAGGTGTATTGGAGAGAAGGAAAAGGTGGGGGGCGGAGGAAGCAGAGAGGAAGAGCAAGAGAAAGACAGAGAAGGACAAACAGAAAGGCACAGGTGGAAAGAGAGACGAGAGACAGACAGGGAGAGAGGGAGAGACCCAGAAAGCAAGGCAGAGAGACAGACAGACAGAAAGAAAGAATGAAAGAGAGAGAGACAGATGAGAAAGAGAGCAACAGAAAAGGATAGAGACAAACAGAAAGAGAGAGATGAAAAGAGAGAGAGAAAGAGACAAAAGGTAAGACACATGGAGAGAAACAGAGAGAGATGGAAAGAGAGAGACAAGCAGAAAAAAGGAGAGAGAAAGAGAGAGAAAGACAGAAAGAGGGAGACAGAGAAAGACAGAGAGGGACAAACAGAGAGAGAAGACAAGAGAGAGAGAAAGACAGAGAGAGAAACAGAAAGAGAGAGATGGAAAGAGACATGTAGAGATTAAGAGACAGACAGAAAGAAATGGAAAGAGAGATAAACAGAGGGAGGGAGACAGAGAGAAACAGAAAGAGAGGTGGAAAAAGAGAGACAGACGGAGGGAGACAGAAAGAAAAACAGAGAGAGACAAACATAAAAAGAGAGATGAAAAGAGAGAAAGAGACACAGAGAGAGATACAGAGAGACAGATGGAGAGAGAGAAGAAGAGAGGAAGAGAGAGACAGAGAGAGATGGAAAGAGACAGACAGAGGGAGAGAGAAGGAAAGACAGAAAGACATAGAAAGAAATGGATAGAGTGAGATAGACAAAGAGAGAGATGGAGACAGAGACAGACAATCAGAGAGACATAGAAAGAGAGACAAGCAGACAGAGAAAGGGGGGAGACAGAGACAGACATAGAAAGACATGGAGAGACAGAGATGGAAACAGAAGGACAGAGAGAGGGAGAGAGAGAGGCAGAAAGAGATAGAAAGAAATGGATAGAATGAGATAGACAAAGAGAGGGAGACAGAGAGAGGCAAACAGAGAGAGAGACAGAGAGACAAGCAGACAGAGAGGGGTGACAGAGACAGGCACAGGCATAGAAAGAGATGTAGAGACAGAAAGAGGAGAGAGAGAGACCGAGAGAGAGAGAGGGAGATCTGAAGATAAACAACATCTCTGTTTATTATGATTTCCAGGTGCCCAGAGCAGGTAACTGCACACGGAATTCATTTTTCTTTTTTGCCCGTGTCAAGGTGAAGTATGACTGAGATTCCAGGCAGCTGTTGTTCTGCGGGGTTCGTATACATGGGTGCCGCTATATGGTGTCCATTCACTGTACTACAGCCTTACAAAATATAACGCTTAAGGGATTGGGGTCTGATTTATCGAGGCTAATTGCTTACAGACCTTACTTCTGCCTAACTACTCACAGACCACCCACTCACTGGTTTGATAGATACATTTCCCTGCAGTCTACATAGGTTGCAACACTGTCATATGATTAAATATTCAAAAGAAGGAAATCCCATCATTTTCGACAACACAGATGAACTGGAAGGGTATTAGATTAAATGAAACAAGCCAAGCACAGAGAGACAAATACCGCATGATCTCACTTATGTGTGGAATCTAAAATAGCAAACTCAGAAGTAGACAGTAGAATGGTGGGTATCGGGGCTGGGGTGAGGGTCGAGAACAGGTAGGTTAAAGGATACAACATTTCACGGAGCCAAACATGAATAAATCCTCTATTTGATTTATTCCTCACATAGAGGAATAAATTTAAGAGATCTGTTGCAGATTGTGGTGACTATAGTTAATAACAATGTATTCTATTCTTGAAATTGCTATAATTTTAACCATTTTCACCACATATAAATAATAAGTATGTGTGGTTGTGCATGTTAATTAGCTTGATTTAGCTATTCCACAATGGATCCATGAATCAGAACATCACGATGTACACCAGAAATACACAAAACTATAATTCGTCAATTAAAAAATAATTTAACAAGAGATTTCTGGAGGCTGGAGAGACTTCTGGAAAAAGAATCAGTCTCCTCTTGGATGAAAATAAAATATAATGAGTTCTACATTTATTCGTGAGGTAAATTATGACAGGTAACTGGTGCAAGGAGAATTTCCAGATTTACCAAGGTGTGCATCTGATTTTTTTTTTTTTGGATATGGAAGTCACCTACCAACTTTTAAAACATTATTTATTTTGCAAAGAAAAAAATTGTAAACTGCATTCCTGGGGCACATGTGCCTGGTTTTAGATTTCACATTATAATCTCACTTCTCAAATTGCTAGTATTTTCAGCAAAACACCGATACCCTATGCTAACATACTCTCTGTAAATGTCTGCTATTTATGGACACCGTGTTTCTGTGCTTTTGGGTGAGTCCTCTCTTCTTTTCTCATAAGCAATGGTTAATTTTCGGCGACTACTTTTTCGTGACTCCTAGCTCTGTTGTCGAAAACTGGGATGACTACCTTCGGCATCTATTAGTCACACAACGCAATGATCTTAAAAGTGTATGATGTATGTCTTATAACGATGTACTCCTAAGTTCAGTATAAGAACGGCTAATACAGATAGCTCCTATTATCCACCACAAAGCTCAGAGTTTGTTTCATATCTGTTTTTCTTCTTTCAGAATGCCCATTGTTAAAAATACAAGCTCATCACCTTAAAGAATCTATTGGCTCGCCAAATTAGGAAACAGAATGAATTCTGCTGAATATACATATTCACATTTATATATTTATGAATGTATATAATTGAATATATAAATATATATTCATAAATTCATACATATTTATTAATATATTTATATATTAGAAATATATATTTATAATGTATACTTTATATATTTATATATAAATAATATATACTTTATATATATAAATATATATACTTTATATATATAAATATATACTTTATATATAAATATATATACTTTATATATTTATATATACTTTATATATTTATATATACTTTATATATTTATATATACTTTATATATATACTTTATATATTTATATATATATACTTTATATATTTATATATAAATATATATACTTTATATATTTATATATAAATATATATACTTTATATATTTATATATAAATATATATACTTTATATATTTATATATAAATATATATACTTTATATATTTATATATATATACTTTATATATATATAAATATATATACTTTATATATTTATATATATATACTTTATATATTTATATATAATATATATATTTATATTATATATATACTTTATATATTTATATATAATATATATATTTATATTATATATATATACTTTATATATTTATATATAATATATATATATATTATATATATATACTTTATATATTTATATATAATATATATACTTTATATATTATATATAAATATATATACTTTATATATTTATATATATACTTTATATATTTATATATAAATATATATACTTTATATATATATAAATATATATCTTTATATATTTATATATAAATATATACTATATATATACTTTATATATTTATATATAAATATATATACTTTATATATATATACTTTATATATATAAATATATATACTTTATATATTTATATATATACTTTATATATTTATATATAAATATATATACTTTATATATTTATATATAAATATATATACTTTATATATTTATATATAAATATATATACTTTATATATTTATATATAAATATATATACTTTATATATTTATATATACTTTATATATTTATATATAAATATATATACTTTATATAAACTCAGGGATATAAAGCCTTCTCTGCATTAGACAAATAAGAAAACTAAGGCCCAGAGAGGTTCAGCGACTTCTCCAAGACTTCAAAGCTAGCAAATGCAGAGCCAGGACTCGGGTCCAGATAGCCGTGCTCTTACTATGACCATCCTGGTTAATGCTAGAGGCGCTGGATGTGCTGATTACCCTCATCTGATCTCTATACTTTGTATGTATCCAAACCTCACTATGTACACTGTGAAGATGGACAATTATTATTTCTTAAGTTTAAAAACTGAAAGATTCAAATTAAAATTATTAAAAATGTAATTGTAAAACTATTAAATAATCTAAATAATTTAAAACTATCAAAAAGTTTAAAGTAACTAAAAAAAAAAATCCCAACAAATACATTTGGTTTTGCATATAGATGCAGTCGTACAATCAGCCTGCCGAACCTGAATGACTGATGAACATGTGACTGGCCATGAAACCGCCTTACCTGATGGTGTCATTGCCGTAGCAGCCCAGATCTCCAATACCCAGGTCATCAACCATGATCAGGACAATATTAGGCTTGTCGTCATGCACCCTGTGTGCCTGGCATGTGTTCAAGAGTGCACACACCAAAGACATGAAGACCAAGGGTCTCCTGGAAAGCAAGCAGGGATTTTATTGGTATCAGGCTTCTCTGGGTGGATTCAGGATTCACCTCCCAACACAACACAACAGGGATCTTTGGAGATGACGTGGATCTCCAAGACGTCTACCCAAGCTCAAGAGTGTCTCTCTCCAAGCACCGAGCACTGCTGCTGAATGGTAGCAGAAGTGCCCAACGTAATGCGCTCTTGGCTTCTCACTTTGCATAAAATAAAGGCTAAAACAACAGATGTTAACATGGATGCAGTGAAAAGGGAATCCTTTTATACTGTCAGTGGGAATGTACAAGCGCTGTGGAAAACAGTATGGAGATTCCTTAAAGAACTAGAAGTAGATCTACCATTTGATCCAGCAATCCCACTCCTGGGTATCTACCCAGAGGAAAAGAAGGCATTATATATAAAAGACACTTGCGGCCAGGTGTGGTGGCTCACACCTGTAATCTCAGCACTTTGGGAGGCCGAGGCAGGTGGATCACCTGAGGTCAGGAGTTCGAGACCAGCCTGGCCAACATGGTGAAACTCTGTGTCTACTAACAGTACAAAAATTAGCCGAGTATAGTGGCACACTCCTGTAATCCCAGCTACTAGGGAGGCTGAGGCAGGAGAATCACTTGAACCCAGGAGGCGGAGGTTGCAGTGAGCCAAGATTGTGCCACTGCACTCCAGCCTGGGTGACAGACTGAGGCTCCATCAAAAACAACAACAACAACAACAACAACAAAAGACACTTGCACATGCATGTTTATAGCAGCACAATTTGCAGTTGCAAAAATGTGGAACCAGCCCAAATACCCGTCAATCAATGAGTGGATTAAGAAAATGTGATATATAGAGATAGATAGCTATAGATTGTATACAAAGTGAGAAGCCAAGAGAGCATTTCTTTGGGCACTTCTGCTGCCATTCAGCAGCAGTGCTTGGTGCTTGGAGCAAGACACTCTTGATATCTATAGATCTATAGATATCTATATATATCACATTTTCTTTATCTGTATAGATCTGTAGGTATCTATCTATCCATATCACATTTTCATATTCATACACACACACACCATGGAATACTACTCAGCCATAAAAAGGAACAAAATAATGTCATTTGCAGCAACCTGGATGGAGTTGGAGACAATTATTCTAAGTGAAGTAACTCAGGAATGGAAAACCAAACACTCTATGTTCTCACTCATAAGTGGGAGCTAAGCTATGAGGCTGCAAAGGCATAAGAATGACGCAATGGACTTTGGGGACTCAGGGAAAGGGTGGGAGGGGAGTGAGGGATCAAAGACCAGACATTGGGTGCAGTGTACACTGCTCACGGGATGGGTGCATCAAAATCTCACAAATCACCACTAAAGAACTTATCCATGTAATCAAACATCACCTGCTCCCCAAAAACTATTGAAATTTTTTTAAAAGGCTAAAGTAGATGCCCTTCCAGGAGGGAAGTCTGAAAACATGTACTCAGAGGCAAATCATTGCAGAGGATGGAGATGATAAGACTCCTGAGGTTAACTCCCTCTTCCAGGGACTTAACCTCATTTAAGGGACTTAAATGAGTCTCTACAGGTAAGAGATTTAACCTTAACTTAATCCTAAAATTAGAATTTTTATTCTAATTTAAGGGCGTGTGGGTGTGTGTGATCCTTACAGTACTATTCACAGTGGCCAAACTGTGAAATCAACCTCAGTGTCTATCATTGGATGAATGGATAAAGAAAATGTGGTACATATACACCGTGGAATACTATACAGCCTTAAAAAAGAATGAAATTCTGTCATTTACAACAACGTGGATGAACCTGGAGGTCATTATGCTAAGGAAAATAAGCCTGGCACAGAAACACCAGTACCACATGATCTCACTTCTATGTGAAATCTCAAAAGGTTGATCTCATAGAAGGAAAGGATAGAATGACGCCTGCTAGGAGCTGGGGGGCCAGTGGAGGGGTTGCAGAGATGTTGGTCGAAGGATACAAAATTTCAATTTGACAGGAGAAATAAGTTCAAAGAATCTATTGTACTTGTGGTGACTATAGTTAATAAGAACGTATTTTAGAGTTGAAAATTACTGATAAAATCTACTCAAAGTGTTCTCATCACAAATAGGTAAGTGGATGAGGTAACTTGCGTTAGCATAATTGAGCTATTCCAAAATGCTCAAAACATCAAGTTGTACACCATAAATCTACGCAATGTTTATATGTCAGTTTTTTTGACTCAAGGGACAATAAAAAAAGAAAAAGAAATTTAAAAAGGAAAAAAATTAAAAAGAAAAATGAATTTAAAAAAGAAAAAATAAAAATAAAATATTCATAATATAAAAAGAATAAATACATGCAATTTATCATTACTCCAAATTTTTAAAAAGTCAGGTTGCAGTGGCTTACACCTGTAATCCCAGCTCTTTGGGAGGCTGAGGCAGGAGAATCAGTTCGTCACCAGCCTGGGCAACATAGTGAGACCCCACCCCTACAAAAAATATAAAAATGAGCTGGGTGTGGTGGTGCATGCCTGTAGTCCCAGCTACTCTGGAGGCTGAGGTGGGAGGATCGCTTGAGCTCAGGAGTTCAAGGCTGCAGTGAGCTGAGATTGTGCCACTGCACTCTAGCCTGGGCTACAGGACGAGACCCTCAAAAGAAAAAAAAAATGTGAGAATAGCAGCTTTGGTTGGAGAAAAGAAAAACAAGCAAAAAAATAAACAAATAAAATAAAATAAGGAATTACCAAGTAAAGGAAAAGTGGAAGTTGGGGAAAGAACTGAATTGAGGAAAAGAAAGAAACGTGGAATCTGAGGACCACCTGAGTCCACTTCATAGTTTTGCTCAGTCCTGGCTGAGGTCATATTTTCTTAAGGAAACACATGACGCTCTTCTCAGCATATCCCTACTCAGTTATCAGGTAATGAATATTGGACATGTGGATTATTGATTCAATTCCTGTCTCATCTCTATACATGTTTCAAAACCCACTTCAAATATCTCCTCTGAGAGGAAAAATACAAACAGGAGTTCATCCCTATTGGCTCTCAGAGTCCTTTGTAAATACTCTGAAACAATGATACCCACAGAAGATTACAATTTTTTTGCTGTATGCAAACATCTCCTTGAAGATTGAGAATGTCTTGCAGGCAAAAGCTACATGCTCAGGACTGTGGGCCAAATCCCCGAAGTGACAGAAATGCTTTTCATCTATGCAAAGTTAGTTGAATTTTTTTATCACCTCCTGTTTTTACAATACTTTAAAATCATGTATACGGCTGGGTACAATAGTGGCTCACACCTGTAATCCCAGCACTTTGAGAGGCTGAGGCGGGAGGATTCCTTGAGCCCAGGAGTTCAAGACCAACCTGGGCAACAAAATGAGAACCTGTCTCTACAAAAAATAAAAATAAAAAATTAGCTGGGCATGGTGATAAGCACCTGAGGTCCCAGCTGCTCTGGAGGCTGAGGCTGGAGGATCTCTTGAGCCCAGGAGTTGGAGGTTGCAGTGAGCTATGACTGCACCACTGTCATCTACCCTGGGTGACAGAGCAAAGCCCTGTGAAACCCTGTCTCTAAAATAAATAAAAATAAACATAAACTCATATGTATCTGTTGGAAATTTACAGTTTACATCTCTATCAATTGCCTAACTCCTACCTTTTTAAAAAACTTACACACTTACTAAGTCGAGAGAATGAACTTAGACATCTTATGGCCAGCCATATAAAGACAGCATGTTGACTCATAGTAGGTTACAAGAAAAGAAAAAGAAAAAAGAAAAAAAGGCAGATGATATTAAATGCCTCTACCTATAAGGCTGGATTCACAAATACACAGAATTATACATTAGATTCAATGTGCTCACAATGCAGTATGCGGCTTTACCTACCTGGGTCTCATTGTGCAGCTCGGAATACCTTCTTGTTGTCTTTGGCAGAAGACACAGACAAGATTAAAAAGACCAAAAAAAAAAAAAAAGTATCATTCATGTGTCAATTAAATTAGTTCCCAGCATGAAATTCTCACTAGATTTGGGAGCCATATCCCTAATTCCGACGTTTTTAAATCGATTTTCCAAGGCCACTACTGCACAAATCCTGGACTTTCCATGAGTTCATTCTTTTGATCTTTTTTTTTTTTTTTTTGAGCCAGAGTCTCGCTGTCACCCAGGCTGGAGTGCAGTGGCGCCATCTCAGCTCACTGCAACCTCTGCCTCCCAGGTTGAAGCCATTCTCCTGGGGCTCTTGGATGAATTGTCTCAGTGGCAAAACCTGCCCTGAAACATGCTGGCCCCAGAGAATTGTCTCAATGTCCTGCCAAGCCTAAAAGTTTAAACTCAGAAAGCTTCTGTGTCCTGAATAAGGAAAGAGGCAATTAATCAAAATGAGCTGCCTCTTTTTTGACTGCAAAATGCAGAAACCACTGAATGACTAATGGTTATATTTAATTGGCAGTGGCAGAGGGGTTAGGACTAAGGGATATGACAGCCAAATGCATTACAATGAAAGAAAAGCCCATCTGTAGTCTGCAAGTTATTACCCATATTTGTACCTTAAAATAACACTAAGGACAAAATACAAACGCATTCCTCCTTAAATTCATTTTGCTCCAAAGCATGGATGCTCTGGTCACATACTACACACACTACACAGACACACACGCACGCACACTCACACACACACACACGTTCTTGGTTAAGAAAGAAAAAGGAAGAGAGGGAGGGAGGGAAGAAGGAAGAAAGGGTATGAGAGTAACAGAAAGGAGAGAAACTTACTCACGCTAAAATTGGTTTGGAATCAATTTCTCAGTGCCTAACCTGATCCATTGAGTTTCAGAATACAATAGGTCAATGGATCTTTGGACTCTGCCCATTTCAATCAGAGGTTAAAAAAAAAAAAAAAAAAAGCTGAGAAAACGTATCCAAACAAGCCTTCCCCAACTCACCTATCAGCCGTATTATCTCTCTAATGTCTAGAAACAGAACAGACAGGCTGTTCTGCAAAGGCTTTGCCTCTTCTGGCAGCTGCCTCGAATCATTACGAAAGCATTAGCTGCTCCATCTCACCTCTCTCTCCCACGGGAGGGCTGGTCCATGCTAGGCTCACCCAGATGGTTCCTGTTGCTAATGTGCAAATGAGGCAATCTGCACCCCGCATTTGCAACTCCTACATGCACCCCGCATGTGCAACTCCTACATGCACCCCGCATGTGCAACTACACATCCAGGAAAAGAAAAAAAACAACAGCACACCAACAACAAAACATTACATTCAGCCAAATACCTACAGCCTTTCTTGCTGACGCTGAATGTTCTTATCTGTGACGACCACCAAAGCCATTCATCGCACCAGAATTAAGACTGGCTGTTTTGAGCCAGAGCAATCCTGTTTGATGTCCCTTGCCTTGCGGTGACCTCATGGTCTATAGCAGTGCCTCAGGGACATCTGTGCTCCCAATTAAAGGTGGTGGGTAGGTGGGAGGGAAATGGAAGGTCTTCCCTGTCTTTATATCTTAATAATATTCAACAAGACAAAGTGTGGGGTATAATTTGGAAGATGGCAGGTGTGCTGTTCATCAACACCCACCCCAAATGGATGGCTATTATATTAAACACTGATGCAAAGCCAGATAGCAACTCTCCCAGCATTTTAAATAAAGATTTGAGAATATCAGAGGGCATACATAACCCTCTCTAAACCGAACACCATCTTGTGAGATGGAACACTCCATTAAACATGCTATTGTATGATTCTATAAACTCTAGAAACCAGATTTTGTTTTGTTTTGTTTTTGAGACTGGTTGTCTCTCTATTACCCAGGCTGGAGTAAAATTATGGTGATCACAGCTCACTGCAGCCTCGACTTCCAGGCTCGAGTGATCCTCCTGCTTTAGCCTCCTGAATAGCTGGGACTACAGGCACCCACTAGTCCATGGATAATTTTTGTATTTTTACATAATCTCACTCTGTTGCCCAGGCTGGTCTCAAACTCCTGGGCTCAAGCAATCCTCCCATCTTGGCCTCCCAAAGTGCTGGGATTACAGGCGAGAGCCACTGCGCCCAGCCTGGAAACCAGATCTTGCAACAGACCAGAGATGCAGATTTCTTCAGGTAAATGTACCTGGAGAGGAATTTTGAACTGGAATTGTCTAAAAACACCAAAATAATATACGTTAAGAAGATGTGAACTTATTCCCTAAAATGAAAATTTACATATAAAGAGCATGTGCATTTTTTTTTTTTGAGATAGAGTCTCACTCTGTTGCCCAAGCTGGAGTGTAGCAGCACGATCTCAGCTCACTAAAATCTCTGCCTCCTGGTCTTAAACGATTTTCCTGCCTCAGCCTCCTGAGTAGCTGGAATTACAGGCACCTGCCACCATGCCTGGCCAATTTTTTTTTCTCCTGATTTTATTTTATTTATTTATTTATTTATTTTTCTTATACTTTAAGTTCTAGGGTACATGTGCACAACGTGCAGGCTCGTTACATAGGTATACATGTGCCATGCTGGCCTGCCACATCCATCAACCCGTCATTTACATTAGGTATCTCTCCCAATGCTATCCCTCCCCCTACCCCACCACAGGCCCAGTGTATGATGTCCCCCACCCTGTGTCCAAGTGTTCTCATTGTTCAATTACCACCTATGAGTGAGAACATGCAGTGTTTGGTTTTCTGTCCTTGTGATAGTTTGCTCAGAATGATGGTTTCCAGCTTCATCCATGTCCCTGCAAAAGACATGAACTCATCCTTTTTAATGGCTGCATAGTATTCCATGGTGTATATGTGCCATGTTTTCTTAATCCAGTCTATCATTGATGGACATTTGGGTTGGTTCCAAGTCTTTGCTATTGTGAATACTGTGCATGTGTCTTTACAGTAGCATGATTTATAATGCTTTGGGTATATACCCAGTAATGGGATTACTGGGTCAAATGGTATTGCTAGCTCTAGATCCTTGAGGAATTGCCACACTGTCTTCCACAATGGTTGAACTAGTTTACACTCCCACCAACAGTGTAAAAGTGTTCCTATTTCTCCACATCCTCTCCAGGATCTGTTGTTTCCTGACTTTTTAATGATCCCCATTCTAACTGGTGTGAGATGGTATCTCATTGTGGTTTTGATTTGCATTTCTCTGATGACTAGTGATGATGAGCATTTTTTCATGTGTCTGTTGGCTGCATAAACGTCTTCATTTGAGAAGTGTCTGTTCATATCCTTTGCCCACTTTTTGATGGGGTTTTTTGTTTTTTTCTTGTAAATTTGTTTATGTTCTTTGTAGATTTTGGATATTAGCCCTTTGTCAGATGGGTAGACTGCAAAAATGTTCTCCCATTCTGTAGGTTGCCTGTTCACTCTGATGGTAGTTTCTTTTGCTGTGCAGAAGCTCTTTAGTTTAATTAGATCCCATTTGTCTATTTTGGCTTTTGTTGCCATTGCTTTTGGTGTTTTAGACATGAAGTCCTTGCCCATGCCTATGTCCTGAATGGTATTGCCTAGGTTTTCTTCTAGGGTTTTTATGGTTTAGGTCTAACATTTAAGTCTTTAATCCATCTTGAATTAATTTTGTATAAAGTGTAAGGAAGGGATCCAGTTTCAACTTTCTACATATGACTAGCCAGTTTTCCCAGCACCATTTATTAAATAGGGAATCTTTCCCCATTTCTGGTTTTTGTCAGGTTTGTCAAAGATCAGATGGTGGTAGATGTGTGGTGTTTCTGAGGCTTCTGTTCTGTTCCATTGGTCTATATCTCTGTTTTGGTACGAGTACCATGCTGTTTTGGTTACTGTAGCCTTGTAGTATAGTTTGAAGTCAGGTAGCATGGTGCCTCCGGCTTTGTTCTTTTTGTTTAGGATTGACCTGGCAATGTGGGCTCTTTTTTGGTTCCATATGAACTTTAAAGTCGTTTTTCCCAATTCTGTGAAGAAAGTCATTGGTAGCTTGATGGAGATGACATTGAATCTATAAATTACCTTGGGCAGTATGGCCATTTTCATGATATTGATTCTTCCTAACCATGAGCATGGAATGTTCTTCCATTTGTTTGTGTCCTTTCATTTCGTTGAGCAGTGGTTTGTAGTTCTCCTTGAAGAGGTCCTTCACATCCCTTGTAAGTTGGATTCCTAGGTATTTTATTCTCTTTGTAGCAATTGTGAATGGGAGTTCACTCATGATTTGGCTCTCTGTTTGTCTGTTATTGTTGTACAGGAATGCTTGTGATTTTTGCACATTGATTTTGTATCCTGAGACTTTGCTGAAGTTGCTTATCAGCTTAAGGAGATTTTGGGCTGAGACGATGGGGTTTTCTAAATATACAATCATGTCGTCTGCAAACAGGGACAATTTGACTTTCTCGTTTCCTAATTGAATACCCTTTATTTCTTTCTCTTGCCTGATTGCCCTGACCAGAACTTCCAACACTATGTTGAATAGGAGTGGTGAGAGAGAGCATCCCTGTCTTGTGCCAGTTTTCAAAGGGAATGCTTCCAGTTTTTGCCCATTCAGTATGATATTGGCTGTGAGTTTGTCATAAATAGCTCTTATTATTCTGAGATACGTCCCATCAATACCTAGTTTATTGAGAGTTTTTAGCATGAAGGACTGCTGAATTTTGTCAAAGGCCTTTTCTGCATCTATTGAGATAATCATGTGGTTTTTGTTGATGGTTCTGTTTATGTGATGGATTACGTTTACTGATTTGCGTATGTTGAACCAGCCTTGCATCCCAGGGATGAAGCCAACTTGACTGTGGTGGATAAGCTTTTTGATGTGCTGCTGGATTTGGTTTGCCAGTATTTTATTGAGGATTTTTGCACTGATGTTCATCAGGGATATTGATCTAAAATTCTCTTTTTTTGTTGTGTCTCTGCCAGGCTTTGGTATCAGGATGATGTTGGCCTCATAAAATGAGTTAGGGAGGATTCCCTCCTTTTCTATTGATTGGAATAGTTTCAGAAGTAATGGTACCAGCTCCTCTTTGTACCTCTGGTAGAATTTGGCTGTGAATCCATCTGGTCCTGGACTTTTTTTGGTTGGTAGGCTATTAATTATTGCCTCAATTTCAGAGCCTGTTATTGGTCTATTCAGAGATTCAATTTCTTCCTGGTTTAGTCTTGGGAGGGTGTATGTGTCGAGGAATTTATCCATTTCTTCTAGATTTTCTAGTTCATTTGCGTAGAGTATTCTCTGATGGTAGTTTGTATTTCTGTGGGATTGGTGGTGATATCCCCTTTATCATTTTTTATTGCGTCTATTTTATTCTTCTCTCTTTTCTTCTTTATTAGTGTTGTTAGCAGTCTATCAATTTTGTTGATCTTTTCGAAAAACCAGCTCCTGGATTCACTGATTTTTTTTGAAGGGTTTTCGTGTCTCTATCTCCTTCAGCTCTGCCCTGATCCTAGTTATTTCTTGCCTTCTGCTAGCTTTTGAATTTATTTGCTCTTGCTTCTCTAGTTCTTTTCATTGTGATGTTAGGGTGTCAATTTTGGATCTTTCCTGCTTTCTTTTGTGGGCATTTAGCGCTATAAATTTCCCTCTACACACTGCTTTAAATGTGTCCCAGAGATTCTGGTATGTTGTGTCTTTGTTCTCATTGGTTTCAAAGAACATCTTTATTTCTGCCTTCATTTCGTTATGTACCCAGTAGTCATTCAGGAGCAGGTTGTTCAGTTTCCATGTAGTTGAGCAGTTTTGAGTGAGTTTCTTAATCCTGAGTTCTAATTTGATTGCACTGTGGTCTGAGAGACAGTTTGTTGTGATTTCTGTTCTTTTACATTTGCTGAGGAGTGCTTTACTTCCAACTATGTGGTCAGTTTTGGAATAAGTGCGATGTGGTGCTGAGAAGAATTTGGGGTGGAGAGTTCTGTAGATGTCTATTAGGTCCACTTGGTGCAGAGCTGAATTCAAGTCCTGGATATCCTTGTTAACCTTCTGTCTCTTTGATCTGTCTGTCTAATATTGACAGTGGAGTGTTAAAGTCTTCCATTATTATTGTGTGGAAGTCTAAGTCTCTTTGTAGGTTACTCAGGACTTGCTTTATGAATCTGGGTGTTCCTGTATTGGGTGCATATATATTTAGGATAGTTAGCTCTTCTTGTTGAATTGATCCCTTTACCATTATGTAATGTCCTTCTTTGTCTCTTTTGATCTTTGTTGGTTTAAAGTCTGTTTTATCAGAGACTAGGATTGTAACCTCTGCTTTTTTTTGCTTTCCATTTGCTTGGTAGATCTTCCTCCATCCCTTTATTTTGAGCCTACATGTGTCTCTGCACATGAGATGGGTCTCCTGAATACAACACACTGTTGGGTCTTGACTCTTTATCCAATTTGCCAGTCTGTGTCTTTTAATCAGGGCAGTTAGCCCATTTACATTTAAGGTTAATATTGTTATGTGTTAATTTGATCCTGTCATTATGATGTTAGCTGGTTATTTTGCTCGTTAGTTGATGCAGTTTCTTCCTAGCATCGATGGCCTTTACAATTTGGCATGTTTTTGCAGTGGCTGGTACTGGTTGTTCCTTTCCATGTTTAGTGCTTCCTTCAGGAGGTCTTGTAGGGCAGGCCTGGCGGTGACAAAATCTCTCAGCATTTGCTTGTCTGTAAAGGATTTTATTTCTCCTTCACTTGTGAAGCTTAGTTTGGCTGGATATGAAATTCTGGATTGAAAATTCTTTTCTTTAAGAATGTTGAATATTGGCTGCCACTCTCTTCTGACTTGTAGAGTTTCTGCTGAGAGATCCGCTGTTAGTCTGATGGGCTTCCCTTTGTGGGTAACCCGACCTTTCTCTCTGGCTGCCCTTAACATTTTTTCCTTCATTTCAACTTTGGTGAATCTGACAATTATGTGTCTTCTCGAGGAGTATCTTTGTGGCGTTCTCTGTATTTCCTGAATTTGAATGTTGGCCTGCCTTGCTAGGTTGGGGAAGTTCTCCTGGATAATATCCTGATGAGTGTTTTCCAACTTGGTTCCATTCTCCCTGTCACTTTCAGGTACACCAATCAGATGTAGATTTGTTCTTTTTACATAGTCCCATATTTCTTGGAGGCTTTGTTCTTTTCTTTTTACTCTTTTTTCTCTAAACTTCTCTTATCACTTTATTTCATTAATTTGATCTTCAATCACTGACACCCTTTCTTCCACTTGATCGAATCGGCTATTGAAGCTTGTGCATGCATCACATAGCTCTTGTGCCATGGTTTTCAGCTCCATCAGGTCATTTAAGGTCTTCTCTACACTATTTATTCTAGTTAGCTATTCGTCTAATCTTTTTTCAAGGTTTTTAGCTTCCTTATGATGGGTTCGATCATTTCCTTTAGCTCGGAGAAGTTTGTTATTACCGACTTTCTGAAGCCTACTTCTGTCAGCTCGTCAAAGTCATTCTCCATCCAGCTTTGTTCCGTTGCTGGTGAGGAGCTGCAATCCTTTGGAGGAGAAGAGGCACTCTGGTTTTTAGAATTTTCAGCTTTTCTGCTCTGGTTTCTCTCCATCTTTGTGGTTTTATCTACCTTTTGTCTTTGATGTTGGTGACCTACAGATGGAATTTTGGTGTGGATGTCCTTTTTGTTGATGTTGATGCTATTCCTTTCTGTTCGTTAGTTTTCCTTCTGACAGTCAGGTCCCTCAGCTGCAGGTCTGTTGGAGTTTGCTGGAGGTCCACTCCAGACCCTGTTTGCCTGGATATCACCAGTGGAGGCTGCAGAACAGCAAATATTGCAGAACAGCAAATATTGCTGCCTGATCCTTCCTCTGGAAGCTTTGTCCCAGAGGGGCACCACCTGTATGAGGTGTCAGTTGGCCCCTACTGGGAGGTGTCTCCCAGTTAGGCTACAACGGGGTCAGGGACCCACTTGAGGAGGCAGTCTGTCCATTCTCAGAGCTCAAACACCATGCTGGGAGAACCACTGCTCTCTTCAGAGCTGTCAGACAGGGATGTTTAAGTCTGCAGAAGTTTCTGCTGCCTTTTGTTCAGCTATACCCTGCCCCCAGAGGTGGAATCTACAGAGGCAATAGGCCTTGCTGAGCTGCAGTGGGCTCTGCCCAGTTCGAGCTTCCCTGGCCGCTTTGTTTACCTACTCAAGCCTCAGCAATGTTTGATGCCCCCCCGCCCCAGCCAGGCTGCCGCCTCACAGTTCGATCTCAGACTGCTGTGCTAGCAGTGAGCAAGGCTCTGTGGGCGTGGGACCTGCCAAGCCAGGTGCAAGATATAATCTCCTGGTGTGCTCTTTGTTAAGACCATTGGGAAAGTGCAGTATGTGGGCAAGAGTGTCCCAATTTTCCAGGTACAGTCTGTCCCGGCTTCCTTGGCTAAGAAAGGGAAATCCCCTGACACTTCCCAGGTGAGGCAATGCCCTGCCCTGTTTCGGCTTGCCCTCTGTGGGCTGCACCCACTGTCCAACCAGTCCCAATTAGATGAACCGGATACCTCAGTTGGAAATGCAGAAATCACCCGTTTTCTGTGTTGATCACGCTGGGAGCTGTAGACCAGAGCTGTTTCTATTTGGCCATCTTGGAATGGAATCCCAATTTTTGTATTTTTAGTAGAGACGGGGTTTCTCCATGTTGGTCAGGCTGGTCTCAAACTCCTGATCTCAGGTGATCCACCCACCCCAGCCTCCCAAAGTGCTGGGATTACAAGCATGAACCACCGTGCCTGGCTGCATTTTTAACACAAACAATAAAATACAAAGAATAAAAGTGTCTGTAATTCAGATTCCCATGGCAGGTCCATGACCATCGGTTTGCAGTCTCATTGGTGAATTAGTTAAGTGACTCTGCTTTCTACAGATTCCTCTCCTCCCAGCTTCCAGGACTCAGACCTACTTTAGGCATTCCGACCTATGCCCTGTCTAACTTGTTCTCTATGCTGCGGGGAGATTCTGATCTCCACAACCCTAGGACTTTGACCCCTGAGGCTTTACTAGAACTGGAATTTGTAGAGGAAAGAATCCAGACCGCCCAGTTATCTAGAGTACAGTCATTTCAGCCTCTTCAGCCTCTGGTTTTTGCTTCATTACACTCCCCTACTGGACTAACAGTTCAACATAATGATTTAGTGGAGTGGTGTTTTCTTCCTCATTCTGTGTCGAAAACTTTGTCTGTTTATCTGGACCAAATAGCCATATTCATTGGACAGGCTCGGTGCACAATACTTCAAATTTCTGGATTTGATCCAAATGTAATTGTAGTTCCTTTAAATTGGCTCGAAGTTCAAGCTGCCTTTCAACATTCTGTACTGTGGCAGATTCACTTGGCTGATTTTATTGGCGTTATTGACAATCATTATCCAAAAAACAAATTTTTTCATTTTATAAAAATGATGTCTTGGGCGGTTCCTCGATTAACCAAAAATCAACCCATTCCTGAGGCTGTTACAGTGTTCATTGATGGCTCCAGTAATGGCAATGCTGGCTATATAGGTCCTACAGACAAACTTATTTCTACCTCTTATACTTCTGCTCAAAAGGCAGAGTTAACTGCTGTCATTACTGCCTTACAGGATTTCCCCAAACCTTTAAATATTGTCTCTTATTCTACATAAGGTGGGGAAGAGGATATGCTTGTGTTTCACCAGGAGATCATCAATCCCCTGTCTGGGTATCCACCAGAAAACTCAAACTTCAGGTGAATACTGACAATCAAAACCACAGTGAAGAGACGTCTGTGTCAGAGACTGCCTTCAGACGTGGTGAGATCTGTGCCGACTCCTCAGAAACAGGCACACCAAATCACAATGGGTGTAAATCAATCCTCCCTGATGGCAATGGAGACCCATCTAACTAATCACACTTCTCCTGATTACCTTTCTTTTTCTCCTTACAAACCTAAAGATATCGGCGGACCTGCCCCGATAATCACATAGGTTCTTTTCTATTTTCCTAAGCATCAGCTGGCTTGAGAAATAAAGGGACAGAGTACAAAAGAGAGAAATTTTAAAGCTGGGTGTCCGGGGGAGACATCACAAGTTGGTAGGATCCGTGATGCCCCACAAGCCACAAAAACCAGCAAGTTTTTATTAGGGAGTTTCAAAAGGGGAGGGAGTATACGAATAGGCGTGGGTGACAGACATCAAGTACTTAACAGGGTAATGGAATATCACAAGGCAAGTGGAGGCAGGGCGAGATCACAGGACCACAGGACCGAGGTGAAATTAAAATTGCTAATGAAGTTTCGGGCACCATTGTCATTGATAACATCTTATCAGGAGACAGGTTTTGAGATCAACCGGTCTGACCAAAACTTTTTAGGTGGGAATTTCCTCTTCCTAATAAGCCTGGGAGCGCTATGGGAGACTGGAGTTTATTTCACCCCTGCAGTCTCAACCATAAGAGACAGGTACGCCCCGGGGGGACCAGTTCAGAGACCTGCCCCTAGGTGCGCATTCTCTTTCTCAGGGATATCCCATGCTGAGAAAAAGAATTCAGTGATATTTCTCCCATTTGCTTTTGAAAGAAGAGAAATATGGCTCTGTTCTGCCCAGCTCACTGGCGGTCAGAGTTTAAGGTTATCTCTCTTATTCCCTGAACAATTGCTGTTATCCTGTTCTTTTTTCAGGGTGCCCACATTTCATATTGCTCAAACACACATGCTGTACAATTTTTGTAGTTAATGCAATTATTACAGGGTCCTGGAACGATATACATCCTCCTCAACTGACAGGATTAAGAGATTAAAGTAAAGACAGGCATAGGAAATCACAAGGGTATTGACTGGGGAAGTGATAAGTGTCCATGAAATCTTTACAATTTATGTTTAGAGATTGCAGTAAAGACAGGCATAAGAAATTACAAAAGTATTAATTTGGGGAACTAATAAATGTCCATAAAATCTTCATAATCCACTTTCTTCTGTCATGGCTTCAGCCGGTCCTTCCGTTTGGGGTCCTTGACTTCCCGCAACATGTTTCTCCATGGAATAAGTATTCACTTTGAGGACTTCTTTCAGAATCCCTACTTATAATCACAGAAAGGTTTTCCACCTTCGTGCAACTGCTTATGGTAAAATCTTGATTTCTAAAGAATTTACTAATCTCTTTTTTTCTTTTTCTTTTAGAGACAGGGTCTCATTCTGTCACCCAAGCTGGAGTGCACTGGTGTGATAAGAGCTCACTGCAGCCTCAGCCTCCTAAGCTTGAAAGATCCTCCAGTCTCAGCCTCTGGAGTGGCTGGAACTACAGGCATGCACCACTGCACCTGGGTAATTTCCTTATTTTCTATTTTTTTTGTAGAGACAACGTCTCTCTATATTGCCCAGGCTGGTTTTGAACTCCTGGCCTCAAAGAATCCTCCTGCTTTGGCCTCATGAAGCACCGTGATTATAGGTGTGAGCCATCATGCCCAGCCTAGATTTACTGATCTTGATATGTTCTGCCTTTTCTGACTCCCTTTTATGTTGACAAAAACAGCAAGTAGCCTGCCTGTGGTCCCAGCTACTCAGGAGACTTAGGTGGGGGATCGCTTGGGCCCAGAAGTTCTGGGCTATGGTGCACTAGGCTGATCAAGTGTCTGCACTAAGTTCAGCACCAACATGGTGACGTTCCAGGAGCAGAAGACCACCAGGCTGCCTAAGGCCTGGTGAACCACCCTAAGTCACAAATGCAGCAGGTCAAAACTCCCGTGCTGATCAGTGGTGGAATCACATGTCTGAATAGCCACTGTACTCCAGCCTGGGCAACACAGCAAGACCCTATCTCCTAAAAAAAGAAAAAGAAAAAACAAACAGTAGCATAGCCACACTTAGCCAAATTCTAAACTATGGTTCATGCTACCTAATCAGTCATGTCTGTTTAATGCAATAATGCCATTGAACACAACTGTCATAAGGGCAGGAAAAGAAAACACTAGAACACACAATGAAAAGGGACAAACCTTTGACCAAACCAAGTGTTGTTTCCTGAGCTGTGTAAGTCAAAGGCGGTCCTATTACAGGTCATGATTTGCAATGTTCTGGTGTCCACTGAGTGGTTGTCAGGGTAAGGTGCATGTGTCTGACTTTACCCAAATTGTTCAGAAATGGCACTTGCCTGCCATCTTTGAAAGACATAGATGAATCTTAATACAGTCCTTGTACATAGCTTTTCTATGTATTTTTTTCCAGTAGGACAAGAAATACATGGAAGACTTTATTGTCATGCTGGGTATAGTGACCCAGTGAAGATAAAGCTCCCTAAGTAAATTGATAGCATGTCTGTTTTATCAAAGTTCGCATTTCTTTCAAAGGGTAGCATCTGGCCAGGAAATATAATGTTCCCTCTTCTAGGAAATAGAGTGAAATTGTAATAAATGCAATGTTTATCATCGACACGTCTACATTCCTGAAATTATTGGAGTTCACTTTTCTCATGGGTGAAATCAAGATTGGCGTGTTACCTGTGCATAGCCTTTGATGTAAAGATAACGACACTCCCTAGCCACATTCCCTAGACAATTTCAGCTGCCCCCTAATAAGACATTCTGACTGTTACTCTTCAGAATTATGGGATGAAGAGGGCTCCATAAACCATCTTACTGAAATAGAATCAGAACCACCCACTCTTCCAGGAGCTGAAGGGAGCTTTTAAGCAGATCACAGATGACTAAGTGTCCTAGTAATGTCAGAGTTTCTGGGGAAAAAAACGCTAATAAAGAACAAAAGTGCTCCCTGCATTTCTGATGCAACAGATAATTCTTGCTGAAGCAAAGCAAAACAAACAAACTTTTTTTTGCTTCTCATTAATATAAATTTTGCTTAACAATATTCAGCTCCAGAGAAGATATGACACATGTCATTTTGCAATAAGCAACCTGCTAGGGTGTTTTTTATGAAAAAATATCCAAGGATCTATCAAATGATGGGCAACCGACTCTTTTACCCCAAAGCCAAAGTACATTTGTTCATGGAATATTTATAAAATCCCACCTGAGCATCTGACTTCCAGGGTAGACTTTGGAGTCACAATGAATGGAATCAGAATAGCTCCTCTCTCAGGAGAGAGGATCAGTGTCAGTCGTGGCTATTAAAAAGTTCAATAAAGTGTCACAGACAACAAGCTTAATGTATCCTGGGTTGAAATAGACACAGGTTAGAAAGTGAAAGGAATTCTACCTAGGGTGATCGGAAGAGAATCATAGAAAAAGGTCAATGTTCTCCCGTTTTCTAATAAAGCAGTCGGCCTGTCTACAAGAAAATTGAGTGAAGCAGATTTTGTTTAAGATTTGAGATGAAGTCAGCACTGCCTCCACCTATTTCAGGTTGGGTGGAGAGGGTCATTCTCTTCAACAAGATGTTGTTTTGATACGATCCAATGTGTTCAATTGTTTTAAATGTCTAGACTAGACATTGAAATTAAGAATGATGCTTCGTCCAGGAGTGGTGGCTCATGCCTGTAATCTCAGCACTTTGGGAGTTGAGGCAAGCAGATGGCTTGAGCCCAGGAGTTCGAGACCAGCCTGGCCAACAGGGCGAAACCCTGTCTCTACTAAAAATATAAAAATTAGCCGGGTGTGGTGGCACATGACTGTAATCCCAACTACTCAGGAGGCTGAGACAGGATAATCACTTGAACCCAGGAGGCAGAGGTTGCAGTGAGCCTAGGTAGTGCCACTGTGCTCCAGCCTGGGTGACAGAGGGAAACTTCATTTCCAAAAAAAAAAAATGATGGTGCGACCCGGTGCAGTGGCTCACGCCTGTAATCCCAACACCTTGGGAGGTTGAGAAAGGCAGATTGATTGAGCCTGGGAGTTTGAGACCAGCCTGGGCAACTAGTGAGACCCTGTCTCTACAAAAAATATTTTACAAAAATTAGCCAGGCATGGTGGCACACACCTGTGGTCCCAGTTACTCAGGAGGCTGAGGTGGAAGGATTGCTTCAGCCAAAGGGTTTGAGGCTGCAATGAGCCGTAATTCCACCACTATTCTACAGCCTGGGCAACAGAGCAAGATCCCATCTCAAAAAAAAATTTTTCAATTAAAAATTTAAGACAAAAAGAATGATGCTGCATTTTTTTTTCAAACCTTAAATCCAAGTAGGTTATTAGGGAGGTAATTGAGGGAGCATTGATCAGGGAAATAGGAAGAGAGACAGGGAAAGGCAGGAAGCCAGTAGAAGTTGTACTTATGAAGCAGCTTGCCACTGGGCTATTGAAGCTGAGTCCTGTGCAGAAACACTGAGATTCAACAACAGACCTTCAGAATTATCCAACCCAGGGACAATGAAGATGAGATATCTATCCTAGGATTCCTTTTCATCCTTCTGTCCCAGCACCTTTATTTGGTCTTCCATGCAGGGGCTGACAGCAGAGTCAATAGGACAACTTTGCCATGTGCTATGATGGCTAGTACCATGGGGCCATAAGCTGTGTGCAGACAGCATTCACCATATATACGTATTTCTGTATTAACTTGGAGGTTTCCTTGATCATTCTTTATATTTCCTGACTGGTTGACTTGAACAAGAGGGATAAGGGGAAGCAGAAACCAGGCAATCTTGTCCAGAAATAGTTTGAAATAGGCATAGTTTACTCCCAAAAGTAGGAATTGGGGACAATATTAGATTTTTTTTTTTGAAACGCTGTTTTGCTTTTGTTGCCCAGGCTGGAGTGCAGTGGCGTGATCAGGGCTCACTGCAACCTCCGCCTCCCAGGTTCAAGTGATACTCTTGCCTCAGCCTTCCGAGTAGCTGGGATTACAGGCATGTGCCACCATGCTCGGCTAATTATGTATTTTTAGTAGAGACGAGTTTTCTCCATGTTGATCAGGCTGGTCTCAAACTCCTGACCTCAGGTGATCCGCCCGTCTTGGCCTCTCAAAGTGCTGGGATTACAGGCATGAGTCACTGCGCCCGGCCAAAGATTGGATTTTAAGTGCAGTTTTGGCTGGGTGTGGTGGCTCATGCCTGTAATCCCAGCACTTTTGGGAGGCTGAAGTGGGTAGATCGCCTGAGGTCACGAGTTCAAGACTAGCCCGACCAACATGGTGAAACCCTGTCTCTACTAAATACAAAAAAAAAAATTAGCCAGGCTTAGTGGCACATGCCTGTAATCCCAGCTACTCAGGAGGCTGAGGCAGGAGAATCGCTTGAACCTGGGAGGCGGAGAGTGCAGTGAGCCGAGATCCTGCCATTGCACTCCAGCCTGGGCAACAACAGCAAAACTCTATCAAAAAAAAAAAAAGAGAGAGCAGTTTCATGCGTTGATCCTAAAGGCTGGGTTTATTTCCAACTTATCTAAACTTTCATGAATACTAAGCGATTTGAATTCCATAGAGAAAAGTAGACAGCCCTAAAAGACTTCATGGGTTTTAAGAAGACACTTAGGTGCGGGGGCTCACACCTGTCATCCCAGTACTGTGGGAGGTCAAGGCAAGAGGATGGTTTGAGACAAGGAGTTTGAAACCAGTCTGGACCACACAGTGAGACTCTCCCCCTATTTCAAGTAATGATAATAACAATTAATAATAATAATAGAGGAGGCTGATTGTAGGCTGCAAATTTTTTAATAAAAAAAGTCATTGTGGAGCCACATTCCTGAGTAAAGGCATTTGTAAGAAGCTTGTGAGGAGACACCCTGAGAACCAGGGGTGATGTCCCTTCAGGAAGAAAAGAACAGATCATCAATGCTGGGACCTTAGAGGTAGTAACAGAGAATTTGGATTTTATCTGACAGTGAAGGAGATCTGCCCCATGATTTATGACCAAGGTCCATCCACTCTGGCTTGTGTTTCAATATCAATACACTTGACCAAGTACAGCACACACTGTAAAGTGAGTGTGCAGCTGGGACCAGGAACAGGCATTCTTTCTTGAGAAACTACAGTGTGTCTCAGAAAAAAAGTCCAGTAGGTAGGCTGGGTGCAGTGGCTCACGCCTGTAATCCCAGCACTTTGGAAGGCCGAGGCAGGCGGATCACCTGAGGTCAGGAGTTCGAGACCAGCCTGGCCAACATGGTGAAACCCTGTCTCTACTAAAAATACAAAAATTAGCTGGGTGTGGTGGTGGGCACCTGTAATCCCAGCTACTTGGGAGGCTGAGGCAGGAAAATCGCTTGAACCTGGGAGGTGGAGGTTGCAGTGAGCCAAGGTCGCACCATTGCACTCTAGCCTGAATGACAAGAACGAAACTCCATCTCAAAAAAAAAAAAAAAAAAAATTACCCAGGCGTGGTGGCATGCACCTGTGGTCCGGAAGGCTGAGGCAAGAGAATCGCTTGAACTCAGGAGGTGGAGGCTGCAGTGAGCCGCGATCACGCCACTGCACCCCAGCCTGGGCAACAAGAATGAAACTCTGTCTCAAAAAATAAATAAATAAAATAAAAATACATTACAAGTAGTGACAAGCTTAGGGCTAAGGATGCTGCAGGGTAATAGCTTGATAGTTTTGTAAATCTGCCCAAATTTAAAAATTAAGTTGTAATTAGCCAGGCATGGTGGCACATGCCTGTAATCCCAGCTACTTGGGAGGCTGAGGCACTAGAATTGCTTGAATTCGGGAGGCAGAGGTTGCAGTGAGCTGAAATCACACCACTGTACTTCACCCTGGGCAACAGAGTGAGACTGTCTCAAAAAAAAAAAGTTGTGGATACAGCATTCACACCTGCTGAACATTTATTTTGACCAAGAAATGATCTCTCAATGTACAACTGCAAATCAAGGAAGTTCAAATTATCGGAGGACATGTCAGAAATTCTCCCTAAATAAAATGTCTGAAAAAGTGTATTTCCAAATGAGGTCCATCTCACCTACAGTGCCCTCCCCTGGAATTTAATATGCAACTCATTATGAATGTTGGGAGCTTTCTCACAATGTCAGGCTAGTTCCTGGGCATAGTTCCCAGGAAACCAATTTTCTGCAATTGCCTCACCCCATGCCAGAACTTGCTAATTTTCAGCCTGTTCACTACCTCCTGATTTGCATCTGCTAATTCTGGGGTAGCGACCTCACCCAGTCTTTCTCAGCAATAATAATCAAGAAAATAATTTCCTTGATAGACAAGTTAGATAAGCAGGATGAACTTCAGAGAGACACGTTCTTTAAAACATTCCTAGATGCCTTCTGTGTGCAATAACAATAATTATAAAACATTTTTAGTGTGTGATAGGTGTAAAAGGATTGCAGGCGTATGCATAAAAAAAGGTAGCTGCAATCAGGGAGATAGGTTTTATACTGTTTTATTTTGACTTCTTTGAATGTATCTTTTTTTTTCTTTTTGAGACAGGGTCTCACTGTCACCCATGCTAGAGTGCAGTGGTGTGATCACGGCTCACTGCAGCCTCAACTCCTGGACTCAAGTGATCCTCCTGCCTCAGCCTCCCAACATGTTGTGATTACAGATGTGACTGACCGTGCCCAGGCTGAATGTATCATTTTTACAGTAGAATATAATTTGAGCTGTTTCTTTTTAATCAGTGATTTCAAAAACTATAAAAGAACCTCTGTTGGTAATAGAAGAAAATTACACCCATGCTTAAGATAGGATATTTAGGCCTATACTTAAAGAATCAAAGCTTTTTGGCCAAAGTGGACTAGCAAAGCCAAAATATGAAGGACATGCAGAAAAAATAAATGAAGTATTGCAAGTGTTTGAATTTGACAAAATGTAGGTGAAAGTACTACATTGCTGAAAACTAAAATGAATGCTTAAATACAGCGAGGCATAGACCCTGTCATGGGATATAGGTTATACAGAGTTATGCATTTGTTTTTTCTTAGCAGAAGCTTGGTGTTATAACAAGTGCAGTTGACAAGGAAGCTTCATTTTATAAGGACGCCACTGGAATAGAAAATCTCAGAGGTGACTCAACAATAAGTGATTAAAATAAAACTAGTTAAAAATAATGTGATGGGTGACAACAGAATACAAGCTTTTTTGTTTTTTGTTGTTCTTGTTGTTGTTGTTGTTGTTGTTGTTTTGAGACAGCATCTCGCTTGGTTGCCCAGGCTGGAGTGTAGTGGTATAATCTTGGCTCACTGCAACCTCCAGCTCCTGAGCTCAAGCAATCCTCCCACCTCAGCCCCCCAAGTAGATGTGATTACAGGTGTTCACCACCACACCCAGCTAATTTTTTTATTTTTTTGTAGAGACAAGGTCTCGCTATGCTGCCCAGGCTGGTCTTGAACTTCTCGGCTCAAGCTCTCCTTGGCCTTGGGCTCTCAAAATGCCATGATTACAGGAGTGAGCCACCATCCCTGGACAATTTTTTAACCTCAATCAAGCAATAAAGGAAAGTGTACACCGTCTCCAACTTTGCCACTTTTTTCCTAAGAGATAAAAATGAACACACTAATAACTTTGGAAGGCAAAAATCTTCTCTTCTTTGTGATCAATGCTTAGAGGGAAACCTTCATGACCATCTCCTAGTGTTGTGGGAAGTCAGGGACCCCAAACAGAGGGACCAGCTGAAGCTACGGCAGAAGAACATAAATTGTGAAGATTTCATGGACATTTATTAGTTCCCCAAATTAATACTTTTATAATTTCTTACGCCTGTCTTTACTGCAATCTCTGAACATAAATTGTGAAGATTTCATGGACATTTATCACTTCCCTAATCAATACTCTTGTGATTTCCTATGCCTGTCTTTAATCTCTTAATCCCATCATCTTCGTAAGCTGAGGATGTATGCCGCCTCAGGACCCTGTGATGATTGTGCTAACTGCACAAATTGTTTAAACAACATGAAATCTGGGTACCTTGGAAAAAGAACAGGATAACAGCAATATTCAGGGAACAAGGGAGATAACCATTAGGTCTGGCTGCCTGAGAGCCGGGTGGAACAGAGCCATATTTCTCTTCTTTCAAAAGCAAATAGGAGAAATATTGCTGAATTCTTTTTCTCAGCAAGGAACAGCCCTGAGAAAGAGAATGCGTTCCTAGGGAGAGGTCTCTGAAATGGCCACTCTGAGAATGTCTGTCTTTTACGGTTGTAGTTAAGGGATGAAATAAGCCCCGGTCTCCCGTAGCACGCCCAGGTTTATTAGGACAAGGAAATTCCCACCTAATAAATTTTGGTCAGACCAGTTGTCTGCTCTCAAACCCCGTCTCCTGATAAGATGTTATCAATGACAATGCGTGCCTGAAACTTCATTAGCAATTTTAATTTCGCCTGGGTCCTGTGATCTTGCCCTGCCTCCATTTGCCTTGTAACATTTTATTACCTTGTGAAGCACGTGACCTCTGTGACCTACACCCTATTCGTACACTCCCTCCCCTTTGAAAATCACTAATCAAAACTTGCTTGTTTTGCAGCTTGGGGGGCATCACGGAACCTGCCAACATGTGATGTCTCCCCGGGTACCCAGCTTTAAAATTTCTCTCTTTTTTACTCTTTCCCTTTATTTCTCAGACCGGCTGACACTTAGGGAAGTAGAAAAGAACCTACGTGAAATAACGTTGAATTATTGGGGGCGGGTTCCCCTGATATCCCAGGCTGTCCCAACTCCTTGTTCAGTAAAAGTCATCAGGAAGGGTGACATGTGGAAATGGCTTCGAAAGACCACACCTGTTCCATTAGCCTTGAAGTTAGATCATCTATTTCTGCCTCTGCCAAAAATGTAACTCTATCTTTGGACAAGCTCCTTCCTGTCTCTTAGTCTCTGTTGCTACATATGCAAGACACAAGGAATGTTCTCCCCATCAAACTGGTGTATGTGCCTGCGTGAAAAGAAATAGAACGTGGAGCACAGTAGATGCTACACCTTAAAGATCAGTTTCTCCCTCAATCTCCTTGGCAACTACATCTTCCTCACAATCAAAACCCTGTAAATACTACATATGTTTTTCTCACTTTTAGAGTTGAAAGGTATAAAGTTAGGAAACCCAGCAGAAATTGCAGTGAGCTGAGATTGTGCCATTGCACTCCAGCCTGGGCCACACAGTGAGACTCTGTCTCAAAAAAAAAAGAAAAAAGAAATATATATACACATATATATGTGTATATATATATGTGTGTATATATATATGTTTACACCTACAATATATATACTATATATAGCCAACATATACAAAATACATGTGCACCATATGTCTATACACCTCTGCACACTATATGTGTACATTTTACATATCCCATATACATAAGTCTATACCATATATACATACCATATATATGTATATACTCACACCATATATACACATACCATATATACACACCCTATATTTATATACGCACACACACCATAACCATCCATATATATCCATATAGTATATATGGGGTGTGTGTGTGTATGTTTCTGTGTATACATAATATACACTGCATATAAAATACTGGTCCACCATATACATCTATACATACTACATATACCACATAAATATATATTCCCTCTCTCTATAGATACATACCCACCATGTACACATATATCCAACATATATGTACATGACATATGTATACACACATATATACACACACCAATCTATACACCATGTTTTTACACCAGATAGATATATATGCACCATTTATACACCATATATATACTCCATATATAATACACATCATATATATACATACACACATTATATATATCTACACTCCATATATAATATATACTCTCCATATATTATGTATAATACATAATTATATGTATAATAATGTATTTGAAGAGGTTTATCTAAGGAACATTACTCAAGAGGCTTCTTCCATAAATAAAACTGATTCAACTAATGAGATTCTGCTCGCTAACCTGATGCTATAATGGGACGAGACTTTTGGGGGCTTTGGAATGAGGTAACAATATTTTGCATGTGACAAGGGTATGAAGATTTGTGGCCAGATATCAGACTCTGGCACTTGAAGGGGTATGTCTACAAATTTCTGATAGGCAGCAATGGATAACTTTTTTTTTAGGCAACCATAAATAACTAATACAATGAGCAGACACACATTTGTAAAAAAAAAAATAATAATAGTAATGATTATTTTAATAAAAAGAATAATGAAAATATATGGCAGGAATTTAACAGTGTTATTTCTGGGTGATGGGAATATAGAGTCTTGTTACTTTCTTCTTACTATTTTTTCTGTATTCTTATTTATTTTATTTTATTTTTTGGAGACAAGGTATTACTCTGTCACCCAGGCTGGAGTGCAATGGCATAATCATGGCTCACTGTGTCCTGGACCTCTTGTACTAAAGTTGGGAGTACAGGCACATACCACCACACTCAACTAATTTTTTATATTTTTTGTAGAGTTGGGGTTTTGCCATGTTGCCCAGGCTGGCCTTGAACTCCTGGACTGAAGCAATCCACCTGCCTTGGCCTCCCAAAGTGCTGGGACCACAGACATGAGCCATTGCACCTGGTACTATGTTTCCATATCTTTGTATTTTCCGTTTTTCAAATTTAAACCATAAAAAGTAGGATGAACAAAGTTTGTCCAGAAATCTTTCTACAAATGTTTGCCTCATTTTGTCTACTAGCAACTAGGGGTCAGTTTGAGCTCTTGGTGCTATCAGAGCTCCTACCTCTCACTTACATGCAAACCTGGGCATGTCTCACTGCTTATTAGCCTCCTGTACTCCGATCTGCACATTTCAACATAAATGACCATTAAAGTTTAATTTTGTTCCATAGCATTGCCAGGGTGGCATGACTACCTGCTCCTGGTCCATCCTGCCCCTCAATGGAATTCCCTATGGCCAAGGTGAGAGAGTAGGAAGGAAGAAACTAGCCAGGCAGGCAGTTAGGGTGGGTCCTCAGTTGAATCCTTTCAAACAAAAGAACAGCCTGCAGGAACTGCAGATAAGGGAACTTGCACAGGGGGTTGCCTAAGACATGCCCACAGCTGTACAGATAAGAAAGGGTGCACAGGTGACTTGCCCAGACATGCCTGCAATGGAAAATTCTGTGCCCTGACACATGGGCAGTAAGCAGAATAAAACAGTATAGAGTAACTCAAGCTAAGGGCCCGTGTATGCACTAGGAGGATGTTGTGGAGCTACCAGGAATTTGCACCATGTGCAAATAAGATGCCCGGCCCTCATAGGTTTCTTACAAAAGCCTTTGCATTCAACTGTGAAACAGCAGCCCTCTTCTAGGCCCCGTTTCCGTGGTGGACAGCTTTCTTCTTTTGCTTATTAAACTCTGGCTGCAACCTCACCCTTTGTGTCCATGCTCCTTAATTCTCTTGGTTGTGAGACAAAGAACTCCAGATGATACCTTACAAGAGACTGCTACATTGTGGTGCATTGGCGAGAGAATAACAAAGGGGCTTAGAGCCCAAAGACTTACAGCCAACTTAAATGTCCTAGGACAGATGGGAATGAAGGTGGACAGACATTCATCAACCTTTAAAATTCTTTAAGCAATATGAAAGCCAAAAAAACAAAAGCCGTAAGTGAGGTTACAAAATTAACTTCTCTTTACCTTCTATGCATCAAGCTACTGTGTTCTCGGTTTTAGTTACAGACATGTCGTTATTAGCTACTCAAAATATAAGCATGGTTAAAACCTTTTACACTACGGAATTTAGAGAATTTTTAAGGAATTTAGAGAATTTTGTTGTGCTGTAATGCTTTTTATAGACTTTTTAGTAATTTGTCTTAAGTCAGCTAAAAAAATATATTTTATATATATATAATATAGGTATACTATATATATAATACAGGTATATTATATATAATATATACATATATAATATACATATACATATATTATATGTATTATATATACTATATATATAATATATACGTGTGTGTGTGTGTGTATATATATATATATATACACACATAAATCTCATACCTTGGAGTATTATATCAGGGAGGCTTTGTCATGAGGTACCTTTATCCTCTCAGTAATTTTCTTTTAATTCTATGGGTAGCAGGAAATTTGTTATGGTTTGGATGGATGTAAAGGGTTGGGTAATAACCCAGGAGGCAAAAACAGCTTGTTTTACCTGCTGTTTAGTCATCTGTGTATCCATCCTTGATTTGGAGGGTCTGAACTAATTCTGTCTCTCAAAATTGGCTGCTACAATCTCACGCTCCCATCTCTTCCATGATAGTCCCTGGGTCTAGAGTGAGGGTGCTTGTATAGTTTTAGCAGCAGGGCACTGGCAATGAAAAAATAGTTTTAGCCCAATGGGATGCCAAATAAGGGAGATTTACAGGCTTTGTCAAATTATCTCTGATCATCAGAATACCATGATTCCCGTTTTCTCAGAAGCAAAACAACAAGAGATAAATACATTCATAATTTTGACTATCAAGAGAATTTGTGTATCACAACAGAAAAAAGAACTTTTTCTATTAGGTTGCCAACTAAAAGCATCACGAATAAAATTATAACCTGTTTCATCTTCAGAGAATTCTTGTAGCCAAGAAATAATTCATGATTCCATCTGCATTTAAAAACGAAGGTCACAGCCAAGCACCGTGGCTAACGCCTGTAATTCCAGTACTTTGGGAGGCCGAGGCAGGCAAATCGCTTGAGACCAGGAGTTTGAAACCAGCCTGGGCAACATAGCAAAACCCCATCTCTACTAAAAACCCAAAAATTAACAGGGCATGGTGGCACGTACCTGTAGTCCCAGCTACTTGGGAGGCTGAAATAGGAAGATCACTTTAACCCAGGAGGTAGAAGTTGCAGTGAGATGAGATCGCGCCACTGCACTCCAGCCTGGGAAAGAGGGAAACACCCAGTCTCAAACAAATAAATAAGTAAACAATAAAAACAAAGGTCAGAGCTGGAATCTAGTAAGAGGTGTGTTATAGTTGAAACAACTTTCTGTCTCTCTAGCCCTCCTTTTCTACTGAAGAAAAAGTATAGGAAGACCAATACGTCTGCAAAATAAGTTTTAGGCTTATTATACTTGAGTATTTGCATAAAGCACAGCAAGAATTGATTGGTCATATGGGCTCTTCTCAGGCTGGCTTTGTTGGAACTTTACCTAAAAGCACATTATTTTAGTCAAAGCCTTGGTCGTATAACCAGTGTCCACAATTGTGTCCTATTTCAAAAGAAAACAGTCTTACTAAAGTCATGCAAACGACTATATATTGACAAAAAATGAGAATAGTCAGAAATAGTTTCCAAATTGTGGAGAACTCAGGCAGAGAGAAAAGTAAATTTTGCTCACAATAACATATGCTATCCAATCACTCTAAACTATAAATATCTCAAAAGAAAAAAAAAGTCCTGAATGCTTCTTTAACCAGAGCAACAGCCTTCCAAACAAGATGTTGTTGTTTACCTTGGAACTGCAATTCACATGTAAAGAGCTATTTATCAGGCTCTGTAAAATCCAGCAGCTCCTTACATAGTTACAGAGTCAGTCTGAAGAGGAAAAAGAGGCTCCCTCCTTGTATATTATCTTTGCATTCCCCAGGTAGCAGGTCCTATATGAACCATTTATGTTTCATCACGGAACTCTTTTGGACACCATTATTTCCATTAGCTTCAGTTAACATCCCATAGCAAGAGTGTATGCCTCTGCTGATGAAAAGGGTCAAACTCTGTAAACTATTCTAAGATATTTATTCTGAGCCAAATATGAGTGACTACTGGCCCGTAGCACAGCCCTCAGGAGATCCTGAGAACACGTGCTCAGGGTTATTGAGTTACAGATTGGCTTTATGCATTTTAGGGAGACATAAGACACCCCTCAATACATGTAAGATGGACATTGGTTCAGCCAGGAAAGGTGACACACTTCAAAGTGGGGGCTTGCAGGTCATAGATAGACGCATAGATTTTCTCATTGGAAATTGGTAGAAAGAGTTCAGTTATTGTTACAGTAGGTAGGTAGTCAGGCATGAGCAGGGCAGGAAAGGCTCTCCCCAGCCCCACCAGGAATGTCAGGTGAGCATCAGGTGGTTATTAAACTGTCTCTCTAAAATAATAATTGGTCACAGTCAGCACCAGGGAAAGGTCGTCTCCCAATAAATAGAAAACACCTAAAACTGGTGGTCAGCAGCTTCCCAATACGATCTCAGGAGGTGAGTGAGTGGGCTCAAGCATGCACACTGAGAAGCAAAACGGTGGAGTTTAACTGGTCTATAACTTTCTAGGAACATTCAGCTGGTAAGGGAAGAATGCCTCAAGTGAGCATGCGTCCAACTCCAGTAAACACACTGCGCATGCTCCCCTCCCAAGTGCTGGCAGGCCACTGTGCATGTGGACAGCCCACCCCAAGGGAAGACTCAGCGGAGAAGGGACACAAGACTCCAGAAGCATGCCAACCTATAAAACCCCAAGTCTAAAGGTCAACCATACACTTGATCTCTTATGTCAGCTACTTGGCCGTCTTCCAAGTGTACTTTCCTTCTTTTCATTCCTGCTCTAAAACTTTTTTTTTTTTTTTTTTGAGACAGAGTTTCGCTCTTGTTGCCCAGGCTGGAGTGCAATGGCATGATCTCTGCTCACTGCAACCTCTGCCTCCTGGGTTCAAGCGATTCTCCTGCCTCAGCCTCCTGAGTAGATGGGATTACAGGTGCATGCCACCACGCCCAGCAAATTTTTTTGTATTTTTAGTAGAGACGGGGTTTCACCATGTTGGTCAGGCTGGTCTCGAACTCCTGACCTCAGATGATCCGCCTGCCTTGGCCTCCCAAAGTTCTGGGATTACAGGCGTGAGCCACCATGCCCAGCCTCAATTTTTCTTAAACTTCTCCAATCTGAGGCAAATGAAGAAAACTGGCATGGGGCCCCTTAATGTTGGGGGACCAGTCGGGGCTCCCTGTGGCCCACCCAACCTTTGATCATGTTGTAAAGTCTTTTGTTTTAACTCCATCAATTTTCCTTTTCTTTGTTTCATTTCTTAATAATTATCTAAAGATTCCAGCCTGGCCAACATTGTGAAACTTCATCTCTACTAAAAATACAAAAAAATTAGCTGGGCGTGGTGGCAGGTGCCTGTAATCCCAGCTACTCGGGAGGTTGAGGCAGGAGAATCACTTGAACCTGGGAGGCGGGGTTGCAGTGAGCCTAGATGGCACCATTGCATGTCAGCCTGGGTAACAAGAGCACAACTCCATCTCAAAAAAAAAAAAAAAATTAATAATAATAACAAAATCATTGTCTAAAGATTTCCACCCTTCTGGCATGAGCCCTTTGACTCACTTTTCCCTTCCCTGTTTTTGTTTGTTAATTTATTAATTTTGTTTGTTAATTAGTGAAAGGAAACCAAAATCCCCAAACCAAGGGGGAAAAGGTAAGCTGGGAACTGCATCAGAAAAACCTGCCTCCCATTTTCTCCTAAATAAGACAGCTATGAAGACAAAAACAAACAAACAAACAAACAAACAAACAAACAAAAACAAAAAGCTACATACCTCTTTCATAATTTGCCCACAAAGAAATTTTTTGTGGACCTCAAGATCTTTACCCTAAAACAGTTCTGTTCAATTTCACCTTGGCATATCTTCAGAAATGTGAAACAAAGGAGAGACAGAAGTGAAAGTCAGCCCTCTCTGCTCACCTGAGACAAATGCATATCTGATAGATTCCCCTGCCCTATTGTATGCAAACATGCAGATTCACTGAACAGGCATCAGTCACTATTCCTCTACCCACCACCCCCACCCCCCAACCCCCATCACATGTAAATTGTGTATTCTGATCAAAGACCAAAAAGAATGCAACCTTTTGTGTCTTGTCCATCCATGAGCTGGAATCCCCCACTTTGAGTTATCTCACCTTTTTTTGGACGGAAACAATGTACATCTTACAGGTATTGATCGATGTCTCATGTCTCCGTAAAATGTAGAAAACCAAGCTGTACGCAGACCACATTGGGCACATGTTCTCTGGATCTCCTGAAGTCTGTGTCATGGGCGGCCATGGTCACTCATATTTGGCTCAGAATAAACCTCTTAAAAAAATTTACAGTTTGTCTCTTCTCGTTGACACCCTAGTCTTTTAGTAGCATCTGTAAGACCCATGAGGGAAAGCTACAACTGCAAACTTGATAAGGTTTCCAAAACCATTGTTTGATTCTGCAAGAGTAATGTCACCTGGGGTGCTCTTGTAGAAGGGGACCCTTGAACCACAACATTTATAGAAATAAAGCTTTCCTTTCCAAATGTATGAACTTCACAGTTCTTCAGCTAACATCATTAATACACTGAGAGTCTACTGTGAACCCAAAATATCTGAGACAGGTCTCGGTCAATTTAGAAAGTTTCTTTTGCCAAGGTTGAGAACGTGTGCCTGTGACACGCCTCAGGAAGTCCTGACGACACGTGCCCAAGGTGTTCAGGGCACAGCTTGCTTTTATATATTTTAGGGAGACGAGACATCAATCAGTATGTGTAAGACATACATGGGCTCAGTTCAGTAATTCAGGACAACTTGAAGTGGGGGCTTTCAGATTAGAAGTAGATACGAGACAAAAGGTTACATTCTTTTGAGTCCTTAATCAGCTTTCCACTGAATACACAATTTAGGCTGGCTCCGTGAATCTGTACTTTTACATAAGCAATGGGGCAGAGGAAGTTATCAGATAAGCATTTGTCTCAGGGGAGCCTTGGAAGGATGACTTTGAGTTCCGTCTGTCCTTTGTGCACAAAGAATTTCCTTAAGCACAAATTGTGAGGGGGGTATGTAGCTTCTTCTCTTTGTAGCTGTCTTATTTAAGAATCAAATGGGAGGCAGGCTTGCCTGACGCAGTTCCCAGCTTGACTTTTCCCTTGGCTTAGTGATTTTGGGGTCCTGAGATTTATTTTCCTTTCACACTATGACCTGGGTAATATAGTTTGGCTGTGTCCCCACCCAAAGCTCATCTTGAATTGTATCTCCTATAATTCCCATTGTTGTGGGAGGGACCTGGTGGGAGATAATTGAATTATGGTGGCAGTTTCCTCCATATTGTTCTTGTGGTAGTGAATAAGTCTCACGAGATCTGATGGTTTTATAAGGAGAAACCCCTTTCGCTTGGCTCTCTCTCTTTGCCTGCCACCATCCATGTAAGATGTGACTTGTTCCTCCCTGCCCTCCACCGTGATCGTGAGGCTTCCCCAGCCACATGGAACTGTAAGTCTAATTACCCCTTTTTCTTTTGTAAATTGCCCAGTCTCGGGTATGTCTTTATCAGCAGCATGAAAACAGACTAATACATTGGGTAATGGGCATATTCAGCTGGTGAATATCCCAGTCATCATAAAGCCAATCCCACATGACTTGCATATGAAGCACATCAGCTGCTTTATCTGGGGTGCTCCACTTGGCATTTTATAGGGAGGGCTGGGCAGTCCCCTTTTCAGGATAAACAGACCTTGTAGTGGTGTTTACCCAGTCCACCAGGCTGGCCATTTCCTCAGGAAAAACTTCCTGTGCATCTGGGTCCCATACACTCATCAGCAAGTATTTAATAGTGAGTGAGCTGCGGGCCCTGCACCAACCCAAACATGCTCTTTCTTTCTGTGGCATTTAAAAATTAAACATATCGGCTGGGCAGAGTGGATCACGCCTGTAATCCCAGCACTTTGGGAGGCCAAGGTGGGCAGATCACCTGAGGTCAGGAATTCAAGAGCAGTCTGGCCAACATGGTGAAATTCCATCTCCACCAAAAAATAGAAAAATTAGCCGGGCATGGTGGCGTGTGCCTGTAATCCCAGCTTCTCAGGAGGCTGAGGTGGGAGAATTACTTGAACCCAGGAGGTGGAGGTTGCGATGAGCTGAGATCATGCCACTGCACTCCAGTCTGGGTGACAGAATGAGACCCTTTCTCAAAACAAAACAAAAAAAATTAAACATACTGTTCTTAAAGTAGTCATTCTTACAACCCATTTTAGAAAAGGGAACTCAGGAAGCTGACGATACCAATCTAGAAGATGGACCAATTCCTTTTCAAACTTGTCCAATCCACGGCCCGCGGGCTGCACGTGGCTCAGGACAGCTTTGAATGTGGCCCAACACAAATTTGTAAACTTTCTGAAAACGTTATGACGTTTTCTTGCCTTTATTTTTTTTCTCATCAGCTATCATTAGTGTTTGTGTATTTTATGCATGACCCAAGACAATTTTTCTTCCAATGTGGCCCAGGGAAGCCAAAAGATTGAACAGCCCTGTAAATACCCTCTGGGTTTAATAGTTACTTATTTTTGCCCTTCCTCCACATGTCTATCTTCTTGGTAATCACAGGTCTCAGAGGTAACTTTTGGTTGACCTGGCTTAATTTTTCCTTGTGTAGGAAGCTTTGAGGTCACTGGCCTGATCTGAGACAGACCCACATCTGAGCTTGGTGCTGCCTTCACGCCCAAGCCAGCACTCTTTTACTTTCATTTTAGCAACTACAGAGGCAGTAAGCAAGGGACTGAATAGTTCACTTTTTCCTTATTAATTTGCATTTCCTATACATCCAGTGAACTAAATTCCCTGGGACTATGAGTAGGATCCATCTCTAAATTCCTCTGGTGGCTTTGACCTTTAGTGACTGAAGACAAGCCAGCTGCATCTCCTTACTGATAGAGGAACTAGAAAGAAATTATTCAGGCAGATAGTGGGGGTAAAAGAGTCCTTGGCAGAATTTCCCTTTTTAAAAAGGAGCCCCCAAATCATTTCTTTTTAACAAAGAGCAGCCTGGAAAATAGAGCTGCAGGCATAGATAAGCAAGCTGGAAGCTTGCATGGGTAAATGCTGGCAGCTGTGCCAATGGAAAAGGGCTACCTGGAAGCCAGGTATGTTCAACATGGAGGCTCCATCTTCCCTTTTCTTTGTCACCACGTGTACAGTAAAAAACCAGAGGCCAGGCGCAGTGGCTCACGCCTGTAATCTCAGCACTCTGGGAGGCTGAGGCGGGCGGATCATCTGAGGTTAGGAGTTCGAGACCAGCCTGGCCAACATGGTGAAACCCCGTCTCTACTTAAAAAAATACAAAAATTAGCCAGGTGTGGTGGCACATGCCTGTAATCCCAGCTACTCAGGAGGCTGAGGCAGGAGAATTGCTTGAACTCGGGAGGCAGAGGTTGCATTAGGCCGAGATCACGCCACTGCACCCCAGCCTGGGCAAAATGAGTGAAACTCCGTCTCAAAAACCAAACCAAAACAAAACAAAACAAAACAAACAAACAAAAAACCAGGCAACATGGCACTAGCCAGGTAAAGAATCCATCTGCATAATAAAAGATTAGGCACCGAGGTGGGCAGATCACCTGAGGTCAGGAGTTTGAGACCAGCCTGACCAACATGGAGAAACCCCATCTGTACTAAAAATACGAAATCAGCCGGGTGTGGCGGCAGGCACCTGTAATCCCAGCTACTCAGGAGGCTGAGGCAGGAGAATCGCTTGAACCCAGGAGGCAGAGGTTGCAGTGAGCCGAGGTGGCGCCATTGCACTCCAGCCTGGGCAACAAGAGCAAAATTCTATCTCAAAAAAAAAAAAAGATTAGGCCAGCTTTTCATGCCTTATGCAAATGACACATCTAGTCCTAACCAGTTTTACGTGCCCTATGCAAATGGTACACCTGGTCCAACCAATTTTTTGTGTCCTATGTAAATCATACACTGCCTCCTCAAGCTCATCTATAAAACTTGCTGCATTTCAGCAAAGAAGCAGCAACCCACTTCTCCAGGACCCCGCTCTGCTGCAGAGAGCTCTTCTCTTTCTTTTGCCTATTAAACTTCTGCTCTCAACCTCATTCTGTGTGTCCAAGTCCTCATTTTCTGTGGCCATGAGACAATGAATCTCGGGTATTTACCCCAGACAATGATGCCACTTCATTACCATGTGTGACCACGTGGCCACCCAAAAGTCAAAGGTTTCTCATTCCCCACCTCTTTATTTTTCTCTTTCTCCAATGAGTTTTATCTACATAATTTTCCATTTATTTTAAAGTGACCTTTAAATAGCCTCTAAACATTACATTTTCTTTGGCAAAAACCACATCTTTGTGTTTTTATAAACCTCACCAAAAATACGTCTTACTCTCCTACTATTCCAACTCCCAGTAACCCTAATTTCCAGTGCAAAACCTAGGATTACCTAATTTAATCTAACATTGATACGGGATGGCTGGGCTCCCGGCTAAACTACAACCTCAAGTCTGGAAGCTCAGCCCTACGTGAAAGCAGCTGACCTCGTTTTTCTGCCCAAATGATTGCCTTTTTGGCCTGCCCTGCCCCCTATCCTGTGCCCATAAAGACCAGACCAGCCGGCAGGAAGAAAAAAGAAAAAGAAAAAGAAAAAAGCAACACAAGCAGCTGACTGGCAGGGATACAAGCTACTGAGTGAGCAGAGAAGTAACTGAGCATTGGAGACTACAGATAAACATGACTAACTTCAGACGGTGTGGTTTTGGAGGGGAGCCCAGCCAGAGAAGGCTAGGCTTCAGAGAAACATCACCTTCTTCACACACCATCCCCTTTCCAGCTCCTCTTCCACCAAGAGCCACTTCCACTGCTCAATAAAGTCCTCCACATTCATCATCTTTCAAACAGTTTGTGTGACCTGATGATTCTTGGACACCAAACAAGAACTCGGTGTCAAAAAGGACAGGTGCATAAGGCTGTCACCTTGACCCTTCACTGAGCTGTTAACACATAGCTGTCCATAAACTGCAGGCTGAGTAACATGAGCCACTCCAGTTCCTGCCCACGAAGGGGGTCAAGGTCAAGGGAACAGTCCCATCTAACGTGACTCTAAGATTTTAAACCACTGGACAGGATTTTGAAATTAAATTTACCAAATTAGTCTTACCAAAGATTACTAAAGGGATGTCAATTAAAAGCATCTGAGCTAGCTTCTGGTTGTCTGATAAGCACTTACTTTTCTTTAAGCCATTTGATTAGAGCTCTTTCATATAATTTGGTACTGAAATATTACTTCCTCATGACATATAGAAACTTACAGACAAGGCCAGGCATGGTGCCGCATGCCCGTAATCCTAGCACTTTAGGAGGCCAAGACGGGTGGATCACTTGAGCTCAGGACTGAGACCAGCCTGGCCAACATGGCAAAAACCCCATCTCTACATAAAAAATACAAAAAATTAGCTGGGCGAGATAGTATGCACCTGTGGTTCCAGCTACTTGGGTGGCTGAGGTGAGGCAGGAGGATCCCTTGAGCCCAGTGTTCAAGGGAACAGTGAACCAAGATCACACCACTGCACTCCAGCCTGGGTTACAGAGTGAGACCCTGTCTCAAAAATAAACAAATCAATCAAACAAATAAACAATAAATAAACATATAGACAGACACACAGATAGAGGCACATCCTATAAAATTTTTCATTTGCCTGTTTTCAAAAATTCTCTCTCTTCCTTTATACTATTAATTTTTAAAAAATTACAGGAGCCAGCAAAAGTTGAAGGAGAGAGTTACCATCCCAGGCCTTTTCAAAAGAGGGAAAGCTCTGAGGCAAGCAGGATACAGCAGAAGTTGAACCCCTAAGATGTCAATCTGAAGAATTTCAAGAAGAGATTATGGAATTCAAAAATAAAAAACTTCTTGCAATTTCACTGAGTACATCAGTATTTTAAGAAAATCTTGTTCTAACCAATTATCTCCTTTTGCATTACTGTATTTTTATTATTGAAGTCCAATATCTAGAATGATTATAATTTCCTTTTAGTTATAGCAAACTTAATTACATAAAATTTTTTTTGAATTCCTTTTTTACAGACTGTATTATGACTTGCACAGACCATATACAACCTGCTTGGATTTTCTGTTCTGTCCTAAACATATCTCTTAAACAACCTGTTATTTTATGTGAAAAGAAAAATTAAATGTACAAGATTCTTTGTCATACAAAATTATTTTTGTTTTAACATTTCTTACCAAAAATACCACCTTGTAACTTTCTTCTTCTTTTTTTTTTTTTTTTTTTTTTTTTGAGATGGAGTAGTCTCACTCTGTCACCCAGCCTGGAGTACAGTGGCACGATCTTGGCTCACTGCAACCTCTGCCTCCTGGGTTCAAGCAATTCTCCTGCCTCAGCCTCCTGAGTAGCTGGAATTACAGGCACGTGCCACTATGCCTGACTAATTTTTATATTTTTAGTAGAGGTGGGGTTTCACCGTGTTGGTCAGGCTGGTCTCAAACTCCTGACCTTATGATCCACCTGCCTCAGCCTCCCAAAGTGCTGGGATTACAGGTGTGACTCAATGCACCCAGCCTACTTTCTTTACATCTCTTGTTTCTTGGTTCCTTTTACCATATTTCATAAATGACCCTTAAATAAACCTAGAATCTGGCCGGGTGTGGTGGCTCACACCTGTTATCCCAGCACTTTGGGAGGCTTAGGTGGGTGGATCGCCTGAGGTTAGGAGTTCAAGACCAGCCCGGCCAACATGGCAAGACCCCTATCTCTACTAAGATTACAAAAATTAGCCAGGCGTGGTGGTGGGCACCTGTAATCCCAGCTACAAGGGAGGCTGAGGCAGGAGAATCGCTTGAACCTGGGAGGCAGAGGATGCAGTGAGCTGAGATTGCACCACTGCACTCCAGCCTGGGAGACAGAGAGAGGCTCCATCTCAAAAAATATAAATAAATATACATGGAATTAGATGAAAATAACTTAGCTTTGAATAAGAACATATTTTTTAGAAAAGTTTTTCTATAATATAATTTTTTTAAATTGAAAATGGCCCAGATATTTAATGAATGTCTATTATTTAACTTTAGATTCTAAATTATGTTTATTTACAGGCATTTGTTTCATTACATTTACCTAATTAATTTTATAAAATCTTTTACCTAGATTATCTGTGAAAACTGTGATAGTCATCATTTAATTTCCCTGTTAACCATTTTTATAGTCTGTGAATTTTCTGTTTGCCTAAGCAAAAATTTTAAATATATAGATATTTTACTGATAACTTGCGATTTAGCTATTTTTATTACACTAATAACATTAAACGTCTTATTTCTCAAAAAGTACACAAACAAAGATTATTGTGTTTCATGCTGGGTTGCTGGGATTATAGTTTTGTAAGCCTTATGCCAAATTTTGACACCTTATAATATCTGTCAGAGGTAAATATGAAACTGCTTGATCAGTAAATGCAAACAAACATGTATGCTGACAATTTTTAAGATATTTCTAATACTATTGTACCAATAATTTTAAAGCCAGCTTATTTATTAAAGATTTATGCAAGTCATGTGAACTTGAAAAGCGTTTTGCCTTATTTAATTTATGAGTACTCTTTGACTTGAAGCCAATTTGACACTTCATGGCTAAAGCACATAAAAAATATATGTATGTACACACATATGTGCATGCACATAAAGACATCTAAACACGCATACACACTCATACAAAGATCCTATAGCTTTTACTTCAGAACTCTAGCCAAGAGATATCAACACAAACTCACCAGTTTATACAAACAAAAAGGTTGGATCCCAACAGTGACTTCTATCTCAACAGCAGTGGAAAAGTAACAGAAGGGCCAGGAGTAGTGTGGTTCACGCCTGTAATCCCAGCACTTTGGGAGGCCGAGGCCGGCGGATCACTTGAGGTCAGGAGTTCAAGACCAGCCTGGTCAACATGAGAGCCTGTCTCCACTAAAAATACAAAAATTAATTAGACGTGGTGGCACACGTCTGTAATCCCAGCTACTGGGGAAGCTGAGGCAGGAGAATTGCTTGAACCTGGAAGGCAGAGGCTGCAGTAGATCACGCCATTGCACTGCAGCCTGGGTGACAGAGCAAGACTCTGTCTCAAAAAAAAAAAAAAAAAGAAAAGAAAAGAACAAAAAGTAAACAGAAGATTTAAAGTAGGCAGAAAAGAAAACAGCGAAATAGAGGACTTAGGAACTGAATGGTTGCAGGTTGACCTTTGGGCTGGAATTTTCTCTGATGTAATGTGTGCAGCAGTTTAAAGTGTGAACAAGCACAGACATAATATGTAACAGGAAGCTTCTTGTTTGGCCTGGCATGCCCTCAAGTTTTCCCACTTACACAAATACTTGCTAGTAGAGGAACCAGAGAACCAAAAGTGGTGCCCAAATGGAGGTCGCTCTCTCCGCCTTTCCTCATTCTTACATGCTGTGTCTCCCACTTTTTTAAAAAATGAGGAACTAAACTGTGGCCTGGGTTTTAATAGGGTGGATTGAAGTGTGCTGGCTGTGAGAGGGACTATACTGTGTGTCACCACTGAGTCATTCTGCCCTTTTACGTGTCTCAGTTTCTCTCTCCAGAGGACTAGACCTCTGACAGGGCGCAACACAACAAGTGATCAGCTCTTACACCTGTCTCCTGGATGAGCCTCTTAAAATTAACTTTGTTGTGTGGTTCCCTGTAGGGTCACTGCACATCATGGCAGGAGTCAATCCCCCAGACACTCCCACTCAACCCCTACCACCCAGGGGTGTTTTTTGGCTAGGAGGAGCAAAACTCCCTTTCTTTTACAAGCTGAGGAGGTCAGCCTCTCATTTGGCAATTCAAAATTGTGCCACAAAAGTGGCAGTTCAGTCTCTCACGCAAATGTACTCACAGGCCAATCGAGATTAATTTGGGGGGAAAAGGGCAGTGGAGAAGACCATTTAGAATGCACCACCAAACCTAAAGTAGGATGCTATACAACAACTTCCTAGGAGAAAAATAAAAAGGAGATAGAAAAACAGTTCAGAATGAACCAAGGACCATCAACCAAATGGAAGGTCCAGAGCTGCAGAGGACTCACCGGTTCCACTGGAGGAGAAACCCAAAGCCAGGGAGGGCTTCCAACGGCCCCGCTGGCACCTTAGCTCCGGGTTCGGGCAACTGCGTCAAGGATTCTGAGTTTTTTCTGAGGCTCCATGTGTAGGGCACCAATTATTATCCATGAAAAGAGTCAAACTCTGTAAAATATTTGAAAAGAGTTATTCATTTAACCAATGGCTCACGACACAGCCCCAAGGAGGTCCTGAGAACAAGTGTCCAAGGTGGTTGGGTGACAGCTTGGCTTTGTACAATTTACGGGGACAGGAGACATCAATCAACACATGTCAGATGTACATTGGCTTAGTCCAGAAAGGTAGGATTCCATTCAAAGTGGGCGACTTCCAGGTCGTAGGTGGATTCCAAGATTTTCTGATTAAAGACCTGTAATCAATAGAAAGGAAATGTCTGGGTGAGGATAAGGGGTTGTGGAGACCAAAGTTTTTATTATGCACTTGTAGCCCGCAGGTAGCAGGCTTCAGAGAAATCAGATAGTAAATGTTTCTTATTAGACTTAAAATGGTGCCAGACTCTCGCTTAACCTTTCCTGGACCAGAAAAAATAGTAATTTTACAGTGGAGAATTCCAACAGACACCACTTGATCCAGGTGATCAAATTTAACATCACCAGGACAGGACATAAAGACATCATGCACTCCATAACATGACACACTGAAAACTTACATCAATTCTGATGATTTTTTTGCCAAAAATGCATAACCTCAGTCTAATCATGAGAAAACACTGGACAAAACCAAACTGAAGGCTGGGCACAGTGGTTCATGCCTGTAATCCCAGCACTTTGGGAGGCTGAGGCGGGTGGATCACCTGACGTCAGGAGTTTGAGACCAGTCTGGCCAACAAGGTGAAACCCCGTCTCTACTAAAAATACAAAAACTAGCCAGGTGCAATGGCGGGCGCCTCTACTCCCAGCAATTGTGGAGGCTGAGGCATGAGAATTACTTGAACCTGGGAGGCAGAGGTTGCAGTGAGCCAAGATCGCACCACTGCACTCCAGCCTGGGGGGTAGAGGGAGACTCTGTCTCAAAAAAAAAAACAAAACTGAAGAACAATCTATAAAATAATTACTTAGACTGGATAGTGGAACAGAATGATATCAAATGCATCCATTTATTTTCAACATTTTGTTTGTTTGTTTTTAATTAAGCTACCTCCTACACTACTGTATGTCCGGATTTTATGTTTATTTTCCCATTCAGAAAGCCTATCTTTTTTTAAAGAAATTTTAATCCATCCATGTTTATTATGATCATGATTATATTTGGATTGAGTCCTGCAGTTTCACTTTATATTATTTTCCCTTTTTTATATATATCAGATTTTCTACTTCTTCAGTGTAATTCTTTCCCACCCACCTCTGATTGCATGAATCAGGTTTTCTTCAATCCACGCATTTCCCATTAAGGCTCTGAAACTTGTACAAATCTTTTCTAGTTTTCTGGTGGTAACCACCTTTCAACTGTCAGCACACGTATTTAAGCTTATATTTTCTATCAAATATAAAGATAGTCATTATCTATGTCTTCTTCCCAGACGAAACAAAAACATGAACATATGCTCATTCTCTCTTTCTTCTCTGCTCTTTCAATTACCTCCCATGTGAAATGTTAATTCCAGATTATTTTCACAACTGTGCACTAACACATTCAGACTTTGTTTTATACATTTATTTATTCAGCACTGCTTCCTGTGTACTCTCTTCTTTTTATTATTATTAGTAGTAGTAGTAGTAGTAGTATTTTGAGACAGGGTCTTGCTCTGTCACCTAGGCTGGAGTGCAGTAGGGTAATCATATCTCACTGCAGCTTCAATGTCCTGGGCTCAAGTGATCCTCCCGCCTCAGCCTTCTGAGTAGCTGGGACTACAAGCATGTGCCACTCAGCAATTTTAAACAAATTTTTAGTAAAGATGAGATTTCACTATATTGTCCAGGCAGGTCTTGAACTCCTGGACCCAAGCGATCCTCCCACCTCAGCCTCCCAAAGTGCTGTGGTTACAGGCATGAACCACTGTGCTTGGCTACTCTTGCCTTTCTTGGATTACATTCCATTTTGCTGGAGTCAATCAACTAACTTTTTCCTCAAAGGTCTTTGAGGGATAACATTTTTGAGCATTTGCAAATTTGAAACACTCTGTGAAGATCAAAAATGGCACATTCATTTTCTTCAGTCTCTCCATACCTAAGGTGATATGGCTTGGCTGTGTCCCCACCCAAAGCTCATCTTCAATTGTAGCTCCCATAATTGCCACGTGTTGCAGGAGGAACCCAGTGAAAGATAATTGAATCATGGGGGTGGTTTCCACTGTTCTCATGGTAGTGAGTAAGTCTCATGAGATCTGATGGTTTTATAAGAGGTTTCCCCTTTCACTTGGCTCTTTTTTCTCTCTTGCCTGCCACCATGTGAGACGTGCCTTTTGCCTTCCGCCATGATTGTGAGGCCTCCCCAGCGATGTGGAACTGTGAGTCCATTAAACCTCTTTCCTTTATAAATTACCCAGCCTTAGGTATGTCTTTATCAGCAGCACGAGACTAATACCTGAGGAATATGTTCCTTCTGGCAAACATGCAGGGCAGCAAACACAAAGGCACCCTGGGGCTATTTCTTACATTTCCCTCCTACCACCTTAACAATTCTCCAAAATATTGCCGTGAGTTTTGGAAAATATAATAATGAAGGAAGGGTTTGCTCCCATCACCTCGTTGCCAGCTCTCTGGCAAAACCACAAATCCCAGAAAATCTCTTCTCGGACACCTTCCAGAACTCACGTCTTTAAGGTTCATGGTACGAGGCTTCCTGTGTGGGAACGTCCCTGATGAAGACTCTGTCTGTCCTTCACTCTCTCTCAATTCCCCCAGTCCTCTGAATATGTGGCTTTTCATGTCCCAGCATGGGATGATAGACAGATCAGGGCAGATGGTTGGAGTAAGACTCCTACTTCAGCTACCTCATGTTTCTTATACATTCATTTAACACCTCTTATTTTGTCAGCATTTTATTTTTATTTTTAATTGATAAATTTTATATATATATATATAGTGTACCATGGAATGCTTTGATATATGTTCACAATGTGGAACGATTACATCAGGCAAGTTAATAAATCTATCCCCTCCCAGGAGCAATAAGCTTAGTGATCTATTGCACAGAATGGTGACTGTAATGAGTAATAATGCATGGTATATTTTAATGACCACTTCTTCCTAATCTAAGTTCTGGGTTAAGAAAATCCAACCTCAGTCTTTCTTGTAATAAAATAAAATTACTGTCATCTTAAAGTGCTCGTTCCAGCCTCTTGTGTTTAACATATTTATCTATTTAATCTTTGCAACAACTCTGTGAAGAGTTTGCTATTGTAGTCATTTTAAATTTGAGATATTGCACTACAGAAAAGTTGTGACACTTATTTTTCCCTAGCCAATAAATAGAAAGAACCTGAAAAGCAGACATTCAGTTTTAGAGTCTGCATGTTTCGCCACCATTTTTTATTTCTCTAAAAATGCTAAATTGTGGAGGACAGATTGGCTACTTTGACTGTCTGAAATGGACATGTCTGGTTGGTACATATCTACTATCATATCCCCTGGATTAACATAAAACAAACCGAGTCTTTTCCTCATGGCCATTTCCTTCTAATGGCTCAAGAAAACATCAATGACAAGTCTCTAGCAAGAACACCTGTGGCATGCTTGAACGCATTGACCGAGTAGTTGAGAAATGTTTTTCTAGCGCCTCCTAGTGGCACATTAGTGAAGTGGGGGCATAATTAATTGGTTCGTTTAGGTCAAAGTCTGCAGTGTGGCTGCAATGTAAAGAGGGATAAGAAATAGCAGAATGGGGGCAGGTGCGGTGGCTCACGACTGTAATCCCAGCACTTTGGGAGGCCGAGGCGGGTGGATCGCCTAGAGGTCCGGAGTTCGAGACCAGCCTGGCCAACATAGCGAAACACTGTCTCTACTGAAGAATACAAAAAATTAGCTGGGTGTGGTGGCGGGTGCCAGTAATCCCAGCTACACGGGGGGCTGAGGCAGGAGAATCGCTTGAACCCAGGAGGCGGAGGTTGCAGTGAGCCAAGATCATGCCATTGCACTCCAGCCTGGGCAACAAGAATGAAACTCCATCTCCAAAAAAAAAAAGAAAAGAAAAGAAATAGCAAAATTGGGCGGGCACTGCAGCTCACCCCTGTAATCCCAGCACTTTGGGAGGCCGAGGCAGGCAGATCATGTGATGTCAGGAGTTCAGGACCAGCCTGGCCAACATGGTGAAACCCCGAAACCCCATCTCTACTAAAAATACAAAAATTACCCAGGCATAGTGGCACACACCTGTAATCCCAGCTACTGGGGAGGCTGAGGCAGGAGAATCACTTGAACCCGGGAGGCAGAGGTTTCCGTGAGCTGAGATCACACCACTGCACTCCAGCCTGGCTGACAGAGTGAGACTCTATCTCAAAATATAAAGTATAATAAAATAAAGAACATTCATTGTTGGCCACATGTGGTGGCTCACACCTGTAATCTCAGCACTTTGGGAGGCCAAGGCAGGAGGATTGCTTGAGCCCAGGAATGGTAAGAAGAAGAAGCAGAAGCAGACAGAGGACCAAATTGAGGACTAGCTAAAACATGGAAGCAGCATTCCATAAGACATGCCTAACAGCATGCCATGTCAGTTTACCATTGCCATGGCAACTTCTGGGAGTTACTGGCCTCTTCTATGGCAATGACCTGAGCACTCAGAAGTTACCACCCTTTTCCTAGAAATTTCTGCATAAACTGCCCATTAATCTGCATGCAATTAAAAGTGGGTATAACTATGGCTGCAGCAGTGCCCTGAGCTCCTGTTCTCTGCAGGAGCAGTCACAGAACTGTGACACTACCTTCTCCATAAAGCTGTTGCTTCCACCACTGGCTTACTCTTGAATTATTTCCTGAGGGAAGCCAAGAACCCTCCTGGGCTAAGCCCCAATTTGGGGCTCACATGCCCTGCATCCATCTGTAGATCTTTTCTTTGTGTTTTGTAGTCTGCAGTCACAAATGCTTCAAATTTTGGATTTATGTTTGTTTATCCTGCTTTGAATTACTTCCTATGTGTATTGCCAAATGCCTTTCTTCAATTAAATAATTGTTTTAGCCATGTTTCTTTATTTTTTCTTAAATGTTGACTCTTTGACATTTTTCTTATTTTGTGTTTAAGGAATCATAATTAACTGCAATTGATGATGCTTACAACAACATTTGTAATAATAATATTTATTGACTGCTTATTCTACACAAGGCGATTTCACATTAATTAATGCATGTAATCCTCATAGCTACTCTGTGAAGTAGACACTTGTTTTCCTCATTTTACACATGAAGAAACCAAATCACAGAGACATTTCCACGATGATATAGCTATGAGGAAGCAAAGTCAAGTACTTCAGCCCAGCATTTTTTCTCATAACCAGATGTGTATTGGACAGGAAGAGAAAAGAAGGAAAGAGAGAAAATCAAGAAGTCAAACTGACTATAATAGTACTACTTCAAGTTTTATGTGACCCTCTGCTTCATGAAAAAATTAAGTACTTATCATGATTTATTAGAAAGCTAGCATGCCTGGGTATAGAATCTGCAAGCAGAAGTTTCTAACTTATGACATTGGACCTGATGCTTCCATGAATTCTAGGAACAAAAGCTCTACAAGAATCTGCTGAAGTCACTTTGATTTGCTCTTTTCCTTGGGCAATGGCACAATTATATACTAGAAAAAAATTATACAACAAATGCTCCCCTCCGGGTTCACTGTTATATGGACCCACTTTAATTTCACCGAGCTCTTGAAAGAACTGATTTCTGAGGATAAAACAATGAGTTGGGCCATCAGTTTTTATCCCAAATGGAATGAATCAGTCAGGTGAGCTCTGCTCCTATGACCATTGTAACAGTAAGTTTGTGGTGGGTAACACGTGGTCCCCATGGTCTCAGGGAGCCATGGGAAGGATGTCATCTTCCTTGTCACACCCACAGAAGGGGAAGGTCCCACAGCATGGTTGCAGCCATGGTTTCCAAATTGTGTTGAACACAGAGAACTGCTGTGGGACAGGTGTTAGTGTCCTACGATGCTCTTTTATGGCTGCCTCCATCTTCTTGATCACGGAGTCAAATAATGGCTCATTGTCAGGGTTCAGTGGAAGGGCTTCCGAAGGGTCTCTTGAGATGTCAAAGAGGAGTGGTGGGTCGTGGTAGGTTACATCCCCCGAACATGAACATATTCCACTCCCATAGCAGGCACCTGTTCCTTCAGGGTAGAATTTAGGAGTCACATAATGAGCTTTCCACACAGTTGCACCTAAAAAACAAGTTGCATTATGTATGATACCATCTTTGTGGTGATTTTAGGACTCTTTTCGTTAAAGATGTTTTTCTCAAATGCTTTTTCTAGCGATTGATAATACTCTTCTGCACAGAATTATACAGCAACAGTAGCATTTCTTCAACTCTAAGAACAACGCACAATTTTACTGCAAACTTGCAGACATTTTTAGAAATCTTGTCATGAGAACATTTGGAGATAATAATGATGACCCAGGTGGGAATAGGGTAATTCTGGGAATACCAAATTAAAATTCTACCTCAGTCTGATTAGGTACAAACAAAATTAAAAATGATCCAAGGCTAAATACCACTTTCACATCTGAAATTGACAAAAGTAATTTGGCAAAATTAATCATTCTTTATCCTTTTCTCCCTCCCTCTTCTGTCTCTCCCTCCCTCCTCTTCCCTTCCTCCCTCCCTCTTTCTCGCTCTCTTCTTTCCTTCCTTTTTTCCTCCATTTCTGTTTTCTTCCTTCTTTTCTTTCTTTCCCTCCTTCCTTCTCTCCGTCCCTCACTCCCTCCTTTCCTCCTTCCTTTCCTTCCTCCCTCCCTCCCTCCCTTCTTTTCTTCTTTCTTCTGATACGAAATGGTTACCAAATCTATTTTCAGAGATCAATTTTATTTTTCATTTTTTATTATTTACTTATTTGTTTATTTTGAGGCAGGGTCTTACTCTGTCGCCCAGTCTGGAGTGCAGTGGCAACATCTCAGCTCACTGCAACGTCTGTCTCCTGGGTTCAAGTGATTCTCCCACCTCAGCCTCCCGAGTAGCTGGGATTACAGGCACATGCCACCATGCCTGGCTGCAGAGATCAATTTTAGATAGAAAACATAAGCATTCCCCAGCCTCTGGTCAATGAGGATTATACCGAAGTCTACTGGTGGGATCTTGCAGAGAAGCTGTGCTTTCCTACTAAAATAGGATCAAATCATCTAACTGGATTCTTTACCGCCTTTGGTTTTTTCCCTCCTTACTGCATGGAGAGCAGGTGTGATGCTTGGAGGAACTGCAGCCACTTTGCAACCATGGGGTGAGATGCACAAGAATGAAAGCTAGCATGTCAGAGGTGGCCAAGTGGAAAAAAAGAACCCTGGTCCCATGACCGTGGCACTGAGCACTGTGTCAGCCCCATGCTCCCAACTTCTGAAATTATGATGACAAAAAATAATAACAAAAAATTCTACTGTATAATCCTCTATAGTTAAATTTGGGAGGCTTATGCTGTTTACAGGGCTGTTTTATTTATCATTGATCATGTCCTGCACTCATATAGAATCTTAAAAACATGGTTTTTATTTACTTATTTTTGCTTTTGTAATTGTTTTATGTGGGACTGTCCACATCAAAATGAAGATACATCACACCACAAGTGACTGATCCCATCAGAGAAAATTCCTCCTGCAAATAAATCCAACCAAGTAAGAATTCTGGAATTTCATGCAATGACTCCAAAAGACCTTTCTTTACAGGTGTAAGGCAAACAATACTATTTGTTAATTTATATTTGTTTGCATGACTCCCATGGCGTGAATGTGGGACAGAAACAATCACTAGGATGTTAGAAAGGAAGGAAGGTGGAGATAAGCAACCACCCTGCAGATAACATTGAAGAATTTACTCCTCATTGCTAGAATAATTACTTCAGTCATCCCTAAGCTGTGGGTATTCATAGTCTCTCTTTCTCTCTTGTTCTCTCTCTCATGTATACATTCACACAAGCTAATGCATACTCACACACACACATTAATCATGTTGTCTTAATTTTCTGTATCCTATAACGTTTTGACTTTTTTTTTTTGAGACAGGGTCTCACTTTGTTGCCCAGGCTGGAGTACAGTGGCACGATCATTGCCAGCTGCAGCCTCAAACTTCCCACTCAGCCTCCTGAGTAGCTGGACTACAGTTGTATGCCACCATACCTGGCTAATTCTTGTTTTTTTCTTTGTAGGGACAGGGTCTTGCAATGTTGCCCAGGCTGATATCAAACTCCTGGGCTCAAATAATCCTCCTACCTTGGCTTCCTAAAGTGCTGAGATTACAACTGTGAGCCCCTGTGCCAGGCTAGTATTTTGACAGCTTGAGGGGCCTTATAGACTTGGGGAAAGACTGCTCCTCACAGGGCTAGCTGATTCCTAAAAATAGTGATATGGTTTGGCTCTGTCCCCACCCTAATCTCACGTTGAGTTGTAATAATCCCCATATGGCAAGGGCAGAGCCAAGTGGAGATAATTGAATGTGGGGGCAGTTTCTGCCGTACTGTTCCCATGGTAAGGAATAAGTCTCACGAGACCTGCTGGTTTTATAAGGCATTTCCCTTTTCGCTTGGCTCTCATTCTCTCTTGCTTTCCACCGTGTAAGATGTGCCTTCCACCATGATTGTGAGGCCTCCCCAGCCATGTGGAACTGTGAGTCCATTAAACCACTTTTTCCTTTATAAATTACCCAGTCTTGAGTATGTCTTTATTAGCAACGTGAGAATGGACTAATACAAATAGTAACAACTCATTTAGGAACACACGCTTCCTATGCAAGCATCCACCTCCTTTATCTAACTCTCACACAGTAAGCTGATATTTTCTCTGCCCTAAATCAACCCAGCACCAGGTACCAGGCAACTAGGGACACTCTCTGTTGCTCCAAACTTACTGTAATTACTCAAACTACCAGTGTGAAGCTTTTCACCCTGCCCTGCCTGATCTTTCCCTTGGAAAGCCTAATAATAAAGGCTATTGCCTGGGCTCCTCATTCCTTCCTACCTCTGCTTCCGAGCCAAGCCCTGGCGCTTCCCACCGTGAACCTGTGTGGTAGGGCATATCCCCTTCTCTCTGGAAATCTAAGTCATGAAAATATTGCAACGGCATTGGTCTGTCTGTGTCAACACTCACCTCCCGAAGCTAAAATGCTTTGAGTGGATCGGCTGTGGGAGGCCAAGAAGAGAGGATCACTTGAGCTCAGGAGTTCAAGACCAGCCTGGGCCACATAGTAAAATCTCGTCTCTATTTTATAAATATTTTAAAAATTTAAAATAAAACCCTTTGGGCACAAATCTCTCTCACAAACACATCTCTCTAAAATCCTACTGCAGGCCAGGCACCGTGGCTCACACCTGTAATCCCAGCACTTTGGGAGGCCGAAGTGGGCAGATCACCTGAGGTCAGGAATTTGAGACCAGCCTGGCCAACATGGTGAAACGCCGTCTCTACTAAAAATACAAAAATTAACTGGTCATGGTGGCAGGTGCCTGTAGTCCCAGTTACTCAGGAGGCTGAGGCAGGAGAATCACTTGAACCCGGGAGGCGGAGGTTGTGGTGAGCCGAGATTGCACTACTGTACTCCAACCTGGGTGACAGAGTGAGACCCTATCTCAAAATAAAATAAAATAAAATCCTACTGCAGTGCACTGTTTATGTGGCTTTCCCAGCGAAAAAGAACCATCATGGCTGGGCAATATCTGCACATGGTGCAGCTTCCCCCAGGAGACAAAGGAGACAGGAACCGGGCCCTTATCGTCTTTCCACGGGTCCACAGCCTTCGTACTTACAGTCCTTCTGATGCCACCTGATTGTGTGCAGATAGACCCCACAGTAGTGGAAGAGGAATTCGTGGTCGGAGTGGGACGCCCTTCCTTCCAGCAGGGGCATTAGGTTCTGGCCGTCAATCACTCTTGGGAGAGAAGGGGGTGTGTAGAAGGTGATGAGAGAGGCATGGTTCAGTCACGCATTTTATAGCAGAAGAAAGAGGAGGAGGAGGAGGAAAAGGAAGGGGAGGAAGAGAAAGAGGTGAAAGAGAAAGAGGAAGAATTTATTTATTTATTTATTTATTTATTTTTGAAACAGAGTCTTGCTCTGTCACCCAGGCTGGAGTGCAATGGTGCGATCTCTGCTCACTGCAACCTCCGCCTCCCGGGTTCAAGCAATTGTCCTGCCTCAGCTTCCCAAGTAGCTGGAATTACAGGCACATGCCACCATGCCCTGCTAATTTTTGTATTTTTAGTACAGACGGGGTTTCACACATTGGCCAGGCTGGTCTCGAACTCCTGACCTCATGATCTGCCCGCCTCGGCCTCCCAAAGTGCTAGGATTACAGGCGTGAGCCAAGGCGCCCGGCAGAAGAAGGAATTCTTAAAACTTTCTCCTTTTCCCTCATTTTATAACAAAAAGAAAGAGAAACAAAACATTCATTTTCTGAGGTCATGGAAGAAGAGAACAGCTAGAACTATTATCCTGATACCTTGCAAGACAATATGAGTTACTATTATGGATTGGAAAAATTAAGCTATTTACGCTCTTTTGATTCCAATAAAAGTTCACATTTAATGAATAGATATCACCCCACACACGGAATTAAATCGTTAAAGCACAGGATGTATTTGTTCATTTTAAAGCTCATAGACAAGGCCAGGCCCGGTGGCTCGTGCCTGTAATCCCAGCACTTTGGGAGGCCGAGGTGGGTGGATCACGAGGTCAAGAGATCGAGACCATCCTGGCCAACATGCTGAAACCCCATCTCTACTAAAAATACAAAAATTAGCTGGGCATGGTGGCGCCCGCCTGTAGTCCCAGCTACTCAGGAGGCTGAGGCAGAAGAATCACTTGAACCCGGGATGCAGAGATTGCACTGAGCCGAGATCACACCACTGCATTCCAGCCTGGCTGACAGGACGAGACTCTGTCTCAAAAAAAATAAATAAATAAAATAAAAAATAAGCTCATAGACAAAGTGCAAACCAGAAAGAATAATATCATTTAGCACACATGCAATTACACATATGTGTTTTGTTTTCGTCTTTGTTTTTGTTTGAAACAGGGCATCACCCTGTCACCCAGGCTGGAGTGCAGTGACGAGATCTCGGCTCACTGCACTCTCTACCTCCCAGGTTCAAGCAATCCTCCCACCTCAGCCTCCCAGGTAGCTGGGATTACAGGAACGTGCCACCACACGACTAATTTTTGTATTTTTAGTAGAGATGGGGATTTCACCATGTTGGCCAGGCTGGTCTCGAACTCCTGACTTCAAGTGATCCACCAGCCTCGACCTCCCAAAGTGCTAGGATTACAGGCATGAGCCACCGCACCTGCTCTATGCATACATGTTTTTATTCAGTAATCATTTAACACTTAATTGCATAATGGTCTAGAAGCTATGAGAGATGTGATGATGTATGAGAATCAGATCCCATCCATGAGAACAGTCAAACACACACAGGCATAAGTGTAATATGACAAAGGTTATTAAGGTATACTCTAAGAAGAAAACAAAATATTCCACCATGCACCAAGGGGAGAAAGACATCTGGCCCTATGGGCACAATATTGATAATTAAGTAATATACTACGTACATACACACACACATAGAATTATCAAGTATATCCACTTATGTTCAAATATATCACCCTAGGTTAGGAGCAAACACTGTTTCCATACCTGTCCTGGGGCAAGATCCCTCCGCCTATATAAGACAGCGTCGGATAGATGTCCATTAGGCTGGTGGGCTCATTGATCACTCTCCCAGCCTCCAAGACTGACGGCCACCGGAATATCCCTGGCACACGGATACCTCCTTCCCATCCTCCCATTCCTTTGCCACCTAAAACCAAAGATTACAACACAACCAAAGATGAGTTAAAACCCAACCATATTGGCCGGGCATGGTGGCTCACGCCTGTAATCCCAGCACTTTGGGGGGCCGAGGTGGGTGGATCACTTGAGGTCAGGAGTTCAAGACCAGCCTGGTCAACATGGTGAAACCCCGTCTCTGCTAAAAATACAAAACCATTAGCTGGGCATGGTGGTGGGCGCCTGTAATCCAAGCTACTTGGGAGGCTGAGGCAGGAGAATCACTTAAACCCAGGAGGCGAAGGTTGTAGTGAGCCAAGATCGCGCCACTGTACTCCATGGCGGTGCATGACTGTAGTCCCACCTACTCGGGAGGCTGAAGTCGGGGGATCAGAGACGAGGAAGTGGAGATTGCAGTGAGCTGAGATTGTGCCACTGCACTCCAGCCTCGGTGACAGGGTGAGACTCTGTCTCCAAAAAAGAAAAAAGAAAAAGAAAAGAAAAAGACAGGTTTTATCCACGTTATAATGATCCTTGAGGAACAAGCTAAAAAATTTTACCCTGTGATTTCCCATATAGAGGAAGAAAGAGAGGAGTGTGAGTAGAAAAATGGCCAGAGGCAGAGTTGAGAATCACTTCTTAGACAAAAGTCCCCTTGGGTGTTTCTGAGCACAAAACAAATAATGAAGCCCTTGCCCTAAGATCAATCATGAGATTGAGGCGGTTGTTACAGAATAGAAAAATGGCCCTATGCCAAATGCCAGTGTCAAGACCATATGTCCAGACTCTTTAAGAAAAAATAGGAACCTCTCTGGAGGAAAAGGTCTCTTCCTACGTGAAATGTTTATTGAGCGTCTTCTACGTGCACACCTGTCTGACAGGCAGCATTACAAAGAAACAGAAAACCGGAAGCCTCTAGCAGAAAATGAGGTAAAATTCACTGCAGACACATTCACTGATCTAACCAGTCTAACCAGTGTTGAAAGGCAGCTCAGCTTCTTGGCACCATTCTTTTTTTTTTTTTTTTTTAATTAAGACACTGACTCCTTCTGTCGCCCAGACTGGAGTGCAGTGGCGCAATCATAGCTCACTGCAGCCTCCAACTCCTGGGCTCAAGTGAGCCTCCCTCCTGATCCTCCCAAGTAGCACCATTCTTTATTATAAGAAAAACTCGACAAGCTCACTGAACCAAATCTATGTGTTTTTAACATACAATCATAAAGCCATCCTGATGTTTTCTTCATCTGTATCTTTGTGGGGCAGAGCTGCGGGGTGTAACTAGACTAGAACAAAACCCATTGCTTACCCAGGAGATCTAAATCTCTCTATCCATTGAATTCATCGCTTCACAGGAAGCACCCTGAGAAACAGGCATCCTGTCCCAAAGCCTGAGAAATGCTCACAACAATTTTGCCAGTCCTATTCCAGGGTTATCTGTGCTTTTTAAGGACAGGGGCTTTACACTCACACATACTCATGCAGTTATAATAATTATTATAATATATAATATGTACAGTTTTTAGAATCATCGTGACTGTAATAATCACACTTCATTAGATGGCATATATATGGTGACTCAAATCTGTTCCTCACTTTTTCTACTAGGCTTAGTACCAATTTAGTCTTTGCTAATTAACAGTTATGACTACAGCAAGTCCACATGACAAGCCAGAGGAGGTGAATGCTTTCAGGAGCTCACTTCTATTAATTTACAATATATAATCCAGTATATACAATCCTATGTATATACAATGAATATAGTGAATATATATATAGGATTATGTGTAATATATAATGAATATAGTGAGTACATATAGTGAATATGTGTAGGGTTATGTATACTCTATACAGTGGATATATAGAATTCTATATACTATATATAATTAATAGAGTGACTATAGACATAGTAAATATATATAGTATTATATATTATATCATATATACTGAATATATAAAATTATATATAATGATCTATACAATAAATATAGTAAATATATAGAATTATGTGTGTATATATAATGAATATAATGACTATATATACATAATGAATGTGTACAGGATTATGTATATTATATGTAGTAAATACATAAAATTACATGTATTATATTATATATAATGAATATAGCGAATATATATAGTATTATATGTGTTATGTGTAATGAATATAGTAACTATATATACATAGTGACTATATATAGGATTATATATCACATATGATGAATATATATGATTATATATTACATACAATTAATATGATGAATATATATACATAGTGATTATACATCTAGGAAAATATATATATAAGACACACATACACAGAACTTTTTAATGAAATACAAGGAAGTTCAAACATTCTGATTTTATAATGATGACAATTTTGATACCCTTTTAGTTTTTTTGTTTTACTTGGAAGGTTAGGGGGTAGGGGGAAAATAGCAAATACAGAATTCTTTTTTAAATTATTCTTTCTGTTGGCATGCCTTTGGTGATGCCTAAGAGTGGGTGCCATGGAGTTCTTGAACAACCCGGCATGAAGTCTATCAAAGTGAGCTGGAAGAATCTGCTGGCCATAAGGAGATAGGCACCCCAGTCAAATGAAAAACTCTTTTTTCTGATCCACATAACACTAGTTAAAGCTTAATGAATAGCATCATTGATGTGACTGAATTAAAAAGCTGCATCTGAGAATCCAAGCGAGGCTTAATCTAAAGGAGCACTTCTCACTTAGAAATGACCTTGCCCCCAGGGGACACTGGGCAATGTCAGGAGACATTTCTGGTTGTCGCTGCTGTGGGGTGGGTGCTACTGACATTTGTGGGTGGAGCCCACGGACGCTGTTCAACACCTACAATGGCACAGGATGCCCCCAGCCAGAGAATCCTCCAGCCTCAAATGTCAATCGTGCGGAGGCTGGGAAATCTGCCATACATGGTCATTGAGATCCTATGCTGTCTCTCATGGGGTTGGCATTGCTTCAAACATTTTACTTTGAAGCTCTTGGAAACTGCCCCAAAATTTGCAGCTTTTTTTTTTTTTTTTTTTGGTCTAGCTTAATAAGAGTCTAACTCACATCAAAATATCTGAACATCACGGCAAATGAATTCAAGCAAACACAAAGCCAATAGAGACTACTGATTTTAAATGGACAGGCATTGGTTCTCTACACACAATCACCTTTGTAGATCCCGTTCCAGCCGCCCAGCTGAACAGCCCCGTCCAGGGGCTCCAGGTGGCCCCCGTTGTCAGAGGTGAAGTACACCAAGGTGTGGTTGGCCAGGTGCTCCTGGTCCAGGGCATCCAGGATTTTACCTGGAGAGGGTCAGAGACACAAAGACGTTGATCTCTTGATGCAGATCACCACTGCTTTATTACATATCCACTACCATGCATTTATTACACATAGCGTTTAAATGTTATTCTGCACTACACAATATTGTATAATTAATCATATAATATTGTAATATATACTATTTTAAACTGTATGTAATACAGTGTATATAATATATATTATATCCAGCAGTTAAAATATTTAATATATAATGTAATAATGTACGTTATATTTAATATAATATATACTTTCACACATTTTAATTACTAATTATTTATTTATTATATATTGTATGATATATAGTACATATTTCTTACAAATACATATTAATATATAAGATGATGTATTAGAAATGCATAAGGAATTGTAATATATTAAAATATAATCAATTATGGAATATAACAAAATATATTGTAATATGTGTAATCAATACATATTATGTATTATTATACCATATGACCTTACAATACTAGAAACATATCATTATATAATAGTTTATAATGATTATTAATACACTATATCATTGTGTAAAAATTGTTATGTAATTATATAATAACATGTAACTATTATTTTATTGTATAGTATTTTGTATATCAATGCAATATGTAAAAATATATGTTTATTTATTGACATATAGGAAAATATATTAACTATAAGATAAAATATGAGTATATGTAATAAATGTATAATATATAATGAACATATTAAATTTTATGATACATATCTAATAATATATTACATTTTATCATAAATTTATATCATTTATATAAATATATACTATATTATTTTATATAATTGAATGATATTATGTGTCACATATTATTACTTTAATTAATTTTATTATATTTATGTAATTATATAAATTATATTAAATATACTAAATACGTTAATTATATTAATTTAAAATGTAGAATAGTTCATATATAGTACATAAAGTATTGGTTTATTATATAATTTTATTGTATAATGTGTTCATTATTTTATTATTTAATATATAATACAATCTATTTTATTATACAAATCGTGTAATAATATATAATGTCATCATTGCCCCAAACAATTCAAATAGACAGTGCCAATAAGGCCCAGCAGTTAAATAAACCGATGAACATTAATTTAAAAAAATACAGTTTGCAAAATGACACCTCCAGGAACACATGAGCAAAGCCATCCCCGTACTCCAGGGCACAGCACCGCCTCCCTTAGAGACTTTGCTGTCCTGGCTGCTATCTGAAGTCTACATGGAAATTGCAGGTTATTCTTGCTGTTTGGGTTATGGTTAAGATCTAATGACAATTAATGCTGCGCTAGACTCAGCAGACACTGTCTTTAATGTGTCGACAATCCCTCAGGAGGACAGTTTTTTAAAATAATAAGTAGAAAGCTGTTCTAGCAAAATTCCAAACAACATTCGTGTCCTTTCTGATGTCTGTTGAGCATTTGCTAATCAACAGATAACATCGTCCTGGGCCTGAGGTCACACTGCATTTCTAGTTTACACTAGATCATCTTTGTGCTATGCTCTTGTCCCATTCAAAGATAAAAGAAAATGTAACTAGCTGCACAGAAAACTGTTTATACGTAAACTCAGTGATTTGTTTTAGAAGTGACATATACTATTTTTTAGAAATGCTATAATTAGAAATTAAGATATTTTAAAGCCCAGGGTTTGTAAGATGAAAGATTGTAAAGGCTTTCTGGGAACAGAATAATTATATGTAAATTATCAATTCACATTAGATCTGGCTATAGTATAAAAAAATCATAAAAGTGATTTGTAATTTATACTGTGCAAATATAGTAGCTGCAAATTCTTTTTCTGTTCCAAAACAAATATATATGCAAATAATTGTCTGTATAGTGTCTAAAGTGAAAACACACAGATGCATATGAATATATAAATACTAATGGTAATAGGTCACTTATAAGACCTCCTACCAAAGACACCTGGAAAGAAACCAATAATGAAAAGTGATTAAGGTTGGGCCTGGTGGCTCACACATGTAATCCCAGGACTTTGGGAGGCCGAGGTGGGAGGTTTGCTTGAGCCCAAGAGCCTGGGCAAGATGGCAAAACTCCTTCACTACAAAACACACAGAGACACACACACACACACACACAAATTGGCCAGACACGGTGGTGCACACTTTTAGTCCCAGCTACTCACGAGGCTGAGGTGGGAGGATCACCTGAGCCCAGGAGGGCAAGTGTGTGGTGAGCTGTGATCGCACCACTGCATTCCAGCCAGACTGGGCAAAAGAGTGAGACCCTGTGTCTTAAAAAAAAAAAAAAGGACTAAAAGTGTTTTTTCATAGGCACAAGTTTCTTCATTGGAAAGTTTAAAATGTTACTGAATTCCTGAAGATTCATTAAGTTAATTTTGCACGTTGTATTGGCATTTGCATGAGTATAGCATTGTTATGGCTTATTTTTGAGTAAAGTTAATAAGTTACTAAACCTTTGAGTTTTATACTCGTATTGTTAAATAGTAAAATAATACCCACAGAGATACCTGTCTGACTTTCAATATGTCTTTATTTTGGTAGAATTTTTATAAGAAATGACGGAGAAAACTCAGAATATTTGGGAGATGTTATGCAGAAAAATAGCTACTCAACATTTCTCCTGAGTCAAATAATATTAGCCATTTAATAATGCAATTGCTAGCTTTTGTAACACGTCCTCATCATGGATTTACATATACTGTAAAACAAACATAATTATTTCTTAGTGATAAATACTCAGATACAGACTTTAACAGAAAATCCCTTTACAGGAAATTGTCCTTTGACTAAGTAGAACTATAGTAAGCGATTTCAAAAGAAGCAGAGAAAAAAAAATCCCAATTATATAATTCCATAAAGGCTACAATGTTATAGCTATTTTTAACTGTAACACGTTTCAATGTTTGTATTTCGTTACCAAGGAATTAAACTATATATAATAAATGTGTATATATGCAACATACAGTACTATGTGTGTATATGTATAAAACATAACATGTGTATACATGTAAACCATATGGTGTGTGTGTATATATACGTATATAACATGGTGTGTGTGTGTATATAGCTTAATTCATATTAAATCTGGCTATAGTATTATGCATTAAAGTGATTTGTAATTTATACCGTGCAAATAAAATAACTGCAGCTGGGTGTGTATATATATACACACACATACACATCCCACAGCAAAGATTAAATTAAGAAATACAGAGCTTAGCTTTAGTTCAACAAGCTTAAAAAGAGTTTGGATGTCAGGGTTAGTTCCCTTTAACTAAGCCCGTAAATTTTTCCCTTTAACACATTCCTTTTTTCTCCCCATTTCTGCTTAAATGCCTTACTGGCAACCTGGCAGCACTGACTTTCCTTGTATTCTTTTTTTTTTTGAGACGGAGTCTCACTCTGTCGCCCAGGCTGGCGTGCAGTGGCACAATCTCGGCTCACTGTAAGCTCCGCCTCCTGGATTCACGCCATTCTCCTGCCTCAGCCTCCCGAGTAACTGGGACTACAGGCACCCGCCACCACACCTGGCTAATTTTTTTGTATTTTTAGTAGAGACAGGGTTTCACCGTGTTAGCCAGGATGGTCTCGATCTCCTGACTTTGTGATCCGCCCGCCTTGGCCTCCCAAAGTGCTGGGATTACAGGTGTGAGCCACTACACCCGGCCTCTTTTTTTTTTTTGAGATGGGGTCTTGGAGTACAGTGGCACAATCTCGGCTCACTGCTACCTCCACCTGCCAGGTTCAAGTGATCCTCCCACCTCAGCCTCTTAGGTAGCTGGAACTACAAGGCACGCGTGTGACACCATGCCTGGCTAATGTTTGTATTTTTTTGTAGAGATGGAGCCTTGGTATGTTGCCCAGGCTGGTCTCAAACTCATGGGATCAAGCGATCCTCCCGCCTGAACCTCCAAAAGTGCTGGGACTACAGGCATGAGCCACCACGCCCAGCCCCTCTCTGTATTCTATCTCCTCTTTGGGATTAAATATAGACAGTAAATGTTACAATGGTACCTATAATTAGAGGTAAACACACATAGTGGAAATATACAAGAGAAATTTATCCCATGACAAGATTCCCCTCTTTGTCCTATCCGACACCACTAGTTCTTCAGTAATTTTAACTAGTATTTTATAGCTCACTTAGATTGTGGTTTTCAGAGAAAAGAAAGTTATTTGTAATAAAATGTGATTGATTAACATCCCTTAAATGCATTTAAATTAAAATAGCTCTGTTTCTTTCAAAGGCACTCCATATAAGTCAACAACAGAGGCGGCTGATAACTGGGAGATTGTTAGTTTCAATGGTTTGGCAGAGCACCGTTTTCAGAAGTTTGCACTCAGAAGAAGAAGAAAAGTACTGTATTCCAAAATGAAACACCATTGCTGAGAGGAAGGACAACTCTGTCACGTACATAGAGGCGGGGGTGGGCAAATGCAATTCAACTAGCACAGCTATTTATTATTCTGGAATGCATACAGTAACTCTTCCCACCTGCTCGTTTATTATCCTTAGCATTTCTTTATAGTGAACACTATGCCTTTGAAATAAATTGCTTTAGTTGTGTTAAATCCCCATCCCAATTTTCTATGTATTTCCTGTAGAACTGACTAATCAGAATAACGTTACCTTTTATATCCATCAAAATAATTGGGAATTGAAATTACAATATTCTTTTTTTTTTTTTTTGAAACAGAATCTCGCTGTGTCACTCAGGCTGGAGTGCAGTGGTCTCATCTTGGCTGACTGCAACCTCTGCATCCTGGATCCAAGTGATTCTCCTGCCTCATCCTCCCGAGCAGCTGGGACTACAGGCCCGCATAACCATGCCTGGCTAATTTTTGTATTTTCAGCAGAGATGGGGTTTCACCATGTTGGCCAGGCTGGTCTAGAACTCCTGACCTCAAGTGATCTGCCAGCCTTGGCCTTTCAAAGTGCTGGGATTACAGGTGTGAGCCACTGCGTGCCCGGCCAGGAATTACAATATTCTTTACAGTGCAGCTTTCTTTATCTTGCCAATGAGTTTTTCAGAAAAGTGGCTGTCTTTATTTTAAAGATGGGAAAACTTGTATTTACAAACTGTGACTTATCTTGGGGAATATATTTCACTGGTATTGCTGAACAATTAAAAGCCAGCTTTTAATCCAATTCAGGGATGAAACAAATACTTATCAGGTGTCTATGCTATGCAAGGGGCTGGACATAATTTGAGACAGTTAGTACAGATTTGTTTTTCTGTAGCCCGTACTTCAGATATTTACAGTTCTGTTACTGAATACTTACCCACCATCCAATCCATTTCTTCTACATTGTCTCCATACCTGCCATATTTACTGTGCCCAACAAACTTCTTTTTGGAGATGAGTGGAGTATGTACGTGCAGGAAGGAAAAAAAGAGGAGAAAAGGTTCCCTTTTGTACCTAAGGGGTAGAAAGTTACCAAAATTACCTTCACAAACAAAGTCATTTCCATCATTTAAATGCAATTCTGCATTGATGAAAAGATCTCATAATAGTTGGTGGAGGTTTTCTATGTAGTTTACATGACAATACCACTCCTGTGAGTCGTAAATACCACAAGATTTATGTTGAAAGGATATGAGGAGGAATGAAGGATAACAGAACATTTGTGTTCCCAGTAAAATGTTTCATGTAGCCAGGCACAGTGGCTCATGCCTATATTCTTCGCACTTTGGGAGGCTGAGGCAGGAGGATTGCATAAGCCCAGGAGTTTGAGACCAGCCCAGGCAACATGGCAAGACCTTGTCTCTACAGAAAATACAAAAATATAGCTGTGCTTAATGGCACACCTGTGATCCCAGCTACTCAGGAGGTTGAGGCAAGGGGTTCACTTGAGCCTGGGAGGTGGAGGCTGCCGTGAGCTATTATCACACCACTGCACTCCAGCCTGGGCAACACAGTGAGACCCTGCCTTAACAACAACAACAAAAATGTTTAACCCAGTTCATTTTATACTGTCTTGTGTCCAGTTTAGCATCTGACATAAAGTAGCAGCTTAATAAATCTTTTAATCTTTGTTGAATGGGTTAAAAAGTATGAATTCTCCTCATCTATTGTTTCAAAGTGTTCTTTTAGGTATGAGTTCAGAAGAATCATATCTTAAGGACAGACTCAGATGTGCCACAGTAAGGATTTGATGCTCCTTACTCTCCATTTTCCCTTCTTTCTTTCTTCTACCTCCTTCATGGTTCCTGGAACATAAGTCTGATGGCTGGAGCTTTGGCATCCACCTTGGGCCATGAGGCTGCTCACAAAGGATGGCAGAGAACAAGATAAAAGCTGAGGTGTGAATAACCTCACTGTATCTGTAGCCTGCCTACCCCAAGAGAGAAATAAATTCCCCTTATTTACATCTTGCTTTTTGTGTTCTGCTTTTTATGTATTTATTTGTTTTGAGACAAGGTCTCACTCTGTTGCCCAGGCTGGAGTGCTGTGGTGCAATCATGGCTCAACCTCCTGGGCTCAAGTGATTCTTCCACCTCATCCTTCCAAGGAGCTGAGACCACAGGTACACGCCACCAAGCCTGGCTAATTTTGTACATTTTTTGTAGAGATGGGAGCTCACTATATTGCCCAGTCTGGTCTCAAACTCCTGGGCTGAAGCAATCCTCCTGCCTCAGCCTCCCAAAGTGCTGGGATTACTGACATGAGCCACCACACCTGATCTTGTGTTTTGCATTTTAATGTCACATGCAGTCATTCTAAAGCTACTCCTTTACACATTTTTCACAACCAGCAGAGAAAGAAGGGAAGGAGATGGAGATTGAATATATTCCCAAAAAGATAGCCCAAGCAAATGGGTTGAGATGGGAAGGGCAGGTAAGATGAATGGAGAGCTGAGTGGGTGGCTGTATCACTGTTCTCACGGTTGTGTTGGAATAAATAATGAATCTGATGGCCACAGGGGCATATGAGTGAATGATATTCCACTGCATACCCTTCAGCCTGGTGGAGGAACAATATATCCTCCCCTCTCCACTCCCTGTCAACCCCACTAAGGAAGGTGACAAACAGTGTCAATGAGAATCCACACCAACAATTTTGATGTGCCTCTAATTTGTAATCTAGGCTGGGCACAATGGCTCACACCTGTAATCCCAGCATTTTGGGAGGGCAAGGCAGGAGGGTCGCTTGAACCCAGGAGTTCCAGACCAGCCTGGGCAACATAGCAAGACCTTGTCTCTATGGAAAAATAATTTTATAAAATTAACTGGGTGTGGTCATGTGCGCCTGTAGTCCCAGCTACTCAGGAGGCCAAGGTGAGAGGATCACTGGTGCCCAGGAGTTTGAGGCTTCAGTGAACTATGATTGTACCACTGCACTCCAGCCTAAGTGACAGAGTGAGACCCTGTCTCCAAATAATAATAATAATAATTTGTAATGTAGAAGTGAGCTGGTATGGGATGATGAGAGCTCATTATAGTTATGCCTGCATAGCTTATGTTGAACACAGAAAACTTAAAACTAGGTATCTATAAATACAGAGCCACTTCCCAATAGTTCATGGACAGAGAGCTCTTCTGGCTGTGTCTGAGACAGAGAAAAAAAATTTTACCCCCCAGGTTTAATCAATTTACATAACAATCCACACTGAAGCAATATAGATTAAAATATGGCAACTCCAGTTTTCATTTTTAAAAAAGGGGTAAGTGGCCAGGCATAGTGTATTCCCAGTACTTTGGGAGGCCAAGGTGGGTGAATCACTTGAGCCCAGGAGCTTGAGACCAGCCTGGGCAATATGACAAAACCCCATTTCTAAAAAAAATGCGAAACTTAGCCAGGCATCCTGTACGTGCCTGTAGTCTCAGCTACTCCGGAGGCTGAGGTGGGAGGATCACTTGAGCTTGGGAAGTCGAGGCTGCTGTGAGCCATGATTGCACCACTGCACTCTAGCCTGGGTGGCAGAGTGAGATCCTGTCCCAAAAAGTAAAAAAAAAAAAAAAAAAAAATTAAAACATTAAAAATGGGGAAGTGAGCAAAATATGTTTTTATGGGTTTTTTTGTTTGTTTGTTTTTTGTTTTGCCTTTTGAGCATTCAAAATTTGCAGGAAATTTAACTATTTTATTCTACCTAAGAGGAGATTCAAGTCTATCACAATGTCACCTAAAATTTTTTTCCTCAGCTTTTATTTTCCATACAGGGTCTCCATGTACCGGTTTGTTACACGGGTCTATTGCACTCAGGGGGTAAGCAGAGCACCCAATAGGTAGTCTTGCAGCCATGTGCCCCTGGTCCCCCGTCTCCCTCCTCTAGAAGTTTGCAGTCTATTGTTTCCATGTTTATGTCCATGGAGGTTCCATGTTTAGCTCCCATTATATCCCACGAAATACTACACAGCCATGAAAAAGAATGAGATCATGTCTTTTGCAGCAACATGGATACAGCTGGAGGCCATTATTCTAAGCAAATTAATGCAGGAACAGAAAGCCAAATGCCGCACATTCTCTCCAAAAGATTTTTAAAGGCCATGTTGTCAAGGTGTGATGACCTGCTGTGAAATAAAAATAAAATTTCCATGCAGGAAATCAGGCAAGAAATGGCTAAATACCTTTCAATGAAAGCGAGCGCCTCCTTCAGCATGAGGGAAGCTACTTTCTCCTCTTTCATCGGCTGCTGGATAATTTCATGGTTCCTCATAAGGATGCAATTCCAACGCCGAGTAAATCCATAACTAGAGTACCAGGAAGTGAAAAACAGAAAGGCGAGGAAAGCAAAGACAAAGATGACCTTCCATGGCACCGAGAACCAACGGGCAAACTTGGGAATGAGAAGCAGAAAAGGAACCAGGGCAAGGGCTGCCGTGGAGATCCACAGTTTGATCCTGAGCCAGCGGTGCAGTTCTGGTGTCTTGGATGCCTGGCAGTCGCTTAAAAGTCCGAAAGGCACCCCGTAAAAGTAGTGAAAACCATGGTTGAGCGGGTGGTAGCAGTGATCATTCCGAGAGGCACAGCTCAAACCCAGGTGCCATTTTCCTAAAAGTAAAACAAAATCGTACCATGGCAGCATGGCAGCATTCAATGCTGGTCTGTTTCTAGAATGTGGGCTTCCCTTTGGAAAAGTCAAATATAACTTTCATTCTGTTGTCATCGTGGTTTTTTCTGGGTATCCCCAAATACCTCCCTGGTATAGACATGCTACCAACAGCCTTCTCCCTACAATATGCCTCTTTCAGACAAAAGCCATGCAGCAGGAGCCTCTTTGCTTGCGACAAGGAGAGGAGCCTAGCGTTCATTCAGAAGAAACCTTTTGCTTGGTACCAAACAACCTCATGAACAATGAGAAACTTTCCAGGTATCTGGAGCTTGCTAGGAAGCCAGAATCGATGTCTTGGTTGTTTGGTGGGGACAATACCAAGGACTTTCGGTGCACCTCGCACATTCATGCTTTCATCTAGCAGTGCCTTCCGACCCTCTTATTCCGTCTCACTGAAAGGTAACCGAGGTTTTATTTATAGATGGAACACCTCTTCTAGGTCCCCAAGCTAGGGATGACAAAGTAGCCAAAGAATTTCATTAAGAACCAAATGATTCTGATAATGCAAGTAATTCCTTTTATCAAGCACATACTCTAGGGGGCCAGGTCATGTTCTGATTTGTCTGCACACATTATTGTATTCAACACTTCCCAGACCCTTTATTATGAATAAAAAACACATTGTCTAGATTATCTTTTTAAGAGACAGAGTCTTGCTCTATTGCCCAGGCTGGAGCGCAGTGGCATGATTATACCTCACTGTAGCCTCGAACTCCTCGGCTCAAGCAATCCTCCTGCCTCAGCCTCCTGAGTAGCTGGGACTATAGGTGCGTGCCACCATGCCCAGCTAATTTTAACATTTTATTTTTGTAGACCCAGGGTCTTGCTATGGTGGCCTAGGCTGGTCTTGAACTCCTGGCCTCAAGCAATTCTTCTGCCTCAGCCTCCCAAAGTGCTGGGATTACAGGTCTGAGCCACTGTGCCCAGCTATCTAGATTTATTCAGAAGCCTGAGTCACATTAATGAATAGTAGCAGAGTCAGATCTGAATCCCGTGCTCTAATGATGTAAGAACGCTGCTCAAAGCTAATCTAGAGAATTCCCACTCACAGGACGCTGCTGGGAGTTGCATGGGAATACATGCCCTACTGATGGAAAATTTCTTAACCTTTTTTTTAACTGAGGATATCTCGGAGCTGTGGCTTACAAGTCACATTAGGAATCCTCAAAAATAGTGGACCATACAATGCTTTTGAGTAGCATTTCCCAAAAGGATTTGATCACACAAGTTATTCTTAGAGGACTATCTTCTAGGACTGGAATTCTACAAACTGATTTTTCAGTGAAAGGCTCCCTCACAAGCTCATGTCCCCCCGCCCCAAACCCCCACCCCCGCCAAAAGGGCATAGAATATTACGTGATCTAAATCGACCAGCAATTGCCTCCATTTGACAACTCTTAATGCTGTAAGTTTTCAATTTCAACAGTACTTCTCTACAAATTCACTAGTTTTTCTGCTATTAATGGTGTCACGAACATCGTATCCCTCCAACACAACATTCCATTTTAGTGGCAACTTTGGATACACTTGTTTGCTTTCTGTTCTCATTGCTTTTCCAATATTATGCCCTTGATTCTACACATGCTCAATCAATGTGTGATCAATTCCTTCTCCAACTGTCTTATCTCAAAGATAAGTCGGTCAAACTGGCGCGCACAAAGCCAACATCCCCGGAAACACCTTAGACACGATGACAGAGAGACTGCAGCATCACGTTTCCAAGGCCAGAGTTCCGGCGCCATACCTATGAGTCCCGTGCGGTAGCCACGGTGCTGCAGCAGCTTGGCAAAAGTCGTTTCATTGGTGGGAAGACCACCTGACCCACCAAGCCACGTGAGGGCACGGTTCAGGTTGTAGGGAGACACCATCCCTAAATTCACAGAAGTCAATAAGTTAGCACCATAGTCTTTGCTAATACCGAATTTATCCCGACACGCTTAAAGTCCTCTCCTCCCGCACCTCCTCAAAGCCATTCTTCCCCAAGTTTTCTGTTGCTTTCTGGCTGTACGTCCTTGACTCTCCTTTTTTCACTTGCTAAATGCAAACATTCCCTTGGAATTAGGGCTGCCAGAATAAATACGGGACACTTAGTTATATTCATTTGAATTTCAGACTAACAACAAATAAACTTCGTTAGTTTTTCATATACAGGCTGCTAACCTTCAATGTTTCAATAGTATCTGAGGACACTACTGCATTTTAGCTGGGTATAAATACTCGAGTATTTAGCTGGCTATAAATACATTTTTAAAAGTATCCTTGAGAATCTGAAATGAAGAAGTGTAGGAATAACAATTTCTTTTTCATATGTATGTGTGTGTGTGTATATATACATATATATTATATATATATATTTTTTTTTTTTGAATTGGAGTTTCACTCTGTCACCCAGGCTGGAGTGCAGTGTCAACATCTCGGCTCACTGCAACCTCCGCCTCCCAGGTTCAAGCAATTCTCGTGCCTCCACCTCCCTAGCTGGAATTACAGATGTGTGCCACCACACCTGGCTTTTTTTTTTTTTTTTTTTTTTTTTTGTATTTTTAGTAGAGACGAGGTTTCACCCTGTTGGCCAGGCTGGTCTCTAACTCCTGACCTCAAGTGATCCACCCACCTCAGCCTCTCAAAGTGTTGGGATTAAAGATGTGAGCCACCGTGCCTGGCCTCCATATTATTTTATGTAGATTTATACTGGTGGACAATGGACAATATTATACACCTATAGTTTAAAAGGAATTCACAAGAAAACCACAAGTGAAGATCAGCACGAAATAAATAAATGATAATTTCAGGCCGGGCTCAGTGGCTTACACCTGTAATCCCAGTGTTTTGGGAGGCCGAGGTGGTTGGATCACCTGAGATCAGGAGACCAGCCTGGCCAACATGGTGAAACCCCGTCTCTACTAAAAATACAAAAATTAGCTGGGCTTGGTGGCAGGCACCTGTAATCCCAGCTACTCAGGAGGCTGAGGCAGGAGAATCACTTGAACCTGGGAGGCAGAGGTTGCAATGAGCTGAGATCATGCCATTGCACTCCAGCCTGGGTGACAAGAAGGAAACTCCATCTCAAAAGAAAAAAATATATTTCAAGGATCCTACCTTGGAAGAAGAAGAAAGTAGACTCTAGATAGTGCCATTGATAGGAAAGAGAAACAGTTTTATTAAGGGAAGCATTAGACCATTATCTTGCTGTTGAACTGTTTTGCTGAAATTTTTGATAAGTAGAATGAATTAAACTGAACCGTTTGTGTCAAATGATTAAAAATATACACATGGCAATGACTTGAAATCTCTCCACCAATCACCTAATTTTTTTCTTAATTTTTTAAAATAAATTTTATTTCACCATAATCAATACTTAAAATTCCCTGAAATTAGGCGGAGCATGGTGGCTCACTCCTATAATCCCAACACTTTGAGTGGCCAAGGCAGGTGGATCACACATGAGGCTAGGAATTCAAGACCAGCCTAGCCAACATGGTGAAATCCCATCTCTACTAAAAATACAAAAATTAGCCGGGTGTGGTGGTGCATGCCTGTAATCCCAGCTATTCAGGAACTGAGGCAGGAGAATCACTTGAACCAGGGAGGTGGAGATTGCAGTGAGCTGAGATCACACCATTGCACTCCAGCCTGGATGACAGAGCGAGAGTCTGTCTCAAAAAAAAAAAAAAAAAAGAAAGAAAGAAAGAAAAAATCCTGAAATCCCGAAATTATAAGTGTGGTTTTTTTTGGAAACTCATACAAATTCATATCTTTATCCCTCTTCATACATGGTACTGTGTTATATAGAGACTGCTTATCTAGAAACCAAACTATTTTGAACAAAATGGAGAACCTTGAATTATGAAAGAAGGTCATTAGGCAACAAAAAAGATAATAAGAAATCAATATTTATGGGACAAAAACTTTCAATGTTTACTCTTAATTTTAGTATAATTCTCATTAACCTAATTAATTCATTCTTTGAATGTATTGGATGAGAATCTACTACTTAGAAGGAAGAAAATTCATACAGAAAAATTTTTCACTGAAAAATTAAACTGTGAAGACAGGTATACTAAAATTATGACAAGCAAATACTAGAATTAAACAAAATGCAGCAGCATGACACAATATTTCACATAGAGTCTGATAACCATGAACACTTCAATAGTGTCTAAGGGCACCACTATATTTTAGCTGGGTATAAAAATTGTTCATAATATTGATCTTGAGTGGATGTTTGTAGGTATTGATCCTAAGCTAAGAAGCAAAGGAAAACATTTAATTGTCATTATATCAACTTGGTAAGTCTAAATCTTGAAATGATGGGGTCAAGTAAGGGAGTATGTAAAAGTTTCATTTCCTTTTTGTTTTCTCAGTTATACCTTTTTTCCCAACTGTGTCTAGTTTTCCAATCTCATCTGCAGAGATGGATTTGATCTACTTATCTCAGAACCACTGCATGGTCTCTGCTAGCTTAAAGACATCAGGGGTCTCTTGAGAAATCTTAGCACAAGTACCTGAAAATGGGAGTGTTGACCATAAGTTGGCAAATTGCCCCCGGGAGGCCTAAACCTTGTCACTATATGCACAGAGATGGGCAGGTGCAGTGGTACCTGGTGAGAGGCACACATATTTAAGTTGCCCAGGGATAACAACCACCTTTGAATTTAGATCCCTAACACTCTGAGTGACCTTTTGAGAATTCTTATAAAGATTTGCAAAAACTAATCATTAGAATGCATTCTGGTGAGACTGAAATGTTGCTGCCTTTTTATTGCCTCACCTGATCTGATGGGGTACCGGCCAGTCAGGAAGGCAGCCCGACTTGGGGTGCACATGGAAGCAGCTGCGAGATGCTGGGTGAGCCTCACTCCCTCACTTGCCAGGCGGTCAATATTAGGTGTGCTGCAGACCAAAGAATTCAGCAGGTGAGTTTCTAAAAATTCTCAATACAATGATCAAGGATCAAAGCTATTCTATTCTGGGTCAAGTTGACTCTATTTCTGGTAAACCTAAAATCCAACTTTTTAAAACTTTAATCTGTCTATTTCCTTATATGCATTGATGGTTAGAAGCAAATGGAAATGTAAGTTTAAAATATATGTTTAGTCAAAACTATTACAAATGAATACAGGTCACTCGGTATACAGTTTTATGAGTCTGAGAAAAAAATGTATTTCAATGGAAAAATTAGCCAATTTCTTCTTATCAAGGACCTAAAATTAATGGGTAATTTAAGTAAAATTTTAATGTGTTTCATATTTTTTTAAGAGACAGTCTCTTGCTCTGTTGCCCAGGGTGGAGTGTAGTGGTACAGTTATAGCTGACTGCAACCTTGAATTCCCTGGGCTCAAGTGGTCCTCTCACCTCAGCCTCTCAGGTAGCTAGGTCCACAGGTGTGCGCTACCATGCCCTACTAATTTATTTAAATTTGTATTTAATTTAATTTTTTTTCTGAGACATGGTCTCACTCTATTACCCAGGCTGGAGTACAGTGGCGCGATCCCGGCTCACTGCAACCTCTGCCTCCCAAGTTCAAGTGATCCTCCTGCCTCAGCCTCCTGACTAGCTGGGATTACAGACATGAGCCACCACGCCCAGTGGTATATTTTTAGTAGAGATGAGGTGTCACCATGTTGGCCAAGCTAGTCTTGAACTCCTGACCTCAAGTGATCCACTTTCCCCAGCCTCCCAAACTGCTGGGATTGCAGGTGTGATCCACCACACCTGGCCTTAAAATTTTATGCAGAGATACATGTCTTGCTATTTTGCCCAGGCTGGTCTCAAACTCCTGGCTTCAAATGATCCTCCCACTTCAGCCTCCCATTAATATATATCTTACGGTAAAATTGACCGATTTTATGACCAAATTGTGACATTTTTGAGTTTAATTTATTTCCCATTTTGTTTGTCTAATATATTGCAAAAATTTTGTAAAACTTATAGGTTAAAAAAAAGACGTGCCTGTTCTCCTCAAAGCTAAACCATATCCAATCTTGATCCCATGGGTACAACATTTTTTTTCCATAATCCCACAGAAAGATGATAATGGAGGCTGAATGTGATGGCTCATGCCTGTAACCCCAGCACTTTGGGAGGCCAAGAGGGGCTGAACACTTGAGCTCAGACCAGGGTGGGCAATATGGCAAAACACCACCTCTACAAAAACAAAAAACAAAAAAAACAAAACAAAAGAAAAACCACAAAAATTAGGCGGGTGTGGGGGCTCATGCCTATAGTCCCAGCTACTCAGGAGGCTGAGGAGGGAGGATCACTTGAGCCTGGGAGGTCAAGGCTGCAATGAGCCAAGATCATGCCACTGCACTCCAGTCTGTATGACAGAGTGAGATCCTGTCTTAAAAATAAAAGGAAAAAAAAAAAAGAGATAGAGGAAAGAAAGAAAAAGAAAAAGGGAAGAAAAAAGAAAGAAAGAAAGAAAATAATAAGAAGAAGATCAATGCCTTTCAATCAACAAATATATGCTTAAAATATAGGACTAGACTGTGATCTGCATTCCAAGAAGAAACAATGTTATTTAAATCCACACTAAAAGATGCTATGTATTTTTACAAGAGCCAGATTGGCCTATCAATAGAGAGTAGAGAAATAAAGAGCCCCGGGTACCAGAGACTTTAGAAGTAATTCAAGGAAGATATTTTTAAAACTGTAGAGTAATGTGGTATGTCTATATAATGAAAAATTATTCAGCCATGGAAAGGAATGAAGTACTGACACATGCTACAATATGAATGAACCTTGAAAACATTACGCTAAGTGAAAGAAGCCAGTCACTAAACACCACATACCATATGTTATGAGCTAAATTGTGTCCCTCCCAAATTCCTATGCTGAAGTCCTAACCCCCAGGACCTCAGAATGTGACTGTATTTGAAGATGGAGTCTTTAAAGAGGTGATTAAGGTAGCATGAGGTCATTAAAGTGGACCTTTATCCAATAGGACTGGGGTCCTTATAAGAAGAGGAGATGAGGACACAGACACACACAGAGGGATGACCCTGTGAGGACACAGGGAGAAGATGGCGTCTCCAAGCCCAGGAGAGAGGCCTCAGGAGGAACCAGCCCTGCAGACACCTTGATCTCAGACTTCCAGCCTCCAAGACTGTGGGAGAATCGATGTCTGTTGTTTCTAAGCCACCCAGTCTATGGTATTCTTTTATAGCAGCCTGAAACAGACTAAGACATCTCATAAGAAGAGGAGAGAAGGACACAGACCCACACAGAGGGACGACCCTGTAAGGACACAGGGAGAAAACGGCATCTACAAGGACAGGAGAAAGGCCTCAGGAGGAACCAGCCCTGCCCACACCTGGATCTTGAACTTCCAGCCTCCAGGACTGTGAGAGAATAAGCTGATGTTATCTAAGCCAACCAGTCTGTGGACCTTTGTCACGGCAGCCTGAGAAAATAAATACTTATATGATTACTTGTACATGAAATTCTAAGAAGAGACACATCCATAGAGACAGAGGGTACATTTGTGGTTAACAGGGCATGGGGATAGGATGGGAAATGGGGGTCTTCTTTGGGGGGGTGAAAAATTCTGCAACTACACAGAGGTGATGGTTGTCCAACACTGTGAATGTGCTAAATGCCACCGAATTGTTCACTTTAAAATGGTTAAAAGGTGATTTTTTTTTTTAAACAGAGTCTCCCTCTGTCACCCAGGCTGGAGTGCAGTGGTGGGATCATAGCTCACTGCAGCCTCAATCTCCCTTGCTCAGGCAATCCTCCTGCCCCAGCCTCCTGAGTAGCTGAGACCACAGACGCACGCCACCATGTCCCAGTAGATTTTTTTTTATTATTTTTGTAGAGACAGGGTCTCCCTATGTTGCCCAGGCTAATCGCAAACTCCTGGGCTCAAGCAATCCTCCCGCCTTGGCCTTCGAAAGTGCTGGGATTATAGGCTTAAGCCACCACGCCTGACCAAAAAAGGCCAATTTTTAAATGTAAATTTTGCCCAACAATGAAAATGCCACCACCAACAGCTAGAAACTAAAGAAACTGGGATGTTAAGTGGTCTCCTGACATTTTGCAATTTTCTCCAGTGACCTCTGCTATTCCTGCTGATAACATCAGACAATGACTTCTCTCCAGAAACCCTTCTCTGCAACGGCAAATACGTGAACACTGTGGCATACAGGGAGGGGGTCAGAGTCCATCTTTACCTCACTGAGTTATTACCGTAGCAGCACAAATCCCCCACTCCAAGGTCATCTGCCATCAGCAGGACAATGTTGGGTCTGGCGTTTCTTGTCATAAATGTGCCATCAACACCGCAAAACAAACAGCACAGGGACACTGACAGCCAGCAGCTCCTGAAAGTATTTTTAGAAATAAGCAAACAAACAAGCAAGCAAAAAAACCAGGCACTATCAATTAACATTTGCATTTTAGATAACTTAACATATGAAACAGTGATATTCGTTATCAGTTCTCACTGTACAATGTACCTGTGTTGTCTTACTCAGAAACTAGATTAAACAACAACAACAACAACAAAAACTAATGTTCTATACCAGGGTCCCCAGTCCCCTGGCCATGGACCAGTACTGGTCCGTAGCCTGTTAGGAACCAGGTCACACAGCAGGAGCTGAGTGGTGGGCAAATGAGTGAAGCTTCATCTGTATTGACAGCTGCTCCCCGTTGCTTGCATCACTGCCTGAGCTCCACCTCCTGTCAGATCAGTAGCAGCATTAGATTCTCATAAGAGCGAGAACTCTATTGTGAACTGTGCATGCAAAGGATCTAGGTTGTGTGCTCTTTATGAGAATCTAATGCCTGATGATCTCTCTCTGTCTTCCATCACCCCCAGATGGGATCATCTAGTCTCAGGAAAACAAGCTCAGGGCACCCACTGATCATACACTACAATGAGTTGTATAATTATTTCATTATATATTACCGTGTAATAATAACAAAAATAAAGTGCACAATAAATGCAATGTGCTTGAATCATCCTGAAACCATCCTGCACCCCCTTCCTGTCTGTGGAAAAACTGTCTTCCACAAAACCGGTCCCTGGTGCCAAAAATGTTGGAGACCATTGTTCTATACGAATATGGCATCATATTTTACCAATTCATTTTGCAAGCATGATGAGGTTTAACTCTTATAACATCTTTTGATATTGTTTTAGTGACATCAGAGGCTTAAAATTTATAACAGTGGTTACAGTTGAGGGTAAGGTCTAAAAATTTAATTTTGCTGGGTGCTGTGGCTCATGCCTGTAATCCCAGCATTTTGGAAGGCCAATGCGGGTGGATCATTTGAGCCCAGAAGTTTGAGACTGGCCTGGGCAGCATGGTGAAACCCCATCTCTACAAACAATACAAAAATAGCTGGGCATAGTGATGCATTCCTATAGTCCCAGCTACTCAGGAGGCTGAGATTAGAGGAATGCTTGAGCCTGAGAGGTCAGGATTGCAGTGAGCTGTGATTGCACCACTGCACTCCAGCTTAGACAATAGAGCAAGACCCTGTCTCAAAAAAAACTTTTTTGTTTATTTTATTGCATAAAAATGTAACCAAGGCCGGGCACAGTGACTCATGCCTGTAATCCCAGTGCTTTGAGAGGCCGAGGCAGGTGGAATACCTGAGGTCAGGAGTTTGAGACCAGCCTGACCAACATGGTGAAACCCCATCTCTACTAAAAATACAAAATTAACCGGGCATGGTGACACGCGCCTGTGGTCCCAGCTACTTGAGAGGCTGAGGCAGGAGAATCACTTGAACCCAGGAGGCAGAGGTTGCAATGAGCTGAAATCGCACCACTGCACTCCAGCCTGGGTAGCAAGAGTGAGACTCCGTCTCAAAAAAAAGAAAAGTAAACAAAATGGAAAATCAGAGACTAAGAGTGAGTCAGTTTTGATTTTTCAAGTGCTCAGTTGTACTTTTTAATACATTTTATAACCTCAAAGGTTTTCTCTAAGCCACATGGAGCGGGGTGGGGGCAATGATAACAGAAGCTCTAGTAACTTATTAGATCTAAGCCCGGAACTAGATGCTGAAACACTGATATTTTGGGATGGAACACATGTGTGTATAGAAACTGTTTTCTCCTTTGGTTCTTCAAGAACATATGTCCATAGAAGAAATCAGGTGGAAAAAATTCCACTTCAAAAACAATCTAGAAATTAAAATCTATGAAAGAAAATTTAACATTTTTGAGATTCTGCTAAATTTTTTTAAATTTGTCAATTAGTTCAATGAAAGGCAGATTTTACTAAATTTTATTTTATTCTTTAATGGGTCAATGTTGGAATAGATCTACTAAGTTTTATTTATTTATTTATTTATTTATTTATTTATTGAGACGGAGTCTCGCTTTGTCACCTAGGCTGGAGTGCAATGGCGCAATCTCGGCTCACCGCACCCTCTGCCTCCCAGGTTCAAGCGATCCTCCCACCTCAGCCTCCTGAGTAGCTGGGACTACAGGTGTGCACCACCATGCCTGGCTAATTTTTGTATTTTTAGTAGAGATGGGGTTCGCCATGTTGGCCAAGCTGGTCTCAAACTCCTGACCTCAGGTGATCCACCTGCCTTGGCCTCCCAAAGTGCTGGGATTACAGGTGTGAGCTGCCACGCCCGGCCTAAATTTTAGATTGTAAAAGAACCCTCTTGTAACAGCTGAATTGTACAATATCCTGAAACATTCACAACAGCCGTTGATCAAAAATGATCACTATGAATTGAAGACCAATATCCCCTCAGTCAGGTTCCCCAACTCCAAATTCCATTCAATCAATTCCAAGTCTTCCTAATTCAGCCTCAAATATTGTATCATAAATCCTTTTGTATCCATCCATCTTCCCTTCTATTTCATGTTTATATTTTTATTTAAAAAACTTTTTAAATTGAGATGAGGGGTCTCACTATGTTGGCCAGGTTGGTCTTGAACTCCTGAGCTCAAGCAATCCTCCTGCCTCAGCCTCCCAAAGTGCTGGGATTACAGGTGTGAGGCACAGTGTCTGGCCTATTTCTTTTTTAAATATTAATAGTAGTAATTTTATTAAATCTCGAGCCTATGTTTTTTTTTAAAATAGACTTATTTTTTAGAGCAGTTTTAGGTTCACAGAAAAATTGAGCATAAGTACAGAGAGTTCCCACATACCCCCTGCCCCTACATATGTAATAGCTTCCTCCATTATCAACACCCAGCAACAAGATGGTACATTATCTGATAGAATCAATGAACCTACATTGAGAAATCATTATCTCCCAAAGTCCATAGTTTAATTTAAGGGTCACTCTTGCTGTTGTACATTCTATGTTTTGGATAAAAAGTCCCAGCTTACCATTAAGAGGGTTTAAGGATGAGGATAGGGAGATGATACGTTGAAAGATATCTTGGCTAAGAATTTTTCAGGATTGAAGACAGACATAAGTTTTCAGACTGAACCCAGTTAAAAAAATTAAAAATCTCCAGTTAGACCTAGCTCAGTAAAGGGCAATGATGGAGACAGAGGCACTTGGTTTAAACACAACCACAGATAACCTAAAATGGGAGGATAACTGGAATGTCAAGAGACTTCCCAACAGCCACAGTGGATGCCTGATGACCAGGGACCACTGCTTCCAGAGTGCTGAGACAAAAGTCACTCTGAACTCAGAGTTCCAAACCCTTCTAATACGTCATTGAAGAATGAGTAAGGATTACAGGCATTTGGGTTGTACATGAACCCAAAAAATCTTGATGAAAAAACTAGTAAGGAATATTTTCAGCAAAAGGCAAACTTATCTTAGAAAGAAAGAGTAGACAGGCCAAGGGCAGTGGCTCATGCCTGTAATTCCAACACTTTGGGAGGCTGAGGCAGGTGGATCACTTGAGGTTGGATGTTTGAGACCAGCCTGGCCAACATAGTGAAACCCCGTGTCTACTAAAAATACAAACATTAGCCAGGCATGGTGGCATGTGCCTGTAATCCCAGCTACTAGAGAGGCTGAAGCAAGAGAATCGCTTGAACCAGGGAGGCAGAGGAGGTTGCAGTGAGCTGAGATCACACAACTGTACTCCAGCCTGGGTGACAGAGCAAGACTCCATCTCAAAAATAAATAAATAAAAATAAAAGGGTAGACATAAGAAAAGATGTTGAAAAGAGATAAAACATGTTGATAACATTAAATACGTATTGACAGAAACTATTATTAATTATTATTATTTTGGAAAGGAGTAAATAATTCACTAAGCAATAATTACATGGAGGAAGGGGAGGTAGGACTGTGGCATTCAAACATTCTCCAGTCTTTCCTTTCTTCAAAAGGAATCATATTTTGGTAAGTTAATAATGATGTTAATATGAGTAAGGGAAACATGAGGTATAGTTACCAGGCCTCTTGAGGGGAGAAGGATGGGCCAGTGTATTAGTCTGCTCTCACGCTGCTAATAAAGACATACCTGAGACTGGGTAATTTTTTTTTTTTTTTTTTTTTTTTTGAGACAGAGTCTCTCTCTGTTGCCCAGGCTGGACTGCAGTGGCGTGATCTCGGCTCACTGCAAGCTCCACCTCCCAGGTTCACACCATTCTCCTGCCTCAGCTTCCCGAGTAGCTGGGACTACAGGTGCCCACCACTATGCCCAGCTAATTTTTTGTATTTTTAGTAGAGATGGGGTTTCACCGTGTTAGCCAGGATGGTCTCGATCTCCTAACCTTGTGATCCGCCTGCCTTGGCCTCCCAAAGTGCTGGGATTACAGGCATGAGGGAAAGAGGTTTAATAGACTCACAGTTCCACATGGCTGGGGAGGCCTCACAATCATGGTGGAAAGCAAAGGAGAAGCAAAGGCACGTCTTACATGGAGGCAGACTAGAGAGCTTGTGCAGGGGAACTCCCATTTATAAAACCATCAGATCTCATGAGACTCATTCACTATCATGAGAACAGCGTGGGGGAAACCACTGCCATGATTCAATTATCTCCACTGGGCTCCCCCCTTGACACGTGGGGATTATTACAATTCAAGCTGAGATTTGGGTGGAGTCACAGCCAAACCATATCAGCCAGGAAATAGAGAACCCTTAATGCAGCCCGTAAAAAGCAAGAGGGGAAAAAAGAAAACCACAGGAGAATCTTGAAAATATAAAATAGCATGTAAGATGACAGAAATAAGATCAACTATCTTAATATTTATAACAAACGTGGGTGGGTTTACCTGCCTATTAAAGAATCCCATACTAATTTTTAAAAATCTGTCCTATGTTTTTCTTAAAGAACACACCTAAAACCTAATGACAAATAAAACTTGAAACTAAAAAGATGTAAACATCTAAGTAGGCCAGCCAAGTAGTAATCAAAAGAAACTTGTAGCAATAATAACATCAGCCAGAAGAAAATTACAATTGCAAAATCATTAATATAGAATGGCAAGACTATTATAGAATAATAAAAATACAAATCCACAAAGATGATATGAACATCATAAACCAGTATGAATTTAGTTATGGCTTGAAAATATAGAAAGTAGGCTGGGCATAGCAGCTCATGCTTCTAATTCCAGCACTTAGGGAGGCCGAGATGGGAGGATCCCTTGAGTCCAGGAGTTTGAGACCAGCCTGCGCAACATAGTGAGACCCAATCTCTATAAAAAAGAAAAAAATTACATAAATAAATAAAAGACAAAATATAGAAAGCACAGCTTGAATAAAATATGAGGAATAATTGATAATCCACCATCATAAAGAACATTTTAAGCACATATTTAACCCAAGTCCTCCAGGATAGAGAAAACCTTGACAAAGAATCCTTCTCTCTAGAAATGGAGAGTGATGAATGTTCATGAATTTGCCAGCTCACCAGTCATACAGCAATTGTTTCATGGCTTCTTCTTAGATTATCTAAGGAAGAGAAGAATAAAATAAGAGCATCTGCAAAGCAAATGTTTTCCTCATAGCTAGGCAGATAATGATCCAAAGGCTTAACTAGATTGTTTTGTGGTGTCCCAGTAAACCCAGTACATTCTTTTTTTTTTTTTTTTTTTTGAGACAGAGTCTTGTTCTATCGCCCAGGGTGTAGTGCAGTGACTCGACTCACTGCAACCTCCACCTCCCAGATTCTAGCAATTCTCATGCTTCAGCCACCCAAATAGCTGGGACCACAGGTGTGCACCACCATGCCCGGCTAATTTTTTGTATTTTTAGTAGAGACAGGGTTTCACTATGTTGGCCAAGCTGGTCTTGAACCCCTGTCCTCAAGTGATCCACACACCTCGGCCTCACAAAGTGCTATGATTACAGGTGTGAGCCACTGTGCCTGGCCAGCCCAGTACATTCTTTAAACCTATTTGCAAATAAGTGATATTTGCTCACAAAGAATAAGGCAAAATTATATGCATGGTCTATGCAGCTCAGGATAATTCTAATGGCAAAGTTACAAGAAATTATGTTGGTATAGCAACAAAAACCTACTATTCTGGTGTCAGTAAAGTAAATCAGTAATCAATGAATGCGCATATATTCAATAACTGCTTTGTATCAGATCTAATTTATGTGTGGTACTGTTCTGGAAAGCACTTTGTTTTTATACATACTGGATCAACTGTGGTGTCTACCTTAAAATGCACAACAAGAAACACCATAGACCTGTGACAGTCATGGCGGACAGAGTTGTTTGGTGGAGGAAGACATGTTTAGCAGCTGTAATTAAGATCTTTTTACAAGAATGCAACGAGTGGTACAATCTGGTCTTTCCCTGCCTAGAATCCTCAAGTGATTCCAAGTTGGTGAGGCTTTATAGGCTGAGGAACTGCCCCACAAGACAAATAATATATAATAAAGATTAATAGCACCGCCATACTGTTAGCAGAGCTTTATAATTCCCCAGGCATTTCCACACACTTGTTACCATTTGATCCTCAAAATATCTCACCCCGCTTGCCTCAAAGGGTTAATGATGACTCTTCCGTTTTCTAGGAGAAGCAATTGGGTTTCATATTGCTTAAAAGACTTTCACAAGGCTGGTAAATTGAAGAGCTGGGATTCAAAATGAGGACTGATTCTCAGGAGTGTGTGTGTGTGTGTGTGTGTGTGTGTGTGTAAATTAGCCAATTCCCCAGGCCATCTTCTCAACTTCAGCCCTCCAATATGGCTCTCAAATGTAATATCCTTAGAGACTAACTATCTTACGGCATTTGGTGAAGCCCGCGTTCTAACCGTTGAGTAGTGGTCCATTTTCTCTACCCCACAACTTCCAACTAATACCTCTATATTAGACTTGCGCACATGTGACATTTAAAAAATATCACATTCTGGTTCTCATGTCTGTAACTCCACTGCCTAATATACTATTTAGTATTCCCATAAAGTTCACACTGAGAAAATCCAGAGTTTCCCAATAGTTAGGTGAGACAGAGACAGAAACATGGATGAATTGAGAATATTGTCTTTTTATTCACCATATTTAGCCATTTCCACCCTCCTTTAATAAGTATCTCTCCAGGACAAGATTAGTAAGAATCACCGTGAATGGTCCTAGCAACCAGTGCAATGTTCTCTCCAACTAGCAAGGAATAAAGGTTATTTTTATTTATTTATTTATTCATTTAGAGACAGGGTCTCACTCTGCTGCCCAGGCTGGAGTGCAGTGGTGCAATCATGGCTCACCGTAGCCATGACTGTAATGTGAGATTAAAATAGCAAAGATGTGGAATCAACCCAAATGTCCATCAATGATAGACTGGATTAAAAAGTGTGTACTTATACACCATGGAATACTATGCAGCCATAAAAAGGAAAGAGATCATGTCCTTTGCAGGGACATGGATAGAACTGGAAGCCATTATCTTCAGCAAACTAACACAAGAACAGAAAACCAAACACCCCATGTTCTCACTTATAAGTGGGAGCTGAACAATGAGAACACATGGACACAGGGAGGGGAACACCACACACTGGGGCCTGTTGGAGGGTAAGAGTAGGGGGAGGGAGAGCATTAGGATAAATAGCTAATGTATGCTGGGCTTAATACCTAGGAAGTGGGTTGACAGGTGCAGCAAACCACCATGGCACACGTTTACCCATGTAACAAACCTGCACATCCTGCACATGTACTCCAGAACTTAAAATAAAAATTAAAAGTTAAAAGAAAATCAGAGATTATACACACACGCACATATTTATATATGTAAGAAATCTGAGATACATATATCTATATCTGGCCATTCTGTGTGTTTTTAAATAAATGTGAGATATATATATATCTATGTATATCCAATTTATATAATACACTCACACATGCACTCAGCCAGAAAAAATGGATAAAATCAAGTCTTTAGCAGCAACATGGATGGAGCTGGAGGGCATTATCTTAAGTGAAATAACTCAGACACAGAAAGTCAAATACTGCATGTTCACTTATAAGTGGGAGCTAAACAGAGTGTCCACCTGGACATAGAGAGTGGAATAATAGACACTGGAGACTCAGAAGGGTGGGAAGGTGATGAGGAATGAGAAATTACTCAGTGAGTACAATGTACACTATTCGTGATGTATTCACTGAAAACCTGGTCTTCCCCACTGTGCAATCTATCCATGCAACATAGCTGCACTTGTAGCCCTTTACTTTATACTAAAATAAAATAAAATAAATGGTCACTGAGCACTGTCTACACATCATCAACTTGATTGAGACTCTAAAGTGGAAAAAAAACCAGAAGGAAACACTATAGTGGGAAAAGGGAGAAGAAGAAATATCAAAGATCACAAAACCAAATTCTGGGTTCCATTTCAGAATGGTGGACTTTGAACACGGCTGGGCCAAAGTCACAGAATTAGACAAAGATTGCAAGAGCACAGTCATGCTTTAAAAACAAGAAAGATATGGTTTTTTGTTTTTGTTTTTGTTTTGTTTTGTTTTTTTGAAGTCATGCTCTAGAAAAGAAGGAAGACAGATGGGAACCCACAGTAGCTAGCAATGTCAATGCTGGAAGCATCTGAGGGTGCCAGAGAAACACTTATAAGACTGGAGTGAGATGTCACCAGCCAGGACACAGGGAATTTGATGATGGTTAATGATGGCCTATTATGGAGTCACCACACAGTTGGGGTCAGCCAACAGCAATGAATGAGGGAAATTATTTGTGCACAAGTCCAGTGAATTAACAGATGACTCAGCAGCTGGGCATGGTGGCTTACACCTGTAATCACAGCACTTTGGGAGACCAAGGCAGGAGGACTGCTTGAGCCCACAAGTTCAAGACCAGCCTGGCCAACATGGTGAAACCCTGTCTCTACTCAAAAAAAAAAAAAAAAAAAGAGCTGGATGTGGTGGCACATGCCTGTAATCCCAGCTACTCGGGAGGCTGAGGCAGGAGAATTGCTTGAGCCCACAAGATGGAGGTTGCAGTAAGCCAAGATCCTACCACTGCACTCCAGCCTGGGTGACAGACTGAGATCCTGTGACAAAAAAGAAAGAAAGGAAGGAAGGAAGGAAAGAAGAAAGGAGGGAAGGAGGGAAGGAAGGGAGGGAGGGAGGGAGGGAGGAAGGAAGGAAGGAGAGAGAGAGAGAAAGGAAGAAATAAATAAAGAAAGAAAGAAAGAAAGGAAGGAAGGAAGGAAGGAAGGAAGGAAGAAAGAAAGAAAGAAAGAAAATCTTATCCTGAGTCATCTGTTTTTTGTTGTTGTTGTGTTTTGTGCTTTTTTTTTTTTTTCTTGAGACAGTCTGGCTCTGTCTCCCAAGCTGGAGTTCAGTGGATTCTTTTTTTCTTTCTTTCTTTCTCTTTCTTTCTTTCTTTTTTTCTTTCTTTCTTTCCTCTTTTTCTCTCTCCTCTCTCTCTCGTCTCCCTCCCTTCCTTCCTGTCTTCCTGCCTTTCTTTTTTTTCTTTTTTTGTCACAGGGTCTCACTCTGTCACCCAGGCTGGAGAGTGAAGTGATGGGATCTTGGCTTACTGCAACCTCTGCCTCCTGGGCTCAAGCCGTCCTCCTGCCTCAGCTTCCCGAGTTGCTGGAACCACTGGCACAAGCCACCACACTAGGCTAATTTTTGTATTTTTTGTAGAGATGGGGTCTTACCATGTAGCCCAGGCTGATCTAGAACTCCTGAACCCAAGCCATCTGCCTGCCTCAGCCTCCCAAAGTGATGGGATTACAGGTGTGAGCTACTGTGCCCGGCCAGGATAGGACTTTAAAGTAGCTATCTTTAAATTCCTCTGATTAAATAAGGAGTGGAATCTCTTATAGGCTGAATTGTGTCTGCCAAAAAGTTGTATGTTGAAATCCTAGCTCCTAGTCCCCCAGGATGTGACTGTATTTAAAGACAGGGCCTTTAAACAGATAATTAAGGTAAAATGAGATCACCAGGGCTGGCCCTAATCCAATCTGACTGGTGTCCTTATAAAGGGAGAAGATGAGGACACAGACACACACAGGGACAGCCATGTGAGGACACAGGGAGAAGACAGCATCTCCAAGCCAAGGAGAGAGGCCTCAGGAGGAACCAGCCCTCCCCACACCTGGATCTCAGCCTTCTGGTCTCCAGTACCAGGAGAGAATAACTGTCATTTTAAGTCACCCAGTTTGCGGTATTTTGTTACAGCAGCCACAAGAAACTAATATAAATAACTGAAAACAGTTTTATAGACCATCAACAAAGCAAAAAGGAGTTACAGGGAAGGAAAAAATATCTGTAACATTTCCTTTTTTTTTTTTTGAGACAGAGTCTTGCTCTGTCACCTAGGCTGGAGCACAGTGAACTATAGGCTGAAGCAATTTTTCTGCCTCAGCCTCGTGAGTAGCCGGGACTAGAAGTGTGCACCATGCCTGGCAAATTTGTTATTATTTGTAGAGATAGGGTCTCGCTATGTTTTGCAGGCTGGTTTTAAACTCCTTAAGGCCTTAAGTGATCCTCCCACCTCGACCTCTCAAAGTGTGGCAGGCCAGGTCTCACTAACACAGGCCTCCATGACATCTGTTTCGGCACTGACTGAGTGGTGAAGTTAAATATTTAAAGCTGAGAGAGCCAGTGTCGTTATACAAAAGCTGGAATGTCACAAAAGCCCACCAAGAGTTCTGACCAGTCCTCTCCTGGGCCTTGAAGCATGACAAGACAATGAAAGCATTCTTAACAGGACCCGTTTAGGATTGAAAAAGTTTTATTGGGGGTCTGAAGAAACTCCCCAGACCTCCACAAACAAGTTTATAGGGGGGTCTAAAAGAACTCCTCAAACCTCCATGATTTAGCGAGAGACAAGATAAGGGTAATCACCCCAGCACCTGGACCCATTTAGATTAAATGAATTTACTGAGGCTCCAGAGGAAGGTCTCCAGGACTGAGACCTTAGTTGTAGTTATAGATTAGAAGAAGTTAATCACTTATGTCTTTAGACGAATGCACACTTACTGATAGAAACATTGCTTAGAAGGTATATAAGCTCTAGAAAACTTTGTAACTTTGAGTTGGTCTTACAATAATTTCTAGGCCTTCTCCCTGTACCTGGTTACAGAAATAAAAACTCCCTTCTCTCCCAGTTCATCTGCATCTCATTATTGGGCCGCAAGAAATAGCAGCCAGACCCTCGGTTTGGTCCAGGAACAGAAGAACTAGGATTACAGGCATGAGCCACTCCACCTGGTCATATTTTCTATAAATAAATTAGAAATAGGCCCCCAAAATTACAAATTATCAATAGGCACATAAAATATTTTTAACTTTTCCACCAACTAGAAAAAGTAAATTTTAAGGATAATGAGACAGAATGGCTCACTATCAAAACACCAAAAACTTTTAAAGTGTGAAAATATATGTTCTAAGAAGAATTCACAGAAAGTTACCTTCATAGTCCCACTGAAAGTATTGGTGTTCCTCAGTTGCCGCTAAATATCAAGACTTAAAAGTGAGCCTAAAGTTTAGCAAAGCCCTTGTGCTTCTAGCCCCACACTCAGTCCAGGGAGCCGGGATGGAGGAAGGATGTTTAATCCAGCATTGTGTTTAAGTAGAGTCATATTGAAACCAACTGAAATCTCCACTCTTTGAAGTAGATTGGCTAAATACATTGGTATATATTCCTACTATGAGATTCCATGTATCAGATCAAGAGTAAGATAGTTCTATGTCTAGTAATAGCAGTAGATTTCCAAGATACATAGTACAGTATTTTTTAATTTAAATAAGTTTTCTGAAAATATATACAGTATGATACCTTTTATTTAACGCATTCACACATCAAGATTTCCCTTTTCATGAATGTTTATAAAAGTGGGGCAGATATCTGGAAGGAAAAGACTCATAGGAATTGTAACCCCCAGGTAAAGTCAGGAGCCACAGGGATGAAGACAGGTTTTGGCCAAGTTGAGCTTTACCTATAATAGTAGTTTAAAATTTAACTTAAAAAAAAACCAGAGATGATGCCTATTTCACATTAATTCACTATGTGGCTTTTGCAAGTCTTCGTACTGAATCTGGAATGCTGTTTCCTTTAAAATAGGGAGACTGGGGCCAGGTGTGGTGGTTCACACTTGTAATCCTAGCACTTAGGGAGGCCGAGGTGGGAGGTTCTCTTGAGCTCAGGAGTTCAGGACCAGCCTGGACAACTTAGTGAGACCTTCTCTCTATTTATTTTATTAAACTAAAAATAGGCCAGGCATGGTGGCTAACACCTATAATCCCAGCACTTTGGGAGGCCAAGGTGGGAGGATCACTTGAGCTCAGGAGTTCAGGACCAGCCTAGGCAACATAGTGAAACCTTGTCTGTATTTTATTAAAACAAAAATATGCCAGGCATGGTGGCTAACGTCTATAATCCCAGTCTTTTGGGAGGCCGAGGTGGGAGGATAGCTTGAGCTCAGCAGTTTGAGACCAGCCTGGGCAACATGGTGAAACCCCATTTCTATTATGAAAAAACAATAATAATAAATTACTAAATAAAATAAAAATAAAAAATAAAATAGGGAGATTAGATAATTTACTGCGTATTTCAAAATAGCTAGAAGAAAGAATTGTAATGTTTCCAATACAAAGAAAAGATAAATGAGGTGATAAATATCCTGATTTCTCTGACTGGATTATTACACATTGTATACAGGTATAAAAATATCACATGTACCCCAAAAATATGTATAAATATGATTTATCAATTAAGATGTAATTTTTTTGGGGGGGGATGGCGTCTCACTCTTTCACTCAGGCTGGAGTACAATGGCGCGATCTCGACTCACTGCAGCCTCTGCCTCCCAGGTTCAAGCGATTCTCCTGCCTCAGCCTTCCAAGTAGCTGGGACTACAGGCGTGCACCATCATGCCCAGATAATTTTTGTATTTTTGGTAGAGATGGGTTTGCACCATGTTGGCCAGGCTGGTCTAGAACTCCTGACCTCAGGTGATCCACCTGCCTCTGCCTCCCAAAGTGCTGGGATTACAGGCATGAGCCATCACATCTGGCCTAAGATGTAAAATTTTTAAAATTAAAATAACAAGAGAGATGCCCTCAGTCACTTCGGTTTCCTGGGCCACTTTGATGGTAGAACTGTATAATTCTACAAGGCATTTCCCAACCGCAGGTGAAACCAAAACAATAATTACTTTTATGAGAACTTTCATCTCAGGAAACAGCAACACTACCCGGACATCACCTTCTTAACCTTTCTGTTCTCAATGACGAAGGATGGTAATAACATCAGTACTCCCAAGTCTATGTAGGTAAATTGGGCTGCATGAGCAAAGTGCTGTTTAAAGTCAACTAATAAAATCCAGAGCAGCCTCTGCATTCATTAAAACACTCCATTAATATTCGTTAACAAAAATATTATAGGCACTGAAGCTACTCTTGAAAGTGCATGTGTTCTCCAGATAAAAAAATAAGCTCTTTTCTTCCATTCTCTATACACCTGCAAAATGTGCTGTCCTGAATGAAACCTGCAGTGAATTTTCACCAAGTCATCTTGATGATAGTAGAGTTTAGACAAGAAAGTCTAAGACATAATCAAAACCCAGGCAAAATTCATCAGGTTTCAGCAGTTGGTACTTTAACGTGGAGAAATGTAATCTATCACACTTTTCATTGGAATTTCTTCTTCCTTTCTTGGCTCAGAACACAAACCTAGAGAGAGTCTGTAAAGGCAGCAAGAGCAGAGGCGATTCCTGAGGATCTATACAGAAGTAAAGCTCCACATGGAGGGGGGAGACACAAGGGTGAGAGGGGCTTTGAAGAGCTGGGTAAAATGCACTGGACCAGGCTTTTTCCACCTTGGTCCAGCTGACATTTGGAGCTGGACGACTTGGTGGCCACGTGCCTGGTGAAAATTCACTGTGGGTTCCGTGTAGGACTGCGTGTTTTTCAGGGGTATAGGGAATGGAAGAAAAGAGCTAATTTTTTTTTTTCTGGAGGACACAGGCAGTCCTGGGCACTGTAGGGTGTTCAGCAGCGTCCCTGGGCTTCATTCACCAGGTTCCAGGACCACCCACGCCCCACCAATGTGACAACAAAAATGTCCCCAGACATGGCCAAGGGTTTCCAAGGGGACAGAATGACCGCCTCTTCACAGTGAAACAAAGCTAAAGTAATGGGAATTTATAAACTAGAACTAGTTATGGTAAAACTAGAATAAGAGGGCCAGCATGGTGGCTCACACCTGTATTCTCAGCACTTTGGAAGGCCTAGGCAGGATTGCTTGAGCCCAGGAGCTTGAGACCTGCCTAAGCAACATAGGGAGACCTTGTCTCTACTAAAAAAGAAAACAAAATGAAATAAAAATAGCCAGGCATGGTGGTATGCACCTGTAGTCTCAGCTACTTGGGAGGCTGAGGCAGGAGGATAATTTGAGCCCCAGAGGTCGAGGCTACAGAAAGCTACAGTCACACTGGTGCACTCCAGGCTGGACGACAGAGTGAGACCCTCTCTCAAAGAAAAGAATAAAGACACCAAACAGTACTTGCAACTAGAATGGGGGAACTTATGAAAAGTATCTTCTTGGATGACACCAAATGCTGCATTGTATATTAATGAATCAAAATTCTGGCTTTCTCATTCAAAGAGTTATTTATTTGGAATATAAGCTATGCTATCCTTAGCTGATAGTATCTTTTTTTTAATTAAAATAGTTTAATAATTAAAACTTAGCAGTGCCTTATGTATTTTATTTTACTCATTCACTGCTGGAAGAAACTTGTTACTAGATTTCTGCTTTCTTATGCGGTTTCTCACCTACATATAGAAGTAATTTTTAAAGATTGCTAAAGAAATTTACACACATTCCCAAACTTCCCACAAATGGTCTGATATTCAATAATTCTTGGAATGTTATTATTATAAAGTAGAAAGAGAAATACTCAGCAGTATAGAAAAACTATAAGCAAGTAACTAAAAACCTTTCTTTTTCTTTTCTAACCATTAGGTTCTTACATTGAATGAGATACATCTTACCAACTCATTATTTGCTTTTTACTCAGAAAGACACTACCAATAAAAAATAAAGTAAAATAAAATATACCCAATATGAAAGTAAATGCAACATAAGAAAGTCTGCTCTATAAAGTGGCAAAAATTTTTATATTATACAATGTAAGTCAACATTGGATTTTTTAAAAAGTGAAGAAAATACAATATTCATTTATTCATTGCAATGCTATGAGATGCATAATCCCCTTCAGATATTATAACAAACACCCTCTTAGAGAATTAAAAATAAAATACAAGCCTTTGGGTATTCACACTTACTTGTGTAGACTTCCTAATTCAACCACAAAAAATCTACCTCTGTGGTCTTGGATATGTCTATTTGGTTCTTTTCTCTTTCTGAAATTAGCATCACTAGTCTTAAATAGGAATGCCACCGATGGCTATAAAATCAGCTACAGAAAATATGGTTTGACACCCAAAGTGTTCATCCACTCCCAGGTGAGTGGAAAATCCACTCTGGGACAGCCAGTATCCAATGGAAGTCAACTCGACAATAACTAGGAATCAACTATTGATATAGGCAAAATATTCATCGATGTCATGAGAAGCCACAGAGAACAGTATGTATTGTATTAGCCCATTTAGATAAAAATCTAGAAACATGCTGGAAAAAAAAAAAACTAGATAAAACAACTACTCAACTCTTCACTCTCAACCCCATTGCTTACCTAAAATTTTAAGTATGCCCAACTACAATTACAGGAAACTTAACGTATTTTACATACTTACAACAAGTTGATTCCCCAGCTCCTGCATTTGCAGACACTGATTCTACAATTCCAAGATCCTGCTGTAGTCCTTAGTTGCTCTTGTCACTATTATAATTAAATATCTATTAAGTGCCGAGGCTGGCCACTGCTCTAGTCTACCAATTATTTTTATATTAAACATAACCTACCATGACAGCTATTACATAGTTATTTAAGAAAGGAATAATTTATCTCAGCCTTTCAACTGACACTCATACATATGGAATGAAGGGAATTCTATAAAATTGAATATGCTTTCCATCAAGATAATTTTTTTAGAAAAGTTAGCTAAGAGCTACAGTTGGGCTTAAAAGGAAGTGAAGAGGGAAGAGAATTATAACAGGGTGAATTTCAGCATTTGAAATATGACTGCAGACTTTACAGTACAGCTTCCACCTTTGGGTCTAAATGCATCTTACAAGCAGTACATCATAAAGCCTCAACCTCAACACTCTCCTCTGAGGTGGGTGAACATTATTACCTGCATTTATATGTGGAAGTATCGAGACGTGCTTCATGCGAGATTAGCTTAGACATTCCTCATGAAGCACTTTTCTCACAGGACATTTTCTCATTTGTTTTCACCATTGATTAGTCTTTTTTTTTTTTTTTTTTTTGAGACGGAGTCTTACTCTGTCGCCCAGGCTGGAGTGCAGTGGCGTGATCTCAGCTCACTGCAACCTCCGCCTCTCAGGTTCAAGCAATTCTCCTGCCTCGGCCTCCCAAGTAGCTGGAACTACAGGTGTGTGCCACCAAGTCTGGCTAATTTTTTGTATTTTTAGTAGAGAGAGGGTTTCACCATGTTAACCAAGCTGGTCTCAATCTTCTGACCTCGTGATCCACCCGCCTCGGCCTCCAAAAGTGCTGGGATTACAGGCGTGAGCCACTGCACCCAGCCTGGTTAAAGTCTTATTATGTGTGTGGTAACTGTGGTTGGGGGACAGTGGGGTTGTTTTGGGTAAGAGTAGTACAACAAGATGCATATGTGAGAAATTTAGTGAAAAAGAACTCCAGTTAAAAGTTACCAAAAAATGAGCATCTTTTAAGGACACTGTTAGACTTATATATACTTGCATGTGCCTTTTCAATAAATAACATGCAAACTATGCAGACTGCAGACATAAGAATAATTCTTTTTTTTTTCTTCTTTTTTTTTTTTGAGTTGGAGTTTCGCTCTTGTTGCCCAGGCTGGAGTGCAGTGGAGCAATCTCAGCTCGCCGCAACCTCCGCCTCCCAGGTTCAAGCGATTCTCCTGCCTTAGCCTCCCGAGTAGCTGGAATTACAGGCATGTGCCACCACGCCTGGCTAATATATATATTTTTTTTTTTGGAGACGGGGTTTCTCCATGTTGGCCAGGCTGGTCTCGAACTCCCGACCTCAGGTGATCCGCCCACCTTGACCTCCCAAAGTGCTGGGATTACAGGTGTGAGCCACCACGCCCGGCCAAGAATAATCCTTAATGATTATATTACCAACAACATAACAATATTCTCAATGACATTTTAGACCATAAATAGGAGCTTAGAGGAATTCAACTAGTTTTCTTGTTTCTTACAATAAATAATTTTAGTGAAAAGTGCCTATATGAGTATTCTAGTTCAGTTAAAGAGCTGATTCCAGCTTTAGAGGAAGCCAGAAATATTTACTCTTTCTTTAAGACAAAAGAGCCAGAGTGGAGGCCAGACGTGGTGGCTCATGACTGTAATTCCAACACCTTGAGAAACAGGCAGGAGGATCACTTGTGCCCAAGAGTTCAAGACCAGTCTGTCTCTGTGAAAGATAGGGCAACATACTGAGACCCTGTATCTACAGAAACAAAAGCAACAAACAAACAAAACAAAGGGCCATCTCATGTCAATCAGAACCACTCATATTAAAAAGACAGAAATCAACAGGTGTCGACGAGGTTGTGAAGAAAAAGGAACACTTCTACACTGTTGATAGGTGTGTAAATTAGTTCAACCATTGTGGAAGGCAGTGTGGCAATTCCTCAAAAACCTCAAGGCAGAAATAACATTTGACCAAGCAATCTCATTACTGGGTATATACCCAAAGGAATATAAATCATTTTATTATAAACATACACACCCACATATGTTCATTGCAGCACTATTCACAATAGCAAAGACGTGGAATCAACCTAAATGTCATCAATGATAGATTGGATAAAGAAAATGTGGTACATATACACCATGGAATACTATGCAGCCATATAAAGGAATGAAATCATGTCTGTGCAGGGACATGAATGAAGTTGGAAGCCATTATCCTTAGGAAAGTAATGCAGGAACAGAAAACCAAAGACCACGTGTTCTCACTTATAAGTGGGAGCTGATGGATGAGAATAATGAACAAGTCAGGGGGAACAACACACACTAGGGCCTGTTGGAAGTGGGGATGGGAGGATGGAGAGCATCAGGAAGAATACCTAATGGATACCGGGCTTAATACCTAGCTGATGGAATGATCCGTGCAGTAAATCACCATGGCACACGTTTACCTATGTAACAAACCTGCACATCCTGCACATGTACCCCAGAACTGAAAATAAAAGTTGAAGGAGGCTGAGCGCCGTGCCTCACACCTGTAATCTCAACAATTTGGGAGGCAGAGGTGGGTGGATTACTTGAGGTCAGGAGTTCGAGAGTAGGTTGGTCAACATGGCAATATCCCATCTCTGCTAAAAATACAAAAAAATTAGCCAGGTGTGGTGGCAGGTGCCTGTAATCCCAGCAACTCAGGAGGCTGAGGCAGGAGAATTGCTTGAACCTGGGAGGCGAAGGTTGCAGTGAGCCAAGATCGCACCACTGCGCTCCAAGCCTGGGCGACAGAGTGAGACTCCGTCTCAAAAATAAATAAATAAGTAAATAGTTGAAGGAAATAAAAACAAACAAACAAACAAATCCATGAAGGACTAAGATAGATGGCTACTTCCAGGCCTTCAGTGGACATGTAGGTTACTGTGACATTGTCCTTAGGGACATGGATGAAACTGGAAACCATCATTCTCAGCAAACTATCGCAAGGACAAAAAACCAAACACCGCATGTTCTCACTCATAGGTGGGAATTGAACAATGAGAACACATGGACACAGGAAGGGGAACATCACACACTGGGGACTGTTGTGGGGTGGGGGGAGGGGGGAGGGATAGCATTAGGAGATATACCTAATGCTAAGTGACGAGTTAATGGGTACAGCACACCAACATGGCACATGTATACATATGTAACAAACCTGCACGTTGTGCACATGTACCCTAAAACTTAAAGTATAATAATAATAAAATTTTTAAAAAAACATAAAATATAAAATAGTAAAATACAGTACTAAAGCCCATCAATGTATTGGGAAGGTCAGATACCATTCCCGGACTGGACGATCCAGTGGAAGCCCTGAGGGGGAAAATAGAGTCCAAAGCAGAGCTTATTCTGGAAAGAATTTCTGGAAAGTTACATAGACACACACTTACGTGTTACCTTGGAGTCCAAAATGACTCAAAGGCAAAACACACCATGATCTGATTTCAGTGCAGCAGAAAAAGTCTTTGTTGTGAGACACTTAATCCAGGGAATACGCAAGGAGTGACAGGGAGGGGCTGGATCATGAGCTACCAAGAATAACCATCAGTCCTCAGTGTTTCTGTGTGTCCAGCTCACCTTATTCAAAAGGTGTTAGGTGTAGTCCCCACAGTGATCTCACCAGTGGGCACTCCAATACCATCCTGCCCAGGAGGAAATCGAGAAACAGAGAGGTTGACGGCACACCTGTAATCCTAGCACTTTGGGAGGTCAAGGTGGGTGGATCACATGAGATCAGGAGTTTGAGACCAGTCTGGCCAACATGGTGAAACCCTGTCTCTACTAAAAATACAAAATTTATCTGGGCGTGATGGAGGACGACTGTAATCCCAGCTACTCAGGAGGCTGAGGCAGGAGAATTGCTTGAACCTGGGAGGGGGTGGTTGTAGTGAGCTGAGATCGCACCACCGCACTGCAGCCTGGGTAACAAACCAAGACCCTATCTCAAAACATTTAAAAAAAAAAAAGAAGAAGAAGAAAAACAGAGAGACAGAGAAGTTCTTAAATTTGAAAAGAAGGAGAAGGAGAAGAAAAGAAGAAGAATAACAACAACAACAACAACAGATTGAGTAACCTATCCGAGGTCACACAGCTGGGAAGCGCCCTAGCTGGGCACTGATTCTCTAAGTTCTGCCATTGTCACTCTAACTCCATAGCCTCTGCAGTTTGGGATCCCATACTGGAGGAAGTGAGGCAAAGAATGATACCAGAATGAGGTCTGGTTGTAGTGGCTCACATCTGTCATCCCAGCACTTTGGGAGGCTGAAGTGGGAGGATCACTTTGGGCCAGGAGCTCAAGACCAGCCGTGGCCACATACTGAGACCCCCATCTCTACAAAAAAACAAACACAGGCTGGGTGTGGTGGCTCACGACTGTAATCCCAGCACTTTGGGAAGCCGAGGCAGGTGGATCACCTGAGGTCACGAGTTCAAGAGCAGTCTGGCCAACATGGCGAAACCCCGTCTCTCCTAAAAATACAAAAATTAGCCAGGTGTGGTGGCATGTGCGGGTAATCCCAGCTACTTGGGAGGCTGAGGCAGAAGAATCGCTTGAACCTGGGAGGCGGAGGTGGCAGTGAGCCTCACACCATTGCACTCCAGCCTGGGCGACAGAGCCAGACTCTGTCTCAAAAAAAAAAAAAAAAATTGTTGGGCATGGTGGACCCAGCTACTTAGGAGACTGAGGCAGAAGAATCCCTTGAGACCAGGAGGTGAAGGCTGCAGTGACCTATAACCACTCCACTGCACCCCAGCTGGGATAACAGAGCAAGGCTGGTCTCTAGAAAACACCCCAAAAAAATACCCCAAAAGTCATGACTTAGATTAATGTACTGGTCCTTCCAGTACCAAAAAAAATAGAGTAATTAGACTTTACCAAAATCTATCACTCTATGTATCTCTCTTATATCCATCTATCTATGTATCTATCAATCTATCCATCCATCCACCCTCCATCTAGCTATCACTCTATCTATCCCTCCATATATCTATCCATCTGTTATCTATCTATCTATCTATCTATCTATCTATCTATCCTTCCTATTGGTTCTGTTTCTCTGGAAAGGGCTTTCCAGATAGATATCCAGATAGATAGGTCTTAGATTTGGCAATAGTTTCTCAATGTGACACCTAAAGTATAAGCAATAAAAGAAAAAATACAGAGTAATTGGACTTCACCAATATTAAAAATTCTTTGCATTAAAGTACACTATCAAAAGAGTGAAGATAATCCACAGCATGGAAGAAAATAACCACAGAGCTCCAGGTGTCAACGCTTCTGAATTTGAGATGCGTCTTGCACTCCCTCCCAGCCAAGGGACAGCGCAACCTCACTCTGCTGGCATCTCCTGGCAAGATCAGGACAGTGCTGGCCAAGAAGCATCAGTGTTACACAGGAGCACCTCACTGTGTCCACCATCATTATTTCCATTTGGGTTTTGTTCTGCTAAGTTGAATCAAAAGTTTACCACTGCGTCATAGTATAAGTAATTTCCATCTGTAGCTTTCTCTCCTTGCTTCACCAGTTTGTGGGTGCAGTGGAATCCTATTGATAAGACACACCTAAGTTATCTCCTCTCCTGCTTCCAAATGCCTCCTCGTTAAACTGGGGGAGTCTTTTGGGGACAACTAAACTGCTTGCAAATAGGTCTGGCTGATAGCCAAAAGGCCTCTGCGTCTACCAGGTTTCACCATGGCTGCTGTTGGTTCTACATTTGCCCTTCTGAGCAGGCAGGATTTACAGGAACCCATCCCCTAAAATGGGAATTGCATCATTTCTGCTTCTACCTACACAAAGCCTCTGCTTTATCCATCTGGTGTGGGTTGAAGTGTGTCCCCCGACAAAAGACACATTAAAGTCCTAACCCTCATGTATACGTGAGTGTGATTTCATTTGGGAATAGGCTCTTGAGCTAAAGGGGTACTGCAGTAGGGTGGGCCCTAAAGGCAATGACTGGTGTCCTTCTAGGAAGGAGAGAAACATTCATGCATAGTTTCAATATAAATAAACAAATAAGGAAAAAGAAAAGGAGAAACACAGGCACGCACAGAGGGAAACCATTTATGAGAAAATGGAAAGGGCGATTGCAGTGATGAGTCTACACACCAAGGAATGCCAAGTATTGCCAGCAAGCACCAGAAGCTGAAATAGGCAAGGAAGCCTCTTCCCCTAGAGTCTCCAGAGGGAATGTGGCCCTGCCAAACTGGGAGGGAATGCGCTCCAAGCTGGGTGCAGTGGCTCACGCCTGTGATCCCAACACTTTTGGAGGCCAAGGCAGGCAGACCGCTTGACAGCAGTTTGAGACCAGCCTGGGCAACATGATGAAACTGCCTCTCTGGAAAAAATACACACACACAAAATTAGCCAGGCATGGTGATGCATTCCTGTAGTTCCAGCTGCTCAGGAGGCTGAGGTGGGAGGATCGCTGGAGCCCAGGAGGTTGAGGCTGCAGTGAGCCATGATTGTACCACTGCACTCCAGCCTGGGCAATAGAGCAAGATCCTGTCTCAAAAAAATTAAAAAGTGAAGATAATGCCTGAAAATCTGTGTTTCTAATTAATCAGAGCACTACACTTCAAAATGTTCAGCTCACTGTAAAGATCAGCTCTCAAATACAACATTGAGGCTGAGATGGGAGGATCACCTGCACCCAGAGAGGTCGAGACTGCAGTGAGCTATGATCGTGCCACTGCACTCCAGCCTGGGTGACAGAATGAGACCCTGTCTCTAATAATAATAATAATAAAGGAAACAAAAGAAAACACAGCATTGATGATGTGAATTAAAGATTGTATTCTTGTGTGACAAGACCACTTCTTAGTTTTCGTCTCCACATACCTTACTCATGGGATCCACACACATTACTCATGGGATCCACACTTTATGCCTGGCCAGGGGTTCTCAAAATTTAATTTTCATCAGAATTAACTGAGAGGCTTCTCAGGACTGAAGGTTTCTGGAACGTTTCCTGCAGAATGTCACATTCAGTAGGTCTGGAATAAAGCCCAGATAGGAAACTATCAAATTACAAAAGGAGTTTTCTTTTCCCCTTTAAAATATTTTTTCCTTTTCATAGAGTTGGGGGTCTTACTATGTTGCCCAGGCTGGTCCTGAACTCCCAGGCTCAAGTGATCCTCTTGCTTCGACCTCCCAAAGTGCTGAGATTACAGGCATGAGCCACTATGTCTAGCCTGAAAGGGGTTTTCGAAATATTTGGGGAAGCGTGATGAAAGCTGTTCACTATAGACTACAACTGATCATACTGGGCACTTTGAACCAGAATACGTTTATTTTAAAAAATTGTCATACTATAAGTTCAAATTTGAATAAAAGTGGGAAGAGAACAGTACCCAGGCCTCCCATATGCACTTTACATAGATTTCCCCGATTGCTAACATTTCTAAGCCCTTTGAGAATAACTTGCAAAGAAGATTATAGTGTAATTGTGCAGGGTGTATTTACTACTATATTAGTCTGTTCTCATGCTGCTAATAAAGACACACCTGAGAATTTCTAAAGGAAAGAGGTTTAATGGACTCACCGTTCCACATGGCTGGTGAGGCCTCACAGACATGGTGGAAGGTGAATGAGGAGGAAAGTCACATCTTACATGGTGTCATGAAAGAGGGCTTGTGCAGCAGAACTCCCCTTAATAAAACCATCAGATCTCGTGAGACATATTCACTACCATGAGAACAGCATAGGACATACTGCCTCCATGATTCAGTTATCTCCACATGGCCTCGTCCTTGACACATGGGAATTATTAAAATTCAAAATGAGATTTGGGTGGGGACACAGCCAAACCATATCATTCCTCCTCTGACACCTCCCAAATCTCATGTCCTCACATTTCAAAACCCATCATGCCTTCCCAACAGTCCCCCAAAGTCTTAACTCATTTCAGCATTAACTCAGAAGTTCACAGTCCAAAGTCTCATCTGAGACAAGGCAAGTCCCTTCCACCTATGAGCCTGTAAAATCAAAAGCAAGTTAGTTACTTCCTAGTTACACTGAGGATACAGGCATTGGGTAAATACACCCATTCCAAGTGGGAGAAATTGGCCAAAATGAAGGGGCTACAGCCCCCATGCAGGTTTGTAATCCAGAGGGGTGGTCAAATCTGAAAGCTCCAAAATGATCTCCTTTGACTCCATGTCTCACATCCAGGGTGCGCTGATGCAAGAGGGGGGTTCCCATGGTCTTAGGCAGCTCCACTCCTGTGGCTTTGCATGGTACAGCCTCCCTCCCAGTGGCTTTCATAGGCTGGCATTGAATGTCTGTGGCTTTTCCAGGCACATAGTGCAAGCAGTTGGTGGATCTACCATTCTTGGGCCTGGAGGATGGCAGACCCCTTCTCACAGCTACACTAGACAGTGCACCAGTGTGGACTCTGTGTGGGGGCTCCAACCACACATTTCCCTTCCACACTGCCCTAGCAGAGGTTCTCTATGAGGGCCCTGCCCCTGCAACAAACTTCTGCCCGGACATCCAGGCATTTCCATACATCTTCTGAAATCTAGGCAGAGGTTCCCAAACCTCAATTCTTGACTTCTGTGCACCTGCAGGCTCAATACCACATGGAACCTGCCAAGGCTTGGGGCTTCCACCCTCTGAAGCAATGGCCTGAGCTGTACCTTGGTCCCTTTTAGCCATGGCTGGAGGGGCTGGGACGAAGGGCACCAAGTTCCAAGGCTGCACACAGCAGGGGTGCCCTGGACCTGGCCCAGGAAACCGCTTTTTCCTCCTAGGCCTCAGGGCCTGTGATGGGAGGGGCTGCTGTGAAAGTCTCTGAAATGTCCTGGAGACATTTTCCTTATTGTCTTGGTGATTAACAATTGGCTCCTCATTACTTATGCAAATTTCTGCAGCCAGCTTGAATTTCTCCCCAGAAAATGGAGCTGTCTTTTCTTGTTGGGCTGCAAATTTTACAAATTTTTATGCTCTGCTTCCTCTTGAATGCTTTGCCGCTTAGAAATTTCTTCTACCAGATACTCTAAATCACGTCTCTCAAGTTCAAAGTTCCACAGATTTCTGGACAAAATGCTACCAGTTTCTTTACTAAAACATAGCAAGAGTCACCTTTATTCCAGTTCCCAAACCGTTTCCCATTTCCTTCTGAGACCATGTCAGCCTGGACTTTATTGTTCTTATCACTATCAGAATTTTGGTCAAAGCCATTCAACACGTCTCTAGGAAGTTCCAAACTTTCCCACATTCTGCTGTCTTCTTCTGAGCCCTCCAAACTGTTCCAACCTCCGCCTGTTATCCAGTTCCAAAGTTGCTTCCACATTTTTGGGTATCTTTACAGAAGTGTCCCACTATCCAGTACCAATTTACTGTATTAATCAGTTTTCATGCCTCTGATAAAGACATACCCAAGACTGGGTAATTAATAAAGGAAAGAGATTTAATGGACTCACAGTTCCACATGGCTGGGGAGGCTTCACTATCATGGTGGAAGGTGAATGAGGAAGAAAGTCACATCTTACATGGTGGCAGGCAGCAGAGCTTGTGCGGGGGAACTCCCATTTATAAAACCATCAGATCTCACGAGATTTATTCACTACCACAGGAACAGTATGGGGGAAACCACCCCCATGATTCAATTATCTCCACCTGGCCCTAACCTTCACACATGGGGATTATTACAATTCAAGGTGAGATTTGGGTGGGGACACAGCCAAACACTATCAACTACAGATTAGGATATTCAATGTATATAAACACAGAACAATCACCAAAACCAACAAATTAACAGTCTCCCAGTCCAGGCACAGTGGCTGACATCTATAATCCCAGCACTTTGGGAGGCTGAGGCAGGTAGATCACTTAAGCCCAGGAGTTTGAGACCAGCCTGGGTAACAGAGTGAGACACCATCTCTACAAAAACTAAAAAGAAAACAAAAAAATGATCACCCAAAATTACTGTCTAATCCACAGACTTCATTCAAGTTTCATTGATGTCCTCAAAAATGTCCTTGAAAGGTCCAGAATCTAATCAAAGAACCTATGTCACATTTAGTTATGTCTCTTTAGCATCCTTCAGTCTTTTCTGGACCGTTTTTTGTTTTGGTTGGATTTTCTTTATTGTGGTAAAATATACATAGCTTAATATTTATCATGTTGACCATGATCAATGTCAATTTATTCTGAAGGAACACTGAGGTTTACAAATCAGTGGCATTAAACACATTCACAAGGTTGTGTAGCCACCATCACTTTCTGTACTCAAAACTGGATGTGGTGGTGTGCACCTGTAGTCCCAGCTACTCGGGAGGTTGAGACAGGAGAAGTGCATGAACCCGGGAGGTGGAGGTTGCAGTGAGCCGAGATTGTGGCACTGCACTCCAGCCTGGGCGACAGAGCAAAACTCTGTCTCAAAAAAAAAAAAAAGAAAAATATAAGAAAGAAAACGTAAGATTCCATAAACACATGTGAAAAGAAGGGGGAAAAAAGATTCCAAACAGGTATGGTCTCGGATTAGCACAGTTACGGGTCAATGGAGCAGAAAGGAGAATTCAAGAATGACACGCTCATTTATGAATTTTTCCACATTGTCGCCAAGGTAAGCAAAAAGGCAGAAAATGGTTTTCCCAACAAATAAAGTGCCAGAACAACTGATGTGAAATTTGACCTTTCTCTCATGCTATTAAAAAAAAAAAAAAAAAAAGACTCGAAATGTATTATAGACTTAAATGTAAATGTAAATCTTTACAATTTTTAGAAGAAAACTTAGGAGTTTCAGCCTTAGGGGCAGGCAAAGATTACCTAAAAGGAGATCAAAAGCACACACTATTTTTTTTAAATGGTATATTGAACTTCATTGAAATTAAAAACTCCTGCTCGTTGAACAATTGTGTTAAGGAAATGAAAAGGAAAGCAACAAATTGTTACAATATATTATCAGTTCATATTCGTGCCAAACATACATCTGATTTCTGGACTATATAAAGAATTCTTACAATTCAATAATAAGAAAATGAACAACTCAGTTATTTATTTATTTATTTATTTTGAAACAGAGTCTTCCTCTGTTGCCCAGGCTGGAGTCCAGTGGCATGATCTCAGCTCAACTGCAGCCTCCACCTCCTGGGTTCCAGTGTTTCTCATGCCTCAGCCTCCCAAGTAGCTGGAATTACAGGCGTGCACCACCACGCCCAGCTAATTTTTGTACTTTTAGTAGAGACGTGGTCTCGCTACGTTGCCCAGGCTGCTCTTGAACCCCTGACCTCAAGTGATCTGCCTGCCTCAGCCTCCCAAATTGCTGGGATTACAGGCATGAGCCACCATGCCCAGCTGTTAAATAGGCCAGACGTGGTGGCTCACACCTGTGGTCTCAGCACTTTGGGAGGCTGAGGCAGGAGGATCACTTGAAGCCAGGAGTTTGAGATCAGCCTGGCCAACGTGGTGAAACCCTATCTCTACTAAAAACACAAAAAATCAGCCGGGTGTGGTGGTGCACGCCTGTAATCTCAGCTACTCGGGAGGCTGAGTCATGAGAATCACTTGCACCCAAGAGGCGGAAGTTGCAGTGAGCCGAGATCACACCACTGCACTTTAGCCTGGGTGACAGAGTGAGATGACCTGTCTCCAAAAAACAAAAACAAAAAAGTTAAACATACAACTCTCCATGTGACTCAAAAACTTCACTCTTAGGTACTTATCCAAGAGAACTGGAAAATATGTCCATACACGCAAAAACTGTTTATAGCAGTGTTATTTATAATTGCCCCCAAACTGGAAACAATACAAGTTTCTATCAGTTGGGGAAGAACTGATGGATTGATATCTATACAATCTGCTAGTACTTAGCTATAAAAAGGAACACACTGATAAGGTATGCAACAGGATGAATGAATCCTAAAAATAGTTTGGTGACTGAAAGAAGCCAGATGTAAAACAAATATTTTATATACTTAGTGTGACTCCATGTATGTGAACTTCTAGGACAGGTATACCTACAGTTGACCCTTGAAAAACTCAGGGGTTAGGGGTGCAGTCAGCACATAGCTTTTGACTCCCCCATAACTTAACGTCTAATAGCCTACAGTTGACCAGAAGCCTCACTAACAGCATAAACAGTCAATTACCGCATATTTTGTATGTTCTGTGTATTATATACTGTATTCTTACAGTAGAGTAAGCTAGAGGGAAAAAATGCTATGAAGAAAATCATGGCCGGGGGCAGTGGCTCGCACCTGTCATCCCAACACTTTGGGAGGCCAGGGTGGGAGGATTGTTTGAGGCCAGGAGGTTGAGACCAGCCTGGGCAACACAGTGAGACCCTGTCTCTACAAAAAATAGAAAAATTAGCCAGGCATAGTGGCATGTGCCTGTAGTCCCACCTACTCTGGAGGTTGAGGTGAGAGGATTGCTTGAGTCCAGGAGGTTGAGGATGCAGTGAGCCATGATTGCACCACTGCACTCCAGCCTGGATGACAGAGCAAGACCTTGAAAAAAAAAAAAAAAAAGAAAGAAAGAGAAAAGAAAGGAGAAAGAAAGAAAGAAAGAAAGAAAGAAAGAAAGAAAGAAAGAAAGAAAGAAAGAAAGAAAGAAAGAAAGAAAGAAAAAGAAAAGGAAAGAAAGAGGAAGGAAGAAGGAAGGAAAGAAAGGAAGGAAGAAGGAAGGAAATCATAAGGAAGAGAAAATATATTTACTGTTCACTAAGTGGAAGTAGATCATCATAAAGGTTTTCATCCTTGTCTTCAAGTTGAGGAGGCTGAGGAGGAGGAAAAGGAGGGCTTGGCCTTGCTGTCTCAGAGATGGCAGAGTGGAAGAAAATCCTTGTATAAGTGGGCACATGCAGTTCAGACCTGTTTTTCAAAGGTCAACTGTAATCTATAATGATGAAAAAATGATCAGCGGCTGCCAGAAAGTGAGGGATTGGGAGATGGGGTGAAATCGTTTCGACTGCCAAGGAGCATGAAGGAACATTTTGGGGTGGCAAAAATGTTCTACACCTCATTTGAGGCGGTAGTGACTTGGGTGTATACATTAGTTGAACCTTATTGAACTGTGTGCTTAAAACTGATACTTTTATTGTATGTGAAGTATTGATCAATAAAGTTGATTGTTTTTAAACAAAAACTAAATTAAAAATAAGACTCCAGGCAACTCTAAATATTTTTTGGAGGCCGTCCAGTGCTGCTAGCTAAATTAAGTCTCTCTAACTGCATTTCTCAAGCCTACTGAAGAATATGTGTTTATATGTGTATATATATGCATATGTGTATATGTACATGTCTATGTGTATGTCAATATGCATGTGTGTATATTTATGTATATGGCATATACACATGCATGTATATGTATACATGCATGTTTGTATAGGTATATGTGTGTGATATGTGCATATACATTCATTATGTGTATATGTATATGCATGCACATACATATATGTGAGTGCATGTGTATATGTATATGTGTATGGTGTGTGTACATATGTACATGTGTGTTACTTGTATATATACGCATATATATGCATGTGTCTATGTGTGTATGGTATATATATGTTTATATGTATGTATATGGTACTTGTATGTGCATATATGTATGTGTGTGCCTCTTAATAGGTACATGTTTAAATATATGTGTATGGTATAGGTTTTTATATATGTATATGTGTGTACACATGATGTATGTATATGTGTGTATGTATATATATGCATATGTGTGTATATGTGTGTATGACATATATGTGTGTATATATGTGTATGACATATGTGTGTGTATATGTGTATGACATATATGTGTATATCTATGTGCTTGTGTGAATGTGTCTGTTTTTGCATATGTGTATAGCATGTGCATTATATATTAGTAAGGGGACTGAGTGCAGTGGCTGACACCTGTAATCCCAGCACTTTAAGGAAGGCCTAGGCAAGAGGATCATTTAAGGACAGGAGTTCAAGAACAGCCTTGGCACCATATCAAGACCCCATCTCTACAAAAAAATTTTAAAATATACATACAAATTAGTATGGGTATATGTATGGTGTATGTACACAGGTATATATGTGTACATATATGTATATGCATATGTGTATATATGCATATATGTGTATATGTTGGGTATGTATATGTGTAAATGTACATATATGGTGTGTATATGTGTATATGTGCATAGTATGTGGATGTATATATGTATACATATGGTGTTTATATGTGTATGTATATCTATGTGCATAGTATGTGGATGTATATATGTATACATATGGTGTTTATATGTGTATGTATATCTATGTGCATAGTATGTGGATGTATATATGTATACATATGGTGTTTATATGTGTATGTATATCTATGTGCATAGTATGTGGATGTATATATGTATACATATGGTGTTTATATGTGTATGTATATCTATGTGCATAGTATGTGGATGTATATATGTATACATATGGTGTTTATATGTATATGTATATCTATGTGTATATATGTGTGTATCACATATAAATATGTGTATATCTATGTGTTTGTGTATGAATGTGTAAATATTTATGCATATGTGTATGGTATATGCATGCATATATGTGTATGTGAGTGCATGTATATACATATGTATAACTGTACAGTGTGTGTATGTATACATATGTGTATATGTGTGTATGCATATGTATGTGTGTGTGCATGTGTATATATGTATGTGTATATGTGTGTATGGTATATATAAGTGTATCTTTATAAATGTGTGCAAATGTGTATATATTTATGCATGTGTGTATGGTATGTGTATGTATATATGTTTGTATATGTATATGTGTGTGCATTTGCATATGTACAAATATGTGTATAATTCTGAGAAAAGTGCTCTTTTGCAGAATTATACATATATTTATACATATTTAGCAAGAAAAAGCTAAATTAGAGCTGAATGCTGTGACGCATTCACAGTTGCGGTTGGGCGCATTCAACTAGAAAGATTTTTAAAAAACAATACTGCATGGAGTCCAAACCTAAATGCCACGGTTCAGACAAGCTGGGAAGGAGGATTGAAACCCACAATTTGAAAAACTGTCTGAGGCAATTCTGGTACAGAGCCAACCTGTAGAAATTCTGACTCACAGGTTTTTTGGATGTTTTTCTTTCTTTCTTTCTTTCTTTCTTTTTTTTTTTTTTTTTTTTTTTTTTTGACAGTATCTCATTCTCTCACCCAGGCTGGAGTGCAGTGGCACAATCTTGTCTCACTGCAGCATCAAACTCCCGGGCTCTGAGATTCTCCCGTCTCAGCCTCCTGCATAGCTGGGATTACAGGTGTGAGCCACCACACCTGGCTAATTTTTGTATTTTTAGTAGAGACCAGGTTTCCTCATGTTGTCCAGGCTGGTCTCCAACTCCTGGACTTAAGCAACCCTCCCACCTCAGCCTCCCAAAGTGCTGGGATTATACTAACTCTCTCCACGAGAGTTTTTTCTTTCTTGTTTCTCACAAACATGCCTTAGGAGATGCCCCACTTTGATAAAATAAAGACCGGATAGGCTAGAGATGAGATAAAAAGCACAGACCAAGGAAGAAGATTTCACTTTTTATCTTACCATTTATGTCTCCTCTTCTATTCTTTGTGGACCCGCGCTGGTATAAATTCAGTGTTGGACCTTAGAAGCAGCATTTAGTCACGCTGATTTGTGGGTTCCTTCCTTATTGTCCTAATGGGACCCTTTACTCGGTTTCTTGAAGTTGCCACTCATAGAGTTTAGGCACTTTTCTCTCTCTCTCAGTTTGTTTAACCTTTTTCTACTTTATTTTATGTCTATTTGGTACAGAATGGCTGGGCTCCTGGCTAAACTCCACCCTCAAGCCTGGAACCTCGGACCTAAGTGAAAACAACTGACCTCGTTTTTCCACCCAAATAGTTGCCATTTTGGCCTGGCCCACCTGCTATCCTGTGTCCATAAAAACCAGACTTCAGCTGGCAGAGCAACACAAGTGGTTGGGGATACAAGCTGCTGAAGGCTGGGATACAAGTGGCTGAGCATCGGAGACTACAGATAGACATGGCTAACTTCAGACAGTGCAGCTTCTGAGAGGAGCCCGGCCAGAGACAGCTGGACTTCAGGGAAAGATCACCATCTTCCCACACCATCCCCTTTCCAACCCCCTATTCCTCTGGCAGCCACATCCATTGCCCAATAAAATCTTCCATGTACACTACCTTTCAATCTGCTCATGTGACCAGATTTTTCCTGGATGCTGAACGAGAATGCAGGTGTCAAGAAGGGCAGGTGCAGGAGGCTGTCACCCTGACCCTTCACTGGGCTATTAACACTTGGCTGTCCAGGAATGGCAGGCTGAGTGAAACAAGCCACTCCAGTTCCTGCCCACAAAGGGGGTCAAGGGAACAATCCCATCTCATCTGGAGGCTCGTCTGGGATACAACAAAGGGTGGGTTAAAATGCGGAATTGTTGGATCTGTCTCTTTTCTGAAACCCTGCTACCTCTGTCTTTTCTTCAGGTAAAAGGAATGTTGGCTCTGTTTCCCTTCATGAAAGTCTAGCTGTCTGAACCGGGGGAGGGATACAGTGATTAAAGGAACCCATTTCCGCAGAGCAAGAGGCTCTTTCCCCAGGTTCCCCCGCCACCATGCACTTTAAGTTGTTTTTCTTCTTTTCCAAGTAAGAGAGTTCTCTTTCTACGTCAGCACTCTGCTTATGATAGGGAAACCACAGAGGGGCATTGTCTGCAGGCTGTTAGCTATAAATTTGGCAAGGCCTGTTTGGGACTTAATCTAAATAAATTTATGCAGCCCCTGAAATACTTTTTTTTTTTTTTTTTTTTTTTTTTGGTCTCAAACTCGATTCCAAGCTTCAGGTCGAGGCACTAGAAAGGAAAACCAGATCTGAGCCAGGCAACAGGCACAGTGTAAATAGGCAGGACAAATTCCCGTCAATTAAACCCCCACTTTACGGAAGGAGGCCATACTCTATGGCATAAATTAGGCCCAGGAAACTCAAACGTTGTTGACAGTAGGGGAGGTAGAGGCATAGGTGAGTGCAGATAATTCCCATTCTCTAGGTCTTCCCTGCTTCACAGGTGGAAGCTGCATTGATAGCCATGGGTGGCACCTGCCAAGGAACTCAAAGGTTGTCAACAGTAGGGGAGGTAGAGGCATAGGTGAGTGTGAATCATTCCTATTCTCTAGGCTCCCCCTGCTTCATGGGTGCAAGCCACATTGGCACCCATGGGTGGCACCTGTCAAGGTTGCTGGGACTTGGGGAGGAAAAGATAGAAGAGGAAAGGAGGATGCCCGCTTCCTCTCTCCCTTATACCCCAGGTTATCACTGAAAGAAGAAAGAGAATTGAGGGAAGTCTAATTCCCTGTCTTTCAGAATGGGCAACCAACACACTTTTCCCCCTCCAGTTTATACTCAGAAATAGACCCTGGGACCAGATAGTACTTTAGAGGACATCCTGAAAACGACCACCTTGGTCTTTTAGACATAAGAAAGAGGCAGAAACTTTACTGCCCACTGGCAAGCCCATAAACCTCACAATTCCTAAGATTCACCTGTTAACTCCTACAGATGTGGCAAGAGCACTTATCTGTCTCATAAAGTTTAACTGCTCCCATACGAGGTTTAATTTCTTTCACCAGGGTGAGGCAGCTTGGGGTACAATGTTGTTAGCAAGTTTTATTTCTTGTTTCTGAGATGTTTTGCAATGCATTCTTTCTTCATATAATACACATGTTTGATCCATGCCTACTTAACCTTGTAAAGCTTGTTTATTCTTTCACCTAGAGGCCATCAAGGCTCCAAATGGGCAGGCAGCCGGAGCCTCGGATGATGGCTCGCCTTTGCCGGGGACTCTTGGGAGACCTCTGGGAGGAATCTAACTGCCATTTTCCCCAAACAATGCCCTCTTTCAGCAGGAAGTAGCTCAGACTGGTCATCATCTATTTTCTAAGGGCAGTTAGATGTGCCTCTCCAGAGGGGGGAAATGGTACAGAACAACTGGGCTCCTGGCTAAACTTCATCCCCAAGCCTGGAACCTTAGTCCTAAGTGAAAACAGCTGAACCCATTTTTCAACCCCAATGATTGCCCTTTTGGCCTGCCCTGCCCCCTGTCCTGTGCCCATAAAAACCAGACTTCCGCTGGTAGAGCAATACAAGCAGCTGATGCAAGCAGTCAGGGATGCAAGCTGCTGAACATTGGGTATACAAGTGGCTGAGCAAGGGAGACTACAAATAGAAGCTAACTTCAGATGGTGCAGCTTCAGATGGGAGCCCAGTCAGAGATGGCTGGGCTTCAGGGAAAGATCACCTTCTTCCCACACCATCCCCTTTCCAACTCCCCATTCTGCTGAGAGCACATCCATCTGAGAGCCACATCCATCACCCAGTAAAATCCTCTGCATACACTACCCTTCAATCCATTCCTGTGACCACCTGGACGCCAAACAAGAACTCGGGTGTCAAAAAGGGCAGGTGCAGAAGGCTGTCACCCTGACCCTTTGCTGGGCTGTTAACACTTAGTCATCCATGGACTGCAGGCTGAGTGAAATGAGCCACTCCAGTTCCTGCCCATGAAGGGGGTCAAGGGAAAAATCCCATCTCGTTTCTTAAAATTAATATATCATCATTGTACATTTTTTTCATGAGAAAGGGCCTCACTCTTTTGTCCAGGCTAAAGTGCAGTGGCACAATCACAGCTCACTGTGGCCTCGACCTTTTAGTCTTAAGCGATCCTCCTGCCTCAGCCTCATGGGCAGCTGGGACTACAGGTGTGCACCACCATGCCTGGCTGTGTACATATTTGGGGGGTATAGGTAATCTTTTGAAACATTCAAACAATGTGTCATGATCCAATCAGGGAATTTGGGGTATCCATCACATCAAACATTCATACTTTCTTGATGTTTGGAGCATTACAATTCTTTTCTAGCTATTTTGAAACATAAAACAAATCATTATTTTGTTTTGTTTTCATTTTAATTTTTGAGACACGGTCATAGGCTGGACAAATCATTGTTCACTATAATTTCCCTACTGTACTATCAAATACTAGAACTTATCCCTTCTATCCAATGGTATTTTTGTAGCTCTCCACCGACTTCTCTTGATTTATGACATGCAATATAAGTGCAACGTAAGAAATGTATTGCTATTTAAAATTAGATGCATGCTGACATGCACATCTTCAGAATGGGTGAGGGATTAGGAGTCCAAAGAGATTAGAAAGGATTTCATACTTATAAGACAAAATAGTAAGAGCAACATTTTTATTAAAAAGAAATTATTAGAGACCAGGTCTCACTATGTTCCAAGGCTGGTATCGAACTCCTAGGCTCAAGCAATCTTCTCACATCAGCCTCCCAAAGTTCTGGGATTACAGGCACGAGCCACTGCACCCACCCAACTTTTTGTTAAGTCAGGTTCTGTTCAAAGTAGATGATGATAGTTGAGATAAAAATAGCTTTTCATAGATTTTCTTAAAAATACATCACCTTATATAAGACATTTTCTCATGTGGAGAAATTTCTCATTTTACCCCCATGGGCGTTTCTTTTTCTTCATAATGTCAAAGCTGAAGCAACTAGTTTAGAAACATGGATTTCAAGATTGTCTTCTTATATGCAACCCATATGAAAATTTTAAGTTATGTCTGAATATTTTCAAGTATTACCTATGCAAGGAATATGGAAAATGGTGGCCAGGTAGAGAAGGAATTTGAGGTAGAGAAGGAATTCTGCCCAAAAGGAGTGGCTCCTTATGTCACCCTTTACAGTGACACTTTAAACCATAGCCCAGGATAAATAAATTCCAGCTAGAGTGGAATATGAAGTGGTTGTTTGGGAAAGATGGATGAAACCACCTTTACAGAGTTATAAATAATGAGAGAAATCGAACATGACTGATTCCATCTTGCTTCCACCCTCACAGGCTACATTTTTGTTGTTGTTGTCTTGTATTTGTTTTGCTTATTCTAGCATGGTGCCCAAGATAACAATGAGACCAATTTAGTTCGTAGTTAAACTTGGAGTCAAGGGAAAGCGAACGTCCGCCTTGTTCCGAGATGAAAGCTGCATGCAGAAGACAAAGTTAGGATTATGGTAGGGATCTGAACTTTGCTAAAGAATATATATTGTTAGGCTGGGCACAGTGGCTCATACCTGTAATCCCAGCATTCTGGGAGGCTGAAGCAGGAGGATTGCTTGAGGCCAGGAGTTAGCGATTATGGGGGGCAACATAGCAAGACCCCATTTAAAAAAAAAAAAAAAAGCTATCCACATGTGGTGGCATGTGCTTGTGGTCCCAGCTATTCAGGGGGCTGAGGTGGGAGGATCATTTGAGTCAGGAGGTCGAGGCTGCAGTGACAGTGATTGTGCCACTGCACTGCAGTCTGGGTAACAGAGCGAACCCCTGTCTCAAAAAAACAACAAAAAAAGAGTAAATGAGTTTACTTGATGCTAAGAAAGTATTTCTTTTGGGATGCTAGTATTGTAAATGCAGCTGACAAGTACTGTTGTATAACGTTCGTGCTAAGAGTTTCAGGTGTGGAGCTTGATTCTGCTACCAGCTCTGAAGGATGTGGGAGTATGAGAAACAAATTGAAATTGCTCACCCAGCATGATTGTAATGAAGTGTTCTCCAGTCATCTGCAAAGTACGTCCTTAACACCAGTGTTTTCAACCAGAGTGATTCTGCACCCCCAGGAGACATTGTGCCATGGCTGGAGATATTTCTGGTTGTCACAACTGGGGAGAAGGTGGTGATCACTACCTGCTTCTAGGGAGTGGAGCCCAGGGATTCTTTTCAACATTGTACAAGGTACAGGACGGCCCCTACAATAAAGAATCATCCTCCTCAAAGGTCAATAGTAGGGTAGTGGCGTAACCATGCCTCGTCCCAGAACATAGAAAGTCAGGCTGAAGTTCAGCCAACCTGGGAGTTCCAATTTGGATCCTGGTTTTATCTCCTTGATGTTCAACTTGTGCAAAAAATAACTGCATGAGTGTTGACAGCCTTCCCTCAAGAGCAACGTAACCTAGTAGACTTGGCCTAGAGTGGTAGGTGTTCCTCAGCACATCAAGCCTATGCTTTGTTCTTTCTGATGTGTTAAACTCATAAAGAATGTACGCAGCTGCAGATTTATAAGAGGGCTTATTTGGCAAGCGGGAGTCTCAAATCGAAGCTCTGCAATGTTCAGGCTATAGAGACTATAAATGCATTAGGATGAATATTTTTGTGATTCAACACGTAGAAGTGTGCAGACAGCTCTTATTTGAAAAAAAAAAGTCCTTGAAGTGATTCATTTTACATCTAACATTGCCTGCAATGTATGCTCTGCTTCAATATGAAAAAAGAAATGCGCTCCCTGGCAAATAGATGAGAAAACACATTGGTGCACAGAGCTAAACGGAAGTGATAGTGACAGAGTCACATAGGTAAGCAGCTATATACATATGGTAATAGTTGTGGCTATGTACACACGGTCATAGTTGCAACTGTAACCTGAATTGTTTTCTGTCTTCTTTTTATGTTTGAGGCAAATAGCAAAAGGAAAGAAAAAGGCATGAAATTTAAGGGCTGTGGAGTGATTATTCAAGATGAGTTTTAAGAGAACCACTTTTCCATTTTGGAAAATGCACTCTGTCTACATCAAAAGCCAGAAGGGATTCCGCCTTCCTGCCATTGAAAAACTCCGTGCTCAGCACCAGATGTCTCGTCTCCTTCCGTGAGAGTGAGGTTCTGCAAATAGAACAGAAGGTCTATTGTGGACGCCTGAAAGACCCAGCAGTACATTCCTTGGGGACTTGCCTGATCTGTTTCTGGGACAACCTAACTTGGTTTCTGCGGAATTCCTGTTTTTGCTTTTCAGAGTGAGTCAGCTACGCACATGCGTGAGCCAGCCGTTCAGTGCTGCCGAGACAGCCAGTGCGTGTCTGTTTTGGCAAGCAGAAGACGTTTCTTCCAAGGAGCAGCCTCCCTGCTAAATCCAGCCAGTGTCGCCCTTACACAACTGCATTTCAGGTAACTGGCCTTCCTTGGGCTTCTTCTTACAGGCCGGCTTTTGCATGTGCAGAGACGCTCCAGGGGATATTCTTTTATGCCAAACTGCGTCTTTTCAAACAAGTCCCTGTCAATGTTTTAAAAGTAATTTTCTTTCAAAAAATAATAATAATAATCAGTGAAAATATCAAGTACAGATTTTACATGGGAGATTTCTAAACGTAAATGCGTAAAACAAAGCAACGAGGGAAGATGTACCAAGTGGAAGACATTGCATCCACACTGGATTCTTATCTTAGAGACGCTGAAGGCACATGCAGTGAATATTGAGGAGACACTGGAGGTGAAAAGCGAAATTGGCTTTGGGAACAGGGCCCAGGCAAAGCGTTGAACACAGGCTCGCAGCCCGGGGCTTGAAGATCAGGGCGGGAAAGGAGGGTTGCGATTCCTTCTCCCTGGAAGAGAATCAAAGTCTACATTGTCAGTCTCGCATGGGTGTTTCCTCGTCTTTTTCTTTTATCTTTATTTGTATTGTATTGTATTATATTTTATTGTATTCTATATTTTATTATTTTGTTTTATTTTAAATTCAGACAGGAGCTTGCCATGTTGTCCAGGCTGGTCTCGAACTCCTGGCCTCAAGTGATCTTCCCATCTCGGCCTCCCAAAGGCCAGAGTGTGCCAGCTGGGATTACAAGTGTGAGCCACCGCGCCCAGCCTCTTGTCTCTTTCTAAAGATAGCTTGTATCTTTAGAATAAAAAAGTAGAAAGTTTTATTCAGTAGTAAAAATTAAATCTGGACCAAAATGTTTAACATTTCAAGGGTTAAAGTGCAGAGTTCTTTGGAAAAGAAAAATCGGCTTTTATTGTGTCACTAAATACATAAATACATCAGTTGAGAGGCAGGCCACAGACTTGATGTATAACCGTATGTCATATGACTGTTCAACCATGATTGAGGGTCCTATATTTAGACACCAATATAACCAGCCAGATAAAACAAACACAACCAGTCATGTCCCCCAGGCAAGTCAGAAGCAGCCCATAATATGCTTTTTCCTTGAAAAATAATGTACATATATATGTTATATGCATATATGTACTTGTTTTATATGTATATATGTACTATACATACACACATAAACATTTTTACTTAAAAAGTACATATATTAATGTTACATGCCTATATGTACATGTTTTATAGGTATATATGTTATGTATACATATATGTATGTGTGTATACATGCATGTACATGTATACATATAAGCATACATATATGAACACATAAACATGTGTGTAGATGTCTATGTGTACATGTTTATATATGTTATATGTTTATATTTATATGTGCATATTATAACGTATTTATATGTAGATGTGTATATATGTATATGTTTTATGTATCTATACATATGTACATAGATATTTTAAAGTATATATTATTTTTGTAAAGAAAAGCATGCATATTTTAATAAAGAAAAAGTATGCTTTATTATATATTTATATATTATATTTATATATTTCATTGTATTATTATTATTGTTTTTTTTTCTAGAGATAGGCTCTCACTTTGTTGCTCAGACTGATCTTGAACTCCTGGGCTCAAGCAGTCCTCCCACCTCGGCCTCCCAAAGTGCTGGGATTATAGGCATGAGCCACCACACCCAGCCTTATTTACACATTTTATGTGATACATTTATAGTATGTATGATGTACAAAAGTTGTACTATATTATATATAATAATTATGAATATATAAATTAAAATATAGGTGAAAATATTCCTTTAGGCCCCCTATGAGGAAATGACTTAAGATTTGTTGCCAAAAATCACAAAGTAAAAGCAATTACCATTAGGGCACACACCTGTGGCAGGAAAAGAAAACATTTCTGACACCCCTCCTGATACTCATTTTGAGACATGCCATCAAAACTGTCCACTTGTAAAAATGAGTGAGGCTGGAGTGTGCCAGCGTTTCAGTGCCTCATCCCAGAAGGAGGGTGGTTTCCACACCCACATAAGGAGGAAGAGGGATCAGGTAGGTTATGTGACTTTTCACAGACCCAGCATGTGACTGCATGTGAAGTTGTGAAGAGACAGCAGGTGGAACTCTATGAAACCCCGTCCTTGTAGGTCAAGGATGGTTAAATAATAGGGACCATTGCGTAGGGTTCCATTCCACAGAGTAACTTCCCAACAATGATCACGCAGTGCCTCAGAAACTGCTTCCTGCCCTCTTGGTCTTGTATTTTCTTTTCTTTCCTTTTTTGAGACGGAGTCTCACTCTGTCGCCCAGGCTGAAGTGCAGCGGCACAATCTCGGCTCACTGCAAGCTCCGTCTCCCGGGTTCAAGTGATTCTCCTATCTCAGCCTCCCAAGTAGCTGGGATTACAGGTGCACGCCACCACACCCAGCTAATTTTTGTATTTTTAGTACAGACGGGGTTTTGCCATGTTGGCCAGGCTAGTCTCAAACACCTGACCTCAGGTGATCAGCCCGCCTCAGCCTTCCAAAGCGCCGGGATTACAGGCGTAAGCCACCGTGCCCAGCCCGTCTTTTCTATGTTTTTAAACCAAGCATTGCTTGAAAATAATCCCTTTTTTACTTTTTTTTTTTTTTGCTTATTTAATTTTTTTCTTTTTATCTTATGTTTATTATTATTATTATAATTTTTGAGACAGAGTCTCTCTCCGTTGCCCAGGCTGGAGTGCAATGCTGCGATCTTGCCTCACTGTAACCTCCAACTCCCAGATTCAAGCAATTATCTTGCCTCAGCCTCCCGAGTAGCTGGGATTACAGGCATGTGACACCATGCCTGGCTAATTTTTGTATTTTTAGTAGAGACAGGGTTTCACCATGTTGGCCAGGCTAGTCTCGAGCTCTTGGGCTCAAGTGATCGGCCCACCTCGTCTTCCCAAAGTGCTGGAATTACAGGCATGAGTCACTGCGCCTGGCCTTTTTACTTCTTTTGTTTACTTTAAAAAATGTTTTCTTTTTTATTTTTATCTTATCTTTATTTTTTCTTATTTACTTCATTTACCACTCAACAAATAACTTCTTTAAAACAATTTTTTTTTTGAGGCAGAGTCTTGCTCTGTCACTCAGGCTGGAGTGAAACTGCAGCTTCAACCTCCCAGGCTCAATCTTTCCACCTCAGCCTCCTGAGTGGCTGGGAGTAGAGACACATGCCACCATGCCTGGCTAATTGTTTTATTATTTATAGAGACAGGGTCTTGCTATGATGCCCGGGCTGGTCTCGAAGTCCTGGGCTCAAGCCATCTTCCTGCCTCAACCTCCCCAAGTGCTAGGATTACGGGCATGAGCCACAATGCCCAGCCTAATTTTTTTATTTTTGAGGAGACAGCATCTCACTTTGCTGCCCAGGCTGCTCTGAAACTCCTGGCCTCAAGCAATCTTCCTTTCTCGTCCTCCCAAAGAACTGGGATTACAGGCATGAGCCACCATGCCAGGCTGGATATGATCATATTATAGCCAGCACCCTGTGTAACAGCACCCGCAATCACTTAAAAACCTAAGGACACTGGCAGAATACGGTGGCTCACGCCTGTAATCCCAGCACTTCGGGAGGCCAAGGAGGGCAGATCACTGGAGCTCAGGACTTTGAGACCAGCCTGGGCCACATGGCAAAACCCCGTCTCTACAAAAAATAAAACAAAATAAAAACCTAAGGAAACTGACCACTGGTTTGGTAGACTTGGGCGTGGCTTTGAGATTCCCCCATGCTGCGATGTGGGAGGTGTCTGGTCTGTCTGTCCTAACTCTCTCTGATCTTCTGACATGGGAAAAACAAACTCGAAGTCAATCATTCCCAGCTCAAAGCCTTGTGCGAGTGCTCTCTGCCTTCACGCTTGCTTCCTTTGGGAGAGAACCTTCCTCTTCTTGATCGGGGATTCAGGAGGGAACCCAGGAGCAGAGGTGAGTCCTGTGAATGTTCATTTGTGCTGGATTTGGGCTCCGTGACCAGGCATGAAGTAGTGTGGTCAACAAAGAGCTCCCCGTTCCCTTTTCTGTCTCTGAATAATTGCCCAGTTTGTTTTTATAAAGCAGAAATGTACCCGTGACTTACAGGCCTAGGAATGTAGCTCTTTCCCGGAGAAGGGGGATTTGTTTTCTAATCTGCAGGAGAGGCCTTGGGCAGGCCTCATGCTCTAGGTCACCTCAATGTCACAGTTTCCAAAATTAAACTCATTCAAGGCTTTTATCACCATCTCTTTATTTATTTAACGTTTTTCTCCAAGAAAAAATATTCATATTTTTACTTATAAATACATAACACTGTGGGAGAAAGAAAAATTAGGTCGGGCACGGTGGCTTATATCTGTAATCCCAGCACTTTGGGAGATTGAGGCGGGTGGATTGCTTGAGCCCAGGAGTTTGAGACCAGCCTGAGCAAAAGAGGAAACCCCACCTCTACTTAAAAAAAAAAAAAAAAATCAATAGCCAGGCATAGTGGCATGTGCCCGTAGTTTCAGCTACCTGGGAGGCTGAGGTAGGAAGATCGCTTGAGCCCAAGAATTTGAGGCTGCAGTGAACTATGATCGCACCACTGCTCTCCAGCCTAGGTGAAACAGCCAGACCCTATCTCAAAAAAAAAAAAAAAAAAAAAAAAAAAAGGAAAAGAAAAGAAAAATTAGAAAAAGAACACTTTTCCTAAATCTCCACACCCAGAGATAAACCACTGCTGGGGAGATTGCTGCAAAAACCATCTTCCCCTACTTTGTGGTGGTTTGGGGTTTTCTCATTACATTTGTACAGTATTTTGCTTTTATTCAGTTTTCTGACCATTGGCAGCATGTCATTGTAGGTCAGAAAGCAAAGCTGAGGGTATTAAAATGCTCATTTTGGTTTTCTCTCCATGTACAATTTCAAATCAATCTCTTTCCCAGTGAAGATGCTATTAGGTTGGTGAAAAGTAATTGCGTCTTTTGCTATTACTTTTAGAATATGAGAATTGTATGTGCTCTCTAGGGTAAAACAAACGAACAAATAAACAAAAAAACCTCACGAGCAGGGCGTACACCTTATCCCTTCCTTCTGTGTTCTAAACAAAGCACAAATGATATCTAAGGTCTTTTTCTCTTCAACAGACAAAAAATTATTGGAGATGTAGCAATGCAGTGTTAGACATCCATCAATAATGTAAGAAGTATATTGGTTCGGTCTGGAAAGGCGGGACAACTTGAAGCAAACGCAGGAAGACCGTAAGCAGGGAGGGGGCTTCCAGGTCACAGATAAGTGAGAGAGGAACAGTTGCCTTCTTTGAGTTTCTGATGAGCCTTTCCAAAGGAGGCAATCAGATACGCATCTATCTCAGTGAGCAGAGTGGGGACTTTGACTAGAATGGGAGGCAGAGGCTCTAAGCAGTTCCCTGCTTGACTTTTCCCTTTAGCTTAGTGACTTGCGGGCCTCAAGATTTATTTTCCTCTCACAAAGCTCATTGTCTTTCTCAGAAGACTGATTTTGTCCCTGAATCCTGCTAGGAGCAAACACCCCTCTCAGCATCCCCGAAAAGGCGATGAGGGGAAATCCCTCAACCAATCGCTTCTCTCCCACTCACACCCTGGGGTTTTGCAGCCCTGCGGACCTTGGCCACCCCTCCTCTCTGCCCTCCCCGCTCCCACACCAGCTGTGTCTATCCTTGGTCAGGTTTCACCTGGACAGCCACCACGGCCACTTCTAGGCTCTCAGTGCCTGCTGGCTCCAGTGTGTCCTCACTCACTGGCCGCTCGGCCCTTCTAAAAGTGGCCAGGTCACTCCCCTGGTTACTCAGAGGCAGAAACCCAACACATCTGCACGCTCCTGTCTCTTTATCTTCTATGCATGCCACGTCCTGTCAACGAAAAGAAGCGAATTCTGTAGAATATTTGAAGAGATTTATTCTGAGCCAAATAGGAGTGACCATGGCCCATGACACAGCCCTCAGGAGGTCCCAAGAACGTGTGCCCAAGGTGGTCGGGGTGCAGCTTGTTTTATACATTTTAGGGAGGCATGAGGCGTCAATCAGATACATTTGAGATACACATTGGTTTGGTCCAGGAAGGTGGAACAACTCAAAGTCGGGGGCTTTCAGCTTATACATAGATTTAAACATTTCCTGGTTGACAATTGGTTGAGTTCATCTAAAGACCTGGGATCCTAGGAGGCTGAGGCAGGAGAATCACTTGAACCCAGGAGGTGGAGCTTGCAGTGAGCCAAGATCGCGCCATTGCACTCCAGCCTGGGCAACAGAGCAAGACTCCGTCTCAAAAAAAAAAAAAAAACAAACAAACAAAAAAAACACCTGGGATCCCTAGAAAAGAAATGTTCAGGTTAAGAGAAAAGATTGTGGAGACCAAGGTTCTTTTGAAGTCTTGTAGTGGCTGCCCTTAGAGACAATAGATGACAATTGTTTCTTATTCAGACCTTTAAAAGGTGCTGAAGTCTTAGTCAATCTTTTCAGGATTGGAAGGGTCTGGAAGAAAAAGATGTGAATCTCTATGTGAATAGAGATTCTTTACATCTTTACAGATGCAAATTTTTCCCCACAAAGGACAGCTTTGCAGGGCCATTTCAAGATATGGCAAAGAAACATGCTTTTGGGTAAAATATTTTGATTTTCTTATTTGTCCCATGTTATGCCAGAGTCAGATTGGAAAGTAAGTCACGATATATAGTTAAATGAAACCCTTCGGATGAGAATTTATGGTTTGTAGGGCATGACTCTCCAGACCCCTTAGATAGGAATTTGGGCAAGATAAAAAGAAAAATCAGAGCTTCGTCCTCAGTCCCATGAACAAGCCACATGGGGTCAGACCACTGCAGTACCCTGAAGGTGACCTCTTGCTGCCTGCAACTCTAATTGTTATCTTCCATCTCATTCCTTTCCTGCTCTACACCCTGGGCTCTCCCTCACTTCTTGGCGAGACTGAGGGGCCACCCCTCTGTGCTTTGGGGGTCGCCCATTTCCCTCTGTGGACAGAACATTTCCAAGTGTGGGTAATGGTCGCCCCCTCTCCCTGCAGCACCTACCCCTAGCGACGAAGGCAAATGCGTCTCTCCTTCATGCAGCACTCAGTGCCTGCAGAGTCCTCTAGGCCTTTTTCCTTCACACTGACACTCCCAGTTCTGTTTTCAAGTCTGGGCCTCCTGGGCTCAAGCAATCCTCCCACTTCCGCCTCCCAAAGTGCTGGGATTACAGGCATGAGCCACCACGCGCAGCCTCTCATTGTATTTCTGATCTTCATACCCTCTACTCAGATTCTTTTGTGTGTCATCCAAGCTTTGATCTTTCCCCGCTTCCCCCTTCCAAATCAGGACTCTCTCTGCATTTCTGGACACTAGGAATCACCCCTGCCCTGGGCTGAGGAAGCAGAAGACAAAATAATCTGCTTCCGGACACTGGGATTCTCTCATCACTTTGTGATCACTCATGGGCTATGAAAGCTGGTAAAGGGGATGGAGACCCTATGACCACTTTCTTCCTCTTTCTCTGAAGACTCCATCTGGCTGTGTATTGAAACATGTTTTACATTCTTAACATAGTATTAAACACTTTTGAAGCCTTTTTACTCGGGAAGAGCATTCCTTTATGAGATTTTGGTCATTGTTTTAAGATATCTTTGCTATTGTTATCATCAGTGGGAATCAAAGTTCCCCTTTCTAGTTACTTACTTACTGTTTTATTTATAATCAGTTCAATTTCTGCTGTCAATGTGATTGTGGACATCTTTATGTCTTACAGGAAGTATAGAGAGAGCCAACATGTTACATCTGCACCATTCTTGGTAAGATACAATTATATGCACTCATTAGTAGTCTCCTTTCTTTCTTTCTTTCTCTTCCTTCCTTCCCTTCTTTCTTTTCTTTCTTTCTTCTTTCTTTCTTTCTTTCTCTCTCTCTCTCTTTCTTCTTCTTCCTTCCTTCCCTTCTTTATTTTTTTTCCTTTCTTATATAGAGACAGGGTCTCACCATGTTGCTCAAGCTGGTCTTGAACACCTGGGCTCAGGCGATGCTCCCGCCTTGGCCTCCCAACGTGCTCAGACAATGGGCATGAGCCACCATGCCTGATTGCTTCTGGATCTCTTGATGGTGCTTTCTCAGAATGCACTGATAGTGATTTATCCTGCATCTGGAGAATGAAGCATGGGACCCATGATTAATAGATGTGCTCCATGCTCCCTTGATTTGATGTTGCCCCAGGCAGCCTCAGAAGGAATTGTATTTCATTCTTTGCAAATCAGGTGGGCATCAACCTCTACCATCGGCCAGGTGTCTGGTTTTCCAGGGAAAATCAGGGTTTCCCCTACTGCAAACCTTCTTGGAGACTCAGATTACATCTTTACTGCATCCCACTGGGGATTGGGACACTATGGCCCTGCTGTCCATGTGCATTCCCAGGGTGGCATCGATGAAAGAGGCAGCAATGATAGTGGCAGGCTGTATGTCACCAACCCCTGCGGAAATGCTCCCTCATGGTACGCAACTACCAGGGCTTTCTGCTCCAGGCTGGAACCTCCTTCACCTCCAAACCCACTTCTCGTCAGATACCAGTGGGCTAAAGAAGTCAGTCCTGGGTATTTTCATCTGCGTGCTACAATGAACAGAGGGTTTTCATAGACTCAGAAGTAGCAGCTCACTGTGGTCTCACCTTGCCCCAAGCTTGTGTCTCTTCCTTGCTCTGCTGGGTGGTCCAAACCCTAACCCCAGCCTCCATTCCCTATGTTCAACACAGTTTGCTTAAGGAAGAACAATGAAGAAAAGGGAATGGAGAAGGGGCAATAGCTGTTCTGGGGACCCGATCCATCCAAGAAACCATGACTAAGGCAGGCTTTCTGTCTGTTTTTGCTTTTTATTGTTGCTGTTGTTGTAGTTTTGAGACAGCCTTGCTCTGTTGCCCTGCAGTGGTGCGATCTCAGCTCGCTGCAGCCTCAACCTCCCAGGCTCAAGCGATCCTCCCACCTCAGCCTTCCCAGTAGTTGGGACTACAGGCACGTGCCACCACGCCCAGCTAAGTTTTGTATTTCTTGTAGAGATGAGTTTTCACCATGTTGCGCAGGCTGGTCTTGAACTCCTGGGGTAAAGCAATCCACCCGCTGCGGCCTCACAAAATACTGAGATTACAGGAGTGAGCCACTGCACCCCACCAAGGCTTTCTGTTAATCATGAGTTTAATCACTTAACAACAGACTTTACAGCATCAAAAAAAAAAAAACTTAAAGGCCAAATAAAGCCATCAACGGTATCAGTTAATTGTAACCAGAGAAAAACAATCAAATGCCTAAGAGATGTCCTCAAAGCTATTCTGAAATGTGATTATAATATCAATACCTCTTAAAATAGTGATGCCAACTTCCCCCATACACAAGTTCTGCAAATGAGATGGACAGGAGCATGACACAGTCTCTGACAGTTTGTGTTTCAGGAGCTGGCTGGCAGCGATGCTTGCTGTGCTGCTAAGTTTGGTGCCATCAGCTTCCAGCGACATTTCCGCCTCCCAACCGAACATCCTTCTTCTGATGGCGGACGACCTTGGCATTGGGGACATTGGCTGCTATGGCAACAACACCATGAGGCAAGGGACAGAGAATTACTCACCTGGTGCCCCCATGCAGACACCAGAAGAAAGAGAAGCCATTGAAAATGCATATAACCCTTGATCTTGGCAGTTCACACTTCAAGAGTTCTGCACTTCTGCGTTTTCTAACTCTCCCTAATGTTACTTTCTTCCCATGCCAGCACTAACCTCACCTCAATCCATCCTACATATGACTGCTCATTTCATTTTTATTTTTATTTTTTTTATTTTTATTTTTTATTTTTCTCTGAGACAAAGTCTTGTTCTGTGGTCCAGGCTGGATTGCACTGGTACAATCACAGCTCACTGCAGCCTCAACCTCCCGGGTTCAAGTGATCCTCCTGCCTCAGCCTCCTGAGTAATTCTGGGACTGCAGGTGCCCACCATCATGCTTGGGTAATTTGTAAGTTTCTTGTAGAGGTGGGGTTTTGCCATGTTGCCAGCCTGGTCTCGAACTTCTGGGCTCAAGTGATCCACACGCCTCAGCCTCCCAAAGTGCTGGTATTGCAGATGTAAGCCACCATACCTGGCCTCATTTCTTTTCTTTTTTTTTTTTGAGACAGAGTCTCACTGTGTTGCCCAGGCTGGAGTGCAGTGGCGTGATCTCGGCTCACTGCAACCTCCGCCTCCGGGATTCCAGTGATTCTCCTGCCTCACACTCCAGGGTAGCTGGGATTACAGGCGCCCGCCACCATGCCTGGATAATTTTTGTATTTTTAGTAGAGACAGGGTTTTGCTATATTGGCCAGGCTGGTCTCGAACTCCTGGCCTCAAGTGATCCACCTGCTTCAGCCTCCCAAAGTGCTGGGACTACAGGTGTGAGCCACTGTGCCTGGCCTCATTTCATTTTTTAAATATGATTTTTATCCACCCAGTACATAATGGACAATGCTTTAGAAATGCTGTCAGCCAGGCATGACTGTAATCCCAGCCCTTTGGGAGGCTGAGGCAGGAGAATCACTTAAGTCCAGGAGTTCAAGACCAGCCTGGGAAACATAGTGAAATCCTGTCTCTACAAAATATAAACATTAATTTTTTTTTTTTTTTTTTTTTTTTGAGACAGAGTCTCGCTCTGTCACCCGGGCTGGAGTGCAGTGGCATGATCTTGGCTCACTGCCAGCTCCGTCTCCCAGCTCCATGCCATTCTCCTGCCTCAGCCTCCCGAGTAGCTGGGACTACAGGCGCCCACCACCACGCCCCGCTAATTTTTTGTATTTTTAGTAGAGACGGGGTTTCACCATGTTAGCCAGGATGGTCTCGATCTCCTGACCTCATGATACGCCCGCCTCAGCCTCCCAAAGTGCTGAGATTACAGGCGTGAGCCACCACGCCTGGCACATTAATTTTTAAATTAAAAAAAAAATTAGCCAGGCATGATGGCATGCACCTGTAATCCTAGTTATTCAAGAGGGTGAGGTGTGGGAGGATCACTTGAGCCCAGGAATTTGAGATTGCAGTGAGCTGTGATCAGACCACTGCACTCTGGGCGACAGAGTGAGACCCTGTTTCAAAAAGTAGGCTAGCCATGGTGGCTCACGCCTGTAATCCCAGCACTTTGGGAGGCCAAGGCAGGCTGATCACTTGGAGGTCAGGAGTTTGAGACCAGCCTGGCCAACATGGTGAAACCCCCGTCTCTACTAAAAATACAAAAATTAGCTGGGCATGGTGGCAGGCACCTGTAATCCCAGCTACTTGGGAGGCTGAGGCAGGAGAATCACTTGAACCCGGGAGGGGGAGGTTGTAGTGAGCCTCAAATAGTGCCACTGCACTCCAGCCTGGGTGACAGAGTGAGACTCAGTCTCAAAATACAAACAAATAAACAAACATACAGGAGAAATCAGTGTCATTGCCCGTAAGCGGAAGACAAATATTGATCTCTGTCTCACTCCCAACCCTATCCATCTAGCCAAGCCCAGCACTTATGCGGGATTTCAATCCTCCCCTGCTGAAAAGCTCTGCTTCAGACAGACAAGTCCACACCCTCCTAATGCCAAAATATGGCGTGTCTATCTGTCATGAGCTAGAGCTAGTCCGTCCTCCTGTCCGAATTCCAGCCTTCCACCTTCCTGTAGTACTTACAGTGTGTTGGCATCCATGAAGTCAAACCTTCCCATGAACACTGTGAGCTCCAGAGAAGGTGCCCTGGGCTCTCAGTTCTGCATTCCCTCTGAGGTTGGTCTCTCAGTACCAACAGTGCCTTGTGGAAACTTAGTCACTCTGTCTACTCATTCATTTATTTATTTTAGAGACATGTTGTCTCTCTGTCACCCAGGGTAAAGTGCAGTGTTGCAATCACAGCTCGCTGCAGCTTCAAACTCCTGAGCTCAAGCAATCCTCCTTCCTCAGCCTCCCAAGTAGCTGGTTCTACAGACATGCACCACCATTCCTGGCTAATTTTTCTATTTTTGTAGGTTTTTTTGTAGAGACAGGGTCTCACCATGTTGGCCCGGCTGGTGTTGAACTCCTGGCCCTAAACGATCCTCCCGCCGTGGCTTTCCAAAGTGCTAGGATTACAGGCGTGAGCCACCGCGTCCAGCCACTCACTCCTATTTAAATGAGTTGATGTTTCCTTGAAGGCTCAGAAGACATTAGAAATCTTTGACATTACCTTTGGGTCATTCCTGAGAACATCTTGAAGCACTCAGCGATGACCAGCAGACCTTCTATTCAGTAGCATGTAGCTATGCTTATGAAAAGCCTGTCTAATTTTAACAAGTAAAGCTGTTAATTTGTCCCTCCATAGGACTCCAAATATTGACCGCCTTGCAGAGGATGGCGTGAAGCTGACCCAACACATCTCTGCCGCATCTTTGTGCACCCCAAGCAGAGCCGCCTTCCTCACGGGCAGATATCCTGTGCGATCAGGTCAGTCTCTCTTTACAACTGCACTAGGGTGCAGCCTGGTGTATTCATCACAGTTTCTAGTTTTTACATTTTGGTTTTTTATTAATTTTTTTTTAATTTAAATAGAGATTGGGGGGTGCTCTCTCTATCTTGCCCATGCTGGTCTTGAAATGCTGGGCTCAAAAGATCCCCGCTCCTTGACCTCCCAGAGTGCTGGGATTACAGGCGTGAGCCACCGTGCCCAGGCAGCTTTTATATTCTGGTGCTTTGACATCTTAGGGCTTTGCTGACCTTGGCAGGACTGGCCCTCCCAGGGCTAGCCAATTCTTAGAGATAGCAAACAAGTCATCTGGGAGTGCACCTTTCAAGGATAAACCAATCAATCCAGAGCCCACACCCCCAACCATCACCTTTATGAGATTTTCATATATGAGGCCACTCTCTCTTTGCCCTAATCCCCCCAGAATCAGGTACCAGCTTTCTAGGGACAGCCCTTGCAGATGAAAGCCCACGGAAATTGTACGAACTAGCCAGTCTTAAGCCAGCTTACCCTACCTTGCCCATTACTTTCCAAAAAAGAAAAACAGTAAATAAGAAAGGCTTTTTCCATGCTTTCTCCTCACTCCCTCTGGCTCCTGACCAACCCTGGAGCTTCCCCATATAGTCACACAGCATGGCTCACCCCTGCGTCCTCTTGAACTGTGAGTAATAAACTATGAGAAACTGTGAGTAATAAACTATGTCTCCAATGACAGATATCATCTCCTGATCTGTTGGCCTTGCCATAGCTGAATGATAAAACCTTAATAATAATAATACATAACACCTACATTTTAAAGCACTTGGGTAGAGGCTGGGCGTGGTGGCTCATGCCTATAATTCCAGCACTTTGGGAGGCCGAGGCAGGCAGATCACCTGAGGTCAGGAGTTCGAGACCAGCCTGGCCAACATGGGGAAACCCCGTCTCTACTGAAAATACAAAAATTAGCTGGGCGTGATGATGAGTGCCTGTAATCCCAGCTACTTGGGAGGCTGAGGCAGTAGAATTGCTTGAACCCGGGAGGCGGAGGTTGCAGTGAGCCGAGATCACGCCACTGCAGTCCAGCCCGGGTGACAGAGCAAGACTCCATCCCAAAACAAACAAACAAACAAACAAACAAACCCTTGGGCAGAGATTTGAAATATCTGGAGAGCAGAATAAAATTTTATCAGTGGCTACCAACCTTGTCAGTACGTTAGAATCATCCAGAGGATATTCCTACCATCCCAAAGCCCAAGTTCCACCCAAGACCAATAAAAATTAGCACCCCTGGGATGATAACCAGGCGTCAGAATATTGTGAAGCTCCGCACACGATTCCAATGGGCAGACAGCTTTGAGAACCTTTCGATTATATCAAGAGTTTGATGAAATTATAAAATCATTTTTAGTTCAGGCACAATGGCTCATGTCTCTAATCCCAACACTTTAGGAGGCTGAGGTGGGAGGATTTACTTGAGTCTAGGAGTTCAAGACCAGCCTGGGCAACATAGTGAGACCCCGTCTCTGCAAAAAAATTAAAAATATTAGCTAGGCATGGTGATGTGCCCTTATAGTCCCAGCTACTTGAGAGACTGAAGTGGGAGGATCAGTTGAGCCCAGGAGTTCAAGGCTGCAGTGATCTATAGTCATGCCACTGCACTCAAGCCTGGGTGACAGAGTGAGATCCTGTCTCTGCAAAAAATTTAAAAATTAGCCAGGTGTGGTGGTGCGCACCTGTAGTCCCAGCTACTCAGGTAGCTGAGGTAGGAGGATCGTTTGCGCCCAGGTGGTCGAGACTGCAGTGGGCATTGATTACACCACTGCATTCCAGCCTGGACGACAGAACAAGACCCCATCTTTAAATAAATTAATTAACAAACAAAAAACCATTTAAATTTTTAATCCTTTTTCACTGAATTATATTGCTTATAACCTGCACATAACTGGAAAGTCCATCTTCTCACTAACGTTTTCAATAAATTAATCATTTACTTTGCTGCCAAAAATGCAATCCACTAGGCAAAGTCATATAGGAGGTCCATTTTCAATTTAATTTTAAGTAAGAGAGATTTTTACCAAGTGTTCTATTTTTAAAGAAATAATAAATAACAAACAGAAAAGAAAATGTGTAACAGTAATTCTCTTTCTTAATAATTGCTCAAAGGGATGGTTTCCAGCATTGGTTACCGTGTTCTTCAGTGGACCGGAGCATCTGGAGGTCTTCCAACAAATGAGACAACTTTTGCAAAAATACTGAAAGAGAAAGGCTATGCCACTGGACTCATTGGTATGTACGTTTTTAAAAGTGGTAAGCACATGACTTTTATATGGAAGGGACATTCAGCTAAAAAGTTTGGAAAGGAAAATGGGTGAGCTGCTGTGGGATTTCCCACTAGACAGAAAGCTGCATATATCTAGGAACCATGTTACTTTCCAGGTTGTTTTCTGCAAAGTAGATACTCAAGAAATACCAGATCAGGCAAGGTGGCTCATGCCTATAATCCCAGTACTTTGAGAGGCCGAGGCAGAGGGATTGCTTGAGCCCAGGAGTTTGAAACCCGCCTGGGCAACATAGCAAGACCCCACTTCTACAAAAAAAATTATAAAAATAAATTTAAAAATAAATAAAATGTGCTCATGCCTATAGCGTATGCTCCAAGCTCCATTGCACAACACATAATTGCTTCTTTGTTCTGTGGGATCCTCTCCCACCCTTCGCATGGACTTTCTGTCTTAGACATTAATGTCTTAGACTGAACACCTTCAGCTCTTTTATGGTTGGTTTATGGATCAACTTGGCTAGTTTAGTGCTGCCATCTAAATGTTTGTGTCCCCTTAAAATTCCTATGTTGAAACTCTTACGCCCCAGGTGAGGGTGTCAGGAGGTGAAGGCTTTGGGAAGTGATGAGGTTGTGAAGGTAGAGCCTCATGTGTGGGATTAGTCCCCTTACACAAGTGACTCTGGTCAGGCGCGGTGGCTCATGCCTGTAATCCCAGCACTTTGGGAGGCCAAGGTGGGTGGATCGCTTGAGGCCGGGAGTTTGAGACCAGCCTGGGCAGCATGGCGAAACCCTGTCTCTACAAAAAAAGAAAAAGAAAGAAAGAAAAGGAACATCAACTTAATGAAATATTTGGCATCTCACACAATGTTCTCGTAGACCATGATAAAAAAAAATAAGAAAAAATATATTCTTGTATCAAAAATTTCTGTAATGCTACCTATTTTTCCCTTTGGTGTGTATGAAAATGTCTTTACTAGATTTAGTACCTCCCTGTCAGCTTCCATAACTAACATGGTTATTTTTCTACAAGTCATCAAAGCATGTCATGTATTAGATGAAAAATAAAATTAATGACAATAGTTCCTTGAGAGGAGACCAAGTTTCCATTATCATTATTGTGTTATAGTCATGATTTTTATCAACAGTTCCATTTATTGATAACAAACAACATGACTAGTGGATACACTGAGTATAAAATTCAATAAATTATATATTTCTAAAAATTAAAAATTATAAAATGTTCTGTTTAATTTTTTACCAAAAAAAAAAAAAATCTGGGGAGATTCAGTCATTGCTGTCAAACAAAGGTACATTTTTTCCAATAGACTTTTTTTTTTTTTTTTAAACAGGGTACTCACTCTGTTACTCAGGCTAGAGGGCAATGGTGCAGTCACAGCTCACTGCAGTCTCGACCTCCCAGACTCAAGTGATCTCCCACCTTAGTCTCCCAAGCAGCTAGTACTACAGGCTTGCACTACCATGCCCGGTTAATTTTTTCTTTTTTTTTTTTTTTTTTTGTAGAGACGGGGTCTTCCCATGCTACCCAGGCTGGTCTCAAGCAATCCTGGGCACAAGGAATCCTCTCACCTCGGCCTCCCAAAGTGCTGGGATTATAGTTGTGAACCACCATGCCCGGCCAACTATAATTTTTCTAAGACAGAAGAATCTATCCTTATGGGATATTCATTGGGAAATCATGAGGTTTTCCAGATGGCAGACAGCATTGGGGTGGTTGACATCTCTTTGTCAACACCATAGTAGTGGCTACACGGAAGCAAAGACTATATTCCTTTGACTGAATTTGAAAGGTGTGCCTTGCAAAACCCACCACCCACTTCAACCATGGCCACTATGATAGTGGTTTCTCAAAGAGAGAACAATTCCAAAGTCCAGAAGTCTTTTGCCCATGCTGATGATATCACATGGTGCTTTCTGGCCTTCATCATTGCACTGCAAAACAAGGTGCAATAGACTAAATAATGGTCCCCAGAGATGTCAGGCCCTAACCTCTGAATCTAGCAAATATTAGCTTATATGCAAAAAGAGTCTTTGTAAATGTGATTAAGTGAACAACCTTGAGGTGAGAAGATGATCCTGAATTATCCAGCTGGGCCCACTGTGCAAGGACAAGGCTTCGTTTAACATGGAGGTAGAGGAAGATTGGGCCACAGAGAGGAGAAAGCAGTGTGATTAAAGTGATGCGACCACAAGCCAAGGGATAGCTGGAGCCACCAGGAGCTGGGAGAGGCAGGAAGGATCCTCCCCTAGAGCCTCTGGAGAGAGTATGTGTGTGTCTGTGTCCTAATATCCTCTTCTTATAGGACACAAGTTCTACCAGATTAGGGCCTGTATTAGTCTGTTTTCACACTGCTAATAAAGACATACCCAAGAATGGGCAATTTATAAAGAAAAGAGGTTTAATGGACCCACAGTTCCACATGGCTGGAGAGGCCTCACAATCATGGTGGAAGGCAAAGGAGAAGCAAAGGCATGTCTTTCTTTCATGGCAGCAGGCAAGAGGGCATGCACAGGGGAACTCCCATTTATGAAACCAGCAGATCTTGTGAGACTCATTCACTACCATGAGAACAGTATAGGGGAAACCACCTCCATGATTCAAGTATCTCCACCTGGCCCCACCCTTGACACATAGGGATTATTACAATTCAAGGTGAGATTTGCATGAGGACACAGCCAAACCATATCAGTGCCCAAACTAATGACCTCATTTTACATTAATTATCCTTTGAACACCCTGTCTCCAAACACAGTCACATTCTGAGGTCCTGGGTGTTAGGGCTTCAACTCATGAATTTGAGGCAGGCCAGGATCCAGCTCAAAATAGAGTCATTGCAGATACACTCAAGTAAAGATGAGGTCTCTACAGTGGGCCCTACTGCAATGACTGCTGTCCTTATAAGACAAGAGATTAAGTCGCAGACACACACACAGGACAACGCCATGGAAACATGGAGACGGAGACTGGAGTGATGCGGCCACAAGCCCAGGGAGGCCTGGAGCCCCCAGGAGCTGGGAGAGGCAGGAAGGATCCTCCCCTAGAGCCTCCAATTTGAGTGTGGCCTGGAGACACTTTGATCTCAGACTCCTGGTCTCTAGGACTGGGAGAGGATAAATTTCTGTTGTATTAAGCGAGCAGTTTTACAGTAATTTGTTCCACCTGTCATAGGTAACTAATATTTTGGTTAAAGCTGACACATGGGGTCCTCATTCCCCTGAAACGATGAGGCCAGATTGTGGTGCAAATAACAGCTAATGCTGCCCACACTTCTTTGCAATCTCCCGGCCCCCCAGTGTCTAACAGAGTATCAGGAATGTGACAAACAGTCAATATCGACATGTCCAGTTATGCTCAGATGCTTGTCACATCAACATCCTTTTTGCCTCTCAGGAAAATGGCATCTGGGTCTCAACTGTGAGTCAGCCAGCGATCATTGCCACCACCCTCTCCACCACGGCTTTGACCATTTCTACGGAATGCCTTTCTCCTTGATGGGTGATTGCGCCCGCTGGGAACTCTCAGAGAAGCGTGTCAACCTGGAACAAAAACTCAACTTCCTCTTCCAAGTCCTGGCCTTGGTTGCCCTCACACTGGTAGCAGGGAAGCTCACACACCTGATACCCGTCTCGTGGAAGCCGGTCATCTGGTCAGCCCTTTCAGCCATCCTCCTCCTCACAAGCTCCTATTTTGTGGGTGCTCTGATTGTCCATGCCGATTGCTTTCTGATGAGAAACCACACCATCACGGAGCAGCCCATGTGCTTCCAAAGAACGACGCCCCTTATTCTGCAGGAGGTTGCGTCCTTTCTCAAAAGGTCAGCAGAAAAGGGTCAGCTTCCTCCAAGCACTCAGCTTTGGAATGAAAACGCATCCTAAATAGTCTTCTTCAGTCAGGCATGGTGGCTCATTCCTGTAATCCCAGTGCTTTTGGAGGCCGAGGTGGGAGGATCACCTGAGGTCAGGAGTTCGAGACCAGCCTGGCCAACATGGTGAAACCCCGTCTCTACTAAAAATACAAAAATTAGCCCAATGTGGTGGTGCTCGCCTGTAATCCCAGCTACTCGGGAGGCTGAGGTGGGAGAATCACTTGAACCTGGGAGGTGGAGGTTGCAGTGAGTTGAGGTCACATCACTGCCCTCCAGCCTGGGTGACACAGGGAGAACCTGTCTCAAAAAAAAAAAAAAAAAAAGTCTTCTTCTGTAATTGACGTTTGAAGAATGGGATAGCCATGACCTAGAAGGACAATTTTTTGGTAAGAATGGGGCATAGATGAGGGTCAGTGGAGCCCTGTGACTTGCCTTGTGTCCATTAAAACATTGTTACAGCTGAGCTGGGCATAGTGGTACACACTTGTTATCCCAGCTACTCGGGAGACTGAGGCAAGAGGATAATTTGAGGCCAGGAGTTAGAGACCAGCCTGGACAACACAGCAAGACCCCATTTCTACAAAAATTTTAAAAATTAGCTGGGTGTGGTGGCATGGACTTGTAGACCCAGCTACTTGGGAGGCTGAGGCAGGAGGATCATTGAGCCCAGAAGGTTGAGGCTATGTAGTGAGGCTATGAAGGTAGCCTGGGTGACAGAGCAAGGCCTTGTCTCAAAAAGAAATTGTTAACAGGTCAGCTGGAATTTGCTGCTACTCTGGGGTCAGTCTTATTCCATTAGCATCCTCAGATCACCACGGACACTATTTAAGTAAACTGCATCACCTGAAGGGCTTTATAATAAATTATAAACTTCAAAAAAAGTCTCTCATCAGAAGTCAGATGTCTTTTGGCAGAATTCAGCCTGCAGTCAATTTTACGGCAAGGAAACTTCCTGTGTGGGACCGGGAGAAATGGGATGAAAATAGTTCTCAATACTACACAGCTACTTTCATGCTCCCCAAGGGCATTCTAGTAAAGATGGTGACACCATCAAAAGTCACCTTACCTGGTGACAATGAGGTTGTCATCATCTCCTACAACATTCTTAGAGAATTTTTTTTTTTTTGAGACAGAGTCTCGAGCTATGGCCCAGGCTGGACTGCAGTGGTGCAATCTTGGCTCACTGCAACCTCCGCTCCTGAGTTCAAGCAATTCCTGTACCTCAGCCTCCCAAGTAGCTGGGATTACAGGCATGCACCACCATGCCCAGATAACTTTTATATTTTTAGTAGAGACGGGTTTTGCCATGTTGGCCAGGCTGGTCTTGAACTCCTGACCTCAAGTGATCTACCCACCTCGGCTTCCCAAAGTGCTGGGATTACAGGCGTGAGCCACTGCATCCAGCCTCTTAGAGAGTTCTTCATGGCAATACCTAATGTATGACAGAAAGGACATGGACAATTAGCTTGCAAATTAAAGCAGGTAAGACTGTTGTGCTCTTTTTTGATTTTAAATGTGACAGGATCTGGCTATGTTGCCCAGGCTGGTCTCGAACTCCTGGGCTCAAGTGATCCTCCTGCCTCAGCCTCCCAAAGTGCTGAGATTACAGGCATGAGACACCATGCCCAGCCTGACGTGTTCTAATTAAGGCTAACACCTTCACCATTGCTCTTATGCTTCAAGGATCTAGATTAGACCATGAAGGCCGGGTGAAGGGAGGGAGAAGCTAAAACACTGCTTTCAAGGAGGACAATGGAAATAATATGAACAACCCAATATGCCTCATTTGTAAAGTGTGTTTTTTATAACTATTTTATGTCCTAATCCTCACTACGTGACAGCAATTATAAAGAAAATGGAATGTGCGGCACCACTTATTCTATAAGCTAAAGCTTGAGGTTAAAAATAGATATTGAAATAATTGAACAAAATAAAAGTCATGTCAGTAACCTACAGTTCTTTTAACTTTGCATTAAGTAGTAGAGTTAGAATATCATACTATTTGGGGGGAAAAAGATGCATTAGATCAGTATGGGTTTTTATTTATTTATTTATTTTGAGGCAGGATTTCAATCCCGTTGTCCAGGCTGAAGTGCAGTGGCGCAATCTCAGCTCACTGCAACCTCCTCCTCCCAGGGTCAAGCAATCCTCCCACCCCACCCTCCTGAGCAGTTGGGAGTACAGTTGCATATCACCACACCCCGCTAATTTTTGTCTTTTTAGTAGAGATGGGGTCTTGCTGTGTTTCCCATGCTGGTCTTGAACTCCTAGGCTGAAGTAATGCTCCTGCCTCAGCCTCCCAAAATGCTGGGATTGCAGGTGTGAGCCACCACGCCTGGCCCAGTGTGGATTTTTAAATAGATTTCAGAAAGGAAGGGAAAAGTCATGATGTTAAAGAGTCTTAAACAAGATGGGTGTTGTGGCGCATGCCTGTGATCCCAGCTACTTGGGAGGCTGAGGCAGGAGAATTGCTTGAACCTGGGAGGCAGAGGTTGCAGTGAGCTGAGATCATGCCACTGCACCCCCGCCTGGGCAACAGAGCCAGAATCCGTCTCAAAAAAAAAAGAGAGAGAGGTAACAGACCGGAAAGGCATGGTGGCTCATGCCTGTAATCCCAGCACTTTGAAAGGCCGAGATGGGCAGGGGCAGGTCACTTGAGCCGAGGAGTTCAAGACCAGCCTAGTAAACATAGTGAGACCCTGTCTCTACCAAAAAAAAAAAAAAAAAAAAGTTAGCTGGGCCTGTTAGCACATGCCTGTGGCCCCAGCTACTTGGGAGGCTGAGGTGGGAGGATCACTTGAGCCTGGGAGATTGAGGCTGAAGTGAGCTGAGATCATGTCACTGCACTCCAGACTGGGTAACAGAGCAAGGCCCTATCTTTAAAATAGCCAAAAAAAAAAAAAAAAAAAGAAGATTGTTACATATAAGAATTATTTTTCTGTTGAAGAAGAGTTTTGAGTGTTTCTTTTTGGTGAGCAGAGTTGAGAAGACATTTGAGTAATGATGTGACAAGTGAGATCCGTATTTAGTATATACAGGACTTCAATCTCTGTTTTACCAAAAAAGTAACCTTAATTGCTTTGTATTTATTTTTAGGAATAAGCATGGGCCTTTCCTCCTCTTTGTTTCCTTTTTACACGTTCACATCCCTCTTATCACTATGGAGAACTTCCTCGGGAAGAGTCTCCACGGGCTGTATGGGGACAACGTAGAGGAGATGGACTGGATGGTAGGTAAGTGCACTTCCAGGGAAAACGGGCTGCTTCCCCTCCAGCAACAGAAGCAGGAAAGGAAACCAAGAATGAGAAGGTTAAAGACAGAAGATGCAGAATAGCGATTGCAGTGCGATTGGATTTTAAGAGTCCAAAATATTATAGCACAGACCTTCACTGCATTAGCAGACGGTGAATTCCATAACACGTGCATGGGAGGCAATGCGATTCGGCCAAAGATGACCACATCTTAATCCCATGTGGCAGAAAGGATGACATCCCCAAAGCTGTCCACTCCCTAGACAGAATAATGGCTGCAAAGACATCCACGTCCTAATCTTGATGTGGTAGACATAAAAATGGCCCCAAAGATAGCCACTTTCTAATCCCCTTGTGGGAGACAGAATAATGGCCCCAAAGATGTCCACGTCCTAATTCCCATGTGCTAGAGAGAATAATGACCTCAGAGATTTCCACATCTTAATTCCCAAGTGGCATACAGAATTTTGGCCCCAAAGATGTCTACATCCTATTGCCGTGTGGTAGATAAATGAAAGAAAGAGCAGATAAAATTCCTCTCTGCTGTAGAGTGGCTAGTGGCTCCACTGCGCTGAAAATAGGACTAAATTTCCTCCTATCACCTACAAAAGCCCCATGACCTGCTGCTGCCCAGATCCTAGTCTGACCTCTACCCAACCCCCTTGTCCTCCCCACCTGTTGCATTCTGGCCTCGTGGACGCCACACAGTATCTTTCACATTTGTCCCCTGTCAGGGCTTCCACAGCTGCTGTTCCCTCCTGGAATGCTTCCTCAGGCTTCACTGGCTCCTCTTCAGAGCCTGCCCTGACGCACCCCTAAAGTAGCTCCTCCCCAATCATCTTCTCCCCCATTCTCCTGTGATCCTTTTTTGTTTTGCCTTTGTTTTCCTCCTCCTCTTCCTCCTTTCTCCTCCTCCCCGTCTTCTTCTTCTTCTTGTTCTTATTCTTCTTCATATTCCTCCTCCTCCTCCTTCTTCTTCCTCTTCCACTTCTTCCTCTTCTTCTTTCTTCTTTCTGTCTTCTTTCTCCTTTTTTTCCTAACATAGCATCACCATTGCTTCTCTTCAAGACCATGTGTTAGGTAGGTTGATTTTCCATTTCCCCCAGGGGAATATAAGCTCCTGTGGGGCCGGATTGTCTTGCCTCATTCACTCATTATATTTCCTGGGTTTAGAACAGGATGAAAGGGGAATATTGCTTGAGTGAGTCAGGGCTGGGTGAGTACCTGTATATGGGCACAGCACATCCCTGCCTCCCAAAAAAGAACTTAGGAACTGCAGGGTTTAGGCGGTGGTGGGCTGCGAATCCCAGGATCCTCAGAATAATTGCCATCAGAGATTTGGGTGAATGACGTATTTAAAAAAAAAAATTGTTTCCTCAACAAGCTAGGCATGGAAGGAGAAAAAGTTAAGTGTGTGTGTGTGTGTGACAGGGTCTCACTTTTTTTTTTTTTTTTGAGACCGAGTCTCATTCTGTTGCCCAGGCTGGAGTGCAATGGCACGGTCTCGGCTCACTGCAGCCTCCGTCTCCCGGGTTCAAGCAATTCTCCTGCCTCAGCCTCTGGAGTAGCTGGGATTACAGGCACCCACCACCATGCCTGGCTAATTTTTGTATTTTTAGTAGAGATGGGGTTTCATCATGTTGGCCAGGCTTGTCTCGAACTGCTGACCTTGTGATCCGCCCACCTCGGCCTCCCAAAGTGCTGGGATTACAGGCTTGAGCCACTGCGCCTGGCCGACAGGGTCTCACTCTTACTCAGGCTGGAGTGCAGTGGTGCAACCGTGGCTCACTGCACCCTACCTTCCCAGACTCAAGCAATCCTCCCACCTCAGCCTCCCAAGTACCTGGGACCACAGGTGTGCACTACCACACCCGGCTAATTTTTTTTATTATTTGTAGAGACGAGTTCTTGCTGTGTTGTTCAGGCTGGTCTCAAACTCATAGGCTCGAAGAGCCTCCCACCTCAGCCTCCCAAATTGCTGAGATTTCAGGCATGAGCCACTGTGCCCGGCCAACTGTGAGTGACATTAATGACATGAGTTCCCTTGTGTGTGGCTGCAAGAAGCTCAGCATCACTTTTGAGGACTGGTCTGCATTTTCAGCCTATGCTTTCTTCTCGGGAATATTTACATGCCTCACTTTTTTTTTTTTTTTTTGAGACCGAATCTCACTCTGTCACCCAGGCTGGAGCGCAGTGGCGTGATCTCAGCTCATGGCAATCTCCACTTCCCAGGTTCAGGCTATTCTCCTGCCTCAGCCTCCCAAATAGCTGGTACTACAAGCATGTGCCACCACGCCCGGCTAATTTTTGTATTTTTAGTAGAGATGTAGTTTCATCATGTTGGCCAGGCTGGTCTCCAACTCCTGACCCCAAATGATCCTCCTGCCTCGGCCTCCTAAAGTGCTGGGATTACAGGTGTGAGCCACTGCGCCCAGCCTGCATGCTGCACTTTTAAGTTTTTTGATATTTTGTCCTTGTAGGTTGCCCAAAATTCTGACCAAAGGATGGGTTGCATATAAAGTCATACATCAATCTCCAACAAAGGATATCAAAATTATACAACAACTGACTTCCATCATGTGTTAAAACTAAGGATTCATTCTTGTGGATGGCCCCCAAATGCTAAAGCATACACTTCAGAGCTGCATTTCTGATATTTTTCCATTTCGACGGCCTCAAAAACATCTGTTCTTTGCAGGACAGATCCTTGACACTTTGGACATGGAAGGTTTGACCAACAGCACCCTCATTTATTTTACATCAGATCATGGTGGTTCCCTAGAGAATCAACTTGGAAACACCCAGTATGGTGGCTGGAATGGAATTTATAAAGGTAAGACTGAGATGCTCCCAGATCCTCATCTTGCAAGTTTATCTCTTCCCTGCAATTCCCAACAGGGCAATGTATTCCAGGAGGGCCAATATTATTGCTCAGGGACAGTGATTTTTCCTATCCAGGGCAAAAGTGGTAATTTGACATACTCCAGTTTTAATTTTTGTTCCTGGACCAAACTGAGGGTCAGGCTGCTTATTCTGGTGGTTCAAAAATGAGATGCAGATGAACTGGGAGAGGAGGAAGTTTATTTCTGTAACCGGTTACAGGGAGAAGGTCTGGAAATTGTTGCCAGACCAACTCAAAATTACAAAGTTTTCCAGAGCTTCTATACCTTCTAAGCTGTATGTCTGCGTGTAAGTGTGCATTCATCTAAAGACATTAGTGATTAACTTCTAATCTAGAACTAAGGTCTGAGTCCTGGAGACCCTCCTCTGGAGACTAAGTAAATTGACTTAATCTAAATGGGTCCAGGTGGCCGGGCATGGTGGTTCATGCCTGTAATCCCAGCACTTTGGGAAGCCAAGGTGCGTAGATCACCTGAACTCAGGAATTTGAGACCAACCTGGCCAACATGGTGAAACCTCGTCTCTACTAAAAATACAAAAATTAGCTGAGCCTGTAATCCTCAGGAGGCTGAGGCAGGAGAATCGCTTGAACCTGGGAGGCGGAGGTTGCAGTGAGCTGAGATCTCGCCACTGCACTCCAGCCTAAGCAATAGAGAGAGTCTCCATCTCAACAACAAAAATAATAAAATAAATAAATAAACAAATAAATAAATGGGTCCAGGTGCCAGGGCTGATTACCCTTACCTTGTCTCCTGCTAAATCATGGAGGTCTGGGGAGTTTTTTCAGATGTCTAATACAACTTGTTTAATCCTAAACGGGTCCTGCTAAGAATTCCTTCGTTATCTTGTCACTCTTCAAGGCCCAGGAGAGGCCTGGGCAAAACTCCTGGGGTGCTTTTGTTACATCCCAGCCTTTGTATACAGGCACTGGTTGTTTCAGCTTTTACTGTTTAACTTCACCACTCAGTCAGTGCTGAAACAGTTGTTACGGACGCCTGTGTTAGTGAGACGTGGCCTGCCACGTTTTTGTGGACAATTAAGGAGTTTTGAGTAGATTATCAGAGTTGTGTAACCATCAGCATGTCGAAGAAAAGAGCTAAACTCTGTAAAACATGTGAAGAGGTTTATTCTGAGCCAAATGGGAGTGACCATGGCCTGTGACACAGCCCTCAGGAGGTCCCGAGAACGTGTGCCCAAGATGGTCAGGGCGCAGCTTGGTTTTATACATTTTAGGGAGGCATGAGACAGCAATCAAATACAGTTAAGAGACACATTGGTTTGGTCCAGAAAGGTGGGGCAACTCAAAGCTGGGGGGCTTCCAGCCTACAGGTAGATTTAAACATTTCCTGGTTGACAATTCATCGAGTTTCTCTAAAGACCTGGGATCAACAGAAAGGAATGTCTGGGTTAAGATAAAGGATTGTGGAGGCCAGGCACAGTGGCTCACACCTGTAATCCCAATGCTTTGGGAGGCCAAGGCAGGTGGATCACTTGAGGTTAGGAGTTCGAGACCAGCCTGGCCAACATGGTGAAACTCTGTCTCTACTAAAAATACAAAAATTAGCTGGGTATGGTGGTGCGTGCCTGTAATCCCAGCTACTTGGGAGGCTGAGGCAGGAGAATCCGTTGAACCCGGGAGGCGGAGGTTGCAGTGAGCCGAGATTGTGCCCCTGTACTCCAGCCTGGGCGACAAAGAGAAACTCCATCTCAAAAAAAAAAAAAAAAAAAAAAAAAAATTGTGGAGACCCAAGTTCTTATTTGCAGAGGAAGCCTTCAGGTACTAGGCTTCAGAGACAAGAGGTTGTGACATGCTTCTTGTCAGGCCTAAAGGCTGTGTGGATGTTAATGCCAGAGAGGAATCATGAGGCATATTCGACCCCCGCTTCCTGTCACGGCCTGAAACAGTCTCTCAGGTTAAGTTTTTAAAGAGCTCTGGGTGAGGAGGAAGTCCATTCAGATGGTTGGGGGTCCTTAGAATTTTATTTTTGTTTTACAATCACTATTTTCATTCGTAAAATTTATTGTTATTATTTTTATTTATTTTTATTGAGACAGAGTCTGGCTCTATCTCCCAGGCTGGAGTGCAGTGGTATGATCTTGGCTCACTGCAACCTTTGCCTCCTGGGCTCAAGTGATCCTCCTGTCTCAGCGATCATAAGTAGCTGGGACTACAGGTGCATGCAACCACTCCTGGCTAATTTTTGTATTTTTGTAGAGATGGGGTTTTGCCATGTTGCCCAGGCTGATCTCAAACTCCTCACCTCAAGTGATCCTCCCACGTTGGCATCCCAAGGTGCTGGGATGACAGGCATAAGCCACCACATGTGGTCCACCACTGTTTATTTTCAGAACATTTCATCACCTCACAAAAAAATCCTGTACTCATAGCAGTCACTCCCTTTTCCCCCGTGCTAACATCCATCACCCAAAAACTTATTTTTGATTTATTATTTAATTTTTAAAATTATTTTTGGTAAAGATAGGGCCTTGTTATGTTGCCCAGGCTGGTCTCAAACTCCTGAACTCAAGCAGTCCTCCCAGCTGGGCCTCCCAATGTGCTGGGATTCCGGGCGTGAGCCACCATGCCTGGCCACAAAATTATTTTGTATCATTGTATATTTTCCTACTCTAGACATTTATGTAAATGAAATCATGCAATATGTGGAGTTTTTTTGTGAATGGTTTATTTTACTTAGCATGATGCCTCTGAGGTTCATCTGTGTTGTGGAAATGTTTCATTCCTCTCCATGGCTGAATATATTCCATTGTGTGGACTCAGGTTTGAATTTTACCTTCAGACAATGCATCCAAGAAGGATAAGGCCAGGCGCAGTGGCTATCACCTGTAATCCCAGCACTTTGGGAGACCAAGGCAGGCAGATCACTCGAGGTCAGGAGTTTGAGACCAGCCTGGCCAACATGGTGAAACCTCATCTCTACTAAAAATACAAAAATTAGCCAGGTGTGGTGGCGCACGCCTGTAATCCCAGCTGAGGAGGCTGAGGCAGGAGAATTGCTTGAACCTGGGAGGTGAAGGTTGCAGTGAGCTGAGATTGTGCCACTGCACTCTCGCCTGGGTGACAGAGTAAGACTCTGTCTCCAAAAAAAAAAAAAAAAAGAAAAGGAAGAAGGGTAGTCACCTAGCTGGCCACATTATATTCAAACCTGTATTCCATTGTTTCCAAACACGCCATTATTTCGTGTCCTACAAAAATTCTAAAATGTGCTGCCCCGTGTACATGACTTCACACTATTGTGCTTACACATTTTGTCTTCTCCCTGCTTAGAGAGCTTTATTTTTCAGTCCTTGAAAGAGCCTTTTTAGGCTAATATTGGCAAATATACCTGTGATGTATATTTTCTTTGAAGTAGATGGATCCGTCAGTCTAGTACCTATGTAAAACGGGATATACAAATGCCAACTACATCCACTAATGCCTTCCCAAAACAACTTCACATTGAAGGCCTGACTCCTCAGAAACCTTCTTTATCTCATTGCCATTGATATTAATGTATCCTCTACCCAATCTGGTTCTCTGTGCCATCAAGAATGTCAGTATTACAAACTGGGGGAGCTTTAAACAACAGGAATTTATCCTGTCCCGGCCCTGGAGACCAGGAGTTTGAGATCAACGTGTCTCAGGGAAATGTTCCCGCCAGAAGCTCTAGGGGAGGCTCCTCCCTGCCTCTGCCAGCTCCTGGGGGCCCCAGGTGTCCCTGAGCTTGTGGCCACATCACTCCAGTCTTTGCCTCCGTCTCTATGTGGCCTTCTCCTCTGTGTCTGTGTCTCCTCTTCTGTCTCTTAGAACACTGTCATTGGACTTAGAGTCCACCCTTCTCCACGATGATCTTGAGATACTTAATTGCATCTACAAGGACCCCTTTTTAAAATAAAGTCCCATTCACAGAATCTGGGGATCAGGGTGTGGATATATCTTTCAGGAGGACTAAAGTGCAATCCACTGCAATTGAATCCTCTTCTTTCTGGATGCTCTAGGAGGTTCCTTCCTGTCTCTCCCAGTTACCGGGGGCTCCAGGCATCCCTGGGCTTGTGGCTGCATCACTCCAGTCTCTGCCTCCGTCTCCACGTGACCTTCTTCTCTGTGTCCGTGTCTCCTCTTCTGTCTCTTAGAAGGACATCTGTCATTGCATTTAGGGCCACCCTAATCCAGGATTATCTCAAGGCCCTTAACTTGATTATGTCTGCAAACCCCCTATTTCCAAATAAAGTCTCATTTATAGGCTCTGGCAGATATGACATGAACATGTTTTGGGGTCACCATTCAATACATTACAGTTGTATCCACTTTCTTCTTGAGGTTTTAGGGGAGGATCCTTCCTGCTGCTCCCAGCGCCTGGGGGCTCCAGGCGTCCCTGGGCTTGTGGCCACATCATTCCAGTCTCTGCCTCCATCTCCACATGGCCTTCTCCTCTATGGAATGAGGACTCTTATAAGAACAAGAGTCATTTGCAGTGAAGGACCTAACTTAATCCAATGCACACTAACCAATAACAAGGTTAATAAAAAATATAAAATCAAACCTCTACAGGGGAACTACATGAGATTGAATGTTTTAATGTCACTAAAACAGAGAGAGAGAGAGAGAGAGAAATTGAGAGACTCAGGGAGAGAGAAACTTAAAACAAGTGAAACAAGCAGAAAGGTTAAATCAGCCAGGCTGAGCATCTAGTTCTGGTTTTTAACCACTTCCTTTTGTTTCTGTTCAAACACAGGTGGGAAAGGCATGGGAGGATGGGAAGGTGGGATCCGCGTGCCTGGGATCTTCCGCTGGCCCGGGGTGCTCCCGGCCGGCCGAGTGATTGGCGAGCCCACGAGTCTGATGGACGTGTACCCCACCGTGGTCCAGCTGGCGGGCGGCGAGGTGCCCCAGGACAGGTACAGAACAACCCAAAGAAACAATTCAGCTTTGCACAGACACAGCAACACTTATGGCAAATGAAAATGTCACTTTGGCTTTGCAGTAAGGCGTCCATGAAATTGTTCCCGGACCAAACCGAGGGTCGGGATGCTTATTCTCATGGCCCAATAACGAGATGCAAATGAATGAGGAAAGAAAGGAGTTTTATTTCTGTAACCAGATACGGGGAGAAGGGCTGGAAATTATCACTAGACCAACTCCAAATTACAAAGTTTTCCAGAGCTTCTATATACACATATAAGTGTGTATTCATCTAAAGACATAAGTGATTCAACTTCCTTTAATCTATAACTAAGGTCTAAGTCCTGAGGACCTTCCTCTGGAGCCTCAATAAATTGACTTAATCTAGATGGTTCCAGGTGCTGGGGTGATTACCCTTATCTTGTCTCCTGCTAAATCATGGAGGTTTGGGGAGTTCCTTTAGACTCTCAATAAAACTTCATTGTGGAGGTCTGGGGAGTATCTTCAGACCCCCAATAAAATGTGTTAATCCTAAATGGGTCCTGTTAAGAATTCCTTCATTATTTTGTCACGCTTCAAGGTCCAGGAAAGGCCTGGGCAGAACTCTTAGTGGGCTTTTATTACATTCCAGCCTTTGGGTGATGGCTCTTTCAGCTTTTTTCTCTTCTTTTTTTTTTTTTTTTTTTCTTTTTTTTTTTGCGACTGAGTCTCACTCAGTTGCCCAGGCTGGAGTGCAGTGGTGCGATCTAGGCTCACTGCAACCTCCGCCTCCTGGGTTCAAGCGATCCTCCTGCCTCAGCCTTCCGAGTAGCTGGGATTACAGGCACACACCAGCACACCTGGCTAATTTTTGTGTTTTTAGTTGAGACGGGGTTTCACCATGTTGGCCAGGCTGATCTCAAATTCCTGACCTCAGGTGATCCACCCGCCTCGACCTCCCAAAGTGCTGGGATTACAGGCGTGAGCCACTGTGCCCGGCCAATTAATTACTTTTTAGCCAAAGGTGACGTTTGGTGGTGACTAACGTAGGCAGCTGCTGCATGCTTCTTCTAAGCGTGCTAACGCACACACATGTCTTCCATCCATCTGCGTTCACACCAGACTTTCCCTTCACTGATACAACATAAGGAGAGCGTAGCACCTGGGGCTGGGACTGGTGGATGCTGGAGGGACAAATGTCCAAAGTCCCTGTTCCAACCCTGAGCCATGCCATGTTCCTTCCTGCAGAGTGATTGACGGCCAAGACCTTCTGCCCTTGCTCCTAGGGACAGCCCAGCACTCAGACCACGAGTTCCTGATGCATTATTGTGAGAGGTTTCTGCACGCAGCCAGGTGGCATCAACGGGACAGTGAGTAGGGGAGCCCCTTCCTAACACCCTTCGGGAAAGAGTCCCTCTGTGCAGGAAAGCACCATGCCCTAGAACAGGCTGGGGATGGAGCTGCATTCCAGAGTCCATCTCCATGTCTCTGCGCTTCCGTTTTTCTCCACGAGCTTTTTAAACTTAGTTTTTGTCAATATGTGTCCCTCTCATTCCAGCGACATGCCTTCTAAGATCACCTGCCAATCGTCTTAAAACGATGGGGAGTTGTTACCTATAGTTTAAGCACCATGTATGGGCTATATTTCATTCTTTCTTCCCTGCACTATATGAAGTGCAACTTTTATCATCATCACACACACATACGTGCATGCATACACACATGCACGCACACATGCTTGCACACACGTGTTCAAGACTTTTCTAGTCTCCTTTTTTTCTTATTTTTTTGTAATTATTTTTTTGAGACTAGTCTTTGTCGCTCAGGCTGCAGTGGCACGATCTCGGCTCACTGCAACTGCAGTCTCCCGGGTTCAAGTGATTCTCCTGCCTCAGCCTCCTGAGTAGCTGGGATTACAGGTGCCCACCACTATACCTGGCTAATTTCTTATATTTTTAGTAGAGATGGGGTTTCACCATGTTGGGCAAGCTGGTCTTGAACTCCTGGCCTCAAGTGATCCACCCTTCTCGGCCTCCCAAAGTGCTGGGATGACAGGCATGAGCCACCACGCCTGGTCTCCATTTTTTCTTTATTTATTAAATTGAAACAAGGTGTCAGTATGTTGCCCAGGCAACTCCTGGGCTCAAGCAATCCACCCATCTTGGCCTCCGAAAATGCTGAAATTACAGGTGTGAGCCACCACGCCCAGCCTTTTGTAGTCTATTTTATGCATCCAGATGTGCTTCCAAATGTTTTAATCACCTGACCTTAACATGATTTCATCTTCTTTGTGAACAATTACAAGCGCACTCCTGTAATCTCAGCTACTTGTGAGGCTGAGGCAGGAGAATCACTTGAACCCAGGAGGCAGAGGTTGCACCACTGCACTCTAGCCTGGGTGACAGAGCAAGACTCTGTCTCAAAAAAAAAAAAAAGAAAAGAAAAGAAAAGAAAAGAAAAAACTGACTGAGTGCAATTCACAGGCACTTCGTGCTTTCACAATGTTGTGCAACCTCCACGTCTATGTAGCTCCAGAACATTTTCATCACGCCAAAAGCAGACACTGTTCCTATCAGCAGTCACTCCCCATTTCACACCCTGCAGACCCTGGAAACCACTACTCTACTTTCTGTCTTTACGTGTTTCCCTATCTTTGACATTCAATATGAATGGAATCATGCAATGCGTGCTCTTTCGTAACTTCTTTCTCTGAGCATAGTATTTTGAAGGTTTGTTGATGTTGCAGGCTGTATTAGTGTGTCATTCCTTCTCATAGCTGCACAGTATGCCATGTACGATGTACCATGTTTTATTTGTCCATCCATCGATGGATGCTTAGGTTATGCCTACCTTTTAGCCCTATGAAGATGCCATTCTCCAGCAATGCACCCTATTTCTCTAAGCCAACTCTGTAATTATTGTCTTTCCACCAGGAGGAACAATGTGGAAAGTCCACTTTGTGACCCCGGTGTTCCAGCCAGAGGGAGCCGGTGCCTGCTATGGAAGAAAGGTCTGCCCGTGCTTTGGGGAAAAAGTAATCCACCACGATCCACCTTTGCTCTTTGACCTCTCAAGAGACCCTTCTGAGACCCACATCCTCACACCAGCCTCAGAGCCCGTGTTCTATCAGGTGATGGAACGAGTCCAGCAGGCAGTGAGGGAACACCAGCAGACACTCAGCCCAGTTCCTCTGCAGCTGGACAGGCTGGGCAACATCTGGAGACCGTGGCTGCAGCCCTGCTGTGGCCCGTTCCCCCTCTGCTGGTGCCTTAGGGAAGATGACCCACAATAAATGTCTGCAGTGAAAAGCTGGAGCCCCGATTCCTAAATTTTGTCACTCAAATTGAAACAAACCAGCTGGCCATGGTGGCTGTCATCCCAGCACTTTAGGAGGCCACCACAGGAGGATCACTCCCGTGATCAAAACCAACCTGGGCAACATGATGAAACTCTAGCTCTACAAAACAAAAATTAAAAAAAATTAGCTTGCATGGTGGCACACGCCTGTAGTTCTAGCTTCTCAGGAGGCTAAGGCAGGAGGATCATTTGAGCACAGGAGTTGGAGGCTGCACTGAGCTATGATTGTACCACTGCACCCCAGCCTGGGCAACAGAGCAAGACCCTGTCTCAAAAAAGAAAGAAAACAAAAAAATGAAACAAACTTCAGTGTCATGTTAAGATATCTATTTGCATAAAGATGAATAGTTTTCCCCTGTGAAAAACAAAGGAAAAGGCAAGAAAAAGTAGAAATGAAGAATAAACATTGGCCAGGCGCAGTGGCTCACGCCTGTAATCCCAGCACTTTGGGAGACAGAGGCAGGCAGATCACTTGAGGTCAGGAGTTCAATAACAGCCTGACCAACATGGTGAAACCCTGTCTCTATCAAAAAAAAAAAAAAAAAAGAAGCAGCAGCCAGGCGTGGTGGCATACGCCTGTAATGCCAACTACTCAGGAGGCTGAGGCAGAAGAATTGCTTGAAGCCGGGAGGCAGAAGTTGCAGTGAGCTGAGATCGTACCACTGCACCCCAGCCTGGGTGACAGAGCAAGACTGTCTCATCAAAAATAAATAAATAAACAAACATTAATAATGCACCGTTGAATGATCACTCAGACACCAAACTGGAGAGGCAAAGTATCTCCTGGAGTCGGGGAGGAATCTGTCAGTGGACCCCAGCTCGGTCTGGAAGAGGCTGCCCTGTAGCCCAAAACAGCACAAGTCCCAGCAAAGGTGTCTCTGTGACCTACGGGTTTGCACATGAACAGGAGATAGGCCCCAAAGATAAAAACTGGCACTGATGTGGCTTCGTCTGTGGTGCCCATTTATAGTGTTTGTTTATCGTTTAAAACCACAAGGATGAACTGTGCTTCCCGTTGGAACTGTTTTCAAGTGGTTTTCCTTTGTCCCCAATGCCCCAGGTGATTTGGGCAAACTCTGGCTGTGGAAGCCGCGCTGTACAGGCAATGTTCGCCCCAGCTCTGAGCTGCAAGGTCATTGCATAATCAGGCTGTGCCTTAATTGTCTGGGCTGCTAGAATGAAAATACCATAAACTGGGTATCATCAAGAACATTTATTTCTTGCAGTTCTAGAGGCTGGATGTCCAAGACCACAGCGTGACAGAATCTGGGGAGAACCTGTTTCTCAGTTCACAGCTACTGCCTTCTTCCCATGTCTTCATACGGTCATCCCTCTGTGCCTGTCTGTGTCTTATCTCTGATTCTTGTTTTTGTTTTTTTTTTTTTGGTTTTTTGGTTTTTGTTTTTTTTTGAGATGGGGTCTTGCTCTGTTGACCCGGCTGGAGTGCACTGGCGTGATCTTGGCTCACTGCAACCTCTGCCTCAGGTTCAAGTGATTCCTCTGTCTCAGCCTCCCGAGTAGGTGGGATGACAGGCGTGCACCACCACGCCCGGCTAATTTTTGTATTATTTAGTAGAGGCGGGTTTTCACCATGTTGCCCAGGCTGGTCTAGAACTCCCGACCTCAAGTGATCCGCCCGCCTTGGCCTCCCAAAGTGCTGGGATTACAGGCATGAGTCACTGCACCCGGCCCTAATCTCCTCTTCTTATAAGGACCCCACTCCTATTAGAATAGGGCCCACTCTTGTGACCTCCTTTTAAAGGATGAATAAAAACCCTATTCCTGTGAATTTGAGGGCAACACAAGTCAGTCCCCAACACATTCTCTCCTGGGAGTAAGGAGGTCTTTCCAATAGTTCTTTCTGTCTCCAGATTCAAGCAACAGGTCCCTCCTCCCACTCTTCCAAGCCTAGGTATGTGACGAGCAATGCCCCACCTTGTCACCGCCTCAAGAACGTGTCCTCAAATTATCCAATCCACATCAGCCTCCAAGAATTCAGGCTGTGCACAGAGAGCAACAAAGTCAAATCCATCTCCAGCCAATTCTCTTGGGTCAAGAAAGAAAGAGTAGGCCAGGTGCGGTGACTCACATCTGTAGTCCCAGAACTTTAGGACACTAAGAAGGTTTGAGGCCAGGAGTTTCAGACCAGCTGGGGTGACATAGCAAGACCCTGCCTCCACATAAAATTTAAATAATTACGTGTGGTGACACGTGCCTGTAGTCCTACCTACTTGGGAGGCTGAGGTGGGAGGATCACTTGAGCCTTTGGCCTCCCAAAGTGTTCAAGGCTACACTGAGCTGTGATCGTGCCACTACACTCTAGCCTGGGCGACAGGGCGAGATCTTGTCTCTAAAAAGAAAGGAAGGAAGGAAAGGAAAGAAGCAAAAAGAAGAAGGAAGGGAGGGAGGGATGGCAGGAAGAATCAGTTAACCCCTATGGCTTTCCCCATAGCCATGGCTTATGGAACAAGACTAGCACTTTGGGTCAGCTGTGCCCGATGTTCCCGGCCCATAGAGTCACCTTTAAGTTCTTCAGCATCCACTGAGGAGAGTCACCTCTGTCTCCACACTTGTTCACACTCTTGACCTTGATGGCTTTGAAGCCAAAGTCCCCATGGAGGCTCCATGTGCTGAAAGTCATGTGAGACCCTCAGGGTCAGGGCTTACCCACCCTTTCCATCCCCACAACCTCCCGCAAATATGACTTCTGGAGCACCAGCTCCTACTGCCCCCAGGCCCCATTTCCAAATCCTGGGCACCCAAGACAGCTCAGTGTGTTCACATAATTTACCTAAGGGCACCCAAAGCTCTTTTCTCTCTAGTTCTCAGGAATCTCAACTCCCAGCAGCACAGGATTTCTTCCAAGGATCAAATCTCCGCTCCACCCCTGCTAAACCTCCTTACAGAACTGCTTCTGGGCTGTCTCCTGCCCCCCTCCTTCCAGGCCTCGGCCTGGCCTTCTCCATCTGCATGACAGAGGCTCAGCAAGGAATCCCAGTTGGGAAGCCCTCAAAGATAAAAAAAGTTGTTTTTTAAATTTTTTTTAGAGACAGGGTCTTGCTCTGTCACCCAGTCTGGAGCGCAATGGTGCAATCAGCTCACTGCAACCTCAAATTCCTGCACTCAGATGACTCTCCCACCTCAGCCTCCCAAGTAGCTGGGACTACAGGCACACCACCATGCCCGGCTAACTTTAAAAAAATTTTTTTTTTGTAGAGACAGGGTCTCTCTGTGTTTCGCAGGCTGTTCTCAAACTCCTGGTTTCAAGCAATCCTTCCCCCTCAGCCTCCCAAAGCGCTGGGATTACAGGTGTGAGCCACCAAGCCTGTCTGATAAAAGCTCTTTTAGAGTAACAGGGCAAAGAGAGAAGCAATAAACAGTGCTCAAGAACTAGCTCCAGACAGATGGCCAGCGTAATAAATGTAAATGAACTAAATTTGCCAATTAAAAGTGAATGGTCTTTTTTCTAAATAGAATTCCCAGCACCATTTTAGGACACTCCAATTCAATAAATTTAAGGAGTCGGGCTCCTGACTGTATTGTCTTGAACAAGCACCCCCATCATCCCATCCCAGGGGAGTGTGGGGCAGCTCCCTCATTTATGAAAATCCTAACTCAGTGAATTTAAGGAGGGGCTTCTGAATCTATGTTTTCAACTCAAACTTCCACCCCACCTCCCCTACCTTACTGATTCCATTTGGTAAGCATAGAGAACTGAGTTGCAAAGGAAAAAAAATGGCATAAATGTTGGAGGCAGAATAATGGTGAGGAGGACCTGGATATGCTTCCCACCTATACACCCAACATAGAGTCTTGTGGCTGGTCAGGCACAGTGGCTCACCTGTAATCCCAGTACTTTGGGAGGCCAAAGCAGGAGGACTGCTTGAGGCAAGAGTTTGAGACCAGCTTAGGCAACATAGTGGGACCTAGTCTCTACCAAAAAAATAAATTAACAAAAAAGTGTCAGGGGTGGTGGTGCACACGTGTAGTTCCACTTCCTTGGGAGGCGGTGACAGCCTCACCCTTGACAGCCTCAGCCTTGGAAAAAGAAAGTACTGTTATCTTGAAGACTACAGAATCATTTTGTCCCTGACCAGTGGAAGAGGACCTAAGCAACCCCCTTTGAGTGAAAGTGGGTCACCCGGGCTGGAGGTAGGGATGTGAGATATTGTTTTGTAAGCTAGCATTTCCTACAAAATATGAATTTATACTTTGACCAGATCTTGCATTGTGAGGGGATGTGAGGGGATGAGGTAAGACATGAAGGGGCTTGAGAGAATCAGTGACTAGAGGTCAAGAGAGTTAGACAAAAACAAAGGCTCACTGCAGCCTCAACTCTCAGCCTTGATCTTTCTAGAGGTCAAAAGAGTTAAAAATAAAACAAAACAAACAAACAACAAAGGGAGAGCCAAAGATACAAAAAAAGAATTACGTGAGAGGGTAATGAGCAAAACAGCATCACTCAAAAACAAAAGGATGAGTCACAGAAAAGATGGGGAGGGATCCAGGGCACAGTGATTAATCAAAAGGAGTAATTTCAACAGCTGTCCGATGAAAGAAACAAAGATAAAAATAGCAATTGTAATTAGCCGGGCGTGGTGACGCGCGCCTGTAGTCCCAGCTACTCGGGAGGCTGAGGCAGGAGAATCGCTTGAACCCAGGAGGCAGAGGTCGCACTGGGCCGAGATCGCACCATTGCACTCCAGCCTGGGCGACAGAGTGAGTCCCTATCTCAAAATAATAATAATAATAGTAATAAAAGAAAAAAAAAGGGCCCATCTAGCATTCTCCGTCCCAGACTTAGAGTACAAGTCCAGCATCCGGAACAGACATTTCAAACACCAAGCTTTGAGAAACTGAAATCGCAACTTGATTGCTCTGGGCAGGTCCTAAGACCCTTCCCGACGAAAAGAAAAGGGGCTCCCTGTGCTCAAGCCTAACTGGGTTTATTTTTTATTTTTATTTATTTATTTTTTGAGACGGAGTGTCACTCTGTCGCCCAGGCTGGAGTTGCAGTGGCCGTGATCTCAGCTCACTGCAACCTCCACCTCCCGGGTTCAAGCAACTCTCCTGCTTCAGCCTCCCGAATAGCTGGGACTACAGACGTGAGCTACCACACCCAGCTAATTTTTGTATTTTTACTAGAGACGGGGTTTCACCATGTTGGCCAGGCTGGTCTCGAACTCCTGACCTCAGGTGACCCACTCGTCTCGGCCTCCCAAACTGCTGGGATTCCAGGCGGGAGCCACCGCGCCCGGTCAATCAGCTCCTCCTTAGCCCAGGCCTCCCCGTGTGACGACCTGGGAAAACCTGTTTCCACGCGCAGGTCCCGGAGGTCCCGAGAGCCAGGAGATGACGCGGCGAAGGAGGGGCGGGCGCCCGGCCCAGATCCCGCAGCTGAGAGGGCGGAAGCCTTGGCACTAGCGGAGCCCGGGCGCGGAGTGCGCTCTGGGCCAGCGCTCGGCCATGCGATCCGCCGCGCGGAGGGGACTCGCCGCGCCCGCCGCCAGGTGCCAGGGACCCCGGGACGCGGCCCACACTAAGGCCTGGGGTGGGGGCCTGGGGAGGGGGTCGCGAGCACGGCGAGGGGCGCTCCGGACGAGCCTGGGCCCCTGTAAAGGGCGTGGTTGTGTCCGGCGCCTTGTAGTCCCCAAAATGTAGCTGGAGGCGCGTTCTGTGCCCGGGAAAGACGCCAGACAGCAGAGCCCAGGGATAGGGGGCGACTGAGGGGACGAGGGGGGTGGAGGAGACCTAACTGAAGGGAAGGCGGAAGGGCAGGGAAAGAGAACAAAGGCGGAAGGGAAGGGAAGGCGGAGGAAGGCTGGCCGGGACTCGCAGGGAGCGGAAACTGGGCCGGTCACGCCCTGCTGGGTCCTCCGCCTTCCAAGCCCAGCTACACCGCTGCCCGGATTTGGCCTTCAAAGGCTCCCTAAGACCCGCCCCGAACCGCGCCCCCCGCTCCGCCCCACTAAGACGCGCCCCGTCCCGCCCCAAGGCTCCATCCCCCGAAGCGTAGCCGTGCCCGCCCCACTTCCTAAGAGGCACCCCGTCCCGCCCCCAACCCCCAGCTCGATGCCCTCCAGCACGGCCGTGTCCCCCGGGTCCACTAAGACGTTCCCTGTCCCTCCCCAACGCCCCGTCCTCCCGAGCACAGCTGTGGCCCCCTCCCGATTTCTAAGAACGCCCCTTCCCGCCCCCCGCCTCTTCGGCCCCACCATGACATGCTCCATCCCGCCCCCCGGCCCTTTGCCTTCCCAGCACGGCTGTGCCTCCCCATCATCCCACTAAGACGCGCCCCGTCCTTCCCCCAGACCCCATCCTCCCAAGCATGACTGTGACTCCCCTCGACACGGTCGGTAAGACACGCCCCTTTCCCCCCGTGGGCTTCACTGGGCGCACTCCCCCCAGCACCGCCGTGCCTACCCCGGTCACCTCCCAAGACTTCTCTGTCCCGTCCCCATCTCCACCACAAGCGCGGCCGTCACTTCCCTCTGGCCATGCCCCGGCCCCTTGGCCTTGTGCCACTCCATGTCCGCACCCTCTAGCACCGCCATGCCCCGCTGCACTTCCTAAGGTGCGCCGGGTCCTGCATTCCTGGCTTCATTTGCGCCCCAGTGCCACCGGTAGAGGGTCGTGACTGCAAGTTGTCCAGGTTCTTGGCGTTTTGAACAAAGAATTGGACAAAACGCCCAGCAAAGAAAGAATGAAGCAGCAAAAGAAGGAAAGCAGGGATTTATTGAAAACAAAAGGACACGTCACAGTGTGTGAGCCGACCAAGCAGCGGCTCAACGGCCCGGGTACATAATCTTCTTGGGTCCAAATACCCCCTAAAAGTTTCCCATTGGCCACTTCATGCTCACATGTAACTGAAGTGGTGGCCCGCGATCAGTCTGATTGGTTGAAGACAGCAGCCAACCAGAGGCTGAAGTTACAAAGGTCACACTCCTGTGCAAACATCTGATTGGTTGCAAAACCCAACTAATCAGGGCCTAGGGTGAAGTCACAAAGTTGCAAACGAAGACTAGACCCGAAATCAGTCCGACTGGTTGCAGACAGCCAGTCTACTATCTACCCAATAGAAAAGGTCAAAGGGAAGCCTTGGGTCCTTTTGTTACTTAGGCATGGAAAAGTAGGATTTTCCCTCCAGGCGAGGTGGCTCATGCCTGGAATCCCAGCACTTTGGGAGGCCAAGGCGGGTGGATCACCTGAGGTCAGGAGTTTGAGACCAGCATGGCCAATATGGTGAAACCCCGTCTCTACTAAAAATACAAAAATTAGGCCGGGCCTCTATTAAAATTACAAAAAAATTAGCCGGGCGTGGTGGCGGGCACCTGTGATCCCAGCTACTCGGGAGGCTGAGACAGGAGAATCCCTTGAACCCTGGAGGTGGAGGTTGCAGTGAGCCCGGATCATGCCATTGAACTGCAGCCTGGGCAACAAGAGTGAAGGTCCATCTCAAATAATGATAATAATAATAATTAAAATTTAAAAAAAAAAGGAAAGTTAGGATTTTCCTTTCAATTTAGTTCTAGGAAGCCGGCATGAAAAGCCTTAGGTTCCCTGCCTCCAGACCCTATTCTCCTGCCTCAGCAGCGCTGCCGTGCCTCTCGCCACCCTCCAAGACACGCCCCGTCCTGTCCCCTTCTGCAGCCATTGCCCTGCTGGCCACACCGGATCCCTCCCCATGGCCTTATTCCTCCCCTGCCCCCCAGCACAGCCGTGTCCCCCCACACCCTGAGATACACCCCTCGTTCACGTCCTCCCCGGAAAGCACGGCCATGATCCCCCAACACTAAGACACCACCTATCCACTGCAGTTCAAGGACTGCTTGAATCAATCCTCCCACCTCAGAATCAGGCAGAGGTTGCTGTAAGCCACCATCATGCCACTACACTCCAGCCTGGGCAACACAGCAAGACCCCATCTCAAAAAAAGAAAACAAAGAATAATAAAGCAGATTGGTTGTTTCAAAGTTACTTTTCTTACAGGGTTAAAGCATGGGAGACTTTCTTAGCTCAGGTGAACTACACATCTTCTTGCTTACTCAAATCTTCTGTTTTTTGGAAAACTGGCCTGTTTCCCTGTTCAGCTTGATGATGTGGCAGTTAGCACAAGTGACTCCATTCCAGTTTGTTCTGACCTGTATGGTCTAGTGTAGCAGGCCAGGTCTCACTAATGCAGGCCTCCATAACAACTGTTTCAGCACTGACTGAGTGGTGAAGTTACATACTAAAAGCTGAAACAACCAGTGCCTTTATGCAAAGGCTGGGATGTAACAAAAGCACACAAAGAGTTTTGCCCAGGCCTCTCCTGGGCCTTTGAAGCATGACGACACAACGAAGGAATTCTTAACGGGGCCCATTTAGGATTAAACAAGTTTTATTGTGGGTCTGAAGAAACTCCCCAGACCTCCACAAACAAGCTTTGTTGGGGACTAAAGGAACTCCCCAAAACTCTATGATTTAGCAGGAGACAAGATAAGGGTAATCACCCCAGCACCTGGACTCATCTAGATTAAGTAAATTCACTGAGGCTCCAGAGGAAGGTCTTCAGGACTCAGATCTTAATTACAGATTAGAAGAAGTTAATCACTTATGTCTTTAGATAAATGCACACTTACACTTAGACATATAGCTTTGAAGGTATATAAGCTCTGGAAAGCTTTGTAATTTTGAGTTGGTTGGGAAAGAATTTCCAGGCCTTCCTCCTGTAACTGGTTACAGAATTAAAAACTCTCTTCTTTCCCAGTTCATCTGCATCTCTCTATTGGGTCATGAGAAATAGCAGTCTGACCCTCAGTTTGGTCCAGGGACACTAGTGCAGGAATTCAGGCCAAGACAATAACCTCCCGTAAAGCTGAACGTCTTAATTTAGTGGTAAGACCTTCGCCTTCCCAGCGAGCTGCCTTGAAATGCCTGCTTCCCTTGCCAAATTGTAGATAGTCATTTCTGTGTTTTGCTTTTCTCTCCAGGGACTCTTTGCCGGTGCTACTGTTTTTATGCTTGCTTCTGAAGACGTGTGAACCTAAAACTGCAAATGCCTTTAAACCAAATATCCTACTGATCATGGCGGATGATCTAGGCATTGGGGATCTCAGTTGCTATGGGAACAATACACTGAGGTACAGTTGGTTGTTGCTATTGGTGATGATGTTATGTGAGTTTGACTGAATGGTGCATTTAAAATCTGCCTGGAGAAATTAGGAACCTCCTTAGTTCCTCAGAAGTCAACAAAAAACTACCAACAGGTAAAAAGTCCCTTTTAAATGATGTGGAACTGCGGTGAGTGGGTGAATGTATTACTACCACAAAATGGGTAGCTTAAAACAACGGAAATTTGTTCTCCCAGGTCTGGAGACCAGAAATCTTAAATCCAGGTGTGGGCAGGGCCGGGCTCCCTCTGGGGGCCCTATGGGAGGATCCTTCCTGACTTTCCCAGCTCCTGGGGGCTCCAGGTGTCCCTGAGCTTGTGGCCGCCTCACTCCAGTCTCTGCCTCCGTCTCCACGGGGCCTTCTCTGTGTCTGTGTCCTAATCTCCTCATCCTATAAGGATACCGGCCATTGTAGCAAGGCCTGCCCACTGTAAAGATCTCATCTTCTGTTGATTACGTTTGCAAACAACGTCTGTTGTGGGCTGAATTCTGGCCTGCTCCAAATTTGTAGGTTGAAGCCCTAACCACCAGTACTTCAGCGTGTGACCATATTCAGAGATGGGGTCTTTGAAGAGGTAATTAAGTTAAACTGAGGTCCTTAGGGTGAGCCCTAATCTGATATGGATTACTAAAAGAGGAGATTAAGACACCAACAGAGCTCCCTGAGAGGCTGTAGGGGAGGACCCTTCCTGCCTCTCCTAGCTCCTGGGGGCTCCAGGCATCTCTGGGTTTGTGGTGACATCACTCCAGTTTGTGCCTCCGTCCCCACGTGGCCTTCTCCTCTGTGTCTGTGTCTCCTCCTCTGTCTCTCAGAAGGACACTGGTCATTGCATCTAGGGCCCTCTCTAAACCAGGATGATCTCATCTCGGGATACCTAACTAATAACATCTCCAAAGACAGTTTTTCTAAGCAAGGTCTCACGCACAGGTTTGGGGGGTCAGCACGTGGACAGATCGGTTCGCAGACCCCCATTCAGCCCACTGCAGTGGCATGTGCAAACACAGAGTAGTAGCCTCTATGCCAACCTTACCAGCAGAGCGCTTGAGTGGTGCTCACGTGCTTTCTGCAACAGGAGAAAAGGTGAGAAAGCTCATTATTCCATTTGGTGGGCTTTTCTCCTAGAAGGACCACCCCAGAATGCAGGCTTCATGTGCTTTTCAATAGCTGCCAACCTCAGGAGCGGTCCCCGCAGAGCAGGGCCTCCCTTCTTTGCAGTGGACATTGCAGCACCTGCAGCTGTCTGCCCAGTGTGGGCCGAGCACGGTGGCTCCCGCCTGTCATCCCAGCATTTTGGGAGGCCAAGGAAGGTGGATCACTTGAGCCCAGGAGTTTGAGACCAGCTTGGGCAACATGGCAAAACCCTGTCTCTATGAAACATACAAAAAATTAGCCAGGTGTGGTGGCGCACGCCTGTAGTCCCAGCTACTCAGGAAGCTGAGAGTGGAGGATGGCTTGAGCCCGGGAGGTGGAGGTTATGGTGAGCTGAGATTGTGCCACTGCATTCTAGCCTGGTCCACAGAGCAAGACCCTGTCTCTAAATCAATCAGTCAATCAATCAATCAGTCTGCCCCCTGTCCAGGGATCCCCTTTCGAACACCCTGAGCAGGCCTGGTTGTAATTCACAGAACATGCGGTTCATCTGTTTACAGTGTACAGTTCAGGGACTTTTAGTCTATTCACAGAGCTGTCCATCTGTCACCACAAACCATGTTAAAGCATTTACATACCCCCAAAGAAACTCTGCATCCCCTTAGCCATCACCTCCAGCTAGGAGCGAATCTGTGTCCCCTAAACGCCTATGTTGAAGTCCTAACCCCCAGGACCTCAGACTGTGACTCTATTTGGAGACTGAGTCTTTAGAGAGGTGATTCAGGTAAAATGAGGTCACTAGGGTGGGCCCTGATCCAATAGGACTAGGGTCCTCATAAGAAGAGGAGATAAGGACACAGACACACATAGAGCAATGACCACCTGAGGACACAGGGAGAGGATGGTGTCTACGAGCCCAGGAGGGTGGCCTCAGGAGGAACCAGCCCTGCCCATGCTTGATCTCAGACTTCCATCTCCCAGAATGTGAGAGAATAAATGTCTACTGGGTTTGTTTTTCTGTTTTATTTTGTTTTGTTTTTTGAGACAGGATCTCACTCTGTTGCCCAGGCTGGAATGCAGTGGCGTGATCACAGCTCACTGCAACCTCCATCTCCTAGGCTCTCACCTCAGCCTCCTGAGTAGCTGAGACTACAGGCACATGCCACCATGCCCAGCTAATTTTTGTTTGTTTTGTAGAGACAGGTTTTCACTATGTTGCCAAGGCTTGTCTCGAACTCCTGGCCTCAAGTGATCCACCCACCTTAGTCCCCCAAAGTGCTGGGATGACAGGCGTGAGCCCCTGTGCCCAACCAATATCTGGTGTTGAAGCGGCCAGGTGTGTAGGACTTTGTTATGGCAGCCCCAGCTAACGCTCCTCCAACTGTCTCAGCACCCTAACCCTCAGCCTCTGGCAGCCACTAATATACTTTCCATCTCTATAGACTCCCCTGTTAGGGACATTTCATACAGATGGAATTATATAACCTGTGGTCTTTTATGTCAGGATGCTTTCACAGAACACAGTGTTTTCAGGGTTCCTCCCTGTGGCAGCAAGTGTCAGTACTGTGCCTCAGGCCTTGCAGTGGCTGAGTCATATTCCATAGATTCCATTCTATGTGGATACCTCTTTTGGCTCCTTTTCTCTCTCTTTCTTTCTTTTCTTTTCTTTCTTTCGTTCTTTTTTTTTTTTTTTTTTTTTGAGACAGGGTCTCACTCTGTTCTTTCACCCAGGCTGGAGTGCAGTGGTGCAATCTCGGCTCACTGCAACCTCCGCCTCCTGGGCTCAAGCTATTCTCCTGTCTCAGCCTCCCGAGTAGCTGGGATTACAGGCGTGCACCACCTTGCCTGACTAATTTTTGTATTTTTTTTAGTAGAGACGGGGTTTTACCATGTTGGCTAGGCTGGTCTTGAACTCCTGACCTCAAGTGATCTGCCCGCCTAGGCCTCCCAAAGAGTTGAGATTACGGGCATAAGCCACCGCACCCGGCCCTCAGTTTTTTGATATCTGATGCTGAACGCTTTTAGGCCTCTTGTCTCTGTGCTCCACATCTGGATGAGCAGATAAGAAAGCACAGGGACTGTCTCCTTTGGTGCTGATGGCAGATTCAGACCATAAACGCCCCCACCCTTGCATGGGAACCCTCATCCCAGCCCCACACCCTCACCACAATTAAAAACATAAATCTCCTTTCTTTGCTTCCTTATTTCACATGAGCTTGGAAGGCCTGCCCTGCTCTCCCCGGAAAGCCTCGTTATATGAGTCATAAATTGTCTCATATACTTTGTGTGTGTGTGTGTGTGTGTGTGTGTGTGTGTGTGAGATGTCATCCATCTCAACATCAACACCAAACTTAGGATAGGGGTCGATCTACCGCTACAGGAGACCATAATGCAACTAATTCTGAAATCCGGTGAAGTCTTTGCAGTCTATTCCTGTGCCTTTCAGAGCAGGGATTTGCTTAAGCCAAATGCATGTCTCCCTTCCAACAATGACATTTGTGTGCTTTGCTCAGAACGCCGAATATTGACCAGCTTGCAGAGGAAGGTGTGAGGCTCACTCAGCACCTGGCGGCTGCCCCGCTCTGCACCCCAAGCCGAGCTGCATTCCTCACAGGGAGACATTCCTTCAGATCAGGTTGGTGTCATGGAGATGATGGAGAAATGGGCACATCTGTGTGCACTCATTCTGTCATCTGTAACAGTTGAGCACTGATGGTGAAGATATAGGGGCAGTGGTACAAAGATCATCTGCAATTCATCATCTTCCTTGTATTTATGTAAAGAATATTGTATTGTGTGCATACACATAAAAGTTGTGATCATTAGGATGTGAACAGAAAAACCAAGGTCTGTGGAATATTTTAAAGAGGTTTATTCTGAGCCAGTGTGACTGATCACAAGACCAAGTGTCTCTTAGAGAGAGCAAAGTTTCCCCAAGTTGAGAATCACTGTGATATAGATAGATGATAGATAGATAGATAGATAGATAGATAGATAGATAGATACATAGATAGATGATAGATAATTGATAGCTAGATACATGCTACATGGATGATAATGATAGATAATGGATGATTGATAGCTAGATATCTAGATGATGATGATACATAATGTTAGATGATTGATAATGATGTGATAGATGATTGATAGCTAGATAGCTAGATAAGAGATGATTGATAGATAATGATAGATGATAGAAAGATAAGTGATAGATGATAGATAATGATAGCTGATTGATAGCTAGATGATTAATGATAATGATAGATAATAGATACATACATAGATGGATAGATATAGATGATAGATGATGGATACATATTGAGATAGACAGGTGACAGGTGATAGCTAGGTAAACAGATAGATAGACATATGATAGATCACATAGAGTCTGTCATCCTAAGGTAGGGTGTCTCTGTTTTGGCATGATGGGCATTTGGGGCTAGATGATTCTCTGTGGTGGGGCTGTTCTGTGCACTGTATGTAGGGTCTTGAGCAGCATCCCTGGGCTCCACGCACCCAATACGAGTAGCACCACACCCCACCCTTTCTGAGTTGTGACACCACAAACATCTCCAGACATTGGCCATGCTTATTATTTCGAGAATAGCGTGATAGATAAGTAGGTAGGTAGGTAGATAGATAGATGACAGATGATAGATGGGTAGATAATTGATAGCTCCATACATGATAGATGGATGATAGATAATAGCAGCTTGGCTTGGGTGCACAAATCCAGATCTCAGACACCAAATCCCTCTGGTTGAGAAGTGCTCCTCTAGAGAAGGGAAAGTAAATTCTTCCTGTCTTCCCTGCCCCACAGGCATGGACGCCAGCAATGGATACCGGGCCCTTCAGTGGAACGCAGGCTCAGGTGGACTCCCTGAGAACGAAACCACTTTTGCAAGAATCTTGCAGCAGCATGGCTATGCAACTGGCCTCATAGGTGTGGATATGTGGGAGCCTCACATTATACGGTGGTTGGGAAGATTCATGATAAAAAAGATCCCAGGCCAGGCACGGTGGCGCACGCCTGTAATCCCAGCTACTTAGGAGGCTGAGGCAGGAGAATCGCTTGAACCCGGGAGGCGGAGGTTGCAGGGAGCCGAGATCGTGCCACTGCACTCCGGTCTGGGTGACAGAGCAAGACTCTGTCTCAAAGAATAAAAAAAAAATCCTGTTTTCCTGCAAAGGAAAACAATCCTGTGTCCTCTGAATCGGAAGTTGGTGCCTGGTCCATCTCATGCCTATTGGATTGTCCCCAGTTTTTCATGAGTTTTTTTTCTTTTTAAATTCAAAATCCTAGGAGATTGCCCTCTTTTCTTCTCTGGACCTATCAGTCTTCAGCTTGTTCCCATTTATCACGACCTTCTTCAGACATTAGCCTTCTCTACATGGCCACTCACCATCTCAAAACCCCCAGAGTTAACAAACACTGCCTTTCTTTAGACAATAAACTCTGGCAGGGGCAGAACACCCTCTTTATAACAGATAGCATGTCAGGGGTCTCCAAGACCACCCAGTATAAGAGACAGCATGTCAGGGGTCTCCAAGACCACCCAGTATAAGAGACAGCGTGTCAGGGGTCTCCAAGACCACCCAGTATAAGAGACAGCGTGTCAGGGGTCTCCAAGACCACCCTTAAGTTCGGAAAGTTGCTAGGAGGACTTGGCATGCAGTTGTGCTCATGGGTGATTTATGACAGTCAAAGGAGGTGAGGCAGAATCAGTGAAGGGAATTACACGGAATGAAGCCCAGGGCAGACCAGACACAAGCTCCCAAGAATCCTCCCGCAGTGGGATCACACAGGATGCACCATATTCCTCCAGAAATGAGTTTCAACAACACGCATGGAATGCTGTCTATTAGGGAAGCTCCCGGGAGAATCAGCGCCCAGGGGTTTCTGTTGGGGGCTGGTCCTGCAGGCACTCACTGCCTGGCACCTACCTGAATTCCAGACTCCCAGAACCAAAGGAGGTGTTTAGCATGAACCATGTTGCTTTTGCATATAGTTTAGGCACAGTCAGCTTATTATTTTAATAGTGTGAGTTCTCCATTGGAAATCCAGATCTCAAACACCAGCCACGGGGAATCTTACAAGACAGCCTTTGTAAGGGGCACTAGCTCAGCCCTGCCCCTTAAACTCCTTTCTGCACGGAGAGGAAAGGAGGGAGACGTTGGTTTATGCCGCCAAGCACCAGGCAGTCTGCTGGTTACCTCCTTCATTCCTTACCCAGCCTGTGGGTTTAGAGGTGCTGTCCCTGTCATACACATGAGAACATGGGAGCTCACTGGTGAGGTCACCTGCCCCGACCTGGTGGTGGAATCTCTGTGCAGGGTCCCCAGTTCCTCTCTGTGCTTTTCTCACACTCAAAGCCACTGTCCCATTCACAGGAGCTGCAACACCCCAACTTGTTCAAAGCTGTGGTTTTCTAAAGGAGGACAACCATTGTTCCTCCTTTTCAAGTTTCCTGCCACTTTATTTTTATTTTAAATTTTTTTTTAAGTTTTTTCTTCTTTTATTTATTATTTATTTTTATTTTTTTGAGATGGAGTCTTGCTCTGTCCCCTAGACTGGAGTGCAGTGGCACGATTGCAACTCACTGCAGCCTCCGCCTCCTGGGTTCAAGCGATTCTCCTGCTTCAGCCTCCTGAGTAGCTGGGACCACAGACATGTGCCACCATGCTCGGCTAATTTTTTTTGCATTTTTAGTAGAGCCACGGTTTCAGCATGTTGGCCAGGCTGGTCTCGAACTCCTGACCTCAAGTGATCCACCTACCTTGGCCTCCCAAAGTGCTGGGATTACAGGGCCAGTGCTTTAGACTGTGAAAGTCTGTGTATCTCCTACTCTGAGGGTGGATTTATTCTTTCTTTCTCTCTTTTTTTTATTTTTACCTTTATTTTCATTTTTATTTTTTGAGACGGAGTCTCGCTCTGTCGCCCAGGCTGGAGTGCAGTGGCGCGATCTCGGCTCACTGCAACCTCCACCTCCCGGGTTCACGCCATTCTCCTGCCTCAGCCTCCCGAGTAGCTGGGACTACAGGCGCCCGCCACCTGTATTGTATTTTTTTAGTAGAGATGGGGCTTCACCGTGTTAGCCAGGATGGTCTCGATTTCCTGACTCGTGATCCGCCCGCCTCGGCCTTCCAAAGGGCTGGGATTACAGGCGTGAGCCACTGCGCCCGGCCGAAAGTCTTAAACCTTTAATCACTTGTCAAGGGTTCTGACATGGATACATTCATTAGTCTTCACGGATCAGAATGCGTTCATTTAAACACAGGTATTCAATCCATTCATTGCCTTTCCATTTCCAGTTTTGCTCTTTGCAGACTTTTCTTTTCCTGCCGACGCGGAATGATTCCGAGGTTCTTTGCAGCAGACAGGGCTGCTTCAAAGCGGGTCTGTGTTGAACGTTTGCGTTTCTTTTAGGAAAATGGCACCAGGGTGTGAATTGTGCATCCCGCGGGGATCACTGCCACCACCCCCTGAACCACGGATTTGACTATTTCTACGGCATGCCCTTCACGCTCACAAACGACTGTGACCCAGGCAGGCCCCCCGAAGTGGACGCCGCCCTGAGGGCGCAGCTCTGGGGTTACACCCAGTTCCTGGCGCTGGGGATTCTCTCCGTGGCTGCCGGCCAGACCTGCGGTTTCATCTCTGTCTCCGCGAGAGCAGTCACCGGCATGGCCGGCGTGGGCTTCCTGTTTTTCATCTCTTGGTACTCCTCCTTCGGGTTTGTGCGACGCTGGAACTGTATCCTGATGAGAAACCATGACGTCACGGAGCAACCCATGGTTCTGGAGAAAACAGCGAGTCTTATGCTAAAGGAAGCTGTTTCCTATATTGAAAGGTGAGCAACCATCACATCTTAAAGAGGAGATGGGGCTGGACGCGATGGCTCATGCCTGTCATCCTAGCACTTTGGGAGGCCAAGATGGGACGATCTTTTAGCCCAGGTGCTTTAGACTAACTTGGGCAACATAGGAAGACAAGTTCTACAATAAATGAAATCATTAGCCAGACATGGTGGTGTGTACCTGCAATGCCAGCTACTCAGGAGGCTAAGGTGGGAGGTTCACTTCAGTCTCGGATGTCGAGGCTGCAGTAAGCAATGATCACACCACTGTACTTCAGCCTGGGTGACAAGAGTGAGACCCTGTCGCTAAAAAAAATAAAAATAAAGTTTAATTGAAAAAAAGAGGCGGTAACTGCTCAGAGCATCTGAGAGTCTCCTTATAATCTTTGGGATCTCAGACACCAACCCTCGGAGGAGATGGGTTTGCAGAAGCCAACCTTTTCATGTGGCTGCGTTTCCCATATGAGAGTCTCGAAGTGGATGTCATGTGATGGCTCGAATAGCATTGACATACACGCCATTGGGTTCTGTACATTTTTATTGACAGTTTTTTAAACTTTTCTTTTTGCATTCTTTGTAGAGATGGGGTCTCACTATGTTGCCCAGGCTGGTCTCAAACTCCTGGGCTCAAAGAATCCTCCCATCTTGGCCTCCCAAAGGGCTAAGATTACAGAAGTGAGCCACTGTGCCTGGCCTTTTTCTAATGTCTTTTTTTTTTTTTTTTTTTTTTGAGACAATGTCTCACTATATGGCCCAAGCTGGTCTTGAATTCCTGGGCTCACGCCATCCTCCCACCTCTGCCTTCCGAAGTGCTGGGATTATAAGCGTGAGCCACCGTGCCTGGCCCTTACTTTTTAATTTGTACAAATGTATGGGGTATGTGTGAAATTTCGTTACGTGTATACACTGAATAACGATCAAACAGCATACTTAGGGTGTCCATCTCCTGAGTACAATACATTTTGTTAGGTTTGGTCACCCTACTGTGCTATCAGACATTGAACGTACTCCTTTAACCTTACTGTATGTTTGTACTCTTTAAACCACTTCTCTTTGTCCTTCACCCTTCCCAGCCTCTGGTCTCTATCATTCTATTCTCTATCTTCATGTGATCAATTTTTTTTTAGCTCTCACATATGAGTGACAACATGCAGTATTGGTCATTCTGTGCCTGGCTTATTTTAGTTAACACAGTGACCTCCTGTTTCATCTGTATTGCTGCAAATGACAGGATTTCATTCTTTTTGATGGCTGAATAGTATTCCATCACGTACATATACCAGATATTCCCTTTTTTTTCTGAGACAGGGTTGGCTCTGTCACCCATGCTGGAGAGCAGTGGTGTGATCGTGGCTCACTGCAACCTCTGTCTCCGAGGCTCAAGCAATTCTTGTGCCTCAGCCTCTTGAGTGGCTGGGATTATAGGCACCTGCCACCACACCCTGTTAATTTTTTTATTTTTAGTAGAGACGGGGTTTCACCATTTCACCATGTTGGCCAGGCTGGTCTTGAAATCCTGACCTCAACTGAGCTGCCAGGCTCAGCCTCCCAAAGTGCTGGGATTACAGGCTTGAGCCACTGTGCCCAGCCTCCATTCTTTTTTATGGCTGAATAGTATTCCATTGTGGACATATACAATATATTCTTTTTTTTTTTTTTTTTTTGAGACAGGGTCTGGCTCTGTCACCCATGCTGGAGTGCAGTGGTATGATCACGGCTGACTGCAAGCTCCACCTCCCGGGCTCAAGCCATCCTCCCACCTCAGCCTCCCAAGTAGCTGGGACCACAGACTCAAGCCACCACGCCCAGCTAATTTTTCTATTTTTGGTAGAGATGGCATTTCACCGTGTTGCCCAGGCTGGTCTTGAACTCCTGGCCTCAAGTGATCCTTCCGCCTCAGCCTCCCAAAGTGTTGGGATTACAGGCATGAGCCACCACGCCTGGCCCACCATCTATTCTTTCTGTGTTCACCCACTGATGGACTCAGAAGGTGATCCCCTGCCTTGGCTCTTGTGAATAGTGCTGGAGTGAACATATGGGTGCAGGGCTCCCTTTGATGTACTGTGTATTCTGTGTATTGTCAAGGAGGTTTTCTTCTTTCAGACACAAGCATGGGCCATTTCTCCTCTTCCTTTCTTTGCTGCATGTGCACATTCCCCTTGTGACCACGAGTGCCTTCCTGGGGAAAAGTCAGCATGGCTTATACGGTGATAATGTGGAGGAGATGGACTGGCTCGTAGGTAAGTCAAGGTACCACGGAGCCTCACTACACCCTCGGCCTCAGGTTTGAACATAGGGCATAACAGACTGGCCATCTGAATATGAACCAAGTTGCAATAAAGAATAAGGGCGGTGGCTCACGCCTGTAATCCCAGCACTTTGGGACGCCAAGGCGGGTGGATCACCTGAGGTCAGGAGTTTGAGACCAGCCTGGGCAACATGGTGAAACCTTGTCTCTACTAAAAATACAAAAATTAACCCGGCGTGGTGGTGCACACCTGTAGTCCCAGCTACTTGGGAGGTTAAGGTACAAGAATCGCTTTAACACAGGAGGCAGAGGTTGCAGTGAGTTGAGATCGCACCACTGCACTCCAGCCTGGGTGAAAGATCAAGACTCCGTCTCAAAAAAAAAGAAAAGAATAAGAGTTACTCTTAGCACTTTGGGAGGCCCAGATGGACAGATCACTTGAGGTCAGGAATTCAAAACCAGCTTGCACAACATAGTGAGACCCCATCTCTACAAAAATAAATGCTTAGCCAGGCATAATGGTACATGCCTGTAGTTCCAGGTACTCAGGAGGCTAAGGCAGGAGGATTGCTTGAGTCTGGGAAGTCAAGGCTGCAGTGGGCTGAGATTGCACCACTGTACTCCAGGCTGGGCAAGAGTGAGACCCTGTCTCTTTAATAATAATAATAGTACAAAGAATGGGGGCAGAACACACTCCCATATCATTTATTTGCTCCTTCAGTATTCCCAATTACTTGGTCTAATTCTGCACAAAATCAACCTTCTACACAGCCAGTGACTTAATGTCATCATCAGAAGTTACCAAAAGTGAAGCAATAAAGTTAATGTTCAGGACAATGCGGAGACACTGTCTTCCTTCTATGGCCTTCAGGAAACCTGGAGAGGACCAGTGAGGCTGTAGATTCTTAAAAGAGCACAGACATTAAAATTCTTGCAGAATCTGAATGTGTCTCCTGAGACAAGCATAGTGATAGAGTTCACAGTCTTAAAAGTCTGCATTTTCAGGTGGGGCAAAGTGGCTCATGCCTTTAATCCCAGCATTTTGAGAGGCTGAGGCAGGGAGATGGCTTGAGGCCAGGAGTTCAAGACCAGCCTGGGCAACATAGTGAGACCCCCCCCCCGCCATCTCTACAAAAAATCTAAAAAATTAGACAGCCATGGTGGTGTGCACCTGTGGTCCCAGCTACTCCGGAGGCTGAGGTGGGAAGATCGTTTGAGCCCAGGAGGTTGAGGCTGCAATGAGCTATAATTATTGCACCACTGAACTCCAGCCTGGGCCACACAGCGAGACCCTGTCTCCAAAATAAAAGAAATAAAAGACGAAGAATAGGGAGAAAAACTTCTGTCATATCATTTATTTGGTCCTTCAGTATTTCCGATTACTTAGTCTAATTTTGCACAAAATCAACTGTATTAGTCCATTCTTGCAAAGAAATACCTGAGACCGGGTAATTTAGAAAGAAAAGAGGTTGGATTGGCTCACGGTTCTGCAGGCTGCATAGGAAGCATGGCGGCATCTGCTTCTGGGGAGACCTTGGGGAGATTTGCTCATAGTGGAAGGCGAAGGGGGAGCAGGCATCTCATGGCAGGAGCAGGACCAAGAGAGGAGAGGAGGAGCCTCACACTTTTAAACAACCAGATCTCAAGAGAAGCTACTCCCTCTGCAGCACCAAGAGGGGGATGGTGCTCAACCATTCATGAGAACTCTGTCCCCATCATTCAGTCACCTTCCTCCAGGCCCCACCGCCAACACTGAGGATGACAATTCCACATGAGATTTGGGCAGGGACACACATCCAAACTATATTGTCAACCTTCTACACAGCCAATGACTTAACGTCCTCATTAGAAGTTACAGAAACTAAAGCAATAAAGTTTGGGACAATGCAGAGATGTCACCTTCCTTCTATGGCCTTGAAGAAACCCTGGAGAGGACCAACGAGGCTGCAGATTCTTAAGAGAGTGTAGATATTAAAATCCTTGCAGAATCTGAACATATCTCCTGAGACAAGCATAGTGATAGGGCGGGATTGGTTCATAGTGTAAACCAAAAATAAATTCAAAGGCCCCCCACAACCATCTGAATGGATACCCTCCTTTGCCAGGGCACCCTAAAATTTAACCCGAGAGACTGGTTCATGCCATGACGGGAAGAGGAGGTTGGACTTGCCTCATTCTACGCCCCCAGCATGAACATCCACACAGACCTTAACTCTGATAAGAAACATTTACAATCGATTTTCTCTGAAGCCTGCCACCTAGAGGCTTCATCTGCATGACAAAACCTTGGTCTCCACAACTCCTTATCATAACCCAGACATTCCTTTCTATTGATAACTCAATCAATTACCAATGAGAATATGTTTAAATTCCCCACTTCCAGTTGTTCCACCTTTCCAGCTCAACCAATGTACATCTTACGTGTAGTGATGGATGTCTCATGTCTCCCTAAAGTATACAAAACCAAGCTTTGCCCCAGCCACGGTGGGCACATGTCATCAGGGCCTCCTGAGGCTGTGTCATTCTTAACCTTGGCAAAATAAACTTTCTAAATGGATTGAGACCTGCCTCAGGTACTTTTCAGTTTACAGCAGGCTTCAAAGTCTGCATTTTCAGAGCTACAGATGACCTTGTGGTTTATATCATTTTGACTTTCAGTGCTTTCAATGACCAGTGGCCTCCAGGGATAAAGCAATTGCTTGGTTTGCAGGGCGTCCTCTGCGCTGCTGAGCCATCAGCCTCCAATATGCCAATGCCCATAGATGCTAGTTACAGCCCTGCTTCCTCCTACATAGACAGGGTTCTGTCATCACTGAGTCTCACCATTTCCCTCTCCCCAGTGTCTTTATTATGTGACACACACACACGGCACTGTGTTTAAAAAAGCATGCCCATTGGCAACCTCTTGGCGTTGTGTGTTCATTCTGTGTTTTGTATTGGTGGTATCTTGGGGTCGACCGAAAGAGTCAAACTCTGTAAAATATTTGGAGAGATTTATTCTGAGCCAAATATGAGTGACAAGTGGCCCGTGACACAGCCCTCAGGAGGTCCTGAGAACATGTACCCAAGGTGGTCGGCATGCAGCTCAGCTTTATACATTTAGGGAGACATACGGCATCAATCAATATGTGTAAGACGTACCTTGGTTCGGTCCAGAAAGGCAAGACCACTGAAAGGGGGGCTTCCAGGTCAAAGGCGGATCTACAGATTTTCTGATTGGCAGGTGGTTGAAAGAGTTATTATCTGAGAATCAATAGAAGGGAATGTCTGGGTTATGATAAGGGGTTGTGGAGGCCAAGGTTTCATGATGCCAAAGAAGCCTCCAGGTAGCAGGCTTCAGAGAGAATACATGGTAAATGTTTCTTATCAGACTTGAAGAGTCTGTTCTATCAGTCTTTTTTTTTTTTAAAAACAGGGTCTCACTCTGTTGCCCAGGCTGGAGTGCATGGTGTGATCTTGACTCATTGCAGCCTTGACCTCCCAGGCTCAGGCGATCCTCCCACTTCAGCCTCCCGAGTAGCTGGGACTACATTCAAGCATGTGCCACCATACCTGGCTAATTTTTGTATTTTTTGTAGAGACAGGGTTTCACCATGTTGCCCAGGCTGGTCTTGAACTCCTGAGCTCAATCGATCTTCCTGCCTCGGCCTCCCAAAGTGCTGGGATGACAGGCAGGAGCCACTGTGCCTGGCCTCCTCTCAGTCATAGGTCTCTGTTTTAATGTGAATGCTGGTCAGTTGCACCTGAATTCCAAAGGGAGGAGGGTATCATGATGCATGTCCACCACTCCCCCCGCCCCCACTACTTTCCATCATGGCCTGACCTTGTTTTTGCTTTTTGTTTCTTTTGGTTTTTTTTTTTTTTTGAGATGGAGTCTCACCCTGTCGCCCAGGCTGGAGTGCAGTGGTGTGATCTTGGCTCACTGCAAGTTCCGCCTCCTGGGTTCACACCATTCTCCTGCCTCAGCCTCCCAAGTAGCTGGGACTACAGTCTCCTGCCACCATGCCTGGCCAATTTTTTGTGTTTTTAGTAGAGCTGGGGCTTCACAGTGTTAGCCAGGATGGTCTCAATCTCCTGACCTCGTGATCCGCCTGCCTCAGCCTCCGAAAGTGTTGGGATTACAGGCATGAGCCACCACACCTGGACCTCTTTGGGGTTTTTTTTGAAACAGTTTCACTCTGTCACCCACGCTGGAGTGCAGTGGTGCAATCTCACCTCACTGCAACCTCTGCCTCCTGGGTTCAAGCGATTCTCCTGCCTCAGCCTCCCGAGTAGCTGGGATTACAGGCGTGCACCCCCCACACCTGCCTAATTTTTGTGTTTTTGGTAGAGATGAGGTTTCACCATAATGGCCAGGCTGGTGTTGAACTCCTGGCCTCAGGTGATCCACCCACCTCAGGCTCCCAAAGTGTTGGGATTACACGTGTGAGCCGCCAGGTCCGGCCTGACCTAGTTTTTCAGGTTAACTTTGGAATGGCCTTGGCTGAAGGGAGAGTCCATCAGTCAGTTGGGGGGCTTCGAATTTTATTGTTGGTTTGCATTTTAAACAGTCCTGTGGTATCACAGTGATTAGCTATGTCTTACACTTTGGGATCACATCGTAACCATGGCCTCCGAGTAAGTGTAGTCTCTTCTTTTGACTTCCTGGCAAGAGGTGCCTCATGCAGAAAGGAAGAAGTGCATTGAACTAGTGGATGCTGCTTTGTTTTCTTGGTCCTGAAACTTTCCATTTTCTGTAAAGGTAAGGTTCTTAATGCCATCGAAGACAATGGTTTAAAGAACTCAACATTCACATATTTCACCTCTGACCATGGAGGACATTTAGAGGCAAGAGATGGACACAGCCAGTTAGGGGGATGGAACGGAATTTACAAAGGTGAGTTGTGGACATCGGGGACACATATGCATTTGACCAAATAGCTGCCACCACTGAGGGGCCCAGAACAAGTTGAACTGAAAATGAATTTGCTCATTTCAAGAAGAATGCATTGAGCACCTACTGTAGTACAAGTTCTACCTAGATGAGCAGGACAGGCAGATAAAAAGTCACATCCCCTCCCTTTAAAGGGTTTACATTTTAGTAGAATACAGAGAAGTATAAATAAATAATTCAGATAAAATTAAAGTTTATTTTATTATATTCTTAATTTGTGAATATTTAATAAAATTACTATTTTAATATTTTAAATGCATCAATTAATACTGATGCATAATATTAATGCACATTTTAAAAATTATTGATAGTTAACAAATATTTTTAAATTATTAAATTTAATGAATATTTTAATACATTCTTTTATTCTAAATAAAGGTAGCATAGATTGACTAGAACAATCAGCCACAGCGACCCACCGATATTCAAGAGGCCAGGGAGTAGCATGATTCTGGAAATATTGCTGTGGCTGTTTTTGGGAAGCTGAGGCTGCCTCAGTGTGCATGTGTGCGTATTCACATACCTATGCACAAATACATCCAGATGTGTGTATAGACTGTTGGGCAGTTTCCGGCAAAATCCTAACAATGTCTTTTACTTACAGGTGGGAAGGGTATGGGAGGATGGGAAGGTGGCATCCGCGTGCCCGGGATCTTCCGCTGGCCCGGGGTGCTCCCGGCCGGCCGAGTGATTGGAGAGCCCACGAGCCTGATGGACGTGTTCCCTACTGTGGTCCAGCTGGCGGGTGGCGAGGTGCCCCAGGACAGGTATGTGGAGATAAGGCCGCCTGTTCCCTGATTTTTTGTAATTGTTTTTAGTTTTTTTTATTATTATTTCAATAGGATTTTGGGGAACAGGTGGTGTTTGGTTACATAAATAAGCTTTTTTTTTTTTTTTTTTTTTTTTGAGACAGTCTCACACACTTGCCCAGGCTGGAGTGCAATGGCACGATCTCGGCTCACTGCAGCCTCTGCCTCCTGGGTTCAAGCAATTCTCCTGTCTCAGCCTCCCGAGTAGCTGGGATTACAGGCATGCACCACCATCTCCTTTACCCACGTGACCATGTGTCTTGGGGTCTGTTATGATTAAAAGTAAGAACAGGTTGGGTGCAATGGCTCATGCCGATAATCCTAGCACTTTGGGAGGCTAGATGGGCGGATCCCCTTAGGTCAGGAATTCGAGACCAGCTGGCCAACATGGTGAAACCCCATCTCTACAAAATATACAAAAATTGGCCGAGTGTGGTGGCTTGTGCCTATAGTCCCTGCTACTCAGGGGGCTGAGGCATGAGAATCACTTGACCAGAAGGCAGAGGTTGCAATGAGCTGAGATTGTGCCACTGCACTGCAGCCTGGGCGACAGAGCAAGACTCTGACTCATAAAAAAAAAAAGGGTAAGAAAAGCCAACCTAGGAATGTGGGCTGTCCAGCTGGTATTTGAAGGCTTTGTGTTGACATCCAAGGTGACAGTGCTGTGTGTTGGGGTGTGTGTGTGTGTGTGTGTGTGTGTGTGCATGTGCACTCTGCTTATGCAGTGCTGCATAACAAATGGCCCCAACACTTACAGACACTGTGTCTTGAAATAACCACATGTATCCTGCTCAGCAACCTGCAATCTGAACAGCGACTGGAGAGACAGCTCATCTCTGCTCCATTTGCTGGGGAGCCTTGCATTCTGGGAGAGGTGTTCCCAGGTGCAAAAGGCTGCCTGGGAACCCGTGGTCTGACTCTGCTCTGTGTTCTCTTCATGAAATCAGGGTGATCGATGGCCACAGCCTGGTGCCCTTGCTGCAGGGAGCTGAGGCACGCTCGGCACATGAGTTCCTGTTTCATTACTGTGGGCAGCATCTTCATGCAGCACGCTGGCACCAGAAGGACAGTGAGTACACTCTGCCCACAGCCGGGGTTGTCCAGAGAAACAGCCAATAGGATGTGTGGATATGTGGATGGATGGATGGATGGATGGATGGATGGATGGACAGATAGCTATAGAAATACAGATAGATAAACCAATGAGTAGATTATAGATAGATGATGAGGGGGGAGAGAGAGAGAGAGAGATGATAGATACGTAATGGATAGATGATGGATAGATAGATAGATGAGATGGATGATGGATAGATAGATAAGATAGATAATGGATAGATAAGATAGATGATGAATGGATAGGTAGATGATAGATAATGAATAGATAGATGATGGATAGATATTTAAGATACATGATGGATGGATAAATATACAGATATGTAAGATAGATGATAGATAAGATACATGACTGATGGATAGATAAGATAGATGATAGATAGATAAGATAGATGATGGATAGATTAGATAGATAGATAGATAGATAGATAAAAAGTAGAATCAGTTCATGGATGGATGAATAGATGGATGGACAGATAGATGGATGAAAGGTAGATAGAGATATCTGGTGGGCTGTTAGAAAAAGGAAAGATAGATGGAGACATAGTTAGATAAATAGATGATAGATGGTAGATAGGTAGATGATGATAGGTATGTAGGTAGCTAGATAGATGGTAGATAGATGATAGATAGATAGATAGATAGATAGATGATAGGTAGATAGATAAACAGATAGATGATAGGTAGGTAGATAGAGGATTGATAGATAAATAGATAATGTTAGATAGATGAGATCGATGGGTAAGATAAATGGATGGATTGATAGATAAATAGGTAGCGATAAATAGATAAGTACCCAATCATGCTGTTTAAAATATCATGGTTGTTTCTGTGTAGAAAGGTAGTAGATCGACGTTGAACAGTTTCAACATAGGGGAAAGGGTAAGAATTAAGGAACCTCTATGATTCTGATTTCTGAAAGCAGCCACAGTGAGTGCTCTGCAATGAGTCCCTTTGCCTGGGGCATGCAATGTAGAGACACAAACGGACACACACATGGGCGCACGCGCGCACACACACATGCTCTGACTTAACAAGCTGAAGGCTGTGATTGTGTGAACTGCCTCGTGTCCCCCCTCCTTTTCATTGAACAGGGAGGTTCACGCTGATTCCACAGGGCTGACACCTGCATCCTGTGTTCACACCTGCGTGTGATTTCTGCCACCCTGACTCCCTTCTTGTCTGCCTCCAGGTGGAAGTGTCTGGAAGGTTCATTACACGACCCCGCAGTTCCACCCCGAGGGAGCGGGGGCCTGCTACGGCCGAGGCATCTGCCCATGCTCCGGGGAGGGCGTGACCCATCACAGACCCCCTTTGCTGTTTGACCTCTCCAGGGACCCCTCTGAGGCACGGCCCCTGACCCCCGACTCCGAGCCCCTGTACCACGCCGTGATAGCAAGGGTAGGTGCAGCGGTGTCAGAGCATCGGCAGACCCTGAGTCCTGTGCCCCAGCAGTTTTCCACGAGCAACATCCTGTGGAAGCCGTGGCTGCAGCCCTGCTGTGGACATTTCCCATTCTGCTCATGCCATGAGGATGGGGATGGCACCCCCCAAATGCCAGGACTGTGAGAGAGGATCCAGGAGAGCCTGACTGCGTTGCAAACAAAATTCTCCAAGCTTGGTTCTATCTTCAGCTTCCCTTTTTGCAAGGAACATGCCCTGGACTGAGAGTGGGTCCCCACTTTCTTTTTTTTTTTTTTTTTTGAGACAGAGTGTCGCTCTGTCCCCCAGGCTGGAGTACAATGGCGCGATCTCTGCTCACTGCAACCTCCGCCTCCCGGGTTCAAGCGATTTTCCTGCCTCAGCCTCCTGAGTACCCAGGATTACAGGCACCAGGCACCTGCCACCATGCCTAGCTAATTTTTGTAGTTTTAGTAGAGAGAGGGTTTCACCATGTTGCCCAGGCTGGTCTCGCACTCCTGACCTCAAGTCATCCACCTGCCTCAGCCTCCCAAAGTGCTGGGATTACAGGCATGAGCCACTGCGCCCATGTAGGGTTTCCATTTCCTGATTTGTGAAATAAGACTATCCCAGTAGGCACCCACTGATGCCTCCTCTTCCTCTTCTAAATCTCAGGGTTCGTCATTGTGCCAATGCCCGATGTTTTCACCCCTCCATCTTAAAGCATTGTTGCAATTTCATCACCTAGATGACATAACAGCCTTACAAAAGGACAGGGAAGAGTGTCTGTTCCTACTCTCACACAGTGGAGGAAAGTTAAAGCCTCTCAGTCTCTGTTTATGAGGACTCATTGATCTCAAAGAATTGATGCATTTTTCATACATTAGGGTCTGTGTCCATGTGTCTTCCTGATATTGTTATAGAAATGGCTTCAGGCTGCTGGTAACAGATGCTGGGGAAAAAGAATGCCTTAAACAAAGCCAGGCACGGTGACTTACACCTGTAATCCCAGCACTTTGGGAGGCTAAGGTGGGAGGATCACTTGAGCCTACCCAGCCTGAGCAGCACAGTGAGACCTCATCTCTACAAAAAACAAATAATTAGCTAGATGTCATGGCACACAGCTGTAGTCTCAGCTACTTAGGAGGCTGAGGCGGGAGGATTATTTGAGCCTGGGAGGTCAAAACTGCAGTGAGCTAAGATTGCACTACTGCACTCCAGGCTGGGGGACAGAGTAAGACCCTGCCTTAAAAAAAAATGCCTTAAAGAAAAGAATAAGAGAAGGGTGTGTTCTCTTCCAAGTAGTGAGCTGATCAAGGGGAAGCAACCCAAGACTAGCAGGCTCTTTTCAATTCCCAGCTCTGCCACTCTTAGCATGGCAGAGAGTTGGCCTCATTACGCCAGTGTGGCTGCCACAGTGCCAGACATCACATTCCAGGCAGTGGAAAGGAGAAAGAACCAAAGGGCTCCCTTTCTCTTGAAGCAGTCCCTGTGAGGGGGGATTATCTGGAAGCCCAAACCCAATTTCTGCTTCCAACCATTATCCATAGAAACAACTGGAAGTTGAGAAGTGCAGTCTTTTAGGTGGACACCTGGCTGCCCTGTATGAAACCAGAATTAGGTTGGTCAGCAGGAAAACAAGAAAACACTTACTGTGTTGACTGAGGTTTTTGATGCATCGCTTTATTGTCAAATTAAATGACTGTATCTCATTCTGCACTGAAACACGTACTACCATTGCCTATAATTGGCAAATGATCCTCAGAGGCACAGAAGATGCCCTGATGGAAAGTTTGCCCCTTGGGCAAAGAGGCAGCCGTGGGAACCTTCAGACATACAGAGAGAAGGAAGCTTTTCTTCCTACATTCCTCAAATAGCTAAGATTTGACCAATGTGTTTTCTAAGTCAATCCTAGTGTGTTTCCTCCTCACCTCTTCCCTCTGTGGCTTTGATGATGGAAGTGTAGTCCTAACCTACTGCACAGCTGGGACCCCCTGCCCCTAGATCCCAATACTGGGGATGGGAGGACCTTGCACTATTCCCCTCAGTCCATCTATCGAGGTCTTTGCAGGAAGCATACTGGGAATTGAAACGAGAGCCTAAATGACATCTAAGAAAGGTAGTGTTCAATACCAGGTATTAGATGAGGATGGGATTCTAAGGACATCAGTGGGAGGCAGGGAGCCACCTTCAGACCTCGGCATGGAAGCTTCCAAAATCCAGAGGAAGAGGCAACGGGCTGTCCACAGCAGTGAGAGTCACAGGTAGAAGAATCATCACAGCCCTGCTAACCAGGCAGCAGATGCCCCTCTCCCCTGGCTCCCTGTGTCCAAATCCTACAGGGGCATCTGTTGGCTGAACTCAACCTGAAGCCAAAGAGAAGATGAGTGGAGAGAGGCAACATTTATAGAGCTTAGGTTTCTAGGGCTGGAGAGGGATCTGGAGGGACACACAGGAGACACCTGGCATAACCAAAAAATGACAAAAAAAAAAAAAAAAAAGAAACATCTATGGAGCATGGGACACGGGGGGTGGAGGCAGCTAAAAGCCATCTCATCTTTCACTGTATTCAACAAGCCCATTATAACAAGTCTTTCATGCTCAACCATTCAAACAATCCCAACAATCCCAGCCTAAGAATTTCTTGGCATTTGATGAAAATGGCTGTGGGTTTTGCTATCTTTAAGCTCCCTGGGAAGCAGGATATAAGCCCAGGGCTGGCAGGCTCTTTCTAGCTACCTGCTCTTGCACATAGAGTTTGCCTCATGGTTGCAAGAAGGCTGCCATAGCTCCAGATGGCACATAGACATTCCAGGCAGCAGGAAAAAGGAAGGAGCACTTAACTGAAGGAGGTCAGGGAGTTGGTTAGTCTCCACCTGAAGAAGACAGCCATGAACCAGCTTCAGTTGACTAACGGGCTCCTGTGAGTGCATCTTTGGACTTTTCTGTAGGTTGAAATCTAGATGTGGTATGTGTCTTAAAGCAGCCACCAACTCCTCCCATTACCTTCCAAGTGAGCCCAACTACACGATGGAGCCTCTTCCCTGCCCTTGGATCTGGGCTGAGCCTCTGACTTGCGTTGACCAACAGAATGCAGTGAAAGTGATGCCGATACTACCCTTCCTGCCCTAGACTTGGGATACCTGGCAGCTATATTCTTCCATTCCTTAGGACTTGCAAAAACGGGTCTCAACATGCCTTCCCAGAGCCATGAGATGTTTATTTGCCCATTCATTGATCTGAGACGTGAGTGTAAGGAGTTTAAATCAACCTCTTAATAAAGTTGCTGCAGTCCAGGGGGTAGGTACCTGTGGACGGCTCTGCGAATAGGACAGTCACATTTCTTGGGAATCAAGTGCATCCCTAGGCTGGCAGTGCAGCAGAAACACTGAATAAAATATGACAAATCTCCCTGGATGGTGTCATTTGTTTGTTTTTATTTCCCATCCGCAATCCTACTTTTCCACCTCCACCCCTTCACCCCCCAGCTTTGAAGGAACTCACCTGGCATTGCTATTCACTATTCATGGAGAGAGGACTGAACAATCCAAACTCCCCCATTCTGAAAAACTTAAGTCACAGTCACAAGTGTACTCCTGTGCTTTTAGGGTTATACAGGGGAGAGAGGGAGACTGGGAATAAGAATGCCTTAAACAAGAGAAAGATGTGTTCTCTCCCAGGTAATGGGAGTCACAGAGGAAGCAATCCAGGGCTGACAGGTTCTTTCCAGCTTCCTGCTCTTGCACATAGGGTTTGCCTCGTGGTCACAAGTTGGCTGCCACAGCTCCAGGCAGCATGTAGACATTCCAGGCAGCAAAAAGGAGGAGGGTGCAGTTAACTGAAGGATGTCAGGGAGCTGGTTAGTCTCCATCTAAAGGGGGCAGCCTTGAGCCAGCTTCAGTTGACTAACTTGGGCTGCTGTTGGTGTATCTTTGGACTTTTCTGTAGGTTGAAATCTAGATGTGGTACATGAATTACAGCTGCCAAGTCCTCCCATTACCTTCCAAATGAGCCCAGCTACAAGTTGGAGCCTTTTTCCTCCCCTTGGATCTGGGATGAGCCTCTGATTTGCATTGACCAACAGAATGCAGCAGAAGTCATGCTGATACTATCCTTCCTGCCCTAGACTTAGGAGACCTGGCAGCTTCTGACTTCTCTCTTATGGACTCAAGAGCCCCCATGTAAACAAAAAGTTCATCTGCCCTTCTGGAGAGAACAGATGGGGAGAAAGAGAATGAGAGAGAGAGATTGAGAGAAGAAGGAGAAGGGAAAGAGGAGGAGAAGAAAAAGAGAGAGAGAGAGGACCTGAGGTTAAAAGACCATTAAAGGAGTGTATGAGTTTGCTATTGCTGCTGTAACAAAATGTCACAAACTTATTTGCTTAAAATAACACAAATTTTCTCATAGTTCTGGTAATCAGAAGTCGAAAAGTCAAGGTGTCAGCAGGCTGGTTCCTTCTGGAGGTTCCAAAAGAAAATCCATTTCCTTGAGATTTCCCTCTTCTAGAGGCTGTGGTATTCCTTGGCTTATGGCTTCTTCCTCCATCTTCAAAGCCAGCAGCACAGTATCCTCCAGTCTCTCTCTTTCTCTGACCTCTGCTTCCCTCTTCACATCTCCTTCTCTGACTTTGACACTCCTACCTCCCTCTTATAAGGACTCTTGTGATTACTTAGAACCCATCAGGATAATCCAGGATCATCTCCTCATCCCAGGATTCTTAACTCATTATAGCCGCAAAGTCCCTTTTGCCATGTTAGCTAACATTTACAGTTTCTAATGTTTAGGACATTATGGAACTACAATTCAAGATGAGATTTGGGTGGAGACACAGCCAAACAATATCACCCATCTTGGTACCAATCATTATGGCTGAAGGACTTGGCCGTTCCTGGATTAAATGTCCACCCATGGTTGGAATGGGATATCCACCCTAGAATCCCATCCTAATCTAATCACATGGAGTTGGCATGGCTGTTCCAGAGAAAAGGACGTGTCCAACAGACCAAAGGCAATCCATGGCCACAATTAGAACCGAAGCCCTGCCAATGGCTTAATAATGATCCCTCATGCTGTTCAAGATACAGACATCGGAATCCCTGGAGCCTATGAATATGTCTGAATTAGTTTTCTGTGGCTGCTATAACAAGTTACCACAAACCAGGGGCTTAAACAACAGATACTTATCCTTACCCAGTCCTGGAGTCCAGGAGGCTGAGATCAAGGTGTCTCAGGGCTGCACTCCCTCAGGAGGCTATAGGGGAGGATCCTTCCTGCCTCTTCCAGACCCTGGCAACTCCAGGTGTCCCTGGGTTTTTGGTTGTATCACTCCAGTCTCTGCCCCATGGTTTCATGGTGTTCTCCTCTGTGTGTGTCTGTGTCCAAATTTCCTCTTTTCATAAAGACACCAGTCATGGGATTACAGCCTATCCTCCTGCAGGATGACCTCATCTAAACTAATGACATCTGTAAACACTGCATTTCCAAATAAGGTCACATTCACAGATGAGGGAGAGGGGATAGATCTTCCACATATGAATTGTGGGGGAAGAAACACCAGTCAACCCTTAACCACCTTGTATAATGTCACCTTGTATATTAGTCTATTTTCACACTGCTGATAAAGATATACCCAAGCCTGGGCAATTTACAAAAGAAAGAAGTTTAATGGACAGTTTCACATGGCTAGGGAAGCCTCAATCATGGTGGAAGGCAAGGGGGGGCAAGTCATATCTTACAAGGATGGTGGCAGGCAAAGAGAAAAGAGCTTGTGCGAGGAAACTCTCCCTTATAAAATCATCAGATCTCGTGAGACTTATTCACTATCACGAGAACAGCATGAGAAAGACCTGCCTCCATGATTCAGTTACCTCCCACCGGGTCCCTCCCACAACATGTAGGAATTCAAGATAGATTTGGGTGGGGACACAGCCAAACCATATCACATTGCATGGCAAAACAGACTTCTCAGATTTCATGAAATTGAGTGTCTTAATATGGGGAGATGATTCTGGATTATTTGGGCAGGCCTAATGTAATCATAAAGTCATTTTTTTTTTATCTGAACAGTTGGTTCTGAGGGTCTTTTGTTTCTTTGGTTTTGTTTTGAGACAGGGTCTTTCTCTGTTGCCCAGGCTAAAGTGCAGTGGCACCATCACAGCTCATTGCAGTCTCAACTGCCTGGGCTCAAGCAATCCTCCCACCTCAGCCTCCCAACTAGCTGGGACCACAGGCATGTGTCACCACTTCCAGCTAATTTTCTAAAATTTGTGTAGAGACTGGGTTTTGCTATGTTGCCCAGGCTGTTCTCAAATTCCTGGGCTCAAGCAATTCTCCCACCTCAGCCTCCCAAGCTCCCTTGGGACCACAAGCACACACCAACACACCCAGCTAATTTTTGTATTTTTCGTAGAGATGAGGTCTCACTGTGTTGCCCAAGCTGGTCTCAAACTCCTGGCTTCAAGCAGTCCTCCCACTTGGACTCCTAAAGTGCTAGGATTACAGGTTTGAGCCACTGTGCCAGGTAATTTTTAAAACTTTTAACTTTTATGAATATATCAGAATTGCACACATCTATGGGATTGGTGTGATATTTTTGATACAAGCATACAATGTGTAGTCATCAAATCTGGGTAACTGGGCTATCCATTACCTCAAATATTTATCATTTATTTGTGTTGGGAACATTTCTAAATATACTCTTCTAGTTATTTTGAAATATACAATTGGCCAGGCACAGTGGCTCATGCCTGTAATCCCAGCATTTTGGGAGACCAAGGTGGGTGGATCACCTGAGGCCAGGAGTTCCACAGTGGCCAATATGGTGAAACCCCGTCACTACTAAAAATACAAAAATTAGCCGAGTATGGTGGCGGGCGCCTGTAATCCCAGCTACTCAGAAGGCCGAAGCGGGAGAATTGCTTGAACCTGGGAAGTGAAGGTTGCAGTAAGCTGAGATGGCACCATTGCACTCCAGCCTGGGCGACAGAGCAAGACTCCATCTCAAAAAAAAAAAAAAAAAAAAAAAAAAAACAATAAATTATTGTTAAAAAAGCAAATGTTTGACTGGGCACAGTGTCTCATGCCAGTAATCCCAGCACTTTGGGAGGCCAAAGCGGGTGGATCACTTGAGGCCAGGAGTTCAAGACCAGCCTGGCTAACATGGTGAAACCCTGTCTCTACTAAAAATACAAAAATTAGCTGGGTGTGGTGGTGCACACCTGTAGTCCCAGCTACTTGGGAGGCAGAGGCAGGAGAATCACTTGAACCAGGAGGCAGAGGTTGCAGTGAGCCGAGATCATGCCATTCCAGCCTGGGCGACAAGAGCAAGACTCTGTCTCAAAAAAACACAAAAACAAAAACAAAAAACAAACAATCTGCAAACATTTTAAAAGGAAGAAAGCCTTGAGGTTAAAGGTCATCTGCAGGCTGAATACCTCATCCTCTGTCCTTGGCCTCCACGTCACCCCATGCCACTATCATGCTATCCATTAAAAAAAAAAAAAAAAAAAAATCACATTCCCCTAGACCATCGTGAGAAACTGGAATAGAAGAATGACATGTTTTCTTCTTTGTTTTCAGAAAGCATAGCACATTCCCCACCCAGAGAACATGCTCAAAAGAAAAAAAAGAAGATTCAGAAGTGTTCATCTTCTTTTTTATATTTTTTTAAATTTAAAAACCTCAACTTTCTTGCATACCTGTAAGACCTATGACATGAGCAGATACGCTTTAAAAGTAGAGGTTCTGGCTGGCTTATAAGCACCCAGGATTTCGGCAGAAAACCTCACTGGGGCTTTTAAAAAATACATTCTTTAAAACTTTCTTGTATGGCTCTTTGTTTTTGTTTTTTATTTTGTTTTTGGAGACAGGGTTTCGCTCTGTTGCCCAGGCTGGGGTACTGTGGTACAATCACAGCTCACTGCAGCCTCCAACTCCCAGGCTTAAGCGATCCTCCAGCCTTAACCTCCAGAGTAGCTGAGGCAAGAGACACAAGCCACCATGCCCGACTAATTTTTCTTTTATGTATAGAGATGGGGTCTCCTATGTCGCCCAGGCTGGTCTCCAACACCTGGGCACAAGCAATCCTCCACTTTGGCCTCCCAAAGTGCTGGGATTATGGCTCCTTGAGAGTTAGGTTCCCTTTGAATCAAACTGTGGCAAGCCAGGCTTCCATTAGCAGCCAGAGCAGCCAGTTTTTCCACTAATGCTTTATTATAATTCTGATGAATGCACAAGTTAAACATTAAAGAACTGGAGAAAGTGGTGCTGGGGAAGGAGGGCAAAAATGCCAAAACAAACCTATGAAGGCCTTGCGTGAGTTTCCTCAGACCCTAAAATAGGATCAAATAATAAAAGCATTCTTACACATACACCTCATACCAGGGCTCACTGAAGATTAAGAAACTTTCCAAGTGTCTAGAGAAAACTTTGCAGACCCCAGACCCTAGTTAAAGATTAGACAGGAACTGAATGAAATACTCCCGCTCATAGGTGCAATCCTACATGTGGGCATAGAGCTTAAAATGCATAGAAACCCTGGAAACAACTTGTCACTTTGAGTTGACCTGGTGAGTTAATCTGACCTTCTCCCTGTAACCCGTTGCAGAAATAAATTCCCTTCTCCCCAATCTGTCTGCACCTCATTATTGAACCCCAAGAACAAGCAGCCAGCCCTCGTTCATTCGTCCGGGAGCAAAACCTTTGTTAAAGAAAAAAACTATTCAGTGATATTAGGTTGGTAATTGCAGTTATTACTTTTGCACGAACCTTGTACTTGTGAAAGCATCACCAAAAAGATAACGAAGACATTATCCAGGCTTATCGTGTGAAGTACAGGGACCACTGCAATGGTGGTTCACAGTGCAGGAGAGAGGCTGGGCTCAACTTCCAATATGAATACAGCAAGGGCAAGTGGGAATGTATAGCCACGGGGCAGGCAGTGGGTGTATAGATGGCAAAGCACTAAAAGGAAACATCAGAGGTGAAGCGGGTCCTGGCTAAACCAACCTGGCTTGTTAAAGCCAGCCAGGGGGGTTAAACATCAACTGGGGGTGGTGGACGATGAGGAACCTGATATCAAGAATGGTGGCTTCTTGCCAAACTGACTTAGCAGGTACTTTGCTGAGATCTAATTTTATAAGGAAACGCACAACCGGGCCTGGGAGGGGCTTCAGGAGCCTGGCTACGGTTTGGCCAGGCAGAGACTTTTTGTCACATCTCCTTCTCACCTAAAGGTGTCCGCATTGAATTCTTGCATCATTTCCTTTTCATGCATTTCCCCAGTCATGTGTTGCAAACCTAACCCTGAAAATACCAAGTATGCAGCCGGTCTGTGAGCTGAGGGAATATGCGGAGACACCTGCAGAGAAGCAGCGTTGTCTGCAGATTTAAAGAGGAAGGAAGCAGGACTCTGATAAGGAGGGGGCCAGCCAGAGGGGTGGAGGAGAGCTGACTTACAACTGCCCTGCAGAGGGCCTACCTTTATCTTGGGGGATGCCTGCAAGTCTGGTCTTTGACTCTTGTTCAAGATAAGGGCTGGGATTTATGACGCGCTAGTTAAAGTTCAAACCTCCCCCCTGACCCCAGAGTCTGATTCTTTACTTAAGGTTTGCACGTTTGCAAGTGGCCTAACCAGTTAGACAGCCTGGATGCACTGAATGACCGGAGCGGCAACCGCCTCCCCCACCTCCTCAAATGTCTGGTTTGAGGCCCCCTGAAACCAAGATTCCTCTCGCCGTCCTTGGTGTGCCAACCATGAGACAGAACAAAGGAGACCCTGGGAAGCTCGTGCCCGGGATGTCTCTGATTCTCTCCTCGCACTCTCTCACAATCTTACACAAAATGAGCATGCTGTGTGAGGGCTGGGAAGTCCACTCAAATATCCAAACTAGAAACTGGCTGAGTGCAGTGGCTCATGCTTATCATCCCAGCACTTTGGGACACCGAGGTAGAAGGATCACTCAAGCCCAGGAGTGCGAGACCAGCCTGGCCAACATAGTGGGACCCCGTCTGTACAAAAAATATAAAATCAGGCAAGTGTGGTGGTGCACACTTGTGGTCTCAGCTACTTTGGAGGCTGAAGTGGGAGGATCTCTACAGCCTGGGAGGTCAAGGCTGCAGTGAGCTGTGATTGCACCACTGTACTCCAGCCTAGGTGACAGTCTCAAAAAAAAAAAAAAAAAAAAAAGAAAGAAAAAGAAAAGAAAACCTTTGCGGGAAATTTTTCATATATTGACCTATTAGAAATCCAACTGCATGTTCCATGAATGGAAAACCCTGCACCAAAATTAACTCAAAGTGGATCAGAGAGACCCAAATGTAAGTGCGAACTCTATAGCACGTGCACAAGAAAACAGAGGAGAAAGTCTTTTTCATTTTGGGTTAGGAAAATAAGACACCAAAAGCCCAACCCATTAAAAAAAATAATAATAAATAAATAAATAAACTTGATTGAGTTTACCAAATTTCGGCCGGGTGTGGGGTGGCTCATGCCTGTAATCCCAGCACTTTGGCAGGCCGAGGCAGGCAGATCACGAGGTCAAGAGATCGAGACCATCCTGGCCAACATGGTGAAACCCCGTCTCTACTAAAAATACAAAAATTAGCTGAGCGTGGTGGCACGTGCTTGTGCTACTCGGGAGGCTGAGGCAGGAGAATCGCTTGAACCTGGGGGGGGTTGCAGGGAGCCAAGATCGGACCACGGCACTACAGCCTGGTGACAGAGCAAGGCTCCATCTCAAGAAAACAAAACAAAACAAAAATTTCTTTTTTTTTTTTTGAGATGGAGTTTTGTTCACTCTTGTCGCCCAGGCTGGAGTACAGTGGCATGATCTCGGCTCACTGCAACCTCCACCTCGTGGGTTCAAGCAATTCTCCTGCCTCAGCCTCCTGAGTAGCTGGGGTTACAGGCATGAACCACCATACCCAGCTAATTTTTGTATTTTTAGTAGAGATGGGGTTTCACCATGTTGGCCAGGCTGGTCTCAAACTCTTGACCTCAGGTGATCAACCTGCCTTGGTCTCTAAAAGTGCTGGGATTACAGGCGTGAGCCACCATGCCTGGCCTAAATTTCTCTTTTCAAAGGGGAAATTTGTACTTTATTTTTGGCTGTTGAGGGGCAAGTAAAGAGCTCCTCTTGTATTAGCTGGCTCTCAATGTTTCAGCTCAAAGTAATGGGTATGTTGGGCTGGTATATTCAGGTTGCCGGCAGTCATATTTGGGGATGTGTATCCTGAGGTCTGATACTATAAAGCCTCCTCTACTTGTCTTTCAGTCCCTGCCAAAATGCAAAGGGTGATGTCTGACTCCCTTACTAGGGCTACCTCTGAATAAGTGGCCTCTGCTCATTTTCATTTGGGATGGGGGACGTCTCATTTATTTCCACCTGTTCTATTTATTTATTTTGAGACAGAGTCTCACCCTGTTGCCAGGCTGGAGTGGAGTGGGGTGATCTCAGCTCACTGCAACCTCCACCTCCCGGGTTCAAGCAACTCTCCTGCCTCATTCAGCCTCCCGAGTAGCTGGGATTACAGGCATGCACCACTGTGCCTGGCCAATTTTCTGTGTGTATTTTTGGTAGAGACAGGGTTTCACCACGTTGGCCAGGCTGGTCTCAAACTCCTGACCTCAAGCGATTTGCCCACCTCAGCCCCGCAAAGTGCTGGGATTACAGGCATGAGCCACACACTTGGCTTTTTTTTTTTTTTTTTTTTTTTTTTTTGACACAGGGTCTCGCTCTGTCACCCAGGCTGGAGTACAGTGGCACAATCTTGCTCACGGCAACCTCTGCCTCCCAAGCTTGAGTGATACTCCCACCTCAGCCTCCCAAATAGCTGGGACCACAGGCGTGCACCACCACCCCCATCTAATTTTTGTATATTTTGTACAGAGGGGGTTTTGTCATGTTGCCCATGCTAGTCTCAAGCTCCTGGACTTAAGCAATCTGCCCATCTCGGCCTCTCAAATTGTTGGGATGACAGGCATGAGCCACTGTGCCTGGCCAATTTTCACGTGTTCTAAAGCAGCTGCTTAGAAGGCATGAGCTTGCAAAGCCGCAGCCCCTGAGCAGACTTCTCTATATGCACATAAGAAACAGCTAATGCACTGCCATCCCAATCCATAGCCAGACCTCGTATAATGGATAATCACCCTTCTCCCTGTGCCAGGATGTGGCCTTAGGGTAAAAATAATGAGTACAGCCGTGACATTTATTGAGTCCTTGACATGAGCCAGGACTTGCTCTCAGTGCTTTGCAGATCACAGCCTCTACAATCTTCACAGCAATCGTGGCTCTTTCGCAACTGCAACTCCGTATCTTGGGGCATTTTGCCAATTTAGCCATTAGTCTATGAACAAAGCCACATTCTGATCAGGTTGAAGAATCAGGAAGGGAGAATGTGGAGGTGGGCTTTGTTCTGTATGTCACACAGCAGTCTCGCTCTTTTACTGACATCACCTCACGTGGCTATGGCTCTTCTACTTCCCTACAGGGGACAAGGACAAGGTGGGATAGGAGATCAAGGTGTTCCACTCTCCCCCGACCCAAGCCAAGGAGGAGCCAGGGTCTCAGGCTTGGATCCTCCCACGTTCACCCTGAGCGTCTCACAACAGTAATCCCATAAAGCCACCGCTGCATGCTTTCCACAGGCTGTTCTTGATTTCGCCATTTTATAACACTAGCTCTTCTATGTTCCTTACTCTTCGAATGACCCCACACACTCACCAAGCATGGATGGTGTTGTTTAAGCAATCCAGGTTCATTTATGTTGCTTGTGAGGGGTTTCAGGACATGCCCCAAAACATGGCCCCTTGGCATTGGAGAAAACAGCAGAAGCAGGAAGGTCTCTCTGACCTTCCTCTCATCTTTCTCTCCTGAAGCAGGTCAAACCACCCTGATTCGAAAGATGCCTTAATACCCAGAGGAAAGAAACATCCTCAATTTCTTTTTTTAAATTTTTAATTGTTTTGTTTCCATAGGTTTTTGGGAAACAGGTGGTATTTCGTTACATGAGTCAGTTCTTTAGTGATAATTTGTGAGATTTTGGTGCACCCATCACCCGAACAGTATACACTGAACCCAATGTGTGTGGTCTTTTATCCCTCACCCCCTTCCAGCTCTTCTCCACAAGACCCCAAAGTCCATTGTGTCATTCTTACACCTTTGCATCCTCATAGCTTAGCTCTCACTTATGAGTGAGAACATACAATGTTTGGTTTTCCATTCCTGAGTTACTTCACTTAGAATAATGGTCTCCAATTCCATCCAGGTTGCTGTGAATGCCATTAATTCATTCCTTTTTATGGCTGAGTAGTATTCTATCATACATACATATATATATATATACACACACACACATATACACAATATATACACACTATATATTGTGTGTATATATATAGTGTGTATATATATATTTATATATAGTGTATATATTATATATACACAATATATATACACTATATATATACACACACATATGTGTGTATATCTGTGTGTATATATATACATGTGTGTGTATATATATACATATATGTGTGTGTGTATATATATACATATATATGTGTGTGTGTATATATATATATATATATATATCTCACTATATATATATATATATATATATATATCTCACAATATATCTCACAGTTTTTTTAATCCACTCATTGATTGATGGGCATTTGGGCTGGATCCACATTTTTGCAATTGTGATTTGTGCTGCTATAAACATGCATGTGCAAGTATCTTATCTTTTTCGAATAATAACTTCTTTTCCTCGGAGTAGGTACCCAGTAGTGGGATTGCTGGATCAAATGGTAGGGAACATCCTTATTTCTGAAGATACAGGGACGCAGAAGAATCTGAACTATTAAATCAAACCAAAATCTGGCCTGAGAATGTCTCCATACTCTCATACTTGAGTCCTTGTGGGGGAACCGTAACCTAACTTGGCAGGTAGGCAGGCGGACTGAAAACCTAAGGTATTAGTCTGTTTCTGCACTGCTATAAAGAACTACCTGAGCCTGGATAATTTATAAAGAAAGGAGGTTTAATTGGCTCATGGTTCCACGGGCTGTATAGAGAGCATGGCTGGGGAGGCCTCAGGAAATTTACAGTCATGGCAGAAGGCAAAGGGGAAGCAAGCATGTCTTACCATGCCTGGAGCAGGACCAAGAGAGAGAGTGGGGGGGTGTCACACACGTTTAAACAACCAGATCTCGTGAGAACTCCATCATGAGAACAGCATCAAGGGGATGATGCTAAACCATTAGAAACCGCTGCCCCCATGATCCGGTCATCTCCCACCAGGCCCCACCTTCAACACTGGAGATTACAATTCCACATGAGATTTGTGTGAGAACGCAGATCCAAACCATATCACGTAACTTAAGAGTATGCTTCTGTAACAATAGCTACATCTCCACCAATCCCAGCAGCCATACTTCAACCATTCACAGGGAGCCAACTGTTCTAACCATGTTCAAATAAGGCAAACGCTGAGCTGTAACCAATGGAATGTTTCTGTATGTCTCTTTCATTTTCATTTTCTTTTCTTTCTTTCTTTTCTTTCTTTCTTTCTTTTCTCTTTCTTTCTTTCTTTCTTTCTTTCTTTCTTTCTTTCTTTCTTTCTTTTCTTTCTTTCTTTCTTTCTTTTCTTTCTTTCTTTCTCTTTTAAGACAGAGTCTTGTTCTGTCACCTAGACTGGAGTGCAGTGGCGTGACCTTGGCTCACTACAACCTCGGCTCACTACACCCTCCGTCTCCCGGGTTCAAGCGGTTCTCCTGCCTCAGCCTCCTGAGTAGCTGGGATTACAGGCACCTGCCACCATGCCTGGCTAATTTTTTATATTTTTAGTAAAGACGGGGTTTTGCCATGTTGGCCAGGCTTGTTTCGAACTCCTGACCCCAAGTGATTTAAGGTTTCCTTCCGTGTCCTCATTTGGTGACCATATGACCTCTTTCTCTTCTGCAGCCCTGAGAGTTGGGGTATAGACATTCTGCATGCAACGAACCTATTATGGTTACAGTTTAGCCTGGACCAGGCAACAGAGGTGGGTCCTCAGAAGACACTGAATCTGCCATTCCTTGACATTGGACTTCAGCCTCCAGAGCTGTGAGCCACAAATGCTGGTTGGGGTAAGCCGTGTAGTCTGTGCAGTTTTCTTATGGCAGCTTAAATTGACTAAGACAGCTGGGGAGCAATTTGGCAGGCGGTCTCTGAGGAATGGCTATTACCCGTGATGTCCCATCAACATCTTTGCCTGAATTGGTCCAGGTTTACATGATTTCCATCCATCACAATGGCTCACCTTTTTAATTTTATTTTATTCATTATTTTATTTTATTTTATTTTTAATTTAATTTAATTTTATATTTTGAGGCGGAGTCTTGCTCTGTCTGTCACCTAAGCTGGAGTGCAGTGGCACAATCTCAGTTCACTGCAACCTTCGCCTCCTGGATTCAAGCGATTCTCCTGCCTCAGCCTCCCAAGTAACTGGGATTACAGGCGTGTGCTACCATGCCTGTTTTTGTATTTTTTGTAGAGATGTGGTTTCACCATATGTTGGCCAGGCTGGTCTCGAACTCCTGACCTCAGGTGATCCAGCTGCCTTGGCCTCCCAAAGTGCTGGGATTACAGGTGTGAGCCACCTGCTGTGCCTGGCCTGGGGTTCCCTTTTATAAGGACACTTATCCCATTGATGAGTCTAGACCCTTAATTGTTTCCTAAAAGCACCATCTCCTAATACTATTGTCTTGGGGATTAAGTTTCAACACATGAATGTTCAAGGCACACAATGTTCAAGGCAAGCATTGAGACCATAGCAACAGCCAAATCCACAACACTGCCAAAGAATGCCCAAACAGCTGCCATTGTCTTCTACGAGGCTCTACACAACCTCCTAAAAGGCAGAATGCCTGGACTGGCCTCTCTGCCAGTCACCAACAAGATTCCTGCTTTCCAGGCTCTCTGCCGACTCTATCCTATGAATTCTGGCTGGCCTTTGACCCTTCGCTTCATCCCCAATGGACTCCCCTCTGAGAGAAGAAATCCACTTCAATGCAAGATCACTGACCAGTGTACAAAATGACAAATAAGATGTCTCAGTGTTCTTGGACAGAGGCCAAGTCATCAAGTCACATGACCCAAACTGGGGTAGAAGGCAGTAATGAAGGAAGAAAAGAGAGGTTCAAAATAGCCCATGAGCTGGATGAGCCCTACTGAAGCTATTTCAGTCTTGCTGTCAGAGGCTTTTGAATGAGAGCCACTCCATCTTGAATAGGGCCTAGGTAAAATGAGGCTGAGACCTGCTGAGCTGCATTCCCAGGAGGTGTGGCATTCTAAGTTGCAGGATGAGATAGGAGGTCAGCTCAAGATACAGGTCATAAAGACCTTACTGATAAAACAGCTTGCATGAAAGAACCTGGCCAGAACCCACCAAACCAAGAGGTGACAAATGTGACCTCTGGCTTTCCTCACAGCTCATTATATGCTAATTATAAAGCATAGAATACTAAGAGACACTCCCACCAGCGCCATGACAGTTTACAAATGTCATGGCAATGTCAGGAGATTACCCTATATGGTCTAAAAGGGGAAGAACCCTCAGTTCTGGGAATTGGCCACCCCTTTCCCAGAAAACTCAAGAATAATCCAACCCCTGTTTAGCATATAATCAAGAAATAACTATTAAAAAAAGGCAACCAACAGCCCATGCTGCTGCTCTGTCTATGGAGTGGCCAGCTTTTATTCCTCTACTTTCTTGATAAACTTGCTTTCACTTTACTTTATGGATTCTCCCCGAATTCTTTCTTGCCGCAAGATCCAAGTGTAATGCCCAACCTGGTTTTTACTAACTCTGTTTTTAGACTCTCCCTTTTCCTTTAATCACCTAGCCTTGTTTCCACCTGAATTGACTCTCCCTTAGCTAAGAGAGCCAGACAGACTCCATCTTGGCTCTTTCACTGGCAGCCCCTTCCTCAAGGACTTAACTTGTGCAAGCTGACTCCCAGCACATCCAAGAATGCAATTAACGGATAAGATACTGTGGCAAGCTGTATCTGCAGTTCCCAGGAATTCGTCTGATTGATAACGCCCAAAGCCCCGCGTCTATCACCTTGTAATAGTCTTAAAGCCCCTGCACCTGGAACTGTTTACTTTCCTGTAACCATTTATCCTTTTAACTTTTTGCCTACTTTACTTCTGTAAAATTGTTTTAACTAGACGCCCCCCCCAGCTTCCTAAACCAAGATATAAAAGTTAATCAAGCCCCTTCCTCGGGGCTGAGAGAATTTTGAGTGTTAGCTGTCTCTCGGTCGCCGGCTAATAAAGGACTCTTAATTTGTCTCAAAGTGTGGCGTTTATCTAACTCGCTCGGGTACAACATTTGGAGGCCCCAGCGAGAATTTTAACGCCACTGGGCGAGAGCCGGTCTCGCTCCAGGCTCCCCCGGAAGGACGGCTGGCTTGTAGGGGGGGGTGCCACCTGAAAAAAAGAATTTTCAGGTTCCCGAAGGGTGACCGTCTTCCGGAGGAGAGCGGATCGACTACCATGTGAGTGCCCTAAAACTCAACATCTGAGTCCTCAGCTTCTGACCCCGGGGTCAGGTAGGTCAGATTTGACTTCGTTTCTGGTAAGAGGGAAGCGGCCCCAACAAGGGCGTCCCTCTTTTGACTCAGCCCGTTACTCTAGGATGCTAGTGGGTTGAGCCTTGGTTTTCTGGTAGGCGCCTTTGTGTCTTGGTTTGGGTGGGAAGTGGTCCTGACGAGGACCCTCCCTTGACTCAGCTCAAGACCCAGGATGCTGGAGAGCTGAGCCTTGGTTTCTGGCAGACCGGTCGCTCTCTCTCTCTCTCTCTTTTTCTATCTCTCATCTTTCTCTTGTTCAGGTTTCCTGGAAAATCTCCAGGAAAGAGGAAAAACAGAAACAAGCAACACAGGCAGCTGAAAAAGCCACTGACAAAGCATATAAAAGACAAGCAGAAATCTTGGTGACGGCTATCCAAGAGGGCAAAAAGGAAAGGCCCCCATTCCAGAAAAATGGCCAAGGAACCTCGGGTTCCCGCCAGAAAGGTAAAGAAGGTGAACAGGCCCCTCTAGAAAAAGACCAATGTGCTTATTGCAAGCAGACTGGGCACTGGAAAAAGGAATGCCCACTACTGCCACAAGAAAAATCAGAAAAGAAAAAGGTCCTCACCCTGCCCACAATGCAGGAGCCTGATGATTGACGGGGCCGTGAGATACTGTCACCTCTGGATATTGGGATTTGAGGAAATTACAAAGCCCTTGAATACTGCTACAAGAGGTAGCGGCCCACTGATTTGGACAGACACCAAAGGACAGGCTTTTCAAAATCTGAAAAAGGCTTTAACTGAAGCCTCTGCTTTAGCCCTCCCAAATAGCTCAAAGCCGTTTCACCTGTTTGTCCATGAGAGCCAGGGAGTTGCTAAGGGGGGGCTTACTCAGACTTTAGGACCTTGGAGACGCCCAGTGGCTTATTTATCTAAGAGGCTGAATCCTGCGGCCTCTGGATGGCCAAGTTGCCTGCGAGCCATAGCGGCTACAGCAAGCCTAGTCCAAGAGAGTAATAAGTTAACTCTGGGCCAGAATTCAACCCTTATGGCTCCTCATGCTGTAGAGACTTTACTACGAAGTGCTTCTGGTAAATGGATGTCAAATGCTCACATCTTACAATATCAGAGTTTACTGTTGGATCAGCCTCGTTTGACTTTCTCCCCCACGAGGTGTTTAAATCCTGCCACCCTACTCCCAGATCCAGATTCCAATATTCCTGCCCATTACTGTCAGGAACTGTTTAAAACTACTGAAACTGGCCGGCCAGATCTTCAGGATGTGCCCCTGGAAAAGGCGGACGCTACCATGTTCACAGACGGCAGCAGTTTCCTCGAGCAGGGAGTACGAAAGGCCGGTGCAGGTGTTACCACAGAGACAGATGTGTTGTGGGCTCAGGCTTTACCAGCGAATACCTCAGCACAGAAAGCTGAATTGATCGCCCTCACCCAAGCTCTCCGATGGGGTAAGCATAAACGTATTAACGTTTACACTGACAGCAGGTACGCCTTTGCTACTGTGCATGTACATGGAGCCATCTACCAGGAGCGCGGGCTACTCACCTCAGCAGGAAACGCTATCAAAAACAGAAGAATCCCCCGTCTTCAAAGCCTAACAGATCAAGCAGCTCTCCGGTGCACAACCTGCGCCCAGGTAAATGCCAAGCAATGTCCTAAACCCAGCCCAGGCCACCATCTCTGAAAAATACTCGCCAAAAGAAAAGTGGGAAATTGACTTCACAGAAGTAAAACTGCACCGGGCTGGGTACAAATACCTTCTAGTACTAGTAGACACCTTCTCCAGATGGACTGAAGCATTTGCTACCCAAAACGAAACTGCCAATACGGTAGTTAAGTTCTTACTCAATGAAATCATCCCTCGATATGGGCTGCCTGCTGCTGTAGGGTCTGATAATGGACCTGCCTTCACCTCGTCCATAGCTCAGTCGGTTAGTAAGACGTTAAACATTCAGTGGAAGCTCCATTGTGCCTGTCGACCCCAGAGCTCTGGGCAGGTAGAACGCATGAACCGCACCCTAAAAAAACACTTACAAAATTAATTTTAGAAACCGGTGAAAATTGGGCAAGTCTCCTTCCTTTAGCCCTACTTAGAGTAAGGTGCACCCCTTATCAGGCTAGGTTCTCACCTTTTGAAATCATGTATGGACGGGCGCCGCCTATCTTGCCTAAGCTAAGAGATGTCCATTTGGCAGAAATATTGCAAGCAAATGTATTACAGTACCTACAGTCTCTCCAACAGGTACAAGATATCATTCTGCCACTTGTTCGAGAAGCCCATCCCAACCCAGTTCCTGACCAGATGGGGCCCTGCCATTCGTTCCAGCCAGGTGACCTGGTGTTTGTTAAAAAATTCCAGAGAAAAGGACTCACTTTTGCTTGAAAGGGACCTCACACTGTCATCCTCACGACGCCAACAGCTCTGAAGGTGGACGGAATTCCTGCTTGGATTCATCACTCCCGCATCAAAAGGGCCAACAAAGCCCAGATAAAAACATGGGTCCCCAAGCCTGGGTTAGGCCCCTTAAAACTGCGCCTAAGTCAGGTAAAGCTGTTAGATTAATTCTTTTTATTTACTTCTCTTGTTTGTTTTCGCCTATTATGTCCTCTGCGCCTTCCTACTCCTTCCTCCTCACCTCTTTCACAACAGGACGTGTATTCGCCAACACCACTTGGAGGGCCAGTACCTCCAAGGAAGTCACCTTTGCAGTCGATTTATGTGCACTGTTCCCAGAGCCAGCTCGCACCCATGAAGAACAACACAACTTACCGGTCATAGGAGCAGAAAGTGTCGACCTTGCAGCAGGATTTGGATACTCTGGGAGCCAAACTGGATGTGGAAACTCCAAAGGTGCAGAAAAAGGACACCAAAATGTTGACTTTTACCTCTGTCCTGGAAATCACCCTGATGTTAGCTGTCGAGATACTTATCAGTTTTTCTGCCCTGATTGGACATGTGTAACTTTAGCCACCTACTCTGGGGGATCAACCAGATCTTCATTCCATAACTCGTGCTTCTCGTCCTAAATTATGTACTAGAAAAAATTGTAATCCTCTTACCATAACTGTCCATGACCCTAATTCAACTCAATAATATTATGGCATGTCATGGAGATTAAGATTTTATATCCCAGGATTTGATGTTGGGACTATGTTCACCATCCAAAAAAAAAAAAAAAAAAAATCCTGGTCTCATGGAGCCCACCCAAGCCAATCGGGCCTTTAACTGCTCTAGATGACCCTATGTTCCAGAAACCCTCTGACAGAGTTGATTTAACTGTTCCTCCACCATTCTTAGTCATAAAAGATACACTCCAAAAGTTCAAGAAAATCTAGATAGGCACCAACAGGAACAAGAAAAATAATATCCCCTGGTATCAGAACATGTTCAACTAGAACCCCTGGCTAACTACTTTAATCACTGGGTTAGCTGGACCTCTCCTCATCATACTATTAAGTTTAATTTTGGGGCCTTATATATTAAATTGGTTTCTTAATTTTATAAAACAATGCATAGCTTCTGTCAAACTTATGTACCTTAAGACTCAATATAACCCGCTTGTTATAACTGAGGAATCAACGATTTGATTCCCCAAAAACACAAGTGGGGAATGTAATACCCAACCTGGTTTTTACTAACTCTGTTTTTAGACTCTCCCTTTTCCTTTAATCACCTAGCCTTGTTTCCACCTGAATTGACTCTCCCTTAGCTAAGAGAGCCAGACTGACTCCATCTTGGCTCTTTCACTGGCAGCCCCTTCCTCAAGGACTTAACTCGTGCAAGCTGACTCCCAGCACATCCAAGAATGCAATTAACGGATAAGATACTGTGGCAAGCTGTATCCTCAGCTCCCAGGAATTCGTCTGATTAGTAACGCCCAAAGCCCCGCGTCTATCACCTTGTAATAGTCTTAAAGCCCCTGCACCTGGAACTGTTTACTTTCCTGTAACCATTTATCCTTTTAACTTTTTGCCTACTTTACTTCTGTAAAATTGTTTTAACTAGACCCCCCCCCCTTCCTAAACCAAGGTATAAAAGTTAATCAAGCCCCTTCCTCGGGGCCGAGAGAATTTTGAGCATTAGCCGTCTCTCGGTCGCCGGCTAATAAAGGACTCTTGATTCATCTCAAAATGTGGCGTTTTTCTAACTCGCTTGGGTACAACACAAGAACCCTCTCTTGGGATCTAGATAGGGACCAGTTTCCAGTAACGTTTTGCCATTTTAATTTTTCACCCATGGGTTTTCTCCCATCAGGGTCCATCCATTGGGTTATAAAATCCTTACAAGGAGAAATTCCTGTAAAGTCATTTTCCTGCAGAGCCAAGAGTTAGGGCACTGTGAGAAGTGCAGCAGGCCCTGGAGAGCATTCGTGGGAGAAGGGGAGGACAGGGAGGAAAGGAAGATCTGCCAATGCGCCTGATTGGTGAGAACAAGATTTGGGGGTGCTTCTCCCATGGGGAAGACTTCTTGGTTTTAGCTTTCAAGAGCTCCTCATTGGAACTGGACAAGATGCTGCCGATAAAGAGTAAAACTCTAAAATATTTGAAGAGATTTATTCTGAGCCAAACATGAGTGAGCATGGCCTGTGACACTATCAGAGGCATATTGGAAGCAGAGCCACTCCATCTTGAATAGGGGCTGGGTAACATGAGGCTGAGACCTGCTGGGCTGCATTCCCAGGAGGCGTGTGAGGCATTCATAGTCACAGGATGAGACAGGAGGTCGGCACGAAGCCCTCGGTGATAAAACAGGTTGCAGTACAGAAACCGGCCAGATCCCAGCCAAACCAAGATGGTGACAAGAGTGACCTCTGGTGGTCCTCACTGCTACACTCCCACCAGCGCTGTGACAGTTTACAAATGCCATGGGAACGTCAGGAAGTTTCCCTATATGGTCTAAAAAGGGAAAGAAAGAATAATATACCCCTTGTTTAGTGTATCATCAAGAAATAACCATAAAAATGGGAAACCAGGAGCCCTCGGGGCTGCTCTGTCTATAGAGGAGCCATTCATGTATTCCTTTACTTTCTTAATAAACTTGCTTTCACTTTACTCTGTGAACTCGCTCAGAATTCCTTCTTGCACGAGCTCCAAGAACCCTCTCTTGGGGTCTGGATCTGGACTCCTTTCCAGTAATACAGCTATTAACATTAAAGTGTTCATTGACTGCAAATGCCAGGGAAAAGAGATGAAATGGCGAAGTATGACCTTCCGGGAGCCTCCACCAGAAAAGGAAGAAAGCCTCAGACCGGCATTCGTACAGTCCCTAAACACACTGCACATGCTCACTTCCCAAGGGTAAGGAGGGCGGGGCTTATGTGGGCAGCTCACCCCAAGGGAAGAATCATGGGTAAGAAAGAGGCCAGCGTGTAAACTCCCAGGATCAAGGTTAAACTCCCTCGCTCTCGCTCTCTTTCACCTTCAGGCATGTACTTGCGTCTCTTCCAGGAGTACCTTCCTTTCTTCCTGTTCTAAGGCTTTTTAAAATAAACTTCCACTCCTGCTCTGAAACTTGCCTCGGTCTCTTTTTCTGCCTTACGCCCTCAGTCAAATTCTTTCTTCAGAGGAGGCAAGTATTGAAATTGTGGCAGACCCCTACAGATTCGCCACTGGTAACTCAGGGTAACTCAGATCTCCCCACTGCTATCAGGCAGAGTTTCAGTTTTGCAAGATGAAAAAGTTTTGGAGACCCATGCACAGCAATGTGATTAGACTTTACTGAACTCTTAACTCTACTCCCCCCCTTTTCTTTTTTTAATTTTTGTATTTTTTTGTAGAGACGAGGTTTCGTCCTGTTGCACAGGCTCATCTCCATCTCCTGAGCTCGAGATCCACTCACCGTGGCCTCCCAAAGTGCTGAGATTACAGGCATGAGCCACCACAGCTGGCCTGAACTGTACTCTTGAAAATGGTTAAGATAATAAATTTAATGTTTTGTGTTTGCACTACAATAAAACAGAGACAGACCCCAGTTTATGTTGCTTCAACTCTTGCCTCCTTTTCCTATATTTTTCTCTTTTCTCCTCTCCTTTTTGTTACCCCCACTTTCCCCTGAACCTTGACATATTGCAAAGCCTTGCAAAATAAACTGTCCTGAGAGTTGCTGAAAAGGGATTGCACCCATAATACCAAGAAAGAGGCATTTAAACCACAGCAACAACAGTCTCCAATGGACACGATGCCAGGTTTTGCAACGGCTGAAGATGAAGAAAAGCGTAATTTGTTTTCTGTTTTGTTTTTTTTTTTTAAACAGAGTCTTGCTCTGTTGCACAGGCTGGAGTGCAGTGGCACAATCTCGGCTCAAGGTTCCAACGTTCAAGCCTCCAAGGTTCAAGCGATTCTCCTGCCTCAGCCTCCTAAATAGCTGGGATTACAGGAGCGCACCACCACGCCTGGCTAGGTTCCATATTTTTAGTAGAGATGGGGTTTTGCCATGTTGTCAGGTTGGTCTCAAACTCCTGACCTGAAGTGATCCACCCGTCTCGGCCTTTCAAAGTGCTGGGATTACCAGCGAGAACCACTGCGCCTGGCCAGAAAAGTGAAACTTGGGCCAGTCCTCAAAAACATGTACCCCTCTCTTCTCCTCATCTTACAAAACTCAGATCCTGCTGTGCCACAGTGAATCAATTATCTGTGCACAGGAGCTGTCTGGTGAGGATCTGCTGAATAAAAGCCCTTAGCTCTATTCAAGTCACTTCTTTTCCTTGACTACTTGTTCAAGCAGAATTAATGAACAGGTGTCTACCATGTTTACTAATATTTCTAAGTCTTTTTCTTTTTGAGACAGGGTCTTGCTCTGTTGCCCAGGCTGGACAGTATGTGGTGCGATCATGGCTTGCTGCAGCCTTGACTTCCCGGGCTCAAGCTAACCCCCCACCTCAGCCTCCCAGGTAGCTGGGACTACGGGCATGCACCACCATGCCTGGCTATATTTATGTATTTTTATGGAGCTGGGGTCTTTCTATGTTGCCCAGGGTGTTCTCAAACTCCTGGGCACAAGTGATCCTCCCACCTCAGCCACCCGAGTAGCTGGGACTACAGGCACATACCACCATACCCGGCTAATTATTTTTGTTGTTGTTGTAGAGACAGGGTCTTGCTATGTTGCGTAGGCTGGCTAAATTTGTAAACATTATCATACACAGTCATAAACATTTTTTATCTTAATGGTAATTTTTTTCTTCTTCTTCTTCTTCTTTTTTTGAGACATAGTCTCGCTGTATCACCCAAGCTGGAGTGCAGTGGCGTGATCTTGGCTCACTGCAGCCTCCACCTCCCGGGCTCAAGCAATATAATTTTTAAAACCCAAGTTATTGGCAGTATCTCTAAAGATCTCAATAAGGCCAGGGACGGTGGCTCACACCTGTAATCCCAGCACTTTGGGAGGTAGAGGTGGGCAGATCGCTTGAGTCCAGTTCGAGACCGGCCTGGGCAACACGGCGAAATCTGTCTCTACTGAAAAAAAAAAAAAAATTAGTTGCGCATGGTGGTGCAAGTCTGTCATCCCAGGTACTAGGGGGGCTGAGGCAAGAGGATGACTTGAGCCTGGGAGGTCAAGACTGCTGTGAGCGCTGATGGTGCCACTGCACTCCAGCCTAAGCAACACAGTAAGACTCTGTCTCAACAACAAGATTTCAATCAGATGTTGACAATGAGAGCAGCAGCTCATGCTTTCATGCTTAATTGTTCCCACAGACTGTGCTAAGAGCTTTATGTTCATTGTCTCGTTTTATCCTTAGAAAATTCTGATGAGTATGTGGTATTGTAATCCCTATTTTATAGATAAGGAGAGAAGATGTGGGGCTTAGCGTTCATTTGTTACAAAGATGTTTTTAAACTACTGGCTGCGTTTCCCTGAGGAGGTGTGAAGTCAATTTAGAACATCAAAATTGGCTTGTTCTTAAAAATAAGACCTTGGAGAAATGTCTGGCCCCAGGTGTGAGGGGAGAAAATCTATGATGGTTCTGGAGAATCTCATTTTGCCAGGAAGCAAGGATGTAATCAAAGACTAACGGGGGCCAGGTGCGGTGGCTCACGCCTGGAATCCCAGCACTCTGGGAGGCCAAGGCAGGCAGATCACTTGAGGCCAGGAGTTTGAGACCAGCCTGACCAACATGGTGAAACCCCGTCTCTACTAAAAATACAAAAATTAGCCAGGCGTGGTAGCACGTGCCTATAATCCCAGCTACTCGGGAGGCTGAGGCAGGAGAATCACTTGAACCTGGGAGGTGGAGGTTGCAGTGAGCTGAGATCGTGCCACTGCACTCCAGCCTGGGTGACAGAGTGAGACTCTGTCTCAAACAAAAATAAATAAAAATAAAAATAAAAAAAGACTAATGGGATCAGTTCATAGACTTAAGAATCCATCTAAAGAGAGTCCCACTGGTAAATCTGGTACAATTTGAGGCAGACATGGTGGCTCTTGCCTGTAGTCCCAGCCACCTGGGAGGCTGAGATGGGAGGATCACTTGAACCCAGGAGGTTGAGACAGCAGTGAGCTGTATGATCATGCCACTGCACCCCAGCCTGGGCAACAGAGTAAGACCCTGTGTCATTAAAAAAAAAAAAAAAAGGAACCATTTAAACATTAAAAAAATAATAAATTGGACTGTTTTACATGTTGAACAATCAAAACACAGTAGTGATAAGAGGAGTGTGCTAGGGAGGGAAAGAGGAACAGAAAAGCTCTTTTGTGCAGCTGAGTGTTGGGCCATGAATGCTGCAATAATGACAGACTCACAGAGCATCAGCATTTAGCAACTATGCAATGGAATCCAGACAAGCATCCTCAAGGCATGCTACAATCCCGTGTAAAGTATATTCTTGCACAGTATATGTCATATACTAGGTATAGCTGGATTTGCACAAATGTGCTTCCAACAGATATTGTCTGGGCCAATAAAAACTTCATTTTGTTCCTTAGGATGATGGATAGAGCAGGGATAGAAGACATCAAGTTTGTAAACCTATGCAACTCCTTTGATCTATTAAAAAAAATGGGGGCCAGGCACAGTGGTTCATGCCTGTAATCCTCAGTACTTTGGGAGGTCAAAGCAGGAGGACTGCTTGAGGCCAGGAGTTGGAGACCAGCCTGGGCCACACAGTGAGACTCCTATGAGACCCTGCCTCTACAAAGTTTAAAAAATTAGCTGGGTGTGGTGGCACATGCCTGTAATCCCAGCTACTTGAGAAGCTGAGGTGGGAGGATCACTTGAGCCCTGGAGTTGGAGGCTGCAGGAAGCGGTGATCAGGCCACTGCAGTCCAGCTTGGACAACAGAGTGAGACTCCATGTCAAAAAAATAAAAATAAAATAAAATAAAATAATTAAAATAGATTATTTAATTATTTTATTTTTCTTTCTTTTTTTTGAGACAGAGTCTCACTCTGTTGTCTAGGCTGGAGTGCAGTGGTGTGATCTCAGCTCACTGCAACCTCCACCTCCTGGGTTCAAGCAATTCTCCTGCCTCAGCCTCCTGAGTAGCTGGGATTACAGGCATGCACTACCATGCCTAATCTTTGTATTTTTGGTAGAGACGGGGTTTCACCATGTTGACCAGGCTGGTCTTGAACTCCTGACCTCAGGCGATCTGCCCGCCTTGGCCTCCCAAAGTACCAGGTACAAGTGTGAGTCACTGTAATCGGCCAAAGATACATAAATAAATAATTTTTAAAATGGTACTGTACGCTAAAGAGCAGAGGCCTATGAAACCAGAAAGAATTGCTCTGCTTTTCCTAATACAAGGGTGGTGGTCAGAAAGAGACACCTCACTGCTTCAAACTACAGTTCCACCCCAAAACGCTTTAACACTAGGACCTGTTTCGTGCTTCCAAGTATCAGCCAAAGGTTTCGGCAGGATTTGACCAAGTGGCTTTGAGGAACGAAAGTACTATAACTTGTTCCTGTGGATCTATAGGCATCAATCCACCCTGCCAAGTCAACAGATCTAGAAATCCTTTCCTTCCCACATCATTTCCACTTGCCACCAGATAATAATCTCATAATATTTATTTATTTTGTTTAAATAATTTCAACTTTTATGTTAGGTCTAAGGGGTACACGTGCCAGTTTGTCACTAGGGTATATTCTGTAGTAGTGAGGTATTGGGTATGCATGAACCCCCCACCCACGTGCTGAGCACTGTACCTGTGAACCCTGAAAATCTGAGACAGGTTTCAGTTTAGAAAGTTTCTTTTGCCAAGGTTGAGGACACACACCCCTGACACAGCCTCGGGAGGTCCTGGTGACATGTGTCCAAGGTGGCCAGAGCACAGTTTGGTTTTATATATTCTAGGGAGACATGAGACATCAATCAACATGCCCATTTTTAACGACACTCTCGGTGGCCCCTGACAGCCACCCAGTGAGATACACAGCATATTGTGCCCATTGAATGAAGATACTTCTGACAATGAGGGTTTCTCGTGGAAAAAAGTGTATATTCCCAAACTTATGGTGTATTGATTTGTCCCATGTCACAGAGCTGGGTATAAAGAGAGCACTCAATAAGCATATGACAAATGAATGAATGAATGAAATTGACAAAGCAAAGTTCAGAAAATGGGTACCTTTCCTAAAGAGATCCTGTGAGATTGCAAAGGGTTAGAAGTAAACAGTTCTATGCATTTTACTGTGACCAGCAATTCTGAAAAATGCATCTGATAATTTAAATTTATTGTTGGAACTGACTCCTCCTATCTAGCTGTAATTTTGTACCCTTTAACAAATCTCTCCCCATCACCCCTTCTCCCTACCCCTCCTGACCTCTGGTATCCTCTGTTCTAGTTCTTACTTCTATGAGATCCAGTTTTTGGGGTTTTTTTTAAGCTAGTTCTAGTGTTCTATAGCAGGGGTCCCCAACCCCTGGGCTGCAGTCCAGTGCTGGTCCATGGCCTGTTAGGAACTGGGCCGCACAGCAGGAGGTGAGTAGCGGGCGAGTGAGCAAAGCTTCATCTGTATTGATAGCCGCTCCCCATTGCTCCCATTACCACCTGAGCTCTTCTGCCTCCCGACAGATCGGTGGCGGCATTAGATTCTCATAGCTGTGCAAACCTTACCGTGAACTGTGCATGTGAGGGATCTAGGTTGCGTGCTCCTTATGAGAATCTAATGCCTGATGATCTGTCTCCTATCACCTCTGGATGGGACTGTCCAGTTGCAGGAAAACAAGCTCAGGGCTCCCACTGATTCTACATGATGCTGAGTTGTATAATTATTTCATTGCATGTTGCAATGTAATCATAACAGAAATAAAGTGCACAATAAGTGTCATGCACCTGAATCATCCCAAAACCATCCCCCCAGCCTGGTTTCTGGAAAAATTGTCTTCCATGAAACTGGTCCCTGGTGCCAAAATGGTTGGGGACCGCTGGTATATAGCACTGTAGGATGACTACAGCTCAAAATCATATATTATATAGTTTCAAATATATATATATATAGAAGGAGAATAGTGAATGTTCCCAACACAAAAAATGGTACAGGTTGGAGATGATGGATATGCTAATTCCCATGACCTGATCAGTAGACATTACGTGTATTGCAACTTTACTACGTGCCCCATAAATATGTACAATTATTACATGACAGTTAAAAAACATTTTAAATCAAAAATAAAATAAAGTATGTTTATTGTTTACTTTTAAAATTTTACCTTGCAATTCCAGCTCAAATAATGCTTATTCTTCTTGTATTTTATTTATTTTTTTTTTTTGAGACAGATTCTCACTCTGTCGCCCTGGCTGGAGTATGGTGGTGTGATCTCAGCTCTCTGCAACCTCTGCCTCCCCGGCTCCAGCAACTCTTGTGCCTCAGACTCCCCAGTAGCTGGGATTGCAGACGTGTGCCACCATGCCCGGCTAATATTTTTGTGTTTTTGGTAGAGACGGGGTCTCACCATGTTGCCCAGGCTGGTCTTGAACTCCCGGCCTCACGTGATCCACCTGTTTCAGCCTCCCAAAGTGCTGGCGTTACAGGAGTGAGCCACCACGCCCAGCCCGATGCTTACTATTTTAAAAACAAAATACAATAGAAAAGGCCAAAAATAAAATAGAAAGGCCCTACCCTTGGTTTAATATAAAATATAACCCTGATATCGCAGGAAATAGGCAAACACACACTGGAAGGAGACCACATGGCTGTTTTTCAACATTTTAATTTAAACGTGCCAGCATTTGTCCAAATGAGATGATACAGGCTAGAATGCACGCCGGAATTCCAGACTGGACTCACTCCATAAGCCAAGTCATCACTGCCCGTGAACATGAATTCTGGTCCTCAGAGAAGCTGACAATTTTTCCCTGAACATTCCCGTGGTCTCCCTCTGAAAGCCGATGACCATCCAACCCTGACTCACCTGAGACTGTATCCATATGGCTATTTTAAATTAACCCCTGAAATATCCTATGAGCATCGCCCTCTGAGACTGAAGATTATTAACCACCCACACGGAAAAAGAAACAGCCCCTCCATCACCCACATCTTGCACACACAAAAATGCCACAACTAATGCCATAAATTGAGGCAGGTTCCTCTATCCAAAGGCTAAACTGCTTCAGGTGACCTAAAAAGTGGCCACTCCTCTCCACGTAAACACATCTAGCTGACACAGGCTAGGATCGAGTTCTCCCACGGCCTTCCTATCCCATCTCTAATTTACTCTCTGCTTTTCCCTGGAACGTGCATGATAAATAAACCTTCCACACATTTCAAAATCGCACTTTCCTCCTTTATTACAACGATGCCCATTTTTAACGACACTCTCGGTGGCCCCTGACAGCCACCTGGTGAGATACACAGCATATTGTGCCCATTGAATGAAGATACTTCTGACAATGAGGCTTTCTCGTGAAATAAAGTTTCCCGTCTCATAAAACTGAGAATTCTCTGGAAAGAGCTGAGTGGAAATGGCTTTGAGGAGGGCAGTGAGTCACTAAGTTAATGAGAACTGAGGTAGTGAGGGTAGAGACCAAGCCAAGAGCAGTCAAGGGTGGACCGACTGCACCCTGACTTTTGTTGTCAAGCAGAGAGCATCTCTAGATCCTGTTATCCTGAGCAAGTTGTTGCTCTAAATCGTTTAGGGGCAAGCCCTTGATTCTTCTCAACCAGGAAGTGAATCGGTTTAGATCCTCTAAGCCACCTACATCCCCCAAGCCACCTACAATCTTTCTTCCCAACGTCCACAAGTAGAATTTCTGTCAACGCTCTAGGAAGTCCTGTTAGGATTTAAAGCAGAGAGACCACAGCCGAGGTGTTTCTCAGATACGCTTCGCCAAGTCCAAATGAAAGTCAGTCACCACGTCTAAATGTTTCCTTAGCCCTACAGAAATGGGTCTCCACGGCAAAGCCTCAGAGGTGCTAAATACGTATATTAGTGTTGTTAGCTTAGTGATGGGAGGAAATTTGCAGTGAGGTTTAATTCTAAATAGGGTAGGTCTCATAGCACCTGTACAACACAGCTCCAGCGTACTTCAGAGGTCCTTCGGGCAAGAGCAGAGACCACCATCAAGGGTCTACTAGAATGTTATTACTGCTCGCTTTTGCTGACAGGTTCAAGGGTAGACCTGACCTCTGAAGAAAGCCCAGAAGGCATTGGTGGAGGGGTTGGGGCGAGGGGCTTTAAGGTGGATTTCTATATTCTACGTTTTTTGTATGAGGCACTCAAATGGATTAAGCATAAATAGAGGCACAAGGTTCAACAGCGTTTCCCTTTGAAAGGACCAGAGGAGATCTCCACACAACAGGATCACCCAACAGGACATTGTCTAACTACACACAACGCCCACCAGCTGCCAGATTACTGCAGGAACCGGTCCAGCTTCTCCTGGATGCGAGCAAACGCGTCCTTCCCCATGTAGTCGATACGGCCTTCCTCCCACTTCCTCCTCTCCTCCTCGGGGCTCAATTCCTTCATCTTCTCTTCGATGGAGATCTGGGAAACAGAGACGGCCAGGTCGACCTAGGGAAGACAGTCAGTGGGAGATGGTTTTTGCAGCTGTCCATTATCAAGGGAAAGACTGCTAAAACCCATCCAGTGTAGGGTCCTGCAGAAAGATGCATCTCAGTTCTCAAAAAGAGATTGCGAATCACCAGCACTTTGTTTTTAATGAGACAGGGTCTCTGTCGTCCAGGCTGGAGTGCAGTGGTGTAGTCATAGCTCACTGCAGCCTTGACCTCCTGGGCTCAAGAGATCCTCCCACCTCTGCCTCCTCAGTAGCTGGGACTACAGTGCACACCACCATGCCCAGCTAATTTTTGTATTTTTTGCACAGATGGGGTCTCATTATGTTGCCCAGGGTGGTCTTGAATTCCTGGGCTCAAGCAATCCTCTTGCCTTGGCCTCCCAGTGAGCTGGGATTGCAGGTGTGAGCCTCCACACCCAGCAGCACTTTTCTTTTGAGCTAAATACACACTAGATTTAGTATAATATGCTTAGAAGATAATTTTTTTTGCTTAAGTTTTTTGAAATTTTATAAAATGTAATTGTATATGTTCTCTTTTTCTGAAGAATTGTTTTCATTTCTAGCCACTAAACCATTTTAAACACACACATGCACACATGCACATGTGCACACACACACTACTAATTTAATACTCTCACCCACCAAAACTTCTGTTTTGTATGACAGTGAATAACCAAACTATGTTAAATGAAAAAAAACTCACCTCATGTAAATAAAGCCTGTAAGAATTTGGACTGCTTGGCAAAGGAATTTAAATAATAATTCAGATAGTTTTTTCAATGGCAGAGTTTCTGCCTTCTTAAGGGACATATGAAAAAATAGATGAATATGCAAGTGTGTAACAACACACACACACACTTACTTTTGTTTGGCATTCAGATGAGTCAACAAAAAGAATAAATACATTTGCTTTAAACACTTCTTACCAAGAACTAGAAAGAGACTTTTAAAAATTTAAAGATGGTAACAATAACAGACACACACACATCTATCTATCTATGTATTTATCATCTATCTCATCTACCAACCATCTATTATCTATCATCTATCTCATCTATCTACCTATGTTCTATCTATCCACTCATCCATCCATCCATCCGTCCATCCATTCTATTTATCAATAAATCATCTGTCATCTATCACTCCATCATCTACCTATTTATCTATGATCTCTATCTACCTATCTACTTTCTATCAATCTATCTATCCATTTATCCATCCACCCATCTATCCATTCTATCACTCTATCATTTATCTATTTATCTAAAATATCTACCTGTCTACCTATCTATCATCTATCACTCTATCATTCATTTATCTATCATCTTTATCTATCTACTACCTAGGTTTTGTCTCTTCTATATCTATGTATCTATTATCTAGATGTGAGGATGAATGGATATATAGATGAGATAGATGATAGAAAATAGATAGCTGGGTGTGGTGGTTTATGCCTGTAATCCCACTTTGAGAGGCCGAGGCAGGTGGATCACTTGAGGTCAGGAGTTCGAGACCAGCCCGGCCAACATGGTGAAACCCCATCTCTACTAAAAATACAAAAATTAGCCAGGCTTGGTCGTGGGCGACTGTAGTCCCAGCTACCCGGGAGGCTGAGTCAGGAGAATCACTTGAACCTGGGAGGCGGAGGTTGCAGTGAGCCGAGATCACGCCACTGCACTCCAGACTGGGCGACAGAGTGAGACTCTGTCAAAAAAAAAAAAAAGAAAATCGATAAGAGGTAGATAGATAGATACATGACATGTACAGAGATAGATATATAGAAAGATAAATTTGAGTTTTTACGCCATGGGCATATACTACTTTCTTCTCCAATTACTTGCCAGTGTTTTTAGAAGGTTTTTACATGTAAGATTCTGCCTTCTACACTCATTCCCATATATTATATTTTATTTAAAGACAGCCATCCTATCGATTAAGGTGATAGCAAGAGTTAACAAATAAATTAAAAAGTCCACTTCAGGATACTGCAGCATTTCTCCCCTCTAAGAGCACTTGCATTTAGATCCATTCAGTTCCTGAGAATGAAATGTTTCTGGAATTAACAAGACCTACAGCACCCAACCCCATACTAGTTTTCAAGACAAAACAGCACAGTGATTGTGACATTTCTGCTAACAAGAGATGAGTATCCAAGAAAACAACAAGCTGCTCCAATGTTATGAATTAGGGTATTATACAAGATACTAAATAAAGTTCCCCTAGAGGACAGTGTGGACACACAGGAGAAGAAGGTCAAAGTGCCCCGGTTTAGCAAATCAATGACCGAAATCTTCCTCATCTTTATGAGCCAAGCACTAACTAGGGCTTTCCCTATACCACTCTCCTTTTTAATACCCCTCCTTCCAATTCTGTGAGGTGGGCAACCCAGTCTCCACCTCATGAACACTGAAGCAAAGTAATCAACTCAGGCTGGGCACTGTGGCTCATGCCTGTAATCCCAGCATTTCGAGAGGCCAAAAAAGGAGGATCACTTGAGGCCAGGTATTCGAAACCAGCCTGGACAGCATAGTGAAACCCCAACTCTACAAAAAATAAAAATAAAAAATCAGCTGGTTACAGTGGCCCATGCCTGTAGTCCCATTTCCTTGGAAGGCTGAGGCAGGAGGACTGCTTAGCTATGATCATGCCACTGCACTCCAGCCTGGGCTACACAGGAAGACCCTGTCTCTAAATAATAATAATAATTTTTAAAAAGAAAAAATAATGAACTCACCCAGGATCCCAAACCCACCACATGGCTGAGCTGTCCAATGTAGGTCTACCCAACCTCACACTGATGCCCTGTCACTCACTAATAACTACAGATTCAATTCATAGAGCCTCAAATGATGACCACGAGGGTGGAACATGCTGAAGGGATACATTCACATGTTTATAAGAAAACTTGCTCTAGAAATTAAGTTCAAAATGCTGCATTTGAACATTAACCAAGTAAGAATGAGAAAAACAAGTTCACATTTTCTCCAAGGGTGACTGTCTAGGGAAGGCACTTAGCCAACGAAAACATTTATGATACAGTAGGTCACATTCTAAATATGCGTTCAATACCAACTTTCAGTCTAGACCTAAACCTAGCTCTAGAGCTGTATTGATTATTACTTAAAGACCAAATGGCGTTATTAGATCATGCTTAAAGAGAAAGAGAAAACGTTAGCAATTGCTTTCATTAAATGCATCAATGGAGAGAATGTAGTTGAAGATGAAAACATCTCTAAGAGGAAGGAACAGAAAGCATGCATCTCTCATTTCATCCTGAAAGAAGAAATTATTTGCATGCCCCATTTGGATTCGAACATTAGCATGCCCCACTCCCTCGAATTTTCAGCTTTTAATCTCTTCATTTCAGAAAATGGATTGCTATGCATTAATTTCCATAGTCCCTCAACTTCCCTCCTGATCACTTCTGCAGAACAGCTTTTAAAGAGAGAAAAAGCGTGATGATCAGACTTGAAGACGGCAAAACAGAGTCGGCCGATCACCCCAGGCAAATGCCAGAGAGAAGACAGAAGAATCAGAGGCAGGGGAAGAGGGAAGCCGATTCTTATTTTTGGTTAAATGAGGCTGAAAAATTAACAGCTGTTGTGTGCATGCAGTTGACCTCAGTGACGGTGGATGGCCCCCACCGGGAGCCTCGGGCAAGGGGAAGAATTTGGATACCACCTCCAGTGCATCCTGCAGACTGGGGTCCCTGACAGCCTCAGCAGGGAGTTCCTGGCTTGGTTCGAAGGTTTCCTCGGATGAGACACTTTCGACTTTATTTGCTGGCTGCTAAAACATAACCATTCCATCATTAGTCTGCAGTGGGCTGCAGGGAACTGTAGCCCTAATCTAAATGACGGAGAACTCTTTATCCTGGGGTAAAATAAAATCAAATTATTGGGTTGAGGCCAGGCGTGGTGGCTCATGCCTGTAATCCCAGCATTTTAGGAGGCCAAGGCAGAAGGATTGCCTGAGCCCAGGAGTTCGAGACCAGCCTCGGCAAAATAGCAAGACCTCATCTTTATTATAACTTTTTTTTTTTGAGACGGAGTCTCACTCTGTTGCCCAGGCTGGAGTGCAGTGACGTGATCTCGGCTCACTGCAAGCTCCACCTCCCGGGTTCACACCATTCTCCTGCCTCAGCCTCCGGAGTAGCTGGGCCTACAGGCGCCCGCCACCACACCTGGCTAATTTTTTGTATTTTTAGTAGAGACGGGGTTTCACCGTGTTAGCCAGGATGGTCTTGATCTCCTGACCTCATGATCTGCCCACCTCGGCCTCCCAAAGTGCTGGGATTACAGGCGTGAGCCACTGCGTCCGGCACTATAACTAACTTTTAAAAAAAAATTGATGGACTGTGCTCGATCTTCTTTTCTGGGAATGCTAAAAATAGCTCAGCTTCTCTCCCCTCACTTTTTCTGAGCCATCCACCATGTCTCAGACAAGAAGAGATGCTACAAGTTCTTATGCAATTCATGAAAGTTAAATTTTCAGAGAGATTTGACTTGTTTATACCAAATGCCTACAGAAGCATTTTACTAAGATAGTCTCTCTGAGAGCTTAAAAAAAAAGGGGGATGTCCATAAAGCCAGTTTTCTGATGATATGTGGCAATAAAAGCCCAGATTCATAAGGGTAAATTTAGAGAAAAAAAAGAATTAAAATAAAATCCATAGTCATGGAATATTGATTTTAGACATGGTGCAAGTCCTATCAAAAGTTTAAAAAAATTAATGGAAACATAGATGCTATATAGATGTTGTATCTTTTTCTTATTAATTTTTTTAAGCAAAGTGGAAGAGAATAACAAAATGACCAAAAAGAAAACCCCACAATAAGTTCGAACAGACAGCCAGATTCCTTATCCACCTGGATAATAGAGAAATAGACTAATTATAACACAACTTATTCCAGGTGGGAGAAACCACTCAAAAAAAAAAAAAAAAAAAAAAAGGGAGGAATTTTTAAAAGCATATGGCGCCCCCACTGGTATGTAATGGGGATAGACACTGCGAGAAAATAACAAGCATTAAGAGAGCTGGCCATGTGTAGGTCATGTAGATGAGGAATACCAAGGTGGTTTCAGTCTCTGTGAAGTCTGCAAGCTGAGGGGAAGGCTGGGACAGTGGGTCACACGTTATCACGGCAGGAGTCTCAATTTCAGGACAAGCTATCATCTGTTATAAAGAAAGAGCAAAGGCAAGTTAAGTCAAACCTTCGTGCAAATAAATGCAACTTAATTGAAAATACCCACTCTATTTTTTTCTGCCTCTATGGTGCAAATACAACTTGATATGGGATAGGACTGGGGCAAGGTGATACGCTCACCAATACCTGTCTTTGTTTCTTCTTCTTCTCGGGCTAATGTCTAAGTGCATTTTGTGACCTCCTTGCACCTGGACAGGACCATGGAAGTGATTCCCACAAGCAGATTGAGTGAATGTGAGGAGGTGATGTGACTCACCTCTGGGCTGGGCAACGAGAGGAATAAGATATTCCTATCCTCTCTTCTTCCACCAGCCAGGTGAAAAACAAGATCCCTCCACCCTCTCTGAACTGGGCCTCCATAAGAAAAGAAAACCAAACAGAGAACAAATCAGGTGACTCTTTTCTCAACTCTCCCAAGGATGGTCCATATCTAACACCATTCTAGATGGGGAGGAGATAACTTAATGCATTACGTACAGTGGCTGCCATCAGCAACAGTGCCTAATCCTCCCAAGGAGTCTCACTTGAGAAGAGCTGCCCTAGAAGGTGGTGCACAACAATAGAGCATCCTGGATCCCTGAAAGGCTGCATGGGGTAGAGGATACCTTGGTCACCCCAGTTGGCTGTGATACAAATGAGAAATAAACTTTTACTTATTTGGGGGCTGTTTGTTATAGCAGCTAGCCTACCTTGACAAATACAGGGTCAAGAAGCAAATCTGTGTCCAAACACTGGGGCCCCCATCAAGTCAGGTCACAAAGCAGTTAGCTTAATGAGTGTGAGCAACAGAGATAAGAGAACACTGACATCCTCACTGAAAACACTCTGTGGAATTCTTGGGGGTGGATGGGGTTAAGCCTCAACATGAGCCCCTCTTGCCTGCACCAGGCCAACTTAAGAGAATTGTAATCCTTCAAATGCAGACTCGCAGGCCACGATCCCAGAGATTTTGAGTGATGTCAGCTGGGGTGGAGATCAGTCACTTGGATACTCAGCTCCCAAATTTCTGATCCTAGCATTCCCTTTTAGGAGAGATTTTGAGTGATGTCAGCTGGGGTGGAGATCAGTCACTTGGATACTCAGCTCCCAAATTTCTGATCCTAGCATTCCCTTTTAGGAGAATGTCCAGTTCATTCTCCTAATTGAGGCATGAATGTATGCATTTCACAGGTGTTTATGGAGAGGTAGGTAGTGAAGATTAAACAGTGGCCTACACAGATATGATCTGCACCTTCATGAAGCTTACTATCAAAGAAGACAGAAAATCAACAAATAATACAAAATGGCAAGCCATGAGAAATTCTAGGAAAGAAAATGGTTATCAATTCTAGGAAAGAAAATGTTATCAAGAGACCTCACCTGGCCTAAAGGGGGAGACACTCCTAGGGAAGTAATATCTAGAATGAAGCCTGAAGGATGAGTAGAAGCCAATGATGTAGAATGACTGGAAATGAAGTAAGAAGAAGAACATGCTGAAAAATGCACATGAAAGCAGATCAGTATGTGCAATGCCCTAAGGCAGAGGAACAGGAGCACAGAAAGAAATAGAAAAAAGGTATCTATAAAAACTGAACACCCCCAAAAGTCATTATTAGTGAGATTTACTGAAACTTTAAGATGTAAAAGAGAACACTGTAATCATGAACCTTTTTTTTGACTATTCTAACTCATAATCACGAAAGTGCAATTTATTTTCTTTATTTATTTATTTTATTTTATTTTTGAGACAGAGTCACTTAGGCTGGAGTGCAGTGGCATGATCTCAGCTCACTGAACCCTCTGCCTCCTGGGTTCAAGCGATTCTCCTATCTCAGCCTCTCGAGTAGCTGGGATTACAGGCACGCATCACCAAACCCAGCTAATTTTTTTGTGTATTTTTCGTAGAGATGGGGTTTCACTATCTTGGCCAGGCTGGTCTTGAACTCCTGACCTCAAGTGATCTGCCCGCCTCAGCCTCCCAAAGTACTGGGATTACAGGTGAGAGTCACCATGCCCAGCCTATGAAAGTGCACTTTAAATAACTCACAGAAGAATAGAGTGGAACAGTAGTTGCCAGGGGCTGGGGGCGGGGTGCTTAGAATGAAGACATGTTGGTGAAGGAATGAATATGAAGTTTTAGTTATACAAGATAAATAAGCTCTGGGGATCTAACATACAGCATGGTGACCACAGTTAACAATATAGGATTGTATACTTAAAACTTGCTGTGAGAGCAGATCTTATGTGTTCTCATTACCAAGAACAGCAGCAGGAGGAGGAGGAGGAGAAAGAGGAGGAAGAGGAGGAAGAGGAGGAGGAGGAGAAAACAGCATTTATGTGAGGTGATGAAAATGTTAATTAGCTTGATACAATGATTGTTTCACAATGTATACATACAGCAAAGCATCAAATTGTACTCCTTAAATACATACCAATTTTTATTTGTCAGTGGTACCTCAATACAGCTGGAGATAAATTTTTAAAAATTAACATTAAATAAAATATGGGCTTCTTCTTTCAGATCTCAGCTATGTATGTAAAATCCAAACATAAAATTAAGTTCTAAGAATTATGGTGTAACACAAAATTATAAGTTGTCAAAGACATCAGACAACCATGATAATAGGACTCCTTTTTTAGTAGATGCTCATGGCTGGCTGCTGAATGACACTCATAAACTTCTCAGCTATGATTCCTTTTAATCCCAACAGCCCTATGAGGCAGACAGGTTGAGCCTTCCCTCTTACTGCTGCAAAGTTTAATCTGCAGACAGAGATACTGTCCAACATACGAGAGCTAGCAAGTGAGAGAGAGGGATTTGGGTATGCGCCTCTGTGTCTGCCAAGCCTTGCCCTTGGGCTGTATGCAATGTACATGATTTTCCAGGGTCTGCGAAACACCAAAATGAGTCTTGGGAAAAAATGATGAATGCAATAACTGCGTTATCATAAACCATATGAATCCCATAAAAATGAATAATTTCCTTCTTCAACCAGGGCTAGTAGAGGGATGTCCTGGATTTGAATACTGATACATCAAGGAAAAGGACCTGGAGAAATGACTCTCTGAGTCATGGGGCTTTCAGTGAGATGTCGCACAGACACTTGTTGTGATGGATAAATGAAGCAGCCAGACGGGCAAAGAATAAGTGCTCAAAAAACGATTCCTGGAATTGGATTAGGGAAAATGTCAATCTGTTTCTGTCATCTAATTTCTCCCAACGATAAACACATAAATAAGTTCCATGGGGCCGATCATGAAGTATAATCCTTCCTTGGAAGGGACTTAACTCGGGGTTATATGTTTGATTACAAAGGATGAAATAATGATGCAAGTTTTCAGCTTGCCTTCTGCAGATGTGTTAATCTTATGAATTTAAACGAGGAAGAGAAGTTCAGTCAGCCCTTGCTAATGTTTCTAATCAAGACCCACAGGCTTACTTAACAAGTAATATTAACAACCGAAACATAAACCAACTTTTATGAATAAATATGGCCATTATTTTTACTAGTAAAAAGTAGAAACTTCCCCCTTGCATATCATGCAGAGAGAAATTTTAAGATGAGAAGGCAGCAGTCTCAAAGTCCGCTCTTAAGAACATTTTTGGCAAGCTTGTGAATCCATGAATATAAAATGTGACTTTTACAAACTGCATTTCTTTTTATCCTTAGGTAATAACTATTCTACTGATGTATCCCCTAAAAGCCTGACTGAAGATGGGGTCACCTTGAAAGAAACTGGAGGCAGGCCAGAGAAGAATTCTCAGCTCATTGGAGAGAGAGGCTGAGATATGCAGAGATGCTTAACACAAAATGCTCTGTGTGGGAAGATGAAAGCTGAGAGAGGACATCGTAAAGGCAGACAAGGCAGGGAACAGATAGACAGCAGACACAGAATGTTCCAGTACACAATCCAAGGAGATAACATTTACAGCAAAAAAGGAAGCCCTCCTTTGCATTATGGGCTATAAATTTGTGAAAGTTATTACTGCTGGAGCTGGTAAATGCTAAAAATACAAATATATATGTATCAGCTCAGGAACTGAAATGAGATTTTTTCCACTTTCAGCAAATGGTGAAGCTGTTGTTTCACACTAAGTCTTCTGCCAAAAATACCTAAAAAGGCTGCACAAATAATGTATATAGAATTTTATTTATTTATTTATTTATTTGAGATGGAGTCTCGCTCTGGTGCCCAGGCTGGAGTGCAGTGGCGCCATCTTGGCTCACTGCAACATCTCCCTCCCAGGTTCAAGCCATTCTCCTGTCTCAGCCTCCCGAGTAGCTGGGATAACAGGTACGTGCCACCACGCCTGGCTAGTTTTTTTATTTTTAGTAGAGATGGGGGGGGGTCTCGCCATGTTGGCCAGGCTGGTCTCGAACTCCTGACCTCAGGTGATCTGCCTGCTTTGGCCTCACAAAGTGCTGGCATTACAGGTGTGAGCCACCACACCTGGCCTAGAATTTTTCTTTTTTTTTTAAGTACATCAGAGAGCTACTAAGGCAGCACAAAATTAAGAGTGAAGATATCAGAGACAAACAGAAGAAGGTAAATGTTACATTTGGTACCTTACTTCCACTCATGGCAAATAAGAGGCTGGGAAGCTGAGAAACTGAGTAGAGTTGCCAGCAGTGCTAGGAGGCTGAGGGGCCCATAAATATTAATAATCAGGACCAATGAGGGACTCTGATACACATCACAAGCTTTCTTTTGTGACCTCACTGAGAGGAGAACCAGAAATAGACTGGTCATCACAAACACTGAAGCCTAATTTCCCTCCAGCTCAGCCCCAGATAGGGTCTAGGCAAACTACCTCAAGGTATGGACAAATCACATCAAATCACATGAATTAAAAAAAAAAAAAATCCTCTTTGGGTTGTGACAACATGATTCAGAGCTACAAATTGTCTTTGCAATTTTTTTTCATTTACCATGTCTGGCTGTCTATTAAAAAATTAACTATCATACAACAAGAAAAGACCAAATGAGTGAAAATCAAGAGCAAACAAAATTAAACAACAAAACCAAACCTACCTGAAACCCAGATATGTAATTTATCAGACATGGACTATAATTAAATGTGAGAAATACTTTAAATAAAATGAGGAAAAAGATAAAAATTTTCAAGGTAGTATTGAAACTACATTGATGTTAATTTGAACTAAAAATCTGATGTTAATTTGAACTAAAAACATAATAACTGAAACTAGAATGTGGGTTTAACAACAGATTAGACATAGCCAAAGAGATCAGTTAACTAGAAAATAGGTCAGTAGACTAAAGTATGGGGAGAAAGATTGACAGAAAATGCAGATAACTGTGTCACATATATATGGGACACAGTCAACGGTTCTACTAATGTTAGTAGAGGCCGGGCGTGGTGGCTCATGCCTGTAATGCCAGCACTTTGGGAGGCTGAGGCAGGTGGATCACCTGAGGTCAGGAGTTCGAGACCAGCCTGGCCAACATGCTGAAAACCCGGCTCTACTATAAATACAAAAAATTAGCCAGGTGTAGTGGCGGGTGCCTGTAGTCCCACCTAGTTGGGAGGCTGAGGCAGGAGAATTGCTTGAACCCAGGAGGCGGAGGCTTCAGTGAGCCGAGATCGCACCAGTGCACTCTAGCCTGGACGACAGAGCAAGTCTGTGTCTCAAAAAAAATAAATAAAATAAATAAAAAAGTAAGACATACTTCAACAAAAAGGTGTATTATAAATAAAATAAGATGTACTACAAAAAGAGTAAAAAAACTTGATAGCTTAAAAAAAAAACTGAAGGACATCTATAATCTTTTAATTAACTACATTTCCCTACCCCAAATACTAGAAGACAAAACACTGGAGAAGATACTAATTGCAACTTTTTCCTTAATACATTAATGTATGTGGAAAAAGTTAACATTCAGCTTTACTTTAAAAAACACAGATCTGGGGCAGGCACGGTGGCTCACGCCTGTAATTTCAACACTTTGGGAGGCCAAGATGAGCAGATCGCTAGAGCCCAGGAGTTCAAGACTAGCCTGGGCAACATGGTGAAACCCATCTCTACAAAAAATACAAAATATCAGCCAGGTGTGGCACCTCCTGTAGTCCCAGCTACCTGGGAGGAGGTGGGAGGATCACTTGAGCCCAGGAGGTCAAGGCTGCAGTGAGCCGAGATCATGCCACTGCACTCCAGCCTGGGCAACAGAGCGAGACTCTGTCTCAAAAACAACAAAAACAAAACCAAAACACGTCAACCTTGCCATCATTATATATACCAAAGTAGCTACTGGACTAAAGAGCCCCAGACGCACACTCAGCTTTTATGACATTATTGTGATTTGTGAAAAGAACCTTTTTTTAAAATCTGTGTTTCAGCTCCCCTAAATAAAAAACCCAGAGTAACCCAGTAAATGGACAGCAGGTGACAGTGATGTTGCACGACTCATTTCAAAGACCACCGGGAGTATGAATTAATGAAATGGAATTTCTCCTGATATCCATGGAGGATTGGTTCCAGGACCTCCTGGTTATACCAAAATCCACGGATGCTCAAGTCTCTGATACAAGATGGAATTGTGTTTGCATAATAACCAATGCACATCCTCCCATAGACTTTAAATCATCTCTAGGTTAATTACCATTCCTATTACAATGCACATGCTATGTTGATACTTGCTATGACGTATTGTTTAGGGAATAATAACAAGAGAAAAAAGTCTGTGCATGTTCAGTGCAGATGCAATTTTGTTTCCCCAATATTTTCGATCCAAGGTTGGTTGAATCCACAGATATGGAACCCATAGATGCGGAGGGTGAGCTATATATCAGATACCGTATGGACAGCATCCCTCTCTTTTTTTTTAAGATGTTCAGAAATATTTATTGATTTATCCAAAGTCACATAACTAGTATACAAAGCAGCTCAAATTTTCAACTCCTTGTTCAGTGTTATTAAATATTATCTTGGAAAATGTGACAGTAATATAATAATCTCCAATCAATCAACATACTTTTTGTTAAAAAGAGTTTCATTTTGTTTTGTTTTTACTTTAAATTCCAGGATACATGTGCAGGACGTGCAGGTTTGTTACACAGGTATACGTGTGCCATGGTGGTTTGCTGCACCTATCAACCCGTCACCTAGCTTTTAAGCCCCGCATGCATTAGCTATTTGTCCTGATGCTCTCCCTCCCCTCGCCCCCCAATCCCTTCATTTTAAAAGCCTGAAGACTTCATTGTTTTTAGAAAAATACCCTCATCAGAAAATATATAGACCATAACAAATTTTTTTAGGTCAATTTCCCCGACCCACTATTCACCTACATTAGGATGGAGAGGTGGGGAGAATAGGGGGTGAGATCGAAGGATGAAATTATGTGGACACAGGAACTCCAAAATACCTTCTTTTTTTTTTTTTTTTTTTTTTTTGAGACGGAGTCTCACTCTGTTGCCCAGGCTGGAATGCACTGGCACGATCTCAGCTCACTGCAACCTCCACCTCCCGGGTTCAAGCGATTGCCGGCTAATTTTTGTATTTTTAGCAGAGACAGGGTTTCACCGTGTTGGCCAGGCTGGTCTCAAACTCCTGAGCTCAAGTGAACTGCCTGCCTCAGCCTACCAACATGCTAGGATTACAGGTGTGAGCCACCGTGCCCGGCCCAAAATACCTTTTTTGTTAGTATTCTTTTTGTTCTGTCAGGGTTTTTTGTATCTGTGTTGCAGTCAGCCAACATAACGCTCCCCAGTTATTTAAGGTTATACTTATATTTCTTTTTCTTTTTTTGAGACTGAGTTTTGCTCTGTCACCCAGGCTGGAGTGCAGTGGTGTGATCTCAGCTCACTGCAACCTCTGCCTCCCAGGTTCAAGCCATTTTCCTGCTTCGGCCTCCCGAGTAGCTGGGATTACAGGCACACGCCACCAAGCCTGGCTAACTTTTGTATTTTTAGTAGAGACAGGGTTTCACCGTGTTGGCCAGGATGGTCTTGAACTCCTGAGCTCAAGTGATCTGCCCGCCTTGGCCTCCCAAAGTGTTGAGATTACAGACGTGAGCCACTGCACCTGGTCTAAATGCATTTTTGACTTAAGATATTTTCAGTTTACGATGGGTTTGTTGGGATGTAAACCAATTGTAAATCGAAGAGCATCTGTATTTAAACAGCTTTGATTTCACCTCCATCCCTTTGTCCCATTCCTGAATCTCTCTATTTGAATTTCTCTTCCTTTCTGCTAAATATTTAAGCGGGTCTCGCAGTCTTCTACACACTGGGTCTCCAATGCCTGGGTGTCCCCTCCTTTCCCTAGGACCTACGCAGGCGTCCCCCCTCCTGCTGTAACTAAACACTTCAGCATCCAAGTCTGAGGCCAGCGTGACCTCTCCCTGCCTCCCCTTCATGCCGTGCCTGGGGCTGCTTGCAGGGCTGACAGATCCCTTCTTCACTTCATCACTTTCCTACAGATCAAATTCCATCTGAGCTGGATTTGTCTGTTTTCATCTCCCTTGCTGCCCCCTCTGTGATGTGCATATGTAGTTTATTCATTTAAGGGCCTGCAGTTGGGCACTGCACTATCATCTTCCATTGATGTTTTTGAAGCCCATTGGTGGGCATGACAGTGGGGTGGAGGGAGGGGTGAGTCTGGGCATAGTCCCTGAGATGGGAGATCCAGGTTCTGCAATCACTTTTGAGAACTGCTTAAATACCCTAAACAAAGTACGCTCAGCCCAGCTGGGGTTCATTTCCCCTCATCTTACCCTTGGCCTTGAGCTCATGCTCAAACAGACAGCAGAAGGGCCACCTACTGTCCCCAGCACTACCCAGACAGGGACAGCTTCTACCTGCAAGGGTGATCTTCATCTCCTCCTGGGTCTTGTTCTGGGCCCTGGAAACTGGCGATTCTCCAATTCTTGAGACTTTTTTCCCACCCTCCTCCTTTCTGCAATATTGCCCCTTGAGGATGGGGTGGGGATTTGGAGCCATGCCAAAAATATCCAAACGGCACTGCAATCTCTTGCTGTGGATGAAAACAGCTGATGGTCTTCTCATGGCTGCTGGCTGTTGAACATACTTTTTTTTAAAAAAAAAATTTACTTTTTAAAAATTGACACATAATAATTGTACATATTCATGGGGTACACAGGGATGGTTCAATACCTACAATATTCAGTGATCCGGTCAGGGTAATTAGCATATCCATCATGTCAAATAGGTATCATTTCTTTCTTTTGGGAACATACAATATCCTCCTTCCAGCTATTTGAAACTATAGATTACTGTTGGCTATAGTCATCCTACAGGGCTATAGAACATGACAACATATCCCTCTTGTCTAGCTGTAATTTTGTATCCTTTAACAAATCTCTCCCTATCTTCTCCTTCCCCCACCTTTCCTAGTCTCTAGTACACTCTCTTCTGCTGAGACAGGGTCTTGTTCTGCTGCCCAGGCTGGAGTGCAGCAGCGTGATCTCGGCTCACCGCAGCCTCGACCTCCCAGGTTCAAGTGATCCTCCCACCTCAGCCTTGCGAGTAGCTGGGACCACCAGCAAGTACCACACACCCAGCTAATTTTTGTATTTTTTTGCAGAGACAGGGTTTTGCTATGTTGCTCAGGCTGGTCTCAAACTCCTGATCTCAAGCAATCATCCTGCCTCAGCCTCCCAAAGTGCAGGGATTACAGGAGTGAGCCACTGTGCCTGGCCTTACTTTTTACTTCGGTGAGATTAAATTTTTTTAGCTTCCACAGATGAGTGAGAACATGTGGTGTTTAACTTTCTGTTTCTGGCTTATTTCACCTACCATAATGTCCTCTATTTCCATCCATGTTGCTGCAAATGATGAATTTCCTTCTTTTTTATGGTTGAATAGTATTCCATGGTATATCTATATATGGCATTTTCTTTATCCATTCATCCTTTGACAAACACTTGGGTTGAATCTGTATCTTGCCTGTTGTGAATAAACTGCAAAAACATGGACGGGGGCAGATGTCCCTTCAATATACTAATTTCCTTTCCTTCCGGATAAATGCCCAGTGGTGTGATGGCTGGACCATGTGGTAGTTCTATTTGTAGTTTTTTGAGGAACTTTCATACTCTTCTCCATCCTGGCTGTGCTTATTTTTAATCCCCATCAACAGTGGGGAAGAGTTCCCCTTTCTCCACATCTTCACCAGCATTGGTTATTCTTTGTCTTTTTGATAACAGACACCACCTAACTGGGGTGAAATGAACGTGCTTTTGTGTCCTTGCTCATCTCCTTGGGCATCAAGGCAGGATGATCCTCAATTCTGTCATCATGATTCTCTCCATGAGCTTTCCTCAGAAGCCCCAATCCCTCCACGGGAAAGTCTGTCCTAGGTTTGGCTTGACTGGCTCTGATTGAAAGGTGGCTCACGGACGGACAAACACGAAGCTACATATCTATTCTTTAAGTTGCCACCTCATCGACAATTATGAATCCAAAGCAAAAGTAGAAGTGACTTATGTCAAGAAAAATCCACGGCAACAATTCCATCGAGATTAATATGAATTGAACATGATGGGTGCTGTTTTCGAGAAACCAGAGTGCTAAGTGCTCTCACTCTGGAAATGGTTCTGTTTTTGCAGAAATTGGTGTGGCTACAACTTGGGCTGGAGCTGGGACTGGAGCATCCTGACTGTTTTCCCTTTTGGAGTCTCTGGAAAACCACTGTTTGCCCTGGGAAGCTTGTTTTCAGGGGCTATGACAATCCATGGAAATTCCTCCAGGGGCTGAAGGGTGGAGAATACACACTTGCTTCTGAAAGAGGGTGGCTGCCCTTACGAATGAGGGAGTGCTCACTGTGGTTCAGAATAAACTTTTAAGAATGCTTTTAATAGCCAGGCATGGTGGCTTACACTTGTAATCCCAGAACTTTGGGAGGCTGAGGCAGGTGGATCACTTGAAGCCAGGAGTTCAAGAACAGCCTGGCCAACATGGTGAAACCCGGTCTTTACTGAAAATACAAAAATTAGCCGGGTGTGGTGGCTCATGCCTGTCCACCTACTCAGGAGGCCGAGGCAGGAGAATTGCTTGGACTCGGGCGGTGGAGGTTGCAGTGAGCTGCTGAGATCGCGCCATTGCACTTCAGCCTGGGCGATTGAGTGAGACTCCGTCTCAAAATAAAAAAAAAAGAAGAAAAAAAGAAGAATGCTTTGAAACTCATTTGCAAAAACACAATCCTTTAAAATGATCCCTATTCAGAGAAACCTCAGGCCACAGTTTGCAAAACCACTGATGTACAAGATTCAGTGACAGAATAAGATTAAAATTACACAACCAGAAATCAGAAAGATGGTTTGAAAACCGTTTTCTGAGGACTCAATAGAGTCTTGTGAAGAAAATGAATCTTGGAACCCCAATATCACTAAGCAGGGAAAAGCCCAGCTGGGAGCTGAGCTGCTCAGGGCCTCTGCCTCCCATTCTATTCCGTCCCCGCTCTGCTCACTGAGATAAACGCATATCTGATTGCCTCCTTTGGAAAGGCCAATCAGAAACTCAAAAAAAATGCAACCATTTGCCTCTATCTACTTATGACCTGGAAGCCCCTGCCCCACTTTGAGTTGTCCCGCCTTGCCAGACTGAACCAATGTACTTCTTACACATATTGATACCTCATGTCTCTCTAAAATGTATAAAAGCAAGCTGTGCCCTGACCACCGTGGGCACATGTCATCAGGACCTCCTGAGGCTGTGTCACGGGTGCATCCTTAACCTTGGCAAAATACACTTCCTACATTTATTTTTTTGAAGCATTCAATAATATTTCTTTTTTAGGCAAGGAGTTTGAGCATTCAATTATTTTCAATACACATAAACAGGGGATCAGAGTTCCCCTTTATTGGCATTAAGGTGCTGTAATGCACATAAAAGCATGAGCCTTGAATGCCACAGCATTCTTGGATACTCTTTGGTTTACAGTCTAAACTTGGTTGCCTACTAAACATTTAATGTAAATGCGATTTTTCCTTAGACATCCTGATACGAGCATGGCTCAGCACAATTGCAGCCGTTTTGCACATCATGTAAGAGCTCCACCGATGGAATTCTTCACATTCCAGCAGGAACAAGCAGAGGCCCTTGACTTTACTCACATGAGGCACGTCCTGGGGCCAGACCCAGGCTATGGCATGCTCAGGGCACACCATGAGGAATGAAAAACCAGAAAAGCGAATTTTACACCTCCTCAGTCTTCACCATCTGAACCTAAACATCTTTTCAATGTGTTTGGGTCAATGTGAAATCACCACTCCAACATTATTAATGCATAAAGTTGCCAGAGCATAATTTATGCCATAGTACAGTGAAGCGTGTGATGTCTTCCAGAGCAATGTGTGCAAAATCTAAAGGTCACTTTTTTATAAGCAACAAGAAACAGCTCTCCCGGAGCTATCTGAAATATACAGAAAAGAATCACTTTCCTTCAGCCCAGTCCCCAGATCCTTCCCTAAGTATGATCTCAAAATAATTCTGTTGAGAAACTTGTTAGGATGAGTGGTAAAGATTTAAAACAAGAAATCTTGCCGGGCACGGTGGCTCAAGCCTGTAATCCCAGCACTTTGGGAGGCCGAAGCCGGCGGATCACAAGGTCAGGAGTTCGAGACCATCCTGGCTAACACAGTAAAACCCCATCTCTACTAAAATTACAAAAAATTAGCCAGGCGTGGTGGCGGGCGCCTGTAGTCCCAGCTACTCAGGAGGCTGAGGCAGGAGAATGGCATGAACCCGGGAGGCAGAGCTTGCAGTGAGCCAAGATTGGGCCACTGCATTCCAGCCTGGGCGACAGAGAGAGACTCCGTCTCAAAAAAAAGAAATATTTCTTTTTTTTTTTCTTTGAGACAGTGTCTCGCTCTGTCACCCAGGCTGGAGTGCAGTGGTGAGATTATAGCTCACTACAGCCTTGACCTCCAAGGCTCAAGCATTCCTCCTGCCTCAGCCTCCCAAGTAGCTGGGACTGCAGGCGCACACATCCATGCCTGGCTAATTTTTTGACTTTTTTTGTAGAGATGAGGTCTCAGTGTGTTGTTGCCAGCTGGTCTCGTACTCCTGGGCTCAAGCAATCCTCCAACCTCAGCCTTCCAAAGTGTTAGGATTACAGGTGTTGAGTCACCGTGCCTGGCCCCAAGAAATCTTTAAACACAAGATATTATTCCAAAGTATTTGCCTAGAAATTGGAGTTGGAGAAATGATGGCCTCCATTATTTGTCTTGCAAGTAAGGTGTATTTTCATTTTTCTTCGATGGGGACAAAGTGCTGCAGACTCAGCCTCAATAGACACCACTGTGCAGGTCAACATTCATTTGAACATTGAACCCCGGCAGGAATTCATCTTCAGTTGAACCACTGTTCAAGTCGGGGGTTCGGCTGAAACCTCTCAGGGTGCACGGCCAGGCAGCTGGGTCAAAGGGGCACTGACGGAAGCCTCCCTTTTTGAACCTGAAAGAGCTCTGGCTCCCCCAGAATCTATAAACTGCGTGAGACTGAGCATCTGTCTCCATGTGGCATCAGTTTTTTGAGGCTGCTATATAAGAAACGGCCATAAACTGGGTGGTTTACACCAAGGCAGACTGATCATCTGATAGTTCTGGGGGCCAGAAGTCCAGTGGATTAAAATCAAGGTGTCAGCAGGGTTGGTTCCTTCTTGGGGACCTGGGGGAGAATCCATTTCCTGCCTTCTCTGGCTTCTGGAGGCCTCCATATTCCCTGGCTTGTGGCCTCCTCTTCCATCTTCAAAGCCAGCAGCCCAGCGTCTTCCAGTCCCCTCTTCTCTGGCCTCTGCTTCCAGCTTCACACTCCTTCTCTGCCCTTCACACTTCTGCCTTCTTCTTTGAAGGGAGGTTTGTGATGACTAAGAGCCCACTCCCATAATCCAAGACCATACCTCCCCAGCTCAAGGTCCCCCATTTAATCACAACTGCAAACTCCCTTTTGCCACACAAGGTGACATTCACAGGTCCTGGGGATTGGGGCATAGACATCTTTCTGCAGGTGAGCTTGATTCGGTGTGCCATAATGCAAATAAATGCAGGAGCCTTGAATGCCACAGCAAACTAAAGACCAGCCCTTCCCCTCCATCTCCCCTCCCCAGAGAGCCAGGGAAGCCGGCTCTCTCTGCTCTCTCACTGCGAGACAGCGTCTGACTCTCCATCACAGCTGTGAGGAATGCAGGTACTTACATCTTCTGAACGGCGTCCTTCAGGTAGGGACAGGGTCTCATCCACTATCTGGGTCGGCTCCAGAAGGCCCTGAGCCTGCTCAGGCTGGTTAGAACCCAGTGGTGAATTTGCACACGGCACGCCGGCACTGGGTGTTGAATTTTCACACGGCTCTTCAACACCAGACGCTGAATCTGCACACGGCACCCCCACATCACTGAGGCAAAGCTGCACAAAAACAGACACATGGAGTGAGTCTTCCCTATGTCTCCTCAATTCACCTGCTGTCCTGAGGGGCGGGTGGGGCCCTGTGTAGCCAGGGCTCCCAGCTCCCATCTGCCAATCATTAAATAATTGTCCTAAATGTTTTCTTTCTCAGAACTGTTTGACACTAAGCCTTAAAATTCCCTCCTATGCAATCCAGTACTTAGTAATCCAGTACTTAGTAATCCAGTACTTAGCAAAACACCCAGCAGGAAATATGTGACAAGTCAATGTTTGTGAAGTGAATACAAATAAACGTCCACTTGCTAGTGTCACTCGGTGAGAGATATTTTCAGCAGTCCTTAAAAAGTAGCCTAGATCCACCCAAATAAAAAACCATACTAAAAATTAAAATAGGGATTATTTTCAATTTCCCAGGCAATGCATGTGCTGATAGCAGACTCTGTTGTACTAGCAAATGCTCTAGTTTAAAAAAAAAAGGCCAGGCTTGGTGGCTCACGCCTGTAATCCCAGCACTTTGGGAGGCTGAGGCGGGTGGATCACTTGAGGTCAGAGCTTCAAGATCAGCCTGGCCAAGGTGGCAAAACCTTGCCTCCACTAAAAGTACAAAAATTAGCTGGGCGTGGTGGTGGGCACCTGTAATCCCAGCTCCTCGGGAGACTGAGGCAGGAGAATTGCTTGAACTCGGAAGGCGGAGGTTGCAGTGAGCCGAGATCATATCACTGCACTCCAGCCTGGGTAACAGAGCGAGACTCTGTCTCAAAAAACAAACAAACAAACAAAACTCTAGTTTTCTTTACTCTAGTAAAAAAATACTCTGGTACTCTAGTACAAATGCTCTAGTAAAAAAAAAAAAAAAAAAAAGCCCAAGTTTTTTCTTACTTTAGTGAAAAAAAGCCATTAGGAATAAGAAGTTTCCTGAGTCCTAATTGCAAAAGGTCTTCTGCAAGGCAGATGCAGCCCACATTCAACACACTGCAGATACTCCACGATTTAGCACATCTAGGGGCTATCATTATATTTTTTGCAATCAAATTGGTGTCAATCAAAAATTTACAAAATCTTCTTCAGACACTTCCTCCAATTGCTATCTCAAATGATGGTTTCAAGTGGAAAATGTTGACCTGAATGACATCGTAATCAGTCATTGTGAACCACTTGTCCATGAGTGTCTCTTACTCTGATGAGGATGGCTAATTTCAATAACCTATTTCTGCACCAGGCCTGTAAATCAAAACAGGATCTCCACTCATTAGGCATTCTCTATTTTGAGCTAAAACAAAAATTTTTTTAAAAGGTGCTTGCTTCTCAGTATTCTTTTCCATGAAATACAGTATTTAGACAAAAAAGGGACGTTTCAAAAAAAACCACGCCAGACCTTGGTGACAAGGATGTTCTCCTCGTCCTCAGCTTTGGGTTTTAAGGGAATCCCCCACTTACTGTGTGACCAGGAGACGCACGTGCTTCCCCCGCTTGGACGCTTTTATACAGGGGCAACACGTTGTTCTGGTAGATCGTCCACCAGAGATGAAGGAATGCCGCCTGGTGCTGGCTGCTGGACGCTGAGCCCTGCTCCAACACCGAGCCACTCTGTGGATTGTACTTGTAGTTCCAAGGTTTCATGGACCCCAAAAAGTGGACGACCTTTGCACTGGAACCGAATCTGAGAAGGAAACAGAAGGGATTCTGATTTCCACTCAGATGTGATAAAAGACACCCAGAAAGCATCCACCTACCATGGGGCTCCTCAAAGACAGCCTCTGAAGGACTCGTCCCAATGGGTTTCCATTATTGATTATTATTATTGATGATAATACTACTATCAGCATAGTAACCAATATATAATCAATAATAATACACTACTACTTCCAATGCAGTAATCAATATATGATCAATAATAATAGATTACTACTATCAACATAGTCATCAATTTATAATTAATAATACACTACAAATATCAATGCATGTAATCAATATATGATCGATAACAATATATTACTATCAATGTAGTAATCATTATGTAATCAATACTATGCTACTATTATCAACATAGTACTCAATATATAATCAATAATCTACCACTATCAATGTAGTAATCAATATATAGTCAACAATATACTATTACTAGCACAGTAATCAATATATAACCAATAGTAACATACTACTACTATCAATTCAGTAATCAATATGTGATCAATAATAACAAAATACTATCACTATAGTAATCAATATATAATCAATAATAATATACTAGTACTATCAGTGCAGTAATCAATATATGAGCAATAACAGCATACCACTGCTATCAAGATAGTAATCAATATATCATCAACAATACTACTCCACTGCTATCAGCACAGTAGTAGTAGTTTCATTTGCAGTTATTTTGCATAAAGATATATTTTTAAAATCAGTTTTTGCAGTTATTTTATTTTCTATATATCAAAAAACGTAATCGTAATCCATTGACATTTTTTCCCAAAACGGGAAAAATAAATCAGTTTTGTAAAAACGTGAAGTACAGCAGCCCAAATCATCATATCCTTAAAATGACAGGGGCAAAAAAAAATAGCTTTTACAGTGGATAATGCAAGTGGCAAGGCAATTGGCTTTTTTTCTCTTTTACAGGATTCTAAATTTTCCCCTTGCCAACTTTTTTGTTGTTCATCGTCACCATCCTCCAGGAGCCTTTTTAAACTTTTTTTTTTTGGATCACCTCCTCATGAAATATGAATACAAAAGTCACATGACATATCTATGTTCTGTACATTACATCTGTGATAATACTTAAAAAATAACAAGATTTCACTCCCAAAAATCAATTTCTCTTCCTTAGGGACACCGTGTCCCCTGTAGAGAATGCAGACTCTAGAATTATTCATTCCCAAGGTGATTCTCAGATTCTCTATTTTCATTTATAGCCATATCTTCTGGAGCAGTGAATTTCACAGCTTCTGGTCCCCTCACCCTTGACCCTTTTAGGAACCCAAAGAGCTTTGTCCGTGTGGATTCTTTCTTTTTTTTTCTCCTGAGCTGAGGCTTGCTCTGTCACCCAGGCTGGAGTGCAGTGGCACGATATCGGCTCACGCAAACTCCACCTCCCAGGTTCAAGTGAGCCTCCCTCCGCAGCCTCCCGAGTAGCTGAGACTAGCAGTGTGCGACACCACATTTGGCTAATGTTTTGTTTTATTTTTTCGTAGAGACAGGGTTTTGTCATGTTGCGCAGGCTGGTCTCAAACTCTTGAGCTCAAGTGATCTGCCCGCCTCGGCCTCCCAAAGGGCTGGAATGACAGGCGTGAGCCACTGTGCCCGGCCATGTCCCTGTGGATTCTCTCTCTCCATATTTAAAATAATCGATATTAAAACTGAGAAATTAGAAAGCATATTTATCAATCCCTTTTAAAAAAATCAAACCATTATGCAGTAACATAAATTTCATAATTTTTCATTAAAAAAATTTCTATATTAAAAAAAATCATTGTGAGAAGAGTGCCATCCATTTTCCCAAGAGGCGACAGCTGGTTCCTCCTAGCGCCATCTGTGTTCAGGGTATTACCTTATCACATGCCATGTAGTGTCTGTCAAATCTCAGCATAGACGCATGAGAAAATGGCAGCAAAAAGGGGAAAAAATCACAGCTTCAAATTCTTTTTTTAAAGTAGTTATGACTTTGAAGACACTTGAAAGAGTTGTGGGATCAGGGTTCCTTGGGCCACACTTTGGGGATCATTGTCGTAGAGCCTTGACTAGCTATCATTTACAGCAACAAGCAAGCAGGAAACAAGATATGTGTGTGTGTTTCTGTGCGTGTGTTTCTGTGGGTGTATATACATATATAAAGATGTATATAGATAGATCTATGTATTAATATATAGATAGATGTCTAGATCTAGATAGATAGATCTGTATAGAGAGAGATCTAGATCTAGATACATAGAGAGATATATAGATCCATGTATATACATAGATATCTAGATAAATCTAGATAGATATACAGATATAGATATATAGATCTATGTATATAGATAGATATCTGGATCTAGATAGATATCTAGATACATAGATATCTAGTTCTAGATAGATATAGGTATCTATATAGTGATCTAGATCTAGACAGATAGATAGATAGATAGATGTTTATAGATAGATACCAGATCTATCTGAATAGATACATATGATAGATGATAGATTAGATAGATAGATAGATATCTAGGTCTAGATAGATAAATATCTACATAGATATATAGATTAGATAGATCAATGTATATAGACATCTAGATATAGATATAGATATAGATATAGATCTATAGATCTATGTATACAGATAGATATCCAGATCTAAATAGATAGATATGGATAGATAGATAGATAGATAGATAGATAGATAGATAGATAGATAGATAAATAAGTAGATGTCTAGGCCTATATAGATAGATAACTATACAGACAGATACATATCTATATAGATAGACATAGAGATCTAGATAGATAGACACATAGACATAGGTATCTATCTATACAGATAAACAGATATTTAGATCTACCTAGACAGAGATAGATAGATAGATAGATAGATAGATAGATAGATAGATAATAGATAGATAGATAGATAGATAGGTAGATAGTTAGTTTTTAAATATGCCGACAGCTGGTATGTCTTCCAGGAGGGAAGGTGGATCGATAGTGGCAGATCTGGCAGGATTCGCCAGGGTGGAGAACTTACTGCTTGAAGGCAGGGCTGTAAGTGTACATCGTGTTACTACTCAAATTATAGATGAACGGCAGGTGCTTGTGGATGTCTGTGGTTGACCAGTTCCTGAAGAAACTATTCAGTAAGCCTTGGTCCGCCCCTACATAAAGAGCAAACACAAAAGCAGGTTAGCAAAGTATGGCTTGGTCCACTCCAAGAACGCAAGATGTGCCTGAAGCTCTCAATGTAAACACTTGCCTTCAGGGTTACTAATTCCATTTCTTCTGTCTGCCAGCTGCACACATTCTCTTGGTTCTCAGAAAAGACTGATAACCCAAGCCATTGATAAAAATAAGTGCATATTCCCTCCAAAATTCTCCACCAGGAGCCCCCAGAATGAATGCTAAAATTGCATATGGAGTCCAAAGCACTCCACTGGTCCCCTAATGAATTCTCCCTGGTATTGACAATGCTTTTCCCATCATTTTTGCCGGTTTGATTAACTTCCCCTTTACCTAGAGGCAATTCTTCACTGGTCCAGTATTTTCTTTTACTTTACAAAAATTCCAGCTCATTTCCTCTCTACTGACGCCCATTTCAACAAATAACCGGCTTCAGGTTGCCTCATTTTAATTCTCCCTATATTCTACCGGGGTCAGCCAACTACACACTGTGCATGTTTTTATAAATAAAGTTTTATTGGAACACAGCCATTCTTACTCTGTCACTCTGACTGGAGTGCAGTGGTGCAATCATAGCTCACTGTAGCCTTGAACTCCTGAGCTCAGCTGCTGCTCCCAACTCAGCCTCCCAGGGCTTGGGGACTACAGGTGCCAGCATCACATCCAGCTTATTTTTGTATTTTTTGTAGAGATGGGGTCTTGCCATGTTGCCTAGGTTGGTCTTGAACTCCTGGTCTCAAGCCATCTGCCCACCCTGGTCTTGAACTCCTGGCCTCAAGCAATCTGTCCGCCCTGGCCTCCCAAAGTGCTGGGATTACAGGCATGAGCCACCATGGCCAGCCCATGTTCAATGCCAAGTACAGTCATGCAACACATAAAAATGCTTCGGTCAAAGACAGACCATACATATGACGGTGGTCCCATAAGATTTTATAGTGTATTTTCACTGGACCTTTGTGATGTTTAGATATGTTTAGAACCACAGATACCTCCCATTATGTTACAATTGCCTACAACATTCAGTGCAGTCACACGCTATATGGGTTTGTAGCCTAGAAGGAATAGGCTGTACCCTCCAGCCTAGGTATATAGTAGGCTATATCATCTAGGTGTGTGTAGATACACTCTAGGATGTTCATACAATGACAAAATCACTTAACAACACATTTCTCAGACCGCATCCCTGTCGTTAAGCGAGGCGTGACTGTATGGTCAACGGCTGACTTCGTGTTACATCTGCAGAGTTGAGTGTGTGCAACAGAGACCATAAGGCATGCAACTCTGAAAATAGTTACTATCCAGCCCTTTAGAGAAGGATTTGCTCATCTATTTTATATGACTGGATTGTCGAACCGTTCTTTCTACTCAGCAAGGACATTTCCAATGGTTCTCTCAACTGCATATTTCCTTGAGTGTCCTGATCTCTTCCTACACCCCTGACTGGCCATATTCTTCAATTCCCACGTCGCTCTTCAAGTGGCCATTCCCAGATATGGGGAAACGGGGTGAGGCTGCGATGCGGGTCCAGGCAGCAGTCCCGTTCTCTTCCCTAAGCGTCCGGGCTGCCCTGACTTACCATCAAAGCTGCCGTGCTCCATGGCGTGCTGCAGCAGGAGTTTATGCGTGTGGAGAGAAGGCTGGAAGACAAACACCCCGCTATTGAAGCAATCCGGCCATCCGGGGTCCGGGGCCGCAGAAAACTCTCCCCTGTCAAACAGCTCATCGACATTGGACAGCACCTGGTGAAGCAAAACACGCAGAACCTGCCGCAATGCTTCTTTTACCAATGCTTCTGTTTTAGAGACAGAGTCTTGCTCTGTCGCCCAAGCTGGAGTGCAATGGCACGATCTCGGCTCACTGCAGCCTCCGCCTCCCGGGTTCAAGCGATCCCCCCACCTCAGCCTCTTGAGTAGCTGGGATTACAGGCACCTGTTACCATGCCTGGCTAATTTTTGTATTTTTAGTAAAAACGGTTTCACCATGTTGGCCAGGCTGGTCTCGAACTCCTGGCCTCAAGTGATCTGCCCATCTCAACCTCCCAAAGTGCTGAGATTACAGGCATGAGCCACTGTGCCCAGCCACAAGTTTTTTCCCTAATGATTCTATTTTGTGTGTGTAAAATACTGTGGTTATAATTCATTCCTGGGGTAGGAACATGTCCTCCAATCCCCCGTTCTCTTCAGCAGGGTCTAGCACAGTGCTCGGGGGTATGTGATGTCTGATTATAACAGACTGAACATCTGTGTTAGAAATACAAATGCACATGACTTCACAGGAATCTACCAGTAAGAGGTGACAGCCTGGCCAGCATGGCGAAACCCAGTCTGTACAGAAATACAAAAATTAACCGGGCATGATGGCAGGTGCCTGTGATCGCAGCCACTCGGGAGGCTGACGTGGGAGAATCACTTGAACCCAGGAGGCGGAGGTTGCAGTGAGCCGAGATCGTGCCATTGCACAGTGACAGAGCGACTGTGTCGCAAAAAAAAAAAAAAGTTGACAGCCTGCTTAAGGATAGAGATGTGGTCTTGGAGGGTTTCCTATCAAGCAGAGAGTCTTCACTCACCAGAGTGTCTGCATCCAGGAAGACACACTTGCTGTAGTGAGTGAGAGTCCAACAGTGAAGCTTGGTGAGGGTGAGCCCGAGCTCAGGTCTCTTCAGAAAGGCCAGGTGGATGTAGTCTGCACTATCGATTAGATTTACTTCAATGACTTCATCAAACACCTTCGAGAGGATGACCCTGGAACAGACATGTGCCAAATAGTAGGACAGCAGGTGAATATTTAGCATAGAACTACCTCCTCCTTCAAGAGGGTGCTGTTTTGCTGCTCACAAACATGGAATGCAAAGAGAATCCCACGGCCCTCACTGCAGTCTCCATGTTCAGAGCACGTTTCCACGGAGGGCTTAGAGCTGTGCACACCGTCCACTTGTGCCCAAAAGCCTATGCATGCTTGAATGCAAATGTCAATGGTGTGAAACCCCACTGGACTGGTAGAATTAATATATTACTTGAGTAATGTACCTGAGCTAAATGACTGAAGCTTTAGGGGTGCATAGAAACCACCACAATTTGTATGACATTTTGAAGTGAATTAAGTATCTTTGAACATGCTTCTTCGATAGCCATTGTTATATTTTTCAGTCAACACAAAGCACAATGATTACTCTAAGTTCAATATTTTCATATTCATATATTGAAAGTCATGCGAGGCCTGGCGCGGTGGCTTACGCCTGTAATCCCAAGCACTTTGGGAGGCCGAGGCAGCCGGATCACTTGAGGTCAGGAGTTCAAGATCAGCCTGGCCAGCATGGTGAAACCCCTTCTCTACTAAAAATACAAAAATTAGCCAGGTGTGGTGGCACCTGTAGTCCCAGCTACTCAGGAGGCTGAAGCAGGAGAATCGCTTGAACCCAGGAGGCGGAGGTTGCAGTGAGCTGAGATCGCACCACTGCACTCCAGCCTGGGCGACAGAGCGAGACTCTATCTCAAAACAAAAAAACAAAAACAAAAACAAACAAACAAAAAACTTAAATTAGCCGGGCGTGGTGGTGGGCACCTGTAATTCCTGCTACTCAGGAGGCTGAGGCAGGAGAATCGCTTGAACCCAGGAGGCAGAGGTTGCAGTGAGTCGAGATGGCACCACTGCACTCCAGCCTGGGCGACAGAGTGGGACTCTGTCTCAAAAAACAAACAAAAAAATAAAGTCATGCAAGCTGCAACTTCCCTGTCAAAATCACTGGCTGCCAAATTTATACCTGTTTCTTCAGCTGTACCTTTTGATATTTAGAATTTTTAAATTTCTGTGAAGTAGATTTTGTAGAATGTAATGTGTTCACTGCCTTTGTGAAGTGATATATAATTGCATAATTTCTGTGTGTAAACTGAATGCTTGGGCTTTCAATCCAGTATTCATATATAGCAATAAATATTAATATTATGAAAAAGAAATGCACGCATACTTGAAAAATGTGACAAATTGAACAGAACTGTCTTAAGATGCATGCACTTGGGCCATCTCTTAGGAAGACAGTTTCCCTCTGTAAGCTGCAGAGGCAGAGAAATGTAAATGCTGAGCTGGTAGAAACTAACAGATGTCCATAACAATCTCTATCAATTTTTACTTTCTGTATTCAAAACTTACATTGTTAGTTGCATACAAGTTTGAGACTTGAAACTTGAAAGACTGTCCATTTTATCAAAGTGAAATTTGCTCTGTTCCATTTATTTATTTATTTTTGCTTAAATCCCACTTCATCATAGTCTGGAACATATTGGGACGACAGAAAAATTAAGCGAGTGCTAGAAAAAGGATGGGGGCATATTGAAAGAATACAGGGGGCCAGCTAGGGGAAGCACCCAATTGCCAAAACTGAAATAATGTAATCAATAACAAAAAACAACAAGCCTAAAATATGAAATAAATATTCATGAGCCTACACTAACATAAGTTTTCTTTTTGATACAGGGTCTCACTCTGTCACCCAGGCTACAGTTCAGTGGTGTAATCATAGCTCACTGCAGCCTCAAACTCCTGGGCTCAAGTGGTCCTCCTGCCTCAGCCTCCCAAGTAACTAGGACTACAAGTGCACACCACCATGCCCGGCTAATTTTTTTGTATTTTTTGATAGAAATTGGGTTTCATGATGTTTACGAAGCTTGTCTCGAACTTCTGGGCTCAAGCAATCTGCCTGCCTCAGTCTCACAAAGTGCTGGGATTACAGGCATAAGCCACCACGCCTGACCTAATACAACTATTGAATAAACAAATATGTGAGAAAGAAGGCGCAGGTTTAATTTAGAAGATAATTCCAAGTAATTGAAATAGAAGGAATGAGGGAAGCAGAAAATCACGATTAGGCAAACACTATAGTAACAACTGTTGCAGACAAGACTCACTGATTTTTAGAGAAGAAACAGGCTGTTCTATAATGTCTATCCCAAGATATTTTCCATTACTAAAAGAAAAAAATAATAATCTTACAGCAGAGAATTCCAACAGACACCACAGTCAGGCCTCTGAGCCCAAGCTAAGCCATCATATCCCCTGTGACCTGCACATACACACCCAGATGGCCGGTTCCTGCCTTAACTGATGACATTCCACCACAAAAGAAGTGAAAATGGCCTGTTCCTGCCTTAACTGATGACATTGTCTTGTGAAATTCCTTCTCCTGGCTCATCCTGGCTCAAAAGCTCCCCCACTGAGCACCTTGTGACCCCCACTCTGCCTGCCAGAGAACAACCCCCTTTTGACTGTAATTTTCCTTTATCTACCCAAATCCTATAAAACGGCCCCACCCTTATCTCCCTTCACTGACTCTTTTCGGACTCAGCCCACCTGCACCCAGGTGAAATAAACAGCTTTATTGCTCACACAAAGCCTGTTTGGTGGTCTCTTCACATGGACACGCATGAAATTTGGTGCCGTGACTCGGATCGGGGGACCTTCCTTGGGAGATCAATCCCCTGTCCTCCTGCTCTTTGCTCCGTGAGAAAGGTCCACCTACGACCTCAGGTCCTCAGACCAACCAGCCCAAGAAACATCTCACCAATTTCAAATCTGGTAAGCGGCCACTTTTTACTCTCTTCTCCAACCTCCCTCACTATCCCTCAACCTCTCTCTCCTTTCAATCTTGGCGCCACACTTCAATCTCTCTCTTCTTTTAATTTCAGTTCCTTTCATTTTCTGGTAGAGACAAAGGAGACACGTTTTATCCATGGACCCAAAACTCCGGCGCCGGTCATGGACTAGGGAAGGCAGCCTTCCCTTGGTGTTTAATCATTGCAGGAACACCTCTGTGATTATTCACCCAGGTTTCAGAGGTGTCAGACCACGCATGGACGCCTGCCTTGGTCCTTCACCCTTAGCGGCAAGTCCCGCTTTTCTGGGGAAGGGGCAAGTACCCCAACCCCTTCTCTCCATGTCTCTACCCCTTCTCCGCCTTTCTGGGGGGCAAGAAGCACCCAACCCCTTCTCCTTCACCCTTAGCAGCAAGTCCCGCTTTTCTAGGGGAGGGGCAAGTACCCAAACCTCATATCTCTGTGCCCCAATCCCTTATTTCTGCACCCTGACCTCTTATCTCTGTGCCCCAATCCCTTATTTCTGCACCCCAACCCCTTATATCTCTGTGCCCCGATCCCTTATTTCTATGCCCCAACCTCTTATATCTCTGTGCCCCATCCCTTATTTCCACACCCCAATCCCTTATTTCCATGCCCTGACCTCGTATCTCTGTGCCACGACCCCTTTCCCGCTTTTCTGGAGGGTAAGAACCCCCAAGCCCCTTCCCTCCACGTCTCTACTCTCTCTTTTCTCTGGGCTTGCTTCCTTCACTATGGGCAACCTTCCATCCTCCATTCCTCCTTCTTCTCCCTTAGCCTGTGTTCTTAAGAACCTAAAACCTCTTCAACTCTCACCTGACCTAAAATCTAAGCATCTTATTTTCTTCTGCAATGCCGCTTGACGCCAATACAAACTCGACAGTAATTCCAAATAGCCAGAAAACGGCACTTCCAATTTTTCCTTCCTGCAAGATCTAAATAATTCTTGTCGTAAAATGGGCAAACGGTCTGAGGTGCCTGATGTCCAGGCATTCTTTTACACATCGGTCCCTCCCTAGTCTCTGTGCCCAGTGCAACTCATCCCAAATCTTCCTTCTTTCCCTCCCGCCTGTCCCCTCAGTCCCAACCCCAAGCATCGCTGAGTCTTTCTAATCTTCCTTTTCTACAGACCCATCTGACCTCTCCCCTCCTCCCCAGGATGCTCTGCGCCAGGCCGAGCTAGGTCCCAATTCTTCCTCAGCCTCCGCTCCTCCACCCTATAATCCTTTTATCACCTCCCCTCCTCACACCTGGTCCGGCTTACAGTTTCGTTCCATGACTAGCCCTCCCCCACCTGCCCAGCAATTTACTCTTAAAAAGGTGGCTGGAGCTAAAGGCATAGTCAAGGTCAATGCTCCTTTTTCTTTATCCCAAATCAGATAGCGTTTAAGCTCTTTTCCATCAAATATAAAAATCCAGCCCAGTTCATGACTCCTTTGGCAGCAACCCTGAGACGCTTTACAGCCCTAGACCCTAAAAGGTCAAAAGGCCGTCTTATTCTCAAAATACATTTTATTACCCAATCTGCTCCCGACATTAAATAAAACTCCAAAAATTAAATTCCGGCCCTCAAACCCCACAACAGGATTTAATTAACCTCGCCTTCAAGGTGCACAATAATAGAAAAAAGTTGCAATTCCTTGCCTCCACTGTGAGACAAACCCCAGCCACATCTCCAGCACACAAGAACTTCCAAACACCTGAACCTCAGCGGCCAGGCATTCCTCCAGAACCTCCTCCCCCAGGAGCTTGCTACAAGTGCCAGAAATCTGGCCACCAGGCCAAGAAATACCTGCAGCCCAGGATTCCTCCTAAGCCGCGTCCCATCTGTGCGGGACCCCACTGGAAATCGGACTGTCCAACTCACCTGGCAGCCACTCCCAGAGCCGCTGGAACTCTGGCCCAAGGCTCTCTGACTCCTTCCCAGATCTTCTTGGCTTAGCGGCTGAAGACTGATGCTGCCCGATCACCTCGGAAGCCCCCTAGACCATCACGGACGCTGAGCTTTGGGTAACTCTCACAGTGGAAGGTAAGTCCGTCCCCTTCTTAATCAATACGGAGGCTACCCACTCCACATTACCTTCTTTTCAAGGGCCTGTTTCCCTTGCCTCCATAACTGTTGTGGGTATTGACAGACAGGCTTCTAAACCTCTTAAAACTCCCCAACTCTGGTGCCAACTTAGACAATACTCTTCTAAGCACTCCTTTTTAGTTATCCCCACCTGCCCAGTTCCCTTATTAGGCCGAGACACTTTAACTAAATTATCTGCTTCCCTGACTGTTCCTGGACTACAGCTACATCTCATTGTGGCCCTTCTTCCCAATCCAAAGCCTCCGTTGTGTCCCCCTCTTGTATCCCCCCACCTTAACCCACAAGTATAGGAAACCTCTACTCCCTCCTTGGTGACCGATCATGCACCCCTTACCATCTCATTAAAACCTAATCACCCTTACCCCACTCAATGCCAATATCCCATCCCGCAGCATGCTTTAAAAAGATTAAAGCCTGTTATCACTTGCCTGTTACAGCATGGCCTTTTAAAGCCTATAAACTCCCCTTACAATTCCCCCATTTTACCTGTCCTAAAACCAGACAAGCCTTACAAGTTAGTTCAGGATCTGCACCTTATCGATCAAATTGTTTTGCCTATCCATACCATGGTACCAAACTCATATACTCTCCTATCTTCAATATCTCCCTCTACAACCCATTATTCTGTTCTGGATCTCAAACATGCTTTCTTTACTATTCCTTTGCACCCTTCATCCCAGCCTCTCTTCGCTTTCACTTGGACTGACCCTGACACCCATCAGGCTCAGCAAATTACCTGGGCTGTACTGCCTCAAGGCTTCACAGACATCCCCCATTACTTCAGTCAAGCTCAAATTTCTTCTCCATCTGTTACCTACCTCGGCATAATTCTTCATAAAAACTCACGTGCTCTCGCTGCCGATCATGCCCGACTAATCTCTCAAACCCCAACCCCTTCTACAAAACAACAACTCCTTTCCTTCCTGGGCATGGTTGGATACTTTCGCCTTTGGATACCTGGTTTTGCCATCCTAACACAACCATTATATAAACTCACAAAAGGAAACCTAGCTGACCCCATAGATCCTAAATCCTTTCCCCACTCCTCTTTCCATTCCTTGAAGACAGCTTTAGAGACTGCTCCCACCCTAGCTCTCCCTGACTCACCCCAACCCTTTTCATTACACACAGCCGAAGTGCAGGGCTGTGCAGTCAGAATTCTTACACAAGGACCAGGATCGTGTCCTGTAGGCTTTTTGTCCAAACAACTTGACCTTACTGTTTTAGGCTGGCCATCATGTCTCTGTGCAGTGGCTGCTGCCACCCTAATAATTTTAGAGACCCTCAAACTCACAAACTATGCTCAACTCACTCTCTACAGCTCTCATAATTTCCAAAATCTATTTTATTCCTCACACCTGACACATATACTTTCTGCTCCCCGGGTCCTTCAGCTTTACTCACTCTTTGTTGAGTCTCCCATAATTACCATTGTTCCCGGCCCAGACTTCAATCCAGCCTCCCACATTATTCCGGATACCACACCTGACCCTCATGACTGCATCTCTCTGATCCACCTGATGTTCACCCCATTTCCCCACATTTCCTTCTTCCCTGTTTCTCACCCTGATCACACTTGGTTTATTGATGGCAGTTCCACCAGGCCTAATCGCCACACGCCAGCAAAGGCAGGCTATGCTATAGTACAAGCCACTAGCCCGCCTCTTAGAACCTCTCATTTTCTTTCCATTGTAGAAATCGATCCTCAAGGAAATAACTTCTCAGTGTTCCATCTGCTATTCTACTACTCCTCAAGGATTATTCAGGCCCCCTCCCTTCCCTACACATCAAGCTCAAGGATTTGCCACCACCTAGGACTGGCAAATTAGCTTTACTCAACATGCCCCGAGTCAGATAACTAAAATACCTCTTAGACTAGGTAGACACTTTCACTGGATAGGTACAGACCTTTCCTACAGGGTCTGAGAAGGCCACCGCAGTCATTTCTTCCCTTCTGTCAGACATAATTCCTCAGTTTAGCCTTCCCACCTCTATACAGTCTGATAACAGACCAGCCTTTATTAGTCAAATCAGCCAAGCAGTTTTTCAGGCTCTTGGTATTCAGTGAAACCTTTATATCCCTTACAGTCCTCAGTCTTCAGGAAAGGTAGAACAGACTAATGGTCTTTTAAAAACACACCTCACCAAGATCAGCCACCAACTTAAAAAAGACTGGACAATACTTTTACCACTTTCCCTTCTCAGAATTCAGGCCTGTCCTTGGAATGCTACAAGGTACGGCCCATTTGAGCTCCTGCATAGACGCTCCTTTTTATTAGGCCCTAGTCTCATTCCAGACACCAGACTAACTTAGACTGTGCCCCCAAAAAACTTGTCATCCCTACTATCTTCTGTCTAGTCATACTCCTATTCACCGTTCTCAACTACTCATACATGCCCTGCTCTTGTTTACACTGCCGGTTTGCACTCTTTCTCCAAGCCATCATAGCTGATATCTCCTGGTGCTATCCCCAAACTGCCACTCTTAACTCTTGAAGTAAATAAATAATCTTTGCTGACAGGACTATGCTGAATTTCCTTAGGCACTCTAATTAGATGTCCTAGGTCCTCCCAATTCTTAGACCTTTTATACCTGTTTTTCTCCTTCTCTTATTCTGTTTAGTTTTTCAATTCATACAAAACCGTATTCAAGCCATCATCAATAATTCTAAATAACAAATGTTTCTTCTAACAGTCCCACAATATCACCCCTTACCACAAAATCTTCCTTCAGCTTAATCTCTCCCATTCTAGGTTCCCACGCCGCCCCTAATCCCGCTCGAAGCAGCCCTGAGAAACATCGCCCATTATCTCTCCATACCACCCCCAAAAATTTTCACTGTCCCAACACTTTACCACTATTTCGTTTTATTTTTCTTATTAATATAAGAAGACAGGAATGTCAGGCCTCTGAGCCCAAGCTAAGCCATCATATCCCCTGTGACCGGCACGTACACATCCAGATGGCCGGTTCCTGCCTTAACTGATGACATTCCACCACAAAAGTGAAAATGGCCTGTTCCTGCCTTAACTGATGACATTGTCTTGTGAAATTCCTTCTCCTGGCTCATCCTGGCTCAAAAGCTCCCCTACTGAGCACCTTGTCACCCCCACTCTGCCCGCCAGAGAACAACCCCCCTTTGACTGTAATTTTCCTTTATCTACCCAAATCTTATAAAACGGCCTCACCCCTATCTCCCTTCGCTGACTCTTTTCGCACTCAGCCCGCCTGCACCCAGGTGAAATAAACAGCTTTATTGCTCACACAAAGCCTGTTTGGTGGTCTCTTCACACGGACGCGCATGAAACCACTTAATCCAGGTGATCAAATTTAACATCACCAGGACCGGACATAAAGACACATGCACTCTGTAACATGACACGCTGAAAACGTACATCAGTTCTGATGATTTTTTTGCCAAAAATGCATAACCTCAGTCTAATCATGAGAAAACACTGGACAAAACCAAACTGAAGGCTGGGCACAGTGGCTCATGCCTGTAATTCCAGCACTTTGGGAGGCCTAGGCAGGTGGATCACCTGACGTCAGGAGTTCGAGAACAGCCTGGCCAACAAGGTGAAACCCTGTCTCTACTAAAAATACAAAAACTACCCGGGTGCGGTGGCGGGCACCTAATCCCAGCTACTCTGGAGGCTGAGGCATGAGAATTGCTTGAACCTGGGAGGCAGAGGTTGCAGTGAGCTGAGATCGTGCCACTGCACTCCAGCCTGGGCGACAGAGCGAGACTCTGTCTCAATAACAACAACAAAAAAAACAACTGAAAAGCAATCTATAAAACAATTGACCATTACATAGATTGGATAGTGGAACAGAATCATATCACATGCACCCATTTATTTTCAACATTTTGTTTGTTTGTTTTTAATAAAGCTGCCTCCTACACTACTGTATGTCTGGATTTTATGTTTATTTTCCCATTCAGAAAGCCTATCTTTTTTAAAAGGAATTTTAATCCATTCATGTTTATTATGATCACAGTTATATTTGGATTGAGTCCTGCAGTTTCATTTTATATTATTTTCCCTTTTTTACATATATCAGATTTTCTATTTCTTCAGTTTTCACTCACATCCGTGTGAAGAGACCACCAAACAGGCTTTGTGTGAGCAACAAGGCTGTTTATTTCACCTGAGTGCAGGCGGGCTGAGTGCGAAAAGAGTCAGCGAAGGGAGATAGGGGTGAGGCCGTTTTATAAGATTTGGGTAGGTCAAGGAAAATTACAGTCAAAGGGGGGTTGTTTTCTGGCGGGCAGGAGTGGGGGTCAAAAGGTGCTCAGTAGGGGAGCTTTTGAGCCAGGATGAGCCAGGAGAAGGAATTTCACAAGATAATGTCATTAGTTAAGGCAGGAACAGGCCATTTTCACTTCTTTTGTGGTGGAATGTCATCAGTTAAGGCAGGAACTGGCCATCTGGATGTGTATATGCAGGTCACAGGGGATATGACAGCTTAGCTTGGGCTCAGAGGCCTGACATCAGTGTAATTCTTTCCCACCCACCTCTGATTGCATGAATCAGGTTTTCTTCAATCCACGCATTTCCCATTAAAGCTCTGAAACTTGTACAAATCTTTTCTAGTTTTCTGGTGGTAACCACCTTTCAACTGTCAGCACACATATTTAAGCTTATATTTTCTATCAAATATAAAGATAGTCATTATCTGTGTCTTCTTCCCAGACGAAACAAAATCATGAACATATGCTCATTCTCTCTTTCTTCTCTGCTCTTTCAATTACCTCCCATGTGAAATGTTAATTCCAGATTATTTTCGTAACTATGCACTCACACATTCAGACTTAACTCTGTTTTATACATTTGTTTATTCAGCACTGGTTCCTGTGTGCTCTCTTGTATTTATTATTATCATTATCATTATTATTATTATTTTGAGACAGGGTCTTGCTCTGTCACTCAGGCTGGAGTGCAGTGGTGTAATCATAGATTACTGCAGCGTCAATCTCCTAGGCTCAAGTGATCCTCCTGCCTCAGCCTCCTGAGTAGCTGGGACTACAGGCATGTGCCACTGCACTCAGCAATTTTTAAAAATTTTTTAGTAGAGATGAGACCCCACTATGTTGTCCAGGCTGGTCTTGAACTCCTGGACTCAAGTGATCCTCCCACTTCAGCCTCCCAAAATGCTGTGGTTACAGGCATGAGCCACTGTGCTTTGCTACTCTCGCCTTTCTTGGATTCACATTCCATTTTGCTGGAGTCAATCAACTATTTCCTCAAAGGTCTTTGAGGGGTAAAATTTTTAACGTTTGCAAATTTGAAGTCTTTGTTTTGCTTTCAAATTATGGTACTAAGGCTGAATACAGAACTTTCATTTCAAAGTTATCTTGCACCAGAATTTTGAGACATCAATTGTCTCAACCAGATTGATACAGAAAGGCATTTAGGATTTTTCTTCATTTTTGCTGCTCTGAAATTTTACCACTTTGTGTCTATATTTGAGCTTTCTTCATCCACTCTGTCCAATATCTGGAACACGTTCAATCTAAACTTTTTCTCAGAGCTGAAATATAATAGGAGTTACTTCTTTCTTTCTTTCTTTTCTTTCTTTCTTTCTTTCTTTTTCTTTCTCTCCTATTTGACAGATATTGAAGCTGTCGGACCTTTTCTATCTCTTAGCATTTCTCTTAGCATTTATTTGTAAGATTTCACTGCTCTGTATTCAAGGTAACTATTTCTCTGAAAAAGTACCCTTCCTTCAGCAAATCTCCCTCTGCTTTTGGCCCAGTTATTTATGGAATTTATGGCATCTTCACTACAGTTGGGTAAAGATCCGGGCTGGGGGAGGGCAAGAGAAACAGCACTCCACCTCACTACAAATGGCACTGCCATTTATGTCCTTACATCTTTTTGTTCAGCTCTGCTCATTTCCCTAAAATAAACTCCTGGAAGCAGACTTATGTTTCATGAATACGATTAGTCTAAAGCTATAAACGCAGCTCCTGGCATGGTTTCCCTACAAGATCACTCCATAACACGCTTGTACCACACAGCCTGGGGGAGGGGCGATCTCCCACCACCCACACCCGTAGTCATTTACGGTCATTGCTCACTGCTGGTCTTCCACTGCCCTGACCACTGCAGAGCGCCATCCCTCAATTCTCCCCATGACTGCGAAATATATAATAAAAGGTCCTACAAAACCTCAACCCAACCTGCAACACTGAACCTTCCCACGATTTCTGCCATGTTGTTTCTGAATATTTTAAAGTTCCTCTTGAGTAAACCTTAAGTCTACTTTGATACAGGCAGGCAATAAGTAATAATCACATGATGGAAAATGCAGTATCCATCCCCTCAAGCATTTATCCTTTGTGTTACAAGCAACTCAATTATACTCTTTAACAGCATTTTTCTACCCCTCCGCCCCCGCCGGCTTTTAAAATAAAACAGGGAACCTGCTGGATGTGCTATGTGCACCTTTCCACTCACTGGTGCATTTTTGGACCTTAATATAGTCAGGCTTTTTTTTTCCTTCTTTTTTGACAGAGTCTCGCTCTGTCACCAGGCTGGAGTGCAGTGGCGTGATCTGGGCTCACTGCAACCTCTGCCTCCCAGGTTCAAGCGATTCTCCTGCCTCAGCCTCACCGAGTAGCTGGAATTACAGGTGCCTGTCACCACACCCAGCTAATTTTTTTTTTGTATTTTTAGTAGAGACGGGGTTCACCATGTTGGCCAGGCTGGTCTCGAACTCCTGACCTCAAGTGATCCACCTGCTTCAGCCTCCCAAAGTGTTGGGATTACAGGCATGAGCCACCGTGGCCGGCCTGGAATTCTTTTTGTTATATGTTTAGTTTTTATTTTAAAAGGATCTTATCATTGACTCTGTCTAACATATTAATGTGATGAATGACATTAATAGGTTTTAAAATAATAACCTATCTTTGCTTTCTTAGGGTAAGCACTATTTATTTCTTTACTACAGGGCTAGAGTTGCCTTATTAACATCCTGTATTTGAGGGCTTTCTCAATCCAAATGTAAACACAATCAAACCTGTAAGTCAAGTTTGGGTGTTAAGATTATAACAGTTTCTAAAAATAAGTGAACATATTCGTCTTTTGCTAGACTCTGTGACAGTTTATGCAGCAGGGAAATTAATTCATCATGAGCAATTTAACAGAACTTCCCTTAAAATTGCCCAAACCAGGGCCTTTCTATGAGATAAGCCTTTGGTAACATTTTCAGTTTTTCTCATAGTTATTGTCAAACAAAAGGTTTCTATTTCTTCTGATGACAACAACCAACATCTCACCGATTTCGCTAGAAGGATCAAGCACTTCTTCAATACTCCCAGTGTTATTACTATAAAGGGTTCTATATAGTATTCGCTTTTAAAACTGCCTCCAAATGACTTCTTTCTAATTTCAATTTTGTACATTTATGTCTTCTCAAATAAAAGACTCATTTTTATTTGTTATTTTCATTTTTAGAGAGAGGAGCTCACTCTGTTGCCCAGTCTGGAGTGCAGTGGAACCTCTGGACTCAAACAATCCTCCCATTTCAGCCTCCTGAGTAGCTGGAACTACAGGTGCGCACCACCACACCTGGCTAACTCTTTTTATTTTTTGTAGAGATAGGGTCTTGCTGTGTCACCCAGGCTGTCTGGTCAAACTCCCGGCCTCATGCAATCCTCCCACCTTGGCCTCCCTGAAGATTTGTTAATCTAATCCTTGAATTTGTTTCTTGTTCCCAATTATTAGTTTTGTCATTTTATCTTTATGAATTTTGTACTGCTGTTTGCTTTTTTAATATTATTATTTTTAAAATATTTGGGGCTGGGCACGGTGAGTCACACCTGCAATCCCAGCACTTTGGGAGGCCGAGGCAGGCAGATCACTTGAGGTCAGGCGTTCGAGACCAGCCTGGGCAACGTGGTGAAACCTTGTCTTTACTAAAAATACAAAAATTAGCCGGGCGTGACGTTGGATGCCTGTAATCCCAGCTACTCGGAAGGCTGAGGCAGGAGAATCACTAGAACCCAGGAGATGGAGGTTGCACTGAGCCAAGATCGCGCCATTGCACTCCAGCTTGGACCACAGAGTGAGACTCTGTCTCAAAAAACAAAATATATATATATATGTGTATATATGCGTGTGTGTATATACCTATGTATATATATACATATATGTATTTTTTTTTAAATTTAAATAAGTGAAGAAATTATCCAGGTCAAATATATATATGAAATATATATATATTTGAAATTATCCGGTTCAAATATATGTGTATATAAATTTTTTAAATTTAAATCAGTGAAGAAATTATCCAGTTCAAATATATATATTTTATATGTATATACATATATATTTGAACATATACATACATGTATATATACACATACATGTATATACACGCATACATATATACACATACATGTATGTGTAAATATATACACATACATGTATGTGTAAATATATACACATACATGTATGTGTAAATATATACACATACATGTATGTGTAAATATATACACATACATGTATGTGTAAATATATGAACATACATGTATGTGTAAATGTATACACATACATGTATGTGTAAATATATGAACATATATTACATGTATACATGTATATAAAATATATACATACATGTATATAAAAATATATAGTTGAACATGTATACATACATGTATATAAAAATATATGCACATATGTGTATATATATACATGTATAAATACATACATGTATACATAAATATATACACATACATGTATATATAATATACACATGCATGTATATACATATGTGTACATACATGTATATACACATATACATGTATATGTGTACTATATATGTATATATGTACATATATGCATGTACATGTGTACGCATATGCATGTATATATGTACACATATACACGCATATATGTATATACATATATACATATTTGAACTGGAAAATTTCTTCACTGATTTAAATTTTCTTTCTTGTACCACTGTAGTTGCTGTCTTTGCTTTGTATAGGTAGCACTCACATTGCAGTGATTTTCTGAACTAGCACAGAATTCAAGCTTTCATTTGTACCCAGATTGAGTTATTTAGTTTAAAACTTCCAGTTTAAAACGTCTGAGGACACACTGGTTGGTTTTTTCTTTGTTTGTTCTCTTTTTAGTTTAGCTATTAATGTCTGGATTTATTATTTCATTGTCAAAGAATATGACATTCAATTCCTGCTACATCTACCATATTAAATGCCTCCTCGTCCCATTTGTATAAAATCAATTTTTCTAAGTGGTCCATGGTTGATGAAAGAAAAAGATTATTGCTTACATAATGTATGACATTTAAGAGAAGCCTTATGCTTTATTCATTAGATGCATTTATTTATGTATTTGCTTTATTTGAGAATTAAAGACAAAGGGAATTAGGAAATTATAAAAAAAGACTCCTTGGCTGGGCGCCATGGTTCATGCCTGTAATCCCAGCACTTTGGGAAGCCAAGCCAGGTGGACTGAGTGAGTCCAGGAGTTCAAGATCAGCCTAGGCAACGTGGCAAAACCCTGTCTCTACCAAAAATACAAAAAATAAAAATAGCCAAGCATGGGGGCACATACTTATGGTCCCAGCTACTTAGAAGGCTGAGGAGGGAAGATCGCTTGAGCCCGGGAGGGAGAGGTTGCGGTGAGCCAAGATGGTACCACTGCACTCCAGCCTGGGCGACAGAGTGAGACCCTGTCTCAAAAACAGACAAACAAAAAAGAATTGAGTTTTCAGTTTCCATGGTTGGGAGAATGAACTGTAACCAAACCCAGTATTGTTTTTTAAAGTATTGTGAAGCCGATCACACGCCTATATTTTCACATGATTCGAAGGTTCATTACAAATATCACATGCCCATCATGACTGCCGGCCATCCAGGCCTGTGAAGAAGGGCAGTCAGTCGTCAGAATAACTCCTAGGACCTCTTGGGGGAGAGGTGACCCTCCTTCTATAGGACCCAGTTGGGCACAAGCCGCATCTCTGAGCCTTACCTGAGCAGGCTGGACACCTGAGGAGTGATCAACACCACCAGCTTCCTCGTCAGCCTGTGTCTCCTCAGTGACTGCCCCAGGACCAGGGCGCCCTGGCAGTAGATGTCATTGGTGGCCAGTGTGACAAAAGCCTGATCAGTCACTGTGAAAATCAACAGAAACACCAGAGTTACACTCCTGAGGGACAGCAGGGGTGACGGGGCCATAGTCACCTCCTCTCCTCTCCCAAGATTCATGGCTTGGGCCAGACGTGATGGTTCACACCTGTCATCCCAACACTTTGGGAGGCTGAAGTGGGTGAATTGCTTGACCTCAGGAGTTCGAGACCAGCCTGGGCAACATGGTGAAACTCTGTCTCTACGAAAAATACAAAAATTAGCTGGGCGTGGTGGCAGGCCTGCAGTTACAGCTACTCGGGAGGCTGAGGTGGGAGGATACTTGAGCCTGGGAGTTTGAGGCTGCAGTGAGCCGTGATTGCACCACTGTACTCCAGCCTGGGTGACAGAGTGAGACCCTGTCTCAAAAAAAAAAAAAAAATCACAACTTATAGTGAATATTCAGTATTCTAATTCGCATACATGCTTCCTTTCATTCTAAACAAAACAAAACACAGGAGGAGTATGAAGGAACCTTAAACAAGGGACAATGTCAACCCAACTGCTATGCCCATTTCCTGCTGCTGCAATGCCATGGAAACTCATAGCTACTATCCCTTATTTTATGTTGTGTTTGACTCTTGAAAACTCACCCAAAGTGTTTAGATCTCAGGTGGAAACAAAAGGCAAAAAGTGGAAGTGATGGCTTGATGACCTGAGTTACAGCAAAGATGTAACCCAACTCACTCAAAAGAACTGTGCTCTGGGCTAGGTGCAGTGGCTCATGCCTGTAATCCCAGTGCTAGGGTCGAAAAAGGGGGATCATTTGAGCTCAGGAATTTGAAACCAGCCTGGGAAACACAGCAAGACCTCATCTGTACTGGAAAAAAAAAAAATTAGCCAGACGAGGTGGTGCATGCCCATAGTCCTAGCTACTTGGGAGGCTGAGGCAGGAGGATCACTTGAGCACAGGAGGTCAAGGCTGCAAAGAGCCATGATCACACCACTGAACTCCGGACTGGGCAAGAGAGTGAGTTCCTGTCTCCAAAAAAAAGAAAAAAGAAAGAAAAGAAAAGAATCATGCTCCATAAAGAAGCAGCCAAACATGTTATTTAAATTCTGGACAGACCATTTCTTACAAAGACTTCAAGTTCAACTCAGGGATGTATGAGGCGGTAGAGACAACATAAGGAAAAGTATATCATTTCATTAGGTAGAATGTACTCAGTTTCCTAATGCCTCAATATGAGAGGAAGGAACTCTCACAGCAGATATAATTTACAGCAGTTTTAAGTCTCTGTGCACAAGACTGATGTTAACTTTGGTAATGACTTTTAAACCATTTGATTCTTGGGCACCCAAGCCCCTGTTGCCAGGCGAAAGACAACAGTCAGGAGGGCAGCCAGCAATGCCAAGAAGTCCCATGCAGTGTGCAGCCCAGTGTACTGTCTATGGAAATTAAAATGCTCAGCATGTAGGCGACCACAGTGCCTTTCCCGGAAGCAGCACTCCAAGCAAAGCCAACCCACAATTCGCACTAAATATAACAAACACAAGTGTCCCAGACGTGTGGCACAGGGCTGCCTCCTTGACCTTTACATTCCAGTGGGGTAAATTCCAAAGTGTGCCCGTTACAGCTGCTCCTGTAGACTCCTCCTCCCCACCCTTGAATGAAGAAAGAACAAGAATTCCTGACATCTCCATTGGGAGTGAAAATTACAGACAGCAAACTTTACAACTTAATTCTGTAGAACAAAAGATACCTGTCATCAGTCCATATCTACCCATCTATCCATCATCCATCCATCCATCCATCCATCCATTCATCTATTTATCTATCATCTATCTATCCATCCATCCATCATCTATCTATCATCGGATAATATCTATATTATCCATCTACCTAGCTATCATCTATCTATCCATCCATTCATCCATCCATCTACCTATCTATCATCTACCAATTCTCTGCACATCTATTATTTATTATCTATCTTACTATCATCTATCTCTATCTATCCATCCATCCATCCATCTGTCATATATCCATCCATCGTCTATCTATCCCTATCTATCTATCATCTACACATCCATCCATCCATCCATCATCTACCAATTCTCTGTACATCTATTTATTATCTATCTTACTATAATCTATCTATCTTTATCATCTATCTATCCATCCTTCCATCTATCTATCTATCTATCTCTGTCATCTATCTATCTATCTATCTATCATATATCTATCCATCCATCCATTATCTATCTATTCATCTACCTATCATCTATCAGTCCATCCATCCATCTGTCCACCTATCATCTACCAATCCTCTTCACATCTATTATTTATTATCTATCTTACTATCATGTATCTCTGTTATCTATCTAGCTATCTAATCCATGTATCTCTATCATCTATTTATCATATATCATCTATATCTATTTATCTATCATCTATATATCTCATCTATCATCCATCTATCTATCTCCATCATCTCTCTACCTACCATCTTTCTATTAGCCATCCATCTATCTATACCTATCATCTACCTATCATATATGTGTCCTCTATGTATCTACTTATTTATATCTATCAATCTTTCAATCATCTACCTGTCTACCTACTGTCTATAGATTATAAATTATCTCTACCACCATTATCTATAATCTATCTATAGTTTTCTTAGTTACTAGCTTTAAAATGATAATAATGGTGATTACTACTTCTTTAGACATTTCCAAAGGCCTGAGCTCTGATCAAAATTACTTCCCAAGAACAGGCGTAGCTGTCATGGACCCATTCAGCTGTCTGTAAGGCTCTTTTTCTCTAAGCAGAGGACAGAGTTGGGAGAGGAAGCAGGCATTCGGGACTGGCATCTGCAAAGCCCAGAGCTGGCCAAGGTAAAGGTACTGTGTGAGCTTCACCCACAGACCTCGAAAATCACACAATGCCCAAAACAGAGCCAGAGATCCAATCCCCTACCCCGTCCTCACCAGGTTTTCTCTGACCCATGTCTTGAAAGAGTGTGGAAGCAGAAAGAATTACCAAGTAGAACCCCTAGTGTTGAGCCCTAAGTGTGAACATATTTCTAAGCAGCATAATGGGTATCCCCACACCTAAACATACGACCTGCTTAGAGCTTCACCTTTCCATGCAAACTCTCAAAAAATTAACGGGAAATTAACATAACATAAAACAAACCATTTTAAAGTGCACAAGTGACTCGCATTTAGTCCATGTGCAATGTTGTGCAACCACTACCTCCAGGCAATCCGAGGACATTCTCATCACTCCAAAAGGAGGCCCTGTACCCATTACGCAGTCACTCCCCATTCTGGCAACCATGAGTCCGCTTTCTATCTCTACATTCGTATTTTGGATATTTCCTATAAATGGAATCAAACACTATGTAGCCTTTTGAAAATGGAATAATTTTATATTTCCTTTTTATTTATCACAGTAAATTTCACATGACATAAAATTTGCCATTGTAAAGAACACAATTCATCACAATGTTGTACACACACCACCTCTATCTAATCCTGGGACATTTCATCACCACAAAAAGAGACCCTGCACTCATTAAGGACTATCTCCCCTTTCTCCCTTCCCTAGCTTGTGACAACCACCAATCACTTTTTATCTCTGTGGATTTGCCTGTTCTGCATATTTCATGTAAATGGAATCAAGCGCCTTTTGTGTCTGACCTCTTTCCATCAGCATGATGTTTTCAAGGTCCATCCATTTTTGTCAATTCAATCACGTAATTAAAAGTGTAAACTGGGAATCTTCCAAGCAAAGATGGTGGATGGGGAGCTCCTAGTTTCTCTTTCCTTCCTTCTGAGATAAAAGGAGAAAAAACTAAAAAGTGTGCTAAGGAAGGCAAGTGTGAACCCCAAGCCAACAAAGAGGCAGGAGAAAACCGTCAGCCAATAAGAGAAACTGGAGAAGTCACTGAAATTCTGCAGAATTCTCAGAGGCCAAATATACCTATCACCAGGGGCAAAATCAGATAATAGGATCTACTCTAAAGGAAACAAAAAGCTCAAGAAAAAAATAATTACCATCACATAGAAGTGGAATTCTCAACCTATAGAATAACCTTGACAAATTCAGACAAGTCGGCAACCCTTTCAAGTGGGCACAGCTCAACTGACATTCCTCATTTTTATACATGTAGATAATATCAGGTATTTGAAAAACACCTTCACCACAAAAGAGAAAACTGAAAAGTTATGGGGTGAAATGGGAAGAACCCCAGAAATACCAGACAGTTCATGGAATAGAAATTCAAGGAACAGACAGGCAGACATAAAAATTCTGACTGCACCAATTAGTATTCTTTCAAAAGATTAGGGGGAGAGGGATACATCTATAAACCAAGAATCAAATGCTATAGAAAAGATCACTCCAAGGATAAGAAATAGTTATTAGAAGTTAAAAATATGATTTGCTGAAATGAAAATGGAATAACAGAAGGTTTGGAAAACATCATTGAGGAAATCTCCCAGAAAGTAGAATAAAGGGACAAATGGAAAATTTCAGAAAGCTAGAAGCCTACAGGAATGATTCAGAAGGTTCACCAACATGAGTTTCAGAATAAGAGAATAGAAAAAAAAAAAACAGAGAGAAGAAAAGTTTTCAAAGAAATTAAACAGGAAATGTTCTCAACAGCAGAAAGTCAGTCTTTAGATTTAAAAAGCCCAGAGAGTATGCAGCAAAAGAGAAAGAAAAAGAAAAAAGAAAGAAAGAGAGAGAGGAAGGAAGGAAAGGAGGGAGGGAGGGAGGGGAGGGGAGGGGAGAGGAGAGGAGGGGAGAGAGAGAAAGAAAGAAAGAAAATCAACAGTCCTTTTCCTGACAATATGTTCCTGGAATTTAAAAACACCAAGGCTAAGGAGAACATCGTGAAAATGCCAAGAAAATGAAAGTAAAATAAAAATACACGTCAATCCTATTAAGGATGAGACTGAGACTTCTTATCACGAATAGTGGACACTAAAACAAACCACCATATCTAAACTCTGAGTGCAATGGTCCTCAACCTAAAATTGTATACCCAGACCAAATAGCTAAATTTCTATACCCAGGCCAATTAGCACATCTGCTGCACATTTATCTACCACATACCATTTCTCGGGCAGTTATTTCAGTATGTGTTTCATACTGAGAATGGACTTGTATTCATTTAATTTAAAATATATATATATTTTTTGCACATGCCTGTAGTCCCAGCTACTTGGGAAGCTGAGACGGCAGGATTGTTTGACCCAGAAGTTGGAGGCTACAGTGAGATATAATTGTGCCACTGCACTCCAGCTTGGGTTACAGAGCAGAGCCCTGTCTTTAAAAAGAAAATGTGTGTGTGTGTGTATGTGTGCGTGTGTGTGTGTGTGTGTGTGCATTTAATTGCAAAGCAGATGGCAAAGTAAAAAATAAGGTAAATCAAATCATATATATTATGAAAAGAATCATCAGCAAAGTAATGTCAAACTGAAAACAAAGTGCCATTTACAATTTTTAGCCTTTCATTGGCAATATTAAGATTTCTTTGTGATCTCCAATGTATAGATTATTGAAATCTGAGGAACCATGTTTAATGACGCTGTGAATTAAAGAATAGAAAGGAAAAGGAGTGCATCCTTTAGGAACTACAATGACAAAGGTAAGAGAACTCCCGAGAGGGGGGCGTTGTTTTGAGATTTCCTCCTGAGCTGGCTGTTCTGTCCACCTTCAAGATGCTCAGAGGGATTGGTTCCCCTCTGAACTTCACCACTGAATCTGAGAATGAGGGCTAAATCACACTCCAAAGGCCATGCTTTGGGATTTTCCTCCAGAAACAGATGACTGAGGTTAGACCTTGCTATTTAGATGCTTGGTCCCGCAAGAGCAAGCTCTGCAGAATATTTGCCGTGCCAACTCCTATACCCCAGTAAGGAAGAGTCCACTGTTTCCAATCCCACGTACTGACCTGCGCTCTTAAGGAGCGGAGAGGAAGAACAGAACATGTATAAAATGAAACTTGGCATCATCTGACCTGGGTCATGAGCTCCACCGGGTAGATTCAGATCCCTATTACCCACCTCCTAGGTCTCCCCAAGAGTCCCAGAAGCCTCGTCTGTGCTGAGCATTTATGACATGAATTCTGGGGTAAGGAGAAGTCCACTTGCCTCCAATCCCACATTCTACTCTTGCATAACTAACCTGAGATCTTAACCGAGAGGCACAACAGAAAATGTTGGGGTTCTCGGTTATGTTGTTGTGGTGGTGGTTTTTGAGACAAGGTCTCCCTCTGTTGCCCAGGCTGGAGTGCAGTGGTATGATTTCAGCTCACTGCAGCCTCGACTTCCTGAGAGCAAGCAATCCTCCCACCTCAGCCTCCTGAGTAGCTGGGACCGCAAGTGCACACCACTACATCGTTATTTTTTAATATTTTTGGTAGAGACAGGTTATGTTGCCCAAGCTGGTCTCGAACTCCTGGGCTCAGGTGATCTACCTGCCTCAGCCTCCCAAAGTGCTGGGAGTACAGGTGTGCCTCTGTGCCTGGCCTTTTTTTTTTTTTTTTTTTTTTTTTTTTGACAGGGTCTTGCTCTGTCTGCCACCAAGGCTGGAGTGCAGCAGCAGCATCACGGCTCACTGAAGCCTGGAACTCCTGGCCTCAAGCAATCCTCCCGTCCTGGCCTCCCAAAGTGCTAGGATTACAGGTGTGAGCCAGCCACCACACCAGACTAGAAAACATTTAAAATGGGTCTCTGCATCAACCACCCTGAGCCACAACTTCCCTCCTTTGCATTCTCTGCTCTACCCTGTAGATTCTGGTCCCTGTTATCTGTCTCCTCGGTCCTTAAAAACCACATTTTCTCCCCCAACACACAGTGAAAGCCATCAGCTGTCCTGAAAGCCAACCCAACGCCAAGGGTTTTCTCATTGTCTGCAGATGTAAGCTGGGTCCAGACTGCTGGTCATCTCATCCCCTACACTCAGTCCCCACGTCCAGCTCAACCCCTCTGGGTCTTCAAGCACGTCCTATGATGTGTGCTACTACCATGGGGCTACTACCACTCCCTTAACTCACCTGGAACTCGCTCTTCTCCCAGCACATGGTGGCCGTGGAAAAAACCACCCATCCCTCAGAGATCTTCCTGCAAACCCTGCTCCCCAAGACGACCCTTCTCATCACAGTCCCTCATCTCCTATGACACAGGACCTTTCATCTCTTGTGCCATCTTACCTGCTGTGCTCATTTTGCTTACTGGTGGGCTCATCGCTGTCTCCTTTCCCTAGCAAACCCATGAATGAGTTTCCTGGGGCTGCTGTGAGAAAGTACCACACGCTGGGAGACTTAAACAACACACATTTACTCTCTTACAGTTCTGAAGGCCAGGATTCCAAAACCAAACTCTAGAGAAGTGTCCTTCCTGCCTCTTCCAGCTCCTGGTGGCTCCAGATGTCCCTGGGCTTGTGGCCACATTACTCCAATCTCTGCCTCCAACTCCACATGGCCTCCTCTGTGTCTGTGTCTCTTCTTCTATCTCTTAGAAGGACACCTGTCGTTGGATTTAGGGCCCACCCAAATATTCCAGGATAATCTTATCTTGAGATGCTTAACTAATTACATCTGCAAAGACCGTATTTCCCAATAAGGTCTGTAAATCTATACTAAAATTCTAGGCCTCACAACTACCTAATTGGCCAAGAGCATTCCAAAGTTAACCAGAAAAACGAGTTCAGGCCATAATGAGGAGAGGGTCAGACATGCCTCATCACACCCTCCTCCATTCTGGAATTCAGGAGAAGCTATAACCACCGTAAACATCCACACAGACCTCAAGTCTGATGAGAAACATTTACAATCTATTCTCTCTGAAGCCTGCTACCTGGAAGCTTCATCTGCGTGATAAAACCTTGGTCTCTACAACCTCTTATCATAACCCAGACATTCTCTTCTATTGATAATAACTCTTTCGACTAATCAGAACATTTAAAAGTCTATCTATGACCTGGCACCACCCCCCGCAACCCCCTTGCTTCAAGTAGTCCCACCCTTTCAGATCAAAGCAATGTGTATCTTACATGTATTGATTGATGTCTCATGTCTCTCTGAAATGTGTAAAAGCAAGCTGTACCCCGACCACCTTTGGCCCATGTTGTCAGGACCTCCTGAGGCTATGTCACGGGCATGTCCTTAACCTTGGCAAAATAAACTTTCTAAATTGATTGAGACCTGTCTCAGATACTTTTGGGTTCGCAGGTCCCATTCACAGCTTCTGGGGGGACATGAGTTTTATGGGGGACACTGCTTATCCCAGTCCACAGTGCTGTGCCATAAGCTGCACACACAAGGGCATCTGCTCAGAGAAAGAGTGAAGGATTGAAGCTGGAGACAGAAGACAAAGAAGGTGAAGGGGCAGAAGATGTCTATGTGAGCCTAATGACGTGCTCTCAGTGCATTACACGTTCACTGTGGGTTCACGTCCCAGGCAATTCCCAGGCACGAGAATCTGCTAGGTGCTGGGCCCAGCAGCTGACAAGGTACAAGCTCTGTCCTCAGACACCCACAGCTCCATGAGAAACATCAGCCCTAAGAAATGGGTGTTTCAATACTGCAAGGTAAGTCCTATGGCTGGCAGCAGTTTTTGAAAGGGCACCATCCAAGCTCAGGGATAAATGGCCAGGAAGAACTTATCCATCAAGAAATCAGTGGATCAATAAACAAGAATGAATATGGCTCCCATCCATCCAGGAGTGTCTAGATGGGGCATACCTATGCGCTATCATTAATTCCCTTTCCAACACAGAGATGTGCTTCAGAAACAAGTAAACCGGGCCTTCAATGATTAATTAAATGTCTGAGGTCACCTCTGACTCCAACACCAACAAAAGCCCTCAAAATAGCTACTGTCTCCTGTCTCCAATAAGAAACTGAACTAAAAATAATAAGGCAAAGAAGGAAGAGGCAGAAAAAGTCCACCAGCCAAGGCCAGAAGTGGAGATGATAGGTTGCATGCTGCATCCTGCATTCCTCACAGCATAGCAACAGCAGCTGGAGAACAAGGACCCACAGGAAGAGATGGGGTCAGAGGGCCCAGATGACGAAGGTGATATGCAGCCTTTTCTATTATCCTGAGGCTTATGAGGAGCTATTTGAGGGTTCCAAGACCTGTAAGAAGGTCTCATCTCCATTGCCAGGGAGGGCCCTCTGGCTGTCTAGAGAAAAGGATGATGCAAGTGAATTGGCCCAAAGCAAGGTGAAGAGGACAACACAGAGGAATGGCAAAGTGATCAGTGATTGATCGCCACCTGTGCTGGTTTTATAGTTCTTCATAAGGGCATCAGTGACAACTAAGAGAAATGGCAAAGTGATCAGTGACTGATAACCACATGCACTGGTTTTTTACCCCTTCTTGAGGATCTCAGTGACAACTGAAAGAAATGACAGAGTGATCAATGATTGATAACCATGTGCATGGCCTTTTTATCTCTTCATCAGGACGTGAGTGACAACTAAGCCAACTGGCAAAGTGATCAATGATTGATAACGATGTGCGCTGGTTTTTTTAATCTCTTCATGAGGATCTCAGTGACAACTAAGAGAAATGGCAGAGTGATCATTGATTGATAACCACGTGTGCTGGCTTTATAGCTCTTCATGGGGACCTCGGGGAAAACACTATGATTAATGGGTGTTATAGAAGGATGATAACCCATCCTGAAACGCCTAGGATGAAACCCTAACCCACAGAACCTTTGAATGTGTCTGTATTTGAAGATGGGGTCTTTAAAGAGGTGATTACGGTAAAATGAGGTCACTAGGGTGGGCTCTAATACAGTAGCCCTGCTGGCCTCATTATAAGAGGAGATGAGGACACAGACACACACAGAGGGATGACCTTGTGGGGATACAGAGAAAGACCACATCTACAAGCCAAGGAGAGAGGCGTCAGGAGGAACCAGCCCTGCCCACACCCTGATCTCAGATTTCCAGCCTCCAGGACTGTGGGAGGGTAAATGTCTGTTGTTTAAGCCGCCCAGTCTGTGGGACTTTGTTATGGCAGCCCCAGCAGAAAAACACAGTAGTATTCAAATAAATGAGTTATCCTATTATGGGCTGAATTGTGCACCTTCAAAATTCATATATGACTATCATAACCTCCAGGACCTCAGAATGTGACTGTATTTGGAGATGAGGTCTTTAAAGAAGAGATTAAGATAAAATTAAGTCACTAGGGTGGGCTCTGATCCAATAGGATTGGTGTCCTTATAAGAAAGGAGATTAGGCCGAGCGCGGTGGCTCATGCCTGTAATCCCAACACTTTAGGAGGCCAAGGCAGGTGGATCACCTGAGGTCAGGAGTTCGAAACCAGCCTGACCAACATGGAGAAACCCCATCTGTACTAAAAATACAAAAATGAGCCAGGCATGGTGGCGGGCACCTGTAATCCCAGCTACTCGGGAGGCTGAGGCAGGAGAATCGCTTGAACCCAAGAGGTGGAAGTTGCAGTGAGCCAAGATTGCACCATTGCACTCCAGCCTGGGCGACAAGAGCAAAACTCCATCTCAAAAAAAAAAAAAAAAAAAGAGGTGATTGGGACACAGACACACACAAAGGGAAGACCCTGTGAGGACCAAGCCCAGGAGAGAGGCCTCAGGAAAAACCAGCCCTGCCCACATCTACCTTGATCTCAAACCCAAAAGAGAATGCAGACAGGGCTGCATTTAGAGTGAGAGTTTTATGGAACTACTGGATACCCTGTTTCTCTCTTTGGTTTAGAGTGGGGGGAATACTGACCACAGTCACACAATGACAAGACAACACCAGTTGGCACAAGAGCTCTCTCCAGCAACAAGGGATCCGAGACTCAGACTTTTGCTTTGGAACAAAAATGTGCACCTCCTGAAGGTTAGCCACTTCCCATCCAGGACACTGTAAAACCCATCTAAAGTGCAAAGACAGACCAGCAGATTGAAATAGAACAGAAGATGAAACATCGATTGACAGGGCTTAGCTTCCACATCGCCTTGCCTTGAAGAAACAACTGGTGATCAAGTCCTGGTGCGGCGCCAGAGAACATCCACAATTATCCAATGCTACTGCATTCAAAGAGGGAGTTTCCACTCCACGTGCCACTGCGGCGGACACTTTCAGCAACAGCACGGAGTAGAAAAACAGCAAGAAAACCTGTCACTGCACTACAGCCCACAAAAAGGAGAGACATTGTCACAAAATCAAGTCCAGCCTGGAGATTACAGTGGCTGAGAATTTTATGAATCCGTGACAACAGTTTCTTTCTACCCCTTGCCTGCCCGCCTGCACTCAAGGAATCTTCTGATCACCCCTCAGAATAACCTTAGCAACTTCCTTCTCAGCCCTTTTCTACTCAAAGGTGGTTTTTGTTTTCTGCAAAGAGTTGAGTCTTCTCTTCTGGCATGAGGCTGACCAAGATGTATGCGAATGTCCGTCTTGAATGCTGCTATTATACAGACCCTAGCAGGCTTGGGGAAACATGTGGCTTTCACTTTAGAGAGCTCCAAACGCGTCCCTAGAACAGAGAATCTTTTCTGCAATTCCTTGGAACAGACTCTTCCAGTACACCTCATGAAAACAGCCCTTAAGATCCCTGCCCCAACAATTTTCGTCTCTAAGTCCAGAGTGGGAAAAAACAGGAGAGAAGCAGCTCTGTGATTTACCAAATCTCTCCTCTGAATAAAAAAGTCATCTGTTCTGTTTGTGTGTTTTAAATTGCACTCATGGCCAGGCGTGGTGGCTCATGCCTGTAATCCCAGCACTTTGAGAGGCCAAAGAAGGAGAACTGCTTGAGCCTAGAAGTTCAAGACCAGCCTGGGCAACATAGCAAGACCCTGTCTCTACAAAATTTAAAAAATATACATTTAAAAATAAATACATAAAATGCACTCATGAATGATCCAGTGTGGTCTGGTACAAGATGGAGGTGTCTTAATGATTTAATGATAAAAAATAGAACCAGCATCTTTCTTATGGGACGAGGTTACACTCTATGTTCACATATCTAGGCCTCTTAAGTCAACCAGTCTATCTGATGTCCACAAAACCCAAGGGCAGAGAGATGGGGCTCACCGGTCCTTGGGGGGCAGGCCTTTCCTGCCATTCCTGCCAGCCAGCCCTCTGCCTGCAGGAGGATTAACCTGAATTCTTATTTTGTTGTTGTTGTTTTTTAGAGACAGGGTCTCACTCTGTCACCCAAGCTGGAGTGCAGTGGTGCAATCACAGCTCACTGCAGCCTCGAACTCCTGGGCTCAGGACCCTCCCACCTCAGCTTCCCTAGTAGCTGGGACTACAGGCAGGTGCCGCAATGCCCAGCTGATTTTTAAATTTTTTTCCTAGAGATGTGGTCTCCCTATGTTGCCCAGGATGGTCTCAAACTCCTGGCCTCAAGCAATCCTCCCGCCTCAGCTTCCCAAAGTGCTGGGATTACAGGCCTGAGCCACCAAGCCGGGCCATCCCTGTATCTGTACTGGAAACAGAAATTAAAACCGTGGTCTGAGTTCTAAGAACTCAAGGCAGCCTCTTCCCAGAGCTTTAGGGCCATTTCAGGAGAACAGACTTCTTCCCATCGGCCTTCCAGGCAGTGACAGTCTCAGGCAGTTCAATGCTATTCCCAAGAAACAAGCCCATTGAAAGTTTCAGGACTATATTTTACAAAAGGAAACGTGAAATCCCAAGGCCCCCTTCACTTGCTGTAAATCACCCCCTCCTAGCTGCTGAGGCTGGTATCTCCATTCCCTCCAGCCCCAGAGAGACCTGGGCGAGGCAGTGAGGGGGAGACTCGGGGTTTGGGGCAATCCTGCGGTCAAAGTGGGGTTCTCCCCAGTGCAGACCAATTTCTCACCCAAGCCAGTAGGAACAGGCAGGCTGAAATGAAGGAGCTTGAGCTACTCACCCGACATGGTCAGTGGCGCCGCGGGCAGTGGGCGCGGACCTGCAGACCTGCGCCCGGGAGCAGTGGGTGGACTTCCTCGCCACGAACCCGCAGAGCAGAGGCGCCGTCTTCGGGAAGCCGCGTGGATTTCCAGGCCTGGGGGCGACAGCGTGGGTGTCTCGACATCCTCGGCTGCAGGCCCCGCGGTGTCACCCCCGGCCTCCTACCCACTCCATGTCACCTGCGCCCCACGGGGCCCCGGCCTCCCCCGACTCCCCTGAGACCCCCACGCCCCGCACTTCCTCTTTGGCGCTCCAGGTCAGCCTCGTGACCTCTGGCCAGGGGCCCCTTGACCCCCTGTCCTCCCCACAGTCATCTGAGACCCCGCTGCGTCTTACCCATGCGCCCAGCAACGACACCGCCCCCGGGACACCACCCGACGTCAGCGGTGTCAGCAGCTGCCCCGCCGCCCCGCGCACCTGCTTAGAGTTCTGGGCATCCTCTTCCTCCACCCCAGCTGGCGCCCCCCGGTCACCCCTCTCCACTCCCTGGACCACCCCTGCGCTCCCGGACCCCAGTATCTGCACCTCCTCCGAGCTTGGGCTGCCTCTGCCCGCGTCCCCCGGCCAGGTGCCCCCTCCCCCGTCACCCCAGTGCCGCCCCCCGGCCTACCCCTGCGCCTCTCGCCGCCCCTCGCCGCCCCTCCTCCCCGACCCGGCCTGCCGCCCATCCTCCCCAAGCGCCCCCGAGCCCCCTCCACGCTCTGCACCTCTCCCTTACCCCGCGCTCCCGCAGCCTCTGCCCTGGGCCCGCGCCCCCCTCCCCAAGCCTCCCAGCCCTACGCCCCCGCCCCCGTCTGTCCTCCGTACTCGGGCAGCCTCAGTCTCCCCGCACCCCGCCGCGCCTGGACGGCCTGTATTCCCCAACACTCGGTGCCCTGCCTCGGCGCACTCACCCCTAAGCGCTCCTGGCCTACCCCCGTGCCCCGCACCCCTCCCCTCCTTCGCGCTTGGGCAACCTCTGACCTCCAGCCCTCTGCGCCCCTCGCCCCTCCTTTGCACTCCAGTCCGGCGCCCCTCCCCCAGCCCCCAGCCTCGGCCTCTGGGTTGCGCCCCCGCCCCGCTGTACGCCACCCACCCTCGAGACCTCCCAGGCGTTCGGGCAGCCTCTGCGCCCCCCGGCCCCCCGCCGCGCCCAGGCCTCCTCCACTGCCCACGGTCCGCTGCAGCCCCTACAGCCCCCCGCACCTCTTCTGCGCTCTGGCTGCCTCTGCCCAGAGCCGGCGCTGGAGGCCCCGAGGGCAGCGATTGGCCTCTGTCCGGAAGCCCGGCCCCGCCTCCGCCCAGCCCCCGCGGGCGCGGGTCCTCTCCTCCGCCCTGCAGCCCCTGCCCGCAAGCCCGCGCGCCGCCTGGTGTCCAGCCCCGGCTGCCGGGGAGAGAGACCCGGGAACCGCCAGGGGCTGCGATCCACGCCCGCTCCCCGCCCCTCGCCCGCCGCGGCCCCTTCGGCAGTTGGCGGTTTCTAGGTTTGGACATTTAACCTTTAATCAGCCGGCCCCAAAGTAAATGTTTGCGATGACTTAAGGCCCTGGGCCCAAGGCCAGCGCGCAGCCCGAGTGGAGGCTGCTCTGGAAGCCTCCCAGAGGGAGAAGGCAGGGCTTATACGCGATCTTGTCGAATGCATGAAAAATGCACATGCGCATACTTGCACGCGTAAATGAATGAATGAATGAGTGCACGAAAGAGAGAATAAATGAGTGTTTCAGGCTTCAGCTGTTGAATGCATAGCGAGCGAGTGGCTGTACGCACGCGGTGAGTGCATGTATGCGTGAATGCATGTGAGGCGTGAATGAACAAACAACTACTCATGAATGAGCGGGCCAGAAAATGAATGAACCAGTGAATCAATGTTTGCGCCAAGGAGGGAATGAATGCATTCACACGTGAATGCATGAGTTGAAGGCATGAATGAGCCAATGCATGTATGAATGAATTTAGAGATAGATGCATCAATGGAGGTGTGTGTGGAAAATATAGGTGAATGCATGCATGCATGCATGAAGGCATGAATCTATGAATGAGTGAATGAATGAGTTGAATGTATGAATGATTGAGTGAACAAGTGAATTCATGCATGCATAGTGCATGAATGGGTGAAAGGTGAATTCATGCATACATGAGTGAGTGCATGAATAAGTGAACAAGTGAACTTATGCATGCATGAGTGACTGCATGAGTGAAGAAACAAGCGAATTCATGCCTGCATGAGTGAGTGCATGAATGAGTGAACAAGTGAATTCAAACCTGATTGAGTGCATGAATGACTTAAGAAGTGAATTCATGCATGTATAAGTGCATGTATGAGTGAGTAAACAAGTGAATTCACGTATGCATGAGTGCATGAATGAGTGAACAAGTGGGTTCATGCCTGCGTGAGTGAGCGTATGAATGAGTAAATAAGCGAATTTGTGCAAGCATGAGTGAGTGCATGAATGAGTGAGTGAACAAGTGAGTTCACGCCTGCATGAGTGAGTGAATTCATGCACGCAGGATTGAATGAGCACGTGAAGGCATGCATTTATACAGGAATGAATGTGTGTGTGAGTGAATGAAGAGAATACATGACAAGTGAATATGTGGGTGAATGAATGAGTGAATAAATATGTATGAGTACATGAATGAGCTGAACAAACTAGCATGTGTGTTAATGCACACACGAGTGAATGAGTGAAGACTGCATACACTTCAGGAATTAATGTATTATGTATGCTTGAATGAATGAATTGAATGCATGGACAAGTTAATGGATGCATGAATGAATAAGTGAAAGTGTGAATGCATGCATGCATGAGTGAATTAAGTGAATGAATCAATGAATGTGTGAATGCAAGCATGTATGAGTGCATGAGTGGAATGAGTGATGATTGTGTGAGTGCATGCATGTATGAGTGCATGAGTGGAATGAGTGATGATTGTGTGAGTGCATGCATGTATGAGTGCATGAGTGGAATGAGTGATGATTGTGTGAGTGCATGCATGTATGAGTGCATGAGTGGAATGAGTGATGATTGTGTGAGTGCATGCATGTATGAGTGCATGAGTGGAATGAGTGATGATTGTGTGAGTGCATGCATGTATGAGTGCATGAGTCGAATGCGTGAACTTTCTTGGAGAAGAGCCTTCACGTGTCCATCCGAAAGAGACAGCAAAGGAACCCAGATTCTTGCCGAAACTGTCAATGGCGATCAATGCAAGCTACAGTCAGGCCTTCCTGATCTAGATTAATACCTAGGATGATCGATGGTCTGTGGATACCAGGCACTGTGCTGAGGGCTGTTCCTGCATCACCTCAGCCTTGGGGACAGGTATCGGTGGTGTTTTTAGCTCTACTTCATAGATGGGCCCAGAGCTGTAAATAAACAGTGGAGGCTATCTCTGACCTCCAGCAGGCTACATGCAAGAATTTAACTCATGACTACTGGGGCTTTGTAAGATATCTGCAGGGCATATTAAGCATCAAGAAGGCATCTTTATTTACTTTTTTATATGTTATTACAACATGTTTTTTTCTGCATTCGTTTGTTTTAAACAGGTTGACATATTCAATTTTACTGATTTATTTTATTTTATTTGTGTAAATTTATGGGGTAAAGTGCAATTCTGTTACATAGATATACTGAGTTGTGGTGAAGTCTGGGTTTCCAGGGTAAGCGTCACCTGAATAGTGTACATGGTACCTATTAAGTAATTTCTCACTCTCCACCATCCTCCCACTCTCTCACCCTTCTGTATCTCCAGTGTCTATTAATCCACTCTCTATGTCCATGTGGACGTATTATTTAGCTCCCACTTATGAGTGAGAACACGTGGTAATTGACGTTCTTTTTCTCAGTTATTTGACTTAAGATAATGGCCTCCAGTTTCATCCATGTTGCTGCAAAAGATAGAATTTCATTCTTTTGCATGGCTGAATATGGTTCCATTATACACATAAATCACATTTTCTGTATCCAATCACCTGTCGATGAGCACCTGGGTTGACTCCATATCTTTGCTATTGTGAATGGTGCTGTAATAAACATATGAGTGCAGGTGTGTTTTTGATATAATGACTTGTTTTCCTTTGGGTGAATACCCAGTAGTGGAATTGTTAGATCAACTGGTAGATAAAATTTTAGTTCTTTGAGAAATCTCTGTATCATTTTCCATAGGGGGTCCACTTTGAAATCCGTCCAGCCCCTGAGGCATTGGGGAAATCCTTAGGAGCCAAGAAGTGCCCTGGCAGAGCCCCTTTTGCCAGTACGACCTCAGTTTTCTATCCTCTGGATGCCAGCCCCAAAGAAGAGAAATGCCAGGATGAAGCTGGCCCCTCCAAGGAAGTCTCAGTTCTTGTGCAAGGAAGGGGAGATTCTCCCAGCTTCTATGCTTTCTGCTTGTTGGCTCCAGTAGTCGCCAGATGTCTGCACAGCCTCGTGCTGCCAATTCGTTCCATGGGGCCTGTGTTGGCTTCTTATTGCTCCAGCAGGGAAACCGTGGAGTGCTGTGCTCTTGCTCTGGGTAAGGGAGGATCCTCCTACGGGAAAGGGTCTTATGAGAGTTCTAACAAGAGGTGCATTTACAAATGACTCAGACAGCTCCTGCCTCCTGGACTGTTCAGAATGATGTGATTGTCAACCTGATCCCTTTCCCAAGGTTAGATGGAAGTTACTACTGGAGTTTTTCACCAAGGCGTTTGTGGCATTCAGGGCTGGATTCTCGGAGGTGGGCCTGTCCTGTGCACTGTAGGGTGTTGAGCAGCATCCCTGGGATCCATCTGCCAGGTGCCATTGGCACACTTTCCAGTAGTGACAATTAAAACTGACCTCAAACATTGCACAGTGTCCCCTGGTAGGAGCAGGGGCAGAATCATTCTTAGGCTGTGAGCCACTGTTTAGATAGATGATAAATAAATAGATAGATAATGGATAGATAAATAGATCAGTAGATACATGATAGATTATACATAGGTAGATGATAGATGAGATAGGATGGATGGACAGATAGATGATAGATAGGATGGAGAGATAGGTGATAAATAGATGATAGATAGATACATTGATACTTAGATACATAGATGGAGATAGAAGATAAATACATAAGAGATTGATGATGATGATGATGATGATGATGAAGAAGAAGATAGACAGGAAGACAGATATTAGATAAATGATAGATAATAGATAAATAATGATGATGGATGATGGATGGCTAGATGTATAGACATAATAGATAAATGATACATAGGTAATAGATAAATGATGATAGATGAATGGGTGGATAGATGGATACATAGATAGACAATAGATAGAGTCTTTCTCAACTTTATCACTAATAACATTTAAGTTGAATGACTGTGGGGGGCATCCTGTGCACCGCAGGGTGTTGAGCAGCGTCTCTGGGCCCCACTCACCAAGTGTCAGGAGCACTGCTCTTCTCTCTGGAACAGGGGTCTCCAAAATAGAATCTCAGACTGCGTTTTGCTGAGAACCCTCACCCCATCTTTTGATTTTGAATTCGGGGTGAGATGTGCAGGCTCAGTCCTGGTCCGGCAGCATCAGCATCACCTGGGAAACTGTGTCATGCACACTCTTAGGCATCTGAACTCTGAAATCAGAACCCTGCGTCTTGGGGCTTCCTCCAACCCCACTATGTGAACCAGGCCTCCAGGAGTTCCTAATGCGCAGCCAGGCTTGAGAGGCACTGCCTGCATTTCCGAGATTTGAGGGTGTTGGGGAGGGGTAGCTGGAGCCAGGAGGGCTGGAGAGGGTGGAGCATGGATTTGGCAGAGATAGAAAAGGGTTGAGGCAGCCAGAGAGAAAGAGACGTTGGCGAAATTGCGGGGATGTTTAAACAGCATGTTTAGGGCATGGAGGAGGCCTCGGTCTCCCAACACTAACAAGGGTAGGTGTTGCACCATTCTCTGCCCCATAAATCACCCCACCCCTCCTCACCCGCCTGTTTCTCCCGTTCCACTGAGAATTGGTGCTCTGAAAGCAGAGTATAAGGCACTAAGTCACAAGGCAATGCTCATGATCCCCAGGCAAAAGGGTAGCTCCGTTTTTAAACCCAGAGGAGGCATCTTCCCCTGGGGGTTGCCGGGCTTCTGTTCCTGTGTGTGTTGGTCTCCAGGAAGCCATGGAGAACTTGGCAGCAGGTAAGCTTTGTCATGGGTGCATTCGGAGTAAACCTTTCTCTCCTCCCTGTTGCCAGGAATAGGTGTGTGCCAATTTTCCTAGGGAGGCATTTGAAGAAAACGTCAAGACATTTATACGCCTGGGACAACTTTATTGGAGTGTTAGTTACAAGACCTTTTTAAAGTTACATGTGTGCTGGGAAAGGAAGGATTGAAACCCAGCAGGCAGCTGGGCATGGTGGCTCATGCCTGCCATCCCAGCACTTTGGGAGGTAAAGGCAGGAGGATCACGTGAGCTCAGGAGTTCAAGAACAGCCTGGCCAATATAGTGAGATCCCTCTGACTTTACAAAAAATTTTTAAAACGTTAGCCGAGAGTGTTGGCACACGCCTGTTGTCCCAGCTACTCAGGAGGTTAAAGTGGGAGGATCGCCTGAGCTCAGGAATTCAAGACCAGCCTGGCCAATATAGTGAGATTCCCCTCATCTTTACAAAAAATAAAAATAAAAAAATTAGCTGAGAGTGTTGGCACACGCCTGTAGTCCCAGCTACTCAGGAGGCTAAGGTGGGAGGATTGCTTGAGCCTGCGAGTTCAAGGCTGCAGTGAGCCATGATCGGCACTCCAGCCTGGGTGACAGAGCAAGACTCTGTCTCAAACAACAACAAAAAAAATCAAACTCAGAAGGCACAAAACAGATGTTTGTGCCAAGCTATTTGATTGCACAACATGATTGTGACAAAGGTTCTAAGAATTTAAGACAAATACAGAATGAGAGAACACATTTGCGATACACAGAACATGCATTTACATGTATGTGTGTGGGTCACAACTACAATTACATCTCAATATTTTATATTTTGGTAAAGAGTAACATAATAATATATAATATATAAAGAACTACATTGGCAAACAACATGACACAAAACAAGCAAATGATTTGCAGCATGTGCTACTGGCTACCCAGTCACCCAGTCAACCATCATTTCTCCCTATTGTTGGTGGAGCCTGTATTTTTTCCCAGGGTTCCTTCATGCTTTCTCATGCTTTTTTTTTTTTTTTTTTTTGAGAGGGAGTCTCACTCTGTTGACCAGGCTGGAGTGAAATGGCACGATCTTGGCTCACTGCAACCTCCACCTCCCAGGTTCAAGCGATTCTCCTGCCTCAGCCTCCCAAGTAGCTGGGATTACAGGCGCCCACCACCATGCCTGGCTAATTTTGTATTTTTAGTAGAGACAAGGTTTCACCATGTTGGCCAGGTTGGTCTTGAACTCCTGACCTTAGGTGATCCTCCTGACTCAGCCTCCCAAAATGTTGGAATTACAAGTGTGAGCTGCCATGCCTGGCCTACACCTGATTACTTTTAGCTAGGGGCTGTGTGTAAATCAGGGATGAGGAATTGGGGTTGATTCCTGAAAGAATGTCTTTGCTCTTAAAGAGAAAATCTGGGAGGAAATGATCTTAATTGGGCCTCCGGATATTAGTGGATGAGGCTGTGATGGCTGGAGGTACAGCAGCCATCTTCTGCCATGAGTGAAATGGGCAGATGACTTATGAAACACAGGACTGCAAGACACAGAGAACCTGGCTACTGGAGGACATTGTTAAGCCCTCAAACTGACCCATCCCAGAGGTCCTGAATCTAAGTACATCTTGTTACAGATGCTGTCTTTATTGCTTCAACCATTTTGAGTTGGCAGAGATAGAAAAGGATTGAGGTGGCCAGACAGGGAGGGAGATTGATAAAACTGCAGAGATTTCAGGGGGAAAGTGCCATCATTTATAAAATCGAGCAGAAATTGTGAAACATGTTGGTCACAGGATTCCTTTGCCTTCTTTTTTTGTTTTGTTTTGAGACAGTCTCTCTCTGTCTTGCCCAGGCTGGAGTGTAGTGGCATGATCTCAGCTCACTGCAGCCTCCGCCTCCCAGGTTCAAGCAATTTTCCTATCTCAGCCTCCCGAGTAGCTGGGACTACAGGCACGTGCCACCACACACAGCTAATTTTTGTATTTTTAGTAGAGACGGGGTTTCACCATGTTGGCCAGGCTGGTCTCGAACTCCTGACTTCAGGTGATCCGCCCACCTCGGTCTCCCAAAGTGCTGGGATTACAGGCAAGAGCCGTCGCGCCCTGCCTCTTTTGCCCTCTTAACAATGATTAAGGGCCTAGAGGAACTTTTGTTTTTGTGCATTGTAAATGTCTACATGTTCTGTAATTAAATTACATTGCATTAAATTTAATGCTGTAATAAATTAAAATTAATATTTCTGTATTTTCTGAAATTAAAATGATGTTTTTGACTATTTAATAATTTTAAAGATAAATCCACTACATTTTACATAAATAACGTAATTTTATGAAAAATGGGATATATTTTTTCAAACAGAAAAATTTTCATAGGGGAAGAGTGTACTGTCTTACGTGTTTACAAATCTTGTTAATATCTGACTTATGAGGAGACGACCAGTTTCTCAGATCAACATTCCTTATGTTGTTCAGGTTAAAGTAGATGAAGAAAATCTAGCCTCACGAAGATACATAGTTAGAAAAAGTATTTTAGTAATCTTTTCAAATAACTGTGAATGTTCTCCTTTGATGACAAAACTTGATCATCAATAGCTTCTCAAAGATAAGCTAGTGTGGAATCTGAAATCCTATCACTGAATTTTTAAAGTCTACAAATTTAAAACCCACAGGTTTATCTTAAGCTTCAGACAAACCTTTTATCCATTCATGATTCGGCCACTTCACACGTGGGTCATTTGTAGAATATTGGTTCATTGAGTTATGGAGGTCTTCCAGATGTTTTATTTCATAATATGTATATTTTTAAAAAACACACACATTTGTTAATATCCCTATCCATCTCATCCCAAAAGTCTTTAGCTAGAATACCAAAAGAAAATATCTCCTCTTTAATATTATTAAAGTTGTGGCCTGAACGAGGGCTTCATTCATTCATTTTCCCGTGTGTTTAATAAGTCTTTAGGGCCAGGCGTGGTGGCTCAAGTCTGTAATCCCAGCAATTTGGGAGGCCAAGGTGGGAAAATCACTAGAGCCCAGGAGTTCCAGACCAGCCTGGGAAGCACAGTGAGACCCCCGTCTCTATAAAAACAATAAATAAATTAGCCAGGCATGGTAGGACATGCCTGTTGTCCCAGCTACACAGGAAGCTGAGGTGACAAGATCATTGGAGCCCAGGAGTTTGAGGCTGCAGTGAACCATGATCACACTGCAGCACTCCAGCCTGGGCGGCAGAGCAAGACATTGTCTCGATAAATAAATAAATAAGTCTTTAATGAGCATCTACTACATGCCAGTCATGTTTCTGGAAACTGGGGACAAATCCACGCCTTTGTAGCAGTTGCATTCTAGTGGGGATGGAGCCAGGAGAGAAACAATAAAAGGTGATACTTTATCATATGTTGGAAGTTGATAAGAGATAGAGAGAAAAGATTAGAACAGAGGATGTGGGTGAGGAAGTGCTCGTAGTGGGTGGGGACCTGCGATTGAAATGATCTTACCTCCCTGCAGCCTCCCTTTGGTCTACGGCCAATGGTGGACAGTGTCAGATTTTGCCCCCAGCCTTCCCACCAGCTCTGCTATTGGATCAAATGTTCTATGCTTGTTAGGTCCAAGCACTGTTTTCATTTTTGGTTGGGGAAAAATTGGCAGCTTCTCTTTCCATATGTCATGTCTACATCCCAGCTATTCCTAAACAAGCAGTCATGTTCATGAACACCTGTCTAGCAAGGGGCAGATGAATAGGACGGGGGGCAGGGAGGAGACGGCTGTGAAGCAGAAACGTGACAATGGCTGGCAGGAACCCAGGGAATGCATTGCATTTATATTTGGAACTATGGGGAAAGATGTAGCTTAGATGGAGGCCATTCCAAGTCACCCAAGTGCTCAATGTTCGGAACCAGAATAGCACGTGGTGTGAAACTCTCTCGTGGGCTGAGATTGGGCAAGCTAGTTCCGTTCTCTGACAAGTCTGGTCTTCTGGACTCAGCCCCTGGAAAGCTGCCTTTCTTCCTCATTACCCCTTCTCCTCTCCCCTTACTATGGGATCTTGCGAGCCTTTCTTCAACAGACACAGGCTCCTCTCTGTAGCTTTGTATGAAGTTCATAACTGGGCTCAGATCAAAGTTGTGGCGGAAGCCTTTATAATTCTGAAGGAAGCAGAAAAGGCATTGAATGACACCCCCAAGACTAACTTTTATGTTTAATGAAAAAAATGTTGCAGCCAGTGGTAATATTTTTTTGAATGTACAATTCAGAAATGTCCACTGGGTGTCGCATGGCCCTGCTGGGAAACTAAATGCTACAAGATAGGCGTACACACTTTTTACCGTGATTAGCTAGTTTCATAGCTATGCACAAACTGACCATCGCTGAACTAATAACTGAGCACTATTTGAGAGACTCTCTTTGTACACCCCTGAAATTCTGCAGTTACTGTTTTGACTTTTAAGTACCAGTCCCTGACGGGCACATGGTAAGGGTTATAATACACTATACCTCCCAAGTCATCCCTGGAACTCTAATTCTATCTTTATAAACAACTCATTATCACTGACATCTTTTTTTTTTTTGACAGGGTCTTGCTCTGTCACCTGGGCTTCAGTGCAGTTGTGCAATCAGAGCTCACTGCTGCTTCAACCTCCCAGGCTCAAGCAATTCTCCTGTCTCAGCCTCCGAAGTAGCTAGGACCATAGGCATGTACTACCATGCCCAGCTAATTTTTTAATTTTTTTGTAGAGACAGAGTCTCGATGTGTTGCCAAGCTTGGTCTCAAACTCCAAGGCTCAAGTGCTCAAGTGATCCACCCACCTCGACCTCCCAAAGTGCTGGGATTACAAGTATGAGCCACCACATCCAACCAACATCCATTTTTATGTGTACATGTGTAAAGTATGTAAATTATTTTAGAAGGCTGGGCGCAGTGGCTCACGCCTGTAATCCCAGCACTTTGGGAGGCTGAGGCGGGCGGATCACCTGAGGTCAGGAGTTCAAGACCAGCCTGGCCAACATGGCAAAAACCCGTCTCTACTAAAAATACAAAAATTAGCTGGGCATGATGGTGGGTGCCTGTAATCCCAGCTACTCAGGAGGCTGAGGCAGGGAGAATCGCCTGAACACGGGAGGCGGAGGTTGCAGTGAGCCGAGGTCGTGCCACTGCACTCCAGCCTGGGTGACAGAGTGAGCCTCCATCTCAAAAATAAATAAATAAGTAAACAAATTACTTTAAAAGCTTATTTTTCTACTAAAATAAAATGAATCAGCAAATAGTATTGTTATTATCTATTACTCCTACTGGCAGTAGGTCTTCCTAATTACAACATTATTTATTAGCTTTCTAGTTTGCTATATTTTGATAGATTGATTTATCATTCTCTGGGTGAAATAATAAATTATTCTTCATTTTCCAGATGTAAAAGGATTACTTCTAAAATCACATTAAATGGAGAAGAATTTAACTAAAGTAATCAATTTTAAAAAGATTGTAGGCTTTTGTAATGTTCAAAATATCTATTTTTTTTCTTTTTTAGAGACAAGGTCTCACTCTGTTCCTCAGGCTGGAATGCAGTGGCACAATCATAGCTCACTGCAGCCTTGAACTCCTGAGCTCAAGTGGTCTTCCTGCCTCAACCTCCTAAGTAGCTAGGACTACAGGCACACACCACTGAATCCAGCTAATTTTTACAAAATTTTTGTAGAGATGGTGTCTTGCTCTGTTGCCCAGGCTGGTCTCCAACCTTTGGCCTCAAGTGATCCTCCCATCTTGGCCTCCCAAAGTGCTGGGATTACAGACATGAGCCACTGCACCCAGCCTGAAAAATCTAATTTTTAAGAGATCTTTGGGTATATATGAATTTTAGTGTGGTCACCCCTTTGTAAAATTTTTAGTATTTTAATTATTAAATTTAGTGACAATTAATATCCAAATACTCCCTCTTTTATTTTGAATATTTTGTGAAATTGTTGTACAGTTTATTTTAAAAGAACTTTCATACTACAGACCTAAGAATAATATATTGAAAAAATAAAATTTCTGAAGCTATAAGGCCTCCTTAATACAATATATTGTTTTTATTTTATAGGAGATACACACACACACGTATATAATATATGTATTTTTCCTTTTGCATGAAAATGTTGTGATTAAAGCTTGAACGTCATTAGAATCACAAGATAACAGAAGTGTTCTCCTTAGCTAAACTAATGAGCCTATTTCCATTTGGATTTGTGCATCCCAATAATTTTTTTCTCTGCAGCCTCAAGGTCTCATTTGCATAGAAAGGTTATGAAATGAAATAAAATCCATGGTCCTCACCACACAACATGACTTCTGCACAGAAAACATACAGTAGGAAAAGTCTGAACTCTTTAGCAAGCCCTCAAAGGCAAAAAGTGGCATCTGTGGAGTCAAGAAGCAAGTATCACCTTGACTCAAATGCCTCATATAACTGCAGAATCCCTCACTTTATCCATTTGAAGGAAAATTGTCAACCCTGTGGTTTGGATCAATGAAGCCAAGCAAACAGGACAGCTGCCGCTTTTGCACAGTACTCTTAGAAGATGTGTTTTAGATCTGTCAGATGGCATTAAAAAATCTCCTATAGGTCTGAGTCCGATGTCAGAATGATAAATTTCAGAAAAACCAAGCTGCTCACTTCTGACTGTTTTGAACTTCATAGTAGAAGATATCAGAATCTTGCCATCTGCTATTTCTACCAAAGCAGGGCAGCTTTCCAAAACTGGTGCTTCATCACAAGTTTATGGGTGAAAAGAATCAAATTTATTTCCTTCCTTCCTTCCTTCCTTCCTTCCTTCCTCCCTCCCTCCCTCCTTCTCTGTCTCTCCTTCCTTCCTTCCTTCCTTGCTTCCTTCCTCCCTTTCTCCCTCCCTCCCTTCCTTCCTTCCTCCCTTTCTCCCTCCCTCCCTTCCTTCCTTCCTTCCTTCTTTCTTTCTTTTGAGAGTCTCACTCTGTTGCCCAAGCTGGAGTGCAGTGGTGCTATCGCAGCTCACTATGGTCTTGAATTTCTGTGTTCAAGTGATCCTCCCACGTAGCTGGGACTACAGGTGTGCACTACGACGCCCAGCTAATTTTTTAATCTTTACTAGAGATGGGGTCTCACTATGTTGCCCAGGCTGGTCTTGAACTCCTAGGCTCAAGCAATCCTCTCAGCTAGGCCTCCCAAAGTGCTGGGATTACAGGTGTGAGCCACTACACCCAGCCTAATTTTTTAGAAAACTATACCCAAGCCACTAGTTTTTCAAGGTTAGTTATTACCTTCAAATGACGCTTAACTGACATTTCTGACCATCTAAATGAACTTAATTGAAAAAAAAAAAAATCAAGGGCTATATGAATTGACTCTCCAAAAACTTAACTACTCATAGCATACTGGTTGACTGAAAGCCTTACTGATAACACGTATTTTGTATATGTATTACATACCATATTATTACAATTAAGTAAGCTAGAGAAAAAAAAACGTTATGAAGAAAATCATAAGGAAGAAGAAATTAATGAATTTACTATTTATTAAGTGGAAGTGGATCACCATAAAGGTCTTCATCCTTATCATCTTCCCATTGAGTAGATGGAGGGTTGGTCCTGCTGTCTCAGTAATGGCAGAGCCAGAAGTACATTCACATATACGTGGACCTATGCAGTTCAGCCCTGTGTTGTTCAAGGGTCAGCTGTACAGTCAAGGTTATCCTTCTCTAAAATACATGGAGATGACATTTTATCAAGGCTTTTCTCATCTGTTCAATTCTCACCTTCTCAGCATGAAAACAGAATTCCCAACAGGTGGTCCTCATGACTCCTCAAACAGAGGCTCCCCCAAGCAATCATTATTCAAATATTTTCATTTTAAGTAGGTTGAACATTACCCTTGTCACCCAGGTGAATTTAATCTCATTATTAGGTAACTATGTATTTCATATGTTCATAGTCTATCTTGAGCTTTAAAAGAGATTTATTGCATATTATTCACAGCTATGAAGGTTCATAATTTTGGGGCCACTTCTACAGCCATTTCATAAAATTTATTTGTGAAATATAGAAAAAAAACATGCAATAATCAAATCCAGTTATTTTTCTTTTACATTTATTTAAAATGATTAAAAATGGTTTATGACAGTTTTAGAAAATGGAATGGATTAAAGGCTAAAAATGTTTAGATTCCATTTAAGTAGGTGTGTGTGTGTGTGTGTGTGTATGTAACTAAAAACACAGAGGCTTTTTCACAAGAATTTAATTAAGCTCATGCTGAAACTCTTATAGAGAAAACAGTAAATGAGCATCAGACATCACCACTCCTGAAAAAAACCTTCTACAAGAATTGAAAAGTGTTGCAGGACCTAATACTGAAATAGGAAATATGGACTATTTTCAAATTGCACAAATGATGCATGAATCCACATTTGAGACCCGCAACTCCGAGATACCTAATGTGAATGATTAAAGATATTTTACAAACCGGGGAGCTCTTTCAAGTGCTCTCCACTTTCAACCTTCTCTCTTTGAAGACCCCAATTCATAATGGTGAGCATGAAACATGCATACTGGGAATTTTTATGGGCCCCATATATACATTCCAGACTGCACATGAATGTCTTGATCTTTGGTTCTGATATTTATGGCAAAGTCTAAATGTTATATGAACATTAACTTTAGTTTACTCAAATTATACCAATATGCCCAAACCATCCTTTTTTCTCTCCCCACAAGTATTTCTAAAAGAGAAGCAAAAAGCTAGTATACTTCTTGGATGCCTAAGGATTTAAGATTTCCTACTCTGATGAATAGAAAAAGTATAAACCAAGGAATCCAACGTTGTTGCCTTAGGAACTAGTACTTACAGAGTATCAAAGACTAAAAATACTACAAAAAGGCTCAACGCCTGATAATCACTATTTCTGTCTCCTATGCGCCAAAACATATCACAACCATATGATTTCCTAGGAAAAAGTATCCCAAGATTTCCCCCAGATGGTTTTAACATCAGTCGTTTTGCACTTAACATTTCAAAATGCAGCCTTATTTTCTTCAGGTAATAATAATTTTATGTACAGATATATCAAAGCTGAAAGGATGATCAAACCCTGCTTGTGGGTGTCAGAAATAATGCATCCCCACTTCATTCACAATAATGAATGCTCAATGATTTTTTATATCACTGAAGATTTTAGCACAGGTCCAGCATCTTTGGAACCTCAACAACATTCTTCATCTCCCAGAAGCTGATAACATCCCCTCCCCACCAAGATACTCTACCTCCCTACTGCTCACTGCTTTGTGCCATCAACATGGTTAAGCATGTGTGTGTTATTGCACCATGAGGTAGCTGAAGATCTCACAACAGAGAGCCACAGTCTCTTCGTGTAAATGAATAGCCAAACCAACATTGCAAGCAATCCTTTTTTAGAATGCAGGGTCTAGCTGCCTAACTTATCTTTATAACCACATCACATCCAATGAGTTGGGAATGCTTAGTGAGGCAGCTCATGTACTTTACACAGAAGAAAACACACTTAGGTCATCAAATTGTGTCAAGAATAAAAGGAAATTTCCACAACAGTGATAAACAGGGTTCTTGTTTTAGTTGTTTTTCTCAAAGTAATCAGGGGATCTTAACATCTTCAGACATTTTCTGGTTCTGAAAGGAAGATTGGAAACAAATGTCATTGTGGGGGCAAAAGGAAAGTCTATTAAACAAAGAAAAAGAAAACCAAGATCCAATTCTATGCTGTTACAAGAGACTCCTGCTCTAGATTTAGCAGAAGGAAGATTAGAACAGAAAAAAATGAAGCAGAAATGAAGTTGCACATCTTAAATATATACAATGTTTGTCTATCATACTTTAATAAAGCTAGAAGAATGAAAAATCTATTTTAAAAAAAAGAAAACCAAGATCCGACTATGTGCTGTCTACATGACACTTGCTTTACATTCAGCAGAAGGAAATAGATTAGAACAAATAAATGATGCAGAAATGAAGTTGTACATCTTAAATATATACAATGTTTATTTGTCAACTATACCTCAATAAAGCAGGAAAAATTAAAAATAGAAAATATTTAAAAACTGCTAAAATCATATCCGGAAACAAATATTAGTTTTCAAAACATTGTTTTTTACATTTTGCCATTTGTTAAGGATTTTGATGATCTTAAATGAATTGAGTAACTTTCTTTTTGGTTAAAACTAATATTTGTAGGAACTTCTTTTTTAGAATATGGCCTTTGGTCTTTATAACTTCTGAAGTGATGTTGTCATTTGCTCCACTTTATAAAATAAAAGCAAAGTATGATTCTTAAAAGTCCACATCAAGTGACAGACATCTGCTTCTATCTATGTAGCTCTGTTACTACAACTCTTTCTCTACAAAGTGTGCAAGCTTCAGTGTATGGCCTCAGCATGTACACAGTTCCACAGGTTGTGCACTGCACCACATCACCATGGATATGGTTAGTATACCATGCACATCATCCTTTAGGAGAGAGAGAAAATTAATGACCTACCTAAGGAGAGGTGGACAGCTGGGTACCATTAGCAGCAGCCTGGAACCTTAGAGTCAAGTTCGCAGAGCTCTGAGCCCCATTTGATACCAAACCCATACATATTTGCTGTCATACACATATTTCCTAGATAGTATAAAGGCTTTACAGCCAGCGAGGTGATATAGGCCCAGGATCCATATAAATGTCACTGCTCACCTTGAAGAGATCTCCCTAACATCAGCTCACTCTGTCTACATCCTCCTTTCTGATCTCAGGAACTTTAAGGGAGGGGAAGATAAACTTGGTGCTTGGGAATATTTGGTGAGGGTATCATTGAAGTACAATGGAGAAGGTAGACAAAATACTTACCAGGCAGCCAAAAGGCATGAAAGAACTTCAAGACATTACACCTCTTTAGCAAAAACGTGCTTCCACCTCAGATAAATGGGGCAGGCATCATCCACGTTTTTAAAACTACACCTATTTCAGAAACTCAGCTGGCCCCCATTCCAGTGATTTTCCTTTTAAAATATTGCACTAAAATATATTTGTCTTGATTATTGAGTTTGTGGGGGACCCCTGTCCCCCGCCCTTACATTTTGTGCTTATGGAGACGGGTGCCTCTCTCTGCTCACTCAGTTTCAGCCCTTGGTTAACAAAGGCTTACAAATCACTGCCACAAAGGCTACTGAAATTAACACGTGGTGTTTGTTAATGATGGCTGCCATGTTGGGTGAAAGAGTGTTGTCACTGAACCCAAGAATCTGCTCTCAGGTTGCCAGGAAAAGAAGTCAGTTTTTCAGAAACTCAGTTTCCTCCTAAAATTTCAGGACGGGGCGTAATGTAGACAGAGGCTCACCCCAAACGGAGGTTCATTAGCTAATGGTTGATACTGCCCATTCACCAGCAGAGGGAGCGCATAGGAAGGTTTTAGGATTTTTGAGGCCAAATGCAAATCCTAAAGCAAACACCGTAGGAATGGGCATCCCTTTCTGGTTTCCTTCAGGGACACAAAGAAGGTATGAGTTAGAGGGCCCTGGGCAAACTCCAGACAGATTCTGACGTGGGTGGCCTGAGGTTTAAACCAAACCTCCAGAGACCCCCAGTTAAAGATCTGAGTCACTCTTTTGGCTATAAAACAATCCCTGACTGTTGTTTCAGAGATTTCTTTAGGGCATCCTCTGCAATCAAATCCCAAGTGATTCTTCAAACCCAGGAGTGTGGAGCCGGCATTGAACCAGGAAGCCACAGCAGATCTTTCTTTTCCCCTATGGTCTGAGCACACCTTCGGAATTCCATAGAGAGGCTTATAATTTAGTGTTTCGGTAGTTTTCTCTGCGGGTGGGGTTCCGTGCAAAACATTCACATTCAACCCAGATATTTTTCCTGACTCACCTGTGACGAAAATTTCACTGAATACAAAACAGAACAGAACTATATTTGGCTAGTTAAATCAACCGTCATGCTTATAGTCTTGCAATGTAGGTTGGTAATTTTTGTTTGTTTGTTTCTTTTTCCTTCCTTTTATCTCCTCCTCTTTTACATTAGACAGATAATGTGCCAGCGTCATTGTAACAAGGTTTAGAGGAAAGTACAGCTCACACCTGACCATGAAAACCCAATCGTTGGCCAGGCACGGTCGCTCACGCCTGTAATCCCAGAACTTTGGGAGGCCAAAGTGGGCAGATCACTTGAGGTCAGGAGTTCAAGAGCAGCCTGGCCAACATGGTGAAACCCCATCTCTACTAAAAACCCCATCTCTACCAGCCAGGTGTGGTAGTGCACGCCTGTAGTCCCAGCTCTTCGGGAGGCTGAGGCAAGAGAATCTCTTGAACCTGGGAGGCAGAGGTTGCAGTGAGCCGAGATCGTGCCACTGCACTCCAGCCTCGGCAACACAGTGTAACTCTGTCTCAAAAAAATAAATAAATAAATTTTAAAAAATCACATTATTAGGCAAGTTATGTATATTGAACTTAACCAGAAATAACCTTGCTAGTGACAGACATCTGAAAGTAATCCTTTTTTTTTAAATCAGGCTTAGTAACAAGCAAAACAATGTTTAGAGCCAAACTTACCATGGGTCCTGAAACAATTTCTCCTGTTGTTTAGTTTGAAATAACTGGCTGCTGCTCCCAGCAGTGTCACCACCACCACGGATACGATGGGAGACACGATTTTTGCTACCATATTGCCTGCAGGAGTGGAGAAAAAGCAAGCTCATCTGAGAAAAAAACATGGCTGCAGGAAAACTGCTTAAATATTAGGTTACTCCAAAAGTTATTGCGGTTTTTGCCATTGAAAGTAATGACAAAAACTGCAATAACTTTTGCATCTATCTAGTAACTTCTCCATCACATCCCTTCCCACCCTTGTATTCGTAGAAAAAAAAGAGAAACTTAATTAAAAAAAGAAAAAAGAAAAAAAACCTTAGGAAGTAATTCTGCTTTCACAAAGAGCCAAGCTTGTCAACCACATTTTACCACTGAAGACATCCAAGGCCAGGATTTGCACAGACGAGGCACTTGGCATTTTTGTTTGTTGAAGTCAATTCATGTATGCCTTTTAATTAATTTTATTTATTTATTTATTTATTTATTATTATTTTTTGAGACAGAATCTTGCTCTGTCACCCAGTCTGGAATACAGTGGCATGATCTCGGCTCACTGCAACCTCCTTCTCCCGGGTTCAAGCGATTCTCCTGCCTCAGCCTCCCAAATAGCTGGGACTACAGGTGTATGCCATCATGCCCAGGTAATTTTTGTATTTTTAGTAGAGACAGGGTTTCACCATGTTGGCCAGGCTGGTCTCAAACTCCTGACCTCAGGTGATCCACTTGCCTCGGCCTCCCAAAGTGTTGGGATTACAGAGGCAAGCCACCGCGCCTGGCCTGATTTATTTTTTTAGAGATGGGGTCTCACTATGCCGCCTAAGCTGGTCCTGAACTCCTGGGCTCAAGTGATCCTCCTGCCTCAGCCTCCTGAGTAGTTGGGATGACAGGCACATGTCAAACTATTTTGTGCCTTTTTAGATGTAGAATGCTCACTCATGCAAAAATATTGTTCAACTAAAAACTGCCAGATAGGCTTGCTTTCAAAGGCATGCTGGAACTCTAGAGCCAAGCACACACTAGACGCAAGCATCTTCAATGCCTCGATGGCAAATTACTCCAGAGCTTCGGTACTCCTGCACAAAGAACAACAAGAAGGAGCTTGATATGGCAAAAATCAACACTTCCAAGGGGAAAAAAGGATGAAATCACCATTTCCATTTGAAATAGCCACCCTTTCCATGCATGCCTTTCTTCAGACTGGGTTGAAGACCTGGGCCAATACATGGCATAGGTGAGGGACACAAGGCTGCTCCACGAATGAGGCTGCCATGCTGGGGGGAAGAGTGTTGTCACTGCACGCAAGAACCTGCTCTACGGCTGATGCTGCTGCCCGCTGCACCCTGCCTCCTGGGAGAGACAGCCCTCTATTCTTCCCCTCCCTACATGCACACACTCCACAGTATGATTTCACAGTGTTCCCCATCCAGAGGTGGAGCTGCATCTTCATTCTGAGAATCCAGGCTTTAGCCAACAGAATGCCACACAAGTGAAGGCGTGGTGGCTCTAAGCCCAGGCACGCTTCTCTTCATGCTGTTGGTACCCTGCCTGGTCTGTGGTGTGTGATGAAGCCTGGCCTGGCTTCCCGGAGGGATGTGAGAGCCCACATGAAGCTGAGATGAGCCATTCCACCTAAAGTCCCAGATACATAAGAAGACCCAGGAAACATGGTCAAAGCGCTGGCCACACCTACAGTTGACTGCACACAAGAGAGGGAGTTCAGAAGATACCAGGAGGACCACAAGAATGGTTTCAGCCCAAATTGCTGACTCACATAATCACGAACATAATAAATGGTTGCTATTTCCAGCCACTAAGTTTTGGGGTCTTTTGTGACACAGCATAGCTGACTGATACATACCTTTTCCTCTCTCCCATCTCTTACAAATCAATCAAGTACAATCAATTGTCATTACCAAGTGGTCATCCAAGCTGACTGCTTCTCTTTGCCTCCCATGCCCAGGCTTTAATTCAGCCTGTCATCATTTCCAGGGGGTACTGAACTGGCCTGAAAGGGGGTCTCCCTGGGTCTTAGTGAGCCCCCTCAGGTCCATTCTTCACCTACATATCAACAGGGGCAGGCTCTTTCCCATGAAGGTTCTATGAAGTGCAGACTCCACCTCTGCTAACCTGACAGTCTTTCCTGGTCACCATTGCATCCTTCCCTGGTTCCCGTTGCATTCCACACCCTGGCTACACAATCTCTGGTGTCCCCACGTGTGTATCCAGCTCTACCTAGTGCACCATCTTCCCTGACACCTCACTCTTCTCCTGGGCACCTCCCACCCATATTTTGGGGGATTGGCTTGGATATTTTGTTCTCTCCAGGAAACCCTACCTCCCTCACCTAACCCAGTCTAGGAGTATCCCTTCTGCCTTGCTACAGGATCCCATATGTTCCAGGAAATTATTCATCAGATTTGACTGCAATTACTTGTTTATTTGCCTTGCCCTTTCCATCTCTGGACCTCACCTTACACCACAGAGGAAAAAAGGTGAATCCATAAATTTTTCTAAGGATGCCAACATACCCCAAAAATATTGATACTAGTACTCTGCATGTTCATTGAAAGGTAGAGGTCACCTTCAATCACTTTCCCCTCCCCCATAATTGAAAACTCACAAGAGCCTTGGGGTTGAGTGCGTTTACTCTCAACTTAAACTCAAGCAGGTGTCAACCCAAATCTCTAAGAATATGACTCTTAGGGAATGGGGAACCTGTTCTCCCAGCAATACAGGACACAAAGTCAGCCTTCTGGGCTTCAAGTTCTCCCTCCTTTGACCTGAGAGGGGATTGACAGTGCACTCTGACGGCTTCTTTGGGCAGAGTGTTCATAACTTCCTTTCTCCTGTCCTTCTTGGGTTTCAAGTTAGTGCTGGTAAAAGAAAGGGGAGTAATGGTGGTACTGGGAGAAATGTAATAGTCTCAGCACTCATTCACAGCCTTGCTTTCAGAGCTAAGGGGCATCTTCTGCAGTGAAAACCAATGCTTGCTTCTCCTTTCTCTGAACTCTGATTGGTCCTGTGCTGAAGGTCAGATATTTTTATTCAGAAGCTACTTTATATACAGACAAAGTATGAGTGCTCCATGAAAGTCATGAGGTTGGGAAACAGAAGCCCACACAGCTCCTCCCAGCACTGATTTAGGAGAGTGTGCTCTTATTAAAGGTTGGGACCAGGTGAGTCAATCAGTTACCTTCTGGATTGCCATACGTTGAATGGTGATCTCCACCTGTAAACGGAAAAGGACGCTCGTGTTTATTCAGCAGAGCTTATGGAGTGCCTTCTATTGCCGGGCACTGTTGAGGATGTGACTATGAACACAGCACACAGATCCCTGTTTTCAAGGAATTTACATTCTTGTGGGGGGAGGGGGACAGCCAAGCAGCATAAGGAGGAGGAATGTGAGTGTGTATGCCATGTCTAATGGTCATTAGCGGAATGAGGATAATACCAGGGAGAGGGAGATGCAGCTTTAATTTCAGGATTGGAGAGTCTACATATATGCGCATGCAAAACACACACAGGCTGACAACCCCATGGACACACATGCACACACACACACGCCATTCATACGCACGCACATGCAACACACACTGACAGGCACAAATGTGTGTGCACATGCATACACACATGCAGCATGCAACAAATGTGCAACACACAGGCACACAAGCACACATACACATGTGCAACATGTAAATACAAATGCAACACAGAAGCACACATGCACTCAATGTGCACATCCCCACACATGCACATCCCACACATCCCCACATACACACACATGCACATACCACACACAGGCAACAAAAGCACATATAAAGCACAATTCGCCTAAACATACACATGTACACATGTGTGCATATGTTAACACATGTATGCATAAACACATGCATGTACACACAAATATGCACACACACATAAACACATTCATGTGTGTATGTGCACGCCTGTACACACGCATGTATACACACAATCCACATGATATCTGTGTGAACACAGATGCACGTGATATATTTGTGCAGTATGCACATGTACCACACGAGCACACCCAGCTGCACAGTCCTGCATCTATCCACATGCACACGTGTGCTTGCACACCCCTAAATGTATGCATGTGAATGGACACACATGGGAAACATGCAATGCATATGCAACCCAAGCACAAACACGCACACATGCAAAATCCACAAGCACATGCCAACACATCTGTGCACATAAACATGCATGCGCTCAATCCACATGTGTGCACATAGACACTTGCACACGTGCACATGAAATCCACATGCACTTATGCACATGATTACAAAATCCACATGCACATGTGCACAAGCATGTGCACAAAATACACACAAGCATACCTGTGTGTGAACACATATGCATACATACACACGTGCACACACATGCACCCAGTAACACCTGTAAGTGGGCCATAGTTCATTTCAAGAAATTAAGTCCTCAGGGCATGCACAACATCTCCCCTCAGCATGGATGACCAAGGAAAATGCAAATTAGAGACCCGAATGGCTAGTTAGTTGTTGTGCATTGGATAAAAGCATCAGCTTCCCATCAGTGCAGACAGTGTGTTAGTTATTTGCAAATGGACAGTTTTGCCTCACATATTCTGTAAGACATAATTCCTTTACCATAAGTATTTCCATAACGAGAGTTGGGTCTATAGCCCCCTCTTCCTGCAGGATGGAAAAGAGACCATGAAATGCTAGATATTGTTGGGAAGTCTACGTGATCTCACAGAAGCAAGCAGGTCAGCAAACCTGAAGCAAGATGCTCTTAAAGGCTGCAGAGATTCCAATGGCTCTCCCAAGGCCAGGGAAGATGCACAGATAGCGTCTGACCACTGTTTACTGTTTACACTGGTAGCTGAAGGTGCATTAGATGTACATCCCTGAGGGTCTGGAGGCCTGACATAGATGGGCAAATGTGTTTTCTTGGGCATAAAAAAAATGCCAGCAAATGTTGGTTAAAAAAAAGAGAATAGGATGAAAACGCAGGCCATAAATAGTAACCATAACCCATTAAAAAAAAAAAAGAGTTCCTCCAGGTTGGGTGTGGTGGCTCACACCTGTAATCCAACCACTTTGGGAGGACAAGGCGGTAAGACCACTTGAGCTCAGTTGGAGCCCAGCCTGAGAAACATAGTGAGACCCTGTTTCTACTTAAAAAAAAAAAAAAATAGCTGGGTGTGGTGATGTGCACCTGTAGTCTCAGCTACTACTTGGGAGACTGAGGCAAAAGATTGCTTGAGCCCAGGAGGTGGAGGCTGCAATGATCTATGATCACATCCCTGCACTCCAGGATGGGCTACAGAGTGAGATTTTGTCTCAGAAAAACAACAAAAAAAGTTTTTCTATATTTTTCTAATGTGTTAAGAGCAATTTTTAAAAATACAGATTTGAGATTTTTAAAACGAATGCTTTGTGCTGATTTTGAAGTGGAATGACTTATATGGATAGTGGGTTCTATGGGCTGAACTATATCCCCCTCCAAATTCACAGGTCGCAGTCCTAACCCCCCAGGGCATCAGACTGTGACTGTATTTGAACACAACGTCTTTAGAGAGGTGATTAAAATAAAACGAGATCACTAGGGTGGGCCCTAATCCAACAGGACTACAGACCTTATAAGAAGAGGAGATGAGGACATAGACACACACAGAGGGATGACCCTGTGAGGACACAGGGAGAAGATGGTGTCTACAAGCCAAAGAGGGAGGCCTCAGGAGGAACCAGCCCTGCTCACACCTTGATCTTGGACCTCCAGCCTCTAGGCCGGTGGGAGAATCAATGTCTGTTGTTTCTAAGCCACCCAGTCTATAGTAGTCTGTGATAGCAGCCTGAAATGGACTAAGACACCTCATAAGAAGAGGAGACTGGAACACAGACACACACAGAGGGACGACCCTGTGAGGACACAGGGAGAAGATGGTGTCTACAAGCCAAAGAGGGAGGCCTCAGGAGGAACCAGCCCTGCTCACACCTTGATCTCAGACTTCCAGCCTCCAGGACGGTGGGAGAAGAAATCCCTTTTGCTTCAGCCCTCCTGACTCTAGTAATTTACAATGGCAGCCTTAGCAGACAAGAGAAACTTGTCCACCAGTATTTAAAAATGACGAGCGCAACATTTTCTCCCCACTCTCCGCAGGGAGGCCAGACTTTGGGCTTCCCTCCGCGGCCAGCCAAGGTCAGCCTTCACCCCTCAGTGCTCTGCATGAAGTCAGAACAAGCCTAACACACTTTGCCTCCTTTGGGGATTCGGGGAGAAGCCGCGTGACTCATCCCCTGGCGGCGGCTTGCATCCCAGCCGGCACCTCCTCGCTAATGCTAATCCGAACGCTGACTCACAGCCTCGCTCTGCCGGGCCGGAGAGCAGGGGTCCAGGCAGGAAGGGAAGCAGAGGCATCCTCAAAAACAAGCGTCATGCTCCCAAAACTGGGCTGTGCCTCATGCACGCCTGATGTTCTTGGCCCAGCTGCTGCTTCCACTGGGCCCTGGCCCTGCCAAGGACCACAGGGCTATCTGCTATTTTCCGGCAGTTTTGCCCCAGGGATACAGCAGCACCCTGACCAGTAAGCTTTGATCCATTCGGGAGCCAGATAATGGTCCCCCAAAAATGGCACAGCGCAGACCTCCCGAGACTAACTTCACAGGAAAACAGGAAACCATCAGGGCTCTCAGGAGAGCCACTTGCTGAATCATTTCTTTCTAACTGATGAGTACGCCAGAGAACAAAAGAACATGTCCTGAATAGCTCCTCACAGAGAGAATTTTCAGAGAATCGTGCGTGGGGTGAAAAGGCTCATTCGTAGGCTGTAGGGGTGTGGGGACGGCTGGCTTTATATAGCACACTCCAAGGTGGGCCGGATGTGATGGTGCAGGCCTGTAATCCCAGCACTTACACGGAGGCGAAGGTAGGAGGATCGCTTGAGCCCAGTTCAAGACCAGCCTGGGCAACATGGTGAAACCACCTTTGCAAAAATTGTAACTGGGGAAATGATGACAGTGAAAGAGGCCAGACCTAACTGACTCCATCTTGCTTCTAACCCTAAAGCTGTCCTTGTTCATTCCTGGGCATAGGCCAAACTAACTTTGGGAAGGAATTCAGTTCATGGTTTGACTCTGAAACAAAACTGATCATAGCCTTTTCCTGAAAACACCTCCTTCTTGCCTGGGGACCAGTTGGACTTTGTAGGACTAACAAATTAGCTACAAGATTAAAAATTATAGTTTAGGGCTGGGCGCGGTGGCTCACGCCTATAATCCCAGCACTTTGGGAGGCCGATGAGGGTGGATCGCCTGAGGTCAGGAGCTCGAGAGCAGCCTGAACAATATGGTGAAACCCCATCTCTAGTAAAAATACAAAAATTAGCCGGACATGGTGGCATGTGCCTGTAGTCCCAGCTACTGGGGAGGCTGAGGCAGGAGAATTGCTTGAACCAGGGAGGCAGAGGATGCAGTGAGCCAAGATCACGCCACTGCACTCAAGCCTGGGCAACAGAGTGACACTCTGTCTCGAAAAAAAAAAAAAAAGAAAAGAAAAGAAAAATTATGGTTTAGGGGTCATGCAGCCTCTGGCTCAAGAGTCTGAACCTCTGCAAATTGCTCCTGGGGGTAACATCACTATTGTAAAACGTAAGCCCAGTGTTTGAGATATTTTGCAGACCCTGAACTGGATGGATCAGCTGACACCACCCAGCCTGGTAATCTGGCTCAACCAGTTCTGCCATCCACCCAGGAACAGAAAACAGCAAGAAAACCTCACTTCAACCCCCTATGGTTCCATCTGCAACCTGACCAATCAGCACTCCCGACTTCCCAAGCCCCTACCTGCCAAATTATCTTTAAAACTCTGGACCCTGAATGCCTGGGGAGACTGATTTGAGTAATAATAAAACTCTGGTCTCTGGCACAGCTGGCTCTGCGTGAATTACTCTTTCTCCATTACAATTCCTCTGTCTTGATAAATCGGCCCTGTCTAGGCAGGGGGCAAGGTAAACCCATTGGGTAGTTACAACAGTGAGACCCTATCTCTACAAAAAATTTCTTAAAAATTTAGCTGGGTATGATGGTGTGTGCCTGTAGCCCCAGCTTCTCGGGAGGCTGAGGTGGGAGGATCGCTTGAGCCCAGGAGTTTGAGGCTGCAGTGAGCTATGACTGCACCACTGCACTCCAGCCTGGGCAACAGAGTGAGACTCTGTCTCTAAATAAATAAATAATAAAATAATAAAAAAAACTACTCCCAGTGGCTTTCTGTAAAAATATTAAGTTTGGTCTTTGCCTGACATTTTCAGTTAAATTGAAACCGCCTTTGCAAAAATTATAACAGTGAGAAAATTACGACAGTGAAAGAGATCTGACCTAACCGACTGCATCGTGCCTGTAGCCTTCAAACTGCCCTTGTTCATTCCTGAACACAGACTCAGATAACCATAGGAGGAATTTACAGCTTAACATTCAAACAAAGATAACAGCCCTTTTCTGAAACAAACTCCCTTCTTCCCTGGGGATCAGACTGCCTTTGAAAGACTAACAAATTAGTCACAAGAATAGAAATTATATTAATAGGTTAGGAGCCATGCAGCCGGAGGCCACAAGATTCCAAACCTCTTCAGTTGCTCCTAGGGATGGCATCACTATTGTAAAACCTAAGGTTGAAGTTGAGATATTTTTTAAACCCTGCATTGAGATGCACCAGCCGGCGCCACCCAGACTGGTAATGCGGCTCAGCCAGCTCTGCCGTACACAGGAACAGAAGACAACAAGAAGAACCCATGTCCATCCTCTGTCATTCCGCCTCCAACCAACCACTCAGCACTCCCCACACCCAGGTCTCCTACCAGCCAAATTATACTTTAAAAAGCCCAGTGTCCAAATTTTGGGGGAAGCTGATTTGAGTCATAAAACTCCAGTCTTGGCTAGGTGCAGTGGCTCATGCCCATAATCCCAGCTCTTTGGGAGGCTGAGGTGGGAGAAGCACTTGAGGCCAGAAGTTGAAGACCAGCCTGGGCAACATAGTGAGACCCCATCTCTACAAAAAATTTTTAAAAATTAGCCAGGTGTGGTGGCACACACCTGTGGTCCTAGCTACACAGGAGGCTGAGGCAGGAGGATCGCTTGAGTCCAAGAGGTTGAGGCTGTAGTGAGCTATGATTTTACCACTGCAGTCCAGCCTGGGTAACAAAATGAAACCCTGTTTAAAGAAAAAAAAGCAAAAACTCCATGTGATATAGGAGTTAAGAAGGAATCACTTAATAACTTAGGCACATAGCAAGGGTATGGGAGTCCTTGGTAAGGCTTTTCTTTTTAATGAAAAGCAGCCCCAAATCATTTTCTAACAAAGAACAGCCTGTAAAGTTGAGCTGCAGACATAGACAAGCCAACTAGGAACTTGCATGGGTGAATGTTGGCAGGAACTAGGGCCTAGACACGTTCAAGATGGCAGCTTCATCTTCCCTCCTCTTTGTCAGCCCCATGTACAGTAAGAAGCAGACAAGATGGCACTGACCAACTGGAAAGCCCATTTACATAACAAGATTAGGGTGGGGCCACCAGCCTTCCCCACGCACTATGTTGAAGTCATACCTGATCGAACCAATCTGTAAGCCCTATGTAAATCAGACACCACCTCCTCCAGCCTACCTATAAAAGCTGCTGTGGTCCACAACCTCCCGACTTTTTCAGATGTTTCTCTTTCTCTCTCTCTCTCTCTTTCTCTCTCTCCCTCTCTTTCCCTCTCTCTCTTGCAAGGAGCTGCTCTCCTCTCTCCTTTCTTCTGTCTATTAAACTTTCAACTCCTTAACCTAACCACATGTGTCTGTGTCCTGAATTCTTTCTCAGCGTGCAACAACGAACCCCAGGTACGTACCCCAGACAGCATAGCTGCTTCGCAGGCTCCTGTTCAGTCAGCTCTGTGTGAATTAAACTCTTTCTCTATTGCAATTCCCGTCTTAATAAATCAGGTCTATCTAGGTAGTAGGTAGGGGGAACCCCTTAGGTAGTTACAGAAAGATAGTGGAAGGAACTCATAGTACGTTGAGTTGAAGGTGGTCAATTCTTTTTTAGTGTTTTGTTTTTTTTTTTTTGAGACAGGGTCTCACACCATGGCCCAGGATGGAAGGTAGTGGTGCTATCATGGTTCACTGCAGCCTCAAACTTCCAGGGTCACTTCAACCTCCCGAGTAGCTGGGATCACAGGTGCACACTTCCATGCCCAGCTAATTTTTGTATTTTTTTGTAGAGACAGAGTTTCACTATTTTGCCCAGGCTGGTCACGAACTCCTGAACTCAAGCGATCCACCCACCTTGGCCTCCTAAAGTGCTGGGATTACAGGCGTGGGCCACCATGCCCGGCCAAAAGTGGACAGTTCTTGACCCCAGGTAATGAGCACCTTGTCATGAGCCTCCTCCCATCCTGAAGCTTGTCTATGTCATAGGGAGTGAGTTCTGAGGATGGGCTACCTATAGGGCCACAGCCATTGCTCCTTTGAAGTGGACAGTTGAGCGTCATGCATTGCTTTCATTTTGCTAAATGGATCTGATGACAACACTCGCTTCTGAGGTAACGAAGATGACGGACATCAAAATATTTTACTCCAAAATATATTGCTTTGCCTTATTTTGAAATTGCCGCTCCAGGGCCAGCAGACTGAGGTGGGGAAATTGGCATCTGTAGAGGATCTTTGTTGTTGCAGCCAGGCCTTCCCTTTCTAAGCTTTTCCTGGATGTAGGAGAGAGAAACTGAGACTCTGACACCTTTACAGGTCTGAAAAGAAACATTTACCATGGTCGTCTCTGAGCGCTGCTACCTGGGAACCTTCATCTGCATAACAAGGACCCCCTTGCTAGGCAGGCCTCTTCCTGTCTCCCTCTCATCACCTGGCTTGCCACCCGTTAAACCTGCTTTACCAACATCACCTATTTTGGGCCATGCTCTGAGCCCACATTCTTCCTGCAAAGAACAGCAAATAGCAAACTCAAATAGCAAAGACATGGAATCAACCTAGGTTCCCATCAATGGTAGACTGGATAAGGAAAATGTGGCCCATATACATTGTGGAATATTACACAGCCATAAAAAAGAACAAGATCATGTCCTTTGCAGCAACACGGATCGAGCTGGTGGCCATTCTCCTAAGCAAACTAATGCAGGAACAGAAAACCAAATACTATGTGTTCTCATTTACAAGTGGGAGCTAAACACGGAGTATGCATTGTGAAAGGAAATTAAATTTTGTGATCCTGAATTCATTTAGTCAAAGGGAAAAGTCAAGCTGGGAACTGGGTCACACAAACCTGCCTCCCCCTTTTGGTTCCTAAATAAAATGGCTACAAGATGAAAAGCTACACGTCTCCCCCATATTTTGCCCACAAGGAAAATCCTAGTGAGCTGTGAAGATTTCACCATGACAATATGCAAATCGATAGCTTTGCAGTCGCCCCCGCCCAGCAGACACAAATCATATGTGATTGCTCCCCTGCCCCATTTTGTCCAGATTATCTTATGCAACATGCAGATTCCCTGCATTTTCCCTCTGCCCCATTTGTCTATGTCATCTTATGTAAAAAAACACAGATTCACTGAGCCAGACAAAAGAATGAATAACTATTTTTCCCCACCTCCCTCTTCTAAGAAAATTATGTACTTCTCAATTTACCCCACCCTTTCCCCTTTAAATTTGGAGACTTCAAAATCATCTTCGGAGAAGGGCACAGACCTGTCTCCTGGGTGCGCGTCCTTAACCTTAACTTTGGCAAATAAATCTTTTACACTCGCCTCGTCATTTTTCTCGATTGACAACATGGACACAAACAAGGAAATACCAGACACCAGGGCCTACTTGAGGGCAGAGGGTGGGGGGAGAGTGAGGATGGAAAAACTACCTATCAGGTACTATGCTTATTACCTGGGTGATGACATAATGTATACACCAAATCCCTGTGACAAACAATTTACCTATATAACAACCCTACACAAGGACCCCTGAACCTAACATCAAAGTTAAAAAAGATGGTCTATAAGATTTTGCATCCCATTGGTGGTTGAGTCTTTGTTCTGAAGGTTTGCGTGTATATCCACTCAATAAATTTATACGCTTTTTCTCCCATGTCAGTGATTCAGAGAAAACTTAGGGGGCCAAGAGCCTTGGCTCTCACAAAGCCTAATGAGACCATATCTAAAAAAAAAAAAAAAGAAAAGAAAAGAAAAAGAAAAAAAAGTACTTCCCACATTGCCAGAGCTCTTGGCACATATTAGTTTTAACCAAAAAGATGGTTACTCAAGGCCGGGAGCGGTGGCTCATGTCTGTAATCCCAGCACTATGGGAGGCTGAAGAGGGCGGATCACCTGAGGTCAGGAGTTCAAGACCAGCCTGACCAACATGGTGAAACCCCGTCTGTACTAAAAATACAAAAATTAGCCAGGCGTAGTGGCTCATGCCTGTAATCCCAGCACTTTGGGAGGCTGAGGCAGATGGATCACCTGAGGTCAGGAGTTCGAGACTAATCTGACCAACATGGTGAAACCCTGTGTCTACTAAAAAAACAAAAATGAGCCCGGTGTAGTGGCACATGCCTGTAATCCCAGCTACTTGGGAGGCTGAGGCAAGAGAATCACTTGAACCCGGGAGGCCAAGGTTGCAGTGAGCAGAGATCGCACCACTGCACTCCAGCCTGGGCAACAGGTGAAACTCTGTCTCAAAAAAAAAAAAAGAAAAAGAAAAAAGAAAAGAAAAGATGGTTACTCAATTCATTGAAGGTGTGCAAAACTCTTAACAAAGGGAAAATGTTAAAATGGAGATAATGGTTTAAAATCAACCTACAGAGTGTTTTGTTATTGTTTTCTTTCTCAGTGATGACATTTTGCTTCAGTCCTTTTCCAAACCAGAGAGGATCTGAGGGTTTCAAGGTCCCCTGGTCTCCATGAGAAAAACTCAACCAAGCCAAGAGCCTGTTTATGGCTCCTGTAGAACACTGCTTTCATTCTGGGCATAACCACCAACCAAAAGAGTTTTCTTGCTTTTCTTCTTTTCTTTTCTTTTCTTTTCCTTTGAGACAGGATCTCAGTCTGTCACCCAAGCTGGAGTGCAGTGGCACGATCTTATCTCTCTCTGCTCACTGACGCCTCGACCTCCTGGGCTCAAGTGATCCTCCTACCTCTGCCTCCTGAGTAGCTGGAACTACAGGCACATGACACCACGCCTGGCTAATTTTTGTATATATGTATTTTTTGTAGAGACAGGGTTTTTCCATGTTGTCCAGGCTGGTCTCAAACTCCTGGGCTCAAGCAATCCTCCCACCTCAGCCTCCCAAAGTGCTGGGATTACAGGCATGAGCCACCACGCCCAGCCATTGAAAGTGTTTTCTATTCTGTTTGAAGTAAGCGAGCTGCGCCCCTAAAGAATTTCCAGGTTGTTGGATGCTCTCTCTCTCTAATTTATAGTTCTTTGCTCTGTTTACTTTTACCTAAACAAAGGTGTGTGTGTGTGTATGCGTGTGTGTATGTGTGGCTGCACCCACCCTCCCGGGGAACAGAAGCGGAACAGCCCAGCACAGACAGGTTCTCAGAAGACCAGGCACCAGTACACAGCACCCCACTCACCAAAGACTCCAGGTATAAGGCCCAGGGCAGAGTGCAACTGGGAGCCCTAGAAAGACGACCCCTCCCACCCTCCACCCACCACCGCGTGCCCAGATGTAGGGGTACCGTGCGTGTTGTCGGAGTTGTCATAACTGGAGTAGCCACCGCTGCCACCTCCTGTTAGACAGAGAAGGTAGAGTTGAGGGATGTTCAGGTGTCCGAGCGTGGGGTTTCCTGCAGGTGTTGGTCTGTCCAGCTCATTGGGAATGGCAACAAGTCGTGTGAACGTGTCACTGCCAAGAGAGCTCCAAAGAGTGACCAGCAGGGGAGAGTCAAGGGTGGCCCCACCAAAGCTTTCTCTTCCCCGTGGGAAAACTCATGCCAACACTGAGCTCTAGCTATAAAAAACACTTTGCCGTCACAGGACTAACATTTACCCTGGGGACTCCAAATTCATGCAGGCGCACCTGCTTCCTGCCAAGAAACTGATATGAGATCAGCCACCCCGACACCGGATTAGGAGGACATTCCAGCAGATGGTCTCAATCGTAAATGTTCTCAGTTTCTCTTTTCAAAAATAACTAGTAATTTTTAGTTTATTCCTGATTGTTATTGCAATAAATTCTAAGATAGCGCTCTTTATTTATTGCAAGTAAACACGGCAGAAAAGATGACTGGATGCAATCCGGTTGTGCAAAAGATGCAGATCCAGCTTTGCAAAATATCTGGGACAAGTCCTTTATGTCTTCTGAAATAAAATTGCGGAACTAAACAGGCCAGAAACCTCACATGCTTGAAAATAAAGCCTCAAACATCACACTCTTCAGCCCAATGTTGTATGCATCTCTATCTCCTATAGTCTGTACTTGTATTTCTATATGAAAGATTCTTGTAGACATTCACCTCCAATTATAGAGAAAACTTTATATTAGAAGTGTTTATATATGTCTGTGGGTATAAAGATATACGTACATATATAAAGGTGTATATATATATATATATATATATATATCTCTACACATGCACACACACATATATACCTAAATGTATATACTTATATACATGAAGGGACCTATATACACATATATAAAACAGTATGCATACATATGTAAAGGTATACACGTATATATAACAGTATAGAAACATATGTAAGCTATATATGCATATATATGGAAAGACATTTACGAATATGTGTTTATACAAATAATGCATATATACATATAAAATATACACTTATATAAGATATTTATACATATGTAAAGGTTATATATAGATATATAAATATATTTATGAAGATATTTATACACAAATACATATACATATGCATATATAAAAGTGTATATATAAATGTACACATACATATATAAAAGCATATATAGGTATATATGTACATATAAAGATATGTAAAAATAAAGGTATACAATTATATATGTATAAATATATATATTTATATAACATATACATAAAATATAAAAATGTATATAAAATGTATATGTACATAAAGATATATTAAAGATATATATAAAGATACATTAAAAGATATACATATAGACCAGGTGCAGTGGCTCACGCCTGTAATCCCAACACTTTGGGAGGCTGAGGCAGGTGGATCACGAGGTCAGGAGTTCAGGACCAGCCTGGCCAAAATGGTGAAACCCCGTCTCCACTAAAAATACAAAAGTTAGCCAGGCGTGCTGGCAGGCGCCTGTAATCCCAGCTATTCAGGAGGCTAAGGCAGAGCATCACTTGAACCCGGGAGGCAGAGGTTGCAGTGAGCCAAAATCGTGCCACTGCACTCCAGCCTGGGTGACAGAGCGAGACTCCATCTCAAAAAAAAAAAAGATATGTATATACATATATAAAGACATTTATATACCTATATAAAGATATACACACATGTATATATGAAGTTATGTGTACATATATAACACATATAAAAGTATATACACATAAAGGTATATGTGTACATATATAAAGGCATTTATACACACATATAAAGATATACACATACGTATATATAAAAGTGTATATATAAATATATACATATATAGATAAAAGCACATACACATAAAGGTATATATATACATATATAAAGATGTATATAAATAAAGGCATATATTTAATTATATATGTAAAGATATATATTTATATAACATACACATAAAATATAAAAATGTATATAAAATGTATATATATTTAAAGATATACATGAAGATATATTTTTTAAAAAGATATATTAAAAGATATACATATAAATACATAAATATATATAAAAAGCATATATCTGCATATAAATATAAAGATATACATACACATATAAAACATGTACCTATGTAAAGATATATATAAGGATATATATAAAGTCAGAAATATACATATATAAAAACATAGAAAGCTATCCATGTAGTGTATATATACAAAAGCGTGTATATATACAAAACATGTATATACACACATGAAAAAAACTGTATATCTACATATGTAAATGTATTTATATATATTTAAAAGCATATATACACACAAATATATATAAACATTTATATACACACAAATGAAGATTGATAAGCATGCAGATATATAAAGGTGTGTCTGGACATATACACCCACACTTACACATATACAAGTCTAAACAGAAATGACCGCAAGTGTTTCAGTGGACCCTCCAGTTCTACCTGTTCATTTTGTCTCCATCCAGTCCACCAGCCTGGAGAGGCAGACAGATGCCCAGACCGCAAACCCCACTGATGCGGCCATGGGGCCTTCTCTGTCATCCCCTGCACCAGCTTACCGTCTACTCGTCACCAACTTTGCCCCAACCTCAACTCTCTCATCCCCAACCTCAGGCCTCTCATCCCACCTTCTCTGCGCAAATTCAATGTGTTGCATCTGGACAGGCTCGGCACCTACCTGCAGGTGGCCGCGGCCTGGGCCTGGGCGGGTAGCGTCCGTCATCACGGTCCACATCATTGAAGTAACCTGTGAGGCAGAGCACACGGCATTGCTAATGCAACCTCTCCAAAGGTCCCCTTCACACCAGGTCTGCACTGGGGGCACTGGGACAGGTTTTGGAGAAGAGCGTTCCGATGCCAACTGGCTCTTTGCAGGACACCCACAGGCACCAGGAATTAAATTACCTTGTGGGCTGGCCGCCTTGCCTGCAAGGAGGCGTGTGCAGGGCCCAGAACGTCTGCAGTGTGGCCTCATATTGCTGATGTTTGCTCCTCTTCTACTCAAAGCCCACCCAGGGCCAACCGTGAGCTGCGGTGAAGCTCAGGCTGTGGTGTCTGCCTGCTGCCTGGATCCCTCTCTCAGGGTGCCCCGTCTCCAAATCCCCTGCCCTTCCCTCCTTCCCTGGATGCTCCCCGTTGCTCCTGCCTCTGGACCTTTGCATGCTCCTTTCCCTCTGCTTCCTCCTGGCCATCCTTCCTGGATGAGCCAACATCACCTCTCACCATGTCCTCGTCCAGCTCTCCTTCCGCCCCGCCTCCCACCTAGGCCCATCCCCTGCTCAGAATCCTCCAAAATCATCTCATATCCTGCCCCTCCCTAGTTCTTAAGCAAGCCCGGAAGGAGACTCCGGGCTTTTCCTTCTCTCCCAATGGCTCCTCTTGCCCCATCAACCAGGGACCTCCCCCAGGCTTCTCCATCACCATACGCATGCTCCTAACCCCACCCCTCACGTTGGCAGTGGCCGATTCCCCAGGGAGAATTCCAGCTCCTCAGTCCCCACAATCCACTCTCCTTTTCTCTTTCAAGTTCCTGCTCAACTATCTTGTCTGAAACCAGTACATCCCCCTATCTCTCGGCTCCCCAGAGCACAGCCACTACCCACCCCAATAGATTTGTTTCATCCATTCGTTCCTGCTCCTTACTGCCCTGACACACGAGACCTACCTGCCTCCTCCCAAAAAACAGAGGCACCTGCAAGACAGAGAAGATCCCAGAGCCCTGAGAATCCACCCTGAGAGAGCTTTCTCAATAACCCAAGGCTGCTTTGCAAGTCTCATTTCCTAAAACGTCCTTTGCCGCCCTGACAAAGTTCCTACTGCCATGTTCACCTGTCCCTCTGCCCTCTGACGGTATCTGTCATAGACTCAGCTACTTCAGGCTCAAATGAGATCCAAGGAGACCTTCCTTCTATGGTTCCTGGACCCTGAATTAAGCCTTGGAGTCTGCCTTTCCTCTCCAAGATTGGTCTATAGATAAGTAATTAGGTCTTTGGTCTTGATCTATAAGAAATCCATGCTAATGTGCACCATTGTCACTCTGGGGGGTAGGAAACATGCTGATTGGGTTTATTAAACATGTGAAATGCCAGCCGGGTGCAACCCACCACTTTGGGAGGTGGAGGCGGGAGGATTGCTTGAGGCCAGGAGTTGGAGACCAGTCTGGGCAACATAGTGAGACCCCCCGTCTCTACAAAAAATACTAAAAATTATCTGGGCTTGGTGGTGTGTGCCTGTAGTCCCAACTGCCAGGAGGATCACTTGAGCCCAGGAACTGGAGGCTGTAGTTAGCTATGATCACACCACTGCATTCCAGCCTGAGTGACACAGAGAGACCCTGTTTCAAAAAAAAAAAAAAAAAAGTATAAAATACAAAAGGCAGAGTAGTTGTTCTGCTTTGCTTTAGCATGGACCATTCCCTCAGCACAGACTCCCCAGAGCTTTGGGACTGCCGGTAAGTGAGTGCCCCTAATCTGATCCCGCAGTTGCATAGATCTGTGAAGCTGAAGTCGAGGTAGCATGCACAGAGGCTCTGGGGAGTTCAAGAGTCATTGCACTTGGCTTAAGAGGCTATTTCCTAGGGCTGGGCTCAGTGGCTCACATCTGTAATCCCAGCACTTTGAGAGGTCAAGGCAGGAGGGTCACTTAAGGCCAGGAGTTTGTGACCAGCCTGGGCAACAGAGGAAAACCCTGTCTCAACACACACACACACATACACACACACACACATACACACACAAAGAAAAAGAAAAGAAAGAAAAAGAAAAAGAAAAAATTAGCCAGGTGGAGTGCTGTGTGTTCATAGTCCCAGCTATTCAGGAGGCTAAAGTCGGAGGATTGCTTGAGCCCAGGAGGTGGAGGCTGCAGTGAGCTGTGATCCCGCCACTGCATTTCAGCCTAGGCAACCAAGCAAGTCCCTGTCTCAAAAAAAAAAAATAATAAAAAAGGGATGTTTCCTAAAACAGCTTTTTTATTTTTATGGTTTTTGAGATGGAGTCTCGTTCTGTCACCCAGGCTGGAGCGCAATGGCATGATCTCGGCTCACTGCAACTCCAACTGAACTCCGCCTCCCAGGTTCAAGAGATTCTCCTGCCTCAACCTCTCAAGTAGTTGTGATTACAGGTACATGCCACCATGCCTGGCTAATTTTTGTATTTTAATGGAGATGGGGTTTCACCATGTTGGCCAGGCTGGTCTCGAACTCCTGACCTCAAGTGGTCTTCCCACTTCGGCCTCCCAAAGTGCTGGGATTACCTGAATGAGCCACCACGCCTGGCCTCTAAAACAGCTTTGAACAGGGAACCTCTGACATAAAGATCCCTTGTTCATGTATGTGGACGAATGCTATGAATCACAAGACCAGAGCCTTTTGAGGAGGAAAAGCTATTGTAGAGCTTTCCAGGAAATGGAGGTGAAGCTATACACCCTGATGAAGAGATGTAGAGGTAAGTCTTTCATTCATGAATCCAGCTGTTTGCCTGCTGGGACTCAAGCATTAATGACTTCACTGACCTTCACCCAGGACTCATTGTGTGCCAGGCACAGCCTTCCAGACTAGGGAATGCAGCAGTGAATGAAAGGCAAAAATCCATGCCCATGTAGAGTTCCCATTCTAATTCAAAGGAATCAACTAAACACAATTGCACGGGGTTGCATGTAAGAACATATCAAGTAGTATGGAGTACGGGAATGCAGAGGAAGGAGCCACCTCCTGGGGGAACACAGTCTAGGATACAACGTTGTGGTTTTGGAGACTTGCAGGAGGTGGGTGAGTGGGCAAAAGTGTGTTAGTTTTTCTAGGGAAGAAACACAATTCTTCAGTTGCAAGACTCAAGGGAAAAGGCACTGGGACATACCCAAAGCTTGTTTCCTTGGATTTCACGAAGAGTGCCTTGAACCCTAGGAATATGACAACATCCAAGCAACGTCCTGAAACAATCAGAATCAGGGGAACTCCCAATGGTTAAAGCAGGTAGAGAGAGGAAGACACCCAGTGTATCTTAGCTTCCCCAATCCGCACACATTTGCCCCACCAATGGAATCGCTGAGACTCTTCCAACTTTACAGACCAGCACCTTTCCTGAGTGTCTCGCGTTCATGAGACACAATTGCCAAGGCGGAGATGGGAAGTGCTGTAGGAACACAGGCAAAGTGGCCCCAGATAACTCTTGCAGAGGGAAGAATAAATGAGTAGAACACAGACCAACAACAACAACAAAAAAAAAACAAGAAAAAATTGCCTTCCTCCATCATAACTTGAAATGTCTTAGTGTGCATGGTATTTTTCAGTCAATGTCATCAAAAACATTTAAATTTATTTACTATCAACTAAATGTAATCCCCAGGTGCTGGTGGATAGCAGAACTGAACTCCTCGCAAAACAATGTGCATTTCAGAAGCAATTGGTCTTTCACCATGGAGATGAGAATTTTTAAGTCATTAAATAATACTTGTATCCAGCCACCCCCCTCCCCTTTTTTTGAGACAGAGTCTCACTATATCACCTAGGCTGTAGTGCATTGGCACAATCTTGGCTTAAGGCAACCTCCGCCTCCTGGGTTCAAGCGATTCTCCTGCCTCAGCCTCCCCAGTAGCTGGGATTACAGGCACGCGTCACTCTGCCCAGCTAATTTTGTATTTTTAGCAAAAACAGGGGTTCACCATGTTGGCCGCTGGTCTCAAACTCCTGACCTCAGGTGATCTGCCTGAGGAGACCTCGGCCTCCCAAAGTGCTGGGATTACAGGCGTGAAGCACTTCTTTTTTTTTTTCCTTTTGAGACAGGGTCTTGCTCTGTCTCCCAGGCTGGAGTGCTACGACGTGATCTCAGCTCACAGCAGCCTCCGCTTTGCGGGTTCAAGCGATTCTCCTGCTTCATCCTCCTGAGTAGCTGGATTACAGGCATGTGCTACCACGCCCGGCGAATTTTTGTGTTCTTAGTAGAGACAGGGTTTCATCATATTGCTCAGGCTGTTGTCAAACTCCTGACCTCAAGTGATCCACCCACCTCGGCTTCTCAAAGTGCTGGGATTACAGGCATGAGCCACTGTGCCTGGCCCCAAACACTTCTAAAATGGATTTTAATACTGATTACCAGGCTGGGCCACAATAGCTGGTGCCTGTAATCCCAGCATTTTGGGAGGCTGAGGCAGAGGATTATTTGAGGCCAGGAGTTCAAGAATAGCCTGAACAACATAGCAAGATCCTGTCTCTGCAAAAAATTTGAAATATAGCCAATATAGGTGGTGAAATATAGGTGGTGCACATCTGTAGTCCTAACTACTTGAAAGGCTGAGGGAGGAAGATTGCTTGAACCCTGGAGTTCGAGGCTGCAATTACATCACTTCACTCCAGCCAGGGCAACAGAGCGAGACCCTGTCTCCAAAATAAATAATAAAATAAAATAGTAAAATAACATCGAATCAAATAAAATAGTAAAATAAAGTAAAATAACATAGAATCAAATAAAATAGTAAAATAAAGTAAAATAACATAGAATCAAATAAAATGGTAAAATAAAGTAAAATAACAGAATCAAATAAAATAGTAAAATAAAATAAAATAAAATAAAAATAAATAAATAAATACTCATTACCTCCACTGTTGCCGGAATTGCCAGGCTGGGGTTGAGGGCGTGGCTTCGGCCTTGGGTAGATATCTGTTGGGAAACAACAGGATGATTTCAGAAAAATAATGACATCTTTCAGGTAGATACCATCTATAAATAAGAATGCCAAAGTACAGAAAAGATGTAACTGCCCATTGCTTTTACGGAGCTTATTAATCATGTAGACAATATTCATAATACCACCTCAGAGCTTACAATTAAAAAGAAAAACTTTTATTTTTGTACCCTAAACTTACACCACTGGTGCTTTCGCAAGAAGTCCAGGGCTCTCTGAAATTAACAGGGCAGAAAGTGTGTTGTTGACCTTTCCCTGTTTAGGGCTACTACAAATGCCAGCACCATTTACAGAAGTCAGTCACTTCTATAAATGTTAGGATGAAACATCTGACCTTTTGATAGTGTGTTGTATTTCCATCTTGCTTGAGTTACACCCTTTCATTTGAATTTGTGTTGTTGTTGTTTTGAGACAGGGTCTTGCTCTGTTGCCCAGGCTGGGGTGCAGTGGTGCAATCATAGCTCCCTGCAGCCTCGAGTTCCTAGGCTCAAACAATCCTCCTACCTCAGCCACCCATGTAGCTCAGACTACAGGTGCATACCACCATAGTTGGCTAATTTTTAAAATTTGTGTAGAGCCAAGGTCTTGCTGTGTTGCCCAGCCTGGTATCAAATTCCTGTTCTCAAGCAATCGTCCTGTCTTGCCTTCCCAAAGAGCTGGAATCATCATAGGCATGAGCCACACTGAGCCTGGCTTCATTTGAATTTCTTAAAACTTTTTGCAATGAATTTTGCATGTTCCTGAAGTTACTATGAGCTTTCTGCCCTAGGACTTTTTTTTTTTAAGATGGCGTTTCACTCTTGTCACCCAGGCTGGAGTGCAGTGGTGTGATCTCAGCTCACGGCAACCTCTGCCTCCTGGGTTCAAACAATTCTCCTGCCTCAGCCTCCCGAGTAGCTGAGATTACAGGTGTGTGCCACCACGCCTGGCCAATTTTTGTATTTTTAGTAAAAATGGGATTTCACTACGTTGGCCAGGCTGGTCTCGAACTTCTGACCTCAGGTGATCTGCCCACCTCGGCCTCCCAAAGTGTTGGGATTACAGGCATGAACCACGTGCCCAGCCCTGCCCCAGGACTTTTACAGGTGACATTCCTTCTGTCATGACCCCTCCTGTTCCCTGTCCATCACTTTACACACTCCCTAAATATTTGAAGAATCCATTTGTCATCTGGAAAAGCATTAATTAGCTCATCCCTCCTGTCTCAGCTTAAATGTCCTTTGACCCTATTCAAGCAGCTGAAATGAAATAATCAGTGCAAGCTCTGCACAACATGAGTCTGTATCTTCAGCACCTTTTTGTCGCTGGACTAGAAACTTTATTTTCTGTACCCATTTTATATTCCTGGTACCTGGCACTGCCAGTACCTGGCAAGTGCTTATCCACATTGGCTTAAGGGTGAAATTACTTTCATTCACAAAAAAGGCAAGGATGTTGTTCTCAAAGTCCTTCCTCAGGACAGACATCTCAGAACACTGGGCTGAGAATGACTAGTTTTTCACTTCTCAAAATAGTCTCTCTCTCTTTCCCTTTCTGTCTCTCTTGAGACAGGGTGTTGCTCTGTTGCTCAGGCTGGAGTGCAGTGGTGAATCACAGCTCACTGCAGCCTCCACCTCCTGGGCTCAAGTGATCCTCCCGCCTCAGCCTCCTGAGTATAGCTAGGACTACAGGCATGGACCACCATGCCCTGCCTAGACTCTCTTTTTTTTTTTTTTTTTTTTGAGACAGAGTCTTGCTCTGTTGCCCAGGCTGGAGTGCAATGGCGCGATCTCGGCTCCCTGCAACCTCCGCCTCCTGGGTTCAAGCAATTCTCTGGCCTCAGCCTCCCAAGTAGCTGGGATTACAGGTATATACCACCATGCCCAGCTAATTTTTGTATTTTTAGTAGAGACAGGGTTTCACCATGTTGGCCAGGCTGGTCTTGAAATCCTGACTTCAGGTGATCCACCCACGTCGGCCTCTAAAAGGGCTGGGATTACAGGCATGAGCCACCACGCTCGGCCTAGACTCTCTTTTGAGGTCTCTAAAATGACACAACTGTGGGGGATTATGGAAACTTGGGGGCCAAACAGAGGAGTGGGGACTGGACACAAGGGAGCTTTGGTTTCCAGGCCAGAAGGCACTGCCCGGAGCGCAAGCTGCATATTCGTGGCTTGGTTCAGGAAGTCTCTGGGTACCTCACTGTAAGGTCAGTCCTCCCTCAAAACACCTTCATCTGTGAGCTTCCCTCCTCCATTCACACACAGAACCTCCAACTGCATTGATTCCTGGGCTTACTCCTGAGGCCTCTCTCCTTGGCTTGTAGACACCGTCTTTTCCCTGTGTCCTCACAGGGTCGTCCCTCTGTGTGTGTCTGTGTCCTCATCTCCTCTTCTTATGAGGTGTCTTAATCCATTTCAGGCTGCTATCACAGAATACCAAAGACTGGGTGGCTTAGAAACAACAGACATTGATTCTCCCACAGTCCTGGAGGCTGGGAGTCTGAGATCAAGGTGTAGGCTGGGCTGGTTCCTCCTAAGGCCTCTCTCCTGGGCTTGCAGATGCCGTCTTCTCCCTGTGTCCTCACAGGATTGTCCCTCTGTGTATGTCTGCGTCCTCATCTCCCCTTCTTATGAGGTGTCTTAGTCCATTTCAGGTTGCTGTCACGGAACACCGTAGACTGGGTGGCTTAGAAACAACAGACACTGATTCTTCCACAGTCCTGGAGGCTGGGAGTGTGACATCAAGATATGGGCTGGGCTGGTTCCTCCTAAGGCCTTTCCCCTGGGCTTGTAGATGCCGTCTTCTCCCTGTGTCTTCGTATAATCTTTCCTCTGTGTGTGTCTAAGTCGTCATCTCTTCTTACTAGGATACTTTAGTCCTATTGGATCAGGACCCACCCTAGTGACCTCATTTTACCTTAATCTCCTTCTTAAAGGCCCCATCTCCAAAGACAGTCACATTCTGAGGAAACTGGGGGTTAGGACTTCATCCTATGAATTTGCAGGGAGACATAATTCATCCCATAACAGCTTGCATCAAAAAGAATCCGTGCCTGTCTTGTTACTTTCAAGACAACATGGGGACAGGCACAGTGGCTCACGCCTGTAATCCCAGCACTTTGGGAGGCCAAGGCGGGCAGATCACCTGAGGTCAGGAGTTCAAGACCAGCCTGGCCAACATGGTGAAACCCTGTCTCTGCTAAAAGTACAAAAATTAGCCGGGTGTGGTGTTGTACGCCTGTAATCCCAGTTACTCGAGAGGCTAAGGCAGGAGAATCGCTTGAACCCAGGAGGTGGAGGTTGCAGTGAGCCGAGATCATGCCATTGTGCCATTGCACTCCAGCCTGAGCAATAGAGTGAGACTCTGTCTGAAAAAAAAAAAAGACAGCATGGATAGGAGCTGCTGGGGTCAGAGAAAAGAATCGGTGACCCCAGCAACGCTGGCATCTCTCAAAGGGACAAGCACAGACATAGGAAGCAGAGTCAACAGTTGGCCTGAGAAATGCCGCAGGAGCTCATGGAAGCCAAGAAAAATGTGCTGAATTTCAAGGGACACAGAGAGAATCTTGGGTTCCTCCAGATCAAATTCTAAGGGAAAGAGACCACTGGGTTCCAAGCATGCCTGGAGCCATCCTGAGAAAGCTGGCTGGTGTGTGGTAAATACTTATAAATCCTCCAGCCACCTATCAAGTCAATGGAGGGAGAATGAGAAAGAGAACATGGAAAGGCCTAGGACATTCCATCTCTGGGGTCTTCCCAATGTTGCCCATCAACAATTGCCTTTGTTGTCTAAGAAATTGTTCCAGAACACCCCATCTTGGAGGGATGTTACACATTGTTTTCTAGGGCTCTTCCTCGTTCTCAAGATACACACTTGGGAATCTAGGCTAGCCTGGGCTCATTTGGGCTAGCCTGGGCAAGAACACTGGTTAAGGGGAATTTCTGCTCATGTACCACAGTATCCATAATTAACTTCCAACCAGCTTCATTTTTCCTTTTCCTTGGGTGTGTACATTAAATTTGCTCATTTCCTGTGTTAAATACTCCATGTTCTCACGTTCAATTGTGAAAGGAAAATAAATCTTGGGAACCCAAAATCATTAAGCCAAGGGAAAAGTCAAGCTGGAAAAAAAAAAAGTTAGTCAGAACTGCCTCCCATTTTCTTTCTAAATAAGATAGCTACAAAAAAATTTTTTAAGTTTTTTAAAAGCTACACACTGCCCTCACAATCTGAGGAAAGTAAACTGTTTTGTTTACCCTAAAACAGTTCTGTGGAATTTCACCCTGGCAATGTACACTGATAGCTCATCTTCACAGGTGTGGGACAGAAAGTCATCTCCCCTGCTCCCCTGAGACAAATGCATGTCTGATTGCTTCCTCTGCCCTATTGTTGATGTAAAAATGCAGATTCACTGGGCCAGACTGAGGCATAAGTACTATTCCTTTGCCCTGTCTCACATGTAAATTGAGTTTTCAGTGAAAGGCCGATCAAGGACTTAGAAGAATGCAACTAGTTGTCTGGTATCTTCCTATGACCAGGAAGCCCCTGCTTCCAGTTGTCCTGCATTTCCAGATCAAACCAATGTACTTCTTATACATATTGATTGATATCTCATATCTCCCTAAAATGTGTAAAACCAAGCTGTGTCCTGACGACTTTGAGCACTTGTCATCAGGACCTCCTGAGGCTGTGTCATGGGCACGTCCTTAACCTTGGCAAAATAAACTTTGTAAACTAATTGAGACCTGTCTCAGATATTTTGGATTCACATGGTATTAATTAATAATTCAGGACTGCCATGTTAAAGGCATCAACGTGGCTGGATTTAAGCACAACATGAAAAACCAAAGTCGGAAAGGAAGCCTCCTCTTTGTTGGGGCAAGCATCAGGAGATTGAGGCTTGAGTCATGGGGGGGTCACCTCCCCAGCCTGAGCCTCTCTTCCCCTACTCCTCCTCCTATTGGGGTTCATGAGTCACTTTGCTGTGGGAGGGGCTGAGTGTTCACACTCTGAAGATGGCCCGTCTTAAAGGATCTCGCATTTTAAGTTTTTTTTTCTTATTCTCTTTTTTTTTTTTTTTTGAGACAGAGTCTCGCTCTGTTGCCCAGCCTGGAGTGCAGTGGCGCCATCTCAGCTTGCTATAACCTCTGCCTCCCAGGTTCAAGCGATTCTCATGCCTCAGCCTCTCAAGTTGCTGGGACCACAGGCCATGACTAATTTTTGTATTTTTAGTAGAGATGGGGTTTCACCATGTTGGCCAGGCTGGTCTTGAACTCCTGACCTCAGGTGATCCACCAGCCTCGGTCTACCAAAGTACTGGGATTACAGACGTGACCTACCAGGCCCAGCCACACATTTTAAGTCCTGATGAATTCTCTGGGAGGGAAGCCCACGGCAGTCTGTTTAACTGGGCGTTTCCCAAGTATGTTTCAGCAAGAAACACGTTCCCTGTGGAATTCCCATAAGTGCCTTGCAACATAGCCATGATCTACAGGACAATGGTTTTTACAAGACTAGGAGGAAATAGTAGGAGAAAAAGGTGGGTGGTGTTTGGAATTTTCATCATGAAAGGGAGGGAAAAAAAGAAAGACTAGCTGGCTTAACTAATGCAGTTAAGGGTGAGGTGATGTTTTGGGCTTTTGTTTTGTTTTGTTTTGTTTTGTTTCTTGAGACAGAGTCTCATTCTGTTGCCCAGGCTGGAGTGCAGTGGTGCAATCTTGGCTCACTGTAACCTCCCTCTCCTGGGTTCAAGCAATTCTCGTGCCTTAGCCTCCCAAGTAGCTGGGATTATAGGCGCATGCCACCATGCCCAGCTAATTTTTGTATTTTTGGTAGAGACAGGGTTTCGCCATGTTGGCCAGGCTGGTCTCGAGCTTCTGACTTCAGGTGATCTGCCCACCTTGGCCTCCCAAAGTGCTGGGATTCCAGGTGTGAGCTCCCGCGCCCAGCCTGAGGTGTAGTTTTTCAAGTGGGTGTCATCTCCCTTGGGTCTTGGTCTCTATTTTTAATGATTCCTTGTAAGAGGAGATAATTTCTGTCCATCTGGATGTGCGTGTCTGCAATGAATGGACACGCTGTTAAGCTGTGAAAGTTTAAAGCCAGAACAAACTACCAGGAAGCTTCCAGAACCCCTCTTGATTTAGCCAGCTTCACGCTGCTCTGCCTGGCAAACGTTTAAGTTTTTAAGGTTGTTGAACTGCTGATAACTTTAATGGCCAGAATCTATCTTTTCTTTTCTTCTTTCCCCTTTCTTTTATCTTTCTCTTTCTCTCTCCATGCCTCCCCCCCCACTCTTCTCTCTCTCATTCACTCTCTTTCTTTTTTTGAATTGCATATTTTTCAATAATGAGTGTAATAAATCTGTAGAAAAAACTGTCTGCCAAATGCTAGAAAAAATGGAGAAACCAACTCTAAAACACATAAAGTGCACAGCACAAGTGGGGTTTGGGGAATGGTTAAGCCACAGGTATTTGGAGCCCTGAAAACAAGTGAGAAAAAGGACTTGTCTCTCAGCCTGATTAGCTTTCTGTGATGATAATGCAAAGTGTCCTTTGAGTATAAAACCGCCTTTGCAAAAATTATGACTGAGGAAATGATGACAGTGAAAGAGGTCAGACCTAACCAACTCCATCTTGCGTCTAACCTTTAAGCTGTCCTTGTTCTTTCCTGGGTGTGGGCCAAACTAGCCTTGGGAAGGAATTTAGTTCATGGTTTAACTCTGAAACAAAATTAATAATGCCCCTTTCCCAAAAAGACGCCCTTCTTGCCTGGGAACCAGTCTGCCTTTGCAGGACCAAAAAATTAGCTACAAGTTTAGAAATTACACTTTAGGGCTCATGCAGCCTCTGGCTGCAAGAGTCTGAACCTCCCCAAGTTTCTCCTGGGGGTAACATCACTATTGTAAAACCTAAGATCAGTGCTTGAGATATTTTGCAGCCCCTGCACTGGATGGATTAGCTGGCACCACCCAGCCGGGTAATCTGGCTCAACCAGGTCTGCCATCCACCCAGGAACAGAAAACAGCAAGAAAACCTCACTTCAACCCCCTATAGTTCCCTCTCCAACCTGACCAATCAGCACTCCCCACTTCTCAAGCTCCTACCTGCCAACTTATCCTTAACAACTCTGATCTCCAGATGTTCCAGAGACTGAACGAGTAATAATAAAACTCTAGTCTCCCTTAGAGCCAGCTCTGCGTGAATTACTCTTTTTCCATTGCAATTCCCCTATCTTGATAAATCAGCTCTGTCTAGGCAGCCAACAAAGTGAACCAGTTGGGTGGTTACAAGTACACCTTAGTGGTTTCTAGATGTCAAAGCAAAGGGAAAATAAGATTGTTTCTGTCCATTGGACTTTCTTGCTCCCCCCAGTGAGGAAGGAAACTACATTCCCAGTAAGGGAGCTATTATACACATATTTCAAATGCAATCAGGCTAAACCTGCTAGTAAATAAAAAGGCAAACATCATCAAACCAGATTGAGAAAGAGTTTCAGGCCTGCGGATTCTTACTTCCACCGCTGTTGGGATTCTCGGGCTGTGGGTAGTAAGGTGGTTTTGGCTTTGGGTAGATATCTGTGGAGAAAATGACATTGCACTGTTAGAAAAGAAAATTGTCCTTCCCTTAGGAGCAGCCTGCAGAAACAAGTACATCAGCGTGACTATCGACCTTGCAGTTTGTTCTCATTTGCTGCCCACGGTGTGTTTATAGATTGCCATTGTCTGGTTAAAAATCACTTTGCAGATAGAAGTAAAACCTTGAAACCTAAAACTTAAAAAAAAAAAAAGAGTTCCGTTTTGTTACTAGAAGTTCGTTTTCATGGCAAGAAGCCAGTATAGCTGTCTGCCACGACAGAAGCAAGTAATATAAAAAAGAAATCTAAGAAGAATTGTCATGGAATAAATTTACCGACAGTCCAGTGCCTGTGATGAAGATAACACCAAACCTTCTGTTCCCGGACCCAACTGGGCTGCTACTTCTCACAGCCCAATAATGAAACACCGATGAACTGGGGAGGAAGAGAGTTTTTATTTCTGCAACCTGTTACAGGGAGAAGGCCTGGAAATTATCACCAGACTAACTCAAAATTATATTTTTCCAGAGCTTATATACCTTCCAAGCTATGTGGATATATGTGTGTGCATTTATCTAAAGACATAAGTGATTAACTTCTTTTAATCTATAACTAAGGTCTGAGTCCCGAGGATCTTCCTCAGGAGCCTCAGTAAATTGGCTTAATCTAATGGGTCCAGGTGCTGGGGTGATTACCCTTATCTTGTCTCCTGCTAAATCACGGAGGTTTGCAGAGTTCCTTCAAAGCCCCAATAAACTTGTTTATGGAGGCCTGGGGAGTTTCTGCAGACCCCCAGTAAAGCTTGTTTAATCCTAAATGGGTCCTGTTAAGAATTCCTTCATTATTTTGTCATGCTTTAAGGCCCAGGAAAGTCCTGGGAAAAACTCTCGGTGGGCTTTTGTTACATTCCAGCCTTTGTATAAGGGCACTGGCTTTTAATATTTAACCACTCAGTCAATACTGAAACAGGTGTTGTGGGGGCCTGTGTTAGTGAGACCTGGCCTGCGTTAGTGAGACCTGGCCTGCCACACTTCCAATCTCAGTTTCCAAGTGCTCTCACTCATACACTGTGAAAGGAATATAAATCTTGGGGCCCCCAAGTCACTAAGCTAAAGGGAAAAGTCCAGCTGGGAACTGCTTAGGGCCAACCTGCCTCCCATTCTATTCAAAGTCCCCGCTCTGCTCACTGAGGCAGATGCGCATCTGATCGCCTCCTTTGGAAAGGCTAATCAGAAACTCGAAAGAAGGCAACTGTTTTGTCTCTCACCTGTTTGTGACCTGGAAACCCTCTCCCTGCTTCCAGTCTTCCTGCCTTTGCTTCAAGTGGTCCACCTTTCCAGACCGAACCAATATACTTCTTTTTTTTTTTTTTTTTTGAGATGGAGTCCTGCTCTGTCGCCCAAGCTGGAGTGCAGTGGCATGATCTCCGCTCCCTGCAACCTCCGCCTCCTGGGTTCAAGCGATTCTCCTGCCTCAGCCTCCCAAGCAGCTGGGACTACAGGCACACACCACCATGCCCAGCTAACTTTTGTATTTTTAGTAGAAACAGGGTTTCACCATATTGGCCAGGCTGGTCTCAAATTCCTGACCTTGTGATCCACCCACCTCGGCCTCCCAAAGTGCCGGGATTACAGGCGTGAGCCACCTCGCCCGCCTTAATTGACTTTTTTTTTTTTTTTTTTTAGAAAAAAAAAGCCCAATTGTTTAAATTGGTTTAAATTTAAATAGTGGCTTAAATTGGCTTTCAATGAATATGTGTGACCCTGAGCATTTCTAACACACATCAGCTGGTCAATTGCATAATTCCCTCTTCTTTGAATTTTTCTTTTCAGCGAATGGAATGATCATATCCCTCTTCTTTTAGTCGCCTCATAGTCTCTCTCCTCCATTTTCTTTTTCTTTTCTTTTTTTTTTTTTCGCCATCCATCTGTTTTGGTAGGAGCTATCTATACACAGTTTGTGCTCTATAACCAGAATTTCTGCATCTATAGATCCAACCAGTCTTGTATTGAAAATATTTCAAAAAATAAAATATAGCAATCCAATAAAAAGTAATACAAATAAAAAATAATATAGTATAACAACTATTTGCATAGCATTTACACTGTATCAGGAGTTATGAGTAACCTAGAGATAATTTAAAGTATACCAGAGGCTGGATATGGTGGCTCATCCCTGTAATCCCAGCACTTTGGGAGGCCAAGGTGGGCAGATTACGTGAGGTCAGGAGTTCGAAACCAGCCTGGACAACATGGTTAAAACCCGTCTCTACTAAAAATACAAAAATTAGCTGGGAGTGGTGGCACATACCTGTAATCCCAGCTACTTGGGAGGCTGAGTCAGGAGAATCTCTTGAACCCGGGAGGTGGAGGTTACAGTGAGCCAAGATCACGCCACTGCACTCCAGCCTGGGCAACAGAGTGAGATTCTGTCTCCAAATAAATAAATAAAAATATACAGGAACATATACTTGCATTATATGCAAGTACTGCACCATTTTATACCAGAGACTTCAGCAGCTGTGGATTTTGGTGTCTGCGGGGAAGAAGGCATCTTAAAACTAATCCCCCATGAATTCTGAAGGATGACTGCATTTTGCATATTAAACTTTCCCTAGTGATATGAGCAGTAAGGAGCCTCTTCTAGTTGACAGCTCATCTTTTGACTTTTTTCAGAGCCTGAAGTTGGAACATTATTATTATTATTATTTTAAAAATGTAGACATAGTCTAACCCATTTTTAAAGGTTATGCTTTTTTTTTTTTTTAGACTCTCACTCTGTAGCCTCAGCTGGAGTGCAATGGCAGGATCTCGGCTCACCGCAACCTCCACCTCTCGAGCTCAAGTGATTCTTATGCCTCAGCCTCCTGAGTAGCTGGGACTATAGGCGTGGTTATGCTTTTTGTATTGTATCTAAGAAAAACCTCCTAACCCTGAGGTTATAAGACATTTCCCTCTATTTTTCCAAAAAAAAAAGTTTTCTTTTATATTCAGGTTTGTAATCCACCTATAGTTCATTTTTAAGTATTACATGAGGCCAGGTGTGGTGGTTCACACCTGTAATCCTAGCACTTTGGGACACCGAGGTGGGCAGATCACCTGAGGTCAGGAGTTCGAGACCAGCCTGGCCAACTTGGTGAAACCCAGTCTCTACTAAAAAGATGCAAAAATTAACCAGGCATGGTGGCACATGCCTGTAGTCCCAGCTGAGGCATCAGAATTACTTGAACCCAGGAGGAGAAGTTTGCAGGGAGGTGAGATCACACCACTGCACTGCAGCCTGGGTGACAGATCGAGACTCCATCTCAAAAAAAAAAAAAGTATTGCATGAGGTTGAGATTTGATCACATATCATCCACAAGAACAGCCAATTGTCTCAGTCCTGCCTAGGTGGAATTTGGTTTCTTCTCTCATTGTTTTATAGCTATGACCTCTCTCATATGCCAAGACACAATTCAGTCTGTTTCAAACCCTTCTGAACCTATACATTGCTCAGTTTCTCTATCTCTGAGCTAGGTTTTCATTTCTTTTTTTTTTTTTTCTTTTCTTTTGAGACAGGGTCTTGCTTTGTCACGCAGGCTGGAGTGCAGTGGCGTGATCATGGCTCACTGCAGCCTCAACCTCCAGGGCACAGGTGATCCTCCCACCTCAGCCTCCTGAGTAACTGGGACCAGAGGTGCATGCCACCATGTCCAGCTAATTTTTTTTAATTTTTTGTAAAGATGGGGTCTCACTATGTTGCCCAGGTTAGTCTCAAAATCCTGGGCTCAAGAAATCAGCCAGTCTCGGCCTCCCAAAGTGCTGGGATTACAGGCGTGAGCCACCACGCCCAGCTCCACATCTTTATTCTTAATAACATTTCCATCTACAGATCCTGGTATTTTGGGGAAATGCTTTTTAAAATCTCACATTTAGATCTTTAAATTTCCACTTTTAACTTAACCTGAGGTGCAGGCTGGGTCAAGATTCCATTATCATTCAGGGAATCATTCTTTTAGTGTGAAGAACCTCTATTTGGGCCTCAAAGTTGTTTGCACCTTGAAGGTTATTTTGTCTGACTTTGCTAGCCCCACTTGGCTTTCTTTCTATTGGTTATTTGCTTTGCGCATTTTTTTCCAGCTATTCTTACCTTCTCTTTGGCATTTTGTTGCAAACGCTTCTCTTGTAAATAGCATGAAACATTTTATTTGTATTTTTAGTAGAGATGGGGTTTCACCGTGTTAGCCAGGATGGCCTCGATCTCCTGACCTTGTGATCTGCCCGCCTCGGCCTCCCACAGTGCTGGGATTACAGGCGTGAGCCACCGCGCCCAACCAAAACATTTTAAATTGCATCATCTAATCTCCGTCTTTCTACAGATTTATTAAATCATTGAACATCTAACAGAACTAAGGATACACTATTCCTACTATTTTTTATTTTACTTCTTTTTTAATTCCTTCCTTCCTAACTTCCATTTAGTATTCAGGTTTTTAATTTATTATTATTATTTTTATTTTTGAGACAAAGCCTGGCTCTGCCACCCAGGCTGAAGTGCAGTGGCACAATCTCAGCTCACTGCAACCTCCACCTCTGGGGCTCAAGTGATCCTCCCACCTCAGCCTCCTGAGTAGCTGGGACTACGGGCATTCACCACAACACTTGGCTAATTTTGGTATTTAATTTTACTCTTCATTTTATTGTATTTAATTTTATTCTTCATTCTTCATTTTCCTCCACTAGTTCAGGAGTTAGATGTTCAATTTCTATTTTTAACAGGAACACTTAACCTTAAAATGTCAAAATCCAGCAATATCTAACTACTTTTACTCAGTTCTTCCTTTCTTATCCTCTCTGTGAAGGTAGCCTAATCTTCAGAAGTTAAGTTTCACTTTGTTGCTAACACCAGTTATTATTATTTTTTTAAACAGCTAACAATCACTTAGTTTTACCGGCTTGTTTTCAATGTCTTTGGCTGGCATTGCTATTCGCATCCTGCTGTGCTATTCAGGGTGTGAATTTCTTCTCATGGCAGAGCATCATTTGGAAGATTTTTCAGCAAAAATTGCAGAGCTCCTTGTTGGAAATCTTTATGCTATCATCACTCTCCAACAGCAATTTAGCTGCATTTTCAATTCTTGCTTGATAGTGAACATTTCCTGAACAACCTATAAACACCCGTCCATTGACTTCCTGACATCTCTCATGGCAGTCAAGGAGTCTGCTGGAAGTCTAGGAGTTATTTCTTTTTGTTGTTGTTGTTGTTGTTGTTGTTGTTGAGATGGAGTCTCGCTCTGTCGCCCAGGCTGGAGTGCAGTGGCAAGATCTCGGCTCACTGCAAGCTCTGCCTCCCGGGTTCACGCCATTCTCCTGCCTCAGCCTCCCAGGTAGCTGAGACTACAGGCGCCCACCACCACACCTGGCTTTTTTTTTTGTATTTTTTAGTAGAGACGGGGTTTCACCTGTAATGCCCAACCTCGTTTTTACTAACCCTGTTTTTAGACTCTCCCTTTTCCTTTAATCACCTAGCCTTGTTTCCACCTGAATGGACTCTCCCTTAGCTAAGAGAGCCAGACAGACTCCATCTTGGCTCTTTCACTGGCAGCCCCTTCCTCAAGGACTTAACTCGTGCAAGCTGACTCCCAGCACATCCAAGAATGCAATTAACCGATAAGATACTGTGGCAAGCTGTATCTGCAGTTCCCAGGAATTCGTCTGATTGATAACGCCCAAAGCCCCGCGTCTATCACCTTGTTATAGTCTTAAAGCCCTTGCACCTGGAACTATTTACTTTCCTGTAACCATTTATCCTTTTAACTTTTTGCCTACTTTACTTTTGTAAAGTTGTTTTAACTAGACCCCCCGCCCTCCCTTTCCTAAACCAAGATATAAAAGTTAATCAAGCCCCTTCCTCGGGGCAGAGAGAATTTTGAGCGTTAGCCGTCTCTCGGTCGCTGGCTAATAAAGGACTCTTAATTCGTCTCAAAGTGTGGCGTTTTTCTAACTCGCTCAGGTACAACACACCGTGTTAGCCAGGATGGTCTCGATCTCCTGACCTTGTGATCCACCCGCCTCGGCCTCCCAAAGTGCTGGGATTACAGGCGTGAGCCACCGCGCCTGGCCCCGGGAATTATTTCTTTTTCTTTTTCTTTTTCTTTTTTTTTTATTTGAGACGGAATCTCGCTCTGTCACCCAGGTTGGAGTGCAGTGGCATGATCTCGGCTCACTGCAACCTCCACCTCCCGGGTTCAAGTGATTCTCCTGCCTCAGCCTCCCGAGTAGCTGGGGTTACAGACATGTGCCATCATGCCCAGCTAATTTTTTTATATTTAGTAGAGACCAGGTTTCACCATGTTGGCCAGGTTGGTCTCGAACCCCTGACCTCAGATGATCTGCCCACCTCGGCCTTTCAAAGCGCTGGGATTACAGGTGTGAGCCACCGCCCCCGGCCAAAGGTTACCTTTTTAATTGAAAATAAATAAATAAATTGAAGTGAAATTTACATATAATTAACCATTTAAAAGTGAATAATTCAGGGGCATTTAGAACATTCACAGTGTTGTGCAGCCATCACCTCTGTGTACTTCCAGAACACTTTCGTTCCCCTAAAAAGAAACCTGGAATTTATCAAGCAGTCACTCTCCCTTTCCCCTCCAGCCCCTGGCAGTCACGACATTGCTTCCGGTTCTAGGGATTCATCTATTCTTGAAATTTCATCTTCGTAAAAATATACACTATGTGATCATTTGTGTCTGGCTTCTTTCTCTTTGCAAAATGTTTTTGAGGCTCAGCCACTTTGTAGCAATTTTCAGTGCTTCATTCCTCTTCAAGGCTAAATAATATTCCATTGTGTGAATGGACCACATTTTGTTGATCCATTCCTTCCACTGATTAACATGTGAGTTATTTCTACCTTTTAGCTATAATGAATAGTGCTGCTCTGAACATTTGTGTACACATTTTTCTTGGAACCCTTGTTTTCAATTATTTTGAGTACATACCTAGGAGTGGAATTGCTGGTTCATAGAGTAATCCTGTATTTAACTTTTTGAGGATCCACGAAAGCATTTGTTCACAGTGGCTGTACCATTTTAGACTCCCACCAGGAATGTACAAACATTCCAGTTTCATCACATCCTTGTCAACACTTGTTACTTTCCATTTTAGATTTTAGCCATCTCAGTGGGTACGAAGTGGTGCTTCACTGTGGTTGTGATTTGCATTTCCTTAATCAACACATTTTGCTTTCAATATCTGCTATCTGGTACAGTTGTTGCATCTCCTTCATACACCCCACAGTTCTGTAAAACATCCTCAACCATCCCTCCATAAGCAACAGTTCAAGGACGTTGCCTCAGTTTTTCACAGCCAAAGAGACACTCACCTGAGTTTGGCTTCTTGGTGGGTTCTGTGAACAAAGAGAGAAAATAAATGCAATATGCATTGAAGATCCATCAGAAGCATGAAGAAAGGCCATGAACGCCCTGATGAAAGATGAAAAGGGAGTGACAAAGCCATACAAAGTAAATGATATGGACACAAATTCCATGTTGAATTCAGAAAAAAGGCAAGAAAACACCCTTAAAATCCATTCAAAAACAATCCACCCTTGAGGCTGTGAGGATGCCCACAGGATGGCCAAAGTAGCTGAGAACATCCAAGACAAGTGAGCCACCTGCCCGTAGAGCCACCACAGGGCTGGACGGTGGAGGGTGAGGCAGGGGGAGGCAAAAGAAAAGAAGGAGAAGGACTTGCAGCTTCCAGAATGATGGCTTATCTCACTTTCTTTCATTCACTCATTTCTTCATTCAGCAAATATGTATTGCATGGATGTGGATATCAGGTCAGGAGTGCTCAGGGTACAGCCTGTGACTGCCCTGCTCAGTGAACCTGGGTGTGCAGTGTGGATGGACAGATGAGGGCAAGAGGAGGTTTGAGGAAGATGGCTCAAAGGAGGTGGAGTCGGCCATGGCTGGGAAAATTGGAGCTTCAGGGCTGTGCAATGGCCAGACTTCTTCCAAACAGAGGAAACACCGTATTTGAAAGCATGGTTTACATAACAGCCTAGCATTGCCTTGGTAGGAGGCAGCTGGAACACAGGGGTCTGTGTGTGGTGGGGGCATTCACTGGGGATGCAGAGACTGCAAAAAGGAGAGCTTGAAGCTCCAAACGGGGCATATGGTTTCGCATGTCCTGCATTTTAATTGAAGGTTTCCCATCACCTTTTCACCTTCCTGCCACCTCCCTCTCCCTTCCTGCCTTCCCTTCTTCCTTCCTCCTCTCCTTCCTTCCTTCTCTCCTTTCTTCGTTCCTTCCCTCTCTCCTTTTCCCCCTTCTTCTTTCCTTCTTCCCCACCCTCCTTTCTTCCTTCCTCCCCTCCATCCTTTCTTCTCTCCCTCTCTCCTTCCTTCCCTCCCTCCTTCCCTTATTCTTTCTTTCTTTTCTTTCTTCCTCCTTTCTTCTCCCATTTTTCTTTCTTGCCTTCCCCCCTCCTTTCTTCCCTTCCTCCTTCATTCCTCCTCTTGTTCCTTCCTTCCCTGTCTTTTCTTATCTCCTCTCCTTTCTTTTTCCTTCCTTCCCCATATCATTCCCTCTCTTCTTCCTTTTCTTCCCTCCTTGTTTCCATCCTTTTTTCCTCCCTCCCTCCCTCTTTTCCTCCGTCCTTTCATTGTTTCCTTCTCTTTTCTTTCTGCTCTTCCTTTTCCCTTCCTTCGTCCTCCCACCCGCCCTCCCTCTCTCCCATCCTTCCTTTCTCTGTCTTCTTTTTAAAATGTAAAATTAGGAAGGTTTTTTTAAAATAGTGATACACTCACAGAGTTTCTTAAAGCCCAAGCAGTATAGACAGTGAAAAGAGAGTTCCCCACCGTCACCATACAGGTGACTGTGGCTCCTGTGCACTGGGGCTTCCTTCCCATAAGGCAGGGCTGTGTATGAACAGGCACATGCCTGCCCATTCACTGGGGGCTCTTGGTAGCAAAATGATGCATTCAAAGATGTGTTTGCAGGCACTGGCAGTCCTCTAGGTGAGCAATGAAAAGGTAGCAGCAGGTGAGTGGAAAGGAAGTTTATTTCTGTGATTTTTTAAAAAATCAATGTGAAACTCACATATCATAAAATTTGACATTTTAAGGAGTACAAGTCAATGGTGTTTCATATATTCACAATATTGTACAATCACCACCTGTATCTAGTTCCAGAACAGTTTCATCCCCCGAAAAGGAGACCCCACAACCATGAGCTGTCCCTCCCTTTTCTCCCCTCTTCCAGCCCAACAATCGCTAATCCACTTTCTGTCTCTCTGAATTTGCCTATTCTGGACATTTCATATTAATGGGATCCTACACCCTGTGGCCTTTTGTGCCTGGCTTCTTTCACTGAGCACATTTTCAAGGCTAATGTAGCATGCATCAGAACCCCCTTCCTTTTTACAGCCAAATAATATTCTGTTGCCTGGAGGGACCACATTCTGTTCATTCATTCATCCCCTGATGGACAGTTGGGTTGTTTCCACCTTTGGCTTATTGTAAATATTGCTGCTGCAAACATGGGTACACAAATAACTGTTTGAGTCCCGGCTCCCAATTCTCTTGGGTATCTGTCTAGAAGTGGAACTCCTGGGTCACATGTCAGTGATCTTTCAAATCAATAACATGTCTTGTTCTGTATCTGAGCCTACCAGCCAGCCCCTCATTCACTATTGCACAGGGTTCTCTTGCAGATATGCCTCATTCTTTATCCAAACCAAACGCTGGTGCTACACACTCAGTCTGAATTTTGGAGAGAATCCCCCAATGCTTCCAAAGTGGTTGCAACCACACACCTGCCTCCAACCACCACCCCTCAATCTGCCTTGACAGGGCAGGATTCAACCTTCACCTTTTTTAACTTCATGGGAGAAATGGCACCTCCATGTTGGGGTGAGTCATTACATTTTCCTGTTGCACTGACAACAATTTTGTATCTGCTTTGTAGGATAATTATTAGCAAAAACATCACTGTGTGCAGAAAACTGAGAGACAGATGAGTTCCTACTATCTTGTTGTTGGCTTTTTAGGATCAGATCTGGTTATCATTCTCTCTTCCTCCAACAAACACCATTATGTAACTGCACTGGTCAACCAGTTGTTCCCAATGCTAAAGCCCAATGGATTATTCCTCTGTGTACACAAAAGTTTATTTTTGTTTCAAAATAAATGTTTGGTTCTATTGTGCCTGCATTAGAAACCAAATCTTTCCCTTTCTCCCACCCACCATGGTCTGAATACATCTGAATCTCAATTAGACCATCTGCCTCAAGCAGGACTTTCTGCAGGGCCCAGGACGCATATTTTCAGCATTCTGGTCAGCCAGAAAGGTTCCAGCTGAACTTGGACTGACGAAAACACAGAATGGGAAGATTCCAGGTCCTCAGTGCCCTGGAGAAGAAAAACTCACAGCCCCGCGAGTGAAGGTAACCAGAGAAGTTGAGGGGAGAACGGAATGAAGTGTGTTCTGGGAGGGGAGATTGGAAGCCATGGATTGGGATCGGGGTGTGGGACAATGAAGGATATGAACTGAAGTGTAAGAAAAGCAGAAACTGGGCCAGGCATGTTAAGGCACGTCTGTAATCCCAGTGTTTTGAGAGACCAAGGTAGAAGGATTGCTTGAGCCCGGGGGTTCAAGACCAGCCTGGGCAACATAGTGAGAATCCGTTTCTAAAAAAAAAAAAAAAGAAAAGAAAAAAATTAGCTTGGCATGGGGGCACACACCTGTTGTTCCAGCTACTTGGGAGTCTGAGGTGGGAGGATCACTTGAGCCAGGAAGTCGAGGCTATGTGGTAAGCTATGATTGCACCACTGCACTCCAGTCTGGGCATCAGAATGAGACTCCCATCTCAATAAAATAAAGTAAGATAAAATAATAAAATACTAGCATATTCCTAAACCACAGGTTTAGAAGCACAGACCTACCAAGAAATGAGTCTAAGACTTTTAGAGAGTGTGTAAAAGTTTGTCTCAAGGTGTCTGCAATCTCTTGCAAACAGAGATCTCAACACCAAGAAATTCCCAACACTGGCCCAATCCAACCCCAAAGTAACTACACAGCTGATGCTGTTAGATCCAAGCTGAAAAGAGAAGCCTCCCCTTGTAATATCGGCACTTACCAGGGTCATCAAGGGCGTCTGCCAAATCAAAGTCTCTTTGACCTATTGGGAGCAAACAGGACATAAGTCACCCCATGATGGAAAGGCCAGAATCCCCCTTGTTCCTCACCTCATGCTGCTCCCCTCCTCCTGCAAGCCTAGGGTTACCCAGAGCACTAAAACTAACCTGACCATGAGCTACATGGGAGATGCAACCACCACCTCCACCTAGTCCCAGAACATACTCATCACCCAAAAGAAGACCCCTGTTCCCATTCAGCAGTTACTTCCCCTCCCACCTCCCCAGCCCCTGACAACCACTAATCCACTTTCTGTCTCCATGAATTGTCTGTTCTGCAAATTTTATATAAATAGAATTCTACAATATGTGGTATTTTGTGCCTGGCTTCTTTCATTGAGCATGATGCTCTTGATTTGCGTTCACGTTGCAACCTGTGTCAGAACTTCATTCTGCTCATGGCCAGGAAACTTTGAAGGAAGCCTCTCTCCAAGCACATTGACTTCTCTCCTGGACTGTCCCACTCACAGCTTAGGACTGGCATTTCCCCCATACACACACACACACACACACACACACACACACACACACACACACACACAGAGTCTAGGTTGAGAGGGGCTGCCCTAGAAGAAGGTGAAGCATAACAATATGAGGATCCTGGATTCCTGAGAGACTATATGGAGTATAGGACACCTTTGCCACCTCACCTGGCTGCAACACAAACAAGAGATAAACTTTTAATTCTTTGGGGGCTGTTTGTTACAGCAGCTAGCCTACACTGACAAATACAGGGTCAGGAAGCAATCTGTGTGGACAAGCTGAGGTTCCTACCTGATCCAAAAGCAGTTAATCTAATGAATGTGTCTGCAGCAGAGAGAAGAGAACATTCACATCTTCGTGACTCATCATTAAAAACACACTGCAGAATTTGTGAGGGTGAAGGGTCCCTCTTGCTGACATACATGCACACCTTGCTCCTGTTCCTCACTTGCCCCTGCCAGTACTAGCCTTGTAGAGAAAACACCACCAGAGAATTTATCAGGAAGTAGAGGATGCAGCCAGGAGCACATTGAATCAGCACTTACTATGCATTGAGTTCTGTTGCAGTAATGCCAGGCACCCAAGTATCTCATCTGCCCACCCAAGGATGTTGGTATGACCAGCATGCATATTTCCCAAAAGAAGAAGCTGAGGTTCTGGGAAGTTCAGGGCAAGGCAGGAGCAGAGTCAGAATCTACAGAATTGTCCAGGGGGGACAACCTCTCACTCAAACACTAAGCCCTGGAGGAGGCTAAGCCTGGGGGAACCAGGTGAGCCCTCGGTGCTGGGTCTCCCCTGCTCTGATGTCTGTCTCCCTCCCCAAAATCGGTCTGCCTTGGTGATGCTTGCTCTGGGGGAAGGTTCAAGGGCTCCAACATAGATTCGTACAGGCTGTGGCATGGCTCCAGTCAGATGCCACCCGGACAGGCTTTGCGGCTCCTTGTGGAGGCAATTAGGGCCTCTCCAGAGCAGAAGACGCATCCCCAGACAGGAATCCCTAAGTCAAGACAAAGTCACAAACCTTGGAGGGAAGGGGAACTCTGAGCCCAGGGTGCACACAGCAGCTGCCCCTGGGCCCAGACTGGAGGCTGGGAGCTGGTGGTGCCATCACAGGTCAAATCCCACACAGCCGTTTCTCTCAAACTCTGGGAGCCCCCACGTCCCTCTCAGATGACGTTCTCTGTTGCCAGTGATCACTACAGGCTCACCTTTAAGAACAACCCAGCCAATCTTTGCTCCCTCCAGCTCTCTTCCTATTTTTTTTTTTTTGTTGTTGTTGTTGTTTTCTTTTTGTTTGTTTTGTTTTTAGATGGAGTCTCTCTCTGTCGCCTAGGCTGGAGTGCAGTGGCACAATCTCAGCCCACTGCAACCCCCACCTCCTGGGTTCAAACGATTCTTGTGCCTCAGCCGCCTGAGTAACTGGGATTACAGGTGCATGCCATCACGCCCAGCTAACTTTTGTATTTTCAATAGAGACAAGGTTTCACCATGTTGGCCAGGCTGGTCTCGAACTCCTGACCTCAAGTGATCCGCCTGCCTTGGCCTCACAAAGTGCTGGGATTACAGGCATGAGCCACCGCACCTGGCCTCCTCCAGCTCTCTTGGTCATCATGGTCCAAGCTGCTCAGACTGGGCTGGGGGACAGGAACCGTGTCAGCCTCTTGGATCTGTGCAACATCTCCCCTCCAAGGCTGCCAGCAGTTCCAGTCGAGACACCTGTCCAGGACCCCAAGGTTAAGCGTCTCGGCTATGCGCACACCCTGAGAATTTACATTCCAATCTGTGTTCACCGTTGACCAATATCTTTCACTGTGTTATATCTCCGCCCATCCCAGCAATCCCAGGCATCCCCTCAGCAACCACTTAATCTCCTGCAATCTGTTCACCCGGCCACTCCCTGCTGTTGCCCTAAATAACCAAAGTCCTCGGTGTTATCTCTCCCCTCCCAGCCCCTCCTCTCTGAAATGCTGTTGCATAAAACAGGCAGGTGGCACGGGAGGGCTGCAGACAGCTCGTCTCATCCTGCAGCAGGAGGGCAGGTTGCAGCGTAGGCTCCTTTAGCTTTGAGATGCTCCGGATGACCCTGAGGGATGACAGGACTTGGGGGTGGGGAGTGTCACAGAGGAAGTGGAGCCTGGGGGTTTTAGGCTTTGCTTGGTTTCAGGGGTTGCACTGCAGCCAGAAGTTGCTGCATGCGTGACTCACACACACGAGGCCATTGTCGGTCACACCCAGACCTCGTTACATAAACCAGGCGGACTCCGGCCAGCATCAGACAGCCTGGGCACTGAGACAGTCTCCAGTACTGCATGCCAGGCAGGAAATCTATCTCCCAGGCAGGGCCCCCGTCCTCTCTCCTCTCCAGGGAAGTTGCAGCAAAGCCAAGGCTGGGGTTTTCATGGATCTGGAGTAAGACCCCTGGGCTGGGAGATGTCCCAGGTAGACAACGCTAACTCTGGGGTCTCTGTCTCCAAGATCAGGGTTGCACATGACGCTATTGCTTTCACGAGGGTTATTTTCCACTGAGAACATAAGACGGGGCAGCAACAGGAGATCTGTTTCCGATTTGCTTTGCTTATAGTTAGTGAACTGAGCGGCTTTTAATCAAATCCTTGTGGTCTGGGATCCCTAAACCCCCAAGAAGAAAGCAGCCTCATTTTGTGCTGGGACTATGACAATGGTCCTCGTTTGCTGGCATCCTGGAGACGTCGATTAAGTGGCTCCTGTTGGTGGATGGGTGGGCCGAGCATTACACATGAGCCCCCGGTGAAGCTGTGCTCGGGACTCTTCCGAGCAAAGTCATGTGATACAGCACTTTGAAGCATTCTTCTCTAGCCTGCAGTCACCAAACCCCTCTGGGGCCCAAATTCCACCCCTGCTGGATTCAAAGATGCTTCTTATTGGAGTTCCCCTGCCTCCCACCCAAATTCTTTATGTTGATTCAGACCCACACGTGGTTCAGGCTTACGAAACAATATCGCCAAGTGCAGGCCTCAGCAGCAGCCTCAGAAGCAGAAGTTTCTCTTGGAACTTCTCCAGCCCCCCGTCTCTGAGTCCCATTCTCCCCTAAGGCACCGAAGGAACTAGAATCCCTCTTCCCCAAGGCGGGTCCCAGAAACAAGAACGACTTTCCCCCGAAGCCAGCCATAAAACCTAAAAACAGGACTCTAACTTTCCCTCTATCCTATCTGTATAAAGAGTGGCACAGGCCAGGCGCAGTGGCTCACGCCTGTAATCCCAGCACTTTGGGAGGCCGAGGAGGGCAGATCACAAGGTCAAGAGATCGAGACCATCCTGGCCAACATGGGGAAACCCAGTCTCTACTGAAAATACAAAAATTAGCTGAGCACGGTGGTGCGTTCCTGTAATCCCAGCTCCTCAGGAGGCTGAGGCAAGAGAATTGCTTGAACCTGGGAGGCGGAGAGTGCAGTGAGCCAAGACTGTGCCACTGCACTCCAGCCTGGCAACAGAGTGAGACTCCATCTCAAAAAAAAAAAAAAGAGAGAGAGAGGCCAAGAAGAATCTAGACACACAGGCCTGGCTGGGTTTCCCTACTCAGACCATTAGCATTGGATCAGGCCCTTTTTGTCCAACCCTATTTCTACACAGCTGTCCAGACTTGGTTGAACCAAAGCATAAATATAGACAATCTCCCCTTGTAACTTGGGGTCTTCATTCTGAATGCTCCTGTGTATACACATTAAATACATTTGTATGTCTTTTTGCCAATTAATAAATCTGCTTCATGTCCATGATTTTCAGTAACGCTTCAGGAGCCACGACCCCAGAAAGTCAATATAACAAACAGCAATTTTGCAAAGCAAAGAACATTACCATTGCTCGAATAATAATAATGCAATGTCAAGGCCACTGCCCACTGAACATTAGCTGCCACCAGCACAGCTGCCACACAGCACAGGAGAGCAATCGACCCACAGCAAAACCTCCGCTTCCCACTGAATTATTTACCTCGCTCTAAAGAAGAAAATCAGCTCCCAGCAAGCTCTGAGCAGAAAATAAAAACGAACACACAGAGACTATCTAAATCCCTGACCCCAATTACAGCTATTGCCAGCAGAATTTATACACCACGGAATTGAATTAGCGCCAACTGCAATCATTAGGGGACATGCAACCACATTAGTACATTCAGACAGCCTCTTCTATTTCATTATTCAATCCAATGTCCTTTGATCTGCATGCCCTGGAGAAACAAAGCCCTTTCAAGAAATTATTTTCTTTCTTCCTTCCTTCCCTCCCTCCCTCCCTCTTTCTCTCTTTCTCTCTTTCTTTCTTTCTTTCATGCAGAACCTCACTATGTTGCCCAGGCTGCAGTGCAATGGCGCAATCTCGGTTCACTGCAACCTCCACCTCCCAGGTTCAAGTGATTCTCCTGCCTGCCTCAGCCTCCTGAGTAGCTGGGATTACAGGCACCCCCCACTATGCCCAACTAATTTTTTTTATTTTTAGTAGAGATGGGGTTTCACCATGTTGGCCAGGCTGGTCTCAAACTCCTGACCTCGTGATTCACCCACCTTGGCCTCCCAAAGTTCGGAGATTACAGGCATGAGCCGCCGTGCCTAGCCTTTTTTTTTTTTTTTTTTTTTTTTTTTGGATACAGAATCTCACTATGTTGCCCAGGCTGCAGTGCAATGGCGCAATCTCGGCTCACTACAACCCCTGCCTCCCTGGTTCAAGCGATTCTAGTGCCTCAGTCTCCCGAGTAGCTGGGACTACAGGTGCATGCCACTACGCCCAGGTAATTTTTGTATTTTTAGTAGAGACGGGGTTTCACCATGTTGACCAGGATGGTCTTGAACTCCTGGCATCTAGTGATTCACCCGCCTCAGCCTCCCGAAGTGCTGTAATTACAGGCATGAGCCACCACCCCCGGCCTGTTTTTTATTTCTTTACATCGGATTGTACTGATTTCCTCTGAAGTGTGGGTTCATTTAAATCAACTTTCTGGGGTCAGCTGCTGCAGATGAAGCCACTTAGTGGGTCCTAAACCCATAGAGCCCTTCTCAGCTTGAGGAAGCCCACAGAGGGGAAAGTTCCGAGGTTTTACAAAGCTGGCACAGGGACCCCAAGAAGGACAAATCTTGACTTCCTTCAGTCAAATCCTAAGGTTTCTCTTTGACTCCTGTTCAGCAATTAAAAAATACATGTGTATATATAGAAAGCATATGATAATGGTTGTTGTGACTGAACTTGTTACCGGAAAGAGGTCTGGAATCAGACCCCAGGAGAGGGTTCTTGGATCTTGCACAAGAAAGAATTTGCGGCGAGTCCATAAAGTGAAAGCAAGTTTATTAGAAAAGCAGAGGAATAAAGAATGGCTCCTCCATAGATGGAGCAGCCCCGAGGGCCACTGGTTGCCCATTTGTATGGTGATTTCTTGATGATATGCTAAACAAGGAGTGGATTATTCATGCCTCCTCTTCTTAGACCATATAGGGTAACTTCCTGACATTGCCATGGCATTTGTAAACTGTCATGGCACTGGTGGGAAGGTAGCAGTGAGGACCACCCAAGGTCACTCTCGTCGCCATCTTGGATTTGGTAAAATTTGGCCGACTTCTTTACAGCAAGCTGTTTCATCAGCAAGGTCTTTATGACTTGTATCTTGTGTCAACCTCCTATCTCATCCTGTGCCTTAGAATGCCTTGATCATCAGGGAATGCAGCCCAGCAGCTCTCGGCCTCATTTTACCCAGCCCCTACTCAAGCTGGAGTTGCCCTGGTTCGAACACCTCCAATAAACTCAACTTAGGTCCACCGGCCCTGTGCAGTAAAGGCGAACACTGCCATCGGGATTGCAGTGTAAGAAAGTGAGGCATTTATTCCTAGCTATTTAGAGGTCATCAAGCAACCTCCTTGATGCCTTAAGACCCAACCTCCTGGGTGGCCAGTAGGTGAGGGTTTTCAATGGCAAGGAGGCAGAGGTTACAGACAAAGCCATAATACATGCAGGCTATACATTGCTTTGACCTAAAAAGGCAGGATACCTGGAAGCAGGGGCTTAATGTGGATTCAGTTTCTCTGATTTGTCATTGGTTAAGGAGGCGAAGCTTTGTCTGAACATTTGGGGTCAGCAGAAATGAATGTTAGTTCTGGCCATTGGTGCGACTTCCTCCAGCACCTCCTTCCACCCCCCTCCCACCGCCACACGCCCCAGGGAAGGAATTTAGAACAAACATTTGTAATGAGAATTCAGGCCTCAGTTTCTCTTACCCAACGTCTATGAGCCAGCAGATGGCATTTTTTATTTGGTGGGGGTCTGGGTTCCTGAAAATCAACTCACGGCCATATAGTAAGATGTTATCTTGGCTGGGCATGGTGGCTCACACCGGCAATCCCAGCAATTTGGGAGGCCGGGGCAGGCAGATTACCTGAGGACAGGAGTTCCAGACCAGACTGGCCAACATGGGGAAGCCCTGTGTCTACTAAAAATACAAAAATGTGGGCGTGGTGGTGCGCACCTGTAGTCCCAGCTACTTGGGAGGCTGATGCATGAGAATTGCTTGAACCCAGGAGGTGCTGGAGGTTGCAGTGAGCCAAGATTGCACCACTACACTGCAACCTGGGTGATAGAGCAAGACTCCATCTCAAAAAAGGATGTTATCTTTAGTCTTTACAGGAAACTAAACATCTTGAGGCTCTAACTTCCTTGGCTATTGTTCTACACTACAATAACCTTGCTTATCAAGCCACTCCATGTACTTCTCAAGGCCAGTGAGGTGCCTGGAATTTCCCTTGAAGGAACTCAAGGTTTTCCTTTATTCCCATGCTAGGGAGAGTGCCTGGCAGGCCCCTGAGAGGGGTGTCCTTGCTCCATCTCACTCTCTCCCAGGATGGCATGATTCACAGAGTGAAAAAAAGTTAAATAATATGACTAGATTAGGACTGTAGGTTGCAACAGAAAGTGATAAGGAAGGCTGCTGCCCCAAGGTGGAATCTTATTCCCGGTGGGCCTTGTTTGCCAAGGGCTGGGTTCCAGTTTATCCCCATGGATAAGATCAAATCCATTCTGTTCTCTAATTGGTTATGAAGTTTCCATTTCCAGCAGGACAGGAAATCAAACACAGCTGGAGTCTCCTCCTCCACACCTCAACATGAATATCCAGGGACTCCCTAATGCTCAAGTTCACCGGGGCTGCAGACGCTGGAGCTGAGCAGGCTGCCCTAGTACATGATCTGCTCCTCGGAACCCATGAATCCTCCATGGTCTCAGCATCCGAGCAGCCCAGCCTCTCCCCAGAAGGTCAACCAATTGGCCCCATTCTTGACTTCCCAGTGGACCGTATTATGCAGTTGTAGATTGAAGCTCTATTAGAGCAAACATTGGTAATGAGAATTCAGGCCTCAGTGTATGTCTGTAACACAACAGACAGTGTCTCCAGAGGTCAAAGTATTTTGTTGTCAAAGAGGAAGGAATGATCATTCATCACAAAAAGAAAGACATCTTTGATGCAAGGAAAACTTGAGGAAAATACCGCAGACCATGCAATGGGGCACTGGTCGATGGTGTGTTGTAAACCTGTCTTCCCTGAGTGGCGTGCACACGGATCCTTCAGGACATGGGTGACACACAGACTATGCTTCAGCAGGTCTGTCTGGGCCCAAGACACAGTGTTTCTCATCAGTTCCCGGGGGATGTCAAGGCTGCAGATCCATGGATCTCACTTTGCAGGACAGAGACTTGGTAATGGCTTCCCAGATTTGCTACAATAAAATCCCAAAGACTGGGCAGCTTAAACAACAACCTTGGTTCTCCCACAGTCCTGGAAGCTGGAAGTCTGAGATCAAGGTGTGGGCAGGGCCGGTTCCTCCTGAGTCCTCTCTCCTGGGCTTGTAGATGCTGTCTTCTCCCTGAGTCCCCACGTGGTCATCCCTCTGTGTATGTCTGTGTCCTCATCTCCTTTTCTTATGAGGTGTCGTAGTCCATTTCAGGCTGCTGTCACAGTATACCATAGACTGGGTGGCTTATAAGCAACAGACATTGATTCTCCCACAGTCCTAGAGGCTGGACGTCTTGAGATCAGGGTATGGGCAGGGCTGTTTCCTCCTGAGGCCTCTGTCCTGGGCTTGTAGATGCTGTCTTCTCCCTGTGTCCCCACGTGGTCATCCCTCTGTGTGTGTGTCTGTGTCCTCATCTGCTCTTCTTATGAGATGTCTTAGTCCATTGCAGGCTGCTATCACAGAATACCATAGGCTGGGTGGCTTATAAACCACAGACTTTTATTCTCCCACAGTCCTGGAGGCTGGAATTCTGAGATCAAGGCATGGGCAGAGCTGGTTCCTCCTGAGGCCTCTCTTCTTGACTTGTAGACGCCATCTTCTCCCTGTGTCTTTACAGGGTCATCCCTCTGTGTGTGTCTGTGTCCTTATCTCCTCTTTTTATAAGGACCCCAGTCCTATTGGATCAGGGCACAACCTCCTGAGCTCATTGTACCCTTCTCACCTCTTTAAAGACCCCACCACCAAACACAGTCATGTTCTGAGGTCCTAGGGATTAAGCCTTCAATATATAAATTTTGGAGGCGCACAATTCAGCCCTTACAGAGGTAACTCATTCATTGGAATACGAATGTGTTTGTCCACGTGGCTGCTGCCATAGCAAAGTCCCACAGACCAGGCTGTTTAAACAGTGGACATTGATTCTCCCACAGGCCTGGAAGCTGGAAGTCTGAGATCAAGGTGTGGGTAGGGCTGGTTCCTACTGAGACCTCTCTCCTTGGCTTATGGATGCCATCTTTTCCCTGAGTCCTCACAGGGTCGTCCCTCTGTGCATGTCTGTGTCTTCATCTCTTCTTTTTATTAGGTCTGCAGTCCTGTTGGATCAGGGCCCAACCTAGTGACCTCATTTTGCCTGAATCACCTCTTTTTTTTTTTTTTTTGAGACAGAGTCTCACTCTGTCACCCAGGCTGGAGTGCAGTAGTGCGATCTTGGCTCACTGCAACCTCTGCCTCCCAGGTTCAAGCGATTCTCCTGCCTCAGCCTCCCAAGTAGCTGGGACTACAGGCACGCCCAGCTAATTTTTTTTTTTTTTATTTTTAGTAGAGATGGGGTTTCACCGTGTTAGCCAGGATGATCTCCATCTCCTGACCTCATGATCTGCCTGCCTCAGCCTCCCAAAGTCCTGGGATTACAGGCATGAGCCACCGCACCCGGCCTGAATCACCTCTTTAAAGACCCCATCTCCAAACACAGTCACAATTGGAGGTCCTGCAGGTTAGGACTTCCATTTGTAAAATTGAGGAGGGTACAATTTGGCTCACAACAGATTTAAACCATGGAACATGGTCAATTACAATGGGGATGCCATTGGACAGCCTGGTTCAGTGGAGATAACCAGGGTTTGGGAATCTGGAGAGACAGTTTCATCTCAGCAACATCACGCGCCTGGCCTATGCCCTCAATAATACTCTTCCTCAATTTTTTTTTTTTTTTTTTTCTGAGACAGAGTCTCGCTCTGTTGCCCAGGCTGGAGTGCAGTGGTGCAGTCTCGGCTCACTGCAGTGCAATGGCGCAATCTCAGCTCACTGCAACCTCTGCCTCCCGGGTTCAAGCAATTCTCTCACCTCAGCCTCCCGAGTAGCTGGGATTACAGGCACACGCCTCCATGCCTGGATCAGCCCAGAATCCAGCCACATGCAGATTCTAGATCAGCCCAGAATCTGGCCACATGCAGATTCTGAAGCACTCCCAGAGGTTGGGATTCACAGACTACAGCAGAGTTTCCCTGCCTCAGCACCATGGCTGGACACATCGCTGACAGGTTTAGGTGCCTCTGGCCCCTGATCTATTGGGGGAATTCCCAGGAGCTTAGCCGTGTCTGGCAGAGCCCCACCTGCAGGCAGAACCCCACTTTTCTACTCCCTGTGTGCCAATGAGAAAGAGGAAAGTGGCTGGAATGAGGGGGGCCCTCAAAGGAAGGGTCAGTTGTTATCCAAGAAAGGGGAGACATTTCTTGGACTCCGTGCTTGTCTGGTAATTGGCTCCAATATTTGCCAGATGTCTTCACACTCAGGTGCCAAACAGCCATAGACTTTTCCTGCACAGCCCCTTCCTACTCCAACAAGGAAACTATGGAATGCTTAGCTTCTGGGTTATATGTGCCATGGCTCTATGCCCTATGGGGAAAAGATCCTACAAGTGCATTCTGACAGTAAGATCCATTTAGAAATGCCCCAGACAACTATACCATACCTCCTATACTGTACAAGACAACTATACCTCCAGACAACTATACCTCCTACAGTGTACAGGAGCATGACATTTCCAACCTGTCCCCTTTTGCAGGGTTAGAAGTTACGACTAACAGCAGTTTCTCCACTACAGCACTAATGACACTTGGGGCTGCATAACTCTCTGTCATGAGTGCTGTCCTGTGCACTGTAAGGTGTTGAACAACATGCCTTGTCTCCACCCACCGGATGCGAGAACACCCATCCCAGTGCAACTACCAAAATTGTTTCCAGACATTGCCAAGTGTTACTTGAGGAACACAATTATCCCTGGGTAGCAGAAGAATGTCATAGATAGATGATGGACTGCTAGATAAATAGATAGATTGATAGAGGGATGGATATATATATAGATAGATAGATAGATACATAGGCAGATACATAGATAGGTAATAGAGATGAGAGTTGGATAGAGAAGTAGGTAGAATGATAGATAGATAGATAGATAGATAGATAGGTAGATAGATAGATAGATACATAGATAAATAGATGATAGATAGATAGATAGATAGATAGATACATAGATACACAGATACATAGATACATAGATAGGTAGATAGATAGATAGATACATAGATACATAGATACATAGATAGATAGATAGATAGATAGATACATACATAGATACATAGATACATAGATACATAGATAGATAAATAGATGACAGAAAATCATTGACAGATTAGGTAGATGATAGGTGTATATAATAGAGACAGATAGGTCGATGGATAATGGTAGAGGATAGATAGATCTATAGATAGGCAGACAGACAGACAGGATCTGTCATGCTAAGGCAAGATTCCTCAGCCTCAGTCCTACTGACATATGAGGTTGGATCATTCTTTTCTGTGGGGCGTCCTGTGCACTGCAGGGTGTTGAACAGCATCTCTGGGCTCCACCCACTAGATGCCAGGAGCTTCCCTGCTATCAGTGTGGCAACTCAAAGCCTCAAGGTATCGACAAATGTCCCTGTGGATAAACATGATCCCTGGTTGAGAATGGCTGGATGGCAGCATCTGTATCTGGGGGTGTCACCTTGGGCCTGCATAGATTGAATGACACATCACCGAATTGGAGACCACAGAGCTGCCTCCCCACTGTGGCAGTGATCCTTGAGACTCCACACAAAGGTAACCACATGGTTGCACACAGAGTCATCATCTCTTAAAAGAAGCACATAGCTCCACCTGGGCATCACCTGGGGTGCTTCTTAAAATGCAGGTCTCCCAGCTCCCAAATGCCTGACCCACACCTACTGAATAAAGATCTCAGTGGGTGGGGACGGGGTGGTGCTTTTAATACCTCCTCCCTTCAAGGTGATGACCTGCACATCAAAGACAGAGAATCACTGCACTAAATGGCTGCATGCTCAAGGTGACAATGGCAGGGAAATGACCCATTTGTGGTTCCCTTTCCACACCCACAAATTTGCTAGATCAAAGGATAGTTGCAGGGAAGGAGGGGGCAGGGAGAGAGGGGGGACCAGAATGGAAGCAAGTCAAGAAAAAGATAACTGAGACGTAGGATGAGGCTGGTGTGGTTTGGGGTTCTGTACGCTGGCATGGTATGGCTTCTCACCTTAGGAAATCATCATAACTTTTTTTTCCTTTTTTTTTTTTTTTGAGATGGAGTCTCACTCTGTCACCCAGGCTGGAGTGCAGTGGTATGATCTCAGCTGATTGCAACCTCCACCTCCTAGGTTTAAGCGATTCTCCCGTCTCCGCCTCCTGAATAGCTGGGATTACAGACACCCCCCACCATGCCTGGCTAATTTTTGTATTTTTAGTAGAAACAGCATTCTGCCATGTTGGCCAGGCTGGTCTCAAACTCCTGACCTCAAGTGATCTGCCCAACTCGGCCTCCCAAACTGCTGGGATTACAAACATGAGCCACTGTGCCCAGCCCACAACTTCCCCATATCCCAATTTTTAGAAGTAAACTAAACAGCCTGTGACAACCTAATGCAGCAAGTAATGAAAAATACTTGGAACAATCCTCACTTACCTTTACTCAACAGGAAGTACTCAGAAATATGATGTGCTACTGTTGAGAGCTCTGAGTGGTCTTTTTCATAAGTCTTTTTTAGTCTTTACATAGAAACACAGCTCTATACAAATGCACACACATTTTAAGTCATATTGATACGGGCAGGAGGCAGGAAGATACTAGCTAGAAGAGGGCAGTTCTCCAGCAAAGGCCTCGCCCTCAAGCCTGGAAACCTGTAGTCCTAAATGGAAACAGGCATTCCTATTTTTGTGCCCAAATGTTGCCTTTTGACCCACCATGCCCCCCGTCCTGTACCCATATAAACCCCAAACCCCAGACCCCATGTGCAGACAGACAGATGAGCAAAAAAGCAGAGGAACCAAAGAGCAGCACAGCAGAGAAGGAGAGAAGAGAAGGAACATCTGAACACTGAGAGGTGTTCAGCTGGGGATGGTTGGAGAAGAGATTAGCCGCAGGACAACCAAACTCCAGGGGAAGATCATCTTCCCACTCCATCCCCTTTCCAACTCCCCAACCATCCCGCTAAGAGTCATCTCCATCTGGCAACAAACTCTTCTGCATTTACCATCCTTCAGCTGGTTTGTGTGACCTGATTCTTCCTGGATGCTGGACAAGAACGCGGGTACCAAGACAGCACTGAGCTGGCTAACACTTAAGCCACGTGCAGATGGCAGAGCTAAAAGGGCACCATAAAACGCCCACTGGGGCTTCGGGGGTCACAGGTACCCATCCCTAGATGCTACCATGGGGCCCAGAGCTCAAAAACACTCACACTAGCTGCTGCACCTGCCCGTCTGCAAGTTCTGCCTCCCATAAGAGGTTTCAGTGTGTGGCGGTCAAACAGATGAAGCACACCCCTGTCGCACATCCTGTGAGGGGGGTCAGGGAACTCTCAGGTTTCAAATTTGATAATGGAATAATGTACAATAGACTTGGAAGAGACTGTATTAGCTGGTGTTTATCCTGGACATATATCCTTTTCTTTTATTTTTAATTGATGCATAACAGATGTACATAGCTTCAGGGTACCTGTAATAATTTAATACATTTATATAATTTGTAAAGATCAAATCAGCCTACTTGGGATATCCATCCACCTTAAATATTTGTCTTTCCTTCATATTAGAACCATTCCAACTCTTCTATTTTGAAATCTACAATAGATTATTGTAAACTAAAGTCACCCTACTGATTATCTAAACACTAGTGCTTATTTCTTCTATCAAACCCTATAATTTTCTTTTTTTCCCTCAATAAATGACATTTCACACTGCCCTTTGGGGTTTCCACTTCTGGTTCTCAGCTTCTTCTCAGCTGTTAGAAGACCTGATTTTGTCTCGTGTTCCTTCATGCCTCTCTGGATTGGACGGCAAATACTAATTAAATACAGTGGAAACGTGGGGCTGCTAAAATGTCAACCTCTATTAGGAATATGGCCATATTGTTATTATCTTGTTTTGTATTGATAATTTAGTAATCATAATAATGATTTATAGTATATTAACCATTAACAATATTCTGTCTTCTTTATTTTATTTTAAGCTCCGGGATACATGTGCAGGATGTGCAGGTTTGTTACATAGGTAAACATGTGCCATGGTGGTTTGCTGCACCCATCAACCCATCACAGAGGCATTAAGCCCCACATGCATTAGCTATTGATCCTGAACAATAATCTGTTTTCTTAAGTACTTCATAGCAATCATCCCACCAGCCTTGCAAAATGTTTTTGGGATCTTGGGAATGTGCTCCATTTCCAGCTGGTGATGGCTGGGGATGTAACACGGTCGTCTGTGCATTTAACTAATTTTTACCCAGGACATACCCAGCTGCTGCATGCACATCATCTTATTTACACAGAAGGGCCCTGATCCAGACCTCACTTTCTTTCCCAGTCCCTCCTGTAACCTCCCTAAGGGGCGCTACTTGTGTCAGAGGCACTGGAACCAGAGCGACTCCATCTTGAATAGGGGCTGGGCAATAGAAGGCTGAAACCTTCTGGGCTGCATTCCCAGATGATTAAGGCATTCTGAATCATAGGATGAGATTGAAGGTCTGCACAAGATACAGGTCATAAAGACCTAGCTGATAAAACAGGTTGTAGTAAAGAAGCCGACCAGAACCCAGATGGTAATGAGAGTGACCTCTGGTTGTCCTCAGTGTTACACTTCCACCAGCACCATGGCAATTACAAATGCCATGGCAATGTCAGGAACTCTGCATGGTCTAAAAAGGGGAGGCATGAGTAATCCAAGCCTTGCTTAGCATATCATTAAGAAATAACCATAAAAATGGGCAACCAGTAGCTCTAAGAGCTGCTCTGTGGAGTAGCCATTCTTTTATTCCTTTACTTTCCTAATAAACTTGTTTTCACTTTACAGACTTGCCCTGAAAATTCTTTATTGAGCGAGATCCAAGCCCTGTCTTGGGGTCTGGATCCGGACCCCTTTCCTGTAACACTTGGAGAAGGGATGATTCTGATTTTCGGAAGACAAGGCTTGGGATAGAGCAGGATGCTCACTGGAGTCTTCCCAGAGAGAGCTACAAGACAGCTCAGATTCTGCTGCCAGCTGTCCCCGTCCAAATCCTCAGTGCCTCAGTTTACCCATATCTGTGATGGTTAATACCAAATGTCAACTTGATTGGATTGAAGGATACAAAGTATTGATCCTGGGTGTGTCTGTGAGGGCGTTGCCAAAGGAGATTAAGATTTGAGTCAGTGGACTGGAAGGGGCGGACCCACCCTCAATCTGGATGGGCACCATCTAATCAGCTGCCACTGAGGCTACAATATAAGCAGGCAGAAAAATGTGAAAAGAGACACTGGCCTAGTCTTCCGGCCTACATCTTTCTCCCATGCTGGATGCTGGAACATCAGACTCCAAGTTCTTCAGTTTTGGAACCTGGACTGGCTCTCCTTGCTCCTCAGCCTGCAGACGGCCTACTGTGGGACCTTGTGATCGTGTGAGTTAATACTTAATAAACTCCTCTCTCTATATATATTTCTATTGCATTAGTTCTGTCCCTCTAGAGAACCCTGACTAATACACCATCTGTAAAATGACATCAGGCATGACACTCCCGTCATAGGGCTGAGGGACAATCAACTAAGTTAATCCATGCCTAGCGCATAGGAAGTGCTGCTGTCATTCAAAGAATTTAGCACAGGACAGGGTGTGGTGGCTGATGCCTGTAATCTCAAGATGTGGGGAGGCCAAGGCAGGAGGATCATTTGAGCTGAGACGTTCAAGTCCAGCCTGGACAACATAGTGAGATCCCATCTCTACAAAAGGTTTTAAAAACTAGTCAGGCACGGTGGCAAATGCCTGTAGTCCCATCTACTCTGGAGGCTGAGGTGGGGGGTTTGTTCGAATCCCTGGGGTGAAGGCTGCAGTGAGCTATGATGGAACCACTGTGCTCCAGTCTAGGTGACAGAGTGGGCCCCTCCCTCAAAAAAATTAGAACACATTTAAAAAAAGAAAATATTTTATGTCATAAGTGCATTTAATACAACTACCCTACCAAATGCCATAGCTTAGCCTTACCTGCCTTCAAAGTGCTCAGAACACTTTCATCAGCCAACAGATGGACAAATCATCTAGCACACAGTCAACTTTATAATGAGGTGTTGCATACCTCACATAATTTATTGAATATTGTACTGAAAGTGAAAAACAGAATGGCTGTATGGGGCCGGGCATGGTGGCTCACACTTATAATCCCAGCACTTTGGGAGGCCGAGGCAGGTGGATCACCAGAGGTCAGGAGTTTGAGACCAGCCTGGCCAACATGGTGAAACCCAGTCTCTACTAAAAATACAAAAATTAGCTGGGTGTAGTGGCGGCAGCATATAATCCCAGCTACTTGAGATGCTGAGGCAGGAGAATTGCTTGACCATAGGAGGTGGAGGTTGCACTGAGCTGCGATTGTGCCACTGCACTCCAGCCTGGGCAACAGAATGAAACGACACGACATCTCAAAAAAAAAAAAAAAAAGAAAAGAAAAGTTGTATGGGTACTCAAAGTACAGTACAGTTAGTACAGTTTTAGTTTGTACTGAATGCATACCAATTTTGCACAACTGTAAAGTTGAAAAATCTTAAATTGAACCATCATGTCAAACCATGGTAAGTTGGGAACTGTCTGTATCCGCACTTTGTAGAAGTTGATTTGCTCAAGGGGATATGGTTAACCTTTGGCTCTTACTGTGAATGATACAAACTCCTGGAAGTACTTTTCTGGGGAGGTGGGTTTACTGTTGAACATCTCCCTGTAAACAGAAACTAATGAACGCATGGCCACATTGTCCACTTACTAGGTGAGATCTGAAGACAGCACAGAATAATAAAAAATTCTCACTGCAGATCCTAGACTATGTCCACCAGGATCTATCCATCCCGACACTGCCTCCGCCCATAAACAACCAACTCCAATCTTAATGACATCCATGTCTTTAAACAAGATAAACAGGAAGTGCTGCCACAGGAACATCTGAATGATGTGTTTTAACCCCCAGCAGAAATACTTCTCTCTCTTAAGATGCGCCCAGGTATTCCCTTCTCTGGAATAGCCACATTAAAATGACCAAAGAAACTTACTCAACTGTTGTTCAAATCCTATACTTTATGAGTTCATTGGAGTTTCTTAAAGAGGTCCTCGCACGGAACTAAAAAATCTAATCTTGGAGTCTGGGACAGCCAGCCTGCAAGTTTATATTGAAGTGTTTGATGTGAACAATTCAGGTGGTTTTAATTTGCAAGAATGAATGACAGTGTTTAGGAAAAGGTTTAAAAATCTGAACAAATGCAACCCTTCCGGCAAACGAATCTCTGTTAATCTGCCCCACAGGATGAAGTAGTTTCAACTCTACTTTTACTGTATGGAAATGGTCAGAAATGATTTTTAAAATCAGAAAGAAATGACTGACATTCCCCACATGCCCAGTCATGCTTGAATCATGGAGTTAAATAGGTCATTTTTTAAATGCTTGGGACACATGGATCAAAACAGGAAAATATGGTGAATATCTAGATGGTATCAGCTAACATCCTGCCCTTCTGGATCTAATTCCCAGATTCCAAATTGGAGCAGCCCGTCTTCTCCCTCCCCTCTCAGCCACCCATCGCTCTTAGTCTCCTTTCTAATCCCATTGGGCAAATTATCCCCATTCACTTCATAGCAACTCCTTTGGAAAGAGTTTCTTAAAGCAAGAAGAGAAAAATCCATGCCCAGGCAGATCTCCCTCAAAGCAAAATGCCTCTTACCTCGGGTGTGCATTAGAAAACACAGGAACGCAAGACAGGGAAGTCCCCACCAGCTCTCCATGGTTTGCTTCAGGATGCAAGAACCTCAGTGGACTCCCCAGCCAAGCGGATTATGAGATCCGGCCTCTCCACCCTCCTGTTGTTGACTTCTGGTCTCCCAGCTTGGAAGGAAGGGAGGCGATGTCTTCAAGTGGAAAATATGAACCGAACTGCCAGAAACAAATGGGCTCCAAGCTCAGATCCCAAACTCCACAGCTGAAAACCTGTGGGACCAGTGTAGGCACGCTCAGTCATGTGTCGGAGCCAGCCTCCCCGGGCTGCCCCAACCAATCTGCAGCAGCACAGAGGATGGGGAAACTCGGGTGGTTCCCAAGCACCAATGGGCATCTCAGGCTTCTGGAAGCCGGCACACTTGCTTGGCAACTCTGCTCGCTGCGGGTGTGGGAGCTGTAGCAAGTTCAAAGTCACCAACCCAGAAACCAGAGAAGACACTGGCCGTCTGTAATCTTCCTCCTGCAGGACGTGATAGTACAGTGATACCCAGTGTGGGGTTAATGTACACGTCAGTGCAAAGACCTCAGTTGAAGTCTTGGCTTTTATACCTAACAAACTCAGTGACTTCCAGGAGGCATTTTTCATCCTCAGCCTTCAGTTGTCTTTGTAGGTGGCAGAACCAATATTTCAGCAGAGACCGTTGTTCAGGAAAAGCAGATGACATGTGGCTTTTTGTGTCTTTCATTTAAATCTGAGACATTTTATGTAACTACCAAAATTTACATCTTCTGTTTGAAATCTCCTTGGAGAAGAAATATGACTGGATAGCTCAGTTCGATGATTAATCCTGCTTTCACAATGGTTATAATTATATTTTTCCCTGCAGATCTGTGACTGTGTCTAATTTATCCATATACCACTCGTGGGTTAACCCTTACACTCTACCTACCATGAAGCAGTAGGCAAGAACTTAAAAAGTTAGCATTTGCAAACAGCTTTGAAGTCCTCTGGTAAATAGATTAACTGCAGGAGAAAGGGGAAAATCAGTCTTAGTTATGAGGGCAGCTTCTAAATTCCCAGAGAAGCAGGATTCATGTCAAACAGACCCAAAAGGAGAAATAAACCTTGGACTTTTCTCTCTGCAAATTTGAGCACCTGGAGTGTTAAGTCTGTTCATGTTGTTGATCTGGTGTTTGGGATTTGTCTTCTATGTAATATCTTCCTTTTTTTTTTGAGACAGAGTCTCACTCTGTTGCCCAGGCTGGAGTGCAGTGGTGTGATCTCAACTCACTACAACCTCCGCCTCTCAGGTTTAAGAGATTCTCCTGCCTCAGCCACCCGAGTAGCTGGGATTACAGGCATCCGACACCACGCCCGGCTAATTTCTGTATTTTTAGTAGATACAGGGTTTCACTGCATTGGCCAGGCTGGTCTTGAACTTTCGACCTAAAGTGATCCACCTGCCTCGGCTTCCCAAAGTGCTGGGATTACAGGTGTGAGCCACCGCGCCTGGACTGCAACATCTTTATAAAGGTAAGTTACTTGGATGGATTAAGTTCCTGTGCACACAGGTGTGTGTGTGTGTGTGCACGTGTGTGTCTGTGTGCATGTGTGTGCATCTGCATGTGTGTGCATGTGCGTGTGTGTGCATGTGTGTGCATATGGGGGAAATGGTCTAAGGCAGTTAGCTTGTGCAGTCCTAAGCTCTGAGTGGCAGAGTCCAGGAAGCAGTTGATGCATTTAGAAAGATACTTCCTTCAAAGTCCCCTGACCCTAAAGAGGACTGACACCGTGACATCTGCTACAAAGTGGATGGACGTCAAAAACTGGATGCTGAGTTAGAGAAAACAGACACAGAAGAACGCACTGTGTAGGATTCCATTTCTCTGAAATGTCCAGAACAGGCAAATCTGCAGAGACAGAAAGCACATTGCGGGTTGCCAGGGGCTGGAAAGACGTGGGAATGGATAAATTATGAGTTGCATTTTGTCTCCCGCAAACTTCATATATTGAAGCCCAACCCTTCAGTACTTCAGAATGTGATTTTCTTTGGAAATAAGATCTTTGCAGATGTATTACTTTGGTGCAAAAGTAATTGCAGTTTTCACCATTACTTTTTTTTTTTTTTTTTTGAGACACAGGCTCGCTCTGTCACCCAGGCTGGAATGCAGTGGCACGATGTCAGCTCACTGCAATTTCTGCCTCCTGAGTTCAAGTGATTCTTTTGCCTCAGCCTCCTGAGTAGCTGGAATTATAGGCGTGCACCACCACACCCAGTTAATTTTTGCATTTTTAGTAGAGACGGGATTTCACCATGTTGGCCAGGCTGGTCTCGAACTCCTGACCTTGTGATCCGCCCACCTCGGCCTCTCAAAGTGCTGAGATTACAGGCGTGAGCTAGTGTGTCCAGCCCCTCGCCATTACTTTTAAAGGTGAAAACCGCAATTACTTTTGCACCAACCTAATCATTAGTTAAGATGAGGTCGTACTGGAACAGGATGGGCCCCAGTGCAATATGATTGGTATTTTAAAAGAAGAGAGAAATCTGGACACTGACATGCACACAGGGAGAAGGCCTTGGGAGCATGAAGTGGGAGATTGGGGTGATGCACCTACAAGCCAAGGGATATTGGCAGCAAACCACTGGACGCAACGGGAGGGGCATGGAATCCATTCTACCTCACAGCATCCGAAGAAATCAGCCCTGCTGTCTGGGCCCAGTGGCTCATGTCTGTAATCCCAGCACTTTGGGAGGCTGAAGTGAGTGGATCACTGGAGATCAGTAGTTCGAGACCAGCCTGGCCAACATGGTGAAACCCCGTTTCTACTAAAAATACAAAAATTAGCTAGGCATGGTGGTGCACGCCTGTAATCCCAGCTACTTGGGAAGCTGAGGCAGGAGAATCACTTGAACCCGGGAGGGAGAGGTTGCAGTGAGCCGAGATTGTGCCACCACACTCCAGACTGGGCAACAGAAACAGAGTGAGACTCTGTCAGAAAGAAAGAGAGAGAGAGCAAGAGAGAGAGAAGAAAGAGAAAGAAAGAAAGAGAAAGAAAGAAAGAAAGAAAGAAAGAAAGAAAGAAAGAAAGAAAGAAAGAAAGAAAGAAAGAAAGAAAGAAAGAAAAAGAAAAGAAAGAAAGAAAGAGAAAGAGAAAGAAAAGAAGAAGGAGGAGGAGGAGGAGGGAAGGAAGGAAGGAGGGAGGGAGGGAGGGAGGGAGGGAGGGAGGGAAAGGGGAAAGGTAAGGAAAGGAAGAAAGAGAAAGGAAGGAGGGAAGGCAGGAAGGGAGGAAGGGTTAACTGTCTGTTTTTTAAGCCCCCTCCCCAGTTTGAAGCATGTTTTTATGACAGTCCCAGGAAGCCAATGTAAAAAACAGCTGCTAATGGGATTTCTTTTGGGGGCAGTGAAAATATCTTGGAACTAGGTAGAAGTGGTGGCCACACAACACTGTGAAAGCAGCAAGCAACCTGAATTGTTCACTTTAAAATGGTGAATTCTCCTGTCATCCTAGCACTTTGGGAGGCTGAGGCAGGTGGATCACCTAAGGTCAGGAGTTCAAGACCAGCCTGGCCAACATGATGAAACCCATCTCTACTAAAAATACAAAAATTAGCCAGATGTGGTGGTGACTGCCTGTAATCCCAACTATTTGGCAGGCTGAGGCACGAGAATTGCCTGAACCCGGGAAGTGGAGGTTGCAGTGAGACAAGATCACGCCAGCCTGGGCGACAGAGACTCCACGTCAAAAAAAAAAAAAGGTTAATTCTATGATTTGTGAATTTCACCTTAATAAAAAAAATGTTTCCCAAAAGGTAGTGAGGAATTAGGTTAAATGGTTAAATTCGGGAAATCCTCTCAGATGTAATGAAGGTGCAAAATAATTGCTATGATTTCCTCCATGCCTAACATGTGCCAGTGTTGTAAGTATTTTACGTGCTTCTTAAGGCAAGAGTAGACAAGCTTTTCTGCAGAAGGTCAGATAGTAAAGGCATTTATCTTTGCAAACCATATGGATTCTGCTGCAATATGTAACCAATGTCTGTGTGCCAAGTGGACTTTATGGACATAAAAATTTGAGTGTCACATAATTTTCATGCATCACAAAATATTATTGTTCTTTGGAGTTTTAAAAATTATTCAGACATGTAAAAACCATTCTTGGCTGGGCACCGTGGCTCATGTCTGTAATCCCAGGACTTTGAGAGCCAGAGGCAGGCGGATCACTTGAGGCCAGGAGTTCGAGACCAGCCTGGCCAACATGGTGAAACCCTGTCTCTACTGAAAATACAAAAAGTAGCTGGGCGTAGTGGTGCATGCCTGTAGTCCCATCTGCTCAGGTGGCTGAGGCAGGAGAATCGCTTGAACCCAGGGGGCGGAGGTTGCAGTGAGCCGAGATCACGCCACTGGACTCCAGCCTGGGCGACAGAGTAAGACTCCATCTCAAAACAACAATAACGACAATAATACAAAAAAATTCTTACCTCGAAAGCTGTACAAAAACTCACTGTGGGCAGATTTCGCTCCCGGGTTCTAGTTTGCCGACATCAAAGCTGTGTGTTGCGGGAGTCCTGTGAAACACCGTTTTATCACCTCTGCTTCACTAAAGTAACCACAAGGACCACGTGGCCACATAGCTCCTCTCCAGCCAGATGGCTGGTCAGGGCAGGCCGTGTGCCCAGCGGTAATACATGCAGGCTCCAGATCGGTGCACGTTAGGGGAAAAGCACTCTACTTCACCGCTTGAAGCCTCAGCTGATCAAATGCTGGGAGCTCACAGACATGGCAGAATTTACAAAGCCGATTTTAATTTTCACATCCTCGATACCTTAAAAAGCGTGAATGCATCTCCTTTTCGATGTTCATGGGATGCTCCTGAAAATTCACAATTGCACTACAAAGAAAGCTTTAGCAAACTGTTTTTTTAAGTAGAAACAACAAAACAGAAGAGATTCTGTTGCTGTAAAATTGGAAATAAGACAGAATATTCTAGACCACGCATGGTAGCTCACACCTGCGATCCCAGCACTTTAGGAGGCCGAGGCGGATGGATCACCTGAGGTCGGGAGTTTGAGACCAGCCTGGCCAACATGGTGAAACCACATTTCTACTACAAATACAAAAATTAGCCAGGTGTGATGGTGTGTGCCTGTAATCCCAGCTACTCGGGAGGCTGAGGCAGGAGAATCGCTTGAACCAGAAAGGTGGAGGTTGTAGTGAGCTTAGATCAGGCCACTGCACTCCAGCCTGGGAGACAGAGTGAGACTCTGTCTCAAAAACAAAATAAAAAGTAATAAAAAATAAGAGAATAAAGATATTCTTATCCTGTGTCACACTAACTTCCTAACTTTGTGATTCACCCTGGCACACATACAGGCATGGATACAACAGGTTTTTAGATATAAAATCAAGAAAAAAATCGATCTATTCCTTTCTTAGGAGCATTTGTCAGGAATGGGCAGGAATTAGGTAGAAAGGTGTGTACATGTTTCATTGTTTGTAGACACTGCCTGTGATGGTTCATACTGACTGTCAACCTGATTGGATTGATTGACACAAAGTATTGATCCTGGGTGTGTCTGTGAGGGTGTTGCCAAAGGAGATTACCATTTGAGTCAGTGGGCTGGGAAAGGCAGGCCCCCTGCCCTTAATCTGGGTGGGCATAATCTAATCAGTTGCCATCAAGGCTAGAATATAAAGCAGGCAAAAAAACGCAAAAAGAGACCCTGGCCTAGCATCCCAGCCTACGTCTTTGTCCCGTGCTGGATGCTTCCTGCCCTCAAACATGGGACTCCAAGTTCTTCAGTTTTGGGACTGGGACTGGCTCTCCTTGCTCCTCAGCCTGCAGATGGCCTATGGTGGGACCTTGTGATCGTGTGAATTAATACTTAATAAACTCCCCTTTGTGTGTATATATATATTCCATTAGTTCTGTCCCTCTAGAGAACGCTGACTAATATACAGCCAAATCACTCCCCAAGGAGATGGTGCAAATTCACAGCAGTAAAATTGAAAACGGATAATGAAACCTGGAAAGCAAACAAAGCAACAATATCACCCGGACGTTTTAAAATACTTTTAATGTTGAGTTGACAGGAAACAAAAGCTGAAAATGCTAAATACTAGAAAATGATCATGATACAAACTCCCCATGAAAGAACTTGAGAGCTTGTAGTACACAGATGAAAAGTTAGAACCTCGCCTGTTAACAACATTAAGCAAGAAAAGAATGAAAATAAATGGAATGAACATTCAACTCAAGAAGTCATCCTGTGAGGAGAGTGGGTATCACATTAAACCCCAGAAAAGCAGATGGAGGAAATTAATGCATTGAAAATTGAGAAATGATTTGCCAAATAATTTAAACATTATTTGAGAAAACTAAAGTAGACGAAGATAACAAACTAAAATAATGACAGAACAAAACAAGAAGAATGCGAGCTTCTCCATACACTTGGAGGATGCGGAAGAATTATAAACAACTACTTTGTTCTAATCTGCACTGTGATATTTGAAAACTTAAGTAAATATGAATGACTTTCCAATGAAGAAGTAGAAATACAGAAAGTTTTTTTTAAAAAAAATTCATTTCCTGGCCGGGTACAGTGACTCATGCCTGTCATCTCTGCATTTTGGGAGGCCGAGGCAGGCAGATCACTTGAAGGCAGGAGTTTGAGCCAGCCTGGCCAACATGGTGAAACCCCATCTCTACTAAAAATACAAAAATTAGCTGGGCGTGGTTGTATATGCCTGTAATCCCAGCTACTCGGGAGGCTGAGGCAGGAGAATTGCTTGAACTTGGGAGGTGGAGGTTGCAGTGAGCCAAGATTGCACCACTGGACTCCAGCCTGGGCAACAGAGTGAGACTCCATCTCTAAATAAACAAATAAATATCTCTTCATCAGAGAGAAACAAAAACCCTTTGCCCCCTCTAAAACACACACACACACATACACACACACAGCCCATGCCCAGAAAACTTTAGCCAATCAGATTTTCCACAATAGAAAGAAGAAAATCTACCAAAATGTATGTATGAAGAAAGCACAATATTGAAATATATTACATGCAAACATATAACACACATGAATTTGACTTTTGAATATTGACACAATAATCCTAAAGAAAATAACAAAACTAAAGTGTAACATCAAATAAGATTGGATTGAAGGATGATTGATTATATGTCATTATATTTAATTCACCATATTAACAGGTCAAAGTAGAAAACCATAGTCATCATGATGCATCCCAAGAAAACACTTGATTGAATTTAATACCCATTCCTGACAAATGTTCTTAAGAAAGGAATACATTTTTTCATTATTTTATAGATGAAAACCCGTTGTAACCCTCACAAAAGTGTTAGAAGAATAGATACTTTTTTTCATGATTTTTTTTTTATTTTTAGGTGGACTCTTGCTCTGTCACCAGGCTGGAGTGCAGTGGCGCGATCTTGGCTCACTGCAACCTCCACCTCCCGGGTTCAAGCAATTCTCCTGCCTCAGCCTCCCGAGTAGCTGGGATTACAAGTGGGTGCCACCACGCCCAGCTAATTTTTGTATTTTTAGTAGAGACGGGGTTTCACCATGTTGGCCAGGATGGTCTCGATCTCCTGACCTCTTGATCCAGTCGCCTCGGCCTCCCAAAGTGCTGGGATTACAGGCGTGAGCCACCGCACTCGGCCTTTTTCATGATTTTATATATGAAAACCTTTTGTATCCCCACAAAAGTGTTAGAAGAATTTTTTTTCATAATTTTATATACAAAAACCTATTGTATCCCCACAAAGTGTTAGAAGAATAGATGCATTTTTTTCATGATTTATATATGAAAACCTGTTGTATCCCCACAAAATGTTAAAAGAATAAACTTTTTCATAATTTTATATATGAAAGCCTGTTGTATCCATGACTGTATGTATGCCCATATGAATCATGAATTAAGGAAGTTAGCATGGCACAGAATTAACATAAGTAGGTAGGTTAAATATATAAAAAATGAAAGATACAAATCAATATAAAAATATGAAAAGGCTATGAAGAGATACAAAAGAAGTCAACTAAGAAAAGAGATGTATCGGGCCGGGCGCGGTGGCTCACACCTGTAATCCCAGAATTTTGGTAGGTCGAGGTGAGCAGATCACGAGGTCAAGAGATCGAGACCATCCTGGCCAACATGTTGAAATCCTGTCTCTACTAAAAATACAAACATTAGCTGGGCATGGTGGCCTGTTCTCTTCTCTGCAATACATGACAACTTTTCCACATTGAGAATTGTTTCCCCATTAAGGCTTCCAAAATACATGTCTCTATGAAAGCTTGGAGAGGGCTCCACTTGCATTTTGTGCTAACCTCATAGAGATTTACAGTCCTGATATTCGGAATGGGATTGACGTCATAAACCTTCCTCCACCGGAAAATGAGGATATCATCAGTGTGTCCTCAGTTGCACAGGCAGGCTAATGTGAAGCTGTTAAAATAGTCATCCAGAGAAAGGCAATTTCAAGGGAATGTTTCATTTTGCCACTGATGATGGTGTTAAAAACTGACTGCCGCACGTCACAGAAGCTAGGTTTCCCATGAATCTCTCTATGCAAACGTATGGTGTTACCATAGCCATGTCAAAAATCGTCTGATTTGGGGAAAGAGGTTGGATGAAGGAGTCAGTCATAAATGCTGGGTCTTTCCCCTTTCTAAGCTCAGAAACTCCGCCTTCAATTTCAGTTCTGGGTGGGAGTCATCCAAGCAGTCTCCCTGCTGTTGAGGATTCGACACCTTTTCACATCCCATCATTCTCAGGATATTGATGGGCACAGCCAGCTGGCTTTTTCTGGCATTGGAGTTATTTCTTCTGATTTTGACACTAGTGATAACTTGGAGTGTGTAAAATCGGGTGAACACAGTGGCGGGAACCCCTTGGTTATTTATCTTACCCTTTCATTGCTTCCTTGAGCAAATACCTATAGGATGCCACCTGTGGTGCAGGTGTGTGGAGATGACCTTCTAGATTCTCCAGGATGTATTGACACATCACAAGTGCCTCATCCTCTCCACCCTTGAGAGGGCCGACCACGAATGTGCATGTTTAATTGTTTAAGGACACTGTCAGTCTATTCCCCATAGAAGTTTCGCAAATGCCCAGGACTTAACATGGTGTCTCAGATTTGTTTCCTAAGAGCCCTACAAACTTTCTGATTATTGCCAATCTCTTAGTTGAAAAATGATATCAAATGGGCTATCTTCATAAAATCATCTGTGTTCCATTTCTGGAAAACATTTGAATTGCCCTTTGTTTTTATACGGGTGTTGGGTCCTTTTCTCGTTGATCTATAGGGACTGTTTACGCCTTAGTGAAGTAGGTGGCAGATATTCTTTTTCACTTAATCCTTAGTCTGGTGAATCTTCAAGGGCCGAAAGCTGGATTAACCAGCATACCTGGCCGCTTTGCTGAGTGACCAATGACACGTTATAAAGTTAGAGGGTGGTGTTTCTAGTCCTTCCCAATGAATCATCAAGAATTGTCTTTGAGGTCAGATTCTTCACACTGACTAACTTTAGAATAATAAAAAGAAAAAATACATTAAATCTGTTGTCATTGTATGAATAACATTGACATTTTTGTAAGTATTATAATCATACTATCCACAGAAATGGCTCATTGTAATCATACTATCCACAGAAATGGCTCATTAAACAAGAAGCAGAATAGTAAAAAGAAGAATAGTAACAAAAATAAAATTAAAAAAAGGGTATTTTTTTAGATATGTCAAATTAGGGCTTATTTATAAATAAATCTATACTTCCAAGTAATGTGTCAACAAGACTTATTTTTTTTGTGGAGGGTGGATGTCTGTCTTTGTAGATGATTCATTTTAATTTCTCACGTACATAAAAATAAACATGATTTTATTGAAAGTAGGTTATTTGAAAAATAGTTTAAATTACATGGCTTGTTGGATCATTAAATACCTGGGTAAAACAACTCTGTTTCATTATTTTGGAACTTCTATGTAAAGAAAGTCCTATGATTTTGGGAATGATGATTAAAAAGTTATTTAAGGGCTGGGCCAGGCACAGTGGCTCACACCTGTAATCCCAGCACTTTTGGAGGCCTTGGCAGGCTGATCACTTGAGGTCAGGAGTTTGAGACCAGCCTGGCCAACATGGTGAAACCCAGGCTCTACTAAAAATAGAAAAATTAGCCAGGTGTGGTGGTGCACGCCTGTAATCCCAGCTACTTGGGAGGCTGAAGCAGGAGAATCACTTGAACCCAGGAGGCGGAGGTTGCAGTGAGCCAAGATGGCCCCGCTGCACTCCAGCCTGGGTGACAGAGCAAGACTCTGTCTCAAAAAAAAAAAAGTTATTTAAGGGCTAATAGAACATAGAATAAAATACTTTATAAATGTTTGAAATAATAGTATTTGGAATAGTATGGTAGTTGTTGGTATCAGAGCCAATCTCTAACTCCTTAAGGAGAGAGGCTTTTCTGTGATTTATTCTGCAAGTGTTTACTGAGCTTCAATACATGCTAGGCAGTGTCAGTAAACAAAAAGACCCTTGACTCATTCATTCTTTTTAACAAGGCAGAAGATCCATTGCAATCTGGGCCATAATGTATTTAACCAACCCACCACAGGGTCAAGTCTTCAGTGTCGGGAAAATGCGGTACATCTTGTACATCTTAGGAAGTACAGTATCTGGATGTAGGGAGTACCTGGATTTAGAGGAGTATTTGGAAGCAGGGAGCATCAGGACTCAAGGGGATACCTAGCTGCAGGGAGAGTATCTGGAAACAGAGTTTCTGGATGGAGGAGAGTATCTGGCTGGGAGTATCTGGGTGCAGAAGAGTACCCGTTCTGATGTGGCAGGACACGGGAAAGGAAAAGAGCCCAAGAAGGACATTTTGGAAATAAAGAGCTAGCACTTAGGCTGGAAATCTGCCTTAAAGCCCCAGAAGAAAACTTGGAACCCATCCTGTAAATTACCACGGCCTTCTTTAACATCCACCCACGGCAAAACATTGAAGTAAAATAAAAAAGTACTTGGTTTCTAATTTCTTTTTATTAGTCCGATATGAAAAAGAAATATCCCTACAAATGAAAGAAATATTGAAGAAACAAATTGAAGGGCTTACCTTATTTTAATTTAAAAAAAGTCAGGGCTACCAGGGAAGTTTCAGACGTGCTCAATGGACACGTGATTTGTAAACAGCCGAGATTCTGGGGGACTGGGGGTGCCTCGGTGGGGTTGACATTTGAGTTACGGGGACTTAATAATGGCCAGCCTTTCACATCCCATGGGAAACCGCCCCCCCTCGGCCTTGGAGAATGGGGGTCCAAGTGCCTATCCCCCTTTGGATGTAAAATTCATCGTTAGTAAACATCATCCGCCCAGCAACAAGCAAAGCACATCGCAAGATTAAAACAAAGAATCTGCCATGAACAGAAGGCCTCCATCTCTGCCCTCACGCAGGTGTCCTTCGGGGAGGAGCCTCAGGCAGCTGTTCTAACCCTGCTGCCAACGCCTGCGCTGTTTCTGCCGACAATCTTCTATTTCTCTAAAAGAGTACGCTGAACTGTGGGAGACAGAGACAAAAGAAAGTCATTCCCAGTTCCCTGAGCACTCACGTGGACACAGTTCCTAAAACTTTCAGGAGCCAGTGGTTTTATTTCTGCATAAGAAAAATGGGCCCAAAACTCATCACGAAAAAGCAAAACCCTAAATCTCAGTCAATTCAATCAATTTCATTGAACGATACCATTCATTAAAAAAAAGGATACTGCAGAAACAGCAGAAGGAAAACAGCAGAAGGCAATTTCCACTAACGACGTCACAGAGACACTAACAAATGCCTATAACTTACCAAATGGAAGAATAAATCTTCTAAATGACAGTGTGCGGTTTTTATTGATTTGCAATGATGCTGGGCTGAGATTTTCTGGTCCATTCATTTAAGTTTTGGAAACTTTATTCTGCATGTCAGTCTTAAAACTATTTTGGAGGGAGAAGCTGGGATTTGGAAGAAGGAATTAAGAGCAATGGTGGCAGAAAACACTGGAATGCCAAGCCCTTCAAGTAACGAGGGCCCCACACATATATACCAATGTACTGGCTAATGAAGCCAGACAACTTCATTACAGTGGGCAGAAGAAATCTTCCTTTTCTCTTTAAGATATAGCTTGTTCTAAACATCTTTCCCTGACTCGAAAGAGCAGTCAACAAGACACTAACTTTCTTTTATTATTATTACTATTTTTGAGACAGAGTTTTGCTCTTGTTGCCCAGGCTGGAGTGCAATGGCGCGATCTTGGCTCACCACAACCTCTGCCTCCTGGGTTCAAGGGATTCTGCTGCCTCAGCCTTCTGAGTAGCTGGAATTACAGGCATGTGCCATGGTGCCTGGCTAATTTTTTTTTTTTTCTTTTTTTTTTAGTAGAGACGGGGTTTCTCCATGTTGGTCAGGCTGGGCTCGAACTCCCAACCTCAGGTGATCTGCCCCCTTCAGCCTCCCAAAGCGCTGGGATTACAGGCATGAGCCACCGCGTCTGGCGAGACACTAACTTTCTAGAAGTCTCTATCTTTAAAATTGAATGCCAGGCACGGTGGCTCATGCCTGTAATCCTAGCACTTTGGGAGGCCGAGGTGGGCAGATAACTTGAGGTACGGAGTTCGAGACCAGTCTGGCCAACATGGCGAAAGCCCCGTCTCTACTAAAAATAGAAAGAAAATTAGTGGGGCATGATGGTGGGTGCCTGTGGTCTCAGCTACTCAGAAGGCTGAGGAAGGAGAATCACTTGAAACTGGGAGGCAGGGGTTGCAGTGAGCAGAGGTCGCACCACTGCACTCCAGCCTGGGTGACAGAGAGAGACTCCATCTCAAAAAGAAAAAAAATTAAAATACTTTAAATCATTTCATTAAAAATACCTCTCAATTTGACAGCTGCTATTAAAAATAAACGCTGCATCTCTCAGGCAAATGAGAAAGTTCCAATGTATGCACAAATAAAAGAAAAAAATACACACACATATATACACACATAAACTTTTTTCTTGCCATTTTCAAAAGTGGTTCTGATGGCAAAATGCCTGCCTTTTACCCCGAGAAGCTTCTCACGAATTAAAGTCTCTTCTTAACCACATTTTCCACCTGGTTGAGAGGATTTTTAGAAGGTGATAGCAGGCTGGGTGCGGTAGTTCACGCCTGGAACCCCAGCACTCTGGGAAGCTGAGGTGGGAGGGTTGCTTGAGCTCACGACGGGCAACATAGTGAGACCCTGTCTGGGCAACCTAGTGAGAGCTTGTCTCTACAAAATAAAAAAAAACAAATCAGCCGGGCATGGTGGTGCACGCCTGTGGTTCCAGCTAATCAGGAGGCTGAGGTGAGAGGATCCCTTGAGCCCAGGAGGTTGAGGCTGCAGTAAGCTATGATCATGCCACTGCACTCCAGCCTGGGCAACAGAGTGAGACCCTATCTCTAACAACAAAAAAAAGGTGACAGCAAAACTTAACAAGTTATATTTCAGAAGATGGACTTTTGATTCCCAGTACACACCAGCCAGCTGTGGACTTCCCAACGATGCACCAGTGGTGTGCCACTTGGAACTTTTTTTTTTTTTTTTAAACAGTCTCACTGTGTCGCCCAGGCTGGAGTGCAATGGCACGATCTCGGCTCACTGCAACCTCTACCTCCCAGGTTCAAGCGATTCTCCTGCCTCAGCCTCCCAAGTAGCTGGGATTACAGGTGCCCACCACCACACTCAGCTAATTTTGTATTTTTAGTAGAGACAGGGTTTCATCATGTTGGCCAGGCTGGTCTCGAACTCCTGGGAAAACTTCCTTACTATTTTGTTAAACAGAGACTTAGGCACATACAGGTCTTCTCTGAAGGCCCAGGCCCTAGGAAGTTTACACATTCATTGTCTTTTGAAAGTATCCCTCAAAAGCAACGAGACATAAAGGAAGACATTCAAAGCCATGCAACCAAATTTGAGAATGTGTGCAGGACAGCAAGATGGGAGAGGATGGAGAAGATAAAATGGGAACACTGGCCATGTGTGCAAGCCGCCGTTCCCCGTCCTTCTTACCAGCTGGCTCTGTGTTGGCATTCCGGTGGCTCTCCATGTCCACCTCCCCTTGTTCTGCTGAAAACAAGAAGAAAACACACAGAGAGGCTCAGCGCAACAGAGAACCCACTCCTCAAAATACACACAAAACACTTGGGCTTTCCTGAGGTCGACGCTCCTATTGCTTGGATGAGAGCACTCAGTTCTGAACCCCAAGACCCACTGGGAACATGGAGTCTAACACTCATCTAAGTGAAGACTTTGCCAGTATTTTTTCATGCATGGCACAGGCAGAGATGAACTTCAACAGGGTAATCCAAGCAGCTTCATTTTCCTCTGTTTTAAGGGTTGCTTTCTTCTCCCTAAACACTGAGGAACACGCACATGGAAGCTCTTTCTATAAAAAAAAAAAAGTACGTGCATCTTTGAAAATAAGATTCTTATTTATAACTGCCCCCAAACTCATCAAACAAATGCAGACGGCTGGGCGTGGTGGCTCACGCCTGTAATCCCAGCACTTTGGGAGGCTGAGGCAGGTGGATCACTTGCGGTCAGGAGTTCGAGACCAGCCTGGCCAACATGGTGAAACCCCGTCTCTACTGAAAAATACAAAACTTAGCTGGGCGTGGTGGCATGCACCTATACTCCCAGCTACTGAGGAGGCTGAGGCAGGAGGATCGTTTGAACCCAGGAGGTGGAGGTTGCAGTGAGCTGAGATCACACTACTGCACTCCAGCCTGGGTGACAGGGCAAGACTGTCTCAAAATAAAAATATAAATAAATAAATAAAAATAAATGCAGAGGCTGGGCACGGTGGCTCATACCTGTAATCCCAGCACTTTGGGAGGCCTAGGCGGGCAGATCACGAGGTCAAGAGATCCAGCCCATCCTTGCCAACATGGTGAAACCCCATCTCTATTAAAAATACAAAAATTAGCTGGGCGTGGTGGCGTGCACCTGTAGTCCCAGCTACTTGGGAGGCTGAGGCAGGAGAATCATTTGAACCCAAGAGGTGGAGGTTGCAGTGAGCTGAGATCGTGGCACTGCACTCCAGCGTTGGTGACAGAGCGAGACTGTCTCAAAATAAAAATTAAAATAAATAAAAATAAATGCAAAGAATCTCAGCAGATTAGCATCTTTTCAATACCTGGGGAAAGGGGACTTTCTTCCTTTACCCACCTCCACCGATCATCCTTCTCAGGTTGAATTGGCTCTCCTGTCCCCTCTTCTACCTCCCTCAGAATGCAGAGAGGTGAGTGAAGACTCAGACCACTAAGAACTGCCCCAGCCATCAAAGGACAAGACAGCCAAGGGGTCTTGTGTACCCGGTTTTCTTCCTCCTCCAGCATTTTTTCCCAGTCTTATTTCTATTCCCAAATTTATTTATTTATTTATTTATTATTATTATTATTTTTTTTTGAGACAGAGTCTCGCTGTCGCCCAGGCTGGAGTGCAGTGGCACAATCTCAGCTCACTGCAACCTCCACCTCCCGGGTTCAAGCGATTCTCCTGCCTCAGCCTCCAGAGTAGCTGGGATTTCAGGTATGCACCACCACGCCTGGCTAATTTTTTGTATTTTTAGTAGAGATCGGGTTCCACCGTGTTAGCCAGGATGGTCTTGATCTCCTGATCTTGTGATCCCCGCCCACCTCGACCTCTCAAAGTACTGGGATTACAGGCCTGAGCCACCGCGCCTGGCCCTCTATTCCCAAATTTCCATTAAAAAATGTTTCAAACATGCCACAATGCAAACAGGGTCAACTCCCCAAATGTTGTCGGTGTCACTTCTTTTCTGACCCACAGCATAAGCCAACAGAATTGGAAACACGTAAGAGATGCACAGATCAATAGGTATTTATTTATTTCCAGTGTTGGTGTGAAGGAACACCCACATTTTCAACACAAAGGGAAGCAGCAGCAGCTCATCGAATCTGTGGCCACGCGTTTCCCACTCACAAAGACCATGCTATTTGTAAAACAGCCCCATCTGTGGTTCAAATGCCTTCGTAAAGGAACACGTTTGTATGGTGCAGCAGCGTAACTTTTTTTTTTGAGACAGAGTCTTGCTCTGTTGCCCAGGCTGGAACGCAGTGGCACGATCTCAGCTCACTGCAACCTCTGCCTCCAGGGTTCACGCCATTCTCCTGCCTCAGCCTCCCAAGTAGCTGGGACTACAGGCGCCCGCCACCGTGCCCAGCTAATTTTTTGTATTTTTAGTAGAGATGGGGTTTCACCATGTTAGCCAGGATGGTCTCGATCTCCTGACCTCGTGATCTGCCCGCCTCGGCCTCCCAAAGTGCTGGGATTACAGGTGTGAACCACCGTGCCGAGCCAGCAGCGTAACTTTTAATGACAGCAGCAGAGACAGCCTCGCCAGTTTATACTATGTGAACTCCACAGTTTCAACTGTTCTCCCCTAACCACTAAATGACTCCCACACAAAGAGGCCAAATTCTTTGATTTAAGAAAAAGAGAGGAAACCCCCCCGGAAGAGAAGAATATTCGAAACAATCCGAAAATGTTCACCACAAATGTCATTTGTTCTGCCAGTGGCAAGTTGTCAACACGGGTGCATTTTGCAGCAAACTGTCCCGGCTAGAAATTGAAAACCTGCATTCATTTCAGAGGACAAATAATTTCTCCCTCTCCCCTCATTGGTTAAAAAGCATAAAAGATGTTCTTTTTATTCCAGTAATTTTATAAAACACTACATAAAAGCTGGCGAGTTTTAAAGAGGGAAAAAGTCCATTGAAAAGTATAAAGTCTCCCAAGGGCAAAGTCCATTTGGGGGCAACAGTTCCAACATCACGGACCTCTCAGGAGGAGAACTGGTCTAATGAGATGCTCCGTACACCCCCACCCACATACCCTTCCTGTCAAAACTTAGACCAAGCATGCCACATCTGACAAGTCAACTTCAAACAATTCGTGGTGCTTTTCTTTCAGGCTAAAAATCATCTGTAGCTATTAGAACCATTCAGCAAAGCAATATGGCTTTAATGGGTCCCTATGCTTTGTGAAGATATATTTATACACACACACACCATGCACTTGGGGCCAATCCTGAGACCATATACCTGAGGATCACTGTCTAGCAGTGGCTAATCTTTAAGTGGTGTTAGGACAGACACTCTGGGAAACATGCAGGACATTCTGGACTCAGTCCTGTGGTCATTGGGGGGCAGCTTTCATTGCATCAGACTTGAGACACCTTGGGACACATCCTTCAAAGAGTGGGGGGCTGTAAAGGTGACCTCTGTGAGAAGGTGACCAGACCCATGTGGGTCAAGGTTTTGTGCCCTCACACCATACAATGCCCCAACACAGGAGGATCAAACCATCTGTGCTCAGCTAGAACTACGGCTCAACCATAAGGGAGGCTATGCCTCATTTCCACAGGAGGGCAAATAAGAAAAGTAAAAGAAGTAAGAAAAAATTAAAAGGAATATGAAAAAAAAGGAAAATAAAAAAAAGAAATTAGAAAAGTCAAAGAAATAAGAGGAAAAGAATGAAGAAAAACGGAGAAGAAATAAAAGTAGAAAAATAAGTAAAAGAAATAAGATAAAAAGGAAAACAAATAAGAAAAAAGAAATAAGAGAAAAAAAAACAAGAAAAAAGAAAAAGGGCCAGGCACAGTGGCTCACACACTTTGGAAGGCTGGGGCAGGCAGATTACCTGAGGTCAGAAGTTCGAGACCAGCCTGGCCAACATGGAGAAACTCCGTCTCTACTAAAAATACAAAAATTAGCTGGGTGTGGTGGTATGCGCCTGTAGTCCCAGCTACTCGGGAGGCTGAGGCAGGAGAATCGCTTGAACCCAGGAGGTGGAGGCTGCAGTGAGCCAAGATTGCACCACTGCACTCCAGCCTGGGCAACAGAGTGAGACTCCAATTCAAAAAAGAAAAAAAAAAAAAAAAGAAAGAAAAATGAAAAAAGAAGAAAAGTAAGAAAAGAAATAACATATAACAAATAAGAAAAGTAAAATAAATAGAAGGAACAGAAATAAGAAAAAAATGAAAAGAAAGAAAAAATAAGAAAAGTAAAAGAAAGAAAAAAAGTTAAAATAAATTACATTGAAGAACAAGTTGGTGGCCTTTGGAAACGGAAGGAAAATCCAGGTACAATTTGTGTGTTTCAGGGACATGAGAGAATCCAAGGAAGACGGCCGCAGAGGCTCCGTGCTCAAATGTGTGAATAGGGACCTGACCACCCACCAATTCCCAACACGCCTTAGAGTGTGAACATCAGGAGATGTTTAGGTGATTCCTCAACATATGAATTTTGTTTTTCTAGGAACCAAGATGTGCACCTGCTTGGAACACTGATCAAAGAAAGAGTTAAGAACCGCTTCATAGGAAGTGCAGTGAGAAATGCAAGTCAAGGGCTGAAAAGGTTGAAGATTTAAAAATCCATGCATGACCTGGAAGGTCAAATCCTTAGGATGTGAGTGAGCTTAACCTAGGACACTGCAGGGAAGAGGGTGGCCACCCCGGGCCCCACTTTGTTCCCTTGGCAGGGATGGACTTAGGGACAAAACTCATTAAAACATGGAAGTCACTGCCCTGTTTCTGTTAGATTTACGTTTAAAAGAAAATATCTGCATTTCTCTTCATTTTCTGAAGCTCTTATGCAGAAATATGATTTGCTATAATGAGCTTCTGTGCATCAAGAAAGGCAAAAGCATATGGAACTGAAGGCAGAGAATCTGCCATGTGATTGAGCATCCCATTGTGGTGGGAATTTGCCAGCAGGGAGAGGGGAGCGGCAGATGGAAGGGTTTGCTTTAAGGCTGCATCTTAGCAGATAAAACGATTACGGTCAGGACGCTCCGCAGGCCTGGGCTGGGTTCTCTGCTCACCCCTAGGTCTTCAGCCATCTGAAATGGAAAGTTGAAAAAGACAAAAAATAATAATAAAAAAAGTAAACTGACGCTGGGTCTGCTTTTGCTGTGCGCTGGGGCTCCCAGCAGCAGGGAGGTGTTAGAAAGAGCTGCTCTGAGCAAGGAAGTAACGGGATAGAGGCTCAAAGTGTGAGAGTGGGAAGTGGAAACCAAAATTAAGGAGTGGAGGAAGGGAGAGACAGAGGAAGGCAGGGAGGGAGGCAGGGAACAGGGAGAGCAGGAGGGAAGAAGGAAGGAGGGATGGGACAAAGGGATGGAGGAAGGCAGAAAGAGGGGGAAGGAACGAGGAGGGAAGGAGGTTGGAAGAAAGGAAGCAGGGAGGTATGGAGGAAGGGAGGGAGGAAGAAGTGAAGCAGGGAGGAAGGAAATGAGGGAGGGAGGGAGGAAGGGAAGGAGAGAGGGAAGGAGGAAGGGAAGGAAGGAAAGGAGGGAAGGAGGGAGAGAAGAAAGAAGGAAGGAAGCAAAGAGGCATGTAAGAAAAGGAGAGATGGATGAAGAGAGACCGAAAGAACAGAGAGAAAAAAAGAAAGGAAGGAAGGAAAGGAGGAAGGGATGGAGGGAGGAAAAAGGAAAGAAGGAGGGAGGGATGGAAGGAAAGGAAGGAAGGAAGAGAGAAAAAAGAAAGAGGTACATAAGAAGAAAAGAGAAGGAAGAAAGGAAGAGATAGAAAAAAGGAAGAGAGAAAAAGGAAAAAAGGAGGAAAAGAAGAATGGAAGGGAGGGAGGAAGAAAGAGGGAGAGTTCAACAAAGAATGAAAAGAGAGAGGGAGAACTGAGGGCAAAGGAAGAAAGAGAAAAGCAGGGAAGGAAGAGAGAAAAGAAGGAGGGAGGGGGAAAGAAAGGAGGAGGGAAGGAAGAAAGGCAGAAAAGAAGAAAGAGAAAGAAGGAGACAGGGAGAGCCAATCGCCCATCTTGCCAAAGCCTCAAGAAACCCACTGTGAGCCCAGGACCCTGGTAAACAGAGCAGTAGGACCAGCCACCACAGCCAAAGGACAGCGTCCTGAGCACCCCGTGCCAGCCACGGAAGCTGGGCTCTGTGGGAAGTGGTCAGGCTCCGTGCGGTTAGTGGTCTGAGCCAGGTCCTCCACGAAGCCAACACATCCAGATGCAAAGTCACAGACCCCGAGTGCATGAGAGAAGCAGCTTAAACAGGCCCCTTCATAGCACATGGACAAAAACCAGGAGAAGCCCAAGCACCACAAACTCAAATCTGTAGGAAGGGAGGAAGGGAGGCTGGTGCAAAAGTAATTGTGGTTTTTGCCATTAAAAGTAATGGCAACATAGCAAGATTCTGTCTCTACAAAAAAAGGTAAAAAATTAGCTGGGAGCCACCACACTCAGCTAATTTTTCTTTACATTTTTTGTAGACACGAGGTCTTGCTATGTTGCTATTACTTTTAATGGCATAAACCACAGTTACTTTTGCACCAGCCTATAACAGACAGAGAGCCATCTGATTCCACAAGGAGTTTCTAATCCGTGAACCCCAAAATATAACACTGCAAAGCTTCTCAGTAAATCTATATCAAGTCACAGGATTTGATGAAGGCATCTCCTTGTCGGAAAGATGCGGAAGACTCACCTATGTCTACCCACTCACCTGGGACTAATTTTAATACAAATTTAACAAACACCACAAATTTCAATGCAATGACACAGTCCCGGAAAATGAGCCTGTCTGGTAGAATAACAGTATCCTCAAAACTGGGCATGGTTTCTTTTCTTTTCTTTTCTTTTTTTTTTTTTTTTTGAGACAAAGTCTCGCTCTTGTCCCCAGGCTGGAGTGCAGTGGCTCGATCTCAGCTCACTGCAACTCTGCCTCCTGGGTTTAAGCGATTCTCCTGCATCAGCCTCCCGAGTACCTGGAATTACATGTGTGCACCACCACGCCTGGCTAATTTTTGAATTTTTAGTAGAACCAGGGTTTTACCATGTTGACCAGGCTGGTCTCAAACTCCTGACCTCAGGTGACCCACCCGCCTCGGCCTCCCAAAGTGCTGGGATGACAGGCATGAGCCACCGCGCCTGGCCCATGGTTTCTTGAAGGACCAGGGCATCCTATACTCACATCCTTCTAATGAAATCTCCAAGCTCCCCATGAACCTATGCGGTTGCCAGATCTCAAAATCACCATCCCGGAAATCAAACCCATAAAGCAAAATCCTGCCACAGAGGCTGAGGGCTCTGACATCTTTCGTCTTCCGGATAACTCGATCCAACATCGCAATTCCATGTCTACTAACAAAACCATGTCACTGAGATAAACATTAAACTCATTTTATAATTCAGGTATAAAAACCAAGCTGTGAGTGGATGCAGTTGGAAAGGTCCTCTTTTGAGGTAGGGTCTTGGTATTTGTAGAATAGTGCCTTGTTTTTGTTTGCTTTCTCTTTTTCTTTTTTTTTTTTTTTTGAGACAGAGTCTCACTCTGTTATCCAGGCCGGAGTGCGGTGGCACCATCTTGGCTCACTGCAACCTCTGCCTCCCGGGTTCAAGCAATTCCCTGCCTCAGCCTCCCAAGTAGCTGGGATTACAGGCGCCCACCATCATGCACAGCTAATTTTTGTATTTTTAGTAGAGACGGGGTTTCACCATCTCTTGCTTCTCTTTGTTATGCTTTATTTTATTTTCTTTTTGGCCCTTTGCTTTGTGCATTTACAAAAGGCCAAGAAAATCAATACCTGGACAACTAGAAAGCAAACCAGGAATTGAAAGTTGGACCTTCTGTTAATTTGGCATCAGAATAAAAGACTTATAGAAAATATTAGAAGAAAATTAGCCTAGCATCTCAGTAGTATAAAGTGAATCTTGGACTCCCTGAGCCAATTCTTCAGAAAGGATGCTTTTTTTAAAAAAAATTATTTTGGGGGCCGGGCACAGTGGCTCATGCCTGTAATTCTAGCACTTTGGGAGGCCAAGGCAGGCGGATCACGAGGTCAGGAGATCAACACCATCCTGGCTAACACGGCAAAACTCCGTCTCTACTAATAATATGAAAAATTAGCTGGACGTAGTGGCACGCACCTGTAGTCCCAGCTGCTCGGGAGGCTGAGGCAGGAGAGTCGCTTGAACCCGGGAGGCAGAGGCTGCAGTGAGCTGAGATCACGCCATTGCACTCCAGCCTGGGTGACAGAGTGAGACTCCGTCTCAGAAAAAAAAAAAGGTATTTTTATTTTTATATCTAGAGACAGGGTCTCTGTCTGTCGTCCAGGCTGGAGTGCAGTGGTGCAATCACGGCTTACTGCAGCCTCCAATTCCTGGGCTCAAGCAATCCTCACACCTCAGCCTCCAGAGTAGTTGGGACCACAGGCAGGCGCAAGCACGCCCAGCTAATTTTTTACATTTTTTGTAGAGATGAGGTTTCACAATGTTGCCCAGGCTGATCTTGAACTCCTGGGCTCAAGCAATCCTCTTTCCTTGGACTCCCAAAGCACTGGGATTACAAAGTGTGGGCCACCTCGCCGGGACACATTTGCTTTTGTTCTTGAAAAATCTAGGAAAATTGTTTCTACCCAGTGAGAACTTTCATTGTTCATGCCTGCCCCACCTCCTGCAATAAAAAAAGAAAATGCTTCCACCCAAGACCAAGACCCAGGGGTGGCGGGGCGGATAAGGTAGAGGAAAAGTTGTTTTTCCTTTTCCCAATTCTATTTCTAAATTTTTGACAAAATCAAGTCTATTAAGCCTCCTGGGTGCTTTCCCGAGTTTGTGTGTCTTTGGATGTGATATCGTGAGCCTCTGTGTCCCCACCCAAATCTCATCTTGAATTGTAATTCCCATAATCCCCACGTGTCCAGGGAGAGACTAGCCGGGGGTCACTGAATCATAGCGAAGGTTCCCCCATGCTGTTCTCATGATAACAGGATGGTGCCTTGCGTCCCCTTCTGCCATGATTGTAAGTTTCCTGAGGCCTCCCCAGCCATGCTGAACTGTGAATCAATTAATCCTCTTTCCTTCATCAATTATCCAGTCTTCGGCAGTTCTGCATAGCAGTGTGAAAACGGACTAATACAGGATGTGAATATGAAATAGGCTTACAAGATCCCAAAAGTTCCTACGTCTGCACGCACAAGGTAATAAACATCCTTTGCAACTCATGAATCCAATTTGGGTTGACCTAAAGATTTTCAGAGAATCATCAATCAGAGATTTTGTAGTTTAATCCAAAAGTGTTCAACAATTGTCTGGGATTCTAAAAAAGAGGCCGGGTGCTTTGACTCACGCCTATAATCCCAACACTTTGGGAGGCCAAGGTGGGGGAATCACCTGAGGTCACGAGTTCGAGACCAGTGTGTCCAACATGGTGAACCCCCATCTCTACTAAAAATACAAAAATTAGCCGGGTGTGGTGATGCCACCTGTAATTCCAGCTACTTCGGAGGCTGAGGCAGGAGAATTGCTTGAACCCGGGAGGCAGAGGTTGCAGTGAGCCAAGATTGCACCACTGCACTCCATTCTGGGCGATAGAGCGAGACTCCGTCCCAAAAAAAAAAAAGCCAGAGAGTTTGAAATACAACATCTAAAATATTACGCATCCTGTCCTGGCAAACAAGCCTTCCTTACCTCCTGGTTGAATATTATGCTGTGAGTTGAACAGTTTCAGAAAAGAAAAAGAAATGTCATTGAAAAGCAAACAAAAATTCCCTTCCATTAAGTCCCTACTGTTTTAACCCCTCCACTACTTCTAGAAGAAGCAAGAGGGGAGAAGAATGTTTTGCTGTTTGCTTTTTTCCAACGTGATTCTAATCATACGTCTCTTATAGGCATCTCCTTGAATGTGGTCATCTGTCCATTTGGGTCCTGCTCAAAACTGCCATTCAATCAACCAAACACCAGCTGGGCACGGTGGCTCACGCCTGCAATCCCAACACTTTGGGAGGTCAAGGCGGGTGGATCATCCAAGGTCAGGAGTTCGAGACCAGCCTGACCAACATGACGAAACTCCATCTCTACTAAAAAAAAACAAAAATTAGCTGTGCGTGGTGGTGCACATCTGTAATCCCAGCTACTCGGGAGGCTGAGGCAGGAGAACCCGGGAGGTGGAGGTTGCAGTGAGCCAAGATGGAGCCATTGCATTCCAGCCTGGGTGACAGAGTGAGACTCCATCTCAAAAAAAAAAGAAACAACCAAACACCATTTCCCACTAGTCCGCCCACCAGGTAGGAGGCAATTGTCTTCCATGCACTGCCCAAAACCCCACAGCAAGAACGGGGAAATAAACACGAGCAGCTCATTTAAAGTCTTGAGATCCGAACGAAAGCTGTTTAGGACTCTCCATTTCACGCTCTAAATAATGTTTGTGGATGTCAAATGCTGGAATGATGGGAGATTACAGGGAAACTCCACCCCTACAGTCTAACTTTCTCCACACCAGCATCTATTCAAATGTTCTAGGAATCCCTCTAAAATCTTCAGGAGGCAGTGCTTTGGGTGAATGACATCAGTGACCAAGAATGAATAAGGACTTAAGATCTAAGTAGGGTGAGAAGTTCAGACACCCAGAGGCGTGAGGGACCCCAGGGGCTCCTCCATAAAACAGTAGCTGTTGGCCGCGTGTGGTGCCTCACGCCTGTAATCCCAAGATTCTGGGAGGCCGAGGCAGTTGGATCACTTGAGGAGAGGAGTTGGAGGCCAGCCTGGCCAACATGGTGAGACCCCGTCTCTACTAAAAATACAAAAATTAGCCGGGTGTGGTGGTGGGTGCCTATAATCCCAGCTACTCAGGAGGCTGAGGCAGGAGAATCACTTGAACCTGGTGGAATGGAGGTTGCAGTGAGCTGAGATTGCGCCACTGCACTCCAGCCTGAGCAACAGAGCGAAACTCTGTCTCAAGAAAATAAAAAATAAAAAATAAGAGTAGCTGTCCCCGGTCGATGGGATCCCTGCAAACCACAGTGCTTGGTCATGCAAGAGGGAAGGCAAGAGCTAAATATAACTGCCCAGTGATGCATGCATGTTAGCTGTGTTCCAAATAGCAGAGCTTACTTCCCAGCTTCACGGCGGATCCTAAATGATTTAGGGACTTTTGAATACGAGGTCCCAAAGAGCCTGCTGACTGCCCTAGGAGGATTGCAATGGTGAGTACGTCCTCCTCCTAATTCCTCTATAAATTTTAGTCCCGATCCAAGAAACTTCCCAGGTCCTGGGTGCCTTGTGGGTTTTTGGTACTAACAGAAAGGGAATCCGCTGTGCTGGCTTTTGTTTTGTTTCGGTTTGGTTTTTGAGATGGAGTCTCACTCTGTTGCCCAGGCTGGAGTGCAGTCACACAATCTCAGCTCACTGCAAGCTCTGCCTCCCAGATTCACACCATTCTCCTGCCTCAGCCTCCCGAGTAGCTGGGACTACAGGCACACGCCACCACGCCCAGCTAATTTTTTAAATATTTTTAGTAGAGACGGGGTTTCACCGTGTTAGCCAGGATGGTCTCGATCTCCTCCTGACCTCGTGATCCACTCGTCTCGGCCTCCCAAAGTGCTGGGATTACAGGCGTGAGCCACCATGTCCGGCCTTGTGCTGGGTTTTAACTTAACTCTCCTGGGTGGATAAAGGACCGTGGTGGCCCCCTGGTCACGGCTCTCCTCCTAATGATGACATTGATTGTAAATAATCAGAGCTAAATGTCTTCCACCTTTGCTCTCTGCAGGGTAACTTGTAGAGGCTTTCCTGCAGGACTGTCTCTAACCCCAGCAACAATTCCGCGGCGTATGTACCAACCATTTCCCACTTTGTAGACGTAAACAACCCAAGCGCTGCAGCAGTGAGGAACTTGTAAACTTTCACACAACAAAACACAAGGCAGAACAGCCCTGAAATCAAAGCCAGAAGGTTCGATTCCAGAATTTTAGCAGTTTCACGAACCGTCAGTCATCGTGCACCTGTTTCGTGCCAGCCTGAGTTTGGTTTCTGCCTTTTAAAGAAAGCACAGTTTTCCAATCAGCAAGGCATGAAGGAGAGGCACCAGCGGAGCGAGACTTACCATTTTCTTTGAAGCACAGCTTCTTTTTCTGGTAAGCAATGAAGCTAGAGATGGCTCCAGCCACAGCGACCACGACAGCCCCCACAATCCCGGGGATCACGCCTGGGGCATCAGCTGCAGGAGGAAGCACACAGCATCGTGATTGAGACACACACGGTGCAGAGAAAATCCCAGGAGGCAGTGGCTGGCAGAGACAGTCAGTCTGAGAGCACCAAGATCCTCAGAACATCTCAGACGCCTGAGCTGACCGATTTGCAAAGGAAGCATGCCGAGGATGGTACACGCGAAGGCAAAGCAAGGCACAATCTCCCATCCCCAGTTGTGCTGGGCAGACCTGGTCGGACCGTGGAGGGAGTGGAGCGAGAGAAAAGAGACATGAAGAGAGGCCAGCGAGGGACGGGCAGAAGCTCAGCAGGACCAAGGCAGAGACAAAAAAAGACGAAGACAGATGGAAAGAGAGAGCTGGGGCTGGGCGTGGTGGCTCACGCCTGTAATCCCAGCACTTTGGGAGGCCGAGGCAGGTGGATTGCCTGAGGTCAGTTTGAGACCAGCCTGGTCAACATGGTAAAACCCGTCTCTACGAAAAATACAAAAATTAGCCGGGAGTAGGGGTGGGTGCCTTTAATCCCAGCTACTCAGGAGGCTGAGTCCTGAGAATCGCTTGAACCCGGGAGGCAGAGGTTGCAGTGAGCCGAGATTGTGCCACTGCACTCCAGCCTGGGCGACAGAGCAATTCACCATCTCAAAACAAAACAAAACAAAAAAGAAAGAGAGAGCTGGACATCAAACCTGGAGGAAAGAGCCCAGGCAGGGGCAGAAGATAAAGAAGCAAAGACCTGCAATGCTTGGTGCATTTGCCAATGCGTTTTGTATCGTTAGAATGCTCCTTTTCCACCCCTTGAAGATAGCTTTGGGTTTCAATGCAAACATTTTAAATCTATCTCTATTTAATTATTATTGTGTATTATTTTGAGATGGGTTCTTGCTCTGTCAAACAGGCTGAAATGCAATGACGTAATCACAGCTCACTGCAATCTCAAACTCCTGGGCTCATGAGATCCTCCCACTTCAGCCTTCCGAGTAGCTGGGACTACAGGTGTGCACCACCATGCCTGGTTAATTACTGTGGTTTTATAGAATTGGGGTCTTGCTATGTTGCCCAGTCTGATCTCAAACTCCAAGCCTAAAGCAACCTGCCTGCTGCCTAGGCCTCCCAAAATTCTGGGATTACATGCATGAGCCACCACACTCAGCCTTTTTTTTTTTTTTTTAATGTTATTCCAGCAATAATTCTTTTTTGTTGTTGGGAGACAGTCTTGTTCTGTTGCCCAGGCTGGAGTGCAGTGGTGTGATCTCGGCTCACTGCAACCTCTGCATCCCAGGTTCAAGCTGTTCTCCTGCCTCAGCCTCCCAAGTAGCTGGGATTACAGGTGTGTGTCACCACCCCTGGCTAGCTTTTTTTTTTTTTTTTTTGAAATGCAGTCTTACTTTGTCACCCAGGCTGGAGTGCAGTGGCACGATTTCAGCTCACTGAAGCCTCTGCTTCCCGGGTTCAACCAATTCTTGTGCCTCCCGAGTAGCTAGGACTACAGGTGCATGCCACACGCCCGGCTAATTTTTGTATTTTTTGTAGAGATGGGGTTTCACCATGTTGGCCAGGCTGGTCTCGAACTCCTGACCTCAAGTGATCCACCCACCTTGGCCTCCCAAAGTGCTAAGATTACAGGTGTGAGCCACCGCACCTGGCCTAACTTTTGTATTTTTTGTAGAAAAGGGGTTTCACCATGTTGGCCAGGCTGGTTTCGAACTCTTGGTCTCAAGCAATCCTCCCGCCTCAGCCTCCCAAAGTTCTGGGATGACAGGCATGAGCCACCACACCTGGCCATTGAAGAGATTCTTAATTCCAAATGCCAGATGTGAGCTTTAGAGGACCCTTCTCCAGATAGAATCTTCTCCACCCTCCACGACGAGGAAGGAGAATCATCTGACTTTCAGCAAAAACACTGGCTCCAAACATGGCCTGTGGGTGGTGTGTTCACTCGGCCAGTCTTTAATATGTGCAGGACAGAGTCATGTCATGGAAAATTTTTCAAGCTTAACTACCCCTCCCTGATGAAGTGACATAGTAGACATTAACTCTCTAGAAGGCCAAGAACGATGGCCTGAGATAAACATGCCAGACATGTGTTTTCTTAGCTATTTTTTAAAAAATGACCTTGTAGTCCTAGGTGAGGGCTACAGATACTACCTCTTCAAAGAAAGCCTAGAATTCAAGAACTGTATCCATAAAAATAATAAATACCTAAAACAAGGGTAGACTACCCACTTTTCTTTTTCCACAAACATTCGTTGCATATTTTAAGAATCCACATTTTATCAGTGATTAAAATGGCAAACAGGTGTTAAAATCTTTGGCCAAATTAGTATCTCTTCTGCCAAAGAAGTTGCTTAAAACCAGGCATTTTGCTAGAAGCAAAGTCTCTGAGAATTTGAGATACTAAAATACGAAGCTATTGTCCTCGCCCCTCCCTCTCTCCTGTTTCTCCTGTCTCCTTCCCTTTCCTTCCTTTCCTCCTTTTCTTCTGTTTCCCTCTCTCCTTTCCTTCCTTTCCTCCCTTCCCCTTCCTTCCTTCCTCCCTTCCTCCTGCCTTCCTTCCTTCCCTCCCTCCGTTTCCCTTCACTGCCTTCCTTCCTTCTTCTTCCTTCCTTCTTTCCTCCCTCCTTCCTTCCTTCTTTTCCCTCCCTCCGTCTTTCTTGTCCTTCCTTCCTTCCTCCCTTCCTTCCTCCTTTCCTTCCTTTCTCCCTCCCTCCTCCCTTCCTTTTTCCCTCCCTCCTTTTCCTTCCTTTCCTTCCTCCCTTTTTTCCCTCCCTCTCTCTTTTCCTTTCTTCCCTCCCTCCTTCCCTCCCTTCCTTCCTTCCCTTCTTCCCTCCTTCCTTCCTTCTCTCTCTCCATCCCTCCTTCCTTCTTTCCTTCCCTCCTTCCTTCTTTTCTTCCTCCCTACTTCTCTCTTACCTCATTTTGTTTTCTTTACAGTTTTAAAAGGAATTCTTTCTGTCATTATTTTCTTGTCCCATCTAAGGGAAAAGGTTACGAAAAAGGAGACAGGAGATACATCACCGGCACTTCCATGGAGAACACAATGCCTGTTACAGCCAGGGTGGGAGTGATCCACATTCCGACCTCCCACCTGGTTACTGATGTTCTCAAGGGCCAAGCGCAACCGAGGATACTGCGTCACAAGCTTCTGATCGTTACGGTGAGTGTAGGAGCTTTTGTAAACACAAGGACAAGGCTAAGCGTGATGCAGGGGTCAGATCGCCAGCCAGGGCATCGTGGGCAGGTGACCAAACATACAATCCAGGTCATGTGGGCACCTGGAGCAGGGCTGGTTTGCTGGGGAGACCTCTGCAGCTACATCACTTGGGAGCACTTGGCACAGAACACCCGTGCCTCCTGCCAGTAGCTTTAGGAGGCCGATGCCAGTGCAGTCCCCCAGCTCTCAGACATTCTGCTTCCCCTTCTCAACACCATGTGGGAGAGACAAGAAGACAGAAGCCAGGTGCACCTACCCTCTTCCCCTTCTTTCCTGTGGTTTCCTCCACCATCACTGCCTCCTTTTCCTGCAAGACAAAAGCAACGTCTGCAACGGGAAGATTTGGAGTCAAGGAAAAATTCACAGCCAGGACCGTGAAGAGGCTAGGGTCCTGCTTCTTACACTCTATGGGGGTACATGTTACCCAGCTACAGAGCTGAGGTCCTGCCTATTACACTCTAAGGGTGCATGTTACACAGCTACAGAGCTGGGGTGCTGCCTGTTACACTCTAGGGGTACTCTGAGAACCCGTACTCCCAGGCATTATCACTATTCTCAGGGCTTTAATATTCACATTCCTTAAATTACAGAAAACAGCCTAATAAAACGAAGCTGAAACAATACTAGCTATTTGCAAGAACACACAGGTGAATGGATGGGTGAGGAGGTGGTGAGAAGGGCCCATTCAACAGGCCCTGTCCCTCAGAAAAGTGGGGCAGCTGCCTGGGCCCTGAACTCTTCTCCCAGGACCGAACCTCTACAAGGCAGCCTTTACTTCCCACATCCTTGAAGCCTCAGCAAACAGGCAGAGTTCTCACAGAGATGGCTGAACATTTCACTGTGAGTTCACAGAGAGCTGAGAGTTTAGACCCTGTAGTGATTCTGCAGAGCAGGTGGGCATCATGGGATGGAGAGAGAAAAGAGACAAAAAACAAGATAACTGTACCTTCTCCACCTGAAATGCCATCCGCAAGGTCAGCATCTGAAAAGCTACCTAGGAAACAAAATACAGCATCACCTGTCAACCTGGAACTCCTCCAAGGGTCTTCATGTCTTAGAATAAAGGAAAAACTCATGAAAACCGGCCTGTTCATCAACATGGTGAAACCCCATCTCTACTAAGAATATAAAAATTAGCCGGGTGTGGTGACAGGCACATGTAATCCCAGCTACTCGGGAGGCTGAGGCAGGAGAATCACTTGAATCCTGGAGGTGGAGGTTGCAGTGAGCCAAGATGGCACCACTGCACTCCAGCCTGGGCAAGAAGAGCTAAACTCAGTCTCAAAACAAAACAAAACAAAAAACCATAAATAAAGTGGAAAAACGTGAGCATAATATTGCATGCTGGCAATATTTACGTCTGTAAATAAATGAAGAAGGCTTATAAATCGATAATGTCATATCAGAATATAAGAATAAAAGGTAAAGCATACAATACACAAAATAAGAAGTATCCACGGCCAATTGATGCAGGTTTTTTTTTTTAATTTTAAAAGTAAAGTCATGAAACCAGGAGAAAGTTGATAGAAAATTTCACACTATTTGCAAAGGTTTCCTAGGTGATAACTAATATTGGAGACGGTGTGAAGACAGGGACATTTGCACACACCCCTGGCATCAAAATAAATTGGTAAAATTCTGCAGCAAATTAACAACCAGGTCAAAAGCTATGAAAGTATTCATATACATTGATCTAAACTATTTGAATGCTAGAAATGTCTTCAAAGGAATAAAAATAGTGCATGGAGTTGACTCAGATTTGCTTTGTTAATTCATAATTCTAAAATGCCAGAAGAAACATAACATTTTCAGAATTAGGGATTAGTTGAAGTATATAATTATATATGTAGTATGTAATAGTACATGATTATCAGTAAAACTCATAAGATAGAAATGATTACATGACATGAAAACATGTTCATGGAATATCAGTAAGCAAAAAGTAATGTTACAATGCAGTACAAACAAAAGACTTGGAACTTTATTTAAAATTTATTTCATTTAGATTACTATATAGGCTGGGTGAGGTGGCTCGTGCCTGTAATCTCAGAGATTTGGGATGCTGAGGCAAGAGGACTGCTTGAGGCCAGGAATTTCAGAGCAGCCTGGGCAACATACTGAGACCCTATCTCTACAAAAAAATGAAAAAACTAACTGGTCACGGTGCTGTGTGCCTGTAGCGCCAGCTACTTGAAAGGCTGAGGCAGGGGGATCTCTCTAGCCCAGCAGTTGGAGGCTGTGGTATGCTTTTATATTTAATATGATCACACCACTGTATTCTAGCCTGGACAACAGAGTGAGACCCTATGTCAAAAAAGAAAAAAAAAAGATATATAAAATACTAGCACGAATAGCCATCAAAATGTCAACAAGATATGAACATCATTAATATTCTTCTGTGTTAAAAATTAAATATGTAAACAAAAAAACCCTAAACATATAAACTTTCGACAACCATTCAGCTAAAAAAAAAAAAACTGGTGCTATTCAAATTACGCTGAAAATGCTGTGATATGTCAGGAAAACTGACTTAAATATTTAAGGGCAGAAAGATTTAAAACACACTAGCTTCTCCATAAGAAATGTGTATGCCAATACTTTTCTCTTTATCAAGTCTACATTTAAATTCTTGTATGCAATTTTTTAGAAGTTCCATAAGATGGAACTTGGAAGTAAAAGTAGCAAACTAGTCCAGGCACAGTGGCTCACACCTGTCATCCCAGCACTTTTGGGAGGCCAAGGTGGGCGGATCACTTGAGGTCAGGAGTTCGAGACCAGCCTGGCCAACATGGCAAAACCCTGTCTCTACTAAAAATACAAAAATTAGCCGGGCATGGCAGTGTGTGCCTGTAATTCTACTCAGGAGGCTGATACAGGAGAATCACTTGAACCCAGTAGGTGGAGGTTGCAGTGAGCCAAGATGGCACCACTGCACTCCAGCCTGGGTGACAGAACAAGACTCTGTCTCAAAAAAAAAAAAAGCAAACTAAAAATAAAATCCAAGCTGAATATATATTTTTGAAACGTACATTTTCCACTACATGAACATGGGCATTAGACTGCACAGGCAGTCAACAGTAAGCACACACTCATCTGAAATCACCTCCTCTCAGCTGACATAAATATCACTGAATTCTGAACAACCTGAAGACATCTCACACAGTCAGAGACTCTTACCAGAGGAACTAGGGTGGTTGGGGTTTGGATTTGGCTTCGGTTTGGGTGGGTTCGGTGGTGGTGGGTCGTCTGTTTGTGAAAGATGAGAGTTGCAATTATAAGTGCCTTGCAGTAAAGAAAATGAAACATCAGTTTATATACAGATGGTTTCCTGAACAGAAATTGGACCTTGGCCTTTGTCCTGGTGGGGATACCTGTACACACACAGTCTCCTGCCAGTTTCCTCCCATCAACTTTAAGCCACAGTTCTTAATTTCAAGTATGTTCAGTACAAATTAAAGTGGGTGTCCACACCAGCTACAGAATTTCTGGGGCCAAAATAAAAAGGTGGGACCCATTTTTCAAATTTTATTAAGTGTTCCAAGATGGCAGCAACAGAGCAGTAAACCAATATGGTGGCATGCCAAACCAACATGCCATGGGGTCCTGTGCCACTGCACAGGTCACATGCTCACGAAGCCAGCCCTGGCCAGGGTAGGCACATTTGTCTCATGTCCTTCCAAAGACTGTAAGAGTTTTAAAATAAAAGCACACGTACTGGTTGTAAAGAAAAACCCAACGACAACAGCAAGAACAAACCAACACAACTATTCCCTAGGTTTCCACTGTGAAAACTGGTTCCCTTTATAATTTAAATGGGAGAATTCTCTCTGAAATGATCATAATTGGGTGATAATAAGCAGGTCAGCAGCAGAAGAGATTAAAGGATAATACTCACCATTTCCTCCATCAACAACAGCATCTCCTAAGTCAAAGTCATCCCCTAAAAGAGGGGGAAAAGCAGTTAATACCAAATTCCAGAGAGAAACGAGGAAGGAATGACCTCATGAACAGATCAAAAACACACCACAGCCCCACATTGCTAAATACTTTTCTGAATATCAGTTTGACCAGGATCTCATTAGAAAAAGTGAATTCCTGACCATTTTTACATCACTATTCTCTCAGATAAAAAGAGTAAAAAACAGAGAGACAGAGATAGAGAAAAAGCTAGGAGAGAAGCTCTCAGAGGAGGGGCAGTGGGGAGAGAGAGAGAAATAAAGTAATTTATAAATGAATTGTGTTGCCTGGACCAAGTTGAAATTCCAATTCTGCCTGCACATGATTTTCTCCTGTTGACTCCCCATCCCATCATCCTCTCCTCCCAGGTCCCTAACAACTTTGGAAAGGTAGACCCTAAGAGAAGGGGACAGATGACTGTGATCAGATTTAGGCTAGAGGGTGTCTAAAACGTGGCTCTATTAACCCACATGTGCTCCGTAACTCATGTGACTGTTCACCATGGCCTCAGATCTTGTCTTCTAGTATGAAGAATGATTTTGAAAACCCAATAAGATGGAGGAATGGTTGCTGGCATCCACCCAACAGCATGTACTGAGCCATCCTGAGTCACGTACGGGAATTTCCAGTCCCTTCCTCAAGGAGACTATGATAGTATAAATTCAGACGCTCAACAGTTACTCATTGGTGCTATCTGCACGATTGCTTAGTTCAAGGATCTGGGGACACAGGGTCCCTTTGCTCATGAGCTGACATTCTAGACAGGAAGCCCAATAATGAAGTGGAGCTATTAATGTTTTATATTAGAAAACTCAGAAGTGCTAAGACAAGACAGTGTCTTAGCTGTAAGACACTGATGCCGTAAGTTTTGGCAACATTTTTACTCTGTTTATGCGCCAGTGGGGTTGATCCTTGGGCAATTCCATCACATGGCTCTTGTTTCTGACTTTTGTTTGAAAGAACAGCACTGTGGGCCGGGTGCGGTGGCTCACGCCTGTAATCCCAGCACTTTGGGAGGCCAAGGCGGGTGGATCACGAGGTCAGGAGATCGAGACCATCCTGGCTAACATGATGAAATCCCGTCTTTACTAAAAATACAAAAAAATTAGCCGGGCGTGGTGGCGGGCGCCTGTAGTCCCAGCTACTCAGGAGGCTGAGGCAGGAGAATGGTGTGAACCCAGGAGGCGGAGCTTGCAGTGAGCCAAGATTGCGCTACTGCACTCCAGCCTGGGTGACAGAGCGAGACTCCATCTCAAAAAAAAAAACAGAAAGAACAGCATTGAGAACAAATGAGGTGTGTGCCCACAGGTTGAGAGATGATTTCACTTGTTGGTCATTATGGGGGAGATCTCAGCACCAAATGCTCTCTCTCCCAGGAAGTTGAAATCTAAAGACACAGGCCGGGCATGGTGGCTCACACCTGTAATCCCAGCACTTTGGGAGGCAGATTGCCTGAAGTCAGGAGTTCGAGACCAGCCTGGCCAACATAGTGAAACCTCGTCTCGACTAAAAATACAACAATTAACCGGGTGTGGTGGCTGGTGCCTGCAGTTCCAGCTACTGAGGCAGCTGAGGCAGGAGAATCACCGAACCTGGGAGGCAGAGGTTGCAGTGAGCCGAGATCACACCACTGCACTCCAGCCCGGGAGACAAGAATGAGACGCCATCTCCAAAAAAAAAAAAAAAAAGGGAAGAAAATCTAAAGACAGAGTAACTCAGACCCTTAGAATAAAAGCACATGGAGATGTTGTCCAAATGGCCCCAAAACATTTCACATCAGCAACCATTGTCTTACTGGAATCACTACATGAAATGCAACATCATAACACAATTCCAGTATTAACTATTAACCAGACTCCATCTGGAGCACTCAAATCACTTCTCTCTTCTTTCTAGTTGCCTAAGTCTCATCCTGCTGTCAGAGAAAATGATTTGCTCTTTTTCTTTGGATACTAGGAACAAGCCCTTCTCACCAGCACTGGGTTTCTTGGGGACTGCAGTGGGTTTCTTGTCTTCATTGTCTAAAGAGATAAGACATTTCAGTCAGTAAAAGTTGCAGCTGGGAAAACAAGTGTCAACTCTTTTGTGGTTAAGGATGTTTCATTTTCTTGGAAACAGTTGGAGAATGTTTTTAGCATTGTTTTTTCTCACCAGCCCACACTGAGCTGAGGTTTATAGGACAACTCTTGAGCCCAGAAGACAGGCAGGCACAGAGGCTGCTACTGGCCATGGTTTCCACAGAGACCAGGAGCCCCTTCTCCACTTCTTTTTTTTTTTTTTTTTTTTTTTCTGAGACCGAGTCTTGCTCTGTCACCCAGGCTGGAGTGCAACGGTGTGGTCTCCGTTCACCACAACCTCCGCCTCCTGGGTTCAAGTGATTCTCCTGCCTCAGCCTCCCGCGTAGCTGGGCTTACAGGCGCATGCCATCACTCCCGGCTTATTTTTTGTATTTTTAGCAGAGATGGGGTTTCACCACATTGGCCAGGTTGGTCTCGAACTCCTGACCTCAGGTGATCCACCCACCTCGGCCTCCCAAAGTGCTGGGATGACAGGTGTGAGCCACCGCGCCCAGCCCTTCTCCACTTCTTGACGTTGAATGGGACTGTGACTGAGAAGTAAGCCCGGAACGCAGGAGAATGGCAAAGTTAGGAGAAAAACTGCCCTTTCAGAGCCCGAGATCTATGCATGAGAAGGAGAGACACCGGATTGATGGCTGAAAGGCTGTTCACATTTCTCATATGAAACACACTTTTGGCTCCGTCAGGCCTCTGCCTAGGCTGCCCCCTCTGAGAATGGAAGCCAATCAGGCAAATCAGGCAGAGGTTGTAAGACTAAGGGCACCTCCCACTGCAGGGAACGGCTGTTCCCAAGGGCCAAGAAGGGGTAGGTGGTCAGGAAAGAGATGATCCCCATCAGCACTGTTTCCGCTCAAACCATCTGCTCTGCACCACAGGACATAAAATTAAAAGCTGGCCAGGTGCAGTGGCTCGCGTCTGCAATCCTCTCACGCCTCAGCACTTGGGGAGGCTGAGGTGGGAGGACTGCTCGAGCCCAGATGGTCAGGGCTGTAGTGAGCCAAGATCCCACCGTGGCACTCCAACCTGAGCAACACAGTGAGACCCCGTGTTGCTCACTCTACCAGGTGAGGTGGCACATGCCTGTAGTCCGAGCTACTCAGGAGGCTGAGGTGGGAGGACTGCTTGAGCCCAGATGGTCAAGGCTGCAGTGGGCCAAGATCCCAACACTGCACTCCAACCTGAGCAACACAGTGAGACAGTGTCTCAGAAAAAAAAAAAAAAAGTAAAATATAAAAAAGTGAAGAGGGTGGCCGGGCTCAGTGGCTCATGCCTGTCATCCTAGCACTTTGGGAGGCCAAGGCAGGCGGATCATGAGGTCAGGAGTTTGAAACCAGCCTGACTAACATGGTGAACCCCGTCTCTACTGAAAATACAAAAACTAGCTAGGCATGGTGGCGCATGCCTGTAATCCCAGTTACTCGGGAGGCAGAGGCAGGAGAATCACTTGAACCCGGGAGGCGGAGGTTGCAGTGAGCTGAGATCGTGCCACTGCACTCCAGCCTGGGTGACAGACAGAGACTCCACCTCAAAAAAAAAAAAAAAAAAAGAAGAGGGACCTGTCCTGGGTTGAAAAGCATTCCTCCAAAATCCACACCCACCCCAAACCTCAATAGGTGATCTTAATTGGAAACAGGGTCTTTGTAGTTGTAATCAGTTAAGATGAGGTTATAATAGATTAGGATAGGTCCTAATGACTGCTGCCCTTATAAGAAGGACATTTGGATACATGGAGACACAGGGAAGAGACCAGTGTTCACAAAGGCAGAGCCTAGAGTGATGCAGCCACAAGCACAGGGATGCCTGGAGCCCTCAAAAGCTGGGAGAGGCAGGAAGGATCCTCCCCTAGAGCCACCAAAAAGAACTGGATATAACTGCAGTGGATTGAGCAGTGGTCCCCCCAGGAGATATATCTACATCCTAAAGCCTAGAACCTGGTAATGAGACTTTATTTGGAAACAGGGTCTTTGCAGATATGCTTAAGAGAAGGATCTTGAGATGAGATTATCCTGGAGTAGAGTGGCCCTAAACCCAATGACAAGTGTCCTTGTAAGAGAAAGAAAAGGAGACACAGACACAAAGGAGGAGGCCCCACGGAGAAGGAGGCAGAGACTGGAGTGATGCCGCCACAAGCCCAGGGACACCTGGAGCTCCCAGAAGCCGCAAGAGGCAGGAAGGACCCTCCCCTAGAGCCCCTAGAGGGTGCATGGGTCTGTCTACATCTTGATCTCAGACTTCTGTTGTCCAGGTCTGGAAGATGATAAATCCCTGTGGTTTAAGCCCCTAGTTGGTGGCACCTTTTTCTGGCAGCCCCAGAAAACAAATACAAAGGGATGACAAGACCCAGAAGCTGATAGAGTGATAAGACGGAATTCCTTCAATTCCTTTTCCCATGCCCTTCACCGAGGGCTCTGGGTGAGGAGTGGGAGACAGGAAGAGCTGCAGAAAAAGGAAGGAGTGGCACCATGGAGAGAGCAGGTGCCGATTTCGAGAGGGAGGACGCCAGGACTGGACGCCCCTCTCTCCTGGGGACCTCCATTTGCTCACCTCCTCTAACCCCTTCCCCAAGCACCTGGCAAGTTTTTGCTCGGCCTCTGACCGTCACAGGAGTATGAATTATTCCACCAGGATGGTTCGTTTATCTTAATGAGGGCATCTTGCTTTTCCTCGTCATCTATGAGTCTAGTTTTTATAATAAGGCAGGTGGACACATACCGGCGGACCTCCTTCACTGCACTTTGTCTTATGGTGCTTTGCAAATACTGTGTGTTTTACAAACGGAAGGTCTGCAGCAACCCTGTGCCAAGCCAGACTCTCGGCATCATTTTTTCCAACAGCACGTGCCCCACTTCCTGTCTCTGTATCTGCATTTTTTAGCAATAAGGTATTTTCAATTACAGTAAACTGTTTTTAGAAGTAATGCTATTGCATACTTAATAGACTACAGTTGAGAGTAAACATAACATTTACATGTACTGGGAAGCCAAAAATTGCTGACTCCCGTTATTGTCGTGGTCTAGAACCTAGCTGGAAATGGCTGGGATATGCCTGTATATACTATGTTAACACAAAATATTGATGGGATTTTAGAAAACGATGTTGATACTCACCAGGAAGGGCATCGGATAAATCGAAACCACCATCTAAGAGAGAAAAAAAGAGTCAATTTAGAAACAAGAAAAATAAAAATAAATTTGAATATTACAGAGATAAAAAATGATATGCGATTTTTCTGACTTTTTGTGATATTTAAAACAGCAACGTAAAAAAATTTACAAGGTGCTGTGATTTCTCTTCTCATTCTAAATATTCACTTCCATGCCTAAGAGTAAGAATACGTTAGCCTAGGTTTTAAATAAATGATGAGCTTCAAGCTTAGTAGAAATTAAAATAGTGGAAAAACATGACCATTTTGTGTATTATTCTTAACAGGCCAATTTCTTTCAAACAGATGAATAACAATTTTGAATATGGACTGAAAACAACATGGGGAACAAAATTCTCCCTTTTTTATTGGCAACTTTCCTGTAATTACAAACCAAAATATAGTAGAAACACTAGACAACCCAGAAAGACACATGCATTATGCATTAAAAAAAAAAATCTCATAGAATCCCACAGAATGAGGAAACTGTCATGCCGAATTATTGATAGGCTATCCTGTTTCTACAGTCTTTAATTACAACAATTTCAATGCTACTTCAACGTGGCTGGCCATCTCTGGCGCACTGAAGAAAAGCCAAATTCAGGAAAATTTGGAAAAGTCGACTTGGACTGTTTGGTCAACTGGAGGAAGAGTTAGGATAGTTGTCAACATCCAGCATCCCCACTCCTCAGCACCAAAGGTGTACAACATCTCTCAACCGTCAGGAAGCACCTGGCGGTGCTGGGTGGTGAGGGGTCCAAGAACAACCCGCAGGAGCCCTGTGAGCACCGGAAGTGTGTCCAGTTCCACAGCAGGTGCAAACGACCAGGCTATGCTCCAGCGTGTATAAATGAAGTGTGCATGTATATGTCACAGGGGTGTGTGGGTGTGTGTGCGTGTGCATGTGTATTTGGGCATTTGCAGTGCACATGTATGTATTTGTGGGTTTTGTGTGCATGTATGGGGTGTGTAGGTGGGTTCTGTGTGTGTATATGTGTATGCATGTGTTGTGGGTGCACATATGCAGGTGCATGTATGTGTGGGTTTGTATATTTGCATATGTGTAGGCGTGTTTTATGTAAGTGTGGAGGTGTATTTTGTGGGTTTCTGTGTGTATGTGTGTTTTTTGCGTGCATATGTGTCAGTGCATGTTCATGTGGGTTTGTGTGTGCATATGTAGGTGTGCGTAGTGTGTAGGTGTGTTTCTGTGTGCCTATGGATAGATGCATGTGTGGGTTCTGTGTGCATGTGTGTAGGTGTTATGTGTGCATATGTGTAGGTGCATATATATGTGAGTTTGTGTGTGTATGTGTAGGCGGGTGTAGTGTGTATATGTGTTTTTCATGTGCATGTGTGCAGCTGCATGTGTGCATGTGTCAACGTGTTTATATGTGTAGGTGTGTTTGTGTGTGCATGTGTGTGCATGTATGGGTGTGTGCATTTGTGGGTTTGTGTATGTGTAGGTGTGCATAGTGTGCAGGTGTGTTTCCATGTGTGCATATGCATAGGTGCATGTATGCATGTGTCCTTTGTGTGCACACATGTAGCTGTGTGCATGTGTGTGTATGGGTAGGTGAGTATAGTGTGAAGGTGTGTTTTGAGTATGTGCATACAGGTAGGTGTGTCCATGTCTGCTCGTATGTCTGTGTGTGTGTGTGTACTCACGGCTGCATGTGTGTTTCTGTGTGTGTCAACAATAAGTAGAAAGTAGACAAAACCCTCGGAACAGCTCTGTGGGTCCCATGCCGGCAACCAGAGTGGAGTCGTTTCCACAACTTCAGAGCCCTGAAATGGCTGTTTCCACAACAGGACACTTGCCAGACATCATAAATGCAATTACAGCTCCTCCTGCAGCATGCGGCAGATCTTTAGACGGTAGCAAGGGAGGATCCTACTGATCTGGAATAAACCATAACACATGTACAGACACACGCATATATATATATATATATATATGCATTCATGTTCATATGTTTCCATAGAAATCTGTAATTGTATTTTTTGAAGTTGTATTATTTTTTCTTTATTTACATCTTACCTTGCCTATTTGTGGTGCAAACAGTTATTTGTGGTGCAAACAGTTCAAAGCTACTGTCTTAGGCATTTTCAAGTATGCAATGCATTCTTACTAACCACAGTCACCCTGAGTACAGTAGACCCCTGAACTTATCCCTTCCTATCTGATGGAAACGTCGTACCCTTTACCCATCATTTCCCAATTACCCCCACCCCCTCACTCCCAACCCCTTGGTCACCGCCATTCCACTCTGCTTCTATGAGTTCAACGATTTTAGATTCCACATAAGTGTGTTTGGGTCAGATGGTATTTGTCTTTCTGTGTCCAGCTTACTGCACTCAACATCATGTCCTCCAGTTCCATCCATGTTGTTGCAAATGGCAGGACTTCCTTCTTTTTTCTTTTTGAGACAGAGTCTCACTCTGTTGCCCAAGCTGGAGTGCAATGACCTTGGCTCACTGCAACCTCCACCTCCTGGGTTCAAGCAATTCTCCTGCCTCAGCCTCCTGAGTAGCTGGGACTATAGGCACCCGCCACCATGCCCAGCTAATTTTTTGTATTTTTAGTAGAGATGGGGTTTCACCACGTTGGCCAGGCTGGTCTTGAACTCCTGACCTCAGGTGATCCGCCTGCCTCGACCTCCCAAAGTGCTAGGATGACAGGCATGAGCCACAGCACCCAGCCAACCTCCTTCTTTTTTAAAGCTGAATACCATTCCATTGTGAATATACCCTATTTTCTTTGTTCATTTAATAGCTTTATTGAGGCATAGTTTACATAGCATGAAAGGCACTCATTCTCAGTGTGCAAATGAATGACTTTTAGTGAATGTACAGAGTTGATATAGCACATTTTCTTTCCGCGTTCATCCCTTGATGGGCTCTTCCATTGACTGCATGTCTTGGCTACTCTGAATGGTGCTGCAATAAACATGGGAGGGAGTGTCTCTTTGACATACGGATTTCCTTTCCTTATCCCAAATATATATATACATATATATATACACACATACATATACATATATATACATACATATGCATATATATACATACATATACATATAGACATACATATACATATGTATGTATATACACACATACACATATATACATATATACACATATATACATATATACATACACATACTATATATACACATGATATATACATACTATTTACATACATACTATATATACACACACTATATATACATACTACATACATACTACATATACTATATATACACACTATATATACACATACTATATATACATACACATACTATATATATACTATATATACACATACTATATATACACAAATTATATATTTATACAAATTATATATATACACAAATTACACATATGCACAAATTATATACATATATATACAAATTATATATATATATACAAATTATATATATATATATATAGACTTGCCCTGACTTGCTGGGAATACCCTGAAGGTTTAGAAGTCATCTCTGGGGCCGGGTGCGGTGGCTCATACCTGTAATCTCAGCACTTTGGGAGGCCAAGGCAGGAGGATCACGAGGTCAGGTGTTCGAGACCAGCCCAACCAACAAGGTAAAACCCCGTCTCTACTATAAATACAAAAAAATTAGCCAGGCGTGGTGACACGCGCCTGTAATCTCAGCTATTCAGAAAGTTGAGGCAGGAAAATCGCTTGAATCCGGGAGGTAGAGGTTGCAGTGAGCAGAGATCATGCCACTGCACTCCAGCCTGGGTGACAGAGGGAGACTCCATCTCAAAAAAAAAAAAGTCATCTCTACATATCTTTATATGTAGATACATTAGTAGAGGGACTGCTAGATCAATTCGTAACTGTTTCAATTTCCTCAAAACTCTCTTCCCCGGAAATGACAGTGCTTCCTTGAAGGCTTACCTTTGTTAGTGCCTCAGCAGTAGACATGACTTCTAAACCCTATGGGCATTCCTAGCAAGTCAGGGCAAGTCCCCACCCCCTCCACCCCAACAAAGAGATTCCAAGAGTCCATAATGTATTGTTTAGCAAGAAAGACATACTCTTTAGAAAGGTAGGAGGACTTAGTAATAAGCAGAGAGAACTGTCAGAATGTTAAAGAAAAAAAAAAAAGCAGCAGGAATGATTAAAAAAAAAAACCCCACACATGTGAAAGTAAAATACAGATATTATTTTACGTGTAACCTTTCTTATTTCTGTAATTTCACCCTCATAAACAGAAGATGATCATAGACACCGTCACTAAAGAAACAAAACAAAGCAAAATAGGACAATCCCCTTAAAGTGACTCATCCTTCCCAAGCTTCAAGAAATACTCAGAAACGGCAGTCAAGGGCGTACGAGACTCGGAAGGTTTCTAAGACCAGAGTCTTGTTTTCTCCCACTCCTCGCTCACAGCAGAACCCAAGAAACTCTGGTGTCAGGAGGTGGCCTCCATTCCCCAGGACACCCCACGGCCGGAACACAGTGGTAAACTAGGAACTCTCCTCCCAGGCTCCACCCCACAGCCTGCACTCCCATGCCCAGCTGCCTGACACAGAACACGCAATCCTAGCATGAGGAATGCTATATATTTCCATGGAAAGGGCACGTCAGCTGCAAAATCACAGGGCACAGGGAAAACACAGTATGATCTCAATGCTTCCCTCACATGGGAAATGTCACATGTGGTACACATTTTTTTTTTCAAAGACCCTCCTGGCTTGCTGGGTTTTTGCATCTGTCCCTGGGCCTCAGGGGGGCCATTTGCCCACCCAGGTGTCCCCAACCTTCCCCCAACCACCTTCGGGTATAGGTCCATGCTTCTTGCTGGGCACCTCTGCGTTCAACAGCTCTTCATGTGCTCTTTGCAACCAAGCCATATTTTGGATTTTTTCCAATGCAGGGCCTGGGTATACGTGTGCATGTCTATGTACATGCATGTGCACGTGTGGATGTTCTCATGTGTGCATGTGTATTTCATATACACATGCTCATGCATTCATGTGGTTTCTGTGTGTGCACGTGTGCTCATGCATGTATGTGTGGGTGTATGGTGTGGGCACACGTGCATGCATATATGTATTGCACTGCATGTGTGTGCACATGTGTTTTCATGTGCATTGATGTGAGTGTGCTGAATGCACACCTGTTTGCATGTGTGTATGTGCACAAGTGCACTGCATGAATACATATGTGCATTTGTTCATGTGTCGTGTGTTTGCCTGTGTGCTTGTATGCATATGTGTGAGTGTGCTATCTGAGCACACACCTGTGTGCATGCATATATTTGTGTGCATGTGCATTGCAGGAGTATGTGCATGTGTTTGTGTGTTTTCATGTGTGCTCACGTGTGCCTGTGACTTACTGTGTGGATGCACATGTGTGCATGCATGTATATATGCATGGCATGAGTGTGCATCCATGTATGTGCCTGTGTATGTGTGCATGCACATGTGTGTCTGTCTGGTGTGTGTCCATGGCCTGCCACCTCCCCAGCCCAGCTTGCCCCTCCCATCCTCCTCCATCAACCTCAGAGTCCACCAGCCTTTTCCTCCACATGATTTCCCTGGTCATAGCCACTGAGCTGGGACCAGGTGTCACTTAGAAGCTTCCTCCTTTTCTTGCTCCACCTGCCCTCAGAGGCCACAGTGACGATGCCCTGGCTCACTTCATGTTCCTTCCACTGACCCCAATGCCCCCATGGACCCCACACAAACCCAGTAACAGGGGAGGGCACAGGCCCTCCCACCATCAGTGTCACCCCCAGGCAATCCTGGATTGCCAACTTCCCCTCTGCTTCAGGACTATGGCTGACGTCACCACTGAGTGCCCAAACCCACTGCTCCCCAGACCCCAAGCTCAGCCGACGGGGGTCCAAGACAAGTCTGAGAGTGGGTGGCAAAGGACACAGTGTGCCCCTCACGCCCTTCTCCCACCCTCTGCCCTTAGCCCCAGTCCTTGGAGAACTCGCCTCAGCCTGGCACTTGGAGCTTGTCTTCCATTCTTATCTCTGTGCTGTTTCTACAGTTTTTAATTAAAACAATTTCAATGTCACTCCAGGATGTCTGAAGGACAAGGACACCAGAGGAGAGACAACCCCAAGCATTCTATCATCGACCTTGGGCCCTCGACCTCAGCTTCCATCGCTCAAGGCTCTGTCAGTCCATCCCCTACCTCCAAGGTCTCCTTTCTCCCAGATACAGAGTCCCACCCTCATCATTTGTCTCCTCGGGTGACTAACACTTAAGACAGCTCCCCAAACACCACCCCACAGAGAGTAGGGAGGAAAGGGAGGTGACCAGCTCTTGATTTCATATAGACTTGGGCACCCTGAATCACCCATAATCAGACGTTCACTCCCTGGTGGAATCTGGTACTGCAGACACCTCTGAGGCTAATCTTCCAGGTGTGTGAGGGACACAGTTCCCTATGTATGTGAAGGGATGCAGTCCCTCAGGTGTGTGAGGGATGCAGTTCCCCGGGTGTGTGAGGGAGGCAGTAGGTGTGTGTGAAGGGATGTGGTCTTCCAGGTGTGTGTGAGGGATACAGTCCCCCAGGTGTGTGAGGGATGCAGTCTCCCAGGTGTGTGAGGGATGCAGTCCCCCAGGTGTGTGAGGGATGCAGTCTCCCAGGTGTGTGAGGGAGGCAGTCTCCCAGGTGTGTGTGAGGGAGGCAGTCCCCCAGGTGTATATAAACGGATGCAAATGCACGTGCTATTGGCTTGAAGCCTCATGGGGAAGCAAACCCAATCAATGACCATCAGTCAGTAAAGGAATCTCTGCAAATGAAGCTATCGTCTCCTAACTCAGTCCACTGCTCTCTATTTCCTAGCATTCATCTCCCAATTCATCACATTCCCTGAGCTTTCAGGTGGTAGGCAGGATATTGTGGGCTCACAGCAGACACCCCCACTTTCCTTTTTGCTCCTGAAAACTACCTCCGGGGCTACAAATGTGAAGAAAACACCATCAAAACCCACCCAGCAGGAGTTGCAACCATGCCCTCAGAGAAGAAGCCTGGTGGAGAACTCAGGTGCCCGTGTTGAATGTTGACGGCGTGCAGCTTCTCTGCAAATTTGCAAAGAGACCAGACCCTCAGCAGAAGCCCCTACTGCCACTGTTGTTTCCACCCAGCCCTCTCAAAGCTCCAGATGTTTCGGGGACAGGGTAATGGCTCATCAGGGCAAGGCGGAACGGATGACAGATGGCATGAGTCAGTCTGACAAGACACTTTCTACTGATTCAAACCATGTTTACTTTTTCTCATCAGCCAGGCAACTCAAAAAACAGGATGAACCCAGAGTGAAGTCCCCGAGGCCATATGGGGTACCTCCAAAACGTGACTAAGGCTTGCACAATGTAGGAATGCACTCAACTGTGGCAAACGCAGGAGGAGAGCCGGTACCTGGGTTCTCTTTTTTCTGTTTTTTTCTTTTCTTTTCTTTTTTGAGGCAGAGTTTTGCTCTGTTGCCCAGACTACCGTACAGTAGCACGATCTCAACTCACTGCAACCTCCACATCCTGGGCTCAAGTGATTCTCCTTCCTCAGCCTCCCCAGTAGCTGGGACTATGGGCATGTGCCATCACATCCAGCTAATTCTTGTGTTTTTAGTAGAGATGGGGTTTCGCCATGTTGGCCAGGCTGGTCTCAAACTCTGGACCTCAAGTGATCTGCCTGCCTTGGCCTCCCAAAGTGCAGGGATTACAGGTGTGGGCCACTGCGCCGGACACTTGGGTTATCTTAAACCCCATCATCACACTGTTCAGGTGTTTCACATAAAATTAAAAATTAGCCAGGTGTGGTGACGCACTTCCCAGTTACTTGGGAGGCTGAGGCAGGAGAATCGCTTGAACCCGGGAGGTGGAGGTTGCAGTGAGCCGAGATCACACCACTGCACTCCAGCCTAGGCGACAGAGTGAGACTCTGTCTCGAAATAAATAAATAAATAAATAAATTAATTAATTAAATAAAAATAAAAATTAGGCAGTTCCAAGATTCCTATAACTTTCAGATTTTCATAAGAATAACACAATCATTACATAGTAACAGCAGTAGCCAGGGACATCATTTAAGCAGTGCTCTGTGTGTGCCTGCAGCTTTCTCAATAATACCGTTCATCTCCATTAAGGGTGGGAGGATGAAGACCCCGCCACTGGCCTGGGTGACCCTGCTGAAAAATGTCCAGTTCACTCAGCCCCAGCATCACCCCGGGGTGCTCACACCTTCTGCTGGCCACTCCAGTACTCATCTGCTCCTGCTGGTTTTCCACGCCCTTTTCCAAAGCCCACTAAACACGTAAACTTTCAGGACATTGTAGAAAAGGAGGAGGAGGTGCAGAGGGCACGTGTGTGCTCTTTATTCGCTGCTAACTGAGTCCTCTGATGCCAAGCAAAGGCAAAGCGTTTTTTTTTTTTTTTTCTTTTTTTGAGACAGAGTGTCTCTCTGTCACCCAGGCTGCAGTGCAGTGGCATGATTTTGGCTCACTGCAAGCTCCGCCTCCCGGGTTCACACCATTCTGCTGCCTCAGCCTCCCGAGTAGCTGGGACTACAGGCGCCCGCCACCACACCCGGCTAATTTTTTGTATTTTTAGTAGAGACGGGGTTTCACCGTGTTAGCCAGGATGGTCTTGATCTCCTGACCTCATGATCCGCCTGCCTCGGCCTCCGAAAGTGCTGGGATTACAGGCAAAAGCCACTGTGCCCGGCTCTTTGTTCTGTTTTTGTTTTTTGGAGGTCGGGTGGAACCAGTCACGTGGTCTGCCCCTAAAAACTTTCATTCTAGGTTTGGGGGGCCTCGGGAAGGGCCCCCAACCTAGAGATAATTGTAGCTCAGAATGGTGCAAGAGAAAATGCTTCCACATTGGAGCGAGCACTGGAAGTCCTCCTGTGCGGGAATAGTAGGAGGCAGCTGATACATTTCATTTTGCTATTTTATTCAAATGGTCAAAACACCCTTATTTTTCTGTTGCTAAAAACCGAATCGCTCTGGAAGTATTGTCCTCTTTTTCAAGATGTGTCATTTAACACCTGGCAGATGATCGGTCACAGGATACAAAGTCTCCATGAGACAGGAGAAATAACTTCAGGAAAGCTCAGAGACACCATGGCGACTGCAATTAGTAACAATGGCTTGAATATTTGAAAACGACTAAAGGAGCCCATTCTGAATAAGTGTTCTCACCACACACAAAAAAGTGCTGGAAAGTCTGTGAGGTCATGCGTATTTAAATCCATTTCACCATGGATACATACATCAAGACACCATGTGCAACCGCATAAATAGATACAATGTGTATTTGTCAATTAAAAGAAATAAACACATCATTAAAAAAAATCTGGCTCTGAGATCTTACCAAACATATTGTAAAATTACAGAAAAGAGCTTAATAGTGTCATAAATAGTTTCAGGAATACACCAGAGTGTCATAGTCTCAGAAATACTCCGGTGCTGGGTCCAGCTTCCCGTCAATAACAGGATGTGTGCCAGTGACTGAATATCTGAGTACAGAAAACACGATGTGCCAGATTACAGACAAGTGTGAGGAACTCCAAGTTCACCAAACACCCTACACTTTAGATTTACCGCTGAGTCCAGCATAATCTGTTCACCCCATGGAAAGCTATGAATGCAGTGGGTGATAGTGGCCGCCGGGCCCTGGAAACATTCTCTGCTGGCGAAGTATGGAAAGGAAAGGGCTTCATGTCCGTAGCAATAGTTAAACTCGTCTCTCTGTCTTCTTAGCTTGAAAATGATATATAGGTGGCCGGGCGCAGTGGCTCACGCCTATAATCCCAACACTTTGGCAGGCCAAGGTGAGAGGATCGCTTGAGCCCAGGAGTTCAACAGCAGCCTGGGCAACATGAAACCCCGTCTCTGCAAAAAATGCAAAAATTAGACAGGTGTCGTAGTGCACACCCGTGGTCCCAGCTACTTGGCAGGCTGAGGCGGGAGGATGGCCTGCACTTGTGGAGGTTGAGATTGCAGGCAGCTGAGACTGCACCACGGCACTCCAGCCTGGGCAACAGAGAGAGACCCTGCCTCAAAAAAATAGGCAGGGCATGGTGGCTCACTCCTGTAATCCCAACACTTTGGGAGGTTGAGGCAGGCAGATCACTGAGGTCAGGGGTTTGAGACCAGCCTGGCCAACATGGCAAAACCCCATCTCTACTAAATTAGCTGGGCATGGTGGCGTGTACCTGTAGTTCTAGCTACTTGGAAGGCTGAGGCACAAGAATCTCTTGAACTTGGCAGATGGAGGTTGCAGTGAGCCGAGATTGCGCCACTGCACTCTAGCCTGGGTGATAGAACGAGACTTTGTCTCAAAAAAAAAAAAAAAAAGAAAGAAAAGAAAAAAGAAAAAAATTATATGCAGGTGGTTAAACTGCATATACTTCCTTGTCTGGGATGGCCTAAGGTACAAGGCAACATCTCGGCTTCATCCTAACTGGGACGACGGCACAAGGGTGTAAACGTGATAGAACAAGCTCTTTCCTGTAATTTTACAATATGTTTGGTAAGAAGTGGGAAACTTTGTTTTGTTCTTGTGCCATAACTCTGGGAATGTCCCCTGAGCTACGCCAAGTTTTACAAGAGGCCAAGAATGGTGTGAATGTTTGGGCTGGGCTGAGCACGCCTCACACCGGCAGTTCTCAGAATCGTCCTGCGAGGGACCTGGGGAGACGTGGAATCCTGGGTCTTACCCCCAGACATTTTCATTCTGTGGTCTGGGGTGAGGCTCATGAGCCTGCATTTTTAACAAACTCCAGGGTGATGCTGAAGGACCCCGCCTTCAGGAGTTCTGAGGCTCAGAGGACAGCAAGGCAGGGCTGCTCGGGGTTCCATGCTCTCTGTCCCTGTCACCACTTCCACAGGCAGATGCTAGCCCAGATCCCATCCCTACAGGAAACTGAGTCATCACCCCCCAAGGCTAACGTGGAAACACCGGAAACTGACTTAGGGGCCTCAGCACTTTTTCCAACTTAATCCCAGCCACTCCCTGACTGCTGATCTCCTTTCAAAGTGGTCTCTGCCCTGCAGTTTTGGGCTAGCTCGAAATAACCCCTCCGCCGGTCCCAACTATTAGCAGTTCACAGAGCCCTTTGTGTCTCTGTAAAATGATGTGAGGCCAACACACACACACACATACACACACATGCACACACACACACATTTAACAGCTCGGTTTGTTAATTACAGCTTTGTTATTCAAAGTAGTTACGTTTTATAAAGTCTCAGGGAACACTGAATTAACGAATAGTGAACTATTGCTCCCACGTAAAGACAGGGTTACATTCCCAGAGGTCATCAACCAATCACTACCTAAGCGCATTTTATGTGGGTTTCTGTTTAAAGACACCATAGTGAATAGACATTGTGGAGTCACTCACATTGATCTCGAAGCCAACAGCACTATAACTTGTGCCTAAATGACACTCATCAAATGTGTATTTTCCCCGTGAGACCATGCCAGCTTTCCTGTACTTAGGAACACTAGGTAGCACGTCAGCACTGACTTAGGGATATCTGAAAGCGCAAAATCACTGACAAAAAGCACGAAAACGCAAAACACAGGACACCAAATAGACCTTGCAAAGAAAGCTGTTGACAGTATGCGCTGGCCCGAGAAGGCAGGGTCTGGCTTTGTTGAACCTCAGCTGACAACATGTGCTATTGAGAAGCTCAATTGTGGCCAGGTGCGGTGGCTCACGCCTATAATCCCAGCACTTTGGGAAGCCGAGGCAGGTGAATCACTTGAGGCCAGGAGTTTGAGACCAGCCTGGCCAACACAGTGAAACCCCGTCTCTACTAAAAATACAAAAATTAGTCAGGCATGGTGACTGTAATCCCATGCCGGTAATCCCAGCTACTCGGGAGGCTGAGGCAGGAGAATCACTTGAACACAGGAGGCAGAGGTTACAGTGAGCCAAGATCATGCCACTGCACTCCATCCAGCCTTGGTGACAGAGGGAGACTCCATCCAAAAAAAATAAAAAATAAAAAGTTCAATTTTTTTGCTGTTCTGTGCATGAATAAAATAGCCGAGGGTAAGGAGAAGAACATAAAGGGTAACTATTGGGTCCTGGGTTTAATACCACAGTGATGCATCCAGCCTTGGTGACAGAGGGAGACTCCATCCAAAAAAAATAAAAAATAAAAAGTTCAATTTTTTTGCTGTTCTGTGCATGAATAAAATAGCCGAGGGTAAGGAGAAGAACATAAAGGGTAACTATTGGGTCCTGGGTTTAATACCACAGTGATGAAATAATCTGTACAACGAAACCTCACGACACATGTTTACCTAAGTCACAAACTTTCACGTGTATCCCCGAACCTAAAATGAAACTTTAAAACAAAAAAAAAAAATTAAATGCCAGGAATATTGATATGGGGATGACAAATACATTTTAGCAAGTAGGCAAGTCACATATACAGAATCCTTGAATGATGAAGATTGCGTGTACATAGGTTAAAACAAGTTAATAACAGTATTTCTCATGGTGTCCAAAATATATCATTGTCTTTCTCAGAAAATTTAAAATGTCTTCCCCTCTGCAGCATCTTGTGAATTTGGTTGTTACAACACGGGACCGATACAGGGGCATCCTGGGGGTAGGGGAGGGGGTTACAGAATTTGGGCTCCTCGTCTGCCTCATTGGATCCTCTACCTGGCCATGAAAGCCCACTCCTTCTTTCTGAACCTGGAAAATTTCTATTCACCCCTCAAGGCCCTGGGAGAATGTCACCTTCTCCAGGAAGCCCTCCGTGATCCTCTCCCTAGCCAACCTGAAGTGCTTTCTCACAAGCATTACCAGAGGCGATTTGTAAGCACATTACAGTTTAAGGAGCACAGCTCTGGACCCCAGTTCTCAACTCCAGCAGCAAATTACACACATCTGTGGGGTTTTCCTAAGTCCTGATGCCCAGGCTAATTAAATCAGAAACTTTCCAAGGTGAGATGCGGGCATCTATATTTTAAAGCCTACCCATGTGATGCAAATGTGTGGTCAAGTCTGCAGGCAGGGACCTGGTACAGATTTTAACTGCCTTAATCTCTCTTAAAATAGCTTGTGTCTTCTCTTCTATCTCCACTAACTTATCCAGGCTCTGCCAAAAATAGCCCCAGCCCCTCCCACCTGTTCTCCATGCTGTTACCCAAAGACGGGCCTTTGGCAGGTTAAGCGTCCCTACACAGCTGTCTGCGTCAAACCCTTCAGGGGAGCTTAAATCTGCACTCCTCAGCAATGGCAACAGAGGTTGCCCACCATCTGGCCCCTGCAGCTCCTCTAGCCTGAGATGAACTGCAGCTGCCTCACCATCACTCTTACTGCTTGTCTACCACGCTGAGACACCCTTCCTCTTCCTTACATCTGGCTTCCTCTGCTCATTCTTGGAAGTTCAGTGTCCAGGGAGGGCCCCTTCTGGGAGAACTCTCTCTGACCCCCTGAACGAGTGTGGTCCCTGCTCTGTGCCTCCAGACATCCAGGCCTTCCATCCACAATGGTGCTTTTATGCCCAAATTGATGCCCCGGTTGTTACCTCCAAGGCAGAGAACAAAAAACAGGAACTACAGCAAATAGCACCCATAGTACATTTAACTTCAACCTATGTTGGCTGAAGGAATACATGAGAGAGCCATGGACTGGGAGGGTGGATGGACAGGCAGGTAAGTGGATGGGTGGGTGGGTGGGTGGGTAAATGGATGGATGGATGCATGCATGCATGCATGGGTGGGTGAGTGGATAAATTAACGAGTGGGTGGGTGGTTGGGTGGATAGCTGGGTGAATGGATGGGTAGTTGGGTGGATGAGTGGAAAGATGGGCAGTAAGGAGATGGATGGAGGTACGGGTGGATAGGTGGATGGATGGTTGAGTGGATGGATGAGTTTAGGTGGGTGAGTAGGTAGGTGGATGGGTGGATGGATGGAGGAATGCATGGATAAGTGGATGGATGGGTAGTTAAGAGGATGAGTGGGGGGGTAGATGGATGGAGGTATGGATGGATAGGTGGATGGATGGTTGGGTGGGCAGATGGGTGGGTGGATGGATGGGTGGGTGGGTAGGTGGATGGATGGATAGATGAATGGATGGATGGATGAACAGATAGGTGGATGGATGGATGGATGGATGGATGGATAGATGAATGGGTGAACAGATAAATGGATGGATGGTAGATGGGTAAATTGATGAAAGGATGGGTGAATGGATGGACAGATGAGTAGATGGTGGACAGATGGATGTATCAATTGATAAGTGGCTGGATGAACTAAAAGGATGGATGCATGGATGTATGCATGGATGGAAAGATGAATGGAGAATGGATGGATGGATGCACAGGTGCATTAAGGGATGGATAAAGGGATGGATGGATGGATGGATGGATAAATGGATGGATGGATGGATGGATGGATGGATGGATGTAAGGATGGATGGACGCATGGATGAATGGATGGATGGGTAAATGAATGGGAGGATGGGTTGATGGATGGATGGATGGACAAATGGATGGATGGGTAAATGAATGGGAGGATGGGTTGATGGATGGATGGATAAATGGAGGATGCATGGCTGGATGGATGATGCATGGATGCATAAATGGATGGGTAAATGGATGGAAGGACACATGGATACCTAGAGCACGGAGACCCTGAGGAGCTGGAGAGGCTTCTGTGACTGGTCTGAGACAAGTTCACCACCAGGATTCAAGGGAGTTCTCTTCCATATCAAAATGCCCATCACTGATTCAGGACATTCTCCTCCCCTTCAAGTCACACTAGTGGTGAAGGTAGGCATCCCTCAAGGTCCACAAGGCCGTGCCTGGGGAGCTCTGTTCAGCCCACACATGCAGCCACCAACTCCCAAGCCCAGCAACCCCTGTGCCCAGGTCTTGCCACCAACGGAACTCATGTCCACATGCATTTTTCCCCATGCTGACCACGTGATCACCAGCAAGCTCCTGAACTCTCTGACCCCAGTGTCTTTATCTACAAAAGGCCCATGAGAAATATCTTAAGGGCTCACTGAAGATGAAATAACAAACTGAATGCTCTTTGAAAAATGTAATCCATGGCACAGACATTCACATCCGAGAAGCAGTCGTGGGAAATCTCACGTAGGAGGGAAGAAACAGAATATCCAGTAAAATAACAATGATTCTTGACAACTCAGCCACACATGAAGACCCTCCGAGTGGCTTTTTAAAAATTCCTAATAGCGGATGCAGTGGCTCCCGCCTATAAACCCAACACTTTGCCAGGCCAAGGCAGGTGGATGGCTTGAACTCAGGAGTTCAGGACTAGCCTGGGCAACATAGGGAGACCCTGTCTCTACAAAAAATGAAAAATTTGGCTGGGCGTGCCAGCTCACGCCTGAGGGAGGCTGAGGCAGAAGAATCACTTGAACCTGGGTGACAGAGATTGCAGTGAGCCAAGACTGCATCACTGCACTCCAGCCTGGTGACAGAGCAAGACTCTGTAATTAAAAAAAAAAAAAAAAAAAGCCTGGGTGCAGTGGCTCACGCCTGTAATCCCAGCACTTTGGGAAGCCGAGGTGGGAGATCATGAGGTCAGGAGTTCGAGACCATCCTGGCCAACATAGTGAAACCCCGTCTCTACTAAAAATACAAAAATTAGCCAGGCGTGGTGGTGCGTGCCTGTAGTTCCAGCTACTCAGGAGGCTGAGGCAAGAGAAGCGCTTGAACCAGGGAGGCAGAAGTTGCAGTGAGCCAAGATTGTACCAATGCACTCCAGCCTGGGCGACAGAGCAAGACGCTGTCTAAAAAAAAAAAAAAAAAAAAAAAAGAAGAAGAAGAAAGAAAAGAGAGAAGAGAAAAAAGAAAAGAAAATAAAGAAAAAGAAAAGATAAGATTAGCCGGGTATGGTGAGGCGCACCTGTGGTCCCAGCTTCTTTCGAGGCTGAGGTGGGTGGGCTGCTTGAACCCAGGAGGTTGAGGCTGCAGTGAGCTATGATTGCACCACTGCACTCCAGCCTGGGTGACAGAGCAAAATCTTGTCTCAAAAAAATAAAATAAAAATTAAAACGCCTAACACGTCTATAAACCAGACTACCCAGGTAACCCTGGGCAAGAGTGACGTTTCCAAGCTTCCCGCAACGGGGCCAAAGCGGAGAACCTCAGATCTAGGTCAGCAAGAGCTACTGGAGGGTGGTCAAGCAGGTTTGTGTCTAAAACCGTCACTCAGAAATCAGGAATGCAGGAGGGATGGGCATCACAGTTACTGGTGTGTTTTTAGCCTGGACTCTGTAGGATTAAAATATGTCCACCAGCCTGGGCGACAGAACGAAACTCTGTATCTACAAAAAAGATAAAAATTAATTGAGTGTTGTGGCATGTGCCCGTAGTCCCAACTACACAGAAGGCTAAGGTGGGCAGATCACCTGAGCCTGGGGGTTCGAGGCTGCAGTGAGCTGAGATCACACCACTGCACTTGAGCCTGGGCGACAAAGTGAGATCCTGTCTCAAAAAAAATGATTGCAGGCTGAGCATGGTGGCTCACGCCTGTAACCCCAGCACTTTGGAAGCTGAGGTGAGAGGTTTGCTTGAGCCCAGGAGTTCAAGACCAGCCTGGGCAATGTAGTGAGACTCCGATTCTACAAAAAGATTTTAAAAATTAGCTGAGGGTGGCACATGCCTGTGGTCCCAGCTCCTCGGAAGGCTGAGGTGAGAGATTCACCTGCGCCCAGGAGGTCAAGAGTGCAGTGAGCTACAATTACGCCACTGCACTCTGGCCTGGGCAAGTCTAAAAAAAAAAAAAGAAACAAAAAAAAAGATTGCAAGCCACTGCCCAGTGATATGTTTATGATATGATGAATGTCTAGGGGCTTGTGGTTTAAGAGTAGAAACCACCTCCCATAGGTGGCTGTAGCTGTCTATCATCTGTCTATTGGATGCTATGTTAGTCCCAAAGGACCACAGCCTCTTGAGTAAAGACCTCAACACAGGGGGCCTCTACCTTCATTGCCACCTCGGCATGGTCTCAAAAGACAGGTGTTCATATCCATCTCCTGCTTGCCCAGATCCAAATCCCTTCCTGTCCTGCTAGTCTATGTGTCTGCATTAAATGCCTAACACTTCTGAGTGTTCAATTGCTGAGAACATTTTGTGCTGAATTCATCGAAGACAGCCCTGTGTTAATTCATATTTAGAACCCAGCTCACTTCCCCCAGAAGAAGACAGCTAGCAACAGCAGCAGAACAGGCCGACTGGCAATATTTGGGTTCTGGCAGTAGTTATAAAATCTCTATGCCTCCAAGTCCATTGGCCCTAAAAGACAATGCAGTGTGTTTATTCTTGTCATCATTCCAGTCCATTGTGTTCCTGCAGAAACGAAAGCTCCCTCTGGTCAGCATCCCCTCATGGATCAATGCTTGCCAGGGTGCATTTGGACAATAATTTTGCAGGGTCAGGCAAAGCAGAAACAAACAAGAATCAGGCTACCCGGGCGGGCGGGCTCAGGTGTCGCTGATGAGTAATGCCTGCAGAACCCCTGGAATGTAACAGCTCTGGCCAGTCTGCTGCCTCTTCAAGAAGGGCTGTTAGCTCAACCAAATACATTATTATCAGTTTTTAAACAGCGCTTTGGAGGAACAGCTTTACTCCCCGAAAAGCTGCAGAAAATCAGACTCTTTCAGATGATTCTCAAAAACAGGGGACCCACCCCAGCCCACGACACCATTCAAAGTTGAGAAAGCAAAGTGAATTAAAGGGGTTTGCAACCGCTTTCAGACTCATCCAGCTGCCGTCCACAATGACAAACATATATTATATCTCAGCCCAGCCCACCAGGACAGAGGGAGCGGAACAAAAGCTTTGCCCATGCCGCTTCTTTAGCAAGGCTTTCCATGTGCCCTGTGGGCGTTTTCTCCTCTCCTCTGTTGAATTTTCTTCTTTGCAAGGTGGGTGGCTGCAGGCTACTTTCACAGCCCACTTGAGAAACACTGGTTTGAATCTGACTCTGGGGGAGAAGAAAGGAAGTTTCTGGTTTCCTGCTAAGCAGAAACTTTAATACTACGACTAGGAGACCGTACAAGGCATGGTGGCAACCCTGAGTCATACTAAAACAAAGCTGAAAAACACACCCATGCACCATCTCCTCAAAACTCACCAAGGAACCAAGCCAAGAAAGAATACTGAACAGGAAATTCAAGAAGAGGAAGTCCTTCTGGTCTCTAGAGATGTGAAAAGATACTGTCAGTTGGACAAATGGGAGTAGAAATGTTGGTGAGCTACCATGTTTCAGCCAAGAGACTGGGGTAAATCAAAAAAGAATACACTTTAGGAGGCCAAGGTGGGCGGATGACCTGAGGTCAGGAGTTCGAGACCAGCCTGACCAAGATGGTGAAACCCCGTCTCTACTAAAAAAATACAAAAAATAGCCAGGCGTGGGGGCGGGCACCTGTAATCCCAGCTACTCAGGAGGCTGAGGCAGGAGAATCGCTTGAACCTGGGAGGCGGAGGTTACAGTGAGCCGAGATCGCACCATCGCACTCCAGCCTGGGGGAAAAGAGCGAGACTTCATCTCAAAAAAAAGAAAAAAAAAAAAAAGAAAAGAAAAGAAAGAAAGAATATCAGCAAATCCTCAAGCCCCGGACAGCCTGCAGCCTGCAGCTACACCAGCAACGATGAGACCACATTCACAAGCAATCCGAACCTCACCTCCCCAACTGGGAGAACAGAGGTGAACCACAGAAGACAGCAGAAAACCCACATGGGCCTGGACACGGAACCACAGGACTCAGAATGAACGAGCTTCACTAACCAGCCTTTCTCTGCCATTTCGTTGCTGCCCCTGAAGACGCAAAATCCTTTGTCTTTCTCTGCCAATTCTCTAAAAATGGACTGTTCTTTGTTGAGGATACTAGAGCAGCTACAATCCAAGCCACTTCCTTGAAAACTACCCATTTCTAGGTATCTCCCATGTATCAATGAAAAACGCATGTTAATAAAGTTTGGTTTGTTTTTCCCTGTCTTTGGTTACAGGAGTCCCTTCCAAATAAGAACGTACGACAGTTGATTTTTAAAATGATTTTTCAGGTGGCTCACACCTGTAATCCCAGCACTTTGGGAGGCCAAGGTGGGCAGATCACTTGAGGCCAGGAGTTCAAGGCCAGCCTGGCCAACAGGGTGAAACCCCATCTCTATTAAAAATACAAAAAATAGCCAGGTGTGGTGACATGTGCCTGTCTTCCCAGCTACTCAGGTGGCGGAGGCAGGAGAATTGCCTGAGCCTGGGAGGCAGAGGTTGCAGTGAGCTGAGATCCTGCCATTGCACTCCAGCCTGGGTGACACAGTGAGACTCCGTCTCAAAAAAAAAAAAAGATTTTTTTTTTTCAGTCTGAGCAACATAGCAAGACCCTGTCTCTACAAAAACATTTAAAAGTGGCCAGGTACAGTGGTGTGTGCCTCTAGTCCCAGCTACTGCAGAGGCTGAGGTGGGAGGATTGCTTGAGCCCAGGAGGTGGAGGCTGTAGTGAGCCCTGATTGCACCCCTGCACTCCAGTCTGGGCAACAGAGCGAGACCCCACCTCAAAAAAATATTTTTCAGCCTGGTCAACATAGTGAAGCCCCATCTCTACTAAATATACAAAAATTAGCCAGATATGTGGTACATGCCTGTAGTCCCAGCTAATCGGGAGGCTGAGGCAGGAGAATTGCTTGAACCTGAGATGGAGAGGTTGCCGTGAGCTGAGATTGTGCCACTGCACCCCAGCCTGGACAACAGAGGAAAATTCCATCTCAAAAAAAAAAAGACTTTTCCTCCTTCGCACCCCGAGAGACACATGGGTCTTATTTCTTACTGTGTCTATAAATCACAAAGGACATGTAATTCTTTTCCCCTAAAGTAACAAGAGTGCTCAGAAAATTTTCAGCAGGACTGAAAACCAGCACAAGGTCCACATGGCTACTGAGAAGTCTACCTCCCCGGGGGAAGATATCTGAGTCCGAAAACATTCCAGACAGTACCCATGAAATCCCGCCATGATTCCTAAATGCTGAACGGGGAAAAGTATTGTATGAGCTGCATTTCTTTCTAATGACAGCATGTACCCACCATAGGACCTTCAGGAAGAAAAGTGATTTCCAGACAAACAATCATTTACTTGAGTATCTCCAAAGTGTAAGGACATGTATTTGTCTTTACATGAAAACTCTGTCTCATACACAGAGAAAGGAGAAAGAGCTAAAGCAGGAAGTTGCTTTTTTTTTCTTTGAGACTGAGTCTCTCTCTGTTACCCGGGCCATAGTGCGGTGACACGATCTCAGCTCACTGCAACCTCTGCTTCCCGGGCTGAAGTGATTTTCCTGCCTCAGCCTCCTGAGTAGCTGGGATTATAGGCGCTCACCACCACGCCTGGCTAATTTTTGTATTTTTAGTAGAGTCGGGGTTTTGCCACATTGGCCAGGCTGGTCTCGAACTCTTGGCCTCATGTGACCCACTGGCCTCGGCCTCCCAAAGTGCTGGGATTTACAGGCCTGAGTCACCGTGCTCGGCCTAAAGTAGGGAGTTAAATGCAAAGCAATCAACTTTTACCAGAGCCAAACGCGCTGGTGGAAAATCAAGGCAAACTCGCTGGATGATAAAACCCACTTCCTCTGCCCAGAAACATTCTCCTAATAACTTCCACACACAGCCACGGGGGCAGGAGACAAGAGCTCTGGAGAGAGTTAAAAAAAAACGAAGCCCACACTTGCTCTACTGGGGCGAGGGAATCCTGAAGAGGCCTGGTATTGTTCAAGAGATGTCGGTTCTGTAGGTGTTTGGAGTTTTTCAAACTGCACAGGCCGCTGTGCCGTTGCCCCAGGGGGTGGGGCTGATTTGCCAGAGAGCAGGGATGCACTGGGTGTGTGCTACCCTACAGTCGGGGACGGGAGGCTCCTAACTGCAGGGGCAGCCCTGAATCAGCGCATACATACAACTCCCAAGCCCTTCTCAGGGTTTTCCGCCCTCAACACCATTGGCACTTGGGACCTGATGAATTCTTCGTGCTGGAGGCCGTCCTGGCCCTTGAAAGATTCTGAGCAGCTTCCCTAAGCTGCCCCACCCATTGCAGGATGGTGGGATGTCCCACCCCAGGGTGGCAACCAAAAATGTCTGCAACCATCACAAAGTGTCTCCTCCGGGCCAACGTCGCCCTGTGGGGACATCCTGCTCTCTACAAACCTGAAGCCTCCTCTTTTCCTCTATACACCTCCCTCTGTCCATCCATCCCTCACCACATCCCGCCTGTACCCCTGAGAATTTATGAAGGAACCAAGGAACACAGGGTCCCCAACACTCTGATATCAGGCCAGAGCTATCAGCACCAGTCTGAGAACCTACTTCAGGCTCAACTGGGTTTTGCAGCCTGATGCATATTGCTATAGGAAAGTGTGTTCTGAGCATCACCAACTCAAAAGTCAACTTTCCCGATGAAACAACATGTGTATTAGTAGTATTGGGACAGGCTGTTTCTGTCTCCATCTCTAGCAGGGTCAGACTGCAAAGAGGGGGTGAGAAGGGTCCCTCAAGGAGATCCATCAGTGCTGATGGCCAGGCCCTCCTCTGCAATTGGGAGGATAGGTTGGCCCCTGTTATCCCCCTATCCCGCTGCTCTTCCCTACCCACCCACCCCATAGACAGGTACTCTTCCCTTTACTCAAAGCATCAGCAGCCTTGGAGCTCCTAAGCCCAGTCTGCTTCCAAAATCAGGAGTTCCAGATGAACACTGCTGTGGGTTTAAAAACTGTGCAACGCAATGAGCCGACATCGCGCCACCACACTCCAGCCTGGTGACAGAGTGAAACTGTCCAAAAAAACAAAACAAAACAAACCACCACCACCAACAAAAACAAAAAAACTGTGCAACGACTTGTTTGGGGCTCAGAGAATATAAGGCTTTCCACCCACTCTGCTCCAATGACTTGGAACGCCAGACCAGCCGGCAAATCTGTCCCCAGGGCTTCAAAATCCAGCCAAGCCCCTCAGGCAAATCTGTCCCCAGGGCTTCAAAATCCAGCCAAGCCCCTCACCAAGATTTACCACTGGGAACCCCTGAGTTATTTCGTGGTGGAACTATAAAGGTCCCTGTGGCCTTGTCTCCCGTCTGCCTGTTCAGATGCCTCTGTTCTCCAGGAAACTGAATTCTTAGGCCACCAGAACTCCCTTGGATATATTTCCCTGACCCCAAGCACACAGTAGGTGCAAAAGAAGGAAGGAATGCATGAAGGATGAAGGAATGCATTCGCAGAGAGACAAGTGAAAAACCCGTTCATCTGCAGGTGCCTGGGGAACAAATGCAGCTGATAAAACCCTACAGAGCCATCCCGTCCGTGGTGGCAGCCTGCCCGCAAGAAGGAAGGACATTTAGGAAGAAAAGGGAGAAACAGGAAGCTCTGCTTGGAACCTCCCCTGCAAGCTGGAAAGTCCTCCAAGTTTTCCTCTACGGAGCAGGCTTCATTATCTCTAATCTCTACCAAGTGAAAGCACAATTTCTAGGATACCCGGGACCCCTTTAAAGAGGGTGTAAATCCATTAGCAACTCCTCCCTAAAAATAGAGACCCGGCCTAGTCACCGCAGCTCTAGGCTGAGCTAGATCATATCAACACAAACCGGGCCTCCTCCATCCTCCCCAGGGCTGGGCGTTCCCGCCTCTCCTTCCTAAATACGTCCAGCCCTGATAAGGCCGGTCCTGAAGTCTACACTGCCTGCAAGCCAGTCTACTTAAAAGCCTGCCCATATGAAGAGCAAAAATGCACTGGCCACTGGAACAAAGAATTTATAACATACCACATCCACCAAGGCCCCCTTTCCCTTTCAAAGGGAGGAAAACAGAAAAACATGATTACAGTAATAATTAGAAATAGGCCCGGTTTAGGGCGTGGGAGGGTGACCATGGCTCTTTCTTCCCTGCATACTTTTTCTGTTTTCCGAATTCTCCACCGCTGCAGATGGACAATTTGGTAAGCACACGTTTCTTTCTGCTTCCCGTGCTGCTTGGCGCACAGCACGCGCGGAAATTCCCGGAGCCTGCATCCACAGAGTATTTTTGAACATTTTCAGGGCTCAAAGTTTTTTTCTAACTTTTCCTTCCCTTCCCCCCACCACCCGGGTCTCAGGCTCCCAGCGATTCCAAATTTAGGCCCGGGACGCAGGGCGTGGCTGTGACAGGCAACTCCAGGGCGGCCTCCGCGCGCGGCCTAAAGACGCAGGTCCCCAAACCCTGGGGGGAGATAACGGGGTGGGGGTGAGGGGCTGATGCAAAGGGACACAGATCCGTAAGAAAGTCCCCTAGATTGGGAAGCATCTGATGCCACCTCTCCCAAGGCCGCCCCAAATTTAAGAGTTTGCAACTCCGACAACAAACGCTGACTTTTCTCTGTGGAACGGCTCCAGGAAAAGCGTTGGGGAGAAAATGGGCGCCTCCTCCGGGCCTGGGCCCCCGTGGGCACAGCGCGTCCCGCCGGGCAGGAAGGAGGGTCCGGGTGTCCCCGCGGGGCGCCCCCCAACGCCGCATCGCAAGCGGATCCCCAGTCCCGGCCTGCGTCCCCCAACCCGGATCCCTCCGCTCGCTCACCCGGGGCGGCGACCAGAGCACCCAGCAGGCCGAAGAGCAGCAGCGCCAGCGCAGCCCCGCGGGCCATGGTGAGCCCAGAGCGCGCAGGGACGGTCCCGGAGTGCAGGGCGTGGGCGAAGGCGGCAGGACAGATACTCCCCCACGGGCCGGGTGGGGCGAAGCCCGAGGAGGACTCGAAGGGGGCGGGTGAGGGGAGGGACCCTGCAAGCTCAGCCCCGGCTGCGCCCGCCCCGCCCCGCCCCTCCCCGGCCTCCACGCGCGCCCAGAAGGGGCGGGAACGCCGGGTCCGGGGAGCGGACAGAGGGGGTAGGCGGGCGGGGGTGGCCCAGGCAGCGCCGAGGGGAGCACGGTACACCCCTCACCCCTTCTCAGGAAACTGCCAACGCCCCCTCACCCACCCACAAGGCCGTAGCCAGGGCGGCGCCGACCCAAAGCAAAGTGAACTACAACATTCTCGGGAAAGTGCGGGTCCCTCCCTGAAACAGCCCTCTGAATGCACGCCCCAGGGCGGCCCTTAACTGTAGTGGCACAAAACTGTCGCCCTTCTTGGAAACATAGACCCCCCTCTCCCCACTCGCCCCTGCAGCCACTTCTCCGCCCCTTTAACAAGGACCCCCCCCTCGCCCCCTGGTCTCCAGTGGGAGCAAAAAAACAAACTTTCCCAGCAGCTCCCCTGCTCGGGAAAGTGCGGGTCCCTCCCTGTCTACAGCCTCCTAAATGCACGCCTGTAACTGTAACGACATGAAACTGCCGCCCTTCTTGGAAACGTGTAGCCCCCCTCCCCACTCGCCCCTGCAGCCCCTTCTCCGCCCCTAACAGGGACCCTCCCCTGCTCTGCAGTGGGAGCAAAGGAAACTCTCGGCTCCCCTGCTGGGAAAAGTATGGGGGCCCCTCCCCGCTGCTCATCTCAGGGAGTTCCCCAAGGGGAGCAAAGTGCAATCCTCTCCCTGCTCAGGAAGCGTGGGCCCCCGCTCCACAGGCAACTCCCGTCCCAAGTCCTTTCTAGAGCGTCCGAGCTGGGGATGTGCAGCCAGGAGGGTGGCGGACGAACCCTTTGCGCGGGACCAAGGACGACCCTTGGAGGAGCCTCTGTGCTGCGGCAGTTTCTCCCCAGAATCCCCAGGACAAGGTTGGGAGTGGGGACTCCTGGTCATGGGAGTTAGCGGGGGGCAACAGGGAACGAGGTCCCTTCTATCTGGGGCGCCTGGGCCCTAGTCCTGGTCATGGGCGACTCGCCTTCCAGTGGGCTTTGAGTTTAGAGACCCCCCCCCGCCCCGCGCCACTGGCCACAGCTGCAGTGCAGTTGTCGCCCTTCCCACACTTAACAATATGTTTTCTGTTCACACCTAAGCCTAAAATTGTATCCATTTTCCTGCAGGGTAGTGCAACAACTTTGCAGCCTGACAAAGAACCCTGAATATTCTTGCATTCCACGCTTTCGTGGACAGTTGTCCACGAAAAGAGTCAAACTAGGCCGGGCGCGGTGGCTCACGCCTGTAATCCCAGCGCTTTGGGAGACCGAGGCGGGTGGATCACCTGAGGTCAGGAGTTGGAGACCAGCCTGACCAACAAGGTGAAACCCTGTCTCTTCTAAAATACAAAATTAGACGCGTGTGGTGGTGTGCACCTGTAGTCCCAGCTACTCAGGAGGCCGAGGCAGGAGAATCGCTTGAACCGGGGAGATGGAGGTTGCAGTGAGCCAAGATCAGGCCACTGCACTCCAGCCTGGGTGACAGAGCGAGACTCCGTCTCAAAAAAAAAAGAAAGAAAAAAGAAAAAAAGAGAAAGGAGTCCAACTCTAAAATATTTGAAGAGATTTATTCTGAGCCAAATATGAGTGACCATGGCCCGTGACACAGCCCTCAGGAGGTCCTGAGAACGTGTGCTCAAGGTGATCCGGGTGCAGCTTGGTTTTATACGTTTTAGGGAGGCATGAGACGTCAATGAAATTTAAGAGACACATTGGTTTTGTCCAGAAAGGCGGGACAACCTAAAGCAGGAGGCTTCCAGCTTATAGGTAGATTTTAGAATTTTCTGATTGGCAATTGCGTGAGTTTCTTTAAAGTCCTGGGATCAATAGAGAAGAATGTCTGGGTTAAGATAAAGAATTGTGAAGACTCAAGCTCTTATTTGAACAGGAATCCTTCCGGTGCTAGGGTCAGAGAGAAGAGGTTGTAAAATATTTCTTCTCAGACTTAAAGGCTATGTGGATGTTAATGCTGGAGAGGCATCGTGAGGCATGTTCGACCCCTGCTTCCGCTCACGGCCTGAAACAGTCTCTCAGGTTAAATTTTTAAAGAGCTCTGGCTGAGGAGGAAGTGCATTCAGATGTTTTGAAGGTGGGGGAGGGGGACTTAGAATTTTATTTTATTTTATTAATTTATTTAGTTTTTGAGACGGAGTCTTACTTTTTCGGCCAGGCTAGAGTGCTGTGGCGCCATCTCAACTCACTGCAACCTCCACCTCCCAGGTTCAAGCGATTCTCCTGCCTCAGCCTCCTGAGTAGCTGGGATTACAGGCACCTGCTACCACTCCTGGCTAATTTTTATATTTTTAGTAGAGATGGGGTTTCACCATGTTGGCCAGGCTAGTCTGGAACTCCTGACCTCAAGTGATCCACCCACCCCAGCCTCCCAAATAATTTTATTTTTGATTTACAAAGCCCTGCCTCATCTATTGGTCCATTCCTGGGCTGGCATACGTGCTGCCCGGCCGACTGAGTCAGGGGCTCTGAGATAACACCTGTCTTTTTATTATTGTTATTATTATACTTTAAGTTCTGGGGTACAGGCTGGGCGCGGTGGCTTACGCCTGTAATCCCAGCACTTTGGAAGACCGAGGCGGGTGGATGACGAGGTCAGGAGATCAAGACCATCCTGGCTAACATGGTGAAACCCCATCTCTACTAAAAATACAAAAAAAAATAGCCGGGCGTGGTGGCGGGCACCTGTAGTCCCAGCTACTCGGGAGACTGAGGCAGAAGAATGACGTGAACCCGGGAGGCAGAGCTTGCAGTGAGCCGAGATCGTGGCACTGCACTCCAGCCTGGGCGATTGAGCAAGACTCCATCTCAAAAAATAAAAAAGTTCTGGGGTACATGTGCAGAACGTGCAGTTTTGTTACATAGGTATACACATGCCATGGTGGTTTGCTGCACCCATCAACCCATCATCTACATTAGGTATTTCTCCTAATGCTCTCCCTCCCCTTGCTCCCCACCCCCCAAAAGGCCCTGATGTGTGATGTTCCCCTCCCTGTGTCCATGTGTTCTCATTGTTCAATTCCCACTTATAAGTGAGAACATGCGGTGTTTGGTTTTCTGTTCTTGTGATAGTTTGCTGAGAATGATGGTTTCCAGCTTCATCCGTGTTCCTGCAAAGGACATGAACTGATCCTTTTTTATGGCTGCATAGTACTCCATGGGGTATATGTGCCACATTTTCTTTATCCAGTCTATTCTTGATGGACATTTGGGTTGGTTCCAAGTCTTTGCTATTGTGACTAGTGCTGCAAAAACATACGTGTACATGTGTCTTTATAGTAGAACGATTTATAATCCTTTGGGTATATACCTAGTAATGGGATTGCTGGGTCAAATGGTCTTGAGCTATCCCCTGCCTGCGGCCATACCCACCCCTCCCTAGGTCATCTGCACCCCTAGGTCAGAAACCTGCAAGGCTAGAGGGGCTGGGCCTGTGCCCCAGAGACCTGCTCAGCAGTGTGAGCTCCGTGGTGTGAGTGATGCATATCTTAAAAAGTAACAGTGTGAGCTTGCACACCAGAAGGTTTTTTCTTTTCTTTTTCATTTTCTTTTCGGCCAGCAAAACCCCAGCAACATAATTGCACTTTAGAAGCATGAGGAAAATGTAATCATTCTTCATGGGAACACCACCTTTAAAGTGTTACCTCTTGGAGTGAACCCGGATGAACTACCCAACCAGAGCTCCTTCCCTGGTATTTTCTCCTGCACCTCTCCCCCGACCTCCCCATATGGCATTGACCACTCTATCAATTAGCACTTTCTTTTTCCCTGGCCACAGTCCTGGGCTGGGGTCAAGGGAGGGTGTGGACCCTAGGTCAGGGCAAGTAGGAGGACCCTGGGGGCTCATTTTGAGGAGCAAGAGGATGCTGGAGCTGCCCGGGCATTTTGGCATCCTGAGGCAAGTCTGACTTGGGATGAAGCAGAGATGAAAAGAAAGCAGGGTCTTCCTGCTGTCTCAGACTCCAAAGACCCCTCTCCCTGTGAGCTTCCTGCTTCACCCCCATTACCTCCAAAAGAAAGGCCCTACCCTGGACAATCTCCAGCCTCTGACATTTGGACAGCACTGCAGGTGAAGCTTCCCTCCTCTGACCGTCCATTATGTTCCAGTAGAGTCTAGACTCTGGCTGCCTTTCAGGGAGGGCGCAGGTCACTCTTGCCAGCCATAATAAAGATGCAACATCAGCTTCTGAAAGCCAGGCTTTGAGGCGTTTTATTTATGTTCACACAGATAAGCATTTGGAAGACTTCTGTTTCTAATTCATTTAGTTAGATGCCTTCTGCCTTTTTTCTTTATTTTTTTTTTAACGCTACCATCCTTTGGCTCCGAATACGAATTTCCATAATATTCTGCAGACACTCTGGAACTGGCACCAAGAGGCTGTAACCTCCAGAATGAAAATTAAATTAATTGAAAAAGCCTTCTGAATTGTATCCAGGTGCCACGGAAAGCATCTTTTGAAGGCCACAAACTAGGCTGAAGAAGGGATGGGGAACTCACCGCTGGGGCAGCTTCCATGTTTCCTGTTTATTTCACCAGTGGAACCTCAAGAAATAACCATGTTCTGACCATTTCCAAGGGACCCACGTGGCCACGTTGCACATTTCAACCTAACCCTTGGTAGCTCCCAGCCTCCTGCGGAAACCTTCCATGTGTCTTTAATTTTTAAGAATTAGTTCTTCTTCTATTTATTTATTTATTGAGACAGAGTATCACTCTGTCATCCAGGCTGGAGTGCAGTGGCGCGATCTCAGCTCACCACCTCCTGGGTTCAAGCAATCCTTGTGCCTCAGTCTCCTGAGTAGCAGCGGCTACAGGCACCCATCACCATGCCTGGCTAATTTTTGTATTTTTAGTAGAGATGGAGTTTCACCATGTTGGCCAGGCTGGTCTCGAACTCCTGACCTCAAGTGATCTGCCAGCCTCGGCCTCCCGAAGTGCTGGTATTACAGGTATGCGCCACCACCCACGGCCAAGGATTAGTTCTTCTGACTTTGGACTTTTCATACCCTGCTCTCCAAACCAGTTTTATATATTTTATACTGCACACACATGCGGGTTATAATTATATTCCATCTGCATGCACACACATACACATGCACGCACACACACACACATGCACACACTATGGCAGACTGGCTTTTTCTCCCACTTTCTAGGGGAGGATCTGTGGTTTCTTGCCCACGGGGCTTTGTTTACTGGCCTGGGAAATGGGTCTAAATACACAGCTGCAGAATTCAAAGGAGGACTGAAAATCAAACTACACAGCACAGAACACGGAACTCCATGGAACAGGAAGGAAAGCATCGGGGCAGGGGAGTTGTCAGAAAGAACCACTTCCAATGATAAGTGCATCCTTGAAGAAAATACGTCTAGACTGGGCATGGTGGCTCACGCCTGTAATCCCAGCACTTTGGGAGGCTGAGGCGGGCAGATCACCTGAGGTCAGAAATTCGAGACCAGCCTGGCCAACATGGTGAAACCCCGTCTTTATTAAAAATACAAAAATTAACCTGGTGTGGTGGTGCATGCCTGTAATCTCAGCTACTTGGGAGGTTGAGGCAGGAGAGTCGCTTGAACCCAGGAGGCGGAGGTTGCAGTGAGCCGAGATCACGCCACTGCATTCCAGCCTGGGTAACAGAAAAAGACTCTGTCTCAAAGAAAAAAAAAAAAGAAAGAAAAAGAAAAAGTAAATATGTCAATATGTCTAGACTGGGCACGGTGGGTCACACCTGTAATCACAGCACTTTGGGATGCCAAGGTGGGTGGATCACCTGAGGTCAGAAGTTCAAGACCAGCCTGGCCAACATGGTGAAACACCGTCTCTACTAAAATTACAAAAAAAATTAGCCCGGCGTGGTGGCAAGTGCCTGTAATCTCAGCTAGGCACAAGAATCCCTTGAACTTGGGAGGCGGAGGTTGCAGTGAGCCGAGATCGTGCTTCTTCACTCCGGCCTGGGTGACAGAGCGAGACTCTGTCTCCAAAGATAAATAAATAAATAAAATAAAAATAAAATATGTCTAGAGAGAAATTTTAGCATTCTTTCTGAGTGGCAAGATGCTTGGTGCTGTGCTGGTGGTGATATGGTTTGGCCCGGTGTCCCCGCTCAAATCTCATGTCAAACTGAAATCCCCATTGTTGAAGGTGGGGGGCCTGATGGAAGGTGACTGGATCATGGGGTCAGATCCTTCATGAATGGTTTTGCACCACCGCCCTCAATTAAACCTCTTTCCTTCATAAATTACCTAGTCTTAGGTAGTTCTTCATAGCAGTGCGAGAATGGGCTAATACAGGCTCCTATTGATTCTACATTATGGTGAGTTGTAGAATTATTTCATTATACATTACAATATAATAATAATAATAATGGAAATAAAGTGCACAATGTAATGTGCTTGAATCATCCTGAAACCATCCCTCCCACCCTTGGTTCTGTGGAAAAACTGTCTTCCATGAAACCAGTTCCTGGTGCCAAAAAGGTTGGGGACTGCTGCTCTCACCATCAAGGAGGTGGACACAGATCCCCACTTCTTCCAAAGTGTATGACATAAAAAATTAGGAAAAGAATAATTTCACTATGGAGGAGTCTCACAGACACAATTCAGATAGGATGAGTGGATAGATGGATAGGTGGATAGATGGATAGATAGGTAGATGTGTGGGTGGATGTGTGGGTGGATGTGAGTGGATGAATTGAGGGTGGGTGGGTGGATGGAGTGGATTGTGGGTGGATGAATGGATGAATGGATGAATGAGTGGATAGATGGAGGGTTGGATGAATGGGTGGGTGGGTGGATGGATGTATGGATGTATGGATGGATAAATACATGAGTGGGTGGGTGCATGGATAGACAGACGGATGAATAGATGGATGGATGGCTGGATGTTCTTATCTCCCTGTTCTCCCAAATTGTGACCAGCAGATGTTCTTGTGATGTCTAGATTATTCTTTTTTTTTTTTTTTTTTTTTTTTTTTTTTGAGACAGGGTCTCACTCTGTCACCCAGGCTGGAATGCAGTGGCACAATCTCGGCTCACTGCAAGCTCCATCTCCCGGGTTCATGCCATTCTCCTTCCTCAGCCTCCCAAGTAGCTGGGACTACAGGCTCCCGCCACCATGCCCAGCTAATTTTTTTGTGCTTTTAATAGAGACAGGTTTTCACCGTGTGTTAGCCAAGATGGTCTCGATCTCCTGACCTCATGATCTGCCCACCTCGGCCCTCCCAAAATGCTGGGGTTACAGGTGTGAGCCACCGTGCCTGGCTTTTTTTTTTTTTTTTTTTTTTTTGAGACAGAGTTTTGCTCTTGTTGCCCAGGCTGGAGTACAATGGTGTGATCTTGGCTCACCACAACCTCCACCTCCCGGGTTCAAGTGATTGTCCCGCCTCAGCCTCCTGAGTAGCTCGGATTATAGGTATGCACCACCATGCCCAACTAATTTTGTATTTTTAGTAGAGACAGGGTTTCTCCATGTTGGTCAGGCTGGTCTTGAACCCCCGACCTCAGGTGATCCGCCCTCCTTGGCTTCCCAGAGTGCTGGGATTACAGACGGGAGCTGCCGCACCTGGCCTCTAGATTATTCTTAGAGAGTCAGATTCAAAATCGATACATTTGCAGTATGATATATATGCACATGTATATTCCTGTACCATTACCCTGAGTCAGGTCAACTCTGCCACCCATTCGAGCTTAAGAATGTGACTTTTGGGAATGAGTAGCATCAGATCTTTCGTCCAGCTACATTTGCCAGGGTGCAGCCCACTAGCGATTTTCTTTCATGTACCCCTAACTGCTTGGCTCCTGAACCATCAACTCAGTTTTTTTCTCCCCAGGTTCCTACAGTGCTCTATTCGTGGTGATTTCTCAACATGCCCAGTTATTCAACAAAGCTTTTTCATGTTTTTAAAAATATTGTATTTATTTTCGCTTATTTTTAATTTTTGTAGAGATGAGGTCTCTCTATGTTGCCCAGGCTGGTCTCAAACTCCTGGACTCAAGAGATCCTACCATCTCAGCTTCCTGAGCATCTGGGACCACAGGAATGTGCCACCATGTCCGGCTAATTTTATAATTTTAGAGATGGGGTCTATGTTACCCAGGCTGGTCTCAAACTCCTGGGCTCAAGTGATCCTCTGACCTCAGCCTCTTGAGTAGCTGGGACCACAGGACCGCACCACCATGCCCAGGTTATTTTATTTTAGAGACGGGGTCTCACTATATTGCCCAGGCTGGTCTCAAACTCCTGGCCTCAAGCGATCCCCCAGTCTCAGCCCTCCCCAAGTCCTAGGATTACAGGAAGGAACCACCATGCCCGGCCTCAACAAAGCTTTTTGAGTATCTGCTCTGTGGGATACAGCAGTAAAATCAAACAGCCGTGGCTCTGCTTCTCAGAGCAGCAAGTGTTTATTTAAATAGCCCTTAATTTATGTGTGTTTATTTAGATTTATTGGTGTTTATCTGAGCCTCCCAATAAGCTGTGGAGCAGTCACATCTTTGTTTGTACCTCAGCACCCGGCAGAGAGCCCAACAAAGAGAGGCAGTCTTTGAGAAGCTTAATTACTCAATTGAATGCATACACAACAAAAATTAGCTCACTCGAAAGGCTAGGCATTTAGATAATGAGGCTTCCTATCTTTCCATACAGACACACATGCACACACACATAGTATGCATGCATATATGTGCTATTAATGAGGCTTCCAGTCTTTCCATTGACACACATGCACACACACATTTAGTATGTATGTTTATATGTGCCATGAGCAGAGTTGTATCTACTCTCCAGATTCGTGTGTTGAAGTTCTGTTCCCCATGTGTCTGTATTTGCAGCCAGGAAATAATTAAGGTTAAATGAAATCATAAAGTTAGGACCCTATGCAGGAAAGTTAGTGCCTTTATAAGAAGAGATACCAGAGGGCATGCTTGCTCTGTCTCTCCTCCATGTGAGAACACAGCAAACCAAGAAGAGAGCCCTCACCAGGAGAGCCCTCACCAACCAGCCCCTTGATCTTGGACTTCCCAGTCTCCAGAGCTGTGAGCAAATAAATTCCTTTTGTTTAAGTACCCAGTCTATGCTATTTTATTATGGCAGCCTGAGAAGACTAATATAGTATTTACATACGCGCTTCTGTCCACCATCCATCCATCCATTTCTCATGGACGTGTGAGACTACAGTTGCCTATCCTATATCCTTTCTTTCTTCCCTTATATTAAGAGACCTTGAATTTACTGATTTTGGCAATGTGACGGCTGAAAGACGATATCCTCATTCTCCTTTGCAGTTAGGTGTAACAAAAAATCTATGTTCTGGTTAATAAAATCAATGTAAACCAAAGTTATTGGATGAAACTTCTGAGGAGTCCCTTAAGAGGGGGGCTGGAGGCCAACAAGCCCACTTTTCGCTTTCTCTGCATCATGCTGGGCCTGCCTGGAATAATGACGTGATGTCTGGAGTTCCAGCAGCTAGCTCAGAGCAGGAAGTACTCCAGAGGGTAGAGGTCCTATTCCAAGAATGGCAGAATATATGGAGCAAAGGTGCCAGGGTGGCTGGTGACACTGCAAGACAGCTGTGCCAGGCCCAGACCAACTCTCCTGACCTCATTGCAGGACAGAAGAGTACGTTTTTAATCTTACCATTGAAAAAGTCAGGTTTGTTTCAGTGTTATTTAAATCACTTTTTATTTCTGGTCTCCATTGCCAGGGGCTGAGCCCAATTTATAGCAGAGACCTCCTGTGAGGTACTTGTGGGCAGCCAAGGCAGTTAAAAGGTGTCTGAGCCACACGCAATGTCTGCTGTACAGATGCTCAAATGAAGTTTCCTGAGTCAGTGGGAGGATGGATGTACACATGGGTGGATGGGTGGGGGTTGTGGATGTGTGGATAAATGGACAGACATCTGGATGCATGGATTGATTTAGAGGTACATGGGTACAGGAATAAATAAATGGGTGGATGAATGAATGCATGGAAAAATGGGTGGGTGAGTGGATGGATGGGTGGGTGGATGGATGAATGGGTGAATAGATGGAGGGTTGGATGACTGGGTAGGTGGATATGTGGGTGGATGAATAAATGGATGGATAAATACATGGGTGGGTGGGTGAATGGATGGAAGAACGGGTGGGTATATAATTGGCTGGCTGGATGGATGGATGATAGATAAGGTTTTGGTGAATGGGTGGCTGAATGTATGGATGGATGAATAAATGGATGGATGGATGAATGCGTAGATGGGTGAGTGGGTAGATGGATGGATGGATGGGTAGATGGATGGATGGACAGACAGATGGGTAGATGGGTGGGTGAATGGATGAGTGGATGGATCGACGAGTGGGTGTATGCAGGGATGGATGGATGGATAGATGAATAGTTTGGTGAATGGGTAGGTGGATGCATAGATGAATGGTTGTATCCATGAATGGATGGATGGGTGGGTGCGTGGATGGATATGTGGATAGATGGATGGATAATTGGATGGATGGATAAATAGGTGCATGGATAGATGGATGGATGGGTGGCTAGAAAAATAGATGGATGAATAGATGGAAGGGTGAGTGGATGGATGGATTGACAGACTTACAAACAAGTAAATTTCTTTTTTTTTTTTTTAGTAAAAATTTTTTTTTTATTATACTTTAAGTTTTAGGGTACATGTGCACCATGTGCAGGTTAGTTACATACGTATACATGTGCCATGCTGGTGTGCTGCACCCATAAACTCGTCATTTAGCATTAGATATATCTTGTAATGCTATCCCTCCCCCTTCCGCCCACCCCACAACAGTCCCCAGAGTGTGATGTTCCCCTTCCTGTGACCATGTGTTCTCATTGTTCAATTCCCATCTATGAGTGAGAACATGCGGTGTTTGGTTTTTTGTCCTTGTGATAGTTTACTGAGAATGATGATTTCCAATTTCATCCATGTCCCTACAAAGGACATGAACTCATCATTTTTTATGGCTGCATAGTATTCCATGGTGTATATGTGCCACATTTTCTTAATCCAGCCTATCCTTGTTGGACATTTGGGTTGGTTCCAAGTCTTTGCTATTGTGAATAATGCCGCAATAAACATACATGTGCATGTGTCTTTATAGCAGCATGATTTACAGTCCTTTGGGTATATACCCAGTAATGGGATGGCTGGGTCGAATGGAATTTCTAGTTCTAGATCCCTGAGGAATCGCCACGCTGACTTCCACAAGGGTTGAACTAGTTTACAGTCCCACCAACAGTGTAAAAGTGTTCCTATTTCTCCACATCCTCTCCAGCACCTGTTGTTTCCTGACTTTTTAATGATTGCCATTCTAACTGGTGTGAGATGGTATCTCATTGTGGTTTTGATTTGCATTTCTCTGATGGCCAGTGATGATGAGCATTTTTTCATCTGTCTTTTGGCTGCATAAATGTCTTCTTTTGAGAAGTGTCTGTTCATATCCTTTGCCCACTTTTTGATGGGGTTGTTTGTTTTTTTCTTGTAAATTTGTTGGAGTTCACTGTAGGTTCTGGATATTAGCCCTTTGTCAGATGAGTAGGTTGCAAAAATTTTCTCCCATTTTGTAGGTTGCCTGTTCACTCTGTTGGTAGTTTTTGGATTCACAGCCGAATTCTACCAGAGGTACAAGGAGGAACTGGTACCATTCCTTCTGAAACTATTCCAATCAATAGAAAAAGAGGGAATCCTCCCTAACTCATTTTATGAGGCCAGCATCATCCTGATACCAAAGCCGGGCAGAGACACAACCAAAAAAGAGAATTTTAGACCAATATCCTTGATGAACATCGATGCAAAAATCCTCAATAAAATACTGGCAAACCAAATCCAGCAGCACATCAAAAAGCTTATCCACTATGATCAAGTGGGCTTCATCCCTGGGATGCAAGGCTGGTTCAATATACGCAAATCAATAAACGTAATCCAGCATATAAATAGAACCAAAGACAAAAACCACCTGATTATCTCAATAGATGCAGAAAGGGCCTTTGACAAAATTCAACAACTCTTCATGCTAAAAACTCTCAATAAATTAGGTATTGATGGGACATATCTCAAAATAATAAGAGCTATCTATGACAAACCCACAGCCAATATCATACTGAATGGGCAAAAACTGGAAGCATTCCCTTTGAAAACTGGCACAAGACAGGGATATGCCCTCTCTCACCACTCCTATTCAACATAGTGTTGGAAGTTCTGGCCAGGGCAATTAGGCAGGAGAAGGAAATAAAGGGAATTCAATTAGGAAAAGAGGAAGTCAAATTGTCCCTGTTTGCAGACGACATGATTGTATATCTAGAAAACCCCATTGTCTCAGCCCCAAATCTCCTTAAGCTGATAAGCAACTTCAGCAAAGTCTCAGGATACAAAATCAATGTACAAAAATCACAAGCATTCTTATACACAAATAACAGACAAACAGAGAGCCAAATCATGAGTGAACTCCCATTCACAATTGCTTCAAAGAGAATAAAATACTTAGGAATCCAACTTACAAGGGACGTGAAGGACCTCTTCAAGGAGAACTACAAACCACTGCTCAATGAAATAAAAGAGAGTACAAACAAATGGAAGAACATTCCATGCTCATGGGTAGGAAGAATCAATATCGTGAAAATGGCCATACTGCCCAAGGTAATTTATAGATTCAATGCCATCCCCATCAAGCTACCAATGACTTTCTTCAGAGAATTGGAAAAAACTACTTTAAAGTTCATATGGAACCAAAAAAGAGCCCGCATTGCCAAGTCAATCCTAAGCCAAAAGAACAAAGCTGGAGGCATCACGCTACCTGACTTCAAACGATACTACAAGGCTACAGTAACCAAAACAGCATGGTACTGGTACCAAAACAGAGATACAGATCAATGGAACAGAACAGAGCCCTCAGAAATAATGCCGCATATCTACAAGTATCTGATCTTTGACAAACCTGAGAAAAACAAGCAATGGGGAAAGGATTCCCTATTTAATAAATGGTGCTGGGAAAACTGGCTAGCCGTATGTAGAAAGCTGAAACTGGATCCCTTCCTTACACCTTATACAAAAATTAATTCAAGATGGATTAAAGACTTAAACATTAGACCAAAAACCATAAAAACCCTAGAAGAAAACCTAGGCATTACCATTCAGGACATAGGCATGGGCAAGGACTTCATGTCTAAAACACCAAAAGCAATGGCAACAAAAGCCAAAATTGACAAATGGGATCTAATTAAACTAAAGAGCTTCTGCACAGCAAGACAAACAAGTAAATTTCTACCTGATATTTTTGTATTGTTGTATAACTTTCTAGGTATTCATTCATTGAGGAACAACTGTGAAACAGGGGCTCTGGATTCATTAGCCCACCTCTGCTGATGAGGAAACATCCTGGGGCCATTGAACTTGTCAGTGGTGGGCTGGGATTAAAATCAAGAGCCCTTTGCTTCTGAGTCCAGGCCATTTGCAGCACATTGCCTTGTGACTGCCTCAAAACCACAGGAATTTTCCTCAGAGTGTTCACAGCAGTCAAAGATAAAGAGTGTCTTGTAGCCCAGAGTTCATACATTGGAAATTTTATGGTTTGTGCCCATCAGTGCTGCAAATTATTTTTAAAACAGTACTTTAATTTGGCAAAAACTTGATGTGTGATCCTATGTCTCTGTCTTTTTAATTTTCTTACCTGTAGCATTGGTTGAGTCTTCAGAAGAAATTAAAAGGCATTAGGGAAGTTGCATAATATACAAACAACTACTTTGTTGATGAAGCTTATGCTTGCATTTAGTTTGGCTCAGAGTCAAGAAAGAATCAACTTCCCAGAATCCTGTATTTGAAGCAGGAATCCTGTTTACTCCTAAGTCTGCTTAGATAGGTAAACAACCTTGTGGGTTAGAATCAGTGGCCCGTTAGGACTGTATCCAAGACCTAAGGTTGAGTCTTGATCATGACAAGTGCTGATTATGATGGTCACAGTGCTGAATCTGAGAAAGCCATCCTAGGGTGTTCCAAAACATAGAATGTGACAGGAGAGGTGTTGGAATTTGTGTTTGTTAATTTGTGTTTACCTGAGTTTTCCAACAAGCTAGGAGCAGGCTCAACTTTGTTTTTAACATGGTACCTGGCTGGCAGACAGCCCAATGTACAGAATGGGTACTTTAGATGCTTAATTGCTCAACTGAATGCAGGCAAGGCAAAAGTGAGCTGACCACAAAACACTATGCAATAACAAAGCTCCTTATCTCTTTTCTTTTGCCTACGTGCACACACACACACACACACACACACATAAAAGCACACAATTATATATGTGTGAGAATGCTACATGGTCAAAGTTAGCTTACATATGAATTCTAAAATGCCTGATTGTTTCAGTTATTATGTATAACTAGCTATCCCAAAATTTACTGGTTTAAAAAAGCCACTGCAGCCAGGTGTGGTGGCTCACACCTGTAATCCCAGCACTTTGGGAGGCTAAGGCAGGCAGATCACCAGGTCAGGAGTTCGAGACCAGCCTGGCCGACATAGTGAAACCCATCTCTACTAAAAATACAAAAATTAGCCAGACATGGTGGTGCGTGCCTGTAGTCCCAGCTACTCGGGAGGCTGAGGCAGGAGAATCGCTTGAACCTGGGATGCGGAGGTTGTGGTGAGCCGAGATTCCGCCACTGTACTCCAGCCTGGGCAACAGAGCGAGACTCCATCACAAAAAAAAAAAAAAAAAAAAAAAGAGCCACTGCATGTATTTTCTTCATGAATCTGCAATGTAGACAGAGCTCAGCATGGGTGACTCTTCTGCTGAATTAGAAGGCTGGGGCTAAATCACGGAAGCTTTGCTCATCCACATTTCTGATGCTTGAGGCTGGCTGTTGAAAAAGACTAGGACCAGGTACAGGATTTATAGGGTCCAATGCAGAATGAAAACATGAGGTCCCTTGCCCAAACTTTATTAAGAATTTCAAGATGGCAGAAACAGAGTATTCATCCAAGCATGGGGTCCCCTTCTGAGCACAAGTCCAGCTGCATAGATTGTGGGCTCATGAAGTTGCCCCTGGCTTAGGTATTTGGTGTGGCCATCATCAAGAACAACCACCCATGGCCTCTCTGCACAGCTTGGGCTTCTTCACAGCATATTGGCTGGATCCCAAAAGTGAGCAAACAGAAGGAGAGAGGGAAAGTGAGGTGACAGTCACAGCACATTTACAACCTGGTTTCTGAAGTCATGTGGCAACCCCTCTGCACAAAACCAGCCACAAATATCCACCCAATTTCAAGGAAAGGGGAATTAGATTCCCACTCTTGATGGGAAGTGCCAAGGTTCTGGAAGAGAGTGTGGGACAGAAATATTGCTGTGGCCATTAATGAAAAATATAATCTCTTCCAACAACAATATGTGCATCATTGTAGCTACAGAGCTGATGCAAGCACATTTAAGCACTGTAATGTAATAAAATGAAAATTATGTTTATTTATCCAATAAACATTGACTTAGCAAATAGAATGTTATACATCGTCTCCTACACGCAAAGCATGCCAAGGTGAGTAAGTGCTTTTTCTTTCATCAAATAGCCCAATTGTTCCATTGAGGAAGAGCAAAAAACAAAACAGAACACCACCACCACCACCAAAAATAACAGTGTATCTCACACAACGTGATGTAGTCTACAGATGATGGACACAGAGTGCTGTGCGAGGAAAAAGGAGAAAAATGGAGGCCATGCTGGTTGAGAAATGTTTCACGAAGGATTCTGCATTTAAGCTGGGTTGTGCAGAACGTGTAGGAGTCTTCCAGATAGAAAATGTACAGGCATCTATTCCAGAAAGCATACACACATGAGCAAAAACACAGACACTGAGGGAAAAAATTATGACCTTAATGAGTAGGAAGAGAATTGGGAGGTGAGGGTGGGTAGGTAGTCTGGGATCAGGTGGGGATGAACCTTGTATGCCTTACCGAGTTGATATGGTTTAGCTCTCTGCTCCCACTCAAATCTCATCTCGAATTGTAATCCCCATGTGGAATACAGTGAAAACAGATCAACAGTATTGTGCTCTCAGTGGTTCATTCCTGTAAACCCAGCACTTGTGGAGTCTAAGGGGGAGGATCTCTTGTGGCCAGAAGTTTGAGACCAACCTGGGCAACACAATGACACCCTACCTCTATAAAAAAAAAAAAAAAAAAAAAAAAAAAATTAGCAGGACATAGTGGTGCACACCTAGAGTCTCAGCTACTTGGGAGGCTGAGGTGGGATGATCACTTGAGCCCAGGAGTTCAAAGTTACAGTGAGATATGATTGTGCCTCTGCACTCCAGCCCGGGTGACAGAGTGAGATCTTGTCTCTGAAAACAAATAAATAAGCATTTTTTAAAAATTTCTGCACTTGAGCTTTTAGAGGCTGTTCATGCCTTAGCTCCCTGGCTTGGAAACCTTCCTGGCTGCCATATGCATAAGCCTGAGCTGCCTCAGCGAAGGCTGAGAGACCATTTGGAGCTAAACCAAGCTGCCCCAGCTGAGTCATCCAAACCAGCCTGCTCCTGGCCACCCGGCAGCTGAGCACTGACTCATGAGTGAATCCAGCTGACCCCAGAGCTGCCTCACTGGCCAAACCCGAATAGCTGAGCCACAGAGTCGGGAATGAACTAAATGGGTATTGTTTTAAAGCACCACGTTTTGGGGTGGTTTGTTATGCTGCAAAAGCTAATCGCTGTGTACCTAATGAGCTTCCCATCGTCCCCACTTCCCCATTCCAACACAGACATTATTGAGAATTTGCCAGTTTTCAACGCTCTTCTAGGCACCTTGAGCGACACAAGATAAAGCATCCTTAAGGGCTTTGCAATCCTTTTTGGGGTTGAAGAAAGGTGAGGTACACACACATGTTCAGTTTATGATCAGAAACTGTTTATCTGGCTTTGATTTCCATGCTTAATCATCTTCTGGCGATTAACGCCAAACTGGCTAGTCTGTGGTTTGCAGATTCTTCCAACATTTAAGGAATATCCTTTGTTCAGTCTTGGTTGGCCATATATGGGCAGACAAAAATCCAACAGGATCACATTAATAGCTGCTTGAATTATAAGCCATGTATTTCTCATATTTTATTGCACTAGAACCTTAAGCAGGCAGTAAGAACCACCATTTACAATACACTTTATGCCATCTTTCTCTCCTCATCATCCTATGAGGAAGTCATTGACATCCCTAATATTTAAAAAAAAAAAACAAGGAAATGAATCCAAAGCAGTTGACTCATATCTTGAAATAAAAAGAGCTCATCTTTGAACCTTTATCTCTTTTCCAGGGTCAGATCAGGACACCTGCACATTCTGTTTGCAGGTTCTCGTCACCAGCAAATTAATGAACCAAATTTTAATTGATGTGTGTGCACGTGTGCATGCATGTCTGTGTATGTGTGTGTGTTTATGCATCCATCACTTTAACCCCATCACGGGTTCTAGTTAATGCTTAACCTTGATTTCAAAGAAGCAGACAGATTTGTTACTCAATGTAATAAAACTACCTCTCCTTAACAGGGAATGATGTTAAGTCAACTTCAAAGATAAACATGGGGCCAGGGGCTGTGGCTCACGCCTATAATCCCAGAACTTTGGGAGGCCAAGACAGGTGGGTCATTTGAGGTTGGGAGTTCCAGACCAGCCTGGCCAACATGGTGAAACCCCATCTCTACTAAAAATACAAAAATTAGCTGGGCGTGCTGGCAGATGCCTGTAATCCTAGCTACTTGGGAGGCTGAGGCAGGAGAATCGCTTGAACCTGGGAGGTGGAGGTTGCAGTGAGCTGAGATCGCGCCACTGCACTCCAGCCCAGCTGACAGAGTAAGACTCCATCTCAAAAATAAATAAATAAAAAATAAAGATGGGAAAGTTTTTTGTTCCAGACAGGATTATTTCATGATGCCCAAGCAAATTTAGATTTTGAAATATAACAAGACATGGTAAAATGTATCACTTTTCCAAATTAGTTTTCTGCATAATGTTTGCAAATTGTAATTTTATATTTTTTCTTTAAATTTTCTTTTGAGGTAATTAAAGAGTCTAAGGAAGATGCAAGTACACAAGACCCCCACCTAGAGTTTCATTTGCCCTTAACCCAGCTTCATTTTCTATTAGGATTGGGGTGCAATATCAGAGCCAGGTCACCAACACTGGTGCACTTCTGATAACAAGACTACAGACATCGATTGGTTGTCACAAGTTTAATAGCTTTAAGTCAACACATCTTCATTAACTCCAATATACACAAAGCATTACAGAAGAATATTTATCAGCCAATCCAGAACTATTTATGGAATGGTCAGCTCTGTGCTGGATTCTGGGAGAAATACCTAGCACTTGTTTCATAGGGTCATGTTGCAACATCTTCCAACTTGAGGGCTGAAGGAGTGCTTGCAGGTCAATGCTGAAGGGTCTTGTTGCTCCACGCACACACAGTAATAAAAAGCTGTGCTAGGGCCAGGCACAGCGGCTCATTCCTGTAATCCCAGCACTTTAGGTGGCCAAGGTGGGTGGAACACCTGAGGTCATGAGTTCGAGACCAGACTGGTCAACATGGTGAAACCTCCGTCTCTACTAAAAATACAAAAATTTGCCAGACGTGGTGGTGGGTGCCTGTAATCCCAGCTACTTGGGAGGCTGAGGCAGGAGAATCACTTGAACCCAGGAGGCGGAGGTTGCAGTGAGCTGAGATCGCGCCATTGCACTCCAGCCTGGGCAACAGAGCAAGACTCCGTCTCAAAAAGAAAAAAAAAAAAAAGGCTGTGTGATAGTTCCAGGAATTCATGAGAAGGAAGAAGAATTTAGATTCCCTTGGGTTACTTTCAGGAATTAGTTCTCGTTTGTTTATTGGGCCAAACAAACCAGGGTAGATGTAAAATGGCCCCATCAAAACCATCCTACGGAACACTTTTCCACTGCTGGCGGGAATGTAAACTAGCACAACCACTATGCAAAACAGTGTGGAGATTCCTTGAAGAACCAACAGTAGAACTACCATTCGGGGAAGCCGTCTCACTACTGGGTATTTATCCAGTGGGGAAAAAAAGTCATTATAGGAAAAAGACACTTGACACACATTTATAGCAGCACAATCCACAATTGCAAAGCTAGGGAAGCAAATCTAAGTGCCCATCAACCAATGCGTGCATAAACAAAATGTGGTATATATACACCATGGAATATTACTCAGACATACAAAGGAATGAAATAATGTCTTTTGCAGCAACTTGGATGAAGCTGCAGGCCATTATCTTTTTTTTTTTTTTTTTTTTTTGAGATGGAGTTTTGCTCTTGTTGCCCAGGCTGGAGTGCAATGGTGCAATCTTGGCTCACTGCAACCACTGCCTCCCAGGTTCAAGCGATTCTCCTGCCTCAGCCTCCCGAGTAGCTGGGATTACAGGCATGCGCCACGACGCCCAGCTAATTTTTTTGTATTTCTAGTAGAGAAATACATGTTGGTCAGGCTGGTCTCAAACTCCTGACCTCAGGTGATCCGCCCGCCTCAGCCTCCCAAAGTGCAAGGATTACAAGTGTGAGCCACCGCGCTTGGCCCTGGAGGCCATTATTCTAAGTGAAGTAACTCAGGAATGGAAAACCAAATATTGTATGTTCTCATCTGTAAGTAGGAGCTAAGCTATGAGAATGCAAAGGCACAAGAATAATATTATGGAACTTGGGGACTCGGGGGGTAAGGGTGGAAGGTGGGTGAAGATAAAAGACTACATATTCAGGCTGAGCGTGGTGGCTCATGCCTGTAATCCCAGCACTTTGGGAGGCCAAGACAGGCAGATCACCTGAGGTCAGGAGTTTTTGAGACCATCCTGGCCAACATGGTGAAACCTCATCTCCACTAAAAATACAAAAATTAGCTCGACGTGGTGGCGTGTGCCTGTAGTCCCAGCTACTTGGGAGGCTGAACCAGGAGAATTGCTAGAACCTGGGAAGTGGAGGTTGCAGTAAGCCGAGATCACGTCACAGCACTCCAGCCTGGGCGACAGAGCGAGACTCCATTTCAAAAAACAGACAAACAAACAACAACAACTACTACATATTGGATACAGTGTACATTGTTCTGGTGACAGGTGCACTGGTGCACTAAAATCTCAAAAATCACCACTAAAGAATTTATCCGTGAAACCAAAAACCACCTCTACCCCCAAAACAATTGAAATTAACAAAAAAAATCTGTCACACACCAGGGGATGTGTGAGCAAAGGCAGGAAGGAACAGAGCCCTGGGAAGGAGAAGGGATGACGGAGATGACAAGGAGGGCAGGATTCTATCAGTCAGTGTCCAGTCAGGCAGTGGTGGGAAGGGCCATTCAGGGATGGGGAGGCCATGGTCAGGAGCTTCTGTGCTGGGCCTTGGGGCCATAGAGAGCTGAGCTGGGGGGACGTGTGGAGCCTGGGCTCATAATCAGGTGGTGCAGCCGTTGGGAGGGGTGTGCTGCCGCCTGAGGGACTCAGAGGAGACTAGAGGGTATGAATGAGATTCCTGGGAGTGGCATAACAAATGACCACAAACAGTGGTATAGAACAACAGGAACTGATCAGGCATGGTGGCTCACGCCTGTTATCCCAGCCCTTTGGGAGACCGAGGTGGGTGGATCACCTGAGGTCAGGAGTTAGAGACCAGCCTGACCAACACGACAAAACCCGTCTCTACTAAAAATACAAAAATTAGCCGGTTGTGGTAGTGCGCACCTGTAATCCCAGCTACTTGGGAGGCTGAGGCAGGAGGATCACTTGAACCCAGGAGGCACAGGTTGCCATGAGCCGAGATAGCATCACTGTACTGCAGCCTGAACAATAGAGCGAGACTCTGTCTCAAACACAAAACAATAGGAATTTATTGTCTCCCAGTTCTGGAGAGCAGCAGTCTGAGATCAAGGGGTGGGCAGGGCTGTGCTTCCTCTGGAGGCTCTAGGGGAGGATCCCCCCTGCCCCTCCCAGCTCCTGGGGGCTGCAGGCGTCCCTGGGCTTGTGGGCGCATCACTCCAGTCTCTGCCTCCGTCTCCACCTGGCCTCCTCCTCTGTGTCTGTCTGCATCTCCTCTTGTTATAAATACAGCAGTCACTAAATCAGGGCCCACCCTAGTGACCTCAACTGCAAAGACTGTTATGAGCTGAATTCTGTCCTCTAAATTTATCAGTTGACGCCCTAACTCCCAGGACTCCAGGGTGTCACTGTGTTTGGAGATACGGTCTTTAAAAACGTGATTAATATAAAATGAGGTCATTACGGTGGGTCCTAATGTGATATGATTAGTGGCCTTATAAGAAGAAGATATTGGGACACAGACATGAGCTCCCTCCAGGAAAATCCCTCCTGCCCCTCCTAGCTCCTGGGGGCTCCAGGCGTCCCTGGGCTTGTGGACACATCACTCCAGTCTCTGCCTCCATCTCCACGTGGCCTTCTCCTCTGCATCTGTGTCTCCTCTTCTGTCTCTTACAAAGGTACCTGTCATTGAGTGGAGGGTCCACCCTATGCCATGATGATCTCATCTTGATTTGTTGCTGTAGTTGTTATTATTTTGAGATGGAGTCTCACTCTGTCGCCGAGGCTGGAGTGCAGTGATGTGATCTCAGCTCAAAGCAACTTCCGTCTCCCGGGTTCAAGCAATTCTCCTTCCTCAGCCTCCCAAGCGGCTGGGACTAGAGGCGCCTGCCACCACGCCCAGCTAATTTTTGTATTTTTAGTAGAGACAGGGTTTTGCCATGTTGGCTAGGCTGGTCTCGAACTCCTGACCTCGGGTGATCCGCCCACCTCAGCCTCCCAAAGTGCTGGGATTACAGGCGTGTGCCACCGCGCCCGGCCCTCATCTTGAGATTCTTAACTCAATTACATCTGCAAAGACCTCTTTTCCAAATAAGTTCCCATTTGCAGATTCTGGGGATGAGGACGTGGACACATCTTTTAGGAGGACCACTGTACAGTCCACTACAGTTGCATCCAGTTGCTTCCAGAGGCTCTAGCAGAGGCTCCTTTTTGCCTCTCCCAGCCCCCTGTGGCTCCAGGAGTCCCTGGCCTTGTGGCCATCTTACGTCAGTCTCCACGTGACCTTCTCTTCTGTCTGTCTCTTCTTCCGTCTCTTAGAAGGATGCCTGTCATTGGATTTAGGGCTCACTCTCATTCATCTTAACAAATGCATCTGCAAAGACCCTATTTCCACATAAGGTATCATTCTGAAGTCCCTGGGAGACAGGAGTTTGGAGGGGCCACTGTTCACCCCAATACAGGTTTTACTGTCCAATTTCAGTCCCCTAGATTGGCGAACACTATTTAGAAACAGGGCTGAGTCCCTCTGATACAGTCTCTAAAAATCAACTCCCAGGGCAGAAAGTGGACGTAGAAGGGTGAAAAGAGGACTATAGTCCAGGGATATAGATTAAGCACAAAAATTACATGTCAAGGGCTGTCCCTCCTTGAAAGTCACAGGACAAGGCTGGGCGCGGTGGCTCACACCTGTAATCCCAGCACTTTGGGAGGCCGAGGCGGGTGGATCACAAGGTCAGGAGTTCGAGACCAGCCTGGCCAATATGTAGAAACCCTGTCTCTACTAAAAATACGAAAATTAGCCAGGCATGGTGGCATGAGCCTGTAATCCCAGCTACTCAGGAGGCTGAGGCATGAGAACTGCTTGAACCTGGGAGGTGGAGGTTGCAATGAGCCGAGATCATGCCACTACACTCCAGCCTGGGAGACAGAGCAAGACTCCAACTCAAAACAAACAAAAAAAGAAAGTCATAGGACTAAGAATGAAAAGCCCGTTCAACTGGGGTTCTATCTTCTAGTACTGTTGTGCCAGGAAAATTCAACTCTTGAAAATAGATAACTATAAAAGGCATTGACTTCTGGCTCTGATTCCTAGAATGTTGTTGTTCTGTTTTAAAAGTCAAATTAAAGCCATTTTGTCTGAAAGCCTTCTCACATGCTTTTTGGAATAAATGGAGTAAGAATAGATAAATACAGAAATAAAACATTATTCTGGCAGAGGACTGATTGTATTCCAAATTATCCTCAAGAAGAGCAAATAAAATATAAAGATGAATTTGGCGGACAATTTTCTTCACATGAGGTTTCAATGTTTGTACGGTTTTGAACTGGGAGTTTTCACGTAAAAACATGGGGCTTAATTACTTATTGTCAGCACTTTCTATTGGGAGAGATCACTTTTTTTCTCGTCTTTCTGCGGAGATGCTGTTGTACTGCATGTCACTGTCGGAAAATTCAGCTTCTTTTTTGTTTAATTTACAGAAGAGTGTTTGAAATATTCTTTATATTTAACATATAAAGAATATTTTTAATGTACAGAAAAAAATTTAAAGAAAATGTAGTCAGGGGAGGAAAAGTATGAGGAAAAAAGAGCATAAGAAGCAAAATATTGCAGCCAAAAGTCACAGAAAATGTTTTGCGATGAAAACCATTTCCTTTTTAGATGCCACTGCAGGGCCAGGCACGGTGGCTCACACCTGTAATCCCAGCAATTTGGGAGGCCGAGGCGGGCAGATCACTTGAGGTCAGGAGTTCAAGACCAGCCTGGCCAACGTGATGAAACCCTGTCTCCACTAAAAATACAAAAATTATCTGGGCATGGTGGTGCATGCCTGTAATTCCAGCTACTCAGGAGACTGAGGCAGGAGAATCACTTGAACCCAGAGGCGGAGGTTGCAGGGAGCTGAGATTGTGCCACTGTATTCCAGCCTGGGTGACAGAGCGAGACTGCATCTCAAAAAAAAAAAAAAAAAAAAAAGAAAGGAATATTTTTAATGTAAAGAAAAATTTTAATGTAAAGAAAATATATGCAGGGAAAGGAAAATATGAGGAAAAAAGCATAAGAAGCAAAATATTGCCGCCAAAAGTCACAGAAAATGTTTTGCAATGGAAATCATTTCCTTTTTAAATACCACTGCATGGAAATGATGGGAAGTGGAAAACACCTCATTTTTAGTGGTCACCCCAGGGCCAGCAAGCATGCTTAATCTGGCTCTAATTTTATATCCCAAGGCCACGCCAGGAGTGTGGGTGTTTATTATGCCGTTTGAAGAGACATAGAAGCCAAAGACATGAGGCTCCTCCAGTGAGGAGAGGTCCCAGGGGTGGCCTTGGCTGGGTGGACTCTTCTGTGAGCCTCCACAGCGATGCTGGGGACTCAGGCTGGGGCCTGAGAAGGGTGCAATCAGCCCAGGTCCTGGGGCTGCTTCTTGCTGATGACTGTCACCACTGAGATATGTACAAATCAAGTCAGGGTGCCCCTTCACTAAAATGTGTGTGTGTGTGTATGTGTGTATACATTCACACACAAATGCATATGTGAGTGGGCACGTGTTTGAGACAGCATATATAAGAAGCGCAAATGTATATTAAATGCAGAGATACATAGAGATACATGGATAAATGGATATAGATACATGAATGCATAGATAGGTAAATATCAATACATGGATTGATAGAGATCCAAATAGATACATGGATAGATTGCTAAATAGATACAGATACATGTATGGATATATTGATAGGAAGAAGTAGATTCATGGATAAATGATGGATAGAGGTAGATACATGGATGAATAGGCAGACAGGTAGGTAGGTAGACAGAGAGGGAGACAGATAGATAGATATAGATGAATGGATAGATAGGTAGATACATAGATATAGATATATAGATGATAGATAAGGATAAATGGATGAATGGATAGCTATATAGATAGAAAGAAATAATAGGTAGTTAGATATATAGATATAGACAATAGATATGGATATATAATATAGATGGATGAATGGATATATAGATGATAGATATAGATAGATAAATGCATAGGCAGATAGATATATAGATAGATATGGATAGATATATAGATAGATATGGATAGATGGATGGATACATAGATGATAGAGAAAGAGAGAGAGGTAGGTAGGTAGATAGATAGAGATACAAATACATGAGAGGCCAAGTACTATGGCTCAGACCTGCAATCCCAGCATATTGGGAGGCCAAGGCAAATGAATTGCTTGAGCCCAGGAATTTGAAACTAGCCTGGACAACGTAGCAAGACCCATCTCTACAAAAAAATTAAAAACTAGCAGGAAATGGTGGTGCACACCTATAGTCACAACTACTTGGGAGGCTGAGGTAGGAGGATTGCTTGAGGCCAGGAATTTGATGCTGCAGTGAGCTATGATCACACCACGGCAGTCTGGCCAGGGTGAAAGGGCAAGACCTTGTCTCTAACAAAAAAGAAAAAGAAGTAGATGACCGATAGACAGATGGATATAGGTAGATACCTATGGAGAAACAGCTAGATCAATACATGAGACAGAAAGAGAGAGAGAGAGAGAACGAAACAGAGAGAGAGTGTGTGTGTGCGTTTGAAGCTAAGACAGGGTTTCTCAGCCTCAGCACCGTGGACATTTGAGTCTGGATCACTCTCTGAGGTAAGGCTGTCCTGTGCACTGTATGGGAAGCCCTTGAGGCCATGTGAATAGGCTCAGGGCTGCGGTAAGGAACGGATCCACCACTAGAGCCTCCAGAAGGAACCCACCCTGCCCACACCTTGATTTCAGACTTCTGCTTCCAAAACTGTGACAGAATGAATCCCAGTGGTAAGCCACCTGGTGTGTGACGGCTTGCTATAGCAGCCCTGGGAAATGGATACAAGGGGGATGAGACACATTCTAATATACTTTCCAGCAAAGCAAGTCTGAGTCGATGTTCTTTTTTATTTTTTTTATTTTTTTTGAGACGGAGTCTCGCTCTTGTTGCCCAGGCTGGAGTGCAATGGTGCAATCTCAGCTCACTGCAACCTCCACCTCCCGGGTTCAAGCGATTCTCCTGCCTCAGCCTCCCGAGTAGCTGGGATTACAAGTGCCTGCCACCATGCCTGGCTAATTTTTCTATTTTTAGTAGAACTGGGTTTTGCCATGTTGGTCAGGCTGGTCTCCAACTCCTGATCTCAGGTGACCACCTGCCTGGGCCTCCCAAAGTGCTGGGGATTACAGGTGTGAGCCACCACGCCCAGCCCCTGGGGTCTCTTTTATAAGAGCACTGATCCCCTTCATGAGGCTCCACCCTCATGATACATCACCTTCTAAAGACCCCACCTCCTAGCACCATCACTTTATGGCACAGAAATTTAGGGGAAAAACAAGCATGCAGTTTATTGTGATGAAGGAGCAAGCACTCTAACAACGCTGGAGAATTTATTGCTCACAGTCCTGGAGGCTGGAGGTCCAAGGCAAAGACGTGGCAGATTCACTGTCTGGTGGGGACCCACTTCCTGGTTCCTAGATGGCACCTTCTGGCTGTGTCCTCACATGGTGGAAGGGGCGAGCGAGCTCTCTGGGGCCCCTTTTATAAGGGCACTCATCCCATCCATGAGGCCCCACCTTCACGACCTCATCACCTCCCAAAGGCCCCATGTCCGAACATCACCTTGGAGGTGAGGATATCAAAATAGAAATTTTGGGGAGATATCAACATTCAGACCATAGCAAACTTTATATGCTACTTCCTAATAGGCTTACAATCATCATTATTTTTTTTTTTTACAAGATCATTGAACTCCCATGAAATTCCTTGTCACTCCTTTGACTTGGACGTCTAATCTGTTTTTTAATATTTCATTTAAAATAGGAAGTTTGTCACCTCCTGGGACCACACATTCTACCTGTTCAATGTTTTTGACAGGTAGGCACTCAGGAAACATTTGTTAATAACCATGCATGGGGAATACTGTTACTCAAGTCATCTCACTTCTTTGCCTTTAAAATTACCTTTTCTGGGCCGGGCATGGTGGCTCACGCCTGTAATCCCAGCACTTTGGGAGGCCAAGGCGGGCGGATCACGAGGTCAGGAGATTGAGACCATCCTGGCTAACATGGCGAAACCCCATCTCTACTAAAAATACAAAAAATTAGCCGGGTGTGGTGGCGGGCACCTATAGTCCCAGCTACTCGAGACGCTGAGGCAGGGGAATCGCCTGAACTTGGGAGGCAGAGGTTGCAGTGAGACGAGGTTGCACCACTGCACTCCAGCCTGGGCGACAGAGTGAGACTCCATCTCAAAAAACAAAAAACAAACAAACAAAAAACCTTTTCTTTCTTGTTACTCCGTCTGCTGAAAACATTTAGAGGTGAATCACACAAAACTGTTTGAACCAATTGATGACTTTAAAAATTCATATTAGCAAAGACAACTTTTACTCAAGATAAATTAAGAACCAACATGTAGGTTAATTCTCTTTTCTAAAGGGAAATTAAGTTTTAAAAACATATCCGCCCTCGGCCAGGCACGGTGGCTCATGCCTGTAATCCCAGCACTTTGGGAGGCCAAGGGGCGTGGATTGCCTGAGCTCAGGAGTTCAAGACCAGCCTGGGCAACACGGTGAAATCCCGTCTCTACTAAAATACAAAAAATTAGCTGGGTGTGGTGGCACGAACCTGTAATCCCAGCTACTCGGGAGGCTAAGACAGGAAAATCACTTGAACCTGACAGGTGGAGGTTGCAGTGAGCCAAGATTGCACCATTGCACTCTAGCCAGGGCAACAGAGCAAGACTCCATCTCAAAAAAATAATTAAAAAAAAAATCCTCACAGTGGGACGAGACACCCAACATCTGGAAGACATTGGGTCTCACCAATTACATAAAAGATCACGTGTCCTTCATACCTCATGGCAGGCTGTTCGGGAACCAAAGAAATCCAATAAGGCTGACACATGTCTATTGCTCTCCTTGAAGAAAACATTTGCAAAGTCAGGGGGAAATTTCAGATTTTATTTACTTATTGTGATGACTAAACATGACCAAAAGCAACCAAACATGATCAACTTCCTCTTTTTTTTTTTTTTTTTTTTTGCATTTGCAATTCTTCCTTAACAAGAACATGGTAACTGCAGGTATATAACAGGAAGGAGACCACTGGGGGCTATTTCCAAAGACATGAGCCTAATAAGGAATGGAAAAGCCATTTCTTCTCCAGGAAGGTAACTGCCATTTTTAACATTTTTATCTCATTTCCCCAACCTCCCTGCTATGGACCATGTTCAGATCCTCATCAGCCTGGGCTCTTCCACCAGCTTCTCAGCATTGCTCTCCAAGGTGTGGTCACTGGATCAGCAGCATCAACATTCCCTTGGTGCTTACTGGAGATGCAGAATCTCAGGCCTCATGTCCCAGGCCTCCTCAATCAGAGTCTGCATTTCAGCCAGACTCCCCAGTGATTCCTGCACCCCATAGAGACTGGGAGTCCTGAGAGTTGTCCTGGTGCTGTGGAGTCCAAAGTTCCTGAGACTCACTGCACAACAGCCAATCATTCAAGAGACAAAAAGAGCAAGAAAAGCATCTTTATTTGGAGAGCCAGCAAGTCAGGAAGATACCGGACCCATGTCCTAACGAACCATCTTTAAAGGCATGAATCTCAAGCTTCTTTGTACATTGAGAAGGGGAACAAGGAGGAGACTGAGGTGAGGGGGGTGGCTGGTGACCACAGACACTTGGGTATCAGCAGGGGCCCAAGGAGATTGCAAAACTTCTTTGTCCTTGCTCAGGTCACAGTGCTCCTACAAATCTTCAACATAACATTGTTACTTGTGTGCATGCCCTTCTTATCTCCTCAGAGGTTAGTTTTGGAAAGGAACTCTTATCATCCTTGCTTTCCAGTTAAACTGTAATCAAAGTTCTTTCCATGATTAACTTGGCCCGTGTGCAGAAGTACCTAAAAGCAGTTAGCTTGAGGAGTCAGAAGCAAGATGGAGTCAGCTATGTTCGATTTCTCTCCCTGTTACACTGGCAACCCATTCTATCCTCTTCTGAGAGTCTGAGTGTTTCAAAATGTGGGCCTCTCAGCGGCTTTCAGGATAAAGTCTAGGTGTCTTTAGAATTAAGCAGGGTGCAGCCCTCTGCTCAGAACCCTGCATGTGTGGCATGGTATCCTCACTCTCTCCTTAAAATAAAGGTAGACAAAAAATAGAAACAGTTCTTTTCTTTCTCTCTACTCTCACTCATTAAAACAAACAAAATGAAAGAGAGAGAGAGAGAGAGAGAAAGAAAGAAAGAGAAAGAAAGAGAAAGAAGAAACACAGAAAGAAGGAAGAAACGGGGCGGGAAGGAGGAATGGAGGGAGGGAGGGAGGGAGGGAGGAAGGAAGGAAGGAAAGAAGGCAGGCAGGCAGGCAGGCGGCCATTGCCAGCACATGGCACCTGCTCCCCTCTGCAATTTCAAATCCTATCACCCAAGAAAACATCCCGTCCACATAATTCCTAAAACACAAAAGTCCATTTTCAAATCACAAAATAAGTAAACATTTCTACGGGAAAGCCATCATTCTTCCTTTTTCTCTAAACAAGGCCCCGAAATAAGTATTTATCTTTCTCAGGGGAGAGTCCTTCTCTTATAGCCTGATCCAATGAAGGCTTTCCCTCTGGGTGAACTCTGTGGGGCTTTGTTTCTTTGCTTTGGGACCTCTGAAAAACAGACGCATCATGCAATGAATTTACAAAAGCAGCAGATAAAACCCACCCACGCTGTCTCACAGCCCTGCTCTCTTCCAGCTGCCTGCTTTGTCACTAGAACAGACTCTGCAGGCCACTGGGCTCAGGGGGCTTCCCACCGGGTTCTTGCCTTTGGCAGATGGTTTTGTTTTTACTTTCTCGGCAGATGTTTTCTTCGGCTAAACTTGGCTTAGACAAAGGAGGAGGAGCTGAAGTTGAGTAAGGATTACTGTTGTGGTGTCGGTGTTTTAGAAACCATGACAGAGGCTGGGCGCGGTGGCTCACGCCTGTAATCCTAGCACTTTGGGAGGCTGAGGCGGGCGGATTGCCTGAGCTCAGGAGTTCCAGACCAGCCTGGGCAACAACGGTGAAACCCTGTCTCTACTAAAATACAAAAAATTAGCCGGGCGTGGCAGCGTGCGCCTGTAGTCCCAACTACTCGGGAGGCTGAGGCAGGAGAATCGCTTGAACCCAGGAGGTGGAGGTTGCAGTGAGCCGAGATCATGCCACTGCACTCCAGCCTGGGCAACAGAAGGAGACGCCATCTCAAAAAAAAAAAAAAAAAAAAAAAAAAAACTATGACAGAACTGAAAAGTTTTAGTCAGGTGGCAAGTTTATATTTTCAAAGCTACATGCCATTTGCAATGGATAATTTTAAGACATAGCACAGAAATAGAAGAGTAACTGCAGAAATAAAAATAGTGTATGTGTGTTTAGCCTGAGCCAGTCACAATGATAAGGACTATTTTCTTTTTGTCATTGACAAATAAAAATTAGATATGCTTCTGATATACAACATGATCCATTCATATACTGAAATATGTATCCATTATGAGATGGGTAACTAAAACTAATTAACATATTACCACACATACTTTTTTTTTTTAGACGGTGTCTGGCTCTGTCACCCAGGCTGGAGTGCAGTGGTGCAATCTTGGCTGACTGCAACCTCTGCTTCCTGGGTTCAAGCAATTCTCCTGCCTCAGCCTCCCAAGTAGCTGGGACTATAGGTGCCCACCACCACGCCTGGCTAAATTTTTGTATTTTTAGTAGAGATGCGGTTTCACTGTGTTAGCCAGGATGGTCTCAATCTCCTGTCCTCATGATCCACCCCCCTCACCCTCCCAAAGTGCTGGGATTACAGGCGTGAGCCACTATTCCCAGCCCATACTTATTTTTTTAATGTGGTGAAAACAGTTAAAATCTACTGTCTTAGTGGTTTTCAAGTATGCAGTACATTGATATTAACTACAATCACCACATTGTACAATATATCTCTTGAACTTATTCCTTAGGTCTAACTGAAATGTTCTGTCCTTTTATTATAATGCGGTGGAAGGTATCTGAGTTACCAGTGGTGAATCCATACAGGCCTGCAGCCACTGGAATTCTTGCCTCCTCAGAAGAAAGAATTTGACTGAGGGCCATAAGGCAGAGAGAGAGAGACCCAGGCAAGTTTCAGAGCAGGAGTGGAAGGTTTTTGTTTTTGTTTTTGTTTTGAGACAGAGTCTCGCTCTTGCCGCCCAGGCTGGAGTGCAGCAGTGCAATCTCGGCTCATTGCAACCTCCACCTCCCGGGTTCAAGCAATTCTCCTGCCTCAATCTCCCGAGTAGCTGGGATTACAGGTGTGTGCCACCATGCATGGCTAATTTTTGTATTTTTAGTAGAGAGGGGGTTTCACCGTATTGGCTAGGCTGGTCTCGAACTTCTGACCTTCTGATCCACCCACCTCAGCCTCCCAAAGTGCTGGGATTACAGGCATGAGCCACTGTGCCCAGCCGAGTGGAAGTTTATTTTAAAAGCTTTAGAACAGAAAAGAATGGAAGTACACTTGAAAGAGACCCAAGCAGGCACCCTGAAGAACAAGTGTGGTGTTTAACTTTATAGGACCTTATAGGCTGGTCCACTTCTAGCATCTCGTATCCCTTTCCCATGATTCTTCCCCTACGGTGAGCTGCCCGCATGCAGAGTGCCCTCCTTATGCTTGGGAGGTGAGCATGAGGTTTAAGAAGTTGTAGCATGCCCATATCTGAGACTTCCTTCCTGTTTCCAGTGGAGTGACCTCAGAAGGTCATATTCCGCCATGTTTTCTCCTAATGTGCATGTGTAGGAAGTTGTGTCTCCACGGCACTTGCACTCAATGAACAATTGAGTGTGACAGGTGTGGAACATCAGGAAATGGTCTCTCCCTGCCACAGGCTGCCAATTTTTTTTTTTTTTTTTTTTTTGACACTGAGTCTCACTCTGTCGCCCAGGCTGGAGTGCAGTGGCACGATCTCAGCTCACTGCAACAACCTCCGCCTCCCGGTTTCAAGCAATTCTCCCGCCTCAGCCGCCCGAGTAGCTGGGATTACAGGCATGCACCATCGTGCCTGGCTAATTTCGTATTTTTAGTAAAGATGGGGTTTCACCATCTTGGCCAGGCTGGTCTTGAACTCCTGACCTCGTGATCCACCTGCCTCAGCCTTCCAAAGTGCTGGGATTACAGGCGTGGGCCACCGTGCCCAGCCGCCAATTTATCATTTTTCAGAGAGGCAATGCGATCATCGCTGAACCATCACCTGGCATTGCTGGTGGGTGGGGGAAGAGCCCTCTCCTGCCCGCCCATGCCTGTCTAGTGGCCTGTAATAGTCTGACCAACATCTTCCCATACCTATCCCCCGGTAACCACCACTATGTTCTCTGCTTCTGTGAGATCAAGGTTTCTAGACTTTTACATAGGAATGAGATCATGTGGTACCTGTCTTTCCGTGCCTGGCTTATTTCACTGAACACAATATCCTTCACATTCACCCGTGTTGTTGCAAATGACAGATGTTCTTTTCTTTTTTTTTTTGAGACGGAGTCTCACCCTGTTGCCCAGGCTGGAGTGCAGTAGCATGATCTTGGCTCACTGCAACCTCTGCCTCCCAGGTTCAAGCACTTCCCTGCCTCAGCCTCCCAAGTAGCTAGGATTACAGGCACCTGCCACCACACTTAGCTAATTTTTGTATTTTTAGTCGAGACGGGGTTTCACCATCTTGGCCAGGCTGGTCTCCAACTCCCGACCTCAGGTAATCTGCCCGCCTTGGCCTCCCAAAGTGCTGAGATTACAGGAGTGGGCCACCGTGCCCAGCCGCTCTGACATTCTTGAATCACCCACACTCATGGGCCATTGGACCCTCCCTGCAGGGCCACACCTTGGGCTCCCATCCCCCGTGGCTCACTGCTCCTTCCCAAACACCACGCCTGCAAAGGAGGACGCAGACATATGTGCAAATCATGGAGGTTTCCGAGAAGCAGGATCTGTCCCTCCTATATCACCAATGTAAATTGCAAAGTCAATTATTCTGCCAACACATATGGTCTATTGATGTCTCAGAAAATAATGAAGAGCCTCAAATAATGCGTCTGGCCCTAGTGGGTATTGATATAGGGTGTTCTTTTAAGGTGGGGGTAGTAGGTGGGCAAAGGAGAGAGGAGAAGGGATTTAGGAGGTGGGGCTGGGACTCTGCATAGTTCAATCACTCTCTGGTCTGCTGTCATCTCCAGGGTCTGGGACGCTTATATAAAAACATGGTTGGCCAGGCGTGGTGGCTCATGCCTGTTAATCCCAGCACCTTGGGAGGACGAGGCAGGTGGATCACCTGAGGTCAGGAGTTTGAGACCAGCCTGGCCAATATGGCGAAACCCCGTCTCTACTAGAAATACAAAAATTAGCTAGGCGTGGTGGTGCACACCTGTAATACCAGCTACTCAGGAGACTGAGGCAGGAGAATTGCTTGAATCTGGGGGGACAGAGGTTGCAGTGAGCCAAGATCATGCCACTGCACTCCAGCCTGGGCAACAGAGTGAGACTCCATCTCAAAAAAAAAAAAAAAAAAAAAAGAATAAAAAATGAAGAGCCTCACATAATGCGTCTGGCCCTAGTGGGTATTTCTACAGGGTGTTTTTTTAAGGTAGGGGTAATAGGTGGGCAAACGAGAGAGAAGGGATTTGGGAGATGAGGCTGGGACTCTGCATAGTTCAATCACTCTCTGGTCAGCTGTCGTCCCCAGGGTCTGGGATGTTTGTGTAAAAGCATGGTCGGCCAGGTGTGGTGGCTCACGCCTGTCATCCCAGCACTTTGGGAGGCCAAGGTGGGCAGATCACCTGAGGTCAGGAGTTCGAGACCAGCCTGGGTAACATAATGAAACCCTGTCTCTACTAAAAAATACAAAAATTAGCCGGGTGTGGTGGCAGCCACCTGTAATCCCAGCTACTTGGGAGGCAGAGGCAGGAGAATTGTTTGATCCCGGGTGGTGGAGGTTGCAGTGAGCTGAGATGGAGCCATTGCACTCAAGCCTGGGGGACAAGAGCAAGACCCCTCTCAAAAAAATAAAAACAATTAAAAAAAAAAAAAGAAAGAAAAGAACGTCTCTGAGTATGGGCACGCATGTCTGTCATCCTAGCATTTTAGGAGGCTGAGGTGGGAGGATCACTTGAGCCCAGGAGTTCAAGACCAGCCTGCGCTACATAGTGAAGCCCCATCTCCAGGAAACATTTAAACATTAACCAGGCTGGGCATGGTGGTTCATGCCTGTGATCTCAGCACTTTGGGAGGCTAAGGTGGGTGTATCGCTTGAGCTCAGGAGTTCGAGACCAACCTGGACAACATGGTGAAACCCTGTGTCTTTAAAAAAGAAAAAAGAAAAAAATAGCCAAATGTGGTGGCTAGTGCCTGTGGTCGCAGCTACTTGGGACGCCAAGGTAGGAATATCGCTTTAGCCCAGGAGGCAGAGGCTGCAGTGAGCCAAGAGACTGTACCACTGCACTCCAGCTTGGGCATGAAAACCTGCATGAAACCCTGTCTCAAAAAAATATAAAAATTTTAAAAATTAGGCAGGCATGGTGGTGTGTGTGTGTAGTCCCAGCTACTCAGGAGGCTAAGGAGAGAGCGTGGCTTGAGCCCAGGAGGTCGAAGCTGCAGTGAGCCATGATAACTTCACTGTACTCCAGTCTGAGCAACAGAGCGAGATCCTGTCTCAAGAAAAGAAAAGAAAGGAAAAGAAAAGATAAGGGAAGGGGGACGGGAGAGGAAGGGAGTGGAGGGGAAAGCGGAGGGAAGGGGAGGGGATAGGGGAGGGGAAGGGAGGAGGAATGGGAGGGAAGGGGAGGGGGAAGGGGAGGGGGAAGGGGAGGGGAGAAAGGGAGGAGAGGAGAGGAGGGAAGGGAAGGGAGAAAGAAAACTAAGCAAGAAACAAGATAAAGGAAAGGGAAAGAGGGGAGGGGAGGGGAAGGGGAAGGAGGAAGGAAGGGAGGAGAGAGATAAAAAAGAAAGAGTTTGATCATGGCTGGTGTCCACATTGATTGAGATCCACAGACAACAATGGGCCATCCTGATAATATAGACAATTGTCACTTCTCTCTCGTATCACCACGAAACTAGAGATATGCTTTCTGGAGGAGCAAAGGTGCTTCAGAAATGTGGAATCCTGACATTCACAATGCAGAATCTTTCTCAGAAGCGAGCTCAACAATGTGTTCATGTTTTTTTGTTTTTGTTTTTTTTTCCAAGTTATTGGTGATTGGCTTTGTAAACAAAAAAAAAAAAAAAAAGAGAGAAAGAGAGAGAATGCAACTGTGAATAGAGAGATTGAATGTGTCTGACGCAAGGTTGTCACAGTTCCTGTTTTCTGGTTAGGCCTGCATTTCCTTATGAATTACAGAGAATGAAGAACTTTTCTTGATAATAATGGTCATTCTATGCAGAGCAGGACTTGAGATGTTATGATAAATGTATAATTTCTCAAAAGTGGTCTACTTGAGAACACAGTTTCGAGGAGTTCCTCTCCATATTTGTTCCTGGGTAAAGCAGCTCTTCATAAGGTAATTCAGCTTTCAATTTATTTTAATCAGCACTTCAGCTCAGGCTAGCAATGTCACTATGCTTTCCAGCCAGGATGGTCCCAGGGTGCCTCAGACATTGAGACAGAGAGGAGTGTAAAATGACTGCCACTGAGGGGTAAAGTAGAATCTGATATGAGAAAAAAACAGAGATATGTAGAAATCACAAAAGAAGCATACTATATTTCCAGTGCAATTCCATTTTAGGTGAATATAGAAAATAATTGCAAAACTTCACATAGGCCTTCATTAATTTATGCTATACTAATTTTCACATATGCCCAAGTTAATTCATACTAATTTATACTAACTACCACCAAGGCCATACAATTCTGCCCAAGGTAAAATTTACCTACTGTCAGAAGTAAATGTGGTGTTTTAAAACTGATTCTACAGTCAAGAGATCCCCATTAACCACACTTCTTAAAACCAGATGAGCAAGTTCTATCAGATTAACTCTGGAGCTTAAAATCCAACTACACAGAGAACTTTTGAAAACCCTGAATGATTAGTTCCCCCTGTTGGAAGTGGTGCCCTTCACCCGGGCAACTGCTAAGTCACTGTTTTATTTCGTGTAATGGAAACACAGTAATGCATTAGATACTCATAAGATTAAAATATTTGGAGGTAGGTCCAAGGAGCACAGTAACGCTGAAGTGGTCATGAGTATAAAGAATATTTCATCTGCAACTCCTGTACAGTGATAGGAAAGTATCTGTGATAATGGCTGCTGAGAAATCTACAGGCAAGACTAATACTGTTGTGGGATGTTGCCTATGTCCACAGGCAATGCTGAATTTCAGTTACAAGTGAGTGAACCCAGAGATGTAGACTTTGTCCCATCTGAGTTGACAGAGCCCTGGAATTTTACTCACAGACTTCTGGGTTCTCTCAACATACCAAGGCAAAGAACAAAACCTCCAACGATAGGGTAACAGAAGAGGGAACGAGTGGCCAGCCTTGTTCGTTTGCGATACCATTTAAATAACAAACTTAAAGCAGAAATAATTAAAATGAAATTGCATGTTAAACTGCTCTTCTATATGCTTATTTTTGGTTTCCCTTGTTCCTCTTTTATTTTTCATTATTATTACTATTATTATTATTATTGAGACGGAGTCTTGCTCTGTCACCCAGGCTGGAATGCCATGGCGCCATCTCGGCCCACTGCAACCTCCACCTCCCGGGTTCAAGCGATTCTCCTGCCTCAGCCTCCCGAGTAGCTGGGACTACAGATGTGTGCCACCACGCTCGGCTAATTTTTGCATTTTTAGTAGAGACGGGGTTTCACCATATTTGCCAGGCTGGCCTTGAACTCCTGACCTCATGATCCGCCTGCCTTGGCCTCCTAACTTTCATTATATTTTTAATCAATAAACAGTAATTGCATATGTCTCTGGGGTGCAATGTGACGTTTCTCTGTATCTTTCCTGTTGGATTCATCCTCAGCATCAGTGCAAAACCCATCATGTTTGCAGACACTTGGTCTGAAGAGATCCAGCGTTCAATGGAAATGTCTATCAGACAATGAGTGAATGGCTGTGCCTTCCATATAAAAGCACGATAATGATGTATTCTGAGTGGAGGCATGCCTCTGTGATTTTACCCCTCTCTCAGCTCGGCTGGGACCCGGATTCTTTCAGATTTACACCTCTCTGGGTAAAAAAAAAAAAAAAGAAAGCTGGGACCCAGGTTCTCAGAGTTAAGTATAGTCTTTCTGCAAGAGGCTCTTTGTCCACATCAACAGTAAGATAATTTGCTGTCTCCAAACTGCTAGACCAGCTGAACTTTCCTTGTTTGCTTTCTTGTTAGAGTGCCCATGAAAAGGCAGATTGGAGATAAAATTGATTCAAGAGAGGCCATGGATAAGAGATGTTTTGTCTCCAGTTGCATCAGAATCACAAACTATTCCAGGGGAAGGTACACAGAAGACATTTCTGTAGGTTATTCTGTGCTGAAAAGGATTATGAATGACATTTGTCACTGTGGTTCATGCATATTCTTTCTGGTATCTCAATAGCGATGTGATACCCACGAACACCGTCAACATCGTAGAGACTGGGATGTGCAGAAGGGCACAGGAGAGCACAGTGCCTTTGGAAAGCTCCCAGGTCCAATATCAACTCTACATTCCTTCAGCCTGTCTCTCTCTGATGTATCCCTCTTGTCAAGAGAGGGAAATGCACTTAGAGGGAGTCCATTTAATGTTTGTTGAGTGAATGAAAGAATGAATGCATGATGAGTTCTTGTCTGTGGCCACATGCCTCTCTGCCAAAATCTATTTCTTCAAACTTAATTTCTGTCTGAACATCTCTATTCATGCTTCCTGTGGCTTTGGTATTTCAGCAAAAACCCTCCCTGGGTTCTGACTCCAGGAGACATAAACCACTCAAGCAGTCTTTAGAAATCCTTCAATTAATTTTTAAAAATTATTTGTAGAGACAGGGTCTGGCTATGTTGCCCAGGCTGGTCTCAAACTCCTGAGGCTCAAGTGCTTCTTCTACCTTGGCCTCCAAAGGTGCTGGGGCTACAGTTGTGAGCCACTGCACCTGGCCCCAATTCTGTCTTCCAGATTTACCCTCACTGATGATCCAGTCACCTGCTCACTCTCCTCTTTGGGTCATGAGAGCTGGTGACTATGCAGCCAAAAGGGTACCTTCTGCAGACTTCAACAGAGTCCTGCCCTTCCATTTACATTTAACCTCATTGTTTATGGGTGGCCCCCAGAAACTCTCAGAAACAACAGTTAGAGTCGGGGGGGGGTCCTAAGGGGAGTGGGGTGAAGTTAGACCTGAGCTTCTGAGTTATTCTTCCTCACCTCTCCTCCGTCCCTCCCTTCTCTCACATTCCTCCTCCCCTTCTCTCTCTCTTGACCCCCATCCCTTCCCACAATTCCTCTTTTTTTCCAAGCTCTGAGAATGTTCTGGCATCTTCCACCATGCAGAGAGTATGGTAGGAGGTTAGGAACTAATGGCTCTGGAACCAATGTCTCCTTCAGGTGATATGTACTTCCAATCAGCAGCTCCAAGTCTGTTCATGTTCCTATGACATCAGAGAGGAAAGCAAGATTATTTGGTGCCCAGCCAGTCTCCCCCTCCTCTGGGAGATGTCCAACCTCTGTGTCCTCTCTTCTGTCTGCACCCAGGGGACCAGGTATTTGGAAGCCACACACAGAGACTCAGCTTTAGGGGGCTGGCTCCCCATCTCAAAGACATCTGGTGGTTGAGGTTGGTTGACCCATCCAATCAGTGATCTTTCAGTTGGAAGGTTTTTTGGTGGGGAGAGGGAGTAACCCTACAAAGAAAAAGCACCAGATCCCCGTGCTTTTCAGTCTCTCATTCCTGACTCAGACCAGGGAACCGATCTCTGTGGGACTTTGAGCTGGGAGGAGCTGACAACAGCTGCTATTGATTTGGGGCTGAGACTTCTCCCAGTTCCTGACGAGTTTGGAACTTGTTGACTTCGGGTAGGTCCAAAGGCAATGAATGTAAGGGCTGTTTAGGCTTCTGGAGGGGGTCTTGGAGAGGAGAGGTGCCTGGGGCTTTTGGTCAGGGGTGATTCCCAGGAGATGCTTCTAGGGGAAAAGGGAGAAGCAAGAACCTATAGATGGTTCTACGGCTCTGGGGACTGAGAGGTGAACTGGACAAAATGAAGATAGCAGGAGTTGCTGGGCCAGCAGGTGGAGGACAAGGTCAGAGGTCAACGTCCACTAAGCAAACAGCCTTTACCAGGCACGCTGCCAATTAAAGGGACAGCTTTGTGGGGCTCCAGAAGCATGTTGGTCTGCCACACTCCTGTCTTCTCCACTGAGATTTCTGTGGGGAAGGATGTTGTTGTAGAAAAATACCCATAACATTAACTTCATCATTTAACCTTTTCATTTGTGTATATATGTATTTATTTGTTTTAGAGATGGGGGTCTCCCTCTGTCACCCAGGCTACAGTGCAGTGACAGAAACACCTCTCACTGCAGCCTTGACCTCCTGGGCTCAAGTGATCCTCCCACCTCAGCCTGCAGAGGAGACGGGACTACAGGCACACACCACCATGCCCAGCTGATTTTTAAAAATTTTTTGGTAGAGACTGGATCTCACTATGTTGCCCACTCTGGTCTTGAACTCCTAGGCTCAAGCAATCCTCCCGCCTTGGCCTCGCAAAGAGTTGAGATTAAAAGGCGTGAGCCACTGCACCCAGCCTGTTTTCACCTTTTGTTTTTTTTGAAACGGAGTCTCATTCTGTCGCCCAGGCTGGAGTGCAGTGGCGCGATCTCGGCTCATTGCAACATTCACCTCCCAGGTTCAAGCGATTCTTCTGCCTCAGCCTCCTGAGCAGCTAGCAATACAGGCATGCGCCACCAGAGCCAACTAATTTTTGTATTTTTAGTAGAGACGGGGTTTCCATGTTGGCCAGACTGGTCTCGAACTCCTGACCTCATAATCCGCCTGCCTCGGCCTCCCAAAGTGCTGGGATTACAGGTGTGAGCAACCGCGCCCGGCCTGTTTTTACCATTTTTAAGTGAACAATTCAGGCGCATTTAGTACATTCACAGTGTTATGCCACCATCACCGCTATCTAGTTCCAGAACCCGTCATCTCTGCAAAAGGAAACTTCGTATCTATCAAGTAATCACTCTTCATTCCCGCCCCCGCCAGCCCTGAGCAACCACGAAGTCAGTTTCTGCCTTGATGGCTTTAACTATTCTGGACATTTTATATAAAGTGACTCCTACAATATGTGACGTCTTGTGTCTGTCTTTCTGCACTTAGCATAATGTCTTCAAGGTTCATTCATGTTGTAGCATGTGACTGTTTCATTCCTTTTCATTGCTCAATAATATTCCATTGTATGGACGGAACACATGGGGTTTATCCACTTAGTATCAGATGGACATCAGATTGTTTTCACCTTCTGGCATTTTGGATATTGCTACATACATTTGTGTACAAATTTCTGTTTGCACATCTGTTTTCAGTATCTTTAGGTATTAGGTAGAAGTAGGATTGCTACATCACTTGGTAATTCTGTGTTTAATTTTCTGAAGAGCCATAAAACTGCCTTCCATAGTGGCTATACCATTTTAACTTCCCACCAGCAAAGCAGGAGAATTCTAATGAATCCACATCCTTGCCAATAATGATTCCTTTTCTTCTTTGTAAAAACAATTATCAGAATTCTAGTGATGCTTTGAGGATTTAAACATTGCTCAGGCCTGGCACGGTGGCTCACGACTGTAATCCCAACAACTTTGGGAGGCCGCGTGGGTGGATCACCTGAGGTCAGGAGTTCAAGACCACCCTGGCCAACATGTGAAACCCCGTCTCTACTAAAAATACAAAAAATAACCCAAGTGTGGTGTCACGTGCCTGTAATCCCAGCTACTCGGGAGGCTGAGGTGGGAGAATCACTTGAACCTGGGAGGCGAAGGTTGCAATGAGCCAAGATCGCACTATTGCACCCAGCCTGGGCGACAAGAGTGAAACTCCATCTCATAAGCAAACAAACAAACAAAAACATCGTTCACAACTGTGGTTCTGTGCATTCAAGGGTGTGGGAAACAAGGCTCAGGTTGTCTTATTTTTAGTCCCATTATAAGAACTGACAATACAGAACTGTGGACAAGAACTGAAAATACAGAACTGTGGACAGGTAGTCAAACATATTTTTCTATCTTGGTAATCTGAAATCTAAACCACTTGAAGGGCACATACAGAATCTGCTGTCCTGGGTTTGCACAGTTAACTCTGCAGAAAAGCTATTCTGAACACAAGAAAGGGTCCATAGTCACAGACCCCATAGTTAGCAATTTGCTTATTATCAGCCTTTTATTTATTTATTCATTTATTTTATTTATTTATTTTTTCTGAGATGGAATTTCCCTCTTGTTGCCCAGGCTGGAGTGCAATGGTGCGATCTCAACTCACCGCAACCTCTGCCTCCCTGGTTCAAGCGATTCTCCTGTCTCAGCCTCCCGAGTAGCTGCGATTACAGGCATGCGCCACCATGCCCGGCTAATTTTGTATTTTTAGTAGAGATGGGGTTTCTCCATGTTGGTCAGGCTGGTCTTGAACTCCAGACCTCAGGTGATCCGCCTGCCTTGGCCTCCCAAAGTGCTGGGATTACAGGTGTGAGCCACCGTGCCCAGCCTTATCAGCCTTTTATAATCAACTCAATGGGTGGTGCATCCATCACAAATGAAGTAAAGTAGGAGAGGCCACCAGCCAGGATATGTCTGTGCCATCATTATCCATCTGCATTATGTGACCTCCCACAGCGGGCACCAGCGGGGAAAAGAACACACACACGGACCCCCAAACACTGGAGTCTCCTTCTCCCTCTGCTGCCCCCTGGACCAGCAAGAGGAAAATACACCTTGTCATCCACCAGAGATGAAAAAGGATCCCCAGCCAGGTGCGGTGGCTCATGCCTGTCACCCCAGCACTTTGGGAGGCTGAGGCAGGTGGATCGCTTGAAGTCAGGAGTTCAAGACCAGCCTGGCCAACATGGTGAAACCCCATCTCTACTAAAAATACAAAAATTAGCCGGGCGTGGTGGCGAGCGCCTGTAATCCCAGCTACTCGGGAGGCTGAGGCAGTAGAATGGCATGAACCCGGGAGGCAGAGGTGGCAGTGAGCCAAGATCACACCACTGCACTCCAGCCTGGGCGAGAGAGTTAGACTCCACCTCAAAACAAAAAGAGAGAGAGAAAGAAGATGAGGGAGGGGGTATGGCAGGAGTTTCCTTGAGGAGACCAGCACCATTAGTTTGTTCTCACATTGCTATAAAGAAATAACTAAGACTGGATAATTTATAAAGAAAAAAGACTCCATCTCAAAGAAAAAAAAATGAGAAAAAGAAACCCCAAAGCTTCAGGAAATCCAGGGTATGAAACCGCAAATCCACTGGGCAAGGAAGATGATGCCTCAGTATCCCAATTCTTCAGATGTTCTTCTTCTTCTTCTTCCTTTCTTCTTTTTTTTTTTTCTTTTTTTTTTTGTTTGAGATGTAGTCTCGCTCTGTCACCCAGGCTGGAGTGCAGTGGCATGATCTCGGCTCACTGCAACCTCCACCTCCCGGGTTCAAGCGAATCTCCTGCCTCAGCCTCCTGAGTACCTGGGATTACAGGCGTGCACCACCATGGCCAGCTAATTTTTGTATTTTTAGTAGAGACGGGGTTTCACCATGTTGACCAGGATGGTCTCAATCTCCTGACTGATCTGCCTGCCTCGGCCTCCAAAAGTGCTGGGATTACAGGCGTGAGCCCCCGCACCCAGCCCAGACCTTCCTCTTATCAGTCACCAACTCAGCTTCCCCTGGGACCACTTCAAAAATCAGCTGTTCATGAGGCCCGGTGCCAAATGCCTGGCTTCTAAGAGACACATGAAAACCCTGATTCCTCTTTTCATGGGGAAGACAACTCTGTCCACCCAGTGGACAGCACAGACAGCTCCTAGCACCAGAATGGCAGGGCAAGGGTAAGAGCGTGCCCAGTGGGGAGGCGGGAATGTATATACGTGCTTCCAGACAGGATGTACAAGACAAATAATTTGAATGACTTTTTGAAACAATGTCATACGGTTGCCTGTGCCAAGCCAATTCCCACTCAGGAGACAGCGCCTACTCAGTGTGCTGGAACAAGCATCCCTGTATGAGGAAGTGACTGCTGCCGGCAAGGGCAGCTCACTTGGCAGAGAGGAGAGGCTGGAATGAAGACTAAAGGCATTTTCAGGGTGTGGACTCCCATCAGTGACTTCTACAGAAGAACCCTGAACCCAATCTGGGGTCTGGAGTGGGGACCAAAGGGACAGAGGGGAGGCAGGAAGGGACTCCCTGGGAGACTTGATGGATGACAGAGAACCACAGACACAGAAAAGGCAAAGCCCTGAAGCCACCGTTTGAAAATCAAGGTTAGGGAGACCCAACACAGGAGAGGATTTGGTAAAAGTCACCCAGGACAGGAGGCAGGCAGGGCTCCCTGATCAGAGCTCTCTACACCTGCATTTCTCTTTGTCCTGGTCACCAGGAGAGAGAAAAAGAGAGCCTCCGCCTGACTCAAATGAAAGATGTCTCCGTGGGTAAGGATTTAATTTTCCCTTGATGACCTAAGGAGAAAAATTCTCACTTTCATCCTCATAAATCTATCCTTCTCTTTGCATTCACCTTTGCATCTATCTACATATCTAGCCAGCCACCCACATCCACCCATCCATCTATCCACTCATCCACGAACCTGTTTATTCATGCATCCATCCATCCATTCAATCATCTACTTATCTACCTATCCATCTATCCATCCATCCACCCACCCATCCACCCATCTACTCATCCACTCATCCACCTAACCATCCATCCAACCATCCATCCATCCATCCATCCATCCACCCACCCACCCATTCATCTACTCATCCACCAAACCACTCACCCATCCCTCCAATGATACATCCCCCTATTCATTGACACATCTATTCACTGATCCATCCGTCCATCTACCCATCCATCCACCCATCAATCTATCTATCCACCTTTCCACCTACACATCCACCCAAACACCTTTCCATCCATGTATGTGTCTATTCATCCATCAAACACTTATCCATCTCTCCATCCATCCACCTGTCCACCTATCCACTCAGCCATTCACTCATCCATCCATCCATCCATCCACCTATCCATCCATCCATCCATCCATCCATCTATCCATCCATCCAAATATCCATCCAAACATCCATCCATCCATCCCTCCATTTTACCTACCAATTCACCATCCATTCATGCATCTATCCATTTGTCCACCTTTCCATCCATTTATCTATCCATCTGTCCACCCATCCCTCCCTCCTTCTCACTTTCCCTCAGTTCCTGCATATGGACACCTAGACATGTCTAGACATCCATGTAGCCATGAGCCCACCTGTAACATCACTCATGCACAGCCTTGCCTGCTGTTTTGTAGCCAGATGATCATGACTATGGGTGGCAGAATATCAACAGCAGGGTGGGAAACCTGGGGCCACTGGAATTGGGCACATCTGTGAAAATGTCCCTGGATCTTTCCTTTGTGTCTCATTTCTTAGAGGACTCAGGGATTGTAGCACTTGTGTTATTTATCAAGTTTCTCTACTGCTGGCCTCTGCTCAAGGGAGTTAGAAGAAATGGCAAGAGTGAGTCTATGGAAAGCCCTTAACTCAGAGCCCCACACAGATGAAGATGCTGGTCTTAATTGAGACCTCAAATAATAATTATTATGTGAAAATAGATCAAAGCAGTATCTCTGCCCTGCAAAATATTGAGAGGGGAAAATCACATAATACATCTTCTAAAGATACAAACACTATTTTCCATTGGGCAAAACAGTCTAGAAAGCAAGGCCAAGTCTGAAATCTACTTGAAAGAGCCAGATAATGTTGTAAGATTTATTTGCCTAAACCAGGGCCCCGGAAAACCTTGTTTATCTGTTTACACTGCTCCCCGCTATACCGCACTAGAATAATTCCCATGTACTACTTGCTGGGGGTCCAGGAAGGGAAACTGAAACTGATTCATCCCTAGGATATCAGGGCCATAATCTAGTTGCAAGCATAGACTTTGAGGACAAATGTCTTGATATCTGAATTTCACTTCTGCTGTTTATTTGCAGTGCATTAGCTGAATACATCACCAATCTGATTTTCAAGTTTCTGACTTGTAGAATGACAGTGATCATTCTTACTATACAGTTTGGTGCAGATTTTCTGAAAGTGCTTGCAAAGCACCTGCCATGTAGAGAGGGCTCCATCAAGCAGCATGGATGTTGTTATAAATTTCATTCCTGCCCCTAAAGAGGGAATTCTTGACAAGACATCCCCAGCCCCTGACTTGTGGATTGAGCCTGCTGATGTTCAGTCAGTGGTGGGAAATGAGACCTGCTAATGGGACCCTGTACCGCACCAAGGTGCTGAACTGTTGGGAAGATAAAGGAAGAAGTCAGACAAGGTCTGGTAAGCCAGCTGACTCGCCATGAAATACATCTACAAGGAGCTCTCACGTACCTGGAACTAAATTCTGAACCTATGCATGAGTTAAAAAGAAAAACAGGCTGGGCGCGGTGGCTCACACCTGTAATCCCAGCACTTTGGGAGGCTGACGTGGGTGGATCACGAGGTCAGGAGTTCAAGACCAGCCTTGGCCAAGATGCTGAAACCCCATCTCTACTAAAAATACAAAAATTAGCCAGGCGTGGTGGTGGGCACCTGTAATCCCAGCTACTCGGGAGGCTGAGGCAGGGAACTGCTTGAACCTGGGAGACGGAGGTTGCAGTGAGCCAAGATTGTGCCACTGCACTCCAGCCTGGGCGACAGAGTGAGAATCCATCTCAAAGCAAACAAACAAAAAACATGCTAGTGGAGATAACTGCATGCTCCTTGCACCCATAAAAATAAGCTATACAAGCTCATGTTTGCCCATATCTGCGCAGAAACAACAGACCTTGTTGGATCATTTAAAATGTTGCTAAAATTTCTGCATGATTTCTTCAGCCATGTAGCATTTTTTTTTCTTGGTTAGCATGTTTTCATTGGTTTTGTTTTTTAGCATTTTGAATTTATCAGACTACTACTGGTGTCCGGCTTCCAAAGTTTCCAATGGGAAGTCTGATGATAATCTTCTTTAGGATCCCTGGGATGGGATCAGTCACTTCTGTCTTGTGGCTTTCACTGTGCTTCAGGGTGGATCTCTGACTTCATCCTACCTGAAGTTTGCCGACTTTCTTGGATGTTTATTTCAAATAGTTGCACTGACAGGTCTAAGAATTTCCCCTGTACCATGGTGAGTGAAATGGGTGAGCATGCCCACGAGAGCTCTCAGATTTTCCAACCACCCATGTGTGGGTTGTGTTCAATTTCCTCCTCCTACAACCATTTTCCTTCCTAATGAAAATGCCTGGGTCACCTCACAATGTAATCACATGACCGAATCTGGTCACACATCCTATGCTTGGTACCTGTCACATCTACTTTGCTCCCAGCCTTTGGGGTCCCTACTCCTGAGGTCCTGAACATTCATAGAGAACAGATCTCATTAAGAGGGGCAGAAAGGATTTGCAAGATTAAGTGGGCCAAGTCTTGTAACACCAGTTGTAGGTAGAAGCAATAGCAGGCCCCAAAGATATCCATGTCCTGATTCCCAGAACCTGTGCAAGGGAAATGAAGGTTGCAGATGGAATGAAGGTTGCTGATCAGCTGAGCTTGAGATGAGAAGACATTACTGGATTACCCAAGTAGGACCAATGTCATCACATGGGTCTTTATCATTGAAAGAGGGAAGCAAGAGGGTCCGTGTTAGAGAGAGATTGGAAGATGCTACACTGCTGGCTTTGAAGATGGAGGGAGCAGCCACATAACAAGGCATGTACGCAGCCTCTAGAAGCTGGAAATATCAAGCAAACCCTTTCTCTCCTAGAGCCTCCAGAAGGAAGCCAGCCCTGCTGACACCTTGATGGGAGCCCCAGGAAACTAATTTCAGACTTCTTACCTCCAGAACTGTAAGCAAAGAAATGTGCACTGTTTTAAGCTGCAAAGTCTGTGATGCTTTATCCTAGAAGCAAGAGGAAACTGATCTAACCTCCTTCAGCAGTTGAAGGAAATCAAGTCAACAGCAACTGAAGTCATTAGAGTGAGGTCTCAGATTCCCATGGGGGATTTTTTTCCTTGCTCTTGGTTTTGCTCAAGACCTAGGATCTGATTTTGGCTGGTGCAAAAGCCACCAAAGTTACCGAGATTAGGGGGAATGGGATTCAGGGCTGAGTGGGGACATAAGAAGCCCGGAGCAGAAGCTGAAGAGTCAACAGACACCAATTTAAAACACAGCACATTCTTAGCATCGCACGATATGCCTGCAACTAAATGATTGGATGGTGTGTGTTTTCTGTGTCTTTTTCAATATGTTAAAGGCAAAATCACAATAGCGAGTAAGGGTGACTGCACAGCAAAACTGTTCTTCTAGACTCATCTTGCACCATAGTGGCAGCTGCAGGAATTGTGCACCACGATGCATCCCTGTGGTCAGGAAAGGCTTCTAGGATGCCTGGGAGCTGAACGAGGTGGTAAATGATGGTGTTGGCGCTGGAGAGAAGTACAGGGTAGGCATTCCAGGTGACAGGAAGGAAATAAGGAAGCCAAGCAGTGTGGTGGTGAGAAGCAGCACAGATTCACCCATGTGTGTGGACCTCTGCTTCTTCACACCCAGGAACCCAGCCAGTCCTGGAGATGCACAGATGAGCAAACCATGGCCAGACACTCACTCTCATGTTGCTTAGCGTCTAACGAGGAAAGCAGATATTTAAACAAAATTGCCTACAGGACATAAAAGTAGTGCTGTGGTCAGAGCAGCAGTAAGGAGGTGAGGCTTCTAGATGCTTATAATGTGGTCAACTTGGGTCAGACAGGGACACGATATGAACTTTTTAATTTTTTTTTTATTTTTTTGAGACAGAGTCTCGCTCTGTTGCCTAGGCTGGAGTGCAGTGGCGCGATCTCCGCTCACTGCAACCTCTGCCTCCCAGGTTCAAGCGATTCTCCTGCCTCAGCCTCCTGAGTAGCTGGGACCACAGGCACATGCCACCACACTCAGCTAATTTTTTTGTATTTTTAGTAGAGATGGGGTTTCACCATGCTAGCCAGGATGGTCTCGATCTCCTGACCTCGTGATCTGCCCGCCTCGGCCTCCCAAAGTGCTGGGATTACAGGAGTGAGCCACCGCACCCGGCCACAGATGTGAACTTTTAAGGGGAAGTGACAATGGAGCTGAAAGTGGAGCTGACAATTGAAGTATGAAGACAGCACAAGGTACAGGCAGAAAGTTTTGTGTAGCAACTGTGGTACGTGCAAAGGGCCAGTGGTCAATGGAACTGAGGATCCCGTGGGGCTTAGTGAGGAGGGAAAGAGGAGCTCAGATATGGCGTGGCATGGCAGGGAACAGTGAGGCTACAGTCAGTCCTCAACCTTGAAAATGGCCCTTTGACTGTCCTCAGGGTCTAGCCTTGCTTGCCATGTTCATTGTGCCTGGCACCCTCTGCTTGCTCCCAGACAGCTTTCTCCTGCCTCCCAGCTCTGCGTCTCTCAGATCCTGGCTCTGATCCCACACTGCTGTTGCTTCCACTCATGTACCCATTGCTAATGGCATCATTTCTTGGAGTAATTCACTGCAAAGTTCATTCCCCATGATAAACACAGTCTGTACTCATTACAGTCAACAGGGTGGCCCAAAAGAGTTCAGTTAAGGGAAAAAAAAAATCAAATTTTCCCTTGAAAAGAGCCAGTGATATGGTTTGGGTCCACCTTCCTGAGGTTTGAAAACTTCTCTGTTAGTGTTAGTTGCTTTTAGGCCTGGTCCTGCTGCATATACAATGTGTATCTTTCTCTTTTTTTTTTTTTTTTTTTTTTTCCTTTTTTGAGATGGAGTCTCGCTCTGTCAGCCAGGCTGGAGTTCAGTGGCGTGAACTCGGCTCACTGCAACTTCCGCCTCCCAAGTTTAAGCGATTCTCATGCCTCAGCCTCCCAAGTAGCTGGGATTACAGGTGTGTGCCACCATGCCCGGTTAGTTGTTGTTTTAAGACTGAGTCTCACTTTATTGCCCGGGCTGGAGTGCAGTGGTGTGATCTTGGCTCACTGCAACCTCCACCTTCTGGGTTCAAGCAATTCTCCTGCCTCAGCCTCCCGAGTAACTGGGATTATAGGCACCCCCCACCACGCCCAGCTAATTTTTGTATTTTTGGTAGAGACGGGGTTTCACCATGTTGGCCAGGCTGGTCTCGCACTCCTGACCTCAGGTGATCCATCCACCTTAGCCTCCCAAAGCGCTGGGATTACAGGCAGGAGCCACTGTGCCCGGCCTATCTTTCTCTTTATATGTAGATGGTGCCCTCTCCTGGTGGGAGGATCTCAGTGCCTGGCTCCAAATCCATGACCCTAGAGGTGGAGGGGTCCCCAGCTGCCCCCCTTCCTTCTCCCAACCTGGTGCCCTTGGGAATCAGCAACTTCCTGTACCCACCTGTTCTACCTAGTTGTTCACTTTGACTCAGCAACGCCCTCCCTCATCAGGCTCCCAGATCCCATCAGGTGTTCAAACCCTATGTGGCAGGTACAATCCTGGTCCCCAGAGATGCCCACATCCTAATTCTTAGAACTTGTGACCTTTTAGGACAAAGAGGAATTGCAGATAGGATTCAGGTAAGGTTCTTAAGATGGGGACATTTTTTGCATGATCTATGTAATCGCAGTGGGGTCCCAGGGCTTTTATAAGAGAGAGGAAGGGAGATATTTAACCGCAGAAAAAAGGGATGTGAGGATGGAAGCAGAGGTCGGAGTGATGTGCTTTGAAGATGGGGTAACAGCTAATGAGCCAAGGATGGCAGGTGGCTTGTAAAAACTAGAAAAAGCAAGGAATGAATTCTCTCCTAGAGATTCTGGAGAGACTGCAAGCCTCCCAACACCTTGATTTTAAAATAGTGAAATCCATTTCAGACTCCTGACCTACAGAAATGTAAGAAAATAAACATGTGTTGTCTTCAGTGTTGGCAGCTCATTACCACAGCAACAAGTAATGCACACACTTCCTCAATTCATCCTTCTTCCTCCGCCCACTCAGGAATAAAGCTCCCTCTCTTCAAAATGGCATTTGTCTGCAGTGTATGAGGAGTGTGAATACAGGTGTCATGATGTATATTTTTGTGTTTTTCTTGTTTTTTGTTTTTTTAGAGATAGGGTCTCACTATGTTGCCCAGGCTGGACTTGAATTCCTGGTCTCAAGCAACCCTCCTGCCTTAACCTCCCAAAATGCTAGGATTACAGGGATGAGCAACTGTGCTCAACCTATATCTTTTTTGTTTTGTTTTTTTGTTTTTGAGACAGAGTCTCATTCTGTCGCCCAGGTTGGAGTGCAATGGCACGATCTCAGCTCACTACAACCTATGCCTCCTGGTTCAAGCAATTTTCCTGATTCAGCCTCCCAAATAGCTAGGATTACAGGTGCCCACCAGCCTGCCCAGCCAATTTTTGTATTTTTAGTAGAGATGGAGTTTCACCATGTTGCCCAGGCTGATCTCAAACTCCTGGTCTCACGTGATCCTCCTTCTCAGCCTCTTGAGTAGCTGGGGTTGCTGACATAAGCCACTGCACCTGGCCTTTGAATCCTTTCGAGAATTAAGTCAATGGTCTGTTTCTGCAATTCTACTCACTTATTTCCCCACAGCCCTTCTCCTCCTCTTTCCCTTTTTCCACCTCCCACATGCTTCGCGCCTCACACACCCTTCCTATGAGTCTGAGCATCCATGCATCCTTGCACCAAAGCGTGAGAGACACGGTGTCAGTCTTGGATGGAGAAGGAGCTCCCTTCTACACTTTCCTGAGCTCCTGGAGCTGATGTTACTGGTGCCCCATCCTCCCTTTCAATCACCTTCTGCCATCCCTCCCATGAAGGTCAGCCCCACCTCAGGCTACCCCCTCATACCCCCGACCTCCGTTACCACTTCTGTGCTCCCCTCCAGCCCTGTGCTCACTGCTTCTCATGCTCTATACCTGCAGTCTTTGACCGCTGCCCTTGAATTGCTGGGTTTGCTCTTTCCTGTGATCTGAAAAAGCTGAAGCACAGGGGTTTTCCTTCCTCCCCTTTGCTGTGGCGTGAACCCCCACTCCCTTGCCATGCAGGCCTGGAGGGTCTGCCTAAGTAAACCACTAGCATGATTGCATGCCAGAGTTGCATATTGTTGTGAGTCATAAAAAGGTATCTGCGGCCGGGCGCAGTGGCTCACGTCTGTAATCCCACCACTTTGCAAGGCTGAGGCGGGCGGATCACGAGGTCCGGAGTTCGAGACCAGCCTGAGCAACATGGCAAAACCCCGTCTCTACTAAAAATACAAAAATTAGCCAGGTGTAGTGGTGGACGCCTGTAATCCCAACTACTTGGGAGGCTGAGGCAAGAGAATCACTTGAACCCAGGAAGTGGAGGTTGCAGTGAGCTGAAATCATGCCATTGCACTCCAGCCTGGGCAACAGAGTGAGAGTCTGTCTTAAAAAAAAAAAAAAAAAAAAAAAAGATGTGCATGTCCTCACCCTCAAAATGTAGAAACAGGATCTTATTTAGAAATAGGTTCCTTGCAGACATACTTAAGTGAAGGATCTTGAGATGAGATCATCCCAGATTTAGGGTGGGCCCTAAATCCAATTACTAGTGTCCTTACAAGGAGATAGAGATTTGGAGACACAGAGGAGGTGGCCACGTGGAGATGGAGGCAGGGACTGAAGTGACGTGGCCACAAGCCCAGGAACACCTGGAACCTCCAGGAGCTGGAAGAGGCAGGAAGGGTCCTCCCCTAGAGCCTCCGGGGTAGCGCAGCCCTGCTCACACCTAGATCTCAGACTTCTGGCCTTTGGAACAGTGACAACATCAATTTTCTTTGTCTGAAGTCACCCAGTGAGTGGTGACTAGCTGTGGTAAGGTGATCAATTCTCACTTCAGAAGACATCAGAGTGACCCCATCTGGGTCAAGGTATCCTGAGGTCTGTGTGGCATTTCTTCTAATCATACCCGTGAATGACCAGTGTATGAAAAGCTTCCCCAGTTTGCCCTCCCTAAGATGACAATTTCTTCCCTTGCGAAATTCTCCAGAGCATCTCTTTAGTGTGGTATCCATTGTGGCATCTCCTCTTTCCATAATTAAGATGTTTGAGCCCAAAAATGTGATCATTAGTATTAGTTGTTTTTTGTTTGTTTGTTTGTTTTTCTGAAACAGTCTCGCTCTGTTGCCAGGCTGGAGTACAGTGGTGAGATCTCAGCTCACTGCAACCTCCGTCTCCTAGGTTCAAGCACTTCTTCTGCCTCAACCTTCTGAGTAGCTGGGATTACAGGCACCCGCCACCACACCCGGCTAATCTTTTGTATTTTTTTAGTAGAGACGGGATTTTGCCATGTTGGCCATGATGGTCTCGATCTCCTGACCTCGTGATCTGCCTGCCTCGGCCTCCCAAAGTGCTAGGATTATAGGCGTGAGCTACTGCGCCCGGCCAGCATTAGGTGTTTTTAATAAAACTGGAGAAGCATCATTTTAGCTACAGGATACTAAGAAAAAGTTCATTCTTGAGCTGCGAAAAAAAAAAAAATACCTGGCTGGGCATGGTGGCTCACGCCTGTAATCCCAGCACTTTCGGCAGCAGAGGCAGGCGGATCACCTGAGGTCAGTGGTTCAAGACCAGCCTGGCCGACGTGGTGAAGCCCCATCTCTACAAAAATATAAAAATTAGTCAGGCATGATGGCAGGTGCCTGTAATCTCAGCTATTCAGGAGGCTGAGGCAGGAGAATCACTTGAACCCGGGAGGCAGAGGTTACAGTGAGCCGAAATTGTGTCACTGCACTCCAGTCTGAGGGACAGAGCGAGACTCCATCTCAAAAACAAAACGAAACAAAACTCTGACACTAGAACAACTGTGTTGTCAAGTAAATTAGAGGATGCTGGGACAGTGACATTCTTTCCCTCTCTCCTGGACCCTGGCAGTGAAGCACTAGAGGGGTTCACATGCACTTGAATCATGGGGCATGTGACCCAGGGGCCGCTTTTTCACCCAAGGACACTTTCGGCCTCACAATAGCACTGTGGTTAGAACTTCATCAACAAGAGACATGCGTAACATCAAGGAATGCGGCACAATTCAGCAGTCCCGAATACAGCGGCATGAATGGTGCCTTCTAAGAGCATTCAGAGCAGCTAACGAGCAAGAGATGACGGCTGGCATTTCTCAATAAACAACTGCAGTACGTTACCCTTCGTACATCAAGCAATATTTTTCAACATCTCCTGGTGAGAAACTTAGATAATGCCTGATAAGAACACACATGGCAGCATAGAACGCATTCTTCCATTTGCTTCTTTTAGGCAGAGATGTTTTTTTCTCTTGGAACTGACCCCAGAGTTCTAGCAGAGGCCTTGTTAAGTGGGGTGGGATGGAGAATTGTTGAGAAACACTAATGACCAAGACATGCATTTTCACATTTATATTTGTTCTCTCTGGAGCTACCAGACACCCAGTGCAACAAAACTAACCCAATTCTATGGAAAGGAAGGGAAATGTAAGAGCCACACGCCTGCGGGCTCCAGGAATCCTGGCTCCATAGCTGCCTGAATTCCAAAGTAAGAGCTGCAGTCAGGATGGGCATGGTGGCTCACGCATGTAATCCCAGCACTTTGGGAGGCTGAGGCAGGCGGATCACCTGAGGTTGGGAGTTCGAGACCAGCCTGACCAACACGGAGAAACCCCATCTCTACTAAAAATATGAAATTAGCGGGTGTAGTGGCGCATGCCTGTAATCCCAGCTATTCAAGAGGCTGAGGCGGGAGAATCACTTGAACCCAGGAGGCGGGGGTTGTGGTGAGCCGAGATCACGCCATTGCACTCCAGCCTGGGCGACAAGAGCAAAACTCCAACTCAAAAAAAAAAAAAAAGAAAAAAAAAAGAGTTGCATTCACTCGAATCTTCTGTCCTTAGTCGGTTGCATGTTTCTCCAAGTTACGTGGTTCCGTAGATGTTGAGATGTTTGTGACATCCATGTCCCCTTCGATTTTGGTCCTTTGTTTCTGACAGGGGCTGTATGGTTGAGTCCAATGACCAATCATCAAATTTCCATTACGCCAAAGTTGTGTGTGCATGTGTGTGTGTACCTGTGTGTGTGTGCGCGTGTGTGTGTGTATAACTATATGCGTGTATATACATGTGTATGTAGGTATTTGTGTGCATGTGCATATCCCTGTGTATGTGTGTTTGTGTATGTGTGTAGGTGTAAGTATGCATGTATGTCTGGTATGTATGTACATGTGTATCTGTGTATGTATGTGTGTATTTTTTGTGTGCATGTGTGTATGTGTATATCTCTGTGTGTGTTTGTGTATGTGTGTGTATAGGTGTAAGTATGAATGTATGTTTGGTGTGTATGAATATGCATATCTGTGTGTACATGTGTATATCTGCAGGCTTGTGGATGTGTGTGCATGCATGTGTTATGTGTGTATATGTGTATGCACATATCTGTGTATATGTATGTATACTTCTGTACGTATGTTATGTATGTGTATATCTGTGTATGGTTTATGTGCATAGGTATATGTGTATATCTGTGTGTGTATGTCTGCATACATGTGCATGTGAATGTGTATCTGTGTCTATATTTGTGCACATATGTGTTTATCTGTGTATACATGTGCATGTATGTATTTTTACGGATGTGTGTAACTGTGTATATGTGTGGTATATGTGAATGTGATTGTGTATACACAAGGGTTTAAAACTTAGTGCAATAGAACCTTTGTGAAGAACCATGGGAAAACAATTGTGCTTCCTATTGGTACCAGAGAGAAAGAGGAAGAACATTTTATAAAACTCTCTTTTGTTAGTTTTCGTCGTATAATGGTAGGAAGAAGTATGGCATGAAGGACAGTTTTGTACACGCTGCAGGAATTTCTACTCACCCAGGAGAAACCTGGGAACATATAAATCTCAAAGATAACCAAGGAAATATCTGACTCATATTTTAGACACTGACCAAAGAAGAAAAACTTAACAATTTTATAAGCTCTTCAGTGCATCTCTAGTGTATATTAATGGTTTTTATGCTTATATGCCTGATAACAGAAACCATCGTAAGAGACTGCAAAAATCTCACCCTTGCAAAAAAAATACTTCCACGAGGACATCTGCCCAAAAACTGGCTGTCCAAATTCAGACTGGTGTCACCATGTTATTGATCTTTTTAGCCAAGGATAATCATTTCAAAAGAATTATGGAATCCTCTTCATTATTTCCTTTAAAATCCTTTTTTCCCTTTTACCTCCCTGAATATGCACATAGTTTAATATGGCACATCTATTCTTATGGCACTACTACTCCCAAATAAACATCTTTTCTATTACAGAGTGTATTCGTCAGTCCTTACACTGCTATAAAGAAATACCTGAGACAGGGTAATTTATAAAGAAAAAGAGGTTTAAATTGGCTCACGGTTCCACAGGCAGTACAGGAAGCATGGCTGAGGAGGCCTCAGGAAATTTACAATCATGGCAGAAGGCAAAGGGGAAGCAGGAACGTCTTACGTGGCCACAGCAGGAGCAGGACAGGGGTGGGGAAGTTGTTGCACCCTTTAAACAACCAGATCAGATGATAACTCACTTCCGCCACAACAGCACCATGGGGGACGGTGGTAAACCATTCAATGGAAACCACCCACATAATGCAGTCACTTCCCACCAGACCCCACCTCCAAACTGGGGATTCCAACTCAACTTAAGATTTGGTGGGGAACCAGATCCAAACCATCTCTTTGTTGACACCAATACTTAGGTTGACACCAATACTCTGTATCTGTTTCATCCAATTTTATTCTTTTTCATAAAAGCAATGCAGTAAAGATACAACTAAATGTGGACCCTGGGAACAAGGAGTCCAGAGGTTGCCCAAAGAGTTGCAAAGTGCATCAGGAAACCTGAATGTGAAGATGGGTGACCGAGAGCCTGACGCCAGCCTCCTCTTGGGTCCTGAGCCTCCATTAGAGGATAGACTTAGGCATATGGTTTGCCCAGTAAATTGAACAATCTCCAGAGTTTATGAATTGAAGAGTGGGATGAATACAATACACAGAGGACCGAAGCAAACACATCAGAGTCGAGGCAAGTCCCCTGGGAGAAAAAACAGAAACCTTGAGCTGAATAGTTCAGAACAGGTTGTCACAAACTGGGCATCTCGGGGACCTTTTACCCCCAAGAACTGGAATCTGGAAAGATCTCTGCCTGTTTATCATGATTTATTTTTCCTGGGAGGTATAAATTCCCAGTGCCCTCCCCTCTATCTTACTGTGGAGGGTATTAGCTCAGTTTTTCCATTTTTAAACAGGTACTGCCAAAAAGTGTCTTCTCAATGCTTCCCACGCTATTCCACATGGACTTTTGGCTTACAGTTTACTTGCATTTTACCCACTTTTTATCTATCATCTAATATGTCAATCAATTGCCTATTAATCATCTCTCTCAAAATATCTTCTATCATTCATATATCTATATACCCATTTCTATCATTGATCTATCTCTGTGTATATTTATCTATCCATGTATTCATCTATCTATCCACCTACCCTGTCTATGTATCTATGTATGTACTGGCTCTATCCATATCATGTATCTAGCCATGTATTCATTTATCTATCCACCCATCCTGTATATATATCTATATATCTATCAGGTCTAATCTATGTATCTATGTATCTATCTAATCTCTATCATCTATCAATCAATCATGTATCTAGCCATTTACTCATTTACCTACCAATCAACCAATCATGTATCTAGCCATTTATTCATTTATCTACCAATTAATCAATCATGTATCTAGCCATTTATTCATTTATCTATCTACCCACCCTGTATATATCAGGTCTAATCTATGTATCTATCTATGTATCTATGTAATATCTATCTATCTATCAATCATCTATCATGAATCTATCTATCTGTATCAATGTATTTGTCTGTCTACCTATCTTTATTAACTTTTTGACCACAAGTAACTTGAACAAGATAAATTCACAAATTTTCTGGGAGAAAATTTCAAGTTGATTCCAGCAGGTAGCAAACGTAAAAGCTGTCTTACACCAGGAAACAGGGTTAAAGACCCAAAGGAGGAAGAACTTTTTCATCCTTTGATAAAAGACCAACAAGTCTGATGGGGAAGCTGTAGCTGTGCCTTAAAGTGCAAAGTGACTCAGAGAACAAGGTGCAGGTTAAAGAAGAAAGCTCGTAAGGTCAGAGGTGGGAGAACCAACAGAGCTCGCTTAGATGGAAACTTTTTTTTTTTTTTTTTTTTTTTTTTGAGATGGAGTCTTGCTCTGTCGCCCAGGCTGGAGTGCAGTGGTGCAATCTCAGCTCACTGCAACCTCTGCCTCCAGGGTTCAAGTGATTTTCCTGCCTCAGCCTACAGAGTAGCTGGGATTACAGGTACCCGCCACCACGCCTGGCTGATTTTTGTATTTTTAGTACAGATGAGGTTTCTCCATGTTGTCCAGGCTGGTCTTGAACTCCTGACCTCAAGTGATTGACCTGCCTCAGCCTCCCAAAGTGCTGGGACTGCAGGCATGAGCCACTGTGTCCAGCCAGATGGAAACTTTTTTTTTTTTTTTTTTTGAGATGGAGTTTTGCTCCTGTGGCCCAGTCTGGAGTGCAATAGCACGATCTCGGCTCACTGCAACCTCCGCCTCCCAGGCTCAAGCAATTCTCCTGCCTCAGCCTCCAGAGTAGTTGGGATTACAGGCATGAGCCACCGCGCCCGACTAATTTTGTATTTTTAGTAGAGATGGGGTTTCTCCATGTTGGTCAGGCTGGTCTCGAACTCCCAGCCTCAGGTGATCCACCCGCCTCGGCCCCCCAGAGTGCTGGGATTACAGGCATGAGCCACCACACCTGACCAAAACTTTTAAATCATTTAAACGAGCACTCTGTAGCCCAATGTCCTCTGCACCTTTTCATCCTTGAAGGGTGACAGCCAAAATCCCACTCTAGGCTGACGGAATGAGGAAGCTCCATGAAATCTCTGTTTTCAAGCTGTCCCTGAGTGAAATGACCTATTTCCTTGCTTTCCTCACTGGTAGAGACGACTGGGCCAGCCAAAACCCTCCGATGCCCTCAAGCCAATGCTGAATATGAATTTTACCATTTAGTTAATATATTATTTTAGTCATTTAAAAATAAAATCCGGTCAATAGCCAGACATGCTAGCCAGAAGCAAGCTAAGGCAATGCGCCATTTCTGTTCCGTGTGTTTTGAAAGTGTACCTTTTTTGGATAACGAAAATCTCTACAATATTTTCTTGGGCTAATGAGAAGTCAAGTGTTTATTTGTATTTTTAATATGAAAGAGAACATCTTTGCCCCTGGGAAATATTTATGAGGAACATAACTAAATGGAGACTAAGCTTTCCTTTTCATTTCCCTTCTGCGTCACAGATTCTTGTGTTTCTTCAAAGCACTAATTAAATATTTAAAGCTGTTGTCAATGCAGAAATGTTCCTCCCTAAAATGTTTCAATGAGCTGGAAAAAAGTGGAGAATAATTTGCTACCATCTACATATTCATAACATAAGGGTGTCAGGAGGTATTAGAGTCACTTTCGATGTGTCTGACTACACAGCATTGGTAATAATATTAGAACACTTTCAGCTTTCAAGGTGTAAATTTTTCATCTCCTCCTTTTCACTTCCTTCCATTGGTATCCAGGCCCCTTGGAGAGGTGGCTGCAGGTCACTTTTTTTTTTTATTATTTTATTTATTTTAATTGTATTTATATTTATTTTTATTTATTTATTTTTTTGAGACAGAGTCTTGCTCTGTCGCTCAGGCTGGAGTGCAATGGTGCCATCTCAGCTCACTGCAACCTCCGCCTCCTGGGTTCAAGTGATTCCCCTGCCTCAGCCTCCTGAGTAGCTGGGACTATAGGCGTGTTCCACCATGCCTGGCTAATTTTTGTTTGTTTGTTTGTTTGTTTGTTTTTGAGACGGAGTCTCGTTCTGTTGCCCAGGCTGGAGTGCAGTGGAGCCATCTCAGCTCACTGCAACCTCTGGCTCCTAAGTTCCAGCAATTCTCCTGCCTCGGCCTCCTGAGTAACTGGGATTACAGCCACCTGCCACCACGCCCAGTTAACTTTTTGTATTTTTACTAGAGATGGGGTTTCACCATGTTGGCCAGGATGGTCTTGATCTCCTGACCTCAGGTGATTCACCTGCCTCAGCCTCCCAAAGTGCTGAGATTACAGGCGTGAGCCACCACTCCCAGCTGGTCACATTTATTTTTTAGCCAGTTTCTGTGCACCAAAGAAGGGACAGCCTTCTGGAAGCATTTTAAAAGGGAGGCAGTAAAAAGCTATACGAAGTTCATTCCAAAACATATCACCCAGATTTCTCGAAGAACTAAAAAGAGAACTACCATTTAGTTCAGCAATCCCATTCCTGGATACATACATAAGGAAAATAAATTATCCTACCAAAAAGACTCCTGCACAAGCATGTTGATCACAGCACTATTCCCCACAGTAAAGAGATGGAATCAACCTAAATGCCCATCAATGGTGGACTGGATAAAGAAAATGTGGTCCATAGACGCTGTGGGATACTACACAGCCACAGAAAAGAACAAAACCACGTCCTTTGCAGTAACATGGATGGAGCTGGAGGTTCTTATTGTAATCAAACTAATCCAGAAACAGAAAACCAAAGATTGCACATTCTCATTTCTAAGTGGATCTACATATTGGGTACTCATGGACACAAAGATAGGAACAGACACTGCGGGCTTCTAGAGGGTGGAGGGAGGGATAGGGTAAGAACTGAAGAACTACCTATTGGGTGCCATGCTCACTACCTGGGTGACGGAATCAGTCATACCCCAAACCTCAGCATCACACAGTCCACCCAGGTAACAAGCGTGCATATGTTCAACAAGTCAGCAAAATAAATCATGATGAAAATAATCAAATGTTCTTAGTTTTATTTTAACCACAAATTAGAAATCAGACATTTTTCAACTATCTGCCTTGGACCTGATTCTAGGGAAAATATCCTAGGTCTGTGTTTTATAAAGATATGTGTATATACCTATATATATATGTGTGTATATATACATATATATGTGTATACCTATACATGCATGTAGAGGTATATACACACATATATGTATGTATATATACATATACAAGCATACACAAATAATCAACAGTGTCTTAGTCTTCACATTGAATTTATTGTTCTGCAAATGGAATAACTGTTGATATTTTAAAATAGAACATGCATTTGCTATTATATTTCATCCATATTTTTTTAACCCCTTCTGTGTTTCAGGCAGTGTCCTAGATAGATCTGGGGATTTTGGAGTTGAACAAAACACAGTTCCTTCTTGAAACTGACATTTAGAGACCCATATCTGAGAGATAAGCAAATAAGGTCAAGCATTAATAAGGCTATGAATAAATACATCAAAATGCTGAGCAAGAAATATTTATTTAAGTATTACTCATCTACTTGACAGAGAAGAAGAAAGAACATGAAAATTTGAAAGCCAACCTATCTGGTCATCAGGGAAATGCAAATCAAAACCACAATGAGATAGCCCATCAAACACATTAGGATGGCTCTAATGACAAATATGGACAGTGACAAGTGTTGGCTCAGATGTGCAGAAACTGGAGCGCTCTTACATTGTTTGTGGGATGGTGCAATGGTGCGGTTGCTTTGAAAAGCAGCCTGGCGGATCCTTCAATGGTTAAACATAGAGTTATCATATGACCCAGCCATTCCCCTCCTGGGTATTTACCCCAAAAATTGAAGACAGTTACTCAGACAACTATGTACATAGAAGTCCTAACTGTATGCTAAGTGCTAAGCATTATTCATGGTAGTCACACAGTGGAAAGAACCCAATGCCCATCAACAAGTGTGTGGATAAACAAAATGTGGTCTACCCATACAATGGAATGTCATTCAGCCATCAAAAGGAATGAAATTCTGATGCATCATACAAAATCAATGGACCTCAAAAATATTATGCTGAGTGAAAGAAACCAGGCACAAAACCACATGGGAGGCCATTTGTTTGAAATGCCCCTGATAGGCAAATCCATGGGATAGGAAGTAGATTCGTGAGTGGCTGCATAGGGCTGGAGCAGATGGCAGGATGTGGGTGATGACCCAGGGAGTGTTGCAACTATCCTTATGAACCAGGAAGTGCTACAATTATCCAGATGAGCCAGGAAGTGTGGCAATGTCCCCACGAACCAGGAAGTGCTACAATTATCCCTATGAACCAGACAGTTCCAAATGTCTTTATGAACCAGGAAGTACTACAATTATCCATATGAACCAGAAAGTGCTGCAGTGTCACTATGAACCAGGAAGTGTCACAATGTCCCTCAAACTAAGAAGTGCTACAATTATCCCTATGAACCAGGAAGTACTGCAATGTCCCTGCAAACCAGGAAGTGCTACAATTACCCGTATGAACCAGGAAGTGTTACAAGGTCCCTATGAACCAGGAAGTGCTACAATTATCTGTATGAACCTGGAAATGTTACAATGTCCCTATGAACCAGGAAGTGCTACAATTATCCAGATGAACCAGAAAGTGTTACAATGTCCCTGCAAACCAGGAAGTTATACAATTATCGGAATGAACCAGAAGTGTTGCAATGTCCCTGTGAACCAGGAAGTGATACTATTATCCACATGAACCAGGAAGTGCTACAATTATCCATATGAACCACAAAGTGTTGCAATATCCCTATGAACCAGGAAATGCTACAATTATCTGGATGAACCAGGAAGTGTGGCAATGTCCCTATGAACCAGGAAGTGCTACTATTATCCACACGGACCAGGAAGTGTGGCAATGTCACTATGAACCAGAAAGTGTCACAATTTCCCTATGAACCAGGAAGTGCTACAATTATCCCTATGAACCAGAGGGTTGCAAATGTCTTTATGAATCAAGAAGTTCTACAATTATCCATATGAACCAGAAAGTGTTGCAGTGTCACTATGAACCAGGAAGTGTCACAATATTCCTAAAAACTAAGAAGTGCTACAATTATCTGTATGAACCAGGACGGACTGCAGTGGCCCTACAAACCAGAACTGCTACAATTATCCATATGAACCAGGAAGTGTTACAATGTCCCTATGAACGAGGAAGTGCTACAATTATCCATATGAACCTAGAAATGTTACAATGTCCCTATGAACCAGGAAGTGCTATAATTATCCATATGAACCAGGAAGCGTTACAATGTCCCTACAAACTAGAAAGTTCTGCAATTATCCAAATGAACCATAAGTGTTGCAATGTCCCTGTGAACCAGGAAGTGCTACTATTATCCATATGAACCAGGAAGTGCTACAATTATCTGGATGAACCAGCAAGTGTGGCAATGTCCCTATGACCCAGGAAGTGCTACTATTATCCATATGAATCAGGAAGTGTAGCAATGTCACTATCAACCAGAAAGTGTCACAATTTCCCTACAAACCGGGAAGTGTGGCAATGTCCCTACGAACCAGCACTTCCTGGTTCATAGGAAAATTGTGACACTTTCTGGTTCATAGTGACATTGCCACACTTCCTGGTTCATATGGATAATCGTATCACTTCCTGGGTCATAGGGACATTGCCACACTTCTTGGTTCATCCAGATAATCCTAGCACTTCCTGGTTCATAAGGATATTGCAACACTTTCTAGTTCGTATGGATAATTGTAGCACTTCCTGGTTCATATGGATAATAGTAGCACTTCCACAATATCCCTAAAAACTAAGAAGTGCCACAATTTGCCGTATGAACCAGGAAGTACTGCAATGGCCCTGTAAACTAGAAGTGCTACACTTATCCATATGAACCAGGAAGTGTTACAAGGTCCCTATGAACCAGGAAGTGCTACAATTATCCATATGAACCTGGAAATGTTACAATGTCCCTATGAACCAGGATGTGTATGAACCAGAAAGTGTTACAATGTCCCTGCAAACTAGGAAGTTCTACAATTATCTGAATGAACCAGGAAGTGTTGTAATGTACCGGTGAACCAGGAAGTGCTACTATTATCCATATGAACCAGGAAGTGCTACAATTATCCATATGAACCACAAAGTGTTGCAATATCCCTATGAACCAGGAAGTGCTACAATTATCTGGATGAAACAGGAAGTGTGGCAATGTCCCTATGAACCAGGAAGTGCTATTATCCACACGGACCAGGAAGTGTGGCAATGTCACTATGAACCAGGACGTGCTACAATTACCCATATGACCCAGAAAGTGTTACAATGTCCCTGCAAACTAGGAAGTTCTACAATTATCCATATGAACCAGGAAGTGTTGTAATGTACCTGTGAACCAGGAAGTGATACTATTATCCATATGAACCAGGAAGTGCTACAATTATCCATATGAACCACAAAGTGTTGCAATATCCCTATGAACCAGGAAGTGCTACAATTACCTGGATGAACCAGGAAGTGTGGCAATGTCCCTAGGAACCAGGAAGTGCTACTATTATCCACACGGACCAGGAAGTGTGGCAATGTCACTATGAACCAGAAAGTGTCACAATTTCCCTATGAACCAGGAAGTGCTACAATTATCCAGATGAACCAGGAAGTGTGGCAATGTCCCTACGAACCAGGAAGTGCTACAATTATCCCTATGAACCAGAGGGTTCCAAATGTCTTTATGAACCAGGAAGTTCTACAATTATCCACATGAACCAGAAAGCGTTGCAGTGTCACTATGAACCAGGAAGTGTCACAATGTCCCTGCAAACCAGGAAGTGCTACAATTATCCGTATGAACCAGGAAGTGCTACAATTATCCATATGTATGAACCTGGAAATGTTACAATGTCCCTATGAACCAGGAAGTGCTACAATTATCCATATGAACCAGGAAGTGTTACAATGTCCCTGCAAACCAGGAAGTTATACAATTATCGGAATGAACCAGGAAGTGTTGCAATGTCCCTGTGAAACAGGAAGTGTTGCAATGTCCGTGTGAACCAGGAATTGCTACTATTATCTATATGAACCAGGAAGTACTACAGTTATCCGTATGAACCAGAAAGTATTACAATGTCCCTATGAAACAGGAAGTGCTACAATTATCCCTATGAACCAGGAAGTGTTGCAATGTCCCTGGGAATCAGGAAGTGCTAACAATTATGTGTATGAACCAAAAAGTGTTGCAATGTCCCTGTGAACCAGGAAGTGCTACAACTACCCATAAGAACCAGGAAGTGTCACAATGTCCCTGTGAACCAGGAAGTGCTACTATTATCCATTTGAACCAGGAAATGTAACAATGTGAGCCAGAAAGTTTTACAACGACCCTATGAATCAGAAAGCATTACAATCTCCAGATAAACCAGGAAGTGTTACAATGTCCCTATAAACTAGAAAGTGCTGCAACCTTCCAATGACCCAGCAGTTCATTTACCATGTCTAGGAAGCAGGAAGTGCTACAAACTCCCCAGTGACCCAGGAAGTTCTCTTACCATCCCCAGGAAACAGGAAGTGCTATAAACTTCCCTAGTGACCCAGGAAGTTTATTTAACATCTCCAGGAAGCAGGAAGTGCTACAATTTTCCTAGTGACCCAGGAAGTTCATTGACCATCTCTAGGAAGCAGGAAGTGCTACAACCTCCTCAGTGACCTAGGACGTTTATTTACCATCTCTCTAGGAAAGCAGGAAGTGCTACAACCTCCTCAGTGACCCAGGACGTTTATTTACCATCTCCAAGAAGCAGGAAGTACTACAACCTTCCCAGTGACTCAGGAAGTTCATTGACCATCTCTGGGCAGCAGGAAGTGTTACAACCTCCCGTGTGACACAGGAAGTTTATTTACCATCTCCAGGAAGCAGGAAGTGCTACAACTTTCCCAGTGACCCAGGGAGTTCATTTACCATGTCTAGAAAGCAGGAAGTGCTACAAACTTCCAGTTGATGGGGTACAGGACACCCCACCCTGAATAAGAATGTAGAACATTATGTGACACCCTGAAATATGCCACCTTGGCATACTGATTGCCTTGAGCAGAAATAAATCAAGAACCAGCCAAAGCACAACTCACAGTCTCTTGACTTTGTCACAGTGCTCCTGTCTGACATTTCTTATTGACTTTAAAAACGTCCTGTCTGTGACATTTCTTAGGTCCAACAGGAAACCCCAAGCCAGGTAGTGGGAGCCAGGCCAGCCCCTGAATGTCAGCGGCTGCCTGCTTCTCTCACCATGCACTGAATCTTGCAAATTTGCTGTGACCTCACATACAGGGGGGAAAAGCTGTTTTTTCCTTTGACACGCATACCCCTCTCATCCTTCACTTCTGACACTGAATGTGTAGGAACAACTGCTTTTTTCTATATATACACTCAAAATCTCTGTGACCAGAAGTCACAGAGACTCTGGGACTCTGTGCTGATAATCATTTTTTCCAGCCCTCTCATCCCTGTGACCCAGGGCCCAGGTAGCCAGGAAAACCAGCAATTACTCAGCAGCAAACGACCACTCATTCAATCCTTGTCACGTATTGGATCCAGGTTACTGGGTCCTCACAGGCTAGATCCACCCTCCAACAGCTGCATCTAAGCTATCCAACGGGCTGGTGCAACTTCCAGGGAAAGATCATTTGGGGATTTAGGAGAATTTGAAGGGCTGGGGGCAGCCATGGCAACCTGGGTGCCAAAGTCTTTCAATGACTTTTTTTTTTTCAATGGTCCTCTCCACTTTTATTTCTGTCTCTTTCCACGTGTGAACACCTCCTTCATCCTCTGACGGAGGCCTCTCTAAGGAACCTGTGATTCCATTGTAATTACACAGCTCATCCTAAATAATCTTCCCATGTCAAGATCCTTAATGTAATCCCATTTGCAAAGTCCCATGTGTTGCATAAGGTCACACATTTACATGATCAAGGGGTTAGGATGTGGGCATCTCTGGGGACCAGTATTTCGCCTATCACATGGGGTTTCAACACCTGATGGGATCTGGGAGCCTGATGAGGGAGGGTGTCACCCCTGAAGAGCTGGGTCAAAGTGAACCAAGTAGCTAGAACAGGTGAGCACAGGAAGTTGGTGATTCCCAAGGGCACCACTTCGGCAGAAGTAAGTGAGACTGTTGGGGACCCCTCTACCTCTTGGGTCATGGATTTGTAGACAGACACTGAGAGCCTCCCACCAGAAGAGGGCACTGTCTGCATATAAAGAGAAAGATACACCTTGCTAATGCAGCAAAAACAGGCCTAAAAGCAACTAACACTAAGGGAGAGGCTTTCAAACCTCAGGGAGGTGGACCCAAATGGTATCACTGGTTTCTTTTCGAGGGAAAGTTTGAATTTTTTTTTTTCTTTAACTGCACTCTTTTGGGTCTCCCAGTTGATTGTTATTAGTACAGACTGCTTTTCTAATGGGAAATTAACTTTGCACTTAGCTGCTGAAGGGAATGATGACATTAGCAATGGGTACATGAGTGTAAGCAACAGCAGCATGGGATCAGAGCCAGGATCTGAGAGACGCAGAGCTGGGAGGCAGGAGAGAGCTCTCTGGGAGCAAGCAGAGGGGAGCAGGGGCAATAAGCACTGAAAACAAGGATGGCCCCTAGGGACACTCAAAGGGACATTTTCAAGACTGGGCACTGACTGTAGCCTCATTCTCTTCCCCTCTATCCCATGCCATGCCTGACTTCCTCTTTTCCCCTTCACTGAGCCCCACAGGCACCCTCAGTTCCATTGACCACAGGCCCTTTGCACATGCCACACTTGTTACACAAAACTCCTTTTGACCCACTCCTTGGGATATAAGTCATCCTCATTCCTCAGCTGTCATCTCAACTGTCATGTTCCCTCAGGGGTCCACATGTGTGCCCCTGCCTGAGCCCCAGGCAACTAATATGGAAGCATCTAGAAGCCTCAAACCTTCATCACTGCTCTTCCTACAGCACTCCAAAAACACAAACAAACTATAAGCAATTCGGCAACAGAGGAGACTTTAAAGAGTTACTCACTGTTTCATTCACCATGAAGAAACATCTGTGAAATCAAAGTCAGCCCCTAAAGAAGGGAAACAGGCTGTTAACACCAAAGTTCTGAGAGAAATGAGGAAGAAATGACCTGGAAGCAGATGGAGAAAACACCACAGGCCTAAGTTTCTAAGTGTTTTCTAAGTATCACTGTGACCAGGACCTCATAAGAAAAAGTGAATTCCTGATCATTTTCACATCACTCTTCTCTCAGATGCAAAGAGTAAAAGATGAGAGCAAGAGTCAGGGGTGGAAAGAGAGGGAGAGAGAGAGAAACAAAGTAATTTATAAATGAACTGTGCTGGCTGGACGAAGTTGGAACTCTAACTCTGCCAACACACAATTCCCTCCTGTTGATTTCCCATCCCATCACCATCTCCCTTCAGGTAACCAACACCTTCTGCCACAGAGGCCCTAAGAGGTGGGGACACATGATTATGATCAGATTTGGGCTAGAGGGTGTCTAAAAAAGTGGCTCTATCAACCCAGAGTACTGGATAGACGTACTCTATCAACCCAGTCACTGGACTGACGTGAAAATTCACCGTGGTTTCAGCTTCTAGTTTTAAGCTTTTCAAATCCCGACTAAGGCTGCAGAAATTTTTATACTGAAAGGGGATAATAAGGAGGCTTAAATAAAAGAAACATGAGGGGGCCACATCAAATCCGACATTTTTCCAAAACCATGTAAGAATATACTTATATGGTTTCAATGAGTAATCAATAACTTACATAGTTTTAATGAGTAATCAATAAAAACCAGATGAGTATCCAAATATATATATAAAGAAATAAGAAACCTCATGGTAGGAAAACCAATAATATTATATATTTGGGGAAAAAAGTATACCAGAATAGAATGACCCTTCCTGAAATGACTACATTTTTTAAAAGGCAATTTATTTTATTTAAAGGTGAATATCTTTGGGTTTTTGCTTTAAAGTCGGGAATTTAAAATATCTGCTCTCTTCACTCATATTTAAACCTGTCCCGGGTTTACTATCAAAGGTAGTACAACAAAAATACAAATAAAATGTAAAGAAAACATATAAAGATAGAAAATTGAAAAATATTTTAAAATCGTGCAAATAATATGATTGTCTTCTTAGAAAGGTATGAAATGAGAAAAAAATAGAAATTTAATAAGGGATCGTAGTTCAGGATATAGTAAGGAAAAATATATTAAATCTTTTCTATGTAACAAAAATAAACAGAAAGAGAGTGGGCATAAAAATATATCCACAGAAATGAAAAAAAAAGAAAAAATTAGAAATGCATTAAAAGAAATCATCAGGGAAAGAGGTACATCGAATATCAAGAAAAATCTCAATTTTGCAGGCATGTTGGTTCTGAAGTTCAAAGGAAAAAATGTCAGCTGGGCATGGTGGCTCACGCCTGTAATCCCAGCACTTTGGGAGGCTGAGGCACGTAGATCATGAGGTCAGGAGTTCGAGACCAGCCTGGCCAATATGGTGAAATCCCGTGTCTACTAAAAATACAAAAATTAGCTGGGCGTGGTGGTGGATGCCTGTAGTCCCAGCTGCTGGGGAGGCTGAGGCAGGAGAATCGCTTGAACCCGGGAGGGAGAGGTTGCAGTGAGTCAAGATCATGCCACTGCACTCCAGCCTGGGCAACAGAGCAAGACTCTGTCTCAAAAAAAAAAAAAAAGTCACCAAAATCAGAAAGCTCAGACAAATATAAGACACCATGAATAAAAATTTGAAGACTTGCCTGTCAAAAAATACTGTTAAATTATCCAATGGCAAAAATAAGATGAAAAAGCATTTTCATAGTAAATGGTTGGCAATATTTAATGTTTATTAAAAAATGAGGAATGCTTATAAAACAATACAGACATATCGGAAGATAAGAATAAAGGCAAAGTAATCAATACATATAGAAGAAGTAGGCTGGGCACAGTGGCTCATGCCTGTAATCCTAGCACTTTGGGAGGCCGAGGCGGGTGGACTGCCTGAGCTCAGGAGTTGGAGACCAGCCTGGGCAACATGGTGAAACCCCATCTCTACTAAAATACAAAAAAAAAATTAGCCGGGCATGGTGGCGTGCACCTGTAGTCCCAGCTACTTGGGAGCCTAGGGAGCAGAACTGCTTGAACCCAGGAGGCAGAGGTTGCGGTGAGCTGAGATGGTGCTCCTGCACTCCAGCCTGGTGACAGAGTGAGACTCTATCTCCAAAAAAAATGTACTATTTACTTTTTTTTTTTTAATTGCAGAACTAAAGAACTGAAACTAGGCAAAGATTAATGTTACATGTGATAGTACATGACAAAGGTTTTCTAGGTGATCAGCAGCAGTAACGATGGTGGGAAGAAAGGGACATTTGCACATATCCCTGGCATCAAAATAAATTCATATAATTCTGGGCCAATTTCAGAACCAGGTCAAAAGCTATAGAAGTACTCATACACATTGATCTAAACAATTTGCATTCTAGAAATTGATTTGAAGGAATAAAAACAGGTGCATAAAGTTGATCCAAGTTGGCTTTGAAATCCATAATTCTAAAATGTTAGAAGAAACATAACATTTTCAAAATTAAATATTGAAGTATATAATTATGTGTGAAATAAATAAGAATATAAAATTGACAGTAAAAGTCATGTTAGAAAGACTTAAATGACATGAGAAAATCATCAAGATATATGAATATGCCAAAAATAACGTTACTAGCACATAACTATCAAACTGTCAACAGGATTTGGACACTATTTATATTTTTCTGTGTTACAAGTTAAACAAGCATGTAAACAAAAAAAAAATCACTAACGATCTAACTATTTGAAAAGCACTCACTTCTCCACTGGAAAGCAAATATCCCTTCCTTCATATCATGTCTGTATTTAAAACCTCGTATTCAACTTTTTTAGAGGTGGAATCCAAAAAATCTCAGAATTTAAGATTCTATTTAAGATTTATGACTTAAATCTTAAAATCTTAGAAGTAAAATCAAGACACTAAAAATATAATCCAAATCAAAATTATATAGTTGAAAACGAGGTTTTGGAATTTCCTTGTACAAGGAGTGAAGAGTGAGCACAGGTTTCATGTGCAATCTCCTCCCAGCTGACATAGACATCACTGTCCTGTAAACAACATACAGATGACCCATAGGGTTAGAGGCTCTTACCGGTGGAATCAGGCTGCTTGGGGTTTGGATTTGGCTTTGGTTTGGGTGGGTTCAGTGGTGCTGGCTCATCTGTTTGTAAAAGATGAGAGTTGCGATTATGAGTGCCTTGCAATGAAGAAAATGAAACATCAATTTGCATACAGACGTTCACTAAACAGATAAAAATTGGACCTTGTTCTTTGTCATGGTGGGGATACCCATACACACAGCCTCATGCCAATAGCCTTCCAACATCTTCCAGCTACAGTACTTATAAAGCATTTTCAATAAAACCCATCAGGCAGCTTTTCAGATCAGCTACAGAATTGGCAAGGTACTGTGTAAAATGAAAATGCAGAAACCCTTGCTCAACTGTATTAAGAATTTCAAGATGACAACTACAGACTCATAAACCAATATGGCACCGTCGTAAGCACGGGTCCCTGGGTGATCGAACAAGTCACACACTCATGAAGCCTAACTTGGCCAGGGGAGTCACATTTGCCTTACATCATTCCAAAGACTGTAAGAGTTTTAAAATAAAACTATGCACACTGGTAAAAACAAAAACAAAGTCCAACAACATCCAAAACAAACAACAACACACCTACTCCCTAACTTTCCACTGTGCAAACAGGTTTCATTGATCATTCACAAAAGATATGTTTTTTGGAAACGATAATAATTTGGTGATAATAAGCAAGTCAGCCACAGTGGAGACTTTACGGAGTTACTTACAATTTCTTTTGTCATGTAAGGCATCTGCTAAGTCACAGTCATCCCCTAAAGGAGGGAAACGGGCTGTTAACACCAAAGTTCTGAGAGAAATGAGGAAGAAATGATCTCGTAAACAGATGCAGAAAACACCATAACCCCACGTTCCTAAATACTTTTCTGGATATCCCTCTAACCAGAATCTCAATAGAAAAAGTGAATTCCTGATCATTTTCACATCACTCTCCCTTCTGATGAAAAGAACAAAAGATGAGAGCCAGAGAGAGAGAAATAAAACAATTTATAAATCAATTGTGCTGCCTGGACAGAGTTGGAATTCCAGCTCTAACCTGCACATGGTTCTCTCCTGCTGATTTCCTGTCCAAATATCATCTCCCCCCAGGTAACCAACACCTTCCACCAGGGAGGCTCTAAGAGGGGCTAGAGGGTGTCTAAAAAGTGACTCTACCAACCCATTTGTGCTGGACAAACTGACGTGAAAACTCACCATGGTTTGAGAGTTTGCCTTCTAGTTTTAAGCTTTTCAAATCCCAACTAAAGTTCGGGAATTTTTTTTTTTTTTTTGAGACGGAGTCTTGCTCTATTCCCCAGGCTGGAGGGCAGTGGCGCAATCTCGGCTCACTGCAACAACCTCCTCCTCCCAGGTTCAAGCAATTCTCCTGCCTCAGCCTCCCATGTAGCTGGGACTACAGGTGCCCGCCACCATAACCAGCTAATTTTTGTATTTTTAGTAGAAATGGGGTTTCACCATATTGGCCAAGCTGATCTCGAACTCCTGACCTTGTGATCCACCCACCTCGGCCTCCCAAAGTGCTGGGATTACAGGCATGAGCCACTGTGCCCGGCCAGGTTGGGGAAATTTTTATACTGAAAGGGGATAACAAGGAGACTTAAATAAAAGAAACATGAGGGGCTACATCAAATCCAACATTTTTACAAAACCATGTAAGAGTACATGAGTAATCAAGAAAAATCAAATAGTCAAATATATTGTATATAAATAAGAAATTTCATGGTATGAGAAACTATGCTATTATATATTTAGGAAAAAAAGTATACTGGAGTAGAAAGAGGCTTTTTGAAGTGATTTACTTTATTTAAAGGTGAATCTCTCTGGGTTTTTGCCCTAAAGCCTGAAATAAAAGCTGTTTACTGTATTTACAATTCTACATATGAAAAGCTGTCCTGGGTTTATCTAGCAAAGACAGTACAACCAAATTACAAATAAACTGTAAACAAAATGTACAAATATAAAAAAGGGGAAATTAAAAAAATTTGCAAACAATTTGTGGATCATAAAGAAAAATATACAAAATCCTTTGTATATTATAGCATAGAGATAAACAGAAAAATAGCGGACACAGAAATAGATTCAGAGAAACAAAAAACAAAAACAAAAACAAAAAACAATTGAGAAATCCATTGACAAAAATCATCAGGAGAAACAGATGCATCAAATCTCAAGTAAAAAGCTCAACTTTGAAAATGTTTCACAACTTCTTTGATCAACTTATGTTTGAAGACAATTCAGATGAAATTAAAAAGACGGTTTTACTTTTCCCAAGCGGGAGACACAATGGCAAAATTATTCTCCGTTAAAAAAAAAAGTCACAAAACCAGAAAACCAACACAAACATAAGACACCATAAAAAAATAGGTCTTGCTTGTGAAACATTCCTCTTAAAAATATTAAAAGGCAAAAATAAATGGCAAAAACATTTTCATAGTAAGTGGCTGATAATCTTTAATATCCATAAATAACTGAAGAAGACTTATAAATCAGTAGGTACATATAAGAATTTAAGAATAAAGGGCATAACATCCAATACACAAAAAGAAGTATCCATGGCCAACTGGAATGCACTATTTTTTTTTAAATTTCAGAATTAGAGATGCGAAACTAAGACAAGTTTGATATAATCCTTATACTATCTGACAAAGGTTTTGCAGGTGATAACCAGTATAGAGATGGTGTGAAGACAGAGACATCTGCACACACCATCATCAAAATAAACTGGGACAGTTCCGGGGCAAATGATGAACCAGGTCAAAAACTATAAAAGGACTCATATACATTCATCTAGACAATTTGAATGCAGAAATCTCTTCAAAGGAATAATAAAAAAAAAAGTAGATGAAGTTGACTCAAATTTGCTTTGTAATTCATAATTCTAAAAAGTCAGAAGACACAATATTTTAGACATTAGGGATTCAATAAATTAATGTATTATATATTTATATAGAATAGTATATAATTGACAGTAAATGTCATATGATATAAATGATAAAATGACATGAGCAAATGTTCAGTGACTATTAATAAATATAAAATAGGCCAGGCACAGTGGCTCATGCCTGTAATCCCAGCACTTTGGGAGGCCGAGGTGGGCAGATCACCTGAGGTCGGGAGCTCGAGACCAGTTTGGCCAGCATGGTGAAACCCTGTCTCTACTAAAAATACACACAAAAAAATTAGCCGGGCATGGTGGTGCATGCCTGTAATCCCAACTACTCAGGAGCTGAGACAGGAGAACTGCTTGAACCCAGGAGGCAGAGGTTGCCGTGAGCAGAGATCACGCTACTGCACTCCAGCCTGGGCAACACAGCAAGACTCCATCTCAAATAATAATAATAATAAAATAATAAAAATAATGTTACAATGCAGTATGAAGACTGGCTTTACTACTTAATGTTTGCTTCATTTAAACTGATATATAAAATGTAAGCGCAAATAACCATCAAAATGCCAAGAGGATATGAACATTATTTATGTTTCTGTGTTAAAAATTAAAAACAAAAATAAAAAAGAACTAAAAACCTGAATGTTTCACAACAATTCAGTTCAAAAAACAGTTGCTAGTCAGATTACCCGAGAATGCTGTCACGTGTCAAAATAGCTGATACAAATATTCAAGGGCAAAAACATTGAAAACACCCAAGCTTCTCTACAGGGAATGCACAGGCCACTTTCTCTATACCAAGTTCATATGAAAATCTTGTGCTTGGTGTTTTAGAAGTTCCATACAATCTTGGAAGTAAAATCAGCAAACTAAAAATAAAATGCAAGTCAAATATCTATTGCAGAAAACTGTGTATTTTACCCCCTGCCCACTGGAGTAACTGTACAGAAAGTCAACAGCAAGCACGTGCTCATCGGAAAGCCTCTCGTCCAGCTGATGTGGATACCACTCTACTGTGGACAATATACAGACAACCTATAGAGTGAGAAGCACTTACCAATGAATCCAGGCTGCTCAGGGTTCGCATTTGGCTTCGGCTTGGGTGAATTAGGAGGTGCTGGGTCACCTGTTTGTGACAATGAGAGTTGCAATCGTGAGTGTCTTGGAGTAAAGAAAATGAAACATCAATTTGCATAGAGATGGCTGATGGATCAGGTAAAAGTTGGAGCTTGTTGCTTGTCATGGCAGGGATAACCGTACACACAGCCTCCTGCCAACTTTCTTCCATCATCTTCCGGCTACATTGCTTAATATCAAATTAAACTAAAGCAGGTGTCTAGACCAGTGACAGAGTTGGCAAGGTCCCGTGCAAAACAAATATGTGGGATCCCTCATCTCAACTGTATGAAGAAGAGCAACACGGTAACTACAGACCAGTAAACCAATATGGCGCCTTTGTAAGCACAGGTCCCTGGGTGACTTCACAAGCTGCATGCCCATGAAGCCTGACCTGGCCAGGGGAGTCACATTTGCCTTACATCATTCCAAAGACTGTAGGAGTTTCTAAACAGAAGCAAGTGGACTGGTTATTTCCATCCCATCAACATCTCGTTCGAGTCCCCCAACACCTTCTGTGAGGGAGACCCTAAGAGGTGAGGAAGAATGACTGTGATCAGATTTGGGCTAGAGAGTGTCTAAAAAGTGGGTCTACCCGCCCAGGTGTATTCCACAAACTGCTGTGACATTCTTGATCATTTCAGAGGCTGCCTTCCAGTTCTAAGGTTTTCAAATCCTAACTAAAGTCGAGGAACCATTTTTGTTTTGTTTTGAGACAGGGTCTTCCTCTGTCACCCAGGCTGGAGTGCAGTGGTGTGACCACAGCTCACTGCAGGCTCCGCCTCCTGGCCTCAAGCAATCTTCCTGCCTCAGCCTCCCAAGCAGGTGGGACAGCAGGTATGTGCCACCATGCCTGGCTAATTTTTCATTTCATTGTAGAGAGGGGGTTTTGCTATGTTGCCCAGGCTGGTCTTGAACTCCTGGGCTCAAAAGATGCTCCCATGTCAGCCTCCCAAAGTGCTGGGATTATATGTGTGAACCTCTATTCCCGGCCATCATGAAATTTTTATATGGGGAAGGGAGAAAAAGAGGCTTAAATGAAGGAAACTTTGAATCCAACACTTTTCAAAACCATGTAACAGTACATTAGTAATCACTAAAAATCCAATGATTTTTCAAATATATTGTGTATAAAGAAATAAGAAGTCTCACAATATGAGAACCTATACTATTGTATGTTTAGGAAAAAAAAGTATACTAGAATAGAGAGATCTTCTTGGAATGAATATCTGGTTTTGTAAAGACAATCTATTTTATTTACAGGTGAACCTCTTTAGGTTTTTACCTTGAAATCAGGAATAAAAAATGTCTACTCTCTTCACTCATACTTAAAGCCATCATGTGTTCTCTAGCAAAGCCAATTCAACAAAAATACGAATGCACTCTGAAGACAACGAGAAAACATTGAAAAGGAGACAAATTTTAAAATCACTTACAAATAATATGTCGGTCTTAGAAACATTAAGAAATGAAAACAATTGGAAGTTCCTAAGGGTTCATCATTCAATGGAGAGTAAGAGAGAATGCACAAAAATGTTGCTATAGTTCAGAAATAGAGAGACAAATAGCACACATAAAAATGTACTCACCAAAACAAATCAATACTGGTGGGAAAACATCTTAGAAATCCATTTAAATAAATCACCAGGAGAAAAAGGCACACAGAAGAATTTGAGTCCCAATGAAAATGCTCGATTTTACAAATACTTTAGCACTCTATAGATCAATTCACAGTTGTAAGTAATTCAAATGAAAAGAAAAAGATGGTTTTCTTTTTCCCAAGAGGGAAGAGAGACAGTGATCAAATGGTTCTGAAGTTAAAGGAAAAACGTGTTACACAAAAGTGGAAACTCACACAAACCTAAGACAACATAAAAAAGAAAAATTCAAGCCTTGCTTGTAAATGGTTCTGTTCAAAATGTTTTCAGAGGCAACAATAAAGTGGAAACACATTTTCATAATATATTGGGCAATGTTTATTGTCTATAAATAATTCAAAAATGACTACAAATCAGGGAGAACACACCAGAATAGAAGAATAAAAGACACAGTATCCCATACACAGAAGAAGAAGTCTCCACGGCCCACTGATGCATTGTTTTTGCTTCAAGTTTCAGAATTAAAGACATGAAACTAAGACAAGGTTAGCATGACATTTTGTACTACTGGACAAAGATGTTTTGGTGAACACCAATATCGGAGACAGGGTGAGGAAAGGGTCATCTGCGCACCCCGCCGCCATCAAAATAAATTGGTGCAATTCTGGGTCAATTTCAAAACCATGTCAGAAGCTACAAAAGTACTCACACACATCGATCTAAACAACTTGCACTCTAGAAATATATCTTCAAACATAAAGGAAAGTGCATGAAGGGCAGTCAAATTTGCTTTGTAATTTATAATTCCAAAACATCAGAAGAAACATAACTTCAGAATTAGGGATTAGTTAAAGAAACCAAAGTATGTAATTAAGTATGTAGTATAATAATGTAAAGTCGTATGATACAAATGATTAAATGACATGACAAAATGGTCAAGGAATATTCTTATGCCAATAATAACATTACCAGCAACAAACCATAAAAATGTCAACAGGATTTAGAGCATCTTGATAGTTTTCTGTGTTAAAAATTAAACAAACATATAAAGAAAAACACTCAGTAAAAATCTAATTATTTAAAACAAGTTGGTTTCTCCATGGGAAACACAGATTCTTTTCCTCATATCAAGTCTACATCTAAAAGCTCTTATTCAATTATTTGGAAGTTCCATTTATCTTTGAAGTAAAATCAAGAAAAGGAAAATAAAATCCAAACCAAAAACATATTTTCGTAATCTAGGTTTTCCACTACTTGAACACTGGAATTACCTTGTAATTCAACAGTAGGAACAGGCTCACCTGAAATCTCCTCTTCTCAGATGACACGGACATCACTGCCAGGTAAACAACACAGAGACCACTCCGTAGGGTTAGAGGCTCTTATCAGTGAAACCAGGTCAGTTGGGATTTGGATCTGGCTTTGGTTTGGGGGGATTAGGTGGTGCTGGGTCACCTGTTTGTAAAACATGAGAGTTAGCGATCATCAGTGCCTTGCAGTCAACAAATGAAAAATCAAGTTCCATGGCGACCAGAAAAGCAAATGAAAAATCAATTTCCATGGCGACCAGAAAAGCAAATGAAAAATCAATTTGCATGGAGACCGTTCACTAAAAAGGTAAAAAATGACCCTTGTTTTTGTCATGGTGGGGATGCCCATACACATAGTCTCCTGCCAATTCCCTTCCATCATCTTCCAGCTACAGGATTTAACTTCAAGTATTTTCAAAGAAAACTAAGCCAGGTGTCCAGACCACCTCCAGAATTTGAGAGGTCCTGCACAAAATGAAAATGCAAGATTCTGTTCCAATTTTATGAAGAATTTCAAGATGGCAGCTACAGAGTAATATACCAATATGGTGCCCTTGTATGCACAGGTCCCTGTGTGACGTCACAGGTCACATGCCCATGAAGTCTGACCTGGCCAGGGAAGTGACATTTGCCTTATATCATTCCAAAGACTGTAACAATTTTAAAATAAAAGCCATATTGGTGGGAAAACAAACAAAAATCCAACAACAAAAAGCACAACAAGGCATATACTTCCAATATTTCCACTGTATAAACCCAATCCATGGATTATGCAAAAGAGATAAGTCTCTTGGAAATGACAGTAATTTGGTGACAATAACCAATCAGCAACAGAGGAGACTTTAACGAGTTACTCACTGTTTCCTCCATCACCAAAGGCATCTGCTAAGTCAAAGTCAGCCCCTAAAGGAAGGAAACGGTCTGTTAATAGTAAAGCTCTGAGAAATGAGGAAGGAATGACCCTGGAAACAGATGGAGAAATCACCAGAGACCCACATGACTAAAGACTTTTCTGAATATCACACTGAGCAGGATCTCATTTGAAAAAGTAAATTCCTGACCATTTTCACATCATTCTTCCCCCAGATGAAAAGAGTAAGAGATGACAGCGAGAGAGGGAGGGAGAGAGAAGTAATGTCATTTGTAAATCAACTGTGCTGCCTGGACCCAGTTGGGACTCCGAATCTGCCTGCACACAACTCTGTCCTGTTGATTCCCCATTATCTCCTCCCAGGTCCCCAACACCTTCAGCAAGGCAGACCATAAGAGGTAGGGCAGGTGACTGTGATCTGATCTGTGACTGACAGATTCTGATCTGTGTCTGAAAAGTAGCTCTAACCACCCAGCTGGGCTCCACAAACTAATGTGACATTCATGCTAGTTTCAAAGCCAGCTTTCTAGTTCTTTTTTTTTTTCTCATATGGAGTTTTGTCCTTCTGCCTGGCTGGAGTGCAGTGGTGTGATCTCAGCTCACTGCAACCTCCGCCTCCCAGGTTCAAGCCATTCTCCTGCCTCAGCCTCCCGAGTAGCTGGGATTACAGGCATGCGCCACCATGCCCGGCTAATTTTTGTATTTTTAGCAGAGGCAGGGTTTCTCCATGTTGGTCAGGCTGGTCTTGAACTCCTGACCTCAAGTGATCCAGCCATCTCGGCCTCCTAAGGTGCTGGGATTACAGATGTGAGCCACCTTACCTGGCCCAGCCTTCTAGTTCCAAGCTTTTCAAGTCCCAATTAAGGTCGAGGCACATTTTATATTGGGAGTGATCAAGGAGGCTCAAATGAAAGAAACATGAGGGGCTACATCAAAATGAATCTTTTTTTCAAAACCACATTAAAATACACAAGTAATGAATAAAAAGCACATGATTTTTCACATATATTGTATAGAAAGAAGAAATCTCATGGTATGAGAACCTATGTGTTCAGAAAAAAAAGTATACTAGAAGAGAAAGACACTTATTGAAATGATTTAGTTTATTTAAAGGTGAATCTCTTTGGGTTTTTGTCCTAATGTCTGGAAAAAAAGCTGTCTACCGTATTTACAGCTCTACATATTAAAAGTTGTCCTGAGTTTTCTAGCAAAGGCCATAGAACTAAATTACAAATAAACTGTAAAGAGAACGTATAAATCTAGGAACAGGGAAAATTTTAAAAACCCATTACCAAATAACATACCGACTTCTTAGAAAAGGTCAGAAATGAAAAGAAAAAAATTGGAATTTAACAAAGGGTCATCATTTCATGGATAGTAAAAAAATATACACACAATATCTTCTACATGACAGAAATAAACAGAAAAATAGTGGACATGAAAATGGATTCAGAGTAATAAAAACAAGGAAAAAAACACTTTAGAAACCCATTGACAGAATGAACAAGAGAAAGAGACAAATCGAATCTCAAAGAAAAAGCTCAGGCCGGCATGGTGGCTCACACCTGTAATCCCAGCACTTTGAGAGGCTGAGGTGGGCAGATAGATAACCTGAGGTCAGGGGTTCAAGACCAGCCTGGCTAACATGGTGAAACCCCATCTCTACTGAAAATACAAGAATTTGCTGGGCATGGTGGTGCGTGTTTGTAATCCTGGCTAATTGGGAGGCTGAGGCACAAGAATCACTTGAACCCAGGAAGTGGAGGTTGCAGTGAGCCAAGATCATGCCACTGCACTCCAGCTTGGGCGACAGAGGGAGACTCTGTCTCAAAAAAAAAAAAAAAAAAGAAAAAACTCAACATTGAAAACGCGTTACCATTCCTTGAATCGACCTACGGTGATAAACAATTCAAATGAAACTAAAAAGAAGGTTTTACTTCTCCGAAGAGAAGGGACAATAGCAAAATGATTCTCAATTTAAAAGGAAAAAAAGTTACAAAAAGCAGGATATCCACACAAACGTAAGACACCATAAAAAAATAAACATACCACTTGTAAAACATTCCTGTTAAAAATACTCAAAGGCAAAAATAAAGTGCAAAACCATTTTCATAATAAGTGGCTGGTAATCTTTAATATCGATAAATCACTGAAGAAGGCTCATACATCAGTAGGTAGGGAGGCTGAGGCAGGCAGAACATCTGAGGTCAGGAGTTCCAGACCAGCCTGGCCAACATGGTGAAACCCCATCTCTACTAACAATACAAAAATGAGCTGGGCCTGGTGGCGGGCACCATGAATTGAAGGATCAAGGTCAAAGCATCCAATACACAAAAGAAGAAGTCTCCTTGGCCCATTGGGATGCATTATGCTTTTTACATTTCAGAACGAGAGATGTAAAACTAAGACCGGTTTGATATAATAATTACACTATTTGACAAAGGTTTTGTTGGTGATAATTGCTACTGGAAAAGGTTCGAAGACAGGGACATTTGCAGATACCCTGGTATCAAATCAAATTGGTACAATTCTGGGGCAAACAACCAGGTTAAAAGCTATAAAAGTACTCACGAGCATTGATCTAGACAATTTGAATGCCAGAAATCTCTTCAAAGGAATGAAAAAGAGTAGACAAAGTTGACTCAAATTGGCTTTGTAATTCATAATTCTAAAATGTCAGAAGACACAATGTTTTCAACATTAGGGATTAAAGAAATTAATGTATTTTATTATATATTTAGATAGAATAGTATTTAATTGTCAGTAAATGTCATATGATAGAAATGAGAAAACATGAGAAAATGTGAATATTCTTATTAATAAGTATAAAATAAAGTTACAATAAACAATATAGAGACCACCCGTAGGGTTAGAGGCTCTTACCAGTGAAACCAGGTCGGTTGGGGTTTGGATCTGGCTTTGGTTTGGGAGGATTAGGTGGTGCTGGGTCACCTGTTTGTAAAACATGAGAGTTGCAGTCATCAGTACCTAGTAGTCAAGAAAATGAAAAATCAATTTCCATAGCGACCAGAAAATGAAAAATCAATTTCGATAGCGACCAGAAAAGAAAATGAAAAATCAATTTCCACAGCGACCAGAAAATGAAAAATCAATTTCCATAGCGATGAGAAAAGAAAATGAAATATCAATTTGCACAGAGACTGTTCACTAAACAGGTAAAAACTGGCCCTTGTTTTTGTCACGGTGGGGATACCCATACACGTAGCCTCCTGCCAATTCCCTTCTGTCGTCTTCCAGGTACAGGATTTAACTTCAAGTATTTTCAAAGAAAGCTAAACCAGATGTCCAAACCACCTCCAGAACTTGGGAGGCCCTGTGCAAAATGAAAATGTGCGACCCATTGTTCCAACTGTATGAAGAATTTGAAGATGGCAGCAACACAGCAATAAAGCAACACGGCACCCTTGTAAGCACAGGTCCCTGTGTGACTGCACAGATCTATGCCCATGAGGCCTGACCTGGCCAAGGGAGTCACATTTGACTTACATTTTAAAATAAAAGCCAGCATACTGGCTGGGCGTGACGGCTTGCACCTATAATCCCAGCACTTTGGGAGGCCAAGGTGAGTGCATAGCTTGAGTTTAGGAGTTTGAGATCAGCCTGCTCCACATGGCAAAACCCAGCCCCTACTAAAAAGACAAAAATTAGCCGGGCGTGGTAGTGGGTGCCTGTAATCCCAGATGCTCAGGAGGCTGAGGCACGAGAATCGCTTAAGCCCAGGAGGCGGAGGTTGCAGAGAGCCGAGATCGCGCCACCGCACTCCAGCCTGGGCCACAGAGTGAGACTCTGAACCTACACTTCAAAAAAAAAAAAAAAAAAAAAAAAAGCCACCATGCTGGTAAAAAAAAAAAAAAAAAAAAAAAATCAAAAATCCAACAACAAAAATAAACAACACATATACTTCCTATGTTCCCACTGTCCAAACTCAATCCATTTATCATGCAAAAGAGATGTCTCGAAAATGATAATTCAATGACAATCAACAAAGTCAGCAACAGAGGAGACTTTAAAAAGTTACTCACTGTTTCCTCCATCACGAAAGATATCGCTAAGTCAAAGTCAGCCCTTAAAAGAGGGAAATGAGCTGTTAATACCAATGTTCTGAGAAATGAGGAAGGAATGACCCAAAAACAGGTGGAGAAAACACCATGGCCCCACGTTTCCAAATACTTCAGAAAACGTGAATTCCTATCTTCGCATCACTCTTCCCTCAGGTGAAAACAGTAAAAGACGAGCATGAGAGAAAAAGAGGGAGTAAGAGAGAGAGACAGAGAGAGGAGAGAGAGAGAGGAGAGAGAGAGAAGAGGGGGAGAGAGGAGATAGAGGAGACGGAGGAGAGAGAGGGGAGAGAGAGAGGAGATAGAGGAGAGATAGGCGACAGAGAGACAAGAGAGAGGAGAGAGTGAGGAGACAGAGAGAGATAGGCGAGAGAGATGAGAGAGAAGAAGAGAGGAGAGAGAGATGGGAAAGAGGAGAGAGAGGAGAGAGAGATGGGAAAGAGGAGAGAGAGGAGAGGAGAGAGAGACGAGAGAGAAAAGGAGAGAGAGAAGAGGGGGGAGAGAGAGGAGAGAGAGAGGGGAGAGAGGTGAGAGAGAGGCGAGAGAGAGAGGAAAGAGAGATGAGAGGGAGAGAGGGAGAGAGGAGAGTGAGGAGAGAGAAAAGCGAGAGAAAGGAGAGCGAGAGAAGAGAGAGAGGAAAGAGGAGAGAGACGAGAAAGGAGAGAGAGGAGAGGGGAGAGAGAGAAGACGTGGGGGGAGAGAGGAGAGGACACAGAGAGGAAGAGGGAGAGAAGAGGAGGAGAGAGAGAAGAGACAGGAGAGAGAGAAAGGAAAGAGAAGAGCGAAGAGAGAAAGAGAAGAGAGAATGCAGTATCCATAAGATCCATAAGAACGTCACCAGGGTTGGGGGGAATCGGATGCCACCTCTTCCCCAGGTTCCCCTAAATTTAAGAGTTTGCGATTCTGAAAACTGTAGAAGGAAAAGTAAAACTTGGAATCCCAGTTCACTCTGCCAAAATAATTAATAATAATAATAATAATAAAGCTGGAAGCTGAGTCAGGCAAGAAGCTGTCTTTCCTTCTGTTCCCAAGCAGACAGATGCAGAGAAAGAGTGCAACAACTCTCTGTTGACCTTATCTTAGTAAAGTGCCAACTGAGTGAGCGCAAGACAAATACATAATTGACTATTCTACCTGCTCCTTTTCTTTTGCAACAGGTGAATTCGGTAAAATGAGCCTTCCTCCTTCTTTCCCGTCCAGTGTACTTTCTCCTCTTTAAATACCGAAGCTCTCAATATCGTCTTTGAGAAAGGCATAGACTCGTCTCCTGGGCTCCTTCCTGACCTTCGCCAAATCAACTCAAACACATTGAGACTTGTCCCAGATACTTTTTGGTTTACAAAAGAAACGCTGACTTTTTCCTCTGAAACGGCTCCCACCTGGCCCCAGAAAGAGCGTTGGGAAGAAAGTGGGCGCCTCCTCCGGACCTGGGCCCCCGTGGGCACAGCGCGTCCCGCCGGGCACTGAAGAGGGGCCGGGTGTCCCCGCGGGGCGCCCCGCCCCCGCACCCCACATCCCCAAGCGGATCCCCAGGCCCAGCCCGCGCCACCTCCCCCCCGTCCCCCCCGTCCCCCACCCGGATCCCGCCGCTCGCTCACCCGGGGCGGCCACCAGAGGACGCAGCAGGCCGAGGAGCAGCAGCGCCAGCGCAGCCCGGCGCCCCAGGGCGCGCCCAAGGCGAGCAGAGACCGTCCGCGAGTGCAGCGCGCGGGCGAAGGCGGCGGGACGGAACCTCCCCCACGCGTCGGGTGGGGCGTAGCGCGCAGAGGACTCCAAGGGGTTGGGTGAGGGGAGCAGCCCTGCAAACTCAGCCCAGGCTGCGCCTGCCCTGACCCGCCCCGCCCCGCCCCGCCCCACCCCGGCCTCCACTTGCGCACGGAAGGGGAGAGAACGCCGGGCCCGGGGAGGGGACAGAAGAAGAGGCGGGCGGAGGTGGCTCGGGCGGCGCCGAGGGGACCACGGGACGCCCCGCTTCCCTTCTCAGGAAACTGTGAGTGCCCCCCGCCCACAAGCCCGTCGCCAGGACGCCGCCAACTAGAGCAAAGTGCAACCCCCAACATTCTCGGGAAAGTGCGGGTCCCTCCCTCTCTACAGCCCCTTAAATGCACGCCCCAGGGCGGCCCCTACCTGGAGCCAAGAGAAACCGCCGCCCTTCTTGGAGAGCTGTGGGCCTCTCCGCGCTCGCCCTTGCTGTCCCCTCTCTGTTCCTAACAGGCAGCCCCAACGGGGAGGAAATGAAACTCTTCCTGCTCCTTTGCTCAGAAAAGTATGGGGCCCCCTTCCCGCTGCTCACGGGGCGCTCAGGGCGATCCCCAAGGGGTGCAAAGTGCAATCCCTTCCCTGCTCAGGAAGGCGTAGGCCTCGACAGGCAGCCATGGCCCCTGGTCCTTTCTGGAGCGTCCGAACTGGGGGCGCTCAGTGGAGAAGGATGGCGGGGGTGGGGGGCTTTGAGACACACTGCGGATACCCCCTCTGCGCGGGACCAAGGACGTTCCGCCGCAAGCTCAGAGACAGGGTTGGGAGTGAGGACTTGTGGTCGTGGTTTGGGGTTGGGGATAAGACCCCTATCTGGGTCGCCTGGCTAAGTCCTGGTCCTTGGCGACCCGCTCCAGCAGGCTGCGTCAGGGGCCCTTCGGTAACATTGGTCTTGTGCTGTTTCAGGCCTGCGGCAACTCCGTCTCTCCCCAGGCCACCTGTGCCCCTGGATCAGACACAGGCAAGGCCAGAGGGGCTGGCCCCGCACCCCGGGGCCCACCTCAGGGGTTTGAGGAATGCAGCAGTCTAACTATGCACTCCACTCCTGGAGGCAGAATAATTTTTCTTTTTTCTTTCTTTCTTTTTTTTTTTTTTTTTTTGTCTTTGCTTCATCCTGAACCTGCCTAGAATAACGATGTGATGGCTGGAGTCCCAGCAGCCAGTTTGGAGCAGGAACTCTCCTACAGGATAGAAGTTGTGTGTGTGTTGTTTGTTTGTTTGTTTGTTTGTTTTGAGATGGAGTCTTGCTCTGTGGCCCAGGCTGGAATGCAGTGGCACAATCTTGGCTCACTGCAACCTCCGCCTCCTGGGTTCAAGCGATTCTTCTGCCTCAGCCTCCCCAGTACCTGGGATTACAGGCATGCACCACCATGCCTGGCTACTTTTTGTATTTTTAGTAAAGACAGGGTTTCACCTTGTTGGCCAGGTTGGTCTCGAACTCCTGACCTCATGATCCGCCCACCTCGGCCTCCCAAAATGCTGGGATTACAGGCATGAGCCACCGCGCCCAGCCAGAAGTTGTATTCTAAGCATGGCAGAACACGTTGAGCAAAGGTATCAGGGTGGCTGGTGATACAGCAGGACGGCTGTGCCAGCCCGACTCACTCTCCCAACTTCTTTTACAGGACAAAGGAGTACATTTTTATCTTACCATTTGCTAAAGTTAGGTTTCTGTCAGCTTTCTTTAAATCACTTTTATTTCTGGTTTTCATTACCAAGGTCTGAGCCCAACTTAGAGACCTCCCGTGAGGTTCTTGTGGGCAACCATAGCACTTAAGAGGTGTCAGAGCATCACACACCATGTCTGCTGCACAGACGATCAAATGAAGCTTTTGAAGTCAGTGGATGATGGGTGGATACATGGGTCTGGGGGTAGGAAGTGGTGGATGGATGAATGAATGGACAGACAGCCATCCGGATGCATGAATAGATGGATCACTTGCTGGAAGGATGGATAAAGAGATAGATGGCTAGATGAATGAATAAATGAGTGGACAAATGGGTGGATGGATGAGGGGATGAGTGGATAGATGGATGGAAAGATGAGTGGATGATTGGATGGATAGATAGTTGGGTGGATGGATGAATGGATGGATACATAGATGAATAAATGGTTGAATGGATGAGTGGGTGGAGGAATGGATAAATGGACAGATGATTAAATGGATGGATGAAAGGGGGGATAGATGGATTGATCTATGGATAGATGGACAGATAGATAGGTGGGTGGATAGGTGCGTGGATGGATGGTTGGAAGGATAGATGGGTGGACAGATTACTGGGTGGCTGGAGGGGTAGAGAGATGAGTGGGTGGGTGGGTGGATGGATGGATAGATGGATGAACGAATGGATGGATGGATGGACAGATTACTGGCTGGATGGATGAATGGGTAGAGAGATAGATGAGTGGGTGGATGGATGGATGGATGGATGGATGGACAAATGGATAGATGGATAGATAGATGGACAGACGGATAGATAGCTGGATAGATGGGTGGGTAAAAGAATAGATGGATGAGTGGATAGATGAGTGAATAGATGGATTGATGGACAAACAATTAAATTTTTACCTGACATTTTTGTATGGTCATATAACTTTCTGTGTGTTCATTCATTGGGAAACAATTGTGATACATGGATATTGGACTTACTAGCTCACGTCTGCTGATAAGAAAACAACACAGGGCCATAGAGTTCATTAGCAGTGGGCTGGGATCAAGACGAAGGGCTCTTTGATTCTGAGTTCAGGCCATTTGGACCACTTTGCCTTGTGACTGCCCCCAAATCACTGGAATTTTCCTCGGGGTTCACGGTGCCCAAAGGTAAACAGTATTTGGTAGCCTAGAGTTCATACATTGGAAATTTCGTGGTCTGTGCCCCCTCAGTGGTGCAAAGCATTTTTACAGCAATAATTAATTTGGCAGTAACTTGATGTGCGAGCCTGTGTATGCGTCTTTTCAGCTGGCTAGTAGAGTACCAGTGATGCCATGTTCGCACACTAAATACCAGCCAGAGACATGCAAGAAAAGAAAGGCAGGCTGGGCACAGTGGCTCATGCCTGTAATCCCGGTACTTTGGGAGGCTGTGGTGGGTGGATCACCTGAGGTCAGGAGTTCGAGACCAGCCTGGCCAACATGGTGAAACCCCATCTCTACTAAAAATACAAAAATTAGCTGGGCATGGCGGTGAGTGCCTGTAATCCCAGCTACTCTGGAGACTGAGGCAGGAGAATTACTTGAACCTGAGAGGCGTATGTTGTGGTGAGCTCAGATCACACTACTGCACTCCAGCCTGGGCAATAGAGCAAGATTACATCTCAAAAAAAAGAAGAGGGGTACCGCCTACCAGATCTGCTCAGACACATGTTTTTTAATCTGAACTTTTGGGGGTCAACTCAAAATCCAATCAACAGATGACAATGACATCCTAAAAACTGTTCCCAGATCAGACAGTAAAATTTCACAGATTCTGTCTTTGAGTCATGGGGATTTGCTTCTCTGTAGATTCAGGAGAAACATCTCATGCATACAGTTCCAGAGTCAGGGACCAGACTTTTCTGTAAAGAGGGAAAGAAAATGGAATTGCGCATTGGCATGGACCGGACGCAAGGAGACATCACTGATTTAAGCTTCTTTACAAACCCTATCCTAGGAAGCGCTTTCCTTCTTCACTTTCAGCAGTCGAGCCTCCCCAATGTCATTGCGTCTAAACCTGTTGACATGATGGGGCTGTGGTTCACCTGGAATATGGGCTCTATTCCTGACCATTCTGAAGGCAAAGAACTTGAAATAAGTTCAAATTCAAGTTGCAGCACATCCACGGAGCAGCTGGAAGTGCTGCCTGTGGCCTGTCGTAATGGCAGGGTAGCAGGGAGAGAGAAACATGTTTCCTCACCTATCATCGGGTTTACGACTAAGGCCCCTAGAACAAAAGACAGAATAGCAAGAGAAAAGCAGGCCCATGTATTTAGGTTTTATGTGACACAGAAGCCATCATAAAGAAAGAAACAGGAAAATCTGAGTATTTTTATGCTTAGGTTTTTTGGTTTTTCTGTTTGTTTTTGAGATGGAGTCTCAGTCTGTCACCCAGGCTGGAGTGCAGTGATGGGATCTCGGCTCACTGCAACCTCCACCTCCTGAGTTCAAGCGACTCTCCTGCCTCAGCCTCCCGAGTAGCCAGGACTATAGGCAAGCACCACCACGTCTGGCTAATTTTTGTATTTTTAGTAGAGACAGAGTTTCACCATGTTGGCCAGGCTGGTTTCGAACTCCTGACCTCAGTTGATCCACCCACCTTGGCCTCCCAAAGTGCCGGGATTACAGATGTGATATGTTTAGTTTTAATGAAGAGTGGACAGTGATGGAGAAGTATGATTATTGAAGAAAAGCGCCACAGGAAAGGGGTCCCAATCCAGACCGCAAGAGAGCATTCTTGAATCTCGAGCAAGAAAGAATTCGGGGTGATTCCATAGAGTAAAGTGAAAGCAAGTTTATTAGGAAACAGAAGGAATAAAGAATGGCTACTCCATAGAGCAGCCCGGAGGGCTCCTGGTTGCCCATTTTTATGGTTATTTCTTGAAGATATGCTAAATGAGGGGTGGATTATTCATGCCTCCCCTTTTTAGACCATGTAGGGTAACTTCCTGATGTTGCCATGGCATCTGTAAACTGTCATGGTGCTGGTGGGAGTGTAGCAGTGAGGACAACCAGAGGTCACTCTTGTGGCCATCTTGGTTTTGGTGGGTTTTGGCTGGCTGCTTTACTGCAACCTGTTTCATCAGGAAGGTCTTTATCGCCTGTATCTTGTACCAGCCTCCTATCTCATCCTGTGACTTAGAATGCCTTAACCATCTGGGAATGCAGCCAAGTAGGTTTTAGCCTCATTTTACCCAGCCCCTATTCAAGATGGAGTGGCTCTGTTTTACACACCTGTAGCAAAAGGATCTGATCTAATGAGAATAAACTGCGGGAACTTAGCAGGGCCTGTTTGTTCAGATTCTTCTGCGTCCCTGCATGTTCAGAGTTAAGGATATTCTCTTCCTCCTGGTATAGGGAGGGCACCTCTGGAATGAGGGTCCCCTGACCTGCTTCCGGGTAAGGTCAGAGAGTCCTTCCGGGTAAGGTCAGAGAGTCCTTCCGAGGTTTGATGACCGATGTTAAGGAAGAACCATGAGGGTAAAGGTGAAAGTGACCTTCGTACTTAAATTGTTTTCTCAAATGCCACAGTTCCATATTTTGCTGGAATGTTTCCTGAGCCCCATCAGGAAAAGCAAAGCAAGGAGAAAACAATTTGGGGGGACAAGACAAGGAGATATAACAGATGGGGGAGGTTTGTGGTCGACTACATCATTCTTAGAGGCATTCGACCGAGGAATATTTCAGAGTATCTGGTAACACACACCAGGAACAGCCTAATCTACTCCCTAAAAGGAGTCCAGTTCATTACTGAGTTTATGGCTTCCCTACATTTCCTTGTTTCTGACCACAACCATATTTTTTTTTTTTTTTTTTTTGACACTGGGTCTCCCTCTGTCGTCCAGGCTGGAGTGCAGTGGCGCAATCTCGACTCACTCCAACCTCCACCTGTCGGGTTCAAGCGATTCTCCCGCCTCAACCTCCTGAGTAGCTGGGAGTACAGGCATGCACCACCACGCCCAGCCAATTTTTATATTTTTAGTAGAGATGGGGTTTCACCATGTTGGCCAGGCTGGTCTCAAACTCCTAACCTCAGGTGATGCCTCTGCCTCGGCCTCCCAAAGTGCTGGGATTACAGCCATGAGCCACCATGCTCACCTCCCCCACCTGCCCAATTGTTTTTTTTTTAATTAGCCAGGCATGCTGATTGCTTGAGCCTGGGAGGTGAAGACTGCAGAGATGTAATTGCACCACTGCACTCCAGCCTGGGCGACTGAGACCCTATCTCAAAATACAACAAAATAAAACAAAAAACAAGAATGCAGACTCAGAGTACAGCCAAAACCAGGTTTTAGCTGCAAGACAGGTTATGGGAGGGAGAAAGGAAAAGGCTTTCCTAGCAAAAGTGGGCTTGTTATGTAGATGCAGCTTCACAGGTAGCAGCCCCCAGAGAGAAGAGATGGTGAATATTTCTTTTCAGGTCTTTAAAGGCACCATACTCTCAGTTAATCTCTCCTAGATCTGGACAAGAGAAGAGTTGGCTGCCTTACAGCAGACCCTCTGCAGATCGACAGACGCAAGTTCCCCCACAAAAGACAGTGTTTCTTCTTCTTTTTTTTCTTCAACTTTTATTTTAAATTCAAGGGTGCACGTGCAGGATGTGCAGGTTTGTTATCTAAGTAAACATGTGCCATGGTGTTTTGCTGCACAGCTCAACCCATCACTCAGGTATGAAGCCAGCATCCATTAGCTATTCTTCCTGAGGCTCTCCCTCCCCCTACCCCCGATCTTTTCACAGACCCCAGTGTGTGTTCTCCCTGTGTCCATGTGCTCTCATTCTTCAGCTCCCACTTACAAGTGAGAACATGCAGTATTTTATTTTCTGTTCCTGCATTAGTTTGCTGAGGATAACGGCTTCCAACTCCTTCCGTGTTCCTGCAAAGGACGTGAACTCATTCTTTTGTATGGCTGCATAGTATTCCATGGTGTATATGTACCACGTTTTCTTTTTTCTTTTCTTTTTTTCTTTCTTTTTGAAATGGAGTCTTGCTCTGTCACCCAGGCTGGAGTGCTGTGGTGCAATCTCAGCTCACTGCAACCTCTGCTTCCCGGGTTTAAGTGATTCTCCTGCCTCAGCCTCCCAAGTAGCTGGGATTACAGGCACCCGCCATCACACCCAGCAAATTTTTGTATTTTTAGTAGAGACAGGGTTTCACCATGTTGGCCAGGCTGGTCTTGAACTCCTGACCTCAAGTGATCTGCCCGCCTCAGCTTCCCAAAGTGCTGGGATTACAGGCATGAGCCACTGTGCCTGGCCACCACATTTTCTTTATCCAGCCTATTATTTAGGCATTTAGGTTGATTCCATGTCTTTGCTATTGTGAACAGTGCTGCAATGAACATACGCATGCATGTATCTTTATAATAGAATGATTTTTCCTTTGGGTACATACCCAGTAATGGGATTGCTGGGTCAAATGGTAATTCTGCCTTGAGGTGTCTGAGGAATCGCCACACTGCCTTCCACAATGGTTGAACTCATTTACACTCCCACCAACAGTGTAACAGTGTTCCTATTTCTCCACAACCTCGCCAGCACCTGTTGTGTTTTGACTTTTTTAATAATCACCGTCCTGACTGGTGTGAGATGGTGTCTCATTGTGGCTTTGATTTGCATTTCTCTAAGAATCAGCGGTGTTGAGGTTTTTCCATATTTTTTTTTTGGCCATATGAATGTCTTCTTTTGAGAAGTGGAAAGATAGCATTTCAGGAGTATTCCCCAATATATTAAAGAAATATATTTTGAGATAAAATATTTGTATTTCCTTTAGTATATTTTATTTATTTATTTATTTTTCTTTGAGACAGGGTCTTGCTCTGTCACCCAGGCTGGAATGCAGTGGTGTGATCTCGGCTCTCTGCAACCTCCACCTCCCGGGTTCAAGCAATTCTCCTGTCTCAGCCTCCCAAGTAGCTGGGATTACAGGTGCCTGCCACCACAGCTGGCTCATTTTTTTTGTATTTTTAATAGAGATGGGATTTTGCCATGTTGGTCAGGCTGGTCTCAAACTCCTGACCTCAGGTGATCAACCCACCTCCCAAAGTGCTGGGTTTACAGGTATGAGCCACTGTGGCCAGCCTGTTTCTTTTCTTATACAAACAAACCTATAATGGTAAAGTTTAATTTATGAATTAGGCACAGTGAAAGATTAACAACAACAGACTAATAATAAAATAGAACAATTACAACAATATACTGTAGTAAAAGTTATGTGAATGTAGTGTGCTCTCTCTCTTTCATGTGTGTGTCTCACTCTCTCTCTTGAAATATCTTAGTATTTTCAGCCATAGTTGACCAGTGGTAACGGAAACCACATGTTGTAGGCTGTTTTTGCATTGCTGCAAAGAAATACTAGAGACTGGGTAATTTATATGAAAAAAAAAAAAGAGGTGGGCTGGGCATGGTGGCTCACGCCTGTAATCCCAGCACTTTGGGAGGCTGAGGCGGGAGGATCACTTGATATCAGGAGTTTGAGACCAGCCTGGCCAACATGGTGAAACCCTGTCTCTACCAAAAATACAAAAAAATTAGCCAGCGGTCATGATGGGCACTTGTAATCCCAGCTACTTGGGAGGCTGAGGCAGGAGAATCGCTTGAACCTGGGAGGTGGAGGTTGCAGTGAGCTGAGATCATACCACTGCACTCCAGCCTGGGCAACAGCAAGACTCCTGTCACACACACACACACACACACACACACACACACACACACACACGAGGTGTAATTGGCTCATGGTTCTGCAGGCTATGGAGAAAGCACAGCACCGGCATCTGCTCAGCTTCTAGGGGGGCCTCAGGAAGCTTCCAGTTATGGTGAAAGATGAAGTGGGGGTGGGCATATCACATGGGAAAAACAGGAGCAACACGGGGGTGGTGAGAGGTGCCACAGCACTAAAACAGCCAGATCTGGCAAGAACTAAGTCACTATTTCGAGGACAGAAGTAAGCCATGAGGAATCTGCCCCCATGACCCAAACACCTGCCACCAGGCCCACCTCCAGCATTGGGCATGACAATTTGACATGAGATTTGACAGGGACAAATATCCAAACTCTTTCACCATGGAAAGCAAAACCACAGATAAGGGGGGGCTACTGTACATTGTGCAGAAATGCAGCTCCTCGGAGCCGGCTGGGGGAAGGAGCAGGTCTCTCAGCTGCTGAACAGTTTTGGGAGATTACCTACCATCACTTCTCTCTGTCCCAGAATCACACAAAATGGTCAGCTGTGCCAAGTGCCTTGCCCAGTTCTCTGCACCTTTCCTTTTGTCTCCTTCCACGTGTGACCACCCCTTCACCATCCTGTCGTCACGTCTAAAGTTCCCTCCACACATCACATGATAGCCAGTAAGTCTAGACACAAGGTGTGAAGCTAAGGACAGCAACTTTATTTTTAAGAACCAGCAAGTCAAGAAGACAGAAGACTGCTGTCCTAAAAAGCCATCTTTTTTTAAAAAAATTTATTATTATACTTTAAGTTCTGGGATACATGTGCAGAATATGCAGGTTTGTTACATAGTTAAACATGTGCCATGGTGGTTTGCTGCACGCATCAACCCATCATCTAGGTTTTAAGCCCCGCAGGCATTAGGTATTTGTCCTAATGCTCTCCCTCCCCTTGCACCCCACCCCGCAACAGGCCCCGGTGTGTGATGTTCCCCTCCCTGTGTCTATGTGTTCTCATTGTTCAGCTCCCACTTACAAGTCAGAACATGTGGTGGTTGGTTTTCTGTTCCTGGGTTAGTTTGCTGAGAATGATGGTTTCCAGCTTCATCCATGTCCCTGCAAAGGACATGAACTCATTCTTTTTTATGGCTGCATAGTATTCCATGGTGTATATGTACTACATATTCTTTATCCGGTCTATCACTGATGGGCATTTGGGTTGAAAGAACCATCTTAATACAATTTTAGGCTGCTTTTATACTAGGGGGAGAGGGAGGGTGATAGAAGGCAAGAGGTGAGCAATGACCACAGACATCTGGGCGGCTATTATGGGCCAAGGGGCCTTGTGGAACTTCCTCATCCTTGGTCAGGTCACAATGCTCTTATAAATCTTTGACATAACATTGTTCCTTCTGTGCACATCCTCCTGATCCCCTCGGGGGTTATTTTTGGGAAGGGACTATGATCATTCTTGCTTTAAAGTTAAACTGTAAACTGAATTCATGATTAGCTTGACCTATTTGTAGGAATGAGCAAATGCAGTCAGCTTGTGAGGTGAGAAGCAAGATGGAGTGAACTATGTTAGAATTCTCTCACTGTTACATTCACACATAGGTTCTTGGCCAAAGAAGCACATGACCAACACATTCTCTCTTTTTTTTTTTTTTTTTGAGACAGAGCTTCGCTCTTGTCCCCCAGGCTGGAGTGCAATGGTGCGATCTTGGGTCACTGCAACCTCCGCCTCCCGGGTTCAAGTGATTCTCCTGCCTCAGCCTCCTGAGTATCTGGGATTACAGGCGCCCGCCACCACGCCTAGCTAATTTTTTTATATTTTTAGTAGAGACAGGGTTTCACTGTGTTGGCCAGGCTGGTCTCGAACTCCTGACCTCAAATGATCCACCACCTCGGCCTCCCAAAGTGCTGGGATTACAGATATGAGCCACCACGCCCGGCCCAACACGTTCTCTTGTTAGAGGCATTTGAACCAGAGCAACTCAATCTTGAATAGTAGCTGGGTAAAATGAGGCTGAGACCTGCTGGGCTGCATTCCCAGGAGGTTCGGCATTCTAAGACACAGAATGAGATAGGAGGTCAGCACAAGATACAGGTCATAAAGACCTTGCTGATAAAACAGGTTGCAGTACAGAAGCCGGCCAGAACCCACCAAAACTAAGATGGCGACGAGAGTGACCTCTGGTTGTCCTCGCTGCTCATTATACCCTAATTCTAATACATTCGCTTCTCAAAGATGTTCCCACCAGTGTCATGACAGTTTACAAATGCCATGGCAACATCCAGAAGTTACCCTATATTGTCTAAAAGGGGAGGAACCCTCAGTTATAGAAACTCCCGTTTCCCAGAAAACTCTTGAATTTAGCATATAATATAGCATTCAGATTATGTGCTAAATGCCCTTTGTTTAGCATTTAATCAAGAAATAACCATAAGTATACTCAGTCAAGCAGCCCACGCTTCTGTTCTGTCTATGGAGCAGCCATTGTTTTATTCCTTTACTTTCTTTTTTTTCCCCCCCCACAAGACAAGGTCTCGCTCTGTTACCCAGGGTGGATTCCATTGGCACAATCAGAGTTCACTGTAGCCTCAACCTGTTGGGCTTAAGCAGTCCTCCCACCTCAGTCTCCCAAGTAGCTGGGACCATAGGTGCATGCCACCACACCCAGCTAATTTTTTTATTTTTGGTAGAGACAGAGTTTTGTCATGTTGGCTAGCTGGTTTCAAACTCTTGGGCTCAAGCATTCCGCCCGTCTCAGCCTCCCAAAGTATTGGCATTACAGGCATAAGCCACCCTGCCCAGCCCTTTTACTTTCTTAATAAACTTGCTTTCACTCTGTGGACTCATCCTGAATTTTTTCTTGCACGAGATCCAAGAACTCTCTTGGGGTTTGAATTGGGACCCCTTTCTAGTAACACTTTGACTCCTCTGTTCACATGTCATCACTTCCTCCAGCAAACCTGGAGTGTTCAAACTCTTTTCCATCCATCCTTTCCTCTCAAGGCAAAGAGGCAACTTGGCTATTCTCATAGACACACAGATAGGAGATGTAGGAATTCATAGGCAGACATTCAACTCAGATGTTAGATCTATTGATAAACAAGATGGCAGCTTGTCTTGCTGCTTAGATATAAAAGATGCTGTTGCTTGCTTGCAAAAAAAATGAAGCATGTTCTTGGAGTTCACCAATATGGCGTGGACTTTATCTCCTCAACAGTATCAGTCAGTGCAAGATGGTCCAACCTCTGGGTGCCAAGACACGCACTCATTTTCCCAATGCCATTCTCTTATCCCTTGAGCCTGCTTTCCCACCTGCTATGGTTTGGATCTCTGTTCCCACACAAATCTTATGTCAAATTGTAATCCCCAGTGTTGGAGCTGGGGCCCGTTGGGAGATGGTTGGGTCATGGGGGTGCTTTTTCATGAATGGTCTAGCATCCTCTTCTTGGTGCTATTCTCATGCTAGTGAGTGAGTTCTCACAAGATCAAGTTGTTTAATGGTGTGTGGCACCTCCCTTCTCACTCTCTCTCTTGCTCCTGTTCTAACCATGTAAGATGCACCTGCTTGCCCTTTGCCTTCCACCATAATTGTAAGTTTCCTAGGGCTTCCCCAGTCAGGCTTCCTGTCCAGCCTGCAGAACTGTGAGCCGATTAAACCTCTCTTCTTTATCAATTACCCATTCTCAGGTATTTCTTTATAGCAGTGCAAGAAGGGCCGAATACATCACCCATTGAGCAGATTGGAAGTGCAAGAAAACTAGCACATGCCCCCAATCCTGGAAGCAACCTCAGCCAACACATGTTGGGAAATGACAGAAAAAGACCCCGGCCTTCCTCACTCTTCCAGTGGGATGACCCTGTCTCTCCAAGCTCTCATTGCAGTCACTGGCCTGATAATACCTTCCACTCTGTCTTCACTCCCTCTCTCCTCCCACTGCTCCCTGGGACCCACCCCCGCCCACCCTCCCCAAACACAAAGGCTTTGCGGTAAAATCACGGCCTCAAGGTCTGCTTTGGGGAGAAAAGAGTCACCTCCTTGAAATCTAGACTTTCTGTGCTTCCAGAAAACATGTTGAAACGTTACCTGTCAATTAAATTCCAGGAAGCCTGGGTGTATCATACTTTGAATCATACGGACAGACACCAGGAAGAGCCTGGAGTTTGGTGAACTTTGTTGAAACCCCTCCATCACCCTCCTGGTTGAATCCAATCCAATCCTCATGTCCTCATGAGTTCATTTTCATTTCCTAAATGACATCCATGGAAAAATAATGGGGAGAGAGGAAAGCACAATTTTACATTTGTATCTGACGGGCTCTGAAAGGGAGCCAGAGAATGTAGTTAGCATCCATAAATTATGGAAGAGGGTATTTCCCATCTTCTTAACACATGCAACACTTCTAATGGACCTGCAAAAACCCCAGCGGCCTTTCAATGTCCCCCACATCTTAGCACACATAAATATTTACATCTCTCCTATCAAGAAACAAATATGCATGCATATCATTATTTTGGAGATATAGCGTGAGCACTTTGTTTGCAAGAAACAAATATGCATGCATATCATTTTGGAGATATAGTGTGAGCACTTATATTTGTTTGCAAGAAACAAATATGCATGGGTATCATTATTTTTGGAGATACAGTGAATGCACTTTTCAGTTACATGCTCAAAATGGTATGCTAAACTGAAAGTGGTTGTCATTACCCTTAATTTCTGCAAGGAATAAACAAGTATGTCCTGGCGGCACATTGCTACGAATAAAGCAGACTATTTCAGGGCTATGGGAGTTCTATGGAAAGCGTGAGCCAAAACACGGTTTTTCCTGTGTCTTGTTTATGATGCTTATTCATAATGGGAGGGAACAGAATATTGGCTTCATTCATGTCCTTGATTTATGATGGAGTCCATAGGAATCTGCCACCTTGGGTGAATGAGCAATACTTAAAGGAATGTCCTATATGATACCGAGATATGCCACCCAAAATATGACTTAGGAGACCAAGATACACCACCCAAAATATGACTTAGGAGACCAAGATACGCCACCCAAAATATGACTTAGGAGACGAAGATACGCCACCCAAAATATGACTTAGGAGACCAAGATTGCGATTTTTATAAAAAGCTCAACAGCAATCATTAGTGTTAGTGGGGTTTTTTGGGGTTTTTTTGTTTTTGTTTTTGTTTGTTTGTTTGAGACAGAGTCTCACTCTGTCACCCAGGCTGAAGTGCAGTGACATGATTTTGGCTTACTGCGCACTGCGACCTCCATCTCCCAGGCTAAACCAATTCTCGTGCCCCAGCCTCCTGAGTAGCTGGGAGTACAGGTGTGCACCACCGTACCTGGCTAATTTTTGCATTTTCCTTTTAGTAGAGATGGGGTTTCACCATGTTGACCAGGCTGGTCTCAAACTCCAGGCCTCCAGGAATCCACCTGCCTTGGCCTCCCAATGTGTTGGGATTACGGTAATGAGCCACTGCACCTGGCCAGTGTATGTTTGTAAGGTTCACCCACATTGTAGCATGTGTCAGTACTTGAAACCTTTTTCTGCTTGAGTCACATTCCACTGTATGGATATGCCATATTTTGTTAAATCCATTCATCGGCTGAGGGATATTTGGGTCACCTCCACTTTTTGGCTATTGTGAGTAGTGCAGCTATCAACATTATGTGTACAAATGTACAAGCTATTTGGTGGACACGTGTTCTCATTTTTCTCTTGAGTACATGCCCAGAAGCAGAATTGCTGGCTCATAGGATGATGTGGTTTGGCTGTGTCCCCACCCAAATCTTATCTTGAATTCCCATGTGTTGTGGGAGGTAATTGAATCATGGGGGCAGGTCTTTCCCATGCTGTACTCATGGTAGTGAATAAGTCTCATGAGATCTGATGGTTTTATAAAAGGGAGTTTTCCTGCACAAGCTCTCTCTTTGCCTGCTACCATCCATGTAAGATGTGACTTACTTCTCCTTGCCTTCTGCCATGATTGTGAGGCCTCCCCAGCCACATGGAACTATAAGTTCATTAAACCTCTCTTTCTTCTGTTACTTGCCCAGTTTTGGGTACATCTTTATCAGCAGTGTGAAAACAGACTACTACATATGGTATGTCTTCGGTTAACCTTTTGAGGAAACATCAGACTCTTCCATCTTTGTATCTTTCCAATTTCAATCTAAATGCACTCAAATCTGACTCTTAGACTCCACTCCCCTGGGAAATGTGATGTCGGCTATTATTGCGGTTCCCTCTCCTCCCTAGAGTCTCCTAAGAATCTGGGTCATGCTCCATTTTCAGGCGATTTGAAAATTGGTCCGTCATGGTCTCTGCTCTGAAAAGCTTCATTCTCATCCCACCTCCTGCCCCGACTTCCAGCAGCCTTAAAATTCTGGGGACGCAGACATCTGTGCTGAGGCTGAGAAGCCAGGAGCCTAGAGACCAGCGTCCCTGGGCAGGTGCAGTGGAACCAGCTGGCCATGTGCCAAAATTCCTGTGGCCCTTCCCTGGTACTGTGCTGTCCGCGCTGAGAGCTGGCCGCCTGCTCAGGGGTCCCTAAATCTTACGCTGGACAACTGCATAAGTGAGAAATAATTATTTAATTGTTAAGCCACAGAAATTCTGGGGCTCATGTGTTACAGCCAGTCATTTCTCATGAACGAATACAGTAGATGGCTTGGATCAACCCCCTCTGATGCGATGCTACTTCTCTTCTCAGTTGGTGGAAAACGAATTTCTATCAGTCTCTCTCTCCTTGTCTCTCTCTCTCTCTCTCTCTTTATTCCTTTTCCTTTCTGTCTCCATCTCCCTCTCCCTGACTCTTCTGGCCCCTCCCTACCATTGTCAGATAAAATATCAGGTTGCACGCGGTAGCGCACGTGTGTAATCCTAGCACTTTGGGAGACTAAGGCAGGAGGATTTCTTGAGTTCAAGAGTTCAAGACCACCCTGGACAACATAGTGATCCCTCGTCTCTACAAAACAAACAAACAAACAAACATATTATTTGAGCATGGTAGCACATGCCTGTGATTTTAGCTGGTCTGGAGGCTGAGGTGGGAGGATTGCTTGCCCCCAGGATGTCAAGGCTGCAGTGAGCTGTGATGGCACCACTTCTTTCTAGCCTGGGTGACAGAACAAGACCCCCATTTCAAAAAAAAAAAAAAAAAAGACACAACATCATCAAAAATTGTACTTAAATATAAAAGCTTGAATACTGAAAAGTCTCCCACAGCAAGCAGGCTTTAAAACTCCAAAATCTATCTGAACACAGTAAGCACATTTTTTTTTCACTCTTCTCAGATCTAAGAACGATGACAGGTGGCCATGGTGCCTCGTGTCCCCTTGCAGGGATGCAGGGGTACACACACCTTTTTTTTTTTTTTTTTTTTTTTTTTGAGACAGAATCTCGCTCTGTCGCCCAGGCTGGAGTGTAGTGGTGAGATCTCGGCTCACTGCAAACTCCGCCTCCCGGGTTCACGCCATTCTCCTGCCTCAGCCTCCCGAGTAGCTGGGACAACAGGCGCCCGCCACCACGCCAGGCTAATGTTTTGTACTTTTAGTAGAGATGTGGTTTCACCATGTTGACCAGGCTGGTCTCGAACTCCTGACCTCGTGATCCTCCCGCCTCGGCCTTCCGAAGTGTTGGGATGACCGGCGTGAGCCACCGCACCCGGCCTCGGTGAAAACCTGAGGCAGGCAGCATATTCCCTGCAGAGCCGGTAGGTGGCGCAGTCAGATAAGCATTAACTAAATCACAGCTCCCTCTCCCCATCAGAATCTTTATCTAGAGGGTAACCCCAAACCTGAGAATTTGGTCAGGTCCCCATACACATAGGCATCATCATTCTTCAGCGCCAACATGAAGGGCTCTTCTCCCACTGTTAATGGAAACTAACACATAGTCTTCCGAAACAGCCAGTCAAAAACTGTAATGCAGGAAAGAACAAAAAAAAATTAAAGGATGATTACAGAATAAATATTTACATTTCTGCCTGTAACACAGACTCTGAAGCACTGGAATAATGAGGACTTGCACACTGCAAATGGGCATTAAAATCTGGCTTTTTACTTGAAAAATGAAGTTTTGTGTCAAAGAAAATGGACATTTCAAACACCACATTTATGTTTGACCCACATATATATGTGATTTTAGCTGGTCTGATATTATATTTTTTATATATATATATATATATATATTTGTTTGTTTGTTTGTTTTGAGACAGAGACTCACTCTGTCGCCCAGGCTGGAGTGTTGTGGAGCAATCTCGGCTCACTGCAGTCTCCTCCTCCCGGGTTCAAGCGATTCTCCCACCTCAGCCTCCCAAGTAGTTAGGACTACAGGCGCCCACTACCGTGCCCTGCTAATTTTTGTATTTTTAGTAAAGACAGGGTTTCACCATGTTGGCCAGGCTGATCTCGAACTCCTGACTTCAGGTGATCCACCTGCCTCAGCCTCCCGAAGTGCTGGGATTACAGGCATGAGCCACTGCACCCAGTCAGTACCTTTATACCCTTCTGGAAACAGAACATGTTCCTTCCACTATTGACAATGAATTATGTCAACAGTTCTCCCCCAAGTAATGCACGAGTTTAAATCACACGGGTGATTTCAACTTGCTGCCCCCACTGTTTCATTTGAAAAATGACACCGTCATGCCTACCTGAGAGGCAGTGGCTCTACGTAAAAAGTTTTAACACACAGGAAACACTATTAAAGGGTTAGTGACTAACCCATATTTCCTGTTTTTTTGGTTTGTTTGTTCTTTTTCCCCACACATCCCCACTGGCCTGAATGAGACCTCAAGGTGTCTCATTCTTACTTTATCTTACAATTGCTCTGATGGTCAAGAAGCTTGACCACATGGGAATTCTTAAATCAAGGCACAAGTTTGTTACTAAGAATAGACACTGAGGTGGGTGGATCACCTGAGGTCAGGAGTTTGAGACCAGCCTGGCCAATATGGTGAAACCCCGTCTCTACTAAAAATACAAAAATTAGATGGGTGTGGTGGCGAGTGCCTGTAATCCCAGCTACTGAGGAGGCTGAGGCAGGAGAATCACTTGAACCTGGGAAGTGCAGGTTGCAGTGAGTTGACATCGCGCCACTGCACTCCAACCTGGGCAACAGAGCAAGACTCCATCTCAAAAAAAAATATATTGTTGTCAAATGTCCAGTTGACAAAGCCATGAGATCTTCTTGGTATGCCTGTCTTTTTGGAAAGGCATGGAGTTGAGAAAGAGGGACAGCTTGTCTTAAAGGAATTAAAGGAGAAGAGTTAAGCTTGTTTGAACTTTTCTTCTCCAACTCAGCGTTTTCATACAAGCTGTCCCCACGCAAGTGTGTGACAATAACCTGCATCTGCTTCCACCCCCACCCAGGATATTCTCTACTTTTCAGTATGTTGGAAAGCCATCCTGAATAATGATTATAGAAAGTAATGTAAATTGGCTGGGTGCTGTGGTTCATGTCTGTAATCCCAGCACTTTTGGAGGCCAAGGTGGGTGGATCACCCGAGGTCAGGAGTTCAAGACCAGCCCGGTCAGCATGGCAAAACGTCATCTCTACTAAAAATACAAAAATTAGCTAGGCGTGATGGCAGGCGCCAGTAATCCCAGCTACTTGGGATGTTAAGGCAGGAGGATGGCTTGAACCCAGGGAGCGGAGGTTGCAGTTAGCCGAAATCGCACCACGGCACTACAGCCTGGGTGAAAGAGCGAAACCCCATCTCAAAAAACAAACAAACAAACAAAAAACAAGAAAGCAACGTAAACTCTCCTGGACTTAGAGATTTCGCCCCCTTCTCACAACTCAGACACAGACCATCCGTTTTTATCAGGCAGCCACTCTCCTATCTACATAAAGGGCAAAGCTATAAAATATGGATTGAAGTTGGGTCTCAACACCTCATAATTAAAGATAATTTCAAATGTTAATTGAGAAGCCACAGATTTGCATGCAAATCATAACAAATCCCATATTCTGTACACAGTAGCCTGAGAAATAAAATATCATGATTGCATATAACTTATAAAAAAAATTTAAATTGAGACGATAAATTCAATCAGCACACAGTGTTTTACAGCTTCTAAACGCTGTATAAAGAAATTTATCGCCGGGTGTGGTGGCTCATGCTACTAATCCCAATATTTGGGGAGGCCAAGGCAGGAGGATCACTTGAACCCAGAAGTTGGAGATCAGCCCTGGAAACATAGAAGACCCCATCTCTACAAAAAATAAAAAATTAGCTGGGCATAGTGGTGCACACCTATAGTACCAGCTACTTGGGAGGCTGAGGTGGGAGGGTGGCTTGATCCTGTGAGGTCAAGTCTGTAAGGAACCATGACTGCATCGCTACACTCCAGCCTAGGTAACAGAGCGAGACCCTATCTCAAAATACAAACAAAAGAGAAAGCAAAAAATGTGTGATAATAATTCAACTTTTTCCAAGTGAAAAGGCCTTTCACTTCCAAGACACAGAGGCAGGAAGAAATATTAACTTATTTGAGATGTCAGTTTAAACAACCTACGACATCAAAAAGCAATGTACAGCCCTTAACAAAATTCCCCTCGAACCAATGCTGAAACCACTGGTCGACAAAGCAATTGTTTGCTTCAACTTAATTTCAAAAATTTTAAATGTTGCCAGGCATGGTGGCTCACACCTGTAATCTCAGCACTTTGAGAGGCTGAGGTGGATAGATCACCTGAGGTCAGAAGTTTGAGACCAGCCTGGCCAAGATGGTGAAACCCTGTCTCCACTAAAAATGCAAAAATTAGCCAGGCGTGGTCGTGCCTGTAATCCCAGCTACTCAGGAGGCTGAGGCAGGAGAATCGCTTGAACCTGGGAGGCAGAGGTTGCAGTGAGCGGAGATCATGCCACTGCACTCCAGCCTGGGTGACAGAGTAAGACTCCATCTCAAAACAAAAACAACAAAAACAAACCAAAAAAACAAGTTAATTAGAATGCATGGCCAATGTTATGTTCCCCAGCTCTGTTGGTTTTCATATTTTTTTCCACAAACCAAATAAAAATGAAAGCAAAGCTTAAAGCTAAAAAGCATACCCATTTAGACAATCTGGAAATATATACTCATTGTTGAAATAACACTGTGAGAGTTTGTGCATATTTCTTTGGTCGTTTTCGTCATCTGAATCTATGGCTGACTGGCTCCCACTCTGCTATTTTAAAAATAAAATGTCCTTTCTTCTATCGTTTCTATGGTTTTGTCACCAACCCGTATTTGCTGGAATAAGGTAGTAAAAAACATAAAGTCTGAACTCCCCATCAGCTCTGCTAACTTATTACTAGTTTTCACACACACTGAGTTTAATGAATCTGTGTTTTGGAACAAAGCAGTTACCTTAGGAACTTGAGAGATGTTTCCGGCCGGGTGCGGTGGCTCACCCCTATAATCCCAGCACTTTGGGAGGCCGAGGTGGGTGGATCACAAGGTCAGGAGATCGAGACCATCTTGGCCAACATGGTGAAAGCTCGTCTCTACTAAAAATACAAAAATTAGCTGAGCATGGTGGCACGCACTTGTAATCCCAGCTACTTGGGAGGCTGAGGCAGGGGAATTGCTTGAACCCGGGAGGCGGAGGTTGCAGTGAGCCTAGATTGTGCCACTGTACTCCAGCCTGGCGACACAGTGAGACTCCAGCTCAGAAAAAAAAAAAAAAAATCTAGAGAGATGTTTCCTTGTAAAACCACCCCATTCTAAAAAGCAGGTGGGTTACATCTGCTTCCCTGTAAAGAGAACTCTTTCTAGTGTTAGCTCCTCTGTTCATAGATAAAAAATGCTGCACACCTAAAATGTTAGTTTAAATTTATTAATAGCATCTACATAAAATCTTAGCTATTTCACACAACACTACCCAGTATCATATTTGAAATAATTTGAGCAAATAGTAAAAAGACATATCCCAAAGACAACAACACTGGCAGACTAAAGAAAAGCAGAAACCATGAACTAAGAAGGTAAAATGCTTTTGAACCTCTAAGCAACTCCTGCTATTACAGAAACATCTGTTTTCGTCCATTGGGTTTTATCGGTTTTTATCACTGGCTTTGTGTTTTGCCTAAATTAGCAAATATAGCAAGTCTGTTTATGCCTCAGTTAACCTGTAGACTTAACCTCACTAAAAATAATAACACATTAGGAAAAACTATCAGAAAAAACAATAGCCACACCTCCACCCCAACACAAAGGCACAGATAAAGAGGGACTGGACACAAATCCATACCACAGACTTGATTTGGGTTACTAACTTGATTTTGTAACCCAAATCCTTTTTGTTTTTGAGACAGAGTCTTACTCTGTCGCCCGGGCTGGAAGTACCCTGATGCAATCTCAGCTCATTGCAACCTCCGCCTTCCGGGTTCAAGCAATTATCCTGCCTCAGCCTCCCAAGTGGCTGGGACTACAGGCGCATTCCACCACGGCCGGCTAACTTTTGTATTTTTAGTAGAGATGAGGTTTCACCATGTTGGTCAGGCTGGTTTTGAACTCCTGACCACAGGTGATCCACCCACCTTGGCCTCCCAAAGTGCTGGGATTACAGGCATGAGCCACCAAGCCTGGCTGCAACCCAGAGCTTGATTTTTGACCTTGATTTGACCCACAGATTGGGGAATGAGAAGTGACTACAGAGTTGGAGGCTTGGAGGGAGAGAGGGTTTCTCATGTGAGCGGGGCATGGAGAAACAGTAGTCAAAATCCTGATTTTGACCAAGATTTTTTCCAAATCTTGATTTTTGACCTTGATTTGTAAACCAAATCAGTTTTGTTTTGTTTTGTTCTGTTTCCTGCTTTTTTGTTTTTTGTTGTTTGAGACGGAGTCTCGCTCTGTCGCTCAGGCTGGAGTGCAGTGACGTAATCTTGGCTCACTGCAACCTCCACCTCCTGGGTTCAAGCGATTCTCCTGCTTCAGCCTTCCAAGTAGCTGGGACAACAGGTGCCCGCCACCACGCCCAGCTAATTTTTGTATTTTAGGAGAGACAGAGTTTCACCATGTTGGCCAGGCTGGTCTCGAACTGCTGACCTCAAGCAATCCACCTGCCTCAGCCTCCCAAAGTGCTAGGATTATAGGCGTGAGACACCATGCCTGGCCAAATCAGTTTCATATAGCAAATTGTGAAAGCTGGTCACTGGATCACCTGAGTTTGAATTATTTTGAATATTGATGACCCAACGTGCAGATCCAGGAGACAGAGCCAGGACCCAAGATTTTCAATCCTTCAAAGGAGCCCAGGATTGTCAAGAATTTGGGCAAGTTTCCTCTGGTTAAATAACAAAATGCATGTCTCAGCATTCAAAGTGAAGCAGAGGAAAAGCACTTATTATTCAATTACTTTAGGCAATTGAGTCAAGCCAGAGATAGACACGATCCAAAAACTCTTGGGAAAGATGTTCCATCTTTTATATGGAATGCTGGACCTATCCCAAAGTTCTCCAGGGATACCCTGAAGAGTTGTAGCACATTCAAGAAAGTATACACATTTCTTCAATAAACAGACCCAGAGATAGCTGTCCACCTGGAGCAGATTCTGGTCAGCCCATGAGCAGCTCTTACTCACACAGATACTAAGCCAATCAGAAGTGATAAAATCCTTCCAATATTTCTAATCACCCAGGAATGAATTGGTCAATGGGGAACTTTTCCTGCCCTCATCTGCCTGCCCCAGGGCTCATGGTTCATCTTGTCCATGAGTTTCTACATGCAACTATGAGCTAAAAAAAAACAAACCGACCCAGGCACGGTGGCTTACACCTGTGAGCACTTTGGGATGCCGAGGCAGGCAGATGACTTGAGGTCAAGAGTTCGAGACCAGCCTGGCCAGCATGGAGAAACTTCATCTCTACTGAAAATACAAAAATTAGTTGGGTGTGGTGGCACACGCCTGTAGTCCCAGCTACTTGGGAGACTGAGGCAGGAGAATTGCTTGAACCCGGGAGGTGGAGGTTGCAGTGAGTTGAGATTGTATCACTGCACTCCAGCCTGGGCGACAGAGTAAGACTCTGTCTCAAAAACAGAAACAAAAACAAACAAACAAAAAACCCATATACACAGATTAAAAAGGAGAAGTCCTAATCACTCATAGTAAATCAATAGATTACCGCCCCCGTTAGAAGCTCTGCATCTCAGGACCAAACAACCACAAGCCATATATGGAGACAGCATTTAGTAGTTCACACATTGTGATTTAGGAAGCAACCACTTCTCTGATTCTAAAATAATTCACTCTAGGGAAAGTGGCTGCCCTGAAACATTGCCTTCCCACCATATTTAGTTCAAGAAGTCACTCAGGGATGAGGAAAATGAAGGATATGTGCATGACTGAAGGATTAAGTGGCAGAAACAGCATTTTATTTTTATTTTTATTTTTGAGACACAGTCTCGCTCTGTTGCCCAGGCTGGAGTGCAGTGGCGCAATCTTGGCTCACTGCAACCTCCACCTCTTGGGTTCACCATGTTGGCCAGGCTGGTCTCGAACTCCTGACCTCAAATGATTCACCTGCCTTGGCCTCCCAAAGTGCTGGGATTACAGGGGTGAGCCACTGCACTCAGCCACTAGCTTCTAATAATGATAATTCTACTCTCTACTTCTATGAGCTTAACTTTTTTGTAGCTCCCACTTATGAGTGAAAACATGGGGTATTTATCTTTCCATGCCTGACTTCACTGAAGATAATGTCTTCCAAGTTCATCTGCGTTGTTGCAAATGGCAGATTTCATTTTTTATGGCCGAATAGTATTCCTTGATGGATAGATATCATATTTTCTTTATCTAGTCATGTGTTAATGAACATCTTAGCTATTATGAAGAGTGTCGCAATAAACTTGGGCGTGCAGATATCTCTTGCATAGACAGGCTTTCTTTTAAAAATGTATACAGTAGTAAGATTACGGAATCATATGGCAGTTCTACTTTGAGTTTTTTGAGTAAGTGCCATACAGTTTTCCATCCTGGCTGTATTCATTTACATTCCCACCAACAGTATATGAGTTTCCGTTTGTCCCAATCCTCACCAGCGTTTTTCACTTTTTGTCTCTTTGATAATAGCGAATCTAACTAGGGTGAGTTGGCCATGAGTCTGTCTTTTCTGGGGGAAATTTGTTTCAGATCCTTTGATTTTTTTTTTTTTTTTTCTGAGACAGAGTCTCACTCTGTCGCCGCCCAGGCCTGGCACCATCTTGGCTCACTGCAACCTCTGCCTCCCGGGTTCAAGTGATTCTCCTGCCTCAGCCTCTCAAGTAGCTGCGATTACAGGCGCCCACCACCACACCCAGCTAAGGGTTTTGCCATGTTGGCCAGGCTGGTCTGGAACTCCTGACCTCAGGTGATCCACCTGCCTCAGCCTCCCAAAGTGCTGGGATTGCAGGTGTGAGCCACCGTGCCCAGCCCTTTTGGTAATTTTTAAATTGGATTACTGTTTCTTACTCTTGAGTTGTTTGAGAACCTTGTAATTTTAGAGATTCATCCCCTGTCAAATGAGTAATTATTGTCCCCAAATATTTGTAAATATTTTCTCCTATTCTACAGCTTGTCTCTCCACTCGGTTGATTGTTTCCTTTGCTGAGCAGAAGCTTTTCTGGTTTAATATAGACCCATTTATCTATTTTTGTCTGTGGTACCTGTGCTTTCGAGTTGTTGCCCACAAAATCGTGGCCTAGACCAAGGTCCTGAAGCATTTCCTCTTCTTTTAGCTTTAGTCATCTCATCGTTTGGGGTCTTATATTTCAGTCTTTAATTCATGTGGAGTTTGTTTTTGTATATGGTGAGGGATGGGGGCTAGTTGTATTCTTCTGAGTACAGTATCCGTTTTTTCTAGCACGATTTATTCAATAGAGGGTTCTTTCCCCTGTGTACTTCCCTGCTGCTTTTGTCAAAAGTCAGTTGGGTGTAAATCCATGTTTTTTTTTCCTGGGATGTGTATTCTGTTCTGTGTCTTCCTACATTAAAAATCACATTATAGGCCAGGCACAGTGGCTCATGCCTGTAATCCCAGCACTTTGGGAAGCCAAGGTGAGTGGATCACCCGAGGCCAGGAGTTCGAGACCAGCCTGACCAACATGGTGAAAATCCATCTCTATTAAAAAATACAAAAAATTAGCCAGACGTGGTGGCGGGTGCCTGTAATCCCAGCTACTCAGGAGGCTGAGGCAGGAGAATCACTTGAACCCAGGAGGCAGAGGTTTCAGTGAGCTGAGATTGTACCACTGCACCCCAGCCTGGGTGACAGAGCGAGACTCTGTCTCAAAAAAAAAAAATCAAATTCTATTTGTGAGAAAGGAATCGTGGTGTATTGGCTCTGACACCTGCCTTATACCTTTGCATCTGGATGTTCTTTTTGCTCTTGGCTTCACTGTGGGTGTCTGATAAATTGTACAGACAAAATTAAGTTTACAAACTGTCTGAAACTTTGTGTTTCTTCCCCTGAGGAATTCCCCTGAGGAATACCAACTCTTCATATGCAGGGAAGTGGAAGTACAGAAATTCAATTATCCCTCTTCTCTCAGCCGATGAACAGTTAGAGGCTGGAAACGCAGGTTCAATTGAAAGTTAGAAGCTGCTGCCCTGGAAATGTACACACTATCGCTGAGCGGGGACCTTTTCATGCAGCACATTGACAGTTCACTGTGTGGACACGTGCACACACACCCACACACACAGGGGCGCGTACACACACACACACACAATTGATTTCCTCTCTAAAGTGGCAAGAAGAAGCTGCCTGGCTGCAAGCCCTGCTGGCATGGGTCATGCCATCTACAAAACTGTTCGCTTGCTCCCCACTTTTGCTCGAAAACCTTTCACAGACTGCAGATTCAAGGGAAAGCCATGCCAGCCACCCCGCTATCTGCTGGGAGACCCTGAGGTGGGCTCTTCTCTTTGCCGTCAGTAGGAAGAGGGTCTCCTCCCTCCCACCTGTGTCATCCTGGGGGAAGAGCTGTCTCTGGAATGGAAACACCGGGTAGAAGGGTGCAGAGGAGAGATTGCATCCCCACTTTAGTGCTTGACGAACTCCTTTTTCCCCGACCCACACAGCCCTCTGATATCATGGTACATTTTCCTGGCATCCTTCCTCAGCTGCAAATCCATCCTAGACCATAGCAGGGGAGGCTATTTTTACCTGGGTCAGGTCATATCTTCTCCTTTGTTCCTGTTTCTGAAGGTCAGGAATGCCTTCCCCTCGGGAGCCAGGCTCTCAGACAAAGGCTCTCCAACCCTGAAGCTCTTTCTGCCTCCCAGAACCGTGGAGCATTGGTGCTGCGGTCACTGCATGCAGGCATATAATTTTCCCTCAGTAGTGCGTCACTGCAGGCAAGCGAAGACTTCTACCAGGCATCGTGGAACGGTTCCTGCTCACCGGTGTTAGGGGCCACAGGTAGCGGAGACAAAAATTAGGGTATGAAAGGCCCGAATTGTGTATTTGCTGGGAAACTGGGTGGTCCCTGTTCTTCCATGTCATGGATTCCTGGTGCAAGCCCTATGCCCCTGTCCAACACCCCCAGCTCCCTCCCTCCCTTAAAGAGAGTATTCAGGATGCCCAGCTAGGGAGGAACCACCTCCTTTCCCAAGAATTTGGGCTCCTTCGGCCTTCTGTGCTGTGCCCTGACCTGTTCGTGTCTCCACCAGACATCAGCCCTAAACACAGCTCACACTTCAGGAAAAAATGTGTGTGCACCCACGTGCCACAACGCCTGTCTCTCCATTCCCCAGGGCTAAGCCCCAAAGAGTAAGAGACAAACGTGGGGTGGAGGAAGGCGTCTGTGTGCATCGCCCCTTTATCACAGGACTGTGAGTCTCACACCAAGGCGTCTGCCTCACCCCTTCATCACAGAACCCAGTCTCCCCCTTCCCCTTATGTAAGCTGTGACTCTGGGCAAGGGTGTGTGCTTTTTTCCCGCCTGGGCCCATCCTGCTTGGTGTCAGCAATGAGTTAGTTCCAACTTGAAACCCCCTTCCCTGTACAAGAGACAGAGAGAGAGAGAGAGAGAGAGGGAGAGAGAAGGGGCAACTTCTCTCCATGAGCACCTTCATTCTTTGATGAGAATATCGCAGCTCACCCATACCGGGTTGCAGGGTGAGAGTGAGGGAAAGAGGAAAGAAAGGGGACTCCCAAAGAAGGGGTGAGATGCAAGACCTGGACGAGAGAGACATCCACCGCTGCGCTGGAGAGAGGGGGCCGGCAAAATCAGAGAGGTGGGAGAGGTGATGGAAAGGCGCGCAGTGGGGGACGCCTGCTCTCCCCCCACCCTCCCCATCTGCAAAGGGAGGCCCCCCGCCCAGTGCCGCAGCCCCTCCCCGCGCGCTCGCCCCCGCGCCTCCCTCCCGCGCCCCCGCGCCCCCCGCCGCCAGTGGACGGCTGCGCGCTGCTGCCCGCGGGGCTGGCGTTTCCACCTGTCACCGCGCCGCCTCCGCCCCAAGTTTTCGGGGGACTTGCCCGGCGCGCCGCCTTCCTCCGGCTCTCCCCCATGGCCGCCGCCCCCTCCTCCCGGCCACCCCCCGGGCCCCCCGGGTCCCCCGCCCAGCCCAGCGGCCACCGGGCCCGGTGAGCGCCAGCAGCTGGGGGGACCCGGGCGGTGGGAGCCCCGCGCGCAGCCGCCTGCATCCGAGCGCGCCGGCCTCCGAGCAGCCACCACTGCCACCACCGCCGCCGCCGAGCAGCCACCCAGGCAGCGTCCGTCCCGTGCACGGAGCATTGCGGATGCGGCGCGGGGCTGGCGCGGGGCTCCGGGCGCGCTCGGGGGTCGTGAGCGCCGCGCCCCGCGCCCCCGCGCGCCCCCCGCCCTCCCGCGCGCCCCGCTGGGGCCATGCAGTCTCTCATCTCGCCGGTGACCAAGGCGATCCTGGTGGCCCTCTTCATCTTCGCCATCCTCCTCATCCTCTACGTGATCCTCTGGTACATCTGCCGCGATGTGGACTGTGACCACGGCATCTGAGCGCCGCGGACCCCCGGGGTCGCCACGCGGGGGGCGCCCCCAGCGCCAGGGCCATGGGGACTGAGCCGTCCCGCGGTGCCCCCCAGCTCGACGCCCGCGCCCCCTACTCCGGGCCCCACCGCGCGCCCTGCACCTCCACCGCCTCCTGGCCTTGACCTTCAGGGACGCACCGGGGAGAGCGGGTGAGTGCGCTCGTGCGGGCGCTTTGGGGGGCCACGGTTGGGGAGCCCCAACTTCGGGGAGGGCGCGGAATCTGAACGCGGGACTGAACCCGAGGATTCACGGAGCCCAGGGCTCCCCCATGGGGCACGGGAAGCGGCAGATGCGTGTGCAGAGAGGTGGGCGCAGGCCCCCCCGTGCCCCCTCCAGGTCCGTCCCACCCACCCCCTGGGCGCCTTGGGTCCGAGGAGCATAGGCGCTCCCGCCTGTGGCCGCCACCGATGCAGCAGAACGCGGGCTCTCGGGTGGGTCCGCTGCGCTATGGCACACCAGGCGCTATCGGGTCCCCAGCCCTCTGCTCCGGCGGTGGGGACCCCGCACTCAAGTCTCCTATAACCTCCATGGACAAACACGGAGAGCGCGAGGCTAGGAACCGAGTGAGCGTTATCCACGGCCAAGGGACACCTCTAGGGAGCAATGGGAAACAAAATTTCAACCAGGTCGGAAGGCGGTTTGCCTTTCTCACGCTGCCAAGCGCCCCCAGGGAAGCCGAAGCCTTGGGGGTGGGGGGAGTAAGTGTCCTCCAAAGTCCTCTGGCCCCTGCTCCAGAAGGGAGAGGGACAGATGTGACAAGGATGAGGCTTTGCCCTACACCAAGTGTGCCGGGCAAGTTTGGGAAGGTGAAGCAATCTGTGACTTAAATAAATATCTTCTTAGCCACAAAAATGCCTCCCTTTGAATATTTCTCTGGGAAAAAAAAAAAAAAAACTGTGAGGAAAAACACCCAGTTTAAATAGACTGCCAATTTATGCGTGGGCATGGCTTCCTTTGGTAATCAGGGCAGACAGAAGCTGTTTGGGGGCTCACTTCTGATCAGACGGAGCTGGGCTTGGTGTTATTTATGTTCGTTCATTCCTCTCTGATTAACAGTTTCCAGCCACTTAAGGGTTAAGGAAACTAAAAATCCTAGGACTTTTTTTTTTTTTTTGGTCCCAGGATAATCTATAGATTGCTTGTCCCGGGAATCTTTGGAAATCCAGTGGGACTGCAAATGTCTGATTTGGGATGGTTAGGGTGTGAGTGTGAATGTGACTGTGTGTGTGTCTGTTTTCCACACACTGTAGTTGACACAGTGAGTGGTACTGCAGCACCTAACTCATGTCCACAGATGCCAGTGTCTGCAAAGGGTTGGCGGGGTTGGGGCAGGGAGGCATTAGGGGGAAGAGACACCACTTTCAGGATAACAGATATGATTTGAGAAAATGAAAACATTTTCAAAGTCCCCCCACATTCTCCATTAAAATACATTCTCATGGGACTCTGTGGCTGGGTACGTGTATTACATCTCCCAAGATGCCAAGTTTGTCTCTGGAATTTGTTGCCTCTCCTCAGCCTGACCCCCCAACTCCCAGGTCACATACCCAAATGTACGATTTTTACAGCTCAGTCCGAAAAGACTCTCTGACGCCAGAACGGACCAATATTTTTGAAGTACTGCGTGTGCTCCAGGTATTAAATTAACTGAAAAGAAACAGAGTAGAAGCTTGATTATGAAAATCCAAAATGGGACGCTTTGCAAATTATTCCCGGCACAGAGGAAAAGGCTACTGGAGCTTCACGCAAGCACATCCCACCCAGGGGATCCAAAATTATGCCAAGCACAAACCCAACGGGCTAGTTGAATAGAAAAAGGAAGATTTAATCCAAGAAGCCTGTTTCTCAGGTGAGGGTTTGGGAAGAAACAGGATTGTGGAGTCAGTCACTAGTGGGGCTTGTCTGGGAACGATATGAAAATACAGTTGCAGCTGAAACTAGATGTGAGCCACTAACCAAGCTCACCCTAAACATGATAGCTGAAGTCCTGTTCACATCTGATGATTCCTTAGAGCTTGTACATTCTCAGCCTCTCTCGGATTATTTTTCTTATACAAAATTTCCATATTCCAATCGAGCACTGTTTATTCAATTTCCCAGAGAATGCCTTCTCATAAATTAGAAACTAGCCATCTACATATTGATTCTATGAACGATTGCATTAAAATTCCTACTTAATAGTCTCTACCATGTCTGCTGAAAGGCTCATCACCAAATGAGAACAAAACGCAGGGATTCAGAATTCAAATGGTAGGGCGCTCACAAAGTCACAAAGTGAACAGCTAATTAATGCTCTTGGAAAAGAACTCTCATCCCCATCACAGATAGTCTCCTTCCCCCAGAGAGACAAGGCTAGAACCAGAAAGAAACCTTTAGACAAAAGGAAATCGCAGTAACTCGTGTCTGTGTAGCCTCCTGTGTGATCTACAAAAGACCTTCCCGTGTGGTGTTCCTCCAAATCTACGCCACTGTCCTGGGAAGATGCCAGGTTGGTGCTAACATCCCTGTTTCAGGTACACAAACCAAGGCAGGTAGAAGTGCTTCTTGCCCAAGGTCATGCAGTGAGTCAGTGCAGAGTTGTCACTGGAAGTGACATAGACTCCCACTTGGAGCTTTTGGCTAGAGATTGGGGGGCATTTCTTTCTACAAGTGTGACTCTTCTCTGTGGTCCTGTTTTATGTCCATCAGTGCACACTGACATCCATCAGTTCTCCAAGGGAGTCCTTAGATCATGGTGACCATTTGGGTATTTCTTTTCTTTCTTTTTTTCTTTTCTTTCTTTTTTTTTTTTCTGAGATGGAGTCTTGCTCCCTCACCCAGGCTGGAGTGCAGTGGCGCAGTCTCGGCTCACTGCAACCTCTACCTCCCAGGTTCAAGCGATTCTCCTGCCTCAGCCTCCTGAGTAGCTGGGATTACCCGCACATGCCACCATGCCTGGCTCATTTTTGTATTTTTAGTAGAGATGGGGTTTCACCCATGTTGGCCAGGCTGGTCTCAAACTCCTAACCTCGTGATCCTCCCACCTCAGCCTCCCAAAGTGCTGGGATGACAGGTGTGAGCCACTGCTCCTGGCCTGTTTGGGTATTTCACACCTAAAGAAGATATGAGTATTCAAACAGCAGCATGATCACTCAGGATGCTTTCCTGGAACCTAGAAAGATAAGCCCTGACTGGAAAAAAGGACAATCTCAGTGAAGCTGGGAAGAGCATGATGAGACAGAAACCTCTGCACTATTATCGTAATTTTCTATGGACAACCCACACATGCAAGGGTGGCTATGATTACTGTCAAAAGACCTATGGTTTCCTCTAAATAACAATTACACCTAATAGTTGCTGAGTGTTTTACTAAACACCAGATCTGGAGTGAAAATAATATTATATACATTGTATTTTACCCTCCTGACAGCAACATGAATATAATTAGTATCCCAATTACACAGAATAGAAAAATAAGATTGGAAAAAAACAGGTTATGTAACTTCCCCAAGAATAAAAGAAAAAACTCAATCATCAGTAACCAAGCTTTTACCAACGGACCTGTGGCACACATGTGTGTTTATGGGGGGGGTGTCTGTGTAAAATCTCACATCCATTGCAGTGATATTACACAAAAGTTTTAAATTATATTTCTACTTGCAACTCTAGGGTTTAAAATTAATCATTCTCTTTAAAGTTTTTAAAAAATTGATTACAGAATAACTGCTAATTATCTATTTCTACACACTGCTCACACAGGTTTCCATTTTTAAAACTTTTTATGTTTTTTTTTTTTTTTTTAAGACAGAGTCTGGCTCTGTCACCCAGGCTGGAGTGCAATGGTGCAATCTTGGCTCTCTGCAACTTCCATCTTCTGGGCTCAAGCAATTCTCATGCCTCAGCCTCCCGAGTAGCTCGGACTACAGGCCTGAGCCACCATGCCCAGCTAATTTTTGGACTTTTTAGTTGAGGCAGCATTTCATCATGTTGGCCAGGCTGGTTTCGAACTCCTGACCTCAAGTGATCCACCCACCTCGGCCTCCCAAAGTGCTGGGATTACAGGTGTGAGCCACCGCGTCCAGCCAATATATTTTATGTGTTCCAAACTGTAAAGATTTTTATGAGTCTTAAAAAAAAAAAATGAACCTTAAAGCGAAGCTGCTGAAAAAGTGGCCCTAAATGCATTTTTCTTGGGATCCCATATAGTGTGAAGACCCTTCTAAAATCTCCCTTATATGGTTTTGGCAGCTTCCAAACTTAAGGGGAAGGTCCCCCAAGGGGCAGAGAGGGCCTCCTGGAAACCTCAGCTTCTGTGCAAGAAGAGTTGAGGGAAGAGGGTAAATTCGATCTGTAATGAAGCTTGAGATGTAGCAAGACAAAACATCTAGACACCATAATGAGGGACAGTTGGTGGCAGTGACGAGAGGGGGATGTGGTCAACTAGATGAGAGAGAATTTTCTCAAGCTGATCATTAAGGACAGGGTGGGCACAGTGGCTCATGACTGTAATCCCAGCACTTTGGGAGGCCGAGGCGGGCAGATCACCTGAGGTTAGGAGTTCCAGACCAGCCTGGCCAACATGGTGAAACCCCGTCTCTACTGAAATACAAAAATCAGCCAGGCATGGTGGCGCATATCTGTAATCCCAGCTACTCAGGAAGCTGAGGCAGAAAAATCGCGTGAACCCTGGAGGTGGGGGTTGCAGTGAGCCGAGATGGCGCCACTGCACCCCAGCCTGGGCGACAGAGTGAGACTCCATCTCAAAAAAAAAGAAAGAAAGAAAAAAAAAAAAGAACAGGCTGCCTCAGAAGTGGTCAGAGGTGTTTGTTTGCCTCGTGTGTACTTCCCCAAGGGAAGTGTAGCGGGGAGGAGAGACGAATACGCAAGTGTTTGGGTCATAGGACTTCACACTCGATAAGAATATTTACATACCTTCCAAATTTATATCACTGAAAAAAAAAAGATTATTTAGCAGAAGTAAATATTTTGGAATTCAAGATAAGTGACATGGGGGAAAAAGAATTGGGTTGAAAATCTCACTCTAGGCTGGGCGTGGTGACACATGCCTGTAATCCCAGCACTTTGGGAGGCCAATGTGGGTGGATCACCTGAGGTCAGGAGTTCGAGACCAGCCTGGCCACCATGGCGAAACCCTGTCTCTACTAAAAATACAAAATTTGCCGGACATGGTGACACATGCCTGTAGTCCCAGCTACTTGGGAGGCTGAGGCAGGAGAATTACTTGAACCTGGGAGGCAGAGGTTGCAGTGAGCCAAGATCGCGCCATTGTACTCCAGCCTGGGTGACAGAGTAGGACTCTGTCTCAAAAAAAAAAAAAAGGAAAAAAAACAAGGTTCTTTAGCAGAAGTAAACATTTTGGAATTCAAGATAAGTGACCTGTGGGAAAAAGAATTGAGTTGAAAATCTCACTGTTGTTTTCAAAGCTGTTCTCAGTTAATGAAGATGGAGCCTGAGGATGTGGCTCAGGTTATTGAGACACTCCTTAACCATTCTTCTCCTCCTTCAACCTAAAATTAAGATCCTTTTATATCTCCTCTTCTCAGGCTCTGTTCCACAGATGTTCATATTGGAACTTGCCTGCATTGCAGATGTCTGTAAAAAAAAAGTGGGGAGAGCGGAGAGGCAGGCTGAAAGATAATAGAGAATTCCAAGGTGCCGACAGAGAAGGAAAGACCAGCCTGGGTCTTACATATTAGCTCTGTGATACTCCGAGCTCCACAGTATCAAGCTAAATCCCACTTAGAAAGTGAAGTAGGAAATAGATGTAGATTTGGAGCTAGGAGGGGCAGTGCCGCGGCCTGACTCAGAGAGCTGGATCCTTTCAGGATGTAAGATACACGAAACGGAGGACTCCTAAGAGGAAGAGGAGGCTGCGTTCACTTTCACGCACTTCCCAAGGCAGCGTGTCAGGCCGGGAAGCTGTACAGTGGGAAGAAGAATCTGTAACAGCGCCTCAAAGCAGGAAAACAACACCGTACCATAAGCCAAACCCCTGCTGTGCTTTCTGAGTAATGCCATTTCTAAAAAGATCATGTTTCCACGAGTTATTTTTTCCCCTCTGCCGATTTGGTCTAGCAACATGTAAAGTGTAAATTCAAGGGAAACATGAGTGAAATAGAAAGGGTGACTTTGGAGGTACCTACAGTCGATGCAGTGCTGTGATGGGGCGTGCTGACCTAGAGGGGGATATTCCCCCATCGGAGAAAGGTCCCAGGGCCCTGCTGCTGTCTCACAAACCTGAGAGCTTCCTTTCCGAAACTATCCCCAGAGGCAGGATCTTTCAAGAAATGTTGTCCTTGGTCCTTGTCTTGCATCCTTAGCTAGGGAGCCTTCCAGGCAGAGGCTAGGATTTTTGGAAATACCTAAGCCTCCTTCAGCGCCAAGTCTGGGGGATAACTTTAGAAGCCAATTTAATCAATATGGCTTTTAGCTCAAAATAGCGCCAGTGTAAGGTAAGGTCTAGACAGGCGCTTGGAGGCAATTCTGAAACAGTTCCAAAAATAGTTTGAAGCAAACTGGGCCCTTTGAATGAGTAGCCGGCCTTCTGGAGGAAAGGGATCAAACTCACTCGTGTGCAAAACCTCAGGTGCAATTTGTGTTGTAATCTCTCCTCGGTCACCTCCTAACTAGGATTTTTCGGGTGGGGGAGCAAGATGTATGCATTTATTGAACACCTACTGTGGGTTTATGACAATTTTACGCTTTTATTATGAAACCTTGGGATAGGCTGTTATGTTTTCCTCTGGGGAAGGTGAAGACTGTCTGTAATTATGCGCTCAAAAACCTGTCCATGGTCGGGCGCGGTGTCTCACACCTGCAATCCCAGCACTTCGGGAGGCCCAGGCTGGAGGATCACTTGAGGTCAGGAGTTTGAGACCAGCTTGGCCAACATGGCGAAACCCCGTCTCTACCAAGAATACAAAAATTAGCCAGGTGTGGTAGTGCACACCTGTAATCCAAGCTACTTGGGAGGCTAAGGTGGGAGAATTGCTTGAACCCAGGAGGCAGAAGTTGCAATGAGCCAAGACTGTGCCACTGCACTCCAGCCTGGGCGACAGAGTGGAACCCTGTCTCAAAATAAATAAATAGTAAATAAATAACTGTCCACTAGGGATCTCAAGGCCAGGTTGCCAGCGGTCAGCAGTGGCTATTTTTCATGTCATTGTACTATCTCTTACCATCTGACCAGACTCATCCTTCCATTTCATCCGCTTACCCCCTGTCTCTGAGTCATCAGATGACTAAGCATACCTATGGGTTGGTACTGTTGGCATGAATGCAGTGATTCAGGTTGTAAGTGAGCCCACCACACAGAAGGCTCACGGAAAGATCCTCAGGGAAAATGGACAGACATCATTAGTGAAAGAGAAAAGCAAAGTATCCCCAAAGCCTACCCATTAATGATGGTCTGAACACAAGGCATTGCTGCATTACTCTTCATTGCTCCCTAATTCCCATGTCTGTGAAGTGTGACTGTAATTACGATGAAAGCTAAGTGAATTAAATATGATTTTCTTTTTTTTTTTTTTTTTGGAGACGGAGTCTTGCTCTGTTGCCCAGGCTGGATGTGGCGAGATCTCGGCTCACTGTAACCTCCACCTCCCGGGTTCAAGCGATGCTCCTGCCTCAGCCTCCTGAGTAGCTGGGACTATAGGCACCCACCACCACACCCAGCTAATTTTTGTATTTTTAGTAGAGATGGGGTTTCACTGTTTTGGCCAGGCTGGTCTCGAAATCCTGACCTCAGGTGATCCGCCTGCCTTGGCCTCCCAAAGTGCTGGGATTACAGGCATGAGCCACTGCTCCCAGCCAATTTTATTTAGTATCTCGTCTTTTAGCATGACACCAATGGACAAGTCTAACGGGAATTACAATAACATGGAAATTGGATCTTTCCTACCGTCAGCAAAAATGTCAAGACCACAAAAGACAAAACAAACAAACAAAAAACTATCTAAATGAATAAAATAGTAGAGGCAAACCGAAATATGAGAATAAAGGCATCTAAAAAAGATGCTTAAGAAAAAAACTTTGAGGAGGCCAAGGCAGGCGGGATCACTTGAATTTCAGGAGTTCGAGGCCAGCCTGGCCAACACGGTGAAACCCTGTCTCTACTAAAAAAAAAAAAAAAAAAAAAATTAGCTGGATGTGGTGGCAGGAAACTGTACTCCCAGCTACTCAGGAGACTGAGGCAGGAGAATCACTTGAACACAGGAGGTGGAGGTTGCAGTGAGCTGAGATCTGGTTCAAGCAATTCTCCTGCCTCAGCCTCTTGAGTAGCTGGGACTACAGGTGATTCTCTCACCTCAGCCTCCTGAGGAGCTGGGACTACAGGCATGTAACACCACGCCAGGCTAATTTTTGTATTTTTTTGTAGACATGGGGTTTTGCCATGTTGCCCAGGCTGTTCTCAAACTCCTGGGCTCAACTGAGCCTCCTGCTTCAGCCTCCCAAAGTGCTGAGATTACAGGTGTGAGCCACCCTAACCACTGCAAACATCATTTCTTTTTCTTTTTCTTTTTTTATTTTTAATTTATTTTATTTTATTTTATTTTTTGAGACAGGAGCTCACTCTGTTGCCCAGGCTGGAGTGCAATAGCACAATCTCGGCTCACTGCAACCTCTGCCTCCCGGGTTCAAGTGATTCTCCTGCCTCAGCCTCCCGAGTAGCTAGGATTACAGGCATGTGCCACTGCACCTGGCTTAATTTTGTATTTTTAGTAGAGACGGGGTTTTGCCATGTTGGCCAGGCTGGTCTCAAACTCCTGACCTTAGGTGACCCACCCGCCTTGGCCTTCAAGTGCTGGGATTACAGGCCTGAGCCATCCTGCCCAGTGCAAACATCATTTCAATATCCCCTTGCATCCTGCAAGGGTTCTCCATCTGGGGACAGATGGTGGGGCAGTAAACCTTCAGAAGTGCAGAGAGACAATGGGTGCTTTCCTCAGGGGCAGGGGAGATGAATTCAACCAAGAACACAACTCTTGAGGAGGAAGACAACTGCAACGTTGGAACCACCAACCACAAGTGGCTATTGAGTATGGTTTCATTCAAGGCTTGAATATTTATTTTTATTGAGCTATATTGATTTAAACATAAACAGCCACAGGTGGCTGGTGGCTATTCTATTGGATAGCACAACTAGAATTGTAATATATGTGCTGTTTGATTCATTCATTGTATTAGTTTGCTAAGGCTGCCATAACAAAGGACCACAAACTTGGAAGCTTAAACAAGGGACATTGATTCTCCCGGAGGCCTGGAGGCTGGAGGTCTGAGATCCAGGTGTCGGCAGGGTTGGCTCCTCCTAAGGCCTCTCTCCTGGGCTTCTAGACACCATCTTCTCCCTGTGTACTCACAGGGTCATCCCTCTGTGTGTGTCTGTGTCCTCGTCTCCTCTTCTTATAAGGGCACCAGTCCTATTGGATCAGGCCCTACCCTAATGACATAATTTTCACATAATTACCTCTTCGAAGGCCTTATCTCCAAACACCATCACAATGAGGGCTAAGGTTTCAACACAGGCATTTCGAAGAGACACAATTTAGCCTGAAACACTCATTTAACAAACCTTTCCTGGCTCTTATGTACCAGCAGTTATAATACTGGACAAACCTGGTTCCTGCTCTCTGAGTGTAAATTCCCAGCTGGGGAGATGGCAAGGTTATTTGATAATTGTGGTACATTTTGGTCCAAGATATAACAGAAGTCCGGGCCACGTGCCATAAAACACCTGGCAGACAGATCTCAGAGTCTCTGTGCTACAGGAACATGGAGGAAGAACCCAGGTGGGCTTGGGAGGAGATGTTTAAGGCATCGTGATGCTTGGTGTAGCCCTGAAGGTCAAGATACAGTTATCCAGATAACGCTAAGGCGAAGATTCATTTCAGGTAGAGGAAGCCACAGCACGTGAGATCATGCATGCACACATACATATGTGCGCGCACACACACACACACACACACACACACATAATTCCATGCCCAAAGGCAGCAAATTCTGCAGCCCAATTTGTATTCCAGAGCCTGCTGTTGACCAGGTTTGAGATATGTCCTGAGACCAAATCATGCCTCAGTGTCTTTTTTTTTTTTTTTTAGATGGAGTCTCGCTCTGTCGCCAGGCTGAAGTGCAGTGGCGCGATCTCGGCTCACTGCAACCTCCGCCTCCCAGGTTCAGGTGATTCTCCTGCCTCAGCCTCCCGAGTAGCTGGGACTACAGGTGCACGCCGCCACACATAGTTAATTTTTGTATTTTTAGTAGAGATGAGGTTTCACTATGTTGGCCAGGATGGTCTTGATCTTTTGACCTCATGATCCACCTGCCTCAGCCTCCCAAAGTGTGGAGATTACAGGCGTGAGCCACCACCCCTGGCCAGCTTAGTGCCTTTTTAAATGGGCTTCCCTCCCTCCCTCTGCAAATGCTCTATGTCTTTGAATCCCAACCTCAGTCTCTGTGTCTGGGGAACCCACCTTATGACAACACCTTATCCACACATAAGTTTGGCAGGTAAGTAACATGATCATCCCTCGATAGACATGCTGCCTTAGGCCCAAGTCACCTGGCCAAGGTCCACCACTCATTGAGCACCATGATTCTCCATGTTGGACCTCTGCCTCAAGGATTCATGAATAAACAGAGAAAGGGGCTGATAAAGGTTCTTGTATACTAAAATCGCACATCTGGAAACTGACTCTGAAAGCGGTGCCATACCTGGAACATAATTAGTGCAGGTCAAAAGCAAACCCATCATCCTGCGTGTTGTTGCCTCTGGCCCTTCTTCCTGCTCCCTGGAGCCATGTTGGCATTCAACAAGACAGCATGAGTGGATATGTTTACACCTCTTGCAGTATTTTCGGGTTTTCCTGGGGCCTCCCGGAATCTCTGTGTCTGAAAGCAAGCCAGGGATGCTTTTGTGAAGGTGGCAACCCCAACTCTAAGGCCAGCCGAAAGAGTACTCTCTGTGCCTCTCAAGTTACCCCAGCTTCTTGGCCATCTGACTCAGCCCTGTTGGGCGTCAGTCTCGTGGAAAGACACAGTAACGGGTGGAGACCTACCCATTCTTTTTGTTTGTTTGCTTGTTCTTTGTTTTGAGATGGAATCTAGCTCTGTTGCCCAGGCTGGAGTGCAGTGGCGTGATCTCAGCTTACTGCAACCTCCGCCTCCCGGGTTCAAGCAATTCTCCTGCCTCAGCCTACCGAGTAGCTGGGACTACAGGTGCATGCCACCACGCCCAGCTAATTTTTGTATTTTTAGTAGAGACGGGGTTTCACCCTGTTGGCCAGGCTGGTCTCGAACTGCTGACCTCAAGTGATCCATCTGCCTCAGCCTCCCAAAGTGCTGGGATTACAGACGTGAGCCACCTCGGCCAGCCCCCACCCATCCTTAAAGATAAGATTTATAGAGTTACAGCTGGGGAAAAGACAGACAGGAATTAGCTTCCTTGCAAAAGCTGAATTGGATGCGGCTGGTTCCTGGGGCTAGCAAATGTGAACATCATGATAATTTGTGGGGATCAACCCATTCTCTTACCAACAGCAGCGATTCAGGAGGTGGTAGATGGCGTTCCCAGCTGAACGTTTGAGATACTCAAGTGAAGGAAAGCCCTTTTCAGTAGGCTTTGAATTCTTTGAGAAGGTATCAAGGAATTCCCTATACCCCCAAGCTTCGTCCCAAGTGCTCAGAATAAATAACTAGTCACTTCCAAGTTGCTCCAACTGATTTGCCTGGAGCAAGGACGGGTCCCTGGGGCACTGGATCTTCCTTGACCCAGACGTTTGGGTCATCCTAATTGGGAAGAGTCTTCATGCCACTGTGAAAGGTGGAGGGACTGGAGTTCAAAGGGGTGAGAGGTGGAGTAGCAGCCTGCCCTGCCTGGTGTCCCTGGAGATCATGGGGCTTTTGGGGGCCTCTGGGGAACACAGCTATGTGGCTACAGCCCCACCTAGTACTCCACTGTGGTACCCGGAGCCCTGTTTCTGTATTTTCCTTGGATGCCCCAGGTTTTCAGGGTCTGGAACAACTCTACCCATCAGAAATAAAATATAGGCTGGGCACGGTGTCTCACACCTGTAATCCCAGCACTTTGGGAGGCCAAGGTGGGTGGATCACTTGGGGTCAGGAGTTCGAGACCAGCCTGGCCAACACGGTGAAACCCCCTACTCTACTTAAAATACAAAAATCGGCCAGGCGTGGTGGCGGGCGCCTGTAATCCCAGCTACTCAGGAGGCTGAGGCAGGAGAATTGCTTGAACCCAGGAGTCAGAGGTTGCAGTGAGCCAAGATGGCGCCATTGCACTCCAGCCTGGGCGACAGAGTGAGACTCGGTCTGAAAAAAAAAAAAAAAAGAAATACAATATGATCCACATAAGCAATTGAAAACTCTTTGTTAAACACATTAACAAAGGAGTAAAATGAAAATGGTGAAATCAATTTTAATAATATGTTTAATCACTATATTGAAACAGTCTCCTTTTAACGGGTATATATATTTATATTTACATAAATATATGAATTTATATTTCATGTATGTTTTTAAATTTATTAAATTTGTACAAATTTTATTAAAAATGTATGCAAATATGGTATTTAATAATAAATATGGTATTTAATGACACTAAATAGTGTCATTTTAACATGTATGCGTATTTCTATATTTACATAAATATATAAATTTACAGTTTATGTATTTTTAAAATCAAATATATACAAATTTTATTAAAATATATTTTCATATATTTAATCACTATATCAAATAGTCTCATTTCAACATGTATATATTTATATTTACATAAACAAATTTATAGCTTATGTATATTTTTCAGTTTATTAAATTTGTACAAATTTTATTACAATATATTTATATATAAGATATTTATTTTATCACTATATAAAATAGTCTCATTTCAAAATGTATATTTATATAAATATATAAATTTATATTTTATTTATTTTTTAAATGTAAAATATGTACACATTTTATTAAGATATATTTCTGGCCAGGCATGGTGATTTATGCCTGTAATCCCAGCACTTTGGGAGGCCAAGGTGGGCAGATCACCTGAGGTCGGGAGTTTGCGGCCAGCCTGACCAACATGGAGAAACCCCATCTGTACTAAAAATACAATTAGCCGAGAGTGGTGGTGCATGCTTGTAATCCCAGCTACTTGGGAGGCTGAGGCAGGAGAATCGCTTGAACCCGGGAGGCAGAGGTTGCAGTGGGCCGAGATCACGCCGCTGCACTCCAGCCTGGGCAACAAGAGTGAAACTCAGTGTCCAAAAGAAAAAAAAACGATATATTTCTATATAAACATATATTTATAAATGTCATAAATGAATATATTTTATAAGTATATAAAATAATTGTATACATATACACATAATTTATTTCAAATTTATATTTTAAAAATATATGTGTGAATATATTTAGAATTGTATATATAGGTATAATTATTTAGAATTGTGTATATAGTTATTTAGAATATATTTATAATTTTATATATATAGTTATTTAGAATAGATTTAGAATTGTATATGTAGTTATTTAGAATAGATTTAGAGTTGTATATATCGTTATTTAGAATTATTTAGAATAGATTTAGAGTTGTATATGTAGTTATTTAGAATTATTTAGAATAGTATATGTAGTTATTTAGAGTAGATTTAGAATAGTATATATAGCTATTTAGAATATATTAGAATTGCATGTATAGTTATAAGTGAGATAGCGCACATTCTTTTTTCACACCAAGTCTTCAAATCCAGTGTCTATTGTACACTTACAGCACAGCTCAATTCAAATGAACTGACATCCTTTGGGTGTTTGTCCCTCCCGAATCTCCCGTTAAAATAGCATCCCCAGTGTTGGAGGTGAGGCCTGGCAGGAGGTGTTTTGGTCACAGGAACAGATTCCTCATGAATGACTTGGTGCCATCCTCATGGTAATGTGTGAGTTCTCACAGTATCAGTTCATGCAAGAGCTGATTGTTAAAAAGAGCCTCGCTCCTCCTCCTCTCTCTCTTGCTCCCTCTTTCATCATGTGACACTCTGGTTCCCCTTGCCTTCCTCCATGAGTAAAAGCTTTCTGAGGCCTCACCAGAAGCTGAGCAGATGCCAACACCATGCTTGCTTCTTATACAGTTTGCAGAACGGTAAGCCTAATACACCCCTTTTCTTTAATAAGTCACCCAGCCTGGGGTATTCCTTTATAGCAATACAAAATGGACTAAGAGACCACATCCAAATGCCATCTGTGGCTGGTGCCCCCAGTCTGGATAGCACAAGTCTCATTTTGTCTTCCAGCTAACCCTATGCTGTTTTTATGGAATTTCTCTCCCCTGGCCCTGAAGAAAACATCTCTTCCCTCCCTGGCTCTTCTCTCATCTTCACTCTCAACCATCTGGTAGTTTTCTACATATGGTATTTAGCCAGAACTAGCCCTGATGGAGGGGCCTCCCCGCACACAGCCCGAGCAAATTCACACAGGACTAAAGTCTGTTTCTTTATTGGGTCATTGTCTTTCTGGGTAGACTGACAGTGAGTGGGGATTCAGAATTTCTGTCAAGCTCCAGACAGGTCTTCTCAGGCTCCAGCACCCCAGATGCTTGTGTCTTGACTTCCATTTGGTTCTACTATATGCAGAATAAAAGTAATCTATAAATGGAAAAATGCCGCCAGGCACAATGGCTTAGGCCTGTAATCCCAGCACTTTGGGAGGCCAAGGCGGGCGGCTCATGAGGTCAGGAGATCGAGACCATCCTGGCTAACATGATGAAACCCCGTCTCTACTAAAAATACAAAAAATTAGCCAGGCGTGGTGGTGGGCACCTGTAGTCCCAGCTACTCGGGAGGCTGAGGCAGGAGAATCACTTAAACCCGGGAGGTGGAGGTTGCAGTGAGCCGAGATCACACCACTGCACTCCAGCCAGGGCAACGGAGCGAGATTCCATCTCAAAAAAAAAAAGGAAAAATTCTAGTTATGCAGGTACTTGTTAGGGTCTCCTGCCCACCCCCCACCCCGCACCCTTTGTAATCTAAACTCTTCTGTTTACTGGACTTCACTACTTTCCTCCTGATGTCCTCTTTCTGTCCCAGGATCTCATCCAGAACCCACATTACATTGAGTCATGTCTCCTCTTGGCTGTGACAGTTTCTCAGACTTGCCTTGTTTTTCATGACCTCGAAGCAAGGTCTTGTACGTGATTCTTGTATGGGTTTATTTATTAAAAAGATATTTATTTGGCTCACGGTTCTGCAGACTGTTCAAGAGTCAAATACAAGACCTTACTTCAAGGTCATCCAAAGCAAGGCCTGCAGACCATACAAGGGCCCCTTGCCACAAATGGCACTTGGATGTGGCTTGTGTATTAGTCCATTTTGTATTGCTATAGAGGAGTAACTGAGCTGAGTGATTTATAAAGAAAAGAGGTTTATTTGGCTCACGGTGCTGCAGACTATACGAGAAACATTGTCTTGAGGACAACGGGTCAGGTATTTTGTCAAGCGGTCCCTCTGTCGGGATTTGTCTGCAACTTTTCTTGTGGTGAGACTAGGGTGGTTGGCTTTGGGGAGGATGACAGCAGAGATGAAGAGTCATATCAAGGTACATACTGTCAGCCTGACCTACCATTGTTGACGTTGGCCTTGATCACGTCTGAGGCGGTGTTTGTCAGATTTCTCCACTGAAAAGTTATTGATCTCCCTGACCATGCTCTTTGAAAGGAAGTCTCTACATGCAACCCACACTTAAAGGAGTGGGGAGTTATGTTTCACCTTTTTGAGAATAAAACATCTACATCAATTATTTGGATGGGACTCTTCTGCCTAGGGGATTTGTATCTCCTCCTTCATTTATGTTTTTATTCAATAATTGATTGCTTTGGGTTACCATCTAATATTATTTTATTTTATTGCCCAAATTGTTCCAGCTTTGAGCACCAGGAGCTCTTTCATGTTGGCTTTTGCTTATCTTTCACACCCCCATTTTTTTGTGTATTTGAGCATTTTCTTATTTTCTTGTACTACAAGATGGTCCAGGCATATCTGTATCACCCAAGCTCCATTCTTAGAATTAACCATTATTCCAGAGAGCCCTGGTTCTTTTTTTTTGAACATGATACTAGGAACCAAAGTGCTGGGTGAAATGACTTCTCAGTAGTATTAAAGAGATGTACTGGCTGGATGCCGTGGCTCATGCCTGTCAGCACAGCACTTTGGGAGGCTAAGGTAGAAGGATTACTTGAGTCCAAGAGTTCAAGACCAGCCTGGGAAACTTAATGAGACAAAAAAAAAAAATTAAAAATTATCTGCTTGGTGGCACACACTTGTAGCATTAACTACTCAGGAGACTGAGATAAAAGAATTGCTTAAGCCCAGGCGTTTAAGATGACAGTCAGCTATGGTTGCACCACTGTGCTCCAGCCTAAGCAACAGAGCCAGGCCCCATCTCTAAAAAAAATTAAAAAGTGCAAGGGTTTGAGATTACAGTCAGCTGTGATTGCATCTCTGCACTCCAGCTTGGGTAACAGAGCCAGACCCTGTCTCTAAAGAGAGCAGGAGGCGGCGGTTGGGGGTAACCCTTCATCAGATCACCATTGATTTTTTTTTTCTTACTCTTTTTTTTTCCTTCTGTTTGCATCTGCTTAGGGCCCTTAAAGTGATGGAGTGGCTGTGGAGTCTTCAGTTTGCCTGCATGCCAGGTGCAAGCCAGGGAGGTGTAAGAGCATCCCCCTCATAAGCTACCAATAGGCCAGGACTCCAGTGTGGAGGGATGGATCTCTGAAGGTCACTGCTTGGCCCTTCTCTGAAGACCGTCCACCAGCATGTCAGCCCAGCTGCACTGCAGGAGTGAAGGGTGAGATGACTGTCAATAAGGATAAAGGCCATCTTCCCCGCCCGTCACTCATTCTGCCAAGCCATCACTGGGCAACCAGGACTCATGGGCAGTGTCACCTCTGGGGCCATGCTGGCATCTGTAACCTCCATTCCATCCTTGTGGTCCCATCCAGCCATCTCTGCCCCCTTGCCTGGCCCATTCTGTTGTGAAGTTTTCGTCTGCCTTGCTCTTGTGCAGAGTCGGAATTCACAGGGGTTCCCATGCCCAAGGGAAGCCCAGTGGAACTATTTACTCTTATTACTGGCTAGAGACGTCCAGAGGACAAATCAGCTTCAGATTATACTGTCGTTAGAGTAGGTGCAACTGGGGGGCCTTGCTCTACTTAACTCTCCAATGCAATCCATGCTGCCAGCTTCATACAGACTCCATCCAGTGCAAGTGGCTTCCTTCTGTGTGCAGAGCAAATGCTCCAGGGAAGAGACACAAAGGATTCCCCATCATCATTGTTGCCAAGTGACCCCAAATATTCCTATCCTGTCTGTTGTAAAAAGGAAAAATCATGTCTTGGAAGAACAGCATCGCCCTACAGATACAGACTAGACACTTTGCACATGAAACAAGAGTCCCAAAAATTTCTAGAAGCAAATCTCGCATTCGTGACCACCAGACCTACGGGATGTGTAAGGCACATTCTCAATCTTATCACTTGTGAGAGTTGCATTGCCTAGTCCAGCAGCCGCGAAGGACTCTCTGCTGTTTTTCCTCTGCTTCATTTAACACATGAGAGTGAAGAGATGAAGATCGAGGCGGGCCCTGCACCAGGGGACATGTATATCTCTCTGAATGTCCTTGACAGACAGCAGCAGCCCAGCGATGCCCAGCCCCCATCCTGTCTGTATGCACCCTGGTGAGCATTTTCTACAGTCTCCTAAACGCTCCCATTATTCTGTTTTGCAGGTGTGATATGTGGCACCTCAGTGTTGTCATAGCTTCTGCCTCCTCCATGTGGAGAGAGGGCATAAAGACAGAGCTGAGATATTATGGCTATTCCAGAAAATAAAATATTTTTTGAAACCACATGGCTCAGGTATAGCTCTTTGTGTCATTGTGAAAATAGAACCCTAGCCCGTATACCATTAGCTTGGCAGCACTTGGATAACAGACAGAGTATTCACTGGCCCTGCAGAGGAGCATGGGTGGACACGAATTTATCAGCTGATGTTGGCACAGTTTGCTGTTGGTCATTATTATTATTATTATTATACGGAGTCTCACTCTGTCATCCAGGCTGGAGTACAGTGGCATGATCTCAGCTCACCACAACCTCCGCCTCCCGGGTTCAAGCAATTCTCCTGCCTCAGCCTCCCAAGTAGCTGGGATTACAGGTGGCCGCCACCATGCCTGGCTAATTTTTTGTATTTTTAGTAGAGATAGGGTTTCACCATGTTGGTCAGACTGGTCTCGAACTCCTGACCTCAGGTGATCTGCCTGCCTCGGCCTCCCAAAGTGCTGGGATGACAGGAGTGAGCCACTGCGCCCGGCCTCTTGGTGCATTCTATAGAATGAGATGCCTCTCACGTGGTGTCCGTAGCTATGGGAAGGGATGCTTTCTATTAAAACAACAACAACAAAAAGCGGCTGGCAAAGCTCGCATGATGATTTTAACAATCGAGCTATTCTATAGTCATTTTCCTAAAGGAGGTCTGGGTTCTCTGTGTCTCGGAAAAACTCAGGAAGGCTCCTCACCCTCTGCACAGGGGAACACAGCACTCCACCCTCGCTGGTCTCAGCTTTCACTGGGCAGGCGCTCAACGTGCCAGTCAGACCACTAGGCAGAAAAGCCTGCTGTAAGATTCACACAAGTACCTCACCTACCCCAGAACAGGGTCAAAAGCTAAGAGACAAAGTTTGAAAAGGCATATTTCATAAGTACAATTTTAATTGTATTTATGATTTAAAAACAACATGTTTTTCTTTTTCTTTTTTTTTTTGAGTCAGAGTCTCGCACTGTCGCCCAGGCTGGAGTGCAGTGGCCTGATCTCGGCTCACTGCAACCTCCACCTCCTTGGGTTCAGGGGATTCTCTTGCCTCAGCCTCCTGAGTAGCTGGGATTACAGGCTTACACCACCATACCTGTCTAATTTTGTATTTTTTTTTTTTTTTTTAGTAGAGACGGGGTTTCAGCATGTTGGCCAGGTTGGTCTCGAACTCCTGACCTCAGGTAATCTGCCCACCTCGGCCTCCCAAAGTGCTGGGATGACAGGCGTGAGCCACCGAATCCCATCGACTCATGTCTTAATACACTTATTTTGTTATTAGCCCCAAGAAGGAAAATGTGGCAGACACATGGCTAAGGGTTAGTTTTCATATCTACATAGCTAACAAGATGGCTGGGTGTTTGAGGGAGCTGTGAGGAGGGCACATTCCTCTGGGAAGGGACCTTTATAATCTTGGGGTGACAGATGGCATAAGATAATTTTTGTTCATCTAAGAGAATGTGGGAAGATCATCAAGAAGTGGCTGAGACTCGGTGCAGTGGCTCATGCCTATAATACCAACACTTTGGGAGGCCGTGGAGGGAAGATCCCTCGAGCCCAGGAATTCAAGACCAGCCTGGGCAACATAGTGAAACCCCATCTCTACTAAAAATTTAAAAAATTGCCCAGCACAGTGGCTCATGCCTGTCATCCCAGCAGTTTGGGAGGCCTAGGCGGGTAGATTGCCTGAGGTCAGGAGTTCAAGACAAGACCAGCCTGGCCAACATGGAGAAACCCCATCTCTACTAAAAATATAAAAATTCGCCAGGTGTGGTGGCAGACATTTGTAATCCCAGCTACTCAGGAGGCTGAGGCAGGAGAATCGCTTGAACCGGGAAGGCGGAGGTTGCAGTGAGCCGAGATCATGCCGCTGCACTCCAACCTGGGCAACAGAGCGAGACTGCATCTCAAAAAAAAAAAAAAAATTAAAAAAATTAGCCAGGCATGGTGGTGTGCACCTGTAGTCCCAGTAACACAGGAGGCCAAGGCAGGAGGATTACCTTAGCCTGGGAGGTCAAGGCTGCAGTGAACTATGATTGCACCACTGCACTGCAGCCTGGGTGACAGAACAAGACCCTGTCTCAAAATTTAAAAAAAAGGAAATAAAAGTGGCGGGCTTGGTGGTAGCATGGGGGCCCAAGCATTGGTGGAGAGAGCACTAGAGGAAGGCAGAGCTTCCTGACGGGTTGATGGAGTATTGTCATAAGACACAGGCAGACTCATGGGTGCGTACCCTACATTCAACATTGCGTACAGATTTGATCTCTCTGCTGCTTGTCCTTAGGTATAAAAGAAGGGGAGAAGCCCCTCTTAATGGAAGGGATCAGGGTCCCCTCAGTACGAAGGTCTGGACAAAGAGCATAGTCTGCATCTAGAATCGGGTTGCTTTGGCTTAAAGCCCAGCTTGGGCATACAATTGTAACACAACCTGAGCCAATTCCTTAACCTTTGCCTACCTAAGGTGCCCCAGTTTGAAAAACGATGATAACGATAATATAATACCTACCACAACACAGTATTTCTACATGCATATCACACAGAAATATGTTAATACGGACCGGGCATGGTGGCTCACACTTGTAATCCCAGAACTTTCGGAGGCTGAGGCGGGCAGATCACTTGAGATCAGGGATTTGAGACCAGCCTGGCCAACATGGTGAAACCTCATCTCTGCTAAAAATACAACAACAACAACAACAAATTTAGCTGGGCATGGTGGCACACGCCTGTAATCCCAGCTACTTGGGAGGCTGAGGCAGGAGAATCGCTTGAACCCGGGAGGCGGAGGTTTCAGTGAGCCAAGATCATGCCATTACACTCCAGCCTGGGCAACAGATTGAGACTTTGTCTTAAAAATAATAATAATAAAGAGATATATTAATACAAGCAGAATTTGTTTAAAAATTTCCAGCACAGTATAAGCCCGGGATACTCACAGCCATTACCGTTACCATTATTCTGAATATTTTAAATTCACCAAAGAACAAAATGAGAAAAAGTAGATGTGTGTGAACTTAAGTGTGAATCTTGTTGAATTAAGTGGGCAGGATTCTGTAATTAAGTCACAGCTGCAACTTTATCCTTGAATACTAGCTAACAAGATAAGAATTTACACTCCTCTTTAAAAACTTTATTTTTTTTTTGAAAACGGCCTTGAACTTTGTCTAAAACTCTGAATGGCAAAGATATTTCTTTTTCATTGAAAAGATTCTGTTGAAGATTGAAGTTGTGTTTTTGGCAGCCGCTGTGAAAAGATGGTGTGATGGTTAATACTGAGTGTCAACTTGATTAGATTGAACGATGCAAAGTATTGATCCTGAGTGTGTCTGTGAGGGTGTTGCCATGGGAGATTAACATTTCAGTCTGTGGGCTGGAAAGGCAAACCCCGCACCCCCCTTCATCAGGGTGTGCACCATCTCATCAGCAACCAATTTGGCTAGAATATAAGCAGGCAGAAAAATGTGCAAAGAGAGACTGGCCTACCCTCCCAGACTGCATATTTCTCCCGTGCTGGACGCTTCCTGCCCTTGAACATTGGACTCCAGGTTCTTCAGTTTTCGGACTGGCTTCCTTGCTCCTCAGCCTGCAGACAGCTTATTGTGCAACCTTGTAATCGCACAATAATAATAATAAACTCCCCTTTATGTGTGTATATATATATATATATATAGAGAGAGAGAGAGAGAGAGAGAGAATATATATATATATTCTGTACAGACGGGAAGACAGGTATATTTGAGATTGACCTGAAAACTCCGAATATGAATGAAAACCGGGCACATTTAAAAAGAAAAGTCATGCATGGGTTATCGGGGGTTTGCTGAAACCCCTATCGTGTGTATGAGCAGCTCTGATGAGACACACTGATTTGGGTATCTCAGATATACTAAGTATACTGGCTACAGTGGACTCAGCACCCTTCCTGTAATTTGCAGATATGACCATAGCAAAAAGAAATTGTTAAGGTAATTATTGTTAATAGCTGTTTCATGCCCTATTGGGAGTTTGGAGAAAATGTTTAAAATTAAGTACTTTTGGGTAATACTTTTATTTATTTATTTATTATTATTTTGAGACAAGGTCTCAGTCTGTCACCCATGCTGGAATGACATCATAGCTCACTTCAGTGTTGACCTCCTGGGCTCAAGCAATCCTCCCATGTCAGCCTCCTGAGTAGCTGGGACTACAGGCACACACCTCCATGACTGGCTAATTTTTTAAAGATATTTTGAGAGACGGGGTCTTGCTATGTTGCCCAAGCTGGTTTCAAACTTCGGGGCTCAAGTGATCCTCCCACCTCAGCCTCCCAAAGTGCTGGGATTGCAGGTGTAAGCCACTGCACCCAGCTGAGAAAACTTAGAGTGTTCTGAAAAAATAGAAAGGAACTATGCTGACGTGCTCCCTGCTTACTCTGCAAATGAAGAAGTAGAGAGCTCCATTTCCTAGGGTCAATTCTAAGAGAGTAAAACAAGGCATCGATTTGGCATAAGCGCTTTCACAGAGCACAGTGTCTGTGGTAACATCATGTTGTAACATGATGTTAAATAAAAATGTGTCATTGCAGGCCAGGCATGGTGGCTCACACCTGTAATCCTAGCACTTTGGGAGGCTGAGGCAGGCAGTTCACCTGAGGTCAGGGGTTTGAGACCATCCTGGCCAACATGGCGAAACCCCGTCTCTACTAAAAATACAAAAATTAGCAGGGCATGGTGGCGGGTGCCTGTAATCCCAGCTACTCGGGAGGCTGAGGCAAGAGAATCGCTTGAACCAAGGAGGCAGAGGCTACAGTGAGCCGAGATCATGCCACTGCACTGCAGCAGGGGTGACAGAGTGAGACTTGTCTCAAAAAAAAAAAGTATATATATATATATATATATATACACACACGCACATACACACACGCACACATATAGTGATTGCCACAGTGTAAGAGTCAGTGCTCCCAGGATAAATATAATTTCATTTAATCATCAGCAAGCCTGTGAACCTGCTTGGTAATGACCCCTACCCCTATTCTCACTTGCATTTGGATTTGTTTCATTCATTGGCTGAATGGAGACAGCTTATTGTTCTTCCTGCATGTTATACAGGGTTATTCATCTTCCACATTGTGGTTGACACCCCTGTGTTTTTATGACATGTCTTATTCCAGATAACTTTGGACTCCTGTTTCTTTTATTGGAAGAGATGTAAATTCAAAAGTAAGGTCACTTGCTTTTAAGCGATACACAAATGGACAGGGTTTGCGGTCGGGAAATGACTGACCTCATTTTTTTCAGCCACAGAAGAGGACTGTCCTGAAGCACATTTGAAGAGGCACATTTAATGATCACTCTCTGAATTGTAGTAGCATCCCTTCAGCTCTCCCTACGCCACTGAGACCCAGATTTTCTCATGTCGTTCTCGCAGCCATCCTGTCCTCTGCTTTAAAGATGTGACAGGGGAGCAGAGAAGTTGAGTTGCATGAACAAGATAACACAGCTGGTCCCTGAGGCTACTGAGAACAGCACACCTGCTTAGAACTACTGTATGGGACCACCCATTTTGCACCCCCTGGGACCACCAATCGACATGAAAGGTGGACAGGAGTTGGCATTAAGCCATGAAGTTAAGAATCTTCCATCTGTCCATCCAACCATCTATGCAATTATTTATCTATCCATACATATATTCATCTATTTTTCCATCTGTAATCCATCCAACCAAGTATCTATCCAACTATCTATGCATCCATTCACCCATGCAATCTGTCCATCTATCATCCATTTATCTCTCCACATAACCATCTATCCAACTATCTATCCGCCCATTCGTCCAATCAACTATCCAACTATTTATCTACCCATCATCCATCTACCCATTTATCAGCCCATCCATCATCCATATATCCATTCATCTCTCCCTATAACTATCTATTCAACTATCTATCCATCCATTCATTCAAACAACTAACCAATTATGTATCTACCCATTCATCCATCCACCCATCCATCTGTCCATCCATCATCCATATGTGCATCCATCCATCTCTCTGTATAACATCTATCTGACTATCTAGCCATCCATTCATCTAATCAACAATCCAACTACCTAGCTACCCACTTATCCATTTACCCATCTATCTGTCCATCCATTAATCCATCTAATAATTCATCCGTCTATGCACCCAACTTTCTATCCAGCTATCCATTCATCCACTTACCCTGTCCATCCATCCATCTATTTGTCTATCTACCTATTACTTTCTGAGACCAAATGTTGGGACCCATATATATGCAGGCCTACTCCAATATCTGGCACAGTCTAGGTCATTAATATTCATTAAATGAATGCATGCACCCATGAATGAATGAATTGACTTTGTCTGGGTCATCCTAGAGAATCTTTGCAGGGATATTCCATTTTTGCCATGGAATAAATTCAAGGAAAGAGAACAACTTGGTTGGAGGAAGCCTGAGTTCCCCATTTCTTTGGGGGAATTGCATTCCCCTGGAGACAGAGGCAAGCTCTTGACGCAAAAAGATCACAAAACGCATTCTGTGAAATGTGCATGAACCTCTTTACAGTTTTCTCTGCTTAACTATTCGTTCCAGCCAGAGGGGAAAAAAATAATTAGATTCCAAAGAGTTTTCATGACTTTATATATTAAACGTTGGCCATGTGTAATTGCAAAATGGATGCAAAAGCTATGGTTCATAAATAACACTAAAAAGAGGCACTGTATTCTCCTGATGGTTCAGGAAATTGGAAACGACAGGTTGCAATACTGAGTATTACTCACTGTTTAATCTCAGTCTAGTTTCCAACAATTGCAACACATTCTACACCAGAAATTTGGAAAATAAAGGAATAATGTTTATACTCTAGTGTTGACAAATGTTTGGATGGGTCTGGAGTACTTTATATCCTAACTATTGCTCATTACATGGTCCCTGGAAGACCTCATGTAATTTTTTAAAGAAATAAAATAGATCTTAATATTAATATCTTTGATTTTAGAATGTCCACCTTAATGCATTTTTTGCCAGTGCCAGTAAGTTTAAATAGCCAATTACCCTGGGTGAAATTAATCATTTCATACCACTGAGACAGAAGGATGTTGAAAAGACGGTAAAAGGGTGACATTTTAGCATCTAGATGCTAGATAATTTCAGCATCACTTATCATCAGCAAGCACTGACCGTCAGACTTTTCTTTTTAAACCTGAGCCCCCAAGCTCTCTGAGGAAATGCACTTTTCTTGACGAAGAATGGAGCTACCCTCTCTTATCCTCCAGAGAAGTCCATGGGGAGCTCCCACACACCAACTTTGTCTCTACGAACAACAAGTTCTGAAGGCATCAACTTAGCAAGACTCCCTTTTTTGTTTCTTTCTTGGTTTTGGAAATGGTCTCTCTGTGTAGCCCAGGCTGGAGTGTAGTGGCACAACTGCAGTTCACTGTGGACTCAACCTGCTGGGCTCCAGTGATGCTTTCATCTCAGCCACCAAGCCTGGGGGGCTCAGCTAAGTTTTCTTTTCTTTTTTCTTTTCTTTTCTTTCTTTCTGTCTTTTCTTTCTTCCTTTCTTTTTTTTTCTCTCTCTCTCCTTCCTTTCCTTCCTTCCTTCTCTCTCTGTTTCTTTCTTTCTCTCTTTCTCTCTTCCTTTCTTCCTTTCTTTCTTTTTTTGAGACAGGGTTTTGCCATATTATCCAGGCTGGTCTTTAACTCCTGGGCTCAAGCAATCCTCCTGTCTCAGCCTCCCATATTGTTGGAATTACAGGCATGAGCCACCGTGCCCAGCCAAGACTCCTTTGTCCCTGGGCAACAAGAGCCATTTCTGCTTCAAGAACCTCACATCAGCAGTACAGGAAGATGCTACCACAGAACATGAATCCAGCCAGGTAGCCATCATTTTAGTTGTTTCTACTGATGCATTTGTGTTGATCCATCTGGGGCATTTACTTTGTCTTTCTTGTGATAAATTGCCTGGACCCATGCAATTCCTGCTAAGGGTCAAGAAAGTGGCCATCCCAAGTTCCATGCCTACCTACTGAGTTAAGCCAACCCAGGGACCCCTAGGTTGCACTCTGCTACCATTTCTAGCCCAGGTCATTTTCTGTAGTGAGTTTATGTAGGGCATCACCTATATACATAAACCTATATACACGTGTGTTATAAAACCTCAAGACACAATATATGGTCCATGGATGAGCAGTATCAGCATTGCCCAGGACTTAGACACATAGAATGTGAAGCCCCACCCAGACCCACTGAAACAGAATCTGCCTTGTAGCAGAACCCCAAGAAATTCACACACATGATAGACTAGGAATCACCATGTACCTGAGAGCACAAAACAAAATTAGGTAAAAGCATGCTGCTTTCTTATGAAGATATCCATGCAGAGTTTTTAAGGACAACCAAAACCCATCATTATCTTCTCTGCCCAAGACCACTTTGGGAATCTTGGAGAAGAGAGAATAAAGGCAGAAATGAGGATACAGAAAGCATGTCACTTGAAGATCAAGAAGTCAAGCTTGGATGCCAATGGTAAAGTGGTAAGCCTACTGGTTTTGATCTTGGGCATGGAATGAGTTTGCCAGACCTCAACTCTGAAGACGGCTCTAGAAGGACCTAGACTTGCTACAGAAAGTGTATTCCAAGTAGAATGAGAAGTTTGGGTAATGTATGCCACAAGATATTGGTCATTTGCAGAGTGGAGATAATCATTAAGTACTTGGCTCTCAACTACCCTTGATTATCCCAACTAGTCAGGAATTCAGCTACCAGATACCGAAGTTTCCAACCCTAACCCCAATGGCAGCTGCATGTTTAAATCCAGCAGACAGGTGTTGTAAACACTTTCCCGCACCAAGTACAACCTGAGTCTTCCATCCTAGACTGAATGCATTACCTGATCTGCAATACTTTGTATTCGTAATTATGTTTATGCCTGAAACAGGAGTAGGTAAGATCAAAGGCTTGATTTTGTGGCTGGAATGTAAATTAAGTAGTCATTGATCCTGTTGCAGAAAAAAACATCTAATTTGGAAGTAATGGGTGTGATGAATGAACACAGCTGTAGAGAGTCGATTCTAGGTGAGTATGGGGTTGGCTTGGTTACTTTGCTATGGAGCCTTGGAAGTTCTGTTTTTTTGGCTTGCAGATTTATAGAAGTTCTAGTCTAAGATGCAACGTGGGAAATATAATTTCACGCCATGACTGACATTGGCCTCCCATGAGTTAGAGAAATGTGTGTTTAAGGGGATAATCTGATTTTGGAAAATAATGTTCAAATGCCACCATGTTTTCATGTTGATCCCTCTCCACCTGGCTCAGCGTTCTCTTAGTAAAAACAATTTCCTGCCAAGCACAGTGGCTGACGACTGTAATCCCAGCACTTTGGGAGGCTTAGGTGGGCGGATCACCTGAGGTTGGGAGTTCGAGACCAGCCTGACCAACATGGAGAAACCCCATCTCTACTAAAAATACAAAAATTAGCCGGGTATGGTGGTGCATGCCTGTAATCCCAGCTACTCAGGAGGCTAGGCAGGAGAGTCACTTGAACCCGGGAGGTGGGGGTTGTGGTGAGCCAAGATCTCGCCATTGCACTCCAGCCTGGGTGACAAGAGCAAAACTCCATCTAAAAAAAAAAATCAATTTCCTGCTGATATTAATGATGTTAAACCATTAAAATATATGTAAAGGTGAAAGACTGGTAACTGTGATTTGAAAATGAGAAGACATTGACAGCTAGACAGATCAAAATAAAGGCTTTGCTTCAGAGAGCCAGAAGAGAAAGTTTTCTGACCCTTTTCTTAATTTTGTCAAATCAGATATGTCTGGCTCATGGTTCCATAGCTTAAGGATGTTATGAAGCCATTTTGAGTGGCTGACTGTATTAGCCTGTTCCCGTTACTAGAATACCATAGATCTGATGTAGGATGGATTACCCCTACAATACAGATGTAGGACCCAAGGACCTAGAGGCAAGGTCCATTGTCCAGTGTAATGACCTAACCAATGGTAGTTCTGGGACCACATACTTATGTTCCCTCACCCTAAACCCAATACTCTTTCCTCTTCTGGTAGAAAAAGTGATGGCCCCAGTGATGTCCATGTCCTCATCCCCATGTGATAGACAACATAATGGCTGCAAAGATGTCAACATCCTAATCCTAATGTGGTAGACAGAATAATGACCCCCAAAATGTCCACGTCCTAATCTCCATGTAGTAGACAGGTGATGGCCCCAAAGATGTCCACTTTCTAATCCCCTGTGGTAGACAGAATAATGGTCCCAAAGACGTCCACATCCTAATCCCCATTTGGTAGACAGAATAATGGCCCCCAAAGATGTCCACATTCTAATCCCCATGCGGTAGACAGAATAATGATCCCCAAAGATGTCCATGTCCTAATCCCCATGTGGTAGTCAGTATAATGGCCCCAAAGATGCCCACGTCCTAATCTCCATGTGATAGAATAATGGCCCCAATGACGCCCACATCCGAATCCCTGAAATCTGTGAATATGTGACCTTATATGGCAAAAGTGACTTTTCAAAAGTGATTAAGTTAAGGATTTTAAGATGAGAAGATTATCCTGGATTATAATCAGGGTATCTCAATGTCATCACAAGCATCCTTATACCGGAAAGAGGACGCACGAGGGTCAGAGTCAGACAAGGAGATGTGGGGATAGAAACAGAGGCCTGAGAGGAGGGAAATGTGCTGATGTCTTTAAGGTAGAGGAAGGGGCCACAAGCCAAGGCATGCAAAACAGCCTCTACAAGCTTCAAAAGGCAAGGGAGTAGGTTCTGCTCTGGAGACTCCAGAAGGAATCAGCTCTGACAACAACTGGGTGTTAACCCAGCAATACTAATTGCAGGCTTCTGAACTCCAGAATCAGAAGACAATATATTTCTGTTCTTTTAAAGCCACGAAATTGGTGGTGATTTGTTATGGCAACTGGAGAAGACAAAAATGCACGTCTTTTACAAAATGACAGTGATGTGGTTTGGCTGTGTCCCCACCCAAATCTCAACTTGAATTCTATCTCCCAGAATTCCCACATGTTGTGGGAGGGACCCAGGGGAGGTAATTGAATCATGGGGGAATGGTCTTTCCCATGCTATTCTTCTGGTAGTGAATACGCCTCACAAGATCTGATGGGTTTATCAGGGGTTTCGGCTTTTGCTTCTTCCTCACTTTTCTCTTGCCCCCACCATGTAAGAAGTGCCTTTTGCCTCCTGCCATGATTCTGAGGCCTTCCCAGCCATGTGGAACTGTAAGTCCAATTAAACCTCTTTTTCTTCCCATTCTCAAGTATGTCTTTATCAGCAGCATAAATACAGACTAATACAGACAGTGTCAGAGGGCGTTTGAACCATGGCAACTCCATCTTGAATAGGGGCTGGGTAAAAGAAGGCTGAGACCTACTGGGCTGTATTCTCGGGAGGTTAGGCATTCTAAGACACAGGATGAGATAGGAAGGCAACACAAGCTACAGGTCACAAAGACCTAGCTGATAAAACAGGTTGGAGTAAAGAAGCTGGCCAAACCCCACCAAAACCAAGATGGTGATGAGAGTGACTTCTGGTCATCCTCACTGCTACACTCCCACCAGCGCCATGACAGTTTACAAATGCCATGGCAACATCAGGAAGTTACCCTCTATGGTCTAAAAACAGGAGGCATGAATAATTCACCTCTTGTTTAGCATATCATCAAGAAACAACCATAAAAATGGGCCACCAGCAGCCTTCAGGGCTGCTCTGCATGTGGAGTAGCCATTCTTTTATTCCTCTACTTTCTTTTTTTTGTTTGTTTTGAGACAGAGTCTCACTCTGTCACCAGGCTGGAGTGCAGTGGCCAGATCTCGGCTCACTGCAACCTCCACCTCCAGGTTCAAGTGATTCTCCTGCCTCAGCCTCCCGAGTAGCTGAGATTATAGGTGTGCACCACCACGCCCAGCTACTTTTTGTATTTTTAGTAGAGACGGGGTTTCGCCATGTTGGCCAGGATGGTCTCTGTCTCTTGACTTCGTGATCGGCCCGTCTCAGCCTCCCAAAGTGCTGGGATTACAGGCGTGAGCCATCACACCCAGCCGGTTTTTATCTCTTTAAGTGTCTTTATTTCCCCAGGATTTCTTAGGTCTAGCATCTCTGGAAACCTCAATGGCAGATTCTGAACTCATTCATAAAGAACCAGGACTTTGTCAACTTCCTGGAAAACACTGATGGTTTTCCTCAATTACTTTATAATTATGCATAAGCAGGTGTGCCACTCTTCCCTGTTAACTGGAACTGCACCTATGTCCTGACAAGTAAAATGATTAGAAAACTAATAATTAGAGTTTTGCCTTGGCTGAAGTCTAAAATCCTCAGAGTGTGCAGTCAGTTCTCAAATTTGGCCGGGCACGGTGGCTCACACCTGTAATCCCAGCACTTTGGGAGGCCGAGGCAGGAGGATCACTTGAGGTCAGGAGTTCAAGACCATTCTGGCCAACATGGCGAAGCCTCATCCCTATTAAAAATACAAAAATTAGCCGGGCGTGGTGGCGGGCACCTGTAATCCCAGCTACTTGGGAGGCTGAGGCAGGAGAATTGCTTGAACCCAGGAGACGGAGGTTCCAGTGAGCCCAGATCGTGCCACAGCACTCCAGCTTGGGTGACAGAGCGAGACGCCATCTCAAAAAACAAAACAAAACAACTCAAAAAAAAAGAAACCCACTTGTTGAGAAAACACGACAAACTCAGATAACACAGCACTTAGCATGTGAAAATTTTCACCTACATGTGCATGAAACATAAATCTTGTGTTTCCATGGAGGGTGCATGGCACATTTATACTGCACCATTCAACTTCCTTAGAAAAGGCATCCGACTCTTGTCCAAAGTTGTAACTAGTAAATTTTATCTGACTGGGATTATTGAACAAATGCTTCAATGACTTTCGGACTTTTACGGTTCTACTCTCTGGAATCCCATGTGATTGAAATGTTAATAACTGACTTTAGCAAAAACAGTTCTGTGGTTAAAGAATTTGGGGAACGCGGATCACAGTACCCACAGTATCTCTCCTGGGGAGATTTAATTGCCCTTCAGCAAACAAAAGACTGAGAAATCTTGCTGAAAAGAACAGCTCAACTCTGAGAAGCTCAGTCTTTTCCACATTTTTTTTTTCCCTGAATTTAGAGCCTCTTTTTTCCCCCAGGCACTTTTATTAGCATTCCAAGACATTTGTGTTGGAAAGAATTGCCCAATATAGTTCAGAAAATATTTAGCTACATAATAGAGACAAAGAAACATCTGGCAGTTCCCATGGAGGGATGTGTTGTGGAAGGCACTGTTGATGGTGGTGGTAAATGTGAATGTTTTCTTCTAGGTTTCATCTTGGGTCATGCAGCTGACCCCATCTATAATTGCAGCTCGTGCTAAAAACACTCCTAGGCTGAATGCTCCATACACTTGCATTTATTTATTTTTATTTTTTAGAGACAGAGTTCTGCTCTGTCACCCAGGCTAGAGTGCAGTGGTGCAATCACAGCTCACTGCAGCCTCGACCTGCTGGTCTCAAGCAATCCTCCTACCTCAGCCTCCCCAGTAGCTGGGAATAGAGGTGCATCCTACCACATCCAGCTAATTTTTTTTTTTTTTTTGTAGAGATGGGATCTCACCATGCTGCCCAGGCTGGTCTCCAACTCCTGGTCTCAAGGGATCCTAAACCTTGGCCTCCCAAATTGCTAGGATTATAGGTGGGAGCCACTGTGCCCGGCCGTACTTGTACTTTTATTTACAAAAGCCGCATGTGACAGCTGTCAAGTAAATATATTAAAATAGCTCATGGAACATGGTTTTTGTAACTTCCTGAAAGTTCTACACATTTCTAAAATATTTAAGAAAGTGATACTGGGCCAGGCTCGGTGGCTCACACCTGTAATCCCAGTATTTTGGGAGGCGGAGAGGGGCGGATCACCTGAGCTGAGGAGTTTGAGACCAGCCCGACCAACATGGTGCAACCCCATCTCTACTAAAACGCAAAAGTTAGCCAGACATGGTGGCAGGTGCCTGTCATCCCAGCTACTCAGGAGGCCGAGGCAGGAGAATCACTTCAACCCAGGAGGCGGAGGTTACAGTGAGCTGACATCGTGCCAGTGCACTCCAGACTGGGGGACAGAGCCAGACTCCATCTGAAAAAAGAAAAAGAAAAAAAAAGTGATGCCGAAACATCTTTCTCTTTTTAAAGCATGATATTTACCATGCACTTAACAGTGAGTTCACGTGATTCATGTGACCCATACGTGTTGGAACCGTGGAAACACAATATGTTTTCTGATTTTATTTGTTTAAAATATCGTACAGTCTCTCATTCCCTAAATAAAAATAAGTGCCTTAAAAAGAATCTTGCTGGCCAGGCGCGGTGGCTCACGCCTGTAATCCCAGCACTTTGGGAGGCCGAGGTGGGCAGATCACCTGAGGTCGGGAGTTCGAGACCAGCCCGACCAACATGAAGAAACCCCGTCTCTACTAAAAATACAAAATTAGCCGGGTGTGGTGGCACATGCCTGTAATCACAGCTACTTGGGAAGGCTGAGGCAGGAGAATCGCTTGAACCCGGGAGGCAGAGGTTGCCGTGAGCCGAGATCGCGTCATTGCACTCCAGCCTGGGCAACAAGAGCAAATCTCCATCTCAAAAAAAAAAAAAAATCTTGCTAGGTGCCGTGGCTCACACCTGTGATGCCAGTACTTTGCAAGCCGAGGTGGGAGGATCACTGGAGCCCAGAATTTCAGCACCAGCCTGGGCAACATAGTGAGACCTCATCTCTACCAAAAAATATAAAAATTACCCAGGTGCAGTGGCACATACCTGTCATCCTAGCTACTTGGGAGGCTGAGGTGCGAGGGTCACCTGAGCCTGTGAAGTCGAAGTTGCAGTGAGCCATGATCACACCACTGCATTCCAGGTCTCCAGCCTGGGTAACAGAGGGAGACCCAGTCATTAAAAAAAAAAAAAAAAAAAAGATTTTGCACAAACTTTTACGATGACTCTGCTCTATAATTAAAAGTAATTTCTGCTTTGTTGGTGTTTTCTCACACATTTATCTGGTTGACCAGATATCTGCATATGATAGAGCAAGAATGACCCATTTCCCTCCAAGGAGAACAGCATTGCAAGGGGGTTGAGGATGCATGCGTGTGGAATCCAAACATTGAATGCACTGAGACGATGGTGCATGAAGCCTGTCTGTGAGTTTATGATGAAGCTGCACATAGATTCCTACCTGGCTCTCACTCCTCTCTTTGACCCTTTGGCTTCAGTTTAATTGCATGGACATCCTTCAAAGCTGCTCGGGGCCACCACGTCTTCAGACTTCTGGTATTTTTCCAAGAAACACTAAACCTCTTTCCAATAGTCCCTCTGGATTTTGTGTGCATGTCTTCCAGCACTGGAGCTGCTTGACCTTTACTTGCATGGGTACCATAACACTGGATAGGACAGAAGCTCTGCCCAGCCCCATGTGAGAGCTCTGTGCTCTTCAGGGACCATGTCCTGTTCACACTGTCTCCCTCACATCTAATACAGCCATGATACTCGGCAATATATACTCCACCCAACAGGCAACCGAGAGTCTGCCAGTGATACAGGAGTTAAGAAGAAATCACTTAAGCAGACAGTAAGGGTATGGGAGTCCTGGGTAAGACTTTTCTCTTTAATGAAAAGCAGCCCCAAGTCATTTTGTAACAAAGAGCAGCCTGTCAAGTCGAGCTGCAGACATAGACAAGCCAGCTGGGAGCTTGCACGGGTGAATGCCGGCAGGAACTAGGGACTAGACACGTTCAAGATGGTGGCTCCATCTTCCCTCCTCTTTGTTAGCCACTTGTACAGTAAGGAGCAGACAAGATGGCGCCTATCAAATGGAAAGCCCATTTGCATAATAAGATTAAGGTGGGGCAACCAGCCTTCCCCACGGGCGCTATGTAAACATACCTGATGGAACCAATCTGTGAGCCCTACATAAATCAAACACCACCTTCGCCAGCCTGCCTATAGAATCTGCTGCTGATTGCCACCTCCCTACTTTTCAGATGTCTCTCTGTCTCTCTCTGGCAAGGAGCTGCTCTCCTCTTTCCTTTGTTTGTCTCTTAAACTTTCCACTCCTTAATCCACCCACATGTGTCTGTGTCCTGAATTCTTTCTTGGTGAGAGACAATGAACCCCAGGGTATGTACTCCAGACAATGGAGCTGTTTCATCATGATGACAGTCACATGCAAACCAAGGTGGTGATAACTGCATTTGCTCACTGGCTCTGCAACAAATCCACTCAGGACCTAGAAAAGAGTATATTCAATCTGCGACCCTCCATGCTGCAGAGGTATCTGATGAGAGGGCTTTTTGAAGAATCAGGTTAAAGTATGGTCAGAGGTGTTTGAACCAGAGCAACTCCATCTTGAATAGGGGCTGGGCAAAATGAAGCTGAGACTTACTGGGCTGCGTTCCCAGATGACTAAGGCATTCTAAGTCACAGGATGAGATAGTAGGTTGGTACAAGATACAGGTCAGAAAGACCTTGCTGGTAAAACAGGTTGCAGTAAAGAAGCCAGCCAAAACCCACCAAAACCAAGATGGCCACAAGAGTGACCTCTGGTGGTCCTCACTGCTACACTCCTACCAGCACCATGACAGTTTACAAATGCCATGGCAACGTCAGGAAGTTATCCTATATGGTCTAAAAGGGGAGACATGAATAATCCACCCCTTGTTTAGCATATCCATAGAAATAACCATAAAAATGGGCAACCATCAGTCCTGGGGTTACTCTGGCTGTGGAGTAGCCGTTCTTGATTCCTTTATTTTCCTAATAAACTTGGCTTTCACTTTATGGACTCGCCCTAAATTCTTTCTTGCGCAAGATCCAAGAATACTCTCCTGAGGATCTGGATCGGGACCTCTTTCTGGTGATAACAGTATGATCTGGTTTCAAAAGAGGAGCCTTTTGCTGAATCTGAATGCTTCAGGCCGTTCTCCCTCCAAATTACAGGCTGTCCGGCAAAGCTTTCAACAAAGCAACACATCCTAGCCTGCAGGATGCACTGCTTCCGGCTGTCCATCACATGAAATGAGTGCGTGCTTTTTGTGCAGCTTAAGGAGTCTCATGCATAACAGATGTGTTCAAACTGGGGATGGAAGGAACTTAGGCATTGATGGATGATCCCCGTAGAGTTACGACTCTTTCTCGTTCGGGTCGAATTTCATTTACAAATAGAAATTTCCTAGTCTTCCAACTACACAGTGTGTCTAAAATCCCATGTAAATGGAAAAAGGAAAAGAAAAAAACAGACCACCCCAACTGTGTGCGTGCCTACAAGGTTCTAACTGAGGAAGGGAAGCCAGGATCATCGGCAACTGGGAACTTCACAACTGAATTATGGTCTTGTGGGCTGGGTGTGGTGGCTCCTGCCTGTAATCCCAGCACTTTGGGAGACTTAGGCGGACAGATCACTTGAGGTCAGGAGTTTGAGACCAGCCTGGCCAACATGCTGAAACCCCGTGTCTAGTAAAAACACAAAAATCAGCCAGGCATGGTGGTGCATGCCTGTAGTCCCAGCTACTCAGGAGGCTGAAGCAAGAGAATCGCTTGAACCTGGGAGGTAGAGATGGCAGTGAGCTCAGATCACGCCACTGCACTCCAGCCTGGGCAACAGAGCAAGACTCTGTCTCAAAAAAAAAAAGAAAGAAAAAAAAGAATTATAGTCTTGTCGATCTAGATCGTTTTACTTTTAACCAAGGACACTAGTGTAGCCATAGCCTTTTTTTTTTTTTAAAGCAAGGTCTCATTCTAAGAGCCTGGGACTAGAGTGCAGTGGTGGAATCATGGCTCACTGCAGGCTTGAACTCCTGGGCTCAAGTGATCCTCTCTTCTTAGCCTCCTGAGCAGCTGGGACTATAGGTGTGCGTGCCACCAGGCCTAGCTAATTTTTTTTAGAGACAAGATCTCGCTATGTTGCACAGCCTGGTCTGAAACTCTTGGTCTCAAGCGATCTTCCTGTCTTGGCCTCCCCAAATGCTAACATTACAGGCATGAGCCACCATGCTGGGCTGGTGAGTCCATCTTGAAATAATAGGATGCACCTGTTCCTCACAAATTTGGTCAGGATGTCAAGATTTATGACCCCCACCCCCACCCCACCCCACCCCCACCCCCACCCCCACCTACACACATACACACATACAAACAGAGTATGCAAACACATATTTCTTACATAATACAGCTTTTGCGGGAGAGCAGGAAAGATCTTCCAAGCTGATACAGAATAGACCAAGATGGTAAAGAAAAAACTCTAGATTGAATTTTTATTGCGGGTAAGGAGCAGGGTAGGGTGAGATTCCCAAATGCAGGACAGCAGCTTGCCTGGTTTCAATTTTTGTAATTTTTTATTTTTTGAGATGGAGTCTTACCCTTTCACCCAGGGTGGAGTGCAGTGGTGAGATCTTGGCTCACTGCAGCCTCCATCTCCCAGGTTCAAGTGATTCTCCTGCCTCAGCCTCTCAAGTAGCTGGGATTACAGGTGCATGCCACCACGCCTGGCTAATTTTTGTATTTTTAGTAGAGATGGGGTTTCACCATGTTGGCCAGGCTGGTCTCGAACTCTTGACCTCAAGTGAACTGCCCACCTCAGCCTTCCAAAGTGCTGGGATTACATTCGTGAGCCACCACACTCGGCCTTACCTGATTTCAAGCTCCTACTGGCACCAAAGGAGCGAGCGCCTGGGCTTTATCAGCAGTTTGCTAAGATGTGCTTTGTCATTATTTGTGGGGAGAACAGACTAGATGTCTTGTGAACTCACTCACTATCACATAAACAGCAAGCGGGGAATCTACCCCTTGATCCAGTTACCTCCCACCATGCCCTTCCTCCATTATTAGAGATTACAATTGGACATGAGATTTGGGTGGGGACACAAATCCAAATCACATCACAATGCAAAACGGACTAAGACAAGAACCAGACAAATAAACACATCTCCATTCCAGGGGAATGGAGAGGGTGCACTTGAAAGTTCTCAGCAACCAAATATCAAAAACTGGCATCACACTCTTTAATACAAACTTTCACGCTTGCAAATTCTCATTTGATTCCCTCAGCAAGCCTCAGAAGGAAGCCAAGAGAGTGTTATTCCATATTGGCCCAGGGAGTCCTGGCAGATGGAAGAACTCAGCCGATGTGTAGGTGGAAGTGATGGTTAACTGTACATGTCAACTTGCCTGGGCTATGGGATGCCCAGGTAGCTGGTAAAACCCTTAGGTGTGTCAGTGAGGGTGTTTGCAGAAGAGATTCGCATTTGAACAAGCAGACTGAGTAAAGAAGACTCTCACCACTAGGAGTGGGCATCACCCAATCCATGGAGGGCCCAAGTAGAGGAAAAAGGTAGAGGAAGGGAAAACTTCCTCTCTGTTTTTAAGCTGGGACATCCATCTCCTTGGAGGGCAGAGCTCTTGGTTCTTGCATCTTTGGACTCCAGGACTTACATGAGCAGAGCCCCTCAGTTCCCCACACCTTCCACACCCACCCTTAGGCCTTCGGATTCCAAATGTGTTGTGCCACCCGTTTCCCTGGTTCTCCAGCTTCCAGATGGCAGATCATGAAATTTCTCGGCCTCCATAATCATGTGGGCCAATTCCCAGAATGAATCCTGCCTTATATATTTATTTGTCTGGTTCTTGTCTTAGTCCGTTTTGCATTGTGATGTGATTTGGATTTGTGTCCCCACCCAAATCTCACATCCAATTGTAATCTTCAATATTGGAGGAAGGGCGTGGTGGGAGGTGACTGGATCAAGGGGTGGATTCACCCCTTGCTGTTTGTGTGATAGTGAGTGAGTTCACAAGACATCTAGTTGTTTAAAAGTGTGTACCACCTCCTGCTTCACTCTGTTTCTTCTACTCCAACCATGTAAGAAGTGCCTCCTTCTTCTTCACCTTCCGCCATGATTGTAAGTTTCCTGAGGCCTCCCCAGCCATGCCTCTTGTATAGCCTACGGAACCATGAGCCAATTAAACCTTTTTTCTCTATGAATTACCCAATTTCAGATAGTTCTTTATAGCAATGTGAGAACGAACTAATACACATTGCTCTAAAGGCATACCAGAGGCTGTGTGGTTTATAAAGAAAAGAGGTTTATTTGGCTCACAGTTCTGCACACTGTACAAGCGTGGAGCCAGCATCTGCTTCTGGTGAGGCCTCAGGAAGCTTCCACACGTGGTGGAAGGTGAAGTGGAGCTGGCGTGTCACAGGGTGAGAAAGGAGGTGAGAGAGAGAGGTGCCACGCTGTTTTAAACAACCAGCTCTCATGTGAACAAACAGAGCAAGAACTCACTCATTACTGTAGAGACAGAACCAAGACATTTATGATGACCCAAATACCTCCCAGTAGGCCCTACCACCAACATTAGCGGCCAAATTTCAAAGTGAGACTTGGAGGAGACAGATATTCAAACTATATTAGTTCTGTATCTCTGAAGAGCCTGACAATCCCAGTGTTGTTATGTGATGATAAGCTCTCAGCATGCCTGGCTCAGAGCCCTTCCTACTGCCTCATTCCACACCTTCATCCACGTGTTGAGTTGAAGGTCATGGAGAGAACTCATCTGGCTTCCAAGAACTTTCTCCTTGGAGGCACGTGTCTGGGTAACAGAGGCCATTTCTAGTATGTATTAGTCAGGGTGCTCTTGAGGGACAGAACTAATCAGATAGACGTATATATGAAGGGGAATTTATGAGTGCCTCCTTCTTCTTCACCTTCCGCCATGATTGTAAGTTTCCTGAGGCCTCCCCAGCCATGCCTCTTGTATAGCCTACGGAACCATGAGCCAATTAAACCTTTTTTCTCTATGAATTACCCAATTTCAGATAGTTCTTTATAGCAACCAGATGGTTTCAGGATGATTCAAGCACTTTGCATTTATTATGCACTTTATTTCTATTATTATTACATTGGAATACATAGTGAAATAAGTATACAACTTGCCATCACATAGAATCAGTGGGAGCCATGACTTGTTTTCCTGCAACTACATGGTTCCATCTGGGGGTGATGGGAGACAGTGACAGATCATCAGGCACTAGATTTTTTTTTTTTTTTGAGTTTAAATGCATTTTATTTTTAGACAACCTACATGACATGTTTTTCTTAAAAACAATGCCTCCACTCCAAATAAATCATGGTCAAAATAAATGAAGAGCTCAAGATGACATCAGTCCCATTTGTCTTAAGTCCTGGTGTGTGGATGAGAAGCAGAAGCCAGTTATGATGACAGGTGATAGATCCAAAATAATTGCCAAATTTGTTAACATTTTTCCATTTCTAAACCATCCTTAAAGAAAATCATATATGGGGTCACACCATCCTCACGGTAGTCCAGTAGAGCAACCATACCATCTGGATTCATGTTTTCACCAATAAAGAACTGGTAGTTTTTGAAATTAGCAAGGATGTGCTTGATTTGTTCTGCGGCCCCTCTCATAAAAGGTTTTACTCTTTCTGGTCTCTGTTCTTCAAGTTTCCCTTTGATTGATTTCATGTAATCTTTGATGTACTTCTTGTAGGCTTCTTTTGTGAAACTTGTTTCCTGCAGGTGATGTTTCACGACAATATCGACACCAGTGACTACTGTGCTTTCGGTGCCTTCCCCCTCGGGGCCTTCAGCGGAGGCGTTTCCACCAATGAGCGAGTCATCAATGTTACCTTCTGTCCTACTGACCATCTTCCCCTCCACCTCCAGGCACAACCCGTCCGCGATCTCCCGGATCTTGTAGATGTCGGAGAACATCTCATCGTGGCTGATGAGGTCCCGGTAGATAATCATGAGATGGCGACTGAAGGAAGATGACGGCGGCGCTAGCTTAGCACTAGCCTGAAACTCGGAACGAGCGCCGTGCAGCCGCAGCGGCGCTCGGCGGGAGGGGGGAGCGGGCGGAAAAACAGGCACTAGATTCTTATAAGGAGCATGCAACTTAGATCTCTCATATGGGCAGTTCACAATAGGGTTCATGCTTCCATGATAATCTAATGCCACCACTGACCTGACAGGAGGAAGAGCTCAGATGGTAATGGCAGTGATGAGAAGCAGCTGCAAATACAGATGCTGTAAATACAGATGTAAATACAGGTGCCCTGTGCTCACCTCCTGCTGGGCAGCCCAGTTCCTAACAGGCCACAGACTGGTACAAGTTTGCAGCTGGGGGTTGGAGACCCCTGGTCTAAACACATCTTCCTAGGAGCATTGAACACCATATCAGATTGTGCTCCTGCTGCTGTGGCCATAGCGCCCTTTGAACCAATCACCTGTGGAGACTAAGGTTTTCCCTCCCAAGATCACCAGCTTGTCATCTTTCTCTGCCTTGTACACCTTGACATACAGGGGTGCTAGGAGTAGCTTGTATAAGCTCATGAGAACCAACAGGCCATATCTCTTTCCAAATCCGCATTCCATAATCTCACCTGAGCACCTTTAAATCAACCGCAAGAGGAAAATTTACACCAGAGAAATTGGCATAGGCTCTAACTAGGGTTTCTTTTTTTTTTTCTTTTTTTTTTTTTTTTGCAGAATTCATTGTTAAAACTTTCAGCAAGCTACTGTCCTGATGGTATGCAGTCCCCTAGGAGAAAGGAAAAAGTTGGGTTGAATATAGGCATTTAAAATTCATACAAAAATGTATTGAAATGATAAGCCACTATTCAAAGGGTAACTATAACATTCTAAAGAAAAAGCAATTTCTATAACCAGGTAGGAAAAAGGGAGTAGCTTTCTGTGAAATTCCCAGCACCCTGCCACAGCTTCTTGTTGGCGGCACTTGCAAAATTCAGCACTGTGTTATGCAGAGATGCGTAAGAATTTCAAGCTGGAGGCACCGTCCCAGGCAGCTTTTAACTGAGAAAACTTCTGTGTGCAAAAATGTAGGGCTAGCAGAAGTGCCAACTTTTCTGTTACTAAAAAAAAAAGAGGGTGGAAATGTTTTGCAAACACCTGACCGCCTTATCAAGCTGAAGCAGACCTTTTGCAGCATGAGGAAGCATTGGTTTATTTCCAGGTTATTTTTTTCTTTTTGGCCACAAAACATCTTTCAGCTGAAAGTGAATGCATTTTGGTAAACATTTGGAGTCAAAGTGAGATTTTGATGCCAATTTTTTGGGGGAGTGAGGATGGACACATCATGAGTAACATAATTATGTTCAATAATTTTTTCTTATTTTAAATTTCTTTTAAAACGTACATGTCAAACAAAGTAAAACCATCACTAAAATTATGGCTTGGAGGTTACTTATTTATTTATTTATTTATTTTTTTGAGATGAAGTCTTGCTCTGTTACCGAGGCTAGAGTGCAGTGGTGCGATCTCAGCTCACTGCAACCACCTCCCAGGTTCAAGCGATTCTCCTGCCTCAGCCACCCAAGGAGCTGGGATTATAGGCACCTGCCACCCCACCTGGCTAATTTTTGTATTTTTAGCAGAAATGGGTTTTCGCCATGTTGACCAGGCTGATCCTGAGCTCTTGACCTCAAGTGATCCGCCCACCTCAGCCTCCCAAAGTGCTGGGATTACAGACCTGAGCCACTGCACCCAGCCTAAAGGTTATTTTATTTTATTTTATTTTTTGAGACCGAGTCTTGCCCTGTCGCCCAGGCTGGAGTGCAATGGTGCCATCTCGGCTCACTGCAACCTCCACCTCCGGGTTCAAGTAATTCTCCTGCCTCAGTCTCCCGAGTAGCTGGGATTACAGGCGCCATGCCACCACGCCTGGCTAATTTTTTGTGTCTTTAGTAGAGACGGGGTTTCACCATGTTGGCTGAGCTGGTCCCAAACCCCTGACTTTGTGATCCACCTGCCTCAGCCTCCCAAAGCGCTGGGATTATAGGCATGAGCCACCACGCCCGGCCTAGAGGTTATTTTTTTAAGCACTTAAATTGAGGAAGGATGGTGAGTACACATGTTTATGCATTGAGGTATTCCCATGAATGAACGTTTATTATCTGTACAAAAGAACACGAGCATGTTTTGACATTAATATGTGTGAATTAAACAGGAACATCTGGTGAAAGGAATAAAATGGAAGTGCCTGGGGTAGTCGGCCATCAATGAAATTGAAGTTCCGTAAACTCCAACTCACGTGAAAAACATTACATCAGGTTAAGTAAGAAAGCAGGCCGGGTGTGGTGGCTCACACCTGTAATCCCAGCACTTTGGGAGGTCGAGGTGGGCGGATCGCCTGAGATCAGGAGTTCAAGACAGCCTGGCTAACATGGTGAAACCCCATCTGTACTAAAAATACAAAAATTAGCCAGGAGGGGTGGCGGGCACCTGTAATCCAGCTACTCAGGAGGCTGAGGTCAGAGAGTTGCTTGAACCTGGAAGGTGGAGGTTGCAGTGAGCCAAGATTGCACCACTGCACTGCAGCCTGGCAACAAGAACGAAACTCCGTCTCAAAAAAACCCCAAACAAAACCCCAAACAAACCCCAAGCAACCCCCAAACAAAACCCAAACCACGGAGAGGAGGGGTTCACGTGAGAAGGAAACATCTAAGCAAACGCCTCTCGGAGAAAATTAATGAAATCTCAGGTCAAACGAAACCTATCCTCCAACAGACCCAGAGGAAATGTCTGAAGGCACATCTTGGAGATTCAATATGACAAGAAAAAGCCAGCAGTCAGTGTGACTTACGCGTTTTTTTTTTGGTTGTTGTTGTTGTTGTTGTTTGTTTGTTTTTAGAAACCTGAATGCAAGATGCAGGGAGCTGCCCGTTTTTGCCTTTTGAGGGCATAGCTTTCAATGATCCACAAGGAAAACAGCTCAACAATCAAGTAAAGAAAGCCCCAGAGGCCAGGCATGGTGGCTCAGGCCTGTAATCCCAGCACTTTGGGAGGTCGAGGAGGGAGGATCACCTGAACCCAGGCGTTTGAGCCCAGCCTGGACAACATGGTGAAACCCAATCTCTACAAAAAAAAATATATAAAAATTAGGCTGGATGCAGTGGCTTATGCCCGTAATCACAGAACTTTGGGAGGCCAACGTGGGAGGATCAACTGAGGTCAGGAGTTCAAGACCAGCCTGGCCAACATGATGAAACCTGTCTCTACTAAAAATACAAACATTAACTGGGCCTGGTGGCACGTGCCTGTAATCCTGGCTACTCGGGAGGCTGAGGCACAAGAATCGCTTGAACCCGAGAGGTGGACATTGCAGTGAGTTCAGATCAAGCCATTGCACTCTAGCCTGGTGACAGAGTGAAACTCCGCCTCAAAAAAAATAAAAAAAGAAAAAGAAAAAGAAAAAACAATTAGCTGAGCATCATGGTGTGTGCCTGCAGTCCCCAGCTAATCGGGAGGCTGAGATGGGAGGATCATTGAGCCTGGGAGGTCAAGGCTAAGGTGAGACATGATCCCGCCATTGCACTCCAGTCTAGGTGACAGAATGAGACCCTGTCAAAAAAAAAAAAAAAGAAAGAAAGAAAAGAAAGAAAGTTCAAGAAAAATGTGCATCCATTCTCCAGTAGTTTATCAGTAATAAAACAACTTGCACTGATAAATCATTCTCCCGGCCGGGCGCGGTGGCTTATGCCTGTAATCTCAGCACTTTGGGAGGCCGAGGCGGGCAGATCACCTAAGGCCAGGAGTTCGAGACCAGCCTGGCCAACGTGGTGAAACCCTGTCTCTGCTAAAAAAGTACAAAAAATTTGCCGGGTGTGGTGGCTCGTGCCTGTAATCCCAACTATATGGGAGGCTGAGACATGAGAATCGCTTGAACCTGGGAGGCGGAGGTTGCAGTGAGTCAAGATTGCACCACTGCACTCCAGCCTGGGCAACAGACTGAGACTCAGGAAAAGAAAAAAAAAATCAGCTGGGTGCGCGGTGGCTCACACCTGTAATCCCAGCACTTTGGGAGGCCGAGGCGGGTGGATCTCCTGAGGTCAGGAGTTCGAGACCAGCCTGGCCAACATGGTGAAACCCTGTCTCTGCTAAAGAAGTACAAAAAATTTGCCGGGCATGGTGGCTTGTGCCTGTAATCCCAGCTATTTGGGAGGCTGAGACATGAGAATCACTTGAACCTGGGAAGTGGAGGTTGCAGTGAGCCGAGATCATGCCACTGCACTCCAGCCTGGGCAACAGAGCAAGACTCCATCACAAAACAAAACAAAACATTCCCCCAATATAACTGGAAGTCCTGTATTTTAAAATCACTTAAAACTCCTATGAAGCTATAAGCAGAAGGGAATGTCCACGAATTGCTCTCAGAGTGAGAAAGATATAGATTTCTTTCAGCTCCCACTTTCATTTACTTTAAGGCACAGACATCTGAAACAATCTAAAATACCATTTTTCAATTCTAATGAAAGGAACAAGTAAATAATTCAAAACTGTGACTAATAAAAATGAGGCTGGCTTTGAGAATGAATACATACTAGCAGATATCACAAATCTACAATTTAAATTACATTTCAGAAGCCATTATCAGTGTTCAAATTCCATGACTAATTGAACAAGGATGAACCCACAGCTTCCTAACAGGTGACTGGGAAAAGGAGACTGAAATTAAATAAGCACCACAGCGCATCCCACTTGGAGAATTGAAAGTCTGTGATGTAGCAGAGGACAAAGGAATGAAAACAACAACAACAAAAAGAAAGTGTGTAACGATCTCTGAATTTTGCTGTTTTTACTCTTCTCTCTGCCCTCCTTGGAGATGATATCTATCGTAAAACGTATGGTACTGAGGCCGAGCGCAGTGGCTCATGCCTGCAATCCCAGCACTTTGCAAGGCCAAGGCGGGAGGATCACAAGGTCAGGAGTTCGAGATCAGCCTGACCAACATGATGAAACCCCGTCTCTACTAAAAATACAAAAATTAGCCGGGTGTGGTGGCATGTGCCTGTAATCCCAGCTACTCAGGAAGCTGAGGCAGGAGAATCCCTTGAACCTGGGAGGCGGAGGTTGCAGTGAGCTGCAATCGCATCACTGCACTCCAGCCTGGGTGACAGAGTGAAACTCTGTCTCAAAAAAAGAAAAAAAAGAAGCAAGTCCCAGGTCTTGTCCATACTCAATGGGAGGGGATCATGCAAGAAATGAATATTACAATATAAGAATCATGGTGAGCCATCTTCAAGTCTGTCCTTCACCAGAAAACCTTCTTCCACTTCTGCTGTAGAAAAATCTCTCTGCAGTTCGAACATCAAGGCTTCCAATATCCAGCACTTTTTGGAGATCATCACAACTCTTAGCTGTGACAGTTGACTCCAGATGGAGTAGAGGAAATGGGGTAAGCTTGCTTTGTTTTTCAGCAAGTCTTTTTAAACAATGGTGCCTGAAAGCCCAGTCAATAATTAATATATTGTTTAATTTCCCTTAATGTTGATTTTGGTTTTGTTTTTTGTTTTTTGAGACAGAGTCTCAGTCTGTTGCCCAGGCTGGAGTGCAAAGGCGTGACCCTGGCTCACTGCAACCTGTGCCTCCCGGGTCCAAGCAATTCTCCTGCGTCAGCCTCCCAAGTAGCTGGGTCCGCAGGCATGCACCACCATGCCCAGCTAATTTTCTGTATTTTTGTAGTGATGGGGTTTTGCCATGTTGGCCAGGCTGGTCTCCAACTCCTGACCTCAGGTGATCTGCTGGCCTCGGTCTCCCAAACTGCTGGAATTATAGGCATGAACCACCATACCCAGCCCCCTTAATGCTGGTTTTATCCATGGCCATGAGCTAGCAAGGCAGCTGTGTCAAACAGTAGAGAGAGTCAGCCTAAAAGAAACGGATAGCAGCACACTGGCTGAATTGAATCTGGTGTGACTCCCAGCTCTTACCTCTCACGAGGGTAGAAGCAGCAAAAAAGATGAGTTGCCTGAGTGTAAAAATAAATCAGAAAAACCACACACCTGCATCTTGTCTAGATTCAGGTCAAATATTTATACAGACACAAGCTGAGTCCCTAACTTTATGTGCACTGCAGTCTCTGCTACTTGGGGGCAGGAAAAAAAGCTGACTGGAAATAAAAAGAAAAGGGGTTAGTGCTCCAATTGTAAAACAAAGAGGCACTGTGGAAAACTGCAGCTGGAACAGAAGAGCCGATCTAAGAGTCAGTGAGAAGCAGGCTTGCAGAGACAAAGACTGGACGCCGTCTGGACCTTGTGCAAAACAATTCCATCCAGACTACTGCAGGCTTAGCCGGTTATTGGCACGGTTGAAAGGCCTGGATACACCGTGAAAGGATTGGGACTTTTAAGTAATAAATCCCAATAAAACAAAAATTCCTAAATGACGAAGCAAATTAAGTATGAGAAAAACACTGACGATAAAGGAACATGAACAAGAACAAGGAAAAGGGGAAAAAAAGGAATGCTGGTAAAGATGTCACTAGAGAGGAAATTTGAGAGATCTGAAGGAATATGTATCTTCTACAAGAATTACTTTTTCTGCTAAAAAAGGGAGAATGAAGGAAAGGACAGAGTTCTCCTCTTTGAATGAAAAAACATGAATAGTTCATGTCAAAGAATCTCACTTTGATTGAGTTTATATTATTCTAAGCTTTGTATTATGAGAGTTTCAAAGATTGAATTCTTACTACATTCAAAAGGTAACACATTATTAAAGTCCTAATAGACAGCAGAGCGACGGGAGCCCCGATTTAGTGAGTAGAATGAAATGATTTATAATCAGCTTTTCAAATGTCATCTCATTCTAGGGAAATGCATTACATTTTTTTTTAAGAGTTTACTAGGTCAGAGTAATTTTAAATCTCTCTCCTACTTATTTGAAATCCGAAATAGGCTCAGTTTTCTCCACACTAAGAGGTCCTTTGAACGGTGATAAAATGTCCCAATCATACTGGGAATATTGTCCAAAATAATAACAATAAATAAAGCCCTGGCATTCGCGTTTCAAACTAATTTTGTCAACTGAATTTTTCAGAGCAAAGGGCGTGGCGAAGGTGCCAGCAGGCAAAGACAGCATCAACTTGTGCTTTGTTTTTTTTTTTAAGGACTTAATATATGAATTCTCATTATTTGGTGGGTTGGCCAGGTAGTTCTTCTGCTTAATGTGGTGGTGGCTGGAGCACTGAGGCAGGTGCAGAGTCCGAAGTGACTTCATTCACGTGGATGAAAGTAGTTGCTGGCAGATACCTGGGAAGAGCTGGGGATATTGGCCAGAGGCCTTGTTTCTCTTCCGTGGGGTCATTCCCAAATGGTTGCTTGGGTTTTCTCCCAACTTGGCAGCTGCATTTCAAGAAAGAGTCTTTCAAAAGGACATGGGGTTACTTCACAGAAAAGCCAAATACTCCGGGAAAGATAACAATGCTCACAGGCAAAGATAACAATGCTTTTAAAAAGCATCAATATTTCAAAAAATTTAGCATATTAGATAAAGATTTCACAAAAGCAAACATATTAGAATATTGAGGATTTTTGTTTGTTTTTTTTTGTTTTGTTTTGTTTTTCTGAGATGGAGTTTCTCTCTTGTTGCCCAGGCTGGAGTGCAATGGCGCGATCTCAGCTCACCACAACCTCCGCCTCCCGGGTTCAAGCGATTCTCCTGACTCAGCCTCCCAAGTAGTTGGGATTACAGGCATGCACCACCACGCCCGGCTAGTTTTGTATTTTTAGTAGAGATGGGGTTTCTCCATGTTGGTAAGGCTGGCCTTGAACTCCCAACCTCAGGTGATCCGCCCACCTCGGCCTCCCAAAGTGCTGGAATTACAGGCATGAGCCACCGTGCCCGCCCTGAGGATTGTTAAATCAAAGTAAATATTGCCTGGGAAGCAGTCCGTACTTCTATATTTGAGTCCTTGTGGATGAACTGTTACCTAGCTTAATAGGCCGGCAAGATTGAAAACCTAACTTAGGCTTATGTGGCTGTAACCGTAACTGAGTGTTGGCCAATCCCAGCGTCCATACTTCAACTATTCATACACTGCTGAGTGTTCAACCCGTGTTCAAATAAGGCAAATGCCAACCTGTAACCAAGCCAGCTGTTTCTGTACCTCACTGCTGATTTCTGTGTGTCATTTCCCTTTTATTTTTGTATGTCTATAAATCTTCTTGCACCGCATGGCTGCGGTGGAGTCTCTGTGAATCTGCAGTGATTCTGCCCGATCTGTTAATCATTCATTGCTTAACTGAACTCCTTTAAATTTAGTTTGGCTTAAGTTTTTCTTTTATCCGGATAATAATATATAATCCATCGAGTAAGCATACTAAAAAATAAAAAAGGGGCCGGGCGCAGTGGCTCACGCCTGTAATCCCAGCACTTTGGAAGGCCAAGGTGGGTGGATCACCTGAGGGCAGGAGTTCAAGACCAGACTGGCTGACATGGAGAAATCCCATCTCTACTAAAAATACAAAATTAGCCAGGTGTGGTGGCGCATGCCTGTAATCCCCGCTACTTGGGAGGCTGAGGCAGGAGAATCGCCTGAACCTGGGAGGTCGAGGTTGCAGTGAGCCGAGATCGCATCATTGCACTCCAGCCTGGGCAACAAGAGTGAAACTTCGTCTCAAAAAATAATAATAATAAATAAATAATAAAAAGGAAGATATAAGCAATATGAAACAGTACACAAGAAGATGAGGAAGGAAATCATATTAGGTTGCAAAAATATAATCAATGAAATAAACTTTTCAGTAGATAAACAGCAGAATGTATATAGGTGAGGCAGAAATCAGCAAAATTACGGACAAGACTGAAGAAATTTCATAGAAAGAAAAAGGAAAAAGAAATCGGAAGTATAAAAGCAAAGCTAAGAAACATAGGGGATAGAAGTAAGTATCATATCTGAAGAAAAAAAAAGGTAGAATGAAATAAAGCAATAATAAGTACATCCTCCTCTCCAGCACCTGTTTTGCTAGCATAGGACCACCAAGAATGAGGTCCACCCTCAGGGGTATATCTCTCTTGTTCCTGCTCGGCTTCTTCCAAACTCACAGAAAGGAAACCCTGGTTCCTTGCTTCTGCTATATGTCAAGGTAAGTCCTGACTTCTAACAATCTTTGGTAACCCCCCTCTTCTTCCTTCATGCTTGGAAAAACCTTCGGTTTCCATGCAAGCAGAATGTCTTTCTCCTCTTGTCCACACACGGGCAAGACACCAAAGCCAGGGAGGTCACCACTTAAAGATGCAGTTTCAACTATGTCCTTTCATCAAAAAAAATTATTATTATTTTTTATTATTATACTTTAAGTTCTGGGGAAATGTGCAGAACGTGCAGTTTTGTTACATACGTATACACGTGCCATGGTGGTTTGCTGCACCCATCAACCTGTCATCTACATTAGGTATTTCTCCTAATGCTGTCCCTCCCCTAGCCCCCCGCCCCCTGACAGGCCCTGGTGTGTGATGTTCCCCTCCCTGTGTCCGTGTTTTCTCATTGTTCAACTCCCACTTATGAGTGAGAACATGCGGTGTTTGCTTTTCTCTTCCTGTGTTAGTTTGCTGAGAATGATGGTTTCCAGCTTCATCCACGTCCTTGCAAATGACATGAGGTCATCCTTTTTTTATGGCTGCATAGTATTCCATGGTGTATATGTGCCATATTTTTTTATCCCGTCTATCATTGATTGGCATTTGGGTTGGTTCCAAGTATTTGTTATTGTGAACAGTGCTGCAGTAAACATACATGTGCATGTGTCTTTATAGTTGGATGATTTATAATCCTTTGGGTATATACCCAGTAATGGGATTGCTGGGTCAAATAGTATTTCTGGTTCTAGATCCTTGAGGAATCGCCACACTGTCTTCCACAATGGTTGAACTAATTTACACTCCCACCAACAGTGTAAAGGCGTTCCTATTTCTCCACATCCTCTCCAGCATCTGTTGTTTCCTGACTTTTTAATGATCAACTTGATGAATCAGCAACATCATCTGGTCTTCAGGAGATGAATAATACTCCATAAAGATGTTCTGTTACTAAATGAAGACTGGGTTTTAAGAAAGATGTGCTTTTTATCCTCTTGTTCTTCAACAGAAGGAGGTACACCAACAGGAAGCAGATTTTAGGATGTCAAAATATTTCTGCAGAGACCCTGTGAACAACAGGCCTTGTGAAAACTGTCTATTGTGCTATTCCACGTTGAAAATTGGAGCTAAGTGCCGTGGTTGAGTAACACAGTGAAAAACCTGGTGGTCTCTGTAGCACCCAGGTGGGAAAGTCTCATCACCAAATGACAGTCTAGATATCTGACGAGTGGGACCAACACTGGCCGTGAATGAAAATATCAAATGAGAGAGAGTTGCATGGATGGCTATTTTTCTTTATTTTTTAAGCATATTATTTTAAAATAGAAGGATTTAAATGCACAAAAACAAAAGACAAAAAAACTCTAGTTTTAAATTGCAGTTTTAGCTGAAAGGCAAGAACATGTAAAGACTACTGATTTGGCAATCAGATCTGTTATATAAATTGGCTTTCTTCTGTCTCCCATTAAAGAAAAAAAAACTCAGAACAGGAAATAAGCTAAGATGAATAATGTATTTGTTCAATTTTTAAAACAAGTCAAGCCCTTCAGAAACATGCCCTAGAGATCCAGTTCAAATAATTCACTGAAGGATAAGAAGTCCCACAGAACGTGAAACAGAGAGATGCAGGACACACAGATAAAATCTAGTGACATAATTTATATTCTCTCTGGGGAAGCTTCCTGGTTTTTTAAGGGGTGATGTTTGGTCTGTGCTGAAAGGTGAAATGACAACAGCCTCCCTCCAAAAGTCCTGTTGAGATTTAATCCCCGATGAAATCTTATTAAGAGGTGGGACCTTTAGGAAGTGATGAACTCATGAGGGATCTGCCTTAATGGATGGGATTAGCGCTCTGTAAAAGAGCTGGAGGGAACAGGCTGGGCTCTAAGGCTATGTGAGGACACAGCAACAGGGCGCCATCTTGGAAACAAAGACAGTCCCCTCGAGTCACTCAATCTGTCATACCTTGATCTGGCACTTCCAGTGTCCAGAAGGGTGAGCAATAAATGTCTATTGTTTATAAGCCACCCGGTCAACAAATATCTGTTGTTTATAAGCCACCCAGTCAATAAATGTCTGTTGTTTATAAGACACCCAGTCAATCAATGTCTGTTGTTTACAAGCCACCAAGTCTACGATATTTTCGTGATAGCAGCACAGACAGGTGATTGGATCAGGGCCAACCTTAATCCAGTATGATCTCGTTTTCATGTAATTAATAATATGTAGAACTCTGCTTTCAAAGAAAGTCACACTCATAGGTTCCAAGCGTTATCATTTTAGCATATCTTTGGGGGACAGGAAATATACTTCAACCCATAACCAATTCATGCATCAAATATTTAATTACCGGCTGGGTGCAGTGGCTCACACCTGTAGTCCCAGCACTTTGGGAGGCTGAGGCGGGTGGATCATCTGAGGTCAGGAGTTTGAGACCAGCCTGGTCAACATGCTGAAACCCCATCTCTACTAAAAATACAAAAATTAGCTGGTCATGGAGGAGGACGCCTGTAGTCCCAGTTACTCAGCACACTGAGGCAGGAGAATCACTTGAACCCAGGAGGCGGAGGTTGCAGTGAGCCGAGATCATACCACTACACTCCAGCCTGGGCGACAGAGTGAGACTCCACCACAAAAATAAATAAATAAATATTTAATTACCACCTACTATGTGCATTGCTTGGTTCTGAGCACTGGGAATATTGTAAATAACAACTTACAGCAATGAAAGCTGTTGTGGAATTTCTAGCCGTGTGTGTGTGCGTGTGCACATGGGTATATGGCAAACATCAAACAAAATAAGTTGAATATTTATAATTTTTTTTGAGACAGGGTCTTGCTCTGTCATCCAGGCTGGAGTGCAGGGGCTTGATCATAGCTCATTGCAACCTCAAACTACTGGGATCCAGCGATCCTCCTACCTCAGCCATCTGAGTCGCTGGGACTACAGGTATGTACCACCATGCCCGGCTACTTTTTTTTATTTTTTTAATTTTTTGTAGAGTCAGGATCTTGCTATATTGCCCAGGCTGGTCTGGAACTCCTGGACTCAAGCAGTCCTCCTGCCTCAGCCTCCCAAAGTGCTGGGATTACAGGCATGAGCTGCCGCACTTGGCCTGTTTAGAATTTATATTCGCAGCTGTGAGGTGCAATGCAGAAAACAAGGAAGTAAAATCATAGAGGCCACATATTTTTTTTTTTTTTTTTGAGACAGGGTCTTGCTCTGTTGCCCAGGCTGGAGTGCAGTGGCGCAATCTCAGCTCACTGCAACTTTTGCCTCCCAGGTTCAAGCAATTCTCATGCCTCAGCCTCCCGAGTAGCTGAGGTTACAGGAACTCGCCACCACACCCAGCTAATTTTTGTATTTTTAGTAGAGACGGGGTTTCACCATATTGACCAGGCTGCTCTCAAACTCCTGATCTCTGGTGATCCACCCACCTTGGCCTCCCAAAGTGCTGAGATTACAGGTGTGAGCCACTATGCCTGGCCCGAGGCCACATTTTAGTAAAAGCACAAATCGAATTTGGGTCTTGGGGACATCTCAAAGGGCATGTGTCCATCCTGTTCCATTTTGCAGACAAGAAAACCAAGGCCAGCTGGGGGTGGAGGCCTGTCGAATGTAATGTAGGTACTTGGCTTGAGAGAAGCCTAAGTTTTTGGTGTGAGGTCCAGTACTTTTATTTTAAATTACAAAGGAGACGCCAGGAGATGAGAAAATATTGGAGACTCTTTGGAAGTTTCATATCCTTTCATGCTGATCTTTTTAGCATTCGGGTCAACAATGCAGAGCCTCAGATATAGATTTTGAACATGTTTTTAGGAGAATTTCATTTTTTTTTTTTTTAGATGGAGTCTCACTCTGTCACCCACGCTGGAGTGCAATGGCATGGTCTCAGCTCACTGCAACCTCTGCCTCCCTAGTTCAAGGGATTCTCCTGCCTTAGCCTCCTGAGTAGCTGGGACTACAGGCGCGCACCACCACACCCGGCTAATTTTTGTGTTTTTTTAGTAGAGACGGGGGTTTCATTATGTTCGCCAGGCTGGTCTCGAACGCCTGACCTTGTGATCTGCCCCCCTCGGCCTCCCAAAGTGCTGGGATTACAGGCATGAGCCACGACACCCGGCCGAGAATTTCCTCATTTCTTACAATTCCAGGAGGCGTTATTGACCTATTTAGAGTAGAAACTTTGCATCTCGTTACCAATTCATTTGCAAAGGCTGGTTTAGACTGGACCAAGGCCTGTTCCAAGAGCAGCAAGCACCACTTTATTTTTTTAATTGTTTTTCAACTTTTATTTTAGAATCAGTGGGTACCTGTGCAGGTTTGTTACAAAGGTATATTGTGTGATGCTGAGATTTGGAGTACGGATGAAACCATCACCCAGGTAGTGAGCATAGTACCCAAAAGGAGCTTTTTCAACCCTTATCGTCCTATTCTCTACCCCCACTTGTGTTCCCCAGTGACTACCCTTCCCATGACATAAGTCCACGTGTACCCAATGCTTAGCCCCACCCTTATAAATGAGAATATGTGGTATTTGGTTTTCTGTTTCAGCATTAACTGACTTAGGATTATGGACTCCAGCTCTATTCATGTTGCTGCAAAAGATATGATTTTATTCTTTTTTTTTTTTTTTTTTTTGAGGTGGAGTCTCACTCTGTCACCCAGGTTGGAGTGCAGTGGCATGATCTCGGCTCGCTGCAACTTTTATCTCCTGGGTTGAAGTGATTCTCTTGCCTCAGCCTCCTGCGTAGCTGGGACTACAGGTGCACATCACCAGCCTGGCTAATTTTTGTATTTTTAGTAGAGACAGGGTTTCACCAAATTAGCCAGGATGGTCTCAATCTCCTGACCTCGTGATCCACCAGCCTTGGCCTCCCAAAGTGCTGGGATGACAGGCGTGAGCCACCACACCTGGCTTTTTTTTTTTTTTTGAGACAGTCTCGCTCTTGTTGTCCAGGCTGAAGTGCAATGGCGCCATCTCGGCTCACTGCAGCCTCTGCCTCCCAGGTGCAAGCGATTCTCCTGTCTCAGCCTCCCAAGTAGCTAGGACTACAGGCATGCGCCACCACACCTGGCTAATTTTTGTATTTTTATGTTTTTATTTATTTATTGAGATGGAGTCTCACTCTGTTGCCCAAGCTGGAGTGCAGTGGCATGATCTCGGCTCACTGCAACCTCTGCCTCCTGTGTTCAAGCCAATTCTCTTGCCTCAGCCTCCCTAGTAGCTGGGATTACTGGTGCACACCTTCATGCCCAGGTAATTTTTCTTTTTTTTGAGACAGAGTGTCACTCTGTCGCCCAGGCGGGAGTGCAGTGGTGCGATCTTGGCTCACTGCAACCTCTGCCTCCTGGGTTCAAGGGATTCTCCTGCCTCAGCCTCCCGAGTAGCTGGGACTATAGGCACGCACCACCACACCCGGCTAATTTTTGTATTTTTAGTAGAGACAGGGTTTTACCATATTGGCCAGGCTGGTCTTGAACTCCTGACCTCAGGTGATCCACCCACCTCAGCCTCCCAAAGTGCTGGGATTACAGGTGTGAGCCACTGTGCCTGGCCCATTCTAGTAAATTTTCAAACCTTATCTCAGTTTTAGCCTCAATAGATATACAGCCATGCAGAGGAAACATTTGGAAAACACCATTAATAAAACTCACCAATGGGCTGGGCACAGTGTCTCACACCTATAATCCCAGCGTTGTGGGAGGCGGGCGGATCACCTGAGGTGAGGAGTTCCAGACCAGCCTGGCCAACATGGTGAAACCCCGTCTCTACTAAAAATACAAAAATTAGCAAGGCGTGGTGGCGGGTGCCTGTAGTCCCAGCTACTTGGGAGGCTGAGTCAGGAGAATTGCTCAAACCCGGGAGGTGGAGGTTGCAGTGAGCCGAGATCGTGCCACTGCACTCCAGCCTGGGCAACAGAGCGAGACTCCGTCTCAAAAAAATAAGTGGCCAATATGTGTGGTCTCAAAAAATAAACTGCCTCAGTAAAAACACCTTAGCTTCTAGTTGGACGTCTGATATTAGGCTGGGAATTGTGGTGTGAATTCTTCCCCCGATTCTCTCATGGAGAACTCAAATCTTTGATCATGTGATTCTTCCAGAAAAGGTGAGAACACATTTGATTTGTATGAAGATTAATAATATAGTTTAAGGAAAGTAAGCACATATTCAAAAAATAGAATCATTAAATCCTTGAGTGTGTGTGTGTCTGTTTGTGTCTATGTATTTGTGTGTCTTGTGTTTTGGGGGTGATACCGTTTGGCTGTGTCACCACCTAAATCCCATCTTGAATTATATCTCCCATAATACCCATTTATTGTGGGAAGTACCCAGTGGGAGATAACTGAATCATGGGGCGGTTTCCCCCGCACTGTTCTCATGTAGTAAATAACTCCCATGAAATCTGATGGTTTTATAAGAGGTTTCCCGTCTCACTTGACTCTCATTTTCTTTCTTGCCTGCTGCCATGTAAGACGTGCCTTTCGCCTTCCGCCATCACGGTGAGACCTCCCCAGCAACGTGGATCTCTGAGTCCGTTAAATCTCTTTTTCTTTATAAATTACCCAGTCTTGGCCAGGCACAGTGGCTCACGCCTGTAATCACAGCACTTTGGGAGGCCGAGGTGGGCAGATCACCTGAGGTTGGGTGTTTGAGACCAGCCTGGCTAACATGGTGAAACCCCGTCTCTACTAAAAAATAAAAAAATTAGCCAGGTGTGGTGCTACACGCCTGTAATCCCAGCTAACAGGGAGGCTGAGGTAGGAGAATTGCTTGAACCAAGGAGATGGAGGTTGCAGTGAGCCAAGATCACACCACTGCACTTTAGCCTGGGCAATAGAAGGAGACTCTGTCTCAAAAAAAAAGTAAATAAATAAAATAAAAAATAAATTACCCAGTCTCAGGTATGTCTTTATCAGCAGCGTGAAAATGGACTAATACGTGGAGGGAGGTAAGGGATGCTAAAATGTAATATGTATTAATTATGATAATATATATATAAAACATACAGTGCCCCATGTTAATCATGTTTAAGTGTACCATGCAGTGACATTAATTACATTTACATATTAGCACTATTTCCAAGTATTTTTTCATGTAGTGATCCAAGGGGAAAAAAACATGCTTGCTTTCTAAAAACATATTTGGGCAAATGCTTTTAGAGAGGATGCCAACGAATCTTTCCCAAAACGATGAAATCTCACTGGAGTCGGCTAAAGTTGAGTGCATTCGAAACAAACCGGGCTGAGTTTCATTCAAACCCAGTCCCTGGGTTTTTTTCAGTTCCTGCATCTGCCTGGCAGTCAGACATCTCTGCTAAATGAATGAACGCTCTCCCTCCCTGCCTTCCTCAGTCCCTTCTGTTTTTCCTTTGTTATATACTAATTAGAGTTCTTTGTTCCCCTATTAAAATGTTTCAATGGTACAAAAGCATGGTACATCCCTTTCTCCTATACCTGCTATCACTTTTCTTGAATGCTTGTGCCAACTTTCTTCCTTTGTTCCTCTGACCCACTTTGTACACTTCTCCAACCTTCTCAACCCAGGGGAGAGTGGCGGGGGGAATGGGGAGGCAAGGAGGCTGAGGATGACTCACAGGTACTACATCCATAGGGTTCTCTTGCCTTCTGGCTGCCATTTTTGGTTCTGACCCTGGGGAATTGCCACTGAGGTTGGAGACAGGAGGAGAGTAAAGTTGGAGGGATTTAGCCCTGGGTTCCATCTGACATTGGCTTTCTCCTCTAATCCAGTGTCCTAGCACCTGTCAGGTGGCCTTGTTCATTGAGTTCTCCCTCGCTGGGTTCTAGCCTCTCTCTCTTGCCTTTGCCATCATTCTCGAGTTGGGGGTGAGCTCTCCTGTTTCCCAGCCTGCAGGTTCTGCACCATCTCTGAATGCTTTCCCTAACATTCTGGCTAGACTTCAGTAAAGAGTCTCTGTATTAAATCCTCTTTCACTGTTCAGCTTGTCTGTACCACCTTCTTCCTGCTACACCCATCTGTGTGTGCACAGCCCCTGCCCTCTTGCCCTAGAACCATGTGTCTATGCACTGCACAAGCCCTTGGGCTATCACTGCAAATTATCAGGAAACCAACTGTTTTCACACTGCTGATAAAGACATACCTGAGGAGACCTGATAATTGATCATGAAAAGAGGTTTAATGGACTCACAGTTCCACGTGACTGGGAGGCCTCACAGTCATGTTGGAAGATGAAAGGCACTTCTTACATGGTGGAGGCAAGAGAAAATGAGAGCCAAGTGAAGGGGGTTTCCCCTTATAAAACCATCAGTTCTCTTGAGACTTATTCACTACCACAAGAGCAGTGTGGGGGAAACCGCCCTCATGATTCAATTATCTCCCTCCTGGTCCCTCTCACACCACGTGGGAAATATGGGAGCTACAATTCAAGATGAGATTTGGGTGGGGACACAGTCAAACCATATCACCAACCTTCTTCCGTGCCCTCAAATTCCAAAGGATTCCTCCAATATGTGTCTATTTTTCCCAAGCCAAGTCTAAACACACTACCTCTAAGGCAAACCTTCACCTAACTAGGCTTAACTCGACAGATTAACTTTGTTGACATATGTATTTATGGATTTCTAGAAAAAAAATTTTAAAAGGAATTTTGTTGTTGTTGTTGTTGTTGTAAAATAACACTATGGAAGGTAACCCAGGCATGGATGTGTGATGAAATATAAGAAAAAAATAACTCAGGCTGGGTGCAGTGGCTCATGCCTATAACCCCAGTGCTTTGGGAGGCCAAGGTGGGAAGATTGCTTGAGGCCAGGAGTTCAAGACCAGCCTGGGCAACATAGTGAGAACCCCCGGCTCTACAAAAAATAAAAAAATTTAGCTGAGCATGGTGAGTGCATGTCTATAGTTCCAGCCACTCAGGAGGCCGAGATGGAAAGACAAAGTGACCCCAGGGGTTTGAGGCTGCAGTAAGGTGTGAGTGTGCCACTGCACTCCAGCCTGGGTGATAGAGCAAGACCCTGTCAAGAAGGAAGGAAGGAAGGAAGGAAGGACGGAAGGGAGGGAGGGAGGGAGGGAAGAAAGAAGGAAAGAGAGGGTGAGAAAGAGAGAGAGGAAGGGAGGAAGAGAGTGAGGGAAAAGGAAAGAGGAGGAGAGGAGAGGAAATGGGAGGGAAGTGAAGACTAACCTACAATGTCTGGGGGAATAACTCAGACACACTGCGTGTAAGATGCCAATACAAGTGCTAAATACCACATTTTTTATGGGAAAATAATTACTAGAGTAATTCCACCAGTTTTAAAGTGAAGCGTTGACATGTATCGCACATCACAAAAATCACATTTAGTATTTATTGAACACTTACAGCATACAATCATTATGGTTGATATTTCACAGAATATCACTTACGTAATTTCAAAAACCTCACGTTTACAATGTTATCTCCACGTCAGGGAGGATGACACAGGACCCAAGAGGATCACAAATATGCAGATTCCCCAGAAACTCATGCTGCAAAGATTGCATTTTTATTATTATGATTGCATTCATTTCTTTTAAATAATGATATTTGAATGCAGTGATATTTTAAACACTGGGTGATCTGTGATGCTTCTCCTATAAACTTGTTTCACAGAAAACCAGCTTACCCATGTATAGGCCCAGTTTTTAGAGTATTGCAGTCAGCACGGTTTCTGAAGACAGAATCAATCTGGGACACTTCTGCATTGAATAAAAGATGAACTGACATGTCGCCTCTGTTATCAGAGTCTCCTTGGGCAAAATAGTGAATCAGGGCATGTTGAACGAACATAGGTCTTTTGGGGCTCTGTAATGCTGCCTGCTGCTATAATATTACAGACTCCCATGCATGCATAGAGTTAGAAGAGATTGAGGAGATCATTGGAGGGTTTTTGTTTATTTGTTTTTTGTTTTTGTTTTTGTTTTGAGACAGAGTCTTGCTTTGTCTCTAGGCTGGAGTACAACGGTATGATCTCAGCTCACTACAATCTCCACCTCCAGATTCAAGCGATTCTCCTGCCTCAGCCTCCTGGTAGCTGGGACTACAGGTACACACCACCACACCTGGCTAATTTTTGTATTTTGAGTAGAGATGGGGTTTCACCTTGTTGGCCAGGCTGGTCTCAAACTCCTGACCTCAGGTGATCCACCTGCCTCAGCCTCCCAAAGTGCTGGGATTACAGGGCATCAACCACTGTGCCCGGCCCTTTGAGGGGTTTTTAATCTGTAGTTTATTGAGAGGAACTTGAATCTTAATGTTGATTCTTTAACAGAGTGCAATTTGACATTTAATGTAGATTTAAGTTATATTTTTTGTTTCAGAATGATTTCAGATTTGCAGAAAAGTTTCAAACATACCACAAGGAGCTCCTTTATACCCCTGTCATAAACATCTTAAATTAGTATGGTGCATTTGTGGCAATTAACCAACCACTCTCGATACATTACTATTAACCAGCCCATATCCTATTCAGATTTCTTTAGTTTTTTTCCAATGTTTAGGATCCCATCCCGGGTCTGTCAGTCAAGAAAATTAGGAGACAAGTGTCAATCATTTTAGGAAGCTTATTTGCCAAAGTTAAGGACGCACACCTGTGACACAGCCTCATGGGGTCCCGATGACATGTGCCCTAGGTGGTCGGGGCACAGCTTGGTTTTATACATTTTAGGGACACATGAGTCATCAATTAATATATGTAAGAAGTCCAGTGGTTCCTTCCAGAAAGGCGGGGACAACTGGAAGCAAAGAGGGGGCTTGCAGGTCACAGGGAGGTGGAAACGTATGGTTGCTTCTTTTGAGTTTCTGATTAGCCTCTCCAAAGGAGGCAATTAGAATATGCGTCTATCTCAGTGAGCAGAGGGGTGACCTTGAATAAAATGGGAGGCCGATTTGCCCTGGGCACTTCCCAGCTTGAAGGGGCCCGAGTTAGTTTCCTTTCATAGGCCCCACAGTTCCACAGGGCGTTTAGTTGTTACTTCTACCTGGGTTCCTCTTGGCTGGGACAGTTTTCCAGACGTTTCTTGATTTAGATGAATGACCTGGACAGCTTTGAAAAGCACTGGGCAAGCCTTTTGACGGAAGTCCTTTTATTGGGATTTTTCTCATGTTTTCTTTCTTTTTTTTTGAGATGGAGTCTCACTCTGTCGCCCAGGTTGGAGTGCAGTGGCGCAATCTCGGCTGACTGCAAGCTCTGCCTCCCAGGTTCACGCCATTCTCCTGCCTCAGCCTCCTGAGTAGCTGGGACTACAGCTGCCCGCCACCATGCCCAGCTGATTTTTTTAATTTTAATTTTTAAATTATTACAGGAGTGAGCCACCGCGCCTGGCCTTTTCTGATGTTTTCTTCATGATTAGATGGGATTTGGGTGCCGGGCGTGGTGTCTGACACTTATAATCCCAGCACTTTGGGAGGCCGAGGCGGGCAGATCAGGAGGTCAGGAGATCGAGACTAGCCTGACAAACATGGTGAAACCCCATCTGTACTAAAAATACAAAAATTAGCCAGGTATGGTGGTGCCCACCTGTAATCCCAGCTACTCAGGAGGCTGAGGCAGGACAATCGCTTGAACCCAAGAGGCAGAGGTTGCAGTGAGCCGAGATCACACCACTGCACTCCAGCCTGGGCGACAGAGGGAGACTCCATCTCAAAAAAAAAAAAAAAAAAAAAAAAAAAGATGCGGGTTGTGGGTTTTTTGGGGGAAAGACCACAAGTTGGACAGGCCCTTCTCATCATACCCTGACAAGGGGACATACTCTCACAACCACAAGACTTCTCACAGTGCGTGCTGACCTCAGTCATCTGGTCGAGATGGTGTTTGTCAGCTTTCTTCACTATAAAGTTGTTCTTCCCCCAGCCTCTTTCCCATGCTCTACATTTTAGGAGAAAATCATTATGTCCTACACACACTTAAGAAACACGTAAGTAGATTTTTGAAAAGGAAACACTTTTAAATGATTTAATTTCCTTATTTAAACAGTGGATAATACGTTTCTGGTGTTATTAGGGTGGAGAAAACATCCAATATTGAGTATGAGAAGCCTTAACAATTAGTAAACTTCTGTGTAATAATAATAATCACATTTTGTGGGTTTTTTTGTTTTGTTTTGTTTTGTTTTAGCTTTTGTTTTTGAGATGCAGTCTTGCTTTGTTGCCCAGGCTGGAGGGCAGTGCTATGATCTCAGCTCACTGCAACCTCCGTGTCCCGGGTTCAAGCAATTCTCCTGCCTCAGCCTACCAAGTAGCTGGGACTACAGGTGCACGCCACCATGCCCGGCTAATTTTTGTATTTTTAGTAGAGACAGGGTCTCACCATATTGGCTAGGCTGCTCTTGAACCTTGGCCTCAAGTGATCCACCCACCTTGGCCTCCCAAAGTGTTGGGATTACAGGTGTGAGCCACTGCGCCCGGCACATTTTGTTTTTAATAGTAAAATAATTACAAGTGTAATTCGACCAATTTTTAAAGTGAAGCATTGAAATGTATCGCACATCACAAAAATCACATTTAGTATTTATTGAGCACTTACTGCATACAATCATTATGGCCGATATTTTATATAATATTACTTATGTAATTTTAAAAACCTCACATTTAGAACGTGAGATTTCTCTCAAATCATCTCATTTCAAAGGCCTCGCCATACCAGGAGCTAAGTCACAAGACATGACGTAATGTTTTCATGACAGATGAAAGTGCTGAGACTCAAATTCTGAGGCCAAAGCCTTCTCTTGCTTGACCACTTGAAACTTGAATCTTTTTTTTTCTCTTCTTTTTTTTTTTTTTTTGAAATAGACTCTCACTCTGTCACCCAGGCTAGAGTGCAGTGGCACGATCTCAGCTCCCTGCAACCTCCACCTCTCGGGTTCAAGTGATTCTTCTGCCTCAGCCTCTGAAGTAGCTGAGATTACAGGCATGCACTAGCATGCCTGGCTAATTTTTGTATTTTTAGTAGAGACAGAGTTTCACCATGTTGGCCAGGCTGGCCTTGAACACCTGACCTCGGGTCATCTGCCCACCTCAGCCTCCCAAAATACTGAGATTACAGGCATAAGCCACTGTGCCTGGCAAATCTGAATCCTTAAAGTTGCTCTTAATTCTTGACTCTCACTTCCAGTCGTTGAACAATAGTGTGTATTGGACAGAACATCCCGGAGATCATAAGGATAAACTCTGGATGAAGCCTTTTAAAAAACGATGTGAAGACCCTTGGCCCCAAACAGGCAGAAATGTGAGCAGAGGAACTCTCTGACAAATGGGGAACTGCTCTGTGAAGATTAGCATTTGCACGGTCTTTCTGCAGGGGGCTTCCCAAAGTCGGTTAATTCTGGGGAAGTGAGAACTTCTGCAGGTTTATCAGCCTGAAGAGTCACGAGAGAGCTGGCAGCTGCCAGAGACCCTGCAACACGATAAGGAAATTTTTAAAAGCGGAATATGCAATGGTTTAAGGGAACTCCAAGTCTGGATATGAATGCTGCCCAAATATTTGGTCATCTGGATTATGCATGTGTGGGGAGACCTCAGAGAACCAAGAAGAATCCATCCGTGTGATGTTGAAAGAACTGAGCAGATATTTAAACTCCTGCCCACTTCAGCAAACACAAAGATTAAAGTGTATATCCATCGAAGCTAACTGTCTGATAGACTCTTCTATAGAGGAATAGACTCTTTCTATAAAGGAAAATTGACTGCACCACAACGTCTCATCCTCAGTGTCAATGATAAAATTGTTTATTAAAAAAATAGACATGTAGGAACAGGAAAAGTAAATACCCAATGTTAATATTCATGTTCAGAGCTCTTAGCATGGTTTCGACACATTCAGGCAGAATACGTCCACCATGATTCCTGTTACTCTCTTAGAAAAAATGATCAGAGGCCACATAATTACGAAGACTTTTCTGGTACACACAGTAAAACCAGAGGTCAAGAGTCCCAGGAAAAGAGGGCAAAGCAAGCATTCAAGCTTGGTGATAATAATGATGATGGTGATGATGAAGATGGTGATGATGATGGTGACAATGATGATAAGGGTGATGATGATGGTGACAGTGATGATGGTGATGGTGAGGATGATGATGGTGATGATGGCGACAGTGATGATGATGGTGAGGATGATGGTGAGGATGATGATGGCGAGGATGATGATGGTGATGATGGCGACAGTGATGATGATGAGAATGGTGACGATGGTGATGATGATGGTGATGATGGTGATGATGATGGTGAGGATGATGATGATGATGGTGATGATGGTGTTGATGATGGTGAGGATGATGATGGTGATGGTGATGATAATGATGATGATGGTGAGGATGATGATAGTGATGGTGATGATAATGATGATGATGGTGATGATGATGGTGAGGATGATGATGGTGAGGATGATGATAGTGATGGTGATGATAATGATGATGATGGTGATGATGATGGTGAGGATGATGATGGTGAGGATGCTAATGATGGTGATGATGATGGTGATGATGGTGAGGATGATGATGGTGATGGTGAGGATGATGGTGAGGATGAGATGGTGATGGTGAGGATGATGATGATGGTGATGATGATGGTGAGGATGATGATGAGGGTGATGATGATGGTGATGGTGATGGTGAGGATGATGATGATGGTGATGATGGTGAGGATGATGATGATGGTGAGGATGATGGTGAGGATGATGATGGTGACAGTGATGATGATGGTGAGGATGGTGATGATGGTGATGGTGATGATGGTGATGATGATGGTGAGGATGATGGTGAGGATGATGATGATGGGAGGATGATGGTGAGGATGATGATGATGGTGAGGATGATGATGGTGAGGATGATGATGGTGAGGATGATGGTGAGGATGATGATGGTGATGATGATTGTGATGATGATGGTGATGATGATGGTGAGGATGATGATGGTGAGGATGATGATGATGGTGAGGATGATGATGAGGGTGATGATGATGGTGACAGTGATGATGGTGATGGTGAGGATGATGATGATGATGATGATGGTGATGATGACAGTGATGATGATGAAGAATGTTGTTGATAATTACAGACTTCCTGAGCTACCACCTTGGACATCTGTACAATGATACAAATTTCTAAGAAAACTGTCAGACATTTTCTCATCAGGAAAAAATTTTCTTTCTGTATTAGTTTTTTCTCACATTGCTATAAACAACTACCTGAGACTGGGTATTTCATAAAGAAAGGAGGTTTAATTGAGTCACAGATTCACAGGCTGTACAGGAAGCATGGCTGTGGAGGCCCCACAGTTCTGCAGGCTGTACATGCTTCTGCTCCTGGGGAGGTCTCAGCAAACTTACAATCGTGGTGAAGGGAAAGGGGAAGCACGCACATCTTCACATCGTGGAGCAGGAGAGAGAGAGAGAGTGAAGGAGAAGGTGCCACACACTTTTAAACAACCAGATCTCATGAGAACTCTATCACAAGGCTGGGGGTGGTGGCTCATGCCTCTAATCCCAGCACTTTGGGAGGCTGAGGTGGGGGGATCACTTGAGGTCAGGACTGCAAGATCAGCCTGACCAACATGGTGAAACCCCATCTCTACTAAAAATAGAAAAATTAGCCGGGCATGGTGGCGAGCACCTGTAGTCCCAGCTACTCAGGAGGCCGAGGCAGGAGAATTGCTTGAACCCAGGAGGCAGAGGTTGCAGTGAGTGGAGATTGTGCCATTGTACTCCAGCCTGGGCTACAAGAGCAAAACTACGTCTCAACAAACAAACAAACAAACAAAACTCTATCACAAGACAGCACTAGGGGGATGGTGCTAAGCCATTAGAAACAACCCCTGTTATTCAACCACCTCTCACCAGGCCCCACCTCCAACACTACAGATGACAATTCAACGTGAGCTTTGGGCAGAGACACAAATCCAAACCATGTCACATTCCATATTATAGAAATAAAGAAGAGATGGAACACAGATAGGATTTTTTTTTTTTTGAGACAGAGTGTCGCTCTGTCGTCACCCAGGCTGGAGTGCAGTGGCGCGATTTCTGCTCACTGCAACCTCCACCTCTCGGGTTCAAGCGATTCTCCTGCCTCAGCCTCCTGAGTGGCTGGGATTACAGGCACCCGCCACCATGCCCAGGTAATTTTTTGTATTTTTAGTAGAGACAGGGTTTCACCGTGTTAGCCCAGATGGTCTCGATCTCCTGACCTCGTGATCCACCAACCTTGGCCTCCCAAAGTGCTGGGATTACAGGCATGAGCCACCATGCCCGGCCTCACAGATAGGATTTTCAAACTGGAGACCAAAATGCACCCTGAAAAATGAACGTGCGGTCATCGTTCAGACAAAAATGTTGAAAGTGAAAGCACTGAGAATGACTTTAAGACTTAGAATGTGAGAATAATGTACTCTCCCTCAGTCCTTAGAATTCCGACAAGAGCAGATCATGTCTGAGAACTTAGCCTTTTCTGGATTTTATACGTGGAACATATGGGAATGTAAAACAAAAAAGTGTTTTTCCACTATGATGCTTTTACAGAACATGTAGTTGAATAGATCTATGGTGGACAAGCATGCAATGGAGAATGAAGACAGAAACCTCAGGCCGGACATGGTAGCTCATGCCTGTAATCCTAGCATTTTGGGAGGCCAAGACGGGAGGATTGCTTGAGGCCAGGAGTTTAAGACCAGCCTGGTTAACATAGCAAGACCTCATCTTGAAAGAAAGAAAGAAAAAAAAGGAAAAGAAAAAGAAAAGAAGGAAGGAAGGAAGGACAGACGGACAGACGGGAGGGAGGGAGGGAAGGGAGGGAGGGGAAGAAGAAAAAAGAATAAGGAGAGAAAGAACAAAGAGAAGAAAGAAAGAAAGAAAAGAAAGAGAAAGAGAAAGGAAGGAAGGAAGAAATCTGACCTTAGAAAGATAGATTGGAGCTGAAACAAAAATGTAGTCATCATTAGCTGTTTAAAGTACATTTTCTTTTTTCTTTTTTTTTTTGAGACGAAGTTTTCCTCTTGTTGCCCAGGCCGGTGTACAGTGGCGCAATCTCAGCTCACTGCAACCTCCTCCTCTTGGGTTCAAGTGATTCTCCTGCCTCAGCCTCCCAAGTAGCTGTGATTACAGGTGCCTGCCACCACGTCTGGCTAATTTTTTACATTTTTAGTAGAGATGGAGTTTCATCATGTTGGCCAGGCTGGTGTTGAACTCCTGACCTCAGGTGATCCACCCGCCTCGGCCTCCCAAATTACAGGAATTACAGGTGTGAGCCACCATGCCCAGCCTAAAGTATACTTTCAATGAAAGCACACAGACAGGTTTATGTGGGGTTTGGTGACTGCCAGCCCCTGAATCTTATGAAGCTTCCCACTCTGAAGAAAGAACAACACAGCCTGCCTTCTCTGCACCTGTTCTTATTGTCTTTCTGCTCATTACAATGAAAGAGAATTAAACTGGGTAACAGATTTAGAAACAGATTTCAAAGACACCATCTCTTTCATCCCCCCGCAACACCAGACACTTCAGATATAAACATTCTATGAGTGCCCACATAGTCACTGAAACTATCACAGCTGCTTCCAAAACTAAGGATCTCAAAAGATCAAAAACAACAAAAAACCCTACAATGTTCATTGTCTGAAATTTGCTAAAGTAAAACTGTGCAGAACTTTGAATAAATACAGCTTCAGAAAACTGACCATCCCTTGTCTAAAGCCCAGAGTAGGAAAGACCAATCAAGCTTGAGGCTGAAAAGAAGCATTTCTTTTTTGTTTTGTTTTGTTCTTGTTTTTGTTTTTGAGACAGGTTCTCGCTCTGTGGCTTAGGCTGGAGTGCAGGGATGCAGTCATGGCTCACTGCCATCTCCGCCTCCTGGGCTCAAATGATTCTCCCACCTCAGCTTTCAAGTAGCTGGCATCACAGGTGCATGCCACCATGCCTGGCTAATTTTTTGTATTTTTGAGAGACAGAGTTTCGCCATGTTACTCAAGCTCGTCTTGAACTCCTGAGCTCAAGTGATCTTCCCACCTCGGCTTCCCAAAGTGCTGGGAATACAGGCATGAGCCACTGCACCTGGCCAGAAAGGGAAAAATGTATAATCATTTTTATCCTTCACAAGCAAGGATGGGCCATAACTAGCATGGTTTTTGTTTTTTGTTTTGTTTTTTTTTTTTTGAGACGGAATCTCACTCTGTCACCCAGACTGGAGTGCAGTGACACGACCTTGGCTCACTGCAATCTCTGCCTCCCAGGTTCAAGCGATTCTCCTGCCTCAGCCTCCCAAGCAGCTGGGATTACAGGCGCCCACCACTATAACCGGCTAATTTTTGTATTTTCTTTAGTAGAGACGGGGTTTTACCGTATTAGCCAGGCTGGTCTCGAACTCCTGACCTTGTGATCCACCCGCCTTGGCCTCCCCAAGTGCTGGGATGACACTAGCGTGCTTTTTTATGCACAGATCATGAAGTCGTGTTACAATCAATGGCTTTGCACGTGCAGCTGTTATCGTATCATGGCGGTGTCATGGTAAAATGAGGTTTGTTTGATCGAATGAAGGACGGGGAAAAAGTCAAAGAGAACATTGCTTGTTGTCACTCATATGTGAGAGCTTAAAAAGTTGAACTCACGGAGATAGAGAGTAGAATGATGGTGACCAGAGACTGGGAAGGTTAGTGGGAGGGGACGATTAAGAGAGGATGGTTCATGGGTACAAAAATACAGTTGGATAAAAGAAATACATGTTTGGCCAAACCATAGGGTGACAGTATTCACAATAATTTATTGTGTATTTCAAAATAACTGAAAGAGTGGAATTGGAATGTGATTTCCACAAAGAAATGATAAATGCTTAAGGTGATGGGTACCCTAATTATCCTGATTTGATCATGACACATTCTATGCTGATATCAAAATATCACATGTGGGGTGGGTGGGGAACAAGGGGAGAGAGAACATTAGGACAAATATCTAATGCATACGGGGCTTAAAACCTAGATGATGGGTTGATGGGTGCAGCAAACCACAATGGCACATGTATACCTATGTAATAAACCTGCACGTTCTGCACCTGTATCCCAGAACTTGAAGTAAAAAAAAAATATATATATATATCTATATATGTATATATATCTCTCTCACATGTACCCCATAAATTTGTACAACTATTATGTATGTGTGAAAGGAAAATAAATCTCGGGATCCCAGAATCACTAAGCCAAAGGGAAAAGTCAATCTGGGAGCTGTTTTGGGCAAATCCGTCTCCCATTCTATTCTAAAATAAGATAGTTACAAAGATTTGTTTAAAAGCTACATGCTTCCCTCATAATGTCCCCACAGGGAAATTCCTTGTAGACAAAGGACAGAAATAACTCAAAGTTAAGCCGGGTGTGGTGGCTCATGCCTGTAAATCCTAGCACTTTGGGATGCTGAGGCAGGTGGATCAATCACCTGAGGTCAGAAGTTCGAGACCAGCCTGGCCAACATGGGGAAACCCCATCTCTACTAAACATACAAAAATTAGCCGGGCATGGTGGCAGGTGCCTGTAATCCCAGCTTCTCGAGGAGCTGAGGCAGGAGAATCGCTTGAACTCAGGGTACAGATGTTGCAGTGAGCTGAGATCGCACCACTGCACTCCAGCCTGGGCAACAAGAGCAAGACTCTGTCTTAAAATAAAATAAATAAATAAATAAATAAATAAATAAATAAATAGAACTCAAAATTATCCCTCTGCTCACATGAGACAAATGCATACCTGATTGCTTCCTCTACCCTCTTGTTTCACTAAGCCAGACTAAGGCATAAGTGAGTATTCCTCTAAATTGTGCTTTCAGTTCAAGGCTAATCAGAAACTTGAAAGAAAGCAACCATTTGTCTCTTATCAGCCTATGAAATGCAGCCTCTCTCCCTGCCTCGAGTTGTGCCACCTTTCCGGACAGAACCAATGTACATCTTCCATAGATTGATTGATGTCTTATGTCTCCCTAAGATGCATAAAACCAAGCAAGCTGTGCCTCAAACACCTTGGGCACATGTTGTCAGGAGTTCCTGAGGCTGCATCTTCAAATTTGGCAAAATAAACTTTCTAAATTGATGGAGACTTGTCTCAGGTACTTTTTGGTTTTCATATGTAGAATAATTAAAAATTTTAGAAAAAGAAAAACAGAGAAGGCTGTCGGCAGCCCTCCCATCTGTCTGGGAGATCCTGACATATTGTTTTGGAAATGATACCAGCATCAGCAGCCCCCACACACAATAGAGATGTGCTCAGGGACTTTTGGGGGGAACTCACAGCTGTTGCAGCTTCTATGTGCTCTACCTGACTATTTGCAGACTTCCTGTGAGTTTCTGTGGGCAAATGAGCCATCCTGGCTCCAAACAACTTCTTCTGCTTCCTTTGTGTGTGTGTGTGTCTGAGACAGGGTTTTGCTTTTTTGTCCAGACTGCAATAGCACCATCACAGCCCAAGCCATCCTCCCACCTCAGCATCCCAAGCAGCTGGGAACACAGGTGCAGGCCACCACACCCAGCTCAATTTTTTTTTTTAATTTTCTGTAGACGTGAGGCTTTGCTCTGTTGCTCAAGCTGGTCTCGAGGTCCTGGCCTCAAGTGATCCTCTTGCCTCGGCCTCCCAAAGTGCTAGGATTACAGGTGTGAGCCACCGTGCCCGGCTGAGGCTCTGCTTCTGAAAAAACCACCTCTAGAACTCAGAAATAGGAAGAATCATGCACCTTTAGCATCAGAAGGAATGCCCCAAATTGGCGATGTTCTCCCTCCCATGTTATAGAGTCCTTAAGAAACTGAGCTGGGGCCGGGTGTGGTGGTTCATGCCTATAATTCCAGCACTTTGGGAGGCCGAGGTGGGCAGATTACTTGAGGTCAGGAGTTTGAGACCAGCTTGGCCAACATGGCGAAACCCTGTCTCTACTAAAAATACAAAAATTAGCTGGGCATGGTGGTGTGTGCCTGTAATCCCAGCTACTCAGGATGCTGAGGCAGGAGAATTGCTTGAACCCGGGAGGCAGATGAGCCAAGATTGTACTACCGCACTCCAGTGAGCCAAGATTGTACTACCGCTCTCCAGCCTGGGCAACAGAGGGAGACTCCGTGTCAAAACAAACAAACAAACAAACAAACAAGAAACTGAGCTGGTATGCAACTTCTCTAAAGTCAAATTTCAGGACAGGGGCTGGAAAGTTTCATCAGACCCACCTGTGGCAGGCCAGGTCTCACTAACAGCTGAACAGGCAGGACTCCATGGCAACAGTTTCAGCACTGACTGACCAGTGGAGTTACATATTAAAAGCTGAAACAACCAGTGCCCTTATACAAAGGCTGGAATGTAACAAAAGCCCACCAAGAGTTTTGCCCGGGGCTTTCCTGGGCCTTGAAGCATGCAAAGATAAGGAAGGAATTCATAACAGGACCTGTTTCAGATTAAACAAGTTTTACTGGGATTCTGAAGGAACTCTCCAGGCCTCCACAAACAAGTTTTATTGGGGGTCTAAAGGAACTCCCCAAACCTCCATGATTTAGCAGAAGACAAGGGTTAACACCCCAGCACCTGGAACCATCTAGATTAAGTCAATTTACTGAGGCTCCAGAGGAAGGTCTTCAGGACTCAGACCTTAGTTACAGATTAGAAGAAGTTAATCACTTTTGTCTTTTTTGTTGTTGTTGTTGTTTGAGACCTCTCACTCTTGTCCCCCAGGCTAGAGTGCCATGGCGCGATCTCAGCTCACTGCAACCTCCGCCTCCTGGGTTCAAGTGATTCTCCTGCCTCGGCCCCCACCCCCATCCTCAAGTAGCTGTGACTACAGGTGCATGCCACCACTCCCAGCTAATTTTTGTATTTTTAGTAGAGATGGGATTTCACCATGTTGGCCAGGCTGGTCTAGAACTCCTGACCTTAGGTGATCTGCCCATCTTGGCCTCCCAAAGTGCTGGGACTACAGGCATGAGCCACCGCACCCAGCCTCACTTATGTCTTTAGATGAATACACACTTACATGTAGACATATATTTTAGAAGATATATAAGCTCTGGAAAATTTTGTAATTTAGAGTTGGTCCGGCGCTATTTTCCCGGCCTTCTCCCTGTACCCAGTTACAGAAATAAACTCTGTTCTTTCCCAATTCATCTGCATCTCGTTATGGGGCCATGACAATAAGCAGTCCGACACATGGTTTGGTCTGGGAACACACCCGCCAGATTGGGCTGGGGGCTGTCTCAGCATCTCATTCTCATTGATGGAAACCTACGATTTGTATTCCGGGAACTCCAATCTCTAAAACTCCTTGTAAACAAAATCAAAGTGAAAATAAATCTCTGTCCTGAAACAGCAGTTCCTTGATGCTTTCATGTCCTTTTGGATGAAAATCATAGTTCTGTGCCCACCAAAGCTTTGCGGGCTCAAGAGATGCAATTGTGATACTGATTAATAATAATAATAAACATACTAATGACCATAGCATCAATCCCAACAATGAGCTGTCAGGCTTGTCCCCCAAGTCATGAGGAAATGATCACCCTGAAGGTGATACAGGCAGGGGACAGGGAAATACTGGGTAGAAGAGGGTGGTTCCCCAGCAAAGGCCCCACCCTCACGCCTGGAAACCCACAGCCTGAAATGAGAACAGGCATGCCTGTTTTCATGCCCAAATGTTGCCTTTTGGCCCCCCACGCCCCCATCCTGTACCCATATAAATCTCAAACCCCTGGCTCCAGGAGGAGACAAACAGAAGAGCAAAAGATTGGCAGAAAGAAGAGAAGGAGTATCTGAATGCTGAGAGGAGTTTAGCTGGGGACGGTTGGAGAGATCAGCTGCTGGATGGCCAAACCCCAGGGGAAGACCATCTTCCCACTCCATTCCCTTTCCAGCTCCCCATCCATCCAGCTGAAAGCCACCTCTACCACTCAATAAAACCCTCTCATTCATCATCCTTCAAGTCCATGGGTGACCTGATTCTTCCTGGACACTGACAAGGAGTTGGCCACCAAGGAGGCACAAGCTGTCCACAGAGAGCAAACACTCAAGTTGTCTGCGGACAGCAAAGCTAAAAGAATGCACTGTAACACACAACAACTTGGGCTTCAGGAGTTGCAGGCACCTAGCCCTTCATGCTACCATGGGGCCGGAGCCCCAAAGTGTTTGCCCCGGCTTCTGCATGTCCGTCTGCATGCTCTCCGTCCTGTAAGGGGTTTGAGCACGCAGCAACCAAACAGATGAACCACAACTTTGTTGCACATCCTGCAACAATCAATTAATTATTCTATCAATCAATCAATTAATCTATCAATCTATCAACCAATCAATTAATCTATCATCTGTGTATTATCTATTAATATCTGTCTATCTATCCATCCCATTGTATCTATCATCTATGTATTATCTATTCATATCTATCTATTTCTGGGCATGGTGGCTTACGCCTGTAATCCCAGCACTTTGGGAGGCAGAGGTGGGTGGATCATGAGGTCAGGAATTTGAGAACAGCCTGGCCAATATGGTGAAACCCTGTCCCTACTAAAAATACAAAAATTAACAGGGCATGGTAGTGGGCGCCTGTAGTCCCAGCTACTCAGGAGGCTGAAGCAGAAGAATTGCTTGAATCCGGGAGGTGGAGGCTACAGTGAGCCGAGATCATGCCACTGCACTCCAGCCTGGGTGACAGAGCAAGACTCTGTCTCAAAAAAAAAAAAAAATCTATCTATCTATCCATCCATCCCATTGTATCTATCATCTATGTATTATCTATTAATATCTATCTATCCATCCCATTGTGTCTATCATCTATGTATTATCTATTAATATCTATCAATGTATCTATATATCTATCTATTGGTTTATGTATCCATCCATCCACCCCATTGGTACTGTTTCTCTGGAGAACCCAGATTACTATAGATGCTAATAACACCTTTAATGGAACCTAACAGAGCAATGCTGTCTCCACACATTCCAGCTGGTGGATATTATTTGTGATGGAAACAGATTTGATATTTGGCACTCTAAAAATATAAAGTATCACAGGCATGTATTGTAGAATTTCCTTATTGTCGAAGAGTTGCCCAAATAATTTAGAATTTTTTGATAAAAAAAGCGTTGAGGGCCGGGTGCACTGGCTCACACCTGTAATCCCAGCACTTTGGGAGGCCAAGTTGGATGGATCACCTGAGGTCAGGAGTTTGAGACCAGCCTGGCCAACATGGTGAAACCCCATCTCTATTAAAAATACAAAATTAGTTGGGCGCGGTGATGGGCATCTGTAATCCCAGCTACTGGGGAGGCTGAGGCAGGAGAATCACTTGAACCCGGGAGGTGGAGGTTGCAGTGAGCCGAGATCTGCCACTGCACTCCAGCCTGGGAGACAAGAGCGAGACTCCATCTCAAACAAGAAAAAAAAGGAAAAAAGAAAAAGCCTTGAGGATTTTTCATGCTCACAGCCAGCTGAGAACACCAGCCAAGACACGGGCTGAGATATACATGAAATGGTATTGACTTTTCATTAACATCTTACTCTATGAATTCTGGGGATTTTTCCCAAAGATATTCAAAGATGTGCTCAGGGATCATTAAGGTGTGAGGAGTCTGATACTGTGAAGCATTATATAAAGCGGATGGCGGATAATTCAGCTCAGTATCTTTCAGCACTTCCCAGACATTGTATCCTGAATTCTACGGAAACCATCCACTAATGCACAGAACAACTTTTTTTTTTTTTTTTTTTTTTTAAGATGGAATCTCACTTTGTCGCCAGGCTGGAGTGTAGAGGCATGATCTCGGCTCACTGCAACCTCTGCTTCCCAAGTTCAAGTGATTCCCTGCCTCAGCCTCCCGAGTAGCTGAGATTACAGGTGCCTGCACCATGCCTGGCTAATTTTTGTAGTTCTTAGTAGAGACAGGGTTTCACTATGTTGGGCTGGCTGGTCTCAAACTCCTGACTGCAGGTGATCCACCCGCCTCAGCCTCCCAAGGTGCTGGGATTCCAGGCGTGAGCCACTGCAGCCGGCCCAGAATACCTCTTTATGAGAGTTTACTCTGGGGATAACCTCTGCCTAGGCACGTACCAGTGCTCAGCCACAGGGCCCATGACTTTGAGGAATTAAACACTGAAACACAAAATAAAAAGTGAGACCAGGTGTGGTGGCTCATGCCTGTAATTCCAGTAGTTTGGGAAACCAAGGAGGGGGATCTCTTGAGGCCAGGACTTTGAGACCTGCCTGGGCAACATAGTGAGACTCCATCTCTGTAATTTTTTTTTTTTTTAGATGGAGACTTGCTCTGTCGCCCAGGCTGGAGTGCAGTGGCGCGATCTCATCTCACTGCAACCTCTGCCTCCCGAGTTCAAGTGATTCTTTTGCCTCAGCCTCCTGAGTAGCTGGGACTACAGGTGCACACCACCACGCCCGACTAATTTTTGTATTTTTAGTAGAGACGGGTTTTCACCACGTTGGCCAGGCTGGTCTCGAATTCCTCAAGTGATCCACTCGCCTCAGCCTGACAAACTGCTGGGATTACAGCAAAAAAAAATTTTTTTAGTCACATGCAGTGGCGTGTGCCTGTAGTACCAGTGACTTGAGAGGCTGAGGCAGGAGGATCCGTTGAGCCTGGGAGATTGAAGCTCAGTGAGCTATGACTGTGCCACTGCACTTAAGCCTGAGCAACAGAATGAGACCTCAACAGGAAGAGAGAGACATAGAGACAGAGAGAGCGAGAGAGAGAGAGAAGAGAAAGAAAAAGAAAGAGAAAGGAGAAAGAGAAACAAAGGAGAAAGAAAAAGAAAGAGAAAGAAAGGAGAAAGAGAAACAAAGGAGAAAGAGAAAGAAAAAGAAAGAGAAAGAAAGGAGAAAGAGAAACAAAGGAGAAAGAGAAAGAAAAAGAAAGAGAAAGAAAAGAGAAAAAGAGAATAAGAGAAAGGAGAAAAAAGAGAAAAGAGAAAGAAAAAGAGAAAAAGAAAATGAGAGAAAGAGAGAAAGGAAGAAAAAGAAGAAAGAAAAGAAAGAAGAAAGAAAGAGAGGAAGGAAGGACGGAAAAGAGAGAAACAAAGGCAGGCAAAGAAACAAAGAAAATAAAGAAAAGAATAAAGGAAACATGAATCTCAGCTAAGGTCAACTGGGACATCAAAATGGATTACAATAGTCTATTATATTATTACTAATGAATTATATGGTTATTTACTGGGATTCTACTATGTGCACGAGAGAATTAGCACCAGGAATAGGAGAGAGATACAGAGGCTGTGTCCCCACGCACAGGGAGACTGGCCCACATATCTTACAACAACCAGGAATGTTGCTTTCCAGGCTGCTAAATTTCAAGGAGAATCTCATGGGAGGGAGGCACTGTGCTATCAGGAATTGTTGCTAGTGGGCTGAACTTTGACCCCACAGGTGCTATTTAACAGAACAAGATTCCCTAGAGAAACCTCAAGCTGTTTCTGTTTAGAATGTGGCTAACATCACTGAAGCCCTCCTGCATGACCAGGGTTTGACAGGAACTGACCACCCCACCCCACAGTAATGTTTTAGGATCAGGCCCCCTGAAGGGCCACACTGTGGCCATCTTTGCCTCTTCCACTAAAAAATACACCAGATACGGTGGCTCATGCCTGTAATCCCAGCTCTTTGGGAAGCTGAGGCAGGAGGATTACTTGAGCCCTGGGGTTTGAGACCAGCCTGGGCAACATAGCAAGATCCCATTTCTACCAAAAAAAAAAAAAAAAAAAAAGAGCCAGGCATGGTGATGTGCACCTGTGGTCCCAGCTACTTGAGAGGCTGAGGCAGGAAGATTGTTTGAACCCAGGAGATGGAGGCTGCAGTGACTCGAGATCGCAGCACTGCACTCCAGCCTGAGCAACAGTGTGGCCTCATATATCTTTCTTTCTTTCTTTCTTTTTTGAGACAGAGTTTTGCTCTTGTTGCCAAGGCTTGAGTGCAATAGCTTGATCTCGGCTCACTGCAGCCTCCGCCTCCCAGGTTCAAGCAATTCTCCTGCCTTTGCCTCTCAAGTAGCTGGTATTACAGGTGCCGGCCACCACACCCAGCTAATTTTTTTGGTATTTTTAGTAGACACGGGTTTTCACCATGTTGGCTAGGCTGGTCTCAAACTCCTGACCTCAGGTGATCTGCCCACCTAGGCCTCCCAAAGTGCTGGGATTACAGGTGTGAGCCACTGCTTCCAGCCTATGACCTCATAAATCTTACAACTGTGTTGATAAAAACACATATTTTCTGGACTGTGTGCATGATTTATATTCATTATTATTATAATATATATTTTTTCTGATTTGAGAGACATTAACTTAAAGCATTGTTGTGGACCCTGAAGAGTTTCATGAGATCCTCACACTCAGCTTAGGATACGTGTTGGGGAAGTTGGCCCTGGGTCAACCAGAAGTCCTAAGGACAAGGCCCCCACCCTGCAATATCCTTTTCTCTCTTCCAGTAGGGGTGTCCTTCGTGTAAGCTCCTCCAGGGAGCATCTCCTGCCCCTGCTGTCCTGGCCTGTTCTGGTTTAGGTGAATGCAACTTCAAACGTGCTTATGAAATCCTGAAATAGACAGGAATTTGTAAACCATGCTACTGTAGGCTGAATAATGTCCTGTCCTTCCCAAAGATTTCCACACCTGAATCCCCCAGAACCTGTCACTATGGTAATGTCATATATGGCACCAAGGAACATGGCAGGTGCAATTGAGGTTATAAACTATTTATCTATCTATCTATCTATCTATCTATTTATTTATTTATTTAAGATGGACTCTTGCTCTGTTGTCCAGGCTGGAGTGCGGTGGCTCCAGCTCGGCTCACTGTAACCTCTGCCTCTCGGATTCAAGCGATTGTCCTGCCTCAGCCTCCCGAGTAGCTGGGATTACAGGTGCATGCCACTGTGGCTGGCTAATTTTTGTATTTTTAGTAGATACGGGGTTTCACCACGTTGGCCAGGCTGGTCTCGAACTCCTGGCCTCAGGTGATCTGCCCGCCTTGGCCTCCCAAAGTGCTGAGATGACAGGCATGAACCTTTAAATAGGAAAAGTATGCTGGATTTCCTTGGTGGGCCTTATCCGATCACACGGGAGCCCTTGAAAGAACAGAACTTTCTCTGGCTGGAGGGAGGAGAGAAGGTGAGGGACATGGCACACGAAATCAGTGAGATTCTAATGGTGAGCTGGACTCTAAGTGGCCCCTGCTGGCTTCAAGATGAAGCAGAGCTGGCTTACGGATGGAGCAGACACTTTCAAGGACCAGAGATAGGACTCTAAGAGCTCAGGGCTGTGCTCCCCACACCCCTTCTATGACAATCAGTGAGGAAAGGAAGACTTCAGTCCCATGACAGCAAGAGACTGCATTTTCTAAAAATGGGAATAAGCTTGCAAACCAATTCTTTCCAGGGCCTCCTGCAAAGGGCCCAGGGGGTAGACATCGTCATTTTGACCTTTTGTGACTGTACTAGTCCATTTTCACGCTGCTGATAAAGACATACCTGAGACTGGGTAATTTATAAAGAAAAAGAGGTTAAAGCCAAGGCGGGTGGATTACCTGAGGCCAGGAGTTTGAGACCAGCACGACCAACATGGTGAAAACCTGTCTCTACTAAAATTACAAAAATTAGCCAGGCATGGTGGCAGGCACCTGTAATCCCAGCTACTCCGGAGGCTGAGGCAGGAGAATTGCTTGAACCTGGGAGGCGGAGGCTGCAGTGAGCTGAGATCATGCTATTGCACTCCAGCCTTGGCAACAAGAGTGAAAACTCCATCTCAAAAAAAAAAAAAAAGAGCTTTAATGGACTCACAGTTCCATGTGGCTGGGGAGGCCTCACAATCATGGCAGAAGGTGAAAGGCACGTTTTATATGGCTGCAGACAAGACAGAGAGAGCCAACCGAAAGGGATTTCCCCTTATAAAACCATCAGATTGCTGGGCACGGTGGCTCACGCCTGTAATCCTAGCACTTTGGGAGGCTGAGGTGGGTGGATCAGCTGAGGTCAGGAGTTCGAGACCAGCCTGGCCAACATGGTGAAACCCCATCTCTACTAAAAATACAAAAAATTAGCCAGGCGTGGTGGCACATGCCTGTAATCCCAGCTACTCGGGAGGCTGATGCAGGAGAATCTCTTGAACCCAGGGGGCGGAGGCTGCAGTGAGCCGAGATCCTGCCATTGCACTCCAGCCTGGGCAACGAGAGTGAAACTCTGTCTCAAAACAAAACAAAACAAAACAAAACAAAACAAATTAAAAAAAACCCATCGGATCTCATGAGACTTATTCACTGCCATGAGAATGCTGTGCGAGAAACCGCCCCCATGATTCAGTTATCTCCCACTGGGTCCCTCCCACAACACATGAGAATTATGGGAGCTACAATTCAAGATGAGATTTGGGAGGGGACACAGCGAAACCATATCAGTGACCTTGAGCAAGTGACCTGGTTGAGCCCGTTTTTGGGACATCTTACCTGCAGACTTGAGATAATAACTTTGTGTTGTTTAAAGCTGCTACATTCGTGGCCATTTATTACAGCAGTGGGTAAAAACATTCACATGGAAATCAAAGCCAATATATGACAGATGATGAAATGAGCCTCTGAGAAGATAAGTGGGTTGCAGGGAAGGTAGGGGTGTCTCCCAAACCATTGCTGGAAGCACCAGGTGATGCATTCTGCTTTTAGCCCCCAATTCTTGGCTCTAGACATCACTATCCTTTTGCTCACAAACATCCTTTTAGATAACTACCAGAAGTCCCCAAAGGGAGGAGCATGTTGGGCTACAATAAGCCCACTCTCCTGCTGCTCCTGGTGGAATCCTTGGTCCTTCTGAATTTGGCAGTGAGGTCACGGTTTCACACCCCATGCAACGGCAGCTCTCCTGGGAAAACTTTAAGGTGGGGACAGGGGTGACTGTGGATCTTCCCAATGCTTCTGGCTGGGTGCCCCGGCCACACCTAAGCATACCTGGCCACACCTGAGGATACCTGGGCACGCCTCAGGATATCTGGCACACATGGCCAAACGAGAAAGCTTCAGTTTCCTCATCTGTAGGACAGAGGGTTGCAAAGGCCACAAAGACCCTTCTTAATCCAGCCTGGTCACCTGGCCACACCTGAGCACACCTGGTCACACCTGAGGTCGCCAGGTAGGTCTCTGTATTCCAATCACCTTAGATCTGCACCAGAGCCCGCCCAGTGGCTGGGTGCAACCTGCACACTGGGGGTGCCCCTTAGTGCCTGTTGAGGTTCTGTGGGGAGTGAGGCCTGGAGGGTTCACTTCCTATGGGAGTGGGGATGCATCCCAATGGGGGCCAAAGTTCCAGATGGGTTGTGGCCCTGCAAGGTGCCAGGGTCCCAGTGAGATGTGGAGTGTGGGGTTCTGGCTCCCAGCAGGGATAGGGTTCCTGGCTAGGGTCAGGTGACTTGCTGGTGGAGATTCTCATTCCTGGACCTTGGCAGGGGCTGGGGGTGCCCATCGGCATGTGTGTGAGGGTGCAGACCTAGAGTGAAGGTGGAGGTCCGGGTCCTGGGGATGACAGGGTTGGTGATTTAGGGTCCCAGTGTTGCGGGAGAGGGGTCCCGATCTAGCCCCCAAGAGTGGGTTCTTGGATGTTGCTCAAGAAGTAATTCAAGGTAAGTCATAAGAGTACAGGGAAGTTTCAGTTTACTAGAAACTATTCCATTACATGCCGGGTGTGGTGGCTCACACCTGTAATCCCAGCACTTTGGGAGGCTGAGGCGGGCAGATTACCTGAGGTCAGGAGTTTGAGCCCAGCCAGGCCAACATGGTGAAATCCCGTCTTCATTAAAAATACGAAAATTATCTGGGCGTGCTGGTGCATGCCTGTAATCCCAGCTACCAGGGAGGTTGAGAGAGGAGACTCTTGAACCCGGAGGCGGAGGCTGCAGTGAGCTGAGGTTGCGCCACTGCACTCCAGCCTGGGCCACAGAGCCAGACTCTGTCTCAAAAAAAAAAAAAAAAGAAAAAAAAAAGAAACTGTTTTGTCATAGACGTGTAACACCTTGCATTTGTTTTAAAGCTTTCTTCTATAGGGGTCTGTCTTATCTATGTAAAAGCTAGGTTACGTCTGACGGCGTGACATTTATTCCTTAGTTGATTTAGAGAGAGCCATCCTTTGCATTTTTGCGCCCAAGCACGTCAAAGCATTACTGTAATTATCTTTAAAAGCATATGTGGTTACGCGATATGGCGACATCCAGACATTCTGCTGTCGTCTGTGTTTGTCCTTGGAGGCATTATTAAGTCATTTCTTCAGCCGTAAACATCTTATGACCATGGGCTGTGACCGGCAAGGAATGTGTCTTCCTGGTTTTTAAGATGGAGTTGATGATTAAAATGGTGTCACCCCAGCTCTCCCAGGCTCCTGTCTCCCAAACACAGTGGGTGTTAGGATCCGTGTGGAGTCCCGGATGCCAGGTCTGGGGTCCCCTGAGGGACCAGGTGTGGGACTGGGAGGGTTGTGGTGGGGTGAAGGTCTGAGTGTCTGGGTGGGAGGATCCATGAAGAATTCCAATAGGAGTTTGCTGGGGGGTCCATGTGGGACTTCAGCCTTGGTCCTGGTAAGGGTCTGGGTAGGGGGTCCTTCTGGGTTTTCAGCCTGGCCCTAGTAAGGGTCTGGGTGGGGGTTCTGTGCTGGTCTGGGGTTCCCTGAGGGAGCCCAGGTAACTCTGTGGTTGTCTGGGGTTCCCAACCGAGGTCCGAGTAGGGGTCTGCTGTCCCAGTAGGGATCAGGGTGGGGAGGGGGCGCGTGGTCCCTGAAGTAGTCTGGAGTTCTCTGCAGGGGCCGGGAAGGGCGTCTGTGATCCCTGCAGGGTTGTTGGGGGCAGGGAAGTGGAGGGATAGGTTTGGTGGGTGGTGTCTGTGGCCTGGCAGGAATTGGGGTGGGGTCTGTGGTCTCAGTAGGAACTGGGGTGTGGGGTCCGTGCTTGGGGCAGGTTCTGTGGTGTCGGTAGGAATTGGGGTGTGGGGTCCATGGTCCTTGCAGCTGTCCAGAGTCCTCTGTGGGAGTCCTGGTCCATAATCCTGGCATGGCTCTGGGTGGTTGTCTGGCGTTCTCTATGGGGTCCAAGTCCTTGTGGTCTCTGCTGAGGTCTGCGTGGGGTTACATGATTCTGGCTAAGATGGGGAGGGTGGTTCCTGTAGTGGTCCTGGTCCCCTGCAGGGTCTGGGTAGGGGATCTGTGATCCCATGGTGGGGGTCCTGGCTGGGGCCTGAATGGGGTTCCATGGTCTTGGCTGGAGTGTGGGGTCTTGAGGAGGCAGTCCCAGCTGGGGTCTGTAGTCCTGGGGGGCGTCCTGGCAGGGGTCTGTGGTCTTGTGGGGTGCTGGCTGGGGCCTGTGGTCCGGGGGGTGGTTCTGATGGAGGTGGAGGTCCTAGAAGGGGGCCCCAGTTGGGGTCTGATCGTGGAGAGGGGTCCTGGTGGTGGGGGTCCCAGTGGAGGTCTGTGGTCCTGGGGGGCCCTGGGAGGATCTGTGGTACTGGGGAGTCTTGGTGGAGGTCTGTGGTTCTGGTGGGGTTCTTGGGGGGGTGTCTGGGGGTGCCCCAGTGGGGGGTCTGTGGTTTTGGGGGTCCCAGCAGGGGTCCGGGGTCCTGGGGGGTGTTCTTGGGAGGAGTCTATGGATCTGAGTTGGGTGCTGGCTGGGGTCTGTGGTCCTGGGGGGAATCCCGGTAGAGGTCTGTGGTCCTGGGGGTGTCCTGTGGTACTGGGGTGGTCCTCGCTGGGGTCTGTAGTCCTGGGGGCGTCCTGGCTGGGGTTGTTGGTCTTGTGGTGGTGGGGATCCCTGCTGGGGTCTGCAGTCCTGCGGGGAGGGGGAAGGGTCCTGGCTGGGGTCTGTGGTCCTGGAGGAGGTGTGGAGGATCCCTGCTGGGGTCTGTGGTCCTGGCGGGGATTCCTGGCTGGGGTCTGTGGTCCTGGCGGAGGTGTGGAGGATCCCTGCTGGGGTCTGTGGTCCTGGCGGGGATTCCTGGCTGGGGTCTGTGGTCCTGGCTGGGTGTGTGTGTGTGTGGGGTCCCTGCTGGGGTCTGTGGTCCTGAAGGGGGGGGTCCTGGCTGGGGTCAGTGGTCCTGGGGTGGCGTTCTGGCTGGGGTCTGTGGTTCTCGGGGGGGTCTTGGCTGGGGTCTGTGGTCCTGCGGTGGGGGGGTCCTGGCTGAAGTCTATGGTCCTTGCAGGGGGGGGTTCCTGGCTGGAGTCTGTGGTCCTGGGTGGGTGTCCTGGCTGGGGTCGGTTGTCCGCTCGGGGTCCCCAGTCCTGCAGGCGGTGCGGGATCCCAGAGGGCCCGGGCGGGGTCTGGGGTTGGGGGTTCCCCGCAGGCCGGGGCGGTCCGGGGCGGGCAGGGGGCGGTCCGGGGCGCGCGCGTTTCCGCCGTCCGTCCGGGCGGGAGGGCGCAGAGTCCCGCGGGCGGCGCGGAAGCGGCGGCGGCGCGGCCGGGGCAGCCATGTCGCCATTGTCTGCGGCGCGGGCGGCCCTGCGGGTCTACGCGGCAGGCGCCGCGGTGATCCTGGCGCAGCTGCTGCGGCGCTGCCGCGGGGGCTTCGTGGAGCCAGGTCAGCGGGGCGGGGCGGGGCGGGGGTCAGGGCTCCGGGGACCCGGGTGGGCGCGGGCTGGCTCGGGGGCGGGGGCGTGGGGGCTCCGCGTGACCTTGGCGAGGCGGTGGCGCTCCCGGAAGTGGGGCTGGGCGGGGGTCGCGGTGGGGCCGGGGTTGGGGGGGGCGTGCGCGCCTGGGACCTCCCCGCCCCGCGTTTCCCGTCCCCGCCCGCTCTTCTGCGCGCCTGGCCCGACCCGGCCCGACCCTTCCCTCCCCGCGCGTGTGGCCTCCCCGCCTGTCCCGGGTCGGGCTCCAACCTAGCAGCCCCCGTGCAGCCGCCCCCCCGCGCACCCTGACACCTCCGGGCCATGGCCGCGGACCCGGGGGCTCGCACGCCCCGCGCCCAAGACCTCAGGCGGCTCTGCCTGCCGCCTGCGGTCGGCCAGTGACCGCGCGCCCCCGCCAGGCCCCGGAGGGGAGGAGCGGGTGTCCCGGGGACCTCGACCCCTACCCACCCCAGGGTAAGTGAAGATGGGCCCTTCTCCGGAGGACGTCTCCAGAGGGGGCCCAGAGGCTGCTTCTCGGGCACTGGGGAGCCCCGGAGGTCTCGTGGGGAGGGCAGGCCCGTTAAGTGGCAACTTTGTTTCCTTGGCCTGTGTAAACATCTCTGAGTCATAATCTCCAACTTTGCAGGACCCGATTACTGTCTGAACTCATCACTGATGACCGCCACTGTGTTTTGTGTATGCAGATTACTTCTATTCATAGGTTTGCAGGTTCTGAATTAATTAATTTTTTTTTTTTTTGTAATAGGAAGTAGAGATGAAGTCTTGCTCTGTTGCCCAGGCTACTCTCGAACTCCTGGGCTCAAGCAGTCCTCCTGCCTCAGCCTCCCAAAGTGCTGGCATTACAGGCGCCAGCTACTGCATCCGACTAATGTTTTAAATTTTTGTAGACCGGGTCTTGCTGTGTTGCTCAGGCTGGTCTCAAACTCCGGGACTCAAGCGATCTTCCTGCCTTTGCCTCCCAAACTGTTGGGATTACAGGTGTGAGCCACCACACCTGTCTAATGTTTAAATTTTTTTTGTAGCAATAAGGTCTTGCTACGTTGCCCAGGCTGGTCTGAAACTCATGGGCCGAAGCAGTCCTCCTACCTGGGTCCCCCAAAGTGCTGGGTTTACAGGCGTGAGCCACCACGCCTGGCTAATGTTTTAAATTTTCTGTGGAGATGGCTTCTCACCATGTTGCCCAGGCTGGTCTTGAACCCCTGGCCTGCAGCAGTCCTCCAGTCTGGGCCTCCCAAACTGCAGGGATTACAGACAGAGCGCCACTGTGCTGGTCCATATTCTCAATTTAAACCTAGAAACCTGTAAACAATTATTTGTGAACTGGAATAAAGGGAATGTTAATTCCATGTTAGGTTGAATGATACTTTGTTTCAAAAATAACAGTTTTCCAAAACAGAGCGTTCAGAGGGTCAGTGTGGTGGGGGTGGTGGTGTACGTTGCCCCGAATGTCTTAAATGTCCAGCCTAAGAAGAGAGCTGTTATTTCTGCCTCTGTAGACAGTTTCATGGCATGTCAGGAGGCCTCTGGAAGACACTGCTGCACGCCTCTGGGAGACTGGGAGTCAGCCAGGCGAAGTGCTTGGGTGCCTTATTGTGAAATGACTTTTGACTTCCACTGTGCACCCACTGAGGGAACCCCAGGGGTCCCAGTGCCACACTTTGAGAAGCATGCCTGGAGTGGATGTTTTAAAATGAGCCTCACTCTCTCCCGCCTCTAGCCAGAGAAAAAGAGCTTTGAGTTTTCTGTGAGCTAAGCTTTTCTTTTTCTGCCAAACTGGCCTTCAGTATTTTTTTTTGAACCCACTTAGCATAATTACAAGTGCGTAGAAGGAGAAGAGTAAAGGGAACTGTAGTCAGGCTTTCGGAGGGTGGGAGAGCTTGTTTGTTTGAAGTAAGTGATCAGTTGCAAGGTGAACGGTTTACAGCAGCTCAACAATTGTGTGGAGTCTGGCAGAAGATTATGTTTATCTGGGCAGTTTTGCTTACAGAAACGTCCCCTTAAACCTCCTTAAGGGCCTGTTTGGGCCCTTGCAGAAGAGGCCGGGGTTCCTGCAGCAGCTCACCAAAATGCTGGCCTTTGAAAAACTTGCTCTTTGTGCATTAGAAAGGAGGGCTGGAATCTTTTTTGTTTTTGTTTTTTTTTTCCCCATTTACTGATTAAACAACAACAGAAGGTTGTTAAAGAGGACAAGCTTCTGGTGAAGTCACGTGTCTGCCAAGGGAATCTGTACCCGCGTATGTGTGTGTGTTGAAACAGAATGGCCTTCTCTAAAGATTAACTTCCGTGGCTTGCCCTCATCGAGCCCCTTCCTATGTATGGATTAAAAATAATTTCCGATACCGGTGGAGGAATGCTGTTTTCCTTGGTCTGCTGGTGGCCAGCTTCCTAAACGGCATTTTTTATTTGCTTCTCTCTGGTAGGCCTTCGCTGTTGATGAGGAAACATTGAACTTTGTCCAGGGCATTTGAGCTAAGCTGTTTGAATAACCAAGAGGGCCAATTTCCCCACTGCAGATTGGAAGCAAGGGCAGTTTTTTCTTAGAACTTCCAAGTGGAGCGTGTTCTTAGGTATCTTACAAAGGAAATGCCTGGGTTACACCTTCCACATGAGTTGACTTACATGGTATGAGAAGGAAGAAATTGTGGCTGGAATCCACTCCTAAATGGTGTCTTCTTACAGTTCATCATGGAAAAACAAGATAATTACAAATTAATCATAGATGTTGGTCATGCCTTTACAGAGGGGGTTTAGAAGCAAATTGAGAATTCCCATAAGAGGGTCTGTCTCTGTGTTCTTAAGACTGTATCCATGCGGCCCATTCAATAAGGTGTATCTGTTGGTTGGATTTTAAAATAGATGATTTAATCAGTGCATTTAATATCCTAATATGGCATCAAAACTTGAACATTGATATGGCCTGAAATCTGTTGAAAATGATCCTATTGAGTAAAGAAAGTCTCTACCCACCAGTATTAATAACAGGGTGATCTGTTTAGAAATTACATTTTCTCTGATGCATCAATGAGTTTTGCAAAGGAGAGAAAATGGATGGTACCTGCAGTCACGTCCCGTTCCCACACTGCTACAGAATTTTTCTTAAAAGTTCTATTGCAAATAATAGGCCGCAGAATATTCCTTCACTTTCTGGGATGCAAAATGGACTCGTAAATGCTGTACCACAGGAGTGAGTATTTACACAAAATATGCCAACTGGCCCACTTACAAAGCTATTTATAGAAGTCCTACTTTTCAAACTATTTTTTTTTTAACCTGTAAAGGGAAAGTTAATTCTTGTTGGTTTTATGAGTAGTGAACAGTGGCTATTAGAAATCAGGTAGAAGTAAAAACAGCAGTTTTCCAACTTCTTCTTTTTCTTTTTCTTTTTTTTTTGAGACCAAGTTTCATTCTTGTTTCCCAGGCTGGGGTGCAATGGCGTGATCTCAGCTCACCACAACCTCTGCCTCCTGGGTTCAAGCGATTCTCCTGCCTCAGCCTCCCGAGTAGCTGGGATTACAGGCATGTGCCACCATGCCTGGCTCATTTTGTATTTTTAGTAGAGATGAGGTTTCTCCATGTTGGTCAGGCTGGTTCTCAAACTCCTGACCTCAGGTGATAGTCCACCTTGGCATCCCAAATTGCTGGGATTACAGGGGTGAGCCCCTGCCCCCGGCCTCCAACTTCTTGATCATAGAATCCCTTTCAAAAAAATGAGGACCCCAGACTGTTTTTGTTTTTGTAGATTATAACAGTCAATAAGTCATCCTGTTAGACATTAAAACAGAAATTTAAAACACATTTAACAATTTATTTAAAAGTAATGGTAACAGGCCAATTACATGTTACTACCAAAAATGTGTGTAATATATTTATTGTTTTTATATTTTATTTTTATTAAATATATGTATTTTTAGAATAATTTATACTTTTCTAGAAATATAAAATACAAATAAGTTATATTTATATAATTTAGATGTAAATAAAAAATTGATATTTTTATATAAATATATAAATGTGTACATTTATGGGGCACAGTGTGATGCTTTGCTGTATGTTTGCATTGTAGAATAATTAAATCAAACTAATATCTGTCACCCGCTATTTTTCCTTTGTGGTGGGAATATTTAAAATCTCTTTTAGCTATTTTTCTGTTTTTTATGTCCATAGGTTATTGGGGAACAGGTGGTGTTTGGTTCCATGAGTAAGTTTTTTAGTGGTAATTTGTGAGATTCTGGTGCACCCATCACCCGAGCAGTATACACTGCACGCAAGACATTTAAAATCTCTATTAGCGGGCCGGGTGGGGTGGCTCATGCCTGTAATCCCAGCACTTTGGGAGGCTGAGGCGGGTGGATTGCCTGAGCTCAGGAGTTTGAGACCAGCCTGGGCAATAGAGTAGAACCCCGTCTCTACTAAAATACAAAAAATTAGCTGGGTGTGGCAGTGTGCGCCTGTAGTCCCAGCTACTCGGGAGGCTGAGGCAGGAGAATGGTGTGAACCCGGGAGGCGGAGGTTGCAGTGAGCCGAGATCGCACCACCGCACTCAAGCCTGGGCAACAGGGCGAGACTCCGTCTCAAAAAAAAATAAATAAATAAAAAATAAAAAGCTCTTTTAGTAATTTTGAAATATGTCATACACTATTAACTATAGCCGCCACGCTGTGCAGTAGTAGGTCACTGAAACTGATTTCTCCCGTCGAACAGAAACTTGGTACCCTTTGGCCATGTGCTGTATGTTTTTTAAAAGAAAAATGATTGTCATTTCCCAAATAACAAAAACTTAGGGAGAAGAGTGGCTGAGTTTTAGGGTTTTTTGAGCCTCATCCACAAAGGGACAGACGGCGGCTGGCTCCTTACTCTGCTTCACACTGGTCTCTTGTGACGTGTCATTCTGGTAAGAGTCATGTGAGGCACATCCACTGGCCTCTCATGGATGTGCAATTGGAAATGTGAAATCGCCGGCCCCCTGAGAGCGTTTTGGGGAGTGTCCCCCCAAGACCCCCCCCCCCCACTGGGGATGCTGCACCAGTCTTGAAGAATGAGGCAGTGAGAGGCTGGTTTGCAGCAACCTTTATTTGTGGCCTTGCGTGCACGGCAGCACTGCGAGGGAGGAGGGAGGAGGGAGGAGGAAGGAGGAAGGAGGGTACTCACTGCAGAAGGCCAGCTCTGCTGTGGCTGTTACGTGGGTTCAGGTGGAACCCACCTACTGTGTGGACGGTTCTTTATCTGGGAGTCCCATGGAATTCTGACAGCAGGAGACATGTGGGAGGGAGCTTCTTGTTTCTCCATCCAGGAGTCACTTGGTTAGGGGTTTGTGAATTTCGGCTCTCAGTACAACACTTCGCTCCAGGTACTAGACCTGTTTCAGCCAAATAATAATGATCATCATAATAGAATACAAACCTTTGTTCACCTAAATAATAACAATAATATTAATAATAATAGAATATAAACCTTTGTTCATGGTACTGGGGCGTCTTTCAGCCCAATAATAATAACAACAATAGGAATAATGATAATAATGATAAAATGTAAACCTTTGCTTCACGTCCTGGAACGTCTTTCAGCCAAATAATAATATTAATGATAATAGAATACAAACCTTTGCTTAGGGTACTGCGACTTCTTTCAGCCCAGTAATAATAATAATAATAGTAATAATGATAATAATGATAGAATATAAACCTTTGCTTCATCTCCTGGAACGTCTTTCAGCCAAATAATAACAATAATAATGATAATAGAATATAAACCTTTGTTCAGGGTACTGTGACCTCTTTCAGCCCAGTAATAATAATAACAATAGTAATAATGATAATAATGATAGAATATAAACCTTTGCTTCAGGTCCTGGGAGCTCTTTCAGCCAAATAATAATAATAATAGAATATAAACCTTTGTTCATAGTACTAGGACCTCTTTCAGACCAATAATAATGATAGTAATAATAATTATAATGATAATAGAATATAAACTTTTCTTTTACGTACTGGGACCTCTTTCAGCCAAATAATAATAATAGTGGAATATAAAAATTGGCTCTAGGTACCAGAACCTCTTTTCAGCCAGATAGTAATAATAAGAATAGTATTAACAGAATACAGACCTTTGGTCCAGGTACTGGGACACCTGTGAGCCAAATGATAATAATAGAACATAAACCTTTGACTGAAGTGCCAGAACCTTTTTCAGCTAAATAATAATAATAAAATATAAACTTTTGTTCCAGGTACCCGGACTTCTTTCAGCCTAATAATAATCATAGAATATAAACCTTTACTACAGGTCCTGGTACCTTTTTCAGCCAAATAATAATAAAATAGAATGTAAACTTTTGTTCTGTTACTGGGACCTCTTTCAGCCTAATAACAAAAGTAATAATAATAGAATAAAAACCTTTGCTCTAGGTTCCAGAACCTCTTTCAGCCTAATAATAATAATAATAATGATAATGATAGAATGAAAATTTTTGTTCCAGGTATCGAGACCTCTTCCAGCCTAATAATAATAATAATATAATAATATAATAATATAAACCTTTGCTACAGGTACCAGGACCTGTTTCAGCCAAATAATAATAACAACAATGATAATAGAATATAAACCTTTGCCCCAGGCACTGGGACTTCTTTCAGTCAAATAATCACAATAATAATAATAGAATATGGATGTTTGCTCCAGCTTTCAGGACCTCTTTCAGACAGATAATAATAACTGAGTATAAACTTTTCTTCCAGGTATTGGGGACCTCTTCCAGCCTAAAAATAATAGTAATAATAGCATATAAATCTTCTCTTTTGTTTTCTTCTTTTTTGAGATGGAATTTTGCGCTTGTTGCCCAGGCTAGAGTGCAATGGCGCGATCTCGGCTCACTGCAACCTCCGCTTCCCGGGTTCAAACGATTCTCGTGCCTCAGCCTCCCGAGTAGCTGGGACTACAGGCATGTACCACCACCACGCCCGGCTAATTTTGTATTTTTAGTAGAGAAGGGGTTTCACCATGTTGTCCAGAGTGGTCTCAAACTCCTGACCTGAGGTGATCCACCCACCTCGGCCTCCCAAAGTGCTGAGAGTACAGGCGTGAGCCACCGTGCCTGGCGCCAGCATAAAAATCTTGGCTACAGGTACTGAGACCTTTTTCAGCCTAATAATAATAACAACCGCAACAATAATAATTAGAATATAAACCTTTGTTACTGGTACTGGGACCTCTTCCAGCGTAATCATAATAATAATAAAAATGATAATAATAATGGAATTGAAACTTTTCCTTCAGGTTCCAGAACCGCTTTCAGCCACATAATAATAATAATAATAATAATAATAATAATAATACTAAATAGAATGTAAACTTTTGTTTGAGGACTGGGACCTCTTTCAGCCTAATAGCACAAATAATAATAATGGAATGTAAACCTTTTCCTCCCAAGTACCAAAACCTGTTTCAGCCAAATAATAATAATAATAATAATAATAATAATAATAATAATAATAATAATATGATGATGATGATGATGGACGATCTGATACAGCTGTGTCCTGTCACTCAGGTCGGACTTAAAAGCGAGCATTTCAGAGCTAGACCGAGGCCTCTTGAGATTCTTTTCCCCCTCCATTGACTGTGTAATCCAGGGGCCCCACCCTAACTCGGCTGCAGAACATGCAGCTTGGGGTTTCCTCGTTTTCTGGAAGTCCCGGTCATGTTATTCATTCTCTGGGCTTGCTACCTTAGAACAAACCAGGGTGCTGCCATTGGTCACAGGACCCCCATCCTTGCACCCCAGTCTTGGGAAGTGGCGCTGCTGGGCTCTGGTGATGCCCAGATCACCCGGCACGTGGCGGCGTCTCCCTAAAAAGCACTGGGCAGGTACCGTTGACGGAAAGCCAGCAACGCAGGCCGCGACTGCCCGTGAAGACGGGGGGCCTTTCTAATACCTCCACTCATTATTTGGGGCAAAATGAACCTTCAGAATACCTTGCTTTAATAAAGTACCAGAAACCGGAGGGCTTAAAACCATAGCTTATTCTCTCCCAGTTCTGGAGGCCAGAAGTCTGAAATCAAAGTGTCTCAGGGCTGCGCTCCCTCCAGAGACTTAGGTGGAGGATGCTTCCTGCCTCTCCCAGCTCCTGGGGGCTCCTGGCGTCCCTGGGCTTCAGGCCAGCCATATCATCACTCTAGTCTCTGTCTCCATGTGGCCTTCTCTGTGTCTGTGTCTCCTCTTCTGTCTTTTATAAGGACATCGGTCACTGCATTTAGGGCTCACCCAAATCCCGGATGATCTCATCTCCAGATCCTTAAGTCATTAGATCTACAAAATTCCTTATAACCAAGTAAGATCTCATTGCACATCCTGGGCTTTAGGATGTGGACAGATCTTTCTGGGGGCCACTGTTCAATCCACCATGATTTTATCCAGTTCATTCTGGAGGCTCTAGGGGAGGATCCTTCCTGCCTCTCCCAGCTCCTGGGGGTTCCAGGCGTTCTGGGCTTGTGGCCGCATCACTCCAGTCTCTGCCTCTGTCTCCATGTGGTCTTCTCCTCTGTGTCTGTGTCTCCTCATCTGTCTTCTATTAAGGACACTGGTCACTGCATTTAGGACCACCCCAATTGAGAATAATCTCGTCTTAAGATCCTTACCTTCATTATTAATACATCTGCAAAGACCCTTTTTCCAAACAAGGTCCCATACACAAGTACCAGGTGGATACAGATTTTCTTTGGTAGGGGAGGACGCTTTTCGACCCACTATAGTCATCATTGAAATATGCCTCCTAGCACTGACTGTATCCCAACACTCTGAACGTGCCTGGGTGGTGCATTTTGTTATTTACCCTCCTGAGCACTGTACTGGACACTTGCAGACACAATTACACCTTTTAACAAAGCCCAGCTGTCATTTTGGGCAACCCAGTCACAGAGGTGGCCTCCTGAGTGGCAGCTGGAAGGGCCTGTATGTGTGAGCATTCAACCTCAACAGGAACCCTGGGGACTGGCTTCTGGGTCATCTAAGCCTCCACACCAAGTGCCCGATGTTTGCAAAGGTGTGTGATATTTGCCCAGTTGGGCCTGTCTGCCCACAGGTGTGACTGGACACAATGGGGCATTTTGAGAAGTTCCAGGGATTGAGAAATCCATGCTTCTTCAGACGTGCTTACAGATCACGGATGCACCTGTGCTGAAAACAAAGCCTGTGACGTTCCACATGGCTTCATTTTAAACCATAAAGTTTCAGAAGAGTGTGCAATACCTCTTAGCCATAGGAAAGCCGGCTTTAGTCAGATGGAGGTCCTGTGTGGCTTCTTTAATGCAGTTAATGAAGCTGAGGTGGCATTCGACAGAGATTCTTGCTGTGATGGTTGGCAGTGGGGGGTCTGCCTGGCCGCTTGTGGACTCTTCTATGTAGGCTTCGTCCCCAGAAAAGATCTACGGGGCTTTCCCACGTGGCAGGTGCTTGGGAAAGCTCTTAGAACAGGAACAACAAGACCCTGCGATGACAGAGGCATTGTCAGGCTGGGTGCGGTGACTCACGCCTGTCATCCCAGCACTTTGGGAGGCCGAGGCGGGTGGATCACCTGAAGTCAGGAGTTCGAGACCAGCCTGACCAACATGGTGAAACCCTGTCTCTACTAAAAATACAAAAATTAGCCAGGCGTGGTGGCAGGCGCCTGTAATCCCAGCTACTCAGGAGGCTGAGGCAGGAAAATCGCTTGAACCCAGGAAGCGGACGTTGCAGTGAGCTGAGATCACGCCACTGCATTGCAGCCTGGGTGACAGAGCGAAACTCTGTCTCAAAAAAAAAAAAAAAAAAGTAAAGGCACTTGTCAGGTACAGCCCTGCAAAAATGCCGTGCTCATTCGCAAACCTGTATGTTGACACGTGCGGCATCGCTGCAGTCGGATTAACGTGGAAGAAAGAGTGTCTTCCTGCGCTAGGTTCCCTCCTCTGCTCTGCAAAAGTGACCCGCAAGGAAGGTCCAGTCGTCCGGCCCCAGTGCCCTTTGGTTGAAAGCGGAGCTGCCCCGGCACCCTGGCTGTCTCCCCAGCAGGGCTCCCATGCGTGCCTGGGTCCCTTCTCATGCTGTGTTTGTCTTGGCCCTTCTCAGCAGGTCCCCACGCGTGAGCAGCCGTCCAGCAGGCAGGCTCCGGTGGAGAAGCAATGGAGAATAAAAGCCTGGAGAGCTCCCAGACAGACCTGAAGCTGGTGGCCCACCCCCGCGCCAAGAGCAAGGTGTGGAAGTATTTCGGCTTCGACACCAACGCCGAGGGATGCATCCTGCAGTGGAAGAAAATCTACTGCCGCATCTGCATGGCCCAGATTGCCTACTCCGGAAACACCTCCAACCTGTCCTACCACCTGGAGAAGAACCACCCCGAGGAATTCTGCGAGTTCGTCAAGAGCAACACGGAGCAGATGCGTGAGGCTTTTGCCACCGCCTTCTCCAAGCTGAAGCCCGAGTCGTCCCAGCAGCCCGGGCAGGACGCGCTGGCCGTCAAGGCCGGCCACGGCTATGACAGCAAGAAGCAGCAGGAACTGACGGCCGCCGTGCTGGGCCTCATCTGCGAGGGGCTGTACCCGGCCTCCATCGTGGATGAGCCCACCTTCAAGGTGCTGCTGAAGACGGCCGACCCCCGGTACGAGCTGCCCAGCCGGAAGTACATCTCCACCAAGGCCATCCCTGAGAAGTACGGGGCCGTCCGGGAGGTGATCCTGAAGGAGCTGGCCGAGGCCACCTGGTGTGGCATCTCCACCGACATGTGGAGGAGTGAGAACCAGAACCGCGCCTACGTCACGCTGGCCGCTCACTTCCTGGGCCTGGGCGTCCCCAACTGCCTGTCCGTGGGCTCCCGCTGCCTGAAGACCTTCGAGGTGCCCGAAGAGAACACAGCGGAGACCATTACGCGGGTGCTCTATGAGGTCTTCATCGAGTGGGGCATCAGCGCCAAGGTCTTCGGGGCCACCACCAACTACGGCAAGGACATCGTGAAGGCGTGCTCCCTGCTGGACATCGCCGTGCACATGCCCTGCCTGGGCCACACCTTCAATGCCGGCATCCAGCAGGCCTTCCAGCTCCCGAAGCTGGGGGCACTGCTGTCGCGCTGTCGCAAACTGGTGGAATACTTCCAGCAGTCTGCCGTGGCCATGTACATGCTCTATGAGAAGCAGAAGCAGCAGAACATGGCCCACTGCATGCTGGTGAGCAACCGCGTCTCCTGGTGGGGGAGCACGCTGGCCATGCTGCAGCGCCTCAAGGAGCAGCAGTTCGTCATCGCCGGGGTCCTGGTGGAGGACAGCAACAACCACCACCTCATGCTGGAGGCCAGCGAGTGGGCCACCATTGAGGGGCTGGTCGAGCTCCTGCAGCCCTTCAAGCAGGTGGCCGAGATGCTGTCGGCCTCCAAGTACCCCACCATCAGCATGGTGAAGCCGCTGCTGCACATGCTCCTCAACACCACGCTCAACATCAAGGAGACTGACTCCAAGGAGCTCAGCATGGCCAAGGAGGTCATCGCCAAGGAGCTTTCCAAGACCTACCAGGAGACGCCCGAGATTGACATGTTTCTCAACGTCGCCACCTTCCTGGACCCCCGCTACAAGAGGCTGCCCTTCCTCTCTGCCTTCGAGCGGCAGCAGGTGGAGAACCGCGTGGTGGAAGAGGCCAAGGGCCTGCTGGACAAGGTCAAAGACGGCGGCTACCGGCCGGCCGAGGACAAGATCTTCCCGGTGCCTGAGGAGCCTCCCGTAAAGAAGCTCATGCGGACGTCCACGCCTCCGCCCACCAGCGTCATCAACAACATGCTGGCCGAGATCTTCTGCCAGACAGGCGGCGTGGAGGACCAGGAAGAGTGGCATGCCCAGGTGGTGGAGGAGCTGAGCAACTTCAAGTCCCAGAAGGTGCTTGGCCTCAACGAAGACCCCCTCAAGTGGTGGTCAGACCGCCTGGCCCTCTTCCCCCTGCTGCCCAAGGTGCTGCAGAAGTACTGGTGCGTGACGGCCACGCGCGTCGCGCCTGAGCGTCTCTTCGGTTCTGCCGCCAACGTGGTCAGCGCCAAGAGGAACCGGCTGGCTCCCGCACACGTGGACGAGCAGGTGTTTCTGTATGAGAACGCCCGGAGTGGGGCGGAGGCAGAACCCGAGGACCAGGACGAGGGGGAGTGGGGCCTGGACCAGGAGCAGGTGTTCTCCTTGGGGGATGGCGTCAGCGGCGGTTTCTTTGGCATCAGGGACAGCAGCTTCCTGTAGCGAGGAAGCCTGTTGTCTTACAAGTCATCCCCGCAGCAGCCCATTGGATGCTTTGCTGTAAATACTTACCCAGTCAGCTTGGTTTTGAACCTCAGAGACCATCCACTGTCTTTGACACCTAGAAGGTGGAAAAAGGAAAGATTCGAGAAGCGAGAGAGGGTCAGGTGCGGTGGCTCCCGTCTATAATCCCAGCACTTTGGGAGGCCGAGGTGGGCAGATCAACTGAGGTCAGGAGATCGAGACCAGCCTGGCCAACATGGCGAAACCCCGTCTCTACTAAAAATACAAAAATTAGCCAGGCATGATGGCACGTGCCTGTAATCCCAGCTACTCTGGAGGCTGAGGCCAGAGAATCGCTTGAACCTGGGAGGTGGAGGTTGCAGTAAGCTGAGATCGCTCCACTGCACTCCAGCCTGGGCGACAAGAGCGAGACTCTCTCAAAAAGAAAAAAGAAGACACAAGAGAGGTGGCTTTGAGTGGGTTTCCTTTCCTCCCCTGTTCCCGGGGCCCTGACGACTTCTGCTTGGGAATTGCCAACTCTCAACTCCCTGCGTGCAGCAGAGCCTAGAGGAGCTGTTCCTTCCTTCACAGATACTTAAGACTCACACCATGTCTGATTCAAGTTCTCCCTGGGAGGGTTTAGAAGAAACACAGGAACATTCTGGGTGGCATCGAAGGAGCCTTTCCCGATCATCATGTGTGACTTCTGCGAGGTCCAGATCACTGAATTCATGTTTACATTCTCATGCAAGCAGGGACCTCTTGCTTCTGGGAAATGGGGAAGAGACCTTTTAGCCAAAATGCCCTTCTTAAAAAGAGAGACCTTTTCTTTTTAACGTTCGGTTAAAAATGTGACAGATGAGTACAAAAAGGCAGGCACTTAACAAAAAGCAAACAAAAAGAAAAAAAAAAAAGGTGTGGAATGTGTTGTATTTTCGACAGGTTGCTGCCAGAGAGCCTGCTTCCTGCTCCCTGCCGAAATTCACTTTGTGGAGTTGGTCCTTAAAACTGGGCGGTGGCCGAGCATGGTGGCTCACGCTGAGGTCAGGAGTTCGAGACCAGCCTGGCCAACCAACATGGTGAAACCTCGTGTCTACTAAAAATACAAAAAACTAGCCAGGTGCGGTGGCACACGCTTGTAATCCCAGCTACTCGGGAGGCTGAGGCGGAAGAATCGCTTGAGCCCAGGAGGTGGAGGTTGCAGTAAGCCAACACTGCGCCACTGCACTCCAGCCTGGATGACAGAGTGAGACTCCGTCTCAAAACCAAACAAAAGTGGGTGGCTCACGGGTCCGGAGGTTATATCTTCGGTGTCTCAGCCCTAAAAGTCCAGTTCCCCCGTGTGGCCAGCTTTTCCACATAGGGTGTTTTTTATTTGATTACGGGAAAAGACTCTTGATTCTTCTCTTTTAAAGTCAATACCATAGGGGAAATGAATTTTAAAATATTGCCCCCGGAGGGGTTTTCCATGGCTGGATTCTTGCGAGTTGCTTTCAGTCATTCAGGGAAACAGAAAGATGTTTTCCAACATGTAGAACTGCTTTTTAACTGGAGGAAAAATACTTCACGAGGCTTAGCATATTGCTTGGATTCTACCTGCAGTGGGTTCTCTGCCTCCGTGAAGACAAGCTGGGCTGGGGAGGACGGTGTCTAGGAGGGATGACCCCACTCAGCTCCAGGCAATGTTCTGCCGAGACCCCAAGAACTCTGGGTGTCAGAGGGTGAAGCAGGAGCTACCTGCATTTCACAGCTGCTGACTTCTCAGGGCTACAAGCAACACAGAATTTTATCCTTATGTCCTGAGCCGGTTTAAGTCTGTAGAAAAGGAAGCGCGGGAGAAATCCATGTAACACTTGCTTTCTTTTTAAGGGAAGCGGTTCCACCGCGAACTTGGAAGCCTCAGCTCCGGGTGTTCTCAGCAGAAGGGCAGCTGGAAGGGACACAGTGGGGCAGGCTTTGGGGTTGCTCTCTGTTCTGCCCCGAGGCTGGGGACGCAGGGCAGCCCACGCCTCTGTGGGCTCAATTCTGTAGCATTGCCAACGTTCCCTTTATGTCTCTAACAATCATTTGCTTTTCGTCACTCACGTGAAAAATGTGAACCGTTCCGGCTCTGTCTTCATTTTTATTTTTAAGCCATTGTTCCCCTCCTGAATGGTTGCCTCTTATTTAATGCTTTAAAGTTGGACTGTTGTTCAATAAACCAGAGAAATACATTAGCTCCTCATTCATTTGTCTGCCGCGTGTCCGTCTGGACTGCAGTTTGTCTGAACCCCTTGATCCTGGGAGTGGAGGGAGGTTTTTTATTATTTTTATTTTTGTTGCGGTCCTTGTTTAAAGCAACTTTTTCCAGGGCACCCACGGTCAGTTCTGTGCTCCTCTTTCTTGTCTGTAAATCCTCAAGTTATGATGTACTTTCGGGTGTTTTGGTATCAAAATTTCTAAGTGAATAAAGCCGGCAGCTGGTAAAAGCGTTCCCCGGGAGCAGAGATTTTTGCCGGTTCCTTCACTTAGTGGATAGTTGTATAAACGGAGGCCCGATGGACGAGGCAGCCTGGATGGATCCGGATGGCATCGGTGCCTTCCCTCTCCCCCCAGCCTCCTTATCTCCCCTCTCTTCCTGTCTTCCTCACCTCCTCTCACATTGTCTCTTCCTTCCTTCCTCCTTCCCTCCAACCCTCCCTCTTTTCTTCAGCCAACCAATCCTTCCTTCCTTCTTTCCTTCCTTCCTTCCCTCCTTCCCTCCCTTCCCTCCCTTCCTTCTCTCTTCTTCTCTCCCTTCCTTCCCTCCCTTCCCTCCCTTCCTTCTCTCTTCTTCTCTCCCTTCCTTCCCTCCCTTCCCTTCCCTTCCTTCCCTTCCCTTCTTTCCTTTCTTCCTTCTCTCCCTCCCTTCCCTTTCCTTCCTTCCTTCTTTCCCTTTCCTTCCTTCCCTCCCTTTCCTTCCTTCCTTCCCTCCCTTTCCTTCCTTCCTTCTCTCCCTTCCTTCCTTCCCTTTTCTCCCTTCCTTCCTTCCTTCTCTCCCTTCCCTCCCTCTCTGCCTCCCTTTCCTCCCCTCCCTCCTTCCCCTGTCCTTCCCTCCCTCCTTCCCTCCCCTCCCTCCCTCCCTTCTTCCTTCCCTCTGTCCCTCCCTGTCTCCCTCCCTTCCTCCTTCCTTCCTTTCCTCCCTCCCTCTGTCCCTCCCTCCCTTTTCTCCCTCCCTCCCTTCCTCTTTCCTTTTCCTTCCATCCCTTTTCTCTTCCTTCCCTTTCTGCTTTCCTTCCTCCCTCTTTTCCTCCCTCCTAAGAAAACAGTGGCCTCCGAGAAACACAGGAAGGCCCAGATGTGCACCTGTGCCCAGACTTGCCCTTTCCAAGTGCTGTTGGTTGACTACCTGTCCTTGGGCATCATTAAAATGTCGAATTCCTTTTTCTTGCACGTTTTGGGTTGAAAGGGGTTCATTTTCAGTCCTCATAACTAAGCATTTGCATCGTGATGTTCATTTAAGTGGGACACGTTTACACCTTTTTCCCATTCGGAGTAATTCTAGTCCTTGAGGATTTCTTAGAGACATTTCCCTAACCCCGACTTAGTTCTCAGCCGGGCCTGTGTGGCACTCCTTCCGCACAGTGGTGGGATTTTTTGGTTCGGTTTTGTTTTCACGCTTGGATCTGGCTGTACAGCCCTAACTCTGAGCTGGTTGTTTTTTTTTTTTCCCCCTTTGCAGAATTGCCTGCTTCAAACTGTTTTCCTAGCAGGCCTCTGGAGGGTGAGGAAAACAGCTTGGGGAAAGTGAGAACAAGGTTTCGGATGTTTTAGTAAAGGGGCAGCTGGTGGGAAGGAGCCGGTTGGGCTGTTTTTGGGGCGCCGAAATCTCGGTGGTGACGTTGATTTGCTCATGAGTGCAGAGGAGGCCCAGAGACCGGATTCCTGGCGCAGTCAGCTCCTGCTTTTGTTCCGACGATCTTCCTGCGCCTTGTCCGAGTCTCAGATGTGCTTGGGCAGCACTTCTACTGTTTTCCCCACTGTGATCTCAGGCACGCCGCCCCGTCCTTTCCCAGTGATTCCTGCTCCGTCAAATCGTGGGGCTCACCTGAGAGTTTTATAAAATGAACTCGCCATGCCCCTGCCTGGTGAACAGAGGATGCAAACTCTCACAGGACTATTTGCAGCAAAACAGCAGTGTTTTGCTCATTTCTTCAGACGACGAAAACAGCAGGGTTTGGCTCATTTCTTCCAGATTTTCTCAAACTGCGTGGATTCCTTTCTGAGCAACTTCTGGGAAGCTTTCAGGTTTCAGGGCTTTGCAGCCGGGCTCCGTCCTAGCTGCGGCTGCCTGTCCTTTTGTGTTGCAATCAGATGCGGAGGTCCTTGGCATGAGTACCGTGATGGTGTCAACTTTAAGGGGTCAGAGAGGAAATATTTTTGGCTCTGCGGACCATGCATTCTCTGTCTCTCAACAACTTAGTTCTGCCGTTGTGTCTAAAAGCATCCATTGCTGGGTGCGGTGGCTCACATCTGTAATCCCAGCACTTTGGGAGGCCGAGGTGGGTGGATCGCCTGAGGTCAGGAGTTCAAGACCAGCCTGGCCAACATGGTGAAACCCCATCTCTACTAAAAATACAAACATTAGCTGGGCATGGTGGTGGGCACCTGTAATCCCAGGTACTGAGGCTGAGGCAGGAGAATCGCGTGAACCAGGGAGGCGGAGGTTGTAGTGAGCTGAGATCGTGCCACTGCACTCCATCCTGGGCGACAAGAGCAAGACTCCGTGTATTCCACTCCCACTTCATGGGCACTAAATTTTATATAAATGTTGTGTCAAGAAATATTATTGCTCTGTTGACTTCTTTTTTTGCCCCAACCATTAAGGAATTCAGAAAAAAAATTTATAAATGTAAACACTGTTCTTGGAAAGTGAGCCTTCCAAAAATAACGGCTGGAGTTTGTTGAAACTACTTTACTTTTTTTTGCCACTTTTTTCCTTTTTTTCTCGAGGCACTAATTGGAATCCACTTATTCGTTCTGGTTTGAGAAACAGTGCAGATCGAACACTCTGGGCTCTGTGTTTCCTTAGGTAACACGTGTGAGGTTTTTGTCACTGGAATTCAGTAATCTGTGTAAATATTCTCACAAAAGAGCAGGGGGGCATTTGTGTCTTCTCAGAATTGCTTATTAAAACAGCTGCATGGCCAGGCGCAGTGGCTCTCATGCCTGTGATCCCAGCACTTTGGGAGGCCGAGGCAGGCAGATCACTTGAGCCCAGGAGTTTGAGACCAGCCTGGGCAACATGGCCAAACCTCATCTCTACTAAAAATACAAAAAATTAGCCAGGCATGGAGGCACATGTCTGTAGTCCCAGCTACTCAGGAGGCGAAGGTGGGAGGATCACTTGAGCTTGGGAGTTGGAGGCTGCAGTGAGCTGTGACCGTACCACTGCACTCCAGCCTGGAAAATAAAGCAAGAGATGCTGCCTCTAAAAATAATAATAATAATAATAATTAGCCAAACATGGTGGCATGCATGTGTGATCACAGCTACTTGGGAGACTGAGGTGGGAGGATCGCTGGACCCCAGAAAGTCAAGGCTGCAATGAGCTGAGATTGCATCACGCTAGTGCAGCCTGGGCAACAGAGTGAGACCCTGTCTCTAAATAAATAAATAAATGAGTTCACAATTAAGCAGAAGTTGTGCTTGTTCTGCCAGGATTTCAATTGGGTTCTTTGTGCCCTAATTTATGTGATCTCATAGGTTGTGCATTATCTTAGAGGGCTTGCATTAAAGAAAGAGGGTCACCTTTGTTTTCCCTGTTTTGGTAGCAATGCTGAGGTGGCTTTTGGCTGACGGGTGGACCCGTGAGTGCAGATGTTTTGATGCAGAAGGAGTGATTGCCTTTTCACACTCAGGTTCCAACTGGCTTTTAGCTTCTTACCCTGGGGTGTTCGAGGTCACTGGACTCCTATTTTTTTTGTGTTTAACTGGAAAGGCAGGAACTCTGAGAACGTATCAAATAGGCAGTTACTGCAGGATTTCTAGAATTTAAATTGCTTCCAAAACTGGATCCGCAAGGTAAGAATTATGTTTAGGTTTTAAAAGGTGTTGGTTTGCTTCTTACATGTTTAAGTTCTTGGGGGAAAGAAATCCAAAGAATAATAAAGTTTCATGATACAAAAATGATATGAGACCGGGCACAATGGGTCACACCTGTCATCCCGGCACTTTGGGAGGCTGAGGCAGGAGGATGATTTTTGAGCCTGAGTTTGAGATCAGCCTGGGCAACAGCGAGATCCTGTGCCTACAAAAATAAAATAAAAATAGGCTGGGTGTGGTGGCTCATACTTGTAATACCCGCACTTTGGGAGGCTAAGTCAGTAGGATCACTTGAACTCAGGGGTTTGAGACCACTCTGGTCAACATACTGAGACCTTGTCTCTAGTAACAATAAAAAAAATTAGCTGGACATAAGGTGTGCATTTGGAGTCCCAGTTACATAGGAGGCTGAGGTGGGAGGATCACTTGAGCCAGGGAGTTGGAGGCTGCAGTGAAATGTGATCGCACCACTGCACTCCAGCCTGTGCAACAAGGAGAGAGATGCTGTCTCAAAAAAAAAAAAAAAAATGCCAGACGTGGTGGCACACGTGTGTGGTCACAGCTACTTGCGAGGCTGAGGCAGAAGGATGACTTGAGCCCAAGGAGGCTGAGGCTGCCATTAGCTACAATCATGCCACTGCACTCCAGGCTGGGCAATAGCCTGGGCGACTGTCTCAACCAAAATAACTTTAAAAAGATAGGAAATTTCAATATGAAAATCAGTGTCCCCCAGAACGTTCCATTTCTTCCCAGCTAGGCTGTTTTTGGAGTTCCATGGGGAGCCGGCTCAGTGCAGTTTGCATGTACTCAGGAGGATGAGCCCTGCCATGGTGTCTGTTAGTGGACAGCCTGATCTCACCAACCCTCCTGAGCAGGCCTGGCCCTCCGAGTAATAACTGGGAACACTCGCCGCTTTGTGAGAGGACCTTGTCTGCTCATTTGAAGGTCATCTCTTCTGGTCCAGGCTGCAGTGTGGATACCATTTTTTTTTTTTTTTTTTTTAAGACAGAGTTTCACTCCTGTTGCCCAGGCTGGAGTGCAATGGCACGATCTCGGCTCACTGAAACCTCCGCCTCCTGGTTTCAAGCTATTCTCCTGTCTCAGCCTCCTGAGTAGCTGGGATTACAGGCGCCCGCCACCACAGCCAGCTAATTTTTATATTTTTCGTAGAGACGGGATTTCAGCACATTGGTAAAGCTGGTCTTGAACTCCTGACCTCAGGTGATCCACCCACCTCAGCCTCCCAAAGTGCTGGGATGACAGGCATGAGCCACCGCGCCTGGCCCAGTGTGGATACACCTTGAGCACATAACTGGAATCTTTTCCTTGGCAACTTGGAGCCCCTTGGGACATGGTCATATAAACTGTTGAATTAAGAGGAGACACCATTAAATATGTCACAGCTGTCCTCGAAACTGGGACTTGTTTTGCTTTCTGCCTGGAAATGCGAGCTATTTTTATCGAATTATTTTATAGAAAATAATTGTATACATATATATGAGGTACAACGTGATGTTTTCATCCAAGTACACATTGTGCAATGATTAAATCAAGCTAGTTACCATATTATCAACCTAATTAACATATTAATAACCAAGCCAATTAGCATATTAACATTCAAGCTAATTAACATATTAACAAGCTAATTAACATATTCACATAACCCTAACTCTAACCTATATCACCTCACCTACTTTTTTTTGTGGTGAGAATATGTAAAATCTACTTTTAGTCATTTTGAAAGACGCAATGTATTATTATTAATGATAATCACTGTGTGGTGTGGTAGAACTTTGAATTTATTTCTTTTATCTAACTGGAAAAATTTAATTTTAATGTAATTTATATCTTTTTTGAGACAGTCTCACCCTAGCACCCAGGCTGGAGTGCAGCGTCATGTTCATAGCTCATGGCAGCCTCCAACTCCTGGCTCAGGTGACCCTCCCACCTCAGCCTCCCAGGTAGCTGGGACTACAGGTGCACACCACCACACCTGGTTAATTTTTAAATTTTTTGTAGAGATGGGGTCTTGCTATGTTGCTCAGGCTGGTCTTGAATTCCTGGGCTGAAGCGATCCTCCTGCCTCAGCCTCCCAAGTAGCTGGGACTGCAGGTGCATGCCACCATACTGAGCTAATTTTTTCATTTTTTTTTTTTTTTTTTAAAGATGTGGTTTCATTATGTTGCCTAGGCTTGTCTCAAACTCCTGGCCTCCAGTGGTCCTCCTTCCTCAGCCTTCCATAGCATTGTGATTCCAGACATGAGCCACCGCTCCTGGCCTCCAGCTGAAATTTTATGTTCTTTGATGAACACTCCAGCATTCTTCCCTGGCAACCAGCATTGTACTCTCTGCGTTTATGCATTCAGCTTTTTTACATTCTACATATGAGATGATACGGTATTTGTCTCTCTCTGCCTGGTTCATTTCACTTCACATTGTATCTTCCAGTCCCATCCATGTTGCTGCAAATGGCAGGATTTCCTTTTTCATGGCTGCATACTATTCCACTGTGTGTCTATGCCACATTTGCTTGATGCACTCATCTGTTGATTGACACATGGGTTGATTCTATATCTCGGAAACTTAGTAGTGCTGCAGTGCACGGGGGGCGGGGGCAGGTATCCCATTGATGGGCTGATTTCCTTTCCTTTGGGTACACACCGAGTGGTGGGATGACTGGATCCTGCACAACATTCTTTCCTTTGATGTTTCGCAGGCCCATTTCTGGACTTTGGGGAACGTCTACAGTGTGGTTCATTGGCCACATTCTTAGAGAACGTCTTCAGTGTGTACACTGTGGCGGTCCCTTGGCCGTATTCTTAGGGAATGTCTTCAGTGTGTACATGGCGGCACTCCCGTAGCCGCATGCTTAGGGAACGTCTTCATTGTGTTCTTGGTGGCGGTCCCTTAGCCACATGCTTAGGGAACGTCTTCAGTGTGTATACAGTGGGGTCCCTTGGTCATATGCCTAGGGGAACGTCTTCAGTGCCGGCTGCATTCTTAGGGAACGTCTTCAGTGTGTACATGGCGGTGGTCCCTGAGCCACATTCTTAGGGAACGTCTTCAGTGTGTACCCGGCAGCGGTCACTTGGCCTTATTGCTAGGGAACTTCTTCAGTGTGTACATGGCGGTGGTCCCTTAGCCACAAGCTTAGGGAACGTCTTCAGTGTGTACATGGCAGTGGTCGTTTGGACCACATGCTTAGGGAATGTCTTCAGTGTGTACATGGTGGTGGTCCCTTGGCCGCATCCCTAGGGAAAGTCTTCAGTGCCGTCCTTTGGCCGCATTCTTTGGGCACGTCTTGAGTGTGTACATGGTGGAGGTCCCTTAGCCACATTCTTAGGGAATGTCTTCAGTGTGTACATGGCGGCGGTCTCTTGGCCACATACTTAGGGAACGTCTTCAGTGTGTACACGGCAGTAGTCCCGTGGCCGCATTCTTAGGGAACCTCTTCAGTTCATTCATACACAGTAGCGGTCCCTTGGCCACATTCTTAGAAAACGGCTTCAGTTCGTACACAGTGGCGGTCCCTTGGCCACATTCTTCTGAGTGTCTGTGTCTGTTTACTTTTCATCCTGTAAACTGCTTTTGTTTCTTCATTGGGAGTCTCTGACTCTTATGTGGTATCCGTTTCCTCTGTCACCGACCATCCCAGGCACAGTGAGAGACGCAGCCAGCCTGCTCCTCTCTGCAAGTGGCCATCTCAGACATTCTCCAGCCACCGTCCTGACTGCATTCATTCCTTCCCCTGCCCGGTCCACATCCTTCTTCTCCTACACCTTTACTACCAAGAAATGGTCTGAATCACAGCACAGGCTTCATTTGCTTTCTGGAACTGCAGCTCTCCAGCCCCACCCAGATCAGAGATTCAGAACCTGAATCTTCGGATTTCTGGAGATGCCCCCATTGCATCAGAGACTTGTAGTGTGTTTCTTTATATTCGTGTAGGCTTGGGAGGATGACAGGAGAGAAAACTTAAAAGGTGGCCTGTGCAGTTCCAGGGCCCAGGGTGGAAGGTGCTTCCCTCCCTGGCTGCATTTGTGCACCTTTCATTCGTGGTCCCAACTTTTTTTTTTTTTTTTTTGAGACGGAGTCTTACTGTGTCTCCCAGGCTGGAGTGCAGTGGTGTGATCTCAGCTCACTGCAACCTCCCCGCCTCCTGGGTTCAAGCGATTCTCCTGAGTGGCTGGGAGTACAGGCATGCGCCACCATGCCTGGCTAATTTTATATTTTTAGTAGAGATGAGGTTTCTCCATGTTGGTCAGGCTGGTCTCAAACTCCTGACCTCAGGTGATCCATTCGCCTCAGCCTCCCAAAGTGCTGGGATTACAGGTGTGAGCCACCACGTCCGGCTGCACTTTTTATTCTTGATCCACCTGGTTTGAAGCTCACAGATAAATTGTTTCCACCTATGACAAATGAGTCTTCCACCTTCCATGTCATCTGGACTTTGTCCCTGTTATAATATTCCTGACTCTTGTTCTGGTTTTTGGCATCTCGCACATTGTCCCTGTTACAGTCCTGTCTCCTGTTTCTGGTGTTTGGTGTGCCGCATGTTGTCCCTGTTACAGTCCTGTCTCTTGTTTCTGGGGTCACCTGTGTGGCGAGCTGACTGTGCAGCATTCTGGAGGCTAGTGAGGATGCTGTGGGCACCTTAATCACGGCTGTGAACAAACTGGCTAGAGCTAACTGCCATGAAGCTTTGCAGTGGACGCTAAGTCGTTGTACCCATTGTTTGATCAGTGACGGAGACAGATGTCTTATTAGGTCTCGGGGATTTGTGGAAGCCCAAAGCAGGCATGCACCTTCTACATAGAAAGGAATCATTCTCACACTCAAGTTGGCGTCATGAAGTCCCGCCTTTGGAAATCCCTGATTTCCTAAGACACTACCCTAACATTTTAAAGGGCTTAAAAAAATTCAGTAAAATGTTCCCAGTAGCTGTTATATGTAGTCACGTAGTGTTTTTTTTTTTTTTTTTTGAGATGGACTTTTGCTCTTGTCTCCCAGGCTGGAGTGCAATGGCACGATCTTGGCTCACTGCAACCTCCATCTCCCGTGTTCAAGGGATTCTCCCACCTCAGCCTGTCACGTAGCTAGGATTATAGGCGTGTGCTACCACGCCCTGTTACTTTTGTATTTTTAGTAGTGACAGGGTTTCAGCATGTTGATCAGGGTAGTCTGGAACTCCTGGACTCAGGTGATCCACCCGCCTTGGCCTCCCAAAGTGCTGGGATTATGAATCACCGCGCCCGGCCTACTTTTTTCACTTTTATTTCAGGTTGAGGGAGACGTGTGCAGGTAAATTGCATGTCCTGGAGGCTTAGTGAACAGATTGTTTCATCATCCAGGTAAGAAGTCCAGTACCACCTGATAGGTAGTTTTTCGATCCTCTCATTTCTCCCACCCTCCACCCTCCAGCAGGCCCCTGCATCTGTTCCCTTCTTTGTATCCATGAGTACCCAATGTTTAGCTGCCGCTTATCAGTGAGAACAGGTGGTATTTGGTTTTCTTTTCCTGTGTGAGTTTGCTAAAGATAATGGCCTCCACCTCCATGCATGTTCCTGCAAAGGGCATCATCCCATTTTTTCTTTTTTTCTTTTTCTTTTGAGACTGGGTTTCCTCTTGTTGTCCAGGCTGGAGTGCAGTGGTGTGATCTCGGCTCACCACAACCTCCGGCTCCTGGGTTCAAGTGATTCTCCTGCCTCAGCCTACCGACTAGTTGAGATTACAGGCGCATACCACCACGCTGGGCTAATTTTGTATTTTTAGTAGAGATGGGGCTTCTCCATGTTGGCCAGTCTGGTCTTGAGGTACCGACCTCAGGTAATCTGCCTGCCTCGGCCTCCCAAAGTGCTGGGATTACAGGCATGAGCCACCATGCCCAACCAATCCCATTCTTTTTCATGGGTCCATAGTATTCCATAGTGTATATGCTCTACTCTTTCTTTATCCAGTCTACATGGCGTCCTGTTGAGGAATGGATGTAACAATGTGCATAAAAGCAGTGAATGTTTTCTATTGGAACAGTGTTTGCCTTTCTGGGAAACTGTGGAGTCATTCGAATTGCAATTTCCTGATAGATTTGATTAGCTAAGAGCGTTGGGAAATTTTGGGGTGCGTGATGCACTGTTGCAGATCTTTTTTCACCGTGTAGAAATCTCAGCATGAATATGTCTGTTTTCTTTTCTTTTCTTTTCTGTCTCTCTCTTTTTTTTTTTTTTTGCGATGGAGTTTTGCTCTTGTTGCCCAGGCTGGAGTGCAGTGGCTGAATCTCGGCTCATTGCAGCCATCATCTCCTGGGTTCAAGCAGTTCTCCTGCCTCAGCCTCTGGAGTAGCTGGGATTGTAAGTGCCTGCCCCCACACCCCTGATTTTTTTTTTTTTTTTTTTTTTTTTTTTTTTGCATTTTTAGTAGAGACGGGGTTTCACCTGTTGGGCAGGCTGGTTTCGAGCTCCTGGCCTCAAGTGATCCACCTGCCTCAGCCTCCCAAAGTGCTCAGATGACAGGTGTCAGCCACGGCGCCCGGCTGTCTGTTTTTTCATAAGAGGTGCTGGTCTCACAGTGGCTCTGTGCTGTGATGAAATGACATTGTCAAAGTTTTACTCCTCACAGCTTGATTTTGTATGCTAAACAGGCTGTCTTTCGCGTGATTGAGGAGGGATGGGGAGAGTTAGGGGAGCCATGTATTTAGAAAGAGGTTAGATCCTGTTATGTCTTGGTAATTACTGCAGTTACACCACCGCATTCTTGCCGTGGCTCTCCTAGCTGGGTTCGTGGCTAGTCATGGAGGTGCCCTGAAGAGCCTCATTTTCCCACAGCTGTAGGAACTGTGTGGTACAACCACAATGTCTTAGCTTTTGTATTAGGGAAGGTCTTCAGTTTGTTCCCTTGGCCACATGCTTTGGGAATGTCTTCAGTGTGTACACAGTGGCGGTCCCTTAGCCACATTCTTAGGGAATGTCTTCAGTGTGTACACGGTGGCTGTCCCTGGGCTGCATGCTTAGGGAACGTCTTCAGTGCGGTCCCTTTGCCATACGCCTAGGGAACGTCTTCGGTGCCATCCCGTGGCTGCATTCTTAGGGAACGTCTTCAATGTGTACATGGCGGCGGTCCCTTGGCCGCATTCTTAGGGAACATATTCAGTGTGTACATGGCGGGGGCCCCTTAGCCACATTCTTAGGGAATGTCTTCAGTGTTTACACAGTGGCAGTCTCTTGGTCTATGGTTAGGGAACATCTTCATTGTGCACATGGTGTCAGTCCCTTGCGCCACATGCTTAGGGAATTCTTCAATGTGTACATGGGGCCGTCCCTTGGCTGTATCCTTACGGAACGTCTTCAGTGTGTACATGTCGGCGGTCCCTTAGCCGCATGCTTAGGGGATGTCTTCAGTGCAGGTCCCTTGGCCACATGCCTATAAGGTGGCGGTCTCTTGGCCACATGCCTAGGGAACGTCTTCAGTGCCGTCCCTTGGCTGCATTCTTAGGGAACGTCTTCAGTGTGTACATGACTGCTGTCCCTTAGCCACATGCTTAGGGAATGTCTTCAGTGTGCACACAGCAGCAGTCCCTTGGACGCATTCTTAGGGAACATCTTTAGTGTGTACATGGCGGCGGTCCTTTACCCACATTCTTACGGAATGTCTTCAGTGTGTATATGGCAGCAGTCCCTTAGCCACACACTTAGGGAACGTCTTCAGTGTGTGCGCATCAGCGGCCCTTGGCCGCATTGCTAGGGAACCTCTTCAGTGTGTACATGGCAGCGATCCATTAGCCCAAGCTTAGGGATCGTCTTCAATGTGCACAGGGCAGTGGTCCCTTGGGCCACATGCTTAGGGAATGTCTTCAGTGTGTACACGGTGGCGGTCCCTTAGCCACATGTCTAGGAAACGTCTGCCATCTCTTGGCTGCATTCTTAGGGAACAACTTCAGTGCATACATGGCGGCGGTCCCTTAGCCACGTACTTAGGGAATATCTTCAGTGTGTACATGGTGGCAGTCCCTTAGCCGCATACTTAGGGAACGTCCTCGGTGTGTACAGGCTGCAGTCCCTTAGCCACATTCTTAGCGAATGTCTTCAGTGTGTACACGGCAGTGGTCCTTTGGCCACATGCTTTCGGAACGTCTTCAGTGCATAGAGTGGTGGTCCCTTGGCTCCATTCTTAGAAAACGTCTTCATTTCGTACACGGTGGCGATCCCTTGGCCACATTCTTCTGAGTGTCTGTGTCTGTGTCCTTTCCACGCTGTAAGCTGCTTTTTTTTCTTCATTGGGTGTCTCTGACTCTCATGTGCAATCCCTTTCCTCTGTCACCGCCCGTCTCAGGCACAGTGAGAGACGCAGCCAGTCTGCTCCTCTCTGCACGTGGCCATCTCAGACATTCTCCAGCTACCGTCCTGACCGAATTCATTCCTTCTCCTGCCCTGTCCGCATCCTTCTTCCCCTACACGCTTGTTACCAAGAAATGGTCTGAATCACAGCACAGGCTTCATTTGCTTTCTGGAATTGCAGCTCCCAGCCCCACCCAGATCAGAGACTCAGAACCTGAATCTTCGGATTTCTGGAGATGCCCCCATCCCATGAGAGACCTCTAGTGTGTTTCTTTATATTCATTTAGACTTGGGAGGATGACAGGAGAGAAACCTTAGAAGGTGGCCTGTGCAGTTCCAGAGCCCAGGGTGGAAGGGGCTTCCATCCCTCACTGCCTTTGTGCACCTTTCATTCTTCATCCAACTGTTTTTTTTTTTTTTTTTTGAGACGGAGTCTAGCTGTGTCACCCAGGCCGGAGTGCAGTGGTGTGATCTCAGCTCACTGTAACCTCCGCCTCCCATGTTCAAGCGATTCTCTTGCCACAGCCTTCCTGAGTAGGGAGCTGCTAAAATAAAATACCTTCAGTTGGGTAATTTATAAACTACAGACATTTATCACTCACAGTTCTGAAGGCTGGAGGTTCAAGATCATGGCAGATTCAGTGTCTGGTGGGGCTGCACTCCCTGGTTCATAGACGATGCATTTTCTCTGCCTGCTCACATGGTGGAAAGGGCGAGGGAGCTCTCTGGGGCTCCTTTTATAAGGACACTGATCCTATTCATGAGGCTTGATCCCCATGATGTCATCACCTCCCAAGTCTCCCACCTCCTGACACCATTGTCTTAGGGGTGAGGATTTCAATGCAGGAATTTGGGGGAGGAACACAATCTTTCAGACTGTAGCAAATACCATTCTTTAAAAAAAATGCAGTAATAGTTAAGCTTTTTTTTTTTTTAATTTGATAAATTTTCCACGAAGGAGGAGGCAAAGAAACCCTCCTTGTTTTGAAGGTTAATATTAGTGCTGTAAAATACACGTGGGACTTGGGCTTATAAAAAATTCCTGGTCATGGCAAAATATAGGTGGTTCACAGTACCTGTGAAAGCCCACCTTTCCTTTTTCTGACATGTAACTTTTGTGGAAATTGCCTGAAAGTTGTTTGTAGTTACCCTTCAGTCCTGTGTCCAACCCAGCATGTCTGATACTATCTAACATTCTTTTTTTTTTGAGATGGACTTTTGCTCTTGTTGCCCAGGCTGCAGTACAGTGGCACGATCTTGGCTCGTTGCAACCTTCACCTCCCAGGTTCAAGCGATTCTCCCGTCTCAGCCTCCTGAGTAGCTGGGATTACTAAATTTTATATAAATGTTGTGTCAATAAATATTATTGCTCTTTTGCCTTTTTTTCCCTAACCATTGAGAAACTCAGAAAAAAAGTTTATGAACGTCAACACTGTTTTTGACAAGTAAACCTTGTTCTTGGCAAGTGGGCCTTCCAAAAATAAGGGCTGGTGTTTGTTGAAACTGCTCTACTGTTTTTTATTTTTCTTGCTACTTTTTTCCTTTTTTTTTTGAGGCACTAATTGGAATCCACTTATTCGTCCTGGGTGGAGAAAGAGTTCAGATCTAACACTGGGGGCTCTGTGTTTCCTTAGGTAATACATATGAAGTTTTTGTCACTGTAATTCAGTAATCTGTGTTAATATTATCACAAAAGAGCAGAGCGGCATTTGTGTCTTCTCAGAATTGCTAATCAAAACAGCTGCATGGCCAGCCATGGTGGCTCTCATGCCTGTGATCCCAGCACTTTGGGAGGCCGAGGCCGGTGGATCGCTTGAGCCCAGGAGTTTGAGACCAGCCTGGGTAACATGGCCAATCCCCATCTCTACTAAAAATACAAAAAGTGAGAGTGTGCCTGTAGTCCCAGCTACTCAGGAGGCAGAGGTGGGAGGATCACTTGAGCGTGGGAGTTGGAGGCTGCAGTGAGCTGTGATCGCAGCCTGGGCAACCAAGCGAGAGATGCTGTGTTTAAAAATATAAAAATAAAAATTAGCCAAACATGGTGCCACGCATGTGTGGTCACAGCTACTTGGGTGGCTGAGGTGGGAGGATCACTGGAGCCCACAAAGTTGAGGCTGCAGTGAGCTGAGAGTGCACCACTGTTAGTCCAGCCTGGGCAACACAGTGAGAGAGACCCTGTCTCTAAATAAATAAATAAGTTCACGATTAAGCAGAAGTTGTGCTTGTTCTGCCAGGATTTCTGTTGGGTTCTTTGTGCCCTAATTTATGTGAGCTTATAGGTTGTGCGTTATCTTAGAGGGCTTACATTAAAGAAAGAGGGTAGCCTTTCTTTTCCCTGTTTTGGTAGCACTGCTGAGGTGGCTTTTGGCTGACGGGTGGACCCGTGGGTGCAGATATTTTGATGCAGAAGGAGTGATTGCCTTTCACACTCAGGCTCCAACTGGCTTTTATCTTGTGTGTTCTTATCCTGGGGTGTTTGAGGTCACTGGACTCCTATTTTATTTGTGTTTAACTGGAAAGGCAGGAACTCTGAGAACTTATCAAATAGCCAGTTTACTGCAGGCTTTCTAGAATATAAATCGCTTCCAAAACTTTATCCACAAGCTAGGAATTATGTTTAAGTTTTAAAAGGTGTTGGTTTGCTTCTTACATGTCTAACTTCTTGGGGGAAAAACTGCAAAGAATAATAAAGTTTCATGATTCAAAAATGATATGAGGCCGGGCACAATGGCTCACACCTGTCATCCCAGCACTTTGGGAGGCTGAGGTAGGAGGATGATTTTTGAGCCCAGGAGTTTGAGATCAGCCTGGGCAAACAGTGAGATCCTGTGCCTACAAAAATAAAATAAAAATAGGCTGGGTGCAGTGGCTTATGCTTATAATCCCAGCACTTTGGGAGGCTAAGTCAGTAGGATCACTTGATCTCAGGGGTTTGAGACCAGCCTGGTCAACATAGTGAGACCTTGTCTCTAGTAACAATAAAAAAATTAGCTGGACATAAGGTGTGCATTTGTAGTCCCGGTTACATAGGAGGCTGAGGTGGGAGGATCACTTGAGCCAGGGAGTTGGGGGCTGCTGTGAAACGTGATTGCACCACTGCACTCCAGCCTGTGCAACAAGGAGAGAGATGCTGTCTCTAAAAAAAAAAAAAAAAAAAAGCCAGACGTGGTGGCACACGTGTGTGGTCACAGCTACTTGGGAGGCTGAGGCGGAAGGATGGCTTGAGCCCAAGGAGGCTGAGGCTGCCATAAGCTACGATCATCCCACTGCACTCCAGTTTGGGCAATAGCCTGGGCAAGACCCTGTCTCAACCAAAATAAGTTTAAAAAGATAGGAAATTTCAATATGAAAATCAGTGTCCAGTTTGGGCAATAGCCTGGGCAAGACCCTGTCTCAACCAAAATAAGTTTAAAAAGATAGGAAATCTCAATATGAAAATCAGTGTCCTCTAGAACATTCCATTTCTTCCCAACTGGGCTATTTTTGGAGTTCTATGGGGAGCTGTCTCAGCGCACCTTGCATGTACTCAGGAGGATGAGCCCTGCCATGGTGTCTGTTGGGGACAGCCTGACCTTACCAGCCCTTCTGAGCAGGCCTGGCCCTCAGAGTAATAACTAGGAACACTCGCCGCTTTGTGAGAGGACCTCGTCTGCTCATTGGAAGGTCATCTCTTCTGGTCCACGGTGCAGTGTGGATACTTTGTTTGTTTGAGAGGGTTTATTGCTCTTGTTGCCCAGGCTGGAGTGCAATGGCGTGATGTCGGCTCACTGCAACCTCCGCCTCCTGGGTTCAAGCGATTCTTCTGTCTCAACCTCCTGAGTAGCTGGGATTACAGTCGCCTGCCACCACACCCGGCTAATTTTTGTATTTTTAGTAGAGACAGGGTTTCAGCATATTGGCCTTGCTGTTCTTCAACTCCTGACCTCAGGTGATCTACCCGCTTCAGCCTCCCAAAGTGCTGGGATGACAGGCGTGAGCCACTGCGCCCGGCCCAGTGTGGATACACCTTGAGCACATATCCTTTCCTTGGAAACTTGGAACACCTTGTGTCATGGTCGTGTAAACTGTGTTGAATTAAGAGGAGACACCATTAAATATGTCACAGTTGTCCTCGAAACTGGGACTTGTTTTGCTTTCTTCCTGGAAATGCGAGTCATTTTTACAGAAAATTTATTGTTCGTTAACAAAAAATAATTGTATACATATATATGAGGTACGTGATGTTTTAATCCAAGTACACATTGTACAGTGATTAAATCAAGCTAGATACGATATTAACAATCAAGTTAATTAACATATTAATAATCAAACTAATTAACATGTTAACAATCAAGCTAATTAACATATTAATAAGCTAATTAACATACTCACAGAACCTTAACTCTAACCTATATCACCTCACCTACTTTTTTTTGTGGTGAGAATATGTAAAATCTACTTTTAGTCATTTTGAAAGATGCGATGTATTATTATTATTAACTATGATCACTGTGGTGTGATAGACTTTGAATTTCTTTCTTTTATCTAACTGAAAAAATTTAATTTTAATATAATTTATATTTTTTTGAGACAGCCTCACTCTATCACCCAGGGTGGAGTGCAGCATCATGTTCATAGCTCACAGCAGCCTCCAACTCCTGGCTCAGGTGACCCTCCTGAGCCTCCCAGGTAGCTGGGACTACAGGTGCACACCACCACACCCAGTTAATTTTTAAATTTTTCATGTAGATGGGATCTTGCTATGTTGCTCAGGCTGGTCTTGAATTCCTGGGCTGAAGCGATCCTCCTGCCTCAGCCTCCCAAGTAGCTGGGACTACAGGTGCCTGCCACCATACCGAGCTAATTTTTTTTTTTTTAGAGATGGGGTTTCATTACGTTGCCCAGGCTTGTCTCAAACTCCTGGCCTCCAGTGGTCCTCCTTCCTCAGTCTTCCATAGCATTGTGATTCCAGACATGAGCCACCACTCCTGGCCTCCAACTGAAATTTTATGTTCTTTGATGAACACTCCAGCATTCTTCCGTGGCAACCAGCATTGTACTCTCTGCGTTTATGCATTCAGCTTTTTTACATTCTACATATGAGATGATACGGTATTTGTCTCTCTCTGCCTGGTTCATTTCACTTCACGTTGTATCTTCCAGTCCCATCCATGTTGTTGCAAATGGTAGGATTTCCTTTTTCATGGCTGCATACTATTCCACTGTGTGTCTATGCCACATTTGCTTGAGGCACTCATCTGTTGATTGACACATGGGTTGATTCTATATCTTGGAAACTGTGAGTAGTGCTGCAGTGCACAGGAGGTGCAGGTATCCCATTGATTGGCTGATTTCCTTTCCTTTGGGTACACACCTCATGGTGGAATAACTGCATCCTGCCCATCATTCTTTCCTGTGATGTTTCACAGGCCCGTGACTGGACCTGCAGCAGTCCCTTAGCCACATTCTTAGGGAATGTCTTCAGTGTGTACACGGTGGCAGTCCCTTGGCCGCATGCTTAGGGAACGTCTTCAGTGCTGTTTCTTGGCCACATTCTTAGGGAATATCTTCAGTGTGTACAGGGTTTGTGTACAGGGCGGAGGTCCCTTAGCCACAAGCTTAGGGAACGTCTTCAGTGTGCACGCGGCAGCTGTCCCTTGGGCCACATGCTTAGGGAATGTCTGCAGTGTGTACACAGTGGTGGTCCCTTGGCCACATTCTTAGGGAACGTCTTCAGTGCGGTGCCTTGGCCACATGCTTAGGGAATGTCTTCAGTGCCTACAGAGTGTCAGTCCCTTGTCCACATTCTTAGGGAACTTCTTCAGTTTGTACATGGTGTCGGTCCGTTGGCCACATTGTTAGGGAACATTTTTAGTGTGTACATGGCGGCAGTCCCTTAGCTACATTCTTAGGGAATGTCTTTAGTGTGTACATGGTGGCAGTCCCTTGGCCGCACGCTTCCGGAACGTCTTCAGTGCGGTCCCTTTGCCACGTTGTTCGGGAACGTCTTTGGTGTGTACATGGTGGCGGTCCCTTAGCCACAAACTTAGGGAATGTCTTTAGTGAATACACAGCAGCAGTCCCTTGGCTGCATTCTTAGGAACGTCTTCAGTGCAGTCCCTTAACCACATTCTTAGGGAATGTCTTCAGTGTGTACTCGGCGTCGATCCCTTAGCCACATTCTTAGGGAACATCTTCAGTGTGTACATGGCGGCGTCCCTTAGCCACATGCTTAGGGAACGTCCTCAGTGTGCACACGGTGGCAGTCCCTTGGCCACATGCCTAGAGAACGTCTTCAGTGCTGTTACTTTGCTGCATTCTTAGGGAATGTTTTCAGTGTGTACACGGTGGCAGTCCCTTGGCTGCATGCTTAGGGAACGTCTTCAGCGTGGTCCCTTGGCCACATTGTTAGGGAACATCTTCAGTGTGTACATGGCGGCGGTTCCTTAGCCATATGCTTAGGGAACATCTTCAGTGTGTACATGGCGGTGGTCCCTTAGCCACATTCTTAGGGAACGTCTTCATCGTATACAGGGCAGCGGTCCCTTGGCCACATTCTTAGGGAAAGTCTTCAGTGTGCCCACGGCGGCGGTCCCTTGGGGGTGAGGATTTCAACGCAGGAATTTGGGGGAGGAACACAAACTTTCAGAATGTAGCAGATACCATTCTTTAAAAAAATACAGTAATGGTTAAGCTTTTTTTTTTTCTTGATTGATAAATTTTCCAAGAAGGAGGAGGCAAAGAAACCCTCCTTGTTTTGAAGGTGAAGGTTAGTGCTGTGAAATACACATAGGACTTGTGCTTTTATAAAAATCCTGGTCACGGCAAAATATAGGTGGTACGCAGTTCCTGGGAAAGCCCACCTTTCCTTTTTCTGACATGCAGCTTTTTTGGAAATTGCCTAAAAGTTGTTTATAGTTAGCCCTTTTCAGCCCTGTGTCCAACCCAGCGTGTCTGTTACTATCTAATGTTCTTTGTTTTTGAGATGGAGTTTCACTCTTGTTGCCCAGGCTGGAGTGCAGTGGTGCGATCTCAGCTCACTGTAACCTCTACCTCCTGGGTTCAAGCAATTCCCCCACCTCAGCCTCCTGAGTAGCTGGGATTACCGGTGCCCGCCACCACGCCCAGCTAATTTTTGTATTTTTAGTAGAGACGGGGTTTCTCCATGTTGGCCAGGCTGATCTCGAACTCCTGACCTCAGGTGATCTGCCCGCCTCGGCCTCCCAAAGTGCTGGGATTACAAGTGTGAGCTATTCCACCCGGCCTAATTTTTTATTATTTTTAATTTTTAACATTTTTTTTGGAGACTGAGTCTTGCTGTGTCACACAGGCTGGAGTGCAGTGGCATGATCGTGGCTCACTGCAGCGTTGACCTCCTGAACTCAAGCCACGCTCCCACCTCAGCCTCATGATAGCTGGGACTGCAGGTGTGTGCCATCATGCCCAGGCAAGTTTTTAAAAAAAATTCTTTATAGAGATGGCGTCTCACTATGTTTCCCAGTTTCGTCTGGAACTCTGGGCCTCAATGGATCTTCCCACCTGGGCCTCCCAGAGTGCTGGGATTACAGGCATGGGGCACTGTGCCCGGTCCCTCATGTGTGTAATTGTTCAACAGCTAGAGAAAGCTAAACACATACCCTCAGACGCTGTCCCGTGTGCCGCCCAGGTCTCCTCACCTGCATGGTTTGCTGTTGCCGCTTGATTTAATGGAGAGCATAATGAATGACCCTTATACGCGGCCTCTAAGAGTCCTGTAAGTGGCTTCCTCATTAAAATTCAAGAGGAATCAAATACCTGTTATTGAATATAGATGTTTAGAGGAGAAAGCCTGTGAGCTGAGAGTCATATCTTAAGAGGTGTGCGCTTGCAGAATCATCACATTTTCAATTTCATGTGTGAATAAATTGTTATATTTGGGATCACCAAGAAGGCAGAAACATGTATCAATGAAATTTGGTAGACGGCTAAAAACAAACAGTAACAGTCTACTGAGGGGCTGTGGAATAAGCACATTTTAGATTTTTAGAGGGATTTTTGTATCTTTAGTAGAGATGGGGTTTCACCATGTTAGCCAGGATGGTCTCCATCTCCTGACCTCTTGATCCGCCTGCCTCGGCCTCCCAAAGTGCTGGGATTACAGGTGTGAGCCACCGCGCCCGGCCCGTTGGCTCTTTTTTTTACCATCTCGTCTTCCCTCACACGAGTTATTCTGACTGTTGGAAAGAACTTGTCCTTAAATCATTGCTTCCGGGTGAGTGTAACGGTGCCCAGCATGTGATACAAGTTAAAAATAAGAGCAGAGCCCAAATGCTGCCAGTGCTTGATCCATCATTTCCCCTGTCATGCCGTTCATTTCAGTAACAGGGTCTTGTTTCGGGGTGCTGTGTCAGGAGAGGCGGAACTCCCCTTGGAGAATGGGTAGAGAATGTACATCGCTTGCCAGGTACGGTGGTTTTGCTTGGTGCCTTGACTGGACTTGTTTGCCTTTGGTTTTCTGTAAGAATCTTAGGATATCTGCCCAGGAGTTAGACCCCTGGCCTAAAGTAAGGTTGAGGGCCAGCCACGGTGGCTGATACCTGTAATCCCTGGACTTTCGGAGGCTGATGTGGGAGAATCACTTGAGCCCAGGAGTTTAAGAGCAGTGTGGGCAACACAGTGAGACCCCCATCTATATAAAATTAAAAAAAAATGAGCTGGGCGTGGTGGTGTGCATCTGCTCGCAGCTACTTTGGAGGCTGAGGTGGGAGGATCACTTGAGCCTAGGAGGTGGAGGCTGCAGTGAGCCATGATCACACCACTGCACTACAGCTTGGGTGACAGAGCCAGAACCTGTCTCTAAGAAACACAAATAAAAAGTAAAATGAGGTTGAGAAATTCCACTTCCCTCTTGATTTCAAGGTAATACTCAGCTTCCAGATTGACACACACACAAGTCATTGTCTTATCATGGTGACATGTGACAGAACACGCATGTGTCTGGTGACAGATGGTGCATCGAGGGGAGCATTCCTTAAGCTGTGTTTCCTTGGGGAAAGAGGCAATAGCATTCCCTGTTACTACAGAACCCTTCACTTTGTACAAATGTCTTCGGAAAGGGAATATTCCTGGGAGCGTCTACGTGGCAGTTAACGAGTCACACTTTTCATCTCAGATGTCTCAATTTCCAGAAGATGGTACTTGATTAGACTTCCTGGGGTTCTTGTTTCTAGGAAATCGTGGCTGGGTTTTTCTAGAAATAATGCAGTGATTTGGGGACACGTGGCACTGGGAAGGGTATGATCTCAGGCACAGGATTGCAAAGACACGTTGTTTACCGGCCGGCATGATAACTAGGCATGACGCTGATGGCCAGTGTGTTGCATACGTACTGCGCTTTATTATCCATACGTGGTTGGAACTGAATATATATATATATATATATATACACACACACACATAGACACACATAATATGTATTATACAATGTAATTATATATCATATATATTATAATATATACAGTTGACCTTTGAACAACACAGGTGTAAACTCCATAGGTCCACTCATATGTGAATCTTCTTCCACCTCTGCCCCCCTGAGACAGCGAAAACAACCCTTTTTCTTCCTCCTCCTCCTCCTCAGCTTCTTCAACATGAAGACGATGAGGATGGAGACCTTTAGGATGATCCACTTCCACTCGATGAGTAGTAAATGTATTTTCTCTTCCTTAAGATTTTCTTAATAGCATTTTCTTTTCTCTAGCTTACTTTACTGTAAGAATGCAGTATATAATACATATAAACACAAAATAAATACAAATATTTGTTGAGAATGCAGTATATAATATATATAAATACAAAATATGTGTTGATTAACAGTGGCACGATCTCGGCTCACTGCAACCTCCGCCTTCTGGGTTCAAGCAATTCTTCTGCCTCAGTATCCCAAATAGCTGGGCCTACAGGCACACGCCACCACTCCCAGCTAATTTTTTTTTGTATTTTTAGTAGAGACGGAGTTTCACCACGTTGGTCAGGCTGGTCTTGAACTCCTGACCTTGTGATCCTCCTGCCTCAGCCTCCCAAAGTGCTGAGATTACAGGCATCAGCCACTGTGCCTGGCCGTGTGAGTCTTTATGGTAGAACAATTTATATTCCTCTGGGTATGTACCCAATAATGAGATTGTCAGTAGACTTTGAGTGAAGCCGATAGCTGTTCATAATGTGGGTGGGCCTTTTGCCTAATCATTCGAAAGTCTTAAGAGGAAAAAAGAGTCCCTCCTCCAAGGAAGAGGGAATTCTCTCTGGAATCCACCTTCAGACTTGAGCTGCAACATCATGTCTCCATGGGCATCTGGCCTGCTGGTCTACCCTGCCCAGTTTGGCTTTGCCCCTCCTCCACATCTTGGGAGCCAGTTCTTTAAAATCTCTTTCTCTCTCTGTATATATCCTACTGGTTGTTTCTCTGCAGAACCGTCACTCATGCAGACTCTGTGTCCACAGACGACATCATTGCAAACCCACTAAGAGAGACATAGCGTCCAGGGAATGGAAGGACCAGGTTCCTTTCAGACTTGAAGACACGTCGAAAAACATTCCACCGTGTTGCCTTGGAGAACCCTCTTCCCCTCCTGTCAAATTGTCTTTAGCCTTTGTTCGTCTTGCTCCTTGTGAATTTCACAGGCTTCCTTGACTTTGAATTCTGCTCCTTGGACGTCTTTCTTGGTGAATGTGATGAGATAGAGTTTTGGAAAGCTCCAAGGTATGATCATTGCACCCTGGGACTGACACAGGCTCCGTCTTCACTGAAGACAGCCGGAAGCCGTGGTGTTCCAGAACTTGAATGTGGTTGGACAATTTCTGGGCAGCTCTGTGACCACCTGTTCTTGTACTCAGTGGAAACTAGAGTGTCCATGCATCCTGGGCAGTAGCTACTGGTGCTGTCTGCATCATCTGTAGCTCCTCATTGCTGATTCTGATTCCTGGCTGCCTCAGTCAGGACAGGGCTGGTTACAGCACTGCTCTTCATGCTGTTCAAGTCAGGGTGCTCTAGAGGGACAGAACGAATAGGATTGATGTGTATATGAAGGGGAGTTTACTAGGATAATTGACTCACATGATCACAAGGTGAAGTCCCACAATAGGCTGTCTGCAAGCTGAGGAGCCAGGAAGCCAGTCTGAGGCCCAAAACCTCAAAAGTAGGGAAGCTGAGAGTGCAGCCTTCAGTCTGTGGTCGAAGGTCCAAGAGCCCCTGGCAAGTCACTGGTGTAGGTCCAACAGTCCAAAACCCAAAGACCCTGGGGTGTGATGTTCCAGGGCAGGAAGCGTCCAGCAAGGGAGAAAGATGAAGGCTAGAGATCCCGCCACTGCACTCCAGCCTGGGTGACAGAGTGAGACTCCATTTCAAAAAAAAAAAGAAAAAAAGAAAAAAATTTAAAAAGCCGAAATGGGCTGGATGCGGCATCGTCTGCTTGTAATCCCGGCATTTTGGGAGGCCAAGGTGGGTGGATTGCTTGAGCCTAGGAGTTCGAAACCAGCCTGGGCAACATACGGAGACCCTGTCTCTACAAAAAAACACAAAAATTGTGTGGGCATGGTGGTGCACACCTGTAGTCCCAGCTACTCGGGAGGCTGAAATGGGAAGGTTGAGCCTGGGAAGTTGAGGCTGCAGTGAGCCATGATTGCCCCACTGCACTCCAGCCTGGGTGAAAGAGTGAGACCTTGTCTCAAAAAAAGAAAAAGAAAAAAGCAGAAATATAGCCAACAAATAAGAAAACAGACACACCTCTCTTCTTTGTGTGGGTACAGCCGTTGGCAAACTCTGCTAATAGATGCTACTGACCTTGTTTTCCTTTCTGCAATTCTGTTCATTTTGAAAGTGGGTAAATCAGCAGTGGGATTCACTGTGATCTGCAGTGACTCAATGCTGAATTCACAAGATTAATTGGAGAGTGTGAAGAATGCAGGGCATCTGTGGACCCATTTTAATGAATTTTAGTGTTTCTTGCATCCTTTTATCCTTGCATCCAGTACCGGTCCCCAGCCTTTTAGGAACTGGGCTGTGCAGCAGGAGGTGTGTAGCGTGTGAGTGAGCGAAGCTTCATCTGTATTGACAGCCGCTCCCCATCACTCGTGTTACCTCCTGAGCTCTGCCTCCTATGAGATCAGCCGTGGCATTAGATTCTCATAGGAGCATGAACCCTACCGTGAACTGCGCATGTGAGGGACCTAGGTGGCGTGCTCCTTATGAAAATCTAATGCCTGATGATCTATCACTGGCTGTCATCACCCACTCGCAGATGGGACCGTCTAGTGTCAGGAAAATAAGCTCAGGGCTTCCACTGATTCTACACGATGGTGAGTTTCATAATTACTTCATTCTCTATTACAATGTAATAATAATAGAAATAAAGTGCACGATAAATAGAATGCGCTTCAATCATCCCCAAACCATCCCCCACCCCACATCAGTGGAAAAATGGTCTTCCATGAAACTGGTTCCTGGTGCCAAAAGGCTTGAGGACCACTGGACAAAGGAACTTGTCGGAGTATGGATTGCAGGTCTTTACTGATGCTTTGCTGTCACTCTTAATTTAAGATGAATGCATATATATATATGTATATATATGTAGATACATTCTGTAATGTGTGAATATATGAAGCTGCAGCTGCTCTCTGCCTCTCTGTCCTCTGCAGTCCAATACTCGTAGATCAGTCCTTTCCTGAAATGAATGACCTCTTAAATTTTATTTTATGTTTTAAGCTTTTATGTTATTTTATTTTATTTTTAAGCTTTTTTTTATTTTTTAAGCTTTTTTTTTTTTTTGAGACAAAGTCTCACTCTGTCACCCAGGCTGGAGTGCAATGGCACGATCTGAGCTCACTGCAACCTCCACCTCCTGGGTTCAAAAAATTCTCCTGCCTCAGCCTCCCGAGTAGCTGGGACTACAGGCGCCCACCACCATGCCCAGCTAATTTTTGTATTTTTAGTAGAGACAGGGTTTTACCATGTTGGCCAGGCTGGTCTTGAACTCCTGACCTCATGATCCACCCACCTCGGCCTCTAAAAGTGTTGGGATTACAGACCTGAGCCACCACAACCAGCCAGTTTGCAGGTCTTTATTGATGCTTTGCTGTCAATCTTACTTTAAGACGAATGCATATACATATATATATGTATACATTCTGTAATATCTGAATATGTGAAGCTCCACCTGCTCTCTCCTTCCCTGTCCTCTGCAGTCCAATACTCTCCTAGATCATTCTGTTCCTGAAATGAATGACCACTTTTTTTTTTTATTTTGAGATGGAGTCTTGTTCTGTCACCCAGGCTGGAGTGCAGTGGTGTGATCTTGGCTCACCGCAATGTCCACCTCTCGGGTTCAAGCAATTCTCCTGCCTCAGCCTCCTGAGTAGCTTGGATTACAGGTGCCAGCCACCTTGCCTGGCTAATTTTTTTTATTTTTAGTAGAGATGGGGTTTCACCATGTTGGTCAGGCTGATCTCAAACTTCTGACCTCAGGTGATCCACCCACCTTAGCCTCCCAAAGTGCTGGGATTACAGGCGTGAGCCACTGCAGCTGGGTGGTTTGCAGTCTTTATTGATGCTTTGCTGTCAATCTTACTTTAAGATGAATGCATATATATATGTGTGTGTGTGTGTATACATTCTGTAATGTGTGACTATATGAAGCTCCAGCTGCTCTCTCCCTCCCTGTCCTCTGCAGTCCAATACTCCTAGATCATTCTGTTCCTGAAATGAATGACCATTCAGTTTTTGTTTGTTTGTTTGTTTTTTTCTGAGATGGAGTCTCACTCTGTCACCCAGGCTGGAGTGCAGTGGCATGATCTCGGCTCATTGCAATGTCTGCCTCCTGGGTTCAAGCAGTTGTCCTGCCTCCGCCTCCCAAAGTGCTGGGATTACAGGCGTGAGCCACTGCGCCCGGCCAGAATTCAGTTTTGTTTTGTTTTTTCCATGGCTATCCAATAGCACACAGGCTCATGAAGCCTTCGAGGTGCTTCATCTCAGGTTCGCCTAGAATGGTTGCCACATATTGTTCTGCCAGTCAGTTTTCATGAATTGGACTTTGAAGGTTCTTAATTATGGTGGTTGAGTGACACGGTGTTTCTTCTATAAGAACCTAAGTTCCATGCATATCAGGAAAATGTGTTCCTGGGACCAGTTGGTTGGGTTTTTGGCTGCCGGTCATCTTCACTTTACTCTCCCAAATTTGACGGCTGTGACACACACACACACACACAGACACACACACACACACAGACACACACACACACTCTCTCTCTCTCTCAGGAAACAATGATATATTGACAATGAAGTGATGCTTTTTTTTCTTCTTCTTTTTTTTTTTTGAGACAGGGTCTTGCTCTGTCACCTCGGCTGGAGTGCGCCGATGGAGCCATGTGGACATGCCTCACTGCAGCCTTGACCTCCCAGGCTCAAGCAATCCTCCCACCTCAGCCTTCTGAGTAGCTGGGACCACATGGGCACGCTATCACGCCTGGATAATTTTTGTATTTTTAGTAGAGGTGGGGTTTCGCTATGTTGGCCAGGCTGGTCTTGAACTCCTGACCTACTGATTTGCCCGTCTCGGCCTCCCAAAGTGCTGGGATTACAGACATGAGCCACCAGACCCGGCTGAGCATCTTTTCAGTGTGACCTTGTGGCCAGGCGCGGTGGCTCATGCCACGGGTGGATCACGAGGTCAGGAGATCGAGACCATCCTGGCTAACACGGTGAAACCCCGTCTCTACTAGAAATGCAAAAAAATTAGCCAGGTGTGGTGGCGGGCACCTGTAGTCCCAGCTACTCGGGAGGCTGAGGCAGGAGAATGGCATGAACCCGGGAGGCGGAGCTTGCAGTGAGCCGAGATCACACCACTGCACTCCAGCCTGGGCGACAGAGGGAGACTCGGTCTCAAAAAAAGAGAAAGGATTCAAGGCAGCGTATACCAAACATAAAAGCAAAGTCCAGGAACCTGTTTGATGGAGGAGATGATGGTGGGGTCTGTAGCCTGTTCATGCCTATAATTGCAACACTTTGGGAGGCTACAGTGGGAGGATCACTTGAGGCCAGGAGTTTGAGATCAGCTTGGCCAACATAGCGAGACCCCATCTCTACAAAAATAAAAATAAATTAGTGGGGCATGGTGGCACACACCTGTAGTTCCAGCTACTTGGGGGACTAAGGCAGGAGAATCACTGGAAAACAGGAATTTGAGATCAGCTTGAGCAATGGAGGAAGAGCCTGTCTCTACAAAAGATTAAAAAAAAAATTGGCAGACGTGCTGGCACGTGCCTGTAGTCCCAGCTGCCTAGGAGGCTGAGGCAGGAGGATTGCTTGAGTCTGGGAGTTTGAAGCTGCAGTGAGCTGTGTTTTCATCTCGGCACTCCAGCCGGGGTGACAGAGCAAGACCCTATCAGTAATAATAATAATAATAATAATATGTTGCTGCGAAAGTAATTGCTGCTTTTGCCATTAGCTTTTGCACCAACCTCATGATAAAACAAAAAAACTCAACACCTGTACCGCCATCCCCTGAAGCTGATGACAGTGGACAAAAAACTCACTGTGTCTCCAGCCCTCAGTGTTAGATAAAAGGACCGGGGTGTGGGAAGATCAGCACTTCAAACGGGAATCATAAAACACATAGTTTTAATTTTTTAAATTTAATTTTATTATTTATTTATTTATTTTTATTATTATTATTTTTTTGAGATGCAGTCTCCCTCTGTCACCCAGGCTGCAGTGCAGTGGTGTGATCTCGGCTCACTGCTGCCTCTGCCTCCCTGGTTCAAGTGATTCTCCTGCCTCAGCCTCCTGAGTAGCTGGGATGACGGGTGCGTGCCACCATGCCTGGCTAATTTTTGTATTTTTAGTACAGACGGGGTTTCACCATGTTGATCGGGCTGCTCTCGAACTCCTGACCTCGTGATCCGCCTGCCTCGGCCTCCCAAAGTGCTGGGATTACAGGAGTGACCCACTGCACCCAGCCCCCATAAAACATATAGATATTTTCAAAACAACTGTACTAGGATGAAGAAGGATAGGACTGTTGTTTTTCCTGTTTTTTAAGAATGAAATATCATATGACATAAGCATAGATTTATTTATTTACTTACTTATCTATTCATTTATTTTAGAGACAGGATCTTGCTCTGTTGCCCAGGCTGGAGTGCAGTGATGCAATCATAGCTCACTGCAGCCTCCAACTCCTGGGCTCAAATAATCCTCCCACCTCGGCCTCCCACGTAGCTGGTACTACATGTGCAAGCCGCCATGCCTGGCTAAGTTTTACATTTCTTTGTAGAGATGGGGTCTTCCTGTGTTGCCCAAGCTGATCTCAAACTCCTGGCCTCAAGTGATTGTCTCACCCTGACCTCCTAAAGTGTTGGGATTACAGGTGTGACCCACTGCTTCCTGCCTAGACTTTTTTTTTTTCCAATTAAGATTTTTACTTTGAGATCATTGTAGATTTACAAGCAGTTGTAAGAAATAATAGGAAAGAATCTTGTGTCTAGTTCCCCCAGTGATAACATCTTGGAAAGCAATAATACCATGTCACAAGGAGGATATTCACATTCAGGCAATAATGCATTGATCTTTCTTTTTTTTTCTTTTTTTCTTTTTTTTTATTATTATTATACTTTAAGTTTTAGGGTACATGTGCACAATGTGCAGGTAAGTTACATATGTATACATGTGCCATGCTGGTGTGCTGCACCCATTAACTCGTCATTTAGCATTAGGTATATCTCCCAATGCTATCCCTCCTCCCTCACCCCACCCCACAACAGTCCCCGGTGTGTGATGTTCCCCTTCCTGTGTCCATGTGTTCTCATTGTTCAATTCCCACCTATGAGTGAGAACATGCGGTGTTTGGTATTTTGTCCTTGCGATAGTTTACTGAGAATGATGATTTCCAATTTCATCCATGTCCCTACAAAGGACATGAACTCATCATTTTTTATGGCCACATAGTATTCCATGGTGTATATATGCCACATTTTCTTAATCCAGTCTATCATTGTTGGACATTTGGGTTGCTTCCAAGTCTTTGCTATTGTGAATAGTGCCGTTATAAACATACGTGTGCATGTGTCTTTATAGCAGCATGATTTATAATCCTTTGGGTATATACCCAGTAATGGGATGGCTGGGTCAAATGGAATTTCTAGTTCTAGATCCCTCAGGAATCGCCACACTGACTTCCACAAGGGTTGAACTAGTTTACAGTCCCACCAACAGTGTAAAAGTGTTCCTATTTCTCCACATCCTCTCCAGCACCTGTTGTTTCCTGACTTTTTAATGATCGCCATTCTAACTGGTGTGAGATGGTATCTCATTGTGGTTTTGATTTGCATTTCTCTGATGGCCAGTGATGATGGGCATTTTTTCATGTGTCTTTTGGCTGCATAAATGTCTTCTTTTGAGAAGTGTCTGTTCATATCCTTCGCCCACTTTTTGATGGGGTTGTTTGTTTTTTTCTTGTAAATTTGTTGGAGTTCATTGTAGATTCTGGATATTAGCCCTTTGTCCGATGAGTAGGTTGCGAACATTTTCTCCCATTTTGTAGGTTGCCTGTTCACTCTGATGGTAGTTTCTTTTGCTGTGCAGAAGCTCTTGAGTTTAATTAGATCCCATTTGTCAATTTTGGCTTTTGTTGCCATTGCTTGCATTGATCTTATGTTTTACTCGTATCCATGTGTGTTTTTGTATGGAGTTCTGTGCAATTTCATAGCATGTGCAGGTTTGTGAATCCAGCATTGCCATCAACACACAGAGCATTTCTTTCGCCAAACAACCCCTCCTGTTTCTCTCTCTGCCTGTACCAACCTGCATCCTACCTCAACCTCCTCTCCCTCCCTGAACCCCTGAGAATTACTAGTCTGTTCTCTATTTCTGTACCTTTTCTCATGTCAAGAATGTCATATAAATGGAGTCATACAGAGTGTAACCCCTTTCAAATCACGTGTGTCTTTTTTTCCCCTCACTCAATAGAATTCCCTGGAGAGCCATCCAAGTAGTTGCTAAGGCAGCCCTGAATGGTTTTCTCGTATATCTTAGCATATGTGTGGGAGTGTATCTGTGCAACTAATTCTTGGAAGTGGAATAGCTGAGCCAAAAAGAAAATGCATGTAAATTTTCTTTTCTTTATTTTAAAGAGACAGCATCTTGCTCTGTCACCCAAGCTGGAACGCAGTGGTGCAATCATAGCTCACCGCAGCCTCGACCTCCTGGGCTCCAGTGATCCTCCCATTTCAGCCTCCAGAGTAGCTGGGACTACAGGCGAGCATTACCACATCTGGCTAATTTATTTTTATTTTTGTAGAGATAGGGTCTTGCTATGTTGCCCAGGCTGGGCCTCATGCTCCTAGCCTCCAGTGATCCTCCCACCTTAGCCTCCCAAAGTTTTGGGATTACAGGCATAAGCTACCAGGCCTGGCTGCCTGTCACTTTGCAGGAGTCATTGTCCACTTATCTCCTAAGAAAATACAGTCTTGGTGGGTGCATTTGAACTGAGTATGTAAACCTCTAACTTCTCCAAGACGCACCCATTCTCGATAACAACCCTACTCTTTAACTTGTTCTGTCTGATTGATGAAAGCTCATAATTGCTTTATTCATTATTTCATTGTGAGCGAGACAACTTTTTTCACATGCTTATGTTTTATGTCATATCTCCACATTGCATATTCATTTCCTTTACCCATTTGCGGAGGGACTGGGGTTTGGTTAGAAGAGCTCTTTATAGACAAAAAAGTGATTCCTTTATCTGTGGGCTGCCAATTTGTCATTTGCCTTTGGATGTTATTTGAGGCAGTTTTGATTATATAGAATTTAAACATTTTTATGTGGTCAGGTATATAGTTTTTCTTCTAAAACTCGTGCATTTTTTTTTTTAGAAAAGCCATCTTAAACATCAGATTACATGTATTTTTAACTTTTTATTGATACATAATGGATGTACATGTTTTTGGGGTGCCTGTGATATTCTGATACATATGACTCTGATCTATTTATGACAATTTGTACACATTTATGGTCCAATGATCAAATCAGCGTGTTTAGGGTATTCGTCACCTCCAACATTGATTATTTTTCTTTCCTTTTTTTTTTTTTTTTTGAGACAGAGTCTCCCTCTGTCACCCAGGCTGGAGTGCAGTGGTGTGATCTCAGCTCACTGCAACCTCTGCCTCTTGGGTTCAAATGATTCTGCTGTCTCAGCCTCCCAAGTAGCTGGGACTACAGGTGTCTGCCACCATGCCTGGCTAACTTTTGTATTTTTAGTAGAGATGGGGTTTTACCATGTTGGCCAGGCTGGTTTCGAACTCCTGACCTCAGGTGATCTGCCTGCCTTGGCCTCCCACAGTGCTGGGATTATAGGCGTGAGCCACTGTGCACAAGCCCATTGATTATTTTTCTTGTGCTGGGAACATTTCAAATCTTCTAGCTACTTTGAAACATACAATATATTCTTGTTGACTATCATCACTGTATTGTGCTATCAGACACGAGGACTTAGTCCTTGGATCTAACTGTATGTCTGTACCCATTAACCAACCCCTCGTTATCCTCTCCACCTGCTTTGCAGCCTCTGGTAACTATCATTCTGTTGAGATTATATCTTTGTTTGTTTTTGAGACAGGGTCTCACTCTGTTGCCTAGGCTGGAGTGCAGTGGCGCAATCATAGCTCACTGCAGCCTCAAACTCCTGGGCTCAAGCGATCCTCCCATCTCAGCCCCCTGAGTAATTGGGACTATAGGTACTCTCACGACACCTGACTAATTTTTTTGATTTTCTTGTGGAGATGGGGTCTTGCTATGTTGCCCACGCTGGTCTGGAACTCCTGGGCTCAAGTGATCCTTCCTTCTCAGCTTTCCAAAGTGCTGGGATTACAGGCGTTGGCCACTGTGCCTGGCCTCTATTTTGATTATATCTTAAGAAACAACTACGACAACCACCCCGTTTCCATCTACTATCTGTACGATTCAATTTTTACACACTTGAACCTTTGGACCACCTCTGGTTTCCTTCGCGGCGAGCAGTGAGCTATGTGTGTAGAGACCTATTATTTTTGCAGCTTCCCCAAACCTTGGCTGCCACCGAGGTCAGCCCTCCAAGTTAGATTGTTAAAATTAGGACAGTGAGCTGAGAGAGTTCTAAACATAGCTCAGGGTTTGTTTAGAAGGGAACTTTCTAAAAGTTCTGGAAGGGAACTTTCTCTCATCTCACCCTACCAACATCGTGCATTTTGTCAACTGTGTAACCCTCAGAGACGTCGGTGACCCTTCTTCTCACTTGAGTTGTGTGGTTATCTACACACAAACCCTGCAGACAGCAGCTTTGCCTGGCCTCGTTGAGCCGTGAGGCTGCAAAGCTCCCTGAACTCAGGAGGAAAGAGAGTAGCAGACAGCAGCATTTCCATGGGGCAAAGGCTGAGTCTCCTTTTGGTTTTTGTCTTCACCTTTTATTGAAGTTCCGGGGTCCATGTAGAGAATGTGCAGGTTTGTTACGTAGGTAAACATGTGCCATGGTTCTCTGCTGCACAGATCAACCCATCACCTAGGTATTAAGCTCAGCATCCATTACCTATTCTTCCTGATGCTCTCCCTCCCCCACCCCACCCCTTAACAAGCACCAGTGTGTGTTGTCCTCCTCCCTGTGTCCATGTATTCTCATCATTCAGCTCCCACTTATAACAGAACAGGCCATGTTGAGTTTTCTGTTCCTGTGTTAGTTTGCTGAGGATAACGGCTTCCAGCTCCATCCATGTCCCTGCAAAGGACGTGATCTTGTTCCTTTTTTATGGCTGCATAGTATTCCACAGTGTCTATGGACCACAGTTTCTTTATCCAGTCTATTGTTGATGAGCATTTGGGTGGATTCTATGTCTTTGCGATTGTGAATAGTGTCACTATCCTGGATAACCTGTGACACACACCAGCAGCTGTCCAGGCAGGAGCAGCTGGCATGGGGTGCCCAGTCACGGCTGGTGCAGCTGAGATCAAGTTGCAGCCAGAACTGAACCGAAACAGCACTTATTCTGTGTTGTCAGAGACAGATGCACTGGCCATCTGTGAGTCCGTGATGAACACATGATGAAAAGATGATAAGGGGCCGGACTGGGTGCACTGGCTCACGCCTGTAATCCTAGCCCTTTGGGAGGCTGAGGCAGGCAGATGACTTGAGGTTAGGAGTTCGAGACCAGCCTGGCCAACATGGTGAAATCCTGTCTCTACAAAAGTTACAAAAAATTAGCTGGGCATGGTGGCACGCGCCTGTAATCCCAGCTACTCAAGAGGCTGAGGCAGGAGAATTGCTTGAACCCAGGAGGCAGAAGTTGCAGTGAGAAGAGATCGTGCCATGTGCACTCCAGCCTGGCAACAGAGTGAGATTCCATCTCAAAAAAACAAAAAGAAAAGAAACGAGGGAGACATTCTAGGTGATTGAGAGCGATGACATCTGTTTGCAGTTGTGCTTTAGCGGGGGGCTGGGAGGGATTTTCAGTACAACACAGCAAAGTCATGGAGACAAAGTCGGGGAGGGAATGCACGTGGGTCATCCATCCTCCTAAGGAGCTCCCTCTCACCAGTCCTGGTGTGTCTTTTTTTTTTTTTGAGATGGAGTCTGGCTCTGTCACCCAGGCTGGAGTGCAGTGGCGCAATCTCGGCTCGCTGCCACCTCCGCCTCTCGGTTTCAAGTGACTCTCCTGCCTCAGCTTCCTGAGTAGCTGGGAGTACAGGCACCTGCCACCATACCTGACTAATTTTTTGTATTTTTAGTAGAGATGGGGTTTCACCATGCTGGCCAGGCTGGTCTCGAACTCATGACCTCATCATGATCTGCCCACCTCAGCCTCCCAAAGTGCTGGGATTACTGGCGTGAGTCACCATGCCCAGACCCTGGTGTGTCTGTGTGCGTGTGTGTGTGTATTCAAGCCTCGGCTTGTGTGTATGTGTGTGTGTGTATGTGTGTTCATTGGGGTGCTACGGTTCAAATTAGGTCCCCATAAAAAGATTAATTGGAGTCTTAACCCCCAGTAACCTGTGAATATGACTTTATTTGATAGTAAGTTCATTGCAGATGATCAAGTTAAGAAAAGGCCCACTAGGGTGGACCCGAATTCAACATGACTAGTGTCCTTATAAAAAGGGGGATATTGGCCAGGTGCAGTGGCTCATGCCTTTAATTCCAGCACTTTGGGAGGCTGATATGGTTTGGCTCTATGTCCCCACCCAAATCTCATCTCGAAGTGATCTGCACATGTCAAGGGAAGGACCTGGTGGAGGTGATTGGATTATGGGGGTGGGTCCCCCATGCTGTTCTCATGATAGTGAGGGACTTCTCACAAGATCTGATGGTAAAAGTGTGTGGTTTTCTTTGCTCTCTCTCCTGCCGCCATGTGAGATATGCCTCGCTTCCCCTTCTGCTATGATTTTGTTTCCTGAGGGCTCCCCAGCCATGCAGACCTGTGAGTCAACGCAACCTCTTTCCTTTGTAAATTACCCAGTCTCTGGTATGTCTTTTTTTTTTTCCTGCTTTTGTTTTTTCTTTCTTTTCTTTCTTTTTTTTAAAATTATACTCTAAGTTCTGGGTTACATGTACAGAATGTGCAGGTTTGTTACATAGGTATACACGTGCCATGGTGGTTTGCTGCACCCATCAACCTGTCATCTACATTAGGTATTTCTCCTAAAGCTGTCCCTCCCCTAGCCCCTTACCTCCCAACAGGCCCCAGTGTGGCCCCAGTGTGTGACGTTCCCCTCCCTGTATCCATGTGTTCTCATTGTTCAACTCCCACTTATGAGTGAGAACATGTGGTGTTTGGTTTTCTGTTCCTGTGTTAGTTTGCTGAGAAGGATGGTTTCCAGCTTCATCCATGTCTCTGCAAAGGACATGAACTCATCCTTTTTCGTGACTGCATAGTATTCCATGGTGTATATGTGCCACATTTTCTTTATCCAGTCTATCATTGATGGGCATTTGGGTTGATTCCAAGTCTTTGCTATTGTGAACAGTGCTGCAATAAACATACATGTGCATGTGTCTTTATAGTAGAATGATTTATAATCCTTTGGATAGATACCTAGTAATAGAATTGCTGGGGCAAATGGTATTTCTAGTTGTAGATCCTTGAGGAATCACCACACTGTCTTCCACAATGGTTGAACTAATTTACGCTCCCACCAACAGTGTAAAAGCATTCCTATTTCCCCACATACTCTCTAGCATCTGTTGTTTCCTGACTTTTTAATGATCGCCATTCTAACTGGCATGAGTTGGTATCTCATTGTGGTTTTGATTTGCAGGAAATGCTCACTGTTTTTAGAAATATTTAAAAGAATCTCTGGGCCCCTGCAGAGATTTCCCAGAGCTGCCTATGTCTGCCTCACTCACCATAAACTGAATTCCCTGTGTGTGTCCTCAGAGGCTGGGACATCTCTGACTGTATTAGTTTGTTCTCATGCTGCTAATAAACACATACCTGAGACTGGGCAATTTATAAAGGAAAGAAGTTTAATGAACTCACAGTTCCACAAGGCTGGGGAAGCCTCACAATCATGGTGGAAGAGTAAAGGATGTCTTATCTTACATGGGGGCAGGCAAGAGAGAGCGTGTGCAGGGAAACTTCCCTTTATAAAGCCATCAGATCTCATGGGACTTACTTTCACGAGAACAGCATGGGAAAGACTTGCCCCTGTGATTCAATTACCTCCCACCAGGTCCCTCCCACAGTATGTGGGAATTATGAGAGCTACAATTCAAGATGAGATTTGGGTGGGGACGCAGCCAAACCAAATCACTGACTGTCTGTAGGTCTTGGTTTTGGCTCAGTCCTAACCCACCTGAATGCAAAACCTATTTCAAGAATGGTGTCGGTACTTCTTTCTTAAGAAAACATCAGAAAAGCAAGCTGGATGTTTTCAGGGGTGGGGGAAAAAGGAATCAGGGACTGTCGGTCATACCCTCTCAGGAATAACTTTTGGTTCCTTTTCTCTGGGCATCCCTTGGGCTCAGCATGGAGACCTAGAAAGGAGATAACTCTGAGATGAGTGCAACAGGCTGCGGGGTGCTGTTGCAGGAGGTAAACTCTGTCCAGGGCTGCCATGGACAGCTGAACTCAGAGCTTGGAGGAGCAAAAAGCAGGCAGACTCATATCATGTCCCTACTGTGCCTGTTGGGATGGGAACCGGTAGAAGCTGAGGGTCACTGGATGGAGAGATCCCATCATGTGCCTACTGGGGCTGTCCCAGTGAGCAGCAGCAGGGGAATCCTCATTTCTTTTAGGTGCTCATTCTCTTCCTCTCTCTCTCTTATTCACTTGTTTTGCTCGTTCTTTCTCTCTTTTTTGCTTTTCTCTTTTTCACTTCTCGGTCTCTCTCCCTTTCTCTTGTTCACTTTCTCTCTCTCTCTGTCATTCAAGCTTTGAAGTTATAAAACTATAAGTGCTACTTCTCCAAAGGGCAGGTACCATGTAGAAGAGGTAAAGATCTTGAAAAAGGGGCCCTTTAACGTTTTCTTGCAGAACGAGTTTTCTGTTTTAATTTTACGGTCCAGAAACAAGACTCAAACACTTAAACCTGTTGGCGTCGTTTTTCAAGCTTTGGGTAATTTTCTTAATGTCTCCCAAATCGGAACTGTGTTTAAGTGTAGAGTCATCCACGCGTTCATTTAGGTATGGTGATCTGATTCCCTATAAGGCTGTCATTTTTCCCTTTAAACCAATTTTATTTTCTTCTTTACTAACCAGGGCATTTTATTTCTGGGGGAGAGTTCATAGTTACTGACTTTAGATCTCATCGTTCTCAGTACCTCCTCTCTTGATTTGGTTTTGCTTTGCAAGGTGGTTTTGTAGCTTTTGACGAACATCTGCTACATGTCTAGTTGTGACTGTTTTTTTTTCCCTTGAAACCAGAACTTTTTTTTTTTTTAACAAGATGCATTCAAGAATTCCTAACATATAATCTAGACATCAGCTGGGCTCCTCTGATTGGACTGTTCATTTAGAGACTTGGGGTTCTACCAACTTTTCTACTGTTTCTTCCCCCCATGGCCCCGATACTCCCTATTACAACCTGTAAGGGCAATAAAGGCCAGTGGATTAGTCCATTCTGGCACTGCTATAAAGAAACCCATGAGGCAGGGTAATTTATAAAGAGAAGAGTTTTCATTGGCTCAGAGTTCTGCAGGCTGTACGGGGAGCATGGCGGCTTCTGGTTGGTTTCTGGGGAGGCCTCAGGAACCTTACAATCACGGACGAAGGTGAAGGGCAAGCAGGCACGTCTCACATGGTGGGAGCAGGAGCAAGAGAGAGAAGAGGTGCCACGCACTTTTAAACAACCAGGTCTCGTACTAACTCACTCACTCAGTTTCATGAAAACAGCACCAAGAGGATAATGCAAAACCATTCATGAGAACCCCACCCCAATGATCCAGTCATCTCCCATCAAGCCCCACCTCTAACACAGGGGACTACAATTCCACATAAGATTGGGTGGGGACACACATGCAAACTATATCATCTAGTTTGAAATGCGTATCCTCAGTTAGGACCCAGGGCCAGTGGTTTCCACTCATGTCTCCAAGAGGCTATGTGGACTGTTCACTTCAACTCCATAAAATGCAGAGAGAGCTGCTGACGGAATAAATCTGTTGGCAAAAACTGTCTGTCCAAACTGTGTCATCTAGTTTGAAATTCACATCCTCAGTGATGACCCAGGGCCAATGTTCCCACTCATGTCTCCAAGACGCTGTGTGGACTGTTCACTTCAACTCCATGAAATGCAGAGAGAGCCGCTGATGGAATAAATCTATTGCAAAAAACTGTCTTGGGCTCTGCCTTAGAAAGGGCTAAGATTTCCAGTGTCAGCTTGGTTGTGAAACAGCCCCCCTCAGGGACGGGGGTGAGGACCTGAGAAGTATTATTTGCTTCTTTTCTTAGTGCCATTCAGGCTGCTACAACAAAAATACCATAGCCTGGGTGGATTATAAATTACAGATATTTATTGCTCACAGTTCTGGAGGCTGGAAGTCCAAGATTGAGGTGGGGGCAGATTCAGTGTCTGGTGAGAACCCACTTCCTGGTTCATAGATGGTGCCTTCTAGCTGTGTCCTCATACAGTGGAAGGGGACGAGGGAGCTCTCTGGGGTCCCTTTTATAAGGACACACATCTCATTGATGGGGAACCACCCTCACAACCTCATCACCTTCAAAGACCCCACCTCCTAACACCATCACCTTGGGGGTGAGGATTGAACGTAGGAATTTTGGGAAGACACACACATTCAGTCCATAGTCCATCTGTCTTGCCCTTTCAGGGAAGGGAGTTTCAACCTTTCATCTCTGATTGACTCATCAATGGATGGGTGAGCTCATTCATTCAGTCAGTGAACATTTATGGGGTGCTTGTCTTATGCCTGGCACTGTCTTATGTCAGGCAGTGGTGTGCAGAGTCCACAGCAAGGTATCTGTCCTCAGTCATCATTGGCCTTATGTGGGAGGCAGGCTGGATATCAGCCCAGAGAACCATGGAGGCCCATTGTGTTATTTGCCCCATGTAGAATAGATGAAGGCTGCTTTTATATTGTCACAAGCAGAAAGTTGCATGATTGGACCCCCTGTGTTTGAGACAAAAAAATGGAATGAAAATGACCCTCCCATTGCAAACAGGGTACCCCACTGCACAGGAAACCTCTTCTACTGTGGGGTGACCTCCTGCACACGTGTGAAATTAGAGAAATACAAAAGCCAATGCATATTTCCCGGCTTCAACTTAAATTCGTTATATCCTACAGATTCATGAGCTGTGATAAAGATATTTTTTAAAAAAATCTAATGAAAATACCAGTGGGAAACACCAGTCTGATGTTAAATAACACAAACGATTGCCTCTTAAAAGTTACACGTTTATTAACTGTCATTTGTGACTGCACTAGGCAGAACTTTCTTGTCAAATTAGTATGAAATATCTTGTTTGTTTATGCAAATTAAATATGTGTTTGGAAGGCTGTGTTGACAGAGAAAATGGTTAATTGTAAAAGGATAGTAATTGATGTCCACTTAGATTTAGAAAATACACAAAGCCACAGAGAACGAAATTAAAATTATTCTTCTGTCCCCTCTCTGCAAAAATTTCAGCCATCACCTTAAAATATTTCCTCTGTTTTCTTCGGGGATTCCAATTATGTGTAGTATGAGGTTATTTGATATTGTCCAGAACTCCTGGAAGCTCTATTTTTTTAAACTCTTTTTTATTTTCTTTTATTTATTTATTTTGAGACAGGGTCTTGTTCTGTCACCCAGGCTGGAGTGCAGTGGTGCAATCATAGCTCACTGCAGCCTCGAGCTCCTGGGCTCGAGTGATCCTCCCACCTCAGCCTCCTGAGCAGTGGCAGATTGAGTGTCTGGTGGGGACCCACTTCCTGGTTCTTAGATGGTGCCTTCTTGCTGTGATGTTACATGGTGGAAGGTGTGAGGGAGCTCTCTGGGGCCCCTTTCGTAAGGACACTCATCCCGTGCGTCACGTTCCATTCTCATGACCTCATCACTTCTCAAAAACCCCACCTCTCAACACCATCACCCTGGATTTTTAAAATACATATTAAAAATATAATTTTATATATTTTCTATAATATATAAATATACATATTTTATATATTTTCTATAATATATAAAATACACATATTTTATACATTTTCTATAATATATAAAATACGCGTATTTTCTATAATATATAAAATACGCGTATTTTATATATTTTATATAATATACGCGTATTTTATATATTTTATATAATATACGCGTATTTTATATATTTTATATAATATACGCGTATTTTATATATTTTATATAATATACAAAATATACACATTGTATGTATTTTATATAATATACAAAATATACATATTTTATGTATTTTATATAATATATAAAATATACATATTTTGTAAAGTATATAATATATATAAAATACACACATTTTATATTTTTATGTAATATATAAAATATACATATTTTATATTTTTAAAATTTTATAAAATATAAAATTATATATTACATATAAATTTTATATATTATATTAAAATATAAATTATTTTAATATTAATTATAATAATATAAATTTATTATATATAAATATTATATAAAATAAATTTATTATATATAAATATTATATAAAATAAATTTATTATATATAAATATATGAAATAAATTTATTATATATAAATATTATATAATATAAATTTATTATATATGTATATAATATAAATTTATTAAATAAAATATATTTTTATATATTATACAATATATAAAATGTATGTATTTTATATATTTTAAACTTTTATAAAATATATTTTAAAATTTATATAATTTTAAATTTATAAAATTTATAAAATATATTTTATAAAATATATGTAAAATTTATTTATATATCAAAAATTTTATATATATAAAAAAGAAACTTTTTTTTTGCTTAGAGTGCTGTGAACAGGTTTTCTGGGTAGCATGTATGCTATGAAATGGGAACGTTTGGGAACCTCTGTTCTGGTCCATTATGTGTTAACTGTGAAGTTTGCCTCTTTGCCTTGCTTTGAGATGACAGATGAGGACTGACTGTGTGCTCAAGATCACGAGGTCAGGAGTTCGAGACCAGCCTGACCAGCATGGCGAAACTCTGTCTCTACTAAAAATATATAAAAAAAAGTAGCCGGGCGTGGTGGCGGACGCCTGTAATCCCAGCTACTTGGGAGGCTGAGGCAGGAGAATCGCTTGAACCTGGGAGTCGGAGGTTGCAGTGAGCTGAGATCGTGGCATTGCACTGCAGCCTAGGTGACAAGAGCAAGACTCCATCTCCAAAAAAAAAAAAAAAAAAAAGAGCAGGTTGTTGCCTGCTTTCTGTGCTTTTTGTTTTTGACAGTCAGAGCTGTGACATATTTCATCCGTGTAAAGATGAGAGCATGTGGTGGTCCTGACGTTATACAGATGGCCTTTCCCACTGCATACAGTGCACCCCAAACCTGTTCCCCTGCCTTTTAACCAGGGACAAACGGAGGCTAAGTGGGTAAGGGGTGAAAGCGTGATTTGCAGCGAGAACCGTGGGAAGTGAGCGTCTTGGTTGCCACGTTGGGGGACTCCGACTCCCCTCCTCTCTCTTGGATAGTTGAGTCCTGAAGATCTCATATCTGTAAAAGGAAGGTTGAGTTGGATCTAACGTTCCTGCCTGCAGTGCCATTCCGGAAACTTTTTGTCAAAACGTTCACAGCCATAAATACGTCAGAAGAGAAGAGACTTTTCATTCTATATATATTCACATTGTCTGAGCCTTGCCCCTGGTTTCTCTGATGGACACTGGGAATCAGAAACATGACAGGCATGATGCGGTGGGAGATTCATCACAGTCTCTGTGGAGGCCCCCCTCTTCCAGCATCATCCTTTGCGATTGTCTTTGTAGGGTTATTTCTTCATTTTATTAGCAAGCAGGGCTGTGCTCGTGGTGTCAACTCAGCAAACACCAATGATACCTCTGCTTATTGGAAACATTTTAGAACAACTGGATCGACTCTGGTCCCTGACTAGGAGATGCAATTTTTCACAAACTTGAGGTGCTCTGGGCTGTCCCGCCATACCTCGTGGCGTGGAGGTTGCAAAGGCTGCTCCTCCTTCATACCCCTCCTGAGGTTGGTACAATGAGTCACCTTCGGTTCACATTGGCAATCCACCTTGTATCTTGAGGGTAGATTCCTAGAGGTGATTTTGCTGGATCGAAGGATGCATCCATGTGTCATTGCATTAGATATTACCCAACTTACTCCCATAGGGTTTTTGCCATTTTGCCTTCCCACCCACACTGTCTCTGAGTGCCTGATCTCCACAGCCTTATTAGAGAAATTTGATGCCAGTGCTTTGGAATTTTTCTCAATCTGATAGATAAGAAATAGTATTTCATACCATTTCACCCAGAAATCCCATGACTGGGTATAAACCCAAAGGATTATAAATCATTGTACTATAAAGACACATGCAAATGTATGTTTATTGCAGCACTATTTATAATAGTGAAGACTTGGAACCAACCCAAATGCCCACCAATGATAGACTGGATAAAGAAAATGTGGCACATATACACCATGGAATACTATGCAGCCATAAAAAACAATGAGTTCCTGTCCTTTGCAGGGACATGGATGAAGCTGGAAGCCATCACTCTCAGCCTAATAACACAGGAACAGAAAACGAAATACCACATGTTCTCACTTACAAGTAGGAGCTGAACAGTGAGAACACAGGGACACAGGGAGGGGGACATCACACACCAGAGCCTGTCGGGGGCTGGGGAACAAGGGGAGGGAGAGCATTCGGACAAATATCTAGTGCATGCAGAGCTTAAAAGCTAGATGATGGGTTGATAGGTGCAGCAAACCCCCATGGCACATGGATACCTACGTAACAAACCTGCACATTCTACACATGTATCCCAGAACTTAAAAAGAAATAGTATTTCAGTACATTCTGAATTAGGATGTCTGTTATTAGATATAAAGGAGAACATATGTGTTGAGGGCCATTTGAGTCTGTTCTGTATATAAACTGTTATTTTTGCCCTTTTCTTTGTAGCATGTTTGGGGTTTTCTGGAGTTGAACTTTTTAGATATCTGAAAAATAGGTGTTAATATTTCTGATGGAAGTTGCAAATTTTCTTCTAGCTCATTATTTATGTTTTACTTTGCTTATGGAGATTTGTTTTGTTTTTTACCATGTGATTTTTTTTTTTGAGGTAGTGCCTTGTTCTGTCTGGAGTGCAGTGGCATGATCTTGGCTCACTGCAGCCTCCATCCCTTGGGCTCAGGTGATCCTCCCATCTCAGCCTCCCAGCTTGCTGGAACTACAGGCACACACCGCCACACCCGATTAATTTTTGAAATTTTTTGTAGAGATGAGGCCTCTCTCTTTCCCAGGCTGGTCCTGAGCTTTTGGCCTCAAGCGATACCCCCTCCTCAGCCTCCCAAAGTGCTGGGATTACAGGCATGAGCCACTGCCCGGCCCGTTTTTCAATCACGCAGTTTTTTAAATAGTGAAATTTATCTAACCATCTTTCTGAATTTTCGCTTAGGAAGCATTTTCTTTCTGTGGAGGTTAAAGTAATGATTCCTGCTTTCTTGCGAACTTCTCATGGTTTAGCTTTGTTTTTGCCTAGGAGTTCACTCATGCATACTGTGAGGTCTGGCGCTAATTTTATCTCTTTCCTATTGTGCCTTCACGTGCCCCAACACAGTTTATTAAAACGCCCATCTTTTACCCCTTTTGTCGTGTGCTAAGTTTCCACATGCAGTTGGTCTGTTTCTGGAAATTGTACCCTGTTCCTTGCTCCTTTAATGCCTGTAGTACCTCCCGTTTAATTATAGAGGCTTCTCAGATGTTTTTAATCTCCTACAGGGCCGGTGTGTTCTCAATCTTTATACATATCAGAATTTTCCTCTTTGCCGCCTCATTTGCAATTCTTTTCCCCACAGCAAGTTTAGAATCGATTCGTCCAGTTTGCCTAAAAGAAATTCTGTGAACTATTTTTACTGGATCACATCAAATTTGCATATCGACTTGGGTCATTCTGACACCTTTAGGGTTGTATCAGTTTAGATTTTTTCCCCCTCCAACTTCTATTTTATTTTTTAAATTAAAAAAAAATTTTTTTTGAGACGGAGTCTCGCTCTGTCACCCAGGCTGGAGTGCACTGGTGTGATCTCAGCTCACTGCAACCTCCGCCTCCTGGGTTCAAGGGATCCTCCTGCCTCAGCCTCCCGAGGAGCTGGGATTAGAGGTGCACGCACCACCATGCCCAGCTAAATTTTGTATTTTTAGTAGAGATGGGGTTTCACCATGTTGGCCAGGCTGGTCTCGAACTTCTGACCTCGTGATCCACCCGCCTCGGCCTCCCAAAGTGCTGGGATTACAGGCATGAGCCACCGCGCCCGGCCCCAACTTCTATTTTAGATTTAGGGGGTACATGTGCAGGTTTGTTCCCTGGGTATATTGTGTGATGTTGAGGTTTGGAGCACAAGGATCCCATCACCCAGGTAGTGAGCATAGCACTCAATAGTTTTCCAACCCTTGCCCCATCCCTTCCTTGCCCCGTTGAATTGCTCGGTGTTTGTTGCTCCCATCTTTATATCCATGTGTACTTGATGTTTACCTCCCAGTAATAAGTGAGAACGCGTGGTATTTAGTTTCCTCGTTCTGTGTTAATTCACGTAGGAGAATGGCCTCCACTTGCATCTATATTGCTGCAAAGGACATGATTTCATTCTTTTTAATGGATGCGTAATATTCCATGGTATAGATGCACCACATCTTCCTAAGAATTGAATTACCATTTGAGCCAGCAATCCCATTACTGGGTATCTACCCAAGGGAAAGTAAGTCATTCTACCAAAAAGACACATGTACTGTGTGTTCATTGCAGCACTATTCATAAAAGCAAAGAATGGAATCAAACTTAGGTGTCTGTCAACTCTGGGTTGGACAAAGTTTGTTTTGTTTTTTTTTAATTTTTTTTAATTTTATTTTTTTTGTGAGACGGAGTCTCGCTCTGTCGCCCAGGCTGGAGTGCAGTGGCACGATCTCGGCCCACTGCAAGCTCTGCCTCCCGGGTTCACGCTATTCTCCTGCCTCAGCCTTCTGAGTAGCTGGGACTACAGGCGCCCACCACCACGCCCGGCTAATTTTTTGTATTTTTAGTAGAGACGGGGTTTCACCGTGTTAGCCAGGATGGTCTCGATCTCCTGACCTCGTGATCCACCCGCCTTGGCCTCCCAAAGTGCTGGGATTACAGGTGTGAGCCACCGTGCCCGGCCGTCGTTTTTTTTGTTTTGTTTTGAGACAGTCGTGCTGTGTCACCCAGGCTGGAGTGCAGTGGTATGATCAGAGCTCACTACAGCCTCAACTTCCCAGGCTTGCGTGATCCTTTGAACTCAGCCTCCTGGGTAGCTGGGATGACAGCCGTGTGCCACCATGCCTGGCTAACATTTTTGTACCTTTTTTTTTTGTTTTGTAGCAATGAGGCTTCACCATGTTGCCCAGGCTGGTCTTGAACTCCTGGGCTCAAGTGATCTGCCTGCCTTGGCTTTCCAAAGTGCTAGGATTACAGGCATGAGCCACTGCGCCTGACCCTTTGGGTCTTTGGAGAAGCACACACCAAGAAGGAACGTGATGGGCCAGAGATTTACTAGGGGAACTGTGTTTGAAGGGTCAAACAGGCCCTGGCAGAAGAGTGGAGGAAGGCTTTCAGATGACGGTGTAGATGCCTCACACCTGTGAAAAAAGAGAGGGCGAGGAATTGGGTAGAAGGAGCGTCCAACCGGTTCTCTGGTCATGCCGAGTCACTGGCTGTGAAAACCCAAAACCCCGAGGAAGCCCAATCTTGCCAAACATGTTGCCCATCTGCAGAGGCACCGGGTGGGTGGTGTCAGGTGATTGTTGCAACCTGTTGTGTGCAGGGGTGTCTGTGTGGGTGCATACATACTTCTCAGCCCCAATGTCAGCTTCTTGGTCCATAAGGAAAACTCTAAACTCTTCTAGCTAAAGTTAGAAATGCAGCAAGGATCCATTCTGCAATCTGTGGTGCTTTTTTTTTTTTTGAGCTGGGGTCTCACTACATTGCCCAGGCTGCCGTGCAGTGGTGCAATCATGGCTCGCTGTGCGTTTTTAGGGAAGACCCCACGGGCACCTCCAAAACCATGTGGCATGACATCCTCACCGAGACCCAAGGGCATCTTTCCAAGGCCTCAACTGTACTTTTATGTCTTTTGAGAGGGGCCTAAAGGTGTCCTGATATAGGTTTTGCACACTCTCGATTACCAAGTCTCATTTCAGTGTTGCTGTTGTTCCTATATTATAAGCAGGACTGTCTCTTCCCATACCTTTTTAAGCTGCCAATTGTTTCTGTGTTTATGGAAGCTATTGATATTTGCTTCTGAATTTTCTATCTGACTACCTTCCTGAATTGTCTTCTTGGATTTGTTTAATGTTGATTTTGTTAGTTTTTTCCTGGCGTACCATCATATCATCTGCAAAGTATATTTTGACTCTCCCTCTGCAGTTCTTGTATCTGTTGTCTGACCACATTGGATAAGATCTCCAATAGCATGTTAAATGACAGGGTGCACTCCTGGAATCCCAGCTCTTTGGGAGGCCGGGGTGGGAGGTTGACTTGAGCCCTGGAGATCAAGACCAGTCTGGGCAACACAGCAAGACCCCATCTTTACAAAAAAAATAGTAAAAAAAATTAGCCAGGTGTGCTGGCTCACACCTGTAGTCTCAGCTACTTGGGAGGCTGAGGCGGGAGGATCGTTTGAGTCCAGGAGGTCGAGGCTGCAGCGAGCCATGATTGCACCACTGCACTGTAGCCTGGGCAATATAGTGAGACCCCAGCTCAGAAAAAAAAGCATCACAGAGAACAGGATGGATACTTGCTGCTTTTCTAAGTTTAGCTGGAAGATTTTAGTGTTTTCTTTATTGACTAGGAAGTTGGCATTGGGGCTGAGAAATACGTATGTACACACACAGACATGCCCACACACAGACGCACATGTATACACACAGTATATATGCATCCTATGTGTCTGTAATTACAATTTAATAATATATTCCTATTTTTAAAGTAAACTTAGTAAATTAAGAACATCAATACATCTACTGATACTACATATAGTATTTCCAAGTCCCTCAGCTTGGGTCGGGAACATGGGAATGTCATTGTACAGGTTCTATCTTCGGGTTATGAGGAATACACCAGAAAACCTAAGCGTATGGAAAACTTATTCTGCAATTTTCTAAGTGAACATACCTTTTCATTGATTCATGTATGTATCAAGAAAAAAAAATAAAAGTCTTACACACCAAGAGGATTGTTCGCACAATACTGACAACGAAATGTACAGGCTGACAAATAACAAATTATATGTTGAAGCCTCCTCCACAGGCCCCACCTCCTGATACCATCATGCTGGCGATGGTATGTTTTCAACATAGGAATTATTTTGGGGGGAGAGGAGACACAAAATTTTACACTTGGGAAAGGTGAAATGGAAAAGCAGCATAGGCTTTATTATTTTATTTTATTTTATTATACTTTAAGTTCTACAGTACATGTGTAGAACGTGCCGGTTTGTTACATAGGTATACATGTACCTGGTGGTTTGCTGCACCCATCAACCCGTCATCTACATTAGGTGTTTCTCCTAATACTACCCTTCCCCTAGTCCCTCACCTCCTGACAGGCCCCGGTGTGTGATGTTCTCTTCCTTGTGCCCCTGTGTTCTCATTGTTCAACTCCCACTTATGAGTGAGAACATGCGGTGTTTGGTTTTCTGTTCTTGTGTTGCTTTGCTGAGAATGATGGTTTCCAGCTTCATCCATGTCCCTGCAAAGGGCATGAACTCATCCTTGTTTATGGCTGCATAGTATTCCGTGGTGTGTATGTGCCACATTTTCTTTATCCAGTCTATCATTGATGGGCATTTGGGTTGGCTCCAAGTCTTTGCTGTTGTGAACAGTGCCACAATAAACATACGTGTGCATGTGTCTTTATAGTAGAATGATTTATAATCCTAATTTCTATTTAAATTACCTTTATATTTTTATACATTTTGTGGGTATGAGTACACTTGTGTTACACAAATATATTGCATAGTGCCAATGTTTGGGCTTTTAGTGAGGCCATCACTCAAGCAACATACATGGTAGCCAATAGGTAATTTCTCATCCCTCATCCCATCCCACCCTGTGACACTTCTGAGTCCCCAATGTCTATTATTTTATGCTCTATGTCGACATGTACAGATTATTTAATTCCCGCTTATAAGGGATAACATGTGGTACTTGACTTTCTGTTTCTGAGCCATTTCACTTAGGATAATGGCCTCCAGTTCCCTTCGTGTTGTTGCAAAAGACACAACTTCATTCCTTTTCATGGCTGTGTAGTATTCCATGGTATATATGTGCCATATTTTAAAAAATCAAATTGTCTGTTGATGGACACTTAGGCTTTATATTTTAATAAAGAACAATCCAAATATGTTGAACAAAATAATCTCCTGAACAAAGCTTGAAACAGATCATATGTGCCTATAATAACTCACAGAAAGGGACTTTCCTGACTATCTGCCTGCAAAATCCACTTTTCCCTCAGTCTTTCCTTCTCAAGGGAACATGGAAATTCCCTTCTTGCATTTTCTCAGCGCCCAGTACAAGGAGTCATTCTTGCCTCATCATGTTCCCCTCTCTGTCCTTGTCTTGTGATTTTTTTTTTTTTTATTTTGAATGCGAGATGTCTGACTCCCACCAGCACCCCTGTTGCCTGTATCTGTGAGACATATTCTGAATCCAGCCACCTCTCATACCACCTGTGCTGAACTGTGGCGGAGCTCCCCCGTCAGTCCCTGCGACTGCTTCAGGAGAACTTTGATAGCCCGGTCTTCCTCCAGCTCTAGTGGATTCTCCATGAATCTGTTCCTTCCTGTGAAACATATCACAGATTCATCTCAGAGCCCTCTGATGACGCCCTGTCTGCCAGAGAGAAGCTCACAAACTCTGTGGGGTGCCCCTTCACCTTCTTCTCTCCGCTCTTCCCTCTTTCCATGTGCTTGGCTCCAGCCAGCCAGCCAGGCAGCCAGCCACCTTCCTCTTCCTGGAATATCCCAGGCATGCTAGACTTTTGCTCTCACTATCACAACGTCAGCTCAGGAGCCCCTCCTTGGAGGATTGTTCTCTAACCTTCCATCCAGAATCACCGCTTCTCCCTTTCCTCTTCTTCCTTTGCTCTGGGCTTCCTTTGAAGTTCATTCATAACTGGAAGATGTGAGATCTGGAAAGTTCTGGATTATTGCCAGACACATACTGTGTATTTAGAGTGGATGGTATCTTCCCCAGGGGAACCAATTCTCCTTGAGGCAGACAGCATGTTTATCTTTGTCTAATTCATTTCCCTGTATGCTGGGCACAGAGTGTAGGCTCTATACATATTTTATAAAAGAAGGAGGGAAGGGTTGGAAGATGGACAGAAGGAAGGAGGAAGAAAGGAAGGAAAGAAGGAGGGAAGAAAGGAAAGAGGGAGGGAAGGAAAGAGGGAAAGAAGGAAGGAAAGAGTGAGAGAAGGAAGTAAAGAGGAAAGGAAGGGAAGGGAAGGAAGGAAGGAAAAAGTGAGAGAAAGAAGTGAAGAGGAAAGGATGGAAGGAGAAAGGAAGGAAAGAGGGAGGGAAGGAAAAAGGAGAAGAAGGAAGGAGTGAGACAAGGAAGTAAAGAAGAAAGGAGGGAAAGAGGAAAGGAAAGAAGGAAGAGGGAGGAAAGGAAGGAAGGAGGAAGGGAGGAAAAAGGGAGGGAAGGAAGGAATGAAGAAAGAGGGAGGGAAGGAAGGAAAGGGAGGGAGGGAAGTAATGAAGAAAAGAAAGAGGGAGGGAAGGAAGGAAAGGGAGGGAGGGAAGGAAAGAGGGAGGGAAGGAAGGAATGAGGGAGGGAAGGAATGAAGGAAGAAAGGAAAAAGAGAAGGAAGGAGGAAGGAAGGAAAGAGGGAAGGAAGGAAGGAAAGATGGAAAGAAGGAAGGGAGGACAAATGGAAGGAAGAAAAAGAAATATAAATCTCCCTCAAAATGTGGATCACTTGTCTTAACCAGAAATTCAAGTGAGATGCTATCTGCACGTGTGACGTCAGCAGCTATGTAGCAAACTGTATTAACCATGTCTTTTATTTTCTGTGTTCTGACGCATGACTTTCGTGGCCTTGTGAACCCTAGAGACCCTGCCCCTCCCATAGCTAGCGAATCCCCAGAGGTGGTGAAGAGCCCACCTATGAACCTGTCTTTCACATGCAAACCCATCAATCCAGAATCCACCCCCCAACCATCTCCTTTATTGGGGTTGCATATTCCACGTCACTCTCCACCTGGCCTAACCAGGTGGAGAGAGGTACCAGAGAGTCAGGGACAGCCCCTATGCCCCAGAGCCTGCTGAAATCCTTCACACTAGCCAACTCTAAGCCTACTTGCCTGTTCCTTCCCTTGGAAACCACGATGAGAGCTCTGGCCTCCTTTGTCTTCCCACCTCACCAAACTTGGTGCGCCCCTGTGTGGTCCTGAGTGGTGGGACACGCCCCTCCTCTTGGGACCGATGAGTAACAAACCACTTGCTTAACGGCAGTCTCCTGATCTGTTGGCCCCACCATACCTACATCATAATAAAGTCTACATTTTACAACGCAAATAAACGAAGATGTCCTGCTCAGTGCTGCCCTGAGAGCAGAGGTCATTCCAGGATTCTTGCTCGCCTCCGCAAAGGGTATCCATTCTGCAGACCTTTCTGCCGGTCACATTGACGGCATATTCCAGAGCCTGCCAGGGACTCATAGGGGATGACAGGGGATTTATCAGGTGGTTTTTTACTGCACTGTCATTACTCGGGGCTAATCCACTTTAATACATTCATGCCTCCTGAGCCTGTGGGAATTCAAGAGGAAGAGAACCAGAAATGATTGAACCATAACTCCCTTTGGCATCCTGCCTCTCAGGAGGCTTAATTCTTACAAATATGTGCTCTGCTTCTAAATCTTAGTTTCATTATTTGCTCTTCTTCTTTTTCAGTTTTTCCCCCACAACCTGACCGTGTCGCTATAGTGACGGGAGGGACAGATGGCATCGGCTATTGTACAGCGAAGCATCTGGCAAGACTTGGCATGCATGTTATCATAGGTGATGACTTTTACAGTTACTTCTGTTTTTTTTTTTTTTTTTCTGAGACAGGATCTCTGTCAACCCACGCTGGACTGCAGTGGTGCGATCTCAGCTCACTGCAACCTCCACCTCCTGGGTTCAAGCGATTCTCCCACCTCAGCCTCCCGAGTAGATAGGTTTACAGACATGCACCACCACGCCCGGCTAATTTTTGTATTTTTAGTAGAGACAGAGTTTCGATATGCTGGCCAGGCTGGTCTTGAACTCCTGAGCTCAAGCCATCCACCTGTCTTGGCCTCCCAAAGTGCTAGGATTACAGGTGTGAGCCACCGCGCCTGGCAGAGTTAGTTGTGTCTTATACCTAATGTGAGCTACTTAGTTGTTCATTTAGACATGTACGCAAATGTTGATTTGCATATAAAACATTCAGTCAGATCCAGAAAACTCATAAAGGTGATATTCAAAACCTAGAAAATACAGAAAATTGTTGTACCCTTTTGGAAGTAGATATATATTCTGCTTAAATATTGATCCTGTGTTTCTTTCACATGGTTTACTGGAAAAAAATAACCGTATATCTTTATGACTTTACTAGGGCTGTTAGAACAAAGTGTCTCAAGGAGACTGGAGGTTGCTTAAAAAGCCAAAATTTATTTTTCACAATTCCGGAGGCTGGAGGTTCAATATCACAGTGTGGGTAGGGCTGGTTCCTCCTGACACCTCTCTCCTTGGCTTGTAGACACCATCTTCTCCCTGTGTCCTCACAGGGTCATCCCTCTGTGTGTTTTCATCTCCTCTTCTCCTGAGATGTCTTAGTCCATTTCAGGCACTGTAACAGAATTACCATACAATGGGCAGCTTATATACAACAGACATTGATTTTCCCACAGTCCTGGAGGCTGGATGTCTGAGATCCAGGTGTGGGCAGGGCTGGTTCCTCCTGAGGCCTCTCTCCTGGGCTTGGAGATGCTGTCTTCTCTCTGTGTCCTCACAGGGTCGTCCCTCTGTGTGTGTCTGGGTCCTCATCTCCTCTGCTTATGGGATGTCTTAGTCCATTTCAGGCTGATATCACAGAATTACCATAGACTGGGTGGCTTATAAACAACAGACATTGATTCTCTCACAGTTCTGGAGGCTGGAAGTCTGAGATCCAGGTGTGGGCAGGGCTGGTTCCTCCTGAGGCCTCTCTCCTTGGCTTGTAGATGCCGTCTTCTCTCTGTGTCCTCACAGGGTCGTCCCTCTGTGTGTGTCTGTGTCCTCATATGCTCTTCTTATAAGGACACCAGTTCTATTAGATCAGGGCCCACTCTCGTGACCTCATTTTACCTTAATCACCACTTTAAAGATCTTATTTCCAAACACAGTTACATTCTGAGGTCCTGGGCTTTAGGACTTCAATTTATGAATTTTGTTCAAACACAAGCTCCTAACAGAATCTGAACAATTTTGTGGGATACTTGTTTTTTCCTGCATCCGTGACCTATAGACACTCACTGTTTGATTTCTGCTCTTCTTTTTGAAAATCTCTCTAAAAGCTTATCGTGAGCTCTGACTCCTCTTCCGGTGTGACCTCTTCAGGTCTCCCTTCAACTGGGAACATGAGGACAGTTCAAATTAACCCATTCCACTATTGTCAGTGGAGATGGAGAGGGGGAGGGGAAGAGGGAGGGGGAGGGAGAGGGGGCGGGCAGGGGGAGGGAGCATCAATTGCCTACCTGGGGAAGTTTAAATTAGCTAGATTTGTGGAGATGAGCTTGGAAAAACAAAAGCCTTAATGGCCACTTTTGACACCATCTGCATTTAATTAATTATTTTCAGACAAGATCGTGCTCTGTCAGCCCAGACTGCAGTGCAGTGATGTACTCATAGCTGACTGCAACCTCAAACTCCTGGACTGCAGCAATCCTCCTGACTCAGCCTCACAAGTTGCTGGTACTACAGGCATGCACCACCATGCCAAAGCTCATTTTATTTATTTATTTATTATTATTTTTTTGAGACAGTCTTGCTCTGTCACCCGGGTGGAATGCAGTGACACTACCTCGGCTCACGGCATCCCCTGCCTCCTGGGTTCAAGCGACTCTCCTGCCTCAGCCTCCCGAGTAGCTGGGATTACAGGCGCCCACCACCATGCCGTGCTAATTTTTGTATTTTTAGTAGAGATGGGGTTTTGCTTTGTTGGCCAGGCTGGTCTCGAACTCCTGACCTCAGGTGATCTGCCTACCTCCGCCTCACAAAGCGCTGAGATTACAGGCATGAACCACTGTGCCTGGCCCTGGCTTATTTAAAAAAATTATTTTGGCGGCTGGGCGTGGTGGCTCACGCCTGTAATCCTAGCACTTTGGGAGGTCAAGGCGGGCAGATCACTTGAGGTTAAGAGTTCACGACCAGCCTGGTCAACAACATGGTGAAGCCCCGATTCTCCTAAAAATACAAAAATTAGCCGGGCTTGGTGGTGGGTGCCTGCGTGGTGGTGGGCACCTATTATCCCAGCTATTCAGGAGGCTGAGGCAGGTGAATTGATTGAACCTGAGAGGCGGAGGTTGCAGTGAGCCGAGATCACGCCATTGCACTCCAGCCTGGGTGACAGAGCAAGACTCAGTCTCAAAAAAATAAACAAATTGTTTTAGAGATACAGGGTCTTGCTATGTTGCCCAGGCTGGTCTTGAACTCCTGGGTTGAAGTGATCCTCCCACCTCCCAAAGTGCTGGGATTACAAGTGTGAGCCACTAGGCCTGGGCACCCTTTGCTTTTAATAAATAACTTTTATGGTGTCTGGTTGTATAAACATCATATTGTAGGTCTGGTTTTAGATATGCAGGATCATATTCACTTAACACTTTCCAGGACGGGCGCAGTGGCTCACGCCTGTAATCCCAGCACTTTGGGAGGCTGAGGCGGGCAGATCATGAGGTCAGGAGATCGAGACCATCCTGGCCAACATGGTGAAACCTCGTCTCTACTAAAAATACAAAAAGTAGCTGGGCGTGGTGGCGCATGCCTGTAATCCCAGCTACTCAGGAGGCTGAGGCAGGAGCATTGCTTGAGCCAGGGAGCCGGAGGTTGCAGTGAACCGAGATCACGCCACTGCACTCCAGCCTGGGTGACAGAGTGAGATTCTGTCTCAAAAAAAAAAAAAAAAAAAGACTTTCCAAAACCAATGCCCATTATTGATTGACTTCTTCCTTTCCGCCATTCTCTCTCCTTCTTTCCCTTGTTGTCATTTATGGAAAGATGATCATAGATCATAAACAATGCTTAGGGCTGGAGATTTCAACATGAATTTGTCTCAGTTCTTCCTTATCTTCGAGGAGCTGTGTCCAGGACAGAGACTTTTCTGGGCCTTCAATGCCTTGCGATAGCCCAAAAGGCTCAAGCATGAGAGCATGAGTCTGATCTGGTGACCAGGGCTCAGCAAGGAGCCTTTCCAGGCGTTGAACCTCTGGACATCTGTTAACACCTCATTGGACAGGCTAAAAGTCATCATGTTATCAATCAATGAAGTTGACATGCAGATAAAAGGTATAAGGAAAAAATGAGCTCTCCACATCATTATGCATTACATCTATACAATAAAAACTGTGATATACTCATGCTTTAAATAGCTGCTCTGGTCCTGGGCCTCATGCGTTTCAATACCTGCTAGCGTTCTGAGCCTCGTGCATCTAAATAGCTGCTATGGTTCTCAGCCTCACGCGTTTAAATAGCTGCTAAGGTTCTGGGCCTCATGTGTTTAAATAGCTGCTAGGGTTGCTAGCCTCATGTGTTTAAATAGCTGCTATGGTTCTGAGCCTCATGCACTTGAATAGCTGCTATGGTTCTGAGCCTCATGCAATTCAATAACTGCTATGGTTCTGAGCCTCGCGTGCTTCAATAGCTGCTCTGGTGCTGAGCCTCATGCGTTTCAATAGCTGCTCTGGTTCTGAGCCTCATGCGTTTCAATAGCTGCTCTGGTTCTGAGCCTCATGTGTTTCAATAGCTGCTCTGGTTCTGAGCCTCATGTGTTTGAATAGCTGCTCTGGTTCTGAGCCTCATGCGTTTGAATAGCTGCTATGGTTCTGAGCCTCACGCATTTCAATAGCTGCTCTGGTTCTGAGCCTCATGCATTTCAATAGCTGCTCTGGTTCTGAGCCTCGATGGCCATCCACTTGGCTTTGAGTTGGCTCTATCCAAAAATCTCCATGGCAGTTTCTGCTGCGGCAAATGCACGGCTGCTGCCCACACCTCTGTGTTTTCTCATCTTCATTTACAAAAGAAGAAAATGCTAACCTTGCTGATGCTAACTTCCTGAATTTCATGCAGGAATCCCCAGGAGTCTTTGACTCAGATGGGGAAAGCCCACGTTCAGCCCATGTGGCCTTCTCTTCTCCCTGGAGATGCGTGGTTCATGTCAGCACACATGGCTCCTTGCTCCGTCCTTCACTTAAGTTTGAGCCTTTTTGGCTTTTGCAAAACATGAATGCAAAACTTAGAATTTTTCCATGTCATGGCTCTTCCCAGCTTTCACATTTTTGAGACAGGGTCTCATTCTGTCACCCAGGCTGGAGTGCAATGGCATGATCTTAGCCCACTACAACCTCTGCCTCCTGGGCTCAAGCGATCCTCTCACCTTAGCCTCCCAAGTAGCTGGGACCATAGGTGTGCACCACCAGGCCTGGCTAATTTTTTGTAGTTTTAGTAGAGATGGGACCTCAACATGTTGCTTGGACTTTTCTTGAACACCTGAGCTCAAGCAATCTGCCCACCTCGGCTTCCCAAACTGCTGGGATTACAGGTGTGAGCCACTGTGCCCGGACACTTTTAAAATAATAATTTTGTACACGCAGTTCCATTCCTCATATAACCATCTTTCTCTCATGGGCTTAAGGGTTTGTAAAATAGTATACAGACATGTGTACTGTTTCACATGATGAAGCTTAGTTGTATTAGATAATGATAACATCTTATTTGGCTATGTCATAATGAGGTAATTGAGTAGAATGTAATGAAATCTTGTTGGATTAGTTAATGACTTGTTGAGCTTTGGGAGCAGGTAAGCACTTTTTGGTCTATTTCAGTCTCTTTCTTTCCATCAAGCAGTTCTTTTCCTCCAAGTTGTGTCTAACTCCCACTTGAGCATTTTTTTAATCCATTTTTTTTCTTTGAGATGGAGTCTCGCTCTGTTGCCCAGGCTGGAGTGCAGTGGCGTGATCTCAGCTCACTTCAACCTCCGCCTCCTGGGTTCAAGCGATTCTCCTGCCTCAGCCTCCCGAGTAGCTGGGACTACAGGAGTGCACCACCACACCCAGCTAATTTTTGTATTTTTAGTAGAGATGGGGTTTCACCATGTTGGCCAAGATGGTCTCGATCTCTTGACCTCATGATCCACCCACCTCAGCCTTCCAAAGTGCTGGGATTACAGGCATGAGCCACCATGCTTCATCCCATTCTCTATATTTTATTTTATTATTTTATTATTATTATTATTATTTTTGAGATGGAGTTTCGCTCTTATTGCCCAGGCTGAAGTGCAGTGGTGCGATCTCAGCTCACCGCAAACTCTGCCTCCTGGGTTGAAGCGATTCTCCTGCCTCAGCCTCCCAAGTAGCTGGGACTACAGGCGCGTGCCACTATACCAAGCTAATTTTTGTATTTTTAGTAGAGGGGGGGTTTCACCATGTTGGTTAGGATGGTCTTGATCTCTTGACCCCGTAATTTGCCTGCCTCGGCCTCCCAAAGTGCTGGGATTACAGGCATGAGCCACTGCGCCCAGCCTCATTCTGTTAGTAGACTGGGACAAGTTAAAACTTTATGACAATTTCTTGAAATTGTCAAGTTCATCCATGTCCCTGACTCTCCTGTCTTGGTGTGTTTGGGCTGCTGTAGCCTGAGTGCCTTGCAAACTATAAAAACTTTTTTTTTAAAATTTTTATTATTATTATACTTTAAGTTTTAGGGTACATGTGCACAATGTGCAGGTTTGTTACATATGTATACATGTGTCATGTTGGTGTGCTGCACCCGTTAACTCGTCATTTAACATTAGGCATATCTCCTAATGCTATCCCTCCCCACTTCCCCCACCCCACAACAGGCCCCGGTGTGCGATGTTCCCCTTCCTGTGTCCATGTGTTCTCATTGTTCAATTCCCATCTATGAGTGAGAACATGTGGTGTTTGGTTTTTTGTCCTTGCGATAGTTTGCTGAGAATAATGGTTTCCAGTTTCATCCATATCCCTACAAAGGACATGAACTCATCATTTTTTATGGCTACATAGTATTCCATGGTGTCTATGTGCCACATTTTCTTAATCCAGTCTATCGTTGTTGGACATTTAGGTTGGTTCCAAGTCTTTGCTATTGTGAATAGTGCTGCTATAAACATACGTGTGCATGTGTCTTTCTAGCAGCATGGTTTATAATCCTTTGGGTATATACCCAGTAATGGGATGGCTGGGTCAAATGGTATTTCTAGTTCTAGATCCCTGAGGAATCGCCACACTGACTTCCACAATAAACCATAGAAACTTATTGTCCTGCAGTTCTCAAGGCTGGAAGTCCCAAGACCAGGGCTGGAAGTCCCAAGACCAGCACGGTCAGATTCTGGTGTAGTCCGTTTTCTAGGTTGTGGATGGCCACTTTCTCCTGTGCCCTCACATGGCGGAAACTGGATGGGGTCTCTTTTATAAGGGTACTAATTCCATTCATTGTGCTCCACCCTCATGACCTAATCATCCCACAAAGGCCCTGCCTCCCAACAGAATCACCGGGGATGTTAGAATTTCAACATAGGAACTTTGGAGGGATACAAACATTCAGTTTATTGCACCCCCTCTAGATGCAAAAGGATTGGGTTTAGATGAGGAGACCCCGGGGGAGAGGGTGCCCATCTGAGAGTATATTTCTAGAACTTCTTATGAACTTGAGCACCTCCATGATCTGTTTACATCTCCCTGGGACCTGAGTAAATCAGAGACAAGATGTAGGGCAGGAGGGGTTCTGAGATTCAGCTTGGAGACTGTGAGATGGTGATGGATGTCAGTGCTTGGTTTTGACCATCCATGCTAGGTGGATATCTGCTGTATCATTAACAACATGACAAACTTTCCAGGACTTTCTGTGTCTCAGACTTCTGCCAATATTTGAGATGACTGGGTCAAAATGATGCTGATTTTTTGAACAGGGAGTGCAATAGGTATTCTCTGAAGGTTGGCTGGATGTGAGCCTAGTGGCTTCAGTGATGGTGGAGTAGGATGAAGAGAGACCCTCAAGGCTGAACAAAGATGGGAGGGCTCGCATCCAATACTGGTTATATTTGACCTTCTGTCTCCTCCAGTGCAATGATCTTTTTCATCTTCTTAATTCTTAATTTAGCTAAGCAATGTTTAATTATTAGTTTAATTCTTAATTAAACTAGGAAGGGAAGAAAACACCCCATTTCTTTGTGCTTTTTTCCTCATTGTGGTGGTTTAGGTCATGAAGAGGTCTAGTTGGGCAGGTCATGATGAAGTCTAGTTGTATTAGGTTCTGATGATGTCTGGTTGAGTTAGATCATGCTGAGGTACAGTTTGGCTTGGTCATGATGAAGTCTAGTTGTATTAGATCATGATAACGTCTCCTTTGGTTATGTCATGATGAAGTAGTTGAGTAGAATGTAATGAAGTCTTGTTCAGTTAGATCATGATGACTGGTTGAGTTAGGTCATTATGAGGTATGGTTTGATTAGGTCTTCATGAAGTCTAGTTCAGTAAGAGCATGATGAGATCTAGTTGGATTAGACTTGATGACGTGTGACTTATTTAGGTCATGATGAAATCTTGTTGGGCTAAGTCACTGTGAGATCTAATTGGGTAGGTCATGATGAGGTCTAGTTGAGTTAGGTCCTGATGACATGTAGTTGGGTTAGGTCACATTGAGGTCTATTTGGGTAGGCTGTAATGAGCTCTAGTTGTATTAAGTCATGATGAGGTTTGGTTGTATTAGATCATGGTGAGGTACAGTTTGGCTAGGTCATGATGAAATCTAGTTGTATTAGGTCATAATAATATTTAGTTTGGTTATGTAATGATGAGGTAGTTGAGTAGAATGTAATGAAGTCTTGCTCGATTAGATCGTGATGACTGGTTGAGTTAGGTCATTATGAGGTATGGTTTGATTAAGTCTAGTTCAGTAATAGCATGATGAGATCTGGTTGGATTACATATGATGATATGTGATTTGTTTAAGTCATGAGGAAATCTAGTTGGGCTAAGTCACTGTGAGATCTAATTGGGTAGGTCACGATGAGGTCTAGTTGAGTTAGGTCCTGATGACATGTAGTTGGTTAGGTCACATTGAGGTCTACTTGGGTAGGCTGTGATGAGCTCTAGTTGTATTAAGTCATGATGAGATTTAGTTGTATTAGATCATGGTGAGCTACAGTTTGGGTAGGTCATGATGAAGTCTAGTTGGGTTAAGACTCAATGAGTTCTAGTTGGGTTAGGTCACATTGACGTCTAGTTGGGTAGGTCATGATGAGGTCTAGTTGGGTTAGGTCATGATAAGGTCTAGTTGGGTTATGTCATCATGAGGTAGTTGAATAGAACACAATAAAATCTTGTTGGATTAGATCATGATGACAGGTTGACTTAGATCATGATGATGTGTGCTTTGGTTAGGTCACAGTGAGGTCTAGTTGACTGAGGACCTTGTAGGCACAAAGCAATGAAGACATGTGAGCAAGCTTCCGGTGCATATGCATGGGAGTCTCAAGTGTTACCACTTCATTTAGATGATGTTTACTGAGCATCAGGAGCAGTATATGTCAGCACCAATGTGCCTTTTTTCTTGAGATAAACAGAAAGTAAACACCACATCTGCACCTTACATGTGTCTCCTTTCCCACAGAGCTCCTGATGTCAGTGTTTAATTTTCACTGAGAGTTACAGTTTTGACCCTTCAGGTCAATCCAATCAATTATGCAGTCTTATTTCCCCTGTGTGACTTTGAGGATAATTGGATATATTCTGAGAGAGATATTTTTTCATTTTGTATGGCAGTTTGATTCAAAGTCAATTAATGAAAAAATATCATCGGACACAGTGAATTTTATATTAAATACAAAATAAGAGATGGCAATATTTAACTTCAAATTTTTAATTAAAAATTTATTAATATTTAAAGAATAATCAATTACTTGTAAAATAATTCAGATTATAACCTGGGTCCAACTGAAGCACATTAATATTACTAGACACATATATCAGTTGTTCGAATTCCCATCTGTCCACAAGATCTTAGTTCTCATTGTTTCAAAATATTATTTTGGTGGGGGATCATTTTTTCTCATAATGCTCAACGGACTGTCATCTAAGATGTAATTGGGGTGGGTAAACTTTTTCTGTAAAGAGACAGATAATAAACGTGTTCATATGTTTCTCTCATAACTATGAGCTCTGCCCTAGTAGTGAGTAACCACCCATAGGTAATACTTAAAACAACAGGAAAGTCTGTGTTGCAGTAAAACTTTTTTGTACAATATCCAGCTGCAGGCCAGGTTTAGCCGCAGATTGGTGACTCTGGTTTGGGCTCAAAATCTTTTTGTTTAGTAAGAGGAAATTATACTGCTTTTTTCCAATACAAGAAATCTCTTGTACAGTCCTCAGGAACGGTAGATAATGATGAGGTCTAGTTGGGTTATAATGAAGTTTAGTTGGGTTATGATGAAGTCTACTTGGGTTGGTCATGATGAGATCTAGTTGTATTAGGTCCTGATGAGATCTAGTTGGGTAAGGTTCTGATGAGGTCTAGTTGATTGGTCATGATGAGACCTAGTTAGGCTATAATGAGGACAAGTTGCGTTGGTCAGGATGAGATCAAGTTGTATTAGGTCATGACGAGATCTAGTTGGGTCGGGTTATGATGAGATCTGGTTGGTTGGTCATGATGAGATCTAGTTAGGTTATGAAGACGTCCAGTTGGGTTGGTCATGAGGAGAACTACTTGTATTAGGTCTTGATGAGATCTAGTTGGGTTAGGTTATGATGAGGTCTAGTTGGGTTGGTCATGATGAGAACTAGTTGTATTAGGTCATGATGAGATCTAGTTAGGTTAGGCTATGATCAGATCTAGTTGGTTGGTCATGATGAGATCTAGTTAGTTATGATGAGGTCTAGTTAGGTTGGTCATGAGGAGATCTAGTTGTATTAGGTTGTGATGCGATCTAATTGGGTGAGGTTATTATGAGGTCTAGTTGGGTTGGTCATGATGAGATCTGGTTGGGTTAGGTTATGATGAGATCTAGTTGGTTGGTCATGATGAGATCTAGTTAGGTTATGATGAGGTCTAGTTGGGTTGGTTGTGATGAGATCTAGTTGTATTCAGTCATGATGAGATCTAGTTGGGTTAGATTATGATGAGGTTTAGTTGGTTAGGTCATGATGAGGTCTAGTTGGGTTAGGGTATGAGGAGATTTAATTGAGTTAGGTTACGATGAGGTCTAGCTGGGCTGGTCTTTATGAGATCTAGTTGTATTAGGTCATGATGAGATCTAATTGAATTATATTAGGATGATATCTAGTTGGTTGGTCATGATGAGATCTAGTTGTATTAGGTCATGATGTGATGTAGTTGGGGTAAGTTATGATGAGGTCTAGTTGAGTTTGTCATGATGAGAGCTAGTTGTACTAGATCATGATGAGTTGTAGTTGGGTTAGGTTATGATGAGATCTAGTTGGTTGGTCATGCTGAGATCTAGTTAGGTTATGATGAGGTCTAGATGAGTTGGTCATAATGAAATCTAGTTGTATTAGGTCATGATGAGATCTAGTTGTATTATTAGGTTATGATGAGATCTAGTTGGATTAAGTTATAATGGGATCTGTTTGGTTGGTCACGATGTGATCTAGTTAGGTCGTGATGAGTTCTAGTTGGGTAGGTCGTGATGAGATCTAGTTGTCTCATGTCATGATGAGGTCTAGTTGGGTTAGGTTATGATGAAGTCCAGTTTGGTTAGGTCATGATGAGGTCTAGTGGGATTGGTCATTATAAGAATTAGTTGTATTAGGTCATAATGAAGTCTAGTTTGGGCTAGGCTATGATGAGCTCCGGTAGGTTGTTCATGATGAGATCTACTTGTATTAGGTCATGATGAGATCTAGGTGCATTAGGTTATGATAAGATCTAGTTCATTGTCATACTGAGATGTAGTTTGTTTATGATGCAGTCTAGTTGTGTTGCTCATGATGGGATCAAGTTGTATTAGGTCATGATGAGATCTAGGTGCGTTAGATTTTGATAAGATCTAGTTCATTGTCATAATAAGATGAGTTTGTTTAAGATGCAGTCTAGTTGTGTTGCTCATGATGGGATCTAGTTGTATTAGGTCACGATGAGATCTAGTTGGGTTAGGTTATGATGAGGTCTAGTTGGGTTGGTTATGATGAAATCTTGTTGGATTATGTTATGATGAGATCTAGTTGGTTGGTCATGATGAGATATAATTAGGTCATGATAAGGTCTAGTTGGATTGGTCTTGATGAGATCTAGTTGTATTAGGTCGTGATGAGGTCTAGTTTGGTTAGGTTATGATGAAGTCTAGTTTGGTTAGGTCATGATGAGTTCTAGTTGGGTTAGGGTATGAGGAGATTTACTTGGATAAGGTTGTGATGAGGTCTATTTGGGTTGGTCATGATGGGATTTTGTTAGGTCATGATGAGGACTGATTTTCTTGGCCTTGATGAGATGTAGTTGTATTAGGTCATAATGAAGTCTTGTTGAGTTAGGTTATGATGTAGTTAAGTTGGGTTATGATGAGGTATAGTTGGGTTGGTCATGATGAGAGTTAGTTAGTCATGATGAGGTAGTTGAGGTGGTCATGATGAAATCCAGTCATAGTCAGTCATGATTAGTTCTTGTTGGGCTTGTTTATAATGAGATTTAGCTGTGTCAGGTCATGTTGAGGTCTAGTTGAGTTGGTCATGATGTGATCTAGTTGTATTAGGTCATGATGAGGTCTAGTTTGGTTAGGTTATGAGGTCTAGTGTGGTTGGTTGTGATGAGATTCACTTAAGTTATGATGAGGTGTATTTGTGTTGGTCATAAAGGTATCTGTTTGTATTAGGTCATGCTGAGGTCTATTTGGGCTAAGTTATAATGAGATTTATTTGGGTTAGGTCATGATGAGGTCTAGTTGGGTTAGGGTATAATCAGATCTATTTGGGTTAGGTTATGATGAGGTGTATTTTGGTTGGTCCTAATGAGATTTAGTTGGGTTAGAGTATGATGAGGTGTAGTTGCGTTGGTCATCATAAAATCTAGTTTTGTAGGTCACAGGAAGTCTAGTTGGGTTAGGTTATCTAAATTGCAGCTGTCTTTTAAAAGTGACTTTGTGCCACATATACTTTGTATTGTCCATGAATAGGACATGTGATACATGTAAAATATTTAAAGTTGTATTTAATTATCTATTTACTTATTTTAATAGACAAAAACAAGTTACATGTTTTTATGGTGTACAAAATGTGGTTTTGATATATGTTTCCATCTGGAATGGCAATTCAAGCTAATTCACATATCCATTACCTTACATGGCTCTTTTTGTGTGTGTTTTTGGAAACACTTAAAATCTACTCTCTTTGCAATTTTCAAATATTAATTATAGTCACATGACTAATTATAGTCAAGTTCAAGACTATAAGTCACTAATTTAGTCACCTTGAGTACAATAGGTCTCTTGAACTTACTTCTGTCAAACTGACATTTGGTGTCATTTGACCAAAATCTCACCAACCCACCCCACTAGCACCTGGTAATCACCATAATTCTTTTTCTTTTCTTTCTTTCTTTTTTTTGAGATGGAGTCTCGCTCTGTCGCCAGGCTGGAGTGCAGTGGTGCAATCTCGGCTCACTGCAACCTCCGCCTCCCGGGTTCAAGTGATTCTCCTGCCTCAGCCTCCTGAGTAGCTGGGACTACAGGTGCATGCCAACACACCTGGCTAATTTTTGTATCTTTAGTAGAGACAGGGTTTTGCCAGGTTGGCCAGGATGGTCTTGATCTCTTGACCTTGTGAACCACCTGCCTCGGCCTCCCAAAGTGCTGGAATTACAGGCGTGAGCTACCACACCCAGCCAATAGTCATCATAATACTTTTTCTTGTGAGTTTAACTTCTGGAGACTCTACATATGGGTGAGATCATGTGGGATTTGGTTTTATGTGGCTTATTTTACTTAACATGCTGTGCTCCTGGTTGATCCATGTTGTATCACAGGACAGAGTCCCCTTCTTTTCAAAGACTGAATGGTATTCCATGGTGTAGATAGCCCACATTTTCTTTATCTACCCATCCTTAGATGGACACTTAGGTTGGTTTCATATCTTGGCCCTTGTGAATCAGGCTGCAACGAACATGGGAGTGTAGATATCTCTATAAGGGGCTGATTTCATTTCCTTTGGATCTATACGGAGGAGTGAGATTGCTAGATCCTATGGTAGGCATATTGATCATTTTTTGAGGAACTCTTAAAAACAAAAAGGCCACCCCTTTAGAGACACCTTAAAATCCAACCTTTCTGGTCAAAGACATTTGAAAAAAATGATGATGACAACATCAAACTATAGTCTCCTGTCCAGTGCACATTCACTTCCTAAGATGTGAAAGAAACCAGGCCGGGTGCAGTGGCTCATGCCTGTCATCCCAGCACTTTGGGAGGCAAAGGCAAATGGGTCACCTGAGGTCAGGAGTTCAAGACCAGCCTGGCCAACATAGTGAAACCCCATCTTCACTGTTTTCCATAATGGCTATACCAATCTCCATTGCACATATAACACGCAACGCCCCCCCTCACCCCCCCAAATACAGAGGATGAAGCAGAAGGCAGATGCACTGTGTTTGGGACTCGTGTGGTGTTTCTACATATGCAGTAGTTGCTCAATAAATGTAGGAACCACTCCAGCAAATGCATATGAGGGCAAATGTCCCACGTCCAGTTCCTTAAAGAAGCTCCCTCCAGATCTGAGGAGACAATTGCTGAAGGTGACGTTGGCCAAAGAAGATATTGCACATGCCAGCCCACCTTCTCCATCCCTTCAGTGTGGTGCTTCTGTCCTATGCCAGTGTTGACTGTGCCACCATGGAAAATGGCCTGCCCATGAAGGTGGTCTTCCCAAATAGTCACTTCACCTGGCTTTTTTTTGATGCTCCCAGCTTTTTCTGGCCACTTTTGTCTTTTGTGGGAAGGTGGAGGCTCCCATCTTACTTCGTCCTAGCTTCCGGCATGTTTCCCTTTGTTGTTGTTGTTGTTTTTTTTCTTTTTGAGACGGAGTCTCACTCTGTCGCCCAGGCTGGAGTGCAGTGGTGCAATCTCAACTCACTGCAACCTCTGCCTGCTGGGTTCAAGCGATTCTTCTGCCTTAGCCTCCAGAGTAGCTGAGATTACAGGTGCCTGCTACCATGTCTGGCTAACTTTTTTTTTTTTTTTTGGGACAGAGTTGGGCTCTGTCGCCCAGGCTGGAGTGCAGTGGTGTGATCTCAGTTCATGGCAACCTCTGCTTCCCGGGTCCTGGTTCAAGCGATTCTCCTGCCTCCGCTTCTCTAGTAGCTGAGATTACAGGCACGCATCACCATGCCCATCTAATTTTTGTTTTTAGTAGAGATGTGGTTTCCCCATGTTGGCCAGGCTGGTCTTGAACCCCTGACCTCGTGATCTGCTTGCCTTGGCTTCCCAAATCCCAAAGGACTGAGATTACAGGCGTGAGCCACCGCACCCGGCCGCACTCTTTGATCTTGAGATGGCTGATACGGCAGAGCAGCCCAGCAGTGGATGACTACTTAGATTTAAAAAGTTCATGGGATTTCATAAATAAGCTCATTAATGTACAAGGCCCCAGTGTAAAGGTTACCTTGACTTTGAATTTTTTTATCCTTTCTTTTTTTGTTTTGTGTTTGATGCATAGGACATTTATAGATGGAATATACATTTCAGGCTATTTCTTCCTCTCCCTCCCGTCAAAACCCACCTCCCTGAAATGCCTGCTGCCTCCTCAGTGCCAAAGGACTGTCAAAGCAAAAATGTAATAATGGTATCATGTTCTGTTTCTTTAAGGAAGTCAAAGGTGCAAATTACCTTTGCAGCTTCAGTCTTCTGATGTCTGCAACTTTGAATTCCTTCCAGGAAGTGACAATTTAGATATTCCTTTTACTCTGCCCCAAAGGATGGACTTTGCACTATTTATCTTAGCCGTAAGACATTTCCAACTTCATAAGTTTCACTGCTTCTCCTCTCTTATATATTTTTTCTTATATATTTTTTCACTCCTTGCTGAAAACATTTTCATTGTTTTTTGAAAAGTGCATTCTAATAGTTAATTTGGGAGCCCATGACCTTAATACAGAAGAAAGAATACCGAATACAATGATAGGATATCAAACAGCATGGTCTCTTCCTTGTATTAGAGTGTGTAAATTCAATGCACTGTGTTGACTCAGCATTCAGGAATGCTAAAGAGAGGGATTATTTGGAAATGTATTTTCATGGAGACCCGGGGATGGTGCTGTACTACAGAACACCTCACTGACTCGGGCTGGGTGCAGGTAGGATGGAGATAGACAAGCCCCATCCCCTTGGCACCTGCTCTTTGCAGATCAGCTGTGTGAAGCTGGTGTCCTGATCCTCCCTTCCAGCTCTCCGGGCACGCAAGAGGTTCTTGTTCAAGCCTGTGCACTTCACCTGCTAGTTCTCATCTCCCTTCTCTCAACACTTTTTCCATGACCCTCCCTGAAAGGGAGTTTTGGGCTTGGCTCACCCTGGAAAGCCGCTAATCCCACATGTTGCCAACAGGTTAATGAGGGATGAGGCTGAAGGAGGAAGAATTTACCAAACTCCTTTCCCCTAAAGAGCCGCCTCTTCAGAAACACCTTAAAATCCAACCTCCCGGATCAAAGACATTTGAAAAAATGATGAAGACAACATCAACCTATAGTCTCCTGTTCAACACACGTTCACTTCCTAAGACATTAAAGAAACCAGGCTGGGCGTGGTGGCTCATGCCTGTCATCCCAGCACTGTGGAGGCTGAGGCGGGCGGATCACCTGAGATCAGGAGTTCAAGAACAGCCTTGCCAACATGGTGAAACTCCGTCTCTACTAAAGATACAAAAAAATTAGCTGGGCATAGTGGCCGTCACCTCTAATCCCAGCTACTCGGGAGGCTGAGGCAGGAGAATCACTTGAATCGGAGAGGTGGAGGTTGCAGTGAGCTGAGATCGCACCACTGCACTCCAGCCTGGGCAACAGAGCAAGATTCTATCTCAAAAACAAAAAAACAAAAAAACAAAAAAACCTAATTAATGTTCTTTCACCCTGGATTTCCTAGTCTTTATTTTAGCTGTAACAAGCAAAACACCTCTTTCCATCCTTCTAAAGGCACGTTCCTGAAACTTCACTTGGAGAGTTTTACGGAGCTGCAGAGAGAGGAATAAGAAATCCGGAGCACACAGCCAACTAACACAGGAACAGAAAACCAAAGACTGCATGTTCTCCTTCATAAGTGGAAGCTGAACAATGAGAACACATGGACACAGGGAGGGGAACAGCACACACCAGGGCCTGTCGGCGGGTTGAGGGGTTAGGGCAGGGACAGCATTAGGAGAAATACCTAATGTAGATGACGGGTTGATGGGTGCAGCAAACCACCATTGCACGTGTACACCTGTGTAACCAACCTGCACATTCCGCACATGTACCCCAGAACTTGAAGTAGAATTTAAAAAAAGAAAAAGAAATCCTGAGCACGCAGTAGGAACCGCAGTCAGTGATCACGTGCATCGCGCAGTCTGTGTGTGCACACTGGGATGTTTCTAGCATAGAAGCTCTTTCGAAAATTCGTTTCCATCCTGACATTTTAATGCACATTTTTTATGCTTATGCTCTTCTCAGCTCTCACTTGCAAATTACGCCAGCAGGTGCCCCGGGTCCCTGTCATTATTGAAAAGTAATATGTCAAATGCTTTTGTACTTTTTGCCAATGCAGGTTAAAGAAAATGGCTCCTAAATGGATAGCTTTAGTCTGCCCAAATGGCTGTCAAGTTAAACGCTACGATAAAGGGAAAGTCCATCAAAGGCACATTTCAGATTTGTGTTATACTTCTCTTAAAACCTCTTTTTTTTGCAGTTAATAGTTTCTGGATGATCCTACAAGTCACCGTATTTTTTTTTTTCTTTTTCCTTTTAGCTGGAAATAATGACAGCAAAGCCAAACAAGTTGTAAGCAAAATAAAAGAAGAAACCTTGAACGACAAAGGTACCGAGAGATACTCCAATGACTTTTTTTTGTTTTTTTCCTTGGAACAGGTCGTTTGCGTGGTTCATGGCTGAGCTTCAGTCACGTGCCAGGTGGCATTTGGGAGAGATGGCTCTGATTTTTGCACTCTTGGGGATTTCTGGCCCCATCGTAGAGCAGGAAATGGTCAAGGCAAGGTGAAGATAGCATCACTCAGTTCTGACATCTGCTAGGAAAGGCGTGCAGATGTGCTGGTAGCTTGCACTCTTACTCAAATGTGTGTTCCCCAGGGATCAGGAGCCATTGTCCTTTCTTGTTGACCTCCAGGGCACATGCCAGGAGGTGCCTCTGCTGGTTGGGAGTTCTTGACTTAAGATAAATCAGGCCGGGCGTGGTGGCTCATGCCTGTAATCCCAGCACTTTAGGAGGCTGAGGTGGGTGGATCACGAGGTCAGGAGTTAGAGACCAGCCTGGCCAACATGGTGAAACCCCATCTCTACTAAAAATACAAAAATTAGCCAGGCATGGTGGCATGTGCCTCTAATCCCAATGACTCGGGAGGCTGAGGCAGGAGAATCGCTTGAAGCTGGGATTGCCTGGGAGACAGAGCAAGACTCTGTCTCAAAAAAAAAAAAAAAAAAAGAAAGAAAGAAAAAAAGATAACTCAAACAGGAATATGCTTGCCCTTAAGATTTTCAACCAGGTGCTAGACCAGATTCTGGTGTGCTCTTTCTGTCTGTTCACACTGAGGAAGGTGTGCACACAACTTTCTAATATCCTTCCAGATTCTCAATGCTCTGTCCTTTTATTTATTTATTATTTTATTTTTAATTTGTATACAGGTAGGGAGTGCAAGTACAGTTTTGTTACATGGATGAATGGCGTAGTGGTGAGGTCTGGGCTTTTAGTATAGCTAACACCTGAATCACGTACATTGTACCCGAGAGGTAATTTCTCATCCCTTGCTCCTCTTCCACCTCCCACCCTTCTGAGTCTCCAGTTTCTGTTATTCCACTCTCTCCATGTGGACACATTATTTAGCTCCCGCTTAGAAGCAAGAATGTAGGTGGTCTGTTAGGGTGGTGGGAAAAATTGTAGAAAGATGCAAACCTTCTTGGAGGCCGGAAGGTTTTACAAAAGCTTCTGAATAAGATTTGGCTGAAGGCAGCCAGATTCTCTTATCCAGTGCCTGAAAGCTTAGGTTGGATAACAAGGGGATGGAAAGAAACTGATCTAGATAAGTTAGTTTACTTAGGCCTCAGAACCTGGCCCTTAATCATCCACACACAGAACTACTCTCTCCCTCTCTCTGGGTTGTGGGGGACGACCACATGAATTGCCCACGAATGTGTTGACTCAAGGCCTTTGTCATTAAATCTATACTAAATAAAGACCTGCAGTGCCAGCTTGTCAAACCCGTGGCTGCTGACTCTTTAAAACACCCTCCTCAGTGTCTGTGAGCAGCCCCATCCCCTAGCCCACTCTTTCACTGGAAACCTGTGGCTGAGTGCATTTGTTCATCCATCGTTCAGCCAGAGTCTGTGGGTCGGACCCAGCAAGTTGGACTTGACATAAGAACAATGGATTACAGGTGTGAGCCACCATGCCCAGCCTGATTTATCTTAAGTCAAGAACTCCCAACCAGCAGAAGCACCTCCTGGCATGTGCCCTGGAGGTCAACAAGAAAGGACAATGGCTCCTGATCCCTGGGGAACACGCATTTGAGTACGAGTGCAAGCTACCAGCACATCTACATGCCTTTCCTAGCAGATGTCAGAGCTGAGTGATGCTATCTTCACCTTGCCTTGACCATTTCCTGCTCTACGATGGGGCCAGAAATCCCCAAAAGAAGAGTGCAAAATTCAGTTTCTGAGTTGTTTCCCTTAGGGTAATGGCCTCCAGTTCCATCCGTGTTGCTGCAGGAGACAGGATTTCCTCCCTTTTCAAGGGTGTGTAGTATTCCATCGGGTATAGATATGTATTTTCTTTATCTTTTCATCTGTTGTTGGACACCTAAGTTGTTTCCCTATCTTGTCTCCTGTGAATAATGCTGCAGTGCGCATAGGATTGCAGGCGTCTCTTTGATACACTGATTTCATTTGCTTTGAGTCTATGCCTAGTAGTGGAATTGCTGAATTATGTGGTGCTTTTATTTTTAATGATTTGAGGAACTTCTGTACTGTTTTTCATAGTGGCTGTACTAACTGACATTCCCACCAATGGTGTACAAGGGCCCCCTTTTCTCTACACCCTCCCCAACACTTGGAATCAATTATAGAAATCATCATTCTGGCCAGCACGGTGGCGCGCACCTGTCATCCCAGCACTTTGGGAGGCCGAGGCAGGTGGATCATGAGGTCAGGAGTTCAAGACCAGCCTGGCCAAGATGGTGAAACCCCGTCTCTACTAAAAATTAGCCGGGCGTGGTGGCGGGCACCTGTAACCCCAGCTACTCAGGAGGCTGAGGCAGGAGAATCGCTTGAACCCGGAAGGCGGAGGTTGCAGTGAGCCAAGATCATACCATTACACTCCAGCCTGGGCGACAGAGCAAGACTCTGTCTCAAAGAAAAAAAAAAAACAAACAGAAACAAAAACACCCTTCTGACAATATCCATTTTAGCTGGTGTGAGATGATAGTTCATAGTGGTTTTCATTTGCATTTCCCTGATATTAGTGATGTTGAGTATCTTTGTTTATTTTTTTGTTTGTTTTTGAGACGGAGTCTCGCTCTGTCACCTAGGCTGGAGTGCAGTGGCGCAATCTTGGCTCACTGCAACCTCAGGCTCCCAGGTTCAAGTGATTCTTCTGCCTCAGCCTCCTGAGTAGCTGAGATTACAGCCATTCGCAACCATGCCTAGCTAATTTTTGTATTTTTAATAGAGACGGGGTTTCACCATGTTGGCCAGGCTGGTCTCGAACTCCTGACCTCGTGATCCATTCGCCTCAGCCTCCCAAAGTGCTGGGATTACAGGCGTGAGCCACTGCACCCGGCCGACTACCTTTTCCTATAAGCACCTTTTCATATACCTGTTGGCCATCCAACTGCTAAGTGCTTTTCTCAGCCATGTTTATGCGTGGTACCTTATTATTATTATTTTTTTTAAATGCACATCCCTTCCTTGGCTGTTTGAATTTGAGATGGTGTTTTGAGAATTCCCCCAAGTGGGGGATGGGTGTATTTTGATTCTTTGTTTCTTTGTTTGTTTTTTGATACAGGGTCTCCTCTGTTGCCCATGCTGGAGTACAGTGGTGTTATCTCGGCTCACTGCAACCTCCGCCTCCCAGGTCCAAGTGTTTCCCCTGCCTCATCCTCCCCAGTAGCTGGGAATCCAGGTGTGCAGCACCACACCCAGCTAATTTTTGTAGAGTTGGGGGTTCGCCTTGTTGCCCAGGCTCATCTTGAACTCCTGGGCTCAAGCGGTCCATTCACCTCGGCCTCCTAAAGTGCTGGGATTACAGGCGTGAGCCACTGTGCCTGGCCTATTTTGATGATGATGATGATGATTATTATTATTATTTTGAGGCGGAGTCTCACTCTATCACCCAGGCTGGAGTGCAGCGACGTGATCTCGGCTCACTGCAACCTCTGCGGCCCGGGTTCAAGTGATTCTCCTGCCTCAGCCTCCCGAGTAGCTGGGATTACAGGTGCCCGCCACCACGCCCGGCTAATTTTTAGTAGAGACGGGGTTTCACCATCTTGGCCAGGCTGGTCTTGAACTCCTGACCTCATGATCCATCCGCCTCGGCCTCCCAAAGTGCTGAGATGACCGGCGTGAGCCACCGTGCCCGGCCTTGATTCTATTTAAAAAGCGATGAGCGTGAAATTAACGCTACAGAGAGCTGAGCCTGGTCACTGCCTATGGCCCGATCTCCTCCTTGCTACCCTAAGCTGCTGTGGAACACCTTGTGCTTCCCTCTGCCAAGGGCTGGGGTGTGTTGAAATTTCATAGCCAGCATTGCAGCATCCCTGTGATTTTCAGGAACACACACCCGTAGGGGCTCCCCCTCAGCCAGAGCCAAGCCCAGTGTACAATGTCACAGAGTGGCAGCAGCCTGGCCAGATCTTTTCTCCTCATTGGGACCTCCCTTGGGGCAAAAGGATTGGTTTCTGTGTAGTGGGATAATTAAGGAATTAGAGAGACCGAGGGGTTGAAGAGGAATTATTTAATTGTTTATTTGTACCGACCCCGTTGGATTAACATTTAAAGGACTGAGTTTTGAACAAAGAGTTTGGTTATTTTTTAAGTATTTTGTGGGGCGGGGGGAGATCTGTGTAGGGGGAAGTACATTATAGAAATGAGAAACAAAGACAGTTGTTTAATTGACACATGCATATTATTTTTTATTTTTAAGGAACAATATGTTTTATGATTTGAGATTATTTGCCTAGTGACTTTGTAGCTGTACAGCTAGAGAAACAGAGTTTTTATAATGCTTGGGAAAGGGAGAGATAAGGCTTATTAGCCACAGAAAAACAGGCAGTTAATTTTTAAAGGACTTCAGCTCTTTCTCTTCCTCAGGGAGAATTGGGTTTTCTTACTTACAACTGAGTTTTTGCTTACATATTTTTTAATTTTTTTAAATTCCTGCTTCCTCTGTGACAGTGGATCCTATTCCCTGCCACCTTGGCCCTTCCTCGTTTGCAGCAGGTTTTCAAAGGAGTGGCATTTTCTAACACAATGAATCCAAAAGTGCCTTCTCCGGACCTGTCACATCAGCATTTCCGGGGAGTACACAAGAAATGCAAGTTCCCAGGGCCCACCTGTGAATCGGGGCCTCTGGGGGTGGGGATGGGGCCCTGGAATCTGCATTCTTATGAGGCCGTTACAGGATCCCCACGCACCTTCAAGTGGTAGACTTGCTGCTGTCCTAAAGGCATTCAACCATCAATCCGGAGCCCAAAGAGAAGTTTCTGGAAACTGGCAAGTGAGGCATTCTTTTCTCATGACTTTTTACTTTTAATCTGAAGGGCTTAAAAACTATATAAAGAATAGTTCCAGCTTCATCCATGTCCCTACAAAGGACGTGAACTCATCATTTTTTATGGCTGCATAGTATTCCATGGTGTATATGTGCCCCATTTTCTTAATCCAGTGTATCATTGTTGGACATTTGGGTTGGTTCCAAGTCTTTGCTATTGTGAATAGTGCCACAATAAACATACGTGTGCCTGTGTCTTTATAGCAGCATGATTTATAATCCTTTGGGTATATACACCGCATGTTCTCACTCATAGGTGGGAATTGAACAACGAGAACATATGGACACAGGAAGGGGAACATCACACACCGGGGCCTGTTGTGGGGTGGGGGGAGGGATAGCATTAGGAGATATACTTAATGTAAATGACGAGTTAATGGGTGCAGCACACCAACATGGCACATGTATACATATGTAACTAACCTGCACATTATGCATATGTACCCTAAAACTTAAAGTATAATAAAAAAAAGAATAGTTCCCCAAAATTCACATATGTGATCCACCTAACCAAAATGACAGCCAAGAAACAATGATTTATAATCACCAACTTAATTTTATTAGATTCTGAAAATGTTTCAGATTTAGACAACATGAATTTTGACCAATAACTTTTTTTTTTTTTTGAGGCAGAGTTTCACTCTTGTTGCCCACGCTAGAATGCAGTGGTGTGATCTCGGCTCACTGCAACCTCCGCCTCCTGGGTTCAAGCGATTCTCCTGCCTCAGCCTCCCAAGTAACTGGGATTACAGACCCACCACCAGGCCAAGCTAATTTTTTATATTTTTAGTAGAGACGGAGTTTCACCATGTTAGCCAGGCTTGTCTCAAACTCTTGACCTCAGATCATCCACCCACCTGGGCCTCCCAAATTGCTGGGATTACAGGCGTGAACCACTGCGTCCGACCACAATAACAAATCGTTGCTGTTTTCTTGGAAAAGTTTGTGTAGAATATTCGATCATCAGTTCTTTAAAGTGCAATGTTTTGTGGACAAGTAGCATGATGAACACATGATTTGTCCACACCATTAAAAAATTTTAGTTTACTTATGGCATATCAATACTGATGGCCTTTAAGTCAATCTTACAGAAAAGAAGAAAAGAATTGTTTGCGCTGTCTGTGGCTGTTTAAAAGGTTTACCATCTTGTAAGATGGGGTGTGCAGTGGAGATGGTTAATGGGCACAAAAATATACTTTAGATAGAATGAGTAAGATCTTGTATTTGATAGCACAAAAAGCTGACTACACTCAACAACACTTCATGGTCCATTTAAAAATAACTAAAAGTGGCTGGACATAGTGGCTTACCCCTGAATCCCAGCACTCTGGGAAGCCAAGGCAGGTGGATGACTTGAGGTCGGGAGTTCGCGACCAGCCTGGCCAACATGGTGAAACCCTGTCTCTACTAAAAACACAAAAATTAGCCGGGCGTGGTGGTGCACACCTGTAGTCCCAGCTACTTGTGAGGCTGAAGCAGGAGAATTGCTTGAACCTGGGAGGTGGAGGTTGCCGTGAGCCGAGATCGTGCCACTGCGCTCCAGCCTGGGCGACAGAGCAAGACTCTGTCTCCAAAACAAGCAAACAAACAAACAAACAAACGAATTAATGTTCTTTCACCCCGAATTTCCTAGTCTTTATTTTAGCTGTAACATCCCTTGTAGGCAAAACATCTCTTACAACCTGGGAGGCGGAGGTTGCTGTGAGCTGAGATCGTGCCACTGCACTCCAACCTGGACTACAGAGACTCCATCTCAAAAAAAAAAAAAAAAAAAGAAACTAACTAAAGGTTTAATTAGAATGTTAGTGACACAAACAAGTGATGAATACTCGAGGGGACAGATACCCTGTTTGCCCTGATGTGAGTATTACACATTGCATGCCTGTATCAAAATACCTCATTATCCCTTAAATATATACACCTACTATGTATGCATGCAATTTTTTTTTTTTAAAAGAAAAAGTTTAAAATCTGAACAGGTTTTGACATCCATCAGTGGTGGCCCTGGTATGTCCACTGCTGGGGGACTCTCTAGTCCTCAATAGATGATGCTGAGGCCCAGCTGGGTGGGGACATTTCGGCTGTGGCCGTTGAGCCTTTACCTCGAGTGAGTCTGCCTCCAGGCTCAGGAGCCCCCAGAGCCGTGGTCCAGGCACACGGCAGGGTCTGCCCTCTGCCTGTGAGTGGGATCTGCTGCCCACAACATCTTATGGATGACCACAGCTCCTACAGGCATCCGCTTCCCTGCTCACACCTGAGCAGGTGAGACCTGGGCACACCTCCACCAAACCCGTACGAACCTTGCTCTAAATTGTGCTTCTCTCTGGACTGGCCTGCACCTGCTGGAACTCTGATTCTTGTCCCCACAACCCCCAGTTGCCCAGCGAGGGACAGAGGGAGCTGAATGTGCTGTTTCGTTCTTGCTCTGCTGGAATCCCTGCATTGGGTAACCGCGGTTCAGCCATGTGGATTTATTTTTAAGCAAGTCAGCACACATCCTGACTCCAGGAGCACAGATTGCTGTGGAGTGTCAGTCACACAATTATTTCGACATGCTGGGCGCCTCTCTAGCCTGCTTTCCCCTCCTGCCTTTCCTGCTCTCAATTCTCTCTCCTTAGTTCTTCGGTTAATACTCTGGCCTGCGTACTTTGTTGTACTTTCTGTCTTTGAAGTCATGCTCCGCTGAGATCCCACGCTGGGCAGGGCATGGGAAGCTACGTGCCCACAGAAGGATGGCTAATTGAGCTCTCGGAATTATAAATGCGCGATTGTTTTCAGGAATCTGGGTGAGATGGCTCATTTCCCAAGCTAGGGATTTTCCAGGGAAGCGTTTTCGCTCCTTATCATCATTTAGCCATTGTGCCCACACCTTTGGGGCTCCTGCGTAATTATCTGCTGATGAAAGCTGTCTTACTTAGAACAAATAGTCTCATTCACTTACCGCAACTCCTCCAAATATAAATAAATCAAACCCCAGCAGCTCAATGAAAGCAAACACAGAAAGGCATAGCCGTGTTCAAATGAACTCAGATGGGGAGAGGTAACCAGTTAAACAGTCTTAAAAGCACAGAAAGAATGGTGGAACCCCCGTAATCCTAAATCCTAAGAGACATCAGACTAGACATGTGCTGTGTGTCCTCTTTGGAAGGTGCATGGTGTCCTCATTTTCTATAATGATTGTGTAACTTTAATCACCAACAGCATCTTCTGATTCATTTAGCTTCCTGGCTAGGCGCGATGGCTCACGCCTGTCATCCCAGCTCTTTGGGAGGCCTAGGCGGGCAGATAGCTTGAGGTCAGGAGTTCGAGACCAGCCTGGCCAACACGGTGAAACCCCATCTCTACTAAAAATACAAAAATTAGCCAGGTATGGTGGTGGGTGCCTGTAATTCCAGCTACTCAGGAGGCTGAGGCAGGAGAATGGCTTGAACCCGGGAGGCGGAGGTTTGCAGTGAGCCGAGATCATGCCACTACACTCCAGCCTGGGCGACAGAGAGAAGCTTCATCTAAAAAAAAAAAAAAGCTTCCCAAATATTATTCTTCCAGTAGCGTGTGCTGTCTTCATCAGAAGAGGGACTAGCTGTTTGGTTCATGTGCTTCTACCCAGTTATTAGATCAAGTTTGTTTTCAACAAAAGAAATCACTGGTCAATGCCTTCTGCAATTGATGGGTGTCAAGAAGGTAAATTTTGCATGCCACTTTGGGAGGCACTTCTACTTTGAAAATAGATCTTTGTGAACCATCATTTTGGCCCATCCAATGACCTATAAAATACTTTAATTTATCATGAAAACAGAATACTGTGAAATCAGGATGAAGCTTGATAACAGGTCATCAATGTAATTTAGTAGATTGAAAACACAAGGGTCAGTGAAGTGTAGGATGAATGCTTGTTGTCAGTAAGAGAGCTCTTTGTGACCCATTCCACGTGCAAGAGATGAGGGTTGTTGTTTTGGGAATACCCACCCTCCTCATCACCTGTCCCCGCTAAAGTCAGAGCTTTGTGAGGGCAGACATGGATTCTGTGCACAGGTATCTTCTGAGTTTCTGATTCAGTGCCTGAAACACAGTGGCTCTCCAGACAATCTACCTCAGTGCCTGTTTTACAGGCTCACCTGTGACACATGAGTGGGACATATGTTATTCATGATGACATACAAGAGTCTCTGCATAGGCGTCTACTGGTCTTCATCATCAAACAGAACGAGAACTCCAAGTCGGGAGGCAGACATATCTTGGGGCAAGAAGATGTGTAGCATTTTTCTTCTACCTGTAGACTTTCAGATTGGGTAGAAGGATTGTTAAGGAGCTTGCGAAACTTGGAAAAAGGATGATGTGAGTGTCGATGGCACGGAATTCTCCCCACACCCCTGGGTATCCATTTTTCACGTACAGAATTCTTGGGACATGATTTTAGGGCATAGACTCCTTGAGACATCACGTCTGTGCTGAAGTTGGAATCACAGCACTTCATGTGAATGTGTTAACCAACGATTAATTATGTTTATTCCCAAGAGAAGTTTTAACCAGATTGTGGATGTGTATTCTGGTTCAGCATATATTAAAAATTACCTTTGTGTTTTTTATTTTGTTTGTTTTATTGTTTTGGAGACAAGGTCTTGCTCTGTCACCCAGGTTGGAGTGCAGTGGTGTGATCATAGCTCACTGCAGCCTCAAACTCCCGGGCACAAGCTGTCTTCCTACCTCAGCCTCCCGAGTAGCTGGGACTAGCAGCATGCACCACTACACATGGCTAATTTTGTTTTTTAAATTTTTTCTAGAGATCGGGTCTCATTACATTGCCCAGGCTGGTCTCAAATTCCTGGCCTCAAGCGATCTTCCCACCTTCCAAAGTGCTGGGATTACAGGTGTAAGACACCAAGCTCAGCCCTACGGTTTTTTTTTGTTTTTTTTGTTTTTGCTTTTTGTTTGTTTGTTTGTTTTGAGATGGAGTCTTGCGCTGTTGCCCAGGCTGGAGTTCAGTGGTGCAATCTTGGCTCACTGCAACCTCCGACTCCCTGGTTCAAGCCATTCTCCTGCCTCAGCCTCCCAAGGAGCTGGGATTACAGGCATGCACCACGACACCCAGCTAATTTTTTGTATTTTTAGTAGAGACAGGGTTTCACTGTGTTAGCCAGGATGGTCTTGATCTCCTGACTTTGTGATCTGCCTGCCTTGGCCTCCCGAAGTGCTGGATTACAGGCATGAGCTACCACGCCCGGCCTGTGTGTTGTTTTTTTTTTAAAACATAAAATGGCCCTTATTGACCGTTTTCCTTTTCATAGTGAGTCCTTTTGTTTCTTTCATGTTTTCGAGAAGTGTCCCGAGTCAGGCTGTAGACAGGCATATGCGTAGATAAACAGATAGACTCATGCGTTCCTGTTGGTAATTTTTCCTTGAGGTCACTGTATGTGTTCTCATGCGTGGCCATAGATGTCCCACACTCTCTGAAAGTTTAATTTGTCCTCTCAGGTCTCACTGTGTTCCTTCTCTTCAGGGTTCTTCATATCTCAGGGCGGTAAGGCTTAATTTTAACCTTCCAAATCACTATGGCCGAGGCAGGCAGATCACGAGATCAGGAGATCGAGACCATCCTGGCTAACATGGTGGAAACCCCATCTCTACTAAAAATACAAAAAATTAGCCAGGTGTGGTGGTGGGCACCTGTAGTCCCAGCTACTCGGGAGGCTTAGGTGGGACAATGGCGTGAACCCAGGAGGCGGAGCTTGCTGTGAGCCGAGATCGCGCCACTGCACTCCAGCCTGGGCAACAGAGCGAGACACCGTCTCCAAATAAATAAATAAATAAATAAATAAATAAAAATACAAAAATTAGCCAGGCATGGTGGCGGTGCCTGTAATCCCAGCTACTCAGGAGGCTCAGGCAGGAGAATCGCTTGAACCTGGGAGGTGGAGTTTTCAGTGCGCACCACTGCACTTCAGCCTAGGTGACACAGCGAGAGTCCGTCTCAAAAAAAAAAAAGAAAAGGAATATGCATTTAACGTTTCTTTGTGTCTTTTCGTGGCTTGATAGAGCCCAGTATATGTTTTCACTAAGGAGCAAAACTGCCTTTCCATGAGCCTTTAAATACGTAAGAATAAGCACATCCACACGTGGACCTCACAGATAGTCGGTGCGTTTGAAGAAATGATGGTGCGTTGTAGTTCCCAGCCTCTTTGTTTTGGTCTCCAACTCCCGGCCACAGGCGATCCTCCTACCTGAGCCTCCCAAAGTACTGGGATGACAGGCACAGTGAGCCACCATGCCCAGCTATTTTTTTGAAAATTAGTCTCATATTTCCCTAGTATTTAGGGTTAGGGCTAGAGTTAGGTAGAGGTTAGAGGTGCTCTGACAAGTGTTTACCAAGTCTTGGAGCCCACCTCTGGCCAAATCACCGCCTGCAGTTGGAAGCAAGGATGTTTCTGAGATGAGTCATACTGACATATTTTGCTTTTGAATGCCCGGTTGCCCTGATCCATTCAGAGATACTTCTGCAGCACCATGAGATCCTTAATCCCTGCCCCTGTTCACCTACAAAGGTCTGCAAGCGAGGCCCCTTCCACAACTCGTCTCTTTGTGTAATCCTTCTCCAGACCCTGAATATATCAGCCTGTTGGCATATGTATCTTATGTGTGTGTGTGTGCGCACGCTCTGAGGATATTGGCACTTTTTAATCTTCTTCCATTAGAAGACAAGGCTGAGGGTTTCCCCTTGCCTCCAACTTGCCGGCACACCTGGGGCATGTTTAATAAGTAATTGTGTATGATCTGCTTTGCAAATGCGCCACTTCACATTTTTCCATCCTGCCCGTAACGAGGACTGGGGTTGTTTTACAAGTTAATTACCCAAAAGATTATCGAGTGGGTTTAGAGGCACAAATTCTATGTGCTATTTAACAGACAAGAAATAATGAATGTTGTTAAAATGGGGAAAAAAAATGGCTCTGCCAGCGGAGGGAGTTATCTGTACCCTGCCTGGCTGTGTTACTGTTTTTTTGTTTTTTTTTTTGTCTGTGAATGAGAACCGAGGTAGAGAAACAAGGCGAGTTTTCTCATTGCTCTTCTCCCACCAGAGCACAGGTGGCACGTGTGAAAATAACTATTCACAGTTCCTTTCCCACCGTGTCTCAAGAGGGGTGAATGCCAGGGTCGGGCGCGGTGGCTCATGCCTGGAATCCCAGCACTTTGGGAGGCCGAGGCAGGAAGATTGCATGAGGCCAGGAGTTCGACAGCAGTCAGGGTGGCGTAGCGAGACTCTGTCTCTACAAAATATTAACAAATCACTCTGGCTTGGTGGGGTGCACTGTGGTCCCAGCTACTCGGGAGGCAGAGGCAGGAGAATCACTTGAACCCAGGAGGCTGAGGTTGCGGTGAGCCGAGATCGTGGTATTGCACTCCGGCCTGGGCAACAAGAGTGAAACTCCATCTCAAAAAAAAAAAAAAAAAAAGGAGACACAGACACAGATAAGGCCATGTGGAGACAGAGACTGAGAGACTGGAGTGTTGCAGCCATCAACTTAGGGATGCCTGCAGCCACCAGGAGCTGGAAGAGGCAGGAAGGATCCTCCCCTAGAGTCTTCAGAAAGTATCAGACACCTTTGGGTGGCCAAGGCGGGTGGATTGCTTGAGGCCAGGAGTTCGAGACCAGCCTGGCCAATATGGTGAAACCTCATCTCTACTAAAACTACAAAAATTAGCCAGGCATGGTGGCGGGAGCCTGTAATCCCAGTACCTCGGGAGGCTGAGGCTGGAGAATTGCTTGAACCCGGGAGGCTGAGGTTGCAGTGAGCCGAGATATTGCCACTGCACTCCAGCCTGGGAGACAGAGCATGATTCTGTCTCAAAAAAAAAAGAAAAAAAGAAAAAGAAAGCATCAAACACAATTGCAATGGGTTGAACGCTGATCTCCAAAAGATCTGTCCGTGTCCTAGCCCCCAGAACCTGTGAACAGGACCTTATTTGGAAATACGGTCTTTGCAGATATAATTAGTTAAGGATCTCAAGATGAGATCATTCTGGATTAGGGTGAGTCTTAAATCCAATGACAGCTGTCCTTGTAAGAGACAGAAGAGGAGACACAGACACAGAGGAGAAGGCCTCGTGGAGATGGAGGCAGAGACTGGAGTGATGCGGCCACAAGCCCAGGGACGCCTGGAGCCCCCAGAAACTGGGAGAGGCAGAGAGGCCCCTTCCTCAGAGCCCCCAGAGGGAGCATGGTCCTGAGACACCCGATCTCAGACTTTTGGTCTCCAGAGCTGGGAGAGGATGAATTCCTGTTGAATTAAGTTCCCCACGTGTGGTCATTTGTCACAGCAGCCTCGGGAGACGAATAGAGACATAGATGGGGCAGGAATTGGATATCTAGTTGCATTGCTGATAGAGGCATACTATAGCCGTGTGACATGGTGTGACATCAGCACACTGTGTCCTGACCCCAGGTCATGGGACAAGAACTTGGCGAGACATAGTCACCCCCTGGCTCATCAGGGAAATGCATGGCTTGTGGTAAGGTGACCCTGAACATGTATGTGTGTGTCACTCTGAAGTGTTGGCCTCAGACTCTGCCTCCAAATTCCAAGTTCCCTGGGGGTTCTGCTGGAGGTAGACACGCTCCCATCCATGCCTTCCTTGGAGTCACGGGAACATCCTTTACTCAGTCCTCTCTGGCCACCGATGGGGCATGACAGGAGGCGCTACATGTTTCCAAGCATCCAGGGTTCCAGATGCATGGAAATTCTGCCTGCATCCTCTCTATGGGAAAAAGGGAGGTCTGCCAGGAGTGGGACCCCCAGTGAGAAAGTAAACTCAAAACAGAAATGAAAGGTTTCCAGACACAGTACAAGCCCCCTTTGTGGTGCGCACAGGGACTTACGTAACTCGGCCCCTCCATCCCCTGGCTGGCCCCAATGGCGGAGGTGTGTTGGGTGCTGATCTGTGACAACCTCCTGCTTCACACGGGCAGGGAGGGGTTCTGGAAAGAGTGCAGGTGGGCTGGAGAGCTGTGCTCCCTGCAGCAGGTGAGTGTGAGTCCTGAACAGACTCATTCCAAGGAAACAGGTGCAGGAAACAACACAGGTCTTGGAGGAATCAGGGTTGAGCCAGCCCTGTGACCTCGGGCTGTCCTTGGCCCCAGTGACGGCTTATCTTTACCTGGAACTTCACCTCTTATCATCACCTGTAACGCTGACCACTCGTCCTCACCTAGGACTCCAACCTCCCTCCATCACCTGTAACTCTGACCACTCGTCCTCACCTAGGACTCCAACCTCCCTCCATCACCTGTAACTCTGACCACTCGTCCTCACCTAGGACTCCAACCTCCCTCCATCACCTGTAATGCTAACCACTCATTGTCACCTGGAAGTCCAACCTCGCATCACTACCTGGAACTCCAACTCCAACTCTTTTTTTTTTTTTTTTTTTTTTTTAATGAGACGGAGTCTCAGCGTGTTGCCCAGGCTGGAGTGCAGTGGCACAATCTCGGCTCACCGCAACTTCCACCTCCCGGGTTCATGCCATTTTCCCGCCTCAGCCTCCCAAGTAGCTGGGACTACAGGCACGTGCCACCACACCCAGCTAATTTTTGTATTTTTAGTAGAGACAGGGTTTCACCATGTTGGCTAGGATGGTCTCGATCTCTTGACCTCGTGATCTGCCTGCCTCAGCCTCCCAAAGTGCTGGGATTACAGGCGTGAGCCACTGTGCCCGGCCCCAACTCCAACTCTTCTCCTCATCTGTAGCTCTAACCTGTTATCCTCGCTTGTAAATGTGATGTCATCCTCACCTGTAGCTGTAATCTCATCTTCACCTGGCATGCTGACCTCTTAGCCTCACCTGTAGCTCTAACCCGCTATCCTCACCGGTAGCTCTGACATCATCGTCACCTATAGCTGTAACCTCATCGTCACCTGGAACTCTGACCTGGCCGACTTGCTTACAGCATGTGGTTGGGGCCGAGTTCCCTCCTGCCCTGGCTCCCTGCTGCGGCAGAGTCCAGGTCTCTCCTGTGGGGCAGGTATACCCCTCCCTGGGCCTCACCTGGGCCCACTGGCCTTCACAGGGACCCTGCTGTCTGCACTCCCATCCTTGTCCTGCCGTCTCCTCCGGCGCCCTGTCTGCTCAGACGTCCACACGGCCTAGGTACCTGCAGCTGCCAGGACAGTGAGCCCGGACAGAAACAGCCTCCCATCCGGTTCCCCGTGCGTCCGCCAACCCATCTTGTCCGCAGCCAAGCTTCTTCTGTGAAAAATCATAGCAGTCAGGAAACTCATGAGTACTTGGGCAAATCAGAAAAACTGCCAGGGATCCCACCATGGACACGCGGCCCTGAACCCCAAATGGTCCCTGTGTGTTGTGTGTGCACAGGAGACGGGGAGGTCCCTGTGTGTCATGTGTGTGCACAGGAGATGGGGAGGTCCCTGTGTGTCATGTGTGTGCACAGCAGACGGGGAGGTCGCTGTGTGTTGTGTGCGCACAGGAGACGGGGAGGTCCCTGTGTGTTGTGTGTGCACAGGAGACGGGGAGGTCCCTGTGTGTCATGTGTGTGCACAGGAGATGGGGAGGTCCCTGTGTGTCATGTGTGTGCACAGCAGACGGGGAGGTCGCTGTGTGTTGTGTGCGCACAGGAGACGGGGAGGTCCCTGTGTGTTGTGTGTGCGCAGGAGACGGGGAGGTCCCTGTGTGTCATGTGTGTGCACAGCAGACGGGGAGGTCGCTGTGTGTTGTGTGCGCACAGGAGACGGGGAGGTCCCTGTGTGTTGTGTGTGCACAGCAGACGGGGAGGTCGCTGTATGTTGTGTGTGCGCAGGAGACGGGGAGGTCCCTGTGTGTTGTGTGTGCGGAGGAGACGGGGAGGTCCCTGTGTGTCGTGTGTGCGGAGGAGACGGGGAGGTCCCTGTGTGTCACGTGTGTGCACAGGAGATGGGGAGGTCCCTGTGTGTCATGTGTGTGCAAGGAGACGGGGAGGTCCCTGTGTGTCATGTGTGTGCACAGGAGATGGAGAAGTCCCTGTGTGTTGTGTGTGCGCAGGAGACGGGGAGGTCCATGTGTGTAGGGTGTGCACAGGAGATGGGGAGGTCCCTGTGTGTCACGTGTGTGCACAGGAGACGGGGAGGTTCTTGTGTGTCATGTGTGTGCACAGCAGACGGGGAGGTCCCTGTGTGTCATGTGTGTGCACAGGAGACGGGGAGGTCCCTGTGTGTCATGTGTGTGCACAGGAGATGGGGAGGTCCCTGTGTGTCATGTGTGTGCACAGCAGACGGGGAGGTCGCTGTGTGTTGTGTGCGCACAGGAGACGGGGAGGTCCCTGTGTGTTGTGTGTGCACAGCAGACGGGGAGGTCGCTGTGTGTTGTGTGTGCGCAGGAGACGGGGAGGCGTCAACACACATTTCATGCTCACATTTCCATTCACTGTCCACACTGCACACTTGTACATGGTCAATGTCCAGACATTTATATTTTGTTTATGTGTTATATTCATCTACTTTATATATATTCATATTTTAGGTTCATATATTTATTGTATATGCATTTATATACTTGATATATATTAATATTTTAGGTTTATATACTTACTATATATTTATTTTATTATAACGCATATACATTAAATTATAACGTATTATATATGATGTATTACGTTCAATGTATATACTAAATACATAATGACATCATATTAATTTATATTATTATAATGTATGTACATACAAATCCACATTCATATGTATGTTACATTTTGTAATGTATATATATTTTGTAATGTATAATATATTTGTAATATAAAATTATATACAAGATATACTTTGATATATTTTATTTAAATATTTATATATAAAACAATATAATATGCACAATACATTTTGTATATACATAAAATATATATTACATAAATATAATAACTATAAATTATATTTGTATGTCATATTATAAATAGATTATTTATATTAAATATGCTATTCTGTAAATAGTATATATTTATATTTAATATATATTATATCATACTTTATAATAAACACGGATTTATAATATATAAATATAAACTATAGTTATTGGATGCTTAATTTTATGTATATATAATTTTATATATATCATACTATGTAACACATAATATATAATAAATATAATATATAATAAGCATATATCATAATATATAATATAACATTGTAACATGTAATGTATAATACGTATCAATATATAAAATATAAAATTAATATATACATAAAATTATATACCTACTTATTTTATTTTATTTTTTAAGAGACGTGAGTCTTGCTGTGTTGCCCAGGCTGGCTTTGCCTCTGGAACTCAAGCGATCCTCCCACCTCAGCCTCTCGAGGAGCTGGGACTACAGGCGTGCACCATCATTTCCTCCTAAAATTATATGTGCTGTATATATAAAATTATAAATGCTTTACATATACTTTATGAAATTATATATGCTTTGATAAAAGCAGAGATTTCATAAAACCGAACTGTAACGTGTGTGGCATTTAAATCCCATTGAAGTGAAGGGCTGGGCTTGAGGCTAGCGTCGCCCTCCCTGACCATCATACCCATTTCCATTTCCCCAGGATCCCAAACCCTGGGAGGACCAGGATGCTTTGTTGAAGCAGCATGTTTGAATTGCAGGCGTTGCCTGTGGCCTCCCTGTGGTGAGGGATGGTGAACGACAGCGTTTTCCTTCCTCCTTCCTCACTTTGCAAACCTCACTTTGTTGGATGCATAATTGCTGCCTCATCCACATGGATTGCCCTGGACTGTGTAGCAATCACTGCTCTTATCACAGTCCCTCTTGAATTTCTTTCCTTTTTTTTTTTTTTAGTCAGAATCTCGCTCTGTCTGTCACCCAGGCTGAAGTGCAGTGGCGTGATCTTGGCCCACTGCAACCTTCACCTCCTGGATTCAAGCAATTCTCCTGCCTCGGTCTCCCCAGTAGCTGGGATTACAGGCATGTCCCACCACACCCAGCTAATTTTTGTATTTTTAGTAGAGACGGGGTTTCACCATGTTGGTTTTGAACTCCTGACCTCAGGCTGGTCCTGAACTCCTGATCTCAGGTGATCCGCCCACCTCGGCCTCCCAAAGTGCTGGGATTACAGGAGTCCTCTTGAATTTCACTTAAGATGGGCTGGGTGCTTCGTGGCAGGCTTCTCACATCAGCCTTTGCATTTCTGGGTGTGACCCCGGTGTCTGCTGCCTTCTATATTCCTCTCTTACTTGGCAGGATTCCACCCCTAGGTGGGTTTATTTTTCCCCCCAGTCCCCTGCCTGCCTGAGAATTCCTACCCATGGCTCCTCAAGGGAAAGGGCTCTTGGCTGCGTCTTAAATCTTGGATTATGCCTTGGTGCATACTGGTGTTGCACCAACGGTGCGACGTTGCCGGCATCCCTTTTGACTGAGGGCAGGTCACTTGTATTCTGTTTTGAAGGAACCTGACTTTTAAGGAGGGACAACCTGGAGGGTTTCTTTATTATTGAACTTCACTGACTCCCTGAGGATAGATTGAGCCTGCCAAATTCATGGGTCCCCAATAAAACAGCATTCCATGAAATAAAAAGTAAGAACAGATGGCACCAGCAATTCCACTGCTGGGCATATACCTCAAAGAATTGGAAACAGGGTCTCCAACAGATATTTGCACAAACCACGTTCGCAGCAGCAGTATTACTTACAATAACCAGAAGGTGGTGAGAAACTGTGTCCTTCCAGAGGCAAATGGATAAGCAAAATGTGGTATATCCAAACGGTGGAATATTATGCAGCCATAAAAAAGGAAGGATATTCAGCTGCGTACTGCAATGTGAGCTAACCTTGAGGACATTAATGCTAAGTGAAATAATCCAGTCCCAAAAGGTAGAGAGAAACTGTGTCCCTCCACAGGCAGATGGATAAGCAAAATGTGGTATATCCAAACAGTGGAATATTACGCAGCCATAAAAAAGGAAGGATATTCAGCTGCATACTGCAATGTGGGCTAACCTTGGGGACATTAATGCTAAGTGAAATAATCCAGTCCCAAAAGGTGGAGAGAAACTGTGTCCCTCCACAGGCAGATGGATAAGCAAAATGTGGTATATCCAAACGGTGGAATATTACGCAGCCATAAAAAAGGAAGGATATTCAGATGCACGCTGCAATGTGGGCTAACCTTGAGGACATTAATGCTAAGTGAAATAATCCAGTCCCAAAAGGTGGAGAGAAACTGTGTCCCTCCACAGGCAGATGGATAAGCAAAATGTAGTGTATCCAAATGGTGGAATATTATGCAGCCATAAAAAAGGAAGGATATTCAGATGCATGCTGCAATGTGGGCTAACCTTGAGGACATTAATGCTAAGTGAAATAATCCAGTCCCAAAAGGTGGAGAGAAACTGTGTCCCTCCACAGGCAGATGGATAAGCAAAATGTGGTATATCCAAACGGTGGAATATTATGCAACCATAAAAAAGGAAGGATATTCAGATGCATACTGCAATGTGGGCTAACCTTGAGGACATTAATGCTAAGTGAAATAATCCAGTCCCAAAAGGTGGAGAGAAACTGTGTCCCTCCACAGGCAGATGGGTAAGCAAAATGTGGTGTATCCAAATGGTGGAATATTACGCAGCCATAAAAAAGGAAGGATATTCAGATGCATGCTGCAATGTGGGCTAACCTTGAGGACATTAATGCTAAGTGAAATAAACCAATCCTCAAAGGAGAAATACTGTAGGATTCCATTCCTATGAGGTAGACAGACTACCTTTAAATTCTTAGAGACAGAAAGTAGAATGGGGTAGTTATAGGGGTTGGGCGAGGAGAAGGTGGGGAGTTAATATTTAATGGGAACGGAGTTTCCATTTGGCAAGATGAAAATATTTTGGAGATGCACGGCAGTGATGGCTACATAACAATATGAATGTATTTAATACCACTTTACCGTGTATGTAAAAATGGTTAAAATGCTAAAATTTATGTGATGTGTATTTTTCCACAATTAAAAATTATTTTAAAAATGAGGCTGGGCACGGTGGTTCATGCCTGTAATCCCAGCGATTTGGGAGGCTGAGGCGGGTGGATCACTTGAGGTTGGGAGTTCGAGACCACTGTGGCCAACATGGTGAAACCCCGTCTCTACTAAAAATACAAAAACTAGCCGGGCGTGGTGGCGTGTGCCTGTAATCCCAGCTCCTCGGGAGGCTGAGGCAGGAGAATCACTTGATCCCCGGAGGCGGAGGTTGCAGTGAGCCGAGCTAATGCCACTGTACTCCAGCCTGGGTGACAGAGCAAGAATCCATCTAAAACAATAAAAAAAAGAAAAAAATAAGTAATTGCCCTTAAATTGGAAATGCTCAACAACCCACATGATTCTGAATCTGAAAAGGCCAGATCAGGGAGATAGAGAGAAGAATAAATAAAACACAAGGCAAGAGAAGATTTATCTCTGGAGCATCCTTGTGCAGCAGTGCTGGTGAGTGACTCATGTGTGTCAATTGATAACACACTCATGAACGGATAAAAGTACCCATGTTTTACGTCAAGAAAGACTGCGAGACACGTGTCCAGCACGCCAAGCACACAGCCCGTGGGGTGTCATCCATGTGCTGTGCCCTGCCTGTCTCCCTCTCCCAAGCTCCTGCATGGAAACAAAGGTGGACACGAACCCTACCTACCCACCCCCTCCCAGGTTACCGCCATCATTTTCATCACAAAACAGAGTCCGGATTCCGGGATTTAGCCCAGGGCAGGAGCTCACGTCATCTTCCTCTTTCAGAAGGGAGATTTCTGCTGCCTCTGGCCCAGCCTTTCCCTCTCTTTGCCCCCATGAGCTGCCATTGGAGCACCTACCTGGGTCCAGGTGAGAGAGAGGAAGGAGACCAGGTGACCCCTACCTGGCTGGTTGCCCCATGTCCCGGTAACAGAGTGTTAGAGCTGATTCTCATGGCAGAAGCGTGGCTGCCAGAGACCACCTGTGGCGCGTCTAATGCTCTGGTCCGTGTATTCATCTTGTAGGTTTGCCGATTGTTACAGAGACCCACAGACCAGGCAGTTTAAACAAGAGATATTTATTCTCTCACAGCTGTAGAGGCTACATGTCTGAGGTCACCGTGTCGGTAGGCTTGCTTTCTCCTTGGCTTGTAGACTCTGTCTTCTCCCTCTGTCCTCACAGAGTCCTTCCTCTGTGTGTGTCTGTGTCCTCATCTCCCTTCTTATGAAATGTCTTAGTCTATTTCAGGCTGCTATCACAGAATAACATAGACTGGATGACTTATAAACAAAAGACATTTATTCTCCCACAGTCCTGGAGGCTGGATGTCTGAGATCAGGGTGTGGGCAGGGCTGGTTCCTCCTGAGGCCTCTCTCCTGGACTTAGAGACGCCGTCTTCTCCCTGTGTCCTCGCAGAGTCCTTCCTCTGTGTGTGTCTGTGTCCTCATCTCCTCTTCTTATGAGATATCTTAGTCCATTTCAGGCTGCTATCACAGAATACCATAGACTGGGTGGCTTATAAACAATAGACATTGATTCTCCCACAGTCCTGGAGGCTGGACATCTGAGATCAGGGTATGGGCAGGGCTGGTTCCTCCTGAGGCCTCTCTCCTGGACTTGGAGTCGCCGTCTTCTCCCTGTGTCCTCACAGGGTCGTCCCTCTGTGTGTGTCTGTGTCCTCATCTCCTCTTCCTATAAGGAGCCAGTCCCATTGGATCAGCCTCCCCCCAGCCCCCTGAAACCTCATTTTACCTTAATTGCCTCTTTAAAGACCCCATCTCCAAATATAATCACATTCTGAAGTCTGAGGGGTGAGGATCTCAATGTATGAATTTGCGGGGGACAAAATTCAGCCCATGACAACGAATACTTCTTTCCAAGGGGCTACCTGAAAACTTTTCTGCAATTCCCAGAAAGCTGGCGTCATCTCAGCATCTTGCCATGGGGTTCCCTCCATGCCTCCTAATGGCTCCTTTGAGTAAGACCAAGGACAAACCCATACCACTCCCTTCTCCTGTTTTCTCTGCCCTCATTGTCCCCTCAAGCTCTGAGGCTGATCAGTCCCCACAGGACCACAGCTACCCTGTAGCTATGAGCAGTGGCTTCCTCAGGAGTGAGCCAGGCTCCTGTACTCCATGCCTCCCTGGCACAGAACAAGATTTAGGTTCCGGGGGTACCTGAGGGAATCCCTTTTTTTTTTTTTTTTTTTTTTTGCAGTGGGGGGGTGGAGGCTCGGAGTAGGGAATTTTTTTTTTTTTTTTTCCACCTGCTGTGTAGAAATTCACCCCTCTTATCTGATCCATGCACACTCTGGAGCTGGCTGAGGTCCTAACTATTTCCTCTGGAAACTTCTGCCCTTGGAATGGGTTCTGCGATGATTAATACTTAGTGTCAACTTGATTGGATTGAAGAATGCAAAGTATTGATCCTGGGTGTGTCTGTGAGGGTGTTGCCAAAGGACATTAACATTTGAGTCCGTAGGCTGGGAAAGGCAGACCCACCCTTAATCATCTGGGTGGGCAGCATCTCATCAGCAGGCCAGCGAGGCTAGACTATAAGCAGGCAGAAAAATGTGAAAAGACTAGACTGGCCTAGCCTCCCAGCCTGCATCTTTCTCTGTGCTGGATACCTCCTGCCCTGGAAAACTGGACTGTAAGTTCTTCAGCTTTGGGACTTGGGCTGGCTTCCTTGCCTGTCAGCCTGCAGACAGTCTATTGTGGGACTTTGTGATCATGTGAGTTAATACTGAATCAATGCCCCTTTCTATATATATCCTGTATGTTCTGTCCCTCTAGAGAACCCTGACCAATACAGGGTCCATCCCTTACCCCCTACATCTATAACCCTGCTGCCTCAGTTGATAGTGAAGCAGAAAGAGCCCCTTTTTTAATGTTTAATTTTATTAAGTATGCAGTTTCCCAGTGCCCAAACTCATGTTGATTTCAAAAACTATCCTTTTAAAGCATGTGGGCAGGGTGACAATGCATAGCAGGTGACAAAAATGTTTTATAAATAATATCCATGGAAATGGAAGCTGTCACCATCTGCAGAATGCAGCCAAAATATTCAGAAGATTTGTATCACTCTAAGTTCTCGTGCTAGTAAGAAATAAAAAAGCAAATGATGACTGGGCCTCTAAGAAAGTAAAATTAGGAAGCAGGAATATGAAAATAATGACATTGTGCAGAAATAAATACACAAGGAAAGTAGCGGAGAAGCAAAAAAAACAACCATGGATAATAGTTTCCTTAAGAAAAATGAAAGAATAATATTGCACCCGTTATTCATCCTTCATTCCACACACAAAAGAAGCAAGAACAGATTAGCATGAATTGGAACAAGAAAGAGAAAATAACATGTAATAAAAATATGATTTAAACTTGCGCAAAAAAAGTAATTTATTCTTAACTCTCAACTAACATATTTGATTACCTCCTCCTGGGCAAAGGATGAAAGGCTGTCTTATTGCAAAAAATTAGAATTTTGCTAAATTCATGCAAATGGTATTAGAGATCACAGATAAAACAACATGCTGAAATTTCAACCGTCAGAACTTTCCACCAAGTGTTCCTAATGAATTCTTGAATATCTGGTTAGGTACGGTGGCTCACGCCTGTCATCCCAGCACTTTGGGAGGCTGAGTTGGGCGGGTCACCTGAGGTCCAGAGTTTGAGACCAGCCTGGCCAACATGGTAAAACCCTGTCTCTACTAAAAATACAAAAATTAGCTGGGCGTGGTGGTGCAGGCCTGTAATCCCAGCTACTCGGGAGGCTGAGGCAGGACAATTGCTTGAACCTGGGAGGTGGAGGTTGCAGTGAGCTGAAATCATGCCACTGCACTCCAGCTTGGTGACAGAGCAAGACTCCGTCTCTCTGTCTCTCTTTCTTTCTCTCTCTCTCACACACACACACACAAAATAAATAAATAAATAAATAAATCAATAATTGATTATCTATATACTTTTTCCAAACCATCAAGGACAATCTAGATCAATAATCTGGAAACTGTTGACCCTGGAACATATCTGACCCTTAACTTGTTTTTCTCATTAAAGTTTTCTTGAAACACAGCCATATACATTCATTTACTTATTGCCTGTGACTGTTTTTGCCCTAGGTACGCAGGTTTGAAGAGTTGCAACAGAGACCTTATGGCCCACAAATTCTAAGGTGTGTTGTATTTGGCCATTTATCCAAAAATGTACTGGCTGTACTCTTCAAAGTGACCAGAGCCACCAACCTGTGTCTGAGTTAAATACCGTTTTATTCCCAAATGAACACTTTTCAAAGAAGCATCATTGGCTGGTTCTACTTATCGACCTAAATAAAGAAAATCTAGTTTAATCTTATCCACTGAATAGACTTCCAGGTTAAAAAAAAAAATTACCCCTGACTCAGTTGCAACTCATCCACCTGTAGACCAAAGGATACTTCTCAGTAGGTAACAGGGAAGCATTTGGGATAATTCAACATCCATTAATTACTAAACCTCTAAAGGAACTAATCTTGTAACAGCAGCTGGAATGCAGGAGACGCTCTACACCCGAATCACAAATTCAATGGATGGCAACTGGATTTTCCCTCCTAAGGCTGATTGATTGGTTCTGGCTGCCAGCACCCGGAGATAAGAATGATCCTGCAGCAAGGAATAGTCATCAATTAGTGATGCCTGCTGTGGCTATGGAATGAGAATTACGGTCTGTGTGCTACATTCTTTCCATTCTTGGTGGTTCTCTCATAAACCACAATAAAGCATGCATCTTTTAAAGCAACCACGACCACCACCAGCCACCACCATAGCCCTCTGGCTGATTCATGGGTGAATTTCCAAATTCAAATGTGAATTTCCAATGTCACATTTGTGTTCATTTCCCTAAATGCTGATGATGGTGATAGTAATGATGGTGATAGTACTTGTTGGGTGTGTGTATATATGTATACACACACACATATATACATAATACGTATATATGTGTGTATATATACACATATACATATATACACATGTACACATATATACACATGTACATACGTATACATATACACACATGTATACACATGTACATATGCATACATATATACATATGTGTACACATGTGCATATACATATGTGTACATATGTGCACATATACATGTGTACATAAATACACATATATACATAAATACATACGCGTACATATATACATATATACATATATACAAACGTATACATATGTACATACACACACACGTATACATATGTACATACACACATATACATATGTACATACACACACGTATACATATGTACATACATACACACGTATACATATGTACATACATACACACGTATACATATGTACATATATACACGTATACATATGTACATATATACACGTATACATATGTACACACGTATACACACGTATACATATATACACACGTATACATATATACACGTATACACACATATACATATATGTATGCATGCACACACACATATATATGTATATACGTACATACGTATAGGTATACCCATACGTATACATACGTATGGGTATACCCATACGTATACATACGTATACGTACACATATGGATACATGTACACATATGGATACATATATACATATATGTATCTATGTGTGTGTGTATACATATATACACACACCCAACAAGTATCATCATTACTATCACCATCATCAGCATCACCATCATTTGATGATGATCGTATATCATATAAATATATATTTGAGATGGAGTCTCGCTCTGTCACCAGGCTGGAGTGCAGTGGCACCATCTCGGCTCACTACAACCTCCATCTTCCAGGCTCAAGCAATTCTCCTGCCTCAGCCTCCCAAGCGGCTGGGACTACAGGTGCGCAGCAAATGTATATATTTTTAAATACAACCAAATAAACTTGCTTCTTGCCTGTGTGGAATTTATATTCCAGCTGGAGTGAGGAATTAATCAAATAATCATCCACTTATCTGAGTGAGCAAAATTATGATAAGCACTCTTAAAAAGTGTCCTTTAACAGCTGTCCTGAAAGATTCAATTCCATCATCTCATGAGGTTTCACCCTCTGGGTTTGCGTTCTCCAAGACCTACCCTCCTGTATGGGTTCTTTCTTGACTGTTTCTTTTATGCTGCCTTTCCTCAGCGTTTCCTCGTAGCATCTCACACTACACATCTTTCCTTAGGTCTTGCAACCACGTCCGTGTTCTCCAAAACTCCGCTCTGCTAGTTCTTACCGATATATTTGTTTCCAAACTCCTGCCTCCTACACCTCCCTGCTTCCACAGCAAGTCCAGGAATGTATTTGACATTTTCCTTCTCTCTGTGTAAGTCACTGGACTACTATTTTCTCAGCTGCCTACAGTCGAACCTAGAGTGTCTGAGATGCTTTTCTCCACCTTGGCATTCCTCTCCCTGGTGGCAACTGAGAGCTCTGTAGGCCACCTACATGCTTATCAAAAACACTCCTTCATTTTCTGTATCACTTCCTACAGCAGGTCACACCTATCCCTTACCTGCTTCATAACTCTGCTTCCTGGCTAGTCTCTTGGCTTCCAGGTTTCCCTCCCTGGACTGTCTACACTGCAGTCAGAGAGATCCTGCTGAGTCATACTATTGTTTTACCTGCCTAAACCCATATGGGCAGAATGCCCTTCATGCCTCCACCTCTTTGCTGTAGCTGTGCACATGTGGTTCCTGGTTCTTGAGCATTCTTCCCCTCCTCTGCCTCCTGACCATCCAAGTCCCTTTCATGCTAGTCTTCTCAGCTTTTATAGCATGCTGTAAAGCAGTTGTCCTGAAGCCAGGTGCCTACAACTCCCTGCTCCCTTGGGACTCTTAATCCCTTCTATCACCAACCTCACACATTGTATCGTTGGTTGTTTAACTGTGTCACTGATTTCCCCAGCCCCATGATGGTCCACGGAACATCACTAGGATATAAAAAGTACTGGCCAAAAGAATAAAATACTGGAAAACATTTTGTGCATTGTGGGATCTCAATGAATGACAGCTGCCACAATGATGATGTTGATGATAATGGTGATTCTGATGGTGATGATGGTTGTGATGATGGTGGTAGTGATGATGGCAATGATGATGATAGTGGTAATGGTGATGATGGTGATAATTATGGTGATGGTGATGTAATAATGACTGTGATGATGGTGATGATGACGATGATGATGGTGATGATCATGATGATGGTGATGATGATGATGATAATTATGCTGCTGCTGCTGATGTGATAATAATGATGGTGATGGTGATGATGGTGTTTATGATGGTGATGATGGTGATGATGAAGATGTTGGTGTTGATGATGATGGTGATGGTGATGATGATGATGGGGTGATAGAAATGATAATGATGATGGTGATGAGGATGGTGATAGTGATGATGGTGATGATGATGGTCATGATGGTGATGATAATGGTGGTGGTGATAGAAATCATTATTTCTGGTGATGGTGATGATGATGGTGGTGATGCTGCTGCTGCTGCTGATGGTGATGGTGGTGGTAATAGAAATGATAATGATCGTGGTGGTGGTGATGGTGCTGCTGATGATGATGGTGATGATGGTGATGGTGGTGATAGAAATGATAATGATGGTGATGATGGTCATGCTGCTGCTGCTGCTGATGATGGTGATGATGGTGATGGTGTGATGATGATGATGATAGTGATGATGATGGTGATGATGGTGATGATAATGATGATGGCGATGAAGATGTTGATGATGGTGGTGATGATGGTGATGATGATGATGGTGATTATGGTGATAGTGATGATGATGGTGGTGGTGGTGATGATGGAGATGGTGACCATGGTGATGATGATGGTGCTGATAGTGATGATGGTGATAATTAATATGGTGATATCAGGCAGTGATGATGGTGGTGATCATGGTGATAGTAATGATGATGAAAATGGTAATGATTGCTACTCTATTGTCCATCAAGTTGTGGTTACATAGAATCACAGATTTTTGGAGTTGATGCCCAGAGAAATGTATGGGCTCCCTAGGGATGCCAGCTGTCTGCTGACACTCACTGTCACATTTGTGTTCATTTCCCTAAAATATGCTTTTTTCACTGTGACTTGGGGAAGACTCCTTTAATCTGTGGCTTTTCCGAATCCTGTGTTGTAACTGTATTTCACTGAACATAATTGTCAAACTGAATGTTGGGATAACCTAATCACAGTTGTCTGTTTGACCTTGGACATGACATTTTTCTAACTTTTAAGACTTTTCTCTTGAGATGAATTTTTGCAACTTTTGCACAAACTGAGAGCACCGCCTTTGTCTCTGACAGTACTAAGAAGTGAGTTAATTCATGTTCATATTCATTTCATTGATATCTTTGTCACTTGGTAAAAACACTTCTGGTAAGAAATATTATCTGAAATCGCCTTTGTGACTTCACAGACTTGATTCTGCAAAGAGTATTCATCAGACATGTTCATAGGCAATATTGTAGCTGGTGCTTTGTATTGACTAAAATATTCCCCAAGGCAATATAAAATATGAAGTTCTTCAGTCACTTTGCAACTTTATCACATAAGCTGCAGTTGTAACCCCCCCCATTCTTCTTGTAGCTGGATTTGCATATTTAAAATGCTGATTTTTAATGCCTTTTCTCAGTGAAATCAATTGCATTACAGGTAACTTTAGCATGTGGACACATAGGCACAAAGAAAGGACACCTCCCTTAAGGAAATGCAAGTCAGAGAGAATCAATTTTCTCTTCATTCTCTCTAAGGGACAAACAGTCCTAGCATTGCAAAGAAATTCCAGGGGAATAGTTGGTTCCCCCTTTTCTTGAAATCTGTTTTGTCCAAATCTGAATTACGTGAATTCTAATAAGCAAATACTTTCTGTTATACCTCCTTCTTTCACTACCTGAAGAAAATGTCCTGCAGGAAAGGAAACTTTGCCTACATTAGTTAGCCTTATTTCAAATTCATACATCTCTTCACCGATTCTTTTCCTTTGGGGAATGTCACTGCTATAATGTCATGTAAAGGTAGCAACTAACACATTCCTCTGGGATGGTGATGATGATAGTGATAATTATCCTGGTGGTGATGGTAGTGATGATGGTGATGGTGATGATGATGGTGATGGTGATGGTGATGATGGTGATGATGATGATGGTGGTGATGGTGATGGTGATGGTGATGATGGTGATGATGATGATGGTGGTGATGGTGATGGTGATGGTGATGGTGATGATGGTGATGGTGATGGTGATGGTGATGATGATAGTGATAATTATCCTGGTGGTGATGGTAGTGATGATGGTGATGGTGATGATGATGGTGATGGTGATGATGGTGATGATGATGATGGTGGTGATGGTGATGGTGATGGTGATGATGGTGATGGTGATGGTGATGGTGATGATGATAGTGATAATTACCCTGGTGGCGATGGTAGTGATGATGGTGATGGTGATGATGATGGTGATGGTGATGGTGATGATGGTGATGATGATGATGTTGGTGATGGTGATGGTGATGATGGTGATGATGATGATGGTGGTGATGGTGATGGTGATGATGATAGTGATAATTATCCTCGTGGCGATGGTAGTGATGATGGTGATGGTGATGATGTTGGTGATGGTGATGGTGATGATGGTGATGATGATGATGGTGGTGATGGTGATGGTGACGGTGATGATGATGGTGATGATGATGGTGATGATGATAGTGATAATTATCCTCGTGGCGATGGTAGTGATGATGGTGATGATGACGATGGTGATGGTGATGGTGATGGTGATGATGGTAGTGATGGTGATGGTGATGGTGATGATGGTAGTGATGATGGTGGTGGTTATGATGTTGGTGACGATGGTGATAGTGATGATTATGAAAATGGTAATGATTGCTGTTCATGGATTCTGTGAAAGAACCAACCCTTTTTCCTGAAACAATCTTTCTCTACTTGACTATCTGTGGACTGTTCTGTGTCCTTCCTCCCAAGTCTCTGTGGCTTGCACGTCCTCCTTCTGGTGGGTAGGTTGGCCAAGTCTGACACCCTCCACTCTGCCCTCCTTCCATAGCTAACAACAGCCCTAATATCCGAAGACTTAGGGATCCTGCTGTCAGCTCCCTTTGCTCAGCCAAGCAAAGACTGTGCTTGTGAGAGCCCAGAAAGAGGGAATGGAATACTTTTCCAGAGAGTAGATGTTGCATTTCTGAATATTGTAATTAAGCCAGATGAGTCTAGGCAGGCCCCCAGGACCTCTTCAAGTATCTTCTTGTCCATGTTTTGCACTATGCAGGAGAAGCGATGCTGTCAGCTATGCAAGCCACGGCCCCCCATAGAGCAGACTCTCCTACGAAGCCACATAGCTTGCAAAAAGTACCATGCTTTAGTTTCATGTTACCCCTCCTGCAGATTTGCACATCTAGGCTCTGCTTTTAAAATAATCATGCAGCTGTCAGGCTGGAAGTTTTCAGGAAAATCTTTGTCACCTCATGTGTGTTGCTGGCTTTTTTTTTTTTTTTTTTTTTTGGTTGTGGCTTCTTCCTGAGAACGGGGACGCTATAGCCTGCCGCTGTTGTAACAAAGGTGCTTTTAGTCACTCTTCCTGTCGCTCTTAGGGAACTTACAGTGCCCTCAGGGGAAATAGGCTGATGCCCATTTTGCTTCTGGCTCTTTTGCCTCTTTATTTTTTTCATTTTTTTCTTTTTGAGACAGAGTTTCACTCTTGTTGTCCAGACTGTACTGCAATGGTGTGATCTCAGCTCACCACAACCTCCGCCCCCTGGATTCAAGCGATTCTCCTGTCTCAGCCTCCCGAGTAGCTGGGATTACAGGCATGCGCCACCATACCCAGGTAATTTTGTATTTTTAGTATAGACGGGGTTTCTCCATGTTGGTCAGACTGGTCTCGAACTCCCGACCTCACATGATCCGCCTGCCTCAGTCTCCCAAAGTGCTGGGATTACAGGCGTCAGCCACCATGCCCGGCCGCCTCTTCATCTTTTATACTCATCCTTTATCCACTGCCCACATTAATTTTAGAAGCTCTAAACACGGTGTCTTCATCCATTTGGGCTGCCGTAATACAATACTTCACACTAGATAATTGATAAACAGAAGAGATTTATGGCTCACACTTCTGGAGGCTAGACGTCCAAGATCAAAGCATTGCCACATTCAGTGTCTGGTGAGGACCCGATTCCCAGTTCACAGACTGTGCCTTCTCACTCTTGTCATCACATGGCAGAAGGGTCAAGGGAGCTCTCTGGGATCCCTTTTAGAAGGACGCTCATCTCATTCCTGAGGCTGCACCCTCGTGACCTCATCACCTCTTAAAGGCTCCACCTCTTAACACCATCACCTTGTAGGTTATGTCTCAAGACAGGGATCTGGGGCCGGGCGTGGCTCAAGCCTGTAATCCCAGCACTTTAGGAGGCCGAGGCAGGCGGATCACCTGAGGTCAGGAGTTCGAGGCCGGCCTGGCCAACATGGTGAAACCCCGTCTCTACTAAAAATACAAAAATTAGCTGGGTGTGGTGGTGCACACCTGTAATCCCAGCTACTCAGGAGGCTGAGGCAGGAGAATTGCTTGAACCTGGGAGGCGGAGGTTGCAGTGAGCCGAGATCACACCACTGCACTCCAGCCTGGCGACTGTGTGAGACTCCACCTCAAAAAAATAAAACAAAACAAAAAAGCAAAAGCAAAAACAAAACAAAACAGTAACAAAAAAATGGGGATTTTGAGAGGACACAGACATTGAAACCATAGCACATGGTGACCTTGAGTCTTTGAGTTTACGTGTGTGGCATGAATGCTCGGCGGTGATGGATGAAGAGAGAGCAAGGGGGGAATGCCACACACTTCTAAACCATCAGACCTCGTGAGAACTCACTCACTATCATGAGAACAGCAAGGGGGAAATCCGCCCCCATGATCCAATAACCTCCCACCAGGTCCTTCCCCCAACACTGGGAATTACAATTCAACGTGAGATTTGGGTGGGGACACAGAGCCAAACCATAACAGCAGCAATAGTAAACTCATACATCATATCTAGACATCTTTCCTGAACCATTCCTGCTAGACTCAGTAGGACCTGCAGAGACCATCTTTCCCTGTATTCCTTCAACATACTGCTTCCTTATCATATGTTTCTAAGGTTGTATAGTTCCATGAGAGATTACAGCTACTTTTTTTTTTTTTTAAGACATCTCATCCTGCAATGCAGTCTTTTTTTTTTTTTTGAGACGGAGTCTTGCTCTGTAGCCCAGGCTGGAGTGCAGTGGCACGATCTCAGCTCACGGCAACCTTCGCCTCCGGGGTCCCGGTTCAAGCAATTCTCCTGCCTCAGCCTCCCGAGTAGCTGGGATTATGGGGACGTGCCACCATGCACAGCTAAGTTTTGTATTTTTAGTAGAGACAGGGTTTCACCATGTTGGCCAGGCTGGTCTTGAACTCCTGACCTCATGATTTGCCCGCCTTGGCATCCCAAAGTGCTGGGATTACAGGCATGAGCAAATGGGCCCGGCCGATGCAATCTTTTAGCAGGAAATCCATCCAGGATTTTGGAATCAACAGAAAAGAAAAACCTTGGGTCTTTGAGTCTCAGATTCTGGCGGTCCTGCTAGATGTGATGACGAGTGTGTTGAGCCAGTTAATTGCCCTCATAATTGTTCTAATTGTTTTTATACTGCAAATATCCCTCTGTGTTCATTAGCTTTGTCATTACGACTAAGCCCAAGTGGATTAAAGAAAACCTGTGATGCCACCAGACATCATTTTTGTTTTGGCAAAAGAACTTTCTCTAGGAATCTGGCCTTAATGTGTTTTGGATGCCCCCACACCAACAGGGTCCTTCAGGAGCTCTACTGGATAGAATAACACAAAAAAGTCAAAGCCCATTTTAAGAAACAGCAGCATCATTAAAAAAACAAAACAAAACAAAAAAACAACCTCCACTGCCAGCCCACAGATCGCTCATTTACTTCCTAGAAATAAATTCCAGTTGAGTGGACATGTCTTTCATGGGGGAATTTCAGTTTTGATTGATCATCCGTTGACCTATTTAAGATGACTGTCAAGTCGCTGGGCTATCCTCATTCACAGATAACTCAGGCAGGCTCAGATTAATTAACCCTTTGTTTATTTGCCATGTAGGACTAATTAGTCATCATCCATCTACTGGGAGTCAGATGTCATTGGCACAGTTATCAAGGACAGGGACTTTGCCGGCTTATCACATAGAAAGAAGCATTAATGGCGTTGGTGATATACGGTCTGGTGTAGTGGTAGGGTATTCCTCTCCCTCTTTTCTTCATTTTCTTCTTTCTTTGCTTGCCACACATTCATTTACACTGGACTCTGAAGCTACATGAGGGTTAGGGGCACGTGAAGACCTTGTGTAACTCTACAGTCCCCCAAAACTTAACTAATAGCTTGCTGTTGGCTGGAAGCCTTTCCTGCAACTAGACAGTCCCATCTAGCGGTAATGGGAGACAGTGACAGATCATGAGGCAGGTCATTATTGTACCAGACACAAATAATATAGTAATATTCTTACAATAAAGTAAGCCAGAGGCCAGGCGCGGTGGCTCATGCCTGTAATCCTAACACTTTGGGAGGCTGAGGCAGGCGGATCACCTGAGGTTGGGAGTTCGTGACCAGCCTGACTATCATGGGGCTACCCCGTCTGTACTAAAAATACAAAAAAGTAGCCAGGCGTGGTGGTGTACACCTGTAATCCCAGCTACTCGGGAGGCTGAGGTAGGAGAATCACTTGAACCTGGGAGGTAGAGGTTGCGGTGAGCCGAGATCGCACCACTGCACTCTAGCCTGGGTGACAAGAGCAAAACTCCGTCTCAAAAAAAAAAAAGTAAGCAACAGAAAAAAATATAGTATATATTATATACTATATTCTTATAATAAAGTAAGCTAGAGAAAAAATATAGTAAATATTATATATTATATTCTTACAATAAAGTAAGCTGTGATTTTCCTTAAGAAAATCGTAAGGATGAGAAAATATCTTTACTGTTTATCAGGTGGAAGTGGCTCACGATAAATGTCTTCATCCTCGTCATCTTGACGTTGAGGAGGAGGAAGAGGAGGGGGTGTCTCGGGTGGCAGAGGCAGAAGAAAATCCACATATAAGGGGATGCCCATTCAATCCAAGCCCGTGGTGTTCAAGGGTCCGCTGTCATAGGGGAGGCTCAATATTTTAGCTTCTTGGAGCTGCTGCAACACAATTCTACAAACCAGCTGGCTGAAAGCCACAGAAGTCAAATCTCTGATAGCTCTGGACACCAGAAGTCCACAGCCAAGGCAGGCTGAGCACCTGGTCATCCAAGGGCAGAGCCCGTGTCAAAGGACATTCCTGGAGCGCAGAAAGCCAACACATCCAGGTGGAAATAGAACCTTCCACTCACTGAGTACATTCGCAAATCTCCAGCAGGTCACTATTGCACCAGACACAAAGAATAAGCATTCAATAAGTTAAAGTATTGTGTGCACGCGGCCGGGCGCGGTGGCTCACGCCTCTAATCCCAGCACTTTGGGAGGCCGAGGCGGGTGGATCACGAGGTCAAGAGCTCGAGACCATCCTGGCCAACATGGTGAAACCCCTTCTCTACTAAACATACAAAAAATTAGCCAGGTGTGGTGGCATGCACCTGTAGTCCCAGCTACTCGGGAGGCTGAGGCAGGAGAATCGCTTGAACCCTGGAGGCGGAGGTTGCAGTGAGCCGAGATCACGCCACTGCACTCCAGCCTGGTGACAGAGCAAGACTCTGTCTCAAAAAAAAAAAAAAAGTATTGTGTGCACACTGCAATTATGAAATGCATTTCGTTCTTGAGTATTAAGGCAGGGCTGTGCCCCTTGCGGAGGCTCTAGAGGAGGATCCTCCACTATCTCTTCTGGCTTCCTTCGCTTGCTAGCAATCCTGGTTGTTTCTTGTCCTGTAGAACAGAGGACTCCAATCCCCAGGCTGTGGACTGCATTACTGCCTGAGGTCTGCCTCCTGTCAGATCAGGGGTGGCATTAGATTATCAGAAGATTGAGAACCCTATTGGGAACTGGGCCTGCCAGGGATCTGGGTTGCATGCTTCTTATGAGAATCTAATGCCTGATGATCTGTCACTGTCACCCATCACCCCCCGGATGGGACCATCTACTTGCAGGAAAACAAGTTCACAGCTCCCACTGATTCTACATGACAGTGAGTTGTAGAATTACTTCATGTAACGTAATCATAATAGAAATAAAGTGCACAATAAATGTCATATGCTCAAATCATCCCCAAATCCTTCCCCCTGCACTCACAGTGACTGTCTTTCTATGAAGACAGTTTTTTTGTGTGTGTGGAAAAATTGTCTTCCATGAAACTAGTGCCTGTGCCAGAAAGGCTGGGGACGGCTGATGTAGAAGCATCAATACGGTATCCGCCTTTGTCGTGGCCATCTCTGTGTCTCTATGTCCCAATGTTCCTTTTTTTTTTTTTTTTGAGACGGAGTTTTTGCTCTTGTCACCCAGGCTGGAGTGTAGTGGCATGATCTCGGCTCACTGCAACCTCTGCCTCCCAGGTTCAAGTCATTCTCCTGCCTCAGCCTCCTGAGTAGCTGGGACTACAGGCACGCACCACCATGCCCGGCTAATTTTTGTATTTTTAGTGGAGACGGGGTTTCCATGTTGGGCAGGATGGTCTCAATCTCCTGACCTCAAGACCTGCGTGCCTCGGCCTCCCAAAGTGCTGGGATGACAGGTGTGAGCCACTGTACCCGGACTCTAATGTTCCTCTTCTTATAAGGACACCAGTTACTCAGTTAACAGCGTACACTACTCTAATGCAACCTAATTGTATGCAACGACATCTGCAAAGACCCTGAGTCCAAATGAGCTTTCATTCCTAGGTTCTGGGTGGACACATCTTGGTGAGGTCACAGTTAAACCCACATCACCCAAGGCTAGGGGCAGAATCAGAGTGGATGTTAAATCTCCAGGCTTTTGTTCTGGGAGTGTCATTCAAAGCCTTTCTTCATGGCCACCTGAATGATGATGTCATCCTCTGTGGATAACAGACACCAGGGTTGCAAATGATGCTGGCTTCCTTTGCTGGTTCCTTTCTGACATTTCCCTTTTGTGCTTTCGTTTATGGCAAGTGTAGACACACATGCACACACAGACACACACACACAGGCACTCTTGCCATCTACAATGCCTCAGATCCATGCTGCAATCGGCCCCAGCCACCCTGTAGAATTTAGATTCAGCGAAAAAAGACTTCCCGTGGTCACCAAATTCCGCCTTTCCTCCTGAGTCAGAGGCACCTGCAATGCAGGCAGCGGGAAGTCGTTCTTCTACCAGAGCAAGAGCCCCTAGGAAAATTGCCCCTTTTATTACTGTTTTGGTCAAAATATGGCAACAACATTGCTGACTCCAAGCAAGTTAGTAAAAATCACAGAGAGGCACACTTTATCTCCGGGGAATGCTGGGATGCTCCTAAAACCCACTGAGCCGGCCGGGTGCAGTGGCTCCGTCCTGTCATCCCAGCACTTTGGGAGGCCGAGGCGGGTGGATCACGAGGTCAGGAGATCGAGACCAGCCTGGCCAACATGGTGAAACCCCGTCTCTACTAAAAATACAAAAATTAGCCAGGCGTGGGGGCGCATGCCTGTAGTCCCAGCTACTCGGGAGGCTGAGGCGGGAGAATCACTTGAACCTAGAAGGTAGACGTTGCAGTGAGCTGAGATCGTGCCACTGCCCTCCAGCCTGGCGACAGAGTGAGACTGTGTCTCAAAAACCAACCAACCAACCAACCAACCATCCCATCGAGCCATTCTCTTGCTGACTCAAGAGAGAATAAATCAAGAAACAAACACACAAGGAAACCAAAACAACACTGTAGCTGAGGATTCTCCCCTCGGAGGAAGAAAACGGGGATCCACGCGGCGTGTGCCCAGCTAAATATAAACTGTGAGAGGAAGGGAGGAGACGATGATGACAAGCCCCAGCCTTTTCTGCAGGAAGAAAAAGGTTTAGTTTTTCAATGCTGTCCATGATATCCAAGAACGAAGCGCATCTCACAGCTGCAGTGTGCATACCATACTTTCACTTATCGGAAGCGCATTCATTGTGTCATGTGCAATAATTACCCGCTGGAAATTTGAGAACGCACCTGCTGACTGGGAGGGTGTATTCCCACCTGCTGTGGTTGCTTTCTACACTCCAGAAATTCCCCTTGTGATGGGCTCCATCCTTCCATGACAGCGTGGCCAGCTTGCCCTGTAGTCACAGTGTTGTCTGAAGAATGCAGGATAGTTTATTTTCATTTTTGTTTATTTATGTTTTTTTTTTTAGATGCTGGTTCTCACTCTGTTGCCCACGCTGGAGTGTAGTGGTGCTCTCTGGCTCACTGCAGCCTCTACCTCTTGGACTCAAGCGAACCTCCCACCTCAGCCTCCCATGTAGCTGAGACTACACATACATGCCACCAACACCCAGCTATTTTTATTTTTTATAGACAGGGTCTCACTATGTTGCCCTGGGTGGTCTTGAACTCCAGGGCTCAAGGGATCCTTCCACCACGGCCTCCCAAAGTGCTGGGATTACAGGCCTGAACCTGGCCTCGCTGTGGTCTCTTTTGAGAAGCCTTTGTTTTTCGTTTTTTGTTTTTTGTTTTTTTTGAGATGGAGTCTCGCTGTTGTCACCCGGGCTGGAGTGCAACAGCGTGATCTCGGCTCACTGCAACCTCCGCCTCCTGGGTTCCAGCAATTCTCCTGCCTTAGCGTCCCATGTAGCTGGGATTACAGGCATGCACCACCATGCCCAGCTAATTTTTGCATTTTTAATAGACACGGGGTTTCTCCATGTTGGTCAGGCTGGCCTCGAGCTCCCAACCTCAGGTGATCTGCCCACCTCCGCCTCCCAAAGTGCTGGGATTACAGGCGTGAGTCACTGTGCCCGGCCGGTCACCCAGCTATTTTTATTTTTTGGATGGGGTCTCACTATGTTGCCCTGGGTGGTCTTGAACTCCTGAGCTCAAGGAATCCTCCCACCACGGCCTCCCAAAGTGCTGGGATTACAGCCCTGAGCCTGGCCTCACTGTGGTCTGTTTTGAGAAGCCTTTGTTTTTAAACAGAACCACATGTTGGTATTTCAGAGGCAACTCTTCTGTCAAGAATCCAAATCAGCCAGGCACGGTGGCATGCCTGTGTAGTCCCAGCAATTCCAGAGGCTGAGACAGAAGGATCATATGAGCCCAGGAGTTTGAGATCAGCCTGGACAACATAGTGAGACTCCTTTTCTTTAGAGTAATACTAATCACATGAGGGTAGTAGGCCGTTGCCTGGGCTGGACAGGTGAGTAGAGGGCAGGTGTGCAGGTGCAGAGGTCTTTTTTGTCCTCATTCCATGCACGACTGTTTCTCAGACTTGCTATGCTAAGATGCTACAGGAACTTACTTTACGTCACAATATCATTGACCTTTTTTATTCCTTCCTGTGGCTTCTTCCTCCCACACTCTCTCACCTGTGTGCCCTATTTTTGATAATCCTCCTCCTGGGCTCCTTTCTCACCATCTCCTGCTGTCAACATCTCACCTCTATTTCCTGGCCAGATGATGCCTCCTCCAGGAAGCCTGCCTAGGTTTCCTGTTGGCTTGCAAACTCTATGTGGATGCGACCTGTCCACACTGCATCAGGTACGCAGGGGCCCTTGAAGTATCACATGTCGGCAGCTCCAGATACAACAACCCCTTCCCCTTTTCTCCAACCTGATAATTTATAACTTCAGGGTGACTCGGTTCAGCGGCACTGCAATCCCTCAGCTCTTCCTTGCAGCAGCTGTGGTTTCCATGGGATGTAGAGGGTTACCCCGCTTGGAAAGGCATTAGACCTAGGGGACTAAGACCCCCTAATTCTGGCGTGGGGAGAATAGAGGCCCCAGAGGAAATGTAGGAGGTGTTTTAGTGGAAAAGCTGGTTTTGAAATTCCAGCCTCGCTTCAGAACACAGCCTAGCTTCCCTAGGTGATGTTTCTTTTGAAAGGTCTCCTTTGAAAAGAGTGTGAGGATTCTGGCAAACTTGCAACAATCTCTGTAACGATGGGATGGCTGTGTCCCCGCCCACATCGCACCTCGAATTGTAATAATCCCCACCCGTGAAGGGTGGCGCCAGGTGGAGGAAATTGAATCCTGGCGGCAGTGACCCGCATACTGTTCTCGTGGTAGTGAGTGTGTTCTCACGAGATCTGATGTTCTATAAAAGGAAGTTCCGCTGCAGGAGCCGTTTCGCCTGCCGCCGTGGAAGATATGGCTGTCGTCTTCCGTCCTGATTGTGTGGAACGGTGAGTCCATTGAAGCTCTTTTTCTTTATAAATTACCCCGTCTTGGGTATGTCTGTCAGCAGCGTGAGAATGAACTAATACAGATGGAAAGTAGAGCCGCGGTTTATGAGCTACAAGAAATACCAACCCCCAGCCAGGCGCGGTGGCTCACGCCTGTCATCCCAGCACTTTGGGAGGCCGAGACGGGCGGATCATCTGAGGTCAGGGGTTCGAGACCAGCCTGACCAACATGATGAAACCCCGTCTCTCTACTAAAAATACAAAAAATTAGGCGGGCAGGGTGGCGGGTGCCTGTAATCCCAGCTACTCGGGAGGCTGAGGCAGGAGCATCGCTTGAACCCGGGAGGCGGAGGTTGCAGTGAGCCGAGGTTGCACCATTGCACTGCAGCCTGGGCAACAAGAGGAAAACTCCGTCTCAAAGAAAACAAAAAAGGAAAAGAAAAGAAATGCCAACCCCTCGCTTCCAAACCTAAAACCCCAGAGACTCTAGGGGGTCTCTGGGGCTTCGCTGCTTACGTTTGCCCTTGTTGGGTCCTGGGTTTTTGTACTCAACGGGATCCTGGAATTTATGCTTCATTTGTGATTCAGTTCCAATTTGACACAACTGCCTGCCTTCCTCCAGCGGTTCCTGTGATAGACAACTCACGCTGTCAATCATGGAATTGTGGGGTGCGTCTGGGAGATCCATAGCAAAACTCCATCCACTCCGGTTCCCTTGTAGAATACAAAAGGGTTTTATCAGTCATGTATTTCGTCTTAAAACTAGAAGCATATATTTCCCAACCCGATTCACCATTAAAATTGTGAATTTTTCTGGTTCTGGTAAAGATACGTTGACTGTATAATGGATTACATAACTGTGTGTTTTCTTCACCTTAGTAAGTAGCCCTGGGAGTTTGTAGCAAAGAAAGAAGAAACCCGAGGCTCAAGAAAATTTCTCCGATGATGGTGCCCAGAACAGGGGTCAAGGGTCACGTGTGATGCGTGAAAATTAAATAAGTGATAATTAAGGGAAAAGAAAAACTCAGTGCGTCATTGCACTGTCTGGCAAGTGCCCAGTGTCCAGCTGTGGACAGCACGGTTGTCTGGGGCAGGGAAGATATGGACTTTCCTGCAGAGAGTGCTACTCTGCAGCAGTGAGGTACACCTTGCAGGGATGTCCCATGACGGTGATAGAGACACCAGATACACAGGTAGCAACAGTTTCATTTGAAAAGATCATTCCCACAGGTGGGAGCTTTTGCAATAAGAGGAGGAGGGACTATGGTAAGGAGAGGAGTGTGGGCTATGGTAAGGGGAGGAGGAGGGGCCGTGATGACGGGAGGAGGGACTGCTAACGGGAGGAGGTACTATGGTAACAGAAGGAGGGACTATGGTAACGGAGGAGGGGCTATGGTAACGGGAGGAGGAGGATCTGTGGTTACAGTAGGAGGGACTATGGTAACGGAGGAGGAGGGTCTGGTTACAGAAGGAGGGACTATGGTAATGGAGGAGGGACTATGGTAATGTGAGAAGGGGGACTGTGGTAACGGAGGGTCTATAGTAATGGGAGGAGGGACTATGGTAACGGAAGGAGGGACTATGGTAGCAGAAGGAGGTGGGTCTATGGTAATGGAGGAGGGACTATGGTAACGGGAGAAGGAGGACTGTGGTAACGGAGGAGGGTCTATGGTAATGGAAGGAGGCGGGAGGGACTATAGTAATGGAAGGAGGAGGGACTATGATAATGGTGGGGAGGGATTATGGTAATAGGAGAGGAACTATTGTAACAAGAGGAGGAGGGAGTATGATAACGGGAAGAGGCGGTACTAATGCATCCACTGGTGGACGTTGCCTATAGCACCATGAAGCACACCCTAGCCGTGACATCTGGGAGCCTCTTTGAGGGCAGGCAGCATACAGTTTTCTAGGGACAGGCACGTGATGCTCGGAACAACCGTGATTGGGGTCGTTCGATGTGGGGTTCAGTCATGGATAGAAGCTGCCAAACCCTGTGGCTGCACAGCTAATTTTGAGCAGGTCCTGAGGAAGCGTTGCTTGATCTTCTGACGTTTGCACCAGGTGAGGCTAGCCCACCATCCTGGGGCCTGATAGGAAGGAGAGAAACCCAACCCAAATGTGATCACATTAGATGAGAATTTTGTTCAGGTCAAGGAAGACGAGGAATTCAGTCCATCCCTGAAGGGGCAAATAAAGAATGTGAATTTGGAGGATGTGGCCAGCCTTGTCCTAGGTTGACTTGGAAGCATCTGTGAGTCATGAGGAAGGGATTTTTTTTTTTTTTTTTTCGGTAAAACCATTTTCTGGAAGACAAAGGCAGTGGGGAATTCTTAACCTTCACAGATTCCCAGAAGCACAGTTGTGTGGAATGATGGACTGATTGTGTCTCTGTAAAACACAAAGCCCTCAGCTGGGCACGGTGGCTCAGACTGTTATCCCGGCACTTTGGGAGGCTGAAGCAGGTGGATCACCTGAGGTCAGGACTTTGAGACCAGCCTGACCAACATGGTGAAACCCCATCTCTGCTAAAACTACAAAAATTAGCCGGGCATGGTGGCGGGTGCCTGTAATCCCAGCTAATGGGGAGGCTGAGGCAGAAGAATCGCTTGAACCCAGGAGGCGGAGGTTGTAGTGAGCCGAGATTGCGCCACTGCACTCCAGCCTGGGAGACAGAGTGAGACTCTGTTTCAAAAAAAAAACAAACAAAAAAAGAGACGAACGGGGACTCCTCAAACTGGGGGAATGGTGCATTTGGAGACAAAACTCATGGTGTGCCATTCTGCAGGTCTCATTGTCAGGAAGGTGAGCTTGGTTCATCTGTGCCCACTTGCAGGCTCTTTGGAGAGTGAGCAGGTTGGGAAGCATCTATCCTCAGTCATGAACTGGGTGCTCCTGCTGGAAAAGACGGCCTTGGGATCTCTATCATGCACGTTTCAGTAGGGGAGTCCGGGCTGGGTGCAGTGGCTCGTGCCTGTAATCCCAGCACTTTGGAAGGCTAAGGCGGGCAGATCACTTGATGTCAGGAGTTTGAGACCAGCCTGACCCAACATGGTGAAACCTGTCTCCACTAAAATATAAAAATTAGCTGGGGCTGGGTGCTGTGGCTCACGCCTGTAATCCCAGCACTTTGGGAGGCCGAAGTGGGTGGATTACTTGAGGTGAGGTGTTCGAGACCAGCCTGGCCAACATGGTGAAACCCCATCTCTACTAAAAGTACAAAAAATTAGCCCTGGCTAATTTTGGTGGTGCGAGCCTGTAGTCCCAGCTACTTAGGAGGCTGAGGCAGGGGAATTGTTTGAACCTGGGAGATGGAGGTTGCAGTGAGCTGAGATCGTGCCACTGCACTCCAGCCTGGGTGAGAGGGCGAGACTCTCTCCAAAAAAAAAAAAAAACAAACACATAGGAGAGTCCCTTAGCCCCTCACGAATACTCCACACACCCATCTAGTCCAGCTGCATCTTGTTGACTCACAAGACATCAAGATAAGCCTGATTCAAATGAAGTTCTTCAAAATTAGAGTTCATTTGCTCATTTTCTTTTCCTCTCTCCACCAATTAGTGGTGAGAGTTTCGCCTGAATCACAGTACCTGCTGTCTCCAGTTCTAATGTTGGTATCACCCATCTTCAGACAAGATTTCTTCTGTTATTTCCACATCAGCTTAGCCACTGTCTCTCAACATGGAATGCTGGCTGCGGAGAAGTCTCAACTGCAGAAGCAAAGCTCTTAAACCCATTCAGAAGCCAAGCTCTTTCCCCCTTGGTAGGGTCACGAAGGCTCCTCAATGAAGGGTGTGGTAGGTTTGCTTCTATAGGGCGGAAATGAGATGCCCTGAAAATCAGAAGGCTTTCATTGGCTTTTAATTTACACAGAAGGCAACGTGTAGTTTCAAAATATTCTTTTTTCTTTATTTATTTACTTTTATTTATTTATTTATTTGAGGTGGAGTCTCGCTCTTTTGCCCAGGCTGGAGTGCAGTGGTGCCATCTCGGCTCACTGCAAGCTCCACCTCCCAGGTTATTTATTTTTTTGAGACAGAGTCTTGTTCTGTTGCCCAGGCTGGAGTTCAGTGGCATGATCTTGGCTCACTGCAACCTCTGCCTCCCAGGTTCAAGTGATTCTCCTGCCTCAGCCTCCTGAGTAGCTGGGATTACAGGCACCTGCCACCATGCCCGGCTAATTTTTGTATTTTTAGTAGAGGTGGGGTTTCGACATGTTGGCCAGGGTGGTCTTGAACTCCTAACCTCAAGTGATCTGCCCTCCTTGGCCTCCCAAACTGCCGGGATTACAGGCGTGAGCCTCCGCGCCTGGCCCCAAAATATTCTTAATGAGTAAATACCCATAAGCATTTGAATACAACCATTTATCTTTGTTGTTGTTTAGCAATTGTTTGAACTGCAGTGTGCCTTCTAAAAATGTTTCATTATAAAACATTTCATACATTTGAAAGATGCAGAGAATAATTTGAACAACATTTGTGTACCCACCATCCAGTTGTATCAAATCATAACGTTTTGCCAAATTAGTTATAAATTACGTATGTGTCTTGGGTACCCCTTTCCAATTAGTTTGTTATTACATAAAAAATGACTTTATAACATGGGTCAATAGGAGACTTTTTTTTTTTTTTTTTTTTTTGAGACAGAGTCTTGTTCTGTTGCCCAGGCTGCAGTTCAGTGGCACAATCTCGGCTCACTGCAACCTTTGCCTCCTAGGTTCAAGTGATTCTCCTGCCTCAGCCTCCCGAGTAGCTGGGATTACAGGCGCACGCCACCACACCCGGCTAATTTTTGTATTTTTAGTAGAGACGGGGTTTCGACATGTTGGCCAGGCTAGTCTCGAACTCCTGACTTCAAGTGCTCCACCCTCCTCGGCCTCCCAAAGTGCTGGGATTATAGGCGTGAGCCTCTGCGCCTGGCCTCAAAATATTCTTAATGAGTAAATTCCCATAAGCATTTGAATACAACCATTGATCTTTTTCATCATTTAGCAATTGTTTGAACTTCAATGTGCCTTCTAAAAATGTTTCATTATAAAACATTTCACACATTGGAAAGATGCAGAGAATAATTTGAACAGCATTTGTGTACCCACCATCCAGTTGTATCAAATCATAATGTTTTGCTAAATTAGTTATAAATTATGTATGTGTCTTTGTGTGCCTGAGTATACATGAAATAAGACATTTCAGAGACTATTGTGCTCTTGGGTACACCTCTCCAATTATTTTGTTATTACATAAAAAATGACTTTATAACTTAGGTCAATAGACATTTAAAATATTATTTTCCATGCATCTTTGTCCTTGTTTATTTTCTCTAGAAAAGAAAAATGTATTTTCCCTGTTCTTATTTTCAATTCCCAAATGAAGCTTCAAGGTAAAACTAATTATCTGAGAATGTAGCATCGCTGTTTTTTTTTTTTTTTTTTTTTTTTTTTTTTTTTTTTTTTTGAGACAGAGTCTTGCTCTATCTCCCAGGCTGGAGTGCAATGGCACAAGCTTGGCTCACTGCATCATCTGCCTCCCAGGTTCAAGCGATTCTCTTGCCTCAGCCTCCTGAGTTGCTAGGATTACAGTCACCTACCACCATGCCTGGCTAATTTTTGTATTTTTAGTAGAGACGGGATTTCACCATGTTGATCAGGCTGGTCTGGAACTCCTGACTTTGTGATCTGCCCGCCTCTGCCTCCCAAAGTGCTGGGATTACAGGCGTGAGCCACTGTGCCCGGCTAGCATCTCTCTCTATTTGGTGAAGCCATGTGAGCTGTGAAGATTGTAGTTTTAGCCATTGTGGTTCCTCTTGAAAGGGGGCCCTTTATCTTCCTGATGGGGAATGGCTTATCCGAAGCCTGGGGAATGGCTGGTGTTTGTGAAATGGCTGCATTCAGATGAGAAATCGCACATACACATCCTCACACAGGCTCAGAGTCAGCTTTCCAGGGGGCTGGGTTTTATTCCGGTGCAAAGGAGTGAGAATATTGTAAACACAAATGATCCATGGTGGCTCCTGCCTGTAATCCCAGCACTTTTGGGAGGCCAAGGCAGGAGCATCACTTGAGCCCAGGAATTTGAGACTATCCTGGGCAACATAGCAAGATCTTGTCTCTACAGGAAAAAAAAAAAAAAAATTATCCGGGTATGATGGCATATGCTTCTGGTCCCAGCATCTCAAGATGCTGAGGCAGGAGGATTGCTTGAGCCCAGGAGGTTGAGGCTGCAGTGAGCTGTGACTGGTCCACTGCCCTTCAGCCTGGCTGATGGAATGAGACAGTGTCACGGAAAAAGAATGAGAAAAAAATAAATCCAGGATGCAGCAAAGAATGCTATCTTTTGTTTATTAACCCCCTATCCTGGTTGTATATTAACGGTTATTTAAATATTAGAGGGTATAAAAATACAATTTCCAAGAATTATTTCCTGAACTATTTTCTGAACTATTTTCCTGAACTATTTTCCTGAACTGTTTTCCTGAACTGTTTTCCTGAACTGTTTTCCTGAACTGTTTCCTGAACTGTTTTCCTGAACTATTTTCCTGAACTAATTTCCTGAAATATTTTCTCTTTCTTTTCTTTTCTTTTTTTCTGAGACTGAGTTTCACTCTTGTTGCCCAGGCTGGAGTGCAGTGGCGTGGTCTCGGCTCACTGTAACCTCCACCTCTGGGTTTAAGTAATTCTTCTGCATCAGCCTCCTGAGTAGCTGGGATTACAGCCATGCCCGACCACTCCTGGCTAGTTTTGTGTTTTTAGTAGAGATGGGATTTCACTATGTTGGCCGGGCTGGTCTCAAACTCCTGACCTCAGATGATCCACCCGCCTAGGCCTCCCAAAGTTCTGGGATTAAAGGTGTGTGCCACCACACCCAGCCTATTTTCTTAGAATTAATATTTTATCCTCTGCCATCAGCCGTCATAGGGGTATGAGCAGTTTCCTGCCTATTGTAAGGGTTTAGAGAAGGGTTTGTGATAAATTGGCCGTGTGGTGAAGAGATTCCCATTCGGGAAAGACACTGGGCAGAGGTAGGATGTCATGTGAAGAAAGCATTCATTTCAGGCAGGGAGAGGGGGTTCATAGAACGCTAGTGTTCAGTGAACTGTTCTTAGAACTAGTTCATAGGCATCCATGTGCCCTGGTGGTTTGCTGCACCTATCAACCCATCATCTAGGTTTTAAGCCCCGCATGCATTAGGTATTTGTCCTAATGCTCTCCCTCCCCTTGCCCCCAACCCCCTGACAGGCCCCGGTGTTCACAGTGCTCTAGTGTCCACCTGCTGCTCACCCAAGGCAGTCACCCTTTGCTATGGTCGCGTATCCTGGGAACCATAGGCATCCCTGAGCTACCTCAGGTTAAAGATTGCATACCTATGAAAGCATGTGAGGATTTACCCATTTCTGTGCATTTTGAGGAAATCTCACTTCCGTCTTCAGAGCTTGGTAGCCCCAAGGTAAAATTTTAAGAAGTAAAGAGATTGTAAGTTTGCATATTCTGGGAGGTGATATGAGGACAAGCTCTCAGGATGAACTCTCTAGGCATACAGGAGAAAGTAGTAAAGGTCAAAGCAAAGTGGCATGAAAAAGGCCAAAACCTGGCCAGGCGCAGTGGCTCACACCTGTAATCCCAGCACTTTGGGAGGCCGAGATGGGTGGATCATTTGTGGTCAGGAGTTCGAGACCAGCCTGGCCAGCATGGTGAAACAAACCCTGCTTCTACTAAAAATACAAAAATTAGCCAGGCGTGGTGGTGGGTGCCTGTAGTCACAGTTACCAGGGAGGCTGAGGCAGGAGAATTTATTTAAGTTCCTTGTAGATTCTGGACATTAGACCTTTGTCAGAAGAAGAGATTGCAAAACTTTTCTCCCATTCTGTAGGTTACCTGTTTGCTCTGATGATAGTTTCTTTTGCTGTGCAGAACCTCTTTAGTTTAATTAGATCTCATTTGTCAATTTTTGAGGCAGGCATTTTTATTACCCCAATTTCATAAATGAGGAAATGACAGATAGATAGATAGATAGATAGATATGCCAATTGTCCCTGAGGAGGCGAAATTTTGCTCAGTTGAAAACCACTGTGATATAGATAGATGATGGATACATAGACAGATATTAGACAGAAAATAGCTAGCTAGATAGATGATAGATAATAGATAGCTAGATACATAGTAATAGTGATAGATTGTGATCAATGATAGGTGATAGATGACAGGTAGATAAATGATCGATGGTCAATAGATGATAGGTAGATGATAGTAGATAGAGAATAGATAAACAGATGCTATATAATCAAAGATAGATAAGTGATAGATAAATAAGTGCTTGATAGATGATAAATGGTAAATAGATAAATGATGATAGATAAGTAGATGATAGATGATAAATGGTAAATAGATAAATGATGGTAGATAGATAAGTAGATGATAAATGGTAAATAGATAAATGATAGATGGTAGATAAGTAGGTGATAGGTGGTAAATAGGTCGATAGGTGTTCTATAAATAGTTGATAGATAAATGGTAGGTGATAGATGATAGGAAGCGAGTTGGATGATAGGCACACAGACAAATGGATCACATATGCATACAATCTGTCATGCTAAGGCAGGCTTTGTCAACCTTGGCAGTATGTCCATCTGGAGCTCGATGATTCTCTGTGGTGAGGCCATGCTGTGGACTGTAGGGTGTTGAGCAGGATCCCTGGGCTCCACACACTTGACATAGATGTACCCACTATACCCCCCACCACAGTTATAACAACCAAAAATACCTCTAGACGTTTCTATATATTCCTGGGGGAGGGGGAAACAAAAAGGCCTCCAATGGAAAACCACCGATGTAGATCCCTACAGAGGCCAGCCCAGTTCTGTGGGGACATGCCTACTAGCATTCAATGGCAGTAACCTGGACCTAAGACCAGTATGCTCTCTGAGGCTCTGGAAAGGGACTCCCAGCGTCACATCTGGAGGAGAGCTTAGACATCCTACGTAGCATTATGATTCCCCTCGAAACATGGCTGTGCTGTGGATCAGGGGTCTCCTCCCCATCTCCTCGATCCCACCCAGCCCTCTCCTTTCACTTCAGTCCCCGTGTGTTGAGTGTGGAAATATCTCTGTGCCCAGGATCCTGGGCCGGTTTTGTGGCGGGGATTCTTCTCCCACAGCTCCATCATGCGTGTTACCTCATCTCCTTCGATGCCGATGTGTTATTATTCATAGAACAGTGATAAAATGGTGGCATGATATCATAGAACAGTGATAAAATGGTGGCATCATATAGAACAGTGACAAAATGGCGGCATGATATAGAACAGTGACAAAATGGCGGCATGATATAGAACAGTGATAAAATGGCGGCATGATATAGAACAGTGACAAAATGGCGGCATGATCTCAAGGGTTGGGATTGGACACCCAGAAATGGGAGCACCTGTGGTTGTGTGGAGTTATTGATCCATCCTTCTCCAGTGTTCAACTCCTCCACCTGTGCTCATATCACTTACAAGGCAGACCTGGCCAGGCATGGTGGCTCTCACCTGCAATCCCAGCACTTTGGGAGGCTGTGGTGGGCGGATCACAAGGTCAGGATTTCAAGGCCAGCCTGGTCAACATGGTGGAAACCCCATCTCTACTAAAAATACAAAAATCAGCAGGGTATGGTGGTGGGCTCCTGTAATCCCAGCTACTCGGGAGGCTGAGGCAGGAGAATCGCTTGAACCTGGGAGGCGGAGGTTGCAGTGAGCCAAGATCACACCACTGCACTCCAACCTGGTCAACAGAGCGAGACTCTGTGTCTCAAAAACAAACAAAAACAAGGTAGACCTTATGGGTCTTTCCCTGGGAGCCTTCCATAGAGTGATTGTTGCTACACACAGCAGGGATATGAGACAAACCATCTAAGCCCCTGAAATATGAGTCTTGAAAATGTCTGTGGACAAGGAAAATCAATGAAATAACAGTGACACCAGCACCCCACTCTCTCTAGGACTCTTAAAAGTTCTTAGCCTGTAGCCTCTTTTCCATTCCACTCCAGCCTTCCTTTTCTTTGAATTTGAAAACGAACTTTGAAATGTCTTTTAGTGACAAGAAAATGTCACTGTGTTATGTGTTGTATATCCACGTGTCTCCTTGGGAAGAAAATTAAAGGACTAATTGAAGAAAGAATTAGAAACACTGAATCTGCAGAAACGCAGCCACACTCTGTAATTAATTTTTGAAGAAAAGAAAATGAAATGCTTGCCGATGGTGAACTTCTCCAGCATGTTCATTAGATATTTGCATTTTCTGCCTATTCCATTAAAAGTACCTCTAATCAGACAGTCAATCAAAAGTGCTTATCCAGACGACATCTTTTTAGAATTTGAATCATGCCACGTTCTGTATAGGAGTGAGACCTTACCACAAAAACAGGGTAGGGCTTGCTGTGTGCTCAGAAGGACACATTAACCAGGCTGAACTGATGGAACTCCAGCTCTCTGTATCCTTCTTCATCCCTCTTAATACTTGGGCAGATTCCCCCCCACCATTAAAAATTCAATCATTAATACCAAGAAGAAAATTGAGAGGTTTCAAAGAACCTCAATAAACCACAGATTTAGGTCTTTATAAGACCTTGGTAAGCAGTTGTGGATTCTATAGTTTGTACCTATCATAAGTTATGATGATCATTATAGCATTACTGATAGCATTTTAAAAACTTTTATTGGTCTGGATGCAGTGGCTCACACCTGTAATCCCAGCACTTTGGGAGGCTGAGGTGGGTGGATCACGAAGTCAGGAGTTTGAGACTAGCCAGACCAACATGGTGAAACCCCATCTCTACTAAAAATACAAAAATTGGGTGTGGTGGTGGGCGCCTGTAGTCCCAGCTACTCAGGAGACTGAGGCAGGAGAATCGCTTGAACCCGGGAGGCGGAGGTTGCAGTGAGCTGAGATCGCGCCACTGCACTCCAGCCTGGCGACAGAGTGAAAATTCCATCTCACAAACAAATTTTTATGATAATGTGTATGGAAAGTGTCCCCTCTTGAAATGTTCCATTTTCTCTAACCAAAGCCAACGCTCCACCCAGCCAGTAGGTAGCAGCCAGTAGGAGCTGTCAGAACTGATTGCTCTTATCACTAAACACACAAAGAGGGAAAAGCCATTTCCTCATTCCCCAAATTCCAGCTCCATCCTTCCTCTCAAAGCATCACGCCATTTCTCGCTCCAGAGATGTATTTGGTGTTTAGTCATTTAACTGTGACATACCTAACGTTGGCACTGAGGGGCAGAATTCGAAGTCCTTGCCATTCCAGGAAAAGGAAGCCGTGTTCCCTGTCTAAGCGTCTGCCTACGTCGGGCCATGTCTCGCTACCAACCCCACCAAGAGAGCAGTGAGTGACAATGGCCAGGATGTTCTTACCAAACTTGGCGATAACCTGGCTCCATTACTGTCCTAGATTAATAACCCTTCAGTCATTCCAGAGGTGGATGTTGATACCCAAGAAATGGTGGGTGATATGTATTTTGTTGTTGTTGTTGTTGAAACAGAGTCTCACTCTGTTGCCCAGGCTGGAGTGCAGTGGCGCGATCTTGGCTCACTGCAATCTCCGCCTCCTGGATTCAAGCGATGCTCCTGCCTCAGCCTCCCAAGTAGCTGGGATTACAGGCATGCACCACCACACCTGGCTCATTTTTGTATTTTTAGTAGAGACAGGGTTTCACCATGTTGGTCAGGCTGGTCTTGAACTGACCTCGTGATCCGTCTGCCTCGGCCTCCCAAAGTGCTGGGATTACAGGCGTGAGCCACCATGCCCGGCCCCATTATAACCCTCTTGCATAGTCCATCCTTCAGTCTTGCTAAATGTTTAATGAGATGTTGAATAAATGTTAATATGCTTTATATCTTTTTTTTTTTTTGCTTCTATGTCACTTTTCTTTTTGCTATGGGTGGCAATGGTGAGTTCTTTTGCACCCAGGGAAGCTTCATGCCTCATCACCCCAACCTTCTGGAAATTTTGATTCCTGTGGTTGAAACTTTCATAATTTTTAAAAACCTTTTTTAAGTTTAGGGATACAGGTGCAGGTTTGTTACAGAGGTAAACTCGTGTCATGGGGGTTTATTGTACTGATTATTTCATCACCCAGGTATTAAGCCCAGTACCCATTAGTTATTTTCCTGATCCTGTCCCTCCTCCCACCCTCTGATAGGCCTCAATGAATGCTATTCCCCTCTCTGTGTCCCTGTGTTCTCATCATTTAGCTCTCACTTATAAGTGAGAACATGGAGTATTTGGTTTTGCTGTTCCTACATTAGTTTGCTGAGGATAATCGCCTCCAGCTCCATCTGTGTTTCTGCAAAGAACATGATCTTGTTCTTATTTATGGCTGCATAGTATTCCATGGTGTCTATGTACCATATTTTCTTTTTCTTTCTTTTTTTTTTTGATATGGAGTCTCGCTGTGTCAGCCAGGCTGCTGGAGTGCAGTGGCGCAACCTCAGCTCACTGCACCCTTGAAAATTCCTCTGCCTCAGCTCACTGCACCCTTGAAAATTCCTCTGCCTCAGCTCACTTGCACCCTTGAAAATTCCTCTGCCTCAGCCTCCCAAATAGCTGGGATTACAGGTGCACGCCCCCACGCCCAGCTAATTTTTTTGTATTTTTAGTAGAGACGGGGTTTCACCATGTGTTGGCCAGACTGGTCTCGAACTCCTGACCTTGTGATCCACCCGCCTTGGCCTCCCAAAGTGCTGGAATTACAGGCGTGAGCCACCGCACCTGGCCTATGTACCGTATTTTCTTTATTCAGTCTGCCACTGATGGGCATTTAGATTGATCCCATGTCTTTGCTATTGTGAAAAGTGCTGCCACAAACATACACGTGCATGTGTCTTTATGATAGAATGACTGATATTCCTTTGGGTATATACCCAGGAATGGGATTGCTGAGTGGAATGACGTTTCTGTTTTTAGGTCTTTGAGGAATGGCCACACTGTCTTACACAACATTGGAACTAATTTACACTCCCACCAACAGTGTCTAGGTGTTCTTTTCTATCTGCCACCTTGCCAGCATCTGTTGGTTTTTGATGTTTTAGTAATAGCCTTTCTGACTGGTGTGAGATGGTATCTCATTCTGGTTTTGATTTGCGTGTCTCTAATGATCAGTGATGTTGAATGTTTTTTCATATGCTTGTTGGCTGGATGTATGTCTTTTTTTTTCTTTTTGAGACAGAGTCTCACTCTGTCACCCAGGCTGGAGTGCGGTGGAGCGATCTCAGCTCACTGCAACCTCTGCTTCCCGGGTTCATGCCATTCTCCTGCCTCAGCCTCCCGAGTAGCTTTGGTTTTTAAGACTTAAGTTACATGCACTTTTTCAGAAATCAACGTATGCCTAAGCAAAGCACATCTGTCTTTCCAAACTGGATTTAAATTTGCCATTTACTAAGGAATATTGTGCAGTTTAGTTAACTGTTCTAAGCCTCATTTTCCTCATCTATGAAATGGGAAGAATAGTAAGATCTACCTCAAAAGAATGTTGTAAAGGTTAAACAAGGTAATCAAATTGTTTAGTAATATGCCTCCCACATATCAAGCCCTCAACCCCGCCACCATGCCTGGCTAATTTTTTTTGTATTCTTAGTAGAGATGGGGTTTCACTGTGTTAGCCAGAATGGTCTCGATCTTCTGACCTCATGATCCGCCTGCCTCGGCCTCCCAAAGTGCTGGGATGACAGGCGTGAGCCACCGCGCCCGGCCAGCTGCATGTATATCTTCTTTTGAAAAGTGTCTGTTCATGTCCTTTGCCTGACATGGCAAAGGGTGTGCTTTCAATGGGATGTTTTTTTGTTTTTATTTTTGTTTTTTTTTGTAAATTTGTTTAAGTTCCTTATAAATTCTGGATATCAAACCTTTATCAGATGCATAGTTGGCAGATACTTTCTCTCATTCTCTAGGTTGTTCACTCTTGATAGTTTCCTTGGCTGTGCAGAAGCTCTTTGAAACCTTTGTAACTTTAAAGCAAGTGTTAGCTTACTCCGTTTCTCAATTGAGTAACTTCAGAAATTAAATTAGAATGACAGGTTCTGCCTTTTGAAGACAAAGAAAGTAGCATAACCCTAGCCCTCCTCCACATACTATCACTTGGTTCTGGTTGGTGTTTTGAGGATTCTTTTTGTCCCAGTCTGTAATTTTTTTAAATAAGCGTCTTGTAGATAGGATGTTTTTCTCAAGAGTTACCCCGTTTTGACTATGGTAGCCACACCACAGTGATGTACATGTGTTTCTTTATTTTCCGTTTAATAACCACCGTTATATAGGTGAATCCTTGATCTGACACACTGTGCCTGTCTTTCTCTATGAATGGGTTAGTGATTTGCGTGGAAGTTTCAGCTTGCTGTAGTGTGTGTGTGTCTGGGCACAGTTTTAGAGAAACAAGCAATGATTCTTTTTTTTTTTTTTTTTTAAATTTCCCGAGTCCCAAAGTGTTTGAGACAAATCTCGTTTTCCCACATCGGGTCTAGGGTTATTTGTTGAGATCCTTTGTCATTCAGGACTCTGTAGCACTTTCTTTATTCCTTACTGAAATCTCACATTGACGAAGAGCTCTTTCCACCTGATTTGCTTTTCCATTGGCAGATGTCCTTTTTGTTCCTCCCTTGATGCTTTTAGGATTTTCTCTTGATCTTTAAAGCTCCACAGTTTTATCAGGATGAGGTGGATGGACATATGGGCATTTAAAAATAAATTGTATGGCTTACTATACATCTTATAATGGCAGATCTGGGTTTTTATCTCAGGGATTTTTTTTTTTCTTTGCACGAAACCTTTCCATTTACAATTGACCCTTGAAAAACATGGGGGTTAGGGACACCAACCCCTCACACAGTCAAAAATCCATGTGTACCTGTTTTCTTTTTTGAGACAGAGTTTCACTCTTATTGCCCAGGCCAGAGTGCAATGGCATGATCTTAGCTCACTGCAACCTCTGCCTCCTGGGTTCAAGCAATTCTCCTGCCTTAGCCTCCCGAATAGCTGGGACTATATGCACCTGCCACCACACCTGGCTACATTTTGTATTTTTAGTAGAGACGGGGTTTTACCATGTTGGCCCGGGTGGTATCAAACTCCTGACTTCAGATGATCCGCCCACCTCAACCTCCCAAAGTGCTGGGATTACAGGTGTGAGCCACCAACCCAGCTGATTCTCCTCACTCTTGATTCTGATGTTCCCTCTGTCTAGTATTGTCCGGGGTTCTCTAGGATGTGATATCTCCTACTCGTTTCCGGCACCCTTCTTATTATGTTACAGCATTAACCCTTTTGTTAAGTGTTTAATATTTTTGTGCTCTGAATTTATTATTTTTTATCTGATATGAATATATTAGGTTGGTGCAAAAGTAATTGCTGTTTTTGCCATTAAAAGTAATGATAGAGCCTTTTTTTTTTTTTTTTTTTTTTTTTTTTTTTTTTTTTTTTTTTTAAGATGGGGTCTCGCTCTTGTCACCCAGGCAGGAGTGCAGTGGCACCATCTTGGCTCACTGCAACCTTAGCCTCCCAGGCTGAAGACATCGTCCCACCTCAGCCTCCCGAGTAGCTGGGACTACAGGCATGCGCCACAACGCATAGCTAATTTTTGAATTTTTTGTAGAAACAGGGTCTCAGTATGTTGCTCAGGCTAGTCTCAAACTCCTGAGCTCAAGCAGTCCGTCCTCCTTGGCTTCACAAAATGCTGTGATTCCAGGCATGAGCCGTTGTGCCTGGCCTGATAATATTTTGACTCTGGCTTTCTTTTTGTTTCTATTTACCTTTAAATCTCTTTTATGTTCCACCTGAATTACTCCTCTGTGGGAGTCTTTTATAGGCTGTATATTTGTGTTTTCCTTCCAACCTATTTCTTGCTATAATTGAGAAGGTGAAGGATTAGTGGTCTCAGGTCCTGCCTCGCCCCGCATAAATCTTCATTTCAACTGATGCTCTTCATTTCTTTTTTATGGACTATTACTTTGCTGTTTTTTGTGTTTGCCTGTTTTTCCCATGAGTCCCAAGATGGATATTTTCCCTCCATACAGGCATTTATTTTAATGCCCACTCTTCACCCCTGGAGGACGCGAGTTGGTTCTTTTTTCTCCTTGCCCCATGGACCTCAGACTTGGACACACATCTGTGGTTTTGAGGGCTTTGTTTTATCCGTTCAGTTCTTTAGCTGCTTAAGATGGATGGGCAGAGGCCGGGCGCAGTGGCTTATACCTGTAATCCCAGCACTTTGGGAGGCCGAGGCGGGCGGATCACAAGGTCAGGAGTTCGAGACCAGCCTGGCCAATATGGGGAAACCCCATCTCTACTAAAAATACAAAAAATTAGCCAGGTGTGCTGGTGGGTGCCTGTGGTCCCAGCTATTCGGGAGGCTGACGCAGGAGAATGGCATGAACCCGGGAGACAGAGGTTCCAGTGAGCCGAGATTGCGCCACTGCACTCCAGCCTGGGTGACAGAGCGAGACTCCATCTCAAAAAGAAAAAAAAAAGATGGATGGGCAGGGAGTGGAGGCTGTGGGCAGTGATCGCTGTCCATGAGCCCTGTCTGTGAGCCCCTGCTCTCTAAGCTGAGGGAATCCCTGGTGTCATCCCAGCGATGGCGTGTCATCCCAGCGATGGCGTGTCATCCCAGCGATGGCGTGTTCCATGCTGCTGTAGGCCAGGAACATGGTGCAGCCTAAGTGGATGGCCATCCGGTGATGACTTGGCCCCAGTGGACAGCTGCTCAGTGATGGGACATCTGGAGTAGATGGCCGTCCAACAACAGTTCATTATTTCTGTGCTACGTGTGGTGTTTTCAGTGGCTGGAAGCACTAGAGCTCCAGCCCCATTGGGTTGTAGCCATTCCAGGGTGTGAATGCCCACCAGGAGACGATGCCTACCCTTCTCTTCTTGTACCAAGTCAGCACCCATACTCAGGCGAGGCCCTGTGTCTCCTCCTCCCCAGCACAGTCTTGCTGCAGTCACGTAGAAAAGTCATGGAAAGGGGCTTGTGAAGGGATATGCTCCCTTCTTCCTGGGCTCTCCTGGTCTCCCGCCGGTACTCAGTCATTCTCCTTCCAAACTCAGGTGTGTGCATACATATAATTTGTTGGCCCTTAAAAAACACGTATAGGCCCGGCGCCTGTAATCCCAGCAGTTTGGGAGGCCAAGGCGGGAGGATCACCTGAGGTCGGGAGTTCGAGACCAGCCTGACCAACGTGGAGAAACCCCATCTCTACTAAAAATACAAAATTAGCTGGGTGTGGTGGTGCATGCCTGTAGTCCCAGCTACTCAGGAGGCTGAGGCAGGAGAATCGCTTGAACCTGGGAGGCGGAGATTGCGGTGAGCCAAGATCGCGCCACTGCACTCCAGCCTGGGCAACAAGAGTGAGACTCCATCTCAAAAAAAAAAAAAAAAAAAAAATTACAGATCACTATAATCCTTCCCTAAACTACTGGTGTGACTGTTTTCTGACTCCTTCAACTATTACTCAAAAGATGAATGATTTCTTCGTGATCCTTTGTCCTAGGAATTATTTCATAGGCTTCTGCAACAAATGGAAACTTGTGTCTCACTAGGGTAATAAGCATGTTCTGAATTCCTGCATGTTTTTTTCTTTTCTTTTTTTCCTGCACAACTTCATTTCGGGGTAAATGAGGACAGCATCTGAGTTTCCCATGCCCCTTTGGATTCTCTAGGGGGTTGAAGGTTTTCTACTGACATACACATGGCTTCAGGAAGATGGTGTTGGACCCTTTTCTTTTTTTGAGACAGGGTCTGGCTCTGTCGCCCAGGCTGAAGTGTAATAGTGCAATCTTGGCTCACTGCAATTTCTGCCTCTGGGCTCAAGCAATCTTCCTACCTCAGCCTCTCGAGCAGCCACAACTGTAGGCACGTGCTACCATGCCCTGCTAATATTTGTATATTTTTTTTTTTTGGAGAGATGAGGTTTTGCCATGTTTCCCAGGCTGGTCTGAAACTCCCGAGCTCAAGCCATCTTGCCTGCCGTGGCTTCCCAAAGTGCTGGGACTACAGGCAGGAGCCACTGCGTCCAGCCTGGTTTTGGACTCTTGGTCTTGGGTTTGGCCAAAACTTTGGTGGTTCAGATGGACTCTTGTAGATTTTGAGGAGAATTGAAGTTTTGTGGCTTAAGCTGAACTGCTGTTCTCAATGCCCATGCTGGTCCCTATAGCCCTTCATCTACTGTGGCTGGTCTTGTAGGTCTGTTTGATTTGCTGTAGGAGCCTTTGCCGGTGCTTGTAGCTATCACCGTAGCATTCAACACACCTCTGCTCTATCCCCTGAAGATGCCGAAACGTGGTATTCTCACCCCAAAGAGTTTCCACCCTGATAAGTTCCAGCAAGGCAGCCCAGCAGCTATGCCTGCAGAAACTTGTTGGTACGAAGAAGTGTCAGATGATCTGTAACACTGTGGGTTGATCCTGCATGTCTGAAGAACTTGCCAGAATTGTCGCATGGTGAGCAGTGATACTAAGCAAAGCTGAGTCACCCGTAAGCTCCCAGGGCCTCAGCCCGGCAAGTAGGAAGGTATTTTGACACCTCTGTTGATGAAGCACCTCAGATAGCTCAAGTCTTTGGAGACAGCCTCGTAGGAGTTTTAGTTTAACCATAATCTGCTTGCGGATCACTGATGTTTCCATGAGTCATTTTCTGAGATTGTAGTGAAGAAAACAGATATTATCCCGTTTGCTTCTTTGCAAAATACCCACAAAGCCACATGCATTTTCATACTGAACATCTTAGGATACCATTTATTTTCCTGCAGGATCATATCATAGTTTAGGGTTCAGTGTGCCTCCAAGAGTCATCAGCTAAGCTTCCTGTTTTGTGGATAGAGAATACGGGAGGACATCTGATCCCCTATGACTGGTAGCATCAGGCCTGGGATTGTGGTGGTCCAATGGTGCTTTTAGGGGGCAAAAATGCACAGCTATTTATTGAAAAAACAAATGTTCCAGGCCGGGCGCGGTGACTCACGCTTGTAACCCCAGCACTTTGGGAGGCCGAGGCGGGTGGATCACCTGAGGTCAGGAGTTTGAGACCAGCCTGGCTATTATGGTGGAACCCCGTCTCTACTAAAAATACAAAAATTAGCCAGGCGTAGTGTTGGGCACCTGTAATTCCAGCTACTCAGGAGGCTGAGGCCGGAGAATCGCTTGAACCGAGGAGGCGGAGGTTGCAGTGAGTCGAGATTGCGCCACTGCACTCCAGCCTGGCGACAGAGTAAGGGCAGGGAGGGCTCTCAGTCTGGTGGTATCACCCAGGTGGTCCAGGGTTCCAGCACTGACAGCCAGGAAGCCAACACCCAAAGCATCATTAGCCTCCTCTTCAGCCATGCAGGAAGTCAGGGCTGGTCCCAGTGGTTAATCCAGACACCAGAGTACATAGCACAGCCCTCCCCATGTCCAGCACACTGGCCTTTCACTGTACCGTGTCCTCTTTCTCCCATTGGGTGGCCTGTGTTGTTTTGTCAATCTCCAGGTCTCTGAGTCAGCAAGAAGTGCTCCATCCTTCACGGAGCCATGACCTCTCTGAGGCTGGCAAGTGCCAGAGCTCATGTGATTCAGGCATCTATTTATAAGCAGGTGTTTTCATTTAAAGACTTAGTCCACATATTACAAGCATTCTGATGGACTCATCAAAGCAGATAGGGAAAGTTGGCCAGTCTCATTTTGAATGATACGATGTAGCTGAACATTTACAAAACTGTCTTTGATTTTCTTTCTTTCTTTCTTTGTTAATTTTACTCTAAGTTCTGGGATACGTGTGCAGACGTCAACCCATCATCTACATTTTAAGCCCTGCGTGCATTAAGTATTTGTCCTAATGCCGTCCCTCCCCTTGCCCCCAACCCCCCGACAGGCCCCGGTGTGTGATGTTCCCTTCCCTGTGTCCATGTGTTCTCATTGTTCAACTCCCACTTATGAGTGAAAACAGGCAGTGTTTGGTTTTCTCTTCCTCTGTTAGTTTGCTGAGAATAACGGTATCCAGCTTCATCCATGTCCCTGCAAAGGAGATGAACTCATCCTTTTTTATGGCTGCATAGTATTCCATGGTGTCTATGTGCCACATTTTCTTTATCCAGTCTATTATTGATGGACATTTGGGTTGGTTCCAAGTCTTTGCTATTATAAATAGTAGTGCAATAGACATACGTGTTGAAATTTTTATTTTATCACGGTCAAACACTTACCATGAGAACCACCCTCTTGACAAAGTGTTACGTGTATAATACGGTCTTGTATTGTACAACTGTGGTGTGCACAGTTGTACCCAGACTGCAAAACTGATTCATGTTATATACGGAAACCTTATACTCGTGGAACAACGTCTCTCTACGTCCCTCTCTCCTCATCTTCTGAAAACCATCATTCTGCTGTCTGCTTCTGTGAATTTGACTACTTTAGATTCTACATGTCAGTGACATCATGTGGTATTTGTCTCTCTGTGTCTGGTGTATTTCACGTTAACATCCCCCAGGTTCATCCATGTTGCGGCAAACGACAGAATTCCCTTCTTTTTAAGGCTGCGTGGTATCCCATTGTGTGTATGTACTGCATTTTCTTTCTTTTTTTGAGATGGTGTCTCGCTCTGTCACCCGGGCTGCAGTGCAGTGGCGTGATCTCGGCTCACTGCAACCTCCGCCTCCCAAGTTCAAATGATTCTCCTGCCTCAGCCTCCGGAGTAGCTGAGATTACAGGCGCCCGCCACTATGCCCGGCTAATTTTTGTACTTCTTAGTAGAGACGGGGTTTCACCATGTTGGCCAGGCTGGTCTCAAACTCGTAACTGCAAGTGATCTGCCCGCCTCAGCCTCCTAAAGTGCTGGGATTCCAGGCGTGAGCCACTGCACCTGGCCAATTACATTTTTTTTTTTTTTTCTTGAGACAGAGTCTCACTCTGTCGCCCAGGCTGGAGTGCAGTGGCGTGATCTCGCCTCACTGCAAGCTCCACCTCCCAGGTTCACGCCATTCTCCTGCTTCAGCCTCCCAAGTAGCTGGGACTGCAGGTGCCCGCCACCACGCCCAGCTAATTTTTTGTATTTTTAGTGGAAATGGGGTTTCACCATGTTAGGCAGGATGGTCTCGATCTCCTGACCTTGTGATCTGCCCGCCTTGGCCTCCCAAAGTGCTGGAATTACAGGCATGAGCCACCGTGCCCGGCCCAATTACCTTCTTTTTAAGGCTGCAAAGTATCCTCCCATTGTGTGTATGTACAGCATTTTCTTTTTTTCTTTGAGACTGACTGTCACTCTGTCGCCCAGTCTGGAGTGCAGTGGCGTGATCTCAGCTCACTGCAACCTCTGCCTCCCAAGTTCAAGTGATTCTCTTGCCTCAGCCTCCCGAGTAGCTGAGATTACAGGTGCCTGCCACCGTGCCCAGCTAATTTTTGTACTTCTTAGTGGAGACGGGGTTTCACCATGTTGGCCGGGCTGGTCTCAAACTCATAACTGCAAGTGATCTGCCTGCCTCAGCCTCCCAACGTGCTGTGATTCCAGGCACCATGCCCGGCCCAACTACCTTCTTTTGAAGGCTGCATAGTATCCCACTGTGTGTATGTACCACGTTACCACGTTTTCTTATTTTTTTTTTTGAGACTGAGTGTCACTCTGTCGCCAGGCCTGAGCCACCTCACCCGGCTGTACTGCAGTTTCTTTATCCATTCATCTAATGATGAACGCTTGGGTTCATTCCATATCTTGGTGATTGTGAATACTGCTGCCATAAACATGGGGGTGCAAATGTCTCTCATAGACTGATTTATCTTTTGCATAAATACCTAGAAGCATGCTTGCTGGATCATCGAGTAGTTCTATTTTTAATTTTTTTGAGGAACCTCCGTACCATTTACTGTATTCACCCATTTCTGCAGGAAACAGTGGCAGAGGAACACAAGTTTTGCTGCTTCCCTGTCCCAGCTGTGCAAAAACAGACCCACAGCTGGGTGCGGTGGCTCATGCTTGTAATCCCAGCACTTTGGGAGGCTGAGGCAGGCGGAGCACCTGAGGTCAGGAGTTTGAGACCAGCCTGGCCAACGTGGTGAAACGTCATCTCTACTAAAAATACAAAGATTAGCTGGGCGTGGTCGTGGGTGCCTGAAATCCCAGTTACGTGGGAGGCTGAGGAGGGAAAATAACTTGAACCTGGGAGGTGGAGGTTGCCATAAGCTGAGATCGTGCCACTGCACTCCAGCCTGGGCAACAGGCTCTCTCAACAAAACAAAATAAAAAAAAAATAAAAATAAAAATAAGAGACCCACAAGGGCTTTGGACCTCCTTTCTTTGCAAGGCACGAAAACAATATAGCAGACATTGGGCAGTTTTTCATTCTGACTTTCCAGTTTCATTTTTGCTTCTTCCTGTACAGTTGCTGCCTGGACCTCTTCCTTATTGCTGGGAGGTCTTTCCCCTGCCCCCATCCTTTTGAGCCTTTCTATCTACTTTTCTTTTGAAAGAAAGTAAATAAAACCCCACACATCCAGACAATAGGAACACACACCTCAGAACTCTGGCTGAAAGGGGCTGACCCCATTCAGAAAGAATGAACAAATGCATCAAAACCCTGGCTGCAAGCGACTGACCCCAGCTTGATCCACTTAAGCCAGAAGAGCCTTTGCTTCTATGTTTAATCTGCACCAAGCTTAGTGATCACTTTCTTCTCAGAGGCCAGAACACAGAGTCCAACCTTTCCAGGATGCCAGCTTCCTATCTCTGGGTTCTCCCCTTCCTGCAGAGAAGCTTTAGTCTCTTACCCGAGCTGCTTCTCTATTCTCCTTTGCCTTGCTTTGCCTGTAATACTAACACACTGTCTTTTTCTCATGTTACGTGGGACTATCCCAAGGCAGGGACCCAACTGGCCTGGCTTGGGTTCCCTGCCTGACTGTGGGTTTGGCTGAGGAGTGGGCAGCAATTTCCAGCTGTTGGCACTCCCAGAACGCATGGGTGTATGGGGTTTCTGGAGGCAGCAGCTCTATAGTGAAGCAGATATGGAGGGGGGGTTCATTACCAAGACAGAGCAGTGATTGTCCACGAGCAGGATGGTTCCAACAGGGAGCCTACAGTCCAACTGCAGATGGATGCTACCATTTTACATGTCCCATGTATGACATCCATGTACCGTATGTTGCTGGACACCGCATTATGGCAACTGAAAAATAAAACGGCATTAAATGCCTGGGAAAATGTACAGGTCATTACATCTGATATGGTTTGGCTGTGTCCCCCTCAAATCTTATTTATTTAGAGACGGAGTCTCCCTCTGTCACTCAGGCTGGAGTGCCGTAGCATGATCTCAGCTCACTACAGCTTCCACCTCCTGGGTTCCAATGATTCTCCTGCCTCAGCCTTCCAAGTAGCTGGGATTACAGGTGCCCGCCACCATGCTCGGCTAATTTTTGTGTTTTTAGTAGAGACGGGCTTTTGCCAAATTGGCCAGGCTGGTCTTGAACTCCTGACCTCAGGTGATCCACCTGCCTTGGCCTCCCAAAGTGCTGGGATTACAGGCGTGAGCCACCAGGCCCAGCCCCAAATCCCATCTAGTATTCCCACGTGTTGTGGGAGGGACCCAGTGGGAGGTAACCGAATCATGGGGACAGGTCTTTGCCATGCTGTTCTCAAGATAGTGAGTAAGTTTTATGAGATCTGATGGTTATTATAAAGGGGAGTTTCCTGCACATGCTCTCTTCTCTTGTCTGTCACAACATGAGATGTGCCTTTCACCTTTTGCCTTCCGCCATGATTGTGAGGCTTCCCCAGCCACGTGTAAGTCCAATTAAACCTTTCTTTTCTAAATTGTCCATTCTCAGGTATGTCTTTATCCGCAGCATGAAAACAGACTCATACTTTCTTTATCCACTCCTATCCATATCAAATACTATTTGACCATAGATTGGATAAAGAAAATGTGGCACATAGACACCATGGAATACTATGCAGACATAAAAAAGGATGAATTCATGTCCTTTGCAGGGACATGGATGAAGCTGGAAACCATCATTCTCAGCAAACTATCACAAGGACAGAAAACCAAACTCCGCATGTTGTCACTCATAAGTGGGAGTTGAACAATGAGAACACATGGACACAGGGAGGGGAACAGCACACACCAGGGCCTGTTGGGGGGTGGGGGGTTAGGGAAGAGAGAGCATTAGGAGCAATACCTAATGTAGATGACAGGTTGATGGGTGCAGGAAACCACCATGGCACATGGATACGTATGTAACATGTTCTGCACATGTATCCCAGGACTTAAAGTATTCAACAACAACAACAAACCAGACCCATACAACATCCCTACAAACAGGAATGAAAAATGGGGAGGGGAACTTGGGAGTCAACTTGTAGTTTACTTAGATTTACTGTGAGAAGAAGCTATGGGAGGCTTTCCAAAGGCTGCGGGAAGGATTTGGGCTATGTTCAGGAGATTGAGCTTGACAGCAGCTTCAAGGCGCCTTGTGGGAGGGGAGGCTGGGGGCAGGAAAATCAGGTGGGTGGAAAATACACTGATTTGCAGAGAAATGGTGCCAGCCTGGACTGTGAAAACAGAGAAGAGAAAAACCACGCTCGGCAATATTTGAGCACGTATTAAATCCTGGATGGCACATTGCATTTTTGTGGATGTCATTCCTAAGAGATTCACAGTCAGGGGAAGATGGTACATAACAACAACTTAGGGGCATATCAGATGCACCTCTGTAGCTGCATGTCCGGATGCCGTGGAGTGAGATGCCTGGTTTTGCCCATAGAGGTAGAAACATTATCAGAAAATACATGTATTTGAGTTGAATTTTAGAGAGAGAGTAGAAATTCATCAGGTCTACAAGGAGGAAAAGAGCTTTCCTGGACAAAATTCCTCCTTGGCGTTCACCTAAAACTTACTAATTTCTTACAGAACAAGGATACCACAGAACCAGGGAACTGTGTGTATCAGTCAGGATACTGCAGAGAAATACAACCAGTACGAAGTGTGTATTGATAGAAAGCACATTTATTTTAAGGAATTTTGCTCATAGGATGATGGAGGCTGGCAAGTCCCAAGAGGTATGGGGTTAGACCAGCCAGCTGGAGACCCGGGGAGGAGCTGATGTTGTAGATGGAGTGCAAAGTCCATCTGTTGGCAGAAAGCCTTCTTGCTCAGGGAACATTAGTCTTCTGTTCTAGTCAACTGATTGCACCAGGCCCACTCACCATAGGAAGGACAAATTGCTTTACTCAAAAGTGTACTGATTTAGATTTTTTTTTTTTGGAGACAGAGTTTCACTCTTGTTGCCCAGGCTGGGGTGCAATGTTGCGATCTCGGCTCACTGCAACCTCCATCTTCCAGGTTTGAGCAATCCTCCTGCCTCAGCCTCCTGAGTAGCTGCGATTATAGGCATGCACCACCACGCCCAGCTAATTTTTTTAATTTTTTTTTGGTAGAGACAGGGTTTCACCATGTTGGCCAGGCTGATCTCAAACTCCTGACCTCAGATGATCCACCCACCTCAGCTGCCCAAAGTGCTGGGATTATAGGTGTGAGCCACTGTGTCCGGCCTGGTCTTTGTTCTATAAGGACCTTCAACTGATTAGACCAGGCCTGCCCACCATATGAAGGACAAATTGCTTTACTCAGAGTCTACTAATTTCGGTATTTATCTCAAACTTCAGAGAAACACCCAGAAGAACATTTGATCACATATCTGGGCACCATGACTCAGCCAAGTGGACTTATAAAATCAACCATGCCAGCTTGGATCAAGGGTGCCTCAGAACAAGAGTGCCCAGACAGAACACGAGTTGGGCAGTATTTCAAGAGGCAGGGGAAGCCATGGAAGCTGTTCTGAGGGGACTTGTGATCAGGTGTGTATGTTAGGGAGGTCACTGTGGCAGCAGGGTATAGGGTAGACTGCAGGGCTCTTGTGGCCTCTGTCTCTGTCATAGGCCAAGTCATATTCAAATTTATAAAATTCAAAATCCTTTTTTTAAAATCATTAACTGGAAACTTTATGAAATAAATATAGCCACCCAAAGTGCTGGGATTATAGGCATTTTATATATATTATATATATAATATATTGGGATTATAGGCATTTTATATATATTATATATGTATATAATATATATGTATGCTTTTTTATATATGTACTTCAAGTTTTGGGGTCCATGTGCAGAACAGGCAGGTTTGTTACACAGGTATACACGTGCCATGGTGGTTTGCTGCACCCATCAACCCATCATCTACATTAGGTATTTCTACTAATGCTCTCCTTCTCATAACCCCCACTCCCCAACAGGCCCTGGTGTGTGATGTTCACCTCCCTGTGTCCATGTGTTCTCATTTTCAACTCCCACTTATGAGTGAGAACATGCGGTGTTTGGTTTGCTGAGAATGATGGTTTCCCGCTTCATCCATGTTCCTGCAAAGGACATGAATGCATCCTTTTTCATGGCTGCATAGTATTCCATGGTGTCTATGTGCCACATGTTCTTTATCCAGTCTATGGTCATATAGTATTTCTGGTTCTAGATCCTTGAGGAATCGCCGCACTGTCTTCTACAATGGTTGAACTAATTTACGCTCCCAATAACAGTGTAAAAGCGTTCCTACTTCTCCACATCCTCTTCAGCATCTGTTGTTTCCTGACTTTTTTAATGATCACCATTCTAACTGGCATGAGATGATATTTCATTGTGGTTTTCATTTGTATTTCTCTAATGACCAGTGATGATGGGCTAAAAATTCAGAGAAAATGTAATACAATGTTTAATTTAGCTCAAGTATCCTTCCTTTGTCGAATCAATTTTCACCTTTTTCTGTTTTCCTTATGGCTGGCTTGCTGGAGCCCACTCTCATGAGTGGTGCAAGGTCAGGGATAGATAACCAAGTCCATGTATGGTTGTGTCTTTTCACAAGTTCAGGCTTTTATTGGTGCTATTTCAGTTTACAGAAGCCCTGAGATGCATGGAGTTTTCAAGGAGGCAATTCTCCTTAGGACTTCCCATTTAGTATTGAAATGGTTTGAGCCTTTGGGGTAGCTGGAACCTACGTGCCGGCAGCATTTAGTCAAAGCTCCAGGCACTCAGGCTCCTGCTGTGACCCAAGTCAGTCAATATTGCAACCTGTACATACTAATACACTTCACCAATATATACATGTTATAGATTAAACATTCTACATCAAACAAAGCAATGTTTATCAAGAGAAAAGGGGTAGGATAAAGCTTAACAAAGGAGCACAGGGATATTGATGTGGACAAAAAAAAAAAGTCTCCTGGCCTGGCCCTGGAGGACCATCAGTGGTCGCCATCTTGGAAGGAAGAGCCTTTGATATCACTGGGCAGAGCCTTTTGCAGTGGATGCTGGGTAACGATTACAAGTGACAGCAAGATGGCGTCTGTTAAGGCAGCCATTTGGAGCTTCTGAAGCCCTGTTCTTTCATGACCACAGAGTCCTCTGGTGAGGATTGACAAGGGAAGAGGGTGTTTGGTTGTGTCCTTAACTGGTTCGATGCAGTCTTTGTTGATCAGGTGAACATCTGGCCCCTGTAGGCATGATGCCTTTTGAATGAAATGTAAGATGGAATCTTTTTCTAAGATGGAGTCACTTATGTCAAGCATGCTCTACACACTCACTGGAAGAATTAAAGAAAGAGGAAAGAAGCACGAAATGTCACTTGACAGTTAAGCACAGGTTTATGTCAGAGAAACCTGAGAGGGGCTTCTGGCTGAGTTAGGTCAGAGCCCATCTCTCTTATAGACTAAGCACATTTAAGGGTTTTGGAAGGGGGTGCTTATCATAGGTTTGGAATGTTTGTATGTGAGGAAGAGTTTATCTTAGGGTTGGAATGTTTCTGGTCAGAGGGGAGGCTCTCTCAGGGTTGGTATGTTTCTGGTCGGAGAGGGGTTTATCTTAGGGTTGGAATGTTTCTGGTTATGCTGACATGAGTCATGAGGCTGATGTTTTGGGGCTGGATTTAGGCGGTTTTTAATCAAGGGGAGCCTAGAATGGTGGTGTTTTTCAAGATGGCGATGCTCCCGCTCTGTCACCCACAACTTGAAGACCATTATCATATTGATTTTGTATCTCCTGTGCATACCTGATGGAGAATGACTGAACATTTGAAATAAAAGACTCGGGGAGAAGGCAAAGATGTGTTTAAGTTGCAAGTCAAAAAAAAAAAAAAAAACAATCCAATGGCTCTGTTAGCAGCTATTAGAGAGGTTGGGGTGGGAGCAGAGTCTGTAGCTTACTTTGCTCTTGTTATGTCAATGCTATGAGCTTGGGAGTCATGGAAACTGTGAATAAATGGAAGAGAGTCTGTCAGTGACTTACTGCTGCATCTTGGGCCAGCCCAGGCATCCGTGAGTTTTCAGGGAGACGTCGGGAGAGTTCTCAGGCAGAAACTAGCCACTCCTATGCTTGTCATCTGTGGGGTTGACATGGTGGGCTATTTTTATGCTCAGACACTTGGGAGAAAGGGCAGGCTGTACCCGAAGGCAGATAAGTGCTGGCCAGATGGGCTTGGTGGGCACCGTCGAACTCATGCTCACCCTCCTGCCCAGGAGCTAGAAATAGAACTATCCCTGGGACAATCCGTGAGGTATCAGGTGAGTATGGCCCGATACACGTGACTCAGAGACATAAGGAGTGAGGGTTTGTGCTCTGTCTCAATGAGAGAAGACAGAAGTCAGGGCTTGCTTTAGCAACACCAAATGGAGATATCAGACTCCTATTCAGAGGCCAGAATTTTCATCTCAGCATTTATTTTCTGGATATGTGGCCTACAGATGGGCATCTCTGTTTATAATACCTTTAATTTTGATCTTGACAAGGACTAGAGGAAGCTCTTAGTGAACCTTCATGCGCACAAAGAAAAGCTTCTAAATCGGCCGGGCACGGTGGCTCATGCCTGTAATCCCAGAACTTTGGGAGGCCGAGGCGGACGGATCACCTGAGGTCAGGGGTTTGAAACCAGCCTGGCCAACATAGTGAAACCCCATGTCTACTAAAAATACAAAAAATTATCCGGGAGTGGTAGTGGGCATCTGTAGTCCTAGATACTTGGGAGGCTGAGGCAGGAGAATCACTTGAACCCAGGAGGCAGAGGTTGCGGTGAGCTGAGATCACGCCATTGCACTCCAGCCTGGACAGTAAGTGAAACTCCATTTAAAAACAAAACAAACAAAAACTTCTAAATCACATTCAGGGAGCATTTTGTAATATTTTATTTCTTCTCAAACCCTGCAGTGGATTGAATGGTGCCTCTATTTTACCCCCACCCCCACCAAAAAAAAAGAGACAAGTTTACCTTGAATCTGTATATGTGATTTTTTACTTGGAAATAGGGTCTTTGCAGATGTAAAAAAGGATCTGGAGATGAGATCATCCTGGATTGCAGTGGATCCTAAATCTAATGACAGGTGTCCTTGTAAGAGACAGAAGAGGAGACACAGACACAGAGGAGAAGGCCACGTGGAGATGGAGGCAGAGACTTGAGTGATGGGGCCACAAGCCCAGGGATGCCTGGAGCCCCCAGGAGCCCGGAGAGGCAGGAAGGATCCTCCCCTAGAGTAGGGAGCATATCCCTGTAGACACCTCGATTTCACAGATGTAGTCTCCAGGACTGGGAGAGGTTAAATGGCTGCTTTTGTAAGCTCCCTAGTTTGGGGTCATGGGTTACAGTGGTCCCATCCCAACCTGTAAGTTCTGGAGAACCTGAGTCTGGAATGCAAGCACGTGCAGTGATTCAGCTTGATGCCTGTGGTGGGAAAAGAGCCCCTTGTGTTACGGCTTCATGCTGTGTGTAAGTAAAACCAGTCCTCTCAGGAAACAAAAGCCCAGTAAACACGTGCACCCTGACTTCCCAGGATCACAACTCAGAGAGAGAGCAGCGGCCATTTTCTCCCCCGCCTTGCTTTGCTGAACGCACCACACACGCAGCATTTCCCGGGAGGCTAACCTGGTGATATTGTCCGTTCTTGGTCCTCCACAATGCAGGCAATATTCCTTGCTCATCTCAAATGCTTGTGTCTCCTCTTTCTTCTCTCCACCTGCAAAACATCTTTCCATAGGTCCCATTGGGAACACCAGCACGTTGGCTGGTATTCCCACACCCTTTTTCCTTCCTTTTGTTGCTTCATCTACCTCTGATTTGCTAGTTGTCTGATGTCTTCTCTCACGAGCCTGTCTTTCTCCCAAGCCTAGTAGACATGAACCATTGAAAGCATCCTTGAATGACAAAAGTCCAAATATCAATTTTCAAGGTGAGGACTGTGGCTTTTATTATTTGTTCTCAATGGCTGGTGTCTGGCGGGGAGTCCAGTTGCCTGACGTTGAATGCAGTCATTTCCTAGGTGTGGATCAAGATTCTGATGTCCACAGGCAATAACGTCCATCAACGTGTGTATGTACCTTAATGGACGTTACTGCCTGTGGACTCCAGAACACTGGATGTCGTATATATTGATGGACGTCATATATATATATATATATATATATATATACACACACACACACACACACACACACACACACACACAGAGACACACCCCCCCCACACACACACCATGGAATACTACGCAGCCGCAAAAAGGAATGAATTAACAGCATTTGCAGTGACCTGGATGAGACACTAGAGACTATTACTTTTTTTATTATTATACTTTAAGTTCTGGGGTACATGTGCAGGATGTGCAGTTTTTGTTACATAGGTATACACTTGCCGTGGTGGTTTGCTGCACCCCTCAACCTGTCATCTACATTACATATTTGTCCTAATACTATCACTCCCCTAGCTCCCACCCCACAACAGGCCCCAGTGTGTGATGTTCCCCTCCCTGTGTCCATGTGTTCTTATTGTTCAACTCCCACTTATGAGTGAGAACATGTGGTGTTTGGTTTTCTGTTCTTGTGTTAGTTTGCTGAGAAGGATGGTTTCCAGCTTTATTAAAAGTCAGGAAACAACAGATGCTAGAGAGGATGTGGAGAAATAGGAAAGGTTTTACACTGTTGGTGGGAGTGTAAATTAGTTCAACCATTGTGGAAGACAGTGTGGCGATTCCTCAAGGATCTAGAACCAGAAATACCATTTGACCCAGCAATCCCATGACTGAGTATATACCCAAAGGATTATAAATCATTCTACTATAAAGACACATGCACACGTATGTTTATTGCGGCACTGTTCACAATAGCAAAGACTTGGAACCAACCCAAATGCCCATCAATGATAGACTGGATAAAGAAAATGTGGCACATAGACACCATGGAATACTATGCAGCCATAAAAAAGGACAAGTTCATGTCCTTTGGAGACTATTACTCTAAGTGAAGTAACTCACGAATGGAAAACCAAACGTCGTCTGTTCTCATTGATATGTGGAAGCTAAGCTATGAGGACATAAAGGCATAAGAATGTTACAATGGACTTTGGGGACTTGGGGAGAAGCTTGGGAGGGGGTGGCAAGGGATAAAAGACTACAAATAGTGTGGAATGTGTACTCCTTGGGTAATGGGTGCACCAAATTCTCACAAATCACTAAAGAACTTAATTGTGATCGGATGTAGTGGCTCACACCTGTAATCCCGACACTTTGGGAGGCTGAGGCGAGCAGATTACCTTAAGTCAGGAGTTTGAGACCAGCCTGGCCAACATGGTGAAACCCCGTCTATACTAAAAATACAAAAAAAATTAGCCAGGCCTGGTGGCACACACCTGTAATCCCAGCTGCTTGGGAGGCTGAGGTAGGAGAATTGCTTGAGCGTGGGAGGTGGAGGTTGCAGTGAGCCGAGATCATGCCACTGTGCTCCAGCCTGGCTGACAGAGCGAGACTCTGTCTCAGAAAAAAATAAAAACAACTTATTTATATAACCAGATACCACCTGTAACCCAATAAGTTATGGAAAATTAAAGGAAAAAAAAACACACAAAAAGAGTATATTCAGGATCACTTAAGCATGATACTACATCACATCTCATTGCAGAAATTATATGGATTATCATTCCATGAGTGTACCAGCTTCTGGAAGTTTCTGAGCTCATACGGGGAGTGGGAAGTAGGTGGTCTCGTGGGAACTACAGGGCTGGCCCCTCATCAGGACGGTCATCACTAGTGACATAAATACCCCATGGTAGAGAGAGCTGGGGTGTCTTCGTCAGTTTTGTGTCACTAGAAAGGAACATCGGAGGCTGGATAATTTATAGAGGAAAGAGGTTTATTTGGGTTATGATTCTGCAGGCTGTACAAGAAGCACAGGGCCAGCATCTGTCTCTGCTGAGGACCTCAGGAGGCTTCCACTCATGGTGGAACGGGAAGGGGAGCTGGTATGTGTACAGAGACCACACGAAGAGAGAGGAGGGAAGACAGAGAGGAGACGCCAGGCTCTATTTAACAACCAGCCCTGTTGGGAACTCATAGAGTAAAAACTCACTCATGCTTCAAGAAAGGACATTGATCTCTTCAGGAAGAATGCATTGTCTGTTGCTCAAACTCCTCCCATTCGACCTCCCATCCAGCACTGAGGCTTATATTTTAACGTGAGTTTGGGAGAGGAGGAATTTTAAAGCAGAGCCTGTAGATTCTAAAGCAAAATGTTGTGGGTCTCCTGCTTGTACAATGCTTGTGACTGCCTTTTTTTAATTTTTATTTTCTTTTTTTGAAACAGTCTCGCTCTGTTGCACAGGCTAGAGTGCAATGGCGCTGTCTCGGCTCACTGCAACCTCCATCTCCAAGGTTCAAGCGATTCTCCTGCTTCAGCCTCCCAAGTAGCTGGGATTACAGGTGCGCACCACCACACCTGGCTAATTTTTGCATTTTTAGTAGAGACGGGGTTTCACCATGTTGCCCAGGCTGGTCTTGAACTCCTTACCTCAGGTGATCTGCTGGCCTCGGCCTCCCAAAATGTTGGGATGACAGGCATGAGCCACCATGCCTGGCCTGGGATTGTTATTTCTAAATGATTCCAGCTTTCTTTTTTTTTTTTTTTTTTGGTCTCAGCTGAGGCACAGCAGTGGAACTTGTCTTATTATCATTGACTTGTTATGTTCATGAAGGACTTGCAAAACCAACGCTGATCCTCAGAGTAACAGCACACATCCCCACAGGACAGTCTATGAAGCTGGAGCCCCCTGGGTTGTAAAATGCCTCCGCACCCCATCTCTGTTTCTGAAGAAGGAAGCTCTGCTGAGCAGCTAAACATGACGTGCTTGTTAAGTGTGCATTGGTTAAAGAACAGATGAAGGTACAGACTCGGTCTTCAAAACTTCATCATACAATCTCGCAGATGAGTAGCACCGTTCAGCGTTGAGTGACACCTACTTTCCTGTCTCCAGGTGATTAGATATCATCATCTCCAATTTAAGCCCCATCTAAGAGGTGCACCTTTTCTAGATCCTGAGGCTCAAGTGTCTAAACAGCAACTGTAAATTTTCTCCAATCAGTGTTTCTCCCATGTGTGGAAATAAATTCTCATCCTTGAAGTTCAGCTCTCTCCTTCATTTTACAAAAAAAAAAACAAAAAACAAACTTGTTTTAAGCAAGATTAAAAGTGAATTTTCTATTAGCAGTAATTTTATATCATTCCCTGTCTTGCTTCTTTTGCACTCACTGAATTGAAGAGAATGACATGAAATTTCCTGGAAATAAAAATTGATTCTCAGAGCCAAACAACACTACTTGTGTGAAAGAATATAGAATGAAAGTTTGAAGTGTCCATCAGTCCTGAACCTGGGATGATCCTGTCCTGATATCCTTACTGTGAATGCATCTACCAAGACCCTATTCACAAATCAGTTCACATTCACAGTGTTTGGGGGTTAGGACTTGGGCATGTCATTACAGGAAATAGCTTTGTTAGCTTTTCTGGTTTTATGTAGAAAGAGCAATAAAGGCTGGGCGCGGTGGCTCACGCCTGTAATCCCAGCACTTTTGGAGGCTGAAGTGGGTGGATCATGACGTCAGGAGTTCAAGACCAGCCTGGCCAACATGGCGAAACCCCATTTCTCATGCAAGCAGGGCTTAAAACCTAGATGACGGGTTGATGGGCGCAGCAAACCAGCATGGCACATGTATACCTATGTAACAAACCACGTTCTGCACATGTATCCCGGAACTTAAAATATATATATCTTAGGGCTGCTGTAATAAACGACCACACACTCGGAAGTCTTAAAGCTACAATAAGTTTATTCTTTTCCAGTCCTGGAGACCAGAAGTCTGAAATCACGGTGTGGGCAGGACTGCACTTGCTCTGGAGGCTCACTTGAACCTGGGAGGCAGAGGTTGCAGTGAGCCAAGATCGTGCCATTGCACTCCAGCCTGGGCAACAACAGCAAAACTCCATCTCAAAAAAAAACAACAACAAAAAAACAAAAACAACCATGAATATGTTCTCTAAATTAATCTCACAGCATGGGAAAAGGTGACCAGGATACCCCAGTACTGATGACAAGTATTATAGGATGGAAAAGAGAACTGGCATCCCTCTTCGCTGGCAACATAACCTGTTTTTGTTGATGTGAAGGCAATTAACCTTGTTGCTAGACAAATGTTACTGCAGATGTCTGACATAATGAGAATGCGTTATCCACAGCAAATTGCTTTTGAAAAAGAAACTCCGCAGGGAACTTCACAGTGACTGACTAAGACTCACTACTGCAGTCTGGTGCGGTGGCTCACGCCTGTAATCCCAACATTTTGGGAGGCCGAGGCGGGCAGATCATGAGGTCAGTAGATCGAGACCATCCTGGGCAACAAGGTGAAACCCCGTCTCTACTAGAAATACAAAAAAACTAGCTGGGCATGGTGGTGGGCGCCTGTAGTCCCAGCTACTTGGGAGGCTGAGGCAGGAGAATGGCTTGAACTCGAGAGGCAGAGGTTGCAATAAGCTGAGATCGTGCCACTGTACTCCAGCCTGGTACCAGAGCAAGACTCTGTCTCAACAACAACAACAAAAACAGTGTGATATTAAAAACACTGTGCTCCATGACTTAGAAGTTCAAAGAGCTACTTTGAATCTGCAAATGATACCTCCATGGATGCCGCCTAAGTTCATGAAAGATGGAAGCATAGTGACAGTAACAATAATTTAAGGTTTGAAAGGAAAATCTTGAGGTCCCCAAATCACTAAGCTCAAGGGAAAAGTCAAGCTGGGAACTTCTCAGAGCAAACTTGCCTCCCGTTGTATTCAAAGTTACTCCTGGCCAGGTGCGGTGGCTCATGCCTGTAATCCCAGCACTTTGGGAGGCCAGGGCGGGCAGATCATGAGGTAAAGAGATCAAGACCATCCTGGCCTACATGGTGAAACCCCATCTCTACTAAAAATATTAAAAAAACTAGCTGGGCATGGTGGCGGGCGCCTGTAGTCCCGGCTACTCGGGAGTCTGAGGCAGGAGAATGGCTTGAACCCGGGAGGCCGAGGTTGCAGTTAGCCGAGGTCACGCCACTGCACTCCAGCCTGGTGCCAGAGCGATACTCTGTCTAAAAAAAAAAAAAACAACACACACACACATACACACACACACACACAACAATATAATGAATGCAACCATTCATCTCTTATCCACCTATGACCTGGAAGCCCCCTCCCCACTTCGAGTTGTCCCCGTGTTTCTGGATGGAACCAGTGTACTTCTCAACATATACTGATTGATGTCTCATGTCTTCCTAAAATGTATAAAATCAACGTGTGCCCTAACCACCTTGGGCATGTGTCATCAGGATCACCTGAGGCTGTGTTATGGGTGTGTCCTCAACTGTGGCAAAATAAATTTTTTTTTTTTTGAGATGGAGTCCCATTCTGTTGCCCAGGCTGGAGTGCAGTGGCATGATCTCGGCTCACTGCAACCTCCACCTCCCTGTTTCCAGCGATTCCCCCGCCTTAGCCTCCTCAATAGCTGGGATTACAGGTGCCCGCCACCATGTCCAGCTAATTTTTTTTTTGCATTTTTAGTAGAGACGGAGTTTCACCATGTTGGCCAGACTTGGCTCGAGCTCCTGACCTCAGACAATCCGCCTGCCTCGACCTCCCAAAGTGCTGGGATTACAGGCGTGAGCCACCACGCCCGGACTTAATTTTCTAAATTAACTGACACCATCTCAGATATTCAGGGTTCACAAAGGCTTGGAGAGGCCTGCAAATATATACAATTATAGAATTAAATATTGATGGATAGGGTCCCCTATTCAAAAATACTGTTATGAATTAAGTTAAAATATTAAAGAAACTTCACACCCATAATCGCAATGCTTTCAGAAGATGGAGGATTATTTTGAGCTCAGGACTTTGAGAGCAGCTTGGGCAACCCAGCAAGATGCCATTTCTACAAAAATTTTTCAAAAATAGCTGAGCATGGTGGTGTGTGCCTGTGGTCCCAGCTACTGGGGAGGCTGAGGCGGGAGGATCGCTTGAGCCCAGGAGTTTGAGGCTGCAGTGAGATGTGCTCAAATCACTGCACTCCAGCCTGGCTGAGAGAGCAAGACCTTGTCTCTTAAAAAAAGCAAATAGGCGGCTGGGTCCGGTGACTCACGCCTGTAATCCCAGCCAAGGCAGGCAAATTACCTGAGGTCAGGAGTTTGAGACCAGTCTAGCCAACATGGCGAAACTCCGTCTCTACTAAAAATACAAATATTAGCCAGGCATGGTGGCAGGTGCCTAGAATTCCAGCTACTTGGGAGGCTAAGGCAGGGAGAATCACTTGAACCTAGGAGGTGGAGGTTGCAGTGAGCCAAGATCATGCCATTGCACTCCAGCCTGGGTGACAGAATAAGACTGTCTCAAAAAAAAAAAAAAAAAAAAAAAAGCATACTTCCGAGTTAAAACAACAGAATTACCATTCAACCCAGCAACCATTCCTGGGTATGTACCTAAAGAAATACCAGTTATTCTACTGTAAAGACACTTGCACGTGAATGTTCATTGCAGCACTATTTGCAATAGCAAAGACACGGGAATTAAGCTAGATACCCATCAGTGGTAGACTGGGTAAAGAAAATGTGGTACATATACGTCATGGAATACTATGCAGCTGTGAAAAAGAACAAGATCATATTATTTTTTGCAGGAACATGGATGGAGCTGGAGATCATTGTCCTTAGCAAACTAATGCAAGAACATAAAAGCAAATGTCACGTGTTCTCACCTATAATTGGAAGCTCAACATTGAATACAGGTTGCCTCAAAGAAAGGAACAACAGACATTGGGGTCTGCTTGAGGGTGAAGGGTGGGAGGAGAGGAGGATTAAAAAACTACCTATTGGCCAGGCGCAGTGGCTCACGCCTGTAATCCCAGCACTTTGGGAGGCCGAGGTGGGCAGATCACGAGGTCAGGAGTTCGAGACCAGCCTGGCCAAGATGGTGAAACGCTTTCTTTACTAAAAATACAAAAATTAGCCAGGCAGAGTGGCGGGCATCTGTAATCCCAGCTACTCGGGAGGCTGAGGCACAAGAATCACTTGAACCCATGAGGCGGAGGTTGCAGTGAGCCGAGATCGCGCCATCGCACTCAAGCCTGGGCGGCAGAGTGACACTCTGTCTCTACTGTGTATCAGATATTGTGCTGATTATGTGGGTGACAAAATAATCTGTACACCAAACTCCCATGTCACGTAATTTGCCTGTGCAACCTGCACGTGGACCCCCCCTGAATCTAACATACAAGTTTAAAAAAATACATTTTTGTACAGCTGCACAATGCGTGTGTATTTTAAGCTATGTGTTGTTATGAAAGACTCAAAAAGATTCAAAAAATTAAAAAGTTGTTAAAGTTATAAAAAAAGAATAAAATACATCACACTTGTCAAATCATGAAATACATTTTTTTTACCCACTGTGAATGTAAACATTGACACCAAGGGGAAGCTTGAGTATTGTGTCCATTTTACAGGGCAAGAAAACAGGGGAGCAAGTAAATAGCAAAACGAGCAAAGAAATGAGTAGGCAAAGGCCCGTCACCTATTTCTTTGTGGACATCTTTGTTGAACTTTTTTTCAACAAAATGAAACCACGCCCCCTGATTGTTAGTTACCTCACGCCCATATTCTTGGCCAGTGAGTCTTTCTGTAAAATGGTGCTCACCGCAGAGTACATTCTGAATACACGTTAGACAATGATGACCAGGAAAATTCCTGAGTTTTTGATCGATCACATTCCTGGCCAAATCAGATGGATATTTAAGACCTCAGTGTGCCATTTGCAATCTTGCAACTCCTGCTTTGGTTCTCTGGAAGAAATCTTCTTGTCGCAGATTCTTACTGAAACTCAATGGGTTAAAATCCAAAGATCTTACTTGTTGCATAGAATCAAGACTCTGGGTCAATACCTGGCAGAGAGACTGGAGGCTGCATTGGGGTGGACTGTTTTTAGATGGCAGGTCATGCCCCAGAGAGAGGTAGCTGGGTGGGAAACATAAGTCCTATTTCTAATGCACAGTTGTTGTGCCTCCTCTGGATATCCAAATGTTTGGCACAATCTGTTTTCCTAGAATCCCAGCTGACATAGAGCAGCTAATGCTCACATACTGTCATCCAGCCAGTGGCTCATTTAGCCAATTAACACCCTGATTTCAAAAGCACTGTGAAAATATCACTGCACACGCTACGTAGCTTCTGAACATCCCTTCCCTTCCTGGCATATTTCTCCAGCGTAATCTCTGCTCCTTGCCTTTCTTACGAGCTGCCCACACCCTTGAGCTTAACGGGACCCATTCAGTCTGTCTGTGTTTTCTCTCCGACCTTGCAGCAACGTCACCATGACCTTTTCAAGAATCTTCTTCTTTGCTTCTCCTGACAAATGCATCATCCTTCTGAGCAATAAACAGAGGAATTGGCAAAGTTAATAATGTCGTTATTGAGCACTTAGTGAATGGTGAGCATTATGCTAAGAGTGTTTTGTGGTGTATCCATACACCATTCCAACGATATATATATTTTTTAATTTAAGCATACTTTATTGCTAAACAATACTAACAATTATCGGAACATTTCATGAGTCAAAACCTTATTGCTGGGGGAGAGTCTTGCCTCAATGTTGCTGGCTGCGGACTGGTCAGGGTGGTGGTTGCTGAGGGTAGAGGGGGCTTTGGCAATTTCTTAAAATAGGCAACAATGAAATTTGTCACATCAATTGACCCTTTCTGTCATGAAAGATTTTTCTGTATCAAGCGATGCTGTTTGATAGGATTTTACCCAGAGTAGAACTTTTTTCAAAATTTGAGTCAGGGTTGGGTGTGGTGGCTCACGCCTGTAATCCCAGCACTTTGGGAGGCCAAGGCGGGTGGATCACCTGAGGTCAGGAGTTCGAGACCAGTCTAACCAACATGGTGAAACCCCATCTCTACTAAAACTACAAAAAAGTTAGCTGGGCATGGTAGCAGGCACCTGTAATCCCAGCTACTCGGGAGGCTGAGGCAGGAGAATCGCTTGAACCTGGGAGGTGGAGGTTGCGGTGAGCCAAGATCATGCCATTGCACCCCAGCCTGGGCAACAAGAGCAAAACTCCGTCTCAAAAAAACCCCAAAAAACCCAAAAAAACAAACAAAAAAACTTCCTGAAAGGATTCCGCATTCTGAATGCCATTTAGAACCTTGGTGATTCATGGCAGGAAGTTAAGATATCCACATTAACAGAAATTGGGGAAAAAGTGAATTCTGATCTTCATGAATGACATTGAGGGGATTCGAGACTTCAGTGGAGGAAGTCACTTCTGCTATGGTGAAAATAGCAGAAGAAGTAGAGGTGCAGGTTGAAGATGGGACTGAATTCCTGCAATCTCATGATAAAACTGCAATGGAAGAGGAGTTTCTGGTTTCTTGAGATAGATACTATTCTTGGGCCCATTTCACAGATAAGAAAACTCAGGCCTCTCCAGGTTGAAGGGTACAACTACCAAGTGTGGGAGCCTGGGCTCTAGCCCATTACTGGACATCTCCAGAGCCTGTTCTCCCTTGTAAGTTTGCGGGTCGCTCAACATTGTCTCCTTGGACGTGTGATAGGTCTTCCTGCTCCTCCTTCATCAGTCTTTAACATTTTAGAGACATTTAGAGTGGCCTGGACCAGGCTCTTTGCTCATTCTCTTTTCTTCTACTGAGGCCTCTTTCACAAGTAGGTTTTGTCATCTCTGTCTCTCTCCTTTCATTTATTCTTTCCTTCATTCTCTCTGTTTTTCTCATTCTCTTATTCTCTCTCCCTGTCTTCTTTCCTCTTCTCTTCCCTTCTCTTCCCCTCCTCCTCCTTCCTTCCCCTCCCTCTCCCTCTCCTCCCCCTCATCTCCTCCACCTTCTCCTCCTCCATCTTCTTTCTTTTCTTCTCCTTCCCTTTCTCTCCTCCTCCTCCTTCTACTTCTCCCTTTCCTTCCCTTCACCTCCCCTCCCCTCCCTTCCCCTCCCTTCCCCTCCCTTCCCTTCACCTCCCCTCCCCTCCCCTCCCTTCCCCTCCCTTCCCCTCCCTTCCCTTCCCCTCCCCTCCTCTCCCTTCCCTTCCCCTCCCCTCCTCTCCCTTCCCTTCCCCTCCCCTCCTCTCCCTTCCCTTCCCCTCCCCTCCTCTCCCTTCCCTTCCCCTCCCCTCCTCTCCCTTCCCTTCCCTTCCTTTCCCTTCTCTCTTTTTTTTTTCTTTCACGGAGTTTCACTCTGTTGCTAGGCTGGAGTGCCGTGGTGCGATCTCAGCTCACTGCAACCTCTGCCTCCCCGGTTCAAGCGATTCTTCTGCCTCAGCCTCCTGAGTAGCTGGGATTACAGGCATGCACCACCCTGCCCAGCTAATTTTTGTATTTTTAGTAGAGATGGGGTTTCACCATGTTGGCCAGGATGATCTCAATCTCCTGACCTCGTGATCCACCTGCCTCGGCCTCCCAAAGTGCTAGGATCACAAGCATGAGACACCGTGCCTGGCCCCTTCTACTTTTTTTTTTTCCTTCCCCTTCACCTCCTCTTCCCCCTCCCCTCCTCTTCCCCCTCCTCCTGCTTCTCCTCCTCCTCCTTCCTCTTTGTCTCTGTCTCTCTCTCTCTTTCTCCCTCCCTCCCTCCCCCTCTCTCTCTCCGTCTCTCTCCCCCTCCCCCTCTCTCTCTCCGTCTCTCTCTCCCTCTCTCTCTCTCTCTTTCTCTCTCATTCACTCTCATTGACGTCCATATCCAAAGTTTTGGAATCACAATGCTGCCCTCTTAGTTCTTTGTCATGAACCACCTGTTGCCCTTGGATTGTTTTACCTTTTGTATCCTTGGCAGCTTCACATACCCATGGGCTAAGCAAGAGTGTTTTCTCTGAAAGTGTAGGCATGAGCTGATACCTGTGTGTTTCATCCATTATCAGCACTGTTCTATGCATGTAAGGAGGGTGTGTGGCATTTGCTTAGTGGATTGTAGGAAGGGACACCCAGGAAACAAAAAACTAAACTGAAGCTTTCCTGGGGGCTAGGATTTGAAGGTCATACTAATGTCCTTCGAGAGATTTAATGTCAAGAATTGGTGTGACAAAACAGTGGCGGATATCATACAGTGTTTTCCACTTTTCATAAGTTTACTTTTCAAATCAGACAGTAGCCATGAGGGACCATCCAGGCAGGCTGAGACTAGTCTTCAGAAAAATATCTATGCCTAGGTAGTTTTAGAAAGGTGAGGGTTGCATAGATGTGCCCACCTATCCATCCTGATCCTTGCTGGTGATCATGATGAGCTGAGAAAAGCATCCACATCCTTAGACCAAAACCACTGCTCCTGATATTACTCTAAATTGGACTTCTTCTGTCATTGCTTTCACCATCACTATCTTGTTGGTGATGGGCCCAGCTTTGAGAAAGTCAGATCTGCCTCAGTGCTGCTGGAGCTGGAGAGCTGGAAGAAAACCAATATGGCATTTGAACCGCACAATCCAAAAGTATTGTGGCAGCTCTGATTCATAGGTTCCTTCTCAGTAGAACCTCTTTTGAATTCCTCCAAACAAAGCCTTCTATTTGAGCCATAGCCCTTCAGTAGACTGATGTCATGGACTATTAGAGTATGCTATTGGTGCTCCAGCTACCCATGGCCAGCCACCAGGCATTACTCAGGTACAGCCTCACTGCCTGGCCTATGCACCAGGCATCAACATGAGGTTTCATAAATACCTGGGAGTAAAAGTGCAGAATCTGTTGAAAGAATGCAATACTTTTTTTATTTCTTCACTAACTAATTAAATAATTTTTTATTTCTTCATTAAAGGGCAATTGAAGAGAAGAAGAGAACATGCCTCTCTTAGTAGGTACTATCCCCAAGTAGAACTCATCCTCCATTGTGCAAAGATTCCCATTGTTCAGATAACTCTAATGCTTTGAGGAAAACCTCCCCAAAGTGTAACATACAGAACACTCTTCCGGGGGTTATGGCAGATGTTGGAATCTCTTCTAACACCACCTAAAGATGGTGGGGTACTTTGCAACACCACCTGAGGAAAGGAACAGTATGAAACACCTGTTGTATTAGTTACCTAGGGCTGCCATAACAAAATACTACAGGCTGGGCTGCTTAAACAGCAGACTTTTATTTTCCCACAGTTTGAAGGCTGGAAGTCTGAGATCAAAGTGTGGGCAGGGCTGGTTCTTCCTGAGGCCTCTCTGCTGGGCTTGTAGACACCATCTTCTCCCTGTGTCCTCATAGGGTCATCCCTCTGTGTGTGTCTGTGTCCTCATCGCCTCCTCTTTTTTTTTTTTTTTTTTGTGAGATGGAGTCTCGCTCTGTTGCCCAGGCTGGAGTGTAGTGGCACAATCTTGGCTCACTGCAACCTCCACCTCCCAGGTTCAAGCGATTCTCCTGCCTCAGCCTCCCGAGTAGCTGGAACTATAGGCGCGTGCCACCATACCCGGCTAATTTTTTCTATTTTTAGTAGAGATGGAGTTTCACCGTGTTAGCCAGGATGGTCTTGATCTCCTGACCTTGTGATCCACCCGCCTCGGCCTCCCAAAGTACTGGGATTACAGGCGTGAGCCACCACACCCAGCCTCATCTCCTCTTCTTATAAGCACCCCTGTCTTCTCGGATTAGGGTCCTCCCTGGTGACTTTGTTTTACCTTAATCACCTCTTTAAAGACTCTATCTCCAAATATGGTGAGATTCTGAGGTCCTGGGCGTTAGGGCTTTAACACAGGGATTTGGGAGAAGGAATCAGCCTATCACAGCTGCGCATTCTAAGACTCCAGTGACTTTGTGCTGACAATGGCCTTTCTTTGGGTAGCTCCAACCAGATGGTCTGGCTGGGCCTATCTTCAGTCTAGTGACTCCCACCAGGAGGCCCACTGAGCAGGGTAGCCAGGAAAGCCTGTGGCCTTCCAACAAGGTGATGCTCACCTGCAGCACACAGGCCATCACTGTAGCTCTGCTGGCTTTATTTATTCTTGGGTTTATAGTGATGGCTTCTTTCTGACTCTGCCTCCCTTGAGGCATCTCATTTCTGTGGCTGGAGTACTGTGAGCCTCACAGACAGACAGCATATCCACAGTCAGTCTTTCCTTACTTGCTTCCATAGCATCTCATGAGTCTTTCCAATGCATTCAGGGAGACTCTTTCTTTTTCAGTGAAGGAGTCAGAACCATTTTGCAGCTTTGCTGCTTGGAACCTTGATGGAACAGCTGAGTACATGGCCGCCAGCATCACTCATGCACGAAAAGTGTTGTTGAAAGCTAATAGAAACTGAAATCTGGTTGGGCGCGGTGGCTCACGCCTGTAATCCCAGCACCTTGGGAGGCTGAGGCGGGTGGATCACCTGAGGTCAGGAGTTCGAGACCAGCCTGGCCAACATGGCGAAACCCCATCTCTACTAAAAATATAAAAAATTAGCTGGGCATGGTGGTGCGCACCCGTAATCCCAGCTACTCAGGAGGCTGAGGCAGGAGAATCGCTTCAACCCTGGAGGCGGAGGTTTCAGTGAGCCGAGATCGCGCCATTGTACTCCAGCTTGGGCAACAAGAGTGAAAATCTGCCTGAAAAAAAAAAAAAAATGAAATAGAAGATTTCCCTTCCCCCCAGGTTGCTTTGCCTGTGCTAAAGTAATTTACTTTGAGGGTAGAGAGGACACAGATTGCTTTGGGCATATTTCAAAATGCTACTGTCTCCCTATGAATATTGCAAAGTGGTTACTTTCCCCCAATAACACACAACTGGATATTTCTTTGATCTTCACCCTGGGAACCTGGTGGAGCTCCCGGAGGTAAAATTTGTGAAAGTACAAGGTCCCCTCTAAGATGGGCCCCGAGAAGTTTTTCTGTTGTTGTTGTTGTTGTTGTTTTCTGAGACAGAGTCTCGCTCTGTCACTCAGGCTGGAATGCAGTGGTGCGATCTGGGCTCTCTACAACCTCCGCCTCCCAGGGTCAAGTAATTCTCTTGCCTCAACCTCCTGAGTAGCTGGGATTCCAGGCGCCTGCCACCACGCCTGGCTAATTTTTGTATTTTTTGTAGAGATGGGGTTTCACTATGTTGGCCAGGCTGGTCTCGAACTCCTGACCTCAGGTGATCTGCCTGCCTTGGCCTCCCAAAGTGCTGGGATTACAGGTGCGAGCCACCACGCCTGGCCAGGAGTTTTTAACTTACTTAGGCTTGTCCACTGTCAGCCTGCAGCTGTTTAATAATTACCCTGCAAATGTGTCCATCAGGTGCTGGCTCTAGCAGGAACTCCTAGACAAGCAGAATTCCACTTACCACCTGTCTGTCCAGTCTTCAGGCAGCATTTCGTCTTGTGATCTCTATTTTCTGATGGATTGAAGAGTTGCTGATTTTCGGTTTGTTCTACTCTTTGCCTATTGTGAGGATGGGAATTACAATGCGCAAGCTCTCTACACGTTAGTGAAGCGGCTACCTTGTCTGGGGTATATACCCTGGGGTTCGTCATTGGGCATCAGGAAAATTTAGGACAAAGACACGAGGAGTTTAGGAGTGGAAGTTTAATCAGGAGAAGAGAAAGAGAAATGGTTTTCTCTGTAGAGAAAGGGGTCTCCAAGCGGAAAGGACCAGCTGGCACCAAATGTGATGGATTTTATAGTCCAGTTCGAGGAGGCGGTGTCTCATTTACATAGAGCTCAGAGCTTGGTTCCATCAAGCATGGCATTTACATAGCCCACAGGAAAGGCTGGTTGCCCACCCTAATCGTTTATGCAAATGGGCTTTGTAGTCGGTCGGGGCTCTCGGTCCTGTTTTTCTTACTTTACATGTGGCTGACAAAGAGGAGGGAAGATGGAGCCACTGCCTTGAACATGTGTAGTCTCTAGTTCCTGCTGGGAAGATGGAGCCGCCGTTTTGAATGTGTCTAGTCCCTAGTTCCTGCCGGGAAGATGGAACCGCCATCTTGAACGTGTCTAGTCCCTAGTTCCTGCCGGGAAGACGGAGCCGCCATCTTGAACGTGTCTAGTCCCTAGTTCCTGCCCGGAAGACGGAGCCGCCATCTTGAACGTGTCTAGTCCTTAGTTCCTCCCGGGAAGATGGAGCCGCCATCTTGAACGTGTCTAGTCCCTAGGTCCTGCGGACATGCACCCGTACAAGCTCCCAGTTGGCTTGTGTATGTCTGCAGCTCGACTTGACAGGCTGTTCATTGTTAAAAAATGACTTGGGGCTGCTTTTCATTAAAGAGAAAAGCCGCTGGGCGCAGTGGCTCACATCTGTCATCCCAGCACTTGAGGAGGCTGAGGCGGGTGGATCACAAGGTCAGGGGTTTGAGACGAGCCTGACCAGTGAAACCGCGTCTCTACTAAAAAAAAAAAAAAAAAATTAGCCGGGCTTGGTGGTGCGAGCCTGTAATGCCAGCTACTTAGGAGGCTGAGGCAGGAGAATTGCTTGAACCCGGGAGGCGGAGGTTGCAGTGAGCGAACATCAGGCCACTACACTCCAGCCTGGGCGACAGAGCGGGACGCCATCTCAAAAAAAAAAAAAAAAAAAAAAAAAAAGGAAAGAAAAGCCTTACCGAGGACTCCCATACCCTTACTGTCTGCCTAAGTGATTTCTTCTTAACTCCTGTATCACTGGCAGACTCTCACTTGCCTGTTGGGTGGAGTACTATATTGCTGAGTATCATGGCTGTATTAGATGTGAGGGAGACAGTGAACAGATGTGAGGGAGATGTATTAGATGTGAGGGAGATGTGAACAGAACATGGTCCCTGAAGAGAACAGAGCTCTCACGTGGGGCTGGGTGCAGCTTCTGTCCTATCCAGTGTTATGGAACCCATGCAAGTACAGGTCAAGCAGCTCAAGGGCTGGAAGACATGCACATAAAATCCAAGGGCAACATTGGAAAGAGGTTTGGTGTTTCTTAGAAAAATGCCAGAAGGCTGAGGAAGTGGGGGCCCCGAGCAGCTCTGAAGGGTGTGTATGCAATTAAACTGAAACCAAAGGGTGAGAGAGAGGAGTGAGAGCTGGCTACGAAGCTCTGTGCAGCTTCATCATAAACTCACAGACAGGCTTCATGCACCATCGTCTCAGTGCATTCAATGTTTGGATTCCACACGCATGCATCCTCAACCCCCTTGCAATGCTGTTCTTCTTGGAGGGAAATGGGTGCTTCTTACTCTATCATATGCAGGTATATGGTCAACCAGATAAATATGTGAGAAAACACCAACAAAGTAGAAATTACTTGGAATTATAGAGCAGAATCATCGTAAAAGTTTGTGCAAAATCTTTTTTTTTTTTTTTTCAGACAGGGTCTCCCTCTGTTACCCATGCTGGAGTGCAGTGGCGTGATCATGGCTCACTGCAACCTCAACTTCCCAGGCTCAGGTGATCCTCGCACCTCAGCCTCCCAAGTAGCTGGGACGACAGGTGTGCACCACCACACCCAGCTAATTTTTACTATCTGCTTAAGTAATTTCTTCTTAACCCCTATATCATTAAAGCAGAAACCGGAAGCCCTTATTTTTGAAGTAGTAACCACCTGTCACCTAAAATTCCCCTCACATTACTGTGATTATAATGATGATTTTTTCAAGACCAGACCTCTGTGTCACCCAGGCTGGAGTGCAGTGGTGTGACTGTGGGTCACGACAGCTTCAACCTCCTAGGCTCAAGTGATGCTCCCATCACAGTCTCTAAAGTAGCTGAGACTATAGGTATGCATCACTATCCCCAGCTATATATATATATTTTAAAAATATTTTGTAGAGATGGGATCTTGCTGTGTTGCTCAGGCTGATCTTAAACTCCTGGCCTCCAGCAGTCTTCTCACCTGGCCCTCTTGTAGTGCTGGGATTACAGGCGTGTACCACCATGTCTGGCCAGAAAACATATCTGTTCTGGGGTTCATAGTGATGCTTCTTTCTGCCTTGGCCTGTCTTGAGGCATCTCATTCCTGTAGTTGGAGTACTCTGAGTGTAACAGATGGAGAGTATGTCCACACCCACTCTTCCCTCATGTGTTTCTGTAGCATCCCTTAGGAGTTTTCAAATGCATTTAGAGATGTATTCACCCTGTGACAGATTCAATGCATCTCTGCAAGGCAGAATAGCTCTACCATGGTGTGGGCATGGCGCTTGGCTACCTGAGTCTTTATTCTGCTTTCCAGGTGCTTGTTGGTTGGATAACTTTGGGCAGGTTCTTGTACCTCTTTGAGCTTCAAGACTGTCTTAGTCAGCTCTGGCTGTCGCAAGAAAATACAGTTGACCTTGATAGAAAAATTAGCTGGGTGTTGGGGGGGGCATCTGTAATCCCAGCTACTCAGGAGGCTGAGGCAGGAAAATCGCTTGAACCTGGGAGGCGGAGGTTGCAGGGAGCCAAGATTGCACCATTGCACCCCAGCCTGGGCGACAGAGCAAGATTCCATCTCAAAACAACAACAACAAAACAAAATAAGAGTTGACCCTTGAACAGTGTGGGAGTTAGGGGCATCACACACGTCCCTGGCACAGTTGAAAATCCAAAGATAACTTTTGACTCACCCAAAACTTGTGAATATCCTATTGTTGAGCAGAAGCCTTATCAATACCATAAAGTTGATTAACATATATTTTGTATGTTTTATGTATTGTATACTGTATTATTAAAGGATGCCAGAGAAAAGAAAATGCTATTTTTTCTTTTAGCCGGGCGTGGTGGTGCACACCTGTAATCCCAGCTACTCAGGAGGCTGAGGCAGGAGAATCGCCTCATAAGGAACTTTGAGAATCAAAAATCATAAGGAACTTTTATTCTTTTTTTTTTTTTGAGATGGAGTTTCACTCTGTTGCCCAGGCGGGAGTTCAGTGGCATGATCTCGGCTCACTGCAGCCTACGCCTCCCAGGTTCAAGTGATTCTCCTGCCTCAGCCTCCTGAGTAGCTGGCACTAAAGGTGCGCACCACCACGCCCAGCTAATTTTTGTATTTTTATTAGAGACGGGGTTTTGCCATGTTGGTCAGGCTGGTCTCGAACTCTTGATCTCAGGTGATTCACCCACCTCGGCCTCCCAAAGTGTGGAGATTACAGGCTTGAGCCACCTCGCCTGGCAAGGAAGTTTTATTCTAAGCGAAGTAACTCAGTGATGGAAAACCAACATTGTATGTTCTCAGTGATATGTGGGAGCTAAGCTATGAGGACACAAAGGCATAAGAATGATAAAATGGAATTTGGGGCCTTGCGGGGGAAGAGTGGGAGGTGGGTGAGGGATGAAGACTACAAATAGGGTGCAGTGTATACTGCTCGGGTGATGGGTGTACCAAAATCTCACAGATCACCACTAAAGAACTTAGGTAACCAAATACCACCTGTACCCCAATCACTTATGGAAAAATAATTAAAAACAAAAAAGGACAGCAAACTAAATGTTTAAAAATCGTAGAGAAGAGAAAATATATTTACTATTTCTGAAGTGGGAGTGGATGGTCATGAATGTCTTCATCCTTATCGTCTTCACCTTGGGTAGCCTAACACGAGAACGGAGACGAGGGGTTGGTCTTGCAGGCTCCGGGGTGGCAGAGGTAGAAGAAAATGCCCATAGAAGTGGACCCATGCAGTTCAAACCTGTGTTATTTAAGGGTTAACTGTACCATAGATGGGGTGGCATAAATAATAGAAATTTATCTCCCTATAGTACTGGAGGCAGAAATGTTTACATCCAGGTACCAGCATGGTTGGGTACTTGAGAGGTTCCTCTTCTTGGTTTACGGATGGTCTTGCATGGCAGAGAGAGAGAGGGTGGAGCACGAGGGAGCATGTGTGCCCTGGTGTCTCTTCTTACAAGGGCACGAATCCCATCCTAAGGATCCCACCTTCACGACCTGATGTAAACATCATCATCTCCCAAAGGCTCTGTCTCCAAATACCATCCCATTTGGCATTAGGGTTTCAACACATGAGTTTCGGGGCAACACCATTCATTCCATAGCAGGAGCCCTCATAGGCAGACTGGGACACCAACGCCTCTTCCCTCTTGGGCTAACACGAGCTGTAAATGTCAGTGGACATTTAAATATTGTGTTACACATTCGATGTCCTGTCTGCAATGGAGCCGGGTTCTGTAAACGTAGGCTGCCATGGTGAAATCGGATTGTCATCGCCCATCAAGCTCTTTGGCAGCAGTGCTGTAATCATTGCAAACATTTATTTATATAAATGCTCCCATCCCCTCGGCATGAGGATATACTTAGGCTCTCTCAATTGACAGCCACGCCACAAGCCCAGGAATGAGAGGTTGTCAGATACTGAGGCTGTTTTCAGAGCCAGTGTTCGGCTGAAGTGGCACAGAAGCTATCATTGTTTGCAAATCTCTGCTGCTTGTCAAGCTACAGGGTTAAGTAACCCTGGATGTTCCGAACACTCTGAAGTGCTGACCTGCAGCATCTTGTCTTTTTGGATCCCTGAGCCCTCAAACAGGCAGGCTGTACGCCGACTGACACGTCGTGGCTGGTGTCTTGCACTTAACCCTCTTTATCTTTAGACCTTGATTATGCACCTGTTTCTCATTGAAAGCTAATGACAATCCATGAAGCGGCTTGGCAGTGACTGTCTCTGATTGTGTAAGTAGGGGTTGCCACATTCACCCATGTTGTTGACTTTCAACTGTATACTTGAAAACATCAAAAGTAAGCATTGCCTCATGTCTCCGAGTGTAGCAATTCCAGGAAAACTCTTCCGCATGGGTTTAAAGTCAAATCCAATCAAAACAGACTCGCAGGGCCGGGCATGGTGGCTCTTGCCTGTAATCCCAGCACTTTGGGAAGCCAAGGTGGGCAGATCACTTGAGGTCAGGAGTTTGAGACCAGCCTGGCCAATGTGGTGAAACCCCATCTGTACTAAAAATGCAAAAATTAGCCGAGCGTGGTGGCAGGCGCCTGTAATCCCAGCTACTGAGGAGGCTGAGGCAGGAGAATTGCTTGACCCTGGGAAGTGGAGGTTGCAGTGAGCCGAGATTCCCTGCCCTCCCCTCCCCTCCCCTCCCCTCCCCTCCCCTCCCCTCCCTCCTCCCTCCTTCCCCTCCCCCTCCCCCTCCCCACCTCCCCCTCCCCACCTCCCCCTCCTCCCTCCTTCCCCTCCCCCTCCCCCTCCCCACCTCCCCCTCCCCACCTCCCCCTCCTCCCTCCTTCCCCTCCCCCTCCCCTCCCCACCTCCCCCTCCCCACCTCCCCCTCCTCCCTCCCCTACCCCTCCCCACCTCCTCCTCCTCCCTCCCCTCCCCCTCCCCACCTCCTCCTCCTCCCTCCCCTCCCCCTCCCCACCTCCCCCTCCTCCCTCTCCTCCCCCTCCCCCTCCCCCTCCTCCCCCTCCCCCTCCTCCCCCTCCCCCCTCCCCCTCCTCCCTCCCCCCTCCCCCTCCTCCCCCCTCCTCCTCCCCACCTCCCCCTCCTCCCCCTTCTCCCCCTCCTCCTCCCCACCTCCCCCTCCTCCCCCTCCTCCTCCCCACCTCCCCCTCCTCCTCCCCACCTCCCCCTCCTCCCCCTCCTCCTCCCCACCTCCCCCTCCTCCCCCTCCTCCTCCCCACCTCTCCCTCCTCCTCCTCCTCCTCCCCACCTCCCCCTCCTCCTCGTCCTCCTCCCCACCTCCCCCTCCTCCCCCTCCTCCTCCCCACCTCCCCCTCCTCCCCCTCCCCCTCCTCCCCCTCCTCCTCCTCCTCCTCCCCTCCTCCCCCTCCTCCTCCCCACCTCCCCCTCCTCCTCCCCACCTCCCCCTCCTCCTCCCCACCTCCCCCTCCTCCTCCCCACCTCCCCCTCCTCCCCCTCCTCCCCCTCCTCCTTCTCCTCCCCACCTCCCCCTCCTCCTCCCCACCTCCCCCTCCTCCCCCTCCTCCCCTTCCTCCCCCTCCTCCTCCCCACCTCCCCCTTCTCACCTCCCCACCTCCCCCTCCTCCCCCTCCTCACCTCCCCCTCTCCCCCACCTCACCCTCCTCACCTACCCACCTCCCCCACCTCACCTACCCACCTCCCCCACCTCCTCCTCCTCACCTGCCCACCTCCCCCACCTCCTCCCCCACCTCCTCCCCCACCTCCCCCCCACCTCCCCCCCACCTCCCCCCACCTCCCCCCACCTCCTCCCCCACCTCTTCCCCCACCTCCCCTCCCCACCTCTCCCACCTCCCCTCCCCACCTCCCCCACCTCCCCTCCCCACCTCCCCCACCTCCCCTCCCCACCTCCCCTCCCCCACCTCCCCTCCCCACCTCCCCCACCTCCCCCACCTCCCCTCCCCACCTCCCCCACCTCCCCCACCTCCCCCTTCTCCCCCTTCTCCCCCTCCACCCCTCCCCCTTCTCCCCCTCCACCCCTCCCCCTTCTCCCCCTCCACCCCTCCCCCTTCTCCCCCTCCACCCCTCCCCCTTCTCCCCCTCCACCCCTCCCCCTTCTCCCCCTCCACCCCTCCCCCTTCTCCCCCTCCACCCCTCCCCCTTCTCCCCCTCCTCCCCTCCCCCTCCTCCCCCTCCTCCCCTCCCTCCTCCCCCTCCTCCCCTCCCTCCTCCCCTCCCTCCTCCCCTCCCTCCTCCCCTCCCTCCTCCCCTCCCTCTTCTCCCCCTCCTTCCCTCCTTCTCCCCCTTCCCCCTCCTTCTCCCTCCTTCTCCCTGCTCCTCTCCTTCCTCCCCCCCTCCTCCCCCCCCCCCAACATGGTGAAACCCTGCCTCTACTGAAAATATAAAAATGAGCTGGATGTGATGGCATAAATGAAACATGAATCTAAGATGCAGGTTTTTGTTCCAGTGGTCAGGAAAGGAGTTCAGAGAAGGAGGAGTGACCTTTTTACTGATCAGTTGTGTTTGGACCTTACGGCCTCCTGTGGAGAGCTTAGCCATTTTATTTATTTCTCAGCCTCCAAGTGGTCACTTTGGTGCCGGCTGGGGCTGCCTCTGTGCTTAGTATCCATAACTGGCCACCAGCACATTTAAACACATGGCAACTTTGTAGCATGTAGCTTGCAAATTTTTTTTAATGTCCAGGAATAGTGCTATAAAAACAAAAATCAGAATTAGTTCATTTGGGCTTATTATTTTTGTAACGTCATCTCATAACTTCATCTTTTTATTTATTTATTATTTGAGACGGAGTCTCGCTCTGTTGCCCAGGGTGGAGTGCAGTGGTGCAATCTCGGCTCACTGCAACCTCCGCCTCCTCGGTTCAAACGATCCTTCTGCCTCAGCCTTCTGAATAGCTGAGATTGCAGGTGTGCACAACCGTGCCCAGCTAATTTTTGTATTTTTAGTAGAGACAGGGTTTCACTGTGTTGGCCAGGCTGCTCTCGAACTCCTGACCTCATGATCTGCCTGTCTCTGCCTTTCAAAGTTCTGGAATTACAAGCGTGAGCCACAGCACACACCTCCAATGTTTTTTAATCTCCAGGAATAGTGCTATAAAGACAAAAATCAAAATTGGTTTGTTTGGGCTTATTATTTTCATAACTTCATCTTTCTTTTCTTTTTCTTTTTTTTTTTTTTTTTTTGAGACAGAGTCTCACTCTGTTGCCCAGGCTGGAGTGCAGTGGTACGATCTTGGCTCACTGCAACCTCCACCTCCCAGGTTCAAGCGATTCTGCTGCCTCAGCCTTCTGAGTAGCTGGGATTACAGATGCCTGCCACCACGCCCAGCTAATTTTTGTATTTTCAGTAGAGACAGTGTTTCACCATGTTAGTCAGGCTGATCTTGAACTCTTATCTTGTGATCTGCCCACTTTGGCCTCCCAAAGTGTTGGGATTACAGGTGTGAGCCACCACGCCTGGCCCTTTTTTTTTTTTCTTTTCTTTTTTTTTTTTGCTACTGGCATAATGTATAACTCTTTTGAAGTTTTGCATGAGAACATAGCAGACAGATTTCAAGGTACCAGTTATGAACTCTGACCATAGCAGGGGTGGACAAACTTCTTAAAAGGTAGTAGGCCGGGCACGGTGGCTCACGCCTATAATCCCAGTACATTGGGAGGCCGAAGCCAGCAGATCGCCTGAGGTCAAGAGTTTGAGACCAACCTGCCCAACATGGCGAAACCCCACCTCCACTAAAAATACAAAAAATTAGCCAGGTGTATTTGTGCGTGTCTGTAATCCCAGCTACTGAGGACAATGGGGCAGGAGAATCTCTTGAACCCGGGAGGCAGAGGTTGCAGTGAGCCAAGATCACGCCACTGCACTCCAGCCTGGGTGACAGAGCAAGATCCCATCTCAAAAAAAAAAAAAAAGAAAAAAAAGTCCACATAGGGAAATATGTGAAGCTCTTTTGGTCATATGATCGCTACCACAACAGCTCAATATGTAAATGAATGGGCATGTTCTGTGTTCTAAGAATCTTGAGGAACACTGAGATTTAAATGTATATATTTATCACGTGGCACAAAATACAGTTGATCCGGCCGGGCACAGTGGCTCACACCTGTAATTCCAGCACTTTGGGAGGCCGAGGTGGGTGGATCACCTGAGATCGGGGGTTCAAGACCAGCTTGACCAACATGGTGAAACCTGTCTCTACTAAAAATACAAAAAATTATCTGGGCATGGTGCTGCATGCCAGTAATCCCAGCTACTCATGAGGCTGAGGCAGGAGAATTGCTTGAACTCGGGAGGTGGAGATTGCGGTGAGCCGAGATCATGCCATCGCACTCCAGCCCGGGCAACAAGAGTGAAACTCCGTCTCAAAAAAAAATACAGCTGACCCTTGAACAACACGGGGATTAGGGATGCTGACCTCCATGCAGCTGAAAATCTATATATAGGTTCTGACTCCCCCAAAAGTTAAATACTGGTAGTGTACTCTTGAATGGAAGATTTATTCATAACATAGAGTCGATTAATACATATTTTGTATGTTGTGTGTATTATATACTGTATTCTTACAATAAAGTCAGAGAAAAGAAAATGCTAAGGAAGAGAAAAGAAAATACTTTACTACTTACTAAGTGGAAGTGGATCATCTTCATCCTCTTTGTTTTTTTTTTTGAGACGGAGTCTTGCTCTGTCGTCCAGGCTGGAGTGCAGTGGCGGGATCTTGGCTCACTGCAACCTCAGTCGCCCGGGTTCAAGCAATTCTTCTGCCTCGGCCTCCCAACTAACTGGGATTACAGGCACATGCCACCACACCCAGCTAATTTTTGTATTTTTAGTAGAGACAGGGTTTCACCATATTGGCCAGGCTGGTCTTGAACTACTGACCTCGTGATCTGCCCACCTCAGCCTCCCAAAGTGCTGGGATTATAAGCGTGAGCCACTGCACTCTGCAGGAGTAGGGAGAGGAGGGGGAGGAGGAGGGGGGAGGAGAAGGGAGAAGCTGGGGGAAGGAGGGGGGATGAAGAGGGAGGACGAGTCATCTCAGGGGTGAAAGTCCAAATGGGTGAATTTGCTCAGTTCAGATGGATGTTGTCTAACACTCAACTGTTTTATCCTTCTTTTGATTTTTTTTAACCCGTTGTTTAAAAGATGTGAAAATAGTTTTTTGGTTTACAAGGTGCACAAAAATAGGCAAGGGGCTGGATTTTGCTGGAGGGCTGCAGTTGGCCAACCCCTGGGTTAGAGCATTACCATTGTCGATGGGCACACAAAATAATGAAATTGTTATAGAAAACATGAGGCATTGTTACTGGAAAGGGGTCCTGATCCTGACCCCAAGAGAGGGTTCTTGGATCTCATGCAAGAAAGAATCTGGGGTGAGTCCACAGAGTAAAGTGAAAGCAAGTTGATTAAGAAAGTAAAGGAATAAAGAGTGGCCACTCCATTGGCAGAACAGCTCCGAGGGCTGCCAGTTGGTGATTTTTATGGTTATTTCTTGATTCTGTGTGAAACGAGGGAAAGATTATTCGCGAGTTTTCTGGGAAGCGGGTGGGCGGTTCTGGGAACTGAGGGTTCCTCCCCTTTTAGACCATATAAGGTAACTTCCTGACATTGCTATGACATCTGTAAACTGCCACGAGGCTGATGGAAGTGTCTTTTAGCAGCAAATGCATTAGAGTTAGCATATAATGAACAGTGAGGAAGACCAGAGGTCACTCTCGTCGCCATCTTGGTTTGCGTGGGGTCTGGCCGGCTTCTTTACCACAACCTGTTTTATCAACAAGGTCCTTATGACCTGTATCTTACGCTGACCGCCTCTCCTGCCAGTGGTCATGTGCATTGATCTGGCTGGAGGGGTATCTTTTTTGTGTGTGTGAGATTGGGTGTCACTGTGTTGCCCAGGCTGGAGTGCAGTGGCACAGTCATAGCTCACTGCAGCCTTGACCTTCTCAGCTCAAGTGATCCTCCCACCTCAGCCTCCCAAGTAGCTGGGACTACAGGCGTGCACCACCATCACCACACCCAGCTACTTTTTTTTTTTTTTTTCTGTATTTTTGGTAGACATGAGGTTTCACCATGTTGCCCAGGCTGGTCTGGAACTCCTAGGCTCAAGCAATCCTTCTGCCTCAGCCTCCCAAAGCTCTGGTATTACAGGCATGAGCCACTGCACCTGGCCTTCAGGACTATCTGCAGACACCTGTTGTAGCCTCTTCATTTCTGCACATCCCTCCCCAGCGGAGATGCTCTCACAAATCGCTCATAAGGAAATTTCTTGTGGGCTACAAAATCTTTCCCCTAAAACAGAGTTCTGTTGAATTTCTCCCTGACAATGTAAATTAACAACTTGTCTTCACAAGTGTGGGACAAAGATAAGACTAGAAATGATCTTTCCGCCCGCCCTGAGACAAATGCATGTTTGACATCTTCCTCTTCTGTATGTTGACTTTGTCTTACGCAAAAGTGGATTTACTGTGCATGAAATGAATGCGTGACTGATTGTTCCTCCACCCGCACTTTGCCATGTAAAATGTGGATTCAGAGAGTGCCAATCAAAGACTCACGAGAATGTAATCATTTGCCTCTTTTATCTACTCTCCTTTTTTTTTTCTTTCCTCTTTCTCTTCTGCCTGCTTTTTTCCCTTTCTATACCAAAGCCCTCAAAACCGTCCTTGGAAAAAGCACAGGGCCGGGTGCAGTGGCTCATGCCTGTAATCCCAGCACTTTGGGAGGCCGAGGCAGGTGGATCACCTGAGGTCGGGATTTCAAGACCAGCCTGCCAACATGGCGAAACCCTGTCTGTACTGAAAAATAAAAAAAATTAGCAGGGCGTGGCGTTGCATGCCTGTAATCCCAGCTACTTGGGACACTGAGGCGGAAGAATCATCTGAGCCCAGGAGGTGGAGGTTGCAGTAAGCTGAGACTGTGCCACTGCACTCTAGCCTGGGTGACAGAGCAAGACTCCGTCTCACAAAAAAAAAAAAAAAAAAGCCAGGCGCGGTGGCTCACGCCTGTAATCCCGGCACTTTGGGAAGCCAAGGCAGGTGGATCATGAGGTCAGGAGTTTGAGACCAGCCTGACAAACATGGTGAAATCCCATCTCTAGTAAAAATACAAAAATTAGCCAGGCATGGTGACGCACACTTGTAATCCCAGCTACTCAGGAGGCTGAGGCAGGAGAATCACTTGAACCCAGGAGGCGGAGGGTGCAGTGAGCCGAGATCGCACCACTGCACTCCAGCCTGGGTGACAAAGGGAGACTGCATCTCAAAAACAAAAGAAAAAGCATGGAGCACACATCCTACGGTGACTTGCGTCTATTTTTCCTGGGCTGGGGCACATTCTCAACCGTGGCAAAATTAACCTCTAAACTAATGGAGCCTTGCCTCTCTCATCTTCTTTGATTCAAAACTTTGAGTTAATCCATTTATGCCTGAAGTTGCAAGTTTTTGAATTTTTGCCATCAGATTTTGGCGATGACCTTGAGCAGTAGGATATAAATAAGTCCACATGCTTAGCATTCCAATAATGGAACACTAGGCATACGTGGATTTAATCAAAGGAGAGATCATCTGTGGTGGATCTGCCTCAAAGAGGGTGAGATGAATGAGTAATTCTTCTTCAAATAAACTTGAGATGGTCTCAGAGATCCTTTTGCTGGTTTTTGTTGTTATCATTGTTGTTTTTGAGACAGAGTCTTGCTCTGTCACCCAGGCTGGAGTGCAGTGTCACGATCTCGGCTCACTGCAACCTCCACCTCACAGGTTCAAGAGATTCTCCTGCCCCAGCCTCCCAAGTAGCTGGGATTACAGGCGCCCACTACCATGCCTGGCTAATTTTTGTATTTTTCGTAGAGATAGGGTTTCAACCTGTTGGCCAGGCTGGTCTCGAACTCTGACCTCAGGTGATCTGCCCCACCTCAGCCTTTCACATTGCTGGAATTACAGGCGTGAGCCACTGCAGCCGGCCCTTTTTGCTGGTTTTGAAGAAGCAGACTCCCATATGACAAGGTGCAGAGAGCCACCATTGTCTGACAGCCAAAAAGAAAATGAGACTTGGCCGGGCGCCGTGGCTCTCGCCTGTTATCCCAGCACTTCTGGAGGCCAAGGCCGGTGGATCACCTGAGATCAGGAGTTTGAGACCACTCTGGCCAACATGGAGAAAACCTGTCTCTACTAAAAAGACAAAAATTAGTTGGGCGTGGTGGCAGACACCTGTCATCCCAGCTACTGGGGAGGCTGAGGCAAGAGAATTACTTGATCTTGGGAGGCGGAGGTTGCAGTGAGCTGAGATCGCACCACTGCACTCCAGCCTAGGCAACAGAGTGAGACACTGTCTCCAAAAAAAAAAAAGAGAAAATGAGACGCAGTCTCACAACCACAAAAAGCTGAATTTTGTCTCCCAATTCAACATGCCTGGAAGAGCATCCTAAGCTACAAGTGTCATCTCAGCTTTGTCTGGCACCTTAATTCCAGCCTTGTGAGCCCCTAAATAGAGACAGCCCAGTTAATCTACACCCAATCTTCTGACTTACAGAACTGTGAGATCATAAAGAGGTGTTGTTTTTTAAGCTACTATTTGGGCTGTTTTGTTACGCAGGAGAGCTAGCTAAGACAGATGGCTCCTTAAGCGGCTCATTCGAGGGCAGAGGGAGGCAAGTTCTGCAGACAGATGGGCATCTATATTCACTAGGTTCAAGCTGTTAATGCTGCTATCTATACCCAAATGACCTCACTACCTGCTCACCAGGCAGGAAGAAACAGGATCCTCAGACAAAGAGAGTCCAACACCTTAGTCTAAGTCTGTTTATGTTCTCCTGATAGGAAATCTTTTCATCTCATAAAAAGCTGCTGAGGTAGGCCTTTCTCACCCTTTACCCCACGTTACTGATGCCTATTTTGTTACCAACCTGGACTGGTGTCCACTCGCCTGGTGCAGTTAGGTCAAACCTCCACAATGAGGCTTCGCCGCAAGAGAAAGGATAGTGTTTATTTGGACAGCACCAAGCCACGAGACTCAGGCAGCTCACGCTTAAGACCTAACTTTTTTTTTTTTTTTGAAACGGAGTTTCACTCTTGTTGCCCATACTGGAGTACTATGGCGTGATTGAACCTCCGCCTCCTGGGTTCAGGTGATTCTCCTGCCTCAGCCTCCCGAGTGTGCCTGGCTGGGATTACAGGCGTGCGCCACCACGTCTGGCTAATTTTGTATTTTTAGTAGAGACGGAGTTTCTCCGTGTTGGTCAGGCTGGTCTCTTAACTCCCGAACTCAGGTGATTCTCCCGCTTTGGCATCCCAAAGTGCTGAGATGGCAGGCGTAAGCCACTGCGCCTGGCCCAAGACCCAATTTTTTCAATGACTTCCGAGCCATAGTGTTTCAAGTCGGGTAGATTTCAGGACAGAAGAAGCTCCAGGCAAAATCATGGGGACGAAGTTCTGATTTTTTTATCTTGCCCAAATTCCTGTCTAAGGGGTCTAGGGAGTCATTCTTTACAAGCCATGAGTTCTCATTAGATGGGTTTTATTTAACCCTAAATATCGTAACTTACTTTCCAATGTGACTCTGGCATAACATTATGAGACAAGGAAAAACAATGTGTTTAACCCCAAAATATATTTCCTTGCCATACCTTGAAATTGCCCTGAGAAGTCTCTTGTGGGAAAAATCCGCCTTCTATAGAGAATCGCCTTTCCTCCCTCCCTCCCTTACCTCCTTTACCTCCCTTCCCTCCCATCTATCTTCCCTCCCTCCCTGCCTTCCCTCCCATCTATCTTCCCTCCCCTCCCCTCCCTCCCATCTATCTTCCCTCCCTCCCTCCCTCCCTCCCTTCCCTCCCTCCCTTCCCTCCCATCTATCTTCCCTCCCTCCCTCCCTTCCCTCCCATCTATCTTCCCTCCCCTCCCCTCTCTCCCATCTATCTTCCCTCCCTCCCTCCCTTCCCTCCCATCTATCTTCCCTCCCCTCCCCTCCCTCCCATCTATCTTCCCTCCCCTCCCTCCCTCCCTTCCCTCCCATCTATCTTCCCTCCCCTCCCTTCCCTCCCCTCCCTTCCCTCCCATTTATCTTCCCTCCCTCCCCTCCCTCCCATCTATCTTTCCTTCCCCCTTCCCTCCCTTCCCCCTTCCATCCCTCCCTTCCCTCCCTTCCCCCTTCCGTCCCTCCCTTCCCTCCCTTCCCCCTTCCGTCCCTCCCTTCCCCCTTCCGTCCCTCCCTTCCCTCCCTTCCCCCTTCCGTCCCTCCCTTCCCTCCCTTCCCCCTTCCGTCCCTCCCTTCCCCCTTCCCCCTTCCGTCCCTCCCTTCCCTCCCTTCCCTCCCTTCCCCCTTCCCCCTTCCCCCTTCCGTCCCTCCCTTCCCTCCCTTCCCCCTTCCGTCCCTCCCTTCCCCCTTCTGTCCCTCCCTTCCCCCTTCCCCCTTCCCCCTTCCCCCTTCCGTCCCTCCTGTCCCTCCCTTCCCTCCCTTCCCCCTTCCCCCTTCCCCCTTCCGTCCCTCCCTTCCCTCCCTTCCTTCCCTCCCTTCCCTCCCTTCCCCCTTCCGTCCCTCCCTTCCCTCCCTTCCCCCTTCCGTCCCTCCCTTCCCTCCCTTCCCCCTTCCGTCCCTCCCTTCCCTCCCTTCTCTCCCTTCCCCCCCTTCTCTCCCTTCCCCCTTCCTTCCCTCCCTTCTCTCCCTTCCCCCTTCCTTCCCTCCCTTCTCTCCCTTCCCCCTTCCTTCCCTCCCTTCTCTCCCTTCCTCCTTCCTTCCCTCCCTTCTCTCCCTTCCCCCTCCCTCCCTCCCTTCTCTCCCTCCGTCCCTTCCCTCCCTTCTCTCCCTCCCTCCCTCCCTCCCTTCCTTCCCTCCCTCCCTCCCTTCCTTCCCTCCCTCCCTCCCTTCCTTCCCTCCCTCCCTCCCTCCCTTCCTTCCCTCCCTCCCTCCCTTCCTTCCCTCCCTCCCTCCCTTCCTTCCCTCCCTCCCTCCCTCCCTTCCTTCCCTCCCTCCCTCCCTCCCTTCCTTCCCTCCCTCCCTCCCTCCCTCCCTTCCTTCCCTCCCTCCCTCCCTCCCTCCCTTCCTTCCCTCCCTCCCTCCCTCCCTTCCTTCCCTCCCTCCCTTCCTTCCCTCCCTCCCTCCCTCCCCTCCCTTCCTCCCTCCCTCCTTCCCTTCCCTACCTCCCTTCCCTCCCTTCCCTCCCTCCCTTCCCTCCCTCCCTTCCTCCCTCCTCTCCCTCCCTTCTCTCCCTCCTCCCTTCCCTCCCTCCCCTCCCTTCCCTTCCCTCCCTCCCTCCCTTCCTTCCTTCCCTTCTTCCTTCCTTCCCTTCTTCCTTCCTTCCCTTCTTCCTTCCTTCCCTTCTTTCTTCCTTCCTTCTCTCCCTCCCTCCCTTCTTTCCTTCATTCCTTCCCAGATCTAGGACATAATCAACTAAGAGCGGCCCCCTTTTAGGTCTGATAAGAAACGTTTTACAACCTGCTGTCTCTGAAGTTTGCTACCTGAGAGCTTCCTGTGCAAAATAAAACTTGGTTCCCACATCCTTTATCTCTACCTGGACATTTCCTTTCTGTTGATTCCAGGTCTTCCGATAAACTCAACCAATTGTCAACCAGAAAATATTTAAACTTACCTGTAGCCTGGCAGCCCCCAGGTTGAGTTGTCCCGCCTTTCTGAACCAAACCAATATATTTCTGAAATGTATTTGATTGATGTCTCATGCCTTCCTAAAATATATAAAATCAAGCTGCACCCCGACCACCTGGGGCACATGTTCTCAGGACCTCCTGAGGGCTGTGTCACGGGCCATGGGCACTCATATTTGGCTCAGGATAAATCTCTTCAAATATTTTACAGAGTTTGACTCTTTTCATCAACAATCATAAATCACGGCTGGGCGTGGTGGCTCATGCCTATAATTCTAGCACTTTGGGAGGCCGAGGTGGGCAGATCACGAGGTCATAACATCAAGACCATCCTGGCCAACATGGTGAAACCCTGTCTCTACTAAAAATACAAAAATTAGCTGGGCATGGTGGCATGTGCATGTAGTCCCAGCTATTCTGGAGGCTGAGGCAGGAGAATCACTTGAACCCAGGAGGCAGAGGTTGCAGTGAGCCGAGATGGCACCACTGCACTCCAGCCTGGGCGACAGAGCAAGACTCCATCTCAAAAATAAGTAAGTAAAAAAAAAAAAAAAATCATAAATCAGTACATGGAAGTTGTACATTGGTTTGGCCTAAAAAGGGATATCTTGGGCCAGGCACAGAGGCTTATGCCTGTAATCCCAGCACTTTTGTAGGCTGAGGCAGGCAGATCACCTGAGGTCAGTAGTTGGAGACCAGCTTGGCTAACATGGTGAAACCCCGTCTTGACTAAAAAAATACAAAAAATTACCCAGGTGTGGTGGCAGGTGCCTATAATCCCAGCTACTTGGGAGGCTGAGGCAGGAGAATGGCTTGAACCTGGGAGGCAGAGGTTGCAGTGAGCCAAGATCACGCCGCTGCACTCCAGCCTGGGCAACAAGAGCAAAACTCCATCTCAAAAAAAAAAAAAAAAAAAAAGATATCTTGAAGCTGGGCCGAGAGTGGGGTTGCTTACAGGAGCGAGGTGGATTCAAAGACTTTTGGACTTGCAATTGGCTAAGGAAGTGGAGCTTTGTCTAAGACTTGGGGTCAGCAGTAAAAGCACATTGGATCTGGCCCATCGGCAGGACCTCCTCCAGGACCCTCAGGAAAAAATTTAAAACAAGGAACAGGGATCAGAGTTCAGTCCCTAGCTCTCCCACATCTGAGGTCTTCATGCCAGAGGATTCCATAGGGTAGAGGTGTGAGTTTCTTTTCTTTTATTTTTTTAATTATGCTCTAACTTCTGGGGTACATGTGCAGAACGTGCAAGTTTGTTACATAGGTATACACGTGCCATGGTGGTTTGCTGCACCCATCAACCTGTCATCTACATTAGGTATTTCTCCTAATGCTGTCCCTCCCCTAGCCCCCCCACTGCCCGACAGGCCTTGGTGTGAGATGTTCCCCTCCCTGTGTCCATGTGTTCTCATTGTTCAACTCCCACTTATCAGTTAGAACATGCGGTGTTTGGTTTTGTATTCTTGTGTGAGTTTCCTGAGAATGATGGTTTCCAGCTTCATCCATGTCCCTGCAAAGGACATGAACTCATCCTTTTTTATGGCTGCATAGTATTCCATGGTGTCTATGTGCCACATTTTCTTTATAGTCGATCATTGATGGGCATTTGGATTGGTTCCAAGACTTTGTTATTGTGAACAGTGCTGCAGTAAATATATGTGTGCATATGTCTTTATAATAGAATGATTTATAGTCCTTTGGGTACATACCCAGTAATGGGATTGCTGGATCAAATGGTATTTCTGGTTCTAGATCCTTGAGGAATTGCCACACTGTCTTCCGCAATGGTTGAACTAACTTACACGAGGTGTGAGTGTTGCACACTAACTCAGGGACAGATGCTAAGATGTTCTCTTTAGTTTCTATAGGGAAGCAACATCCCTGACTCTAATTTCCTTAGTTATTATTTTAAGCTACTATGACGTTCTTGTTTATCAAGTTGCTCATTGACTTCTCCCCACCAGCGAAGTGCCTGGAATTTTCCTCCTGGAAGGAACTCAAGATTACTCTTGATTTCCATGCTTGGTCGGGGGTGGAGGGAGGTTCCTGGTAGGCCCCTAAGAAGGGTCCCTGCCCGGTCTCAGTTCCTCAAGCTTTCTCTTTAGCACCTTTAGCAGACTGATGCTATCACAGCTTACAGTGCTTGCAGCGTGGGTGGTGGTGTGGGGATTTTGTTGCAGTTGGATTTTCCCCACTTTTTCCATTTTGTGCCCAGGAGCATTACTCTTCAAGCATATAAATTTGAACATAGGGGGAAATGGCTTCTTAGGAATTAGGTTTTAACTGGTTTCCAATATATCCAAACAGCAGACAGGTAGACCCTTGGTAACTTCTTTTTGATGTTCCCAATGTATAAACAAGTCAGAGCATTAAATCGATGCTCATTACCAACCTATGCTGCTCATCCAAGCTACCCTGAAGTTTACTTTTAGCCCAGTCCTGTGGGTGGATAATGCTTTCAACGCATTCCCAGGAGGATGATTTACCTCCTTGGAGGCAGAATATTGTTCTTGAAAGCTTTTCACAAGTCCCCGTTTCCACAGCAACATCAAGATTGACTTCTCGCCCTTGAGTAGTGCCTCGTCTTCCAAAGCCTTTCTTTCCTCTTTACTTACACAAGCTCTTTGGGGCATCTGCTCTTTGCCTCGCGGGTGGGTCAACGGTGCTTTCATTTTAATCTTCTTTTCTAGACTAGACCTGGGAGTCATAGGACAATTTTAATTATCTGAACACTTTACCATTCTGACAACAATATTTACAGAGTTTATCCTGAAGGTGGTTTCTGAGGACAGCTGTGTATCCCAGGAGCATTGTTTTAACTTGAGTTGTCTCATAGTGATGTATCCCAAGTGCTCAAGAGGGAGAGGAGGGTTATCGTAGTAAACACAATGAAAACAAAGGCGTCACCCACTTATTTAATTTTATCCCTCTATGCCAGGCAGCTCTCTCCCCCCATCTCTCTTTCTCCCTCTGTATGTCTCTCTCTCTCTTTCTTTCTCTCCCTCTCTGTGTCACATCCTCTCTCTTTCTATTCCTCTCTGTCCCTCTCTGTCACTTTCTCTGTGTCTCTCCTCTTTCCCTCTGTCTCTCGCTTATTCTCTCCATCTCTCAGTTTCTGTGTCTCTTTCCGTCTTTTTTTTTTTTTTTTTCAGATAGAGTGTTGCTCTTCTCATTCAGTCTGGGGTGCAATGGGGCAATCTCAGCTCACTACAACCTCCGCCTCCCGGGTTGAAGAGATTCTCCTGCCTCATCCTCCAGAGTAGCTGGGATTACAGGTGCCCGCCACCATGCTCAGCTAATTTTTATATTTTTAGTAGAGACAGGGTTTCACCACATTAGCCAGGCTGGTCTCGAACTCCTGACCTCAGGCGATCCACCCGCCTCAGCCTACCAAACTATTGGGATTACAGGTGTGAGCCACTGCGCCCAGCCTGTCTCTTATTCTTTCTTTCTCTCTCTTTATTTGTATATCTCTCTCTCTCTGTCTCTCTGGCACACTCTCTGTCTCTTTCAATCTCTCTTTCTCTGCTTTTATTTCTGGATCACAGTCTCTCTCTCTCTCTCTCTCTCATTCTCTTTCTCCCCTCTGTCTCTTTCTCTCCCATCTCTCTCTCTCTCTCTCTCTCATTCTCTTTCTCCCCTCTGTCTCTCTCTTTCTCTCCCATTCTCTCCCTCTCTTTCTCTGTCACTTTCTCTGTCTTTTGTTCTTTTTTCTCCCTCTTTCTCTCACTTATTTTATCTGTGTCTCCCTCTCTCTAACACACACACACACACACACACACACACACACACACAAACACACACAGAATAATCTTGCTCTAGCCTCTTTCACAGTAGGTCTTAGGGGCAGATGGATAGCTGCCTCATACAAAGAAAATAGGATTTCAGGTCGCAAGAGAGGAGCTCTATACCTGCATAACAACTAAGAGATACTGGTATTTCACCTTTATTTTTAAATTGATAAATATATAGAAACGAGAGACACAGGGGGTGACAACCAATCTGCCCTCCTTCTTGGCAAATTCTGGCAATTCAGGCACCCATGTTCCTTCCCTCCTGAATGAAGAGAGGCCAGAGGCCATCAAGAGCTCTGTCCCTGCTCAAGACTTTGCAGGATGTGGCTGTATCAGCTCTTCGCTCCAAGAACTGGGCTTTTTGTGTAGCAGGACGGCTCTTGCTACCCACAAGTGCAGGAAGAATTGTCCTCTGGCTGCTGAATCATGGAGGTTCTGGCTTCCTAGGACACTCGTGAATTTATTAGGATGTGTAGGGACAGGGCAGGTGCAGACTGATTCAGGGGCTTTGTTGGCTCTTGGTAGATGCTTGAAAGCTGTTGCTGCTCTGAGCTGAATGCCTTCTCCACAAGCGCTGCCTCCCTGTCTAAATGATGGGTTTTTATTTTATATTATTTTGAGACGGGTTCTTGCTCTGTTTTCTAGGGTGGAGTGCAGAGGTGCAGAGGCGTTGTCATAGCTCACTGCAGCCTCAACCTCCTATGTTCCTATGCTCAAGCAATCCTGCCACCTCAGCCTCCCAAGTAGTTGGGATTGCAGACATGCACCCCCACACTCAGATAATTTTTTATTATTTCCTTTTGTAGAGGTAGGGCCTTGCTATGTTGCCCAGGCTGGTCTTGAACTGGCCTCAAGCAATCCTCCCACCTGGGCCTCTCAAAGTGCTGCGATTACAGGGGTGAGCCACCACACCTGGCTACGATGATTTTCCAATTAGCCCAGTTGGGTTACAAGGTTGACTAAGATCTGATTTTCAGGTATTGGTTATGGGACACACTTATCAAATTTATTCTAGGAGCTCTTTAATAATATTTCAGAATGGACAGCATTTCTGGAAATTATCTTATTTTTTTCTTAGTGTTAAATACATTTGCTTTTCTATGTCTCAGTGGAAGATTTTTTTAAGTTTACATTTTTATGATTTTTTTTCATCTGTATATATAAATGTTACTTATCAAGCAATTCCTGCCCTCCTAGCAAATTTCTTCTGCTATGCTTTTTTCAGAATTTCTATCAGAACAACATAAATTTCACAAAACAAACCACCTCAGACTCTTTTTGTCCAACCAGTCAGTATCAGGGCACTTATCTGTTCTTTCAAAGTCTAGAAGAATTTTCTAAAATACCCTCTGCACTCATCTACCCTTTCTTCATGCTATTCTTTCATTATTTTTCTCTATTTTTCTTATAGCTATTGGTCTGATTAGACCTAATTTCCTTGATTGAATTGGGATAATTAGTATCTCTGAGAAAATTACTTCCTTGAGATTTTCACATTTTACTTACAAATGTAACATATTATCAAGATACTAAGAAACAGAAACCTATCATTTTAAAGCCTTTTTCATACAGTACAGTGTTTCCTATTTGTAATTTTGCATTTCCTGCCTCACTAAATATATTATTCACAGTATTTTCTGGGACGTTGTTTCTCCTTCCTTCCTTCCTTCCTTCCTTCCCTGTTTCCACCCATCCTTTCCTCCTTCCCTTTCTTCCTCCCTCCCTCCCTTTCTTCCCTCCTTCCATTCATTCTTTCTTCCCTCCCCTCCCCTTCCCTTCCCTCTTTCTACCCATCCTTTCCTCCTTCCCTTCCCTCCCTTTCTTCCTCCCTTTCTCCCTCCCTTTCTCCCTCCCTTTCTCTCTCCCTCCCTCCCTTCCTTTCTTTGTTCCTTCCTTCCATTCATCCTTCCTCCCTCCCTCCCTCCCTTCCTTGCTTCCTGCCTCCCTCCCTCCCTTCATTCCTCTCTCCCTCCTTTCATTCCTCTCTTATTTCCTTCCCTCTTTCCACCCATCCTTTCTTCCTTCCCTTTCTTCCTCCCTCCTTTTCTTCCTCCCTCCCTTTCTTCCCTCCTTCCATTCATTCTTCCCTCCCCTCCTCTTCCCTTTCCTCTTTCTACCCATCCTCTCCTCCTCCCCTTTCTTCCTCCCTTTCTCCCTCCCTCTCTCCCTCCCTCCCTTTCTTTCTTCCCTCCTTCCATTCATTCTTTCTTCCCTCCCCTCCCCTTCCCTTCCCTCTTTCTACCCATCCTTTCCTCCCTCCCTTTCTCCCTCCCTCCCTTTCTCCCTCCCTCCCTTTCTTTCTTCCCTTATTCCATTCATTTTTTCTTCCTTCCCCTCCCCTTCCCTGTTTCCACCCATCCTTTCCTCCTTCCCTCCTTCCCTTTCTTCTTCCCTTTCTCCCTCCCTTTCTCCCTCCCTCTCTTTCTTCCCTCCTTCCATTCATTCTTCCTTCCTCCCTCCTTCTTTCCCTCCTTCCCTCCCTCCTTTCTTCCCTCCCCCACAATGTTGATTTTGTTCATTTCTCCCTGCCTGTCTAGGAATTCTTGAAAAATATACTTGGATATTGTGTTATTCTGAAGAAAACGCTGTGAAAATGGCACATTATAGCTTCATCTCAATTCAGCTTTTGGTTTATGATTTTCAAGTTAGCCCTGTTGGGTTACAAGGTTGGTTACACAGATCCAAACCATGCCTTCATAGGTGATGATCCTCCTTGTTCTGTTAACGTTTTAGACTTGAATCATTGCTGTCTTGTGTGACTAGGGCCATTTCTACTTGGTTTTTGCTTGTTTGGCTGATAAATGTGAACGTTTTAACAATTGTTAAACAATCGTTTTAACAATTGTTAAACAATCGTTTTAACAATTGTAATTCCTCCTTTTTAATATTCTGTATCTTTACCATCAAGATACAGACATCACCTTTTTCACAGGCTCTGAGTGTAGGAAGCCACCATTTTGGTTTTATATCATGACCAGTAACTGGGAGTGCACTCATTGGCTGAAGCTGTACTTCTTGGTTCTTTTCTCTTCTTTCCACATGGATAACTGGTATACTCCATCTTATTCCATGAGCTACGTGGCAGCCACTCATTTTGTAGCTCATAGGGGTGCATTAAATACTCCCAAGCACTCTAACTTTCATTTGTCTGAATTATCTAAATAGAATGAAGGTATCCTTGAAGGTACTCCAGGTGGAATGAAAAAACATACCTCAGGTCTTCTGGAGATCCTCCTGTGTTCAGTTCCCTGGTCCCTCTTATGGTGCCCTGGGGAAGAGATTCAGCTCCTACGTAGGTTGAGTTCCAGGTGAATGCAGCCACTGAGCTCCTAGCAAGTAGGATTCCCTGTGTCCTATGTGCAGATCACCCTGGTGTCTTGGTCCAGTGGGCTTGAAGCCTCTTACTCTTTTATTTTTCCTTGTTTGTTTTCTATTTTTTTATTTTTATTTTTTTTTGAGATGGAGTCTTGCTCTGTCGCCCAGGCTGGAGTGCAGTGGCGCGATCTCGGCTCACCGCAAGCTCCGCCTCCCAGGTTCATGCCATTCTCCTGCCTCAGCCTCCCAAGTAGCTGGGACTACAGGCGCCGCCACCACGCCCGGCTAATTTTTTGTATTTTTAGTAGAGACGGGATTTCACTGTGTTAGCCAGGATGGTCTCGATCTCCTGACCTCGTGATCCACCCGCCTTGGCCTCCCAAAGTGCTGGGATTACGGTTGTGAGCCACCCACCACCCGGTCTTGTTTGTTTTCTTTTTAAAAAAATTTCATGAGGTACATGTGCAGGTTTGTTGTAAGATACATTGTGTAATGCTGCGGTTCAGGCTTCAGTTGAACCTGCCACTCAAATGGTGAACAGAATACCTCATAGGTAGAGTTTCAGCCTTTACACCCCTTTCTCTCCCCTGCTTTTGGAATGCGCAGGTGTGTCATCTTCCCATTTTTATGCCTGGTTATTCAATGTTTAGCTCCTATGTGTAATTGAGAAGAAGTGGTATTTAATTCACTTAGGATAATGGCCTCCTGCTGCATCTGTGTTGCTGCTAAAAACATGATGTCATTCTTTTTTATGGCTCTGTACGATTCTATGGTATATGTCCACCAACTACATTTTCTTGATCCAATACGTAAGTGATGGACACCTGCTTTGATTCCCTCACGCCTCCCAAGATTGAATCAGGAAGAAATCAAATCCTGAACAGACTCATTTCATAATGAGTTATGAAATTGAATCAGTAATTTATAAAAACCTATCAACCAAAAAAAAAAAAAAAAGCCCAAGACTAGACAAATTCACAGCTCAATTCGACCAGATGTACAAAGAAGAGCTGGTTCCAATCTGACTGAAACTATTCTAAAAAATTGAGGCGGAGGGATTCCTCCCTAACTTATTCTACGAAAGCTGTATCATCTTGATACCAAAATCTGACAAGGACATGACAAAAATAGAAAACTACAGGCCAATATCCCAGGTGAAGATAGATGCACAAATGCTCAACAATATACTAGCAAATAGAATCTAGCAGTGCATCAAAAAGATAATTGATCATTGAAACCTTGTCTCTACTAAAAATACAAAAATTAGCCAGGTGTGGTGGTGCGTGCCTGTAATCCCAGCTACTTGGGAGGCTGACGCAGGAGAATCCTTGAACCTGGCAGGTGGAGGTTGCAGTGAGCCAAGATCACACCACTGCCCTCCAACCTGGGCAACAGAGCAAGACTCCACCTCAAAAAAAAAAAAAAAAAAAAAAAAGATAATTGATCACAATTAAGTGGGCTTCATTCCTGCTCTGCTCTTTGTCCAAACAGATTTTTCTGAATGTCAGGGGTGAAGTTCAAGTTCTAGCACGCAGTGAGCATTCTGCCTTCCCCTGCTGCAGGGCTTGATGTATCGGCTCATCTTCCCCTAGTGATGCCAGCCATACCCTGTTCCCCTTATCCTTCCTACCAGTGTTACCCTTGGTGCAAGGAAGCTCCTGAATGGATGCAAAAAAAATAAAAAAAGATGCTGATTGCAAGAATGCACAAATGCTGATTGCAAGAAAGAGCAAAGTGCATTGGTTGCCTGTATTACTCCATTCTCACACTGCTCTAAAGAAATACCTGAGACTGGGTAATTTTTAAAAATTTTAACTTCCGGGTACATGTGCAGGATTGTACATAGATAAACATGTGCCATGGTGGTTTGCTGCACCTATCAACCCATGACTTAAGTATTAAGCCCAGCATGAATTAGCTATTCTTTTTATTATTATACTTTAAGTTCTGGGGTACATGTGCAGAACATGCAGGTTTGTTATATGGGTATAGACGTGCCATGGTGGTTTGCTGCATCCATCAACTCGTCGTCTACATTAGGTATTTCTTTTAAAGCTATCCCTCCCCTTGCACCCCACCTGCAACAGGCCCCAGTGTGTGATGTTCCCCTCCCTGTGTCCGTGTTTTCTCATTGTTCAACTCCCACTTATGAGTGAGAACATGCAGTGTTTGGTTTTCTGTTCCTGTGTTAGTTTGCTGAGAATGGTGGTTTCCAGCTTCATCCATGTCCCTGCAAAGGACATTAACTAATTCTTTTTAATGTCTGCATAGTATTCCATGGTGTTATATGTGCCACATTTTCTTTATCCAGTCTATCATTGATGGACATTTGGGTTGGTTCCAAGTCTTCACTATTGTGAACAGTGCTGCAATAAACATATGTGTGCATGTGTCTTTACAGTAGAATGTTTTATAATCCTTTGGGTATATACCCAGTAATGGGATGGCTGGGTCAAATGGTATTTCCAGTTCTAGATCCTTGAGGAATCCCCACACTATCTTCCACAATGGTTGAACTAGTTTACACTCCCACCAACAGTGTAAAAGCGTTCCCGTTTGTCCACGTCCTCTCCAGCATCTGTTTTATCCTGATTTTTTAATGATCGCCCTTCTAACTGACGTGAGATGGTATCTCATTGTGGTTTTGACTTGTATTTCTGTACTGACCAGGCATTAGCTATTTTTCCTGATGCTCTCCCCCTCCCCGACCCCCACCTGCAACACACCCCAGTGTGTGTTGTTCCCCTCCCTGTATCCATATGTTCTCATTGTTCAGTGCCCCCTTATGAGTGAGTGTGCAGTGTCTGGTTTTGTGTTCCTGCATCAGTTTGCCAAGGATAATGGCTTCTAGCTCCATCCATGTCCCTGAAAAGGACATGATCTCGTTCCTTTTTGTGACTGCATAGTATTCCATAGTGTATATGTACCATTTTTTTTTAATCCAGTCTATCATTCATGGACATTTGAGTTGATTCCACATCCTTGCTATTGTGAATAGTGCTGCAGTGAACATATGTGTGCATGTACCTTTATAATAGAATGATTTATATTTCTTTGGATATATACCTAGTAATAGGATTGCTGGGTCAAATGGTGTTTCTGGTTCTAGGTCTTTGAGGAATTGCTGCACTGAGACTGGGTAATTTATGAAGAAAACAGGTTTAATTGGCTCATGGTTCTGCAGGCTGTACAGGAAGCAGAGCAGCTTCTGCTTCTAGGGAGGCATGAGGAAATGGATAATTATAGTGGAAAGTGAAGGAAAGCAGGTGTCTTACATGGCCCTAGCAAGAGAAGGAGAGACAGAGATGCAGTTGGGGTGGGCTGGGGAGATGCTACACACTTTTCAACAACCAGATGCCATGAGAACTCATTCACTATTGCAAGAACATCACCCAGGGGATGGTGCTAATCTATTGCTGAGAAATCCACCCCCGTGACCCAATCTTCTCCTACAAGGGTCCACCTCCAGCACTGGGGATTCCAATTCAACATGAGGTTTGAATGGGCACAGAGATCCAAACCATATCTGTATCCATCTATCAATTCATCCATCCATCCATCCATCCATCCATTTATCCAACCATCCATCTATCCATCAGTTCTTCCATCCATCCATCCATCAATCCATCCATCCATCAATCCATCCATCAATTCATCCATCCATCCATCCATTTATCCATCCATCTATCCATCAATTCATCCATCCATCCACCCACCCACCCATCCATCTATCCATCCATCCATCTATCCATCCATCCATCCATCCATCCATCCATTTATCCATCCATCCATCTATCCATCAATTCATCCATCCATCCATCCATCCATCCATCCCTCAGTCCATCCATCCATGCATCCATCTGTATTAGTCTCTTCTTGCATTGCAATAAAGAAGTACCTGAGACTGGATGATTCATAAAGAAAAGAGGTTTAATTGGCTTATGGTTCTGCAAGCTGTACGGGAAGCAGAGCAGCTTCTGCTTCTGCGGAGGCCTCAGGAAACTTACAGTCATGATGGAAGGTGAAGTGGAAGCTGGCACATCTTACATGGTCAAAGCAGGAGCAAGAGTGGAGGGGAGGCGGCCGGGCGCGGTGGCTCACGCCTGTAATCCCAGCATTTTGGGAGGCCGAGGCGGGCGGATCACAAGGTCAGGAGATCAAGACCATCCTGGCTAACATGGTGAAACCTCGTCTCTACTAAAAATACAAAAAATTAGCTGGGCGTGGTGGTGGGCGCCTGTAGTCCCAGCTACTTGGGAGGCTGAGGCAGGAGAATGGCATTAACCTGGGAGGCAGAACTTGCAGTAAGCTGAGATCGTGCCACTGCACTCCAGCCTGGGCAACTGAGTGAGACTCCATCTCACAAAAAAAAAAAAAAAAAAAAAAAAGAGTGGAGGGGAGGTGCACACACTTTTAAACAACCAGATCTTGAGAGAACTCATTCGCTATCACAAGAACAGCACCAAGGGGATGGTGCTAACCCACCCATTCGTGAGAAATCCACCTCCATGATCCAATCACCTCCCCCCAGGCCACTCCTCCAACACTGGGGATTACAATTCAACATGAGATTTGGGTGGGGGCACAGATCCAAACTATATCACTGCCTCACAAGCCAGTGATCTCAAGTAGAATGGTGATGTTCATGTTGCTAGTGGCTATAAGCCTTTTTTCTCAAGGAGCAAGGAAAATGCATCTTTTAGTTTTTTTAAAAAAATCCAATCACACTGCTGTTTTTGGAAGCTCAGCGTGTGCTTTTACCCATCCTTTGATCACTGGTTCCAATTATTAGCAGTAGTATGGGTTTTCCTCTTTCTTACATCCCCACAAGTGTTTTTGCAGAAAATTACAGCAGTACCTCAGGAATTTCTATCCAGATGACACTGCTCAGAAGCAGTGCTTTCAAACTCTCCATGGCAAAACTGCCTCTCCCCTAATCTGCAGCAGATTGGTAACTGTCGTAGATACAATAAAAATGAATTACTAAAAAAAAAAAAAAGGCATTTAAGAAACATGGAAACTAGAAGCTCTCAGTGTGTTTTTTTTAAGTCATTGGATTGAGCAAAGCTTAAATGACTGTCATTATTTTTTGTTAAGTTTCTAAACATTTACTTTCAATTTCTGAACATATCTCACCACAGACAACTTGCAATAACAGTTCACACAGTGGCAGCCGTCTGATTCAGGAGTGTGCGTACCATCATACCGTCCAATATATTTATTTATTTATTTATTTTTTCAGACAGTCTGGCTCTGTCGCCCAGGCTGGAGTGCAGTGGTGTGATCTCGGCTCACTGCAACCTCCATCTCCCGGGTTTAAGCAATTCTCCTGCCTCAGCCATCCAAGTAGCTGGGATTTCAGGTTCCTGCCCCTACGCCCGGCTAATTTTTGTATTTTTAGTAGAGACGGGGTTTCACCATGTTGGCCAGGCTGGTCTTGAGCTCCTGACCTCAAGCGATCCACCCGCCTCGGCCTCCCAAAGTGTTGGGATAACAGGTGTGAGCCACCGCACCTGCCCACCCAACTGTATTTCTCTAAGGAAAATATTGAAAGTACTTATTTCCTTTTCCTTGATGGGCTGGTGACTTGGCACAGATGGGCTTCATTCTCCATGAGGAGGAAGCTGTTAGATTATCTTAAAACATGCCTGCCAAGAGAAGGTTAAAGTATATATTTCAGATCACAAGGTCAGGAGCACTTTTGGCTGCCACGTTTGGCTGACTCTTGGGTGTTGTGGTATTTAAAGTGTCCTAGATCAGCCACAATAAAACAAAACCTAATTGATGTGTCTCGACCTCAGGTGTGTGCTGCAGAAAGCGCCAGTTCTTGTGATATAGGAGCCATGCCCACGTCTGTTCTGGGGACCCAGTACCCTAGGGGTTGGTCTGAGTATGTCATCAAGAGCTAGATGAGGCCGGGCGAGGTGGTTCACACCTATAATCCCAGCACTTTGGGAGACCGAGGTGGGCAGATCACAAGGTCCGGAGTTCAAGAACAGCCTGGGCAACATGGTGAAACCCTGTCTGTACTAAAACACAAAAATTAGCCGGGCGTGGTGGTGGGTGCCTGTAGTCCCAGCTACTCAGGAGGCCGAGGCAGGAGAATCGCTTGAACCCAGGAGGCGGAGGTTGCAGTGAGCCAAAATCGCACAACCGCAGTTCAGCCCTGAGCAACAGGGTGAAACTCTGTCTCAGAAAACAAAAACAACAACAAAGAACTAGGTGAAAAGACCTGGAGTGCTCCTGCAGTGCAACCAGCTGTGATCATGCAAAGACCAGAATGCTGCAGGATGGCACGTCATGGCCCATCCCTCTCATCTCTGGATAAGACCAAAGCTAACCTGCTTCCAGAGACACCTTGTGGAAATGTGCAAGGCTTAGCAAAGAAAGGCTAATATCTAATGATTCATGTATTTACCCAGGTTTTTTTTTTGAGAGAGAGTCTGGCACTGTCGCCAGGCTGGAGTGCAGTGGCATGGTCTCGGCTCACTGCAACCTCCACCTCCCAGGTTGAAGCGATTCCCCTGCCTCAGTCTCCCAAGTAGCTGGGATTACAGGCATGCACCACCATGCCCAGCTAATTTTTGTACTTTTAGTAGAGACAGCGTTTTGCCATGTTGGCCAGGCTGGTCTCGAACTCCTGAAGTCAGGTGATCCGCCCGCCTCAGCCTCCCAAAGTCCTGGGATTACAGGCGTGAGCCACCATGCCTGGCCTGCTTTTTTATTTCTTACTAGCACAAGAACTTAGAGTGATACAAATCTTCTGAATATTTTGGCTGCATTCTGCAGACAGTGACACCTTCTGTTTCTGTGGATATTATTTATAAAACATTTTTGTCACCTGCTATGAATTGTCACCCTGTCCACATGTTTTAAACGGATAGTTTTTGAAATCAACATGAGTTTGAGCACGGGGAAATTGCATACTTAATAAAATTAAACATTAAAAAGGGGCTCTTTCTGCTTTCCTATCAACTGAGGCAGCGGGGTTATAGATGTAGGGGGTGAGGGACCCTGTATTGGCCAGGGTTCTCTAGAGGGATATAACTAACAGGATAAATAGCTATATATAAAGGGGGGTTTATTCAGTATTAACTCACAGGATCACAAGGTCCTACAGTAAGCTGTCTGCAAGCTGAGGAGAAAGGAAGCCAGCCCCAGTCCTAAAGCCGAAGAACTTGGAGTCCAATTTTTGAGGGCAGGAAGCATCCAGCATGGGAGAAAGCTGTAACATGGGAGGCTAAGCCAGTCTAACCTTTTCACATTCTTTTGCCTGCTTTTTGTTCTGGCCGTGCTGGCAGCTGATTAGATGGTGCCCACCCTGATTAAGGGTGGGTCTGCTTTTCCCAGCCCACTGACTCAAATGTTAAACTCGTTTGGCCACACCCTCACAGACACACCCAGGATCAATACTTTGCATCCTTCAATCCAATCAGGTTGACACTCAGCATTAACCATCACACCTGGTGTGTGGTTCTCTGATTATAAGGACACCAGTCCTACTGGACGAAGGCCTCACCCTTATGAGCTCCTATAGGCCCTATCTGAAAATAAAGTCACATTGGAGTTTAAGGGTTCTGATGATGAGTGAGGGAGGGCACGGCTCAGTGTATAACGATGTGCTGTATCTATTGCAAAGAAAAAAGGAAGGCGCTATTCAATTCCTCCAAACTAGGAGGTTTGCCAGAGCCTCAGACAAAAGGATTTTTTAGGGAGGTACAGTTCATTCCATAACAGTGTTCTCTATCGCAAAGAAGAAAGGAAAGGGTAATTCAGTTCCTCCAAACCAGGCGATTTGCCAGAACTCCAAACAAAAGAAATTTTTTTTTTCTTCTTGATCCCTATTTATCAACACATGCCTCTGTGTCTTTCCAGTTGACTTCATCTCTTGGGCAGCATTAATTTCAGAAATCTGTATTTCTGACTTGCCCTCAGGAAACCCCTTTAGATGTTAGAAATTCTTCTGTGGATGAAGTTATCTTCTTTTTTTTGAGACATAGTCTTGCTCTGTCGCCCAGGCTGGAGTGCAGTGCTGTGATCTCGGCTCACTGCAACCTCCACCGCCAGGGTTCAAACGATTGTCCTGCCTCAGCCTTCCGAATATCTGGGATTACAGGCGTGCACCACCACACCCGGCTAATTTTTGTATTTTTAGTAGAGACCGGATTTCACCATGTTGGCCAGGCTGGTCTCGAACTCCTGACCTCAGGTGATCCACCCACCTCAGCCTCCCAAAGTGCTGGGGTTACAGGCGTGAGCCACCACACCTGACCAGATGAGGTTATCTTCTTGAGTCTCAGGGTTTACCGTCTGTCACTGAGTTGCAAATAAAAGAAAAGTTGGATGAGTTATTGGCAGCCTCAAGAGCAACAGTGAGAATTGTAGAATCACTTTCTCCATTGGAGGGTCTGGTGTGTGGGCTACGGGAAGGGTGGACATCATTCACTGTGCTAGGTGCCGAAAGGGGCATCAGACACAGCAGGTGCGTGAATCTCCCGTCTTCATATGATACTGTCTCACTGTCAGAATCACAGTGACAGAAGGCATTTGTTACCATGGATTCACACTGCATTAGGGTTAAGATTTTTGTTCTGTGTAAGTTCCTTAGGGTTACTGTAAAAAGCACATCTTATCTTCTGTCAGTAAGTGTTAAGTGACATTTAAACGTATTCAAGCATGTGACTTGACCTAATTGTTTAGCATTTGAGTCATTCCATTAAATGGAGCATCTTGCCAATTTCAAGTATTTTATACTTGCAATTGTTAAGAGTTAAAAAGTAGTTGGATTTGTCGCAGACAATGAGTTAAGGAATCCTTCCACATTTTTCCCAACTTCTTTTTTTTTTTTTTTTTGAGAAGAGTTTCACTCTTGTTGCCCAGGCTGGAGTGCAATGGTGCGATCTCGGCTCACTGCAACCTCTGCCTCCCAGGTTCAAGTGATTCTCCTGCCTTAGCCTCCCTAGTAGCTGGGATTACAGGCATGTGCCACCATGCCCGGCTAATTTTGTACTTTTAGTAGAGATGGGGTTTCTCCATGTTGGCCAGGCTGGTCTTGAACTCCCGACCTCAGGTGATCTGCCCACCTCGGCCTCCCAAAGTGCTGGGATTACAGGCGTGAGCCACCGCGCCTGGCCCATTTTTCCCAACTTTAAAATTAAGGGTTCTCAGGGCCCTGTGTAGAGCAGTGAAAATAAGACCTCGTGTGTGTGTGTGTGTGTGTGTGTGTGTGTGTGTGTGTGCGTGTGCACGCGCCTGGAGAAGAACTGGTGTTCCACTTGGGTGAGAGGATTGGCTGTGAGCTTCAGACCAGGAAATGTGTCATCTTGCCAATCAACCTGGCTGAGTGTGCTGGAGTCAGGATCTTGAACAGAAACTTCCTTTTCTGGTATTGTTCACTACAGAGCTAAAATGGCCAAATACATACTGTGAAAATTGTTGTTTTTTTTTTTTTTTAAGAAAAGACCAGATTCCTCCTTCAGCTGTACACATTTTTGAATAAAATCATATTGAACTAAAACAAAACAAAACAAAACTGGGGAACTTGCACAATAGAAATATATCCTCTCCCAGGTCTGGAGGACAAGAGTTTAAATCCAAGGGGTCTCAGGGCTGAGCTCCATCCGGATGCTCTACGGGAGGATCCTTTTGGCCTCCCCCAGCTCCTGGGGGCTCCAGGCATCCCAGGGCTTGTGGCTGCATCACTCCAGTCTCTGCCTCTGTCTTCACATCATCATTTTCTCTCATCTGTCTCAAGCATCCCTGTTCCTCCTTCTTATAAAAACCCCAGGCTGGGCGTGGTGGCTCATGCCTGTCATCCCAGCACTTTGGGAGGCCGAGGCAGGTGGATCACCTGAGGTCAGGAGTTTGAGACCAGCCTGGCCGACATGGTGAAACCCCATCTTTACTAAAAATACAAAAATTAGCCGGGCGTGGTGGCGGGTGCCTGTAATCCCAGCTACTCGGGAGACTGAGGAAGGGAGAATCACTTGAACTCGGGAAGTGGAGGTTGCAGTCAGCCAAGATTGCACCACTGTGCTCCAGCCTGGGTGACAGAGCAAGACTTTGTCAAAAAAAAAAAAAAAAAACAAAAAAAAAACAACTCCGCACACCTGTCATCCCAGCATTTTGGGCAGCAGTATGATAACAGGGCCAGGAGTTCGAGACCTACCTTGGCAACATAGACCCCTGTCTCTATACAAGCTAACAAAAAACAAAAATCTTTGTCATTATATTTAGGCTAATACAGGATAATTTCCTCATTTTAAAACCTTTAATGTCTAAACACCCTATTTTCATACAAGTAATCTTTTCACAGGTTCTAGAGATTAGGACCAGGAGATTTTTAGGGATGGAGTGGAGGATACCATCATTTAGCCTACCACATTCTTACTACCATAGGAAAGGATGGCCAGGCGAGGTGGCTCACGATGGTAATCCCAGCACTTTGAGAGGTCAAGGCGGGCGGATCGCTTGAGCCCAAGAGTTCGAGTCCAGCTTGGGCAACACTGCAAAATCCCATCTCTACAACAACTACAAAAAGTAGCCAGGTGTGGTGTTTCGCACCTGTGGTCCCAGCTACTCGGGAGGCTGAGGAGGGAGAATCGCTTGAATTCAGGAGGTGGAGGCTGCCATGAGCCGAGATCACACCTCTGCACTCCAGCCTGGGTGACAGAACGAGACCGTGTCTTAATAAATGCATAAATAATCTTAAAAAGGAAAGTAATTCAGCACAAACATATTTGCATATTCCCAAGACGATGCTCACAGCTTGCAGTGCCTGCCTGGGTCCTATTCCTGTCTGCCTGGGGTCTGTCTGCCTGGGTCCTATTCCTGTCTGCCTGGGTCCTATTCGTATCTGCCTGGGTCCTATTCATATCTGCCTGGGTCCTATTTGTATCTGCCTGGGTCCTATTCGTATCTGCCTGGGTCCTATTCGTATCTGCCTGGGTCCTATTCGTATCTGCCTGGGTCCTATTCGTATCTGCCTGGGGTGTATCTGCCTGGGTCCTATTCGTATCTGCCTGGGTCCTATTCCTATCTGCCTGGGTCCTATTCGTATCTGCCTGGGTCCTATTCGTATCTGCCTGGGTCCTATTCCTGTCTGCCTGGGTCCTATTCCTATCTGCCTGGGGAGTATCTGCCTGGGTCCTATTCCTATCTGCCTGGGGTGTATCTGCCTGGATCCTATTCCTATCTGCCTGGGGTCTATGCATTTTCTCTTTGTCTGAGGACACATTTTTGCTTCATGCTGATATTTTTCACTTCACCTTTCTCCGCTTTTCTTCTTTTCTCCTTTTCTCTTTTTCCCTCTCCTTCCCTCCCCTCCGTCTGGGGCAGAAGCTGGCATGCGGCAGAGTGACAGCAGAGGATGTGGCCCAAGCTCCCATACATCTTCTGTTTACCTCTTCCGCTGATTTTTTTCTGGGTGTGCCCAGAGAGCCCAGCTCCAGACACTCAAAGGTGCCTCATTTCAATGTATGTTCCAAAGTTACATAGCATCCAAGGCGTATGAGACATGCTTAAAAACATACTGGTCGTGCAAGTGAGGAGGTGCAATGATGGGTACTTTCGTGCGAGGCCAGATCTAGGGATGCCCGGCGTGGCTTGCGGTTCAGGAAAACTTCCTGAAGGAGGTGACACATTTGCCTTTACGATCCCCAAGTGAGGCACAGGAGCATCTCTTGGTGAGAACCCCACAGTCCCTCCTAGAAAAGGAAAGTCAAGAGAATGGGCTACGTATGGGAGGAAGGGAACTATTTATGGTCTTCGATAACAATCAAAACAAATGTGCGTATGTTCCCCAGCTTTGTGCTTCGGTATTGCAAAATGCAGGAACCACACGAAAATACAAGCAATAAATACAAGCAAGTACTAACCCTCTTTTATTATTCTACTGCAGAAGAAGGAAGTCCTTGCTTCTGAGTCATTTTGTGTATCAGTTACATATGCTGTGTAACAAAATAACCCACAGACTCAGCAGCGTGGAAGGGCTCATACTTACTATCCCACAGCTGCTGTGGGTCAGGAATCTGGGCAGGTGTAACTGCGTTCTCTCTTCTGGGTCTCACTAGGCTACAATCAAAGTGTCATCTGGCCTGAGGTCCTCTCTGGAGCTGAGGATCTTTGAAATTCACATGGTTATATGCAGAATCCAATTCCTGGAAGCTGCAGATCTGGGGATCTGAGTATCTTGCTGGCTTTTGGCCAGGGGCTGCTGTCAGCTCCTAGAGAGGCCATGCCCAGGTTCTGGCCCCAAGGCGCTCTCACAAAATATCAGCTCACGTCACAGGTCCCACACAGACTCAAGGGAAGGGGACTACAAGGATGTGACTCATTGATCTCCCTACAGTATGATCTCCTTATTGTACCCTACTGACATGTCCAATTCAGTGTTACTTCCTGGACGGGCGCGGTGGCTCATGCCTGTAATCCCCAGCACTTTGGGAGGCCGAGGTGGGCGGATCACCTGAGTTCAAGAGTTCGAGACCAGCCTGGCCAATGTGGTGAAACATTGTCTCTACTAAAAAAAAAGAAAAAAAAAATATATATATATATACAAAAATTAGCTGGGCGTGGTGGCATGTGCCTATAATCCCAGCTACCTGGGAGGCTGAGGCAGGAGAATCACTGGAACCCAGGAAGCAGAGGCTGCAGTGAGCTGAGATCATGCCACAGCACTCCAGCCTGGTCAACAGAGCGAGACTCCATCTCAAAAAGAGCAGAAAAAAAAAAGTGTTACTTCCTAGATGAAATTGACCTGTTTAGAAATTTTCTTAGTCTCTGAAATAGGTTGGAAGATAACCAACTATTTTTTGTTGTTGTCCTTTTCCAGTGGAATTTTTATACTGTGACTTGGCTTCCATGACGTCCATCCGGCAGTTTGTGCAGAAATTCAAGGTGAAGAAGATTCCTCTCCATGTCCTGATCAACAATGGTGAGTCCTGGTGAAAATGCTGCAAGCCAGGGGTTAATTTGAATGCAAACAGGAACTCTAGCTTTCATGGGAGAGAACTGTCTCAGCAAAACAGGATATCCATGGAAATTATTGAACATACCTGCTATTTCTAGTCACTGCTTCATTTCACAGATAGCTTTGGAAGAGCATCATTCTTGTTAGCATGTTACTTTGAAATAATGGTAAACGCGATAACATGTTGTATGGAGTTGACATGTTGACTTGTCCACTTGGACTAAAGTGTATTAGGCACATGCTAAGGGTTGGGGTTTTCCCAAATGTTATCTTACAGAACCATCACCACATTCCCCTGAGTCATTATTTGGGCACTAGAAGCTCCTTACCATTTATCTCTTGATTTTACCCCCTGTTCAACATTCTCACCCAGACAGGTGCAGTCAATATCTCCCCCTCCCCATCTTCAATCTGCCCATCTGCCAATCTTCAACACAAACCACCCTTGATCTTGAGCCCTTCTTTGAGCCACACTGAGCTCTTAAAGTCATTGCAACACTTACTGTTGACCTTGAGCCATTCTTTGAGCCATGCTGAGCTCTTAAGGTCATTGCAACACTTAATGTTTCTCCTCATAATACTGATACCCATTACCCTCATCCCCTGCTACAGTCCATTTTATTTTTTTATAAAAGTTAACCTGAACCCTCCACACTGAGGAGGTACAGTTATTGACATCTCCAAACTAAGTAAATACATAGAACTAAAGCTCTCAGAAATACACCAAAAAACATGTGTGCTAGTAGAATTTAACACATCACTTTCACTTTCACAGATGGAGACCAAATGGAAATTCAGAGAGGAAATAAATAGTGACATTAATACAGTGGATAGAACAGACGTACGTCAAACAGTGAGCCCATAGAGACAGCACATTCCTTTCAAATACATGAAATATTTATCAAGTATTGACACTTCAGATGGCAGACAAAAAAATCAGCAAAAGAGTCTTGTGATTACCCAGTGTAATTACTCCATTACCCACCTAGACCATTAAAGATTCTTAATTCTGCAAAACCCCTTGTGCTATCTAACGTACCATTTTCATAAATTCTGGAGATTAGGATATGGACATGTCTGTAAGGAGGGAGAAAGCATTATTCTTTGTACTAAAGTTGTAATACCTGTCTGTTTCCAGCTGCCAAGATGTGGTAGCTTCCATCTAATTTTTTTTCTTTTTGTCTCGATGTGTTTCATGTTTTTCTATAACATTAATGGGATTGGAGGATAGGAAAGTGGATGAAATACCCACGCTTCCCCCTCAACCCACTTGTTTAATTGGAAATTATTATGCTAGAGCTTAAAGGAGAAGCATGGGATATAAAACTATACATAGAGTGTGACGCCAATTTATGCATAAAAATTTGTACAGACATAGCTATGATGTGTGAGTGCATATGTATTTGTATACATATTTGATGTATGATGTATATGTATTTATGCATAAAAATATGTGCAGACATAGCTGTGATGTGTGAGTGCCACTCAAATAGCTACAGACAACACCATTTCCATGTAGTTAGCCTGGTAAGAAACATCGTATTATCAATGCTAGTGGCTCTTGTTGGAAGGTCCGGAATGATTTTAACTTTCTGTGTCTTCTTTGGAGATGAATAACATTTTTCACATTTGCCATCCTGGTGGGATCTGAAGCTTCTATGCAGGAATAAATGATTTCCCAGTCAACAGCCATTTGGAATCTTCTGTCTCAGCACTGGGTGTGGACTTCCTTTGTTGAAGACCCATCAGTATTATAAGTGATTAGAATTATAGCATTATAAGTCGCCAAATGTGGAGACCACTTAGAGGCACTGTGGAGATCCTATACAACCCAACGTCTCGTTTCCTCTTTCTGTGTAACACCCTTACTCCTTAGTAATGGGAGCACTTTATCACAGAGCAGTTGGAGATGGAAATGCGTACATGACATGGTGCCCTTTCACAAAGACACACAAAACAGAACTGTCTGTCCTCTTAGGACTTTTGTGCAACTACTTCCATCCATTTGGTATGGGCTTGCATCCACCAGTAAGCAGAAAAAATTACGAATCTCAGGCCAGACGCGGTGGCTCACCCCTGTAATCCCAGCACTTTGGGAGGCTGAGGTGGGCGGATCACCTGAGGTCACAAGTTTGAGACCAGCTTGACCGATATGGTGAAACCCTGTCTCTACTAAAAATACAAATATTAGCCAGGCGTGGTGGCAGGCATCTGTAGTCCCAGTTACTCGGGAGGCTGAGGCAGGAGAATCACTTGAACCTGGGAGGTGGAGGCTGCAGTGAGCCGAGACCACACCATTGCACTCCAGCCTGGGCAACAGAGCAAGACTGTTTAAAAAAAAAAAATTAGGAATCTCAGATATATGTTTCTCCAGCAGAATCTTACTCTGTTCTGGGGGGAACAGAATTTTACTGAGCAATGTGTATATGAACCACATCTGTGACTGTGGATACAGGCTAACACCAGTTGACACAGGCTCACCGGTGTATACTCCATCACTCAACCACCACGTTTACCTTTTGAAATGGCTATCGCGTTCCTAGGATTCTCCTCTGTTCCTTTTCTCAACAGATTTTAAACAAGGCACACAGGGCTCTCAGAAACAAACAAAAATATTCTGGAAACTGGGAGAGGGTTGAATTTGAATCAAAAGGGTCTTGTTGTTGGATTCTCTCTGTACCCTATCTCTTCTGTGGAAAATCTCATGCACATATTGTGTTTACTTCTTCCTAGACTTATCTAGATCTTTCTTCCATGCTAAGACCTTTTACCTTCGCTCAATGCCTCAGAGGCACCTCAAGCCAGTAAGTCCAGTGTGAAATTCCTGAGTCTATGGCTGACACTGGTTCTAGAGGAGAGTATTTCCTTCCCCAGTTTTTAGAAGACTGTCAGCATTTCTTCACCCATGGCCTCCAACCCGGCCTTAAAGCCAGCAATGATAGTGGCTCACGCCTGTAACCTCAGCACTTTGGGAGGCCGAGGCAGGTGGATTACGTGAGGTCAGGAGTTCGAGACCAATCTGGACAACATAGTGAAACCCCATCTCTACTAAAAATACAAAATTAGCTGGGCATGGTGGCGCATGCCTGTAATCCCAGCTACTTGGGAGGCTGAGGCAGGAGTATTGCTTGAACCCAGGAGGCAGAGGTTGCAGTAAGCCGAGATCATGCCATTGCACTCCAGACTGGGCAACAAGAGCAAAACTCCATCTCAAAACAACAACAAAAACAACAACAAAGCCAGCAATGAGACACCTTTGAATCTCTTTCTTGTTCTCTCTCTCTCTCCCTCCCTCTCTTCCTTTCTCTTCCCTTCTCTCTCTCATCTTGCCTTCTCTTTTTTTATCTCCTTCACTTACTCTTGCTCTTGTGCCTGCCTTGTAGAAGGACCATTGTGATTATTTGGGGCCCACCAGGATCATCCCAGATAATCACCTCATCTCAAGATCTTCCACTGATTCACATCTACAAAGGCCCTTTTGCCGTGAAAGTCACATTTTCATGTGTTCCAGAGATGAGGACATGGACATTTTTTCATGTTTTGAGTTATTACTCTTCCAAATTGGGAATAGGTTGTGGGCATCTCTGGGGCTGTTATTCTGTCGACCACATGAGGATTAGGCTGTGGACATCTTTGGAGCCATTATTCTGTCTACCACATGGGATTAGGATGTGGGCATCTTTGGGGCCATTATTCTGTTTCCCACATGAGGTTTAGAATGTGAACATCTTTGGGGCCATTACTCTATCTACCACATGGCAATTAGCATATGGACATCTTTGGGGCCATTGTTCTGCTTCCACATGGGGATTCGGATGTGGACATCTTCGGGGCCATTATTCTGTGTACCACATGGGGATTGGGATGTGGACGTCTTCGGGGCCATTATTCTGTGTACCACATGGGGATTGGGATGTGGACATCTTCGGGGCCATTATTCTGTGTACCACATGGGGATTGGGATGTGGACGTCTTCGGGGCCATTATTTTGTCTTCCACATGAGGATTAGGATGTGGACATCTTTGGGGCCATGATTCTGTCTGCCACATGGGGATTACAATGTGGGCATTTTTGGGGTCATGATTCTGTCTCCTACATGAATAATGTGGACCTGAACATCTTGAGTTGTGCATTATTTAGCCCGCCATACCTACCTACTCTGCCCTTCACGTACTTCACTTGCAGGAAAAATAAAATAATAAACAAGGTTCTTGACCTCATGGAAATCATACTCTAGCAAAGGAAGCAAACATTGGATTAATAATCATTCTGTGAAATGTCCTGCCTTAGAAAACACACCTCTTGCAATATGACAACACAGTCGTGTAAAGTACAGAGAAGATTGCACCCCAAGTCACACGCCTCCCTGGAATTCCCCAGCCTGTGCTGCTCAGAACACCATTTCCAGGAGGTGATAATGAGAATCCATTTGTTACAAGATGATGGCTTGAAATAACACTTTGCGCTTTCTTCCTTTTATCTTTTTGTTCTACATCTTTCAGGAGGTTGCTCAGGCTGTGGCTTTCCTGGACTCCCTGTAGGTTTTTGTGGCTGACTAAGGTTCATTTTGTCCCTGGGGTCACTGTTGAGAAGAGCTCAGTTGCAGAGGGTCTGGATTTTTTTTTCCCTCTGTGGGTTCAGACAGAAGCTTCTAGAAAAGAGCTGGAGACTTCACTTTTGGAGGCTGTGTTGAATACCCATTGCGCACTCTTCGCAAGAAGACAGAAATGCAGAGAGGCAGTCTCTTGTTGACAAATCCTCTTGGTTCTCTTGGAAATGCAACAGAACCATGGAGCTTCGTGAACCCCATGTGCTTGGAAAGGGGCCTCCTGAGGTACCCAGGGTGGATGGAAAGCTGCAGGGGTAAGTGCTCCTCAAGCCAGAAGTAGCCCGGATGGCACAGTCTGTGCTGAGAATGGATGCATCACCAGCTCTTGTGCTGGAGGCTTGAGCCTGATGAACCTTGATTTAGAGAGGAAGTAAAGCATTTTCCGCCTTGGTTTGTGCATCAGAATTCATCTTCATGGTGTGCAAATGACGAGGCTGGATTCTATACAGTCAGCACTACTGAGAATGGATTCAGCACAAGCCCGTGTGCCGGAGGCCTGGGTCCGATGTACCTGAATTTAGGAAAGAAGCAAAGTATTTTTCTCATTTATTGCATGCCTTAGTTTGTGCATCAGAATTCATCTTCGTGGTGTGCAAATGAGAAGGCTGGATTCTACACAGTCAGCGCTGAGAATGGGTTCATCACCAGCCCGTGTGTGAAGTTTGGGCCAGATGTACCTTGACTTAGAGAAGAAATCAAGGATTTTTCTCATTGGTTTGTGCATCAGAATTCTTCTTCGTTGTGTGCAAATGAGATTGCTGGATTGTATATTTGGGATATTGCTGGTGTCAACTTACGTGAATAGAGTTTCCATTTACAGGCAGCCTCAGGGAAGGACTCCAGTGGTGGTACTTTTAGTGTCTAAGAGGCTAGTAGGGGGTCTGCAGACCCCTAAACCAGGGCTGTCCAACCCCCAGGTCATAGTACCAGTCCATGGCCTGTTAGGACACTGGCCACACAGCAGAAGATGAGTGGCAAGTGAACAAGCAAAGCTTCATCTGTATTTACAGCCACTCCCCATTGTTCACACGACTGCCTGAGCTCTGCCTCCTGTCAGATCAGCAGCAGCATTAGATTCTCATAGGAGCACAAACCCTACTGTGAACTGTGCATGTGAGGGACTTAGGTTGTGCACTCCTTATGAAAAGCTAAAGCCTGATGATCTGTGCATGCGAGGGATCTAGGTTGTGCGCTCCTTATGAGAATCTAATTCCTGATGATCTGTCACTGTCTCCCATCACTCCCAGATGGGACTGTCTAGTCACAGGAAAACAAGCTCAGGGCTCCCACTGATTCTATATGATGGTGACTTGTAGAATTATTTCATCATATAGTACAATGTAATAATAATACAAATAAAGTGTACAATAAATGTCATGCCCCTGAATCATCCCAAAACCATCCCCACATTCCACGTCCACCATCTCTCTCCAGAAAATTGTCGTTCACAAAAGTGGTCCCTGGTGCCAAAAAGGTTGGGGACTGCTGCCCTAAACTATTTCCCCAGAGCCTTCCCTCCAAAACTCCTGCTAGTCAACCACGTGCCTCAAGTCTCATGGAAAACAGCCCCAGCTGAGCTCAGCAAGGGTGACTTCCAAAGCAAGAAGGAGCTACACTTTGTGCTTTCCTTTTTTTATTCTTAGAGCAATCAAGGTTTTGCAAACATTAAATACTTCAGACATAGAATATTTTTTCATTTGCTATTGGGTTGAAAATAGAACCCAACTGCCTCTGTCTGGCTGCTGTGGGAAGCTCAGAGGCAACGTGATGATTTATCAAGCACAAGAATAAATCAACAATAGACCTCCTGCAGAGCCACTATTTATGGTTTATTCACTTCAAAATTGTATTTATCTAGCTTCCCATCCCCATGTCTGAAAATTGATAGATTTTTAATAACTGCAGAGGATTTATAGATTTATCCTTGTCAGACATCTTCCCCTAACTCTAATGGATGAATTTCTTTCTGAGACAAAGAATTACTAAGCATTATTTTTCCTACCACCAAAGAAATACATCCATGATACAGGGTGACCCTGAAAAATAACAATGATTCTTCCCTGGCCAGAGACCTAAAGACTCTGTTTTTTTGGTACAGTTCTTCATTCATTCAAATTCATTCATTCACTTGAATGAATTCAAATGAGTGAATTTGAATGAATGAAAGAATGCAAATGAATGAATGAATTCAGAGGAATGAATGGATGCAAATGAATGAATTCAAAGGAATGAACAAATGAATTCAAATGAATGAATTCTAATGAATGAATGAATTCAAATGAATGAACAAATGAATTCAAAGGAATGAATTCAAAGGAATGAATGAATGAATTCAAATGAGGGAATTGGAATGAATTCAAGTGAATGAATAAATTCAAATGAATGAATTCAATGAATGAACAAATGAAGTCAAAGGAACGAATGAATTCAAAGGAACGAATAAATTCAAAGGAATGAATGAATGAATTCAAATGAATGAGTGAATTCAAAGGAGTGAATGAATTCAAAGGAATGAGTGAATTCAAAGGAATGAGTGAATTCAAAGGAATGAACGAATTCAAAGGAATGAATGAATTCAAATGAGTGAATTTAAATGAATAAATTCAAATGAATGAATGAATTCAAAGGAACAAGTGAATTCAAAGGAAGGAATGAATTCAAATGATGCAAATGAATGAATGAAATCAAATGAATGAATGAATTCTAATGAGTTCATTCAAATGAGCAAATGGGCACAGGGCACCTAGAAGACCCATGAGAGTTAAGGAAGATTCATTCAGGGGAAGCCCAGGTGTGCAGTTTTGCATCGACAGAAGACTGAGGTGCAATGGAGCCGGTCCTCACTGAGGACTCACTTTTTGGTGGACAGACACCTGAGCAGCCATCTCCTGTCTTTGTGGGCGCCTGGCATTTTCTATGTGAATCAGGCTCCACAGTCATCTGGTCTCCCTCCTGGGAAGACGGAAAGTGTTGCATCACGGCTCATGCATTTGTCAGAGGATCCTTGAGTCTGCACAGGTGTAGACCATTTATTCTGCGTGCCTTCTGTTTGCTTCTCTTCCAGAGCTGCTCTCCTGTGGATAGAGTAGCTTTCTGTTCTGTAGTGGTTTCCCCTGCCTCTCCCAATGGCACCTCCTCTGAACAGGAGGCATTTGGATGTTCTTTTAGTGTTGGTGTTGGCAGCAGCATGGGATGTGGTCTGCTGTGACTCTGCGGCAGGCTGTTCCCTGCCAGAGAAGGCTGGATGTTCAGGGCGTCGGTCCCATAGCCTCCCTGGACTGGCTCCATCCTTCCCACCGCCCTCCCCAGATTCTAGGAAGTGGGTTGAGAAGCAGTGGTTTTTCAGTTACTCAAATGCTTTTCTCCTCTCTCTCTCTCTGTAACTCTCTGTCTCTCTCTCTCCTCCTTCTCCCCGTCTCTCTGTTATTCTCTCTGTCATTCTCTCTTTCCACTTCTTCACTGTCTCAGTTTTCGTCTCCCTTTTGCTTTTTATCTCTGTCTCTTTCTCTCTGTCTCTTTCCTCAATCCACCCCTGTCCCTGCTTCTATTTTGCTCTTGACTTCTCTTCTCCCTCCCCCTCCCCCTCTCCCCCTCCCCCCTCCCCCTCTCCCCCTCCCCCCTCCCCCTCTCCCCCTCCCCCTCCCCCGTCCCCCTCCCCCCCCCTCTCCCAACTCGCCCCTCCCCCTCTCCCCCTCTCCCCTCTCCCCTTCTCCCCCTCCCCCCTCCCCCTCCCCTTCTCCCCCTCCCCCTCTCCCCCTCCCCCTCCCCCCTCCCCCTCCCCTCTCCCCCCCTCCCCCCCTCCCCACCTCCCCCCTCCCCCTCCCCTCTCCCCCCCTCCCCCCCTCCCCACCTCCCCCTCTCCCCCTCTCCCCCTCCCCCTCTCCCCTTTTCCCCCCTCCCCCCTCTCCCCCCGTCTACCCCCTCTCTCCCCCCTCTCCCCCCTCCTCCCTCCCCCCTCTCTCCCCCTCTCTCTCCTCTCTCCCCCCTCTCTCCTCTCCCCCCTCTCCCCCCTCTCTCCCCCTCTCTCTCCTCTCTCCCACTCTCTCCCCCCTCTCTTCCCTCTCCCCCTCTCTCTCTCCCCCTCTCCCCCCTCCCCCTCCCCCTTCCGCCCTCCCCCTCCTCCCCCTTCCGCCCTCCCCCTCCTCCCCCTTCCGCCCTCCCCCTCCTCCCCCTTCCGCCCTCCCCCTCCTCCCCCTTCTGCCCTCCCCCTCCTCCCCCTCTCCCTCCCCCCTCCCCCTTCCGCCCTCCCCCTCCCCCTCCACCCTCTCTCCCCTCCCCCCTCCCCCTCTCTCCCCTCCCCCCTCCCCTCCCTCCCCTCCCCCCTCCCCTCCCTCCCCTCCCCCCTCCCCTCCCTCCCCTCCCTTCTCTCCCCTCCCCTCTACCACCTCTCTCCCCTCCCCTCTACCACCTCTCTCCCCTCCCCTCTCCCCCTCTCTCCCCTCCCCTCTCCCCCCTCTCTCCCCTCCCCTCTCCCCCCTCTCTCCCCTCCCCCTCCCCCTCTCCCCCTCTCCCCTCCCCTCTCCCCTCCCTCTCCCCTCCCCTCTCCCCCCTCTCCCCCCCCTCCCCTCTCCCCCCTCTCCCCCTCCCCCCTCTCCCCCCTCCCCCCTCTCCCCCCCTCCCGTCTCCCCCCTCTCCCCCTCCCCCCTCTCCCCCCTCTCCTCTCCCCCCTCTCCCCCTCCCCCCTCTCCCCCTCTCCTCTCCCCCCTCTCCCCCTCCCCCCTCTCCCCCCTCTCCTCTCCCCCTCTCCCCCTCCCCCCTCTCCCCCTCTCCTCTCCCCCCTCTCCCCGTCCCCCCTCTCCCCCCTCTCCTCTCCCCCCTCTCCCCCTCCCCCCTCTCCCCCTCTCCCCTCTCCCCCTCTCCTCTCCCCCCTCTCCCCCCCTCCCCCTCTCCTCTCCCCCCTCTCCCCCTCCCGCCTCTCCCCCTCTCCTCTCCCCCCTCTCCCCCTCCCCCCTCTCCCTGCTCTCTCCCCCTCCCCCTCCCCCTCCCCCCTCTCCCCCTCTTCCCCCCATCTCCCCATCTCTCTCCCCCCTCCCCCTCCCCCTCCCCCCTCTCCCCCCTCTTCCCCCCATCTCCCCATCTCTCTCCCCCCTCCCCTCTCCCCCTCCCCCCCTCCCCCCTCTTCCCCCCTCCCCCCTCCCCCCTCTTCCCCCCTCCCCCCTCTCTCTTCCCCCCTCCCCCCTCTCTCCCCCCTTCCTCCCTCCCCCTCTCTCTCCCCCCTTCCTCCCTCCCCCTCCCCCCCTCCCCCTCTCTCTCCCCCCTTCCTCCCTCCCCCTCCCCCCCTCCCCCTCTCTCTCCCCCCTTCCTCCCTCCCCCTCTCTCTCCCCCTCTCTCCCCCTCTCTCCCCCTTTCTCCCTCTCTCTCCCTCCCTTATTCTCTCTCCTCTTTTCCCTTCTCTCTCTCCCTTTCTCTCTCTCTTTCCCTCCCTTATTCTCTCCCCCTCCCTTCTTCTCTCTCCTCTCTTTTTCTCTCTCCTCTCTTTCTTCTCTCCCTCTCTCCCCCTCCCCCTCTCCCCCTCCCCCTCTCCCCCTCCCCCTCCCTCCCTCTCCCCCTCCCTCCCTCTCCCTCCCCCTCCCTCTCCCTTCCCCTCCCCCTCCCTCTCCCTCCCCCTACCCCTCTCTCCCCTCCCCCCTCCCTTCCCCCCTCCCCCTGTCCTCCTCCCTCCCTTTCTCCCCTCTCCCTCCCCATTCTCTCTCCTTTTCTCCCATTCTCTCTCTCCTTTTCTCCCATTCTCTCTCTCCTTTTCTCCCATTCTCTCTCCGTCTCTCCCTCCTTTTCCCTTCTCTCCCTTCCCTTTCTTCTCCCTCTCCCTTTCTTCTCTCTCTCCCTTTCTTCTCTCTCTCCCTTTCTGTTTCCCTCTCTTACACCCTCCCTCTTCTCCTTCTATCTCCTCCTTCGTCTTCCTCTCTCTCCCCCTTCTCTCTCTTTCCTCCTTTCCCCTGTCTCTCCTCCTCTCTCCTTTTGCCTTCCTTCTCTCCCCCTTTCTCTCTCTTTCTGTCTGTCTCTCTTTCTCTGTCTGTCTCTCCCTCTATTTCCTCCCTCTCCTTCTCTCTCCCTCTCTCGTTTGCCCTCCCTCTCTCTCCCTGTTCCTTCTCCATCTCTCTTTCTCTTTCTCCCTATTTTCTCCCTCTCCTTCTCTCTCCCTCTCGTGTTTGCTCTCCCTCTCTCTCCCTGTTCCTTCTCCGTCTCTTTTTCTCTGTCTCTCTTTCTCCCTATTTCCTCCCTCTCCTTCTCTCTTCCTTTCTTCTTTGTCCTCCCTCTCTCTCTCTGACTGCTCTTTCATCCCCACCACTCTCCTTTCTCTGGAGTTCTCCGCTTGGAGAGCGGTTAACTCTCCCTTCTCCTCCCCTGTTCAGGATACACCTCACCTGCGTTCACTGCTTGAGGCACAACATGTGGTTGTGACCCTGAGCGTCCACTCCCCAGGAAAATGCCATTAGGTGCACAGACCAATGAACGATAATTTTATTGTGTATTTTCCACCTTTGAATTGGCAGATCAACGAATGATAATTTTACTGTGTATTTTCCACCTTTCAATTGGCAGATCAATGAATGATAATTTTACTGTGTATTTTCCACCGTTCAATTGGCAGATCAATGAACAATAGTTCTATTGTGTATTCTCCACCTTTGAATTGGTGAAGAGAATTGGCGAAGAGACAGATTCCGTGAATGCGCCTCACGTGGACGGCACCCAATACACTGACATGGCCACAGGGTTTTTTTATTCCTTAGAAAAATCACAGTGAAACATCGGTATATTTGCTGATGATTAAAACTTGTGCACCAGAATCTCACAAGTCACCACAAAAGAATGTATCCATGTAGCCCAAAACCACTGGTTTCCCAAAAATTATTGAAATTTTAAGAAACAGGCCGGGCGCGATGGCTCACGCCTGTAATCCCAGCACTTTGGGAGGCCGATGTGGATGGATCATGAGGTCAGTCAGGAGTTCGAGACCATCCTGGCCAACACGGTGAAATCCCGTCTGTATTAAAAATACAAAAATTAGCTGGGCGTAGTGGCCCATACCTGTAATGCCAGCTACTTAGGAGGTTGAGGGAGGAGAATTGCTGGAACCCAGGAGGCGGAGGTGGCAGTGAGCCGAGATTGTGCCACTGCACTCCAGCCTAGCGACAGAGCGAGACTCCATCTCAAAAATAAAATTAAATTAAAATTTAAAAAAAGAGGCAAATTATTATTTTATTTTATGTATTTACTTTTTGAGACAGAGCCTTGCTGTGTCGCCCAGGCTGGAGTGCAGTGGCACAACCTCTTCTCACTGCAACCTCCGCCTCCCGGAAAAAAACAGGCAAATTAAATCTATGGTAATGGAAATTGGAATTGTAGTTATCTTAGAAGAATGTGATAATTAATTTTGGATCAAAAGGCTTACGGGGTGCAGATGTGGGAGGCAGTTACCTGAGAGGGGAGAGTGCACTTTTTTTTTTTTTTTTTTTTTTTTGAAATGGAGTCTCACTGTTGTTGGCTGGGGCTGGAGTGCAGTGGCATGATCTTGGCTCACTGCAACCTCTGCCTCCCAGGTTCCAGAAATTCTCCTGCCTCAGCCTCCCAAGTAGCTGCGATTACAGGTGCCTGCCACCACACCCAGCTATTTTTTTGTGTGTGTGTTTTTAGTAGAGACGGGGTTTCACCAAGTTGGCCAGGCTGGTCTCAAACTCCTGACCTCAGGTCATCCGCCTGCCTTGGCCTCCCAGAGTGCTGGGATTACAGGTGTGAGTCACCGTGCCCAGCCCTGTGCACCTTTTTTATACGTTCCTTTGATTTAAAAGAAAAAAATAACTTGACAACAATAAATAAATAGAATTTTATTGATGCTGAAAAAAACATGATTATGGAAAATTTAAAACACATGCAAAAGCTTACAGGCATTTGAATTTGCCATCGATTGTCTAACTAGTACTCAATTCTGCATGTCTGACTTCTGTCGATCCCTCCTCTGGGGTACCATCATCTCTTCCTAGGCCACGATAATGGCCTCCTAACAGGCATCTCAGGCACCCATTCAGTCTCTCTACCTGGCACCAATCTGGTCTTTCAATGCTCTGCTTACATAGGAAGAGGAAAATTAATACGTAAAGCCATTGGCAAAGAACTCAACAACAAAACAATTTCTCCTTCAGCATGTGTCAGGCTTTCGTTCTGTAAACATCAGCGTTTCAGGTGTGTTTGCTGCCTAGAAACATCTCCGTGACACTGTGGTTTAAAATACGGGTGCGTGGCTGGGCGCGATGGCTCACACCTGGGATCCCAGCACTTTGGGAGGCTGAGGCAGGCAGATCACTTGGGGTCAGGAGTTCGAGACCAGACTGGTCAATATGACAAAACCCCATCTCTACTAAAAATACAAAAAAAAAAAGATTAGCCGGGTGTTGTGGTGCACACCTGTAATCCCAGCTACTTGGGAGGCTGAGGCAGGAGAATCAGTTGAACTCGGGAGGCAGAGGTTGCAGTGAGCCGAGATCAACCCATTGCACTCCAGCCTGGGCAACAGAGTGAGACTCCATCTCAAAAAAAAAGAAATAAAAAATACGGACACACTGCACTCCAGCTTGGTTGACAGAGCGAGAGACTCTGTCTCCAAAAAAAATAATGATATTAGTAGGGCTGGGTGCCCTACTAGGGCTGGCTCACACCTGTAGTCCTAGCACTTTGGGAGGCCAAGGCGGGAGGATCAGTTGAGATTAGGAGTTCAAGAGCAGCCTGGCCAACATGGCGAAACCCCGTCTCTACTAAAAATACAAAAAATAGCTGGGCATCAGGGTAGGTGCCTGTAATCCCATGTACTCGGGAGGCTGAGGCAGGATAATCGCTTGAACCCAGGAGGCAGAGGTTGCAGTGAGCCGACATCACAACACTGCACTCCAGTCTGGGTGACAGAGCAAGAGTTTACCTCAAAGTAATAATAATAATAATAATAATAATAAAATAGGAATAAATGTAATTACTCTCAGTAGCTCACTAACAATGACTTATCAGCATCCAGGGCCCCTGCACATGGCTGGTGCATTCACCACGGTGCAGGAATTCGCACGCAGCTTCCCCATCAGGCGAGTCCCCAGCATGGCTCGGATTCATCTGGAGCACAGGTCACCTGCCTGCACAGAAGCACTGTCCCCTGTGCTCTTGCGAAAGATACCTTCCCTAACGATGCTGTTGTCACCAGGAATTTGCTCAGAGCTGCAAGCCATTATCCTAAGAGAACGAGCACAGAGACAGAAAACCAAATACTGCATGTTCTGACTTTTACCTGGAAGGTACACAGCGGGTACTCATGGACACAAAGATGGAAAGAGCAGAAATTCTTGACTGCTAGAAGGTAGGGGGAGGGAGGCAGGGGATGAAAAATCACCTGTTGGGTACCGTGGCCATTTCCTGGGTGACAGGTTCACTCACAGCCCCACCCTCAGTCTCTAATGTGTATTCCTCTATTCCATATGCCCCTTCGATGCCAGAAGCATCCCCAGAGCGTAGCGCCCACTTATAAGTGAGAACGTGTATTTGCTTTTCTGTTCTTGAGTGACTCCACGTAGGAAAATAACCTCCAGTTCTATCCAAGTTACTGCCAATGACACAAATCCATTCTTTTTGATGGCTCAGCAGGATTCCGTTGCATTTTCTTTATCCAGTACTCCACGGAGGGGTACTTAGGTTGATTCCGTATGTTTGCAATTGTGAGTTGTGCTGCAAGAAACACACAGATGCAGGTATTTTTGTTTTCTTTTGTTTTGTTTGATTATTTAATTAATTAATTTATTTGTTTTTGAGATGGAGTCTCGCTCTGTCACCGAGGCTGGAGTGCAGTGGTGCAATCTCGGCTCACTGCAACCTCCGCCTCCTGGGTTCAAGCAATTCTTCTACCTCAATGTTCCAAGTAGCTGGGGTTACAGGTACGTGCCACCACGCCTGGCTAATTTTTTTATTTTTAGCAGAGACGGGGTTTCGCCATGTTGCCCAGGCTGCTCTCGAACTCCTGACCTCAGGTGATCCGCCCGCCTCAGCCTCCCAAAGTGCTGGGATGACAGGCGTGAGCCACCATGCCTGGCCTGCAGGTGTCTTTTTGATATAAGGACTTGTTTTCCTTTGGGTAGATACCCAGGAGTGGGATTGCTGGATCGAGCGAATGATCTGCTTTTAGTTCTTTGAGAGGAACATCCGTGCTGTTTTCTATACAGCTTGTACGAATTCACTTTCTTTCAGGGCACAGGAATGTGGGCAGTTCTGCCTGGGGGTCTCCTGTGAGGCTACAGCTGGGGCTGACTTTATCTGAAGGCTTGACCTGGTTGGATGTCCAGGATAGCTTTCTCTGGTGGCGGGAAGCTGGTACAGCCTGTCACCTGCGCTTAGCTGGGAGGGCCGACAAGAACAGGTACCTGTGGACTCTCCAGAATGTCAGGCTGAAGGTGCTCAGCCTCCTTAAGCCAAAGCTGGCTCCTCCCAGACTCACCATTCCCAAGAACCAAGCAGGGGCCACGTGACCTTATCGACCCACCTTTGGTAGTCACACAGTGTTTACACCACTGTGGCATTCTACGAAAGAGTTAACAGGAAAGTTAATCAGCATGGCCGAGATTCAAGGGAAGGGGCATAGACTCTAGCTCCCAAGGAGACGAGTGTCAAAAGAATTTGCAGGCCTGCTTTACAGTCCCCTGAAGCTGCCTTTCAAAACGACGCAAGCATAAGCCAGGTGTTCATGATGAGCTTGTCTCTCCTAAGCTGGGAATTTACGACAGCTCAGGCACGGATTGAGCTGTGTGTCTCCAGATTCTTCACATCAAATATGAGGAAAATGGTGTCGTGAAAGACATGTTTATAGTTCATCAAGTGCAAAGCTTCCCGTCCACCCACAGCAACCTATTCTGGTGTTTTTGTTTTTTTGTTACTGGTTTTTGTTTGTTTTTGAGACGGAGTCTCACTCTTTCGCCCAGGCTGGAGTGCAGTGTGGTGTGATCTTGGCTCACTACAACCTCTGCCTCCCAGGTTCAAGCGATTCTCCTGCCTCAGCCTCCCGAGTAGCTGGGATTACAGGCGCCCGCCACCATGCCCAGCTAGTTTTGTATTTTTAGTAGAGACGGGGTTTCTCCATGTTGGCCAAGCTGGTCTCGAACTCCTGACCTCAACTGATCCGTCCGCTTTACCCTCCAAAAGTGCTGGGAGGATTAGAGGCATGACCCACCCAGCTGGGCTTTTTTTCTGGATAACTCCTGAGGTGAATTCTGACACGCTTCTCAGAAGTGTTTTGTTAGATGGGCTTTGAGGACTGTAGGAGTGTTGAATGTACATTTTGTTGAATGTTTAATATACGTGTGTCTTGTGGACTGATTGATACTGGACCCTGATTGATATTGGATCCCTCCCAGTTGGTTTATACTCCTGATGTTTTACAGGCATAAGCTCAGGGAATAAATTCTCCGTATCCTGGAAGTTTTTTTGAAAGCTAGATGTTCACGTAGGAGGGGGAAGCACTGAGTCTGGCCGGAAAGTGTGTGCAGGTGAGAAGCAAGGACTGCACCTGAACTGTCTGCTCATTTCTCCCTGAGGATTTCAGCACGCCACAGGCCTGGAATGGCCTGGCGGCCCCTCTCCCTTGCCACCATTCTCTGTGAGTGTGTGTCTGGAATGTATTCCTTCTTGTGGGTGCTTGGTGTCGCTGACTTCAAGAATGAAGCCGCGGACCCTTGCGGTGAGTGTTAGGGCTCTTAAAGATGGCGTGTCCCGAGTTTGTTCCTTCAGATGTTCAGATGTGTCTGGAGTTTCTTCCTTCTGGTGGGTTCACGGTCTCACTGACTTCAGGAGTAAAGCCACAGACCTTGGCAGTGAGTCTTACAGCTCATACAGGTAGTGTGGACCCAAAGAGTTAGCAGCAGCAAGATTTATTGTGAAGAGTGAAAGAACAAAGTTTCCACAAGGTGGAAGGGGACCCAAGCTGGCTCTGGTGGCCAGCTTTTTATTCCCTTATTTCACCCCACCCACATCCTGCTGATTGGTCCATTTTACAGATCGCTGATTGGTCCATTTTACAGAGCGCTGACTGGTCCATTTTACAGAGCGCTGCTTGGTCCATTTTAGAGCGCTGATTGGTGCCTTTACAATTCTTTAGCTAGACAGAAAAGGTCTCCAAGTCTCCACTCGACCCAGGAAGTCCAGCTGGCTTCACATCTCAAAAGCAGCAATCGACCTCCATCCACGTTTATTTTTTATTTCCCCCTTGCTGTACCCAAAGCACTGTGGAGGCTACAGCCAGAATAAGACGTTGGTTTTTCCTCAAGGACCTCACAATTGTCAAGCCTCCACTGGGGCCAGGGACGTGTAGAGCCGTGGGACCCACTGCTGCGTCTTCCATTGGCCATCCGTGCAATGGGGCATCCAGTGCGGCCTGTGCATCCACAGTTTTGAAAGGCGGATTCAAGAGGCTGTAAAACAGGCCTGCAAATTCTTTTCACACTCGTCTCTTCGGGAGCTGGAGTCCCTGCTCCCTCTCTTGGATCTCGGCTGGCCTCATTAACTGTCTCATAATTCCTAGAAAATGGGCAGCGGTGACAACTCTGTAGGAGTTCCAAAGTTGGGTTGATAAGGCCACGTGGCTCCTGCTTGGTTCTTGAGAATGCTGAGTCTGGGAGGAGCCAGCTTTGGTTTATGAGTGTTCATAAAATACAACTGGAAAGCTTGTGTATACAAACACAGGCATGTACACAAATGCACACACATCAAAAATTTATAGGGAAATAGGTCCATGTACAGAGGCACAAATACATACAGATAATACACACAAAAGCAAGCGCATATAGAAATGCATATACCTCAAAAAATGTATACACCTACAGATACACCTCTACATATACAAACACACAGAGAAATACTAGACCTACGTATATGTATAGATAGCTCCATATAAAATACACGCAAACACAAGTACGTAGATGTGCTTGTATTTGCATGTACAGTTTACGTGTAGATAGATACAGAATTCCAGGTACATATATAACATGCCTGTGTATACACATCTACGTTATCCATGTACATACAAATACATATATACACTGGCATTAATATCCAAGCAAACTGGTCTGCTCTAAGTACAAGGCAATATGGTTCATGCATGTTTCTAGGACAAATCACCTTTGAGGTCAGGCCCCCACAGCAAGGACTTCAGGGCAGGCGCTCAGCCGGGCTTGGCCTGACAGGGGTGGGGGTGTTCTGTGTCTGGCAGATAGAACGTGTCAAGCACAGAACCTGCAGTGATGATGATGTCTATAGAATGATGACCGACAGGGCTGCCCTGTGGTCTAGGGGTAAGGACAGGCCATGTTTATACTGAGGTCAGTATTTCTCAAAGGACATCTGAGCAATTTGTTTGTGGGATACTCAGTGAAGAAGGGGTGCCATAGCAGCTATTCTTGTCCAGAATTCTGGGGGGAAACAGCATCTCTGTTGCCCAGGCTGGAGTGCAGTAGCACAATCTCGGCTCACTGCAACCTCCACCTCTTGGGCTCAATCCTCCCGCCTCAACCTCCCCGAGTAGCTGGGACTACAGGCATGCACCACCACACCCAGCTAATTTTTTGTATTTTTGGTAAAGACGGAGTTTCACTGTGGTGCACAGCCTGGTCTCGAACTCCTGACGTCAAGCAGTCTGCCCTACTCACCTACCCAAAGGCTGGGATTACATGTATGAGCCACCACACCCAGCCGCCCAGAATAATTAATTGTCCAGGGGACTCCGTTTGGTGACTTGGATGATTCTCACTCTCTTGTGTGTGTTGCTGTGTTATCATTGTGGTTATTATTTTTCTTTTCCTTTTTTTTTTTTTGAGACGGAGTCTCGCTCTGTCGCCAGGCTGGAGTGCAATGGCACGATCTCGGCTCACTGCAACCTCCGCCTCCCAGGAAGTGATTCTCCTGCCTCAGCCTCCTAAGTAGCTGGAACTACAGGACCCTGCCAGCAAACCTGGCTAATTTTTGTATTTTTACTAGAGACAGGGGTTTCACCATGTTGGGCAGGCTGGTCTTGAACTCCTGACCTCAGATGATGTGCCTGCCTTGGCCTCCCAAAGTGCTGGGATGACAGGCATGAACTTCAGACCTCAGGTGATCCACCCGCCTCAGCCTCCCAAAGTGCTGGGATGACAGGCGTGAGCCACCGCGTCCGACCTGTGGTTATTATTTTTAAACTCAAGGCACAGAGGTGCAGAGACAGAAGGCAGGAAGGGACTTCAGTGATCTTCTAGAATCTTCTCCATCACACCTAAAGCAGGAAACAGAGGCCCAGGAGGAAGACATGGCCGCCAGCTCTACACACCACCCTCCGATATCCTGGGCCATTTGCGCATCTCGGGAATCTGTCTGTGAGATTTCTCCACTGTCTTCCCCAGTCTGACTCCTTCTGATATTCTCTTTTGTCCAGCTGGGGTGATGATGGTCCCTCAGAGGAAAACCAGAGATGGATTCGAAGAACATTTCGGCCTGAACTACCTGGGGCACTTCCTGCTGACCAACCTTCTCCTGGATACGCTGAGAGAGTCTGGGTCCCCTGGCCACTGTGCGAGGGTGGTCACCGTCTCCTCTGCCACCCATTACGTTGCTGAGCTGAACATGGACGACCTTCAGAGCAGGTGGGTGCACCCTGTGAATAATCATAACAGCATCTCAGGTGAGTTAAAGGTTATTTATCTGCCTCTGTCTGTGGGGTGCAGCGCTCCCTGCATCTACTGGACACTGGTGCTCTGGGGACAGTGCTCCCTGCGTCTGCTGGACACTGGCGCTCTGGGGACAGTGCTCCCTGCGTCTGCTGGACACTGGCGCTCTGGGGACAGTGCTCCCTGCGTCTGAGGACACTGGCGCTCTGGGGACAGTGCTCCCTGCGTCTGCTGGACACTGGCGCTCTGGGGACAGTGCTCCCTGCGTCTGCTGGACACTGGCGCTCTGGGGACAGTGCTCCCTGCGTCTGCTGGACACTGGCGCTCTGGGGACAGTGCTCCCTGCGTCTGCTGGACACTGGCGCTCTGGGGACAGTGCTCCCTGCGTCTGCTGAGCACTGGCGCTCTGGGGACAGTGCTCCCTGCGTCTGCTAGACACTGGTGCTCTGGGGACAGTGCTCCCTTCGTCTGCTAGACACTGGTGCTCTGGGGACAGTGCTCCCTGCGTCTGCTGAGCACTGGTGCTCTGGGGACAGTGCTCCCTGCGTCTGCTGAGCATTGGTGCTCTGGGGACAGTGCTCCCTGCGTCTGCCGAGTACTGGTGGTCTGGGGACAGTGCTCCCTGTGTCTGCTGGCCACTGGTGCTCTGGGTACAGTGCTCCCTGTATGTGCTGGGCACAGGTGCTCTGGGCATGGTGCTGTCTGCGTCTGCTGGACACAGGTGCTCTGGGCACGGTGCTTCCTGCATCTGCTGGACACGGGTGCTCTGGGCACACTGCTCCCTGTGTCTGCTGGGCACACATGCTCTGGAAATGGTGCTCCCTGCATCTGCTGGGCACAGGTGCTCCTGGCGCGGTGCTGTGGGATATGTACATCCCCAGCCATTTGCTGTCCTTGGGCAGCTTAGCAATGTGCCATGGTGTCGTTACTTTATTTTTTAGAAGGGACAAGAAACACAGAGGTCAGACATAGAAAAGGATAACAGATATATTTAAACGTTCTCTTGTGCCCCCATGGGAATGTCAGGCAGTACATCTGCAGGCAGCATTGGTGTGGACTCCTGTCGACACGCAATGTACTGTCTGTCCATCAACAGGTCTCTCTTGTGAATTCCTCCTAACTCCGCCTTAAGGATAAAAACGATTCCTCTATGGGAATAATCATCTTTGTTTAAGCTGATAGAAGAAAAATTCCAGCAGACCGGGTGTGGTGGCTCACGCCTGTCATCCCAGCAGTTTGGGAGGCCGAGGCAGGTAGATCACGAGGTCAGGAGATCGAGACCATCCTGACCAACATGGTGAAACCCCGTCTCTATTAAAAATACAAAATTAGCCGGGCATGGTGGTGGACACCTGTAATCCCAGCTACCCGGGAGGCTGAGGCAGGAGAATTGCTTGAACCCGGGAGGCGGAGGTTGTGGTGAGCCAAGATCGCGCCACTGCACTCCAGCCTAAATAACAACAGCAAAACTCTGTCTCAAAAAAAAAAACGAAAAAGAAAAAAGAAAAATTCCATAGTTTGGGTGGCTTATAAACAATGCACATTTATGTTTCACGATTCTGGAGGCTGGAAGTCCAAGATCAAAGTATGCCAGGGTCTGGCGAGAACCCGCTTCCTGGTTCACAGATGGCACCTTCTCACTGTGTTGTCAGGCAGTGGAAGGGGCGAGGGAGCTCTCTGGGGTCCCTTTTATAAGTGCACTGATTCCATACTTGAGTCTCCCCCATCGTGACCTCATCACCTCCCAAGGGCCTCACCTCCTAACACCATCTCACTGGGGATGAGGATTTCCACGTAGGAATTTGGAGACAGAGACATCAGAGCACACAGTAGGACTTGCCTTTGAATTTCTCTGCAGCCCTAAGATCACAAAGCGTTAACGCCACGCTCACAAAGACCTGGCTGCTTGGCTGTGCCAGCATCAGATTTTGGGGCCAGACTCTGGAATGTACAGCAAGGTGGGCGCCCTCCCCATCCCCAGGCCCTGGAGTACCCTCAGGACTGCGAGGAGGGTGAGCCCAGGGGCACAGGCCCTGCCAGCTCCTAACAGTTTTCATTTCCCTGCACAGTGAGGGGCAGGATGTAACAAAGGGAGGGCCGCGGGGGCCTCCTAGGATACCTTGGCCCATCTGTTTTGTCGGATTGAGCTCCTGCATCTGTGAGCCTCTCTGCTGAAGGGTGTGGGATGAGGGAGACGGCCTCGATGGGATCCTGCATGAAGTATGAACCCTGCCGGTCGTGGGAGGGAAGGAGCGTGGCTGGCCAGGACTTCATCTTCTCCGGGCAGCTGAGGAAGCACCAGGCTGTGCAGGGAAGGGCGGGTGAGAGGAATGCACGGAGAGCAGGGCCTGTGGCCTGGAGGGGCTGCTTCTCCATCATGGTGCCCTGAGGAAGCAAGGGCATGTGTGCGTGCCTGTGTGTACAGGTGAGGTGTGTGTGCCAATGCGCACAGGTGAGGTGCGTGCATGCCCGTATACACAGGTGAGGTGTGTGTACCCGTGGGCACAGGTGAGGTCTGCGTGCCCATGGATACACGTGAGATGTGCGTGCCTGTGTACACAGGTGAGGTTTGCATGTCCATGTATACAGGTGAGGTGTGTGTGCCCATGTGCACAAGTGAGCTGTGTGTGCCGGTGTGCACAGTTGAGGTGTGTGCCAGTGTGCACAGATAAGGTACATGAGTGCTCGTGTGCACAGGTGAGTGTGCGTGCCAGTGTGCCCAGGTGAGGTGTGTGTGCTACGTGTGCCGGTGTGCACAGTTGAGGTGCGTGCCAGTGTGCACAGATAAGGTACATGAGTGCTCGTGTGCACAGGTGAGTGTGCGTGCCAGTGTGCCCAGGTGAGGTGTGTGTGCTACGTGTGCCGGTGTGCACAGTTGAGGTGCGTGCCAGTGTGCACAGATAAGGTACATGAGTGCTCGTGTGCACAGGTGAGTTGTGTGCACAGGTGAGGTGTGTGTGCTGGCTGGGGCATTTCCTGTTTTTATACCCATGATGACAACACCCAGAGGAAGAAATGCATGTTTCTCAGGCTTCTTCTCAGCTCAGGACTCTCTGCAGGATTGTGTAGCTCTCCTGCCCTGGGCTCCATGCTGAAGGGTGTGCCTGGACCCACTGGCAAGAACAGCCCTGCCATGACTGGCTTCCCTAACTCCAGGCATGAGGCTGGGCTGGGCGCGTGGGGGCCAGCCTTCTGTGATGCCCACTCGGGACTCCACGCATGTGTGTGGTGCCTGCTATATGGGAGGAGGGAACGAGGAGTCTTGGCACAGCCAGCAGCACTTGCTGCAGACACGACTCACTGAGCAAGGCAAGGCATGGGTTGGAGAACCTGGGAAATGTGAGCTGCTTGGCAGGCATTGCCGCTCGCCAAAGACACACAGAACACCCCTTCCTCATACAGCACTGGTGGAGGGCCGCCTGTCTGTTATTTTGAGAGCTCACTTTGAGGTTGATATTGTCGATCAACGCAATCTCTGTTTTATTTACTCACTGTTTTTTTGAGATGGAGTCTCACTCTGTCTCCCAGGCTGGAGTGCAGTGGTGTGATCTCGGCCCACTGCAACCTCCGCCTCCTGGGTTCAAGCAATTCTCCTGCCTCAGCCTCCCGAGTAGCTGAGACTACAGGCATCACCACCATGTCCGGTTAATTTTTTATTTTTAGTAGAGACATGATTTCGCCACGTTGGCCAGGTTGGTCTCGAACTCCTGACCTCAGGTAATCCTCCCGTCTCGGCCTCCCAAAGTGGGTGGATTACAGGCATGAGCCACCGTGCCCAGCCGCGATCTCTGTTTTAAATAATGAAGATAAGCAGATCACATCCAGAACAACCCCACCCAACAGAAATGACAGCTACTTCCTAAACACTTTAGGTGTTACAAAGCAGATTCATGCACTTAATAAGAATTGAGCCTCATTATCACCTAAGAAAGCTGAGGAAGCATATATTACCAAGTGCGATTAACAAGAGAGTTTTTATTCCTATAAAAACACATATTAAAGAAAGGCTTTGACGGTATTGCTTATATGCCATTAACTATTATTTTATTTTATTTTTTGAAAGAGACAAGTCTCACTCTGTTGCCCAGACTAGAGTGCAGTGGTGCTATCTGGGCTCACTGCAACCTCCGCCTCCTGGGTTCCAATGATTCTCCCACCTCAGCCTCCCGAGTAGCTGGGATCACAGGCATGCACCACCACACCCAGCTAATTTTTGTATTTTTAGTAGAAACGGGGCTTCACCGTGTTGGCCAGGCTGTAATCAAACTCCTGACCTCAAGTGATCTGCCTGCCTTGACCTCACAAAGTGCTGGGATTACACGCATGAGCCACCGCACCCGACCGCCATGAACTCTGAAGAGTTGTGTCCACATCCTAACTCCGAATATGTATAACTGAGACCTAATTTAGAAATAGGGTCTTTGCAGATGGAATTAAGTGAAGATGAGATCATTAGGGTGGACCCTTAATCCAGTATGATGGGTGGCCTTACCAGAAGTAGAAAATGCCTGGGCACACTGGCTCACGCCTGTCATCCCAGCACTTTGGGAGGCCAAGGTGAGCAGATCACCTGAGGTCAGGAGTTCGAGACCAGCCTGACCAATATGATGAAACCTCTGCTCTACTAAAAACACAAAAAATTAGCCAGGCGTGGTGCTGCGCGCCTGTAATCCCAGGTACTCGGGAGGCTGAGGCAGGAGAATTGCTTAAACCCAGGAGGTGGAGGTTGCAGTGAGCTGAGATCATGCCGTTGCACTCCAGCCTGGGCAACAAGAGCGAAACTCTGTCTCAAAAAAAAAAAAAAAAAAAGTAGAAAATTTGGAGACAGAGACACAGAGAAGGCCACATGGAGATGGAGGCAGAGACTGGAGTGATGCGGCCACAAACCCAGGGATGCCTGGAGCCCCCAGGAGCTGGGAGAGGCAGGAAGGACCCTCCCCTCTACCCTTACAGATACCCCAGAGTAACATTCAATCCAACATCTAGGCGCCCCATGATCCAGTCAAGTTAACACATAATATTAACTATTCCGACCGCACTCTACTTATATACTTCTTATATAGAAGGGCCCTAAATGGAATGACAGGTGTTCTTGGAAAGAGACCGAAGAGGAGACACAGACACAGAGGAGAAGGCCACGTGGAGATGAAGGCAGAGACTGGAGTGATGCAGCCACAGGGTCAGGGATGCCCGGAGCCCCCAGAAGCTGGGAGAGACAGGAAGGACCCTCCCCTAGAGCCTCTGGAGGGAACTGGATACAATTATAGTGGATTGAATGGTGGTTCACAGATCTGTCCACATCCTAAAGCCCAGAACCTAGAATGAGACCTTATTTGAAAATAAGGAACTTTGCAGGTGTAATTAGTTAGAGATCTAGAGATGACATCATCCTGGAGTAGGGTAGGCCCTAAATCCACTGACAGGTATCCTTCTGAGAGAAGACAAGACAGACACAGAGGAGAAGGACATGTGGACACAGAGGCAGAGACTGCAGTGATCTGACCAGAGGGTCAGGGACGCCCGGAGCCCCCAGAAGCTGGGAAAGGCAGGAAGAGTTCCTGCCCTAGAAGACCATCCAGAGACAGCACAACCCTGACCACTCCTGAATTTCAGACTTCTGGTCTCCAGAAGGCATCCATTCACTGGATGAATTTCTGTGACTTTGAACCATCCAGTCTGTGCTCATTTGTTTGGACAATCCCAGGAAAGTAATACAGATTGCAAAGCAGATCAAGGAACTTCAGAGTCAAAGGGCTTGAGACCCAGAGCCAGCTCAGAGCCGGCTCTAACATTTTTTGTTTATTTATTTGTATTGTATTGTTTTTATTTTATTTTATGTGTATATATATATATATATTTTTTTTTTTTTTTTTTTTTTGAGACAGAGTCTTACTCTGTCGCCCAGGCTGCAATGCAGTGGTGCGATCTCGGCTCACTGCAACCTCTGCCTCCTGGGTTCAAGTGATTCTCCTGCCTCAGCCTCCCTAGTAGCTGGGATTACAGGCATGCGCCATCACGCCCAGATAATTTTTATATTTTTAGTAGAGACGGGGGTTCACCATGTTGGCCAGGATGCTCTCCATCTCCTGACCTCGTGATCCTCCCGCCTCGGCCTCCCAAAGTGCTGGGATTACAGGCATGAGCCACTGCGCCCAGCCACTTCCCCCTATTTTTTCGAGACTTACAGTTCAACTTACACTGCTTTTCTTTTCCTGTTCTCCTGTTTTGCTTCACCAGTTTGATTATGTAAAATAAATATTGATGACAGGCATTCACCTGAGCCACGTTTCATTTCTGTGTGATTCCTCTGCAGAGGATAATGAGAGAGTGTTAACAGATGCCTTCTCTGAGCTTTCTGGAAACTGTTCTTTGTTGACGGCACTGACTCTTTCCAAATAGGCCCCTTTTTCATCGTTCATAGCTTAGGAGTGACCTCTTAAAGGAGAGAACATTGCTTTGCTGGGGCTGCCATAATAAAATACCACGGACCCAGTGGCTTAAACAGCAGACATTGATCCTCCCACAGTCCTGGAGGCTGGAAGTTCCAGATCAAGGTGTGAGCGTGGCTGACTCCTCCTTAGGCCTCTCTCCTTGGGTTGTAGACACTGTCTTCTCCCTGTGTCCTCATAGGATCATCCCTCTGTGTGTGTCTGTGTCCTCATCGCCTCCTCTTATGAGGTGTCTTAGTGCATTTCAGGCTGCTATCACAGAATACCATAGACTGGGTGACTTACAAACAACAGACATTGATTCTCCTACAGTCCTGGAGGCTGGAAGTCTGAGATCCAGGTATGGGCAGGGCTGGTTCCTCCTGAGGCCTCTCTCCTGGGCTTGTAGACGCCGTCTTCTCTCTGTGTCCTCACAGGGTCGTCCCTCTGTGTGTGTCTGTGTCCTCATCTCCTCCTGTTATGAGGTGTCTTAGCCCATTTCAGGCTGCTATAACAGAATACCATAGACCGGGTAGGTTATAAACAGCAGACATTATTCTCTTACAGTGCTGGATGCTAGAAGTTTGAGATCCAGGTATGGGCAGGGCTGGTTCCTCCTGGGGCCTCTCTCCTGGGCTTGTAGACGCCGTCTTCTCCCTGTGTCCTCACAGGGTCGTCCCTCTGTGTATGTCTATGTCCTCATCTCCTCTTCTTATGCAGTGCGTTACTCCATCTCAGGCTGCTATCACAGAATACCATGGACTGTGTAGCTTATAACAGCAGACATTGATTCTTCCACAGTCCTGGAGGCTGGGAGTCTGAGATCAAGGTGTGATCAGGGTTGGTTCCTCCTCAGGCCTCTCTCCTGGGCTTGGAGATGTCATCATCGCCCTGTGTCCTCACTTGGTTGTCCCTCTGGGTATGTCTGTGTCCTCATCTACTCTTCTTATAAAGACCTCAGTCCTATTGGATCAGGACCTACCCTAGTGACCTCATTTTACCTGAATCACCTCTTTAAAGACCCCATCTCCAGCTGGGTGCGGTGGCTCATGCCTGTAATCCCAGCACTTTGGGAGGAGGGTGAGGTGGACGGATCACCTGAGGTCAGGAGTTCAAGACCAGCCTGGACAACATGGTGAAACCCCGTCTCTACTTAAAAAATACAAAATTAGCCAAGCGTCATGGCAGGTGCCTGTAATCCCAGCTACTAGGGAGGCTGAGGCAGGAGAATCGCTTGAACCCAGGAGGCAGAGGTTGCAGTGAGCCAAGATTGCACCATTGCACTCCAGCCTTGGTGACAAGAGCAAAACTGTCTCGAAATAAATAAATAAATAAAATAAAAGGACCCTATCTCTAAATAAGGTCATCTTTCCGAGGTCCTCAGAGTTAGAACTTCATAGGAATCTGGGGAGACATAATTCAGTCCAGGAGATACGCCCAGGTCCCCTTGGTAGAATAGAACATGCCTCAGCCAGCGTCTTCTGCGTTACTATAAGAGGAGCCCCTAGATGACCAGATGGTGGTAGGACAGCCAGGTATTCCCAGTCAGGTGCAGTTGCCTGGATGTGTGTTCCCTGAATTATTGTGCATTGGGTCATCTGGCCGACCAGCTTCAGCTTCCTTGGTTAGCTCCATCTCCATCTCCCTGATTTTTCTGTTCTTATGTCACCCCTGCGTCACATATGACTGAAGTTCAGTAAATATACGGTGAGTGGGCCGGGCATGGTGGCTCAAGCCTGTCATCCCAGCACTTCGGGAGGCCAAGGCGGGTGGATCACAAGGTCAGGAGTTCAAGACCAGCCTGGCCAACATGGAGAAACCCCATCTCTACTAAAAATACAAAAATTAGCTGGGCGTGGTGGCGCACACCTGTAATCCCAGCTACTCAGGAGGCTGAGGCAGGAGAATTGCTTCAACTGGGACTTGAAAGGCGGAGGTTGCAGTGAGCCTAGATTGCGCCACTGCACTCCAGCCTGGGCTACAAAGCAAAATTCTGTCTCAAAAAAGAAAAAAAAGAAATGAAGATGCTCCCATTCTCAGACCATCCTCCAGATCTGCTAAACCTGAAGTTTGGAGAGCAGGGGTTGGCAAGGAGAAGGTCTTTGGAGAATTCTGAGGCATGCTAAAATATGAGAACCACTTGAATTTAAAATATACTGCTTTTTTTTTGTATGAAAGATGTGGTTCTTGGCTTTTGCCTGATATAATCATTGCCAGTAATTAGTGTTAATTGCCAAGATTGATTTACTGGCTTGGAAAATCCAAGACTTTTTACACATGAGAGAACCTGTCTCCTCAACTTGGCTGTACCGAACTATCCCCATGGTGAAATAAATTTCAATGGAAAGCACTTTGGGAGGCCGAGGCGGGCGGATCACCTGAGGTCAGGAGTTCGAGACCAGCCTGGTCAACATGGCAAAACCCCGTCTCTACTAAAAATACAAAAGTTAGCCAGGCATGGTGGCATGTGCCTGTAATCTCAGCTACTTAGGAGGCTGAAGCAGGAGAATTGCTTGAACCCGGGAGGGGGAGGTTGCAGTGGGCCAAGATCATGCTGCTGCACTCCAGCCCAGCCCAGTCTGCACTCCAGAGCAAGACTCCCTCTCAAAAAAAGAAAAAAAGGGCAGGCACAGTGGCTTATGTCTGTAATCCCAGCGCTTCGGGAGGCTGAGAGGGGTGGATCGCGAGGTCAGGAAATCAAGACCATCCTGGCCAACATGGTGAAACCCCGTCTCTACTAAAATATAAAAAATTAGCCAGGCGTGGTGGCATGTCCCTGTAGTCCCAGCTACTGGGAAGGCTGAGGCAGGAGAATTGCTTGAACCGGGAAGGTGGAGGTTGCAATGAGCCGAGATCGCGCCACTGCACCCCAGCCTGGAGACAAAAAAAAAAAAAAAAAAAAAAAGAGGGACACATACCTTCCAAAATTATTTTCTATTCTTTAAGATTTCTTCCTGTGAGACCTTTAAATTTGTTTTGTTTTATTTTATTTTATTTTATTTGAGACAGAGTTTCGCTCTTGTCACCCAGGCATCCAGGCTGGAGTGCAGTGGCGCAATCTCAGCTCACTACAGCCTCTGCCTCCTGGGTTCAAGTGAGTCTCCTGTCTCAGCCTCCCAAGTAGCTGGGACTACAGGCACCGCCACCACACCTGCCTGATTTTTGTATTTTTTGGTAGAGCCGGGTCTTCACCATGTTGGTCAGGCTGGTCTCGAACTCCTAACCTCAAATGATCTGCCCACTTTGACTTCCCAATGTGCTGGGATTACAGGTGTGACCCACCGTGCCTGGCCATGATAGATTCTTTACCTATTTAAGAAATTCTTTATTTCCCTCTGATATTCCTCAGTCATGGAGGTGTTATAGGCATGGGCGTGCCTCACCGTGAACATGGCTGTCTTGGTTTGAGTTTCTCAACTTACGTAACTTTGGGTGACTTCTTCATTATTTTATTCCTAACCATGTATTCACATCCTGTGAAATCATCCTGTATAGACTGTAAGTTGTGTCACATGTGTTTTGAGTGTGGTATCCCATCTCGATTTGGATTTCACTCAAGGTTTCACATGTTCCCCCTGTGTTCTGAGATACGTCGGACAGCTGACACACTCACTTTGTGTCTATGAGCAAAAGTATCAGGGTGTTTGGATGCAGCTGGAATTCACAAGATACCTTCAATGTCCTGGGTTGTTTTGGTTGTTTTCTCTTAGCGGAAAAAGTCAAAGACCTCTCTTTGAGATCGAGACCATCCAGGCCAATGTGGTAAAACCCCGTCTCTACTAAAAATACAAAAATTACCTGGGCGTGGTAACGGGTGGCTGTAGTCCCAGCTACTCGGGAGGCTGAGGCAGGAGAACCACTTGAACCCGGGAGGTGGAAGTTGCAGCAAGCCAAGATCATAGCACTGTACTCCAGCCCAGCCTGGGCAACAGAGCAAGACTCCCTCTCAAAAAAAAAAAAAAAAAAAGGGCAGGCACAGTGGCTCACACTTGTAATCCCAACACTATGGGAGGCCTAGGGGGGCGGATCACAAGGTCAGGAGATCAAGACCATCCTGGACAACGTGGTGAAACCCCATCTGTACTAAAAATACAAAAATTAGCTGGGTGCGGTGGCGGGCACCTGTAGTCTCAGCTACTTGGAAGGCTAAGACAGGAGAATCACTTGAACCTGGGAGGCAGAGTTTGCAGTGAGCTGAGATTGCACCGCTGCACTCCACCCTAGCAACAGAGCGAGACACTGTCTCAAAAAAAAAAAGAAAAGACCTCTCTTTATTCACAGTATTTTCTGAGTTCCTGGTGGGCGGATCGTTATCAAGAATATTAAATGTAGATAATAGTTATCAAGAATATGAAACGTAGATATCCTAGAAAGAATGTAATGGAGTTGTTTGTACTGCCAAAGGAAAAATTCAATTTAGACATGAAGGATTGTTATAATACTTATAAATGTATTGGATGCCACCCATACTTGCTCATTAAAACAGTGATTGTCATCAGGTTTAATGATCACTGGAAAAATAGCTCCAGTCAACTAGGTTATGAGCAGTCGATTGAGTTTCTGTAATTGCATTGGCAATTTGATTATGCATCAATGTCCTGCAATGGAAATACGTTGCAATGCAACGGATTCATAGGAAGTTAACATAAAAACTCAATTGTCTTTGCTTCTACACAAGTACTTCTCAAAGTGGATAAATAATCAATGCAAAAACTGCCTGTTGATCCATATAAAAGGACACCGCCTACGGAGACTGGCTGTTGGGACACCGAGATATGACACGTTTACATCCTACAGTATCCATCACAATAACTTATAAAGGGCTCCTTTCTTTTTTTTTTTTTTTGAGACAGAGTCTTGCTTTGTTGCCTAGGCTGGAGTGCAGCGGCGTGATCTCGGCTCACTGCAAGCTCCGCCTCCCGGGTTCACACCATTCTTCTGCCTCAACCTCCCGAGTAGCTGCGACTACAGGCGCCGGCCACCACGCCTGGCTAATTTTTTTGTATTTTTAGTAGAGATGGGGTTTCACTGTGTTAGCGAGGATGGTCTCGATACTCTGACCTCATGATCCGCCTGCCTCGGCCTCCCAAAGTGCTGGGATTACAGGCGTCAGCTATCGCGCCTGGTCTTATAAACACTCAAAAGTATGTTCAGTCGTCACGATTTTTAATAACAAGAAGAGAGTAATGCTTTATATAATCAGCAAAAAATGGAGAACTCAAATACCCTTTTATAAGGTCCAGATTTAGCAGCAGGTGGCTTTTGTTCAGTTTCTTATTCAACAGGAAAGCTCACTGAATGATTTTTGTTTCGTTTTGTTTTTTGACAGAGTCTCCCTGTCTCACCCAGACTGGAGTGCAGTGGCTCAAGGCCATGTCCGCCTCCCAGGCTGGAGTGCGGTGGCGCCATCTTGGCTCGCTGCCATGTCCGCCTCCCAGGCTCAAATGATCTTCTCCCACCTCAGCCTCACAACTAGCTGGGACTACAGGTGTGCTTTACCACACCCAGGTACTTTTTGTATTTTTTGTAGAGATAAGGTCTTACTATACTCCCCAGGCTGGTCTTGAACTCCTGGGCTCAAGCGACCTGCCTGCTTTAGTGTCCCTAAGTGCTCAGATTACATGCGTCAACCACCACTCCCGGCCTAGTACCAACGACTTTTGTCAGAGTCCTTAGGGTTTCATTTACAGACCTTAATGGGCATGTCCTCCTACTTATTTGCTTTCATTCTTTCCCATTTCTGGTGTGGATATTTCTTCATCCCTAACCCCAACCCCAGGGAATCTCTCCTGAAACTACGTGCCCCTCTTGGATTTATTTTTTCACCTCCTGTAGAGAAATGTATTGGCTTTTCCCCTGCCCCCACACGGTATTTTTAAACAATCTTAGTTGTCTCTTCTCCACGCTACTGTGTAAAACCATAATTACAGAACCAACCCCTCCATTTACTCTGGAAAAATCTGCCTTTGGATGATGCGTTTTCTGCTTTTTCAAGTAACCATTCCTCTTACCCATCAATCAAATGCTGGAGATTCAGAACCGAATGCTTGTAGCTGATATTTAAAAGACGCTCGTGCCAGCAGGAAAGCCAGTCTTTGTTTCTCTGCACTTAATAACTATCTGTTTCCTGGACTCTTCTCTTTCCCTGGGGTGAGGAGATTGGAGAAGTTTGCCATAAAAAGATATCTTGACAGTAATTGGGGGTTTACAGTTTATCTTGGATCAGAGACGGGACTTGAGCTCTGAACTACTCAATTTCCCTGTCTTAATTCTTCCAGTCTCTTAAATTTCTTTTTATTTATTTATTTATTTTTGAGACAGAGTTTTGCTCTTGTCACCCAGGCTGGAGTGCAATGGCGTGATATCAGCTCACTGCAACCTCCACCTCCCGGGTTCAAGGATTCTCCTGCCTCAGCCTCCCGAGTAGCTGGGATTACAGGCAACTGCCACCACACCCTGCTAATTTTTGTATTTTTAGTAGAGACGGTTTCACCGTGTTGGCCAGGCTGGCCTCGAACTCCTGGCCTCATGTGATCTACCCACCTCAGCATCCCAAAGTGCTGGGATTACAGGCATGAGCCACCATGCCCAGCCAATTCTTTCAGTCTCTTTATTATGTAGTCAGCCTTTCCAATCCCCTCCTACCCCACCCCAACCCCCAAAAAGTTATGTTTTGATTGTTTATTATTTGGCAAAGTCTCCATGGCTAAGGATCCCCTTGTCACCCTTTGTGTCCTGCCCTTATTTATTTCTAAGGCAGCAGACCTGAGGTTTATTTGCCAGCAGAAATCGGGTAGACCTCAGGTCTATTTGAAATGCTTGTTCCCCAGTGCCATAAAGAAATAGCACTTGAACATTAATTTCCTCAGCAAGGCCATTTTTTTACTTTCTGCAGAAAGGGTACACTCTCCAGCAGTTTTGCCGTGAGAGTACAGCGAACAAAGGGGACAGGGTCATTTACAACTTGATGCGTCCACCCTACTGCTGTGTCCGGTTTCCATTGGCTGCAACGGGACCTCACATTCTGTATTTGTCCCGATTGGCCAGCAACTTGGAACTTTTAAAAGAGGCAAAGGCAGAGGAGAAGAAAGGGAGGAGGAAGTAACTTGTGGAATGCTGAGAAAGGTAAAAGCACTTTTAAAGAAGAGGAACAGGCTATGACGTAATGCTTGCTTGGACCAGTATAAGCATGCCAGAGCTGATATTTAGGCTAAATTTTGGGAGCTAAGAGCATAAAGTACATTGATTTCTTTATCACGGCTAGCAGATATTTAAGAATGTTAGCACAAGTCTTTGAATAAAGTTTGCTTCTCAGAGAAGTTACTATTTATTCCTAATTAGATGGGGAGGGAAGTCTTTGAACAGGAACTTTTATTTTTTACAGGCCCAATGTCAGATTTTGGCGTGTGGCTTTCTGCTACCCGTGGCTGTATGATGAGACAGCGTCTGGAGGCAGAACTGAGCCCCTGGAGAGGTTAATGGGGAGTCACTTGTCCTTATGCAAGCATTCAGACATGCCTTCTGCACAATGGCAAGGGACATCTCAGAAAATCTCAGCTGCAGGGTGTGATTTCCCTGGTACGAGCTTTCCAAGCTGTGTGATCCACTCTGTCTTTGGTTAGGTGACGACGGGAGAATTGCTCCGTTGCTAAGATCACAGTGTTGGGGCTCAGAAAGCAATCCCCTAAGTTTTTCAGAGGCATTAGAACCAGAGCAACTCTGCCATCTTGAATAGGGGCTGTGTAACATGAGGCTGAGACCTGCTTGGGCTGCCTTCCCTGGAGGTGAATGAGGCATTCTAAGTCACAGGATGACACAGGAGGTCAGCACAAGACACAGGTCATAAAGCCCCTGCTGATAAACCAGGTTGTGGTAAAGCCAGCCAAATCCCACCAAAACCAATATGGCGACAAGAGTGACCTCGGGTCATCCTCTCTGGTCATGATATGCTAATTCTAATGCATTCGCTGCTAAGAGACGGTTTACAGATGCCATGACATGGTCTGAAAGGGGGATGAACCTTCAGCTCCGGGAATTGGTCACCCCTGTCCCAAAAAACTCATGAGTAATCCACCCCTTGTTTAGCATATCATCGAGAAATAACCATAAAAATAGGCCACCAGCAGCTCTCGGGATGCTCCATCTATGGAGTACACATTCTTTATTCTTCTCCTTTCATAATAAACTTGCTTTCACTTTACTCTATGGGCCCACTCGGAATTCTTTCTCGCAAGATCTAAGAACCCTTTCAAACCCCTGAAAGGATCAGGTGATCTGCCCTCCTCTGACTCCCAAAGTGCTGCTGGGATTACAGATGTGAGCCACTGCACCCAGCCAGAAAAGACTTTTTGAATCAATGCTTAACTTTTTCTTTTTTTTTAAAGACAGACTCTCACTCTGTTGCCCAGGCTGGAGTGCAGTCCAGTGGCGCGATCTCGGCTCACTGCAATCTCCACCTCCTGGGTTCAAGCGATTCTCCTGCCTCAGCCTCCCGAGTAGCTGGGATTACAGGTATGCGCCACCACACCTGGCTAATTTTTTGTATTTTTAGTAGAGATGGGGTTTCACTGTGTTAGCCAGGATGGTCTCGATCTCCTGACCTCATGATCTGCCAGCCTCGGCCTCCCAAAGTCCTGGGATTACAGACGTGAGCCACCGTGCCCGGCCCAAGGTTTAATTTTTTAAGATTAATTTCAAGCAGTGATGTTAGTAAAAGATATTCATAGGCCAGGTGAGGTGGCTTACGCTTGTAATCCCAGCACTTTGGGAGGCCAAGGCAGGCGGTTCACTTGAAGTCAGGAGTTCGAGACTGGCCTGGCCAACACAGTGACACCCCATCTCTACTGCAAATACAAAAATTAGCTGGGTGTGGTGGTAGGCGCCTGTAGTCCCAGCTACTTGGGAGGCTGAGGCAGGAGAATCGCTTGAACCCGGGAGGTGGAGGTTGCAGTGAGGCAAGATTGCGCCACTGTACTCCAGCCTGGGCTACAGAGCGAGACTCTGTCTCAAAAAAAAAACAAAAAAAAACCACAAAAAGGACCGGGCACGGTGGCTCATGTCTGTCATTCCAGCACTTTGGGAGGCTGAGGCGGGCAGATCACGAGGTCAGGAGATCGAGACCATCCTGGCTAACACGGTGAAACCCCATCTCTACTAAAAATACAAAAAAAAAAAATTAGCCGGGCGTGGTGGCGGGTGCCTGTAGTCCCAGCTACTCAGGAGGTTAAGGCAGGAGAATGGTGTGAACCCAGGAGAGGGTGGTTGCAGTGAGCCAGGATCATACCACTGTACTCTAGCCTGGGTGACAGAGCAAGACTCTGTTTCAAAAAAAAAAAAGATTTATGATTTTAAAGATTGAGTTGCACGTTGTAAAGTTGCCCTCCCAAAAGATGTACAAATGTATGTGCACACCTTTCCTTTGGTTGTCTGGCCAATTTTCCCCATGTTCTTTGCAGTGGAAATGATGACTTCTTGGAACATTGCCAGTGTGATAGGAAAACAGGTGGAGGGTCATTCCCTCTGATTTTGCAAGCTGAAAAATCAACTTGCAAAGGCAGATGAACAGGAGAAAAGGCATACAAAGTTTACTCGATGGATACATACAGCAGCCTTCAGAGGGAAGACCCAGAGGTACAGGGGAAACTGTCTATTTTTATGCTTAGGTTCAACGAAGTCTGAACAAAATCCGTGTAGGAATAGGATTGGAGGAAAAGGGTCTCATCTAAGGCTGATGGTCTGAGTGGGGAAACACAGATAGGCCTGTCTAGATTTTTTTTGGCCTCTGAGCAGCGCACCTTCCTTCTGGGGGTGGGGCGGGACCCTCTCTGGGAAGGGGATTGTAGAACCTACATTCAAATAAGGCAGGTCAAGGAATTTCTTTTTTCTTTTCTTTCTTTTTCTTTTTTTTTTGAGACAGAGTCTTGCTCTTGTTGCCCTGGCTGGAGTGCAATGGCGCGATCTTGGCTCATTGCAGCCTCCACCTTCTGGGTTCAAGCAATTTTCCTGCCTCAGCCTCCCGAGTAGCTGGGACTACAGGTGCCCACCACCACACTTGGCTAATGTTTGTATTTTCTTTTTTCTTTTTTCTTTTTTTTTTGAGACAGTCTCCCTCTGTCACCCAGGCTGGAGTGCGGTGGCGCAATCTCTGCTCACTGCAAGCTCTGCCTCCTGGGTTCACGCCATTCTCCTGCCTCAGCCTCCCAAGTAGCTAGGACTACAGGCGCCCACCACCATGCCCAATTAATTTTTTGTATTTTTAGTAGAGACGGGGTTTCATGGTATTAGCCAAGATAGTCTCGATCTCCTGACCGTGTGGTCTGCCCACCTCGGCCTCCCAAAGTGCTGGGATTACAGGCGTGAGCCACCGTGCCTGGCCTAATGTTTGTATTTTCACTAGAGATGATGTTTCGCTGTGTTGGGCAGGCTGGTCTCGAACTCCTGATCTCAAGTGATCCACCTGCCTTGGCCTCCCAAAGTGCTGGGATTATAGTCGTGACTATAGTCTAGCTAGAAAATTTCTTTATGGCCAGTTTTTATATACTCAGGGTGTAGGGAAAGTTAGAGTCCTGTTTATAGGGTTTCTGGCTGGCCTTGGGGGAAAGATGCTTTGGTTTTTGTGACCCACCTTGGGGAAGAAGGATTGCAGTTTCTGTGGTGCCCTTGGGGCAAAATGGCTCAGAGACAGGAGGGTGGGAGAAGGTCAGCGAGAAAGGTTTGCTTCTGATGCTGCTTCTGAGGTCTTCATTTTAGGTTATTGTTCTCTGAGCCCCAACTAGGCATGCATTATTGGTTTTGTTCATTTATTTTATGAAAAAATGAATACATGAATATAGAGGTTATCTAATTTTTTTTTTTTTTTTTGAGACAGAGTCTTGCTATATCGCCCAGGCTGGAGTGCAGTGGCGCGATCTCGGCTCACTGCAAGCTCTGCCTCCCAGGTTCACGCCATTCTCCTGCCTAAGCCTCCTGAGTAGCTCGGACTACAGGCGCCCGCCACCACACCTGGGTGATTTTTTGTATTTTTAGTAGAGATGGGGTTTCACCATGTTAGCCAGGATGGTCTCGATCTCCTGACCTCATGATCCGCCTGCCTTGGCCTCCCAAAGTGCTGGGATTAGAGGCGTGAGCCACTGTGCCCAGCCCTAATTTTTTTTATAGTTTCAAGGTCTGCTCTGTAATTGTAATATTCTACTTTTCATCTGGAAAATATAGTGTATATTGGACATTTTATAACAGGGAGAGGAGGTTTAGAAACCAACACCAAGGCCACGTACGGTGGCTCACGCCTGTAATCCCAGCACTTTGGGAGGCCAAGGCGGGTAGATCACTTGGGGTCTGAAGTTCGAGACCAGCCTGGCTAACCTGATGAAACCCCATCTCTACTAAAAATGCAAAAATTATCTGGGCATGGTGGTGTATGCCTGTAATCCCAGCTACTCAGGAGGTTGAGGCAGGTGAATCACTTGAACCCAGGAGGCAGAGGTTGCAGTGAGCTGAGATGACGCCACTGCACTCCAGCCTGGGTGACAGAGCAAGACTCCTTCTCAAACAACAACAACAAAAATCAACATCAGGCTCTCTTCCCCAGTGGTATCATTTATGTTTACACTGTTTTCTTTCTGTATTTCTGATTTGCTTTGATCTTTTTGGTTTTCTTTTATGTGTTTTACTTGGGAAAGCATTCTTATTTTTCTTCTCCAGATCCTTAGGTCAAAGTTTACTTCATTTATTTCAATTTTCTATTCTTTTATTATTATTATTATTATTATTATTATTATTTGAGATAGAGTTTCACTCTGTTGCCCAGGCTGGAGTACAGTGGCGTGATCTCGTGTCACTGCAACCTCCACCTCCCGGGTTCGAGTGATTCTCCTGCCTCAGCCTCCCAAGTAGTTGGGTCTACAGGCGCCCGCCAGCACGCCCAGCTAATTTTTTGTATTTTTAGTAGGGATGGGGTTTCACCATGTTAGCCAGGATGGTCTCAAACTCATGACCTGGTGATCCGCCCGCCTCAGCCTCCCAAAGTGCTGGGATTACAGGCATGAGCCACTGCGCCCGACCCTCAATATTGTATTCTTATTTAGGAACAGCCTTTGTTGGTAAGAGGCACTGGATTTTCACTGATGCTTCTTCTGAAACGCATATGATGACGATGTCTTTCTTTTAATCTTTTGAATGTGTTAAACATTCTTTTAGGCTTTTTGATCTTATCTGTATTTACTTAGCATAAATATCATGCTCATATTCAAAATATATCTGAGATGGCTTTGTGAACCCTGAACATTTGAGACAGGTCTCAGTTAATTTAGAAAGTTTGTTTTGCCAAATTTAAGGACGTGCACCTGTGACATAGCCTCTGAAAGTCCTGATGACGTGTGCAACGTGGTCAGGTCACAGCTTGTTTTTTTTGTTTGTTTGTGTTTTTTTTTTTTTTTTTTTTGAGTTGGAGTCTCACTCTCTTGCCCAGGCTGGAGTGCATTGGTGCAATCTCAGCTCACTGCACCCTCCGCTTCCCAGGTTCAAGCCATTCTCCTGCCTCAGCCTCCCGAGTAGCTGGGACTACAGGCACCTGCCACCAAGCCTGGCTAATTTTTAAATTTTTTTTAGTAGAGACAGGGTTTCACCATGTTGGCCAGCCTGGTCTCAAACTCCAGACCTTGTGACCCGCCCACCTTGGCCTCCCAAAGTGCTGGGATTACAGGCGTGAGCCACTGTGTCTGGCCACAGCTTGGTTTTATACATTTTAGGGAGACATGAGACATCAGTCAATATATGTAAGAACTACATGGTGGGGGGGGTGCGGTGGCTCACGCCTGTAAATACCTGTACTTTGGGAGGCCGAGGCAGGCGGATCACCTGAGGCCAGGAGTTCGAGATCAGCCTGGCTAACATGGTGAAACCCCATCTCTACTAAAAATACAAAAAATTAGCCGGGCGTGGTGGCGGGCGCTGGTAGTCCCAGCTACTCGGGAGGCTGAGGCAGGAGAATGGCTTGAACCCAGGAGGTGGAGGTTGCAGTGAGCCGAGATTGTGCCACTGCACTCCAGCCTGGGCAACATGAGCAAAACTCTGTCTCAAAAAAATAAGAAGAAGAAGTACAGTCCTTGAAAGGCAGGGACAACTGGAAGCAGGGAGGGGGCTTCCAGCTCACAGGTAGGTGAGACACAGATGGTTGCATTCTTTAGGGTTTCTGATGAGCCTTCCCAAAGGAGGTGATCAGATCTGCATCTATCTCAGAGAGCACAGGGGTGACTTTGAACAGAATGGGAGGCACGTTTGCCTTCAGCAGGCTCCAGCTGGACTTTTCCTTTGAGCTTCGTGATTTTGGGGTGCTCAGATATTTTCCTTTCACAGCTTCCATCAGGATACATATACCGTGTGGTTAATTCAGAAAATTAGGCCAGGTGCAGTGGCTCACGCCTGTAATCCAGCACTTTGGGAAGCCGAGGCAGGCTGATCACGAGGTCAGGAGATCGAGACCATCCTGGCTAACATGGTGAAACCTCGTCTCTACTAAAAATACAAAAAATTAGCCAGGCGGGTGGTGGGCGCCTGTAGTCCCAGCTACTTGGGAGGCTGAGGCAGGAAAATGACTTGAACCCGGGAGGTGGAGCTTGCAGTGAGCCGAGATCGCGCCACTGCACTCCAGCTGGGGTGACAGAGCAAGACTCTGTCTCAAAAATAAATAAAAATAAAATTAAAAAATATATATATATATAAAAGAAGCAAGAGATATGAACCTTCAGCCACCCTGAAATGTTGTTACGATAATTGTGTAGCAAACTGATCGCCTCTGGGCATCTTCGGAGCCCAGAGGAAAGAAAAACATTACTGCTCAAATACTTCTCCTTGTCTTATTGAAAAGAACTATGAGGCTGATTCTAAGGCCAATTATCTATTCCTAGCATTAAATTCTAAAAGGAGTCTATGGTGGTTGTGCGCCTTCAAGGGACGTTATGTAACACCGCAAATAACATCTCTTTAAAAAGTGTTTCTAAGGCATAAAAAAGTAGAACATATTTACAGGAGCAAAGCTGGAAACATCCAGTTTTCTGTGTTTCTGGTGATTGAGGTTACCAGAGAGAGAGAGAGAGGCATGTTACTCACTTTACCACGGTTATCAGATCGATTTTTATCACTATGTCCTGTGATACTAAAACATTTCTCTAAACTGCTTGAACCAAGGTGCAAAGAGTTTAACACGTGCTGAGCACACTACAGAGCTTGCAGTAGATGTGAGGAAAATTTATGATAGCTTGGTAAGTTTGCCAAATTGCTTGTGTGGTTGTCTTTCATGATTTGAGACTCATCAAGAAGACCACATGTGGCCAGGCATGGTGGCTCATGCCTGTCATCCCAGCACTTTGGGAGGCCAAGGAGGGTGGATCACTCGAAGTCAGGAGTTCGAGACCATCCTGGCCAACATGGTGAAACACCGTCCCTACTAAAAATACAAAAAATTAGCTGGGCGTGGTGATGGGAGCCTGTAATCCCAGATACTCTGGAGGCTGAGGCACGAGATTCGCTTGAACCCGGGAGGCAGAGGTTGCGACACTGCACTCCAGCCTGGGTGACAGAGTGAGAATCTGTCTCAAAAAAAAAAAAAAAAAAAAAAAAGCACGGTGGCTCCTGCCTGTAATCCCAGCACTTTGGGAGGCTGAAGTGGGTGGATAACTTGAGGTCAGGAGTTCGAGACCAGCCTGACCAACATGGTAAAACTCCCGTTTTTACTGAAAATACAAAAAATTAGCAGGGTGCGATGGCGGGCGCCTGTAGTCCCAGCTACTGGGGAGGCTGAGGCAGGAGAATCACTTGAACTGGGCAGGTGGAGGTTGCAGTGAGCCGAGATTGCATCACTGCACTCCGGCCTGGGCGACAGCGAGACTCTGTCTCAAAAAAAAATAAATAAAGAATTAGTAACATAATTTAACATCTCTGACCCCAATATAATTAAGGGATGAGTTTGTAATAAAAAGGTGAACTAGAAAAGTCCACACGCGTTGGAAAACTGGCCAACAGAGGGCATAATCACACATGGGCCTAGGGGAGGTGGCTGCCTATAGACGTGGCCGTGGCCGCAGGTACAGATGCTGCCAGGATGAAGCACTTAGGCGTGAACGCCGTCAGCCTCTTACACCTTCTCCTGCTTGCCCCACAGTGCCTGCTACTCACCCCACACAGCCTACGCCCAGAGCAAGCTGGCCCTTGTCCTGTTCACCTATCACCTCCAGCGGCTGCTGGCGGCTGAGGGAAGCCACGTGACTGCTAACGTGGTGGACCCCGGTGTGGTCAACACGGACCTCTACCAGCATGTGTTCTGGGGCACCCGTCTGGTGAAGAAGCTTCTCGGCTGGTTGCTTTTCAAGGTAAGTCCCTTCTGCTTCTCTGATTCACGGCTACACCTGAAGATGCTACAGGAAAGGGGGTCCCCAATCCAGACCCCAATGGAGGGTTCTTGGATCTCATGCAAGAAAGAATTCAGGACGTGTCTGTGGTGCAAAGAGAAAGCAAGTTTATTGAGAAGGTAGAAGAATAAATGAATGGCTCCTCCACAGACAGAGCATCCCCAACGGCTGCTGGTTGGCCATTTTTACGGTTATTTCTTGATGATATGCTAAACGAGGGGTGGGTTATTCCTGCCTCCTCTTTTTAGACCATAGAGGGTAACTTCCTGACATTGCCATGGCATTTGTAACTGTCATAGAGCTGGTGGGAATGTAGCCGTGACGACAACCGGAGGTCACTCTTGTCGCTATTTTGCTTTTTGTGGGTTCTGGCTGGCTTCTTTACTGCAACCTGTTGTATCAGCAAGGTTTTTATGACCTGTACCTTGTACCAATCTCTTATCTCATCCTGCGACTTAACATGCCTTAACCGTCTGGGAATGCAGCCCAGTAGGTCTCAGTCTCATGTTACCCAGCTCCTGTTCAAGATGGAGTCACTCTGGTTCACACAGCTCTGACACAACCACTTCCAGGCTGCGTGTGCGGTGTTGGGTGCTTGGATTCGGTGATTTATTTGTACATTCTCAACCCAAAGCCTTGGTTGTCTGCGAGCTCGGTGGGTGACGCTGTGTAGCTATGTAGTGCCCATAAATGAATCTTCTTAGGAACTGGAGACCCTTTGGGGATGCTGTGGTAGGGGTCAAGGGAAAAACATCCCCCTTTGCCATTTGAAGGTTTGCTGAAAAATCCACGCACAAAATACAGTTTCCTTTATTGAAAGATGAATACAGGAAATGACAGGCAAATGTATTCTCATCCATGGAGGATGTCAGAGGAATTGCCCCATTACACAAGGGGGTACAGATGCTTGTGTCCTCTTCTTCTTAGGGGAAAGGGAGTGGGGAATTGGGGGTGAATTCAGGGGAATAGTAAATGATTTTTAAGGGAAGTCAATGGGTTTGAACATGTACAGTGGCCCAAAAACAGATAATGTTTTTTGTTGTTGTTGTTTGTTTGTTTTGAGATGGAGTTTCACTTTTTGTCGCCCAGGCTGGAGTGCAATGGCGCAATCTCAGCTCACTGCAACCTCTGCCTCCTGGGTTCAAGCGATTCCGCTGCCTCAGCCTCCTGAGTAGCTGGGATTACAGGCGTGCGCCACCACACCCGGCTAACTTTGTATTTTTAGTAGAGACGGGGTTTCATCATGCTGGCCAGGCTGGTCGCGAACTCTGGACCTCAGGTGATCCACCCGCCTCGGGCTCCCAAAGTGCTGGGATGATAGGTGTGAGCCACAGCGCCTGGCCTCAGATAATGGTTTCTGATGAGTCTGTGCAGGGACAGAGGCTGTGGAGCCGGCAGAACAGACAATGGTTTATGAGGAGCCTCTGCAGGGCTGTTGACAGACATCAGTCTTTCCTCCTGCGATGTGGGTTCGGAAACTCAGGGAAGGGGCCACTGGTCATTTTTCCTTCTTTGACGTGTCCAGACTTCAGGGAACTTCAGAGAACAACTTCATCCTGTACATCGGGAGACACAGAGGGACCAGGAAAGGGGGAGGCAAGAGAGATCTTGGGGCTTCTTCAGTTCAGCAGGACAAAGCACCGTACTTTGGGGTCTTGGTTTTTAAGACCCAGAAACTGAATGCTCCCAGATTTCTGCAACGATCTTTGTTGTCATGATGCATTATCTTCTTGAGCACTGCAAGATTTCATGCCCCAGCCATTCCTTTGAGTTTGTTTGTTTGAGATGCAGTCTAGCTCTGTCGCCCAGGCTGGAGTGCCGTGGTTTGATCTCAGCTCACTGCAACCTCCACCCCCTGGGTTCAAGTGATTCTCCTGCCTCAGCCTCCTGAGTAGCTGGGATTACAGGTGTGCGCCACCACGCCCAGCTAGTTTTTGTATTTTTAGTAAAGACAGGGTTTTGCCACGTTGGCCAAGCTGGTCTCGAACTCCTGGCCTACCTCAAGTAATCTACCCGCCTTGGTCTCCCAAAGTGCTGGGATACAGTAGCGAGCCATCGTGCCTGTCCCCCTTGAGGTCTTTTGAAGTGATATGTATCTGGGAGCTATAGATTTACTTTCTTTTCTATCTATCTCAAGTCGGGATACTAAAGTTTTAATAATTTGTTTACAAAACAAAGAAAGAACCTTGAGAAGCTTTTCTGTTTCTCCCTTTACATTGCAGAATCGTCTAATTAGCATTTTTAAAACTGTCTGCTTTTGAAACAATGACACGATTCGCCTTCAAAACTGCGTGGGTTGAGGAATTTTCGGAAGAGCGAGTCTAACTCAGCTTTCAAAATTCCTTGGGCGTCTACTGCTTTGTTGAGGTTTCCCACCTCTTTCTGAATCAGTTTAGACAGCTTTTCCCTTTAGATAATTGTCTGTTTCATCAAGTTTTGGAATTAATGAGCTTGGTTACAAATTCCCTTTTCTCCTTGTTGGACTCCTGGCATTGCTCTTGATGTCGTCTGAAAGTCTCTCATGATACGAGCTGCCCGCCCCCAACGCGGACTTTTTGAGGGGATTAATTACTTCCCTTATTTTGCAGTTTGCTTTCTTATCAGTTGTTCTTCAAATCTCTCATTCCTCAAGCAAAGGAATTTCTTTTTTTCTTTTTCTTTTTCTTTTTTTTTTTTGAGATAGAGTCTTGCTCTGTCACCAGGCTGCAGTGCACTGGCCCGATCTCAGCTCACTGCAACCTCCGCCTCCCGGGTTCAAGCGATTCTCCTGCCTCAGCCTCCTGAGTAGCTGGGATTGCAGGCACCCACCAACATGCCTGGCTAAGTGTTGTGTTTTTAGTAGGGATGGGGTTTCACTATGTTGCCCAGGCTGGTCTCGAACTCCTGACCTTGGGTGATCCGCCCGCCTCGGCCTCCCTAAGTGCTGGGATTACAGGCGTGAGCCTCCGTGCTCAGCTGTACCTCCCTTATTTTGCAGTTTGCTTTCTTATCCATTGTTCTTTGCATCTCTAATTTCTCAAGCAAAGGAATTTCAAAATATTAGTTATTTTATTAAGCACTAAGTTTTCTCTAGCAAGACACCAACACTAGGATACATTCTTATAAAACCCCCATGAATCCCTCAGAGTGACTTCAGTATCCAAGGAGAGCATTTGCTGTTTTTTTCTTTTAAAATTTTTTTTTTTTTTTTGAGACGGAGTCTCGCTCAGTTGCCCAGGCTGGAGTGCAGTGGTGCAATCTCGGCTCACTGCAAGCTCCACCTCTCGGGTTCACGCCATTCTCCTGCCTCAGCCTCCCAAGTAGCTGGGACCACAGGCGCCCGCCACCACGCCTGACTAATTGTTTTTTTGTTGTTGTTGTTGTTTTTGTATTTTTAGTAGAGACGGGGTTTCACCATGTTAGCCAGGATGGTCTTGATCTCCTGACCTCGTGATCCGCCCGCCTTGGCCTCCCAAAGTGCTGGGATTACAGGCATGAGCCACCACACCCGGCCTCTTTTAAATTTTTTAGAGACCAGGTCTTGCTCTGTCACCCTGGCTGCAGTGCTTTTTTTTTTTTTTTTTTAGAGACAGGATCTTGCTGTTCGCCCACGGTGGTCTTGTGCGCTGGGATTATGATGCAATCACTGGTTGCAACCTTGAAATCCTGGCCTCAAGTGATTCTCCCACCTCTGCCTCCGAAAGTGCTGGGATGACAGGCATAAGCCACCATGGCTGGCCTTGATAATATTTCTTTCTAAATATTTAACAAGCAAACTGGAACTTTAGCCACATGAATCATTCTTTAATCCTTTGATCATCATCTGCAAATTTGGATTAAAAATAACCACGGGGCATTGCTTGAGTGATACTGCCTTTATATAAGAGACAACATTGTGGAAACTTTAAAATTATAGAGCAGAAGAATATGCATTAGCCTGGAAATGAAATTAAAATAATGTAAGAATTTTAAAGAAAAGGCTATACGGCATCAGTAGCTTGATGCTCTCTTTATAATGATAATTCTGTATTGCTGTATATGTATTATTTACTAGTGTGTATGCATGTATGTATGCATTGTATATTAAGACTTGGAAGATCAGCTGGGTGCCGTGTCTCATGCCTATAATCCCAGCACTTTGGGAGGCCGAGGTGAGCGGATTACTTGAGGTCAGGAGTTTGAGACCAGCCTGTCAAACATGGGGAAACACCATCTCTATTAAAAAATAAAAAAAAATTAGCCGAGTGTGGTAGCGCCTGCATGTCATCCCAGCTACTTGGGGGGCTGAGGCAGGAGAATCGCTTGAACCCGGGAGGCAGAGGTTGTAGTGAGCCAAGATGGCGCCATTGCACTCCAGCCTGGGTGACAAGAGTGAAACTCCATCTCAAAAAAAAAAGAAAGAAAGAAAGAAGAAAAACCTTGCAGGATCTGCCCAGGGTCCTTGGGAAGAATCTGTGGGAAGTTCATATCTCTGTGATGTTTCATATCATCTGAGGGCATGGTTGTATGTCACTCTGAAACCTCTATCCTCTGTCTCATCAGAACACATGGACTCGATTCCAAATTCACCGCCACTAACCTGGGCGACCAGTCAGTACCAGAAGAAAAACTAGGAGGTTGATTGGTTTGTTTTTGAGATGGGGTGTCGCCCTGTCACCCAGGCTGGAGAGCAGTGGCACAATCACAGCTCACAGCAGCCTCGACCTCTGCTGGACTGAAACGATCACCCCACCTCCACCTCCTGAGTAGCTGGGACTACAGGAATGCACTAGCACACCTGGCTAATTTTTAAAAAATTTTTGGTAGAGCCAGGGTCCTGCTCTGTTGTCCAGCCGGATCTCCAGTTCCTAGCCCCAAGCGATCCTCCTGCTGTGGCCTCCCAAAGTGTTGGGATTATGATTTGTGCATTTATAAAGATGAGAGGTTTTGATTTGTCCTGTATACAAATGCATCAGGCCATTCTTCATGCTGAGACAAGCAGATGGTCTCAGCCTCAGTAGGAGAGTAGCTTAGTATTTCAGAGAGCATGTGTGGTCTTCAGACCTCTAGGAAGCTCCTTGCAGCTTCATCAATGAAACTCAGTAACCCCCTACACTGTATACCCCTCCTAGGGAGCAAATGAATGTGGCTATTACCTCTCTTCCCACCCCGCTTGTCTCAAGATCAGTGGGTGTTACGAAAAAGAGCTATGGGACGGGCACGGTGGCTCACACCTGTAATCCCAACACTTTGGGAGGCTGAGGGGGGAGGATCACCTGAGGTTGGGAGTTTGAGACCAGCCTGACCAACATGGAGAAACCCCATCTCTACTAAAAATACAGAAATTAGCCAGGCATGGTGGCAGTCACCTGTAATCCCAGCTACTCAGGAAGCTGAGGCAGGAGAATCGCTTGAACCCAGGGGCGGAGATTGTGGTGAGCCCAGATTGTGCCACTGCACTCCAGCCTGGGCGACAAGAGCGAAACTCCATCTCAAAAAAAAAAGAAAGCTATTGTAAATGCTGAGTGTATCAGCTCCACCATACAGGGCTCATGTCCAGCAAGTCCTGACCACTTTGAAATCATGTGATCAGGCCTGCCATCAAAATGAACAAATTTGCAGTGTAGACTGCGCCCACTTCACCATGAAGTAGACCACTCGTATCATTGCTTGTTTTAAGCATGTATTTGTATCTGCCATGCGGTCTAATGAAACTGTGTCTTAGGGTTGATTGGAACTTGGATTGATGTGCCGAGAGGGTGACGGATTAATTAATCAAGTCAAGGATGCAGGTACTGGGAATTTTTTTATTTTTATTTTTATTTTTAAGATGGAGCCTCGCTCTGTCGCCCAGGCTGGAGTGCAGTGGCGCGATCTCGGCTCACTGCAACCTCCACCTCCTGGGTTCCAGCAATTCTGCCTCATCCTCCTGGGTAGTTGGGACCTCAGGTACCTCCCAGCATGCCTGGCTAATTTTTACATTTTTAGTAGAGACAGGGTTTTGATATGTTACTCAGGCTGATCTCAAGCTCACAGTCTCAAGTGAGCCAACTGCCTCGGCCTGCCAAAGTGCTGGGATTACAGGCATGAGACACCATACCCAGCTCCCACATTTCTTTATTAATAAAGAAACAAATCTAACCACCCTCTCTGGACCTTCTGTTTTTCCTGGGGACTGTCCCTGACCACAGTCTCTTCTGCAGCAAATCCCCATACAGGAATTGCTCATACATTTTGCTTCCAGTCCCCCGTGCTCCACTGAAAATGCTCCAGGTGGCCAGGCGCAGTGGCTCACGCCTGTCATCCCAGGACTTTGGGAGGCCGAGGCGGGTGGATCACCTGAGGCCAGGAGTTCGAGACCAGCCTGGCCAACGTGGTGAAACCCCATCTGTACTAAAAATACAAAAATTAGACAGGCGTGATGGCGGACGCCTGTAATCCCAGCTACTCGGGAGGCTGAGGCAGGAGAATCGCTTGAACCCGGGAGCAGGAGGTTGCAGTGAGCCGAGATCGCGCCACTGCGCTCCAGCCTGGGTGACAAGAGTGAAACTCCATCTCAAAAAAAATACAATAAATAAATAAATAAATAAGAAATTGCTCCAGGTAGAGCTACCAGGGACTTCACCCCTTCCGTGCAATGTGCAAACCTCAGCCCTGGCTGTTTCCTCTTCCACACATGCCCTTCCCCCAGGTGTCCATTCCCTCTCCTTCGCTTCATTCAGGCCTGTGTCAAAACCTCTGAAGATAGGGCTTCTCCTGGGTGCTTGCTTTCCCCCCACAAAGCTTTGTTTGTCTTTATGGGTCATCTCACCAACTGGCTTATGTATTTATTGATTCACTTATTTATTATAAATTTAAGGAGTACAGATGCGGATTTATTTATTTTATTTTATTTTATTTTTTTGAGACAGAGTCTCGCCCTGTCGCCCAGGCTGGAGTACAGTGGCACGATCTCGGCTCACTGCAACCCCTGCCTCCCGGGTTCAAGCGATTCTCCCTCCTCAGCCTCCCAAGTAGCTGGGATTACAGACATGTCCCACCACACCCAGCTAATTTGTATATTTTTAATAGAGACGGGGTTTCGCCATGTTGGCCGGGATGGTCTTGATCTCTTGACCTTGTGATCCGCCCGCCTCGGCTTCCCAAAGTGCTGGCATGACAGGCGTGAGCCACCGCGCCCGTCCTGGCCTATGTATTATTGATTTGCTTATTTATTAAAAATTTAAAGAGTACAGGTGCGGATTTCTTTTCTTGTTTCCTTTTTTTTTTTTTTTTTTCTTCTGAGATGCTCTGTTGCCCAGGCTGCACTGCAGTGGCATGATTTTGGCTCACTGCAACCCCTCCCTCCCGGGTTCAAGCGATTCTCCCTCCTCAGCCTCCCGAGTAGCTGGGATTATAGGCATGTCCCACCACACCCAGCTAATTTTTACATTTTTAATAGAGACGGGGTTTCATCATGTTGGCTGGGATGGTCTTGATCTCTTGACCTCATGATCCACCGGCCTCGGCCTCCCAAAGTGCTGGGATGACAGGTGTGAGCCACCGCACCCGGCCCAGCTTATGTATTTATTGATTTGCTTATTGATTATACATTTAAGGAGTACAGGTGCGGATTTCTTGCATGGAGGCATTGCACAGTGGTGAAGTCCGGGCTTCTAGTGAACCCCTCACCGCTGCAGTGAATACTATACCCGTAGGTGATTTTTTTCATCCTCCACCTCCTGCCAACCTCCCACCTTTCAGGGTCCTCATCGTCAGTCCACCCTCTGTCTGTGTAGACCCACTGGTGAACTCCCACCTGCAAGTGAGAACATGGCAGGATCAGTGTTTGACTTTCGGTATCTGAGTTGTTAGGAGAACGGCCCGCTTTTCAAACTGAAGCTCTGTTTCCATTAAAATACAACTTCCAGTTTCCCTGCTGTTCCTAGCTCCTAGCAACACCATTCTGCTTTCTGTCTTGATGAGTCTGACGACTCTAGGGACCTTAGAAAATGGAAACAGGCCAGGCATGGTGGATCACACCTGTAATCCCAGCACTTTGGGAGGCTGAGGCGGGTGGATCACCTGAGGTCACGAGTTCAAGACCAGCCTGACCAATATGGTGAAACCCCGTCTCTACTAAAAATACAAAAATTAGCTCAGCGTGGTGGCACATGCCTGTAGTCCCAGCTACTCGGGAGGCTGAGGCAGGAGAATCGCTTGAACACGGGAGGTAGAGACTGCAGTAAGCCAGGATCGCACCACTGCACTCCAGCCTGGGCGACAGAGTGAGACTCCATCTCAAAAAATAAAAATAAAAAGTAAAATAATAAAATAAAAAGTGGAAACGTGCACTGTTTGTCCATGTCACTGCAAAAGACATGATTTCATTCTTTGATATGACTGCATAATATTCCATGGTGTGTATATACTATACTATACTTTCTTTATCTTAGCTAGTCCTCTGCTGACAGACACTTAGGTTGATTGCATATCTTTGCTGTTCTGAATACTACTGCAGAAAACCTACAACAGCTGTGTGTGTGGATCAGGACTCTGTGCCTGGAAGGCAGGGAGGGAGGTACTGAATGCATGTGTGTGGGTCTAGCTGTGTACATGGATCTGGGCTATGTGCATGGATCAGGGCTGTCTGCATGGATGAAGGCAGGGAGGGAAATATTGAATGCATGTGCATGGATCAGGGCTGTGTGCATGGATGCAGGAAGGGAGGCAGGTGCTGAACGCACGTGCATGGAGCCAGCTGTGTGCATGGATCAGGGCTGTGTGCATGGATGCAGGCAGGGAGGCAGCTGCAGAATGCATGTGTGTGGAGCCAGCTGTGTGCATGGATCAGTGCTGTGTGCATGGATGAAGGCAGAGAGGCCAGATGCGGAATGCATGTGCGTGGAGCCAGCTGTGTGCATGGATCAGTGCTGTGTGCATGGATGAAGGCAGAGAGGCCAGATGCGGAATGCATGTGTATGGAGCCAGCTGTGTGCATGGATCAGGGCTGTGTGCATGGATGCAGGCAGGGAGGCAGGTGCTGAACGCACGTGCATGGAGCCAGCTGTGTGCATGGATCAGGGCTGTGTGCATGGATCAGGGCTGTGTGCATGGATGAAGGCAGGGATGGAGATGCTGAATGCATGTGTGTGGGTCTAGCAGTGTGCATGGATCAGGGCTGTGTGCATGGGTGAAGGCAGGGAGGCAGATGCTGAATGCATGTGCATGGAGCCAGCTGTGTGCATGGATCAGGGCTGTGTGCATGGATGCAGGCAGGGAGGCAGCTGCAGAATGCATGTGTGTGGAGCCAGCTGTGTGCATAGATCAGTGCTGTGTGCATGGATGAAGGCAGAGAGGCCAGATGCGGAATGCATGTGTATGGAGCCAGCTGTGTGCATGGATCAGTGCTGTGTGCATGGATGAAGGCAGAGAGGCCAGATGCGGAATGCATGTGTGTGAGGCCAGATGCGGAATGCATGTGTGTGGAGCCAGCTGTGTGCATGGATCAGTGCTGTGTGCATGGATGAAGGCAGAGAGGCCAGATGCGGAATGCATGTGTATGGAGCCAGCTGTGTGCATGGATCAGGGCTGTGTGCATGAGTGAAGGCAGGGAGGGAGATATTGAATGCATGTGCATGGATCAGGGCTGTGTGCATGGATGCAGGAAGGGAGGCAGGTGCTGAATGCACGTGCATGGAGCCAGCTGTATGCATGGATCAGGGCTGTGTGCATGGATCAGGGCTGTGTGCATGGATGAAGGCAGGGATGGAGATGCTGAATGCATGTGCGTGGAGCCAGCTGTGTGCATGGATCAGGGCTGTGTGCATGGATGCAGGCAGGGAGGCACGTGCTGAACGCACGTGCATGGAGCCAGCTGTGTGCATGGATCAGGGCTGTGTGCATGGATCAGGGCTGTGTGCATGGATGAAGGCAGGGATGGAGATGCTGAATGCATGTGCGTGGAGCCAGCTGTGTGCATGGATCAGGGCTGTGTGCATGGATGCAGGCAGGGAGGCAGCTGCAGAATGCATGTGTATGGAGCCAGCTGTGTGCATGGATCAGTGCTGTGTGCATGGATGACGGCAGAGAGGCCAGATGCGGAATGCATGTGTATGGAGCCAGCTGTGTGCATGGATCAGTGCTGTGTGCATGGATGACGGCAGAGAGGCCAGATGCGGAATGCATGTGTATGGAGCCAGCTGTGTACATGGGTCAGGGCTGTGTGCATGGATGAAGGCAGGGAGGCAGATGCTGAATGCATGTGTATGGAGCCAGCTGTGTGCATGGATCAGTGCTGTGTGCATGGATGACGGCAGAGAGGCCAGATGCGGAATGCATGTGTATGGAGCCAGCTGTGTACATGGGTCAGGGCTGTGTGCATGGATGAAGGCAGGGAGGCAGATGCTGAATGCATGTGTATGGAGCCAGCTGTGTGCATGGATCAGTGCTGTGTGCATGGATGACGGCAGAGAGGCCAGATGCGGAATGCATGTGTATGGAGCCAGCTGTGTACATGGGTCAGGGCTGTGTGCATGGATGAAGGCAGGGAGGCAGATGCTGAATGCATGTGTATGGAGCCAGCTGTGTACATGGGTCAGGGCTGTGTGCATGGATGAAGGCAGGGAGGCAGATACTGAATGCACGTGCATGGAGCCAGCTGTGTTCATGGATTAGGGCTGTGTGCGTGGAAGAAGATAGGCAGATGCAGAATGCATGTGTATGGAGCCAGCTGTGTGCATGGATCAGGGCTATGTGCATGGATGAAGGCAGGGAGGCAGATGCTGAATGCATATGTATGGAGCCAGCTGTGTGCATGGATCAGGGCTGTGTGCATGGGTGAAGGCAAGGAGGGAGATATTGAATGCATGTGCATGGATCCAGCTGTGTGCATGGATCAGGGCTCATCATAGCAAAGCAGAGAAAGAAGGGAGATGACGAGGGAGGGGTCCCTGGAAGAATCAGGCAGTGGCTATTTCCTGCAACAGCTCCCTTCTCCTTTCCTTCCCTGCTATGCCTCTCATTTTTCTAATTTGTTAATTCTGGATAATAATATCACATAAGATTGTTGTGAACATTGCTGACAGAATATATGGGAAACCATTTTCTCCACTGTAAAGCTCTATGTAATTATGTAATTATGAGCCATTCATTCCTCTGGCTGACTATATTGCTTGTGGCTCTACTTAGTACACTTGAAATTCTATCTTCTATTTTGTGTGTGTTTCATCTTTTTTTTTTTCCTGCACTTGTGCCTCACCATCCACCCACTGCCCATGTCTATTGGAAGCTCCTGGGCAGCAGGGGTTATTTCTAAAATTGTCTTCCTTTGCCCCAAGAGCTGGCAAAATATGGGTGAGCATTTAATAAACATTCATTGGACTGAATGAAGTTGAAATGGTTTGTGTAGCTTGCAGCTCCAACAGTCTCCAGGACTCAAGAGTGGCTTTATGCAGATTTTACGATAAATGTTGCTGCACCGTCTCCCCGGCCCCCCGGCGGGTGTCTGGGACTTCAAAGATACCCTTGTGTTTGTTAAAAGGGAACACACTTTGTTCTTGGATTTGGGTTCACATTTATACATCTTCTGTCCTCTTGCCAGTCTCTAAAGATTGTCATTTGAAAAAAAAAAAAAAAGCTGTAGATAAAACGGGATGTGTTATTTAAGCCACAGGGAGCATGATTTACAGGACCGTGTTGTGTATTCAGAAGGCAACTTTCATTTCCCTGCACAAGGCGCCACCAAGCAGGCGCACTTCATCATTCCAAGAATGTGTGGAAGACAGCACCTGTCAGCCGCAGCTGCACAGGGGCAGATAATTAAATTCTGCCGCGAAGCCACAGTTCCTTGCTCTATACAGGAGGTTGGCTAGATAGGAAGTGTTTTAGTCTTTGTGGGCCACCTCTAGTCTCTTTGGCATATTTCTTTCTTTCTTTTTTTTTTTTTTTTTTTTTTAACAACACTTTAAGAGTATAAAACCATTCTTAGCTAGTAGCCTGTACAGAAACAGGTACGGGCTGAATTTTGCCCATGGTGTATAGTTTGCAGAGCTGCATAAGAAGCTAGAATGAGTAGGGTTCCCAGCGTGGTCTCTAAGACCAGCAGCCTCTGGGAGCTCGTTAGAAATGCAGATTCTTGGGTCAGGCACGGTGGCTCATGCCTGTAATCCCAGCACTTTTGCAGGCTGACGTGGGCGAATCATGAGGTCAGGAGTTCAAGACCAGCCTGGCCAACATGGTGAAATCCCATCTCTACTAAAAATACGAAAAATTAGCTAGGTGTAGTGGCGGGCGCCTGTAATCCCAGCTACTTGGGAGGCTGAGGCAGGAGAATTGCTTAAACTTGGGAAGCAGAGGTTGCAGTGAGTCAAGATCATGCCACTGCACTCCAGCCCAGGCAACAGAGTGAGACTCCATCTCAAAAAAATAAATAAATAATAAAAAATTAAAAAATGCAGATTCTTGGGCCTCCTAAGATCCACTGAGTCAGAAATACCAGGGGTGCAGTTGTTTTTACAAGCTCTCTGGCCGATTCTCTTGAGTGCTAAGCGTGAGGACCCCTGACCCCAGGACTGCAGGGGATTGAGCCCCAGCTTTGGGGCTGTGGACAGAAGAAGATAGCTCTCGGTAACTCCATATGAATCCTCCAGATGAATCCTAAAGGAAGTTGTGTTGCCTTAGTTGTTGTTGTTGTTTTCAAAACAAGTGGATAAAAGTTCATTCAGGAATCCCCCAGCCTCACACAAGTGAACAAGAGTGATTTCGATTCAGAAGAAGACTTTTAGAAACAGAAGAGTATAGTGTGAAGGTTGTCCAGTTTTTTTTTTTTTTTACGAAAACCTGGATTATACTGTAAATTGATAATAGAGGGGGCAGAGAGAGAGGAGGAGGAAGAAGAAGGGGAAGAGGAGGAAGGGAAGGGGGAGAGAGAAAAACGAGGAAGAGGAGGAGGAAAAGGAGAAAAAAAGGAGGAAGACGGGGTAGAAAAAGGAGGAGAAGTAAGAAGGGAGGAGGAGGAGAAGGAAGAAGTGGAGGAGGAGAAGATGAAGGGAGGAGGAGGATAAGGAAGAAGTGGAGGAGGAGAAGATGAAGGAGGAGGAAAAAGAGGAATAGAGAAAAGGGAAGAAGGGCAGAAAGAAAAAAGGAAGAAGAGAAGGAGGAGAGAGAAGAGGAAGGAAGAGAAAGAGGAAACGAAGAGGATAAGGGGAAGAAAGAGGGGGAGGAGGAAGAAGTGGAACAGAAGGAGAAGATGGAGGAGGAAGAAGAGGGAGAAAATGATGAGAAAGAGGAGAAAGAAAGGAAGAGGAAGGGAGACAGAGGGATAGAAAAACAGGAGGATAAGGGAGAAAGGAGGAAGAGGATGAGGTGGAGGAAGAAAAGATGAAGGAGAAAAAAGAGGAATAGAGAGCGAAAAGGCAAGAGGAGAAAAGAAAGAAGGAAGAAGAGAAGGCGGAGAGAGAGGAGAAAGGGAGAAAGAGATGGGGGAAAGAAGAGAATAAGGGGAAAAAAGAAAAAGGAGGAGGAGGATAAGATGAAGGAGGAGGAAGAAGAGAGAAAAAGGAGAAAGAGAAAAAAGGAGGAAGAGGAAGGGATAGAAAAACAGGAGGAGGATAAGGGGGAAAAGAGAAGGAGGAGGAAGAAATGAAAGAGGAGGAGGATAAGATGGGGGAGGAAGAGAAAGAGGAATAGAGAAAAAGAGGAGAAAGAAAAAGGAAGAGGAAGCAAAGGAGGAAGAAGAAGGGCGTGAGAGAAAGGGAGGGAAAGAAGGAGGTTCTCTCGGGCTCAGAGGTGATGCCACCTGGATCAATTTGAGGTACACACTGGAAATGCCACAGACGTTTCAGAACTGGGAAGCGTCGTTTTGTCCGAGGAGATGCCATCTCTCCTTTCCACAGGGTATGTCTGGTGGCTCTAACAGACTCCCCAGGAACAAAGACGTCATAGGCTCTGAGGCTGCCACCCTAAAAAGAAGCATCCTCTTTGGATGGGAAACTTCTTCCCTTCAGTGGATAACTGCCCTCCTTTGGTGCAGCCTTAAAAACCAGCCAGCAGTCTCTGTGCTTTGATTGACTGGAAGACCTTCCAGTGCCTCAAGCTAAGAGATGAGCCAAGATCATTCCTGGAGCTTGGCATTTCTTCCTGGTTTCAGAATGCCCAGAGTGTCTGCCATTGAGACCGTTCAATTTTATATTAGTCGCAGTTCTCAAGAAAAACAGGACCAATAGGATCTATGCATAGAGAAAGATTTAGTTTAACTAATTGACTCTTGGGATTGTAGGGGCAGGCAAGTCCAAAATTGGTAGGCTGGCTGGCAGGCTGAAGACCTGGACAAGATTTGACATTGCAGCCTTGAGCCTAAAATCTGCAGGGCAGGCTGGACACTCAGGCAGGATTGCCCTGTTACAGTCTGGAGTGGAATTTCTTCTCTAGTGTCAGTGTTTGCTGTGAAGGCCTTCTCCTGATGAGGTGAGGCCCACCCACATTGTGAAGAGTCCTCTCCTTTGCTTAAACGCAACTGATTTGTAAATGTTAATGATATCCACAAAGTACCCAGTCTGGTGCTTGACCAAATGTCTGGGCACCATAGCCCAGCCAATTGATACATGAAATCAATCATCACAGAGACCACCTAAGACCTATGTTACCTGACATTAAACAGCACAAGCCATCTCCCCTGTGTTGTCTGTCAGGTGAGTGTTTATTCCTAGTAAGAGCAAGTTTGCGTGTGTGTCTTATGAGATTGTAGTTAAAGGAAGGTTTTCTTAATCCTCTCTGCTTCAGGTGGTCACTGAAGACATGAAACATCCCTAGAAGTTTAGCACAACCCACAGCTCTCATTGGGGAGTTGAGAGCACGTGAGTGCACGTACACATGTGCACACTGATGCACACACATATACATGCACATGTACAAATACATATAGATGCAAACACATGCACGCACCTGCACCCCCCCACATGCACATTGTGTGTACACATGCACACGTGCATAAATGCACACACACCTTCACATACATGCAGACACACATGCACACACATGCACATATACACGTGCCAACCCATGCACACAAAGACATGCGTATATCCACACATCTGTGCCCACATGCATGTGGGCACATATGCATGAGCAAACACACACATGCACACATATTGATGCAAATACACGTATATTCCCATACACACATGCACATATGCACACGTGCATTCGTGCACGTGCATGTACGTCCCTATGCTCACACATATCCATATACAGAGACATGCACATACGCTCACACAATACACATCTACCCACAAGTACACACAGCCATGCGTACCTACGCATATCTGTGCACACACACATGCACACGTTATATCACCCTATGATTTCCATGTGAGTCAGCATCCCAGAAAACATCCAGCCCTGGGAAACCTATTTTCCAGAACATTCCAGAAGAAGCAAGCAGCAGGTACAGAGAGGCAAGAGGCAGGGGACATTGTGGCAGAAGCAGCAGGATCCCTGGGTGGTTGGAGCAGAGGTATGGAGAAGAAGTGTGGCCTTTGTAGAATGTTCAGAACATTCTTCCAGGAAGGCAGCTGAGCCTGGGCAGAGGTCTCTGAATTTCTCTTTGACCACAGCATTACTCCGTCCCCTCTTCCACAACTTTGGGACGTGGAAACTCTCCTTGGGAAGCTCAGCTAGGAGTCTGTTTACTTGCCAGCCACTTCCCTGAGTGTGAGTTTCTGCCCTAAGATGTGGATGGTGCTAAAATAAATACATGTGCCCTCAGATCTCTCTGAGCACATCTCAAGGATCTACCAACAGCGTCTGCGTTCAAATAGCAACGTTTACAGAAGGTGAACGAGCTCTGCGTGCCTTGCAGAGAGCTGGGGTGCCTTGCAGAGAGCTGGGCGTTTGCCGCTCAAGCCCTGCTAGCCTCCTCCCTAGGAGACATCCTGGGTGATGCCATTCCTACTGCCCTCTGCTCCTGGCAGTGGAGCGTTAGGAAGTTTCCTTGCAGACAGCACAGGGGACCCGTCCCAAAGACAAAGGGAAGCCCTGTGTGTGTCTCTTCTGCAAAGCCCAGCACGTCTAATACAAGTTAAGTGTGGAGTTCAGAGGGAACAGCTTTCTGAAGCTCTTTGAAAAGAGTGACAGGCAAATATCTCTGTGTACCCTGGGTGCTCTCTGGAGAACAGGAGCTCTAACAAAGAGGAAATAGTGGTTTGAATGACACAAAAGGGATTTGCTATTTCAAATTCACAATATCTGCCTTATCTTAGAAATCAGAATTCTCAGTCACCCCAGATATTTGGTCAAATGGGGGCAGAACCAGAATTGGTAAATGCAGCAAAGGCTCTGAGGAATAAATTCCTCCCTCCCTTCCTTCCTCTTATCTTCTCTTTTTTCCTCCAGTCCTTCCTTTTGCTTCCCTTTTATCCTCCCTCCCTCCTTCCTTCCCTCCCTCCTTCCTCCTTCCTTCCTCCCTCCTTCCTCCTTCCTCCTTCCTCCCTCCCTCCTTCCTTCTTCCTCCCTCCCTCCTTCCTCCTCCCTCCTTCCTCCTTCCTCCTTCCTCCTCCCTTCCTCCTTCCTCCCTCCTTCCTCCTTCCTCCCTCCTTCCTCCTTCCTCCCTCCCTCCTTCCTCCCTCCTCCCTCCTTCCTCCCTCCTCCCTCCCTCCTTCCTCCCTCCTCCCTCCTTCCTCCTTCCTCCCTCCCTCCTTCCTCCCTCCCTCCTTCCTTTCTCTCTCCCTCTTTCCTTCCCTCCTCCCCTCCGTCCCTGCCTCCTTCCTTCCTTCCCTCCTCCCCTCCGTCCCTCCCTCCTTCCTTCCTTCCCTCCTCTCCTCCGTCCCTCCCTCCTTCCTTCCTTCCCTCCTCTCCTCCCTCCTTCCCTCCTTCCCTCCTTCCCTCCTTCCCTCCTCCCCTCCTTCCCTCCTTCCCTCCTCCCCTCCGTCCCTCCCTCCTTCCTTCCTTCCCTCCTCTCCTCCCTCCTTCCCTCCTTCCTTCCCTCCTCTCCTCCCTCCCTCCTTCCTTCCCTCCTCCCCTCCCTCCCTCCCTCCCTCCTTCCTTCCCTCCCTCCCTGCTTCCTTCTTTCCCTCCCTCCTCCCCTCCCTCCCTCCCATCCTTCCCTCCCTCCCATCCTTCCCTCCCTCCCATCCTTCCCTCCTGTCCTTTGTTCTTTCCCTTTGGTTCTTTGTTTCTCTTTTTTTTTCTTTCTCTGTCTTTCCTTCCTTCCTTCCTCCCTTCCTTCTTTGCTTCCTGCCTGTTTTTTTCTTTTTTCATCCTTCCCTTCCTCCTTCCCTTCCTCCCTTCCTCCCTTCTTCCCTTCCTCCCTTCCTCCCTTCTTCCCTTCTTCCCTTTCTCCCTTTTTTCTTCCTCCCTCCTTTCTTCTCTGCTTCCTTTCTCTCTCCTTCCTTCCTTCCCTCTTTTATTTCTTGTTCTCTGCTTCCTTCCTTTCTTACTGCCTCCCTCCTCTCTGTGTCCTCCTTCCTTCCCTCCTTCCTTCCCTCCTTTTTTGCTTCCTTCTTTCCTTCCTTCATTCCTTTCTTCATTCCTTTCTCCTTATTCCTTTCTTCTTCCTCTTTTTCTTTCTCTTTCTCTTTCTCGTTCTCTTTCTTCCTTCCATTGATATTTTTTTCTTTCTCTGCCTTTCTCCTTCCCTTTCACTCAACCCTTCACTGACCTTTGAATACCCAAAACAAAGGTGCTTTGACCCAGGCCATAGCTGATGACACTGAGTTGTTCCCAGCAGGTGCAGGATTGTGTGCAGACACGTCCGTCCGCTCCCTCCCTGCCTGGTTCTCAGCACTGCCTGGCATGTACAGATGTGGGTGTAGGGCTGGCTGGGGTGCAGGTGCAGGGTGCTCCAGCTGTACCTTCTGGAGAGACATTTTCATGGAGTTAGGAGGAAAAGGGGCTGCCTCCGGAGGGAAAACTGAGGACTTCAGTGTCAGCAGGAGGAAGGCTGACTCGAACCCTTCTTATTCTGCAGCAGCTCTGAGGCAGGTCCCAGAGCTTCTCCTCTAACGAAAGCAACTCTGAGGACGATAGGAGATGCTTTGCTGTTTTTCCTACCTGTCACATTCTCTGTGCTGCCCTAACACGAGAAACCGTGGCCATGGTCTGGGTGTTTTTTTTTTTTGAGACGGAGTCTCACTCTGTCGCCCAGGCTGGAGTGCAGTGGCGCCATCTCAGCTCACTGCAAGCCCTGCCTCCTGGGTTCATGCCATTCTCCTGCCTCCCGAGTAGCTGGGACTACAGGCACTCGCCGCCACGCCTGGCTAATTTTTTATATTTTTTTAAGTAGAGACGGGGTTTCACCGTGTTAGCCAGGATGGTCTCGATCTCCTGACCTCGTGATCTGCCTGCCTCAGCCTCCCAAAGTGCTGGGATTACAGGCGTGAGCTACTGCGCCTGGCCATGGTCCGGGTGTTTTCTTTGGGGAAAAAGATCACAAAGGGCTGGGCCAGTCAAAGGTCTGCTTTGCAGAACGTGGCATTAGAGAGACAAACTCTGGCAGGAATCCTTGGTGTTCGTGAACAGTCCCATGAACACAGAGGGCTCTGTTTGCAGTGGAGCTGTGTGGCAGACTGAATGAGCCGGGTAACTAACAGGTGATTGAGATGACTTGGGAGGGGAACTCGAGTAATTGCTCATGCACCTGAAGTCTCTCCCCTCCCTGACTCTTGAGGTAGCAGGTAAGTGTGGATATAATTGCCTGTTTCCTGGAAAAGAGGCTTTCTTGACATACGCACACAGCAGCCTGCACCGATCCCAGTCAGGAGAGGAGAAGTCACCTGGGCTAGGTCTCCATCTGCCGGAGTTGCCAGCCTGAAGTCCCATAGACCAGGCAGCTTAGACAACAGACACTCGATTTTCCCACCGTCCTGGAGGCTGGAAGTCCGAGATCAAGGTGTGAGCTGAGCGGGCTCCTCCCGAGGCCTCTCTTCTTGGGTTGTAGATGCTGTCTTCTGACTGTGTCCTCACAGGGTTGACCTGTGTGTGTGTCTGTGTCCTCATCTCTTCTTATGAGCTGTCTCAGTCCATTTCAGGCTGCTATCACAGAATACCATAGACTGGGTGGCTTATAAACAACAGACATTGATTCTCCCACAGTCCTGGAGGCTGGAAGTCTGAGATCCAGGTATGGGCAGGGCTGGTTCCTCCTGAGGCCTCTCTCCTGGGCTTGGAGACGCCGTCTTCTCCCTGTGTCCTCATGGTGTCGTCCCTCTGTGTGTGTCTGTGTCCTCATCTCCTCTTCTTATGAGATGTCTTAGTCCATCTCAGGCTGCTATCACAGAATACCATAGACTGGGTGGCTTATAAACAACAGACATTGATTTTCCCACAGTCCTGGAGGCTGGAAGTCTGACATCAAGGTGTGGGCAGGGCTGGTTCCTCCTGAGGTCTCTCTCCTGGGCTTGGAGATGCCGTCTTCTCCCTGTGTCCTCACAGGGTTGTCCCGGTGTGTGTCTGTGTCCTCATCTCCTCTTCTTATGACATGTCTTAGTCCAGTTTTGGCTGCTGTTACAGAATACCATAGACTGGGTGGCTTACAAACAGCATACATTGATTCTCCCGCAGTCCTGGAGGCTGGAGGTCTAAGATCCAGGTGTGGGCAGGCCTGGTTCCTCCTGAGGCCTCTCTCCTTGGTTTCGTATTTTGCAATATTATATCAGGATAAATATAATGTGTGCATGTGTATGAGTGTGTGCATGTGAATGTGTGTGCATGTGAATGTGTGTACACGTGGATGAGCGTGTGTGCATGTGAATGTGTGTAAATGTGAGCATGTATGAGTGTGTGCATGTGAATGTGTGAGCATGTGTGTACTTGTGAATGAGTGCATGCATGTGTATGAGTGTGCATGTGAATGTGTGTACATGTGAACGAGTGCATGTGTGTGAGCTATGTGCATGTGAATGAGTGTGAGCCTGTGCATGTGAATGAGCATGTGAGCATGTATATGTGTGCATGTGAGTGTGCATGTGAATTAGTGTGTGCATGTGAATGTGAGCATGTGTGTGAGCTGTGTACATGTGAATTAGTGTGTGCTTGTGAATGAGTAAGCATGTGTGCATATGTGTGCATGTGAATGTGTGCATGTGAGTGTATGTAAGCATGTGTGCATGTGAGCTGTGTGCGAGTGTGAGCATGTGTGCATGTGAATGAGTCTATGAGCGTGTGTGCATGAGTGAGTGTGAGCATGTCTGCATGTGAATGAGTGAGCGTGTTTGCATGTGAGCGTGAGCTCGCGTGCATGTGAATGAGTGAGCGTGTGTGCATGTGGTGTGAGCGTGTGCGTGTGAGCTCATGTGCAGGTGAATGAGTGTATAAGCGTGTGTGCACGTGAGTGAGCGTGAGCTCGTGTGTGCGCGAGCTCGTGTGCATGTGAATGAGTATGAGCGTGTGTGCATGTGAGCGTGGCACGAGCTCGTGTGCATGCGGATGAGTGAGCGTGTGCGAGTGAGCGTGAGCTCGTGTGCGCGGATGAGTGTATGAGTGTGTGTGCACGTGAGCGAGCGTGATCTCGTGTGCATGTGGATGCGTATGAGCATGTGTGCATGCGAGCGTGAGCTCGGGCGCACGTGGATGAGTGTATGAGCGTGTGTGCACACGAGCGTGAGCTCGTGGATGAGTGTATGAGCGTGTGTGCGAGTGAGCGTGAGCTCGTGCCCATGTGGATGAGTGTATGAGCGTGTGTGCACGCGAGTGAGGGTGAACTAGTGCCCACGCGAGCTCAGGCGCATGTGGATGAGTGTATGAGCGTCTCTTCACGCGAGCATGGGCACATGTAGATGAGTGTATGAGCGTGTGTGCACGCGAGCAAGCATGAGCTCGTGCCCGTGCGAGCTCGGTCGCATGTGGATGAGTGTATGAGCATGTTTGCACGCCAGCAAGCGTGAGCTCGTGCCCGTGCGAGCTCGGTCGCATGTGGATGAGCGTATGAGCATGTTTGCACGCCAGCGAGCATGAGCTCGTGCCTGCGCGAGCTCGGGCGCATGTGGATGAGCATCTGTTCACGCAAGCATGAGCTCAGGTGCATGTGGATGAGTGTATGAGCGTGTGTGCACGCGAGTGTGAGCGCATGTGGATGAGTGTATGAGCGAGGGTGAGCTCGTGCCTGCGCAAACTCTGGCGCGTGTTCATGAGTGTATGAGCATGTTTGCACGTGAGTGAGGGTGAGCTCGTGCCCGTGCGACCTCGGGCGCATGTGGATGAGTGTATGAGTGTGTGTGCACGTGTGAGCTCGTGTGCATGTGAAAGTGTATGAGCGTGTGTGCATGTGAGTGAGCATGAGCTCGTCTGCGTGTGAGCTCGTGTGCATGTGAATGGGTGTATGAGCGTGTGTGCATGGGAGCGAGCGTGAGCTCGTGCGTGCGTGAGCTCGGGCCCTTTTGGATGAGTGTATGAGCGTGTGTGCATGTGAGCGTGAGCTCGTGTGCATATGAGTGTATGAGCGTGTGTGCATGGGAGCGAGCGTGAGCTCGTGTGCATGCGAATGAGTGTACGAGCGTGTGTGCATGGGAGTGAGCATGAGCGCATGCACGCGTGAGCTCGTGTGCATGTGAATGAGTGAGCATGTGTGTGCGGGAGCGAGCGTGAGCGCGTGCCCACGCGAGCTCGTGTGCATGCGAATGTGTGTATGAGCGTGTGTGGGAGCGAGCGTGAGCGCGTGTGTGCACGAGCTCATGTGCATGCGAATGTGTATGAGCATGTGTGTGTTGGAGCGAGCTCGTGTGCATGCTAATGAGTATATGTGTGTGTGTGCATGTGAGCGTGAGCATGTGTGCATGTGAATGAATGTATGAGCGTGTGTGTATGAGTGAGCGTCAGCGTGTGTGTGCGAGTTTGTGTGCATGTGAGTGTAGGAGCATGTGTGCATCTGAGCGTGAGCGTGTGTGCATGTGAGCGTGAGGGTGTGTGCATGAGTGTATGAGCGTGTGTGCGCGAGTTTGCATGTGAATGAGTATATGAGCGTGTGTGTGAGCGTGAGTGTGTGTGCACGTGAGTTTGTGTGCATGTGAATGAGCGTGTGTGCATGTGAGTGAGCGTGAGCGTGTGTGCATGTGAATGATTATATGAGCGTGTGTGCATGTGACTGAGTATGCATGAGCAAGTAGGTGTGCATGTGTGTGCACGTATGCATGAGTATGTGTCCGTGTGTATATGTGTTTGTGTGCATGTGAGTACATACGAATGTATGTGTGCGTGTCAGCAGGTACATATGAATACGTGTGTGCGTGTATTTTTCTTACAGAAAAAAAATCATCCAATAGAACTTCATCACGTCATCCTCTCTGTGCCCCCAGAAATAGCTACATTTTCAGCACAATGCACTTGCTGTTTTCTAGAAATCGCAAGCTCATTTTCAACATAGCGCAGGTGGCATCTTGCCCCCTGAAATGGTAGTACTTGTACCCCAATTGAATATGCATAGCCGAAGAACTCTCACTCAGATAAGAGGATTTTTCAAAATATGGTGGAAACAGAAGCCCCCAGACACTGCCCACAGGGAAACCACAAAGAGGAAGCCTCCTTCCAGAGAGTGCTGAGTTTGTTCAACAATAGGGAGGATGCAGGAGAACCCAGGAGCGGTTAAGCTGCAGCTGCAGAACACAGGGGCCTCTCTGCCTGGAGGCATCATACTACATGGTCAAGACACAGGTCGGGTATTTGGGGCATGAGGCCTTGAATCCCCAGTGTCAGTGATGGCAGACTACAACACAAAACTTTTTCCAGGAGCTGATTTAAGGATTTGTTTGCAAAGAAGGCACAGCACTAAATATAACACAGTGTGGGTGAACGTCTCAGGCACCAGCATGAGGTGTAAATGCTCATTTCTGCGCACCAGGAGCCACGGTCTCTCCTGGGGACCCAGGGTGGCCCCCTTCTGGCCTCTCCGATCACTTTGTCCAGAGCAGCAGCGTGGGAAGGGGCACCATGTTGGATTCAGAGCTGCAGTGATTGGTGTCCCTGCCTATTATATGGAAGTGGGCTGGCCCCCAGAAAGACTCCGTATTTTCCAACTGCAAGATGATGGGGAAGGAAGAAGATTGCTGGCTTTGGGGGCAGATCCTGCCTGGAAATTGGGCAGAACACAGCTGCAAAAGAGAGAAGCATGAAACAGATCAATAAAACCTCTTTCTGCATTGAAGGCTGCCCCAGAGAAAGACCCTCAAACACCATGGGTGCCTTCAGTTGCCCCCTGCCTTCCCTCTCCCTTTCCTCCTGCTCTGTTCTGTCCTTCTTCCCTTCCTCTTTCCATCCCTTTCGCCTTTACTTTTGGTCTTTAGATGCCCAGGGCAAGACACGGGACACAGGGCTCCCCTGCAAGACCCAAGCCATGGTGCCTGCATCCACCCCTGAGATGTTTTCAGATACAGTCTCTGTATTAGTCTGTTCTCATGCTGCTAATAAAGACATGCCCAAGACTGGGCGATTTATAGAGGAAAGAGGCTTAATGGACTCACAGTTCCACATGGCTGGGGAGGCCTCACAATCATGGCGGAAGGTGGAGGAGCCTTACATGGCAGCAGGCAAGAGAGTGTGTGCAGGGGAGCGGCCCTTTATGAAACCATCAGATCTCATGGGACTTACTCATTATCATGAGAACAGCATGAGAAAGATCTCCCATGATTCAATTACCTCCCAGTGGCTCCCTCCCTTGACACATGAGAATTATGAGAATTATGGGAGCTACAATTCAAGATGAAATTTAGGTGGGGACACAGCCAAACCATAGCAGCCTCCAAATGTCCCAGGACACTTTGGGTTTGCAAGATCTCCAGGCACCCCTAGGTGATTTCCAGACTTGGGAAGTTCTCTAGCTCCGTCCATTTCTTTTTAGGCAGCAGAAGAGCAGAGGCAAGTCAGTGGGAAACAATCTCAGGAGTCTGGCAGCTCTGTCCCTCCACTGGGGTCCAGCCTTCCTGTTCCCCTTGCTCGGCACCCAGAGGATGGGCTGGTGGGCACACTGGATTGTCTGCCATGCCTTTCCACGTCACACTGGCTGCTGAAGTCAAGACCAGGAGGCAATGAACTGACAGCAGGAGAATTTCTGAAGTGACTGGGTGTCACAGGCCACCCCACAGAGTCTGCCCTTTTCCTTTTGGGAGGGCGTGTGCCTGAACTCTCACCAGTGCTAGGTTTTGCCATGTGGCCCACGCTCATCTTGAACTCCTGGACTCAAGCAGTCCTCCTGCCTTGGTCTCCCAAAGCACTGGGATTACAGGCATGAGCCACTGCAGTGCTAGGGGCACTGGTGAGAGGTGAAATCAGTTCGGGCAAATGGATCATCACTCCCAGAAAACTAGAGGGGACATAACAAAGGCAATATCTGGTCTTTATTCCTGGTTCTGTAACAAGAAGGAGCTTCTAAAACTCTTGCAATGTCACAAATGCTAGCAATGCCCTGGTTGTACAATGAGGTGACATTTGCTGTTTCCTAAATGGCTTCAAGATGGAGCTGGCCACCAGAAACACCAACCGTCTCATTAGGGGGTTGGAATTTCAGGCCAGCCTGACCTCTGGGAAGGAAAGCGGGACTGGAGGTTGAATCTGATTATGTGGCCGATGACTTAATCATACCTGTGCAATGAGACCCCAGTAAAAACTCTGGATGTCAAATGTCTTAGTCTGTTTGTGTTGCTATCACAAAACACCATAGCCTGGGCAACCTGTAAACAACAGACATTTGTTGCTCACAGTTCTTGAGGCTGGAAGTTCAAGATCAATGCATGGCAGATTCTGTGTCTGGCAGGGACCTGCTTTCTGGTTCGCAGACGGTGCCTCATTACTGTGTCCTCACATGGTGGATACGTTCACCAGATTCCCAGAAGCTTATTACAAGACACAACTTCTGAAACATCTTCATTGTGACAGAAGTTAAGAGGGACTGTGTTGGTTCCTGGATTATTGCATCCTAGCTCTGAAGGTTCTCAGGTCCCACAACTTCTAATTCCTCTGAGAATCCTGCATTTCTTCCATCCCACTGACCATGACCAAGGGCCAACTCCCACTGCAGAGAACCAGGGTGTGCTGTGTTTCAAGATTATCGCCTTCCACTCGGGTAAAATCCCCAGTCTTTGAAAAACCTTTTTCTGCATCTCAAGGTCCTTTTTGAACCGTCTGTTTCCATGAAGCATACAATCACAACTCATAAATGCCTCAATTCTCCGATGTAGCATGCCTTGCTGAATTGAAAACAAGAATCTTTTTGATGTCCTGGTGTTTCATCTAATTGCTAAATATTGTTTATCAAATACAGAAGCCAAGCACTCACTCATCTGCTTCTAGTCAATTAATAAGCATTTTGGTCCAATAAAGAGTGCGTGATTAAATACGTACATCAGGGATTTTAATATGCATCTGCCTAGTGAGATGGATTAACCCACCATTGAAATGCAACCCACTTGGGTGCGTTATTGTCAGTGCCTGTTGTAAAGAAACCCAACAGCAGAGAAGCCGTGGTTCAGATCGATCACCCAACCTCGCTTTCTGCATACATTTCTCAGTGCAGCTGATGAGTATATTCCACCTGTCCCTGCAGCATCCATGTGAGTCCTGAGAATCCTGTTTCCTGCTCAGAAATTTAACTCATCGTAGCCTTCTTTTCTTCTTCCACCAGACCCCTGATGAAGGAGCGTGGACTTCCATCTACGCAGTGCTCACCCCAGAGCTGGAAGGAATTGGTGGCCGTTACCTATACAACGAGAAAGAGACCAAGTCCCTCCACGTCACCTACAACCAGAAACTGCAGCAGCAGCTGTGGTCTAAGAGTTGTGAGATGACTGGGGTCCTTGATGTGACCCTGTGATATCCTGTCTCAGTTTAGCTGCTGCCCCAAGAAACACATTGCACCTGCCAATAGCTTGTGGGTCTGTGAAGACTGCGGTGTTTGAGTTTCTCACAGCCACCTGCCCAAAGGGCTCTGTCCACTAGTTTTGAGACAGCTGCCTCAACCTCTGCAGGACTTCAAGAAGCCAAAGAAACATTTTAGAGGATAATCACCCCAGGTGGTCCTCAGCCATAAACCTTGTGATTCCAAAGTGCCCGATTGTCACAGGTGCCATAAATAATTACATTTTCCAACATAAATGTGCCGTTTTCCTTGCCGCGTTAAGTACAACTGAGTGCAAAAGTTCCAAGAGAGATGACCTCTTTTCAGGGGCTGCAATATCCTCTCTGAGACCTGGTGGTGGTTGAGGTCTCCTGTTTGATTTTGTTCCTGCACTCATTTTTCAGAGACCTAGCTGTGATTCACAGGTGTCAGACATGGGGAGGTGTGAGCCTTGCTTGCCACAGCCTGTAGGATGAGTTTTGATGTGGCCAGCAGCACCATCTGGTCAACCTCATTCCAGAATGGCACAGTCACAAGTGAAGCATGCCACTGTCAAATCCGAGAATGTAAATCACTGAACTGCTATGGATCAAATGGTAGCCCTCAAAATATATGTTCATGCCCTAACCCTCAGAACCTATAAATATTACTTTATTTGGAATAGAATCTTTGCAGATAGAATTAAGAATTTTGAGATGGGTCATTATGGATCATCCCAGTGAACCCAATGCCATCACGAGGGTTCTTATCAGAGACAGGTAGAGGGAGATTTGAGTACAGAAGACAAGATGTTCATGTGATGATGCAGGCAGAGACTGGAGTGATGCGGCCACAAGCCAAGCAATGCCTGGAGCCACCAGGAGCTGGGACAGGCAGGAAGGATTCTCCCTTACACCCCTCAGAGCAATCTCGGCCCTTCTGACATCTTGACTTTAGACTTCTGGTCCCCAGAACGGACAGAGATACAAATCTTTCTTGTTTCAAGGCTCCAACAAATTGGTAGTCACTTGTTACACCAACCACAGGAAATGTATACAGCTTCTGATACTTCTGAAAGCCTCACACGGCCAAAGGGTACATCCTTGGTACAGAGGCTCACTCTTACTCACCAGCTAGGCAAGGAAGGCTCAATCTTGTGTCTGGTGTTAGAGAGATAGGTGTTGGGTTTTCAAATTTCAACATGGAGAAATGAGTCATTTGCAATGCTTTTGAGGAAGTACTGCGTATACCCTACGAGCCTGCACTCCTTATGTGTGAGACTGATGACCATTGGTTGGCTTATTATCCATTCCCCTAAGTGAAAAAATTCCACTGACTATTCAAATCCAACATTAGCTCCGGGCATGCTTGTACCTTAGAATCATAACCAGCTGCAATTCCAGGATGGAGTTCAAACTAATTGCGGGGGCACGTGCTTCTTACATGACTGCTAGATTGTTCCCAGATGGGTAAGGTTGCCCTGATAAGCAACTTAAATGAAAATAATAAACGTATTGTTTGGCCTCTTTAAAAAACATCAGTCATCCACCGGGAATGGGTTTGTCACCACAGATGGTGATTTTCCTTGGTAGATAACCAGGATGCCTGGATTTCTGTTGTTCCTTTACAGAAAACCAGGAATTCTATGTCATGGACCCACTAGACAGGGGACCTTCCTTGGTACAGAAGGATAAGAAATGTGGATTTGTTCCCTGAGATATTCACATTAGATGCTCACTACATCATCAGTGTAAGGTCAGCCGAGAGAAAGGATGAGGAGACCTAAAATCAGGCAAGCAAGCTTTACTGACCTGCTTGGCTGCTCCACCACAGTTCGAGGAGGCAGCCCCACTTACAGACTATAGCAGGGTTTTATAGGGCCAGAACCAGGTCGGGGTGGGGGAGCTGAGTCAAGGGTGCAGGAGGACTGGGTTGGGGTGGGGGAGCTGAGTAGGGGGTGCAGGTGTCTTGACCGCATCCTGGAGATGTTTTTTGCCAGGTTTGTTATGCGAGGTTCACAGACATGCTAGCCATATCCTGTAACTGTCTGTACAGACAGTTACTGGAGGGGGTCAGTGAAGGGGGGCGTTTGTCTTTAGCCCTGGGGGAGCTGTGCGGAGAGTGCAACGGACTGTATTGTAAGGCCTGTGGAAAGGGAAGGGAATGGTCTGGTCGGGGTAACCCTAACAATCGGTATGCTTCTGTTTCGGGCAGAGCTCAGACCTCAGACCTCAACACACAGGACTCTCAATGCAGAGAGAATGAGCTCAAGCCCCTTCTGCAGAAAGATGCAGTCTCTGTGCAGAATGTCTGCTTAGATCTTAGGACCCTTCATAGGAAAACCATGAATGATACAACCAGGCTAACAGGCCAGGAAACAGCTTCCAGGAAGGAGAGCCTGCCAGAGGTTACAAGGACAGTGAAACTTGCAGGATACACGCGTGATATTGACCTCCCTAGTGTTGCTGGACTCATGGTGCTGCAGGGAGACGTGAAGCCCAATGGTGAGAACCTGCAACAAGATTTATGGTGTGGGGGTCTGTCCCGCAGACCCTGACCAAGTGACGGATGAATAAAGTACACTGACACACAGCTATTCTGCTTTGCCCGTTTGGCTGAGTGTCCTAGCCACTTAGTAGCAGCCGTGGCTTCCATCAGTCAGCAAGACTTGCATTTATTCAGTAAAGACTAATTGACAAAGGTCGTGAGTCAACACCACTAGAGGGAAATTGACATTGTGGACTTCCCTAAGTAGAAAGCAATTAAGCACCTGCAATAGATCAAAGGTTAGTTTTAGGACCACATGAGTAAACAAGTTAGCTAGATAAACTCCCCACATTCCTTTGCTTCTACTCTAATTTATTTAACTAAAGGGAAGGGGACTAGGCTGCCTTCAGCCAGGTTTATTACTGAAGTTATGCAAACTCTCAGGCCTTCCCAGAGGGTTTGTGGCTATTATAACTAAAATTTTCCCCACCAGCCTGACTAAACCCCCACATCTGGATCTGTAGAGGCCCCAACATCACGTCTGCCAAGCTTCCCATGGGGCTTAGGTCTCTGTGTGAAGATGATGTAGATGGTCCCATGAGATGGCTGTGTGTTCAAACAGCCCATTGCAGGTTATGACATTGATCAGTTTTCCAGGCCTGCTGTAACAAGTGACCACAACTAGGGGCCTCAAGACAAAAGGAATTATTTCTCCTCTCCCAGCTCTGGAGACCAGAAGATTGAAATCAAGGTGTCTCAGGGCTCTGCTCCATCCGGAGGCTCTAGGGAAGGATCCGTTTCTGCCTCTCTTAGTTCCTGGGGGCTCCAGGCATCCCTTTGGCTTGTAGTTGCATCACTCCGGTGTCACATGCCTGTAATCCCAGCTACTTGGGAGGCTGAGACAGGAGAATTGCTTGAATCCAGGAGGTGGAGGTTGCGGTGAGCTGAGATCACGCCATTGCAATCCAGCCTGGGCAACAAGAGTGAAACTCTGTCTCAAAAAAAAAAAATCCTTATTTCCAAATAAAGTCTCATTCCCAGGCTCTGGGTATTATGATACAGACAGATCTTTCTGGGATACCACAGTTCAGTCCACTACAATTGTGTCCAGTTCCATCAAGAGGCTCTAAGAGAGGATCCTTCCTGCCCCCCCATCTCCTGGGGGCTCCAGACATTACTTGGGCTTGTGGCCACATCACTCCAGTCTCTGCCTCTGTCTCCACATGGCCTTCTCCTCTGTGTCTGTGTGTCTTCTTCTGTCTCTTAGAAGGACACCTGTCATTGGAATTAGGGCCCACCCTACTCCAGAATGATCTCATCTCAAGATTTTTAACTCATTGCATCTTCAAAGATCCTTATTTCCAGCCAGGCACAGTGGCTCACACCTGTAATCTCAGCACTTTGGGAGGGCGAGGTGGGCAAATCACCTGAGGTCAGGAGTTCGACACCAGCCTGACCAACATGGAGAAACCCCATCTCTACCCCATCATTACAAAATTTTGTAACCTCATCATTACAGAATTTTGTAATTTTGTAAAAATATAAAATTAGCTGGACATGGTCTCACATGCCTGTAATCATGGCTACTTGGGAGGCTGAGACAGGAGAATTGCTTGAACTCAGGAAGTGGAGGTTGCGGTGAGACGAGATCATGCCATTGCAGTCCAGCCTGGGCAACAAGAGTGAAACTCCATCTCAAAAAAAAAAAAAGAAAAAAAAATCCTTATTTCCAAATGAAGTCTCATTCCCAGGCTCTGGGTATTATGATATAGAGAGATCTTTTTGGGAGACCACAGTTCAGTCCACTACAGTTGTGTCCAGTTCCATCCAGAGGCTCTAGGAGAGGATCCTTCCTGCCTCTCTCAGCTTCTGGGGGCTCCAGGCATCCCTGGGCTTTGTGGCCACATCACTGCAGTCTCTGCCTCTGTCTCCACGTGGCCTTCTCCTCTGTGTCTGTGTGTCGTCTTCTGTCTCTTAGGACACCTGTCATTAGATTTAGGGCCCACCCTACTCCAGAATGATCTCATCTCAAGATCTTTAACTCATTGCAATTTCAAAGATCCTTATTTCCAAATAAGATCTCATTCCCAGGCTCTGGGTGTTAGGATATAGACAGATCTTTTTGGGAGACCACAGTTCAGTCCACTACAATTGTGTCCAGTTCCATCAAGAGGCTCTAAGAGAGGATCCTTCCTGCCCCTCCCATCTCCTGGGGACTCCAGACATTACTTGGGCTTGTGGCCACATCACTCCAGTCTCTGCCTCTGTCTCCACATGGCCTTCTCCTCTGTGTCTGTGTGTCTTCTGTCTCTTAGAAGGACACTTCTCGGCTGGGCACGGTGGCTCACACCTGTAATCCCAGCACTTTGGGAGGCTGAGGCAGGCGGATCATGAGGTCAGGAGATCGAGGCCATCCTGGCTAACATGGTGAAACCCTGTCTCTACTGAAAATACAAAAAATTAGCCAGGTGTGGTGGTGGGCACCTGTAGTCCCAGCTACTCAGGAGGCTGAGAATGGTGTGAACCCGGGAGGCGGAGCTTGCAGTGAGCCGAGATAGCACCATTGCAGTCCGGCCTGGGCGAGTGAGACTCCATCTCAAAAAAAAAAAAAAAAAAAAAAAAAAAAAAAAAAAAAAAAAGAAGGACATCTGTCATTGGATTTAGGGCACACCCTACTCCAGGATGATCTCATCTCAAAATCTTTAACTCATTGCATCTTCAAAGATCCGTATTTCCAAATAAGGTCTCATTCCCAGGCTCTGGATATTAGGATATAGACAGATCTTTTTGGGAGACCACAGTTCAGTCCACTACAATTGTGTCCAGTTCCCTCCAGAGGCTCTAGGAGAGGATCTTTTCTGCCTCTCCCAGCTCCTGGGGGTTCCAGGCATCCCTGGGCTTTTGGCCGCATCACTGCAGTCTCTGCCTCCATCTCCACGTGGCCTTCTCCCTGTATCTGTGTCTCTTCTTGTTTCTAATAAGGACGCTTGATATTGGATTTATGGCCCACCTTGATATTGGATTTATGGCCCACCTGGATAATCCAGATGATCTCATTTCAAGATCCTTTACTCAATGACACCTGCCAAGACCCTTTCTGTGAATAAGATCCCATTCACGGATACCAGGGATTAGGCCTTGCTCATATCTTTTTGGGAGACACTATTCAATCTACTATTGGCCACAGGAACCAGATGCCATGAGAGTGTGGAAAATATTATTTCCATTTCTAGAGACCTGGAAAGCCACGGAGGTGGATAGCTTCTGTTATCTATACCCCAAGTTTCATGAGTCTGCACCCTGTGTAACACACAGGGTCCCCGCGCACGGAAGGGCGCCATATTGGTTTAACTGTCTGCTGCCCCCACCTGGAAATTGTTAATTAGGTTTGAATAAGGAGTACGTCTTCTCATTTTGCACTGAGCTTGCAATTGGTGTAGCCATCTCTGCTCATGCCTCTTGCCTCTTCAAGGACACGCAGCAGGTCTGAAACTGGACATCCCCATTCTCCAGTGAGCCTTGTGTAGAACCATTGGTGAGCTCAGGCCTCTCACTATCTGTGACAGTCTCCCCAAATATCCAGGAAAGCTAGTGGGCTTTTGATGCTCACTGGGCCAACCTCTGAAAATGACTGACGGTCAGCCCTGTCCCCAAGAAAGTTCTGCAGTTAATTCTTCTAGTCATCAGCATTTGTTTTGAATTCCCCAAGTTTTTTTTGCTTTCTTTTCCTTACTTTCTATTTTTCTTTCTCCTTTCTTTTCTTTTTCTTTTGCTTTCTTCCTTTCTTTCTCTCCTTCCTTCTTCTCTTTCTTTTCCTTCCTCATTTTTTCTTCTCTTTCTCTCTTTTTCTCCCTTTCTTTCTCCCTTTCTCTCCTTCCTTCCTCCTTCCCTTCCTTCCTCCTTCTCTTCCTTCCTTCTTTCCTTCCCTTCCTTCTTTTCTTCCTTCTTTCCTTCCTTCCTTTATCTCCCTCCCTCCCTTCCTTCCTTCATCTCTCCCTCCCTCCCTTCCTTATTTCCTTCCGTTATCCCTCCCTCCCTTCCTTATTTCCTTCCATTATCCCTCCCTCCCTCTCTTCCTTCCTCCCTCCCTCCCTCCCTTTCTCTCTCTCTTTCCTTCCTTTTTCTCTTTCTTTCTTTCATTTCTCTCTTTCTCTCCTCTCTTTCTTCTTTCTCTGTTTCTTTCTTTCCTTTTTTTCTTTCTTTCTTTCTTCCTTTTTTTTTTCTTTCAACAGGGTCTCACTCTGTTACCCATGCTGGAGTGCAGTGGTGCAATCTCCGCTCACTGCAGCCTCGACCGTCTAGGCTCAAGCAGCTCTCCTGCCTCAGCCTCTCAAGTAGCTGGGACCAGAGGCATGCACCACCACGTCTGACTATCTGTATTTTTTTATAGAGACACGGTTTTGCCATGTTGCCCAGGCTGGTCTTGAACTCCTGAGCTCGAAGGGATCCACCTGCCTTGGCCTCCCAAAGTGCTGGGATGACAGGTATGAGCCATTGCACCCGGCCCCAGGTCATGTTTTTTTGTTGTTCAGCCAAGTTTGAGATTCCCTGAGCCAGGCAAATGTCAACTGCAGTTTCCAGCCCTCGGCATCAACACCTCTGGCATCTTTCATGCACGATCATTTCAAACACCTTGTACTGCCCAGAGGTTCTGCTAAGCCGTGGAGCCCAGACAGATGTGTTTCTGAACGGGAATGACTTCCTCCATTAAACCAGGATCCCGGCATGCGTTCCTCTGAAAAGTGTTTCCAAACAGCCAGGACTATGCACCAAATCTTCAGTTCTAAAAATATCTCCACCTCTGTACAGTTGCACATCATCCAAGAGCCTTTTGCAGCTTGAAGCTCTTGCAAGAAGTGCCAGCTGCTTTTTTTTTAATTTTTCATTTTATTTATATTTTTAGGGGATTCTCACCGTTTCGCCCAGGCTGGAGTGCAGTGGCACGATCTCGGCTCACTGCAACCTTTGCCTCCCAGGTTCAAGTGATTCTGTTGCCTCAGCCTCCCAAGTAGCTGGGATTACAGGCGCCCACCCCCACACCCAGCTAGTTTTTTTTTTTTTTTTTTTTTTTTTGTATTTTTAGTAGAGACGGAGTTTCGCCTTGTTGGCCAGGCTGGTCTCGAACTCCTGGCCTCAAGTGATCACCCCGTCTCTGCCTCTCAAAGTGCTGGGATTACAGGAGTGAGCCACCACACCCGGCCGCAGCTGCTCTTAATCATCCTCATAAAGGTAGTTCCAAGTACAGGCTCTGGATGGGGTGATAGGATGTCTCCTATCTCCTAAAGCTGACAATTTATATCGCTGACTGAACAAGCACTCTGGAAAATGACAGATACTGCATTCCCCAGGCTGAGCAGATGAGCTCTGAGAGCAATTTCAATCTTGTACAACTCCAGCCTCAGACTATTCCTCTGTGTTTCATGGTAACCCTTATGTGACCGTTCCTCTGAGGGAAACCAAGAGTGTGATTCTGGAGAAGTTCGCCTGTGTTCCTTGACACCTGATTGTGCAATTTCCTGGAGCCTGGAGACTCTTCCCAGCAGGCAGAGAAACTGCGTGGATTGCTGGGTGAGTAGAGCTGAATCCAAGGTGTGGCCAGAGCTCTTGGGATCCTGGGTTTGAGCTTGAAGCTGATGTCATGTGTGCCATTAGGGCTCTGTATGAACCAGAAGGAATAAGTTTCTTTTTTTGGCAAACCTTGATTCAATAGTTGGACCTAGGGTGCATGGATTTCCCAGTGAAGGTACTCTTTTATGCCCTTTCAGTAGCATGAATAGGTTTTATTCAGGTCCAGCAATGGATGGGACCATCTCATTCATCCATTCATTCATCCATCCATCCATCCATCCATCCATCCATCCATGTAGTCATGTTTTCAGTAAATAAGTGTTAAGTGTTATACCCAAATACTGGGACTCAAAATCGGTAGAACAGGGCTTGTGTCCTAAAGGAGCTGGAGGCTGTAGTCAACAGAGGAAGTCCCCAAAGATAGCAGGTCCTAACAGCCTGGAAACTGGCAGTATTGTCTCATGTAGTCACAGGGACTTTTAGCAGGAATGTGTGCAGTCAACAAAGGCTGGTGTGGGACTTTTAGCAGGAACATGTGCAGTCAGCAAAGGCTGGTGGGGGACATTTAGCAGGAACTTGTGCAGTCAACAAAGGCTGGTGTGTGGGGAACACATCACAGTCTAGATGTGTGTCTGGATGCCACCTTGATTTTGAGAGTGTCTTTGTCATGAACATGTGGTATCTCTCATCTTGGCTGTTAGGAGAAACTGTCATAGAAGGGACACCCCACATTTTCAAAGGCAGGACAGGTTGGGGGGCTGGACCGCAGACGTCAGAACTGATCCCCAGATCACAGAAGGTGCATCAGACCCATTTCTCCGTTTGGGCTGGAACTGGGGAGGTAGCAAGTCTTGCATCAGATGCCGTAGTTAAGCCATTGCGTCTCTATCTTTCCAACTCCTCATCTATGCACGACCAGGCTAACAGCCGTCCCCTCTGCACCCAGTTTTGCTGAGAGCAAAGCAAGACTGATGCATTCTGTCAGAGCAATGCTCAGAACTAAATAAATGCCAGCCATGGTTTGGTGGTGGTGCTCTGGTGTCATTTGTCATTAAAGCAGAAAACTCAGTTGAGGTTGTATTTTCTGCTGTTTGGGCGCCATTAATCCAGGCATTGTGGAGAATATCTGTACGTAGAAAAAAGCTTTGGAATTCTGGCCTCTGAAGCTGTCTTTGTGAAGCACCGTCTCGGATTCAGGAATAGACATTTTACTAATCATTGTGTTTATCGCTTACTTATCATTTTTAGTTATTGCTGTTTTATCCTCTTATAATTCTTTGCCTTCATTCTGGAATATGTTGTCTATTTTCTTGCCTTGACACGTGCCATCCTTTTTTGTTTGTTTGTTTTCTTCCTTCTAATCATAACAAATGTATTGTGAACTCCTTTTTGTCCTGACCCCTGGGGCTGCATTTCATAGACTTACAATGAAGTCGTTGTTTTCATTTTCCCTGATTTGACCAATGAGTGAAGAGGGTATTTTAATATTTCCAAAGGCATAGAATTGAAATTAGTGATTTTTTTTGCCTTTTTATTTTTTATTTATTTTTTTTTTGAGACGGAGTCTTGCTCTCTCCCCAAAGCTGGAATGCAATGGCACGATCTCGGCTCACTGCAAGCTCCACCTCTGGGTTCATGCCATTCTCCTGCCTCAGCCTCCCGAGTAGCTGGGACTACAGGCACCCGCCAACACGCCTGGCTAGTTTTTTTTGTATTTTTAGTAGAGACGGGGTTTTACCGTGTTAGCCAGGATGGACACAATCTCCTGGTTTTATAGACTTATGGTTTTATAGACTTATGTTTCTATAAATTGAAATTTCTATAAATTGAAATTTTAATCATGTTATGTAATGTATTTATCCTGTCTTTTGTAGAGAGAGTTTTGGAAATCTCTGTCACTCTCTGCTTTAGATATTTCAGGGCTGCAGTACTAGAGACCTACAGGTTCATGATTATACTGTCTTCTTGGTGTAATGCTTCTTTTATTAGTTTGTTATTTTATTATTATTACTGTAAAAGATTTAGCATCCCAGCTACTTGGGAGGCTGAGGCAGGAGAATCGCTTGAACCTGGGAGGCAGAGGTTGCAGTGGGCTGAGATCACACCACTGCACTCCAGCCTGGGCAACAAGAGCGAAACTCTGTCTCAAAAAAAAAAAAAATAAATAGATTTAGCTTTGGTTCTTTCATGTTCTATCCTTAACTATCTTTTATCTGATATTTACCATCAGATAGTTCACACATCCACTGACAATTAGATATTAATTTAACATCTTTCTATATCATCTCCTATTTTTAATTGACTACTGCTATCGACCGAACATTGGTGTCCTTCCAAATTCCTTTGTAGAAATTGTCACCCCCCCAAGAGGATGGTGTTAGGAAGTGGCGGCTTTGCGAGATGATGATGTCATGGGGGTACAGCCTCATGAGGGATGGAGCCTCATGCATGGGATTCCTGCCCTTATAAAAGGATGATGAGCTCAGAGCGAGTTCACTCTCCCACTGCCTTGTGAGCACACAAGAAAAACGCGGCCAACTGTTCACAATAGCAAAGACTTGGAACCAACCCAAATGCCCATCAATGATAGACTGGATAAAGAAAATGTGGCACATATACACTGTGGAATACTATGCAGCCATAAAAAAGAATGAGTTCATGTCCTTTGCAGGGACAGGGATGAAGCTGGAAACCATCATTCTCAGCAAACTAACACAAGAACAGAAAACCAAACACCACATGTTCTCACTTATAAGTGGGAGTTGAACAATGAGAATACATGGACACAAGGAGGGGAACATCACACACCAGGGCCTGTCGGGGGTTGGGGGGCTAGGAGAGGGAGAGCATTAGGAGAAATACCTAATGTAGATGATGGGTTGATGGGTGCAGCAAACCACCATGGCACGTGGATACCTACGTAACAAACCTGCACGTTCTGCACATATACCCCAGAACTTAAAGTATAATTTAAAAAAAAATTAAAAACAAAAAGAAAAAGGTGGCCAAGAAGAGAGTTCTCACCAGGAACCAACCATACTGGCACCCTTGTCTCAGATCTCCAGCCTCCAGAAGTGGGATACAGGAATGTTAACAGTTTAAGCTTCCGACTCTATGGTGTTTTATCCCAGCAGCCTGAACTAACACAGAAATTGTATGCAAAGATGTGTAAATTCACATGCAGTTGTAAGAGGTAGTACAGAGTCATCCCATGTACCTTTACCGAGCTTCCTACAATTAGAACATCTTGCAAAACTCCAGTAAATCGCTCAACCAGATATGGACATTGATACAATCTGACCTGCTTTTTCAGATTTTCTTTTTTTTTTTTTTCTTCAGACGGAGTCTCACTCTGTTGCCAAGCTGGAGTGTGGTGGCGAGATCTCGGCTCACTGCAACCTCCGCCTCCCAGGTTCAAGCGATTCTCTTACCTCAGCCTCCTGAGTAGCTGGGACTACAGGTGAGCCCCACCACGCCCGGCTAATTTTTGTATTTTTAGTAGAGATGGGTTTCACCATGTTGGCCGGGATGATCTTGATCTCTTGACATTGTGATCCACCTGCCTCGGCCTCCCAAAGTGCTGGGGAATACAGGCATGAGCCACCACACCCAGCCGCCTTTTCAGATTTTCTGTTTTATTTGTATGTGGTTGTGGGTGTGTTTGCAAGTATTTCATCCTATGCAATTAAAAAAAAAATTTTGCACTTTGGGGAGACCGAGGTGGGCGAATCACAAGGTCTGGAGTTCGAGACCAGCCTGACCAACGTGGTGGAACCCTGTCTCTACTAAAAATAGAAAAATTAGTGGAGCATACTGGCAGGCGTCTGTAATCCCAGCTACGTGGCAGGCTGAGGCAGGAAAATCACTTGAACCCGGGAGGTGGAGGTTGCAGTGAGCCAAGGTCACGCCTTTGCACTCCAGCCTGGGCGACAGAGAAAGACTCAGTTTCAACCCAAAAAAGAAAAGTTGAATTATTTTTAAAAATTGTTGTGGGTCCATAGTAGGTGTATATATTTATACTTACATGAGATGTTTTGATACAGGCATGCAATGTGTAATAAGCACATCATGGAGAGTGGGGTGTCCATCCCCTCAAGCATTTATCCTTGCAGTTACAAAGGGGGTTGGAGTGGGGAAGGTGAGGATGGTTAATAGGTACAAAAAATGGAAAGAATAAATAAGACATAGCACAATAGGGTGACTATTGTCAACCAACACACACACACACACACACACACACACAGAGTTCCTGCATCAATGGATGAATGAAGATTTTTTTTTTTTTGAGATGGAGTCTCCCTCTGTTTCCCAGGCTGGAGAGCAGAGGCGCAATCTCAGCTCACTGCAACCTCCACCTCCCCAGTTCAAACGATTCTCCTGCCTCAGCCTCCTGAGTAGCTGGGATTACAGGCACCCGCCACCACTCCTGGCTAATTTTTGTATTTTTAGTAGAGACGTGGTTTCATCATGTTGGTCAGGCTGGCCTCGAACTCCTGACCTCACGTGATCTGCCTGCCTTGGCCTCCCAAACTGCCGGGATTACAGGCATGAGCCACCGCGCCTGGCCGATGTTTTTGTTCCATTTGTTCAGTTTCTCTTCCTGATTGTTCTTTCATCTACTTCCCTTTCCACTGGTTCCCTTTAATTTACTCCCAAACTAACTTCCCCCCCACCAAGATAACCAACATCAACACCATCCTTCCCCACAAGAAAGGACCTTGACTTTTGCCACTCCCACACCACATAGTTTTGTTTTCTGCAATTTCAGCACTGGAGTATTTGGGAGGAGGTGGCTGCAGAGCATAGCAACAATCCTTATACGATCTGTATTCTTTTCTTTCTTTCTTTCTTTCCTTCTTTCTTTCCTTCCTTCCTTTCTTTCTTTCCTTTCTTTCTTTCCTTTCTTTTTTTTCTTTTCTTTCTTTTCCTTCCTTCCTTCCTTCCCTTTTCTTTTCTTTTCTTTTTTTTCTTTCCTTTTTGCTTTTCCTTTCCTTTCTTTTCTTTCTTTTTCTTTTTTTTTTGAAGGAGTCTCACCCTGTCTCCCAAGCTGGAGTGCGGTGGCACGATCTCAGCTCACTGCAAGCTCCACCTCCCGGGTTCAAGCAATTCTTCTGTCTCAGCCTCCCGAGTAGCTGGGACTACAGGCACCCGCCACCACTCCTGGCTAATTTTTGTATTTTTAGTAGACAGGTGGTTTCCGCATGTTGGCCAGGCTGATCTCGAACTCCTGACCTCAGGTGACCCACCCGCCTCAGCCTCCCAAAGTGCTGGGATTACAGGCATGAGCTACTGTGCCCAGCCCATGGGGTCTGCATTCCATTTTGCTGTTTCCTTACTGGGATGGTTACTATTGAGTGTCAACTTGGCTGAATTGAAGCAAAGTATTGATCATAGCTGTTCCTGTGAGGTTGTTGATAAAGGAGATTAACATGTGAGTCAGTGGACTGGGAGAGGCGTACCCACCCTCAATCTGGACAGGCATCATTTGATCGGCTGCCAGCACAGCTAGGATAAAAGCAGGCAGAGGGCCGGGCACGGTGGCTCACACCTGTCATCCCAGCACTTTAGGAGGCCGAGGCGGGCTCACACCTGTCATCCCAGCACTTTAGGAGGCCGAGGCGGGCTCACACCTGTCATCGCAGCACTTTAGGAGGCCGAGGCAGGCGGATCACCTGAGGTCGGGAGTTCGAGAGCAGCCTGAGCGACATGGTAAAACCTTGTCTCTAGTAAAAATATAAAACTTAGCCAGGTGTGGTGGCACACGCCTGTAATCCCAGCTACTCAGGAGGCTGAGGCAGGAGAATTGCTTCAACCTGGGAGGTGGAGGTTGCAGTAAACCGAGGTCACACCACTGCACTCCAGCCTGGGCAACAGAGCGAGACTCCGTCTCAAAAAAATAAAACAAAAAACAAAAGCAGTGAGAGGAACGTGGAAGGACTAGACTGGCCGAGTCTTCTGGCCTCTGTCTTTTTCCCTTGCTGGATCCTCCCTACCCTGAAACACACTGGACCCCAAATTCTTCAGCATTTAGACTCTTGGACTGACACCAGTGATTTGCCAGGTGCTCTCGGGCCTTTGGCCACAGACTGAAGGCTGCACTGTCGGCTTCCCTTCATTTGAGGTTTTGGGACTCGGACTTGCTTCCTGGCTCCTCACCTTGCAGACAGGCTATTGTGGGATTTCACCTGGTGATCGTATGAGTCAATTTTCCTAATAAACTCCTCTTCCTATATTCATCCACCCTATCAGTCCTGTCCCTCTAGAGAACCCTGATGAATACACGTACCTGCCACCGCTTCCTGAGTCCCCTTGCACCCTGCAGGTCATTTTCCATCTGCTTCCTTTTCTGTGCACTGCAGACATTGCCCTTTTTTTTTCCTTGTGTTCAAGAGGATGCTGAGAAATCAGAAGAGGGTGGCATAGGCTCCTTAGAGGCATCGAATTTTCTCTCAGCGAGTCTGTCTCCACCCTCACTGCTGCCGTGGCCGAGCTGCAGACACGACAGTCAATCATGGTTCAGCCTCTTCAACGCCCATCACAAGCGTCCTCTTCTGACCACTGCCCACTGACTTTCAGGCTCACGTCTGGCAGCAGCCCCCAAATCCTCCAGGCCCCCGGGGGCTGAAAGCAGTTTTTACCACTGCAAAAACTCCTTCTGATTCACTATCCCAGGGTTGTCTTAGCAAATGACTACAGACAGGGGGGTTTTTAACAACAGGAACTTCTCCTCTCTCAGTCCTGGAGACCAGGAGTATGAGATCAAGGTGTCTCTAGGCATTAAGACACAGACATGCATGCTGCCTCTGGAGGCTCTAGGGGAGGGTCCTTTCTGCCTCTCCCAGCTCCTGGGGGCTCCAGGTGTCCCTGAGCTTGTGGCCGCATCACTCCAGTTTCTGCCTCCATCTCCACGTGGCCGCCTCCTCTGTGTCTGTGTCTCCTCTTCTGTCTATTAGAATGACCCTTGTCATTAGATTTAGGGTCCACCCAGATAATTCAGAATGATTATCTTGATATCCTTCATTTAACTATATCTGCAAAGACCCCTTTTCCAAACATGTCCCATTCACAGGTTCTGGGGATTAGGACATGAACCCCTCTTTTGGGGTGATCACAGTTCAACCCACTCCAGGTGTATCCAGTTCCCTCTGGAGGCTCTAGGGGAGGGTCCTTCCTGCCTCTCCCAGCTCCTGGGGGCTTCAGGCATCCCTGGGCTTGTGGCCACATCACTCCAGTCTCTGCCTCCATCTCCATGTGGCCTTCTCCTCTGTGTCTGTGTCTCCTCTTCTGTCTCTTAGAAGGACCCTTGTCATTACATTTAGGGTCCACCCAGATAATTCAGAACGCTGCATCACTGCAGTCTCTGCCTCCATCTTGGTGTATGCCTGTCTTCTGCCTTCTGTGTGTCTGTATCTAAATCTTTTCATTTGAGAGACAGAAAGAAAGAGAGAGACAGATCTAAGAATGAAAGCTTTGATATCAAACCAATACCAGTGGCTACTCCAAGATAAAGAGTAGCATCGAGACAGTGATTAGAGCTGGTAATTAATCAAAGACGACTATGATGTCAGATCAATATGATTGAACTGAACCTCCCACTGCTGCACAAATCATGTAGAAAGAATGCTTTGCAGTCTCAAAACGCTTTTAGCTCTGTTCTTACACTGAGTCTTATAACCCTATACAGACCCATTGAACAGAATATATAAGACTTTATTTTTTACAGTAATTGCATATTCAGACAATCTTTAGTGCAAAGAGGTTTTGCATTTTTTTTTTCTTTTTGGGGCATGCAGTAAAGAAACAGTGCACTCTCTGTATAATTGAACCAGACAGGTAGATCACCTGATGTCAGGAGTTCGAGACACGCTTGGCCAACAAGGTGAAACCCTGTCTCTACTAAAAATACAAAAATTAGCCCAGCATGGTGGCACACACCTGTAATCCCAGCTACTCCGGAGGCTGAGGCAGGAGAATCTCTTGAACTTGAGAGGTGGAGGTTGCAGTGAGCCGAGATCACGACACTGCACTCCAGCCTGGGTGACAGAACAAGACTCCATCTCAAAATAATAATAATAATAAAGGCCGGGCGTGGTGGCTCACGCCTGTAATCCCAGCACTTTGGGAGGCTGAGGCGGGCAGATCACGAGGTCAGGAGATCGAGACCATCCTGGCTAACACGGTGAAACCCCGTCTCCACTAAAAAACACAGAAAATTAGCCGGGCATGGTGGCAGGCGCTTGTAGTCCCAGCTACTCGGGAGGCTGAGGCAGGAGAATGGTGTGAACCCGGGAGGCAGAGCTTGCAGTGAGCAGAGATTGCGCCACTGCACTCCAGCCTGGGCAACAGAGCGAGACTCCATCTCAAAAAAATAAATACATAAATAAAATAATAATAAAGTAAAAGTCTCTGGCATCGTAGGAGGAACATGTGATTTGTGTAGGAAAATAAAACAACAACAGAAGCTTGTCTATGGCTGATGGCATGATAAAAGTTCGGATATCTGTCCTGGCTCCAATCTCGTGTTCAGTTGTCATCCTCAAAGCTGGGAGCCTGGTGAGAGATGTTTGGATCTGAGAGGCAGATCCCTCATGGTTTGGTGCTGGTCTTGCGGTAGTTAGTCAGTTCTCTCGGGATGTGGTTGTTTAAAGGCTGGGAGCATGGTGGTTTACGCCTGTAACCCCAGCACTTTGGGAGGCTGAGGCAGGCGGATCACCTGGGGTCAGGAGTTTGAGACCAGCCTGACCAACATGGTGAAACCCCGTCTCTACTAAAAATACAAAAATCAGCTGGGCATGGTGGCAGGTGCCTGTAATCCCAGCACTTTGGGAGGCCGAGGCAGGCGGATCACCTGAGGTCAGAAGTTTGAGACCAGCCTGGCCAACATGGTGAAACACCGTCTCTACCAAAAATACAAAAATTAGCCCGGCGTGGTGGCTGGCGCCTGTAATCCCAACTACTTGGGAGGCTGAGGCAGGAGAATCGCTTGAATCCGAGAGGCAGAGGTTGCAGTGAGCCGAGATTGCTCCACTGCATTCAAGCCTGGGCAACAGAGTGAGACTCCATCTCATAAATAAATAAAAATAAAATAAAGTGTGTAGCACCTCTCCCCCATATCCAGCTTCCACACTCACCACGTGACGTGCCTTCTCCCACGTTGCCTTCCGCCATGACTGTAAGCTTCCTCTTACCTCACCAGAGGCTGAACACATGCTGGCACCATGCTTCCTATACAGCCTGCAGAACTATCAGCCAAGCCAATGAAACCTCTTTTCTTTATAAATTAGCCTCACGGGGTAGGTTGCCTGAGCTCAGGAGTTCAAGACCAGCCTGGACAACATGGTGAAACTATGTCTCTACTAAAAATATGAAAAATTAGCTGGGCATGGTGGCGGGTACCTGCAATCGCAGCTACTCGGGAGGCTGAGGCAGGAGAATCGCTTGTACCCAGGAGGCGGAAGTTGCAGTGAACCGAGATCGCACCACTGCACTCCAGCCTGGGTGACAGAGCAGGACTCCATCTCCAAAAAATAAAAAACAAATTACCCAGCCTCAGATATTTCTTTATAGCGATACAAGAATGGCATATTACACTGTGTAACTTTGTCAAGCTCCTCCAGGAGCCTGAGTCTCTGATTCTGTTCAATGAATCTTCATAGGTGTGTTAAGACTTGGGCCGGGCATGGTGGCTCATGCCTGTCATCCCAGCACTTTGGGAGACTGAGGTGGGTGGATCACCCAAAGTCAGGAGTTGGAGACCATCCTGGCCAACATGGTGAAACTCCGTCTCTACTAAAAATACGAAAAATTAGCTGGGCATGGTGGCGGGCGCCTGTAATCTCCGCTATTCGGGAGGCCGAGGCAGGAGAATCGCTTGAACCTGGGAAACGGAGGTTGCAGTGAGCCAAGATTGTGCCATTGCACTCCAGCCTAGGCGACAGAGCAAGACTCTCTCTCCAAAAAATTAAAAATAAGTTACCTAGCCTCGGATATTTCTTTATAGCAATGCAAGAATGGACTAATACATTGTGTCACTTTGTCAAGCTTTTCCAGGAGCCCGAATCTCCGGTTCTGTTCAATGAATCTTTATAGGTTTATAAGACTCAGTGACAGAAAGGTCCTAAAAGGGTTTTCAGGCTGCAAAGGATGTTTTCTATGTGAGTTTGGCTGCAGTGGGAGGTTTGGTTCAATGAAATTGTCCTGATGATCTGGTGTTTTTTCTCGATATGTGGTGAGGGAGCGCTGGCTGTTCTCTGCAGGAACATATGGGAAGTTGGGGGTGGGTGGGTTGCTGGGTGGGCAAAAGAATCAAGTGCCTCCACTGGCATTTGGTTGGGGGAAGCCTGGGACTTCAACTCGTCGCAGAGTACAGGGCAATGCTACCTAGCAGAGAGCACACCCACGACCCACATGACTCGTGAGTGTGTAACCCAGATGGCCACAAAGACAAAAAACCTGTTTACAATTCACCTGAGCCTAGCACTTAACTCGGCTTACACATAAATACAAGGGATTGATTTTCTAGTCAAAAAACACAGCGTTAACAGAGACGATTGGACTGGCTGCGTTTCATCACCATTTGGGGAAATCAGACATCAGGAGAGGACTCACGGCATTCGAGTTACCAGGACACCAGGCCTGGGCGGCCTGTGATTGCCGTCGGCCACCCAGTCGTGTAATGGGTTAGATGATGGTCGTGTCATCTTGTGGATTCAACACATAGAGGCACGCATATTACTGCCTCGTTATTTCCAGGGTAGAGGTAGGCCCGAAAGTTGAGATGTACCAACGCATATTGCTTTATTTTTTATTTATTTATTTATTTTTTGAGACGGAGTTTTGCTCTTGTTGCCCAGGCTGGAGTGCAATGGCACAGTCTCGGCTCACCGCAACCTCTGCTTCCCGAGTTCAGGTGATTCTCCTGCCTCAGCCTCCTGAGTAGCTGAGATTACAGGCGCCCACCACCACGCCTGGCTAATTTTATATACATACATACATACATATATATATATACACACATACATACATATATATACACACACACACATACATATATATATACACATACATATATATACACACACACACACACACACATATATATATATATATATATTTTTTTTTTAAGTAGAGACAGGGTTTCACCATGTTGGTCAGGCTGGTCTCGAACTCCCGACCACAGGTGATCCACCTGCCTCGGCCTCCCAAACTGCTGGGATTACAGGCGTGAGCCACCGTGCCCTGCCACATATTCCTTTATTATAATTTGCATTATGTGGATATTAGTATATTATTAAATTTTCTTATGGTGATAGTAAGGATTATTTCATTTTTAGAAGAGTAAAGCGGGAATTAAAAATACGTTTTGGGGCCTTGCACAGTGGCTCACACCTGTAATCCCAGCACTTTGGGAGGCCGTGGTGGGTGGATCACTGAGTCTAGGAATTTGAGACCACTCTGGACAACATGGTGAAACCTCGTCTCTACTGAAAATATAAGAATTAGCCAGGTATGGTGGTGCACACCTGTAGTCCCAGCTACTTGGGGGGCTGAGGCAGGAGAATTGCTTGAATCCGGGAGGTGGAGGTTGCAGTGAGCCGAGATCGCACCACTGCACTCCGGCCTGGGTGACAGAGTGACACCGTCTCAAAAAAAAAAAAAAAAAAAAAAAAAAAATATATATATATATATATATATGTATATACAATATGTGTGTATATATGTATATACAGTATGTGTGTATATATGTATATACAGTATGTGTGTATATATACATATTGTATACATATGTACCTGTGTGTGTGTGTGTATATGTATACATATATAGGCCAGACTCAGTAGCTTACACCTGTAATCCCAGTGCTTCAGGAGGCTGAGGTAGGAGGATTGCTTGAGGCCAGGAGTTTGAGATCAGCCTGGGCAGCATAGCAAGATCCCATCTCTACAAAACATAAAAATAGTCGGCTGGATGTGAAGATGTGCACCTATAATCCCGGCTACTCAGGAGGCTGAGGTGGGAGGATCGTTTGAGCTCAGGAAGTGGAGGCTGCAGTGAGCTATGATCATGCCATGGCACTCCAGCCTGGTCCACAGAGCAAGAACTGGTCTCTAAAAAAACAATGCATCATCGTACATCCATGCGATGGAATATTACTTAGCCATAAAAAAGGAATGAAATGTGGATACATGCCACAACACGGATGAACCTCAGAAAGTATTATCGTAAGTGAAAGAAGCCAGATGCAATAGGTCACCTGTATGATTCCAGGTCTGTAAAGTAGCCAGAATAGTTCAGTTCAAAGAGACAGAAACTAGATTAGTGGTTGCTGTGGAATAGGGCCCGGGGGATGGGAGTGGCTGCCGTCGTGTGTGGCGTTTCTTTTGGGGTGATGAAAATGTTTTGGAACTCAAGAGTGATGATGGTTGCCCAACATAGTGAACATCCTGAATGTCACAGAATTGTACACATGAAATGGTTAATTTTTTTCTTTTCTTTTTTTGAGACAGAGTCTTGGTATGTCACCAGGCCTGGAGTGCAGAGGCACGATCTCGGCTCACTGCAACCTCCACCTCCCGGGTTCAAGTGATTCCCCTCCCTCAGCCTCCCGAGTAGCTAGGATTACAGGCACGCACCACCACACCCAGCTAATTTTTTTTTTTTTTGTATTTTAGTAGACACAGGGTTTCACCATGTTGGCCAGGATGGTCTTGAACTCCTGGCCTTGTGATCCACCCGCCTCAGCTTCCCAAAGTGCTGGGATTACAGACATGAGCCACCACGCCCGGCCTAAAATGGTTCATTTTATGTTATGTGACTTATATTTCCTTTTTATTTTTTGAGACAGGGTCTCCCTCTGTTGCCCAAGCTAGAATGCAGTGGTGCAATCACAGCTTACTGCAGCCTCCACCTCCTGGGGTTGAGGAATCCTCCTACCTCAGCCTCCATGGTAGGTTGGACTTCATGCACATGCCACCACACCTAATTGTTTTTTAATAGACATGAGGTCTCAGTATGTTGCCTAGGCTTGTTTCAAACTCCTGGACTCAAGCAATCCCCTCTCTTTGGCCTCCCAAAATGTTGGGATTACAGGCATGAGCCACTGACTGAATCGGCCATGACTTACATTTCAATAAAACATAATAATATATTGATTACCAAGATGCCAATTTCCTCAGAGGCCAGGCTCTGCCCAGTGCTGAGTTGGCAAACATTGGGTGCTCACGTGTGTGCCTTTAACTGGATCAAACCAAAAGATGGAACAGGTGCCTCTCTGCTGACTCTGTCATTTGTCCTGGATGCAAGAATCACATAAGAAACCACTGCTTTGGGACAGGTCTTTTGCATTGTGATTCCAATGGGGTAGATGATGACTGTGTTTTCAGAGAGGGCTAAGCCAGCGATGACGGCATCGGCATAGCTGTGATTATGAATCCTAATGAATTCCAAAGATCCTCTAGATTATTCCAAGAACAGGGATCAATACCTGATTCATCTGCCTATGGATTAACCTTCAGGAGAGGGACCATCCTGGAAGGGGATCTTTGGTTCTATGAATCCTAATGAATTCCAGAGATCCTCTAGATTATTCCAAGAACAGGGATCAATACCTGATTCATCTGCCTATGGATTAACCTTCAGGAGAGGGATGACCCTGGAAGAGGCTCTTGGGTTCTATGCATCCTAATGAATCCTGAACATCATCCTGATTATTCCAAGGACAGGGATCAATACCTGATTCGTCTGCCTACAAATTAACCTTCAGGGGAGGGAAGACCCTGGAAGGTGCTCTTTGATTCTGAAGGTGCACACCACCACACCCTATCTCAAAACAAAAAACATTTTTTAATATTTATTTTTAGCAGAGATGGGGATCTCACTATATCTACAGGTGCACACCACCACACCCTATCTCAAAACATAAAACATTTTTTAATATTTATTTTTAGCAGAGATGGGGATCTCACTATATCTACAGGTGCACACCACCACACCCTATCTCAAAACATAAAAACACTTTTTTAATGTTTAGCAGAGACGGGGATCTCAGTACATCTACAGGTGCACACCACCACACCCTATCTCAAACATAAAACACTTTTTGATGTTTATTTTTAGCAGAGATGGGGATCTCACTATATCTACAGGTGCACACCACCACACCCTATCTCAAAACATAAAACATTTTTTAATGTTTATTTTTAGCAGAGATGGGGATCTCACTACATCTACAGGTGCACACCACCACACCCTATCTCAAAATATAAAACATTTTTTAATGTTTATTTTTAGCAGAGATGGGGATCTCACTATATCTACAGGTGCACACCACACACCCTATCTCAAAACATAAAACACTTTTTTAATGTTTATTTTTAGCAGAGATGGGGATCTCACTACATCTGCAGGTGCACACCACCACACCCTATCTCAAACACAAAAACATTTTTTAATGTTTGTTTTTAGCAGAGACAGGGATCTCACTGTGTTGCCCTGGCTGGTTGCAAACTCCCGAACTCAAACCAATCTCTTGCTTTGGCCTCCGGAAGCACTGGGCTTACCGGTGTGTGCCAGGGATTGACGCATGAGTTATGACCACAGGCTGTCACAGAGACAGGCCAGTCCTCAAGCTGAGTTATTTTTTGGTTCATTCTCCTTGAAAATAATCAATGCAGATATGGTTTCCGTTTTCAAGAAGGCATTGCTTCTACCCATGACGCCCTTATTTTATGCCAGGATACTTCCAGCATCATTTCATTTAAACCTCTCCACCGGCCAGGCGCGGTGGCTCACGCCTGTCATCCCAGCACTTTGGGAGGCCGAGGCAGGCGGATCACGAGGTCAGGAGTTCGAGACCAGCCTGACCAACATGGTGAAACCCCATCTCTACTAAAAATACAAAAAATTAGCCAGGCGTGTTGGTGCACGCCTGTAATCCCAGCACTTTGGGAGGCTGAGGCGGGCAGATCACGAGGTCAGGAGTTTGAGACCAGCCTGGCCAACATGGTGAAACACCGTCTCTACTAAAAATACAAAAATTAGGCCAGGCGCAGTGGCTTATGCCTGTAATCCCAGCACTTTGGGAGGCCAAGGTGGGCGAATCATGAGGTCAGGAGTTTGAGACCAGCCTGGCCAACATGGTGAAACCCCATCTCTACTAAAAATACAAAAATTAGGCCGGGCGTAGTGGTTCATGCCTGTAATCCCAGCACTTTGGGAGGCCGAGGCAGGTGGATCACGAGGTCAGGAGTTCGAGACCAGCCTGGCCAATATGGGTAAACCTCATCTCTACTAAAAATACAAAAACTAGCCGGGCGTGTTGGTGCATGCCTGTAATCCCAGCTACTCAGGAATCTGAGGCAGAAGAATCGCTTGAACCTGGGAGGTGGAGGTCGCAGTGATCTGAGATCGCACCAGTGCACTCTAGCTGGGCAACAGAGTAAGACTCCATCTCAAAAAAAAAGCAAAAAAAAAAAAAAAACCAATTATTAGTTACTGTTAATTTCTTACTGTGCCTAATTAATAAATTAAACTTTATCATAGGTATGTATGTGTAGGGGAAAACATAAAAAAGAAAGTACCTGAGGCAGGTCTCAATCAAAATTTAGAACATTTATTTTGCCAAGGTTAAGGATGCACCTGTCGCACAGGCTCCGCAGGTCTTGATGACATGTGTCCAAGGTGGCTGGGCCTACAGCTTGGTTGTATACATTTTAATGAGACATCAGTCAATACGTGTAGGATGTACATTGGTTCCTTCTAGGTCATAGGTAGATTTAAATATTTTCTACTAAAAATACAAAAAAAACCAAAACAAACAAAAAAACAATAGCCAGGCATGGTGATGGATGCCTGTAGGCCCAGCTACTTGGGACGCTGAGGCAGGAGAATCACTTGAACCCAGGCGGTGGAGGTTGCAGTGAGCCAAGATCGTGCCATTGCACTCCAGCCTAGGTGACAGAGTGAGACTCCACCTCAAAAAAAAAAAAATCTGATTGATTGGCAGTTGGTGGTTGAAAGAGTTATTATCAAGAAGAATGGTGGGTTAAGATATGGGGTTGTGGAAACCAAGGTTTTATCATGCAGATGAAGCCTCTAGGTAGCAGGCTTCGATAGATTATCAACATTTCTCACCAGAATTGAGGTCTGTGTTGATGTGAATGCTGCTCGCCTTCTCCTGAATTCCACAAAGGAGGAAGGTATTAGGAGACATGTCTGACCCACACTTCTGTCATGGCCTGAACTAGTTGTTTCTTTGTTTGTTTGTTTGTTTGAGACAGAGTCACGCTCTGTTGCCCAGGCTTGGAGTGCAATGGCGTGATCTCGGCTCACTGCAACCTCCACTCCTGGGTTCCAGCAATTCTCTGCCTCAGCCTCCCAAGTAGCTGGGATTACAGGCATCCACCACCACGCCTGACTAATATTTTTGTATTTTTAGTAGAGACAAGGTTTCACCATGTTGGCCAGGCTGGTCTTGAACTCCTGACCTCATGATCCATCCGTCTCAGCCTCCTGAAGTGCTGGGATTACAGGCGTGAGCCACTGGGCCTGGCCTCTGAACTAATTTTTCAGCTTAACTTTGGAATGCCGTTAACTGAGAGGAAGGGTCCATTGAGATGGCTGGGGCTTAGAATTTTATTTTTGGTTTACACTGGAATTTGGTTTGCAGTCTAAGGGCAATGAGCAGTACCACATAGCCTAGGTGTGTGGTAGGCTATACCACCTAGGTTTGTGTGAGTGTGCTCTACGATTTTTCACAGCAATGAAATCCCCCGATCACACATTTCCCAGAATGTATCCCCATCATTAAGCAACACATGGCCGGGCGCCGTGGCTCACGCCTGTCATCCCAGCACTTTGGGAGGCTGAGGCGGGCAGGTCACCTGAGGTCAGGAGTTTGAGACCAGCCTGGCCAGCATGGCAAAAACCCATCTAAACTAAAAATACAAAAAATTAGCTGGGCGTGGTGGCAGGTGCCTGTAATGCCAGGTACTCAGGAGGCTGAGGCAGGAGAATCGCTTGAACCCGGGAGGCGGAGATTGCAGTGAGCCGAGATTGCACCATTGCACTGCAGGCTGGGCGACAAGAGGGAAACTCCATCTCAAAAAAAAAAAAAAAAAAAAAAGAAAAGAAAAAACAAGAGCAAAACTCCATCTCAAAAAAGAAAGAAAGAAAAAATGACACATGACTGTATTTTCATCCGGAATGTTCCAATACTGGGTACCTCTGACGGGGCTTTTGAGACGTGCTCCACAGAATCACATCTTGACCTTTAGACATTAAGTTGTGGAAGACTCCTGTCAAATAGCTAATTTCCATGTCAAGCCAATGCTCCAGAAAGAAAAAGATAGCTATAGGCCAGGCGTGGTGGCTCATGCCTGTAATCCCAGCACTTTGGGACGCTGAGGCAGGTGGATCACGAGGTCAGGAGTTCAAGACCAGCCTGGCCAAGACGGTGAAACCCCTCTCTACTAAAAATACAGAAATTAGCTGGGTGTGGTGGCAGGCTCCTGTAATCCCAGCTACTCGGGAGGCTGAGGCAGGAGAATTGCTTGAACCTAGGAGGCGGAGGTTGCAGTGAACTGAAATCTTACCACTGCACTCCAGCCTGGGCGACAGAGCAAGACTCTGTCTCAAAAAAGAAAAGAAAAAAACATAGCTACCTCTTCAAGGTCTTAGCCTGTCTTCCTACGATGCTGCTTTTTACCCTTCTCAATGTATAAACATGTAACATCTAGGCAATATAATCTCGCAATTTTGCCTGGCTAAGAGCCAAGCCTCCTTCCCCCATCTCCTGGGTTGGCCTTAAAGTAACCCAGACCACAGATTGGAATATAAATGACTTTCACCTGCCTTCACTTTCTTGTTTGACCTTCAGGTATCCTGACCCAGGCAAGCAGATTTCAAAGCTCATTTCTAGCAAAAGTCCTGCTTCGTTGAAAGCTCCAGCACCCTCTTTCTAAAGGATAAGGGAGAAGGAGTTGGTGAAGTGTTCCTAGCAACCTTCAAAAAAAATGGAAATGAATTGATCCAATTCGGTTTCTTCATTTTCTGCAAGTCTTTGAAATTCTAGCCGTGGAAATTTGTATAAGTGTGAAAGCACAGTAAAAAAATACAGCAATCGATGTTTTAGAATTCAGGGCCTCCAAGGAGGTGGCATAAATTGTGATGTACCCTTCCTGTGGCTGGAGGAAGTCGTAAAGTGTCCCAGACGATTGACAGCACTCAGGCAGCTGCCAACGGTACAAGGATTGCTTACAGAATATGCCTTAGGTGTTAGGACAGACGGCTCACGGTTAAGTTATATACGCAGAATAATTCCCCTGCAGAAGTGACAGAAAGTGTCACCAGGCAGGACTAACGGCAGCTTTCTGCTTGGAAAGGGGTGAATGAAGCATTAATATATCAAACAAAGGAATGGATGCATTTCAGAGAGTGTATAAACTACCCGCTGGAGGCCAGGACGGAGCAGTAAACAGCAGCAAGTGGACAGGCACCTAGACCTTGGCTTTTTCACAAATTCCTTTCATGAATATGTAAAAATGTATAACGTTTGTGGGATGACATGATTGGCTACTCAAAGTATCTGCCATCTGGGGAGTGCTGGTGTTTGGGGCTGGATGATTATCTATGGTGGGGCCATCCTGTGCACTAGAGGGCATTTAGCAGCGTCCCTGGTGGCCTCTACCCAGGAGATGCCAGAAGCACACCCTCCACCCCAGAGTCAGGATGACCAAATATGTCCAGACATCAGCAAGGGTCCTGTGGGAAGTACAATTGTGCCTGGTTGCAAACCACTGCCATAGATGATAGAGGGATTAGACATAGATAGATGATAGATAGATAGATAGATAGATAGCTGATAGTGAAATAGAAGGATGGGTAGACAGGCAGGTAGATAGATGATAGATGGATTAGAGATGGATGGGTAGATAGGTAGGTAGATGATAGATGGATGGATGGATAGATAATTAGATACATGATAGAGAAATGGATGGATGGGTACATAGGTGGATAAATAGATATAGATAGGGAGATAGATAAATAGATGACAGCTAGCTAGATAAATAAATACAGAGTAGATAGATGGATAGACTATATAGATGGATGGATGGATCAATGGATGGATTGATGGATACCTGGATAGATAAATAGATGATAGCAAGATAAATATGTAGAGTAGTAGATAGATAGGTGGATAGATAAATGAGATAGGTAGATGGATGGATGGATAGATAGATACCTAGATAGATAAATAGATAATAGCAAGATAGATAAATACATAGAGTAGATAAATAGGTGGATAGATAGATGAGATAGGTGGATGGATGGATGGATGGATGGATGGATGGATGGATGGATGGATGGATGGACGGACGGATAGATACATAGATACCTAGGTAATAGATAGAAGACAGAGGTTTCCCAGCCTGTCTTCTCTATCATTGAGTGCCAACAGGCAGGAAGCTGGGCAGCTTTCTTGGTGTGGGATACAGAGGCACAGATGGGTACATGATAGATAGACGGATAGATAGATGATAGATAGATAGATAGATTATAGACTAGATACATAGATGATAGAAAGATGGATAGATGGATTGATAGATGATGGATGGATGGATAGACAGATACATGATGGATGCATGGATGGACGGACTAGATAGATGATGGATGGGTAGATTGATTAGAGAGAGGTTAAGGGAAAGAGCTATAGATTGATACACAGAGATGGGTGAAGGAAGGAAGGAGGGGAAAAGAAGAGAGAAGGAGCAATGTGAGAGAGTCACTCATGCTAACACAGTCTTTTTCAGCCTCAGTGCTGCTGATATTTGGGGATGCATGACTCTCTCTGGTGGGGCTGTCCATCCTGTGCACTGTTGGGTGTTGAGCAGCGTCCCCGAGCTCCACCCACCAGGGTCCAGGAGCACCTATCTCCTCCACCTCCCTTGTGACAACCGAAAATGTCTGCAGACATTTACAGATAAGCCCTGGGAGGTCCGAATCACTCCCTTTGAAGAACCAACCATAACAAACATTTAAAACTATATGCGCAAGATTTTAGACTTGCATAACTACAGAACACATTAAAATTCCAAGTGAGTTATCACACTCTTCGAGACCAAAACAAGAAAAGAAAGAAAATACCCCTGAGATCCACAGCAGCCCCTGAGCACCACTGCTTAATCTTCAAAGGAGAGGTTTCTCCCTGTCTTGAGTGCAGTGGGGCAGGAATCTGGGCATCTCCCAGGGTCTGGGATGCAGAGGCATAGAGGAGAAGCTGGTGGGTGTGAACATCCCACCGGCCCCCACCTGGTAGCATCCATGCTGGCCGGGATCCGCCATCCCTCTCTAAGAAGCAGTTCCCACATCTGCATAGAGCTGATTCCATACCTACTCCGGGGAGAGTGACTTGGGGATGGAAGACATCAGGGCTGGCCTTTGTCAAGCACCCAGTGACAATTACATGCCTGGCCTTTCTCCAGTCAGAACTTCTCGGCAGCACTTTCAACTCAATTCTGGAGCTAGATTGTGCTAGATTCTCAGCTAGATTCTGGACCAGTCGGTGAGAGTTAGGTGTGGGGTGCTGGCTGCACCTGCAGGCTCCCAGGTTTGGTGCACACCTTTGTCAGCAGAGCTTTCTAGCCTGTACCCCAGTGCACATCTGCAGGGGTACAGATGTTATACGTACCCATTATGGATGCCCCTGATGCTGCACCACACATAGATAAGCCTTTTAAAACGATGACATATAAAGAAATGCAGATAGCACTTCCAATATGTAGTTCCTAACCCTAAGGGTGACTTTGTATGCTCTCTCTGAAGTAACATGTTTTGCACGTAGGTGTCTTTTTTTAATTAAAAAATGAATTATGATAAAATATGCATAGAATCAAATTTACCATTGTAACTCTTTTTTTTTTTTTTTTTTTTTTTTTTTTGAGACAAAGTCTCGCTCTGTCGCCCAGGCTGGAGTACAGTGGCACAATCTCGGCTCACTACAACCTCTGCCTTCCAGGTTCAAACAATTCTCTTGCCTCCGCCTCCCGAGTAGCTGGGATTATAGGCACCATTTTTAGTACAGACAAGGTTTCACCCTGTTGGCCAGGCTGGTGTCAAACTCTGACCTCAGGTGGTATCATAGAGTATTTTTCCTTTTTAGGACTGGTTTCTTTTACTCAGTGTAATGTCCTCACGGTTTGTCAACGCTTGACCAGAGCTTCTGTCCTTTTTAAAGGCTGAATAATATTCCACCATATAGACAGACCACATTTTGCTTAGCTATTTATCTGCCAATGACCACTTGGGGGGCCTGCCATGTTGGGGCTATGGTGAGTAACACTGCTATGAACACAAGTGTGTGAATATTGGATCAAGTCCCAACTTGGGGGAGGGGGTGTATAGACCCAGAAGTGCATTTGCTGGATCCTGTGGGAATCCAATCTTCAACCTTTTAATGTTGATGTGCTTACTCTGTTGAAACGCCAAGAACAACCTTCCTGGGAATGGCAGAGGGCAGGTAATTGCAAGCCCTTGTCTTGTGGTACAAGACAAGCCTGCGCTCTTTCAGTATATGCCATTCTCTGTTGTTTGGTGCACAGTCATATGTTTTAATACATGTATGCATTCAGGTACCCAAGACCCCATCAGGATTCAGAACAAGTCCATGACTGCAGAGAATTCCCTCACCTTGGCCATCCACAGGCAACCCCAATCCTCAGCCCTAACCTCTGGCAAGCACTGGTCTGTTTTATGTCTCTGTATTTGCTGGGTCCACAAAGTCATATACATGCCTTCATGCAGTAAGTACCCCTTGGAAAGTGGCTTCTTTCTTTTGGTAATATGTATTCGAGATGCAGTTAAGTTGTTTTTTTTTTTTTTACTTTAAGCTCTTGGATACATGTGCAGAACATGGAGGTTTGTTGCATAGGTTACATGTGCCGTGGTGGTTTCCTGCGCCTGTCAACCCGTCATCTAGGTTTTAAGCCCTGCAAGCATTAGGTATTTGTCCTGATGCTCTCCCTCCCCTTGCCCTCCAATCCCCGACAGGCCCTGGTGTGTGATGTTCCCCTCCTTGTGTCCATGTGTTCTCGTTGTTCAACTCCCATTGATGAGTGAGAACATTAGGTGTTTGGTTTTCTGTTCTTGTGTTAGTTTGCTGAGAATGATGGTTTCCAGCTTCATCCATGTCCCTGCAAAGGACATGAACTCATCCTTTTTTATGGCTGCATAGTATTCCATGATGTATATGTGCCACATTTTCTTTATCCAGTCGATCACTGATGGGCATTTGGGTTGGTTCCAAGTCTTTGCTATTGTGAATAGTGCTGCAATAAACATATGCGTGCATGCATTTTTATAGTAAAATGATTTATAATCCTTTGGGTATATACACAGTAATGGGATGGCTGCATCAAATAGTATTTCTGCTTCTAGATCCTTGAGGAATCGCCACACTGTCTTCCACAATGGTTGAACTAATTTACATGTCCAGCAACAGTGTAAAAGCATTCCTGTTTCTCTACAGCCTTGCCAGTGTCGGTTTTTTCCTGATTTTTTAATAATTGCCATTCTAACGGGCCTGAGATGGTATCTCATTGTGGTTTTGATTTGCATTTCTCTAATAACCAGTGACGATGAGCTTTTTTTCATATGTTTGTTGGCCGCACAGGCAACCTACAGAATGGGAGAAAATTTTTGCAGTCTATCCACCTGACAAAGGTGTAATATCCAGAATCTACAAGGAACTTAAATAAATTTACAACAACAACAAAAAATAAACAACCTCATCAAAAAGTGGGCAAAGGATAGGAACAGACACTTCTCAAAAGATGCAGCCAAGTTTTTACCTGAAACAACGGTCCACTCCTTTTTCTTGCCTTCCTGTGGATGGGAAGATATTCCTTTTGGAAAGAAGGAGATGGTGTTTGGACCCACCATCTAAGCACTAAGCACTAAGACGGTGCTTAGAAAAATTGCACACTGCTTTTACTCTGCGAAATGAACACCAACTCCAAGGAATTCTCTCTCCTTTCTTTACCCCTGCCTTGGGTCACTGGTTGCTTTTTCATTATTTTCCCATCTAAGATTCTTGCCTAGTGTTTACGTGGACTTGATTGGAAAGACAGAGAAGAAAATATATCCTAGGGTGTGTCCACAGACATAGCACCTAGAAGACAGAAGACAGTTGCAATTACCTACCCTCTACAATTCCCAGAAATGTTCTTAGCGTTTCAACAGAGTAACCACATCAACCTATTCATACTCTGCCATTCCTCTATCCATAACCAAATGGGACACTGCATGCTCAAAACCATTATTAATAAAAATTACGTTGAGTGCGGTGCCTTACGCCTATAATTCCAGAACTTTGGGAGGCCGAGGCAGGCAGATCACAAGGTCAGGAGTTCGAGACCAGCCTGGCCAAGATGGTGAAACCCCATCTCTACTAAAAATACAAAAATTAGCCAGGTGTGGTGATGAATGCCTGTAGTCCCAGCTACTTGGGAGGCTGAGGCAGGAGAATCACTTGAACCCGGGAGGCGGAGGTTGCAGTTAGCCGAGATCGCGCCACTGCACTCCAGCCTGGTGACAGAGTGAGACTCCATCTCAAAAAAAAAAAAAAAAAAAGCGTTCCGTAGCGGACAGAAGTGGTCAGAAAATGGGATCTCCCTTAGTCTCCAGAAGGAACCAGCCATGCCAACACCTGGATTTTACCCCGGGGAGACCCATTTCGGAGTTCTGACCTCTAGGACTGCAAGATCATCTGTTGATGTTGCTTGAAGTCACCTAAAGCAGCTTAGTGCTGTGGGCATTTGTCACAGCAGTTACTGGACGTGCAACTGCCTCCCAAATCCCACCCTGTCCAGGTGGCTGTAATGCACGTTTAAGAGGCTCCATTTTGTAGAGACAGGGTCTTGCTGTATTGCCCAGGCTGGTCTCAAACTCCTGGGCCCAAGCAGTCCTCCAAATGCGCTCATTCAGTTTAGAAGAAATGGCCCCACACGCCGGACATTTCTTACTATGGCCTGAGTTTCTCCTTATCCTTGATATGGTCCAGCACTGAAATCTATCAGGACACAAAAATGCAAGATCTCCTTGCACGGAAGGAGAGCTCGCAAAACAGTCTGTTGGTGAAAATCAGCTGCGCCCCCCTCTCCCCCCCGCATTTTCCTGCTCCTCTCTTTCCCTCCCTTGCTGTGATGATTCCTCTCCCCTCCTCCTTCCCCGCTCCCCTCCTCCTTTCCCGCGGCTCTCCTTCTTGGATTTCCATTTCAAATTCCTACCAATTTCCTATCAGTTGCCCCGCAGTGTTTGCCGGTCCCTCGGAAATTAATTTAGCGACTTTCACACGGACATATCATTTCTAACTTCAAAGTCCCGGACGCGGTGGTTGAGCCTCTGTCCAAGGGCACAGACACGGAGCCTGCAGTTAGAGCCCTGCCCCTCCAGGCGTTTGCTGCAAACCACGTTAGTCACTGACACCCCGACCTGCCTCCCAAGCAGAGGTTTTAGCGCTGTCCTTTGAAAATTCCCCAAGTCACTGTGGATATCAGGATCTGTCAGTATGAATGATAAGCTAGAGAGAAAAACAAAACAAAACAAAAAAAGAAAAGAAAGCAAAGGAAAAAGAAGGGCCTTCCTGTAAAATTAAATAAAACCTTACAATGTAGATGCAATAGCTCCAGGTAAAGGCATGTGCACCTGTGGATCTGTAACACCTTATCCAAAGTCTGCATAGGATCTCATTTACAAGGGAAAGCTGGATGGGGTAGAGGGGGCTTTAAGCGATCACTTTCAGCCCTTCCTCACCCAAAGCTTAGGAGTGGAGACTGTTTCCATCCTGAAGCCGTCCACACAATACATTTTGAAGTGGTCGATTTTTGTAAAACGTCAGGGTTCTGCAGGAAGCACTGCTGGATAAGTGTCACGTGTGACCGTGAAGAGACCACCAAACAGGCTTTGTGTGAGCAATAAAGCTGTGTATTATACACTTGGGTGCAAATGGGCTTAGTCCGAAAAGAGAGTCAGCAAAGGGAGATGGGGAAGGGGTGGCTTTGTAGGAGCTGGGTAGGTAATGGAAAATTACAGCAAAAGGTGGTTCTCTGTTGTTAGCACAGGAGGGGATTGCAACGTGCATGGTGGAGAGGTCATAAGACTGATTGTCCAGAAGAAGAATGTCACAGAGTTGATTGATCAGCTAAAGTGGAGCAGGGACAAGTCACAATAGTAAAATATTGTAATGTTAGTTAATCAGTTAAGGCAGGAACTGGCTGTTTTACTTCTTTGTAGTTTTTTTCTTTGGCTACTCCAGAATTCTTGGCTCCTGCAGGCCACCTGGATGTATATGTGCAGGTCACAGGGGTGATAATGGCTGAGCTTTGGCTCAGAGACCTGACAGATAAGATCCCACAGTGGGGTCCCACTTGCCCGGAAATGGTACGTTCCACCGAAGGCGGTGACCCACTTGCCCGGGAATGGTACGTTCCACGGAAGGTGATGACCCACTTGCCCGGGAATGGTACCTTCGACCAAAGGCAGTGACCCACTTGCCCGGAAATGGTACCTTCCATTGAAGGCAGTGACCCACTTGCCCGGAAATGGTAACTTCCATTGAAGGCGGTGACCCACTTGCCCGGAAATGGTACTTTCCATTGAAGGCGGTGACCCACTTGCCCGGAAATGGTACTTTCCATTGAAGGCGGTGACCCACTTGCCCAGAAATGGTAACTTCCACCAAAGGCGGTGACCCATTTGCCCAGAAATGGTACCTTCCATTAAAGGCAGTGACCCACTTGCCCGCGAATGGTACCTTCCATTGAAGGCGGTGACCCACTTGCCTGAAAATGGTACCTTCCACCGAAGGCGGTGACCCACTTGCCCGGAAATGGTACCTTCCACCGAAGGCGGTGACCCACTTGCCTGGAAATGGTACCTTCCACCAAAGGCAGTGACCCACTTGCCCGGAAATGGTACCTTCCACCGAAGGCGGTGACCCACTTTCCCGGAAATGGTACCTTCCATTGAAGGCCGTGACCCACTTGCCCGGAAATGGTACCTTCCACTGAAGGCAGTGACCCACTTACCCGGAAATGGTACCTTCCATTGAAGGCAGTGACCCACTTGCCCGGAAATGCTACCTTCCACCAAAGGTGGTGACTCCAAGGTCATAGGGATTGTAAGTTGAGCCTTTGAGACACAGAGGCTGATTCGGCAGCAGTTTTGTGCTGAAACTTCCACTTTCAGGAGGGGTGTCACCAAGTTTGCTGTTTTTGCATCAAACATTGAGTCTCTTAAGATGCTTTCATTTTCTGAAACAACGTTTCTCAGCCTCAGCACTGCTGGCATGTGTGGGCTGGAGGATTCTCTGGGGAGGGGCTGTCCTGTTCACTGTAGCGTGTTGAGCAGCGGCCCTGGGCTCCACCCACCAGATACCAGGAGCACCCCCACAGTTGTGATAACCAAAGCTGACCTCAGATATAACACAGTGACCCTAGGGGAGAAAAATCACCTCGAATTGAAAACCACTGTCATCAACAGATAAATGATAGTGATAGCTGGATAGATATAGAGAGATGATACACAGATAGATAAAGATTATTGATAAAGAGATACAGAGATGCTAAATGATAGATAAATAGATGCTGGATAGACGATAGAGACACAGATAATAAACAAGATAGATAGCTACATAGATAGGATATGATAGATTGAAGGACAGATGATTGATAGATTGATAGATGATTGATAGTTAAATAGACAGACAGAATCTCTTATGCCCAGCCATTACCTTGATGTCAGGGTTTCTCAACTTCAGCACCGCTGACATTTCAGACTGGAGGACTCTCTGTGGTGGGGCTATCCTGGGCACTGTAAGGTGTTGAGCAGTGTACCTGGGATCCACACACCAGAGGCCAGGATCTCCTCCATCGGGTGGTGACAACCAAAGATGCCCTCAGATGTTAGGCAGTATGTCCTCAAGGGCAGAATTTTCCTTGGTTGCAGGCCACTGCCACAGATAGATAGATGGGCGGATGGATGGATGGATGGATGGATAGATAGATACATGATAGGTGGGTGGATGGATGGATAGATAGGTGGATGGGTAGATGGATGGATGGATAGATGGATGGATGGATAGATACATGACAGGTGGGTGGATGGATAGATAGTTGGATGGGTAGATGGATGGATGGATGGATAGATAGGTGGATAGATAGATACATGGTGGGTGGATGGATAGATAGGTGGATGGGTAGATGGATAGATAGATACATGATAGGTGGGTGGATGGATAGATAGGTGGATGGGTAGATGGATGGATATATTAGATAGATAGATGGATAAGTGGATGGATAGATAGATACATGATAGGTGGGTGGATGGATAGATAGGCGGATGGGTAGATGGATGGATAAATTAGATAGATGGATAAGTGGATGGATGGATAGATAGATACATGATAGGTGGATGGATAGATAGATGCATGATAGGTGGATGGATAGATAGATACATGATAGGTGGATGGATAGATAGGTGGATGGGTAGATGGATGGATAGATAGATGATAGGTGGGTGGATGGATGCTTAGGTAGGTGATAGGTGGATAGATAGATGATGGTGATGATATAGTTAGACACATGATGGTGATAATAGATGATAGATAGATGATGGTTAGATAGATGATAATGATAGATAGATGATAATGATAGATAGATAGATAAAGAAAATTGATAGGTAGATACAGATGGATGCTAGGTGATGGCCAGATGAGACATAAACAGATAGACAGAGCCTCTCATGCTAAACCAGAGTTTCTTGACCTCAACACTATTGCCATGTGGGATGGATAATTAAGAGGCTGTGCTGTACAGCATCCCTGGTCTCCACCCACTAGATGCCCATAGCATCCCTACCTTGTTGTGACCACCAAAAATTTCCCTAGATATTGCCAAGTGTCGCGGGATTGGGGGAGAGGGGTGGTGGTTAGGGAACAGAACCACTCCCAGATGAGAATCACTGCTATAGAATGAGGTATTCTTTGCATGTAAAAAATATCAGAACGACTCCCCTGACCATAACATACCAGACACACACACACACACACACACACACACACACCTGTCTACACCATGGTGCTGACCCCTAGCTCTGCATCAGGTACAAAGCAGAGCTCTGCATGCATTCTGGTCACGTTCCAGCAGGCACTGAGTCTGTCCTTCCCGCCTCCAGGACCGGAGGTACCGCTCCTAGGGACTTAAATCTGTCAGTGTGAATCATCGCAGAGACACCAAAGCCGCAGCATCGGGCAGCATTCAGGGATGAGGCACGGTCATGCACATAGTTACAGGAAATGATCCCAGAGGATCTGGGGACATCCAGCACCCCAGTATTGAGAAAGAGGCTGCCACCGTGATGCCTTCCGTGAAACATAGAGCTGCAGGTCCATGCTACGTCTATGCAATAGATGCAGAATACATAATGCAGGTCCGTGCAATGTCTCTACAATAGGTAGATAATACATAATGCAGGTCCATGCAATGTCTATACAATAGATAGATAATACATAACGCAGGTCCGTGCAATGTCTATACAATAGATAGATAATACATAATGCTGCTACGTCTATGCAATAGGTACATAATGTGTAATGCAAATGCATGCTACGTCTATGCAAGAGACACATAATACATAATGCAAATGCATGCTACACCTATGCAAAAGATACTTAATGCAGGTCCATGCAATGTCTATACAATAGATAGATAATACATAACGCAGGTCCATGCTGCGTCTATGTAATAGGTACATAATACCTAACGCAAACCCATGCTACCTCTATGAAAGAGGTTTACTTGGCTGTGTTAATCCCACACGTCTTCATTTTTCAGGCAACGTGAGCTTAAAGGAGAGCATTTTGGGAATGGAGACTTGCACGTAGAGAATGTTAAGAGTTTCTTTTACTCCTTGGTGTGACTTCGGCTGACCCCTGAATTCCAGACATTCCTCAGTTTAAGAGCAGAGCACAACTTGGTCCTCCTAGAGACGGAAGAATTTGGCATTTGCCTAACAGATAAGGCAGATAATACAGAGACTGTTTCACCAAGACGTCCTGCGGTGAACAGCAGGTTCTGAGAAGCTTCAGGACAAAACACTGTGAGGGAATCATGCAGAGACGCCACTAAGCTCTTATTTTTTATTTTCCAACTTCCTCCTTTTCTTTGTTGGAGGAGATCTGGAGACAGTCTGCTACACAAAGACAGTAAGAACTCAAAGAAAAAGGCAGGAACTCGGCTCCTTATTCAGACAGAGGAATGCAGTTAGATAAAAATTACTGTACTTGGCCGGGCACCGGCACAGTGACTCACGCCTGTAATCCCAGCGCTTTGGGAGGCTGAGGCAGCCAGATCACAAGGTCGGAAGTTCAAGACCAGCCTAGCCAACATGGCGAAACCCTGTCTCTACTAAAAATACAAAAATTAGCCGGGTGTCTTGGCACACGCCTGTAATCCCAGCTACTCGGGAGGCTGAGGCAGGAGAATTGCTTGAACCCAGGAGGCAAAGGTTGCAGTGAGCTGAGATTGCGCCGCTGCATTCTAGCCTGGGCAACAGAGTGAGACTCCATCTCAAACAAACAAACTGTAATTCACGGTGCTTACAGTGTTGGCCCAGGGCTAATGCTTTAAACCCTAAAGTCACCCCTAGGACAAGGAAGCAGCCTGCTTACAGCCTCTGCTTCGCATGAAATTCTCCTTCTCCAAACCTCATGTCTCCTGTTTTCTGGTGAGAAATACTAAGAATTAATTGAGAAGATCCATGAATGTACTTAATGATGAATTTATTCTTCCCACAAATATTGTCAACTATGAGCCAGATACTGGTTTTTCACCTGAAATGGAGCCAGGATTAAAAGGGAGAGAGGCAATGGGAAAGGAAATCTAGACACAGATATGAAACAGGAATGGAAATGGACCTAGGTACAGATACAGATATGGGCATAAATACATAGAAACAGAGAGACAGAGGCATAGAGATGACTACGGAAACAGGTGTAAAATAGATACGGTCATAGATTGAGATATAGAAAGAGACACAGACATGGATACAGATACAGAATTGGGTCTGGATACAGATGTACATAGATACATAGGTACATAAGATAGATTTATAGATTTGATGACTGATGATAGATGATATAGATACATAATACTTAAACTAGATAACTGATGCACAACAGAGAAATAACAGATGATATACATAGATAATAGATGATTGATAGTCATAGATAAGAGATAGATTAGCCAGGTGCAGTGGCTCACGCCTGTCATCCCAGCATTTTGGGAGGCCGAGGCAGGCGGATCATGAGTTCAGGAGTTCAAGACCAGCCTGGCCAACATGCTGCAATCCTATCTCTACTAAAGATACAAAAAATTAGCTGGACGTGGTGGCGTGCACCTGTAATCCCAGCTACTCAGGAAGCTGAGGCAGGAGAAGCACTTCAACCAGGGAGGTGGTGGTTGCAGTGAGCCAAGATCACACCATTGTACTCCAGCCTGGGCAACAGAGCAAGACTCCGTCTCAAAAAAAAAAAAAATAGATTAGATGATTGACAGATAATAGATAACAGGTAGTTAGATATACATAGATTAGATAGATAGGCAATAGATGACAGATGGATATAAATAATAGACAAATAGATTTGATGACATAATAGATAAGCATATTAGATGATTAATAACTAGAAAATAGATATAGATAGATTCATTGACATTAGATAGATAGATAATTTAGAGATAGAGACAGATAATAGATGAGATACATAGATGATAAATAGATGATGGATAGATACCTAGATGATGATAGATGGATAGATAGATATACATAGATAGGCAGGCAGACAGATGATAGATAGATAGATATAGACAGGCAGACAGATGATAGATACACATAGGCAGACAGATGATAGATAAATAGATATAGATAGGCAGACAGACCAATGATAGATAGATAGATAGATATAGATAGGCAGACAGACAGATGATAGATAGCTAGATAGAGATAGATGATAGATTAGATATAGATAGGCAGACAGATAGATGATAGATAGATATAGATAGGCAGACAGATGATAGATAGATAGATAGATAGGTAGATAGATGATAGATAGGCGGGCAGACAGATAGATATAGATAGGCAGACAGCCAGATGATAGATGATGGATAGACAGATAATGGAAAGATGATGCATAGATAGATATAGATAGATAGATACATAGATGACAATAGGCAGATAGATATAGATAGATAGGCAGACACATAGATAAAGGATAGATGGGCTACATAGATGATAGATCATAGATAATAGATGATGCATAGATAGATGATGGAGAGATATATAGATGATAATAGGCAGACCGACAATAGATCGATAGATACATAGATGATGCATAGAGAGATTATGGATAGATAGCTATGTAGATGATAGAGAAATAGATGGATAGATAATGCATAGCTAGATAGGTAGGCAGATATGTTGGTAAATAGATAAATGGATAGGTAGATGGATAGATACAGGTGTAAATGCAGGTAGATGTGAGTGTGGATGTGGAATTAGACACAGGCATAGTCGCAGACGTGAATATAGCCAGAGAATGTTGAGAGCCAAGAAGAAAGCTGAAGGAAGGTACTGGGGAGAAGCTTCTACAGAGTGGTGAGAGAGGGAGCGGGAAGGGTTGACCCTGAAGCCAAAGACCCTCTTGATGAGAAGGTGAGGGCCACACGGATATGGAGGTGGTGAGAGGAGAGTTCTCCAATCAGAGGGAACAGCACACACAAAGACCCCGAGGCAAGAAATGACGTAGCGATTCCAGGAGCGAGGGAGGGCACTGTGGCCAAATCCAAGAGTCACTCGTGCATGTCAGGGCCCTGGGCTGAGTTTCATTCCAGGAGCCGGGGGAGGCGGAGGTGCTGGAGCAGTGGACTGACATTGCCCAGGCTGGACAGGGCATCTAAGCATCTGGGAATTGAGGGTAACACAGGGCATGAACACTGAGGAAGGAAAGGCACACTGTTGGGGTGCGGCTGAGAGTAGAGAGACCAGATAAAAAGGAGGGAAGGGCTGAGCGCGGTGGCTTATACCTGTAATCCCAGCACTTTGGGAGGCCAAGGCGGGTGGATCACAAGGTCAGGATGTAGCAGGACGAGCCGCAGACAAAACCTCTCAGACACCGAGTTGTAGAAGGAAGGGCTTTATTCAGCTGGGAGGATCGGCAAGCTACTGCCTTAAAATCTGAGCTCCCCAAATGCACAATTTCTGTCCTTTTTAAGGGCTCACAACACTAAAGATTTCACACGAAAGGGTCGTGATTGATTTGAGCAAGCAGGGGGTACCTGACAGGGGCTGCATGCACCGGTGGTCAGAGAGAAACAGAACAGGGCAGGGAGTTTCACAGTGTTCTTCTATACAATGTCTGGAATCTATGAATAACATCGGTTTCTAAGTCATGAGTTGATTTTTAACTACTGGGTTTAGGCTAGGCAGGCCCAGGCCTGGTTTCAGGCCTGGCGCCAGGCTGCCTGTCTTTGGTTTTACTTCTTTGCTGTTTCTTCTTAAAACAGGTACTGAGTATATAAAACAATATAAAACAATATGAGAGGGTCTCTCTCTTCCTTCAAGGAGATCGAGACCATCCTGGCCAACATGGTGAAACCCTATTTCTACTAAAAATACAAAAATTAGCCAGGCGGGGTGGCGGGTGCCTGTAGTCCCAGCTACTCAGGAGGCTGAGGCAGTAGAATTGCTTGAACCCAGAAGGCGAAGGTTGCAGTGAGCTGAGATCGTGCCGCTGCACTCCAGCCTGGTGACAGAGCGAGACTCTATCTCAAAAAAAAAAGGGAAGTTGGTTGCTTAGGGGAGGGAACAGAAATTGGAGCCCCGTGGCTGAGTCTTTCGACCACCCTGGGGGCACCATGCATGTCTGGAGCCTCCAGACATTTGATGATGATGGAGCTATACAGGATTTGTGTGTGTGTGTGTGTGTGTGTGTGTGTGTGTGTGTAGCTTCTGACCTCCGTGAAGCTGCAGGGAGTGTCTTGCACACAGAGGGGCTTGTCGCCAGCTTGGCATGAGTTCAGATCCCAGTGAGATACATGATAAAATGACCACCCCAACCTGACACCATATCAGGTTGGGATGATTTTCTTTTCTTGTTTTCTTTCTTTTTTTTTTCTTTTAATTATACTTTAAATTCTGGGGTACGTGTGCAGAACGTGCAGGTTTGTTACATAGGTATACATGTGCCATGGTTTGCTGCACCCATCAACCCATCATCTACATTAGGTATTTGTCGTAATGCTCTCCCTCCTCTAGGCCCCTAGCCCCTGACAGGCCCCGGTATGTGATGTTCCCCTCCCTGTGTCCATGTGTTCTCATTGTTCAACTCCCACTTATGAGTGACAACATGCAGTGTTTGGTTTTCTGTTCCTGTGTTAGTTTCTGGAGAATGATGGTTTCCAGCTTCATCCATGTCCCTGCAAAGGACATAAACTCACACTTTTTTATGGCTGCATAGTATTCCATGGTGTCTATGTGTCACATTTTCTTTATCCAGTCTACCATTGATGGACATATGGGTTGGTTCCAAAGTCTTTGCTATCGTGAACAGTGCCGCAATAAACATACGTGTGCATGTGTCTTTATAGTAGCATGATTTATAATCCTTTGGGTATATACCCAGTAACAGGATTGCTGGGTCAAATGGTCTTTCTGGTTCAACGTCCTTGAGGAATTGCCACCCTGTCTTCCACAATGGTTGAACTAATTAACACTCCCACCAACAGTGTAAAAGCGTCCCTATTTCCCCACATCCAGGCTGGGAGGATTTTCATTCACAGCTTCCACCTGAAGGACCACGTGGTGTCTCATCAAGGATGTGACATCATTAGCTAGAGTTCTCGAAACAGCAACGTGCTTGTGGAGGGGTGTGCAACGCTGCATGAAGGAACCCACAGATGAGGACCAGTGACCTCATTTGGTAACGTGGACAGAAGGTGGCAATGACTTGAGAGGGAGGGATTCCCTCCACATCGGAAGGGATTAACTCAGGCTGATAACTGAGGAGCAAAAGATGGAGGAGGAACCCAGCAGTGTAGGATGTCTGCGCCAGAAGGCAGCTTCGGAATCAGCCAGGTCAGTAGGATGTCTGCGCCGGAAGGCAGCTTCGGAATCAGCCAGGTCAGTAGGATGTCTGCACCAGAAGGCAGCTTCGGAATCAGCCAGGTCAGTAGGATGTCTGCGCTGGAAGGCAGCTTCGGAATCCGCCAGGTCAAGAGACGGTTGACAGAAGCACCTAGAGAGAGAAACGAGGTTTAATCATACCTGCTGTTTTCCACCTGCGTGACCCTGCACGGGTTATTAAACCACCCCATGCACCAGTTTTCCATTCTGCACTGGGGTAACAACAAATACCCCTAAGTTATGAGAATAAAATCGGAGCAACTGCTCAAGACGGTGGTTGCCAGCCAGGCGCGGTGGCTCACGCCTGTCATCCCAGCACTTTGGGAGGCAGAGTCGGGTGGATCACGTGAGGTCAGGAGTTCGAGACCAGCCTGACCAACTTGGTGAAACCCTGTCTCTACTAAAAATACAGAAATTAGCTGAGCATGGTGGTACGTGCCTGTAATCCCAGCTACTCCGGAGGCTGAGGCAGGAGAATTGCTTGAACCCAGGAGGCGGAGGTTGCAGTGAGCTGAGATCTTGCCACTGCATTCCAGTCTGGGTGACAGAGCAAGACTCTGTCTCAAACACAAACAAACAAAAAAGATTGTGGTTGCCATGGTCAAATTCTAGTGGAACCTATTCTCTTTAGTGAGACAAGCAACAAAAGAGACTGGCTAAGTTATTTGAGGTCGCAGAGCTGGACTTAGGTCAACACATCCCAAGCCTTTTTGCAAAGTTGAAAGAAGCATTGTTGCCCCAGACGACACTCTAGGAAAACAGAGGCACCACTGGAGAAGAAGTCAGGAGGCAGGAGCTGCTTTGGACCAAAGATGATGGATTGTATTGTGGTTTTGTTGAATTTCAAGAGGCCAAATGTAACCACCCAGTTTTTATTATGTTATAGACATCTTAGTGTGCCTCAGGGTGTCTCAGTATGCATGCATGTGTGTGTATGCATCCGTATGTGTGCGTGTTGTTTGTGTGTGTTTGCATGAATTCACACATCTGAATGCACGTGTGCACACATCACTGCATGCCTGCAAATGCATATGTGAACTTGTGTGCGTGAAGGTGTGAATGTGTATGCACGATTGTGTGAATGCCTTGTGTATACGCAAATGCATGTTCAATGCACATATGCATTTATGTACACATGTATGCATGTGTGTGCATGCACCATGCATGCACTGTGAAAGGGTTGCATGTGTGTCATGTATGTGTGTATTTCTGTGCATTTGTGTACATGCATGTGTGAATATGTATGTAGTTGAGTGGATGCTTGTGTGTGCATGTATGAACGTGTCTTCATGGGTATCAGAATGCTTCGTGCATGTGTAAATATGTGCGTGGGCTATGCATTTATCCATGTATGTGCATATGTGTGCATGCATGTGTGCCTGTGTGTTCATGAGTGTGAAAAACTGAGTGCATCTGTGCACGTGTGCAAATGCCTCATGTATGTGTGAAAATGTGTACACATATATGCAGTATTTATGTGCATGGGTGTACATACCTGTGTATGTGTGAATCAATGTGTGCATGTGTGCAATGCATGTATACACATGTGTGTACATGCAAGTGTGAGTGTATCTGTACATGCATCTTGTATGCCTGGGTTTGAGTGGATATGAGGAAAGCAGGGCTGCAAAGAGGAGAAACACTTAGACCCTGACACACAAGAGTTCTCATTTCGGTAGATGAGCTGGTTGTGTATGCAAAGAGGAGAATAGAGGGCAAAGACAGGTAGGATCAGCATCGTAGCGCTGATGATGACAGCTGTGGACTCCTCTTGATGTGGGCTGTGGCACACATCGAGGGAAGCACTGCCGAAAACAACAGAGAATGTGATTTGGACCCAGCATGCAATCTACAAAGGCCGTGCCGCCAACACGGGGCAGGATTTTGGTTGACAGGTTGGTGTTGGAGACGAAGACCTTCTCCAAAGAGGCTTTCTTGAAATCACAAAAGGAAGGGATCCACGAAGGAGAAGGAGTGCTGAGAGAAGGGCAGAGACCACGGAGTGCACCTGTGCACGTGTGCAAATGCCTCATGCGTGCGTGAATGTATGTGTGCGTGTGTAAAATGCACATATGCCTTTAGCTGCGTACATCTGTGTGCAGATGAGTGTGAAAACCTGTGCACACCTGCAATGTATATTTATGTATATGTGTATGCACGAGTGTGAATAGCTGTGTGCATGGGTGAATGTATATGTGGATGAGCGTGGGAACCCTGAAGGGAGCCTCTTTGCAGTTTCTGGAACACAGTTGGTAGTTAACCTAGGACAAAAAGTCAATAGATTCCTTCATGGCATGCTAATGAATCAGGCCTGCTACCAGGAAGGAGTGTTTTTTTTGTTGTTGTTGTTGTTTTTTTTTTGAGACAGGGTCTTGCTCTGTCTCCCAGGCTGGAGTGCGGTGGGCTGATCTCGGCTCACTACAACCTCCACTTCCCAGGTTCAAACGATTCTCCTGCCTCAGCCTCCCGAGTAGCTGGGACGACAGGCGTCCACCACCATGCCTGGCTAATTGTTTTGGTTTTTTTGTGTGTTTTTAGTAGAGACGGGGTTTCACCATATTGGCCAGGCTGGTCTTGAACTCCTGACCTTGTGATCCGCCCGCCTCGGCCTCCCAAAGTGCTGGGATTACAGGCATGAGCCACTGCGCCTGGCCAGGAAAGATTGTTTTGCACGCCAGGGTTTCTCTTTAGCTTATGATTTCTTCCACCAAATCTGTCCCAACCCTGCTGTATCTGTCCCTACCAGCGGCTGCAATGTGGGTCAATCCAGGCATGACTGCATGAATACCCAGCTTCCTGTTTGGTCACTTAGTAACCACTAGATGACGTTTACTGAGCTCTTAGCATGCACATTCTAATCCCCGTAATTTTGTTTACTCCCTTGGAGGAGAAACATTGTCTCTTCTCCACTTTCCCAGCTGTAATGCAAACCTTAGCATACAAGAAACAGAAGGAGGCACGCTAAAAACTAAAAGGAGGAGGTTAAGGGAAGGGAGGAAAGAGAAAAACCAAAGGATGGGGGTGGGCTCAAATCACATTTTATGCCACTGGATCGTGTTGTAATATTTCTACATGCTTCATGCATGGAATAGTATGCAACTGTGAAAAAGGAATGAGATCATGTCTTTTGCAGGAATATGGATGGAGCTGGAGGCAGTCGCCCTTAGCAAACTAATGCAGGAACAGAAAATCAAGTACTGCACTTTCTCACTTATAAGTGGGAGCTAGGCCGGGTGCGGTCACTCAGGCCTGTAATCCCAGCATTTTGGGAGGCCGAGGCAGGTGGATCTTGAGGTCAGGAGTTTGAGAGCAGCCTGGCCAACCAACATGGTGAAACCCCAACTCTACTAAAAATACAAAAATTAGCCGGGCGTGGTGGCAGGCACCTGTAATCCCAGCTACTTGGGAGGCTGAGGCAGAAGAATCATTTGAACCCGGGATGCGGACGTTGCAGTGAGCCAAGATCACGCCATTGCGCTCCAGCCTGGGCGACAGGGTGACACTCCGTCTCAAACAAATAAATAAATAAGTGGGAGCTAAATGAGGAGAACTCATGAACACAAAGAAGGGAGCAAGAGACACCCGGGTCTACTTGAGGGCGGAGGGTGGGAGGAGGGAGGGGGCAGAAAGGGTAACTATTGGTACTGGGCTTAATACCTGGGTGATGGAATCATCTGTACAACAAACTCCGCTGACACAAATTGACCTACAACCAACCTGCACGTGTACCCCCAAACGTAAGATAACAGTTTAAGGAAAAGAATGAAGAAAGCTAAACTTTACACAACAATAACAGCAACAACAAAAAGAAGTGACAGGTGTAATTACTTTCATTACTGCCTCGGTCATTTCTGGAAGCGTTTTTCCGGTTTCGTGGTATTGTTACATTTACATTTTATGGATAGTGTTTTTGTGATGATGGACAAACCTGAGCCCCAACACGTGAAAACAAAATTATGTTTTCAGGGCCGGGCGCGGTGGCTCACTCCTGTAATCCCAGCAGTTTGGGAGGCCGAGGCGGGTGGATCACGAGGTCAGGAGATCGAGACCATCCTGGCTAACACGGTGAAACCCCATCTCTACTAAAAATACAAAAAATTAGCTGGGCGTGGCGGCAGGTGCCTGTAGTCCCAGCTACTCAGGAGGCTGAGACAGGAGAATCGCATGAACTGGGGAGGCAAAGCTTGCAGTGAGCTGAGATCGCGCCACTGCACTCCAGCCTGGGTGACAGAGCGAGACTCCATCTCAAAAAAAAAAAAAAAAAAAAAGAGAGAAAATTATGTTTTCAGATCAGTTTTTTAAAAAAGAGCTACCATTTATCAGTGCCTTGTTATTTGCCTTAAATTTTGCTAGATACTTCCACATAACGATTTTACTTGATACCCCATCAACATTTTATGAGGAAAGTTTAATTTTACCCATTTTACTGATGAGAAAATGGGAATAACGGAGTTATTGGCACAAGGTCACACACAACCACTGTTGACAGACCTCACGTATCACCTGATTTTTTTTTTTCTTTTTTGTAAACAGTAATCAATTCTGGTGCCATTTCTGTAATTATAAGCATTAAATCAGTGCTTAGCATATTAATCTCGGCTCCCTCAGCTTCTCAAATTGCTGGAATTACAGGCATGAGCCACTGTGCCTGGCTGGTGTTTTCTCGTTAGTCTTTAAAAATTCAACAGAGTACAGAGAGTAAAATATGAACCTTTTGGTTTTATGTTTAACTGAAAAGGTAACTTTGGAACCATTTTAGATGCTGGAGGTCAGGAACTCACAAAATATTTGTATAAAGAACAAGATAGAAAATATTTCAGGCTTTACAGAGCCCACCTAATTGGACGGTTATATATATCACCTGATTTTGTTTTTGTAAACAGTAATCATTTCTGATGCCATTTCTATAATTATAAACATTAAATCAGTGCTTAGTATATTAACAAAGTTGAACTTCTCAGCATTTTCTTTTTCCAGTACAATCACCAAAATGCTTAACTTTTTGGAGGCAAAGATTTAACTATTGATAAAAACACTATTTTCTTTCTTTATTGAGAGATGGGATCACACTCTGTTGCCCAGGCTGGAGTGCAGTGGTACCATCATAACTCACTGCAACCTTCATCTCCTGGGCTCAAGCCATCCTCCAGCCACCGTAGCTAAAATTACAGGTGTGGACCAGTATGCCCAGCTAATTTTTTACTTTTTTTAGACGCAGAGTCTCACTATGTTGCCCAGGCTGGTCTCAAACTGCTGAACACAAGCAATTCTCACACCTCTGCTTCCCAAATTGCTGGAATTACAGGCACGAGCCACTGTGCCTGGCTAGTTTTTTCTTGTTAGTCTCTAAAAATTCAACACAGTACACAGGGTATAATATGAACCTTTTGGTTTTATGTTTAACTGAAAAGGTAACTTTGGGAACATTTTAGATACTGGAGGTCAGGAACTCGCAAAATATTTGTGTAAAGGACCAGAGAGAAAATATTTCAGGCTTGACAGAGCCCACCTCATTGGATGGAGAATGGTTGGAAAGTAAACTTTCATCTTGACTGGGCCACTCACTGTATTTCTGGATCTCCTGGGTATCGCTGTAGAGCTTTAACCCTGACTCATTCAGCCAGCTAGTGAGTGAAGACGCTGGTGTTTGATTGGAGGTCTCTGGATTCTTTTTACAGCAGGACTGCTTCTCATCGTGCAATGAGCTGGCAAGAAAGCATCATAGACCAGTGGGTCTTGACTCAGGATTGCCCTTGACTCCATCTCCAAGGACAGGCGGAATCCAAGAAGGTGGACAGGTGGAGGAAGAACATTTCAAGCTTCTGGACATGAAGTCACAATGAGGCACACAGTGATCACAAGATCCATTTGGCCGAGCACAGGAAGATATCTTTGAAATAGAAGTTGAAGCATATCAGATTGTAGCCTGAACCAGGAAACTGAATTTGTCCTGCAGATAATGGGGAAGTGTATTGGTCTGTTCTTGCATTGCTGTAAAGAACTACCTGAGACTCAGTAATGTATAAAGAAAAGAGGTTTGCACCAGGTGCAGTAGCTCACACCTGTAATCCCGGAACTTTAGGAGACTGAGGCAGGCGGATCATCAGGTCAGGAATTCGAGACCAGCCTGATCAACATGGTGAAACCTCATCTCTACTAAAAATACAAAATTAGCCAGGTGTTGTGATACATGCTGGTAACCTCAGCTACTCGGAAGGCTGAGGCTGGAGAATCACTTGAACCTGGGAAGCAGAGGTTACAGTGAGCCGAGATCATGCCATTACACTCCAGCCTGGGCAACAAGAGCGAAACTCTGTCTCAAAAAAAAACAAAGGAAAAAGGAAAAAGGAAAAGAAAAGAAGTTTTGGCCAGACTCAGTGGATCACACCTGTAATCCCAACACTTTGGGAGGCTGAGATGGGCGGATCATGAGGTCAGGAGTTTGAGACCAGCCTGGCCAACATGGTGAAACCTCATCTCTACTAAAAATACAAAAATTAGCTGTCTGTGGTGGTGTATGCCTGTAATCCCAGCTACTCGGGAGGCTGAGGCAGGAGAATCGCTTGAACCCAGGACGCAGAGGTTGCAGTGAGCTGAGATTGCACCACTGCACTCCAGTCTGGGTGACAGAGCGAGACTCTGGACCACCTCCGGCCGCATTAAGCTAATTGTTAATGACTAAAACTACTACATTCGGTAATATATCTGCAGTACATTTTCCCTTCATTAATCTCGACAGAATTTTCACATGCTTGGAAAATGTGTGCCACACACACACATCATGGCAGGTGCATTTGGCAGTTTGCAGATTTCTCATAAAAGCTCCGTGCCCTACCACTGACATGGGTTGAGACCCAGCTTCCTCACTTTGTTGTTGTTGAGACAGAGGCTTACTCTGTGGTCCAGGCTGGACTGCAGTGGTGCGAACACAGCTCACTGCCGTCTCAGCCTCCTGAGTAGCTGATACTACAGGCACATGCCACCATGCCTGGCTTATTTTCTGTGTGTTTTTCTAGAGACAGGGTTTTCCCACATTGCCCAGGCTGGTCTTGAACTCTTGGGCTCAGGTGATGCACCCACCTTGGCCTCCCAAAGTACTAGGATTAAAGGCGTGAGCCACAGTGCCCAGCCGAGACCCACCTTCCTCACTTTGTAGGTCCTTGAATTTTTAGACTACTCTTGCTGGCCTTTACTTTCAGTTTACCCTCGTTATTTTACTAAATAGCAATTGATCCTGACACAAAGCGTTGTCTCAGTAATACTTTTCTTCTCTCAGCTCCCAGGACTGCAAATGTTTTCCAGACAGACACCAGACATGTCTCACGTACTAGGGGATGTGAGTTTAGTGCCTCTGGGGGTTTTGCTTGTTTGTTAAAAATTTGCTCTGTCGGCTGGACACAGTGGCTTATGCCTATAATCCCAGCACTTTGGGAAGCAGAGGCGGGCGGATCACCTGAGGTCAGGAGTTCGAGACCAGCCTGACCAACATGGTGAAACCCCGTCTCTACTAAAAATACAAAATTGGCCGGGTGTGGTGGTGCATGCTTGTAATCTCAGCTACTCGGGAGGCTGAGGCAGGAGAATCGCTTGAACCCGGGAGGTGAATGTTGCAGTGAGCCAAGATCGTGCCACTGCACTCCAGCCTGGGACAACAGAGCGAGACTCCATCTCAAAAAAAGAATTGTTCTGTCTTCCCGATCATTCTGTGTGTGTGTGTGTGTGTGTGTGTGTGTGTGTATGTGTGTATGTGTGTGTGTGCGCAGTGGTACAATCTCGGCTCACTGCAACCTCTGCCTCCCAGGTTCAAGCGATTCTCCTGCCTCAGCCTCCCCAGTAGCTGGGATTACAGGCTCCTGCCACTGCGCCTGGCTAATTTTTGTTATTTTTAGTAAAGACAGGTTTTCACCATATTGGCCAGGCTGGTCTCGAACTCCTGACCTCAGGTGATCCACCTGAGCCTCGGCCTCCCAAAGCTCTGGGCTTACAGGTGTGAGCCACCACGCCCAGCATGCTAGTTCTTTTAGAAGTGATTAAGAGGAGAATATCTGAAATATTTCTTGACTCTGAATGGAAGCCTGCTCATTCCACGTTTTTATTTTTTAAAAGGCTTAAGCATGTTATTTATCATCTAATATTATATATTTTCAAGAAAATCACATGACATTCTATTTAAAGAAGATGGATAGTATCTAGTTGTGGTAACAGACCCTTAGAAAGTCTTTGAAATGCAATGAATAGCACGGCTACTGGGGAAACCGTAGTGAGCTAATAAACATGCCAACAGCTGTGGGCGGTACTGAAGCTCTTCTGCCAGTCTAACTCTTTGCAAGAAGAGAGAATCTAATTTCTATAATGAAACAAATTAACTCGATATCTCTGAACAGAAATATATGTTGCATCAGTCTCTGTTCATAGTCCCTTAAAACTTGCTGAACTTGGCCAGGTGCGGTGGTTCATGCCTGTAATCCCAGCACTTTGGGGGACCGAGGCGGGAGGATCACAAGATCAGGAGATTGAGACCAGCCTGGCTAACATAGCAAAACCCTGTCTCTACTACAAATACAAAAAATTAGCTGGGCGTGGTGGCACGCACCTGTAATCCCAGCTACTCAGGAGGCTGAGGCAAGAGAATCGCTTGAACCCAGGAGGCGGAGGTTGCAATGAGCTGAGATGGCGCCAGTGCACTCCAGCCTGGGTGACAGAGTGAAATTCTGTCTCAAAAAAAAAAAACTTGCTGAACTTGTTCATCTCCACCCTTGCTTTTCTTAGATAAATACCATTTTATGTTTATTATTTTATTTACTTTTTTATTTTTGAGACGGAGTCTCGCTCTGTTACCCAGGCTGGAGTACAGTGGCACAATCTCCGCTCACTGCAACCTCAGCCTCCCGGGTTCAAGCGATTCTCCTGCCTCAGCCTCCTGAGTAGCTGGGACTACAGTCGCCCACCGCCACACCCAGCTAATTTTTGTATTTTTAGTAGGGACAGGGTTTCAGCATGTTGGCCAGGCTGGTCTCGAACTCCCGACCTCAAGTGATCAGCCTGCCTCAGCCTCCCAAAGTGCTGGGATTACAGGTGCAAACCACCGTGCCCGGTCTTAATCTAGGTTTTGAGGCCATGTCTTTTTCTTTCTATTTCTCTTCTTTCCCTGTAATCCATAGTCAGTTTTACTTAGGAAAGGTGGGAGGGTGGAAAAGGAAGAAGATAAATTTGAAACTTTGTGTTCAATGGGTAAACTTTGTAAGAGTCCTTTTCAGGAAGATTGGGAGCATGTAATTTAAATATGAAACAAAAGCAGAAAACACGCACCTGTGATTGTTACATTAGAGTTGCAACATTCTCATCATCTTGCACTGAAAAATGGAAGGAAAAACGCACAAAGCAAAGTGTATTCAGTCCCCTGATGTGAAGCAAATTATTAACTCCACTGCACTCCAGCCTGGGCGACAGAGTGACTCCATCTCAAAAAAAAAAAAAAAAAAAAAAAAAAGGAAGAAAATGTGGTACATATATACCATGGAATACTATGCAGACATAAAAAAGAATAAAATCATGTGCTTTGGCCAGGCACGGTGGCTCACACCTGTAATCCCAGCACTTTGGGAGGCCGAGGCAGGCAGGTCATGAGGTCAAGAGATCAAGACCAGCCTAGCCAACATGGTGAAACCCCTGTCTCTACTAAAAATACAAAAATTAGCCGGGCGTGGTGGTGCGCACCTGTAGTCCCAGCTACTCGAGAGGCTGAGGCAGGAGAATCGCTTGAACCTAGGAGGTGGAGGTTGCAGTGAGCCGAGATCGTGCCACTGTACTCCAGCCTGGGCGACAGAGTGAGACTCCATCTCAAAAAAAAAGAAAAAAGAAAAGAAACCATGGTACATATATACCACGGAATACTATGCAGACATAAAAAAGAACAAAATCACTGGTCATTAGAGAAATGCAAATGAAAACCACAATGAGACACTATCTCACGCCAGTTAGAATACAATCATTAAAATTAAAAAGTCAGGAAACAACAGATGCTGGAGAGGATGTGGAGAAATAACGCTTTTACACTGTTGGTGGGAGTGTAAACTCATTCAACTGGCCAGGTGCGGTGGCTCACGCCTGTAATCCCAGCACTTTGGGAGGCTGAGGTGGGTGGATCACGAGGTCAAGAGACTGAGATCAGCCTGGCCAACATGGTGAAACCCCATCTCTACTTACAATACAAAACTTAGCTGGGTGTGGTGGTGTGCGGCTGTAATCCCAGCTACTTGGGAGGCCGAGGCAGGAGAGTTGCTTGAGCCTGGGAGGCAGAGGTTGCAGTGAGCCGAGATCGTGCCACTGCACTCCAGCCTGGGCGACAGAGTAAGACTCCGTCTGAAAACAACAACAACAACAAAAACTCTCTTCCTCCCCAGTTCCTCTGCATCTCATTATTGGGCCATGAGAAATAGCATACCCAACCTCAGTTGGGTACAGGAACATGCTCATAATGTATGTCTATGTTTTCCATTTCTCGTGTGCACATTTACCAGGAAAAGGAAAAATAAAAATAAAAAGCAAGACAGCTCGTGAGAACCTGGAGGAACATATTACCGTTCCTCCAGCCCTTATCTTCCAAGATGCCGTTAGACACAGCCCAGCAAGCCTCCAACCGCTGTGTGACCAACAGTCTGTTGGATTTTAACCTCATGAAAAAAATGGACCTGACTGTGAATAGCTGGGCTACCATCCTGGGGAGTCAGAGACAGGATGCAGAAATAGCCTCAATGTTTTACTGAGGTTCTTCTAGGCTAAATGTTCACTCAAATGGTCAGTATAGAATTCTCACCTTCACCTGCCTCCTGGAAGACAGACTCGAGAAAGACTCTCAGTAGGAAAGAACAACAGCATTCCCTGAGCCAGAAAGCATTGCTTAAAATCATTTTACCTTGTTCTCTATTCAAAATGTATGCAGCTGCCAGCTTTTCATCTGAGGCAGCGGCTGAAAAGCAGGATGTGTCTGGAAATCCTGTCTGCACAGCAGCACACATGAAGTTGGAGGCCGCTCACTCTGCTGCCTGGGGCTTGTGCTGTCTTGAGTTCTAACGCCCGTGCTCATTAGGACGGAATGACAGTCGTCCCTCCTGCAGCGTTCTGCCTGTCTTTAAAAGGTGCTTCCAAAGCTCGTTCCCTAAGGCCGTTAAGCAGCCCTCAGGTGACAGACACTTTGACTAAAGTGGCCCAAGAAACGTACCCTTCATTCATTGTTGGAGCTCAATGCCAACTTAATTTTGCTTGTAGACCAGCACACAGCTCTGCAGAGCTGTCAAACACACAGTAGAATGACATATTCTCAAGCGTGCATCTGAACTCATCTGTATGGAAAATGGAAGTCATAAGACCTCCTTCGCTGTGTTGTTTGAAAGATCAAATGCAAAATATGTGTGATTCCTTATACAACACTCTTGCACAGTGATGCATTTGTAAAGCCTATTTATTTTTGCTGAACTGAAGAAAGCCTTGAAGACATTCTGACGTTTTATCTTCCCCATCTTCCAGCAATCTCATGGTAAAAACTCATTGGAAGATCATACACCAATATGGCACCCACTGCAAACCAATCATGTGAACGTATATAATAAGCTTTGTCTCTTCTCTCTGTTCTGCATGTAGTAAAGCTCTGTCTTAACGTTGCAAAATCTGGACAAATCTCCTGTAGATTTCAGAAGAAATACCAAGTCTGAGATGAAAGCTGTTGCTCCCTGGTGCCACCCTCAATGCCTTCTTTATGTCATTCTGACTTAGAACTTGCTAATGAGTTTTCCTCTTAATTTGTCTTTGAAAAATTACTTTTCATGGCGGTAAAATAGCATACCATAAAATGTACCATCTTGACCATTTTTTAAACTGTACAGTGTCATTGAATACATTTATAGAGCTGTAGAACCATCAACACCATCTTCAGAACTCCCTTCAGTTTGCAAAATGGAAACTTTGGACTCATTAACAAGCAACCCCCTGTTCGCTCCAGTCCCCAGCCTACTGGTAAGTTTTGTCCTTGACACTCTGATGGTTTTTTTTTTTTTTTTGAGACAGAGTCTTGCTGGGTTGCCCAGGCTGGAATGCAGTGGTGCGATCTCAGCTCACTGTAACCTCTGCCTCCCAGGTTCAAGCGATTCTTCTGCCTCAGCCTCCTGAGTGGCTGAGACTACAGGTGCGCACCATCACGCCTGGCTAACTTTTGCATTTTTAGTAGAGACAGGGTTTCACCATATTGGCCAGACTGGTACCGAACTCTTGACCTCATGATCCTCCTGCCTTGGCCTCCCAAAGTGCTGGGATTACAGGTGTGAGCCACCATGCCTGGCCTCTTATAAATAGCAACTGTGATGACCTCTTACAGGAGGCTGCCCTGGCTGGAACCAAAACATTTTGTAATTCAGAGGTGTGTGGAGCCATTGAACCAAATCATAGTGTGTACCAGGATCCCCTCGACTTACCAGAGATTCTTCCTAAAGAGTATAGCTAGCTCCCCAAGAAAGGTGAAGTTGCTCCAAACGGCCATACACTCCACCTCATTGGCTTCCTGCCATGATCTGACTCCACCTTGAACTCTGATGTTCATCTGAACTTCTCAGAAGACAGAAGGGAGTCTCCGGCCAGGGCAGGCTCCCGAAATAGGTCATCACAGTTGCTATTTATAAGACCATCAGAATTCCCACACGTTGTGGGAGGTACCTGGTGGGAGGTAATTGAATCATGGGAGCATCTATTCAAAAAGAAAATGAGCAAATGAGAACCTACTTATGTCTGACAGTTACTGCCGAGCAAGGTCTCCTCTTCTGGGCCTCTTTCAATAATGCCAGGCAGGGTTTCCACACCACTGTTGCATGCATTGATTTCCTGAGTGCTCCAGTTGTAACACTCCGAGCTGAGCACACTGTATTTTAAACCTTGTCCTTGGTGGGGCAAATAGCATCTCTACTGCTGTGTGTAGACTGGGCGGTGAGCGTAGATGATAATATGCTAAGGAAAGGTCTTCAATCAGAAGGCTGTGGACCCGTAATATGAGAAGGGAACAAGGAAAAGTGTGAAAAATAGCCACAAGGGACTGTGGATTTTTATCTACCCCAAGAGTACTCCATAGAATTGATAATATGCATGTAGAATACATGTCTCGTCTCAATGCATCGTCATTCATTTTTGCAAATAAAACACAAACGTCATAAATTATGAGAAAAGAATAGTAGCTTTTGGGGGCACTGTGCATCTTCTCATTCTAAGAATAGTATGATATCCTTCAATCATGTGGGGTTGCATGACTTTTTTTTGATATCCAAAAGGAGCTATGTTACTCAATATGGTTCAGAGTGATTGATGTGTGTGGAGCTGCTGGCAGCAGATGGTTCCTGAGATAAGTTCTGATGTCGAGTGACGTGAGTTGTCATTGTCAGAATAACATCTGCTCCAGGCAGAACTTCTTGATGCTGCAACCAGAAAATCCAGGGCAGGGAATGGTTTTAAAATATGGGCTTTATCATGATTTAGGTAGAGTAAGGTCAACAGACCAGGAGACGACTGCTCTCGAGAAGAAAGGTTCGTTACTTTCCCAAGAAGGTCCCAAGAAGGCGGGGGTGTCATATCATGCTGGGCCTCCTGGAGGAGCTCAGGAAACAGAAGGAGTAGGAAGAAAAAATATGGGTGAGAGGCTTTATTGTGGTTTCTGTAGGAAGGAACAGGTGAGGTAAGATGAGCAGGTTTAGGATTGCCTAGTTTGAATGATTTCAGCAAGCTCTGGGGGTACAGGAGCTGAAATGGTTTGGCCGTGTCCCCACCCAAATCTCATCTTGAATTCCCACTCACTGTGGGAGGTTCCTGGTGGGAGGTGATTGAATCATGGGGGCAGGTCTTTCCCGTGTTTTTCTTCTGATAGTGAATAAGTTTCATAACATCTGATGGTTTTATAAGGGGGCATTTCCCTGTACAAGCTCTCTCTCTGCCTGCTGCCATCCATGGAAGACATGACTTGTTCCTCCTTGCCTTCCACCATGATTGTGTGGCTTGGAACTGTAAGTCCATTAAGCCTGTATTTCTTTTGTAAACTGCCCAGCCTGTGGTATGTCTTTATAAGCTGCAAGAAAACCGATAATACCAGGGCTCTCCATATTCGCCTGGTACCTGGCTCAGGAGACCTTAGGGCAAGTGGAGAGTGGCCCTGGGATGCGAGACTCCCACACAGAATGTTGTTGGGGTGTGGAATCTAGATTGATGGTTTTGCTTATGAAAGACATGCTCATAGAGGAGTCGTTCACATTCTCCAGAAATTGCCTAACCCTGAGATGGTCAGTTTCTCTAGAGGCAGCAAGACCCCCTAGCGTCAAAGCATCACGTACAGAAATCAGGAAATGCAATAATGATAGGAACATTCCCCTGCCAAAGGACCCTTACACAATCTTTAGCTGCTTTCAAAGAGATGCTTGGTGGAGGGGGAGGGGGTCCTCAGATCTACCAAATTGTGGAAGAATGCAATCTTCTCAAAATACATGGACTTGTGCTTCTAAAGCATAGCTCTACTGCATAGTGAGTGTTGCTGTGTTAGTCCGTTTGGATGCTGCTGATAATGACATACCTGGGTATGTCTTCCACTTCTGTAAATCTGCCGTGACTACAAATCCCCATGTCTCATTTCCTAGCTGTTTTTAAAGAAAACTAGAGCCACAAAACACACAAAGCAATGGAAGAGCTGTGCTGTTCTCCTTTACTTTCATAAATGCCTATTTCCACTCAGGAAAAGACGTACCTGATAAAGACATACTTGGGAGACTGGGTAATTCACACAGAAATAGAGGTTTAATGGACACACGTGCCATGTGGCTAGGGAGGCCTCACAATCATGGCAGAAGGCAAGGAGGAGCAAGTCACATCTTACATGGATGACGGCAGGCAAAGAGAGAGCTTGTGCAGGGAAATGCCCTCGTATAAAACCATCAGATCTCATGAGAGTTATTCACTGTCATGAGAACAGCATGGAAAAGACCTTGTCCCCATGATTCATTTACCTCCCACAGGGTCCTTCTCACAACAGCTGGGAATTCAAGATGAGATTTGAGTGGGGACACAGCCAAACCATATCACTTGCTTTATCCCTCCATTTTGGAAACAGCTCATCGTACACATATGGCTTTCCTCGTGCAGCAGAAATGTCTGGCTTTTAATGACTAGATACTAGGAGAATGACCTACCTTGACTATTGACTGGATTCCTTCCTAGTTATGTCCAGGGAGATTTTTGTCATTCTTGTATGTTTTTACAACACCCTCAAAATCTGGAATTACTTTGGATGTCTCCAAATTTCTTTTCTTTTTTTTTTTTTTTTTCCCCAGAGTTTTGCTCTTCTCTCCCAGGCTACAGTGCAGTGGCACGATCTTGGCTCACTGCAGCCTCTGCCTCCCAGGTTTAAGCAATTCTCCTGCCTCAGCCTCCCGAGTAGCTGGGATTACAGGCACTCACTGTCACGCCTGGCTAATTTTTGTATTTTTAGTAGAGACAGGGTTTCGCCATGTTGGCCAGGCTGGTCTCGAACTCCTGACCACAAGGTGATCCAGCCACCTTGGTCTCCCAAAGTGCTGGGATTACAGGCATGAGCCACCCGTGCCCATCCAGAAGGCTCCAAATTTCTTAGTGCTTCCTTAAAACTTCATGCCATTCTCCTGCTTCAGCCTCCTGAGCAGCTGGGACTACAGGCGCCCACCACCATGCCCGGCTAATTTTTTTGTATTTTTAGTAGAGACGGGGTTTCACCGTGTTAGCCAGGGGCGTCTCGATCTCCTGACCTCGTGATCCACCCACCTTGGCCTCCCAAAGTGCTGGGATTACAGGTGTGAGCCACCGCGCCTGGCCTCATGCTGCTCTTTTTTGCACTCATAAATGCCTCACGGAGAACACTCAGAGATACCAAATCCCAGTTCAGTGAATGTTTCTGGTTGTTAAAGACGATGTCTCTGATCTAGTATAGCAACTTTGTTCCATGGAGAAGAAAACAGTTCACATTTCTGAGCTTCCTGCCTAGGCTGCCTGGCAGGAATGAGTTGGTCAGCTCTGAGGGTAATTTCCTGGACTAAGTAGAGTGGGTTGAATAATGAGCCCTAAAGATATCAAAGTCTTAATCCTTAGAGCCTACTAATCTCTGATCTCACAGGACCTGCACTTTGCAGGTGTGGTTAAATTAAGAATCTTGAGATGGAGGGATTATACTGGATTATCCAGGGGGACTCCATATAATCAAAATCGTCTTTTTTTTTTTTTTTTTTTTTTTTTTTGAGTCTCCCAGGCTGGAGTGCAATGGCACGATCTCGACTCACTGCAACCTCCACCTCCCGGGCTAAAGCAATTCTCCTGCCTCAGCCTCCCTAGTAGCTGGGATTACAGGCACCCGCCATCATGCCTGGGTAATTTTTGTATTTTTGTAGAGATGAGGTTTTACCATGTTGGCCAGGCTGGTCTCGAACTCCCGACCTCAGGGGATCTGCCCACCTCAGCCTCCCAAAGTGCTGGGACTACAGGCATGAACCACCATGCCTGGCCTCAAAGGGTCTTTATAAGAGGAAAGGAGAAGGAGATTTCACACAGAAGAGGAAAAGATCAATGTGAAGATGGAGACAGAGACTGGAGTTATGTGGCCACAAGCCCAGGGATGCCTGGAGCCCCCAGGAGCTGGGAGAGGCAGGGAGGATCCTCCCATAGAGCATCCAGAAGCAACTGGATATAATAGTAATGCATTGAGCAGTGGCCCCCAAAATATATGTCCATGTCCTGACTCCCAGGACCTGTGAATGCAACCTAATGTGGAAATACAATCTTTGCAGATGTAATTAAGTAAAGCATTTTGAGATGAGATCATCCCAGATTAAGGTGGGTCCTATATCTAATGACAGATGTCTTTCTAAAAGACAGAAGAGGAGACACAGACACCAAGTAGAAGGCCATGTACTGAGGCAGAGACTGGAGTGATGTAGCCACAAGCCAAGGGACACCTGGAGCCCCCAGGAGCAGGGAGAGGCAGGAAGGATCCTCCCCTAGAGCCCCCAGAAGGAACCAAACACAACTGCAATGGATTGAATGGTGATCCCCAAAATATCTGTCCATGTCCTAACCCCTAGAACCTGTGAATAGGACCTCATTTGGAAATAAGGTCTTTGCGGATGTAATCAAATTGAGGATGTTGAGATGAGATCATCCTGGATTGGGTGAGCTCTAAATGCAATGACAGGTGTCCTCCTAAGAGACAGAAGAGGAGACACAGACACACAGGAGAAGGCCACGTGGAGATGGAGGCAGAGACTGGAGTCATGTGGCCACAAGCCCAGGGACACCTGGAGCCTCCAGGAACTGGGAGAGGCAGGAAGGATCCTCCCCTAGAGCCTCTGGATGGAAGCACAGCCCTGCCCACGCCTTGATCTCATGCTTCTGGTCTCCAAGACTTGGAGAGAGTACACTGCTGCTGTTTAAAGCCACAGAACTTGTAATCATTTGTTAAAATGGACTCAAGAAACAACTACAATGGCTTCCCACTGGGGTTGATGTCACCAACAGGCCCAGAAGTTGAGCAGCATGAGAGACTGGTCAAGACAAACCAGAGACTTGGGGAAGGGAGGGCAGGCTGTGAACACTCCAGCACAGACATTGCCTCTGCCCAACGTGCCGAGGTGGCCTCCTTACATCCTCCCTCTCTGAGGTTTAGGGCTCTTACCAACTCTAGCCCACTAATAACTCCCATCACTTGAGTGAATTGTTCGGGGGAATAATCTGCTTTTTCTTTTCTTTTCTTTTTTTGAGACGGAGTTTCACTCTTGTTGCCCAGGCTGGAGTGCAATGGCACGATCTCGGCTCACCGCAACCTCCACATCCTGGGTTCAATCGATTCTCCTGCCTCAGCCTCCCAAGTAGCTGGGATTACAGGCACATACCACCACACCCAGCTAATTTTGTATTTTTAGTGGATACTGGCTTTCTCCATCTTGGTCAGGCTGGCGAACTCCCGACCTCAGGTGATCCGCCTGTCTCGGCTTCCCAAAGTGCTGGGATTATAGGCGTGAGTCACCGCGCCTGGCCTCTCATCTGCTTTTTCTAAGCTGAATAGTAGAAGATGTTACAATAATTTATAAGAAATATTTTCCTTTCAGGCCAGGTGCGGTGGCTCACACCTGTAATCCCAGCACTTTGGGAGGCCGAGGCAAGCAGATCACCTGAGGTCAGGAGTTCAAAACCAGCCTGGACCAACATGGTGAAACCTCGTCTCTACTAAAAATACAAAAATTAGCCAAGCATGGTGGTGCGTGCCTGTAATTCCAGCTACTCGGGAAGTTGAGGCAGGAGAATCACTTGAACCCAGGAGGCGGAGGTTGCAGTGAGCTGAGATTGCGGCATTGCACTCCAGCCTGGGTGACAGAGCAAGACTTCGGAAAAAAAAGAGAGGGAGAGAGGGAGAGAGAGAGAGAGAGACAGAAAGAGAGGGAAGGAAGGGAGGGAAGGGAAGGGAGGAAGGAAAAAGAAAAGAAAGAAAGAGACGAAAGAAAGACACGAAAGGAAGGGAGGAGGGAAGGAAGGAAAGAAGGAAGGAAGGGAAATATTTTCCTTTCAAGTTGATAACCTGAATCAGTAAAATAGAGAAAGTATTGGAGAGAAAAGACCATCATCTGATAGATGAGTTTTCTAGGCTGCCAAAGCAAATTGCCACTAACTGGGGTGCTAAAACAACAGAGATTTGTCCTTTCCAGTTCTGGAGTCCCAGAGTCTGAGATTAAGGTATCTCACAGCTGTGCTTCCTCAGGAGGCTCTCGGGGAGGATCTTTCTTGCCTCTCTCCATTTCTAGGGGGCTCCAGGCGTCCCTGGGCTTGTGGCTGCATCACTCCAGTCTCTGCCTTCATCTCCACATATCTTTCTCCTCTGTTTCTGTGTCTCCTCTTCTGTCTCTTAGAAGGACATCTGTCACTGCATTTAGGGCTCACCCTAATCCAGGATGACCTCATGTTAACAGGATGACCTGCAAAAGCTCTATTTCCAAATAAGGTTACATTCTGAGGTTCCAGGTGGACATGCATTTCTTTTTTCTTTTCTTTTTTTTTTTTGAGACAGAGTTTTGCTCTTGCTGCCCAGGCTGGAGTGCAGTGACACGATCTCAGTTCACCGTAACCTCCACCTCCCGGGTTCAAGTGATTCTCCTGCCTCAGCCTCCCAAGTAGCTGGGATTACAGGTGCCCGCCAGCATGCCTGGCTAATTTTTTGTATTTTTAGTAGAGATGGGGTTTCATCATGTTGGTCAGGCTGGTCTCGAACTCCTGACCTTGTGATCCGCCTACCTCGACCTCCCAGAGCACTGAGATTACAGGCGTGAGCCACCACACCCAGACTGTCCTCTGTTTCTGTGTCTTCTGCTTCTTAGAAGGACACCTGTCATTGCATTTAGGGCTCACCCTAATCCAGGATGACCTCATGTTAACAGGATGACCTGCAAAAGCTCTATTTCCAAATAAGGTTACATTCTGAGCTTCCCGGTGGACATGCATTATTTTTTTCTTAGGAGGAGCACTATTCAATACAGTAAACTCTCCATGAGGGTGGCTTTTGGGGGCTCATGGCCTCAAACCTATCTTATGCTCATCAATAAAAAAAAAAAAACATATATGACTGGGCGCGGTGGCTCATGCCTGAAATCTCAGCACTTTGGGAGGCCGAGCGGGCAGATCACGAGGTCAGGAGTTCGAGACCAACCTGACCAACATGGTGAAACCCCGTCTCAACTAAAAATACAAAAATGAGCCAGGCTTGGTGGCACATGCCTGTAATCTCAGCTACTCAGGAGGCTGAGGCAGGAGAGTCGCTTGAACCTGGGAGGTGGAGGTTGCAGTGAGCCAAGATCGTGCCACTATCAAGATAATAAGCTGACTTTGCTATAACTGTCATCCCCCCAGTGCAGGGAGTCAAGACCACAGTTGCAAGATGGCAGCATGCAGACACAGACATCTGCACATGTGATACCGCCACCTGTGGTTGTTCCTAGCATAAGCAGTTGTATCCGGTTGGCTTCATCTGCCCTGAATGCCTAACTATGATCTCCAATGCATGTGTCCATCCAAGAAAGAAGTCCCCATCTACCTAGAATGGGTCGATATTGAGAATCTTCAAGCCACAAAGACGCGTCTCATCTCTGAACATTTGAAAACACATTTGAGGCCCAGAATACTTCTTAACAAACATTCAGAGCAGTGTATGGAAATTGTACCCAAACTGGAATTGTGTAAATTGAAGAGTTTTTTTTTTTTTTTAATCATCTCTAGCCAGCTAGCTGGAGACATGTCAATGCTTTGTGAGGAACATCGTCTATGCACCTTTCTTTTATTCTTTTTATTCTTTTTTTTTTTTTTTTTGAGACAGAGTTTCACTCTTGTCGCCCAGGCTGGAGTGCAGTGACGCGATCTCAGCTCACCGCAACCTCCGCCTCCCAGGTTCAAGCAATTCTCCTGACTCAGCCTCCAAGTAGCTGGGATTACAGGCGTGCACCACCATGCCCAGCTAATTTTTGTAGTATTAGTAGAGACGGGGTTTCGCCATGTTGGCCAAGCTGGTCTCGAACTCCTGACCTCAGATGACCCACCCACCTCTGCCTCCCAAAGTGCTGGGGTTACAGGCGTGAGCCAACTCACCCAGCCCAGAATACTTCTTAACAAACACTCAAAGCATTGTATGGAAATTGTACCCAAACTGTAATTGTGTAAATTAAAGGGTTTGTTTTTTTTTTCATCATCTCTAGCCAGCTAACTGGAGACATGTCAACGCTTTGTGAGGAACGTGGTCTAGGCAGCTTTCTACTTGCAGTTTATGACTTGGAAGAGAGCCTCACTGTGCTCAGGAGAGCTCTTGCTTAATGATGCATTTGCTGCCTCAGGAGGCGAGGGTTTGTTGGCTTGCATAAGCATATCATAGTGTCCAGGAATTTTGATGAGAGAATCTTCATTATCCTTGGGAACAAGTCTCCTCCAAAAGTTATGAACAAACAGGGCTAGGAACCATTTCAGCCCGTTTCATCGTTGATGTTGAGTTGTAGGACCATCCAACGAAACATCATTAAGCGGCTTTACTTTGCCAGGTGGATGACCGATAGGTACAAATCCCAGGTACAGGATGATTCCTGCACAGGTGGATATCTTCTGGCTTAGACAAACAGGGAGAGGTGAGACGGAGGGACAATTTCAACAACACTCATCTCTTTAGGGTGATAACACCCCCGTAGCTATCATGCCCAGTGGTTCCATGACCACCACCAGCATTACTTTTCACCAGCTCCTAAAGCTCTGAACTTGTGCTGTGGCAAACATGGGGGGCAAGCTTCATGTTCTGGGTGTTGGCTGATTGCATAAGAAGCTAATATCATCGGGAGTGTATTCTAAGGATCTGCCTTGTGTCTGCCATCTTCTCACAAAGCATTACATTGTAGAGGAATCAGAATAGCATGAAACCACCAGGCAAGTTGAAGCAGAGTCATACCCAAAACTCAGACACCAGCACACATGGCATTGCTAGCTTTTTCTCCATCCAGCAAAGCTCATTCTCTCAGGGACAAAGTCAGAGAGAAAAGGTGGGGACTTTCCACGGTTGGGTAATTGGATTTAGAAAGTCACAAATTTCTGCAGGGTAATAGAAGCAATTCATCACCTGTGAGGTTGGCGTCTCTGAGTCTCCACTTGTCAGCACCCAGACTCGCTGCCAACTCCTGCTCATTCACACCTCCTGTTTGACTCCCCCACCTCAACCTCCTCAACAGAACTTGCATTTTCAAGATCAAAAAAATTTCTGCAGAACAGAACTAACTTCATGGCAGGCATTTCTCCATCTGTGCAGCAAAGGAAGGTTCCAGTAGACAATGGTTAGCCTTTCTTTGCAGGCTTGGAATCCTTTCACCGTTACCTATTTATTTAGAGCTGAGAAGCAGAATATAATCAAGGCTTACACCATTTTTGGAGACAGTCAGAGGCTCAGGACCGAGGGAAAGAGTGAGTTGAGAATCTCTAAACAGGCAGTTGTTATGCCCCACATAGACAGAAATGAAAAGAAAGGGTCGGGCGCAGTGGATCATGCCTGTAATCCCAGCACTTTGGGGAGGCCGAGGTGGGTGAATCATGAGGTCAGGGGTTCAAGACCAGCCTGGCCAACATGGTGAAAACCCATCTCTTCTAAAAATACAAAAAATTAGCTGGGCGTGATAGTGGGTGCCTGTAATCCCAGCTACTCAGGAAGCTGAGGCAGGAGAATTGCTTGAACCTGGGAGACGGAGGTTGCAGTGAGCCGAGATTGCACCACTGCACTCCAGCCTGGGCGACAGTGTGAGACTCCGTCTCAATAAAAAATAAAAATAAAAATATAAAATAAAATAAAAATAATAACAAATGTAGTACAAAATAATTAAAAAATAAAATAATAAAAGAAAGACCTGCAAGAATAGGAGAAGAACCCATAAAGTTAATTTCCCCAGTGAGTGAGGAGGAGAGAGTAGTAAACCAGGCAGAAATCAAACCTGAAGGGAACATCAATAAGCATGCCAACGCTTCATTTGGTATCTTAATTTTATCGTGTATTGATTTTTCCTGAGCATTTTCTAGGTAGCCTTTTCTTTCCATCTCTCCCTGCTAAACAGTGATATTCTTGGCCTTTCTAATGAATTATTTTGACATGGAGACATTGTCAATACCAGTTGGTGCAGCTTTTAACATTTTGGTCATACTCCAATCATGAACATACTCAAAAGTCCTGGACATAATGAAAAGCATGAGAATCTTAAGAATTGTCGATGAAGTCTCTATGTAGCTTTTGGATGCTCAAAATGCCATACTTCTCTCAAAATCCAAGGAGAATTAAAAGGATTGATGGGTTTAAACATTTCTGTATTTATTTTTCTCTCCCCTTTCAATTGTACTCTGCCCAAGGTCTGCATTCAGGTGCAGACCTTTGGGACATACACATATCCCTAAAAATATGTCTATGTCCTAAACCCTCATAACCTGGGAAATGGGACCTCATGACGGAAAAGGGTCTTTGAAGATGCAATTAAGGTAAAGATCACAAGATGAGATCATATAGTGGGTATGACCTCCAATGACAGGTGTCATTCTAACTGATAGATGAAAAGACACAAAATGAAGGTCATTTTGGAGAGAAAAGCAGAAATCAGGGTGATACGTCTACAAGCCAAGTGTATTAGTCTGTTTTCACGCTGCTGATGAAGACATACCCGAGACTGGGCAATTTACAAAAGAAAGAGAGATTTAATGGACTTACAATTCTATGTGGCTGGGGAGGTCTCACAATCATGGCAGAAGGCAAGGAGGAGCAAGTCACATCTTACATGGATGGCAACAGGCAAAGAGAGAGCTTGTGCAGGGAAACACCCCCTAATAAAACTATCAGATCTCATGAGACTTATTCACTATCATGAGAACAGCACAGAAAAGACCTGCCCCCATGGTTCAATTACCTCTCACCAAATCCCTCCCACAACACGTGGAAATTCAAGATGAGACTTGGATGGAGACACAGCCAAACCATATCACCAGGGAATACCTGGGGCCACTGGAAGCCAGGAGATAGCCATGAGACAGATTCCTCTCTTGCAACCCTCATAATGAACCATGCTTCCCATCACCTTGATCTGAGATTTCTGCCTTCCAGAACTATGAGAGAACATATTTATATTGTTGTAAACCACCCAATTTATATAAATTTGTTACAGCAAATTCAGGAAAGGAACTCAAGTTCCAACCCAAATTTTTCTCTTTGAAGATCCTCTGAACCCCATATACATCATTCCCCCATCTGAAATACCCCTCTTTATTGTACTTTTTTTTTTCCAAACTTTTTTTGTGAGTTTATTTGGGTTTTTTTGTTTGTTTGGTTGGTTTTTTTGAGATGGAGTTTCACTCGTGTTGCCCAAGCTGGAATGCAATGGCACGATCTCGGCTCACTGCAACCTCTGCCTCTGGGTTCAAGAGATTCTCCTGCCTCAACCTCCCGAGTAGCTGGGATTACAGGAGCACGCCACCACACCCGGCTAATTTTTTGTATTTTTAGGAGAAACGGGGTTTCACCATGTTAGCCAGGCTGGTCTCGAACTCCTGACCTCAGGTGATCCGCCTGCCTTTGGCCTCCCAAAGTGCTGGGATTACAGGCGTGAGCCATTGCACCCGGCTATTGTACTTCTATTCCAGACATGAGATGGGTCCTTTATACATAGGTGATTTAAGTGTTGTTCATTCATGAATGTCAACCCCTTGAAAAGGAGAATGCGGTTTTAGTTCTTCCCTCATAATCATGCCTCACGCATGGGAAAGGATAAACAAATGTCTGTGCAGAAAATAAATTGGCAGATGCTCAGAGTGTGATGTGTCCTGTGTAATAATGAACCTTTGCCACTGACAGAAATCTAGCAGTCACCAGCAATTAATTTTTTCTGTGAGTCGTCCAAGGCTAATTTTAGCCTCAGTAACAGTCTCCTGCCAGATCTGATAAGTTTTCTCCTCTGCTTCTGACTCTCTGGTTCCTGATGGCAGTCGGCTGTGTGGAAGCTGGCATCTTGAGTACATTAACAATTTCCGGAAACTGAACTGCATAGCTGGTGAATATGAATGACCTTCTCATGGGGTTATTGGATAATGCTAATAGAATCTGACATTTTGTAGTTGCCATGGGTGGTCTCCATTTTACGCAGACAGAAAAGGCTCTGCTTTGCAACCTGGTGATAGAGAAGAGACACCTAAACACACAGATGAAAATAATTGGAGAGATGCGTCATGAAACATCCCCATTTATATTTACAGGAAGAGCTTACTGTGGAACTGTTTCAAATGGCTCAGGTTGGAATGTCCATTTTGAAGAACAAAGAACACTCTAAATTCTCTCTTTCTTGAGAGAGATCTTGCGTATTGGAAGCAAAAGCAGGCACCGTATCTCCATGGAAATATTCTGTATTTTGCCTGTTATCTGGATGCTGGACAATAGAACATAAAATTCACCAAAGCGACTTTCCCTCTTGGGATATTCATTCATCCATACTTAATTTGCCTTAGTGAATATTGAGAGGGCCATTGATATCCATCTGCCAGACTCAATGGAGCGTTAGGTAAGGCTGGCTTGGGGAGACTATCTGTTTATGTCAATTACACTCTCCCCAGGTGACCTCAGTAGACAGATCATCATCTGCGTCCTGCAATGATGGAGAAATATTGGTTACGATGTACTGTCTATGAGATTTAGAGTTTATGAAAATTGGTAAGGTAAAGGTGACACGTTCTTGGGGACTCAAGATTTGAAAAGAGCAGTTACAAAGTGATTCAAAAAAAATAAGAATGTTGGGCCTGGTGTGGCAGCTAACACCTGTAATCCCAGCACTTTAGGAGGCCGAGGAGGGTGGGTCACTTGAGATCAAGCGTTCGAGACCAGCCTGGCCAATATGGTGAAACCCCATCTCTACTAAAAATACAAAAATTAGCCAGGCATGGTGGTGGGTGCCTGTAATCCCAGCTACTCGGGAGGCTGAGGCAGGAGAATCGCTTAAACCCGGGAGTCAGAGGTTGCAGTGAGCCGAGATTGCACCACTGCACTCCAGCCTGGTGACAGAACAAGACTCTGTCCCCCCCCAAAAAAAGGAAAAAAAAAATGACAGGGCACTCTGTCAAGATAGACAAAATGTGATTCTGATCATAAAATGAGGAAGAAAAGTTGGCATATAGTTTGGTCTCTACGGGTCTCTTTGAATATTTTCCAGTTTGAGAATTAGACTGTGGCATCTTCAATACTTTTCCAAAATGATTTTAAGCTGTATTGTTAGGGCCATGTCTGATGTCAGATATAAAATCACTAGCTGGGATGCCATCTCATAAAATTTCGACATCTGACGGTATCATTTGAGTGTCTGTCCCCTTGATGTTTTGTGTCATCTTCAACTAGGACAGAAATTTGAAATATTCACTGGTTTCAGACATTCACCTCATTGACTTCATTTTTTAACCGGATGGATTCTACCTGATTTTTTTTTAAAGTAAAGTAGAAAAGAAATAGGAATGGATATCTCATATACCTTTGCACTCAACTCTCTGTTGTTAAGATTAGACAAACCATGGGCACATGGTACGATTCCTAAGACCCAGTGAGTTGTCTGCAATCCTGACTCTGCCTGACACAGTTTAGGGACTTAATCCTTTTTTTGCAGTTTCTAAGAGCAAGAGTGCACTGCTTGCATTTTCTTCTTCGTTGTGAAGTGTATGGTAGCTTAGCTTCCTTGGTACTCACGCCCAGTCAGCTAAACTCATACTCATGTCCTTTCTCCTTCAAACCACGCGGTTCTATTTCCCTCCACAGCAACCCATCGCAGCTAAGCTCATACTCATGCCCTTTCTCCTTTCAACCATGCGGTTCTATTTCCCTCCACAGCAACCCATCGCAGCTAAGCTCATACTCATGCCCTTTCTCCTTTCAACCACGCGGTTCTATTTCCCTCCACGGCAACCCATCGCAGCTAAGCTCATACTCATGTCCTTTCTCCTTTCAACAATGCGGTTCTATTTCCCTCCACGGCAACCCATGGCAGCTAAGCTCATACTCATGCCCTTTCTCCTTTCAACCATGCGGTTCTATTTCCCTCCACGGCAACCCATCGCAGCTAAGCTCATACTCATGCCCTTTCTCCTTTCAACCATGCGGTTCTATTTCCCTCCACAGCAACCCATCGCAGCTAAGCTCATACTCATGCCCTTTCTCCTTTCAACCGTGCGGTTCTATTTCCCTCCACAGCAACCCATCGCAGCTAAGCTCATACTCATGCCCTTTCTCCTTTCAACCATGCGGTTCTATTTCCCTCCACAGCAACCCATCGCAGCTAAGCTCATACTCATGCCCTTTCTCCTTTCAACCGTGCGGTTCTATTTCCCTCCACAGCAACCCATCGCAGCTAAGCTCATACTCATGCCCTTTCTCCTTTCAACCACGCGGCTCTATTTCCCTTTACCGCAGCCCATTGCACCATTGCAGTCGTTTATTTTGGGATCCGCAGATTTTCCCGAAAGCTAAAATAAGCCTTCACAAAGCAACGAGAAACCCATGAGAAGTAATTGACAGTGGGCTGTTTGTCAGTCAGATTTCTGGCAGCTCAGAGCAACTTCAGTTTCTGCCACTCGTTTTTGGAAGAAGCTCACACATCTTTCTCATGCGTGGGATTTCTTGTTGAAGTCCGTGCTTTGTTTTAGGGATGCATTCACGACACAACTGGAAGAAATCTTTTAACTGTTTACAAGCAATGCAACACCCAGAGCATGAAACCTAACACATACGGTGACCTCATAATGCTAATGAGCCAGAAGTTCTTGCTAAGCTCTAAACTAAAACCATGTCGATAGTTGCAGTTTACTGTCCAGTGAAAACTGCATTCATTTTATTTTATTTTTGAGATGGAGTCTCGCTCTGTCACCCAGGCTGGAGTGCAATGGCGTGATCTCGGCTCACTGCAACCTCTGCCTCCCGGGTTCAAGCAATTCTCCTGCCTCAGCCTCCCAAGTAGCTTGGATTGCAGGCGCCCACCACCAGGTCCAGTTAATTTTTGTATTTTTAGTAGAGATGGGATTTCACCGTGTTGGTCAGACTAGTCGTAAACTCCTGATCTCAGGTGATCCACCCGCCTTGGCCTCCCAAACTGCTGGGATTACAGGCGTGAGCCACCGTAGCTGGCCTAGAAAAGAAATATTTTAACTGTTTACAAGCAACACAACACCCAGAGGATGAAACGTAACACCTCTCTTGGAAATTCATACTATGACCTCATTATGCTAATGAGCCAGAAGTTCTTGCTAAGCTCCAAACTAACACCATGTCGATAGTTGCAGTTTACTGTCCCATGAAAATTGCATTTGTTATTTTATTTTTTGCCACACTCAAACCTCCCTTTCCATGACACTCAGTTCCAAGTCAATGTTCTGCAACTTGACTTGCAAGCATTCTACTCACAAGCATGCATCGCTGAATGCTCCTATGATATGCTTCCTGCCAACCGCCCACTCCATCTCTCTTGGGCATTCTCTCTGTTGACTTCCCCATCCTCCTATAGCTCCTAGTCTGGGCTGCCATGACTCTGCTCAGTCTTGGAGCCACTTCTACCTTCTCTGCTTTATGATCTCTTGCTATCTATGATCTCCGTCTATCTCTTTTCTTCATCCAAAGGCCAGGACTCCTTCATACTTGGGTCCTTCTCTTCTGGGCCACATGAAGAGTGTACACTTTTGCACTTGAGATCCTAGTGTTCAAATTCCGAATTCTCCCCAGGATGTGTCTGTGACCCTGGGCAAGTCACATTGCCCTCTGGACTATCCATAGACATCTGTAGATTACGATAGTCACAGTATTCAACTCAGAGGGTTTTCTTGAAGACTGAGTGACTAACTTTATGTAACTCACTCACATCTAAGTCTGATACTTGCTAAGGTCTCATGAACTATGAGCTCCAATATGATGCGTTTGACTTCAAATCTTTAACTCTCCAACGTGCAAATAACTGTCAAAACTTTATCTCTCACCATGCACTGTTCTTTTTTTTTGAGACAGAGTTTCGCTCTGTCACCCAGGCTGGAGTGCAATGGGCCCAATCTTGGCTCACTGCAAGCTCCGCCTCCCAGGTTCACGCCATTCTCCTGCCTCAGCCTCCTGAGTAGCTGGGACTACAGGCCCAGCTAATTTTTTGTATTTTAAGTAGAGATGGGGTTTCACCGTGTTAGCCAGGATGGTCTCAATCTCCTGATCTCGTGATCTGCCTGCCTCGGCCTCCCAAAGTGCTGGGTTTACAGGCGTGAGCCACCACACCCGGCCCTGGACTGTCCTTAAGACCACAGATTTTTTTTTTCTTTCCTTTTTTTTTTGAAACAAGGTCTTGCTCTGTTACCCAGGCTGGAGTGCAGTGGTGTGATCTCGGCTCACTGCCATCTCCACCTCCCAGGCTCAAGCAATCCTCCTCCCTAAGCCTACCAAGTAGCTGGGAGTACAGGTGCACACCACCATGCCCAGCTAATGTTTGTAATTTTCATAGAGATGAAGTCTCGCTGTGTTGCCCAGGCTGGCCTTGAACTCCTGGGCTCAAGCGATCTGCCCTCCTCAGCCTTCCAAAGTGCTGGGATTACAAGCATGAACTATCGCACCCAGCCAGTCTTCTCTATAAATACCAATTTGGCTTGAAATTTTCACCACTAAGTCAATGTGTACCAGCTTTTCACTTATCATCATCATTATAATTTTGCTTTGACCTCCAGTTTCCAGACCTGGTCAGGAATATCCCTGCTCTTTTTTTTATTTTTTATTTTTTATTTTTGATGGAGTCTCGCTCTGTCGACCAGGCTGGAGTGCAGTGGCGTGATCTCAGCTCACTGCCACCTCTGCCTCCCGGGTTCAAGTGATTCTTCTGCCTCAGCCTCCCGAGTAGCTGGGACTATAGGCGCCCACCACCACGCCAGGCTAATTTTTTGTATTTTTAGTAGAGACGGGGTTTCACTGTGTTAGCCAGGATAGTCTCCATCTCCTTACCTCGTGATCCACCCGCCTCGGCCTCCCAAAGTGCTGGGATTACAGGTGTGAGCCACTGCGCCTGGCCTCCTGTTCTTATTAGTAAGGCTGTTTGATTCAGTCCATCCTGAAATTAAATGTAGCATCAGTTAGCTCAATCAGAGCTCAGTCAGAAGGAACAATTCAATATCATGAAATCTCCAGTGCTCCCGAGTCATGAAACCGGCATAAATTCACCAGAAACCAGCATATGATCCTCAGTTTTGGAGGCTTACAAGCTACAATTGATAAGAATAGTATAGCCATCAGCTGTTGTATCAGCTTACAAGAGACCAACTTCTGACCCACACTTTACTCTTTAATTTGGTGCCATCCAGCCAAGGTGGTCATACTCTCTCTGGGGAGACAGATTTGTCTGGGGAGCTACAAATGACCAGAGAAGAAGTTAGTGTCAATAGAGGTTGAGGTGAAATAAATGGTATCAGGTTGGTGCAAAAGTAATTGTGTTTTTTGCCATTGGAAGTAATGGCATATACATATGCCACATCAATATATGTATAAAAGATAAAACAATACAATCTTCACTCGGCAGAATATCAGTGAATTGTAAAAATAACTCAATATCCTCAAAGGGGCCGGGCGTGGTGGCTCACGCCTGTAATTCCAGCACTTTGGGAGGCTGAGGCGGGTAGATCACCTGAGGTCAGGAGTTCGAGACCAGCCTGGCCAACATGGCAAAACCCTTTGTCTACTAAAAATACAAAAATTAGCTGGGCGTGGTGGCACACACCTGTAATCCCAGCTACTAGGGAGGCTGAGGCAGGAGAATCACTTGAACCCAGGAGGCGGAGGTTGCAGTGAGCCGAGATTGTGCCACTGCACTCCAGCCTGGCGACAGAGTGAGACTTCATATCAGGAAAAAAAATCCTCAAAGGGTCATGTGATTACATTTACATATATATCTATATATATATATATACACACATATACACACACAAGTATATATAAATGACACATGAACATGTGTATATAAGATTTATATATTCTTGTAATATATAGTTTGTGTATGTATGTATATATTGATTGCATGCATATATATATTTATGTGTATAGATTGATGATATATAGATAGATACATAGATAGATACATAGATACATAATCACATGAGCTTCTGAGGCTATTGAGTTATATATGTAACTTATTAACATCCATCATATGAATCCTCTTCTAATTTGCAGAGCCTCTCGACATACTCAGAAGGATGTAATTAACTGGATTCCCACTCATGAAATCACAGTCATGCTCCCACCTACCTCCAGGAGACTGGAGCCAGGTCCCTCGATGAGAGTTTTGGGTTTTCCTCAGCTCTTCCGTTACACAGTTCTAGAAAGTCCTGAACTCTTCCATTAGACAGTTCTAGAAAGTCCTCAACTCTACCGTTAGACAGTTCTAGAAAGTCCTCAACTCTTCTGTTAGTTCTAGAAAGTCCTCAACGCCATTAGACCGTTCTAGAAAGTCCTCAACTCTTCTGTTCTAGAAAGTCCTCAACTCTTCCATTAGACAGTTCTAGAAAGTCCTCAACTCTTCCGTTAGACAGTTCTAGAAAGTCCTCAACTCTTCCATTAGACAGTTTTAGAAAGTCCTCAACTCTTCCGTTAGTTCTAGAAAGTCAACTCTTCCGTTCTAGAAAGTCCTCAACACCGTTAGACAGTTCTAGAAAGTCCTCAACTCTTCCGTTAGACAGTTCTAGAAAGTCCTCAACTCTTCCATTAGTTCTAGAAAGTCCTCAACTCTTCCATTAGACAGTTCTAGAAAGTCCTCAACTCTTCCGTTAGTTCTAGAAAGTCCTCAACTCTTCCGTTAGACAGTTCTAGAAAGTCCTCAACTCTTCCTTTAGACAGTTCTAGAAAGTCCTCAACTCTTCCGTTAGTTCTAGAAAGTCCTCAACTCTTCCGTTAGTTCTAGAAAGTCCTCAACTCTTCCATTAGACAGTTCTAGAAAGTCCTCAACTCTTCCGTTAGTTCTAGAAAGTCCTCAACTCTTCCGTTAGACAGTTCTAGAAAGTCCTCAACTCTTCCTTTAGACAGTTCTAGAAAGTCCTCAACTCTTCCGTTAGTTCTAGAAAGTCCTCAACTCTTCCGTTAGACAGTTCTAGAAAGTCCTCAACTCTTCCATTAGACAGTTCTAGAAAGTCCTCAACTCTTCCGTTAGTTCTAGAAAGTCCTCAACACCGTTAGACAGTTCTAGAAAGTCCTCAACTCTTCCTTTAGACAGTTCTAGAAAGTCCTCAACTCTTCCATTAGACAGTTCTAGAAAGTCCTCAACTCTTCTGTTAGTTCTAGAAAGTCCTCAACACCGTTAGACAGTTCTAGAAAGTCCTCAACTCTTCCATTAGACAGTTCTAGAAAGTCCTCAACTCTTCCATTAGTTCTAGAAAGTCCTCAACTCTTCTGTTAGACAGTTCTAGAAAGTCCTCAACTCTTTCCTTAGACAGTTTTAGAAAGTCCTCAACTCTTCTGTTAGACAGTTCTAGAAAGTCCTCAACTCTTCCGTTAGACAGTTCTAGAAAGTCCTGAACTCTTCTGTTAGACAGTTCTAGAAAGTCCTCAACTCTTCCCTTAGACAGTTTTAGAAAGTCCTCAACTCTTCCGTTAGTTCTAGAAAGTCCTCAACTCTTCCGTTAGTTCTAGAAAGTCCTCAACTCTTCCGTTAGACAGTTCTAGAAAGTCTCTTGGTCTGCATTCAACATTCAGTTGCATCCATTTGGTGAGACAATGTGTGGTTTAGTCCACGGGCAGGCTTATTTCTTGTACTGTCAAGTTCTTTAGGGAAGAATGCTGCACGGATGCACCTATCTGAAGCTTCATCCTGAAAAGACTGTAGAAGTGATTTCTCGCTTCCTTTCCCAGACTGAAAGTCATTTCAGACCCCCCACTCCTCTGTAAGAACCAGCTCAACCTCCTCATTCACATCCACCTAACCATTTATAAGCAAAGAAATTTGAATAGTGTTGGAAGAGAAAAGCTAGAGGAAAGTCAGACATTTTTCCTCTAGCTTTTCAACTCTAACACTGTTCAAAGATGGTGGTTGTTGATTACACTGTTAATTCAGAGGGCAGCAGATCATGGTGGTTGGCTCCCAACTACTCAAATCTTTAAAGTATCTTTTCCCTCAAGAGAAGTCAGAAACTTTGTTCGCACTTGATATAGTTTGGCTGTGTCCCCACCCAAATCTCATCTTGAATTGTAGCACCCATAATTCCCATGTGTGATGGGAGGGACCCAATGGGAGGTAATTGAATCATGGGGGTGGTTTCCCTCCTCCTGTTCACGTGGTAGTGAATAAGTCTCATCGAGATCTTATGGTTTTATAAGGGGATTCCCCTTTCACTTGGTTCTTACTCTCTCTTGCCTGCCACCATGTAAGACCTACCTTCCACCATGATTTTGAGGCCATCTCAGCCATGTGGAATTGTGAGTCTATCAAACCCCCTTTTCTTTATAAATTACCCAGTCTCGTGTGTGTCTTTATCAGCAGCATGAAAATGGACTAATATAGCACTGAAGCCTCTGCATGCTAATTTCATAAACTCTGCACAGCTTGCATGATGGCCAACAGCTTTCTCTGCTGGTGTAGTTTGCCTCACCATTTTGGACACTGTATCAGAGAAACATTTTACTCATTCGTTTTGTTTCAGAACTAAATTAAAAACTAAGCTTCAAAAAGAGCTGATGGATTTCTGGACCCAATCACAGGCTTTGTCATAATCCATACATTTGGCTTGTAGAGGGTCAGCTTCCTGTAGAAATTCAAATTTGTCTTAAACACACCTTCGTGGATAAGTCTTGTGTCCTCACAGAATAATTCTCTCTGCTCTCTCTGGTTTATACAAAAAAAAATTCCTTATAATGCAATACCTCCTCCTCTTGTCCACATAGGCTATCAGCTTATACTCTCTTAGAAACACACTGATTTCTTCGAAAGAAACAAAGGATAAGAACACACTCACTGCTACCCATGAAGAGGGGAGCAAGTTTAAAACACTTGTGAAAATTAGGTGTCTTCTCTATAAGTTTTCTATTATGTTCAGGGGTACACATGCAAGTTTGTTACGAAGGTAAACTTGGGTCATGGGAGTTAGTTGTACAGATTATTTCATCATCCAGGTATTAAGCCTGATACCATTAGTTATTTTTTTCTAATCCTCTCCCTCCTCCCATCTTCTTCCCTCCAATAGTTAGGACATACTGTGTCCTTCTGGGTGTGTCGAGAGGCTGTGCTAATTAGAAGATAATTCATATGATGGATGTTAATAAGTTAATAACATGATGGGTGTTTATGTTAATAGATTGAGTTACATATATAACTCAATATCGTCAGGGGCTCATGTGATTATCATCTATCTAATCTATCTGTCTGTCTATCATCTATCTATCTATCTATCTATCTATCATCTATATTTCCATCTGTCTTGAGATAAGAGTGTCCAGCTCCATCCATGTTCCTGCAAAGGATATGATCTCTTTCTTTTTATGGCTGTGTAGTATTCCATGGTATATATGTACTACATTTTCTTTATTCAATCCACCACTGATGGGAATTTAGGTTGATTTCATGTCTTTCCTAGTGTGAATGGTGCTGCAATGAACATACACTTACGTGTGTCTTTATGATAAAATGATTGATATTCTTTTGGGTGTATGTCCGGTAATGGGATTGCTGGGTTGAATGGTAGTTCACTTTTTAGTTCTTTGGAGAATCGTCGCACTGTTTTCCACAATGATTTCTTATCTCACATGCCTTCTTTCAAAATCTCTCTTATGCCCTTGTTTCTGCATTGTTGCCCACCTACTACGTGAAGTTGTTTCCAAAGCTCAATTAGAGCAATGGTGTCTCAACTGGTTTCCATTCTTTCAGCCTCTCCCACTGGATTCTAGGTCTCTCCTTTTTCCAGCCTCTCCCACTGGGCCCCCACTGGGCTCTATGCACTAGAGCAATCCTCCATTCCTCCACCCCTTCACCACTCTCTCATTGCCTACAAGCGAAAGCCCTTGGCCATCTGTTCATGGCCTTTTAGCCTTTGTTTCGACAGATCACTCATCCACCACGACGTACCATGTGTCTTGCACCTTCTCTGGAGTCCATATTTTTCCTCAAGCAAGATCTTCATGAATAATAGTTGCCTTGTGTTTCTGGTATACCCTCTGCCTCCCAGGCAGTTTTCTCTTCCCTCCACCAATGCAAATGCTGCCCTCATTACAGCTTCTACTCAAGTTCAACCTCGCTTCTGCATTTTGTCTTTAACTTTCGTCCTTGGATTTCATGTTCTTTCTCTTGGTCCTTACCTTTTCCTGAAGAGTCCTTCACTGCCCCTTCCTAGCATCTCCACTGAGAGGGTCATTTTCAGGACTATTCCTAGATCAATCTGAACTTGAGCTAGGGATCTCTTCAGATAGCCATGGAGAAAGGCCTTCTTGTACCAGTACTTTTGGGAGACGGTAGAATGATGTCATTGCTCTCATAAATCTACCTGAGAAGGGGGTGCCTTGGTATGTATCAATGGATGCTAAGTTGAGCTCTGCCTTTTGGGGTCTACTTGTCTTCTTAAGTGAGGAATTGTTGTGTCTGAATTACTAAACTCACGTTCCTCTCTGTTCCCAAGAAGAAAGAAACTTCTTTCTCCAACTCTGGCCTGGAGCTTGTAGTTCTGTTAACTGGACTGTATCTTTATGCCCAGGTGTCCCCAAGGACAAGGAAGTTTCTGACACATTATATATGCATGTTGAATAGAAGGAAGGATGGATAGACAGATGGATGAGTGGATAGATGGATACATGGATGGATAGCTGGATAAATGGATGGTGGATATGTGCGTGAGTGGATGGATAAGTGGATGCATGGATAGATGGATGGGTTGCTGGCTGGCTGTGTGGATAGATGGGTGGATGGGTGGGTGGGTGGATAGATGAGTGGATGGTAGGTGGATGAATAAAGGGATGGATAGTTGGATGAATGGATTGATGGATATGTGCATGAGTGGATGGATAAGTAGATGGATGGATAGGTAGATGGATGGGTTGCTGGCTGGCTGTCTGGATAGATGGGTGGATGGGTGGGTGGGTGGATAGATGGGTGGATGGTAGGTGGATGAATAAAGGGATGGATAGTTGGATGAATGGATGGATGGATATGTCCATGAGTGAATGAATGGGTGAATGGCAGGTGGATGGATGGATGGCTTATCCAGATGCCTGAAGTCTTCCTGCCTGGATTTCTGAAGTTTTCCACCCTAACTTTCCCTCACCAGGCCCCATCTACCTTGACAAACACCTTACCACGTCACCTTGGCAGCCTAATGGCATGTATCTGCCTGAACAATTATTTGAGCTTGTGGAGTCTCAGGCTGGCCTTGTTGAGTCACAGCTTCCAGCTGGGCTGTCCTCCCAAATTCACTGAGGCTTGGGTTCAAACTCTCACATTGCTAAGAAGACACTGCCAATCCTCACTGATGGCACTAGGACCCAACCGTCCATCATAGAACGTCCATCATAGAACGTCCATCATAGAAGCTCAGAAAGGCTTGATAAACTTGCCACCTTTGATTTTCTGTTGCTTATCCATGGGACCCAGGTGTGACATCTGCTGTGGCCATGAGCAGATTTGTGTCTTTAGTCCACTCAGACATAGCTGTGTCTGATCCAAATAAATGCCATTGTTTTACATTTTCTCATAGAGCCCTTCTTCCTACTGTATCTTCACAGCTTTGTTGGTTTCCCTCTCCTACGCACATCTAACTTCAATCTCAAAGATGCACACGGCACATCTAATTCAAAATCAGTTTATTTCAAAATCAACTTATTGGCCAAGTGATGGCCATAGCCACAGATGGCTCCACTCCCCCTTATTTTCCCAGAAAGGTGAAGTAACAAAAATTAGCATTTCTATGCCTACACTTGTTCTGGACAACAAGTTCTTCCAGTGGGGGAGGAGAAAATGATACTTTTTGAAGGGAAGTGAAGACAGAAAGAGACAATCTCCAATTCTGTTTTCGTTAATTTATTCCCAAGAAACCAGAGTGACAGCACAACAAATGGGTGTACAGGCACTGAAGTGGCATTTAAAATTATTTAGGACTCTTGAACAAGACCAAATTGTTATAAGGCCACTTAGGTGGTGTCTCTCAAAGAGGCCCAGTCATCACTCTAAGTTGTTTCTAGGCCACAGAAGATGCTTCATAGTCCAAAAGAGAACATCAGTCAAACCACTGTGATTCTGGGATAAAAAAGTAAGGGAGAAAATCCTTCCAGGGCATATTGTTCTCAGAGACCCCAGTGGCAGCACTGCTGACTCGTCATGTGGGATTCAGAGTCTTATAGCTGATTATCAACATTGTAATAATGATGATGATAATGATGATGGTGTTGATGTGATAATGACAATGGTATGGTATGATGATGATGGTGATGATAATGATGATGCTGGTGATAGCAGAGATGATGATGATGATGGTAGAGATAATGGAGATGATGATGGTGATGATGATGAGGGGAGAGGTAATGAAGATGGTGATGATGATGTTGATGATGGTGAGGATGGTGATGATCATGAGGGGAGAGGTAATGAAGATGGTGATGATGATGATATGATGATGATGGTGAGGATGGTGATGATGAGGGGAGAGGTAATGAAGATGATCAAGGTGATGACGATGGTGAAGATGGTGATGATGATGGTGGTAATGAAGATGATGATGGTGATGATGATGATGGGGGAGGGAATGAAGATGATGATGGTGATGATGATGATGGTGAGGATGGTGATGATGATGGTAGTGATAATGGAAATGATGGTGATGATGATGGTGGTAATGAAGATGATGATGGTGATGATGATGGGGGAGGGAATGAAGATGATGATGGTGATGATGATGGTGATGATGATGGTAGTGATAATGGAGATGGTGATGGTGATGATGATGGTAGTGATAATGGAGATGATGGTGATGATGATGGTAGTGATAATGAAGATGATGGTGATGATGATGGTAGTGATAATGGAGATGGAGATGGTGATGGTGATGATGATGACGGTGGTAATGAAGATGATGATGGTGATGATGATGGTGGTGGTAATGAAGATGATGATGGTGATGATGATGATGGTGAGGATGGTGATGATGATGGTGATGATGGTGATGATGATGGTAGTGATAATGGAGATGGTGATGGTGATGATGATGGTGATGATGGTGGTAATGAAGATGATGATGGTGATGATGATGGGGGAGGTAATGAAGATGATGGTGATGATGATGAAGATGGTGAGGATGGTGGTGATGATGGTAATGATAATGGAGATGATGGTGATGGTGGTGGTAATGAAGATGATGATGGTGATGATGATGGTGGTGGTAATGAAGATGATGATGGTGATGATGGTAGTGATAATGGAGATGGTGATGGTGATAATAATGGAGATGATGATGGTGATGATGATAATGATGTTGGTAGTGACGATGATGATGGGAGAGGTAATGGAGATGATGGTGATGATGATGGTGAGGATGGTGATGGTGATGATGATGACAATGATGATGATGCTGATAATGATGATACATTCTGCTAAGCTCTGAGGCCCATCTGACTTGGAAAATAAAATCATGCATACTTTAGTTTTGGGCCATTCATACAAGATCTCCTTTGATTGGTCTTATTTCTATTTTTATGTTTTTTTGGAGGCGGAGTTTTGCTCTTGTTGCCTAGGCTTAAGTGCAATGGCGTGATCTCAGCTCACTGCAACCTCCACCTACTGGGTTCAACCAATTCTCCTACAGGCATGTACCACGACACCCAGCTAATTTTGTATTTTTAGTAGAAATGGGATTCCTCCGAGTTGGTCAGGCTGGTCTCGAACTCCCAGCCTCAGGTGATCTGCTTGCCTTGGCCTCCCAAAGTGCTGGGATGACAGGCGTGAGCCACCATGTCTGGCCTGGTTGGTCTTATTAAATAGGGTTTAAAAGCACACACTAGAGTCAGTTTTGGGCACCAGGTAAAATGACCAGTGCTTGTCTTGTGAGGAGGATGAAACAAATTGGTTAGTCATTTATCCACTCATTTTTGTTTGACCAACGTTTAGTGTGCATATCTTCAGTGTGAGAAGCTAGGGATATACAAATAAATGAGCAGGCAAGGTAATGGTCTACCATGCAATTGTGCTTTTTGAATGAATGAAGCCCATGGTCTCTTGAAAAAAGCTGATCCTGATAACACTGTGAGGTCTACATTTTAATCTACGTTATGGCTGTAGTGCTCTCATTCTTGCTGAGTTATTTCCTGGTAACACACTTGCATATGTGCACACACACTGATATTTCACACTGACTTGGATCAATTACCTCTGCTTGAACCAGAGTTGTAAGGGCAAGTTAGACTATCCTGAAGCCAGTGTCCCAAAGTAGACGTAAAACCTGGCACAACAGTGGACTTCTAGGTATTTGTATGGGATTTCTCTTTCTGCCTTCAAACTACAGCAGTCACTGGCTTCAGGTTGACAGGAGAGGAAGACATTCAATATACCTCTCTTAAGCTCTTACTCTTGGCCCACAAGCACGCCAGATTCCCCTGTCTTCCAAGAGTTTGCTCTGACGTTGTTTCCCATTTATATCAGCCCCTTCTCTGCCCAGCTGCTTTAATGAATAGGCCCCCTGTTTACTTCTAATCCCTTGCTTTATGTTTCCTCTTGCTTTTCTTTTTAAGCATTTCATTTAAGTAATAATATTTGTGATGGTTAATTTTATGTGTCCACTTGGCTGGGCCACTGTGCCCAGCTGTGTGGGCGAACGTCATTCTGGATGTTTCTGTGAATGTGTTTTTGGATGGGGTTGATATTTAAATCAGTGACTTTGAGTCAAGATGACCCTGTCTCCATAATGTGGCAGCGCCTTGTCTAATCAGTTGAAGACATGAACAAAATCTGACATCCACAGAGCAAGAGGAAATTCTGCCAGGAGACAGCCTTCAAATTATTTTTAAAAATAGTTAAACCAGCTGGGCGTCGTGGCGCACGCCTGTAATCCCAGCACTTTGGGAGGCCGAGGTGGGTGGATCATGAGGTCAGGAGATCGAGACCATCCTGGCTAACACAGTGAAACCCCGTCTCTACTAAAATACAAAAAAATTGGCCGGGCGTGGTGGTGCACACTTGTAGTCCCAGAAACTTAGCAGGCTGAGGCAGCGGAATCGCTTGAACCCAGGAGGCAGAGGTTACAGTGAGCCGAGATCACACCACTGCACTCCAGCATGGGCAACAGAGTGAGACTCTGTCTCACACACACACACACACAAATAGTTAAACCATGGACATATTACATATGAAACAAGACCAATTATGTTGATTACTTCATTCCTATTAATTTCTTAGATAAACTAACCATGGAGTTGGCCTACAAAGGGAATAGTTGGGATAGGGCACTTACAAGAAGAAGGACTTCCTTCTTCCTTCCTTCCTTTCTTCCTTCTTCCTTCCTTCCTTTCTCCTTCCTCCCTTCCTTCCTTCTTCCTTCCTTCATTCTTCCTTCCTTTCTTTCTCCCTTTTCTTCCTTCCTTCCTTTCTTCCTTCTTTCTTCCTTTCTTCCCTCCTTCCTTTCTTTCTTTCTTTTTCTTTCTTTTCTTCCTTTCTCTCTTTCTTCTTTCTTTCTTTCTTTCTTTCTTTTCTTTTTTTCTCTTTTCTTTTCTTTTGTTTGTAGATCTTGGTTCTTGTTATGACTGGCACAACCACGTGGGAACAATCTGAATGGGAGATAGCTTTTTGTGGGACATCACAAGGAAATTGTATATTCTATGACACAAGCTCTCAACTCCCTGCTTTTCACTGCAAGCGGTGGCTAATTACTGGCTGGGATGTATCCTTGGATTAATGTATGCACGCCTCTCTTCCTTGTTTCAGAGAACCATAACACCCTGAGTGCAGAAGCCCTGTAATTAGAGCTGTCATTGTTGCCTCCCCACAGCAAGAAAGCTTTTGCAAGTTTAATCTCATCATTGAGAAAGCTTTTAGAGACTTCAAAGAAAGTATTTGATGCTGAGCTTTTCCTTCCACCCAGTGAAAAATGTGTCGAAGGAAACGTAACTAAGTTTTAAATATTCCCCACCTTTTTTGTGTGTGTGCGGTTTTGTCATTTATTGTGTAGCATAAGTCTACAACTGTTTATTTATTTTGTTTGGTAATTATATTATTCCATAAGCCTTTTCAGAATCAATGAGCTATAAAGATGAAACTGTATCCAATAAAAACTAAGCTTCCTTAAAAAAAAAAATCTGACCTACTAGGTTTGTCTGTTAAAGACTATCCTCTCTTTTATTTTACTTGTTACTGCTTACTTGGCAATTTCTTTTGGAGAAGGGCTAGACGTGGTCAGGCTGGATTGTAGAAATTGTACCATTTGATACTCCTTCTTCTCCTCTTCCTCCTTCTCCTTTGCCTTCTACTCCTTCTCTTTTTTCATCTTTTCTTGTTCTCCTTCTTCATTTACTTCTATTTCTCCTCCTCCCACTGTCTGTCCTTGTCCTTCTCCTCCCTCCCTTCTCCTTCTACCCTCTCCTCCCCCTCCTCTTCTTCCTCCTCCCCTCTCCTCCTCCTTTCCTCTCCTCGTCCACCTCCTCCTCCCTTCTCCTCCTCCTCCCCTCTCCTGCTCCTCTCTCCTCCTCCTCCCCTCTCCTGCTCCTTTCCTCTCCTCATCCACCTCCTCCTCCCCTCTCCTCCTCCTTTCCTCTCCTCATCCACCTCCTCCTCCCCTCTCCTCCTCCTCCCTTCTCCTCCTCCTCCCCTCTCCTGCTCCTCTCTCCTCCTCTTCCCCTCTCCTCCTCCTTTCCTCTCCTCCTCCTCCCTTCTCCTCCTCCTCCCCTCTCCTGCTCCTCTCTCCTGCTCCTCCCCTCTCCCCTCCTGCTCCTCTCTCCTCCTCCCCTCTCTTCCTCCTTCTCTCCTTTCCTCCTCCTTCTGCCCTCTCCTCTTCCCCTTCTCCTCCTCTCCTTTTCTCTTCCTCCTCCCCTCTCCTCCTCCCCTCCTCCTTCTCTCCTTTCCTCCTCCTCCTCCCCTCTCCTCCTCCCCTTCTCCTCCTCTCCTTCTCCTCCTCTCCTTCTCCTCTCCTTTTCTCTTCCGCCTCCCTCTCCTCCTTCTCCTTCTACCCTCTCCTCCCACTTCTCTTTTTACTCCTCCTCCTTCTCCCCTCTCCTTCTTCTCCTCCTCTTTCTTCCTCCCCTCTCCTCCTCCTCCTCCCCTCTCCTCTTCCTTCTTCTCCTCCTCCCCTCTCCTCTTCCTTCTTCTCCTCTCCTTCTCTCCACCTCTCTCCTTTCCCTGCTCAGCCACACACACATACACCATAGCTTCTGGCTGTCTTCCCTTTCCTTCTAGGTTCCAGTAACCATCCACTGATTGAAGAGAGAGGCTAAACAAGAACAATTTGTTTGAGTGACTTGGCCAGATGCTGAATTATTAGTGGCTGATTCCCCTGGGACTCAGGTCCTTCCCCTACCTTCTGCATCTATCTTTTCCTAAGAAAACACTCAGTGACCAAGGTCTGCCCTGCGTGGAGCCCTCAGATAATATCTGCTAAACATCTCCTTGAAGAGTGTGATTTTGGAGGTGAATTCAGCATCTGGGAGGGTGAGGCGCGTGATTCATTAAAATGGAGCCACATGGTGGTGGACGGTGAACCAGGACTAAAATAGCTCCTTGTTCAGCTAACTTTTTTTTATCCTTTCCCTGGTGTGTTCCGGCTGGCAGCCTTCACCATATGCTAATCAGCAGGTCAGTTACACTGATGTCCAAAAACCTGGGCTTTGAGCAATGTACATGCTATGTGTGCATATATATATATATACACGTAGGTTACAAAGGCAACCAACCACAGACGGTCTCCACTGCTGGTTCTCCAGGTGACCCAGGTACATGTCCCTGAGTTTCATCTCCTTCCTGTCGAGAATTTAGTCAGGATGTGACATTCACCAAACTTAACACAGCAGCTGTGGCTTTTTGAAAGGGCAGCTCCAAGTCCAGATGGAACCGTAAAACAAGACACAAAAAATGTGATTAAAGAACGTACCTGTTAGAGTTGGCATGGCATATATATACATAAAATAATATAAAATAAAAATATAAGTATTTTATATTCATAATATAAAATATTTATTTCCTGTGTGTATATTATATATAAATATTACAATATTACAATATTGTAATCAATATTACAATATTATATAAAAATATTACAAATATATATAAAATATGTTTAATATATTATATTATGCATATATAAATAGTTAATTATAGTTAATAATATTAACTATAAAATATGTATATATTACATATGTATTATATATTTATATATTACATATGTATTATATATGATATAATATATTTATAATATATATTTATATTATAATATATTCATATAATATATATTCTATAATATATATTATAAAAATATATAAAATATATAATAAAAATAATAATAATATATAATAAAAATAAAAATAATAATATAATTATAAAAATATATAAGTAATAAATAATATATAATAAATATATAAAAAATATAATATATAATAAATATATAAAAAATATAATTTATATTATAATATAATATTATATATAATATATATTATAATATAATATATAATATAATATATAATATAATATATAATATATAATATATAAATATATTTATATTATAATATAATATATAAATATATAATATAAATGTATTTATATATTATATTATGTAGTATATATTTTATATTATATACTTGTATATTATATATTACATATATAATGTTTATATAATATATGTTATATTATAAAAATATATTTTATATATACACAGACACAGGAAATATATATATTTATTTCTACAGGTATACATATAGAAAAATACAACTCCTTTTTTAGAGATTGTTTAACTTTTAAAAATGATTATATTATAGATGTTTTGTATTTTATGTTAAAATTTAGTTAATTAATTTATTCATTTTGAGACAAGGTCTTGCTCTGTCACCCAGGCTGGAGTGCAGTGGTGTGATCATAGCTCACTGCAGCCTTGAACTCCTGGGCTCAAGCAGTTCTCCTGCCTTGGTCTCCCAAGTAGCTGGGAATACAGGTGTGCACCACTACACTCAGCTAATGTTTAAAAAAATGTTTTCATAGAGACGAGGTCTACCGTATCTTGCTCAGGCTGGTCTCAAACTCCTGGGCTCAAGTGATCCTCCTGCCTCAGCCTCCCAAAGTCCTGGGATGACAGACGGGAGCCACTGCACCCGACGTAGTTTTAAATTTTAGATGAAGGGGTATGTGTGCAGGTGTGTGACATAGGTATATTGTGTGATGCTGAGGTTTGGGCTTCTAATAATCCCATCACCCAGGTAGTGAGTGTACCACCCAATTAGTAGTTTTTGAACCCTTATCGCTGTCCATCCACACTCCTTTTGAAATCCCTAGTGTCTGTTTTTCTCATCCTTCTATTTTTATTTATTTATTTATTTATTTATTTATTTATTTATTTATTTATTGAGATGGCATCTTGCTTTGTCTCCCAGGCTGGAGTGCAGTGGCATGATCTTGGCTCACTACAGCCTCTGCTTCCTGGGTTCAAGCAATTCTCCTGCCTCAGCCTCCCGGGTAGCTGAGATTATGGGCACCCGCCACCATGCCCGGCTAATTTTTTGTAATTTTAGTAGTGTCGGGATTTCACTGTGTTGGCCAGGCTGGTCTTGAACTCCTGGCCTCAGGTGATCCACCTGCCTCGGCCTGCCAAAGTGCTGCGATGACAGGCGTGAGCCCCCATGCCCGGCCTAAAATAGTATTATAGTTTATATTTTGGCTTCCCCTTGTTCATTGTCACTGTATAGAAATACAATTGATTTTTATACATTTATCTTGTATCCTGTGAACTTATTGAGCTCTTTTATTAGTCCTAGAAAGTTTTTTCCAAATTATTTGAGATTTTCTATCAAGACAATTATATCATCGTCAAATAGAGACAATTTTTTTTCTTTTTTTCCATGAGGGTTTCTTTTTACTTTTTGACTATTTTTTTTTGTATATTTTGAGTTCTTCATAATGATTTTTTGTAAAGCAAAATGATGTTTGGATCCTTAATGTACTTCCCTGAAGCCCATCCTGGACAAACCCTCAAGTTTTTAAATAAATAAATAAATAAATAAATAAATAAATAAATAAATAAATAAATCTTTTTACTCAGGTCAGAGCTCTCCAAGGAGCAGGTGCTTCAAACTCGGCCCAGTGACCATGTGGCTTACCCAACCCTTGCAAATGCTTCCAGAAAATGTCTTTCTTTAGTCTTTTGCTGATAAGTTTAATCAATTCACCAGTTTAACATTTTGTATTCATAATGTAAATAAACCAGTTTCCCTGTGACTTTTTCCCTTTGTAGTCAAAGCTGTACACACTGAGCCCAGTGCCTTTTAATGCTTTCTGCTTTGCCAAAACCACCCTTACTTTTCTGCCTATTTAAATATCATTGTCAGGGCCAGGCCTGGTGGCTCACGCCTGTAATCCCAGCACTTTGGGAGGCCGAGGTGGGCAGATCACGAGGTCAGGAGTTCGAGACCAGCCTGGCCAACATGGTGAAACCCCGTGTCTACTAAAAATACAAAAATTAGCTGAGCGTGGTGGCGGGCGTCTCTAGTCCCAGCTACTCGGGAGGCTGAGGCAGGAGAATCATTTGAACCCGGGAGGCAGAGGTTGCAGTGAGCCGAGATCGTGCCATTGCACTCCAGACTGGGCAACAGTGCGAGACCACGTCTCAAAACAAAAAACATCATTGTCAATATTCACCTTTGGTTTGAGCCTCCGTTTCTTTGTCCTTTAGATGAAATTGCTTAAGAGCAGATAAATGTTTTTCAGCACTTTATTCCTCCTTCCCAGTTCTCTTTGTTTCCCCTGCTTTATTAAAAATCTTAAATAATCCCCATCTTGTTGGCACCAGACTCTCCCTGCCAAAACCCCGTTTAGCTAAGCTAGTGCTGTGATTTCCTGGACCTCCTAACAACATTCTTAAGCATGCCCCACTCAGTGTGTGCGGAGGAAGCTGTGTCACTTATGTTGATCTCACAGAAGTCAACACAACAACAGCTCCCCTGCCAGTAGGATGCCCTGGGCTGGGCTGTGCCTGTCAGCTCCCTGCTGGAGGGTGGCTGTGAAATTTCTCATGCTGCCTTCTTGGAATTGTAGCCAGAGTGCATCCACAAAATAATGCTGTGGGATGCTGAATAACAGCCCCCAGTCATATACAGGTCCTTATCTTTAAAACCCATGAATCACCTGTAATGAGGTTGAGGTGGGTGGATCACCTGAGGTCAAGAGTTCAAGACCAGCCTGGCCCACATGGTGACACCCCGTCTCTACTTAAAATACAAAAATTGGCCGGGCATGGTGGCTCACGCCTGTAATCCCAGCACTTTGGGAGGCCGAGGCGGGCGGATCACAAAGTCAGGAGATCGAGACCATCCTGGCTAACACAGTGAAACCCCATCTCTACTAAAAATACCAAAAAAAAAAAAAATTAGCTGGGTCCAGTGGCGGGCACCTGTTGTCCCAGCTACTCGAGAGGCTGAGGCAGGAGAATGGCGTGAACCCAGGAGGCAGAGCTTGCAGTGAGCCGAGATCGCACCACTGCACTCCAGCCTGGGCGACAGAGTGAGACTCCGTCTCAAAAAAAATAAAATAAAATAAAAATTAGCTGGGTGTGGTGGTGCGAGAGCCTGTAATCCTGGCTACTCAGGACACCGAGGCAGGAGACTCGCTTGAACCTGGGAAGTGGAGGTTGCAGTGAGCTGAGATCACGCCACTGCACTACAGCCTGGGCAACAGAGCAAGACTTCATCTCAAAAACAAAAATAAACAAACCAACAACAATAAAAACACGAATAGGTTACATTATATGGTAACAGACTTTAAAGATGCAGTTCAGTTAATGATCTTGAGATGGGAGGATGATATCGGATTATTGAGGTGGATCCTCAATGTCATCAGAAGCATCTTTCTAAGAAGGAGGCAGAGGGAGACTGGACTAGCAAGAGAGTACACGATGTCAGGACTAAAACAAGGTACGATGTTGCTGGCTTTGAAGGTGGAGGAACGGGCGACAGGCCAAGAAATGAAAGGAATACAGCTCTAAAAGCTGCAAAAGGCAAAGGAATAGCTTCTCCCCTAGATCCTCCAGAAGAGACACTGCCCTGCTGACACCATGATTTTAGCCCAGGGAAGCTCACTGTTGCAGTTCTGACCTCCAGAACTGTAGGACCATAAATTGATGCTGTTTCAGCCTGATAAATGATAACTTATTACAGCACATAGAGCTTCCTATAGCCAACCTTACTGAGACTTGACTTTGAGCATTTTTGGACAATGTGATAATAAGAGTTCTCCCCTTGCCATCAAAGTGACAGCTTTCAGCCTGCTGTTGGGGAACATATGAAAGTTGCTCATGGGGTTTGTCTTCCATCACAGGCTTATATGCAAAGAGTTTTGTTTGTTTGTTTGTTGTTTTAGATGTAGTCTTGCTCTGTCACCCAGGCTGGAGTGCAGTGGTGCAATCTTGGCTCACTGCAACCTCTGCCTCCCGGGTTCAAGGGATTCTCCTGCCTCAGCCTCCCGAGTAGCTGGGATTACAGGCGCCTGCCACCACGCCTGGCCAATTTTTGCATTTTTAGTAGAGATGGGGTTTTACCATATTGGTCAGGCTGGCTTCGAACTCCTGACCTCAGGTGATCCACCCGCCTCGGCCTCCCAAAGTGCTGGGATTACAGGTGTGAGCCACCGTGCCTGGCCTATATGCAAGGAGTTTCTAAGAAAGAGTGTGTTCAAGGAAGAGCATCAGGTAACGTTTTTCGAGAACTAACTACCTGCAGAGGCAGCAATAAACATGTTTGATGCACTTGTCTGAGAGTGTTCAATTGTGTTAGTGTTAGAATCCCACCATTCCTGGCTCCCCTGTCCTCCAATGTAGACATATCACCCTTGGTTTTGCAGAAGAAACCTGAGCTGCAATAGAAATGATAGCAATTTCCATATTATCATTACCTTTTATCACTAGAACAGCTAATGCTTCTTGAACTATGTGTACTGGATTTAATCCTCACAGAGGGAAAGTCGGAGAGTGGAGATCAGCCTCATCTGCAAAGTCAGGCAGGAATCATATACCAGCTAAGCACTGACTCCAACCTGCGTGCATCTCATCCCAAAGCACAGGCTAATTTTAACCCCCAGGCCATTTTTATTTGCATCTTGTGTCTGGGACACATCATGTGTCATTTACATCAAGACTGAGCTCCAGGAGGGGAGGTTTTACCCCAACAGGACAGACCTTCTGGGTTTTCAGGCTAATCTCCAAGCATTACCTCCACTCAGGTGCATGTGGTAAATCCCCAACTCCTAGGAGCCCCATGTCACTCTGACCTAATTCACTTGCTCCACACAAACTCTCCGTCTGAGTCTGTTTTGTGTTTCTATGAAGGAATCTCTGAGACTGCTTCCACTCAGAGTGACAGAGTGTATTAATCTGTTTTCACACTGCTGATAAAGACATACCTGAGACTGAGGTTTTTTGGACGTACAGGTCCACATGTCTAGGGAAGCCTCACCATCATGGTGGAAGGCAAGGAGGAGCAAGTCACATTTTACGTGGATGGCAGCAGATCTTGTGAGACCCATCCATTATCATGAGGACAACATGGGAAAGACCCGCCCCCATAATTCCATCATCTCCCACTGGGTCCCTCCCACAACACATGGGAATTATGGGAGCTAGAAGATGAGATTTGGGTGGGGGTACAGAGCCAAACCACAGATTTGGGTGGGGACACAGAGAGGAAGGGGAGCTGTGTGTGCAGAGACCACACGTAGAGACAGGAAGCAAGAGAGAGAGTGTGTGTGGGGAGGTGCCAGCCTCTTTTTAACAGCCAGCTTTCATAGGAACTCATAAGAGAGGTAACTCACTTACTCTCAAGGAAGGGCATTAGTCTATGCATGAGGAATCCACTCCCATGACCCAAACACCTCCCATTAGTCCCCACTTTCAGCACTAGGGATGAAATTTCAGCACAAGGTTTGGAGGGGTACAAACATCCAAACCATAGCATTCCTGAAACCATGCAACCGAAACCATCATTTTCATAGAAACTATCAGAAAAGCAGATCTGAAGTGGAAACGATGCATTCTCTGCCTCTCGCCAGCATCATGAGTTTCAGACTGTGGAAATTTTACTTTGCCTGTTGTGGGTTTGCTTTGTCTTTTTGATCAATGTATCTATAGCAACAACAAGTGGCTTCTGCCTTGTGAATGCCTTATGAGAAGTGACGTAAACAGTGTAGTGGAAATACCGGGATGCAGTGGGAGCACCTCACAGAATGAGATCCTCTCCTCCAGAATCTCCTTTCATTGTTGGTGCTGGTGCAATTCATCTTTCCCTGCTTTGCAATAGAGACGTAAAAAAATTTCAAACCCAACAGGCATCCCTGGTTGCACCCTCCCCTCTGTCCAGTTAGTGATGGTGTGAGCAGTCCTCCTTTTTTCTGGTCCTAGTGGTCTAGCATTAGACAGCAGACCTGAGTTTGGAGAAATCCCACTGGAAGAGTCCTGCATGCTGAAAGAACCTCCTCCATGAAAGAAAACTTTCTGGTTTTCTGGGAAAATAAAATGAATGATTTTAAATCAAGAACTGGACATAGGGCTTGGTTCTCAGTAAGTCCTCAGAATGTTCTTGTCGTTGTTATTATACTCGTCAACAATCCTAAAGATTATTCCATATTTCTACCTACTTGTCAATAGCAGGAACAAATTACATCTTTTCCATATATGCATTCCTGTTGGTTTGCTGATTTCTCTATAAAATACCCATGTACTTTTTTTTCCCCCAATAGATTTTTGGGCCCATCTGCTCTTTTTTTGTAGAAGGGAATTAGAAGAAATAGGTTTAGGCTGGCATCACCAAAAGTCCTTTCTCTCTTTAAAAGTTATTCTTATTTTCCACCCGTCTTTGACAGCATCTTTATCTTCACCGAAAAGAATCGATGTGGAAAATGTCTTCCCTTCCACACAGTTCACTGGAGACATGTGAGAAGCTGCAACTGACATTCCTGGCTTTACTCAAGTTTGGGAGGAAAGGGCTCAACAGATAAATAATTCCTTCCAGGGACTTTAAGCTATGACCTTGGGAACTGCAATCTGGAGACAAAGGGAATGGGTGTTTGCCTTCACCTCGTGAAAGGTGAATGAGGTTCTGCAGTCGCAATGGCTTATGTTCGTTCTGTCTTGTCTTGTTCTTTCTTTCTCTTTCTTCTTTCTTTTCCTTTCTTCCTTTCTTCTTTTTTCTTTCTTTCTTTTTGAGACAGTTTCCTTCTTTCTTTTGTCTTTTTTTGAGAGAGTTTATTTCCTTTCTTCCTTTTTCTTCCTCTTCTTTCTTCTTCTTTCTTTCTTGACAGAGTTTCCCTCCCTCCCTCCCTTCCTTCTCTCTCTTCCTTCCCTCTCTTCCTTCCTTCCTTTCCTTCCTCCCTCCCTCCTCCCTTCTTTCTTCCTTCTTCTTCCTCTTCTTTCTTTCCTTTCTTCTTTCTCTTTGAGACAGAGTTTCTTCTTCTTTTTTAGACAGTTTCTTCTTTCTTTTTGAGACAGTTTCCCATCCTTCCTTCCCTCTCTCTCCCTCCATCCCTTCCTTCCTTTCTTCCTTCCTTTCCTCCCTCCCTCTTTCTTTTCTTTTCTTTTCCTTTCCTTTCTTTTCTGTTCCTTTATTTCTTTCTCTTTCTTTTATTTTCTTTCTCTTTCTCTTTCTTTCATCAGAGTATTGCTCTGTCGCCCAGGCTGGAGTGCAGTGGTGCAATCTTGGCTCACTGCAACCTCTGCCTCCCAGGTTCAAGCGATTGTCCTGCCTCAGCCTCCCAAGTAGCTGGGACTACAGACACATGCCACCACGCCTGGCTACTATTTGTATTTTTAGTAGAGATGGGGTTTCACCATATTCACCCAGCTGGTCTCGCACTCCTAACCTCGTGATCTGTCCACCTCGGCCTCCCAAAGTGCTGGGATTACAGGCGAGAACCACCACGCCTGGCCGGTTTTTGTTCTTAAATCTCCAGCTTTGTGAAAGTCATTAAGACAGGCGTCTGGATTTTCTTTTCTCTAAATCCTTGTTGTAAAACAACCAGAAGATTCCAATTATACGATGCTGAAAGTCACACAGTGGTGGGAAAAAGAAAATCATCATTCAACACTCCACGCCCGGAGCACTTGCTGTCTGTGTTTCGATGGATGATGGTCTGGCATGAATACACAGAGATCACTGATGTTGGCTGGACACTAGTTTATGTTGGTTTGAAAAATCAAGGGAATCTCACATCTTTCCCTTGTTGAGAGTGGCCATGATTCACCTGTCACAAACGCTTTCAGGAAAATTTCTGAGGATACGCAGGCAGGATAGGACCCCCCCCACCTCAACTGTGCTCATGGGCAGACACACACACCACTCAAGATATTCTCTGAGCCCTGAGTCAGGGAACATGAAGTTTCTATGGGTTGAGATACAAAGCGGTAGACATGATTTCTTGTTACTGTTGTTGTTTTGAGATGAGTCTCGCTCTGTCGCCCAGGCTGGAGTGCAATGGCACAATCTCGGCTCACTGCAACCTCTACCTCCTGGGTTCAAGCGATTCTCCTCCCTCAGCCTCCTGAGTACCTGGTATTACAGGTGCCCACCAACCATGCCTGGCTAATTCTTTTTTTTTTTTTTTTGAGACAAAGTCCAGGCTGGAGTGTAATGGCACAATCTCGGCTCACTGCAACCTCTACCTCCTGGGTTCAAGTGATTCTCCTCCCTCAGCCTCCTGAGTATCTGGTATTACAGGTGCCCACCAACCACGCCTGGCTAATTCTTTTTTTTTTTTTTTTGAGACAAAGTCCAGGCTGGAGTGTAATGGCACAATCTCGGCTCACTGCAACCTCTACCTCCTGGGTTCAAGCGATTCTCCTCCCTCAGCCTCCTGAGTACCTGGGATTACAGGTGCCCACCACCACGCCTGGCAAATTCTTTTTTTTTTTTTTTTGAAACAAAGCCTTGCTCTGTCACCAGGCTGGAGTGTAGTGGCCCAATCTTGGCTCACTGGAACCTCTGCCTCCTGGGTTCAAGCAATTCTCATGCCTCAGCCTCCCAAGTAGCTGGGACTACAGGCGCCCACCACCACTCCTGGCTATTTTTTTTTTTTTGGTATTTTTAATAGAGATGGGGTTTCACCATGTCGGCCAGGCTGCTCTGAACTCCTGACCTTGTGATCCGCCCACCTCAGCCTCCCAAAGTGCTGGGATTACAGGCGCGTGAGCGACCGCATCCAGCTAATTTTTTTTTGGACCAAGTCTTGCTCTGTCACCAGGCTGGAGTGTACTGGCGCAATCTCGGCTCACTACAACCTTTGCCTCCTGGGTTCAAGCAATCCTCCTGCCTCAGCCTCCCTAGTAACTGGGACTACAGGCATGGGCCACCATGCCCAGCTACTTTTTTGCATTTTTAATTTTTTTAGTAGAGACGGGGTTTCACCATGTTGGCCAGGCTGGTCTTGAACTCCTGACCTCAGGTGATCCACCCACCTCTGCCTTCCAAAGTGCTGGGATTACAGGGGTGAGCCACTGTGCTTGGCCTCAGTAAACATGTTTAAATCGTTGTCCAGTTGTCTGCTCTTTGAAGCCAAGAGTTCCTTGTCCATCTTCAATGAACAAAGAGTCCTCCAACACACACCACCCTTCGTATCATCGTGGTTTGTTCCTGCTCTTGATAAGTACGTAGAAATGTGGAATACCAATCTTTAGGATTGTTGAGGACTATTGTAACAAGACAAAAGGAACTTAAAAGAACTTACTGAGGACTTACTAAGAACCAAGTGCCATGTTCAATTTTTTGTTTGTTTGTTTGTTTGAGATGGAGTCTCGCTCTGTCGCCCAGGCTGGAGTGCACTGGCGCAATCTCGGCTCACTGCAACCTCCACCTCCCAGGTTCACGCCATTCTCCTGCCTCAGCCTCCTGAGTAGCTGGGACTACAGGCACCCGCCACCACGCCCGGCTAATTTTTTGTATTTTTTTTAGTAGAGACGGGGGCTGTGTTCAATTCTTGATTCATAATTATTCATTTTATTTTCCCAGCAAACCAGAGAGTTAATACAGGTTGAATACCCCTTATCGGAAATGCCTGGGACCAGAAGTGTTTCAAATATTTTGTTTTGTTCAGGTTTTGTTACAGTAGGGATTGTGACCAGTAATGGCGAAGCTTCTTCCAGTACATTGTCAGATGGGGCATGTCACAATGAACAACTAAATAATAAGGAGAAACCCCAAATATGGCAGGGCTTGCTTCATCTCCCCACATAAACATCCTTCCGGAAAATGAGCATCTTTGCTAAGCTAGATGGGCTTCTGCCCATTGTACGTTCTACAGCTGGGAGTGCTGAAGAGACCAACATCTAAAATTAAGACTTCAGAGCATATGTAGGAATGTAAGTTAGTAGAGGCACTGTGTGAAAACAGTAAAGAGATTCCTCACAAAGCTAAAAATAGAACTACCATACGATCCAGCCATTCCCCTGCTGGGAATTTATCCAAAGGAAAGGAAATGAGTATATCGAAGGGATTTCTGCAAACCCGTATTTACTGCGTACTATGCACAGCAGCCGAGACACGGAATCCGCCTCATTGTCCATCAATGAATAAAGAAAAAGAAGATGTGGCCGGGTGTGGTGGCTCACGCCTGTCATCTCAGCATGTTGGGAGGCTGAGGAGAGACAATCACCTGAGGCCAGGAGTTTGAGACCAGCCTGGCCAACGTGGTGAAACACCGTCTCTACTAAAAATACAAAAATTAGCCGGGCATGGTGGTGGGTGCCTGTAATCCCAGCTACTCAGGAGGCTGAGGCAGGAGAATCGCTTGAACCTGGGAGGTGGAGGTTGCAATGAGCCGAGATCGCACCACTGCACTCCAGCCTGGGCAACAGGAGCAAAGCTCTGTCTAAATAATAATAAATAATAATAATAAATAAAATGTGTTAGGAGACTTTGACACCTGCTATTATTGTACTGGTCTTATGTCTCCCTTATAATGTATCATGGCTCACACCTGTAATCCCAGCACTTTGGGAGGCTGAGGCAGGCAGATCATGAGGTCAGGATATCGAGAACATCCTGGGCAACATGGTGAAACCCCATCTCTACTAAAAATACAAAAATTATCCGAGTATGGTGGCGGGCACCTGCAATCCAAGCTACTTCGGAGGCTGAGGCAGGAGAATCACTTGAACCCGGGAGGCAGATGTTGCAGTGAGCCAAGATCGTGCCATTGCACTCCAGCCTGAGTGGTAGAGTGAGACTCCATCTCAAAAAAAAAAAAGTTTGCTTTGTGTATTTGGGAACTCTGATGTTTTGAGCATGTATATTTACAATTGTTATGTATTCCTGTGGAATCAACCATTTTGAGTTACATGATGACCTTCTTTGTATCTTGTGATAGCATTTGAATTAAAGTCTATTTTGTCTGAAAAAAAGACAATTTTTATATATATACAATGCTGCAGCCATCAAAAGGAAGGAAGTCTTGTCATTTGCAGCAACATGGATGAACCTGGAGGTCCTTATGTTACATGAAATAAGCCAGACACAGACAGACACGTTTTCTGTGTGTTCACTCATACATGGGAGCTAAAAAGGTTGATCTGAGGGACATAGAGGAGAATGATGGATAAGAGATGCTGGAAATGGTTTGTGGAGACAGCAGTTAGATGAAGAGGTTGGTTAATGGGCACAAAGATCCAATTACATAGAACATATAAGTTCTTATTTTTTTTTTTTTTTGAGACAGAGTCTCACTCTGTCACCCAGGCTGGAGTGTAGTGGTGCAATCTCGGCTCACTGCAACCTCCACCTCCTGGGTTCAAGCGATTCTCCTGCCTCAGCCTCCCACGTAGCTGGGACTACAGGCGCCCGCCACCACGCCTGGCTAATTTTTGTATTTTTAGTACAGACAGGGTTTCACCATATTGGCCAGGCTGGTCTCGAACTCCTGACCTCGTGATCCTCCCTCCTCGGCCTCCCAAAGTGCTGGGATTACGGGTGTGAGCCACCGTGCCCGGCCCGTGAGCCATCGTGCCTGGCCAGAAGATGTAAGTTCTAATGTTCTATGGTAGAGCAGGGTCACTATAGTTAGCCAGAATGTATTATATATTTGAAAGCAGCTAGAAGAGAAAACTGGAAATTTTACCAACACACAGAAATGACTCCAGGTGCTGGATGCGCCAAATACCCCAACTTAATCATTACACTTTCTAGGCAGGCAGCAATAAATCACATGGAAGGCAGACATCTATCAACTCTCGTGTACCAATAAAAAAGATCCCACAGCACAGCTGATCTCATCAATAAATACATTTTTCAGTAGAAGCAGAAATAGAATCCTAATTCTGAGCTTGTTCTGTGATTTCTTCAAATACAAAGATATTATCAGCCATTTGAACCCTGTAAGTAATGGCCAAATAGAGTTATTCTCAGGATGTTGCTTTATCCCTATAATATGTCACAAATCACTAAATAAGTAATTACCGGAAAAGAAACCATGAATGTCACTGGCCATTGTTAAGTTTTTGGTTTTCTCTTTTGAGATGGAGTCTCACTCTGTCACCCAGGCTGGAGTGCAGTGCTGCAGTCTCTGCTCACTATAACCTCCATCTCCTGGGTTCAAGCGATTCTCCTGCCTGAGCCTCCGAAGTGGCTGGGACTACAGGTGGCTGCCACCATGCCCAGCTCATTTTTGTATTTTTAGTAGAGACAGGGTTTCACCATGTTGGCCAGGCTGGTCTCAAACTCCTGACCTCAGGTAATCCTCCCGCCTCAGCCTCCCCCAAAGTGCTGGTATTACAGGTGTGAGCCACCGTGCCCGGCCCATTTTAAATTATTATAGCATTCTATTTTTAAACTCACATCCCTTAAACATATTTAGTTCTTATTTTTAGTCACTGCCAACACTAAGACATAAAACCATAATTTCAGCAGTTTACAAAACCCTTGAAATTTGAACACCTATATGAACCAACCATCTGTGGTTATTTAAACCACATTAATTCGAAATTAGAGAATGAACTACAGAATCCCTTTAGAACCGTGACCTTCTTCAGCCCAGAAGTTATTGATTTTTTATCTCCTTTACCTATTGTATTATCAGTCAATGAGCAGGAAATAAATCTGCATTTGTTGAATAGCCTACTGACCAAATTAATGAATATTCCTTGGTGCTTTCTTGCAATTATGTGGCTTAATTAAGGATCTTTAAAAATATTAGCTTTTTGGCCGGGCGTGGTGGCTCACGCCTGTAATCCCAGCACTTTGAGAGACCAAGGCGGGTGGATCACCTGAGGTCAGGAGTTTGAGACCAGCCTGACCAACATGGAGAAACCCCGTCTCTACTAAAAATACAAAATTAGTCAGGTGTGGTGGTGCTCACCTGTAATCCCACCTACTTGGGAGGCTGAGGCAGGAGAATCACTTGAACCTGGGAGGCGGAGGTTGCGGTGAGCCGAGATCGTGCCATTACACTATAGCCTGGGCAACAAGAGTGAAACTTCGTCTCAAAAAAAAAAAAAAAAAGTAGTCTTTCATCCAGGTTTTTAAATAAAAAACTTTATGAAAAAATACTAGTTTTCCATACAGCTTTTAAAGAAATTGGTGGTCTATATTAAAAAATTAAAACCTGACCTGATAGGAGCTGGAGCACATAAATACATAGACTAGCAGGGGGCTTTTCTGTTCTTTATTTTGTTTGTTTGTTTTCAACGCTCTCTGATACAATTAATGACCTTTCTCTACCCAGACAATGCTTCAGTCTATACCAGCTCATACAAAGAGAATAACTTCACACAGGTATGCTGGCACGATCTTCAGAATCCCCATGGTTAAACACAATGGCCCTGCGGGCTTTTGAGACCAGACACGAAGCAAGAAGAACTTATTCTTTCCCCGATGCTATTGTTCCTAGTAATATGTTTGACATTGGAATTCGATTAAAAAAAAAAAAGAGGGGATGCTGGTGGCATTTGACAATTTGTCAAGGGGTGAGTATCAAAAACTACTTCATTTACAGAAGTAGAAATTTTAGAGGGTAGCTCTAAACCCAACTGGTCCAGTAGGATACTCACCTTACGGGGCGGGGGGGTCTTAAGAGTCTCACAGTTCCCTTGGGTCTTAAGAGACTCACTGTTGGGCCAGGCGCGGCGGCTCACGCCTGTAAAACCAGCAGTTTGGGAGGCCGAGGCAGGCGGATCACCTGAGGTCAGGAGTTCAAGACCAGCCTGACCAACGTGCTGAAACCCCATCTCTACTAAAAATACAAAAATTAGCCAGGCATGGTGGTGTGCGCCTGTAATCCCAGCTACTCGGGAGGCTGAGGCAGGAGAATCTCTTGAACCCGGGAGGCGGAGCCTGCAGTGAGCTGAGATCGTGCCACTGCACTCCAGCCTGGGTGACAGAATGAGACTCTGTCTTAGAAAAAAGAGTCTCACAGTTCAGCAGGGTTCTAGCATGGGACAATGAGGATAAGGGTAGGTGAGCAGGTGGAAAGGGTGAGAACAGGTCAATTGTGATGGAGAAAATAATAAAGACAGAAAAGGCAGAAGACCTCCTGGGAAGCAACCTGTCCCAGCAGATACAAAAATACAGCCAACGGGAGCCAGCATAGACCCTTGACCTGTGCAATTCTTTCTCAGTCCTTTTTTTAAGCAGAAAGCTGCCTTTGAAAAACAGTTTTAATAAACATGAAAATTATAAATCCCTATTTACATAAATAATATATCCCGGTCCTGTTCTTAGAACCATTGATTTTCCATGGCTCATTAAGAAAGCTGGGCGAGGTGGCTCACGCCCGTCATCCCAGCACTTTGGGAGGCCGAGGCGGGCAGATCACAAGGCGAGGAGTTTGAGACCAGCCCGACCAACACGGTGAAACCCCGTCTCTACTAAAAATACAAAAATTAGCTGGGGGTGGTGGTGTGTGCCTGTAATTCCAGCTACTCAGGAGGCCGAGGCAGGAGAATCGCCTGAACCCGGGAGGTGGAGGTTACATTGAGCCGAGATCGTGCCACCGCACTCCAGACTGGCTACAGAGTGAGACTCTATCTTAAAAAAAAAAAAAAAAAAAGAAGAAGAAGAAAAGAACTTGGTCCTCAGTCAATTGGTGACAGGATGGAATCTCCAGGGACTGCTCTTTTCTTACCCAGTAATGAAAATTTAGCCATCAGAGACAGGTCGGAACGGCTGACTTCTCATACACCCAGAAGGCTGAGAATACCTTTATGCTTGTTTTCCCTCCTCGTCAGCAAACATGTCAATTGCTATTTCTAAATGTCTTGCAGATGTTTATATTACAGTTTTGCATTTTGTGACAAGTGCCGTGGAGCCTGCTTTTCACCATGAACCTGGAAAGCTACCCTTCTAACAGGATTTATCAGGCCTGTTTATAACCGCTGAGTCCACACCATGTTTTAAACACCCAGCATTGAGTAGAAGCTCAGCCATGGAAATCAATTCTTTTCATCACGGTTCTGCCCTCTAATGACAGACAAGGCAGTTTTCCTGTACAAGAGCTGTGGATTTCTGCAAGATATAATTAATACTTTGTCACTTTCTCCCCTGAAAGTTGCCTTTGTTTATTGCACTGCAAAATTGCAAGTTGGCAAAGGTGAAAGGTAGTTCCCGTGAGAATACATCGTGATTTTTTTTTTCCGTAAGAAATTTAAGATGACAGCCGGGTGTGGTGGATCATGCCTGTAATCCCAGCACTTTGGGAGGCTGAGGTGGGCGGATCCATTGAGGCTGGGAGTTCAAGACCAGCCTGGCCAACATGGTGAAACCCCATCTGTATCAAAAATATAAAAAATTACCCAGGTGTGGTGGCGTACTCCTGTAATCCTGGCTACTCAGAAGGCTGAGGCAGGAGAATCGCTTGAACCCGGGAGGGAGAGGTTGCAGTGAGCTGAGATTGCACCATTGCATTCCAGCCTGAGTGACAGAGTGAGACTCCATCTCAAAAAAAGAAATTTAAGATGACAACTAAAGTTTCCCTAACAAGGAGTGACACTGTGAAGGCTATGGAGGCTATCCCACTATTTAAATGTAGAGAAGAGGTGGAGAAAAGGGAGAGGAAGCAAGGATCCCAGAAACACACACCAAGCAGACACGCCCAGGTTTAGAAATAGTCTGAAAAGGTTAACTTGCTTCCTTCCAAGAAAAACCCAAATGTACCTGGATTCAGAGAAGTCGTTTAGTCCATGAGATAAAATTTTATTTATTTATTTATTTTTTTGAGACAGAGTCTTGCTCTGTCTCCCAGGCTGGAGTGCAGTGGCAAGATCTCAGCTCACTGCAACCTCTGCCTCCCAGGTTCAAGTGATTCTCTGGCCTCAGCCTCCCAAGTAGCTGGGATTACAGGCATGCACCACCACACCTGACTAATTTTGTATTTTTAGTAGAGACGGGCTTTCTCCATGTTGGTCAGGCTGGTCTCGAACTCCTGACCTCAGGTGATCCACCCGCCTTGGCCTCTCAAAGTGCTGGGATTACAGGCGTCAGCCACCATGCCTGGGGCTAATTTTTGTATTTTTAGTAGAGATGGGGTTTCACCATGTTGGCCAGGCTGGTCTCGAACTCCCGACCTCAGGTGATCCACCTGCCTTGGCCTCCCAAAGTACTGTGATGACGGGCATGAGCTACCATGCGCGGCCAGAGGATGTGAGTTTCTGATCTGAATTTCCGTTTTGACTTCATATGCGCCATGGACAAATGTATCCCACTTTGATGACTGTAAATTCATTCTTTCATTTTCTTCTCAGATCTTACCAAGCTTCTTTTTTTTTTATTTTTTTATTTTAACCCTTGTCTCTTTGAGCCAAATCAAATACATTAATTATTGGAGCAAGGATAACTTTTATAAAAGGGTCTGGGACAAGGATTAACATTCTCCCTTTCTTGGCTGGTCTCTTTTGTCCTGAAATCTTAGTTTGTCTCATTCATAGTAAAATGTGTATTTTTCACACTCCTCTCTTCCTTTAGCAATCGCCAAAGCCTTAAATGCATTGAGATCAGAGGCTTCTCATTATTTGTAATTATCCCCTCAGCCGAATGCAAGAGGGCCCCGTGGGTAAGGCAGGGTGTTCATGGAGAGGCCGCGGTTTTTATCACCATCGACACCATCTCGGCTCTTTGCCCTACTCCCCCTGACGATTCTCGCTTCCCCCAGGATAATTACTGGCTTATTACACTTGAACCCTTACTGCTCTCAGGAAAAAAATGTATCCCGTCCTCCTGGCACATGGACATTCTTATGTTAAACAGCCAGGGACTGCCCTCCTCTCTCACTGTTTCCACTCTGCAGGATACCATTGTCATTTGCTAGCAGGGGAAGTGTGATAATGTATCAGAGTCCAGATTCCAGAAACCCCAGATGCTCGGATTTGTGTTGAGGCCGCTCTGGGGACATGACAGCACATTTTGTTGTTGTTGTTGTTGCTGACAGTTTTGTGCGTGATTTGCATCTCCCGTCCTTTTTCTACCTGTGACTTCTCATCCAGGCCAGGGGAACGGACGCATATTTCAGCATTTCAACATTTTTTTTTTTTAGTAAAAATGCATATATTGGCCAGGTGCGGTAGCTCACGCCTGTAATGCCAGCACTTTGGGAGGCTGAGGTGGGTGGATCCCTTGAGGTCAGGAGTTCGAGACCAGCCTGGCCAACATGAGGAAACCCCATTTCTACTAAAAATACAAAAATTAACCAGTTATGGTGGCACATTCCTGTAATCTCAGCACTTTAGGAGGGCAAGGCAGGCAGATCACCTGATGTCAGGAGTTCAAGACCAGACTGGCCAACATGGCAAAACCCCGTCCGTAGTAAAAATACAAAAATTACGTGGTGTGGTGGTGGGTGCCTGTAACCCCAGGTACTTGGGAAGATGAGGCAGGAGAACGGCTTGAACCCAGGAGGCAGAGGTTGCAGTGAGCTAAGATCACACCACTGTACTCCAGCCTGGGCGACAGAGGGAGACTCTGTCTCAAAAAAGAAGAAATAAGCTGGGCATGGTGGCTCACGCCTGTAATCCCAGCACTTTGGAAGGTCAAGGTGGGTGGATTATGAGGTCAGGAGTTCAAGACCAGCCTGGCCAACACGGCAAAACCCTGTCCCTAGTAAAAATACAAAAATTAGCCAGACGTGGTGGTGGGCACCTGTAACCCCAGCTACTGGGGAGGCTGAGGCAGGAGAATCGCTTGAACCCAGGAGGCAGAGGTTGCAGTGAGCCAAGATCATGCCACTGCATTCCAGCCTGGACGACACAGCAAGACTCCGTCTCAAAATACAAGAAATAGGCCGGGCACAGTGGCTCACGCCTGTAATCCCAGCACTTTGGGAGGTCGAGGTGGGTGGATCATGAGGTCAGGAGTTCGAGACCAGCCTGGCCAACATGGCAAAACCCTGTCTCTAGTAAAAATACAAAAATTAGCTGGACGCGGTGGCGGGTGCCTGTAACCCCAGCTACTCAGAAGGCTGAGGCAGGAGAATCACTTGAACCCAAGAGGCGGAGGTTGCAGTGAGCCAAGATCACGCCACTGCACTCCAGCCTGGCCAACAGAATGAGAGACTCCATCTCAAAAAAGAAGAAATAAATACAATACAAATTAAAAAAAATAAAAATGCATACATCTTGATTATAAATGTCTGCATTTCATAGCTCACCTTAGCTGGGCTGTTTGTATTTTTTGTTTGTTTGTTTGTTTGAGATGGAGTTTTGCTCTTGTTGCCCAGGCTGGAGTGCAGTGGCGTGATCTCGGCTCACCACAACCTCCACCTCCCAGGTTCTGAACCCTGATACTGACAACAATGAATATATAAAGACACTCAAAGCTGCCGTTCTCTGCTGATAATGCTGGCTGTCATTATATTCCCATCAGCTGAAGATCATTTTATCACGTCAAAGGAAGCCCCCGGCCCTGAATGAGTAAATTCCTCCTGCAGTGACATTTAAAATTCCATTTCCCGTTATTCATGTTTTACCCAGGGGGCGAAGCCTTGCTCTGTCCTCTACTTCAGAAGCCACTGTTGGTCTCTTTCCTTTGGAAAATTTAATTTTTAAGGGACAAACAATGATTGCATCTATCTGTAGGGTACAGTGTGAAATTTTGATATATGTACACATCATGGGATAATTGCATGAAGCCAATTAACATATCCATCACCTCACCTACTTTTCTTTTGTGTGTGTGTGTGTGGTGCACGCATTTAAAATCCTACGTTTAGGCTGGCGCGGTGGCTCACACCTGTCACCCCGGCACTTTGGGAGGCCGAGGCGGGCGGATGACTTGAGGTCAGGAGTTCGAGACCAGCCTGGCCAACATGGTGAAACCCCGTCCCTACTAAAAATACAAAAATTAGCCCGGTGTGGTGGCGGGCACATGTAGTCCCAGATACTCGAGGCTGAGGCAGGAGAATCGCTTGAAACTGGGAGACGGAGGCTGCAGTGAGCCAAGATCGCGCCACTGCACTCCAGCCTGGGCGACGGAGGGAGACTCCATCTCAAAAACAAAACAAAAAAAAATAGATATAAGGAATGCATTTGGGGTTCCATAGCACAATAATGTGTATAGACTTAACACAAAAATACTGTATTCAGGTGATGGACGCCCTAAATACCTAGATCATTACACATTTTATACATGTAACGAAATTTCTCATGGAACCCCTAAATTTGTACAAAACAAGAAAACACAAAAACATACCAAAATAAAAAAAAATCTACTCTCAACAATGTTGAAATGCACGGTACTTTATTATTAATCAACAAAAATAAAAATAAAACCTATACTGAATAATTTTGAAATGCACACTACTTTATTATTAACAAAAATAAAAATAAAATCTACTCTGAACAATTTTGAAAGGCACAGTACCTTATTATTAATTAACAAGAATAAAAATAAAATCTCCTCTGGACAATTTTGAAATGCACAGTACTTTATTATTAACAAAAATAAAAATAAAATCTACTCTCAACAATTTTGAAAGGTACAATACTTTATTATTAATTAACAAAAATAAAAAATCTCTGAAAAATTTTGAAATGCACAGTACTTTATTATTAAAAAAAATGAAACCTACTCTGAACAATTTTGCAATGCACAATAATTTATTATTAACAAAAATAAATTAAAAATAAAACCCATACTGAACAATTTTGAAAAGCACAGTACTTCATTATTAAAAATATATATATAAAACCTACTGTGAACATTTTTTTTTTTTGAGATGGAGTCTCACTCTGTCGCCCAGGTTGGAGTGCAGTAGCACTATCTCAGCTCAGTACAACCTCCACCTCCCGAGCTCAAGCGACTCTCCTGCCTCTACCTCCCCAGTAGGCGGGATTACAGGCACCCACCACCACACCCAGCTAATTTTTGTACTTTTAGTAGAGATGGGGTTTCACTATGTTGGCCAGGCTGGTCTCGAACTCCTGACCTCAGACGATCCACTCACCTTGGCCTCCCAAAGTTCTGGGATTACAGGCGTGAGCCATCTCGCCTGGCCCTACTCTGAACAATTTTGAAATGCACAGTGATTTATTATTAATTAACAAAAATAAAAATAAAACCTATACTGAACAATTTTGAAACGCACAGTATTTTATTATTAATTAACAAAAATAAAACTAAAAATAAAATCTACTCTGAGCTATTTTGAAATGCACAGTACTTTAGTATTAAAAAAAATATAAAACCTACGGTGAACAATTTTTTTTTTTTTTTTTTGAGACAGAGTCTCACTCTGTCGCCCAGGCTGGAGTGTAGTGGCGTGATTTGGGCTCACTGCAACCTCCGTCTCCTGGGCTCAAGCGAGTCTCGTGCCTCAGCCTCCCTAGTACAGGGGATTACAGGTGAAGCACCACCACAACCAGCTAATTTTTGTATTTTTAGTAGAGACGGGGTTTCACCATGTTGGCCAGGCTGGTCTTGAACTCCTGACCTCAGATAATCCAAAGTGCTGGGATTACAGGCATGAGCCAGTGCACCTGGCCCTACACTGAACAATTTTGAAATGCACAGTGTTTTATTATTAATTAACAAAAATAAAAATAAAACCTACCCTGAACAATTTTGAAATGCATAGTACTTTATTATTAATTAAGAAAAATAAAACCTACTCTGAACAATTTTGAAATGCGCAGTACTTTATAAATTAACAAAAATAAAAATAACCTATACTGAACAATGTTGAAATGCACAGTGCTTTATTATTAAAACAAAACCTACTCTGAACAATATTGAAATGCAGTGTTTTATTATTAATTAACAAAAATAAAACCGACTCTCAACAATCCTGAAATGCACAGCACTTTATTATTAATTATGTCACCATGCTGTGTAATAGCTGTGCAGACCTTATTCCTCCTGTCTAAACAAAACTCTGCATTATGTGCATTATTTGTACTTTTTTTTTTTTTTTTTTGAGACAGAGTCTTGCTCTGTCGCCCAGGCTGGAGTTCAGTGGCGCTATCTCGGCTCACTGCAAGCTCCGCCTCCCGGGTTCACGCCATTCTCCTGCCTCAGCCTCCTGAGTAGCTGGGACTACAGGCGTCCGCCACCACGCCCGGCTAATTTTTTTTGCATTTTTAGTAGAGACAGGGTTTCACCGTGTTAGCCAGGATGGTCTCGAACTCCTGACCTCAGGTGATCCACCCGCCTTGGCCTCCCAAAGTGCTGGGATTACAGGCGTGAGCCACTGCGCCCAGCCTATTTGTACTTTTATTAGTAACAAAAATAAAAATAAAACCTACTCTGAACTATGTTGAAATGTACAGTACTTTATTAACTTACTAAATTATTTTTGTTAGCTTATATTAACACAAATAAAAAAACCTATACTGCACAATTTTGAAATACACAGTGCTTTATTATAAATTAACAAAAACAAAAATAACCTACTCTGAAGAATTTTGAAGTACAGTGTTTTAAGTCACAAAAATAAAACCTACTCTGAACAGCTTTGAAATGCACTGTTTTATTATTAACAAAAATAAAACCTACTCTGAACAGTTTTGAAATGCACTGTTTTATTATTAATTAACAAAAATAAAACCTACTCTGAACAATTTTGAAATGCACAGTGCTTTATTATTAATTAACAAAAATAAAACCTACTCTGAACAATTTTGAAATGCACAGTGCTTTATTATTAATTAACAAAAATAAAACCTACTCTGAATAATTTTGAAATGCAAAGTGCTTTATTATTAACAAAAATCTACTCTGAACAATTTTGAAATGCCCAGTGTTTTATTATTATGTCACCGTGCTGTGCAATAGTTGTGCAGACCTTATTCCTCATGTCTAACCAAAACTCTGAATTATCTGACCAACATCTCTCCCCGTGAGCTCCACTAGTCTCTGCTACCCACCCTTCTACTCTGCTTCTGTGAGTTTGACTTTTTTAGATTCCACGTAGCAGTAAGAGCATGTGCTCTTCATCTTTCTCTCTTTCTTGTGTGTGTGTGTGTTTGTGTGTTTTCAAGATGGGGTCTTGCTCTGTCACCCAGGCTGGAGTGCAGTGGCATGATCTGGGCTCACTGCAACCTCTGCCTCCCAGGTTCAAGTGATTCTCCTGCCTCATCCTCCCAAAGAGCTGGGATTACAGGCGTGTGCCACCACACCCAGCTAACTTTTTGCATTTTCAATAGAGACAGGTTTTCACCATGTTGGCAGTGCAGTGGTGCAATCTCGGCTCACTACAGCCTCCGCCTCCCAGGTTCAAGCGATTCTCCTGCCTCAGCCTCCCAAAGAGCTGGGATTACAGGCGTGTGCCACCACACCCAGCTAACTTTTTGCATTTTCAATAGAGACAGGTTTTCACCATGTTGGCAGTGCAGTGGTGCAATCTCGGCTCACTACAGCCTCCGCCTCCCAGGTTCAAGCGATTCTCCTGCCTCAGCCTCCCAAAGAGCTGGGATTACAGGTGCGTGCCACCACGCCCAGCTAATTTTTTTGTATTTTCAGTAGAGATGGGGTTTCACCATGTTGCCCAGGCTGGTCTCCAACTCCTGACCTCAAGTGATCCGCCTGCCTCGGCCTCCCTAAAGTGCTGGGATTACAGGCGTGAGCCACCACGCCTGCCTCTCTCTTTCTTAAGTTGACAGAAGAGGATTGATTTGGCCCAAGTACAAGAGTCACTGCCTCAGCTGTGGTTTGGACGCGTGCGTGAGAACCTCAGTCCCAACTATGGACTGTGCGAGGGTCCCAGCCTCACAGGTACACTGAATCCAGGTGTAAGAGTCATCATCTCACCTGTGGACTTGGATCCATATAGGACAGGTACAATTCCAACTTTGGACTGAATCTGCCTGTGAGATTCAGAACCTCACCTGTGGGCTGAGTCCATGTTGCAGGGTGACAATCCTATCGGCTGGCTGTACCTACAAGAGTCACCATCTTGCCTGTGTGCTGGGTCCTGTTAGTGATACAGGAGACAGAAAGAAATCACTTAGGTGTGGCCGGGCGCGGTGGCTCACGCTTGTAATCCCAGCACTTTGGGAGGCTCAGGCAGGCGGGTCACCTCAGGTCGGGAGTTCGAGACCAGCCATGACCAACATGGTGAAACCCCGTCTGTACTAAAAGTAGAAAAATTAGCCTGGCATGGTGGTGCGTGCCTGTAATCCCAGGTACTCGAGAGGCTGAGGCTGGAGAATCGCTTGAACCCGAGAGGCGGAGGTTGCAGTGAGCTGAGATCGCACCACTGCACTCCAGCCTGGCCACAGAGCGAAACTCCATCTCAAAAATAAATAAATAAATATATAAATAAATAAATAATTAGCTGGGTGTGGTGGTGGGCACCTGGAATCCCAACTACTCGGGAGGCTGAGACAGGAGAATAGGTTGAACCCAGGAGGCGGAGGTTGCAGTGAGCCGAGATTGTGCCACTGTACTCCAGCCTGGGCGACAGAGCGAGACTCCACCTAAAAAAAAAAAAAAAAAAAGGCAGCTTGAGAAATTGCTTCCTTTCTAACTACACGCCACTCAAAGAAATCACTTCTCTTCTAACAAAGAGCAGCCTGGAAGATCGAGCCCAAACTCACAGAAAAGCAGGTCCGGCACAGAGCAGGAGCATCCTACGTCATCACCAAACTTCACCTATGTACAACAGCTCCCAGTAAAGACAGGGGGCCTGACTGAGCACATTTCTTTCCATTTTTTGTGCCCTGTGTAGCTAAGATACCTCCTCCCCACTAGCTCATTTATAAAAACCCTTACATTTTACTGCCGTACGGCCACCCCTTCTTCTTCTTTTGCCTGCATTCTGCTCCCTTAGAAACGCAGGTTGTTTTTTGTTGTATTTATTTATTTATTTATTTAATTTTTTTGAGATGGAGTCTCGCTCTTGTTGTCCAGGCTGGACTGTAATGGTGTGATCTCAGCTCATCGCAACCTCCACCTACTGGGTTCAAGCGATTCTCCTGCCTCAGCCTCCGGAGCAGCTGGGATTACAGACACCCACCACCACGCCCGGCTAATTTTGTACTTTTAGTGGAGACGGGGTTTCTCCATGTTGGTCAGGCTGGTCTCGAACTCCCAACCTCAGGAGATCTGCCCGCCTCAGCCTCCCAAAGTGCTGGGATTACAGGCATGAGCCACTGCGCCCAGCCTGTTTTATTGGTTTATTTTTTCGGGGCGGGGGAGACTGAGTCTCGCTCTGTTTCCCAGGCTGGAGTGCAATGGCGTGATCTCGGCTCACTGCAACCTCTGCCTCCCAGGCTCAAGTGATCCTCCTGCCTCAGCCTCTTGAGTAGCTGGGATTACAGGATCATGCCACCACACCTGGCGAATTTTTTTTTTTTTTTTTTGTATTTTAGTAAAGATGGAGTTTTGCCATGACTGGTCTCGAACTCCCCAGCTCAGACAATCTGCCCACCTCGGCCTCCCAAAGTGCTAAGATTACAGGTGTGAGCCACCAAGCCCGGCCCGTAACCTCACTCTTAGTGCATCCAAGTCCTTGATTTCCATGGCTCTGAGACAAAGGACTTCTGGTGATATCCCAGACTATTTATCTTCTATTTCATAGAATAGACTATTTATCTTCTACTTCGTAGAACAGACTAGACTATTTCTAGTCTATTTCGTAGAATAGAATAGACTATTTCTACTCTATTTCGTAGAATAGACCAATTCTAGTCTATTTCGTAGAATAGACTAATTCTAGTCTATTCTACTGAGCACAGCATGTGCTACTGAGTTTTTCACCCCTTTACTCCTCCCTCTCGTACTCTCCAGTGCAATGCCCTCATCTTGATGTTGATGGCCCGCTGTTTCCATCCCATTCATACATGAGAACATGCAGTATTTGGCTTTCTGTTCCACCCTTAGTTCACTTAGGACTGTGGCCTCTGACTTCATCCATGTGTTTGTTTTGTTTTGTTTTTGAGATGGAGTCTTGCTCTGTCACCCAGGCTGGAGTGCAGTGGTGCAATCTCAGCTTACTGCAACCTCCACCTCTCAGGTTCAAGTGATTCTCCTGCCTCAGCCTCCCGAGTAGCTGAGATTACAGGCATGCGCCACCACACCTGGCTAATTTTTGCATTTTTAGTAGAGACGGGGTTTCACCGTGTTGGCCAGGCTGGTCTCGAACTCCTGACCTCGTGGTCCGTCTGCCTCGGCCTCCTGAAGTGCTGGGATGACAGGCATGAGCCACCGTGCCTGGCCATGTTTTTATTCTTTCTTATGGCTGGAAAGTACCCTATGGTGCAGATATAGCCCCTTTTCTTTATCCAATCCACCATGGATGGGTACCTGTGTCGACTCCACCTCTTTGCTGTTGTGACTGGTGCTGTGATGAACACATAGGTGCGTGTGTCTTTGTGATAGGACAGAGCTCCAGGAATGGGATTGCTGGGTGACATAGTTCTGTTTTTTTCTTTTTTGTTTTTGTTTGGAGACAGAGTTTTGCTCTTATCTCCCAGGCTGGAGTGCACTGGCGAGATCTCGGCTCACTGCAACCTCTGCCTCCCAGGTTCAAGTGATTCTCCTGCTTCAGCCTCCCGGGTAGCTGGGATTACAGACACCTGCCACCACACCCAGCTAATTTTTGAATTTTTGGTAGAGACGGTGTTTCAGCATTTTGGCCAGGCTGGTCTCAAACTCCCGACCTCAGGTGATCCTCCCGCCTCCGCCTCTCAAAGTGCTGGGATGACAGGCGTGAGCCACCGCGCCTGGCCTCTATTTTAATTTCCTCCAGAAATCTCTAAACATTTGGAAGATAATTGCAAATGTTTCACAAGTCCCCCGCACCGCCACCAGGCAGAGTCTGCTGGCAACAAAAATCACCATCCCTGCCACAAATATTCTGCCCATTTCTCACCTGTGGATGGTCCCTCCTCCTCACCTGCCTCTCATTAGAACAAGAGCAAGGAACTTCCAGTAATTTACACGCCCGTGTGATGCTCGGAATAGATTCTGACAAACTCAGCTGGGGCAGGCAACTGGGGAAGATCCTCGGCGACTTACGTGCTAACGATGGAAGACGGCTGGGTCCTTTCAGCTACACTCCCTCCATCCACGGAGGTTCAAAATCCCAGGAGTGTCCAACATCCCAGGAGCTCCAGCTCTCACGGTCAAGCTCAGCCAATGCAAAGGCCTCCCTTTCAGCATAAAAGGTTCTGCCCAGGGAGATACAGAGTCTCGACCCCCACAAGAGGAAGCAGGTGAGCCGGGAACTCATGATTTGTGGGATGAGTTCACCGGGGCTACCACAACGCAGTAACATCAACAGGGTGACGTGAACCATAGCAATGCATTTTCTCACAATGCTGGGAGCCAGGGGTGCCAGATCAAGGTGCTGGCAGGCTTCATTCCTTCTGAGGGCTTTATAGTGTAACAATTTTTATTTGCTATTCAGTTATTATTCATTGTGTTTATACATCTTTATACCTTTGTAAATATTTTTATTTAGTTTACATACATTTCATATATTTATGATGTTTTTATTTCTTCATTTTGTTTATATATTTTTATAGATTTATATGACTTAGCTTATATGTATTTTTATATATTTATATTACTTAGTTTACAGTTTTATAGATTTATATTAGTTAGCTCATATGTATTTTTATGTATTTATCATTATTTTTACTTACTTAGTTAGTTCATATGTTTATAGGTTTATACATATTTTTATTTATTGAGCTTATAAAAATTTGTAGTTTTAATTATTTTTATTTAGTTGATATATATTTTTATTTTATTTTATTTTATTTATTTATTTTTTTGAGACGGAGTCTTGCTCTGTCGCCCAGGCTGGAGTGCAGTGGTGGGATCTTGGCTCACTGCAAGCTCCGCCTCCCGGGTTCACGCCATTCTCCTGCCTCAGCCTCCCGAGTAGCTGGGACTACAGGCGCCCGCCACCAAGCCCGGCTAATTTTTTGTATTATTAGTAGAGATGGGGTTTCACTGTGTTAGCCAGGATGGTCTCGATCTCCTGACCTCGTGATCCGCCCACCTCGGCGTCCCAAACTGCTGGGATTATAGGCGTGAGCCACCACGCCCGGCCATATTTTTATAGATTTATAAATATTTTAATTTATTTTGTTTATATAAATTGTTATATATTTATAATTATTTATTTTGTTTACATAAATTGTTATATACTTATTTTTATTTATTTAGTTTCTATATTTTTCATATCTTTATTTTCATGTATATTTTTATATCTATTTTTATTTTCTATATTTTAATATATTTGTAATTATTTTTATTTTGTTTATGTGTATTATATGTTGATAATTTATTTAGTTTATATTTTTATATATTATATTTTATTTATATATTTATAATTATTTATATATTGAAATATATTTGTTATTTGTATTTATTTTGTTTATGCATATTTGCACATTTATACTTGTTTTTATTTTGTTGATATCTTTTTATATATTCACAAGTATTTTTATTTAGCCATTTAGTTTATATGATTTTATATATTGAGAGTTATTTTTATGTAGTTATTTCATTTATCTATTGAAGCTAACTTGGGAGAAGCCGAATTCCTATAGAGGAGAATGGGATGGAAGCAATAATCACAGAAATGGCAGGAGATAACAGCTGTGAGTCAAATACATTTTCCGAAAAATGGCTGCCTGCTGGGTTCTCAGTGAAAATGTAAAAGAGAATCAATTGTAGACATATTCTAGGGGAATGTCAAACAAGAAAAAATAAAGAACATGCTGAGATTCAAAAAAAAAGAAGGTAGAACCTATACCATTTATACCGTTTTCACTTTATTTGAGCCACAAGAAATGACACAGTAATATTGAGTAGTCAATACTGATAGAAAAAAAAAACCCTTCTCAAGAATTCTCCCTGAGATCATGGTGGAATTTATATATATTTTCAAAAATTGTTAAAATAATTTTGAAAATAGTTTATTCCATTAACTATATTTCACTTGGTAATTGTGACATGCTGCAAACCCAAGGGGTACACAGGAAACTACTTTATTTATTTATTTATTTTTATTTTTTAAGATGGAGTTTTGCTCTTGTTGCCCAGGCTGGAGTGCAATGGCAGGATCTCGTCTCACTGCAACCTCTGCCCCCCAGGTTCAAGCAATTCTCCTGCCTCAGCCTCCTGAGTAGCTGGAACTATAGGCATGCGCCACCACACCTGGCTAATTTTTGTATTTTTAGTAGAGATGGGGTTTCACCATGTTGACCAGGCTGGTCTTGAACTCCCGAACTAAGGTGATCTGCCCGCCTCAGCCTCCCAAAGTGCTGGGATGACAGGCGTGATCCACTGCGCCCGTCCAGGAAACTACTTTCTAAGTAAGTGAATGAATTCTGAGTGGGATGGTCTAATCCTCTAAATCAAACCGTTTTAGTCATGGTTGATTTCTGCCTTCAGAGTCGTTAGGAAAATGTAAAGAGGGCTGATTCGCAACATGCACTTCAAAACGCCTCAAACACCGAAAGTCAAACAGATTATGATTGTTCAAAGTCTTGCAACACTCAGAGCACAGCTAGCTCAGCCCTCTCGTCAGCTCTATCAAGCCACGGAACAGGAACAAAATATCTTTAATAGGATTTTCTAAATACGTCCAAATCATGTGCATATTCCTCTCTGAGGGATGAAACCTCTATGAGTTTATTTTAATTTGTTTGATATTTTTCCTCTGTAGATTACGGCCCTGTAATTAGGAAGAACGTCTTTTGCCACATTGCAGTTTAAACTGGGAGACTTTAAAAATAATTAAAATATTTTCTAAACTTTCCCCAGTGTATATATGCTACCAAGAATAACGTCCAATTGGGAAGGAGACCTACCTAAGAAGAGATATTTGGAGAATTATTTTATGTATCTGCTGAAATGTTTATCACTTATATTTTGTTCCTGTTAGTTCCTATGAGTAGTTGGCTACTCAGTATTGCTGTCATTTCTTGTGGTTGAAATGAAGTCAAAACGGTATAGGTTCTACCGTTGTTGTTGTTGTTGTTGTTTTTAAATCTCAGCATAAACACTTCTTTATTTTTTTCTTGTTTGACATTCTACCAGAATATGTCTGGAATTGATTCTCTTTTAGAAAGCATGGGTGAATACGGTCCTGGGGAGTGTGTGTGTGTGTGTCTGTGTGTGTGTGTGTGAGAGAGAGAGAGAGGGAGAGAGAGGAAGAGAGAGGAGGGAGGAGAGAGAGACAGAGAGAGGAAGAAAGGCAGAGAGGGAGGGAGAAAGATAAAGGAAGAGAGAGGGAGGAAGACAGACAAGAAGAGAGACAGTACGGGGAAGAGAGGGAAGAAGAGAGTGAGAGAGACAGAGAGGGAGGGAGAAAGAGAGGAAGAGGGAGAGAGAGACAGAGAGAGGAAGAAAGGCAGAGAGGGAAGGAGAGAGAGGGAGGAAGAGACAAGAAGGGGAAGAGAGAGAAGAGAATGAGAGAGAGACAGAGAGAGGGAGGAAGAAAGAGAATAAGGGGGAGACAGAGACAGAGAGAGGAAGAGAGGAAGAAAGACAGAGAGAGAGGAAGAGAGAGGGAGGAAGAGGGAGGAAGAGAGAGGAAGAGACGCAGGAAGAGGGGGAGAGAGAAGAAGAGAATGAGAGAGAGACAGAGGGAGGAAGGAAGAGAGAGGGAGGAAGAGAGAGGAAGAGACGCAGGAAGAGGGGGAGAGAGAAGAAGAGAATGAGAGAGAGACAGAGGGAGGAAGGAAGAGAGAGGGAGGAAGAGAGAGGAAGAGGGGGAGACAGACAGAGAGAGGAAGAGAGGAAGAAAGAGAGGAAGAGAGAGGGAGGAAGAGAGAGGAAGAGGGGGAGAGAGAAGGAGAATGAGAGAGAGACAGAGAGGGAGGAAGGAAGAGAGAGAGGAAGAGGGAGAGACAGAGAGAGGAAGAAAGGAAGAAAGAGAGGGAAGGAGAGAGAGAGGAAGAGAGAGGGAGGAAGAGACAGAAGAAGAGAGAAAAGAAGGGCAAGAGAGAGAAGAAGAGAAAGAGAGACAGAGAGGGAGGGAGAAAGAGAGAGAGGAAGAAAGACAGAGAAGGAGAGAGGAAGAGACAGAGGAAGAGAGAAAGAAAGAAGGAAGGAGAGAGAGAGGGGAAGAGACAGAGGAAGAGAGAGAGAGGAAGAGACAGGAAGAGAGAAAGAAAGACAGAAGGAAGGAGAGACAGAGAGGAAGAGACAGAGGAAGAGAGAGAGGAAGAGACGGAGGAAGAGAGAGAGAGGAAGGGACGGAGGAAGAGAGAGAGAGGAAGAGAAACAGGAAGAGGGAGAGAGAGAAGAAAGTGAGAGAGAGACAGAGAAGGAGGGAGGAAGAGAGAGAGGAAAGGAGAGACAGAGAGGAAGAAAGGCAGAGAGGGAGAAAGAAAGAGAGAGAGAAGAGGGATAGAGGAAATCAGAGAGAGTGGGAGAAAGAGGGAGAAAGAGGGAGGAAGAGCGCGGCAGAGAGAAAAGGTGAGAGAGGAAGACACACACAGAGAGAGAGGTGCATTCCACAAGCTACTTAGTGGAAAAGCAGATTCCTAACTTGTGTCCAGCCCTGCACATTTAGGGGCTATGAAAGGCTTATTCCGGCTATGGTGCTATGTCTGTGCTCTCTTCGTCTTGGGCGCTCTGCAACAGAGAATCAACTGAGGTCCCTTCTTCAAATGCCCTCGCCTGAGTCTACATGAGGCTGAGGCCCAGGAGGGAGGGTGCTGTACTTGGGACCACTGGGAGCCCATTTGCTCCTGAGCCAGGGATGCAGGCAGAGCAGGTTAGTCGGTGCGGGGACCCTTTGCTGAGCGTGAACCCTCAGGGAATTACAGATGAAGGTCAGACCCCGGTGAGAAGAGGAAGCAATGGTTCTAGTAGTGGCTTTAGTAATGAGGTAGTTCACGAGCTGTAGTAATGGCATTAATTGCAGTGGTAGCATAGTAGTACTACTAGTAGCAATAGTCCTGGCAGTGGTGGTATTAAGGGTAGCTGTTGTAGTACTAATTGTTGAAGTAATAGCAACTATAGCAATAGCTGTATTAGTGCTGGTAGCAGTAACAACAATCCCATATATAGTCCCTGGTAAGCATCTGGAGCTGCTGTACACATGCATTCCATATATGAACTCACGTAATCTACACAGGGACTTTGTTTTTGTCTTTTTCCAAGACAGAGTCCTGCTAGGTTGGCCAGGCTGGAGTGCAGTGACAAGATCTTGGCTCACTGCAACCTCTGCCTCCTGGGTTCAAGCAATTCTCCTGCCTCAGCCTCCCGAATAGCTGGGACTACAGGCGGATGCCACCAAACCTGGCTAATTTTTGTATTTTCAGTAGAGATGGGATTTCGCCATGTTGGTCAGGCTGGTGTCGAACTCCTGACCTCAGGTGATCCATCTGCCTCGGCCTCCCAAAGTGCTGGGATGACAGGCGTGACCCACTGGGCCTGGCCTAATCCCTGTTTTCATTTAAGCCTTCTGGGTTTGGTGTCATGCTCCTCCTGTGTTTCTGGAAGTCTTCTGAGATAACTGCAGGGTTTATGGAAACATAGATGTTACTCACCACGTGTTTCTTTCTGGAAGTCTTCTGAGATAATTGCAGGGTTTATTTAAATACAGACGTTAGTCAGCATTGGAAGGTATAGCGGGTTGAAGAGTACTTCTCCCAAATTCACATCCACCCAGAACCTCAGAATGAGACCGTATTTGGAAACAGGGTCATAGCTGATGGAATTAGTTGAAATGAGATCATCTTGGGTTACAATGGGTCCTGAAGCCAGAAGTATCCTCCCCTAGAGCCTCCAGAGGGAACTGGATACTATTGTAATGGATTGAATGGCGACCCCCAAAATATGTTGATGTTCTGTTCTCCAGAACCTGTGAATGGAACCGTATTTGGAAATAAGGTCTTTGCAGATGCAATTAGTTAAGGATCTGGAGATGAGATCGTCCTGGAGTTGGGTGGGCCCTAAATGCAATGACAGGTGTCTTTCTAAGACACAGAAGAGGAGACACAGACACAGAGGAGGAGGCCACATGGAGGTGGAGGCAAAGACTGGAGTGATGTGGCCACAAGCCCTGGGATGCCTGGAGCCCCCAGGAGTGGGAAGAGGCAGGAAGGTTTTTTCCTTAGAGCTTCCGGAGGGTGTGTGGTCCTGAGACACCTTGATCTCAGACTCCTGGTCTCCAGAACTGGGAGAAGATGAATCTCTATTGTTTGAAACCACTCATTTTGTGAAAACGTTTTTTTAGGAAAGGCCCAGAAAAGTCATACAGAAGGATTTAGGAGTCCATTTCTAAAGAAATCCTGATGGAGCCCAAAATATTCATAAGCATGAAGTCAGCTCCTTCCAGACATGACTGAATAATTTTTAATAACTACAACTTTGAGGTGCTCAGAAAGAAAGTCTTTTTGGGGCACCCTGCTCAATTACTTTACAAATTCATGCTGATAATACTTCACAATGGGAAGCCATAAATTTGGCAAGGCATGGCAGGGGACAGGGCAGAAGTGTTTCAGTAAGTTGTCTAATTCTTTTTTTTTTTAACTTTTTAAAAAATTATTATACTTTAAGTTCTGGTATACATACGCAGAATGTGCAGGTTTGTTACATGTGCCATGTTGGTTTGCTGCACCCATCAACCCATCATCTACCTTAGGTATTTCTCCTAATGCTATCCCTCCCCTTGGCCCCCAGCCCCCGACAGGCCCCAGTGTGTGATGTTCCCCTCCCTGTGTCCATGTGTTCTCATTGTTCAACTCCCACTTATGAGTGAGAATATGCAGTGTTTGGTTTTCTGTTCTTGTGTTAGTTTGCTGAGAATGATGATTTCCAGCATCATCCATTGTCCCTGCAAAGGACATGAACTCATCCTTTTTTATGGCTGCATAGTATTCCATGGTGTATATGTTAGGCTGTCTAATTCTTTATACATTGCTCTCTGCATCCTGGCTCAGTGCTGCATTGCTGGGAGGTTGTCAGAAGCTGAGACAAAAGCTGCTGTGTGCTGCTTTCTGGCTTTTCTCCCTTGTCCTTTCATCTTGGCACAAAGTCAAATAAAACTGCAAGAGAAGACTATCTTCCCATTCCATCCCCTTTCCAGCTCCCCATCCTGCTGAAAGCCACTTTCATTACTCAGTAAAATCCTCCACCTATCTGTGCAGAATATGCCAAAGGTTCTGCCCACATCAAAGATCCTCTCTTGCCATATGTTAATAGACACCCACATCAAGACCATGTCAGACCATGACAGGATATTGTTCTTGTCAATGTCCCTCTTCTTGGACTGGTTTATACACCCTTTTTTTCTTTTCTTTTCTTTTTTTTTGAGATAGAGTCTTGCTCGGTTGCCCAGGCTGGAGTGCAGTGGTGCGATCTCGGCTCACGGCAACTTCCGCCTCCTGGGTTCACGCCATTCTCCTGCTTCAGCCTCCCAAGTAGCTGAGACTACAGGCGTCTGCCACCACGCCCGGCTAATTTTTTTTGAATTTTTAGTAGAGATGGGGTTTCACTGTGTTAGCCACACAGGTCTCGATCTCCTGATCTCATGATCTGCCCCCCTTGGCCTCCCAAAGTGCTGGGATTACAGGCGTGAGCCACCGTGCCCAGCCTTATTAACCCTCTTTTCTATTCCCTTTCTCTTGATGGTAAATGTTTGTTGTGGAATGTTTAACCTGTACCATTTATATATTGATTAAGTATACTATTACGTATGGTTTGCAATATTAACTAACTTGGGGAGTGGCTTGAGCCTGTATGACTGCGGCTCTGACTACCAAGTGAGCGGGAAGCACTAAGGAGAACTGCCTCCTTGGGAACTCCATGTAGCTCGTGGTAACATGGACAGGAGGCAGGGAAATACTGGGTAGAAAAGGGTGGGGTCCCTGGCAAGGGCTCCACCCTCAAGCCTGGGCCCATGGTCCTAAATGACAACTTCACATCCCTTCACATACAGTAAGCATGACTGGGGAGGCCTCAGGAAACATACAATCACGGCGGAAGGCAAAGAGGAGGGAGGCACGCACGTCTTACGTGGCATGAGCAGGAGGAAGAGAGCAAAGGGGGAAAGTGTTACACACTTTTAAACAAAAGGATCTCATCAGAACTCACTCACTATCATGAGAAGAGCAAGGAAGAAATCTTTCCCCATGATGTAATCACCTCCCACCAGACCTCTCCTCCATCACTGAAGAATCACAATTTGACATGACATTTGGGTGGGGACACAATCCAAACCATATCAAGTGCCCAACTGAAAGTGCAGGAGAGTCACATTCTCCACCAGTTACTGATGGATGTAGAGTATCAACACCCCAGCTCCCTCACCCCTCTGCTAGGATAATTCCCAGGTGGGTGTTTTATGCTGTTTCCCAGAGCATCACAATAAGATTATGTCCTAGGTGCCCTCTGTAGAGCTGGCTTAATAATTCACCCCTCATTGGTGGATGCCCTTCCCTGTATAACCTTCCCCTGACCCCCTGCCCTGGCCCTGGTCAGTGTCCCTACCCTTTCCGTTACTCAGTCCTTAACCTAGGGTCTGTTTCTGGGAGAAGCCCAGTTGAGACACTTTACCTAGACGATAGTGGGGAAGGAGGTGATGGGAGGAATAGATAAAAACTATATTGGTTGTTCAGGGAGAAATTATTGCAACTTGGGCCAGATTGAGGACAGAGGTGCAGTGGTGAGACATGGGCAGATTGGGGACCTGCTGATAAATTAGATGGATGGGTAGGAAAGACCCAATGTGGTTGTCTGTGCTTCTTCTTTTTTTTTTTTCTCTCTCTCTCTCTCTCTCTCTGTGTCTCTCTCAGGCTATTGCTCTGACCTTTTTCTACCTCATTTATTTCTTTGTTGTTTGTTCTTTTTTGTTCCCCCTCTTTCACCTTGCCATATCCGGCTCTCCCCCATGCCTATCACCTCGATCTGACTCATTAACCTTATTGCAGAATTTAATTCAACTCGACACTTTTGCAGAGCACCTCGTAGGTGTCAGACACAGAGCCAAGTACCAAGGAGATGGAAATGAGTACTTCATGTCCAAGGTGCAATGGGCATATGGAACAAATAATCAGGATATGGCATAAAATTGCAACCAAGCCTATCTAGTGTGAAGAGAAAGTTTGGAAAAAGAAAAATTGTTAGTCTTTACTGAAGAGTGTTTTTAAATCTCTATTGTAAAATCCAATGGGTATCTATTCATATATCTGTCTTGATAGACAAATGCATCCACTTGTACAGGTACATACACATACAAAGAAACAAATGCATAAATAATAAATAATCCCTTTCTAATTAATTGAAGTGGCTATTTTGCAATGTGAGCTTTCAAGAAAGAAGAGATTTTCACCAGAAGTGGCCCACTAGTACAACAACTTTTGTTTGTATAACACATTATAATTTTCAAGAAACTGTATAATTTAGCTCATTTGTCTCTTCTAATAGTTCTGTGGGGCAGGTGACATTATCACCACCCTCATCATCATCATTATCACCACCATCACCATTATCACTATGACCATCATCATTACCATCACCATTATCATCACCATCACCATCATCATTATCACCACCATCACTATTATTACCATCAGCATCATCATCATCATGATCATCACCACCATCACCATTATCATCACCATCATCACAGCCACTATTATCATCATCATGATCATTGCCATCACCATCATCACCATCATTATGACCATCACATCATCACCATTATCATCATCACCATCACATCATCACCATCATCATTATCACCATCATCACCATCGCTATCATCATCACCATCACTATTGTCACCATCATCCTAATCATCACCATCATCACCATCACCATCACCATCACTATCATCACCATCATTATCATCACCATCACATCATCACCATTATCATCATCAGATCACATCATCACTGTCATCATTATCATCGTCATCACCATCATATCATCACCATCATCATCACCATCCTCATTACATCATCATCACCATCATCATCACTATCACTATCATCACCATCACCATCATTACCAGCATCATCACCATCCTCATTATCACCATCATCACCATCACTATCATCAACATCACATCATCACCATCACATCATCACCATCACATCATCACCATTATCATCATCAGATCACATCATCACTGTCATCATTATCATCGTCATCACCATCATATCATCACCATCATCATCACCATCCTCATTACATCATCATCACCATCATCATCACTATCACTATCATCACCATCACCATCATTACCAGCATCATCACCATCACATCATCACCATCCTCATTATCACCATCATCACCATCACTATCATCAACATCACATCATCACCATCACATCATCACCATTATCATCATCAGATCACATCATCACTGTCATCATTATCATCGTCATCACCATCATATCATCACCATCATCATCACCATCCTCATTACATCATCATCACCATCATCATCACTATCACTATCATCACCATCACCATCATTACCAGCATCATCACCATCACATCATCACCATCCTCATTATCACCATCATCACCATCACTATCATCAACATCACATCATCACCATCACATCATCACCATTATCATCATCAAATCACATCATCACTGTCATCATTATCATCGTCATCACCATCATATCATCACCATCATCATCACCATCCTCATTACATCATCATCACCATCATCATCACTATCACTATCATCACCATCACCATCATTACCAGCATCATCACCATCACATCATCACCATCCTCATTATCACCATCACATCATCACCATCCTCACCATCACTATCATCAACATCACATCATCACCATTATCATCATCAAATCACATCATCACTGTCATCATTATCATCGTCATCACCGTCATATCATCACCATCATCATCACCATACTCATTACATCATCATCACCATCATCATCACTATCACTATCATCACCATCACCATCATTACCAGCATCATCACCATCACATCATCACCATCCTCATTATCACCATCATCACCATCACTATCATCAACATCACATCATCACCATCACATCATCACCATTATCATCATCAGATCACATCATCACTGTCATCATTATCATCGTCATCACCATCATATCATCACCATCATCATCACCATCCTCATTACATCATCATCACCATCATCATCACTATCACTATCATCACCATCACCATCATTACCAGCATCATCACCATCACATCATCACCATCCTCATTATCACCATCATCACCATCACTATCATCAACATCACATCATCACCATCACATCATCACCATTATCATCATCAGATCACATCATCACTGTCATCATTATCATCGTCATCACCATCATATCATCACCATCATCATCACCATCCTCATTACATCATCATCACCATCATCATCACTATCACTATCATCACCATCACCATCATTACCAGCATCATCACCATCACATCATCACCATCCTCATTATCACCATCATCACCATCACTATCATCAACATCACATCATCACCATCACATCATCACCATTATCATCATCAGATCACATCATCACTGTCATCATTATCATCGTCATCACCATCATATCATCACCATCATCATCACCATCCTCATTACATCATCATCACCATCATCATCACTATCACTATCATCACCATCATCACCATCACCATCAGCATCATCATCATCACCATCATCATCATCGTCGTCATGTTACAGAAGACAAAACTTGGCTTCACAGAAGTTGAGCCTTTCCTAAGGCCACAGAGCTTAAAATTAATGACACCATTCCTACCCACTCCTTAGAAATGCTAAACCTTTTTCTTTCTTTCTGTACCCACTGCTGCTGCCACATACCAGAAACTTTCTTTCAAAGTCATACATGATTTGCCTTTTTCCCTCTTTCTCTTCTCTCCTTCCTCCACTTGCTTCCTGGAGTGTGAGAGCTACCGTCTTGGATCATGAGGACAAAGAGGATATGACCTAGGGGAGGGAAAGCAAGGAAAGAAGATGAGCCTTATTTTTGAGGACTGTGACACAAAGCCACGATGCCAGCCCTGGACCGTGTACCTCAGGGTCACCTTTACGTAAGAGAGGAACAAACTTCTGTTGCTTTAAAGCACTGTTGTTTTAGGGTTTCCATGTCAGCCAAGCCTAATCCTGATACAACATTCAAGCTCCATGTACCTTGCAAATAACCCCCAAGCTCTTACATCGGTACACACCCTAAACCCTCTATTACAACTACCTCCAAAGGCAGCTCAGCCATTTCTGTAATCTGATTTGCTTTTAATCCCTGGTGGAAAGGATAGAGGCAATGACCTTCAAGGACAGTCCTGAATGAAAGGCATCCAATTGCACCAGGTAAACACAGTGTACGGGGATAAGCATTTGTTTGCAAAGCTCCAGCTCACCCTGAGTAATCTCGCAAAGAGCTATTAAAAAGCATTAAAAATTTAGTGTTGTTCTAAAATGCACATTTTCCATCTCTGATCAGGGTCGAGTCAGTGAAGGAAGGCAATCTTTGGCTTGAGACAACCTTTATCCCTCGTTCCAAATTAATCATCATGCCTAAATGACTTATGAAAGCTCTCAAGCCATCGTCCTGCAAAGCTCCGGGAAAGGGAGATGGTGAATCATCATTAGAGAGCTCGCCCGGCTGAGAGCGTGGTCAGTCCAAACTCTAGCTAGGTATTACTAAGTTTCAGCCTTTCCTGTCTTCCTACGCCATCATCGTTGCATGTGGCTGACCAAATCCTGCTCTGCAAAGACCACTCATCTTCAGAATACAGTCCCTGCCTCAGGATGGTTTTTTCGACACAATAAGATGCCAGTTATTACAGGCAGTCAGGTTTGGAGCATAAAGATGGCTTATGTCGGAGAGCAAGCTCTTCTTGATGCTACCAAGCAGTTCTGCAAGCTCTTTAGAATAGATCCGCAGAGTGCTGAGAAAGGGTAGGGCTGATACTAGCAGATGGATGAAATGCTCAGTGGTAATATATTATGCCCAAGTACCACTCTGCTGCCGACTTTGCGGAGAGCCAGAAGAGCACACATAGAGGCGTGAGGAGCTGTCTGCAAGCTGATTCCTGATATTGCAATGAGCAAAACTGTCTTCAGGATTTATTCCCCCGCAAAGAAAGACCTCTGGGTTTTCTCATGCCAAAAATTCAAATTTATCTTGCAGAGAGGGTGAGGATTTCATTCAGTCCAAACAAAATGAGATGGAGGGAAAAGTATCTCAGGAAATGATTCCAAAGCATTTTCAAAAGACATCGTGTGAAGCTTTCAAAAACAGTGTTGGCCAGGCGCAATGGCTCAAACCTGTAATCCCAGCACTTTGGGTGCCCAATGCAGGAGGATTACTTGAGGCCAGCAGTTCAAGAGCAGCCTGGGCAAGAAAGCAAGACCCTATCTCTATTTAAAAAAGAAAAAAAATAGAAAAAATTAGCCAGGCATGCTGGCACATGCCTGTAGTCCCAGCTACTTGGGGGTCTGAGGTGGGAGGATCACTTGACCCCAGGTGTTTGAAGCTGCAGTGAGCCATTATCATGTCACTGCATTACAGGCTGGACAACAGAGCAAAACGCTGTCTTTAAAAAAATGTTAAAGAAAAAACCGTTTACAAGAATGTGACAAAGGTTTTGTGTGTGTGTCTGCGTGTGTGTGTGTGTTGTGGGGGAACAGGATGAGACAGCAGATAAAGAAAACACGGGGACCAGGCATGGTGGCTCCTGCCTGTAATCCCAGCACTTTGGGAGGTCGAAGCGGGTGAATCACGAGGTCGGGAGTTCGAGACCAGCCTGGCCAACATGGAGAAACCCCATCTCTACTAAAAATACAAAAATTAGCCAGCGTGGTGGCAGGCAGCTGTAATGCCAGCTACTTGGGAGGCTGAGGCAGGAGAATCGCTTGAAGCCGGAAAGCAGAGGTTGCAGTGAGCTGAGATCGCACCACTGCACTCCAGCCTGGGCAACAGAGCAAGGCTCTGTCTCAAAAAAAAAAAAAAAAAAGAGGCCGGGCACGGTGGCTCATGCCTGTAATCCCAGCACTTTGGGAGGCCGAGGCAGACGGATCACGAGGTCAGGAGATCGAGACCATCCTGGCTAACATGGTGAAACCCCGTCTCTACTAAAAATATAAAAAATTAGCCAGGCGTGGTGGTGGGTGCCTGTAGTCCCAGCTACTTGGGAGGCTGAGGCAGGAGAATGGTGTGAACCCAGGAGGTGGAGTTTGCAGTGAGCCGAGATCGCGCCACTGCACTCCAGCCTGGGTGTCAGAGTGAGACTCCATCTCAAAAAAGAAAAGAAAGCACGGGGCCTGATGATAAGCACCCTGCTGGAATTTACAATACTTGTCATTTAAATTTATACTACAGACTAAAATAGCATTTTCAGGCCGGACACAGTGGTTTATGCCTGTAATGTCAGCACTTTTTGGGAATCCAAGATGGGAGGATCACTTGGGGCCTAGTAACAGTCTTAGGAAATTCACGCAGATCCCAAGGGTGCTCAGACGTTGGAGCGGCTCTCATTGGAAATGCCTATTTATGAAGATAGACTGAATAGGACAGATTGGAAAATTCAAAAGTGTAGGGAGAAAGATCAATTCTTTCAAAACTGATTTATTGAGTTTCATGACTGTTTAATGTGAGTCTCCCTTGGAGGCTACTAGTAACCATGAAACCAGGACACAAGTTTACTTGTTCACTTTTTTTTTTTTTTTGAGGTGGAGTCTCGCTCTGTTGCCCAGGCTGCAGTGCAGTGATGCGATCTCGGCTCACTGCAACCTCCGCCTCCAGGGTTTAAGCGATTCTCCTGCCTCAGCCTCCAGAGTAGCTGGGATTATAGGCACCTGCCACCATGCCCAGTTAATTTTTGTATTTTTAGTAGAGACGGGGTTTCACCATGTTGGTCAGGCTGGTCTCGAACTCCTGACCTCGTGATCTGCCCACCTCAGCCTCCCAAAGTGCTGGGATTACAGGCGTGAGCCACCGTGCCTGGCCCCAAACATGCTTTTAAAATAGTTATTGCAAATGTGTCAAACTGTGCCTTTCAAAGAACAATAACAACAATAAGAATAGACTTCAGGTGAGTGAAAAACCAAACCTTCACTGTATATAACCTACTGGACACTCTATATACAAAGACCTTAGGCAAATTAAAATGCGAATTTAAGGCAGAAAATAGCAAATGGGGTGAAAACGGAAATTTTATATTCCTCAAAGCCATGGTGGAGAGTCAATATTTAATCTCCACTAGCCTTCCTGTGACAGCACAAAATTAAATAAATAAGCCAATAGGGGCAGGGCACGGTGGCTCATGCCTGTAATCCCAGCACTTTGGGTGGCTGAGGTGGGTAGATAACGAGGTCAGGAGATTGAGACCATCCTGGCCAACAAGGTGAAACCCTGTCTCTACTAAAATACAAAAAAAAAAAAAAATTAGCCGGGCGTGGTGGTGCACACCTGTAGTCCTACCTACTTGGGAGGCTGAGGCAGGAGAATCACTTGAACCTGGGAGGTGGAGGTTGCAGTGAGCTGAGATCACGCCACTGCACTCCAGCCTGGGTGACAGAGCAAGACTCCATCTCAAAATAAATAAATAAATATATAAATAAATAGAAAATAAGCCGATAGGTTTTCACAGAGGAACTGATGAGCCGGATCTTAATGAAAGCCTTTAGCATTTGGTTTTGAATTTTAAAGAAGATAAACAAGAATTTAGAGAATTTCGATTGGAACATTGACTTAAAATAGTTCTTCTAAACTCTCCATACACAAAATACATTATTTGTGAAATGCTCTTGAACATTTACAGAAATCAATTCAATAGAAATGAGGAAGAACGGCCGGGCGTGGTGGCTCATGCCTGTAATCCCAGCACTTTGGGAGGCCGAGGTGGGTGGATCACCTGAGGTCAGGAGTCCGAGACCAGCCTGGCCAACTGTGGGGAAAAGAAAGAGCGATCAGATTGTTACTATGTCTATATAGAAAAAGGAAGACATAAGAAACTCCATTTTGATCTGTACTAAGAAAAATTGTTCTGCTTTGAGATGCTGTTAACCTGTAACTTGAGCCCCAACCCTGTGCTCACAGAAACATGTGCTGTGTTGAATCAAGGTTTAAGGGATTCAGGGCTGTGCAGGATGTGCCTTGTTAACAATATGTTTGCAGGCAGTATGCCTGGTAAAAGTCATTGCCATTCTCCATTCTCTATTAACCAGGGACACAATGCACTGCGGAAAGCCGCAGGGACCTCTGCCCAAGAAAGCCTGGGTATTGTCCAAGGTTTCCCCCTACTGACACAGCCTGAGATATGGCCTCGTGGGGAGGGAAAGACCTGACCATCCCCCAGCCCAACACCCATAAAGGGTCTGTGCTGAGGAGGATTCGTAAAAGAGGGAGGTCTCTTTGTGGCTGAGATAAGAGGAAATGTGTAGGTGTAAAGGCGACCGTTCGTTCTATTCTGATAGGAGAAAACCACCCTGTGGCTGGAGGTGAGATATGCTGGCAGCAATACTGCTCTGTTACTCTTCGCTACTCTGAGATGTTTGGGTAAAGAGAAACATAACTCTAGCCCACGTGCACATCCAGGCACAGTACCTTCCCTTGAACTTATTTATGACGCAGATTCCTTTACTCACAGGTTTTCCTGCTGACCTTCTCCCCACCATCACCCTATTCTCCTGCCATATTCTCCTTGCCAAGATAGTGAAAATAGTTATCAATAAATACTGACGGAACTCAGAGACCAGCGCTGGTGCAGGTCCTCCGTATGCTGAGTGTGCCGGTCCCCCGGGCCCACTATTCTTTCTCTATACTTTGTCTCTGTCTTATTTTATTTCTCAGTCTCTCATTTCTACCTGACGAGAAACACCCACAGGTGTGGAGGCGCTGGCCCCCTTCAGCCAACATGGCAAAACCCCATCTCTACTAAAAATACAAAAATTATCTGGTCGTGGTGGTGCACGCCTATAGTCCCAGTTTATCGGGAGGCTGAGAAACGGGAGGATCGCTTGAGCCCAGGAAGTTGAGGCTGCAGTGAGCTGTGATCGCACCACTGCACTCCAGCCTGGGTGACAAGAGCCAGACTCTGTCTCAGAAAAAAAAAAGAAAGAGTGAGGTAGGACTAACTAAAACAGGTACACGGCAGAAACGCCTCTGTATCAGACACGCCCACCAGTGTGCCATGTCAGTTTACCGTTGCCATGGCAACAGCCAGAATCCCAGTCCCTTTCCATGGCAACAATCCAATCATCCGGACATTCCACCCTTTTTCTAGAAATTTCTGCATCACCCACCCCTTCATTTGCATGTAATTAGTGGGTATCAATATGACTGTAGAACTACCTCTAAGCTTCTGCTCCGGGTGCATTGCCCCACTCTGGAAGGAGCCGTGTGTTTGCCACTGCTGTGCACGGCCAGAATGCTTCAATAAAAGTTGCTGTGTAGGCTGGGCGCGGTGGCTCACGCCTGTAATAGCAGCACTTTGGGAGGCCGAGATGGGCAAATCACTTGAGATCGGGAGTTCGAGACCAGCCTGGCCAACGTGGTGAAACCCTGTCTCTACTAAAAATATGAAAATTAGCTGGGCGTGGTGGTGCACGCCTGTAGATCCAGTTAATCATGAGGCTGAGGCAGGAGAATTGCTTGAACCTGGGAAGTGGAGGTTGCAGTGAGCTGAGATTCACCACTGCACTCCAGCCTGGGCAACAAAGTGAGACTCCGTCTCAAAAACAAAAACAAAAAGAAAAACAAAAAACAAACAAACTGCCAGCTGGGCGCAGTGGCTCATGCCTGTAATCTCAGCACTTTGGGAGGCCGAGGCGGGCGGATCACCTGAGGTCAGAGTTCGCGACCAGCCTGGCCAACATGGTGAAACCCTGTCTCTACTAAAAACACAAAAATTAGCCGGCGTGGTGGTGGGTGCCTGTACACCCAGTTAATCTTGAGACTGAGGCAGAAGAATTGCTTGAACCCGGGAGGCAGAGGTTGCAGTGAGCCAAGATCGCGCTACTGCACTCCAGCCTGGATGACAGACTGAGACTCCATCTCAGAAAAAAAAAAAAAAAGAAAGTTGCTGTCTAACACCACCGGCTCACCCTTGAATTCTTTTCTGGGCAAAGCCAAGAACCCTCTTAGGTTACCTTTTTCTCTCTACCCTCTGGCCTCACCTGGCATAATCAGGGTCAGTGAGAACCTGCTGGGAGAGGGTTGACGAGTCAGAGGTTGGATTTGACTCATGCCTCACTGGGGATCAATTCTCACAGCCCACAGTCCAGCACCCCTGAGAGTCAGGTGAGACAACCCAATACATAGATGAAAGCAGGTGCATTGTGGCTGAGTGCCCAGGGACATGATACGTAGCCTATTTATTAATTATCCTCTGTTTTCAAGCATCTGGGATCCCCCTGATTCCTCTGCAGGAGATGCTGAAACCTCAATGACTTGGGTACCTACATTTACCATTTGTTTTTGTTCTTGTTGTTTGTTGTTTTTTTCATGAGTTTTTGTTCTGTTTTGTGTTTTAGACAGAGTCTCGCTCTGTTGCCAAGGCTGGAGTGCAGTGGCACTATCTCGGCTCACCACAACCTCTGCCTCCCAGGTTCAAGCGATTCTCCTGCCTCAGCCTCCCAAGTAGGTGGGATTACAGGCACCCACCACCATGCCCGGCTGATTTTTGTATTTTTAGTAGAGACAGGGTTTCACCATGTTGGCCAGGCTGGTCTCAAACTCCTGACCTCAGGTGATCTCACTGACTGCCTCAGCCTCCCAAAGTGCTGGGAGGACAGGCGTGAGCCACCACACCCGGCCGATTATCCTCTGTTTTTATGCATCCAGGGTCCCCTTGATTCCTCTGCAGGAGATGCTGAAACCTCAATGACTTGGGTACCTACATTTAACATTTTTTTATTGTTGTTGTTGTTTTGGTTGATTTGACCTTGGGTTGAATCATCCATTCCCTTTCTTCCCAGGGTTTCTCCCTGAACCACCTAGTTTACTCACCTCCAGCACCCCTGCGCCTAGCTCAATTGTTTAGGCATTCCCTAAACAATTGCTGGATACATAAGCCAATGCATGGCCCAGAGGCACGGCGTGAATTTCAAGACAGCCGAGGCTGAATTAATGATAACGGCAGACCATGCTTTTGCGTTCTAATTGGACATCTACACCCTGGTGGAGAGTCTGTAATAAAAATGCAATTTCCATATGTGGATTTCCAATCTCTTTGCTCAGGAAAGAGGCAGCTTGACAGGAATCCTTTCCAGTGCAAGAGAAGGTCGTTGACCTTGAAGCTGGTCAGCTTCTTGGTCCTGGCTTTGAACGCCAGGCCCACCTGGGTCGTGTGTCCTTTTGGAAGTCATTTTCGTCTTTGGAAGTTTTTCCGTTCTTGGGAAAAGATGAGTATTATGAACTGAACTGTGTCTCACTAAATTCCCAGGTTGAACCCCTGACCCCCAGGACCTCAAGATGTGATTGTATTTGGAGATCGGGCTTTTAAAGAGGGGATTAAGGTAAAATGAGGTCAGTAGGGTGGGCCCTTATCCAATAGGACTGGGGTCCTTATAAGAAGAGGAGATGAGGACACAGACACACACAGAGGGACGACCCTGTGAGGACACAGGGAGAAGACAGTGTCTCCAAGCCCAGGAGAGAGGCCTCAGGAGGAACCAGCCCTGCCCATACCCTGATCTCAGATGTCCAGCCTCCAGGACTGTGGGAGAATCAATGTGTGTTGTTTCTAAGCCACCCAGTCTATGGTATTCTGTGATAGCAGCCTGAAATGGATTAAGACAACTCATAAGAAAAGGAGATGAGGACACAGACACACATAAAGGGGCGACCCTTTGAAGACACAGGGGAAGACGTCATCTACAAGCCAAGGAGAGCGGCCTCAGAAGGAACCAGCCCAGCTCACACCTTGATCTTGGACGTCCAGCCTCCAGGACTGTGGGAGAATCAATGTCTGCTGTTTAAGCCTCCCAGTCTCTGACATTTTGTTATGGCAGGGCGAGAACAGTAATGCAAGGAATTATAATAATTGTCTTATCAGGATAATATATACTCAAGGTGATGAGAATCATATAAATCAATGCAATGTGAACACACTCTCTTAACTATCATCTTTTCATGTAAAGAAACAGACGACAGGCCAGGTATGGTGGCTCACACATGTAATCCCAGCACTTTGGGAGGCCGAGGTGGGCGGATCACCTGAGGTCAGGAGTTTGGGACCAGCCTGACCAACATGGTGAAACCCCGTCTCTACTAAAAATACAAAATTAGCCGGGCGTGGTGGCGGGTGCCTGAAGTCCCAGCTACTCGGGAGGCTGAGGCAGGAGAATGGCTTGAACCTGGGAGGCGGAGGTTGCAGTGAACTGAGATCCAGCCACTGCACTGCAGCGTGGACAACAAGAGTGAAACTCCACCTCAAAATAAAAAAAAAAACGAAAAATAAAAAGAAACAGAGGACATAGGAAATCACATTTACTTGTTGACTTTGGTTAAACAGAAGACAAGAGGGTGATTTCTGGATTCTGTAGAACTGAGACACTCTGTGTGTGTGTGTTTGTGTGTGTGTGTCTTTATGTGTGTTTCTGTGTGTGTCTGTGTGTGTGTGTGTCTGTGTGTGTCTATGTGTGTTTGTGTGTGTGTGTCTTTGTGTCTGTGTGTGTCTATGTCTGTGTGTGTCTATGTCTGTGTGTGTCTTTGTGTGTGTCTATGTGTGTGTGTTTGTCTTTGTGTATGTGTTTGTGTGTGTGTCTGTGTGTGTTTTTGTGTCTGTTTGTGCGTGTGTGTCTGTGTTTTTGTGTGTGTGTCTGTGTGTGTCTTTATGTGTGTGTCTGTATGTGTACATATGCATGTGTGTCTGTGTCTGTGTATGTACACGTGTGTGTGTCTCTGTGTGTGTCTGTATGTCTGTGTCTTTGTGTGTGTCTGTGTGTGTACACGTGTGTGTCTGTGTCTGTAAACGTGTGTCTCTATGTGTCTGTATGTGTGTCTTTGTGTGTGTGTCTCTGTGTGTACACGTGTGTGTCTGTGTGTGTGTACACATGCTTGTGTGTGTGTGTGTGCGTGCATATGCCTGCATGCATCTGTGTGTGTAGGGAGGTAAGACAGGCACTTAATGATGGAAATCGTAATCATGGAAAAATAAAGGGTTAGCAACATCAATCCAGGTTTTAGTCATTGCCACGAAAATAGCAAGGTACTGACCATTTTGGTATATTCTGATTTTCCAGAAGAAAAAGGAACAGCTTTCCCGGGGGAATTAGAATCATTCGGGTAATGAGTATGATCATTTGATGGAAACGTTAAGTGAATTCTATTGGGGTTTCTCTAAAACAAATCTATTTTAAAGCCGCTGCCAATTTAAACCAAATCCTTCAGCTTCCAGCAATAACTGAAAAATGACCATCATTTAAAAGCCAGCCCAGCCCAGCCTCTGGTCACTCAGCAATCAAGGATACGTGGCTGAATACTGCCAAATCATGAAATGACCTGTAAGGTACCCCTGCCAGCAGTCATCCTTATATTCAAATGCCTCTAGTCACAATCTCGGACATTCAGAGAAAAGGCACGCAGTGATGATACAATGCAATCTTGATTCTTTCCTATTTTCTGGAGGAAATGATGGGACTCAAATGGAGCTGGCACGGACACGGGAGGATTTCAGCGCGACGCTGACAGCTGTTCATTAGGCACGGATGAAGCTGTGTCCGTCCCAGCATTTCTTTCTGCCGGACTCAGACATTTCTCATGGGAAGTCCAGGACGCCAGTGACTCGTGGAGAATGTGAAATTGCAGCAGGAAAAAGAGACAGAGAGAGAGAGGGAGATAGAGACAGACACAGAGTGACAGAGAGACACAGACAGGCAGAGGGAGACAGAGATAGAGAGACAAGCAGAGAGACAGAGGGAGGCAAAGACAGAGACAGAGACAGACACAGACAGAGAGACAGAGACAGAGACACAGTGACAGAGATAGAGAGACAGAGACAGGCAGAGAGGGAGACAGAGACAGAGAGACAGAGGCAGAGAGAGACATAGAGGCAGAGACAGAGAGGCAGAGACAGAGAGGCAGAGAGACAGAGGGAGGCAGAGAGACAGAGGGAGGCAGAGAGAGGGAGGCAGAGAGGGAGATAGAGACAGAGGCAGTGACAGAGACGGGGGGACACAGAGAGAGCAAGGCAGACAGGGCGACAGAGGGACTGAGAGGGAAGGAGACAGAGAGACTGGGAGCAGGGGAGAGAGAGAGACAGAGAGACAGAGAAGAGAGAGAGAAGGAAGGCACAGAAAGAGACAGGGAAAGGGATGAGAGAGAAGCAGGGGGAGAGGTGAGGACAGGCTGAACCGGGCTGGTAGGAGGGCAGTGGCTGTGAGGAAGGAACTGCCACCATCAGACAGGAACCTCCCCTGCTTGATTTTCCTCCTGTGTCCGGTGGGCACGGGGCGGCAGCTCCCCACGCCTTGGCCGGGACCAGAGCACATGGGGGTCCAGGGATACTGCAGCCTGAATGAGGGGTCACGGTTAAATGGACTTAGCTGCCCTTCCTGTGGACAGCTCGAATGGCCACACAGCGGACAAGATGATTGCACTATATGAACCGGAACGGAGGCAAAGGGAGAAAATGAACTCCTCGGACACTTAGAGATAAATTCGTTAGAGATTGTGACTCTTACCGTATGTGCTTTCTTAGGAGGAGATTTCACAAGATGCTGCTAATAAATGATGACTTGGAAGAAATCCAGATTGTGGAGAATGTGGATTTCAATCCCACGCTGGGGATGATCTATCAATAGAAGTGAGGGGAGGAGAAAAATGAGTGTGAGGCTTATGACTTCACCAGGTGTGTTTCTGGCCGTGATGATGATTTTGCCATTGGATTCTGAATTTTAGAGCACAAAGCGGTCTGGAATTAATGGAGTTCCAAGTCTCCGGTGCTCAGGCAGGTGCTCAAGTTTGTCATCACTATGTATTCCTGGACGCAGAGTGGAACTCTGAAGGATAGTTAGGGTCTGTTGTGCTGTCCCCATAAAATATGAGGTCTTGGCCAGGCACGGTGGCTCACTCCTGTAATCCCAGCACTTTGGGAGGCCGAGGTGGGTGGGTCATTTGAGGTCATGAGTTTGAGACCAGTCTGGCCAACATGGTGAAACCCCCTCTCTACTAAAATCACAAAAATTGGTTGGGTGCGGTGGCTCACGCCTGTAATCCCAGCACTTTGGGAGGCCGATGTGGGCAGATCAGCAGGTCAGGAGATTGAGACCATCCTGGCTAACACGGTGAAACCCTGTCTCTACTAAAAATACAAAAAAAAAAAAAAATTAGCTGGGCATGTTGGCGGGCACCTGTAGTCCCAGCTACTCGGGAGGCTGAGGCAGGAAAATGGCTTGAACCAGGGAGGCGGAGCTTGCAGTGAGCTGAGATTGCGCCACTGCACTCTAGCCTGGTTAACACAGCAAGGCTCCATCTCAAAAATGAAAAATTAAAAAAAAAAAATCACAAAAATTAGCCAGATGTGGTATTGCACGCCTGTAGTCCCAGCTACTTGGGAGGCTGAGGCAGGACAATTGCTGCAGCCCGGGAAGCAGAGGATGCAGTGGGCTGAGATCATGCCACTGCACTCCAGCCTGGGTGACAGAGCAAGACTCTGTCTTAAAAAAAAAAAAAAAGTACAGAGACAGAGAGACAGAGAGGGAGACAGAGAGACAGAGAGACAGAGACAGAAAAGGAGACAGAGACAGAGAGGCAGAGAGGGAGACAGAGACAGAGAGAGAGAGAGAGACAGAGAGACAGAGAGAGGCAGAGACAGAGACGGAGGCTCTTAGCAAGCTGCTGGTTTTCTCAGGGTTGGGGGCACGCAGTCATTATTTCAGGACATAAGGATTCATGGATAATTCTCTACGTACTTACCTGGTGTATTAGTCTGTTCTCGCACTGCTAATAAAGACATACCCCAGCAGACTGGTTAATTTATAAAGAAAAAACAGTTTAATGGACTCACAGTTCCACACGGCTGGGGAGACCTCACAGTCATGGCGGAAAACGAAAGATGGGTAAAGCCACATCTTCCGTGGCGGCAAGCATGAGCGTGTGTGGAGGGGAACTGCCCTTTAGAAAACCATCAGATCTCACGAGACTTACTCACTATCACGAGAACAGCATTGAAACACCCACTCCCGTGATTCAATTACCCTCCACGGAGCACCTCCCATGACACGTGGGGATGGCGACCATTCAAAGTGAGATTTGGGTTGGGGACACAGAGCGAAGCCAGATCACCTGGATTGCAAGTCAATGCTTAGAAAGGTAGACTTTGTGGCTGTTTCTTCTCTTTCTCCTGCGTCTAATCTTCCAGGGATAAGGAAGACGGACTGGGAATCACAGCCAGTGTGACACAGGGACGAGCTCAATTTCTTAGGCCACAAAGAATTCCTAAGTCCAGCTGGGGAAGGTGACCACACCCACCTTTAAACACGGGGCTTGTAACTCAGTTCACACCTGACCAATCAGATAGTAAAAAGGGAGCTCACTAAAATACCACTTAGGCTGAAAGCAAGAGGTAAAGAAATAGTCAAATCATATATCGCCTGAGAGCACAGCAGGAGGGACAGTGATCGGGATATAAACCCAGGTATTTAAGCCGGATCGGGCAACCCCCTTTGGGTCCCCTCCCATTGTATGGGAGCTCTGTTTTCATGCTATTAAATCTTGCAACTGCACACTCTTCTGGTCCGTCTCTGTTCCCGCTCAAGCTGAGCTTTCGCTTACCGTCCACCACTGCTGAATGCCGCTGTCGCAGACCTGTCACTGACTTCCACCCCTCCGGATTGGGCAGGGTGTCTCCTGTGCTTCTGATCCAGGGAGGCACCCATTGCCACTCCCAGTCAGGCTAGAGGCTCTCCGTTGTTCCTGCGTGGCTAAGTGCCCGGGTTCATCCTAATCGAGCTGAACACTAGTCTCTGGGTTGTACGGTTGTGTTCCGTGACCACGACTTCTAATAGAGTTATAACACTCACTGCATGGCCCAAGGTCCGGTTCCTTGGAATCCTTGAGGCCAAGAACCCCAGGTCAGAGAACAAAAGGCTTGCCACCATCTTGGGAGCTCTAAGAACAAAGACCACCTGGTAACAAATGTGCACTGTGAGCTCAAGGAAGAGACCAAGAGGGTAAAGACCTAGACTTTGGCTATGACTCACCTGTTCATGAGGACAGTAACCCCCTTTGTAAGTATGCTGGTGCTAACAGAACACACTTATTAGACCATTGCGTCCGACCCTATCTGGTCCTTTTTAGGCAAAACCAATGTTTAACCTCCATATACCGATTTGCAATATTGCCTGTAACTTCCACTCTCCTAAATTTGCCCTTGCCTTTCGAAATCCTTGCCTGCAAGCCCTCAGAAGTTCAGGATTTGAGACTGTGAGCTGCTCCATCCTCTTCATTTGGTGTTCTACATATTAACACCTTTCAGCAGGGCGCAGTGGCTCACGCCTGTCATCCCGCCACTTTGGGAGGCCAAGGTGGGTGGATCACTTGAGGTCAGGAGTTCGAGACCAGCCTGGTCAACATGGTGAAACCCCATCTCTCCTAAAAAAGAAAAAACTACAAAAATTATCCGGGCATGATGGCTGGTGTCTGTAATCCCAGCTACATGGGAGGCTGAGGCAGGAGAATCACTTGAAACAGGGAGGCGGAGTTTTCAGGGAGCCGAGATCACACCACTGCACACCAGCCTGGGTGACAGAGCAAGACTCCATCTCAAAAAACAAACAAACATTAAAATTTTCCTTTATCCCACTGCAAACCCCAATGTGGGTATCTGGTTTTCCTGGGCTGGCAAGCGGACTCCAGTTTGGTTCTATAATTCAATAAAAGGCGGAGGGTGCTTTTAGAAATGCGTGCTCCTAGCCTGACTGTCTTGCCCTCCACATATCCATAAATTCTTATTTTCTTTTTTTTTTTGAGATGGAGTCTTGCTCTGTCACCCAGGCTGGAGTGCAGTGGCACATTGTCAGCTCATTGCAACCTCTGCCTCCCGGTTTCAAGCAATTCTCCTGCTTCAGCCTCCGGAGTAGCTGGAACTACAGGTGTGAGCCACCAGTCCTGGCTAATTTTTGTATTTTTTTTTCAGTAGAGACGGGGTTTCTCCACGTTGGCCAGCTGTTCTCTAACTCCTGACCTCAGGTGATCCTCCCACCTCTGCCTCCCAAAGTGCTGGGATGACAGGCATGAGCCACCGCGCCCAGCCCATACATTCTTATTTTCAACGAGTCTGATCATCCATGGGTCTCATGCAGGCTAATTCGCCACATGTACTGGGTTGATGCAACAGTCATTGCAGTTTTTCCCATTAAAAGGGGTGAAAGGAAAATACTTTGGGCCCCTTCAAGCTGGGAACTGCTTACGGCCAACCTGCCTCCATTTTATTCAAAGTTACCCCTGTGCTCACTGAGACAGATGCCATATCTAGTTGCCTCCTTTGGAAAGGGTCACGAGAAACTCAAACGAACGTAGCCATTCAGGCAATCACTAAAAAGTCAGGAAAAAACAGGTGCTAGACAGGATGTGGAGAAACAGGAACACTTTTACACTGTTGGTGGGACTGTAAACTAGTTCAACTATTGTGGAAGTCAGTGTGGCAATTCCTCAAGGATCTAGAACCAGAAATACCATTTGACCCAGCCATCCCATTACTGGGTATATACCCAAAGGATTATAAATCATTCTACTATAAAGACACATGCACACGTATGTTTATTGCGGCACTATTTACAATAGCAAAGACTTGGAACCAACCCAAATGCCCATCAATGATAGACTGGATTAAGAAAACGTGGTACATAGACACCATGGAATACTATGCAGCCATAAAAAAGGATGAGTTCATGTCCTTTGTACCGACATGGATGGAGCTGGAAACCATCTTTCTGAGCAAACTATCGCAAGGACAGAAAACCAAACCCCACGTGTTCTCACTCATAGGTGGGAATCGAACAATGAGAACACATGGACACAGGAAGGGGAACATCACACACCGGGGCCTGTCATGGAGTGGGGGGATGGGGGAGGGAGAGCATTAGGAGATATCCCTAATGTAAATGATGAGTTTATGGGTGCAGCACACCAACATGGCACATGTATACATATGTAACAGACTTGCAAGTTGTGCACACGTACCCTAGAACTTAAAGTGTATATATATATAATATATACATATAAGACTATAGTCATTCATCTCTCTGGACCTGGAAACCCCCTCCCTGCTTCCAGTCTCCATTCAAGCTGGGAGCTGCTTAGGACCAACCTGCCTCCCACTTTATTCAGAGTTACCCCTGTACTCACTCAGATAGATGCAAATCTGATTGCCTCTTTAGAAACGCTCATCAGAAACTCAAAATAATGCAGCCATTTGTCTCTTATCTATCTGTGATCTGGAAACCTCCTACCCGCTTAGAGTCTTCTTGCCTTTGCTTGAACTCGTCCCACCTTCCCAGACTGAACCAATGTACTTCTTACGTATGTTGATTGATGTCTCATGGCTTTCTAAAATGTATAAAACCAAGTTTTACCCCGACCACCTTGGGCACGTGTCATCAGGACCTCTTGAGGGTGTGTCACAGGTGCCCGTCGTCAACCCTGAAAAAATAAACTTTCTAAATTTACCGCCACCTGTCTGCCGTCTTCAGGGTTCACAAAAGCAATGGCAAAAACCGCCGTTACTTTTCATCAGTCTGATGGAACAGTCACATTAACATGAGGACAAAGCTCACGTTTTTTTTTTTTTTTATCTTGCCCAAATGCCTATCTAAGGCAGCTGGAAAGTCATGCCCTAGAAACCATACATTCTCGTTTTTTTTTTTTTTTTTTTTTTTTTTTTTTTTTTTGAGACAGAGTCTCTCTCTGTCGCCCAGGCCGGAGTGCAGTGGCGCGATCTCGGCTCACTGCAGCCTCCGCCTCCCAGGTTCAAGTGACAGGAAATAAAGGTGTCTGAACCACAAGGGGAGATCACCTGAGACTGTTACATACGTGAGTTTTCAAAAACGTGTTAAAAATATAGCCGTCCAAAATTCACCTTCTTTTGGAATCTCCACGTGTTTATTTTTGCCTGGTGATGTTTCTTCTCTCCAGCGCTCTTCCAAAGGGGCCAGAAGGACTCAACTTCAACTGACTGTAATATTCTCAGTGCACCCAATCCCACAGCCCGGCACAATTGACGTGGATGTGTTGTGTGCTGACTTTAATCATATGCCATGATTTTTGGTGGGAAATGCATAAATGCAGATGCTGAAAGTAAATACAGCTGTGTTTTCCTAGTGTGTCCCTGTTGAAAATAATTTTGGATAATTTGAGCAATTGTATTTCATTGACAATGTCATTAGCCCTGGCAGCAGGTTGGAGGGTTTTTGAAAACAGTGAACCAGGCGGGGTGGCTCACGCCTGGAATCCCAGCACTTTGGGAGGCTGAGGTGGGTGGATCGCTTGAGGACAGGAGTTTGAGAACAGCCTGGGCAACATGGGGAAACCCCATTTCTACTAAAAATACAAAAAAATTACCTGGGTATGGTGGTGTGCAGCTGTAATCCCAGCTACTCGGGAGGCTGAGGCAGGGGAATGGCTTGAACCCGGGAGGTGGTGGTTGTAGTGAGCTGAGATCGTGCCACTGCACTCCAGTCTGGGCAACAGAGTGAGACTCTGTTTCAAAACAAACGAACAAAGAGACAGCCTCTTTTCAATGCAAAATAGACTAACACACGTGACCCATCATGGAGCCCTATATCTCCAAGTTACTTGGTGTCTGGACCTCTGAGAGGGAGAACATCCAAAAATGATTTAGCCAGGCAGGCACAGGTGGCCCATGTCTGTAGTCCCAGCTACTTGGGAGGCTGAGGCAGGAGGATGACTCCAGCCTGGGCGAAACTGCAACACCCTGTCTCAAAAATAAATAAAGATTAATACAACAAAATGAAAACTGAATGAAGGGAACAGAAACAGTGCATCCTCTCTATGATTGTACGGCTGCATATTGAAGGGAGATGGGTCTTTTGTCGTCTCCTAGGTGATGTTTGTTCATAGTTCATATAAAAGATTTATGGCCGGGTGTGGTGACTCATGCCTGTAATCCCAGCACTTTGGGAGGCCGAGGCGGGTGGATCACGAGGTCAGGAGATCGAGACCATCCTGGCTAATACGGTGAAACCCCATCTCTACTAAAAATACAAAAAAAATTAGCCGGGTGTGGTGGCGGGCGCCTGTAGTCCCAGCTACTTGGGAGGCTGAGGCAGGAGAATGACGTGAACCTGGGAGGAGGAGCTTGCAGTGAGCTGAGATCTTGCCACTGTACTCCAGCCTGGGCCACAGAACGAGACTCCATCTTAAAAAAAAAAAAAAGAAAAGAGACTTACAAGGAAGTCACTAAACTCTTTATTAATTATTATTATTATTATTATTATTATTGTGGTAAAAATCACATAACATAAAATCCACCCTAACTTTTTTTTTTTTAAGTTGTTTGGCAAATACACTTGCCACACAATTCCAAGAACCAGCAATTTGTCAGCAAGTCGGAATCAGAGTATCTTACTTCTGGCCTTGAGAGGCTGCTTCTCAGCACAGGCAAAGCTGGATATAACGACAGCAGGGTAACGGATACCCGGAGTGAGGAGTAGGATGATAAGGACAGAAGCCATCCTCATTCATCTAAACCTGAGTGTCATTGCAGAGGCAACCACCACGTGCTGTACATAATCTGCTCCCTTTGTGGGGACGATGAGAAGTTTCTGGAACCAGTGTGAAGCAAGGACAATCCCCAGGGCAGAATGACTAAGCCACCAGGAATTCATTGTGGGGGCTGTGAGAAGTTTCTGGAACCAGCGTGAAGCAAGGACAATCCCCAGGGCAGAATGACTAAGCCACTAGGAATTGAGCCTAACAAATATTTAAGTATACCCTACAGTATTGTTAAACGTACATACCTAGGCCAGGCGCGGTGGCTCACGCCTGTCATCCCAGCACTTTGGGAGGCTGAGGCGGGCGGATCACAAGGTCAGGAGTTCGAGACCATTCTGGCCAACATGGTGAAACCCCGTCTCTACCAAAAATACAAAAATTAGCTGGGGTGGGCAGATCACCTGAGGTCAGCAGTTCGAGACCAGCCTGGCCAACTTGGCAAAACCGCATTTCTACTAAAAATACAAAAATTATCTGGGCATGGTGGTGGGAGCCCATAGTCCCAGCTACTCGGGGGGCTGAGTCAGGAGAATCACTTGAACCCAGGAGGCGGAGGTTGCAGTGAGCAGAGATTGCGCCACTGCACTCCAGCCTGGGCAACAGAGCGAGATTCCATCTGAAAAAAAAAAAAAAAGTAAGCAGTGCTGTTGATTTCCACAATCCACATGACATTATTCTGACCCGTGAGGAAACGTGGCAGGAAACCTCATCCCGAAGCTTTTCCCAGGAACCACAGCCCCGAGCCATCTGAGACGGACGGAGCACCGGGAGGCAGGTACCTGAGGGTATCGTGCAAAGCAGCGCAGTTCAGAAGACCCGGCTCCTGGGGAGCAGGGAAGAACAGGTGTGTCCCAGAGCAGCCTCTGCCTCTCAGCAATATCCAGCGTGCCAGGAGTCAGGGCCCCTGCGGACCTCCTGTAACGTCAATGACCTTCTAACCTCAAGCGGGTTACAGCCCATCCCTGGGTGTTAGCTTTTGGGGCTATGATGAGGGGACATGAGGAAGACTGTCTCAGGGGTGTCTGCATGCCTGCAGGGCTGATTCCCTATAGACAGGGAATGGGCAATGGGGCCCTGACTGCTGGGCTGGGAGGAGAAGGCATTTATGGATATAACAAGGGACTGAGTGTCCTTGAAACACAAATAGGACATTAAGAGGTCGTGGGAAGAGTGAGTGTCTCTCTAGCTTCAACCCTTTTCCTGTTTGCCCCGAGAATACTCACGGGCCGTACTTGTGGCAGCAGCATTTACTCCAAGATAACATTGCCACACAGTATCTTTTTTTTTTTTTTTTTTTTTTTTTGAGATAGAGTCTCCCTCTGTCGCCCAGGCTGGAGCGCAATGGTGCAATCTCGGCTCCTGCAACCTCCGCCTCCCGGGTTCGAGCAATTATCCTGCCTCAGCCTTCCGAGTAGCTGGGATTACAGGCACCTGCCACCACGACCGGATAATTTTTGTATTTTTAGTAGAGACAGAGTTTCACCATCTTGGCCAGGCTGGTCTTGAACTCCTGACCTCAGGTGATCTGTCCACCTTGGCTTCCCAAAGTGCTGGGATGACCGGCATGAGCCACCATGCTCAGCCTCAGTATCTCATTTTTATGATTATTTTCTCATCACTGTAATATGTCAACTTTGGAAACGGAAGACGTCATCCTATTTATACCATTCTGTCTTAATAGTAGTATTTCCATTTGAAATGCAATCATTCTCGATCGCTGAAAATGTCGAATCCTAGAAAACATATCATTGCCGCATGTGATATTAACATCGTTCTACAACAGTTGTTGGCTGAAGGTTTGTTGGATGAATCCAATTTTTTCAAACCAGAAGAGTCTGATGATTCAGGCGATTCTGATGTAACGTCTTTTTAGAAATAAATCCTAGAGCAGGTTTTATATTTTACGTTCACATTGAAAATCAGTTAGATTCATGATGGAATATGTTTATGTAAAATTAAATGAGTGCTGGCCGAGAGAGCTCAGTTTATTTTTCTAAACGAGAAACATCTCCAACGCACCTTCTCTCTCTAGGGTGCCTGTGTGATACCAGATGATGCCCAAAGCCCCCTGAGTCTCTTCCCCAATTTTAAGCCTGCCCCCAGCCCAGAGTTGTTGACGCCTTTGTCATCATCCACCTTCTCAGCCTATGGACGCACTTGGCTCACTCTTGCGTTCTGAGGACCCCCATGGTGCCTGACACACATTAGGTGCCTAATCACTGTTTTCCGGAATGCTTGCATGAGCTCACCCTAGGCAGAGCAGGGATCTGCCTTCCGCGGAGCTGCCTTCCCCAGTTCTGCGCTGGGCTCCAGGGCAAAGCAAATGGGTAGACGAATTTGCAAATTTGCATTTCTGCATCTCCACCTTTCCATCGCCCCCAGAGTCTGACTCACACTTCTGCCACATTCTCTTTCTCCAGTCGTCTCCCTTATGCCTTTATTAGTCCACAGCAGTGTGCGCCAGGCTGCTGGATGCTGAAGAGATAAAGGATCGTGGCAAACACAAGGAGTGTGGGCTGAATTGTGATCTGCAAGAAAAGATGTGTGCAAATCCTGAATCCCAGTACCTATGAGTGAAACCCTGTTTGGAAACAATATTTTTTTTTTTTTTTGCAGGTGCAACTAACTTAAGATGAGATCATCCTGGATTAGGGTGGGTCCTAAATACAACGACAGATGTCCTTCTAAAAGACAGAAGAGGAGACACAGACACAGAGAAGGCCACGTGGAGATGGAGGCAGAGATTGGAGTGATGCGGCCACAAGCCCAGGGATTCCTGGAGCCCCCAGGAGCGGGGAGAGGCAGGAAGGACCCTCACCTAGATTCCCTGGAGGGAACTGGATACAATTGTAGTGGATTGAACTGTGGTTCCCCCAAAAGACATGTTCATGTCCTAATCCCCAGAACCTGTGAATGGGACCTTATTTGGAAAAGGAATCTCTGCAGACGTAATTGAATGAAAGATTTCAAGATAAGATCCTCTGGAATTATCTGGGTGGGCCATAAATCCAATGACAGGTGTACTTGTAAGAGACAGAAGAGGAGACACAGACACAGAGGAGATGGCCACGTGGAGATGGAGGCAGAGACTGGAGTGATGCGGCCACAAGCCCAGGGACACCTGGAGCCCCCAGGAGCTGGGAGAGGCAGGAAGGATCCTTCCCTAGAGCCTCTGGAGAAGGCTAAATGAAATTGTGGTGAATTAAACTATCGTCCCCCAGAAAGATATGTCCACACCCTAACCCCCAGAACTTGTGGATGGGAGCTTATTTTGAAATAAGATCTTTGCAGATGCAAGTAGTAAAATATTTTAAGATGAGATCATCCTGCATTAGATGGACCATGAATCCAATCATTGCTGTCTCTGTAAGAGACAGAAGAGGAGACACAGACACAGAGGAGAAGGCCACGTGGAGATGGAGGCAGAGACTGGAGTGATGTGGCCACAAGCACAGGGACACCTGGAGCCCCCAGGAGCTGCGAGAGGCAGGAAGGACCCTCCCTGAGAGCATCTGGAGGGAACTAGATACAAGTGAAGTAGATTGAACTGTGATCCCCCAAAAAGGTATATCCAGGTCCCAATACCCAGAACCTGTGAATGAGACCTTATTTGAAAAAGGGGTGTTTGGAGATGTAATTAAATAAAGGGCCTTAAGATGAGATCATCCTGAATTATCTATGTGGTTCCTAAATCCAATAACAGACGTCCTTCTAAGAAACAGAGAGGAGACAGACACAGAGGAGAAGGCCACATGGAGGCAGAGGCAGAGACTAAAGTGATGCACCCACAAGCCCAGGGACCCCTGGAGCCCCCAGGTGCTGGGAGAGGCAGAAAGGGTGTTCCCCTAGAGCCTCTGGAGGGAGCATGTCCTTGAGATACCTTGATCTGAGACTACCAGCTTCCAGGACTGGGAGAGCATAGATTTTTGTAGTTTTAGCCACCAAATTTATGTCATTTTTTTTGCAGGAACCCCAGGAAGCTCCAGAAGCAATCCGCCCTTCCATCTCTGTGTCTGGCAGACACTACTGTGTGATTCCACCTGGAGAGCACCCACCACACTCACCTTCATTGCTCAGGGGGAAGGAACAGTCCGTCAGCTGTGAGTCACCAGAAGCCAAGAGCTTTCTTAATTTAGTTGCATCAGCTCTTCCCGCCAGCGTATGGATTTCCTGCAAAAGTGGCCTCGTGATTTAATTAGGGAAACAGCTCCAGGGATGGGAGACGGCTGCGCTCCACAATTTCCCTCCTGCAGCTAGGAAGGAAGTCAGGAACGTTCTGTGGGGTAAGTGAGATCAATAGTGTGCTTTCTTTTGTTTTGAGATGGAATCTCGCTCCGTCGCCCAGGCTGGGGTGCACTGGCTCGATCTTGTCTCACTGCAATCTTCACCTCCTGGGTTCAAGCGATTCTCCTGCCTCAGCCTCTCAAGTAGCTGGGATTACAGGTGTACTGATGATTAATAAAGAAGAATAGAATTAAATTGATGATGCTGAGAAGATATTTTTTAAAAAGACTGATTGTATTCTGTTTACATCATATGCATATAAAACAAAATCACACAAAATAATTAAAAACAAAACAAGAGGCCAGGCGTGGTGGCTCACGCCTGTAATCCCAGTACTTTGGGAGGCCAAGGCAGGCAGATCACCTGAGGTCAGGAGATCGAGACCATCCTGGCCAACATGGTGAAACCCCGTCTCTACTGCAAATACAAAAATTAGCCAGGCGTGGTGGTGCGTGCCTGTAATCCCAGCTATTCAGGAGACTGAGGCAGGAGAATCGCTTGAACCTGGGAGTCGGAGGTTGCAGTGAGCTGAGATTGCACCACTGCACTCCAGCCTGGGCGACAGAGCGAGACTCCATCTCAAAAAAAAAAAAAAAAAGAGACAAATATGGGGCAAGGACTAGTCAACATCCTGCCAATGAAGTAACATTCTTGTGTGGTGCAAGAGTGTTTAGGGAGAAAAGCTTGCAACAATGTATTCTACATCAATAAAAATAAAACTGTTTGAGGATGATGTAAGAGGTTCAATGTTCAATTTCCTGTACCATCATTAAACAGAAACGTTTGAAGAATCACAGAATGAACCAGGTCAACTTGTTCAACGTATTGAGATTGTAAATATATTATGGAGTAAAAATAATTCAAGTTGCAAAATACTCCATATGACACAATTTATCTACAAAACTTACAAAAGCAATCTATGTTGTTATAAGCATTTATTAATAATTATATATATTATATATGTCTCGCATGTAGAGAAAAATATATACAGACGTATAGAGTTAGTAATATGTATTTATAGACACACATATCATATGCACAGTTTGAGTGTATACACATCTATGTGTACAAACACAGTTTGTACACACACACATACACACACATCTCAAGATAGCATTTCCTACTAAATGACGACGTTGCCTGGTGACAAAAAAAGAGATACTTAACTTTATATAATATTACACATTTCAAAGTTGGATATGTTCACAAATTACTTACATAGATAATAATATTACAGAATAAACAATTCCCTAATAATTCTTATATTTTTTTGAGACAAAAAAATGAGCCAGCCATGGTGGTGCATGCCTGTAATTCCAGCTACTCGAGAGGCTGAGGCAGGAGAATCACTTGAACCCGGGAGGCGGAGGTTGCAGTGAGCCAAGATTGCGCCATTGCACTCCAGCCTGGGCAACAAGAGCGAAACTCCACCTCAAAAAAAAAAAGGTAAAGGCACAAACAACAGTCAATGGAATATATTTGGACAAGTATACCCTCAAAAATCAATACCATGCTGAGTCACATTTTTGTGATTTGTATTTGAATTGGAAAACAGTGACTACATCCTTTTAGCCCAAATCATGCTGAAAGCAGTATTTACAACTTACTGCACACACTGTTGCTAACCAAATACCATACTGAACACTAAATTGTTAGTCATGATGCTAAACTAACTGTAATGGATAACAGGTAATCGGGATGCCATAATTGCATCTATCCAGACTATGTACGAAACCCACAACGCCCTGATAACAGCCCCTTTTCCCCAAAAGTGTAGTGCTTTGGAGCAGGAGTTGTTAGTAAAATAACAAGTAGGGATCTTTAGGAAAACTCTAAAGATTTGCTCATTTACACTCTGTGGATTGTATTTTCACAACAGGCTACTAGGAAACAGCCCTTAATCTGAAGTGGAATCTAACATCTGGGGAATCAGCTGTATTTGCCTGTGAGAAAGAAAGAGAGAAGAAATTTTTACATCAGCCCATGGTCCGAGGTCAGACAAGGGTCCCTTGCTGCTCTATGAAGTCTCAAACTTTTCTCTTTCTTTTTCTTTTTATTTCCCTCTTTCTTTCTCCCTCCCTTCCTTCCCTTCCCTTCCCTCCTTGCCTCCCTTTCTCCCTCCTTTCCTTCTTTCCTTCCTTCTCTCGCTCCTTCCTTCCTTCCGTCCCTCCCTCCTTCCTTCTCTCACTCCTTCCTTCCTTCTTTCCCTCCTTACTTCCTCTTATTTTCCTTCTTTCCTTCCTTCCTTTTATGTTTCCTCTTTCCCTTCCTTCCTTCCCTCTTTTTCTTTTCCTTCCTTCCCTCTTTTTCTTTTCTTTCCTTCCTCTTTTTCTTTTCCTTCTTTCCTTCCTTCCTTTTGTTTCCTCTCTTCCTTCCTTCCCTCTTTTCCTTTTCTTTCCTTCCTTCCCTCTTTTTCTTTTCCTTCCTCTTTTGCTTTTCCTTCTTTCCTTCCTTCCTTTTTTGTTTCCTCTTTTCCTTCCTTCTTTCCTTTCCTCTTTTTCTTTACCTTCCTTTTTTCCTTCCTTCCTTTTCTCTTTTCTCTCTTCCTTTCTTCTTTCCTTCCTTCCTTCCTTCTTTCCTCCCTTCCTTCTTTCCCTCCCTCCTTCCCTCCTTCCTTTCTTTCTTTTCTTTTGTCTTTCTTTCTTTCTTTCTTCTCTTTCTCTTTCTTTCCTTCCTTCCTTCTTCTTTTTCTTTCTTCTTCCCTTCTCTTTCGCTCCTCCCCCATCCTCCTCCTTCTCTCCCTACCCCCTCTTTCACTCTTGCTTGCTTTCTTGCTTGCTTGCTTTCTGAGACCTCTTTTCACATGTGATGAAAGCTCAGAACCCTCCATCTAGACAGGTGCAGACATACTCATACGTGCAAAGTTTTGCACCTAATTTCAGATGATACATGAGGCCCCCAGACCCTTTCCTGGACCCTATATTCCAGAATAAAATTTACCTTCTACCTTTCACACAATTTCTTCCATGACCTAGGAATTCGACAGCGAAGACCCAAGATACTTCCAAGAGAAAGGCACGGTCCATTGAAGATTCTTTATAACCTGGGAAAGGTAAAGAGAGTCTTTATTTATTGAAGATGAAGATCCCTGAGTATTATTTTTTATGGCACCTCCGTGGGCTATGATGGATGACCCTGAGGGTCTCTCCAGCCCTGAAGTGAGACGGATTTTTCTACTGAACCACGGCAACACTGAATAGGAGGTTGCCTCTTACCTCTGTCTGTTGATTTTCACTGTTTCCTTTTTCTTTGTGTTTTAAAATTTTTATCTTTTGTGGGTACATGGTAGGTGTATATATTTATGTATATGTTGTGTGGATATATAGTAGGTGTATGTATTTAGGGTGTGTGAGATTTTATTATTATTATTATTATTATTATTATTATTATTATTATACTTGAAGTTCTGGGGTGCCTGTGCAGAATGTGCAGGTTTGTTACATAGGTATCCACGTACCATGGTGGTTTGCTGCACTGATCAACCATCATCTACATTAGGTATTTCTCCTAATGCTCTCCCTCCCGTAGCCCCACAATCCCTGATAGGCCCCAGTGTGTGATGTTCCCCTCCCTGTGTCCATGTGTTCTCATTATTCAACTCCCATTTTTCACACCCACACTGGGTGTGTCTGCGAGGGTGTTTTGGGAAGAGATGAGCATTTGAATAGGTAGACAGAGTAAAGACCACCCTTACCAGTGGGGGTGGGTACTGTCCCTTCTATTGAGGGATTTGCAGAGAACGAAAATGCAAATGAAGGGAGACTATATTCTCTTTTCCTTACCTGGAACTGGGACCTCCAGCTTCTTGTGCTCTTGGACATTGGTGCTCCCAGTGTTTGGGCCTTGACCTCTGTTTTTGTATGCATCAGATATCAAACACAGTCAACATGGCATAATTCATGTTCAATGCACCGTGCAGAGAAGATGTTTTGATACAAGCATGCAATGTTTCATAATCACATCGTGGAGAATGGAGCTTGCATGCCCTCAAGCATTTATCCTTTGTGTTAAAAACAATCCAATTATACTCTAATATGGTTTGGCTGTGTCCCCACTCAAATCTCATCTTGAATTGTAGCTCCCATGATTCCCATGTGTTGTGGTGTCCCCACCCAAATCTCGTCTTGAATTGTAGCTCCCATGATTCCCATGTGTTGTGGTGTCCCCACCCAAATCTCATCTCAAATTGTAGCTCCCATGAGTCCCATGTGTTGTGGTGTCCCCACCCAAATCTCATCTCGAATTGTAGCTCCCATGATTCCCATGGGTTGTGGTGTCCCCACCCAAATCTCATCTTGAATTGTAGCTCCCATGATTCCCATGGGTTGTGGTGTCCCCACCCAAATCTCATCTTGAATTGTAGCTCCCATGATTCCCATGGGTTGTGGTGTCCCCACCCAAATCTCATCTTGAATTGTAGCTCCCATGATTCCCATGGGTTGTGGTGTCCCCAACCAAATCTCATCTCGAATTGTAGTTCCCATGATTCCCATGTGTTGTGGTGTCCCCACCCAAATCTCATCTTGAATTGTAGCTCCCATGATTCCCATGTGTTGTGGGAGGGGCCGGGTGGGAGATAAATGAATCACGGGGCTGGTTTCCTCCAGACTGGTCTGGAGGTCGTGAATAAGTCTCATGAGATCTGATGGTTTTATCAGGGGAAACTGCTTTCACTTGACTCTTATTCTCTCTCTTGCCTGCCACCATGTAAAATGTGCCTTTCTCCCTCCACCATGACTGTGAGGCCTCCCCAGCCACGTGGAACTGTGAGTCCATGGAACCTCGTTTTCTTTATACATTTCCCAGTCTCGGGTATGTCTCTTTTTTAAAATAAATTACCGGATTTCAGGTATGCTTTTTTTTTTTTTTTTTTTTTTTGATACCGAGTCTTACTCTGTTGCCCAGCCTGGACTGCAGTGGTGCGATCTCAGCTCACTGCCACCTCCGCCTCCTATGTTCAAGTGATTCTCCAGCCTCAGCCTCCTGATTAGCTGGGATTACAGGCATGGACCACTACACCCAGCTAATTTTTGTATTTTTAGTAGAGACAGGGTTTCACCACATTGGCCAGGCTGGTCTCAAACTCCTGACCTCAGGTGATCTGCCCACCTCAGCCTCCCAAAGTGCTGGGATTACAGGTGTGAGCCACTGTGCCTGGCTGGGTATTTTTTTTTTTTTTTTTTTTTGAGACAGATTCTCACTCCGTCACCCAGGCTGGAGTGCGGTGGCGTGATCTCGGTTCGCTGCAACCTCCACCTCCTGGGTTCAAGAAGTTCTCCTTCCTCAGCCTCCTGAGTAGCTGGGATTACAGGCACGGGCCAGCACGCCTGGCTAATTTTTGTATTTTTAGTAGAGATGGGGTTTCACCATGTTGGCCAGGCTGGTCTCGAACTCCTGACCTCAGGTGATCCGCCCACCTCGGCCTCCCAAGGTTCTGGGATTACAGGCGTGACCCACTGCACCCGGCTTTGGGTATGTCTTTATCAGCAGCATGAAAACAGACTAATACATACTCTTTTAGTTATCTTAAAATGTACAATTAAATTATTTTGACGATAGTCACCCTGTTTTACAATCGGATACTAGGTATGAATAATTACATCATGGAGAATGGAATACTTTTTCTATTTTCTTTTATCTTTTTCTATTTTCTTTTCGATGAAACAAAATATCAGATGAGTGTCCAACTGTGATAAACTCTTCTGTGCCATTTTCAAACTCTCTTGCCCTATCTGTTATTCATTAGGCAACATATTCTCTTCCTCATTTTCAAACTACACTCTCAATACTGTCATACCAGGAAAAAAAGAGAAAAGGATCTTTTAGTGAACAATTGGGTGAATTTGGGTAATTTAGCCAGCCATACCAGGTGGCATTATTCATATTCAGAACACTATTTTTTTTTAGATGGAGTCTCACTCTGTTGCCCAGGCTGGAGTGCAGTGGCGCCATCTTGGCTCACTGCAACCTCTGCCTCCCAGGTTCAAGCAAAACACGATTTTTTTTTTTTTGTATAGAAGAAATGTCACACTCACATTACATCTTCGAGCCAAGCTGCATTTTGTCCTCTGCAAGACTGACCTCCGGAGAAAAACGGAAGTACAGATATAAGTGGTGTTCACCTGAACAGAATTAGGGGCAGCTAATCCTGACCTCATGGCTATTGTCACCATTACACAAATCAAAACAGAAGCGACAGGAATCTGATAAACAGAGCGTGGAGGAGAAGAACCCTGGCCGGAGAAGCAAGGGCAGATCCAGTGAATGAGACTGCCAGAAGAAAAGCTGTGGATGAAATGAAAGACTCCAGGGTGGCAGCTATGGAAAAAAAATAAATACAGACAGAGGCCACTGAGAAATAGAAACAAAGAAGAAAGGGAGAAAATTAAAGTTTATTTGTAAAAGTGTGTTTACTGGCCGGGCACAGTGGCCCACGCCTGTAATCCCAGAACTTTGGGAGACCGAGGCGGGTGGATCACAAGGTCAAGAGATCGAAACCAGCCTGGCCAACATGGTGAAGCCCCAACTCTACTAAAAATATGAAAATTAGCCGAGCATAGTCACAGACACCTGTAATCCCAGCTACTCAGGAGGCTGAGGCAGGAGAATTGCTTGAACCCAGCAGGTGGAGGTTGCAGTGAGCCGAGATCACACCACTGCACTCCAGTCTGATCAACAAAGAGTGAAACTCTGTCTCAAAAAAAAAAATTTCCACAAAAACATGTTAAAATTAGCGGGGCATGGTAGTGCATCATGGCAGTCCTAGCTACTTGGGAGGCTGAGATGGCAGGATTACTTGAACCTGGGAGGTTGAGGCTGCAGTGGGTTGTGATTGTACCAGTGCACTCCAGCCCGGGTGACAGAATGAAGTCTTGTCTCAAAACAACAACATAAACAAAAACAGAAATAAGGACAGAGGGCCGGATGTGGTGGCTCACGCCTGTAATCCCAGCACTTTGGGAGGCCGATGACTGCGGATCACCTGAGGTCAGGCGTTCAAGACCAGCCTGGCCAACATAGTGAAACCTTGTCTCTACTAAAAAATACAGAAATTAGCCGGGCGTGATGAAGCATGCCTGTAGTCCCAGCTACTCAGGAGGCTAAGGTGGCAGAATCGCTTGAACCTGGGAGGCAGAGGTTGCAGTGAGCCAAGATCATACCACTGCACTCCAGCCTGGATGACAGAGCAAGACTCCGTTTCAAAAAAGACATAAGGGCAGAGTTTGTATCTACTGTGAGAAGGGTAATTAAGCCAGTTACTAACAGGTATTCTCCTTTTTAATTAACTAAGTAATTGACTAATAATTACTTGAATTAATTAATTGACTAATTTATTGAGATTCCAGATGTGTCGCCCAGGCTGAAGTACAGTGGCGTGATCTCAGCTCACTGCAGCCTCTGCCTCCCGGGTTCAAGCAATTCTCATGTCTCAGCCTCCCAAGTAGCTGGGATTATAGGAGTGCGCCACCACGCCCAGCTAACTTTTGTATTTTTAGTAGAGACGGGGTTTCACCATCTTGGCCAGGCTGGTCTCGAACTCCTGACCTCAGGTTACCCACCTGCCACAGCTTCTCAAAGTGCCAGGATGACAGGCATGGGCCATGATGCCTGGCCAGTAGCTGTTCTGCTTTAAAAAGGAGAGTGAGGATTCACTTGACTTAATGAGAATTTTCTCTGGTGCAAGAATGAAACAAGAAAAACAAAGAAATAAACAAACAAAAACGGGAGCTAGGGTTGACCTTAAAACAAGCAGAAAAACAGAAACACACATGATACAGATGTGCCAATGCCGTGCCTGGAGATTTATGTCAAAGGGATAAATTTGATATACAAGAGATAAATTTGACATACAAAGGGATAAATTTGAAAATACTAAAAGAACTAAAGGTCAGGTGCCATGGCTCATGCCTGTAATCCCAGCACTTTGGGAGGCCGAATCTGGTGGATCACGAGGTCAGGAGTTCAAGACCAGCCTGATCAGCATGGTGAAACCCCGTCTCTACTAAAAATACAAAAAATTAGCCGGGTGTGATGGTGGACGCCTTTAATCCAAGCTACTCAGGAGGCTGAGGCAGGAGAATCGCTTGAACCCGGGAGGCGGAGGTTGCAGTGAGCTGATATCACACCACTGCACTCCAGCCTGGGCGACAAGAGTGAAACTCCGTCTCAAAAAAACAAACAAACAACAACAACAGGAACAACAAAAATGAGAAGTTTTTAATGGTGGTAAAATACACAAAACACATAATTTACCATTTTAACCATTGTATAGTGAACAGTTCAGTGGCGTTTAGTGCGTTCATGATGTTGTGTGATCACCCCCTGTATCCAGTTCCACAATATTTCTGGCACCTTCAGAGGAGACCCCGTTCCCATTTGCAGGCACCCCCCTTCCCCTCACTCCTCAGCCCCTGGAAATGACCCAAATGTGCAACAGTGGAAGACTGGATACCGACAATGTGGTTTATCCATACCGTGGAATATTATGCAGCCATGAAAAGGAATCAAGCTCTGATATGTGATTCAGCCCAGATAAGCATCATTGCATTTTACTCTGCAGGTCCCAGGGCGGTTTAAAGAGACACCTTGTTGTTAGATGAAAATAAAAGAGATACTTGGCCGAGGATGGTAGCTCATGCTTGTAATCCCAGCACTTTGGGAGGCTGAGGCAGGCAGATCACAAGGTCAACAGATGGAGACCATCCTGGCCAACACTGTGAAACCCTGTGTCTACTAAAAATACAAAAAAAAAAAATTAGCTGGGCATGGTGGCAGGCATCTGTAGTCCCATCTACTCAGGAGGCTGAGGTAGGAGGATCACTTGAACCCAGAAGGCGGAGGTTGCTGTGAGCTGAGATTGCGCCACTGCACTCCAGCCTGGTGACAGAGCCAGACTCATCTCAAAAAAAAAAAAAGATACTCGTGATTACAAAGGATAACTAACTATAGACAGTGTTTGTAGGCATTCAGCTAAGCACCTGTTGCATGCATCCTTCCAGGTATTATCTCTTAATTCTTGCAGCAAACTTTGCAGGTGTTCGCTACCATCATCCCAGCCAGCCCACGGACACATTGTCACCAACAACTGAGTTCACCTGAAAGCAAGTCCCTCCCAGATGCATCAGAATCTCAACCCTGAATTCTTAAAAGCTGCACGACAGTGTCTCTCCCTGTGTCCTCACGTTGAGGAGACAAGAAAGGGCTGTGCAGAGAAGTGAACGGTGTTAGTGACGGACGGTTCTGGGTTTTGATCCCATCTCATTTTGCGAGAAATACATCGTTCCCTTTGCCATGGGTATGTGAGTATCTCGCAGCCTGATCTGCTGAGTGTCCCTGATGTTGGCGGCTCAGAAAATAGAGAGAGATAAGAACAGAGATAAGAAAGTAAAAGGATATAGAGAGATGGACCTAATGGAATTCCTAAGCTGCTCTCAAGAGGAGAATAAAGATTTGGGGATATGGATTGCCAGAGGCAGTGCATAGTGTGGTGGTTTCTGTTGAGGGCTGGGTATGAGAGAAAGGTGTAGAGAAGGAGAGGAAGAGAGAGAGGGAAGAAGAGTCATGGAGAAGACAGAGGAGAGAGAGAGAAAAAAGGAGAGAGGAAGAGAAATGGAGAGATGGAGAGTGGGGTAGAGAGGGAGGAAGAAAGAGAGAGGGTGAGAGGGGGAAGAGAGAGATTTTGAGAGAGAGAAAGAGAGAGGGAGAGGAGGGAAAAAGAGAGAGGGGAAACATACTGAGAAAGAGAGAGTCAGAAAGGAGAGGAAAAGAGAGAGAAAGGAGAGAGAGAGGGAGTGGGGGAAAGACAGAAGAGAGATACTGAGAAAGAGTGAAAAAGGAGAAGGAAAGAGAGACAAAGAGAGAGAAAAGGGGGGCTGGGCGTGGCGGCCCACACCTGTAATCCCAGCCCTTTGGGAGGCCGAGGCAGGTGGATCAGGTCAGGAGTTCGAGAGCAGCCTGGCCAACATGGCGAAACCCCATCTCTACTAAAAATACAAAAATTAGCCAGGCGTGGTGGCTCGCACCTGTAATCTCAGCTACTCGGGAGACTGAGATAGGAGAATCACTTGAACCTGGGAGGCAGAGATTTCAGTAAGCTGAGATTGCACCACCGCGTTCCACTCTGAGAGGCAGAGTGAGACTCCATCTCGTGATCTCACGGAGGCAGAAAATTGAAGGCTACACCTATATCGATTGTTTCACCAGCTTCTGTGCCGAATCATCAAATTGAGTTTAAAACAGTGTCATACTCACAATATACAAAGAACTGAAACAGCAACAACAACAAACAACACTATTAAGATGTGGGCAGGCCAGGCGCGGTGGTTCACCCCTGTAATCCCAGCTCTTTAGGAGGCCAAGGCGGGCAGATCCTGAGGTCAGGAGATCGAGACCATCCTTACCAATATGGTGAAACCCCATCTTCACTAAAACACAAAAAATTATCCAGGCCTGGTGGTTTGTGCCTATAGTTCCAGCTACTTGGGAGGCTGAGGCAGGAGGACTGCTTGAACCTGGGAGGAGCAGGTTGCAGTGAGCCAAGATTGCGCCACTGCACTCCAGCCTGGGCAACAGGGCCAGACTCTGTCTTAAAAAAAAAAAAAAAATTTTGCCAGGTGTGGTGGTGCACGCCTCTAGTCCCAGCTACTCAAGAGGCTGAGATGGGAGGATTGCTTGAGTCCAGGAGTTTGAGGCTGCAATTAGCTGTGACCACACCACCACACTCCAGCCTGGTGACAGAGGTAGACCCTATCACAAATAAACAAACAAACAAACGAATGAATAAAAGGGCAGATATGAAAAAATCACATCTCCTGTGAAGACAGGACGTTGAAGCAGTCAGACTGTATTTACCCTTTATATATCCATTCACTTTTAAGGATGTCAAATTCAAAGCCAGTTCTCCCCTACAAATATTCATGACGAGCCGGGCTTGGTGGCTCACACCTATAATCCCAGCACTTTGGGAGGCTGAGGTGGGCGGATCACCTGAGGTCGGGAGTTCAAGACCAGCCTGACCAACATGGAGAAATCCCGTCTCTACTAAAAATACAACAATTAGCTGGGTGTGGTGGCGCATGCCTGTAATCCCAGCTACACAGGAAGCTGAGGCAGGAGAATCGCTTGAACCTGGGAGGCGGAGGTTGCAGTGAGCCGACATCACACCACTGCACGCCAGCCTGGGCAACAAGAGTGAAACTCCATCTCAAAAAAAAAAAAAATATTCATGACAACGTCTGCAAAAATACAGAGATACATACCTTTGGCCATGACATTGTCTATAAGGACAAAAGTCTGAGACTAGCAGGGCACCCATCCACAAGGAATGGGTTAAATATTACATAGTACATTTATGTAATGGAATAGTATGCAATCAAGAAAAAGGAAAAGAACCATGCATTTCTGTTTACAAAACCACGAAGCAATCTTCAGTGCATTGGAAATGAAAAACAAACTGTAGAATGATGGATGCAGGATGTCCATGTTTTCCTTTTAAATATATATATGCTTGTAAATGAATAGAGCATCATAGGAAAGATAAGACATTGAAAAATGAGGCCCTGGCCAGGCGCAGTGGCTCAGGCCTGTAATCCCAGCACTTTGAGAGGCTGAGGCAAGCAGATCACGAGGTCAGGAGTTCGAGACCAGCCTGGCCAATATGGTGAAACCCCGTCTCTACTAAAAATACAAAAATTAGCCTGGCATTGTGGCAGGTGCCTGTAGTCCCAGCTACTTGGGAGGCTGAGGCAGGAGAATCACTTGAACCCGGGAGGCGGAGGTTGCAGTGAGCTGAGATGGCGCCACTGCTCTCCAGCCTGGAGACAGAGCAAGACTCTGTCTCAAAAAAAAAAGCAAAAAGAAAGGTATATTGGTTTTTAATCTACCATCTGTTTTTCTGGGTGACAGAAACATGATTTGTTTGCAGCACAGTGGGGCTCCCTTCTTTGTTCCTGATCTTAGAGGAAAATTGGTCAGTCTTTCATCTTATGAGTTACGGTTAGCTGTGGGTTTTCTGTCGATCCCACTATAGGGTTAAGCAAACTTGGCTCAGCATTTTTATTTACAAGTTGATTTTGATTTTTGTCAAGTACTTCTGCCGCATGTTTTGAAAAGATCGTACACATTTTTCTCTTTAGTGGCTTGATTGAGCTAATTACATTGATTTTTCGATGTTAAGAAATAGCCCTTCTTGTGTTCACAAAATAAACCTCACAGGATCATGGTGCCATACATCCAGACAATGTTTTCCTTGATTTGTTTATACGCTGTTGAGAATTTCTGCTTCTGGGTGAATGACGAATATCTGCCTGTGGTCTTCTTGTGTGACATTTTTCCTCTTTATGTTGGTATTGTGGTAATAATGTTGTCTTCATACAATGGGTTGGAAAATGCTGTGTTGTTCTATTTTAGGAAGTGTTTGGGTAGAATTAGGTATCTTCCTCCCATAACTGTTTAATAGAATTGGCCAGCGAAGACCTCTGCAGAGGTCTTCATATTTTTTTTTGTTGCAAGGTGTTAACTAAGAATTCATTTATTTGGGCGGGCGCAGTGGCTCATGCCTGTCATCCCAGCACTTTGGGAGGCCGAGGCAGGTGGATCACAAGGTCAAGAGATCGAGACCATCCTGGCCAACATGGTGAAACCCCGTCTCTACTAAAATACAAAAATTTAGCTGGGTGTGGTGGCAGGCGCCTGTAGTTTCAGTTACTCGGGAGGCTGAGGCAGGAGAATCGCTTGAACCCGGGAGGTGGAGGTTGCAGTGAGCTGAGATGGCACCACCGCACTCCAGCCTGCGGACAGGGTGAGATTCAGTCTCAAAAAAAAAATTATTATTTTTTTAGTAGATATAGAGCTATTCAGGTTATCGGTTTCTTCTTGAGTTAGGTTTGGTAGTGTGTGTCTTTCAAGGAATTTGCCTTTTGCATCAATGCTATCCTTTTAGTATCAATAGGGGCTACAGGGATGTCCCTCTTGCATCCCTGATACTAGTGATGTTTATGTTTTATTTTTAGTTTTTTCTTTCTGGTGAAAGCTCCATCCATATGTTTGATCCCTTCTATGAATCTGATTTTAGATTTATTCATGTTTTCATATTGTTTTTTCTGTTTCTAATTATATCTTTATTATTTCTTTTCTTCTGCCTGACTTGGTTAAAATTTTCTCTTCTTTTAATAATTTTTTTAAGGATAGGACATCAGATAATTGATTGCAGACATTTTTCTAAAAAAAAGTAGGCATTATATTATCTAATAAGTATTAGAATATATTATAAAATATAAGCATTATATTATGTATGTGCAATAAAGGTTTTCGAAGTACTCCTGTACCTGTTTCTCAATTTTTTTTTTTTTTTTTTTTTGAGACAGAGTCATGCTCTGTTGCCCAGGCTGGAGTGCAGTGGCGCGATCTCAACTCACTGCAACCTCCGCCTCTTGACTCAGTGCAACCTCCACCTCCCGGGTTCAAGCGATTCTCCTGCCTCAGCTTCCCAAGTAGCTGGGACTACAGGCAGCTAGCACCACGCCCAGCTAATTTTTGTATTTTTTACAGAGACAGGGTTTCACCATGTTGGCCAGGCTGGTCTCAAACTCCTCATCTAAAATGATCCACCTGCCTCTTTGGCCTCCTGAAGTGCTGGGATTACAGGTATGAGCCACCGCACCAGGCCCCGTGTTTCTCGATTTTTGATACATTGGTAATTTCATTTTCATTCAATTAAAAGTATTTCAGAATTTTCCTTCTTGCTTCTCCTCTGAGCCATGCGTCATTTAGCTGATAACTTTTTAGTGTTCAAATATGTGGGCATTTTCCAGATTTTTTCCTGCTGTTGATTAATGGTTTCATTATTTATAGGATTGTAGCAAGTATTATTTTAATTGTTTTAAATTCGTTAAGGTTTGTTTTACAGCTTAGAATATGTTGTATCTCTGGGGCATTCACTGGGTACTTAAACTTAGTGCATCTTCTGCTGTTGCTTGGCGGAATGTTCTAGAAATGTCAATTGAGTCATTGATTGATTGGTTGATTGATATTATATTATTATTATTATTATTATTTTGAGACAGAGTCTCTCTCTGTCCCCCAGGCTGGAGTCCAATGGCACGACCTCAGCCCACCACAACCTCCACCTCCCAGGTTCAAGTGATTCTCATGCCTCAGTCTCCCAAGTAGCTGGGATTACAGCTGCCCACCACTATGACCAGCTAATTTTTAGTAGAGAGGGGATTTCATCATATTGGCCAGGCTGGTCTCAAACTCCTGGCCTCAAGTGATCCACCCACCTCAGCCTTCTAAAGTGCTGGGATTATAGGCGTGAGCCACCATGCCCAGGCAATATTATTATTATTATTATTACTATTACTATTATTATTTTGAGACAGGGTCTTGCTCTGTCACCCTGGCTGGAGTGCAGTGCTGTGATCTCGGCTCACTGCAACCTCCACTTCCCAGGCTCAAGGATCCTCCCACCTCGGCCTCCTGAGTAGCTGGAACTATAGGCGTGCACCGCCATAGCCAATTAATTCTTATATTTTTTTGTAGAGATGGAATTTCGCCATATTGCTCAGGCTGGTCTCAAACTCCTGGACTCAAGTCCACTTACCTCAACCTTCCAGAGTGCTGGGATTACAGGCATGAGCCACCGTGCCCAGCCTAATGGTTGTGTTATTAAAAAGTCTCCACTTGATGTATCAATTATTTAAAGAGGAATGTTCGTGTTCCCAACTCTAATTATGCATTCACCTATTTCTCCTCTCAATTCTATATCTTCTTTTGCTTTATGTATTTCAAGGATTTGTTTTGCGTTGAATACATCATCAAAATTATTTTGTCTTCTTGGTGAATTGCCCCCTTTGTCATTAGATAATGTCCCATTTTACCGGTGGTAATTGTTATTGTTCTGAAGTGTACTTTGCCTGACGTTAACAAGATCTCTCCATTGCATTTCCGTCTTTTCTTTTTCTTTTCTTTCTTTCTTTTTTTTTTTTTTTTTTTTTGAGATAGAGTCTTGCTCTGTCACCCAGGCTGGAGTGCAGACTCACGATCTCAGCTCACGGCAAACTCCATCTCCCAGGTTCAAGCGATTCTCCTGCCTCAGCCTCCTGAGTAGCTGGGATTACAGGCACATGCCACCACACCTGGCTAACTTTTGTATTTTTAGTAGAGATGGGGTTTCACCATGTTGGCCAGGATGGTCTCAATCTCCTGATCTTGTGCTCTGCCCGCCTCAGCCTCCCAGAGTGCTGGGATTACAGGCATGAGCCACCGCGCCCAGCCCCATATTTTCGTATTGTTGCGGTAAACTGAGGAACGGAGAGACCAATACGGAGTACAGCAGGATTTGTTTATTTTAGGTACGCACCCGCTCACAGGACTCACTTCCAAAAGTTGAGCCCTGAACAAAGACAGAGCCGGGTTTTTATAAGCGGCTTTACAGAAGCAAGATAAAAGCGGTTAATCCTACAGTGACAGGTCACGTAATCTATAGCATCACATAAGTTGTGACTGCATAGCTGGTGGCCCTGTAGCTGCATTGAATGAAAAACAAGAACTGGCTAAATACAGACATTTGTAAAGCAGGATCATGCTAATTATGCTTAAGCAGCCTGGGAAAACAGTAACAGTAAAAGAACCTGTCTTTCTCTTTTTTCCTTCAACCTTGCTCTGGAAGTGGGTGGGGTGTCTGGAGCCCATTCCTTTTGCCTTGGCTATTTGGACAGTGTTACCTTGTAACTGTCCTTGAAGTGAGCTGGTAGGCAGAGGAAAACTGGTTCTTTTTTCTTTTTTTCTTTTTTTAACCCTTGCCTTCCCACATTCTGGGCCTTAGCTTTTACTTTTCTTGGAGTGAATAAATGCAGTACTTATTATTATTCTTATTTTGAGACAGAGTCTCGCTCTGTCGCCCAGGCTGGAGTGCAGTGGCGCGATCTTGGCTCACTGCAAGCTCCACCTCCCAGGTTCACACCGTTCTCCTGCCTCAGCCTCCCCAGCAGCTGGGACTGCAGGCGCCCGCCACCACGCCCTGCTAATTTTTTGTGTTTTTGGTAGAGATGGGGTTTCACCGTGTTAGCCAGGATGGTCTCGATCTCCTGACCTTGTGATCCACCCGCCTCGGCCTCCCAAAGTGCTGGGATTACAGGCGTGAGTCACCGCGCCCAGCCCTTATTATGATTATTTTAAATTTCTGCCTCAGTATGTATCTATTCCCATATGTTTGCCTTTGCTACAAGGACAAAATATGGAAAATATGTACTAAGCCTCCCTGGCTGTTTTGCAAATAGAAAACCCACAGTTGTAATGGAAAAACCCAGTGAGTTGCCGAGGTAAATAGCGTCTTGGAGGCTCCAGCTTGATACTGTCTAATAAAGGTAAAAATGGGAGGATTTAAAAAAAAAAAAAAAGACCAGAGTTTTCCTTTCTTGCTTGCAAACAAAGGAACCCACTAACATGTTTGGCGAAAGGGCCGCACAGATTACAGCATTTGTACAAGAAAAATATTAATTCTAGCTACTTTGCTGGGAAGATGCATTCTTTTTTTTTTTTTTTTGAGATGGAGTTTCACTCTATCGCCCAGGCTAGAGTGCAGTGGCGTGATCTCGGCTCACTGCAACCTCTGCCTCCCGGGTTCATGCCATTCTCCTGCCTCAGCCTCCCGAGTAGCTAGGATTACAGGTGTGCACCACCATGCCTGGCTAATTTTTGTATTTCTTAGTAGAGATGGAGTTTCACCGTATTGGCCAGGCTGGTCTGGAACTCCTGACCTCGTGATCCGCTGGCCTCAGCCTCCCAAAGTGCTGAGATTACAGGCATCAGCCACTGCACCCAGCCTATGCACTCATTTTTTAAAAATGAATGTATTTCCATAAAATTTCCACAGAAATTGAACAGTAACTGGGCCACGATGTCTTAATTTTTCCCTGCCATTGAGATGTCTGAACACATATGATTCCAATAATTACAAAGTATATTTTAATATCCAGATGACAGGTAGCTTGAATTTTCCTCCTTGCTTGGAGGATTGTCCAAGCAATTATGAAATCACATCATTTCATCAAGGGCTTTACCGCTGAGTCCACGTGGGGATGGCAGAGCTTGGGGGCAGGGTGGGTTGAGGGGCCAGTTTGGCCTTCACGTTCTCTCCTGTACCACACCATGCACGCTTTAGCCAGGACTCAAAGGAGATGGCCGCTGGAGTCTCAGCCGCTGATTCTTGTTCCCCAGCTGATTTTTTACTGGGAAGAGGGAATAGGTACACCTTGTTTATCTCCAGGAGGCAGAATAGGATTAAATGTGGTTCTGCAGAAATGCAGGTGACAGTTCAGTCCCAATGAGGATTGTGATGTGGATATTTGTCCTTCACTGACTCCTATGTAACAAGAGACCTGGAGGTCTCGGCCGGGCGCAGTGGCTCACGCCTGTTATCCCAGCACTTTGGGAGGCCGAGGCGGGTGGATCATGAGGTCAGGGGTTTGAGACCAGCCTGGCCAGCATGGTGAAACCCCGTCTCTACTAAAAATACAAAAATTAACCGGGTGTGGTCGTGAGTGCCTGTAATCCCAGCTACTGGGGAGGCTGAGGCAGGAGAATCACTTGAACCCAGCAGGTGGAGGTTGCAGTGAGCCAATATCGTGCCACTGCACTCCAGCCTGAGCGACAGAGCAAAACTTTGTCTCAGAAAAAAAAGAGAGAGAGAGAGACCTGGAGGTCTGACGCTTGAAATCACTGCTGATGGGGCTGGTACAGGACACACATGTAAACAATCCATAAATACGCAGCAAACAGCCTAGTTATTTGACATGGTACAAACGTAAAACAAAATATGATTCTCAAATATTTTCTTTAGTTGAAGAATACGAGCCTGGCTGAGAGACGCTCGTTAACCAGGTTAGATAATAGCAAAATTACAAAGAATCCCTGTGCAGAATTTGAGTGCTGTTTTCCCCTGAATGCCTGTCTGTGGGGCAAGTGTTAGAATCATCAAAGGAGTTGGTTAAAAGTACTATGAGGCCAGGCATTCTGGCTCATGCCTGTAATCTCTGCACGTTGGGAGGCCAACGTGGGAGGATTGTTTGAGCCTAGGAGTTCAAGACCAGCCTGGGCTATATAGGAACAAGCCCTTCTCTGCAAATAAACAAATAAATAAATAAATAAATAAGCTGGTGTTTGGGTGCACACCTGTAGTCCCAGCTACTCAGGACGCTTTGATGGGAAGACTGCCTGAGCCCCAGAATTCAAGAACAGCCTGGGCAACACAGGGAGACCCCTGTCACTACAAAAATAAAAATAAAAAAATTAGCTAGGTGTGGTGGTGCACACCTGTAGTTTCAGCTACTCAGGAGGCTGAGGTGGCAGGATCACTTGAGCCCAGGAGTTTGATACTGCAGTGAGCCATGATCACACCACTGCACTCCAGCCTGGGTGACAGAGCAAGAGCTTGTTTCTAAACATTAAAAATTAATAAATCATTCTACTATAAAGACACAGGCACACATATGTTTGTTGAGGCACTATGCACACTAGCAAAGACTTGGAACCAACCTAAATGTGCATCAATAATAGACTGGATAAAGAAAATGTGGCACATAGACACCATGGAGTACTATACAGCCATAAAAAAGGATGAGTTCATGTTCTTTGCAGGCACATGGAGGAAGCTGGAAACGATCATTCTCAGCAAACTAACACAAGAACAGAAAACCAAACACCTCATGTTCTCACTCATAAGTGGGACTTGAACAATGAGAACACATGGACACAGGGAGGGGAACATCACACACCAGGGCCTGTTGGGGGGTGGGGGACAAGGACAGGGAGAGCATTAGGACAAACACCTAATGCATGTGGGGCCTAAAGCCTAGATGATGGGTTGATGGGTGCAGCAAACCACCACAGCACATGTATACCTGTGTAAGAAACCTGCACGTTCTGCACATGTACCCCAGAACTTAAACAAACAAACAACAAAAAAACATACGATAGACCTGGTGTCTAACCGAGTTATAGTCATCGGAGATAGAAACCAGGAATATGTATTTTTCACGCTGAGAAAACACTTCATGAAAGATGTCAGAAGACACAGATGTAAAACTCAACATCTTTATTCATCCACTTATGAGCCCTGGAGTTTCAGACGTTTGACAAAATAGGATGTTCATGGGGCCTGCCTAGTGTCCGGTGTCTGGAGAGAATTCAGTGACATAACAAATCTGAAAGTCCCTGAGAATCTGCGTTCCAAGGCACAAACACACGACCTGCTTTGTGGATGTAACGACTTATGAGAAAAATGAAGTGTCAACATTTCACACGAGCAATGTCCAAATAGCCAACATCCAGTATCAGATACAGTGTATCTGGGAGAGAAATGGAGTGAGTTCCCCAGAGGACAAAGAGAAATGGGGGTTTCTCGTACTCCCCTCCACCCAGGAGGTTTGACAATGCTGATAAGAGTTCCCATATCATCCACGGGCAGAGTCGTTCTGAAACCCAGAGGCGTATCTCATGGGAGCCAAGAGAAAAGGACGACTTGTAAAATGGGAAGGATAAAAGGGAATAGACCCCCCAATTGTGTGAAATGAGGACGTGTCCTGTCTGGGAAAACACCAGGTAGTTATGTTCTATCCCTCAGCAGATTTCTCCTTCCTTCCTCTTTCTTTCTTTCTTTTCTTTTCTTTTCTTTCTTTCTTTCTTTCTTTCTTTTCTTTTCTTTCTTTCTTTCTTTCTTTCTTTCTTTCTTTCTTTTTCTTTCTTTCTTTCTCTTTCTTTCTTTTCTTTCTTTTTTTCTTTTTTCTTTTCTTTCTTTCCTCTTTCTTTTTCTTTCTTTCTCCTTCAGCAGATTTTTTCTTTCTTTCTTTTTCTCTTTCTCCTTCAGCAGATTTTCTTTTTCTTTCTCTCTTTCTTTCTTTCTCCCTCAGATTTTCTTTCTTTCTTTCTCTCTCTCTCTTTCTTTCTTTCTTGTTCTCTTTCTCTTTTCTTGTTTCTCCCTCAGCAGATTTTCTTTCTTTTCTTTCTTCCTTCTTTCTTTCTCTCTCTCTCTTTCTTTATTTCTCCCACAGCAGATTTTCCCTTCCTTCCTTTTCTTTCTTTCTTCCTTTCTTTCTTTCCTCTCCCTCCCTCCCTCCCACCTACCTTCCTTCCTTCCTTCCTTCCTTCCTTCCTTCCCCTCTCTCTCTCTCCCCCCAACCCCCCCACATGTGGCCAGGCTGCTCTCGAACTCCTGACCTCAAGTGATCTGCTTGCCTCAGCCTCTCAACATGCTGGGATTACAGGTGTGAGCCACTATGCCCAGCCTCAAATCAGAAAGTCTCTGAATCCACTGATGACCTGTGGGCCCCCGCTAATTTTTTGTACTTTTCTTTTTCGTATTTATTTATGTTTTTGAGACGGAGTCTGGCTCTGTCACACAGGCTGGAGTGCAGTGGCGTGGTCTCAGCTCACTGCAACCTCTGCCTCCCGGATTCAAGCCATTCTCCTGCCTCAGCCTCCTGAGTAGCTGGGACTACAGGCATCTGCCACCACACCCGACTAATAGTTGTATTTTTAGTAGAGACGGGGTTTCACCATGTTGGTCAGGCTGATCTTGAACTCCTGACCTCGTGATCCACCAGCCTCGGCCTCCCAAAGGGCTGGCATTACTGGCATATGCCACCATGCCCAGCCCATTTTATGCTTCTCAATGTGTATCGTACAAGGGTTGAATTTCAGCCAGGTGCCAGAGTTAATACGGTAGTTGTTTATACTATTGGTCATGTCCTCTGGGTATTCAAAAAATTCTTCAAGTGAGTGAACGAAGCTATGCAGGAATTTAAGGCAGGGAAGAGTGCCATGCTGTTTCATTCCAATCTATAGCTTTCCACATTGCCACCTGTCTGCCAGCCTCCAGCAAAGAAACCGTCCATCAACGCAAAAGAATCGCCCACACATATCCCATTTCTGCCTTGAAACCGTCTCTGGTGGGCCGGGCACGGTGGCTCACGCCTGTCACCCCAGCACTTTGGGAGACAGAGGCAGGCGGATCACGAGGTCAGGAGTTCGAGACCAGCCTGATCAGGAGTTCGAGACCAGCCTGACCAACATGGTGAAACCCTGTCTCTACGAAAAATACAAAACTTAGCCGGGCATGGTGGCTCATGCCTGTCATCTCAGCACTTTGGGAGGCCGAGGCGGGCGGATCATGAGGTCAGGAGTTCAAGACCAGCCTGATCAGGAGTTCAAGACCAGCCTGACCAACATGGTGAAACCTCGTCTCTACTAAAAATACAAAACTTAGCTGGGCACGGTGGTGCACACCTGTAGTCCCAGCTACTCGGGAGGCTGAGGCAGAATTGCTTGAACCCGGGAGGCAGAGGTAACAGTGAGCTGAGATTGCACCACTGCACTCCAGCCTGGGTGATGGAGTGAGAGTCCATCTCAAAACACGAAAACAAAAAAAGAAAAGAAACTGTCCCTAGTACCATCTTCTGGTGTTGAGGAAGTTGCCTTTAAAAATAATGTTGCAGGGGCTGGGCGCGTTGCCTCAACACCTGTAATCCCAGCACTTTGGGAGGCCGAGATCCATGGATTACTTGAGGTCAGGAGTTCCAGACCAGCCTGACCAATATGGCGAAACCTCATCTCTACTAAAAATACAAAAAAATTAGCCAGGCATGGTGGCACATATCTGTACTCCCAGCTACTTGGGAGATTGTGGCAGGAGAATCGTTTGAACCCGGGAGGCAGAGGTTGCAGTGAGCCAAGATCACACCACTGCACTACAGCCTGGGCAACAGAATGAGACTCCATTTCAAAGGAGAAAAAGTATGTTGTGGTCTGCACATTAACTACAAATGTAAAAACAGCCAGAAATGATGTTGAAAGGAATCCCGTACAATGAGTACAGAAAGAATTTTCTACTAAAGAAGATAAAGAAAAACAAAAAGACAAAAATCTAGGTCTCCAGGCACGGTGGCTCACGCCTGTAATCCCAGCACTTTGGGAGGCAGAGGCGGGTGGATCACCTGAGGTCAGGAGTTCGAAACCAGCCTGGCCAACATGGTGAAACCCCGTCTCTACTAAAAAAGAAAAAAAAAATTTGGCCAGATGTGGTGATGTGCACCTATAATCCCAGCTGCTCAGGAGGCTGAGGCAGGAGAATCACTTGAACCCGGGAGGTGGAGGATGCAGTGAGCCGAGACCACACCACTGCACTCCAGCCTGGGCTATACAGAGAGACTCCCTCTCAAAAAAACAAAAATAAATAATAATAATAAATAATCTAGGTCATCTACAGAGTCTGCTTTGTATTAATCAAGTTGTCATGAGAAGAAAAAACTTAAGGAGAAAAATGCAGGCAGTGAACTCATTATGGATAGGTGGGATTTGCTATGGCAGTGGATTTTTGGATCAACATATTGTACTGCACTCTGCCTACTGGATTTCCTCTTCTCAGAAAATCCAAAAAACACATGGAAGAAGGCATAATGATTCAAACAGCAAATTGAATATCAATGGATTTTTTTTTCCAACATTTCCTGGACTGTTATTGACATGAATGCACTTTAGTCCGCTATTTCTACAATCATCAACTACTCCTTAAAGAAAAACATAAACCCAGTTATTTTTCTGTATTTATAAGACTCTAAAGATATGCCTCTGGCTTGCACAAAAGCCACAGAACAGAGTGTGATCGATGGGAGCTGTAACAGGGCTGCTGGCTGCTTAAAACTGACAAAGGCAGTAGAAGATGTGGAGAAATAGGAACACTTTTACACTGTTGGTGGGAGTGTAAATTAGTTCAACCATTGTGGAAGTCAGTGTGGCGATTCCTCAAGGATCTAGAACTAGAAATACCATTTGACTCAGCCATCCCATTACTGGGTATACACCCAAAGGATTATAAAATTTTGGCAATCTCCCCATCTGACAAAGGGCTAATATCCAGAATCTACAAAGAACATAAACAAATTTACAAGAAAAAACAAACAACCCCATCAAAAAGTGGGCAAAGGATATGAACAGACATTTCTCAAAAGAAGACATTTATGCAGCCAGCAGACACATGAAAAATGCTCACCATCACTGGCCATCAGAGAAATGCAAATCAAAACCGCAATGAGATACCATCTCACACCCGTTAGAATGGCGATCATTAAAAGTCAGGAAACAACAGGTGCTGGAGAGGATGTGGAGAAACAGGAACACTTTTACACTGTTGGTGGGACTGTAAACTAGTTCAACCCTTGTGGAAGTCAGTGTGGCGATTCCTCAAGGATCTAGAACTAGAAATACCATTTGACCTAGCCATCCTATTACTGTGTATATACCCAAAGGACTTTAAATCATGCTGCTATAAAGACACATGCACACGTATGTTTATTGCGGCACTATTCACAATAGCAAAGACTTGGAACCAACCCAAATGTCCAACAATGATAGACTGGATTAAGAAAATGTGGCACATAGACACCATGGAATACTATGCAGCCATAAAGAAGGATGAGTTCACGTCCTTTGCAGGGACATGAATGAAGCTGGAAACCATCATTCTCAGCAAACTATCGCAAGGACAGAAAACCAAACACGGCATGTTCTCACTCATAGGTGGGAATTGGACAATGAGAACACTTGGACACAGGATGGAGAACATCACACACCGGGGCCTGTGGTGGGGTGGGGGGAGGAGGGAGGGAGAGCATTAGGAGATATACCTAATGTAAACGATGAGTTAATGGGTGCAGCACACCAACATGGCACGTGTATACCTATGTAACAAACCTGCACGTTGTGCACACGTACCCTAGAACTTAAAAGTATAATAATAAAAACAAATTGACAAAGGTGGAGAACCACATCTTTGGGCAAACAATACTAGCTTTCATTCACCTCCATCTTCAACCAAGAATCTGATTTTCTGGGTGCAGTGGCTCATGCTTATAATTGCAGCAACTTTGGGAGGCTGAGGTGCAAGGATCACTTGAACCTAGGAGTTCGAGACCAGCCTGGGCAACATAGTGTGACTTCAGCTCTACAAAAAATGATGAAATTAGCGAGGCACAGTGGCACATACCTGTAGTCCCAGCTACTAGGGTGGCTGAGGCAGGAGGATTGCTTGAGCCAGGGAGTTTGAGGCTGCAGTGAGCTATGACTGTATACTCCAGCCAGGGCAACAGAGCAAGACCCTGTCCCAAAAAAGAAAAAAAAAAAAAAAAACAAAAGAAAGGAATCTTAGCTAGGTGTGGTGGCTCACACCTATAACCCCAGCACTTTGGGAGGCAGACGGGGGGCAGATCACCTGAGGTCGGGAGTTCGAAACCAGCCTGGCCAATATGGTAAAACTCCATCTGTACTAAAAATAAAAATAAATTAGCTGGGTGTGGTGGTGCACATTTTCAATCCCAGCTACTTGGGAGAGTTGAGGTGGGAGAATCGCTTGAACCCAGGAGGCGGAGGTTGCAGTGAGCCGAGATTGCGCCACTGCACTCCAGCCTGGGAGACAGAGCGAGACTCCGTCTCAAAAAAAAAAAAAGAAAAGAAATATAAATATCTGTGCTTTTTAAAAATTTTTCCCTATGTCCTTGTGACAGTCAGTGACAGTTCTCTAGGCTGTGTAGGAAGGAGGAGATGGGGACAACCCCATGAATTAATGTATAACAGCTCTTGTCCCCCACTTCCAAAACCCACTCCCTGGCCATGGAGCGGTGGGGGGGCCCGTCTCTTGGAGCAGTTCAGGAAGAGGACCTTTGCCGTGACACCTCGTCTAATCCCTCCCCCACTCTGTGCCATCTTCCAACCAGGACTGGGGTACAGTCTGTCTAATTCTGGGATTCAGTTCCTTCTATAATAGCTGCCTCTCTAAGCCACATGCTCCCATGTAGCCTGGGCAGGCCATTACGCCCTGGCTAATTTCTCTGCATCTCCCTTCCTTTCTCTTCCTCATTTCCTTTCTCTTCCTCATTTGCTCCGAAGGGTTTGGAAAGGGCTGTCCCGGTGCGTCTTCACGTTCTAGAGATTGCAATTGTCAGCACAGAACAAAACAGCCTAGAACCAGTCGCTTCAAGGATGTTTAATAATATGGCCCCAAGAAAATGTGTGGAATTTTTTTTTTGAGACAGAGTCTCACTCTGTCACCCAGGCTGGAGTGCAGTGGAGCGGTCTCAGCTCACTGCAATCTCTGCCCCCCAGGTTCAAGCAATTCTTCTGCCTCAGCCTCCCGAGTAGCTGGGATTACAGGCACCCGCCACCACGCCTGGCTAATTTTTGTATTTTTAGTAGAGACAGGGTTTCACCATGTTGGCCAGGCTGGTCTTGAACTCCTGACTTCAGGTGATCCGCCCACCTCGGTCTCCCAAATTGTTGGGATTATAGGTGTGAGCCAGCGCACCTGGCCAGATTTTTTTTTTTAAATAAATCCTTAGTATGGCCGTTACCGACTTTTCCCCTATATCATGCCTAGGACCAGTAGCTCATCTTGCTTCCAGAATCCATGCATGGCAACTTTGTCAAAAGGCTGATTGCTGATATGGGAATGGTACCAGCAACTTGTTCTCTTTGGGAAGGAAAATCATTATGTTGGTTTTCCAGTGTGATTGTTCTTTTGGAGTCTGTCTCATCCAGAAAACAAAAGAAAAAAAAGCACCTCACCTCCAAAACACCACCACCCTTCTCGAAAGGCAAAAAAGCTCCCGTCCCTAAACGTGCTTAAATTTTCCTGTTAAGGTGAGTGCTATTAAATGGTGTCGATGTAACACTGCAACATTGCTGCAGATTTTCAAAACAGTTTATTCTTCCTAGTTATCAAACCAACAGCAGATGCAAGACCAGCTCCTTGCCAATGGGAGTTTGATGCCCAGTTGAATTTTTGGAATCATCTCAGAAGTTTCCTTATTTTATTTTATTTTATTTTACAGTTTTTTGAGATGGACTCTCGCTCTGTCGCCCAGGCTGGAGTGCAGTGGCACAATCTCGGCTCACTGCAATCTCCACCTCCCAGGTTCAAGCGATTCTCCTGCCTCAGCCTCCTGAGTAGCTGAGACTACAGGCGCCCGCCACCACGTCCGGCTAACTTTTTTTGTATTTTTACTAGAGACGGGGTTTCACTGTGTTAGCCAGGATGGTCTTGATCTCCTGACCTCGTGATCCGCCTGCCTCAGCCTCCCGAAGTCCTTTCTTTTCTTATGACTGAAGTTTAAAATCACATATTTAGGCTGGGCTCTGTGGCTCATGCCTGTAATTCCAGCACTTTGGGAGGCTGAGGCGAGTGGATCCCTGAGGTCAGGAGTTCAAGACCAGCCTGGCCAACATGGCAAAACCCCATTTCTACTAAAAATACAAAAATTAGGCAGGTATGGTGGCGGACGCCTGTAATCCCAGCTACTTGGGAGGCTGAGGCAGGAGAATCACTTGAACCCAGGAGGCAGAGGTTGCAGTGAGCCGAGATTGCATTACTGCACTCCAGCCTGGGTGACAGAGTGAGACTCTGTCTCAAAACAATAAAAATAAATAAATAAATAAATAAAACTACATATTTAAAAAGCAGTTCTTTGGTATGAGGTTTTAATTTGTGTTTAGAAGTTACCTTCATTGTTCTTTCTGGCAGAAAAGCCTCAGAGACTGCTTGTTATCATTGGATCCAATTTTGAAGTTAAAAAAAAAAAAGAGTAGGAAATAAAAGAATGAGGCCAAGAACAAAGCTTGGGCTGCATACTTTACAGCTGCCAATTTAAAAATCAATTTTAATTTTTTTATGTTTTCATTGTTTTATTTTTATTGATATTTATTTATTTAGAGACAGAGTTTCATTTTTGTTGCCCAGGCTGGAGTGCAGTAGTGCAATCTCGACTCACTGCAACCTCCTCCTCCTGGGTTCAAGCGATTCTCCTGCCTCAGCCTCCCAAGGAGCTGGGATTACAGGCACCCACCACTATCCCAGGCATGATCTTGGCTCACGGCAACCTCCGCCTCCTGGGTTGAAGTGATTCTTTTGCCTCAGCTTCCCAAGTAGCTGAGATTACAGGTGCCCGCTGCCATGCCTGGCTAATTTTTATATTTTTAGTAGAGATGGGGTTTCACCATATTGGTCAGGCTGGTCTTGAACTCCTGACCTCAGGTGATCCGCTCGCCTCAGCTTCCCAAAGTGCTGGGATTATAGGTGTGAGCCGCTGTGTCTGGCCCCACCACTCTTTCTTTGCTCACTCCTTATTCTTCTTTCTTGAGGACTCAGTCTCCTCCGTCTGACTTTTAACCACTTTTTTTTTTTTTTTTTTGAGACGGAGTCTCTCTCTGTCACCAGGCTGGAGTGCAATGGCGTGATCTAGGCTCACGGCAACCTCTGCCTCCTGGGTTCAGGTGATTCTCCTGCCTCAACCTCCCAAGTAGCTGGGACTACAGGCATGCACCACCACGTCCGGCTAATTTTTGTATTTTTACTAGAGACGGGGTTTCTCCATGTTGGCCAGGATGGTCTTGATCTCTTGACCTCGTGATCCACCCGCCTCGGCCTTCCAAAGTGCTGGGATTACAGGCGTGAACCACCATCTTAATTTCCTTAAGGTGAGTCCTAGACCTTCCTTGCCACGTGCTGCTGGAAGCAATTTTGTCTTCACTCACACCACGATCCACCAGTGACTCTCAAACGAGTACCTCTGCCCAGCTGGCTCTACCTCTGCAAATCTCATTGCTTTCTCAACAGCGAACCTCGAATGAGTCCCGGGTATGTCTGAAACAACCCTCTAGACTATCCTCCCTGTCTGTCTGTTTGCAGGGCTATACATAAGTACCTCAGGCTGGGTAATTTAGAAAGAAAAGAAGGCCGGGAGCAGTGGCTCACACCTGTCATCCCAGCACTTTGGGAGGCTGAAGTGGGCGGATCGCCTGAGGTCGGGAGTTCGAGACCAACCTGGCCAACATGGTGAAACGCTGTCTCTACTAAAAATACAGAAAAAAAAAAAAAAAGGCTGGATGTGGTGGCGGGTGCCTGTAATCCCAGCTACTCGGGAGGCTGAGGCAGGAGAATTGCTTGAACCTGGGAGAAGGAGTTTGTAGTGAGCTGACATCACGCCATTGCACTCCAGCCTGGGCAACAAGAGCAAAACTTCATCTCAATAAATGAATAAATAAATAAGTAAATAAATAAAATAAAGGTTTATTTGGCTCCCAATTCTACAGGGTACACAGGAAGCATGGCGCCCACATCTGCTTCTGATGAAAACCTCAGGAAACTTCCACTCCTGGTGGAAGGGGACAGAGAGCTGGCGTGTACAGAAAAGAAAAGCCCAAGAGACACAGCTGAGGTGCCAGGCTGTTTTCAAAAGCCAGCTCTTCTGGGAACTAAAAGTAAGAAATGCCCATCAATGATAGACCGGATAAAGAAAACCTGGCACATAGACACTGTGGAATACTATGCAGCCATAAAAAAGGATGAGGTCATGTCCTTTGCAGGGACATGGATGAAGCTGGAAACCATCATTCTCAGCAAACTGACAGAGGAACAGAAAACCAAACACCGCATGTTCTCACTCATAAGTGGTAGTTGAACAGTGAGAATACAGGGACACAGGGAGGGGAACATCACACACTGGGGGCCTGTTGGGGGGTGAGGGGCTAGGGGAGGGAGAGTATTAGGAGAAATACCTAATGTAGATGACGGGTTGATGGGTGCAGCAAACCACCATGGCACGTGTATACCATGTAACAAACCTGCATGTTCCGCACATGTATCCCCAGAACTTAAAGTATAATAAAAAATAAAAATAAAATAAATTAAGTAAGAACCCACTCACTGCCTTGAGAATGGCACCACGCCATTCCTGAGGGATTTACCTCCATGAGCCAAACACCTCCCGCCAGGCCCCGCCTTCAACACTGGAGATCAGATTTCCACATGAGACTTGGTGGGGCCAGAAAAACAATATCCAAACCAGAGAATGTCCAAAGTTGATCGTCTCCAGGAATCCCTGTGTTAGGAAGTCAGATTGGGTAAGCCAGAATCTCACAGTCAACTTATCCACATGCCACGACATGGAGAGAAAAAACAGAATCCATCTTTTAGTCTTCTTGGGAGGGAGAAAACTTTCCCCCAAAGCTGTACCCACAGGAGAAGTCTCTCCCATGTTACTGGACAGGGTTCGGTTGCATGTGCCTTTCTAAATCAATCATTGCGGAAGGGTCAGCCCTGGACGGCAGATAGAAGTGGTCTCCTTGCGGCACAGACTCAGAAAGGAGGAGGCCGGGTGCAGTGGCTCATGCCTGTAATCCCAGCACTTTGGGAGGCTGAGACAGGTGGAGCTCCTGAGGTCAGGAGTTCAAGACCGGCCTGGCCAACATGGTGAAACCCTGTCTCTACTAAAAATACAAAAAAAAATTAGCCAGGCATGGTGGCGCATGCCTGTAATCCCAGCTACTTGGGAGGCTGAGGCAGGAGAATCGCTTGAACCCGGGAGGCGGAGGCTACAGTGAGCTGAGGTCGCGCCACTGCACTCTGGCTTCGGCAACAAGAACAAAACTCCGTCTCAAAAAACAACAACAAAAAAAAAAAAAAAAAAAAAGGAGGGACAGAGAAAAGATGAACAAATCAGAGATCTATTCAGAAGAGGAGGATGCATTTCACAGGCAATGTCCATTCTACAGAGACCACTAGCTTTGTTATCTTTAACGCCTACCTGCTTGGCAGCAATATTGCTACAGTTGTTAAGTTTCTGCACTCTCGTAGACAGATCTCAGAAACAGGCACCTCTGCATTTACGAGACGAATGTTTCCAAATGTGCATCGAATTGGATTTTTTATAGACATGGAGATTTAAATCCAATGTACAAAAGCATTTCTTCAGAGCTTAATTACAAATTTACCACACAGGATTTATTTCTGACATATTTCATTTCTTCATCCAAATATCCAGAAAGTGGAAAACAAACAGAGAGCTGTGTGCGTAGCTTTGATTATGTCAGCATCTAAATCAAGACACTTCTTTGGTTTTAAATTAGCAGAAATTTGGCTTTTGTAGGGAAAAAAACCACAAAAATATCGTTTGGGGAAATAACTTCATCTGGAGTCAGAAAATTGTCATCAGTTAAGCAGAAATAAATGCCTCAAATTTTCCACATGAAAATGGTGTTTTGGTAAATTTAGTCTATTTCTTCTTTCAGCAGATAAAAACACAATTTATCAAAGAGGCACTTGGAAAGTTGGAATCACAGCAACAGTTTCAGGAGAGGTAAAAGGATTTTGAATTATGATGTGACATCAAGTCAATACATAAAAGAATGGTTTGCCATCTCTGTAGATTCCCTGTGAAATATATTTTAGGTTATAGTGTTACAAATAAGTACAAATATAAAGATTAAAAAAAAACCCAAGGATGAATGTGAAGAATACATTTCCCCTTCAGGGTAGTAATTACCTCTGAAGAGAGGAGGGGTTAGGGATGATTTGGGATCTTCAAATATCTTGCACATATACACATACCCATTTCTCCCCCATACAAATACCTTTTGAAAGAGAATGTTAAAATGCAGTCTCCAATAGACACCAAGATAAAATACATTTGAAATTTCAAGGTAAGATACACATCATCATACATACATTTACAAACAAGAAGAAAAAAATATGCAACCATTCCCTAACTCTTTACCCTTGCTCCACATTTAAAAAATATGAAAACATGCTAACAATTGGTTATAAAATCTTTTCTTAGAGAAGTTTTGTGCTAAGAGCCTTTTCCCACCCTAGAAGATGCCTGCTTTCTGTATCAGTCAGCTACACCTGAAGTTATGCTGGATAACAAATAGTCCTAAATCTCAATTCTCTACCATAGTAAGTATTTATTTTTTTTTTAACTGTGTAAGTCTATCATTCAGCTAGGTTGGTGCAGATATAGGCTGGGTTACCCCAGGCTGAGCTGAATTTATTTGGATTTATGTCTATGCCACATACTGTCATCATTTTGGGACCATAGGGTTTGGCTGTGTCCCCACCCAAATCTCATCTTGAACTGTAGCTCCCATAATGCCCACATGCCATGGAAGGAACCAGTGGTTATCCTGGGCACAGTTTTCTAATGTTGGGATACAGATGTGCAGAGGAAAAGTCCAACCAGGTGATAGGGTTTGGCTGTGTCCCCACCCAAATCTCATCTTGAACTGTGGCTCCCATAATGCCCATATGCCATGGAAGGAACCTGGTGGGAGGTAATTGAATCATGGGGGCTAGTTTTCCCCATGCTGTTCTCGTGATAGTGAGTAAGTTTCATGAGATCTGGTGGTCTTCTGCTAAAAACCAGACTGATGCAATCAATGTCTCCTTAATTGGGAGATGTCATGGAGAGTTCCCCTGCGTAAGCTCTCTTGCTTGCCACCATGTAAGACATGCCTCTGCTCCTCCTTCATCTTCAGCCATGATTGTAAGGTCTCCCCAGCCACGTGGAACTGTGAGTCCATCAACCTCTTTTTTTTTTTTTAATAAATTACCCAGTCTCAGATATGCCTTTATTAGTAGCATGAGAATGGACATAACACACTATGTCAACCCCTGTTGTGCCTCCACTGAGGCAGAAATTTAAAAAATAGTAAGTACTGCATTTATTCACTCCAAGAAAAGTCAAAGCTAAGGCCCAGAATATGGCAAGGCAAGGGTTAGAAAAAAAAGAAAAAAGAACAAGTTTTCCTCTGCCTACCAGCTCACTTCAAGGACAGTTATAAGGTAACGCTGTCTGAATAGCCAAGGCCAGAGGAATGGGCTCCAGACACCCCACCCCCACTTCCAGAGCAAGGTTGAAGGAAAAAAGAGAAAGACAGATTTTTTCACTGTTACCCTTTTCCCAGGCTTCTTAAGCATGATTATGTTTTACAAATGTCTATATTTAGCCAGTTCTTGTTTTTCTTTCAATGCAGATACAGGGCCACTGGCTATGCAACGTCACGAGTTATGTGATGCTATAGATTACATGACCTGTCACTGTATGATGAACTGCTTTTGTTTTGCTTCTGTAAGGCCGCTTATGAAACCCCCGCTCTGTCTTTGTTCAATGCTGAGCTTTTTAAATGCAAGTCTGCTGAGCCGGTGTGTACCTAAAAATAAACAAATCCTCCTGTACTCTGTATTGGTCTCTCCGTTCCTCAGTTTACCACAACACGACTGACCAACATTCTATAAGCAAAAACAAATCAGATGGCAGTCCAAAGTTAGTGGGGGCAGGAGGCATGCTTCTCCCATGGGGCATGAGCCAGAGACCAGGTAGAGAGGAATAAGAATTGTGAAGAACTAATAGACTCTCCCACACCTAACTTTTAGCCTGATAAGAGCGGACTTCAGATGACCGACCCTCAGCCCTTGATAACGTATACCAGACATACTACATTTCCCTCCATTTGATCAAATTTACATCTCCAAGAGGCTGATGAATTTGGATTTCATCACCCAAGGTTTCTGCAGCTGTTCTATGTGAATTCAGGGAAGGAGAGACACTGACCAGGCAGGGTGCGGTGGCTCATGCCTGTCATCCCAGCACTTTGGGAGGCCGAGGCAGGAGGATCATTTGAGGTCAGGAGTTTGAGACCAGCTTGGCCAACATGGTGAAACTCTGTCTCTACTAAAAAATACAAAAAAATTAGCTGGGGGTGGTGGCAGGTGCCTGTAGTCCCAGCTACTGGGGAGGCTGAGGCAGGAGAATGGCGTGAACCCGGGAAGCGGAGGTTGCAGTGAGCTGAGATTGTACCACTGCACTCCAGCCTGGGCAACAGACAGAGACTCCATCTCAAAAAAAAAAAGACTAACAAGTAATGGAAGGCGGGGAAGGAAAAAGAGTGTTGGATGTTTATTCTCTGGGTCATTCCATGTGTGGTCATATATGGATTTATCTGTGTCCTTCATCAGCTATATCTTTTGCTGGGCAGCCTCTCTGCTGCAGGCAGCCCTTGCTGTTAACTGAGCCTTAACAGTATCTTGACCTCATTGTCTTTTGACCTGGAAGCTCAGGGGTGATAAAGCTTCTCTGCTACCTTAGTAAGCTCTGGGAGGATCAGCAGCCACTGGGAATTTTCTTAACCCTCTCCGTTTATCTCTGCAGGCTTTTAAAAATCCTAAATGAGCAAGCTGGCCATTTTCTGCTAAAAACCAGTCTGATGCAATCCATGCTTCCTCAATTGGGAGATAGGGTGGATTTGGGTGTTACCAACATGTAGAGAGAGTGACAAACCAGCGGATTAATTAACCTGGCAGTAGATTTGCAAGAAGAAATAGTGCCTGTTTGTAGAGTTTCTGAAAATCAATCAATTTCATGGATTGATTAATGTCATACTCTCCTACTGCATTCTGAATGGATTGCTGTTCAGATCTCTTTTCCTGAGATGTTCTTTTATGATGATCTTTGGAATTTCATCTACCTCTCTCCTGTGTTGGATCTCCCCAATCCTATATCCTTGTATTTCTCCTATTTCTTTCTTTTCTTTTTCTCTTTTCATTTCCTTTCCCCTTCCTTCCTTCCTTTCTTTTTTTCTTTCCCTCTCTCTCTCCCTTCCCTTCCCTTCTCTCCTTCTCTCTTTCTTTCTTTCCTTCTTTTCTTTCTTTCCTTTCTTTCTTTCTTTTTCTTTCTTTCCTTCTTTCTTTCTTTCCTTCCTTTCCTTTCCCTTCCCTTCCTTCCCTTCCCTTCCTTCCTTCTTTCCTTCCTTCCTTTCTTTCCTTTTCTTTCTTTCCTTTCTTTCCTTCCTTCCTTTCTTTCTTTCCCTTCCTTCCTTCCTTTCTCTTTCTTTCTTTCTTTCTTTTTTTCTTTCTTTCTTTCTTTTCTTTCTTTCTTTCTTTCTTTCTTTCTTTCTTTCTTTCTTTCTTTCTTTCTTTCTTTCTTTCTTCCCTTCCTTTCCTTTCCTTTCCCTTCCTTTCTTCCCTTCCTTCCCTGCCATCCCTCCCTCCCTTCCTTCACTCCTTCCCTCCCTCCCTCCCTCTCTCTCTTTCTTTTTCTTTCTTTCCTTCATGATTATTGTTTCCTTTTCTTCTCCATTTGCAATTTTTAATCACATTTTACATCCTCCTTTCCATATTCATGCCAATGCCTATTTGCATTTACTACTATAATCTTCATAAATCTGTAAACACAGTACAGTTAAATTAAGAATACATTTCTGCCTCACGGCCTTCATGTTGAATTAACAAGGTAAATCTCCCTTGAGCCGGCAACGTACATATTGATTTCTTCCATTATTATTTCCAAACACGACGTTTCATTTTGGTGAATATGTTTCTCTCTGGTGGCTTTATCTGTGCTGTGCAGGCTCCCCTAGAAATGGTTGTAATTAAAAAAGAATAACAATCATTCTGTATATGTGAAGACATTTCATGCCTGAGTTGAAAGCATAAGAAGATGTAAAAGTGGGTCTTTTGGTGCATTTCTTTTTCTTGCCTTCAAAGTGTACATCATGAGGAATGATGCATATATCATCCTGCTTTGGAAGCTGGAAGATGAGCTGCATTGTGTTATTAGCACCCAAGCGAGGCAGACAGATGGCTTCTCTCCCATCGCTCACAGCCTCCAGGGAAAGAGATTCCCAGCACCTCCCTGAGGGCAAATTAAAATTAAACAGGAGGACAAAGAAGCCAACTCCTCGGAGAGCTGTCACTTTTGGAGAACCCTATACCTGACAATGCATAACTTTCCATCGGCGTTCAACACAGCTCAGCAACATTCTTGAAAGCGCCTTCTAAAATTCATTCCAACACGTTACAGCCCAAAACCTTCTCCAACGAACGACGTGGCTAAGATGGCCCATGCTGCCTTGAGTTTCTGTGACTTCCCTTGCTCTGGGAATGTATTTAGAGCTTCCTGTCCAGGTTGCAGCCTGGATTATGTCCATGGAGACCATGGCAAACGTCAAGTGTGAGAAAATTATTCTGGAGGCTGGGCGCAGTGGCTCATGCCTGTCATCCCAGCACTTTGGGAGGCCGAGGTGGGCAGATCACTTAAGCTCAGAGTTCAAGACCAGCCTGGCCCACATGGTGAAACCCTGTCTCTACTAAAATACAAAAATGAGCTGAGCGTGGTTGCAGACACCTGTAGTCCCAGCTATTTGGGAGGCTGAGGCAGGAGAATTGCTTGAATCGAGGAGGCAGAGGTTGCAGTGAGCCGAGACCGCACCACTGCACTCCAGCCTGGGTGACAGAGCAAGACTCTGTCTCAAAAAGAAAGAAAGAGAGAAAGAAAATTATATTGGAGACGAGAGCTGCCACCGTTCCACTGTCTTCCTCATAGTCCTTGGGTATGACCAGACATCAGCTCACCTAATCCCTCACTCCCTGTCTCCCAGCCAACTCCTTGAGTCCCAGAGCCAGCTCCTTCACCAACTTGAACTGCAAGGGGTCACAACGAGGTGGTTCTGTTACGTGACCTGACTCCATCTCCATCTAAGTACCATGTATGACTTTTTAATTTTTTTGGAGACAGAGTCTCGCTCTGTTGCCCGGGCTGCAGTGCAGTGGCGTGATCTTGGCTCACCGCCACCTCCGCCTCCCGGGTTCCAGTGATTCTCCTGCCTCAGCCTCCTGAGTAGCTGGGACTACAGGTACCCACCACCATGCCCGGCTAATTTTTGTATTTTTAGCAGAGACAGTGTTTCACCATGTTGGCCAGGCTGCTCTTGAATTTCTGACCTCAAGTGATCTGCCTGCCTTGACTTCCCAAAGAGCTGGGATGACAAGCATGAGTCACCACACCTGGCCTTTTTGTATTTTCAGTAGAGACGGGATTTCTGCATGTTGTCCAGGCTGGTCTCGAACTCCTGACCTCAGGTGATCCACCCGCTTCAGCCTCCCAAAGTGCTGGGATGACAGGCGTGAGCCACCGCGCCAGGCCCGTGCGTGACTTTCAATATGGTGACCCCATCAGATAAGATGGATATCGTCATTTCAGCCTCATTGAAGCAAATTAGTTTATCATTATGAGCTAGGAAGTATGAATGAAATCACAATAGGTTCTCCTCTGAAGATCTTTCAAAGCGTCCTGTCTTATTCTGCCCACCCTAGACCTAGCGGGCACCACACACCCACTCCCACCTGGAAATCTGAATGGGACCCAAGTCCACGGCCTAACCAATTAAGTGAGCCTTTTCTGCTGCTTTTCTGCTGCTGCGTGGTCGAACCCAAGTAAGTTCACTTATCTAATTAGTAAAGATTACATAAAGATTCTGAATGTTTACACATGTAAATAATCTTTATTCCAAGCTGGGCACGGTGGCTCATGCCTGCAATCCTAGCACTTGAGGAGGCCGAGGAGGGCAGATCATCTGAGGTCAGGAGTTCAAGACCAGCCTGGCCAACATGGCAAAACCCTGTCTCTACTAAAAATACAAAATTAGCTGGGCATGGTGGCGGGCACCTGTAATGCCAGCTTCTCAGGACGCTGAGGCAGGAGAATTGCTTGAACCCAGAAGGGGGAGGTTGCGGTGAGCTGAGGTCATGCCACTGCACTCCAGCCTGGACAACAAGAGAGAAACTGTCTCAAAAATAATAATAATAATAATCTTCATTCCAAAGATCATTTTGCCAAGTAAGTTCATATTTCCATGTTTGGATATGAGTTTAAACAAGAACAGATGCCTCCAACTTATGGAGAATGGCCGGGTCTCACCCACTCTCTTGAGTGAGTGGAAAAATAGTAGACCCTATTTTCAATATTGATCCAGTATTTGCTAAACATTGAAATCATCCTCCCTGGGTTTTCCACAAAGCTGGAAGCAGCCAGTTTCAAGATGTGGGTGGGAATTTAAGATATGAATGTCATTCACAGTCCATTGCTTTTTCACTTTTTTTTTTTTTTTTTGAAACAGACTCTTATTTTGTTGCCCAGACTGCAGTGCAGTGTTATGATCTTGGCTCACTGCAACCTCCGCCTCCCGGGTTCAAGCGATTCTCCTGCCTCAACCTCCCAAGTAGCTGAGGTTACAGGTGTGCACCACCACGCCTGCTAATTTTTGTATTTTTAGTAGAGACGGGGCTTCACTATGTTGGTCAAACTGGCCTCAAACTACTAACCTCGTGAATCTGCCCGCCTTGGCCTCCCAAAGTGCTGGGATTACAGGTGTGAGGCACCGCACCTGGCCCCTTCACCTCCCAGGTTTAAGTAATTCTCCTGCCTCAGCCTCCCAAGTAGTTGGGATTACAGGTGCCCGCCACCACGCCTGGCTAACTTTTGTATTTTTAGTAGAGATGGGGTTTCACCATGTTGGCCAGGCTGGTCTCGAACTCCTGACCTCAGGTGATCTACCCGCCTCGGCCTCCCAAAGTGCTGAGATTACAGGCTTGAGCCACCATGCCCTGCTGATCTGATGGATTGTTAAAGGGGAGTTTCCCTATACACCCTCTCTTGCCTGCCGCCACGTAAGGCTGCCATGTAAGGTGTGGCTTTGCTCCTCCTTCACCTTCCGCCATGATTGTGAGGTCTCCCCAGCCATGTGGAACTGTGGGTCCATTAAACCTCTCTCCTTCATAAATTGCCCAGTCTCAGGTATTTCTTTATGGCAGTATGAAAATGGACTAGTACAAGATGTTATTCCAAGGAAGTTTGATGAATTCAGACCATTTCAGTGTCTCATAAGCTTTTTTATTTTATTTTATTTTATTTTATTTTATTTTTGAGACAGGGTCTTCCTCTGTCCCCCAAGAAGAAGTGCAATGGCACAATCTTGGCTCATGGCAAACTCTACTTGCCAGGTTCAAGCGATTCTCCTACCTCAGCCTCCTGAGTAGCTGGAATTACAGGCATGTGCCACCACGCCCAGCTAACTTTTTTGTTATTATTGTTGTTTTAGTAGAAATGGGGTTTCACCATGTTGCCCAGGCTGGTCTCAAACTCCTGACCTGAAGTGACTCACTCGACTCAGCCTCCCAAAGTGCTGGGATGAGCTTTGTTTTTGTTCCATGCATATTAGTTTGCTAGGGCAACTCTAACAAAATACCACAAACGGAGTGGCTTAAACAACACAAGTTTAGACTGACTGTTATAGAACACAGACGTCTGAGATTAAGGTGTCCACAGAACTGCGTTCTCAGTGAAGGGCCAAGGGTCCTTTTTTCCCGTCTCAAGGACACTATTACAATTTGCGTTGGTTTGTTTGTTGCAGTTGATAAATTTGCCGTGCTCGCTTTTGCAGCACATATACTAAAATTGGAACGATAAATTTGCCCTATGATTTTAAACATTTTTACTTTTAACATGAGTACATTGAAATTGCATTTATTTATCATGCACACTATGTGCTTTTGTAACATGTACACACATTGTGGAAAAGCTAAATGAAACTATTGTACATAAGCTTTTGGACAGAAGGGTTGTGAAGTTGTGATGAGCCACCCACGTAGACTGAAGGCCGAGAGATGCCTTTGAGTCTACGAGGATGACGTTAGAAAAACGTAGTCCATTGCAGGCCGGGCGTGTTGGCTCACGCCTGTCACTCCAGCACTTTGGCAGGCTGAGGTGGGCAGATCACGAGGTCAAGAGATTGAGACCAGCCTGGCCAACATAGTGAAACCCTGTCTCTACTAAAAAAAAAATACCAAAAAAATTAGCCGGGCATGGTGGCGGGCGCCTGTAGTCCCAGCTATGTGGGAGATTGAGGCAGGAGAATCGCTTGAACCCAGGAGGTGGAGGTTGCAGTGAGCTGAGGTCACACCACTGCACTCCAGCCTGGGCGACACAGTGAGACTCTGCCTCAAAAAAAGAAAAAAAGAAAGAAAAGAAAAACACTGTCCACCAGGAACCGACTCTTTCGTGGTTGAGTTTCAATTTTCAGGTGCAGGAATGAAATACATGAATACTTTTGATTCATGCGTGTTAGTTTGCTGGGATGGATCAAACAAAAATGCAGCAAACTGAATGGGTGAAATAACAGAAGTATAGACCCTCTCAGTTCTGGAGTCCAGACGTCAAAGTTTAAAGTGTCTGAAGAACTGTGTTTCCTCTCAAGTTCCCTGCCCGTGCCTTTACCCTGTCAAGAACCCTATTAGGGTTTACAGTGAACCAATCCTCAGGGTTTGCTTGTTTATTGCAGTTGGTAAATTTGCCCTGTTATATTTAAAGTTTTATCATTTTGAAATTGACAGATTTAAATGTCATTTATTTACCGTGGCACACTATATTTTTTACAATATATGTACACATTGCAGAACAGCTAAATCAAGCTAATGTACATACACTTTTGAACAGCACAGTCATAAAAGCGTGCTGGTGCAATGGACGCAGGTGGAATCCTACCTAGATGGGACAGCAGGGTTATAAAGCTGTGATGAGCCACCCAGGCAGACTGAAGGCAGAGAGATGCCTTTGAGTCTATGAGGATGACGTTAGAAAAACACAGTCCATTGGAGGCCGGGTGTGGTGACTCACGCCTGTCATCCCAGCACTTTGGGAAGCTGAGGCGGTCGGATCACAAGGTCAAGAGATTGAGACCATCCTGGCCAAATGGTGAAACGCTGTTTCTACTAAAAATGCAAAAAATTAGCTGGGTGTGGTGACGTGCACCTGTAGTCCCAGCTACTTGGGAGGCTGAGGCAAGAGAATCGTTTGAACCCGGGAGGTGGAGGTTGCAGTGAGCCAAGATCGTGCCACTGGACTCCAGCCTAGGCAACAGTGAGACTCTGTCTCAAAAAACACCAACAAAAAACGCTCTCCAGCATGAACCGACTCATTCATTTCAATGTTCAGGTGCAGGAATAAAATGTTAGTTTGCTGGAGCAGATCTAACAAAGTACAGAAAACAGAATGGCTTAAATAACAGAAGTGTAGATTCTCCCAGTTCTGGAGTCCAGACGTCTGAGATTAAGGTGTCTGTAGACCTGCGTTTCCTCTGCGGGCTCCAGGGAGGAACCCTTCCCTGCCTTTTCTGGCAAGGAAGAAAAACACTGTCCATTCCAGTCCGGGTACAGTGGTTCACGCCTGTAATCTCAGCACTTTAGGAGACTGAGGCAGGCGGATCACGAGTTCAAGAGTTCAAGACCAGCCTGGCCAACATGGTGAAACCCTGTCTCTACTAAAAAAACACACAAAAAAATTAGCTGGGCATGGTGGTGGGCACCTGTAATCCCAACTACTTGGGAGGTTGAGGCAGGAGAATCGCTTGAACCCAGGAGGCGGAGGTTGCGGTGAGCCGAGATCATCTCACTGCACTCCAGCCTGGGTGACAGAGTGACACTCTGAGACTCTGTGTAAAAAAAAAAGAAAAAGAAAAAAAAAAGCTGTCTACCAGGAACCGACTCATTCATAGCTGACTTTCAATGTTCAGGTACGGGAAAGAAAAGTTAGTTTGCTGGAGCAGATCTAACAAAATAACAGAAAACAGAGTGGCTTAAATAACAGAAGTGTAGACTCTCTCATTTCTGGAGTCCAGACGTCTGAGATTAAGGTGTCTGTAGACCTGTGTTTTCTCTGAGGGCTCCAGGGAGGAACCCTTCCCTGCCTTTTCTGGCCTGTTACTTCCTTCACTTGGGGCAGCATCACTGCAAAGTTCCCATAGCTTCTCCCCATTCACATCGCATTTCCCCCTTTTCATAAGGACACCAGTTGCTAAGGACTAAATATCTGTGGTGAGGGGCAGTGGCTGTTATAGTTGGCATATTTCTCTTCTCCAAATCTCATGCTGAAATCTGGTCCCCAGTGTTAGGGGTAGGGCTGGGTGAGGGTGTTTGGGTCTCATGATGAAATCTGGTCCCCAGTGTTAGGGGTGGGGCTGGGTGAGGGTGTTTGGGTCTCATGCTGAAACCTGGTCTCCAGTGTTGGAGGTGGGTATGGGTGAGGGTGTTTGGGTCTCATGTTGAAATCTGGTCCCCAATGTTGGAGGTGGGCTGGGTGAGGGTGTTTGGATCTCATGCTGAAATCTGGTCCCCAGTGTTGGAGGTGGGTCTGGGTGAGTGTCTTTGGGCCTCATGTTGAAATCTGGTCCCCAGTGTTGGTGGTGAGGCTGGATGGAGGTGTTTGAGTCTCATGCTGAAATCTAGTTCCCAGTGTTAGGGGTGGGGCTGGGTGAGGGTGTTTGGGTCTGATGCTGAAACCTGGTCTCCAGTGTTGGAGGTGGGTCTGGGTGAGGGTGTTTGGGTCTCATGCTGAAATCTGGTCCCCAGTGTTGGAGGTGGGTCTGGGTGGGGGTGTTTGGGCCTCATGCTGAAATCTAGTCCCCAGTGTTAGGGGTGGGTCTGGGTGGGGGTGTTTGGGTCTCATGCTGAAAACTGGTCCCCAAAGTTGGAGATGAGGCTGGGTGGAGGTGTCTGGGTCTCACGCTGAAATCTGGTCTCCAGTGTTGGAGGTGGGTCTGGGTGAGGGTGTTTGGGTCTCATGCTGAAATCTGGTCACCAATGTTGGAGGCGGGTCTGGGTGAGGGTGTTTGGGTCTCATGCTGAAATCTGGTCATCAATGTTGGAGGTCGGGCTGGGTGGAAGTGTTTGGGTCTCATGCTGAAATCTCATCTCCAGTGTTGTAAGTGGGTTTGGGTGAGGGTGTTTGGGCCTCATGCTGAAATCTGGCCCCCAGTGTTAGAGTTGGGCCTGGGTGAGGCTGTTTGGGTCTCATGCTGAAATCTGGTCCCCACTGTTGGAGGTGGGTCTGAGTGGAGGTGTTTGGGTCTCATGCTGAAATCTGGTCCCCAGTGTTAGAGTTGGGCCTGGGTGAGGCTGTTTGGGTCTCATGCTGAAATCTGGTCCCCACTGTTGGAGGTGGGTCTGAGTGGAGGTGTTTGGGTCTCATGCTGAAATCTGGTCCCCAGTATTGGTGGTGAGGCTGGATGGAGGTGTTTGGGTCTCATGCTGCAATCTAGTCCCCATTGTTATGGGTGGGGCTGGGTGAGGGTGTTTGGGTCTCATGCTGAAATCTGGTCTCCAGTGTTGGAGGTGGGTCTGGGTGAGCCTGTTTGAGTCTCATTCTGAAATCTGGTCACCAATGTTGGAGTTGGGTCTGGGTGAGGGTGTTTTGGTCTCATACTGAAATCTGGTCTCCAGCGTTGTATATGGGGCTGGGTGAGTGTGTTTGGGTCTCATGCTGAAATCTCGTCCCCAGTGTTAGGGGTAGGGCTGGGTGGGGGTGTTTGGGTCTCAGGCTGAAATCTGGTCTCCACTGTTAGAGGTGACGCCAGGTGGAAGCGTTTGGGTCTCATGCTGAAATCTGGACTCCACTGTTAGAGGTAAGGCCAGGTGGAGGTGTTTGGGTCTCATGCTGAAATCTGGACTCCACTGTTAGAGGTAAGGCCAGGTGGAGGTGTTTGGGTCTCATGCTGAAATCTCATCTGCAGTGTTAGAGTTGAGGCCAGGTGGAGGTATTTGGGTCTCATGCTGAAATCTCGTCCCCACTGTTGGAGGTGAGGTGGGTCGGATGGACGTGTTTGGTACTCATGCTGAAATCTCGTCCCCAGTGTTGGAGGTGAGGCTGGCCGGATGGAGGTATTTGGGTCTCATGCTGAAATCTCGTCCCCAGTGTTAGAGGTGAGGCCAGGTGGAGGCGCTTGGGTCTCATGCTGAAATCTGGTTTCCAGTGTTAGGGGTGGTCCTGGGTGACGGTGTTTGGGTCTCATGCTGAAATCTCGTCTCCAGTGTTGGAGGTGAGGCGGGCCGGATGGAGGTGTTTTTGTCTCATGCTGAAATCTCGTCCCCAGTGTTAGGGGTAGGGCTGGGTGAGGGTGTTTGGGATTCATGCTGAAATCTGGTCTCCAGTGTTAGGGGTGGTCCTGAGTGACGGCGTTTGGGTCTCATGCTGAAATCTGGTCCCCAGTGTTGGAGGTGGGTCTGGGTGGGGGTGTTTGGGTCTCATGCTGAAATCTAGTCCCCAGTGTTAGGGGTGGGTCTGGGTGGGGGTGTTTGGGTCTCATGCTGAAATCTGCTCCCCAAAGTTGGAGATGAGGCTGGGTGGAGGTGTTTGGGTCTCATGCTGAAATCTGGTCTCCAGTGTTGGAGTTGGGTCTGGGTGAGGGTGTTTGGGTCTCATGCTGAAATCTGGTCACAAATGTTGGAGGCGGGTCTGGGTGAGGGTGTTTGGGTCTCCTGCTGAAATCTGCTCTCCAGTGTTGGAGGTGGGTCTGGGTGAGGGTGTTTGGGTCTCATGCTGAAATCTGGTCACCAATGTTGGAGGTGGTTGTGGGTGAGGGTGTTTGGGTCTCATGCTGAAATCAGGTCCCCAATGTTGGAGGTGGGGCTGGGTGGAAATATTTGGGTCTCATGCTGAAATCTGGTCCCCAGTGTTGGAAGTGGGGCTGGGTCAAGATGTTTGCATCTCATGCTGAAATCTGCTCTCCAGTGTTGGAGGTGGGTCTGGGTAAGGGTGTTTGGGCGTCATGCTGAAATCTGGTCCCCAGTGTTGGTGGTGAGGCTGGATGGAAGTGTTTGGGTCTCATGCTGAAATCTGGTCCCCAGTGTTGGTGGTGAGGCTGGATTGGAGGTGTTTGGGTCTCATGCTGAAATCTGGTCCCCAGTGTTGGAGGTGGTGCTGGCTGAGGGTTTTTGGGTCTCATGCTGAAATCTGGTCACCAATATTGGAGGTGGGTCTGGGTGAGGGTGTTTGGGTCTCATGCTGAAATCTGGTCTCCAGTGTTGGAGGTGGGGCCAGATAGAGATGTCTAGGTCTCATGCTGAAATCAGGTCTCCAGTGTTGGTGGTGAGGCTGGATGAAGGTGTTTGGGTTTCATGCTGAAATCTGGTCCCTAGTTTTGGTGGTGAGACTGGATGGAGGTGCTTGGGTCTCATGCTGAAATCTGGTCACCAGTGTTAGGGGTGGTGCTGGGTGCGGGTGTTTGGGTCTCATGTTGAAATCTGGTCTCCAGTGTTGGAGGTGGGTCTGGGTGAGGATGTTTGCATCTCATGCTGAAATCTGGTCCCCAGTGTTGGAGGTGGGGCTGGGTGGAAGTGTTTGGGTCTCATGCTGAAATCCGGTCCCCATTGTTAGAGGTAGAGCTGGGTGAGGTTGTTTGGGCCTCACGCTGAAATCTGGTCTCCAGTATTGGAGGTGGGGCTGGGTGGAGGTGTTTGGGTCTCATGCTGAAATCTGGTCCCCAGTGTTGGAGGTGGGGCTGGGTGGAAATGTTTGGGTCTCATGCTGAAATCTGGTCCCCAATGTTAGGGGTGGTGCTGGGTGCCGGTGTTTGGGTCTCATGCTGAAATCTCATCCCCAGTGTTGGAGGTCAGGCTGGATGGACGTGTTTGGGTCTCATGCTGAAATCTAGTCCGCAGTGTTAGGGCTGGGGCTGGGTGAGGGTGTTTGGATCTCATGCTGAAATCTGGTCCCCAGTGTTGGAGGTGGGTCTGGGTGAGTGTGTTTGGGCTTCATGCTGAAATCTGATCCCCAGTGTTGGTGGTGAGGCTGGATGGATGTGTTTGGGTCTCATGCTGAAATCTGGTCCCCAGTGTTAGAGTTGGGCCTGGGTGAGGCTGTTTGGGTCTCATGCTGAAATCTGGTCCCCATTGTTGGAGGTGGGTCTGAGTGGAGGTGTTTGGGTCTCATGCTGAAATCTGGTCCCCAGTATTGGTGGTGAGGCTGGATGGAGGTGTTTGGGTCTTATGCTGCAATCTAGTCCCCATTGTTATGGGTGGGGCTGGGTGAGGGTGTTTGGGTCTCAGGCTGAAATCTGGTCTCCAGCGTTGTATATGGGGCTGGGTGAGTGTGTTTGGGTCTCATGCTGAAATCTCGTCCCCAGTGTTAGGGGTAGGGCTGGGTGGGGGTGTTTGGGTCTCAGGCTGAAATCTGGTCTCCACTGTTAGAGGTGACGCCAGGTGGAAGCGTTTGGGTCTCATGCTGAAATCTGGACTCCACTGTTAGAGGTAAGGCCAGGTGGAGGTGTTTGGGTCTCATGCTGAAATCTCGTCTCCAGTGTTAGAGTTGAGGCCAGGTGGAGGTATTTGGGTCTCATACTGAAATCTCATCCCCACTGTTGGAGGTGAGGTGGGTCGGATGGACGTGTTTGGTACTCATGCTGAAATCTCGTCCCCAGTGTTGGAGGTGAGGCTGGCCGGATGGAGGTATTTGGGTCTCATGCTGAAATCTCGTCCCCAGTGTTAGAGGTGAGGCCAGGTGGAGGCGTTTGGGTCTCATGCTGAAATCTGGTTTCCAGTGTTAGGGGTGGTCCTGGGTGACGGTGTTTGGGTCTCATGCTGAAATCTCGTCTCCAGTGTTGGAGGTGAGGCGGGCCGGATGGAGGTGTTTTTGTCTCATGCTGAAATCTCGTCCCCAGTGTTAGGGGTAGGGCTGGGTGAGGGTGTTTGGGATTCATGCTGAAATCTGGTCTCCAGTGTTAGGGGTGGTCCTGAGTGACGGCGTTTGGGTCTCATGCTGAAATCTGGTCCCCAGTGTTGGAGGTGGGTCTGGGTGGGGGTGTTTGGGTCTCATGCTGAAATCTATTCCCCAGTGTTAGGGGTGGGTCTGGGTGGGGGTGTTTGGGTCTCATGCTGAAATCTGCTCCCCAAAGTTGGAGGTGAGGCTGGGTGGAGGTGTCTGGGTCTCATGCTGAAATCTGGTCTCCAGTGTTGGAGGTGGGTCTGGGTGAGGGTGTTTGGGTCTCATGCTGAAATCTGATCCCCATTGTTGGAGGTAGGTCCGGGTGGAGGTGTTTGGGTCTCATGCTGAAATCTGGTCCCCAGTGTTGGTGGTGAGGCTGGGTGGAGGTGTTTGTGTCAAATGCGGAAATCTGGTCCCCAGTGTTGCTGGTGGGTCTGGGTGAGGGTGTTTGGGCCTCATGCTGAAATGTGGTCCCCAGTGTTGGAGGTGGGGCTGGGTGGAGATGTTTGGGTCTCACGCTGAAATCAGGTCCCTGAAGTTGAAGGTGAGGCCAGGTGGAGGTGTTTGGGTCCCATGCTGAAATCAGGTCCCCAATGTTGGAGGTGGGGCTGGGTGGAAATGTTTGGGTCTCATGCTGAAATCTGGTCCCCAGTGTTGGAAGTGGGGCTGGGTCAAGATGTTTGCATCTCATGCTGAAATCTGCTCTCCAGTGTTGGAGGTGGGTCTGGGTAAGTGTGTTTTGGCGTCATGCTGAAATCTAGTTCCCAGTGTTGGTGGTGAGGCTGGATGGAAGTGTTAGGGTCTCATGCTGAAATCTGGTCCCCAGTGTTGGTGGTGAGGCTGGATGGAGGTGTTTGGGTCTCATGCTGAAATCTGGTCCCCAGTGTTGGAGGTGGTGCTGGCTGAGGGTTTTTGGGTCTCATGCTGAAATCTGGTCACCAATGTTGGAGGTGGGTCTGGGTGAGGTTGTTTGGGTCTCATGCTGAAATCTGGTCTCCAGTGCTGGAGGTGGGGCCAGATAGAGATGTCCAGGTCTCATGCTGAAATCAGGTCTCCAGTGTTGGTGGTGAGGCTGGATGGAGGTGTTTGGGTTTCATGCTGAAATCTGGTCCCTAGTTTTGGTGGTGAGACTGGATGGAGGTGCTTGGGTCTCATGCTGAAATCTGGTCACCAGTGTTAGGGGTGGTGCTGGGTGCAGGTGTTTGGGTCTCATGTTGAAATCTGGTCTCCAGTGTTGGAGGTGGGTCTGGGTGAGGATGTTTGCATCTCATGCTGAAATCTGGTCCCCAGTGTTGGAGGTGGAGCTGGGTGGAAGTGTTTGGGTCTCATGCTGAAATCCAGTCCCCATTGTTAGAGGTAGAGCTGGGTGAGGTTGTTTGGGCCTCACGCTGAAATCTGGTCTCCAGTATTGGAGGTGGGGCTGGGTGGAGGTGTTTGGGTCTTATGCTGAAATCCGGTCCCCAGTGTTGGAGGTGGGGCTGGGTGAGGGTTTTTTGGTCTCATGCTGAAATCTAGTCCCCAGTGTTGGAAGTGGGTCTGGGTGAGGGTGTTTGGGTCTCATGCTGACATCGGGTCCCCATTGTTGGAGGTGAGTCTGGGTGAGGGTGGTTCAGAATCATGCTGAAATCTGGTCCCCATTGTTGGAGGTGGGGCTGGGTGGAAGTGTTTGAGTCTCGTGGTGAAATCTGGTCTCCAGTATTGGAGGTGGGTCTGAGTGAAGGTGTTTGGGCCTCATTCTGAAATCTGGTCCCCAGTGTTGGTGGTGAGGCTGGATGGAAGTGTTTAGGTCTCATGCTGAAATCCAGTCCCCAGTGTTAGGGGTGGTGCTGGATGAGGGTGTTTGGGTCTCATGCTGAAATCTGGTCACCAATGTTGGAGGTGGGTCTGGGTGAGGGTGTTTGGGTCTCATGCTGAAATCTGGTCATCAATGTTGGAGGTCGGGCTGGGTGGAAGTGTTTGGGTCTCATGCTGAAATCTCATCTCCAGTGTTGTAAGTGGGTTTGGGTGAGGGTGTTTGGGCCTCATGCTGAAATCTGGCCCCCAGTGTTGGTCGTGAGGCTGGATGGAGGTGTCTGGGTCTCATGCTGAAATCTGGTCTCCAGTGTTGATGGTGAGGCTGGATGGAGATGTTTGAGTCTCATGCTGAAATCTGGTCCCCAGTGTTAGCGGTGGTGCTGGGTGCGAGTGTTTGGGTCTCATGCTGAAATCTAGTCCCCAGTGTTAGGGGTGGGGCTGGGTGAGGCTGTTTGGGTCTTATGCTGAAATCTGGTCCCCAGTGTTGGAGGTGGGTCTAGGTGAGAGGGTGTTTGGGCCTCATCGTGAAATATGGTCCCCAGTGTTGGAGGTGGGGTTGGGTGGAAGTCTTAGTGTCTCATGTTGAAATCTGGTCCCCAGTGTTTGAGGTGGGCCTGGGTGAGGGTGTTTGGGTCTCATTCTGAAATCTGGTCCCCAGTGTTAGGGGTGGGGCTGGATGGAGGTGTTTGGGTCTCATGCTGAAATCTGGTCCACAGAGTTGGAGGTGGACCTGGGTGAGGGTGTTTGGGCCTCATGCTGAAATCTGGTCCCCAGTGCTGGTGGTGGGGCTGGATGGAGGTGTTTGGATCTGATGCTGAAATCTAGTCCCCAGTATTTGGGGTGGGGCTGGGTGAGGGTGTTTGGGTCTTCCGCTGAAATCTGGTCTCCTGTGTTGGAGATGGGGCCAGATGGACGTGTCTGTGTCTCATGCTGAAATCCGGTCCCAGTGCTGCAGGTAGGGCTGGGTGGAGGTGTTTGGGTCTCATGCTGAAATCTGGTCAGCAATGTTGGAGGTGCGTCTGGGTGAGGGTGTTTAGGCCTCATGCTGAAATCTGGTCCCCAGTGTTGTTGGTGAGGCTGAATGGAGGTGTTTTGGTCTCATGCTGAAATCTGGTCCCCAGTGTTAGGGGTGAGTCTTGATGGAGGTGTTTGGGTCTCATGCTGAAATGTGGTCACCAGTGTTGGGGGTGGTGCTGGGTGAGGGTGTTTGGGTCTCATGCTGAAATGTGGTCACCGATGTTGCAGGTGGGTCTGGGTGAGGGTGTTTGGGTCTCATGCTGAATTCTGGTCACCGATGTTGGAGGTGGGTCTGGGTGAGGGTGTTTGGGTCTCATGCTGAAATCTGGTCAGCGATGTTGGAGGTGGTTCTGGGTGAGGGTGTTTGGGTCTCATGCTGAAATCTGGTCCCCAATGTTGGAGGTGGGTCTGGGTGAGGGTGTTTGGGTCTCATGCTGAAATCTGGTCCCCAATGTTGGAGGTCGGGTGGGGTGGAAGTGTTTGGGTCTCATGCTGAAATCTGGTCAGCGATGTTGGAGGTGGGTCTGGGTGAGGGTGTTTGGGTCTCATGCTGAAATGTGGTCAGCGATGTTGGAGGTGGGTCTGGGTGAGGGTGTTTGGGCCTTATGCTGAAATCTGGTCCCCAGTGTTGTTCGTGAGGCTGGATGGAGTTGTCTGGTTCTTATGCTGAAGTCTGGTCTCCAGTGTTGATGGTGAGGCTGAATGGAGGTGTTTGGGTCTCATGCTGAAATCTGGTCCCAAGTATTGGTGGTAAGGCTGGATGGAGGTGTTTGGGTCTCATGCTGCAATCTAGTCCCCATTGTTATGGGTGGGGCTGGGTGAGGGTGTTTGGGTCTCATGCTGAAATCTGGTCTCCAGTGTTGGAGGTGGGTCTGGGTGAGCCTGTTTGAGTCTCATTCTGAAATCTGGTCACCAATGTTGGATTTGGGTCTGGGTGAGGGTGTTTTGGTCTCATACTGAAATCTGGTCTCCAGCGTTGTATATGGGGCTGGGTGAGTGTGTTTGGGCCTCATGCTGAAATCTCGTCCCCAGTGTTAGGGGTAGGGCTGGGTGGGGGTGTTTGGGTCTCAGGCTGAAATCTGGTCTCCACTGTTAGAGGTGACGCCAGGTGGAAGCGTTTGGGTCTCATGCTGAAATCTGGACTCCACTGTTAGAGGTAAGGCCAGGTGGAGGTGTTTGGGTCTCATGCTGAAATCTGGACTCCACTGTTAGAGGTAAGGCCAGGTGGAGGTGTTTGGGTCTCATGCTGAAATCTCGTCTCCAGTGTTAGAGGTGAGGCCAGGTGGAGGTATTTGGGTCTCATGCTGAAATCTCGTCCCCACTGTTGGAGGTGAGGTGGGTCGGATGGACGTGTTTGGTACTCACGCTGAAATCTCGTCCCCAGTGTTGGAGGTGAGGCTGGCCGGATGGAGGTATTTGGGTCTCATGCTGAAATCTCGTCCTCAGTGTTAGAGGTGAGGCCAGGTGGAGGCGTTTGGGTCTCATGCTGAAATCTGGTTTCCAGTGTTAGGGGTGGTCCTGGGTGACGGTGCTTCGGTCTCATGCTGAAATCTCATCTCCAGTGTTGGAGGTGAGGCGGGCCGGATGGAGGTGTTTTTGTCTCATGCTGAAATCTCGTCCCCAGTGTTAGGGGTAGGGCTGGGTGAGGGTGTTTGGGATTCATGCTGAAATATGGTCTCCAGTGTTAGGGGTGGTCCTGAGTGACGGAGTTTGGGTCTCATGCTGAAATCTGGTCTCCAGTGTTGGAGGTGGGTCTGGGTGGGGGGGTTTGGGTCTCATGCTGAAATCTGGTCACCAATGTTGGAGGCGGGTCTGGGTGAGGGTGTTTGCGTCTCCTGCTGAAATCTGGTTTCCAGTGTTGGAGGTGGGTCTGGGTGAGGGTGTTTGGGTCTCATACTGAAATCTGGTCACCAATGTTGGAGGTGGTTGTGGGTGAGGGTGTTTGGGTCTCATGCTGAAATCTGGTCTCCAGTGTTGGAGGTGGGGCCAGATAGAGATGTCTAGGTCTCATGCTGAAATCAGGTCTCCAGTGTTGGTGGTGAGGCTGGATGGAGGTGTTTGGGTTTCATGCTGAAATCTGGTCCCTACTTTTGGTGGTGAGACTGGATGGAGGTGCTTGGGTCTCATGCTGAAATCTGGTCACCAGTGTTGGGGTGGTGCTGGGTGCGGGTGTTTGGGTCTCATGTTGAAATCTGGTCTCCAGTGTTGGAGGTGGGTCTGGGTGAGGATGTTTGCATCTCATGCTGAAATCTGGTCCTCAGTGTTGGAGGTGGGGCTGGGTGGAAGTGTTTGGGTCTCATGCTGAAATCCGGTCCCCATTGTTAGAGGTAGAGCTGGGTGAGGTTGTTTGGGCCTCACGCTGAAATCTGGTCTCCAGTATTGGAGGTGGGGCTGGGTGGAGGTGTTTGGGTCTCATGCTGAAATCTGGTCCCCAGTGTTGGAGGTGGGGCTGGGTGGAAATGTTTGGGTCTCATGCTGAAATCTGGTCCCCAGTTTTGGAGGTGGGGCTGGGTTGAGATGTTTGTATCTCATGCTGAAATCTGGTCTCCAGTGTTGGAGGTGGGGCTGGGTGAGGGTTTTTTGGTCTCATGCTGAAATCTAGTCCCCAGTGTTGGAAGTGGGTCTGGGTGAGGGTGTTTGGGTCTCATGCTGACATCGGGTCCCCATTGTTGGAGGTGAGTCTGGGTGAGGGTGGTTCAGAATCATGCTGAAATCTGGTCCCCATTGTTGGAGGTGGGGCTGGGTGGAAGTGTTTGAGTCTCATGGTGAAATCTGGTCTCCAGTGTTGGAGGTGGGTCTGAGTGAAGGTGTTTGGGCCTCATTCTGAAATCTGGTCCCCAGTGTTGGTGGTGAGGCTGGATGGAAGTGTTTAGGTCTCATGCTGAAATCCAGTCCCCAGTGTTAGGGGTGGTGCTGGATGAGGGTGTTTGGGTCTCATGCTGAAATCTGGTCACCAATGTTGGAGGTGGGTCTGGGTGAGGGTGTTTGGGTCTCATGCTGAAATCTGGTCATCAATGTTGGAGGTCGGGCTGGGTGGAAGTGTTTGGGTCTCATGCTGAAATCTCATCTCCAGTGTTGTAAGTGGGTTTGGGTGAGGGTGTTTGGGCCTCATGCTGAAATCTGGCCCCCAGTGTTGGTCGTGAGGCTGGATGGAGGTGTCTGGGTCTCATGCTGAAATCTGGTCTCCAGTGTTGATGGTGAGGCTGGATGGAGGTGTTTGAGTCTCATGCTGAAATCTGGTCCCCAGTGTTAGCGGTGGTGCTGGGTGCGAGTGTTTGGGTCTCATGCTGAAATCTAGTCCCCAGTGTTAGGGGTGGGGCTGGGTGAGGCTGTTTGGGTCTTATGCTGAAATCTGGTCCCCAGTGTTGGAGGTGGGTCTAGGTGAGAGGGTGTTTGGGCCTCATCGTGAAATATGGTCCCCAGTGTTGGAGGTGGGGCTGGGTGGAAGTCTTAGTGTCTCATGTTGAAATCTGGTCCCCAGTGTTTGAGGTGGGCCTGGGTGAGGGTGTTTGGGTCTCATTCTGAAATCTGGTCCCCAGTGTTAGGGGTGGGGCTGGATGGAGGTGTTTGGGTCTCATGCTGAAATCTGGTCCACAGAGTTGGAGGTGGACCTGGGTGAGGGTGTTTGGGCCTCATGCTGAAATCTGGTCCCCAGTGCTGGTGGTGGGGCTGGATGGAGGTGTTTGGATCTGATGCTGAAATCTAGTCCCCAGTATTTGGGGTGGGGCTGGGTGAGGGTGTTTGGGTCTTCCGCTGAAATCTGGTCTCCTGTGTTGGAGATGGGGCCAGATGGACGTGTCTGTGTCTCATGCTGAAATCCGGTCCCAGTGCTGCAGGTAGGGCTGGGTGGAGGTGTTTGGGTCTCATGCTGAAATCTGGTCAGCAATGTTGGAGGTGCGTCTGGGTGAGGGTGTTTAGGCCTCATGCTGAAATCTGGTCCCCAGTGTTGTTGGTGAGGCTGAATGGAGGTGTTTTGGTCTCATGCTGAAATCTGGTCCCCAGTGTTAGGGGTGAGTCTTGATGGAGGTGTTTGGGTCTCATGCTGAAATGTGGTCACCAGTGTTGGGGGTGGTGCTGGGTGAGGGTGTTTGGGTCTCATGCTGAAATGTGGTCACCGATGTTGCAGGTGGGTCTGGGTGAGGGTGTTTGGGTCTCATGCTGAAATCTGGTCAGCGATGTTGGAGGTGGGTCTGGGTGAGGGTGTTTGGGTCTCATGCTGAAATCTGGTCTCCAGTGTTGGAGGTGGGTCTGGGTGAGGGTGTTTGGGCCTCATGCTGAAATCTGGTCCCCAGTGTTGTTCGTGAGGCTGGATGGAGTTGTCTGGTTCTTATGCTGAAGTCTGGTCTCCAGTGTTGATGGTGAGGCTGAATGGAGGTGTTTGGGTCTGATGCTGAAACTTGTTCCCCAGTGTCGGTGGTGAGAATGCATGGAGGTGTTTGGGTCTCATGCTGAAATCTGGTCCCCAATGTTAGGGGTGGTGCTGGGTGCCGGTGTTTGGGTCTCATGCTGAAATCTCATCCCCAGTGTTGGAGGTCAGGCTGGATGGACGTGTTTGGGTCTCATGCTGAAATCTGGTCCCCAGTGTTGGAGGTGGGTCTGGGTGAGTGTGTTTGGGCTTCATGCTGAAATCTGATCCCCAGTGTTGGTGGTGAGGCTGGATGGATGTTTTGGGTCTCATGCTGAAATCTGGTCCCCAGTGTTAGAGTTGGGGCTGGGTGAGGCTGTTTGGGTCTCATGCTGAAATCTGGTCCCCATTGTTGGAGGTGGGTCTGAGTGGAGGTGTTTGGGTCTTATGCTGAAATCTGGTCCCCAGTATTGGTGGTGAGGCTGGATGGAGGTGTTTGGGTCTCATGCTGCAATCTAGTCCCCATTGTTATGGGTGGGGCTGGGTGAGGGTGTTTGGGTCTCATGCTGAAATCTGGTCTCCAGTGTTGGAGGTGGGTCTGGGTGAGCCTGTTTGAGTCTCATTCTGAAATCTGGTCACCAATGTTGGAGTTGGGTCTGGGTGAGGGTGTTTTGGTCTCATACTGAAATCTGGTCTCCAGCGTTGTATATGGGGCTGGGTGAGTGTGTTTGAGTCTCATGCTGAAATCTTGTCCCCAGTGTTAGGGGTAGGGCTGGGTGGGTGTGTTTGGGTCTCAGGCTGAAATCTGGTCTCCACTGTTAGAGGTGACGCCAGGTGGAAGCGTTTGGGTCTCATGCTGAAATCTGGACTCCAATGTTAGAGGTAAGGCCAGGTGGAGGTGTTTGGGTCTCATGCTGAAATCTGGACTCCACTGTTAGAGGTAAGGCCAGGTGGAGGTGTTTGGGTCTCATGCTGAAATCTCATCTCCAGTGTTAGAGGTGAGGCCAGGTGGAAGTATTTGGGTCTCATACTGAAATCTCGTCCCCACTGTTGGAGGTGAGGTGGGTCGGATGGACGTGTTTGGTACTCATGCTGAAATCTCGTCCCCAGTGTTGGAGGTGAGGCTGGCCGGATGGAGGTATTTGGGTCTCATGCTGAAATCTCGTCCCCAGTGTTAGAGGTGAGGCCAGGTGGAGGCGCTTGGGTCTCATGCTGAAATCTGGTTTCCAGTGTTAGGGGTGGTCCTGGGTGACGGTGTTTGGGTCTCATGCTGAAATCTCGTCTCCAGTGTTGGAGGTGAGGCGGGCCGGATGGAGGTGTTTTTGTCTCATGCTGAAATCTCGTCCCCAGTGTTAGGGGTAGGGCTGGGTGAGGGTGTTTGGGATTCATGCTGAAATCTGGTCTCCAGTGTTAGGGGTGGTCCTGAGTGACGGCGTTTGGGTCTCATGCTGAAATCTGGTCCCCAGTGTTGGAGGTGGGTCTGGGTGGGGGTGTTTGGGTCTCATGCTGAAATCTAGTCCCCAGTGTTAGGGGTGGGTCTGGGTGGGGGTGTTTGGGTCTCATGCTGAAATCTGGTCCCCAAAATTGGAGGTGAGGCTGGGTGTAGGTGTCTGGGTCTCATACTGAAATCTGGTCTCCAGTGTTGGAGGTGGGTCTGGGTGAGGGTGTTTGGGTCTCATGCTGAAATCTGGTCACCAATGTTGGAGGCGGGTCTGGGTGAGGGTGTTTGGGTCTCATGCTGAAATCGTATCCCCATTGTTGGAGGTGGGTCTGGGTGGAGGTGTTTGGGTCTCATGGTGAAATCTGGTCTCCAGTGTTAGGGGTGGGTCTGGGTGAGGGTGTTTTGGTCTCATGCTGAAATCTGGTCTCCAGTGTTAGGGGTGGGTCTGGGTGAGGGTGTTTTGGTCTCATGCTGAAATCTGGTCCCCAAAGTTGGAGGTGAGGCCAGGTGGAGGTATTTGGGTCTCATGCTGAAATCTGATCCCCATTGTTGGAAGAGGGTCCGGGTGGAGGTGTTTGGGTCTCATGCTGAAATCTGGTCTCCAGTGTTGGAGTTGGGTCTGGGTGGAGGTGTTTGGGTCTCATGCTGAAATCTAGTCCCCAGTGTTAGGGGTGGGTCTGGGTGAGGGTGTTTTGGTCTCATGGTGAAATGTGGTCACCAATGTTGGTGGGTCTGGGTGAGGGTGTTTGGGTCTCCTGCTGAAATCTGGTCTCCAGTGTTGGAGTTGGGTCTGGGTGGAGGTGTTTGGGTCTCCTGCTGAAATCTGGTCTCCAGTGTTGGAGGTGGGGCCAGATAGAGATGTCTGGGTCTCATGCTGAAATCTGGTCTCCAGTGTTGGTGGTGAGGCTGGATGGAGGTGTTTGGGTCTCATGCTGAAATCTGGTCCCTAGTGTTGGTGGTGAGACTGGATGGAGGTGCTTGGGTCTCATGCTGAAATCTGGTCACCAGTGTCAGGGGTGGTGCTGGGTGCGGGTGTTCGGGTCTCATGTTGAAATCTGGTCTCCAGTGTTGGAGGTGGGTCTGGGTGAGGGTGTTTGCGTCTCATGCTGAAATGTGTTCCCCAGTGTTGGAGGTGTGGCTGGGTGGAAGTGTTTGGGTCTCATGGTGAAATCCAGTCCCCATTGTTAGAGGTAGAGCTGGGTGAGGGTGTTTGGGTCTCATGCTGAAAGCTGTTCTCCAGTGTTGGAGGTGGGGTTGGGTGGAGGTGTTTCGGTCTCATGCTGAAATCTGGTCCCTAGTGTTGGAGGTGGGCCTGGGTGGAAATGTTTGGGTCTCATGCTGAAATCTGGTCCCCAGTTTTGGAGGTGGGGCTGGGTTGAGATGTTTGTATCTCATGCTGAAATCTGGTCCCCAGTGTTGGAGGTGGGGCTGGGTGAGGGTGTTTGGATCTCATGCTGAAATCTGATCCCCATTGTTGGAGGTGGGTGTGGGTGAGGGTGTTTCGGTCTCATGCTGAAATCTGGTCTCCAGTGTTGGTGGTGAGGCTGGATGGAGGTGTTTGGGTCTCATGCTGAAATCTGGTCCCTAGTGTTGGTGGTGAGACTGGATGGAGGTGCTTGGGTCTCATGCTGAAATCTGGTCACCAGTGTCAGGGGTGGTGCTGGGTGCGGGTGTTCGGGTCTCATGTTGAAATCTGGTCTCCAGTGTTGGAGGTGGGTCTGGGTGAGGGTGTTTGGGCCTCATGCTGAAATCTGGTCCCCAGTGTTGTTCGTGAGGCTGGATGGAGTTGTCTGGTTCTTATGCTGAAATCTGGTCTCCAGTGTTGATGGTGAGGCTGAATGGAGATGTTTGGGTCTGATGCTGAAATCTAGTCCCCAGTGTTAGGGGTGGGTCTGGGTGGGGGTGTTTGGGTCTCATGCTGAAATCTGGTCCCCAAAGTTGGAGATGAGGCTGGGTGGAGGTGTCTGGGTCTCATGCTGAAATCTGGTCTCCAGTGTTGGAGGTGGGTCTGGGTGAGGGTGTTTGGGTCTCATGCTGAAATCTGGTCACCAATGTTGGAGGTGGGTCTGGATGAGGGTGTTTGGGTCTCATGCTGAAATCTGATCCCCATTGTTGGAGGTAGGTCCGGGTGGAGGTGTTTGGGTCTCATGCTGAAATCTGGTCCCCAGTGTTGGTGGTGAGGCTGGGTGGAGGTGTTTGTGTCTCATGCGGAAATCTGGTCCCCAGTGTTGGTGGTGGGTCTGGGTGAGGGTGTTTGGGCCTCATGCTGAAATGTGGTCCCCAGTGTTGGAGGTGGGGCTGGGTGGAGGTGTTTGGGTCTCACGCTGAAATCAGGTCCCTGAAGTTGAAGGTGAGGCCAGGTGGAGGTGTTTGGGTCCCATGCTGAAATCAGGTCCCCAATGTTGGAGGTGGGGCTGGGTGGAAATGTTTGGGTCTCATGCTGAAATCTGGTCCCCAGTGTTGGAAGTGGGGCTGGGTCAAGATGTTTGCATCTCATGCTGAAATCTGCTCTCCAGTGTTGGAGCTGGGTCTGGGTAAGGGTGTTTGGGCGTCATGCTGAAATCTGGTCCCCAGTGTTGGTGGTGAGGCTGGATGGAAGTGTTTGGGTCTCATGCTGAAATCTGGTCCCCAGTGTTGGTGGTGAGGCTGGATGGAGGTGTCTGGGTCTCATGCTGAAATCTGGTCCCCAGTGTTGGAGGTGGTGCTGGCTGAGGGTTTTTGGGTCTCATGCTGAAATCTGGTCACCAATGTTGGAGGTGGGTCTGGGTGAGGGTGTTTGGGTCTCATGCTGAAATCTGGTCTCCAGTGTTGGAGGTGGGGCCAGATAGAGATGCCTAGGTCTCATGCTGAAATCAGGTCTCCAGTGTTGGTGGTGAGGCTGGATGGAGGTGTTTGGGTTTCATGCTGAAATCTGGTCCCTAGTTTTGGTGGTGAGACTGGATGGAGGTGCTTGGGTCTCATGCTGAAATCTGGTCACCAGTGTTAGGGGTGGTGCTGGGTGTGGGTGTTTGGGTCTCATGTTGAAATCTGGTCTCCAGTGTTGGAGGAGGGTCTGGGTGAGGATGTTTGCATCTCATGCTGAAATCTGGTCCCCAGTGTTGGAGGTGGGGCTGGGTGGAAGTGTTTGGGTCTCATGCTGAAATCCGGTCCCCATTGTTAGAGGTAGAGCTGGGTGAGGTTGTTTGGGCCTCACGCTGAAATCTGGTCTCCAGTATTGGAGGTGGGGCTGGGTGGAGGTGTTTGGGTCTCATGCTGAAATCTGGTCCCCAGTGTTGGAGGTGGGGCTGGGTTGAGATGTTTTTATCTCATGCTGAAATCTGGTCTCCAGTGTTGGAGGTGGGGCTGGGTGAGGGTTTTTTGGTCTCATGCTGAAATCTAGTCCCCAGTGTTGGAAGTGGGTCTGGGTGAGGGTGTTTGGGTCTCATGCTGACATCGGGTCCCCATTGTTGGAGGTGAGTCTGGATGAGGGTGGTTCAGAATTATGCTGAAATCTGGTCCCCATTGTTGGAGGTGGGGCTGCGTGGAAGTGTTTGAGTCTCATGGTGAAATCTGGTCTCCAGTGTTGGAGGTGGGTCTGAGTGAAGGTGTTTGGGCCTCATTCTGAAATCTGGTCCCCAGTGTTGCTGGTGAGGCTGGATGGAAGTGTTTAGGTCTCATGCTGAAATCCAGTCCCCAGTGTTAGGGGTGGTGCTGGATGAGGGTGTTTGGGTCTCATGCTGAAATCTGGTCACCAATGTTGGAGGTGGGTCTGGGTGAGGGTGTTTGGGTCTCATGCTGAAATCTGGTCATCAATGTTGGAGGTCGGGCTGGGTGGAAGTGTTTGGGTCTCATGCTGAAATCTCATCTCCAGTGTTGTAAGTGGGTTTGGGTGAGGGTGTTTGGGCCTCATGCTGAAATCTGGCCCCCAGTGTTGGTCGTGAGGCTGGATGGAGGTGTCTGGGTCTCATGCTGAAATCTGGTCTCCAGTGTTGATGATGAGGCTGGATGGAGGTGTTTGAGTCTCATGCTGAAATCTGGTCCCCAGTGTTAGCGGTGGTGCTGGGTGCGAGTGTTTGGGTCTCATGCTGAAATCTATTCCCCAGTGTTAGGGGTGGGGCTGGGTGAGGCTGTTTGGGTCTCATGCTGAAATCTAGTCCCCAGTGTTGGAGGTGGGTCTGGGTGAGAGGGTGTTTGGGCGTCATCCTGAAATATGGTCCCCAGCGTTGGAGGTGGGGCTGGGTGGAAGTCTTAGTGTCTCATGTTGAAATCTGGTCCCCAGTGTTTGAGGTGGGCCTGGGTGAGGGTGTTTGGGTCTCATCCTGAAATCTGGTCCCCAGTGTTAGGGGTGGGGCTGGATGGAGGTGTTTGGGTCTCATGCTGAAATCTGGTCCACAGAGTTGGAGGTGGACCTGGGTGAGGGTGTTTGGGCCTCATGCTGAAATCTGGTCCCCAGTGCTGGTGGTGAGGCTGGATGGAGGTGTTTGGATCTGATGCTGAAATCTAGTCCCCAGTATTTGGGGTGGGGCTGGGTGAGGGTGTTTGGGTCTTCCGCTGAAATCTGGTCTCCTGTGTTGGAGATGGGGCCAGATGGACGTGTCTGTGTCTCATGCTGAAATCTGGTCCCAGTGTTGCAGGTACGGCTGGGTGGAGGTGTTTGGGTCTCATGCTGAAATCTGGTCACCAATGTTGGAGGTGCGTCTGGGTGAGGGTGTTTAGGCCTCATGCTGAAATCTGGTCCCCAGTGTTGTTGGTGAGGCTGAATGGAGGTGTTTTGGTCTCATGCTGAAATGTGGTCCCCAGTGTTAGGGGTGAGTCTTGATGGAGGTGTTTGGGTCTCATGCTGAAATCTGGTCACCAGTGTTGGGGGTGGTGCTGGGTGAGGGTGTTTGGGTCTCATGCTGAAATGTGGTCACCGATGTTGGAGGTGGGTCTGGGTGAGGGTGTTTGGGTCTCATGCTGGAATCTGGTCACCGATGTTGGAGGTGGGTCTGGGTGAGGGTGTTTGGTTCTCATGCTGAAATCTGGTCCCCAATATTGGAGGTGGGTCTGGGTGAGGGTGTTTGGGTCTCATGATGAAATCTGGTCCCCAATGTTGGAGGTTGGGCGGGGTGGAAGTGTTTGGGTCTCATGCTGAAATCTGGTCTCCAGTGTTGGAGGTGGGTTTGGGTGAGGGTGTTTGGGCCTCATGCTGAAATCTGGTCCCCAGTGTTGTTCGCGAGGCTGGATGGAGTTGTCTGGTTCTTATGCTGAAATCTGGTCTCCAGTATTGGTGGTGAGGCTGGATGGAGGTGTTTGGGTCTCATGCTGCAATCTAGTCCCCATTGTTATGGGTGGGGCTGGGTGAGGGTGTTTGGGTCTCATGCTGAAATCTGGTCTCCAGTGTTGGAGGTGGGTCTGGGTGAGCCTGTTTGAGTCTCATTCTGAAATCTGGTCACCAATGTTGGATTTGAGTCTGGGTGAGGGTGTTTGGGTCTCATACTGAAATCTGGTCTCCAGCGTTGTATATGGGGCTGGGTGAGTGTGTTTGGGTCTCATGCTGAAATCTCGTCCCCAGTGTTAGGGGTAGGGCTGGGTGGGGGTGTTTGGGTCTCAGGCTGAAATCTGGTCTCCACTGTTAGAGGTGACGCCAGGTGGAAGCGTTTGGGTCTCATGCTGAAATCTGGACTCCACTGTTAGAGGTAAGGCCAGGTGGAGGTGTTTGGGTCTCATGCTGAAATCTGGACTCCACTGTTAGAGGTAAGGCCAGGTGGAGGTGTTTGGGTCTCATGCTGAAATCTCGTCCCCACTGTTGGAGGTGAGGTGGGTCGGATGGACGTGTTTGGTACTCATGCTGAAATCTCGTCCCCAGTGTTGGAGGTGAGGCTGGCCGGATGGAGGTATTTGGGTCTCATGCTGAAATCTCATCCCCAGTGTTAGAGGTGAGGCCAGGTGGAGGCGTTTGGGTCTCATGCTGAAATCTGGTTTCCAGTGTTAGGGGTGGTCCTGGGTGACGGTGTTTGGGTCTCATGCTGAAATCTCGTCTCCAGTGTTGGAGGTGAGGCGGGCCGGATGGAGGTGTTTTTGTCTCATGCTGAAATCTCGTCCCCAGTGTTAGGGGTAGGGCTGGGTGAGGGTGATTGGGATTCATGCTGAAATCTGGTCTCCAGTGTTAGGGGTGGTCCTGAGTGACGGCGTTTGGGTCTCATGCAGAAATCTGGTCCCCAGTGTTGGAGGTGGGTCTGGGTGGGGGTGTTTTTGTCTCATGCTGAAATCTAGTCCCCAGTGTTAGGGGTGGGTCTGGGTGGGGGTGTTTGGGTCTCATGCTGAAATCTGGTCACCAATGTTGGAGGTGGGTCTGGGCGAGGGTGTTTGGGTCTCATGCTGAAATCTGATCCCCATTGTTGGAGGTAGGTCCGGGTGGAGGTGTTTGGGTCTCATGCTGAAATCTGGTGCCCAGTGTTGGTGGTGAGGCTGGGTGGAAGTGTTTGTGTCTCATGCGGAAATCTGGTCCCCAGTGTTGCTGGTGGGTCTGGGTGAGGGTGTTTGGGCCTCATGCTGAAATGTGGTCCCCAGTGTTGGAGGTGGGGCTGGGTGGAGGTGTTTGGGTCTCACGCTGAAATCAGGTCCCTGAAGTTGAAGGTGAGGCCAGGTGGAGGTGTTTGGGTCCCATGCTGAAATCAGGTCCCCAATGTTGGAGGTGGGGCTGGGTGGAAATGTTTGGGTCTCATGCTGAAATCTGGTCCCCAGTGTTGGAAATGGGGCTGGGTCAAGATGTTTGCATCTCATGCTGAAATCTGCTCTCCAGTGTTGGAGGTGGGTCTGGGTAAGGGTGTTTGGGCGTCATGCTGAAATCTGGTCCCCAGTGTTGGTGGTGAGGATGGATGGAAGTGTTTGGGTCTCATGCTGAAATCTGGTCCCCAGTGTTGGTGGTGAGGCTGGATGGAGGTGTTTGGGTCTGATGCTGAAATCTGGTCCCCAGTGTTGGAGGTGGTGCTGGCTGAGGGTTTTTGGGTCTCATGCTGAAATCTGGTCCCCAGTGTTAGCGGTGGTGCTGGGTGCAAGTGTTTTTGTCTCATGCTGAAATCTATTCCCCAGTGTTAGGGGTGGGGCTGGGTGAGGCTGTTTGGGTCTTATGCTGAAATCTGGTCCCCAGTGTTGGAGGTGGGTCTGGGTGAGATGGTGTTTGGGCCTCATCGTGAAATATGGTCCCCAGTGTTGGAGGTGGGGCTGGGTGGAAGTCTTTGTGTCTCATGTTGAAATCTGGTCCCCAGTGTTTGAGGTGGGCCTGGATGAGGGTGTTTGGGTCTCATTCTGAAATCTGGTCCCCAGTGTTAGGGGTGGGGCTGGATGGAGGTGTTTGGGTCTCATGCTGAAATCTGGTCCACAGAGTTGGAGGTGGACCTGGGTGAGGGTGTTTGGGCCTCATGCTGAAATCTGGTCCCCAGTGCTGGTGGTGAGGCTGGATGGAGGTGTTTGGATCTGATGCTGAAATCTAGTCCCCAGTATTTGGGGTGGGGCTGGGTGAGGGTGTTTGGGTCTTCTGCTGAAATCTGGTCTCCTGTGTTGGAGATGGGGCCAGATGGACGTGTCTGTGTCTCATGCTGAAATCTGGTCCCAGTGTTGCAGGTACGGCTGGGTGGAGGTGTTTGGGTCTCATGCTGAAATCTGGTCACCAATGTTGGAGGTGCGTCTGGGTGAGGGTGTTTAGGCCTCATGCTGAAATCTGGTCCCCAGTGTTGTTGGTGAGGCTGAATGGAGGTGTTTTGGTCTCATGCTGAAATCTGGTCCCCAGTGTTAGGGGTGAGTCTTGATGGAGGTGTTTGTGTCTCATGCTGAAATCTGGTCACCAGTGTTGGGGGTGGTGCTGGGTGAGGGTGTTTGGGTCTCATGCTGAAATGTGGTCACCGATGTTGGAGGTGGGTGTGGGTGAGGGTGTTTGGGTCTCATGCTGAAATGTGGTCACCGATGTTGGAGGTGGGTCTGGGTGAGGGTGTTTGGGTCTCATGCTGAAATCTGGTCCCCAAAGTTGGAGGTCGGGCGGGGTGGAAGTGTTTGGGTCTCATGCTGAAATCTGGTCTCCAGTGTTGGAGGTGGGTCTGGGTGAGGGTGTTTGGGCCTCATGCTGAAATCTGGTCTCCAGTGTTGTTCGTGAGGCTGGATGGAGTTGTCTGGTTCTTATGCTGAAGTCTGGTCTCCAGTGTTGATGGTGAGGCTGAAGGGAGATGTTTGGGTTTGATGCTGAAATTTGTTCCCCAGTTTCGGTGGTGAGAATGGATGGAGGTGTTTGGGTCTCATGCTGAAATCTGCTCCCCAATGTTAGGGGTGGTGCTGGGTGCCGGTGTTTGGGTCTCATGCTGAAATCTCATCCCCAGTGTTGGAGGTCAGGCTGGATGGACGTGTTTGGGTCTCATGCTGAAATCTAGTCCGCAGTGTTAGGGCTGGGGCTGGGTGAGGGTGTTTGGGTCTCATGCTGAAATCTGGTCCCCAGTGTTGGAGGTGGGTCTGGGTGAGTGTGTTTGGGCTTCATGCTGAAATCTGATCCCCAGTGTTGGTGGTGAGGCTGGATGGATGTGTTTGGGTCTCATGCTGAAATCTGGTCCCCAGTGTTAGAGTTGGGCCTGGGTGAGGCTGTTTGGGTCTCATGCTGAAATCTGGTCCCCAGTATTGGTGGTGAGGCTGGATGGAGGTGTTTGGGTCTCATGCTGCAATCTAGTCCCCATTGTTATGGGTGGGGCTGGGTGAGGGTGTTTGGGTCTCATGCTGAAATCTGGTCTCCAGTGTTGGAGGTGGGTCTGGGTGAGCCTGTTTGAGTCTCATTCTGAAATCTGGTCACCAATGTTGGATTTGAGTCTGGGTGAGGGTGTTTGGGTCTCATACTGAAATCTGGTCTCCAGCGTTGTATATGGGGCTGGGTGAGTGTGTTTGGGTCTCATGCTGAAATCTCGTCCCCAGTGTTAGGGGTAGGGATGGGTGGGGGTGTTTTGGTCTCAGGCTGAAATCTGGTCTCCACTGTTAGAGGTGACGCCAGGTGGAATCGTGTGGGTTTCATGCTGAAATCTGGACTCCACTGTTAGAGGTAAGGCCAGGTGGAGGTGTTTGGGTCTCATGCTGAAATCTGGACTCCACTGTTAGAGGTAAGGCCAGGTGGAGGTGTTTGGGTCTCATGCTGAAATCTCGTCTCCAGTGTTAGAGGTGAGGCCAGGTGGAGGTATTTGGGTCTCATACTGAAATCTCGTCCCCACTGTTGGAGGTGAGGTGGGTCGGATGGACGTGTTTTGTACTCATGCTGTAATCTCGTCCCCAGTGTTGGAGGTGAGGCTGGCCGGATGGAGGTATTTGGGTCTCATGCTGAAATCTCGTCCCCAGTGTTAGAGGTGAGGCCAGGTGGAGGCGTTTGGGTCTCATGCTGAAATCTGGTTTCCAGTGTTAGGGGTGGTCCTGGGTGACAGTGTTTGGGTCTCATGGTGAAATCTCGTCTCCAGTGTTGGAGGTGAGGCGGGCCGGATGGAGGTGTTTTTGTCTCATGCTGAAATCTCGTCCCCAGTGTTAGGGGTAGGGCTGGGTGAGGGTGTTTGGGATTCATGCTGAAATCTGGTCTCCAGTGTTAGGGGTGGTCCTGAGTGACGGCGTTTGGGTCTCATGCTGAAATCTGGTCCCCAGTGTTGGAGGTGGGTCTGGGTGGGGGTGTTTTGGTCTCATGCTGAAATCTAGTCCCCAGTGTTAGGGGTGGGTCTGGGTGGGGGTGTTTGGGTCTCATGCTGAAATCTGGTCCCCAAAGTTGGAGATGAGGCTGGGTGGAGGTGTCTGGGTCTCATGCTGAAATCTGGTCTCCAGTGTTGGAGGTGGGTCTGGGTGAGGGTGTTTGGGTCTCATACTGAAATCTGGTCACCAATGTTGGAGGCGGGTCTGGGTGAGGGTGTTTGGGTCTCATGCTGAAATCTGGTCTCCAGTGTTGGAGGTGGGTCTGGGTGAGGGTGTTTGGGTCTCATGCTGAAATCTGGTCACCAATGTTGGAGGTGGTTGTGGGTGAGGGTGTTTGGGTCTCATGCTGAAATCTGTTCTCCACTGTTAGAGGTAAGGCCAGGTGGAGGTGTTTGGGTCTCATGCTGAAATCTGGACTCCACTGTTAGAGGTAAGGCCAGGTGGAGGTGTTTGGGTCTCATGCTGAAATCTCGTCTCCAGTGTTAGAGGTGAGGCCAGGTGGAGGTATGTGGGTCTCATACTGAAATCTCGTCCCCACTGTTGGAGGTGAGGTGGGTCGGATGGACGTGTTTGGTACTCATGCTGAAATCTCGTCCCCAGTGTTGGAGGTGAGGCTGGCCGGATGGAGGTATTTGGGTCTCATGCTGAAATCTCGTCTCCAGTGTTGGAGGTGAGGCGGGCCGGATGGAGGTGTTTTTGTCTCATGCTGAAATCTCGTCCCCAGTGTTAGGGGTAGGGCTGGGTGAGGGTGTTTGGGATTCATGCTGAAATCTGGTCTCCAGTGTTAGGGGTGGTCCTGAGTGACGGTGTCTGGGTCTCATGCTGAAATCTGGTCCCCAGTGTTGGAGGTGGGTCTGAGTGGGGGTGTTTGGGTCTCATGCTGAAATCTAGTCCCCAGTGTTAGGGGTGGGTCTGGGTGGGGGTGTTTGGGTCTCATGCTGAAATCTGGTCCCCAAAATTGGAGGTGAGGCTGGGTGGAGGTGTCTGGGTCTCATGCTGTAATCTGTTCTGCAGTGTTGGAGGTGGGTCTGGGTGAGGGTGTTTGGGTCTCATGCTGAAATCTGGTCACCAATGTTGGAGGTGGGTCTGGGTGAGGGTGTTTGGGTCTCATGCTGAAATCGTATCCCCATTGTTGGAGGTGGGTCCGGGTGGAGGTGTTTGGGTCTCATGGTGAAATCTGGTCTCCAGTGTTAGGGGTGGGTCTGGGTGAGGGTGTTTTGGTCTCATGGTGAAATCTGGTCTCCAGTGTTAGGGGTGGGTCTGTGTGAGGGTGTTTTGGTCTCATGCTGAAATCTGGTCCCCAGTGTTGGAGGTGAGGCCAGGTGGAGGTGTTTTGGTCTCATGCTGAAATCTGGTCCCCATTGTTGGAAGAGGGTCCGGGTGGAGGTGTTTGGGTCTCATGCTGAAATCTGGTGTCCAGTGTTGGAGTTCGTTCTAGGTGGAGGTGTTTGGGTCTCATGCTGAAATCTAGTCCCCAGTGTTAGGGGTGGGTCTGGGTGAGGGTGTTTTGGTCTCATGGTTAAATGTGGTCACCAATGTTGGTGGGTCTGGGTGAGGGTGTTTGGGTCTCCTGCTGAAATCTGGTCTCCAGTGTTGAAGTTGGGTCTGGGTGGAGGTGTTTGGGTCTCCTGCTGAAATCTGGTCTCCAGTGTTGGAGGTGGGGCCAGATAGAGATGTCTGGGTCTCATGCTGAAATCAGGTCTCCAGTGTTGCTGGTGAGGCTGGATGGAGGTGTTTGGATCTCATGCTGAAATCTGGTCCCTAGTATTGGTGGTGAGACTGGATGGAGGTGTTTGGGTCTCATGCTGAAATCTGGTCACCAGTGTTAGGGGTGGTGCTGGGTGCGGGTGTTCGGGTCTCATGTTGAAATCTTGTCTCCAGTGTTGGAGGTGGGTCTGGGTGAGGGTGTTTGCGTCTCATGCTGAAATCTAGTCCCCAGTGTTGGAGGTGTGGCTGGGTGGAAGTGTGTGGGTCTCATGGTGAAATCCAGTCCCCATTGTTAGAGGTAGAGCTGGGTGAGGGTGTTTGGGTCTCATGCTGAAATCTGTTCTCCAGTGTTGGAGGTGGGGTTGGGTGGAGGTGTTTCGGTGTCATGCTGAAATCTGGTCCCTAGTGTTGGAGGTGGGGCTGGGTGGAAATGTTTGGGTCTCATGCTGAAATCTGCTCCCCAGTTTTGGAGGTGGGGCTGGGTTGAGATGTTTGTATCTCATGCTGAAATCTGGTCCCCAGTGTTGGAGGTGGGGCTGGGTGAGGGCGTTTGGATCTCATGCTGAAATCTGATCCGCATTGTTGGAGGTGGGTGTGGGTGCGGGTGTTTCGGTCTCATGCTGAAATCTGGTCTCCAGTGTTGGAGGTGGGGCTGGGTGAGGGTTTTTTGGTCTCATGCTGACATCTGGTTCCCAGTGGTAGAGGTGGGACTGGGTGGAAGTGTTTGGGTCTGATGGTGAAATCTTGTCCCTTGCGGCAGAGGTGGGATCCTGTAAGGGCATAGTGAGAAGGTGCCGTCTGTGATCCAGGAAGCCCTCCCCACACACTGAATCTTCCACCCTTTGATCTTGGAATTCCAGCCTCCAGAGCTGTGAGCAATAAATGCCCATTATTTCAAACCAACCAAATTTATGACATCTTGTGATAGAAGCTGAAATGGATGAAAACAACAGTTATGTTAGATTAGGGACCCATTTCACTCCAGCCTGACCTCATCCTAACAGAACCAATTAATTACATCTGCAATGATGTACTTCCAAACGAGATCACAGTCTGTGGAACTGAGATTTAGGACGTCACTCTGTGAATTTGGCTTAGGACACAATTCTACTCGTAACAGTGAATATCCAGAAAGCATGCTGTGGCCATAGCCCCTGTCTGTTATTTGCTTGGGTTTCCCCAGAAATGGTATATTGGAATTTCCCATATATTCTTAGCCCCTCTAGGAAAGGTTTTATGGGATAACAAAATAATAAGGAAAAAGGGGGGCAAGCTCATGCATTAACCCAGTCACTATTGCAGCTAAACAACTTGGAACATCATCTTGTGAGTATTGCACATTTTTTTTCTTTTCTTTTTTAAATTATACTTTAAGTTCTGGGGTACATGTACAGAATAGGCAGTTTTGTTATATAGGTATACATGTGCCATGGTGGTTTGCTGCACCCATCAACCCATTATATACATAAGGTATTACCCCTAATCCTATCCCTCCCCTAGCCCCCATCCCCTGACAGGCCCTGGTGTGTGATGTTCCCCTCCCTGTGTCCATGTGTTCTCATTGTTCAGCTCCCTCTTATGAGTGAGAACATGCAGTGTTTGGTTTTCTGTTCTTGTGTCAGTTTGCTGAGAATGATGGTTTCCAGCTTCATCCCTGTCCCTGCAAAGGACATGATCTTGTTCCTTTTGATGGCTGCATAGTATTCCGTGGTGTCTACGTGCTGCATTTTCTTTATCCAGTCTATCATTGATGAGCATTTGGGTCGGTCCCAAGTCTTTGCTATTGTGAACAGTGCCACAATAAACATAAGTGGGCATGAGTCTTTACAGTAGAGTGATTTATAATCCTTTGGGTATATACCCAGTAATGGGATTGCTGGGTCAAAAAGTATTTCTGGTTCTAGATCCTTGAGGAATTGCCACAATGTCTTCCTGAATGTAGTCACATTTTCTACATTCTGTTGTCTTCCCTGCCTTACTGTGGGCAAGGTGGTCACACTTCATTTACCAGAGCTCCCAATTCTCCACAGCAATAACCTTTTGCTGATGCAAGACCTGCCTATACCTCTAGGGTGTTATAAGTGAAAATGTCAAATCAGAAATTGTCATTTTAAAAGCTTCTCTTCCTGGAGGCTGAAAGAATACTGCCATGATGCTCTAACACTCTTCCTTTACCAAGAACACTGCGGGGTGATCATTCCCTTTGTCTTAAACTCAGAATGTCAAACTGAAGAAATGAAGACTCAGGTTGTCCTATAAAACTTGCATGCTGCACTGCAGCAAACACACACACACAAAGTTGTAATCGTGTTGAATCAACAGAGAGCATTTACCTTCAAGCTTTTGATAATTTTATAATCTCAATAGAGGAGAACGTGCCAGGTGGCTCCAGAAACACAGTCTGAATCTGTAAAGCCAAATGAAGGTGCAAATGGAGTCTACAGACGGCATCTGTAAAAATTGGCTGACACGACTTTGCCTCCCAAATCTGGAGTCATTTCAGAATCAGAGACCCTGTTTGTTCTGGTGGCATGTCAAGGAGAAAGCAACCATCCTTAAATTCAATGCAGTGTAAATCGTCGTGTTTTCCCAGAGAAAAAGCAGAAAGCTAACCCAAATATTGGCATGTTTACTTGATCCTGGAATAAAATGCCCAAGAGTTACACATACATGACCCCCCTCTCCATGGTCTTCCCCTGTCTTTTTAGATTTGGGTTTTTTCAGAGTCACCCCACAAGGCTACCTCTCCTAGCTAGGGATATCTCCACAACCCTGGAACAGCGATGTATACAGTGGTTCCAGGTCTGAGTTTTGTCTGCCCTAAATCCTTATGTTGAAGCCGCTAACCCCCAGGACCTCAAAATGTGAGTGTGTTTGGAGATGGGGCCTCTAAAGAGGTGATTAAGGTAATACGAGTTCACTAAGGTGGACCCTCATCCAATAGGACTGGTGTCCTTATAAGAAGAGGAGATGAGGACAGAGACACACACAGAGGGACGAGCCTGTGAGGACACAGGGAGAAGACGGCATCTCCAAGCCCAGGAGAGAGGGCTCAGGAGGAAGCAGCCCTGCCCACACCTGGATCTCAGACCTCCAGCCTCCAGGACTGTGGGAGAATCAATGTCTGCTGTTATAAGCCACCCAGTCTATGGTGGTCTGTGATAGCAGCCTGAGATGGATTAAGACATCTCATTACAAGAGGAGATGAGGACACAGACACACACAGAGGGACGACCCTGTGAGCACACAGGGAGAAGACAGTGTCTCCAAACCCAGGAGAGAGGCCTCAGGAGGAACCAGCCCTGCCCACACCTGGATCTGACTTCCAGCCTCCAGGATTCCGGGAGAATCAATGTCCGTTGGTTAAGCCACCTAGTCTGTGAGACTTTGCTATGGCAGCCTGGGTGAAACCCCAAAATATCCACATCTTGACTTAGGTCAATACATTTGCATGATAACCACTTAATCTGTTAACCCATTAATTCATTAATCTATGTGTGGATTAATCCATTTGTGAGGGCAAAGCTCTCATGGCCCTGTCACCTCTTAACAGAACCATTTCCCAATACTGCCACATTGGGGATTACATTTCTTTCTTTCTTTCTTTCTTTCTTTTTTGAGACAGAATTTCACTCGGTCACCCAGGCTGGAGTGCAGTGAGATGATCTTAGCTCACTGCAACCTCCGCCTCCCGGGTTTACGTGATTCTCCTGCCTCAGCCTCCCGAGTAGCTGGGATTACAGGTGTCTGCCAGCATGCCTGGTTAATTGTTTGTATTTTTGGTAGAGACAGGGTTTTACCATGTCAGCCAGGATGCTCTCCATCTCCTGACTTCAAGTGATCCACCCGCCTCGGACTCCCGAAGTGCTGGGATGACAGGCATGAGCCACCACACCTGGCTGCTGCTGTTACTTTTATTATTACTGTCACTACTGCTCTCATGCGGTGGTAGTATAATATTATTACTCTTGTTTTTATTATTGTTATTATTATTATTATTATTATTATTATTATTATTGAGAAGGAGTCTCGTTCTGTCCCCCAGGCTGGAGTGCAGTGGTGCGATCACGACTCTCTGCAAGCTCCATCTCCTGGGTTCACGTGATTCTCTGCCTCAGTCTCTTTAGTAGCTGGGATGACAGGCACCTGCCACCACGCCCAGCTAATTTTTTGTATTTTTAGTAGAGACAGGGTTTCACCGTGTTAGCCAGGATGGTCTCGATCTCCTGATCTCAAGTGATCTGCCTGCCTCGGACTCCCAAAGTGCTGGGATGACAGGCATGAGCCACCACACCTGGCTGCTGCTGTTAATTTTACTATTACTCCTAGTACTGCTCTTCTGCAGTGGTAGTATCATATTACTGTTGTGATGATGACTGCTCTCACGCGGTGGTAGTATCATATTACTGTTGTGATGATGACTGCTCTCACGCGGTGGTAGTATCATATTACTGTTGTGATGATGACTGCTCTCACGCGGGGGTAGTATCATATTATTACTGTCGTGATGATGACTGCTCTCACGCGGGGGTAGTATCATATTATTACTGTTGTGATGATGACTGCTCTCACGCGGTGGTAGTATCATATTATTACTGTTGTGATGATGACTGCTCTCACGCGGGGGTAGTATCATATTATTACTGTTGTGATGATGACTGCTCTCACGCGGGGGTAGTATCATATTATTACTGTTGTGATGATGACTGCTCTCACGCGGGGGTAGTATCATATTACTGTTGTGATGATGACTGCTCTCACGCGGGGGTAGTATCATATTACTGTTGTGATGATGACTGCTCTCACGCGGGGGTAGTATCATATTACTGTTGTGATGTTGACTGCTCTCACGCGGGGGTAGTATCATATTATTACTGTTGTGATGATGACTGCTCTCACGCGGTGGTAGTATCATATTACTGTTGTGATGATGACTGCTCTCACGCGGGGGTAGTATCATATTATTACTGTTGTGATGATGACTGCTCTCATGCGGTGGTAGTATCATATTACTGTTGTGATGATGACTGCTCTCACGCGGTGGTAGTATCATATTACTGTTGTGATGATGACTGCTCTCACGCGGGGGTAGTATCATATTACTGTTGTGATGATGACTGCTCTCACGCGGTGGTAGTATCATATTACTGTTGTGATGATGACTGCTCTCACGCGGTGGTAGTATCATATTATTACTGTTGTGATGATGACTGCTCTCACGCGGGGGTAGTATCATATTATTACTGTTGTGATGATGACTGCTCTCACGCGGGGGTAGTATCATATTATTACTGTTGTGATGATGACTGCTCTCACGCGGGGGTAGTATCATATTACTGTTGTGATGATGACTGCTCTCACGCGGGGGTAGTATCATATTATTACTGTTGTGATGATGACTGCTCTCACGCGGGGGTAGTATCATATTATTACTGTTGTCATGATGACTGCTCTCACGCGGTGGTAGTATCATATTATTACTGTTGTGATGATGACTGCTCTCACGCGGTGGTAGTATCATATTACTGTTGTGATGATGACTGCTCTCACGCGGGGGTAGTATCATATTATTACTGTTGTGATGATGACTGCTCTCACGCGGTGGTAGTATCATATTATTACTGTTGTGATGATGACTGCTCTCACGCGGTGGTAGTATCATATTACTGTCGTGATGATGACTGCTCTCACGCGGGGGTAGTATCATATTATTACTGTTGTGATGATGACTGCTCTCACGCGGGGGTAGTATCATATTACTGTTGTGATGATGACTGCTCTCACGCGGGGGTAGTATCATATTATTACTGTTGTGATGATGACTGCTCTCACGCAGGGGTAGTATCATATTATTACTGTTGTGATGATGACTGCTCTCACGCGGGGGTAGTATCATATTACTGTTGTGATGATGACTGCTCTCACGCGGTGGTAGTATCATATTACTGTTGTGATGATGACTGCTCTCACGCGGGGGTAGTATCATATTACTGTTGTGATGATGACTGCTCTCACGCGGGGGTAGTATCATATTATTACTGTCGTGATGATGACTGCTCTCACGCGGGGGTAGTATCATATTATTACTGTTGTGATGATGACTGCTCTCACGCGGTGGTAGTATCATATTATTACTGTTGTGATGATGACTGCTCTCACGCGGGGGTAGTATCATATTATTACTGTTGTGATGATGACTGCTCTCACGCGGGGGTAGTATCATATTATTACTGTTGTGATGATGACTGCTCTCACGCGGGGGTAGTATCATATTATTACTGTTGTGATGATGACTGCTCTCACGCGGGGGTAGTATCATATTATTACTGTTGTGATGATGACTGCTCTCACGCGGGGGTAGTATCATATTATTACTGTTGTGATGATGACTGCTCTCACGCGGGGGTAGTATCATATTACTGTTGTGATGATGACTGCTCTCACGCGGGGGTAGTATCATATTATTACTGTTGTGATGATGACTGCTCTCACGCGGGGGTAGTATCATATTATTACTGTTGTGATGATGACTGCTCTCACGCGGGGGTAGTATCATATTACTGTTGTGATGATGACTGCTCTCACGCGGTGGTAGTATCATATTACTGTTGTGATGATGACTGCTCTCACGCGGGGGTAGTATCATATTATTACTGTTGTGATGATGACTGCTCTCACGCGGTGGTAGTATCATATTATTACTGTTGTGATGATGACTGCTCTCACGCGGTGGTAGTATCATATTACTGTCGTGATGATGACTGCTCTCACGCGGGGGTAGTATCATATTATTACTGTTGTGATGATGACTGCTCTCACGCGGGGGTAGTATCATATTATTACTGTTGTGATGATGACTGCTCTCACGCGGGGGTAGTATCATATTACTGTTGTGATGATGACTGCTCTCACGCGGTGGTAGTATCATATTACTGTTGTGATGATGACTGCTCTCACGCGGGGGTAGTATCATATTATTACTGTCGTGATGATGACTGCTCTCACGCGGGGGTAGTATCATATTATTACTGTTGTGATGATGACTGCTCTCACGCGGGGGTAGTATCATATTACTGTTGTGATGATGACTGCTCTCACGCGGGGGTAGTATCATATTATTACTGTTGTGATGATGACTGCTCTCACGCGGGGGTAGTATCATATTATTACTGTTGTGATGATGACTGCTCTCACGCGGGGGTAGTATCATATTACTGTTGTGATGATGACTGCTCTCACGCGGGGGTAGTATCATATTATTACTGTTGTGATGATGACTGCTCTCACGCGGGGGTAGTATCATATTATTACTGTTGTGATGATGACTGCTCTCACGCGGGGGTAGTATCATATTACTGTTGTGATGATGACTGCTCTCACGCGGTGGTAGTATCATATTACTGTTGTGATGATGACTGCTCTCACGCGGGGGTAGTATCATATTACTGTTGTGATGATGACTGCTCTCACGCGGGGGTAGTATCATATTATTACTGTTGTGATGATGACTGCTCTCACGCGGGGGTAGTATCACATTATTACTGTCGTGATGATGACTGCTCTCACGCGGGGGTAGTATCATATTACTGTTGTGATGATGACTGCTCTCACGCGGTGGTAGTATCATATTACTGTTGTGATGATGACTGCTCTCACGCGGGGGTAGTATCATATTATTACTGTTGTGATGATGACTGCTCTCACGCGGGGGTAGTATCATATTATTACTGTTGTGATGATGACTGCTCTCACGCGGGGGTAGTATCATATTACTGTTGTGATGATGACTGCTCTCACGCGGTGGTAGTATCATATTACTGTTGTGATGATGACTGCTCTCACGCGGGGGTAGTATCATATTACTGTTGTGATGATGACTGCTCTCACGCGGGGGTAGTATCATATTATTACTGTTGTGATGATGACTGCTCTCACGCGGGGGTAGTATCATATTATTACTGTTGTGATGATGACTGCTCTCACGCGGGGGTAGTATCATATTACTGTTGTGATGATGACTGCTCTCACGCGGTGGTAGTATCATATTACTGTTGTGATGATGACTGCTCTCACGCGGGGGTAGTATCATATTATTACTGTTGTGATGATGACTGCTCTCACGCGGTGGTAGTATCATATTATTACTGTTGTGATGATGACTGCTCTCACGCGGGGGTAGTATCATATTACTGTTGTGATGATGACTGCTCTCACGCGGTGGTAGTATCATATTACTGTTGTGATGATGACTGCTCTCACGCGGGGGTAGTATCATATTATTACTGTTGTGATGATGACTGCTCTCACGCGGGGGTAGTATCATATTATTACTGTTGTGATGATGGCTGCTCTCACGCGGGGGTAGTATCATATTATTACTGTTGTGATGATGACTGCTCTCACGCGGCGGTGGTATCATATTATTACTGTTGTGATGATGGCTGCTCTCACGCGGGGGTAGTATCATATTATTACTGTTGTGATGGTGACTGCTCTCACGCGGGGGTAGTATCATATTATTACTGTTGTGATGATGACTGCTCTCACGCGGGGGTAGTATCATATTATTACTGTTGTGATGATGACTGCTCTCACGCGGTGGTAGTATCATATTATTACTGTTGTGATGATGACTGCTCTCACGCGGTGGTAGTATCATATTACTGTTGTGATGGTGACTGCTCTCACGCGGCGGTAGTATCATATTATTACTGTTGTGATGATGACTGCTCTCACGCGGGGGTAGTATCATATTATTACTGTTGTGATGATGACTGCTCTCACGCGGTGGTAGTATCATATTATTACTGTTGTGATGATGACTGCTCTCACGCGGGGGTAGTATCATATTATTACTGTTGTGATGATGACTGCTCTCACGCGGTGGTAGTATCATATTACTGTTGTGATGATGACTGCTCTCACGCGGGGGTAGTATCATATTATTACTGTTGTGATGATGACTGCTCTCACGCGGGGGTAGTATCATATTATTACTGTTGTGATGATGACTGCTCTCACGTGGTGGTAGTATCATATTATTACTGTTGTGATGATGACTGCTCTCACGCGGTGGTAGTATCATATTATTACTGTTGTGATGATGACTGCTCTCACGCGGGGGTAGTATCATATTATTACTGTTGTGATGATGACTGCTCTCACGCGGGGGTAGTATCATATTATTACTGTTGTGATGATGACTGCTCTCACGCGGTGGTAGTATCATATTACTGTTGTGATGATGACTGCTCTCACGCGGTGGTAGTATCATATTACTGTTGTGATGATGACTGCTCTCACGCGGGGGTAGTATCATATTACTGTTGTGATGATGACTGCTCTCACGCGGTGGTAGTATCATATTATTACTGTTGTGATGATGACTGCTCTCACGCGGGGGTAGTATCATATTATTACTGTTGTGATGTTGACTGCTCTCACGCGGGGGTAGTATCATATTATTACTGTTGTGATGATGACTGCTCTCACGCGGTGGTAGTATCATATTACTGTTGTGATGATGACTGCTCTCACGCGGGGGTAGTATCATATTACTGTTGTGATGATGACTGCTCTCACGCGGGGGTAGTATCATATTACTGTTGTGATGATGACTGCTCTCACGCGGTGGTAGTATCATATTATTACTGTTGTGATGATGACTGCTCTCACGCGGGGGTAGTATCATATTATTACTGTTGTGATGATGACTGCTCTCACGTGGTGGTAGTATCATATTATTACTGTTGTGATGATGACTGCTCTCACGCGGTGGTAGTATCATATTATTACTGTTGTGATGATGACTGCTCTCACGCGGGGGTAGTATCATATTATTACTGTTGTGATGATGACTGCTCTCACGCGGCGGTAGTATCATATTACTGTTGTGATGATGACTGCTCTCACGCGGTGGTAGTATCATATTACTGTTGTGATGATGACTGCTCTCACGCGGGGGTAGTATCATATTATTACTGTTGTGATGATGACTGCTCTCACGCGGGGGTAGTATCATATTATTACTGTTGTGATGATGACTGCTCTCACGCGGTGGTAGTATCATATTATTACTGTTGTGATGATGACTGCTCTCACGCGGCGGTGGTATCATATTATTACTGTTGTGATGATGGCTGCTCTCACGCGGGGGTAGTATCATATTATTACTGTTGTGATGGTGACTGCTCTCACGCGGGGGTAGTATCATATTATTACTGTTGTGATGATGACTGCTCTCACGCGGGGGTAGTATCATATTATTACTGTTGTGATGATGACTGCTCTCACGCGGGGGTAGTATCATATTATTACTGTTGTGATGATGACTGCTCTCACGCGGGGGTAGTATCATATTATTACTGTTGTGATGGTGACTGCTCTCACGCGGCGGTAGTATCATATTATTACTGTCGTGATGATGACTGCTCTCACGCGGGGGTAGTATCATATTATTACTGTTGTGATGATGACTGCTCTCACGCGGTGGTAGTATCATATTATTACTGTTGTGATGATGACTGCTCTCACGCGGGGGTAGTATCATATTATTACTGTTGTGATGATGACTGCTCTCACGCGGTGGTAGTATCATATTACTGTTGTGATGATGACTGCTCTCACGCGGGGGTAGTATCATATTATTACTGTTGTGATGATGACTGCTCTCACGCGGGGGTAGTATCATATTATTACTGTTGTGATGATGACTGCTCTCACGCGGTGGTAGTATCATATTATTACTGTTGTGATGATGACTGCTCTCACGCGGGGGTAGTATCATATTATTACTGTTGTGATGATGACTGCTCTCACGCGGCGGTAGTATCATATTATTACTGTTGTGATGATGACTGCTCTCACGCGGTGGTAGTATCATATTATTACTGTTGTGATGATGACTGCTCTCACGCGGGGGTAGTATCATATTATTACTGTTGTGATGATGACTGCTCTCACGCGGTGGTAGTATCATATTACTGTTGTGATGATGACTGCTCTCACGCGGGGGTAGTATCATATTACTGTTGTGATGATGACTGCTCTCACGCGGGGGTAGTATCATATTATTACTGTTGTGATGATGACTGCTCTCACGCGGTGGTAGTATCATATTATTACTGTTGTGATGATGACTGCTCTCACGCGGGGGTAGTATCATATTACTGTTGTGATGTTGACTGCTCTCACGCGGGGGTAGTATCATATTATTACTGTTGTGATGATGACTGCTCTCACGCGGTGGTAGTATCATATTATTACTGTTGTGATGATGACTGCTCTCACGCGGGGGTAGTATCATATTACTGTTGTGATGATGACTGCTCTCACGCGGGGGTAGTATCATATTATTACTGTTGTGATGATGACTGCTCTCACGCGGGGGTAGTATCATATTATTACTGTTGTGATGATGACTGCTCTCACGCGGGGGTAGTATCATATTACTGTTGTGATGATGACTGCTCTCACGCGGGGGTAGTGTCATATTACTGTTGTGATGATGACTGCTCTCACGCGGGGGTAGTATCATATTACTGTTGTGATGATGACTGCTCTCACGCGGGGGTAGTATCATATTACTGTTGTGATGATGACTGCTCTCACGCGGGGGTAGTATCATATTATTACTGTTGTGATGATGACTGCTCTCACACGAGGGTAGTATCATATTACTGTTGTGATGATGACTGCTCTCACGCGGGGGTAGTATCATATTACTGTTGTGATGATGACTGCTCTCACGCGGGGGTAGTGTCATATTACTGTTGTGATGATGACTGCTCTCACGCGGTGGTAGTATCATATTATTACTGTTGTGATGATGACTGCTCTCACGCGGGGGTAGTATCATATTATTACTGTTGTGATGATGACTGCTCTCACGCGGTGGTAGTATCATATTACTGTTGTGATGATGACTGCTCTCACGCGGGGGTAGTATCATATTACTGTTGTGATGATGACTGCTCTCACGCGGTGGTAGTATCATATTACTGTTGTGATGTTGACTGCTCTCACGCGGTGGTAGTATCATATTATTACTGTTGTGATGATGACTGCTCTCACGCGGTGGTAGTATCATATTACTGTTGTGATGATGACTGCTCTCACGCGGTGGTAGTATCATATTATTACTGTTGTGATGATGGCTGCTCTCACGCGGGGGTAGTATCATATTATTACTGTTGTGATGATGACTGCTCTCACGCGGTGGTAGTATCATATTACTGTTGTGATGATGACTGCTCTCACGCGGGGGTAGTATCATATTACTGTTGTGATGATGACTGCTCTCACGCGGTGGTAGTATCATATTACTGTTGTGATGTTGACTGCTCTCACGCGGTGGTAGTATCATATTATTACTGTTGTGATGATGACTGCTCTCACGCGGTGGTAGTATCATATTACTGTTGTGATGATGACTGCTCTCACGCGGGGGTAGTATCATATTACTGTTGTGATGATGACTGCTCTCACGCGGTGGTAGTATCATATTACTGTTGTGATGATGACTGCTCTCACGCGGGGGTAGTATCATATTATTACTGTTGTGATGATGACTGCTCTCACGCGGGGGTAGTGTCATATTACTGTTGTGATGATGACTGCTCTCACGCAGGGGTAGTATCATATTACTGTTGTGATGATGACTGCTCTCACGCGGGGGTAGTATCATATTACTGTTGTGATGATGACTGCTCTCACGCGGGGGTAGTATCATATTACTGTTGTGATGATGACTGCTCTCACGCGGGGGTAGTATCATATTACTGTTGTGATGATGACTGCTCTCACGCGGGGGTAGTATCATATTACTGTTGTGATGATGACTGCTCTCACGCGGGGGTAGTATCATATTATTACTGTTGTGATGATGACTGCTCTCACGCGGTGTAGTATCATATTATTACTATTGTGATGAAGACTGCTCTCGTACGGTGTAGTATCATATTATTACTGTTGTTTTTGTTGTGACCACCAGCCCTGTGCCCACTCACACTTTCTTCCTTAGAATCGAGTGCTCCAAGTCCCCAGAATAGGAAACGCAAGCTGCTCTGTGATTGTCACCACTGTGGATCTCCTCAAACGACGTCCTTTGTAGAAATCCAGCTCCATTAACCTTTCTTCCATTTGCTACTTTTCAGCAACCTCACACAACTCCATGCCACCACCTTTGCTCTAAAGTTGCTTCTGCAAAGTGCCCGCTACAGGATTTTCACCAAAACAAAAGAGCACCGTGCCATCACAAGGTCAATCCAAACTCCACTCTTTGAGTTAAAAAATAAAAACAAAAATAAAAAAAGAATTTTCTACGTGTTCCTCTAAGCCAACGAGGTTTTCAAAGATATTAAAGTCCATTTTTTTCAGTCTGTGCAGTGGCTGAGAATCAGCTTGGAGCTGGATGGACAGGTGGACCTGACACGGATTCCTGCTCAGAGCCGGCTGGAAAGATTTGGGCACGGTGGCTCACACCTGTCATCCCAGCACTTTGGGAGGCTGAAGCGAGCGGATCGCCTCGGCCAAGAGTTCAAGAGCAGCCTGGCCAACACGACAAAACCCCGTCTCTACTAAATATACAAAATTAGCCAGGCGTGGTGGTGAATGCCTGTAATCCCAGCTACTCAGGAGGCTGAGGCAGGAGAATCGCTTGAACCCCGGAGGTAGAGTTTGCAGTGAGCCAAAATAGGGCCATTGCACTCCAGCCTGGGAGACAGACTGAGACTCTGTCTCAAAATAAAATAAGATATGAAAGAATAAAAAAATTAAAAATTGAAGTAAATAAATAATGAAAATTACGTATATATTCTGGTTGGATAAAGAAAAGAATTGAATGGATGCCAAAGTGTGTCTATACAGGCACGTCCCATTTGATTGCAGTTTGCTTTATGGCACTGTCAGACACTACTTTTTGTTGTTGTTTACAAATTGCAGGAATGTCATAACCCCATCCATGAAGAAAATCTATTAGTACCACTTTTCCCATAGCAGGTACTTACTGCCTTAGCAGCTTTTAGCAATAAAATAGATTTAAAATTGGGGTGGGAGGAGCGGGGAGGGATAGCATTAGGAGATATACCTAATGCAAATGACGAGTTAATGGGTGCAGCACACCAACATGGCACATGTATACATATGTAACAAACCTGCATGTTGTGCACATGTACCCTAGAACTTAAAGTATAATTTAAAAAAAAAAGAAAAAAAAGTAATTTAAATTAAAGCATGCATATTTTTAAGACATAATGCTATTACACGTTTAATAGGCTACAATACGGTTATAAACATACCTTTTATATGCACTTTTATTTTATTTTATTTTTGAGATGGAGTCTTGCCCTGTCACCCAAGCTGGAGTGCAGTGGTGAGGTCTCCACTCACTGCAACCTCTGCCTACAGGTTTCAAGCAATTCTCCTGCCTCAGCCTCCTGAGTAGCTGGGACTACAGGCATGCACCACCATGCCTGGCTAAGTTTTGTATTTTAGTAGAGATGGGGTTTGACCTTGTTAGCCAGGATGGTCCCTACCTCCTGACCTCATGATCCACACACCTCGGCCTCCCAAAGTGCCGGGATTACAGGCGTGAGCCACCACACCCAGCCCTATATGCACTTTTATATGCACAAAAATAATTGTGTGACTTGCTTTACTGTGATATTCATTTTCTTGCAGTGGTCTGCAGCTGATCCTGAAGGATCTCCGAAGTATGCTCTGAAGTTTTTCATTAAACGTTAAAGCCAAAATGCTAAGATTTATATTAAATATATTAAAAGGTTAAAGGTTAAAAGGTTAAAGCAAAAATTCTGAGAACACATATATATGTATATATATTTCAGACAGAGTCACCCAGGCTAGACTGGAGTGGCACAATCTGGGCTCACTGCAACCTCCGCCTCCCTGGTTCAAGCGATTCTCCTGCCTCAGCCTCTTTAGTAGCTGGGATTACAGGTGTGTGCCACCACGCCCAGGTAATTTTGTACTTTTACTATAGATGGGGTTTCGCCATGCTGGTCAAGCTGGTCTCGAACTCCTGACCTCAGGTGATCTACCCGCATCGGCCTCCATATATATATATATTTTTTTAAGTCTCTACAAATTAGAAGAAATAAATTAACTGGGCATGGTGGTGCACACCTGCAGTCCCAGCTACGCTGACACTGAGGTGAGAGGGTTACCTGAGTCCAGGAGATGGAGGCTGCGGTGAGCTATGATCGTGCCACTGCACTTGAGCCTGGGTGACAGAGTGAGACATTGTCAGAGGAACTCCTATTTGTAAAACCATCAGATCAAAAGAAACCAAAACAAAAAGAAAACCAGCCAAAAGAAAAAGAAAAAAGATTGTTCTGTTCAGATATAATTCACATCCCATACAATTCACTCATTTTTCAAGTAGAGACAAGGTTTCACCATGTTGGCCAGGCTGGTCTCAAACTCCCAACCTCAGGTGATCCGCCGACCTTGGCCTCCCAAACTGCTGGGATGGCAGGCATGAGCCACCATAGCCAGCTAATTTTTGTATTTTTAGTAGAGATGGGGTTTCGCCATGTTGGCCAGGCTGCTCTCCAACTCCTGACCTCAAGTGATCCGCCCACCTCGGCCTCCCAAAGTGCTGGGATGACACGCATGAGCCACCATGCCTGGCCGACAGTCACTTTTAGAATGTCAACAGTGGATGCTAGGATGGGGTCTCCTACCTCTGCCTGTGATGTGCAGTGGCCCATCTAGTCATGGACAATTCAATTTACAATTCAATGGCTTTTAGGATATTCACAGATGCAGAGAAGCATGACTGTGGGTAGTTTACAACATTTTCATCCCTTGCGTAAGACAAAGAAACCCCATACTCTTTACCCATGACCCCAGTCCCTTCCCACCCCCACTCCAGCCCCTGTGAAACCACTAATCTGCTTTGTGTCTGGATTTGTCTATTCTGAACCTTTCATCTGAATGAAATCTCAGGATACGCGGTCTTCAGCAACAGGCTTCTGTTCACTGAGAATAATGTTTTCAAAGCCGTAGCACCATGCTTTATGCTTTACCAAAGAAACAAAACAGGGTTGGTCTCCGGGGACACCGAGAACCGTGCCTCCTGCCTACGGAATGAATGCTGAGATGAGGCCCCAGGGGCCAAGAGGGTTATGATGGAGTGTAAATCACTCATACCTTCAAAGAGGTCATTAGAAGGAATGGAAGCTCCTGTTACCAACGGTAGTTCCATTTTTACACCCCCAGAGTGGCTGTTGTTACCAGCTCTTTTTTTTTGTTAATTGCTATAAAGCCTTCTCAGCTTATCTTCAACATATATGCTTGGCCGGGTCCTTACTCACTTAGATGCCTCTGAAATCCTTTTATTTATTTTACTTTTTATATTACTTATTATTATTTTTTTAGACGGAGTTCCCCTCTTGTCGCCCAGGCTGGAGTGCAGTGATGCAATCTCAGCTCACTGCAAGCTCTGCCTCCCGGGTTCTAAGAGATTCTCCTGCCTCAGCCTCCTGAGTAGCTGGGACTACAGGCACCCGACACCACACCTGGCTAATTTTTGTATTTTTAGTAGAGACGAGGTTTCACCATTTTGGCCAGGCTGGTCTCGAACTCCTGACATCAGGTGATCCACCCGCCTCGGCCTCCCAAAGTGCTGGGATTACAGGTGTGAACCACCGCGCCCAGCCTATTTTATCATTTATTTATTTATTTATTTTTATTATATTATATATTTTTTTGAGACAGAGTCTCCCTCTTGTCGCCCAGGCTGGAGTGCAATGGCTTGATCTCGGCTCACTGCAACCTCCACCTTCCGGATTCTAACATTCTGCCTCAGCCTCCTGAGTAGCTGAGATTACAAGCACCCGACACCATACCCAGCTAATTTTTGTATTTTAATAGAGACGGGGTTTCACCATGTTGGCCAGGATGGTCTCGAACCCCCAACCTCAGGTGATCTGCCCACCTCGGCTTCCCAAAATGCTGGGATTATAGGCATGAGCCACCACACCCAGCCTTTTTAATTAATTAATTTATTTTTTATTTTATTATTTTTTTTTGAGACGGAGTCTCCCTCTTGTCATCCAGGCTGGAGTGTAGTGGCCTGATCTTGGCTCACTGCAACCTCTGCCTCCCGGGTTCTAAGAGATTCTCCTGCCTCAGCCTCCTGAGAAGCTGGGATTACAAGCGCCCAACACCACACCAGGCTAATTTTTGTATTTTAGTAGAGACGGAGTTTCACCATATTGGCCAGGCTGGTCTCGAACTCCTGACCTTGTGATCCACCTGCCTCGGCCTCCCAAAGCGCTGGGATGACAGGCATGAGCCACCGCACCCAGCATTTTTAATTAATTAATTTTTTATTTTATTTTTTTTTTTGAGATGGAATCTCCCTCTGTCACCCAGGCTGGAGTGCAGTGGCCTGATCCGGCTGACTGCAACCTCTGCCTCCTGGGTTCTAAGAGATTCTCCTGCCTCAGCCTCCTGAGTAGCTGGGATTATAGGTGCCCGACACCACACCCAGCTAATTTTTGTACTTTAGTAGAGACGGAGTTTCACCATATTGGCCAGGCTGGTCTCAGAATAAAAATGACCTTATTATCTTCACTGATTGCTAAAGAAGAAAAAGACGTTGATGTGAATGGGGCTGAAACATGTACCCCCCAAATTTACGTCTGCTCAGAAGCTCAAGTGTGACCTCATTTGGAAATAGAGCCTTTGCAGATGTGATTCGTAAAGATTTGGTCAGAATGAAGTGGAGTTGGCCCCTGATCCAACATGACACTGTTATTATAAGAGGGGAAAAATGTGGCCGGGTGCAGTGGTTCACACCTGTAATCCCAGCACTTTGGGAGGCCGAGGCGAGCAGATCACCTGAGGTCAAGAGTTTGAGACAAGCCTGGCCAATTTGGAGAAGCCCCGTCTGTACTAAAAATTCAAAAATTAGCCAGACATGCTGGCGGGCACTTGTAATCCCAGCTACTCAGGAGGCTGAGGCAGGAGAACTCCTTGAACCCCAGAGGCGGAGGTTGCAGTGAGCCAAGATCGCCCCACTGCACTCCAGCTTGGGTGACAAGAGTGAAACTCCGTCTCAAAAATAATAAACTAATTAATTAATTAAATAAAAAGCATCGCAAATATTTATGAAATGCGAACCGGACACACCTGCCACCTTCCTTTTCTGCTGCATCCAGATAACCTCTGTGCATAGATTGACTTGCTGCTTTCCAGTGCTTTTCACACCAGTGCAAACCCTTTCCCTCACACATAGCACCGTCATCGTCGTGATGTTCTCCTACCAGTCCCATTTTCTCCACTGGAAAATGTGTTGGGTTTTCCTCTCAGTGGGGACCATCCACACTATTTTTTCACCCTGTCACTTGCATGGAAGCTTTGCTGTTACCTGGCCGTGTCCTGGTCCTTGGACATGAGATCCCTCTCGAGTTTTCTCCATGTATAAATGGCACAGCAACACAGTCTGATCCTTAACGCTTCATTTGCCTCTTTTTTTTTTTTTGAGACGGAGTCTCGCTCTGTCACCCAGGCTGGAATAGTGCAGTGGCTCGATCTCAGCTCACTGCAGCCTCTGCCTTCTGGGTTCAAGCGATTTTCCTGCCTCAGCCTCCTGAGTAGCTGGGATTACAGGTGCATACCAAGACGCCCAGCTAATTTTTGTATTTTTAGTAGAGACGGGGTTTCACCATATTGGCCAGGCTAGTATTGAACTCCTGACTTCGTGATCCTCCCACATTGGCCTCCCAAAGTGCTGGAATTACAGGTGTGAGCCACCGCACTCGGTCCATTTTCCGTTTTTATCCTTAGGAAAAAATAAATCCCGTGGGAAAGGAATTGCTGTCCAACAGCTTGTCAAAAAGGGTCTCACCATTTGCAAGGCATGAGCTTGCCTATCCTGCCGCTGTTCTAAACCCTGGAGAACACAACTAGAATTATTTTTTTCGTCTTTGTGTGTTTGTCCATCTCAGGCTGCTATAAAAAGTACTTAATCCTAGCACTTTGGGAGGCCGAGGTGGACAGATTGCCTGAGCTCCGGAGTTCAAGACCAACCTGGCCAACATGGTGAAACCCCATCTCTACTAAAAATACAAATAAATTAGCCAGGCATTGTGGCAGGTGCCTGTAATCCCAGCTACTCAGGAGGCTGAGGCAGGAGAATTGCTTGAACCCGGGAGGCAGAGGTTGCGGTGAGCCAAGATCGCGTCACTGCACTCCAGCTTGGTGACAGAGCGAGACTCCGTCTCAAAACAAAACAAAACAAAACAAACAGTACCATAGACTGGGTGGCTTATAAACAACTGACATTTTTTTGCTCACAGTTCAGGAGGCTGGAAGTCCAAGACCAAGGCATGGCAGATTCGGTGTCTGGTGAGGACCCACTTCCTGGTTCATAGATGGTGCCTTCTGGCTGTGTCCTCACCTGGTGGAAGGGGTGAAGGAGCTCTCTGGGGTCCCTTTTCTAAGGGCACTAATCACATTCATGGGGCCCCACCCTCACCACCTCATCACCTTCCAATGGCCCCACATCCCAACACCATCCTCTTGGGGTTGAAGATTTCAACACAGGAATGATGGTGGGATGTGACTATTCTGTCCATAAACATTTTCTCCACTTTTGCTGGGACTGGAAGCTTCATGTTTCAGGATGGGGTGTTGGGCAGCTTATAAGCAGTCAACCTTTACGTCTTGCAGTTCTGGAGGTTAAGTGTTCAGGATCAAGACATGAGATTCAGTGCCTGGTAGAAACCCCACTTCCTGGTTCATAGACAGCACCTTCTGTCTGTATCCTCACATGGTGGAAGGGATGATGGAGCTCTCTGGGGTCCGTTTTATAGGACAGGAATCCCCTTAATGAGGCTCCAACCTCACAACCTTATCATCTCCCAAAACCACCACCTCCTAACGCCATCACTCAAGAGTGAGGATTCAACATGAATACCTCATCATCTCCCAAAAGCACCACCTCCGAAGGCTATCACCCAAGATAGGATTCAACATGAATACCTCATCATCTCCCAAAAACACCACCTCCAAAGGCCATCTCTCAAGAGTGAGGATTCAACATGAATACCTCATCATCTCCCAGAACCACCACCTCCGAAGGCCATCTCTCAAGAGTAAGGATTCAATATGAATACCTCATCATCTCCCAAAACCACCACCTCCTAACGCCATCACTCGAGTGAGGATTCAACATGAATACCTCATCATCTCCCAGAAACACCACCTCCTAATGCCATCTCCCAAGAGTGAGGATTCAACATGAATACCTCATCATCTCCCAAAAGCACCACCTCCTAATGCCATCTCCCAAGAGTGAGGATTCAACATGAATACCTCATCATCTCCCAAAAGCACCACCTCCTAATGCCATCTCCCAAGATAGGATTCAACATGAATACCTCGTCATCTCCCAAAAGCACCACCTCCGAAGGCCATCACTCAAGACAGGATTCAACATGAATACCTCATCATCTCCCAAAACCACCACCTCCTAATGCCATCTCCCAAGAGTGAGGATTCAACATGAATACCTCATCATCTCCCAAAAGCACCACCTCCTAATGCCATCTCCCAAGATAGGATTCAACATGAATACCTCGTCATCTCCCAAAAGCACCATCTCCAAAGGCCATCACTCAAGACAGGATTCAACATGAATACCTCATCATCTCCCAAAACCACCACCTCCGAAGGCCATCACTCAAGACAGGATTCAACATGAATACCTCATCATCTCCCAAAAGCACCACCTCCTAACGCCATCTCTCAAGAGTGAGGATTCAGCATGAATACCTCATCATCTCCCAAAAGCACCACCTCCTAACGCCAACTCTCAAGAGTAAGGATTCAACATGAACTTGGGTGAACACAGACATGAAAGCCATTGTACCTTGCCCTTGCTGAGTGGACCGGATCAGGGTCTGTCTCACTGTGCATCCTGCCTGCAGCTCCCACCATTGACTCATCCCAGCCCAGGGATGTGCTGTCCTGGGCACTGAGTAATGTTTCTAATACACATGAGCCTGTGGGGCAGGGTGCATGTCCCATTCACTGCTGGAAGCTGCCCGCTGAAGAACCCAGCTCCAAGCCAAAACCCTCTATGTGAACCCATAGATATATATGTCTTATATACATAAGTGTGTATCATATATACATATATATGCATCATATACACCTATGTGTGTGTCATATACACATACGTGTGTTATATACTTACATGTATGGGTGTTATATGTACACATGTGTGTTATATAGACATAACTATATATTATGTAACTATGTATTATACAACATTATCCATTATACATGTAACTATATATGTTATACAGTGTTATACATACATAATATTATTTCTATTGCAGATAATGGAATTTGAAATAGACTATAAGTATATCTGTATGTAAAATGGGAAAATTCTATGTTTCCTATGAAATTGCACTATTATATAATTTCTTTTTTTCAGACAGAGTCTTGCTCTGTCGCCCAGGCTGGAGTGCAGTGGCGCAATCTTGGCTCACTGCAACCTCCACCTCCTGGGTTCAAGTGATTCTCCTGCCTCAGCCTCTGGAGTAGCTGGGATTACAGGAGCCTGCCATCACGCCCAGCTAATTTTTGTATTTTTGGTAGAGACAGGGTTTCACCATGTTGGCCAGGCTGGTCTGGAATTCCTGGCCTCGTGATCCACCTGCCTCAGCCTCCCAAAGTGCTGAGATTACAGGCATGAGTCACCGTGCCAGGCCCACTATTATATATTCTATCATATAGTCAAATATATATATTATATATATATATATAATGCATTATCTGTATTATATATTGTATTTACTATTATGCACATATAACTATTGCAGACAATACGATATATATTAAGATATACATACATCCATATTGCAAGCTGGAAAAACCTTATATTTTCTACAACAAATTGCACTATTGGATATGCAAACATATACTATATCATACTTTATACATAACACATGATATGTTATAATGTATAATATGGTAACTATCCTGGAGGATAGAATATATGTATATCTATATGCGAGGTGGGAAAATCTAATTTTTTTCTACAAAGTTGAACTATTCTGTGTATAATACATGTCATAAAACACATATAGGCCGGGCGCGGTGGCTGACGCCTGTCATCCCAGCACTTTGGGAGGCCAAGGCGGGTGGATCACGAGGTCAGGAGATCGAGACCATCCCAGCTAACATGGTGAAACCCCATCTCTACTAAAAATACAAAAATTAGCCGGGCGTGGTGGAAGGTGTCTGTAGTCCCAGCTACTCGGGAGGCTGAGGCAGGAGAATTGCTTAAACCTGGGAGGTGCAGGTTGCAGTCAGCGAAGATTGCGCCACTGCACTGCAGCCTGGGTGACAGAGTGAGACTCCAAAAAAAAAATAGTATATATATATCTTTTTTATATATATATAAAGAATATATATATATCTTTTATATATAAAGATATATATCTTTATAAATATATATCTTTTATATAGATATAATAAAGATATATAATATATATAATAAAGATATATAAAATATATATAATAAAGATATATAATATATAAAGATATATATAATAAAGATATATATCTTTTTTATAAATATATATCTTTTATATGTATAAAGATACATATATAATAAAGATATATATCTTTTTTATAAATATATATCTTTTATATGGATAAAGATATATATCTTTTTTATAAATATATATCTTTTATATGGATAAAGATATATATCTTTATTTATAAATATATATCTTTTATATATATAAAAGATATGTCTTTATTTATAAATATATATATCTTTTATATATAAAGATATATGTCTTTATTTATAAATATATATATCTTTTATATATAAATATATATCTTTATATATATATATCTTTATATATACCTTATATATAACATATATATCCCATATATAATATATATTTTATATATATATCTTTTTTAACAATTGCACGATTATATATTCTGCATCTTATAGGTGGTATAAAGTACATATAACACAAAGCATGACAATATGCTGCATTTTGTGTAACAGCACACTGCAGAATGCCATGTCTGAAACAGCCTCTCATCCGTCCTGCTAACCCTCCTTCTAGCCCTTGTTTTCTTTTCTCACTGAGTCTCAGGGGATGCCGGTCGCTGAAACGCAGAGCTGAGCATTTTGGCGTGGCCACCGGGTAACCCTACAGAAACAGCCTCTCTGTCTCCACAGGTTTCCAGGCATCCCAGAGAAATTTGAAAGCTCCCCCATACAAGAACGGGATCAGATTACAAATTGGCTTTGCAGGGCAGCCAGCCACACGCAACTGAAAATCGATTCCTCTTGGCTGGCCTGTATTGATCTATTTACAAAGTGGACCTGGGCTGTCTTGCTTGCAGCCAAGCTGCTGAAGCCCCGTCCAAACTGGAGGCTCCTCACTGACTCCTGAGGGCACCCCCAACGCACTGGGGACGGGGGAGTTAAGGTGCACAACACCTGCCTAGCTCCGCGGTTTCTCAAACTCTCTGCATTTCACCACCCCTTGCTGATACCTTAGGACTCCTGTTACCCAGCCGACACCTCCCATCAAATAAACATGGGTCTCTGGGGGTGGGTCCTAGCCTCAGTATTTTCTAAAAGCTCCCATAAAATGCCTTTGTGCAGCCAGAGTTCAGAGCCACTGCTTAGGAGTAACTCACCACAGGTCATAGATGCTTGCTAACAACAGAATAAAATGGCACCAACCCATGAAAATGTTTGCATCCTACCAGAAAAGAAAGCCAAAAGTTAGTGCTGCAATGAACATTCGTGTGCATGTGTCTTTATGCTAGAACAATTTATTTATTATTATTATTATTATTATTATTATTATTATTATTGAAACCAAGTCCCACTATGTCACCCAGGCTGGAGTGCAGTGGCAGGATCTCAGCTCACTGCAACCCCTGCCTCCCGGGTTCAAGTGATTCTCCTGCGTCAGCCTCCCAAGTAGCTGGGACTACAGGCAGGAGCCACCATGCCTGGCTAATTTTTGTATTTGTAGTAGAGATGGGGTTTCACCATGTTGGCCAGGCTGGTCTCAAACTCCTGACCTCAGGTGATCTGACCGCCTTGGCCTCCCAAAGTGTTGGGATTACAAGTGTGAGCCACCATGCCTGACAACTTTTTGTATTTTTAGTAGAGATGGGGTTTCACCATGTTGGCCAGGCTGGTCTTGAATTCCTGACCTCAGGTGATCCACCCGCCTCAGCCTCCCAAAGTGTTGGGATTACTGGCGTGAGCCAGCTAAATTTTGTATTTTTAGTAGAGATGGGGTTTCACCATGTTAGTCAGGCTTGTCTCGATCTCCTGACCTTGTGATCCACCTCCCTCGGCCTCCCAAAGTGCTGGGACTACAGGCATGAGCCACCATGCCTGGCTAATATTTGTATTTGTAGTAGAGATCTGGTTTCACCGTGTTGGCCAGGCTGGTCTCAAACTCCTGACCTCAGGTGATCTGCCCGCCTTGGCCTCCCAAAGTGTTGGAATTACTGGTGTGAGCCAGATAATTTTTGTATTTTTAGTAGAGACAGGGTTTCACCATATTGTTCAGGCTGGTCTCGATCTCCTGACCTTGTGATCTGCCTACCTTGGCCTCCCAAAGTGCTGGGATTACAGGTGTTAGCCACCGCGCCCAGCTAATTTTTGTATTTTTAGTAGAGATGGGGTTTCACCATATTGGTCAGGCTGGTCTCGATCTCCTGACCTTGTGATCCACCTGCCCCAGCCTCCCAAAGTGCTGGGATTACAGGCGTGAGCCACCGCGCCCGGCCATTTATGCTAGAACAATTTATATTCCTTCGGGTATATACCCAATCATGGGATTGCTGGGTCGAATGGTAATTCTGTTTTCAGTTCTTTGAGGAGTTGTCACAGTGCTTTCCACAATGGTTGAACTAATTTATATTCCCACCAGCAGCGTATATGCGTTCCCTTTTCTCTGCAACCTCGTCAGCATCTGCTGTTTTTCGATTTTGTAGTAATAGCCATTCTGACTGATGTGAGATTGTATCTCATTGTGGTTTTGATTTGCAATGCTCTAATGATTAGTGATGTTGAGCATTTTTCTCATATGACTCTTGACCATATGTATGTCTTCTTTTCAAAACTGCCTGTTCACGTCACCACTCACAACAGCAAAAAGATGGAATCAACATCAATGCCCATCAGTGATAAACCAGATAAAGAAAATGTGGTAGCTATACACTGTGGAATACTATGCAACCATAAAAATGAACAAGATGGCCGGGTGCAGGGGCTCACGCCTGTAATTCCAGCACTTTGGGAGGCCGAGGGGGGTGGATCACCTGAGGTTGGGAGTTCAAGACCAGCCTGTCCAACATGGAGAAACCCCATCTCTACTAAAAATACAAAATCAGCCAGGTGTGGTGGTGCATGCCTGTAATCCCAGCTACTTGGGAGGCTGAGGCAGGAGAATGGCTTGAACCTGGGAGGCGGGGGTTGCAGTGAGCTGAGATTGTGCCATTGCACTCCAGCCTGGGCAACAACAGCAAAAACTCTGTCTCAAAAAAAAAAAAGAAAAAGAAAAAAAAGAACGAGGTCATGTCCTCTGCGAGGACATGGCTGGAGCTGGAGACTATTTCCCTGAGCAAACTAATACAGGAAGAGAAAATGAAATACGACCTGTTCTCACTGATAAGTCGGAGTTAAATATCCAGAAGAGATGGAAACAGAGAGAAAGAAAAGACAGTGGGGTCTACTTGAGGGTAAAAGGTGATCTTCTTCTTCTTCTTTTTTTTTTTTGAGATGGAGTCTCGCTATGTCACCCAGGCTGGAATGCAGTGGTTCAATCTCAGCTCACTGTAACCTCCTCCTCCCAGGTTCAAGGGATTCTCCTGCCTCAGCCTCCTGAGTAGCTGGGATTACAGGCACACACCACCACACTCAGCTAACTTTTTTTTGTATTTTTAGCAGAGACGAGGTTTCACCTTGTTGGTCAGGCTGGTCTTGAACTTTTGACCTCAAGCAATCCACACACCTCGGCCTCCCAAAGTGCTAAGATTACAGGCGTGAGCCACCGCGCCCAGCCAATACTCTTCTTGTAAAGACACAATTCTATTAGGTTAGAACCCCACACTTATGATCACATTTGACCTCAGTTACCTCCTCACAGACCCTGTCTCCAAATACAGTCATAACGGTGGAGTCAGAGCTTTGTCTCTGAGCAGTGGTGGGGGGGCCGAATCCAGTCCATAAGAAGAGATGGGAAGGGGCCCAGCCTATAGAGAAAGCACCCGGTGGCTGCAAATACCAAGCCAGATCCATGGTTCCTGAGCTGTTCTACACACCGAATGATCAGAATCGACTCCAGGGCCGGGCGTGGTGGCTCACACCTATAATCCCAGCACTTTGGGAAGCCGAAGGGGTGGATCACCTGAGGTCAGGAGTTCGAGACCAGTCTGGCCAACATAGTGAAACCCCGTCTCTGCTGAGAACACAAAAAATTGGTCGGATGTGGTGGCGTCCACCTGTAATCCCAGCTACTCAGAAGGCTGAGACAGGAGAATCGCTTCAACCTGGGAAGCGGAGGTTGCAGTGAGCCAAGATTGTGCCACTGCACTCCAGCCTGGGTGACAGAGCAAGACTACGTCTAAAAAAAGAAAAAAAAATTGAACAGCAAGGTGTTCATAGAAAGAAAACTCACTACCTAATTTTGTGCTGAGCTCCTAAGACCTGAAATTAGCTCTGACATTCTTGCCTGTAGATTCTGAGCAGTGTCTGAAAACACATGCCTGAGAAATCCAGTCTTTGGCCAGTAAGAAAACATCTGCCAAGGTCTGAGTATGGAGCGCGACCCTGTTAAGTTGAGATTAAATTGTGGTCACTGAAGAGCAAGTGGGTAATTAACAAATCACAGAGCAATCAGCCAGCAGAAATGACTAAATCAAGACTGGGACCTGAAGGATAGGAAATTCTTCCTCCAGGGTCACGAAGTGGAAATTCCAGCTGAAATGTTTATCTTGGTCTGTGGCAGTTTGAGTTAGAAAAGAGGAGGGTGTCCAGAGATGGTGTCCAAAGACCCTGAACGAAAGGATGTCCACTGGGATTCATTCTCATTGTTGATGACATCCCAGGGGGTGATCCTGGGGACACCACAGTAAATGATAGATGATGGATAGATGGAAAGGGTAGATAGATAGATAATAGATGATAGGTGGAAAGGATACATAGATAGACAGATAAATAGATATTAGATGATAGATACATGATAGATCTATAGATAGTAGAGATGAGAGATACATACATAATAGATGATAGATAGATGATAGATCAATAGAAAATAGATAGATAATAGATGGAGATAAGAGATACATAGATATAGATAGATAATAGATGATAGATACATGATAGATCTATAGATAATAGTTAGATGGAGATTAGCAATACATACATAATAGAAGATAGATAGGCAGATAATAGATGATGGATCAATAGGTAATAGATAATAGACAGATGGAGATGAGAGATACATAGATCATAGATAGATGATAGATCGATAGATAATAGATGGAGATGAGAGATAGATGATAGATGATAGATCGATAGATAATAGATGGAGATGAGAGATAGATAGGATAGATAAATAGAGATGATAGATGGAAAGGATAGATAGACACATAATAGATGATAGATCAATGATAAATCGATAGATAATAGATGGAGATGAGAGACAGATAATAGATGATAGATAGGCAGATAATACATGATAGATAGATGATAGATCAATAGATAATAGATAATAGATGGAGATGAGCGATACATAGATAGATGATAGATCGATAGATAATAGATGGAGGTGAGAGATACATAGATAGATAATAGGCAGATAGGTTAGATAAATAGAGATGATAGACGGAAAGGATAGATAGATAGATACATAGATAGATAATAGATGATAGATTGATGATAGGTCAATAGATAATAGATAGATGGAGATGAGGGATAGATGATAGATAGACAGAGATGGTAGATAGATGATAGTCAGATAGGTAGAACAGAAATTTATCCTCTCCCAGTCCTGCAGACCACAAGTCTGAACTGAATGTGTCTCAGGGCTGAGCTCCCTCTGGAGGTTCTAGGGGAGGATCCTTCCTGCCTCTCCCAGCTGCTGGGGGTGGCAGGCATCCATGGGCTTGTGGCCGCATCACTCCAGTCTCTGCTGCCATGTCCATGTGACCTCCTCGTCTGTGTCTGTGTCTCCTCTTCTGTCTCTTGTGAGGACACCTGTCATTGGACTTAAGGCCAATGCAACTCCAGTATGATCTTGTGTTAACTCATCACTTCTGCAAAAATCTTATTTCCGAATAAGGTCACATTCTGAGGTTCCCGTAGGATGGATTTGGGACACAATCTTCAAAGCAGCCCACTCAAGTAACAGCATGATTATTCCCCAGGATTATCTAGAGTTGATAGACCAAGGATCAGGTAACAGGCAGAAAGATCAGGAAGAGACCGCTTCAAAAGTCAAGCAGACGGTGTGTGGTGGAGGGCTGAGACTTCACTGGGCACCCTAGAGGTCATAACGTACTCACCTCTGGGATACACGCTGAGGGCAGAACCATGAGAATTTCCTGATAAAAGGCTATGTTCTGGGAAATTCATAATTACACAAGATGTGCCAAACAGCCCTGTGACACCAAGAATATGTTCAGACATTGCCAAATGTGCCCTAGGGCAAAACATCATACCTGGTTGCTAGCAACTGCCATAGATAGATATATAATAGATAGGTAGTAGGGAGAGAGCAAGGGAGAGAGAGAGAGAGCAAGAGTGAGAGAGAGCAAGAGTGACAGAGAGCAAGAGTGAGTGAGAGAGAGAGAGAATACTTAGGTAAATAGATGATAGATAGATAATATATAGATTAGATAGATAGATGCTAAGGAGGTAGGTATATAGACAAGTAGATAGATCAATAGATGATAGATAGATAGACAGATGCTAAGGAGGTAGGTAGATAGACATGTAGATAGATCAATAGGTGATAGATGCTAAGTAGATAGATAGATATGTAGATAGATCAATAGATGATACATAGATAGATGCTAAGTAGGTAGATAGATATATAGATAGATCAATAGATGATAGATAGATGCTAAGTAGATAGGTAGATACATATGTAGATAGATAACAGATGATAGATGCTAACTAGGTAGGTAGATAGATGTGTAGATAGATCAATAGATGATAGGTAGATTAGATAGATGATAGATAGATAGATAATAGATAGATGCTGAGTACGTAGGTAGATAGATATATAGATAGGTCAATAGATGATAGATGCTAAGTAGGTAGATAGATATGTAGAGAGATCAATAGATGATAGATACGTAGATACATAGATACATAGATGCTGGGTAGGTAGGTAGATATGTAGAGAGATCAATAGATGATAGATACATAGATGCTGAGTAGGTAGGTAGGTAGATATGTAGAGAGATCAATAGACGATAGATGATAGACAGATACATAGATACATAGATGCTGAGTAGGTAGGTAGGTAGATATGTAGAAAGACCAATAGATGACAGATAGATGCTAAGTAGATAGACAGATATGTAGATAGATCAATAGATGATAGAGAGGGATAATAGATGCTAGATCGATGAATGCGCAGATGATAGAAAAATAGATGATAGACATGATAGATGATAGATGAGGTACATAGATAGAAAAAAAGATGATCCCAGCTACTCAGGAGGCTGAGGCAGGAGAATGGCGTGAACCCCAGGGGGCGGAGCCTGCAGTGAGCTGAGATCGCGCCACTGCACTCCAGCCTGGGCGATAGCGAGCCTCCGTCTCAAAAAAAAAAAAAAAAAACAAAAAAAAAAAAAAAAAGAAAAAAAGATGATCAATACACAGAATGATAAATGATAGACAATGGATAGATACATGATAATACATGATATATAGATATAGGTAGATGTTAGATAATAGATGATATATAGTAGATACGTAGATATTAATAGATAGATGAACAGGTAGAATAATAACAATAATGACAGATGAAACACAGAGAATATATAGACTGAGTCTCTCATGCTAAAGAAGATTTTTCTCAACCTCAGCAGCACTGATGTTTAAAACCAGATCATTCTGGCCAGGCACAGTGACTCACGCCTATAATCCCAGCACTTTGGGAGGCTAAGGCGGGCAGATCACGAGGTCAGCAGTTCGAGACCAGCCTGGACAACATGGTGAAACCCCGTCTCTACCAAAAATACAAAAATTAGTCGGGTGTGGTCTCAAAATACATACATAAATAAAAATAAACCAAAAAAACCCCAGAAGATGATTACATTTTTTTTTGAGATGGAATTTCACTCTTGTCACCCAGGCTGGAGTGCAATGATGCGTTCTCGGCTCACTGCAACCTCCGCCTCTTGGGTTCAAGCGATTCTCCCATCTCAGCCTCCTGAATAGCTGGGATTCAGGCACCTACCACCATGCCTGGGTAATTTTTTTGTATTTTTAGTAGAGACGGGGTTTCACCATGTTGGCCAGGCTGGTCTCGAACTCCTGACCTCAGGTGATCCGCCCACCTCGGCCTCTCAAAGTGCTGTGATTACAGGCGTGAGCCACCATGCCCAGCCAAGATGACTAATCTTACGGACAGAACATCAAGACCAGTTTCTCCTTGTAGTTACTTCTGTGGCATTCGGCCAAGACAAATAGCCTGAGACCCGTCTTTCCTAGAAAGACAAACTGTGAGCAGCAGAAATTGATTTTTATTAGCTCAGGGAAACAGAACGTGTTACACTTTGGAACTGGTAAGAGATGAGAACTAGCAGGGTCTCTAAACGCAGAGGAACATTTCAAAAGTGTCTCAAACTCACCAGGTGAAGATTACTTTCTTCTTCCTGTAACGTCTGAGCCCTGCTTAAAGGCTCGGACGTGAGGCTAACTCAACAGGGAGTACTCAGAGAATATTAATTAGATTTCAGACATTGGGGCATGGATGCGAGTCATGAGCCAACACCAAAAATAAAATTTTAAAGCATTTGATGCAATATGTCAAGGGGAAGATAAGTCGGAAGGGAACAATGGAAAAACGCCTTTATTTTTTCCTGGGAGGATGGCAGATATTCAAAGCCTTTCTGTCTGGGCTGAGACGTCATGGTCCTTTGCTCTGCCTGGAACTGGAAGTTATCCCTCGAGATTATATTTATACACACACCAAATGGCGTCCAACAGAAACGTGGAAATGTCCCAGTTTTTATCTGACTCGAAAGGGTGTTTTTCTCACTGTTTAAGCCTGTTCTTTGAGTTTCGTGGGGGTACTGAGCTGGATTCCAGCATCTGGCTCAGTGGAAGGTCTTGGGATCCCATGGGGGGTTCTGGTTTGAAACAGGCTCAGCTCGCTCACTGCTCTGTTATATATCGAATAAGGTAATTCGTTAAATACTCTCAAAGAAAACTCTAACCCCAAACAGCTGTACAGGTAAATTCTACCAATTATTCAAGGAAAAAAAAAAAAAACCTCAATGCTATACAAATGCTTCCAGAAAATAGAAGCATATTCTTCTCAGCACATTATATTAAATACTTTTTGTGTATTTGCTCATGAGGAATCTTTGCCATTCGTTTTAGAGTCTAACAATGTCCTAATCTGGTGTTAGTATCCAGGTAATGCTGGCTTCGCAAGACGTTAACAGATCAAAACCACCAGTACTAAAACAATAGTATGGGCTGGGTGTGGTGGCCCACACCTGTCATCCCAGCACTTTGGAAGGCCGAGATGGGCGGATCACCAGGTCAAGAGATTGAGACCATCCTGGTCAACATGGTGAAACCCCGTCTCTACTAAAAATAACAAAAATTAGCCAGATGTGCTGGTGGCTGCCTGTAATTCCAGCTACTTGGGAGGCTGAGGCAGGAGAATCGCTTGAACCCAGGAGGCAGAGGTTGCAGTGAGCTGAGATGGTGCCACTGCACTCCAGCTTGGTGACAGAGTGAGACTCCATCTCAAAAACATAAAAGAAAAGAAAGAAAAGAAAAGAGAGTCTCACTCATAAGTTGGAGTTGAACAATGAGAACACATGGAGACAGGGAGGGGAACATCAGACACCGAAAAGGAGAGGAGACGGGAGAGGAGAGGGAGACGAGAGGGAGAGGAGAGGGAGAGGAGAGGGAGACGAGAGGGAGAGGGGAGGGGATGGGGAGAGGGAAGAGGAGAGAGGGGAGGGGAGGGGAGGGGAGGGGATAGGGGAGAGGGGAGAGGGGAAGAGAGGGGATAGGGGAGAGGGGAGAGGGGGAGGGGAGGGGAGAGGGGAGGAGAGGGGAGGGGAGAGGGGAGGAGAGGGGAGGGGAGAGGGGAGGGGAGGGGAGGGGAGGAGAGGGGATAGGGGAGAGGGGAGAGGGGGAGGGGAGGGGAGAGGGGAGGAGAGGGGAGGAGAGGGGAGGGGAGGAGAGGGGAGGAGAGGGGAGGGGAGGAGAGGGGAGGGGAGGGGAGGAGAGGGAAGGGGAGGAGAGGGAAGGGGAGGAGAGGAGAGGGAAGGGGAGGGGAGCGGAGAGGGGGGAGGGGGGAGGGGAGGGGAGGAGAGGAGAATTTCATGACCGAGGGTTGGGGAAGGAAAGAATCTATCCCAGAAATGTGGGTTGGCTCAGCCTTTGAAACAGATCGAGGTAACTCACCATGACAACAGAATAAAGAGTTAAAAGCATATGATTACAGTAAATGCCAAAAAGACACTTGACAAATGTACACATTCATTTATGTTAAAATACATATATGTATATATTTCTTAAAGTAGGAATAGAGACCATTTCTTCCACCTTATAAAGTGCATTACAAACTGACAGCTATTGATTATACTTAGCAGGGAAGGGCTAAATGCATTCCTGGTAAGATCAGAAGCACAGCAAAGTGTGCTGTCTCACACAAAATCAAACTGTAGGACCCCCTAGAGCAATTCAAAAAAGCTAAGAAAATGCCTACATATTGGGAAGGAGGAACTAAAACTTTTTTTATTTAAGAAAGTGCTTATGCGATAGAAACTATATATAAACTAGTTCAACCATTGTAGAAGACAGTGTGGCAATTCCTCAAGGATCTAGAACCAGAAATACCATTTGACCCAGCAATCCCATTACTGGGTATATACCCAAAGGATTATAAATCAGTTTACGATAAAGACACATGCACACGTATGTTTATTGCAGCACTATGTACAATAGCAAAGACTTGGAACCAACCCAAATGCCCATCAATGATAGACTGGATGAAGAAAATGTGGCACATAGACACCATGGAATACTATGCAGCCATCAAAAAGAATGAGTTCATGTCCTTTGCAGGGACGTGGATGAAGCTGGAAACCATCATTCTCAGCAAACTAACACAGGAACAGAAAATCAAACACTGCATGTTCTCACTCATAAGTGGGAGTTGAACAATGAGAACACATGGACACAGGGAGGGGAACATCACACACCAGGGCCTGTCGGGGGATTGGGGGAAGGAGAGGGAGATCATTAGGACAAACACCTAATGCATGCAGGGCTTAAAACCTAGATGACGGGCTGACAGGTGCAGCAAACCACCATGGCACATGGATACCTCTGTAGCGAACCTGCACATTCTGCACATGTATCCCAGAACTTAAAGTAAAATAAAAATAAAGAGAAAGGGACTTTCTAACTAGGCTACTGATTAAAAAGAGAAAAGAAAAAGCAAAGGTCCAGATATTGAACTGGACGTTTTAGACAAGCAAGCATTGTTTGGATTTTAGAGCCTCCCGGGCTGAAAGAGTAACTTAGCTTGGGTACAGGCACCCTCCACTGGACACATGGATTCACAGAATGGGATTTGGATAGAAAGCAATTATCTCATAACATCACAGAAGAGGACGTTTCAATACACTTCCAAATAAATGAACCCGGCGACGTGACAATTCGCCGCAAAACTATGATTAAGAAAATTAAAATGTATCCACGACTCTTTCAAACACCTTGGAAAGTATTAAGGGAGAGGGGAAATAAGAATCTGTTTAATCTGCCGATGAAAAGGTTTTGAAAGCCGGTTTTACATGATCATAGGGAAGAGAGACCAGGTGCTCCAAGCAAGAACCTTCATAAATGGAAAGTCACTGGAACTATGCACCGTTGTGAATCAGGCAGGTGTTTGAGACCCTATAAAGGTTCAGATACAACGATTATTTACTTTTCACTTCCTAATAGATATTCTAACCATGCAATGCCGGGTTGCTGGGCTGCGGTTAGTGACAGATGCATGAGTGTCTTTATTAGCTGCCTGATGGACTGTGTGAAATCCTTGCTCTTTTTACATTTTTTAAACAGAAACTGGCCACTGGAGAACTTCAGTCAAAAATTTCCACATGGCTTCAAATCTGTTTCATTTTAAAATCTGAAACCGTATGTTTCTTAGAAAATGTAGGTAGGTGAGCAGCAACAATTAGCATCTGTATTACATGTTTTACACATAATTATGAGATAAATAGAATAAATGTAGTGTATACATACACAGATACACATATACATATATACACAGATACATACACATACATATGCACACACACACATACACACGTACATATATACATGTACACATATACACACATACATATATACATGTACATATATACACACACATATACATATATACACACATACATGCAGAGACATATACATATACATATACACATATATGTACATACATACACATATACACACATATATGCATATGTACATATATATGCATACATACATACATATATACACACATACATATAAACATATACACACACATAAATATATACATATACATATATGCACACATACATATATACACATACACATATATACTCACATATATACATGTACATATATACACACATACATATATGCACATATATACATATAAATATGCACATGTACATATATACACACATACATATATACACTCATACATATATGTATACATATACACACACATACATCTATACATACATATATACATATAAATATATAAATATACATATACACACATACATATATACACATATATACACGCATGCATATACATATACATATATACACACATACATATATACATATACATGTATACACAGATACATATGTATATACACACACGCACTCACACACACAGTTGGTTGTTCGTATCTGTGGCTTCCAAATCCATGGATTCAACCAACCACAGATGAAAAATATTTGGAAAAAAATGCATCTGTACTGAACATGTACAGACTTTTTAAAACATTATTCCCTGAAAAATACGGTATAGTAACTATTTACATAGCACTTACATTGTATTAAATATTATAAGTAATATAGAGGCAATTGAAGGTATTTGGAAGGATGTGCATAGCTAATATGCAAATACTACACCATTTTATATCAGGCACATCCATGAATTTTACTATTATCTGTCGTGTGTCCTGGAACCAATCCTTCACAGATAACAAGGGATGACTGTATATAGATGAGTTAGAGATAGAGAAAGATAGAAAGAGAAAAATAAATAGATAAGATACCTGGATAGAGCAATACAGCGATGAAAGGATTGACTGACTGATGATAGATATATGGATGGATAGATAGAAGCTAGCTAGCTAGCTAGATAGATAGATACATATACATACATAGATAGCTAGATAGATAGATACATAGATGATAGATAGAGATAGATACATAGATAATAGATACATAGATACATATATATAGATAGATAGTAGATAGATACATAGATAGATAAATAGATAAGTAGATAGACAGACTGGGGGCAGAGATGAGGAAGTGAGGATGGAGAGAAGTTGGCGGGCTCAGGTGAGGAAGGGACTTTCACGTCAAGGGTGAAGGGCATCGTGGCAGTGGGGGTTCAATGTGGTGGACCCGGAGTCTCTGTGGCCAGGCGACTGAGGGCCAGCAAGGTGGGGTGAGTGCACTGTCAACGCAGCCCTCTCCACCCAGGGACGCTAGTCATCCCCTGCCCCTCAGACGACACCATCTACTCAACCCCCAGGTCCTGCAGGTGCATCTTTCAGGCTGAAACCACCCACCTCTTGGTGACCACCCTGGAGGAATGGCCAGCGTCTCTCCTGGTCCCCTCCTGCCTGGCTGAGCCTCTCCAGGAAATCCAGGACACTCACTGAAGAGGGTGTGGACCCCGACCCAGCGGGTGGGGTAGGAATCTCCATTGTTTGTGTGTGGGGCTGAAAGAGCCAACACCAGCATGGCATGTCATCCTGGAGCAGCACACCCCTTTATCCCTGGGAGAGCAGGTTCTTCCTCAACTCACAAATAGGTGGATTTCCGAAAATGTACGCAGTGACACAGCAACGGGGGTTATGGGAGTACATGACTCTGTGTATGGTTCTCTCTGTATATATACATCTGTATATCCAATGTGTGTTTATACATGTGTGTGTACACACCTCAGTGTCTATGGTTCTATCATCTGTCAATCAACATGACATCAATCTATGTACCTGTCTCCTATCTATCATCTATGTTTCTTTCTATCTATCTATCTATCTATCTATCTATCTATCTATCTATCTATCTATCATCTGTCTACACAGCTACCTGTCTACTATCTACCTACCTACTTACCAGCAACTTGTCTTCTATCTATCAGTTACTTTTCTGCTATCTACCTACCTACCTACCAGCTACTTGCCTACTATCTACCTTCTATCTCTGTCTACTATCTATCTATTTACTTATCTATCTATTATATATCTATCTACCATCTATCATCTACCTTTCTATCATCTATCTATGTATGTATGTATCTATCTATGTATCTATGCATCTATCCATCTATCTATCTATGTATCTGTCTGTCATCTATGTATCTATGTATGTATCTGTCTATTTATCTATCTATGTATCTGTCTATCTATCTATCTCCTATCTATCCATCCAGATATCTATCATCAATCAATCTTTCATCTCTGTATCACCCTATCTCTCTATATATATCTTTCTCTATCTCTAAGTCATCTATGTACAGTCATCCCTTGTTATCTGTGGAGGGTTGATTTCAGGACACTCAGCAGATACTAGTAAAATTCATGGATGTCCCTTATATAAAACGGTGTAGTATTTGCATATTGCCCACGCATGTCTTTCCAAATACCTTCAATTGCCTCTATATTCCATCCTCACTACCTCATCTCTGCCCCTAGTGTGAGAGCAGAAATCCCTCCCTCTAAGCATCAACCACTTTAGGTCTAACCCAAACCCACGCGCGCCTCCCTCTTGAAAACAGACTTTGAAGTCAAGCCAGGAAGAGGCTGGTTTTTCTCCATCTCTCTGGTTTAACCCATCCCTCCCCTGGGGAGATGAAGCGAGAACCATCAGGCTACTCGAATTAGTTGGCAGGGCAGTGGGTGAAAGGGAAGATGAGCAACTGAATGAGAGGGAGAAACCTCATTTACAGAAGCCCCAAAGCGTCACCCTGTTGTGTGTACATAGAACATTGCCAAGTCCCTTCTTCCTTCATTCTAAGGAGGATGCACCTCTGACATCCAGCCTGATTCAGGCTAGGCTGGAGATCAAAGGCTCAGAAAAAGAGCCTGATGTTCTCAGAGGACCCCATCCAGGTCTCCAGAATGGAAAAATCCTCACTTGGGGGTTTAAAGTGGAAACCCAGGTGGAATGGAGGTGATTCTGCCCAGAGGGTCCCCACTGCCCAACCAGGTTTGATAGCCTGTACTTGCAGCCAGCAATGGGTCCACAATTGGGATTTGGAGGTCCCTGTCAAATATATTCCTGTTGCAAAATGACTGTTTTCTTGTACCTTTAATCCCCATATTTCCTCCAAGTACCTGAAGCCTCCCTTCCAGTCGTAACTCAGGGCCTTTCCAACTCTTGGCATCTTCCCAGAGAAGATGACTCTTCTCTCCTACATTCTTGCAAACTACTTCAAAAAATTTTTTTTGAGCCCGAGTCTTGCTCTGTCACTCAGGCTGGAGTGCAATGGCACACTCTCGGCTCGCTGCAACCTCCGCCTCCCGGGTTCAAGCAATTGTCCTGCCTCGGCCTCCTGAGTAACTGAAATTACAGGTGCCCACCACCATGCCCAGCTAATTTTTGTATTTTTAGTAGAGATGGGGTTTCGCCATGTTGGCCAGGCTGGTCTTGAACTCCTGACCTCAGGTGATCCGCCAGCCTCAGCCTCCCAAAGTGCTGGGGTTACAGGTGTGAGCCACCGTGCCTGGCCTCAAATAATTTTTTAAAGAAAGCAAGCCCCGTTCCTCTCCAAAAAATATTGGCAAGATAGATAAACCATGTTTGAGACCCTGTACTTGCAGCCAGCAATGGGTCCACAACTGGGATTTTGAGGTCCCTGCCAAATATATTCCTGTTGCAAAATAACTGTTTTCTTGTGCCTTTAATTCTCATTTTCTCTCCAAGTACCTGAAGCCTCCCTTCCAATCACAAGTCAGGGCCTTTCCAACTCTTGTCATCTTCCTGGAGAAGACGAGTCAGTCTCATGTGTATCCTGACATTTATAACGAACTCGACACTGTGTGGATTAGGGTTTTTTTCTCTTCTACATTCTTGTACACTACTTCAAATAATTTTTTTTTTTGAGACGGAGTCTCGCAGTGTCACCCAGACTGAAGCACAGTGGCATGATCTTGGCTCACTGCAACCTCCACCTCCCGGGTTCAAGCAGTTCTCCTGCCTCAGCCTCCCGAGTAGCTGGGATGACAGATACCCGCCACCACGCTTGGCTAATTTTTGCATTTTTAGTAGAGATGGGGTTTTGCCATGTTGGCCAGACTGGTCTCGAACTCCTGACTCAGGTGATCCACCAGCCTCGGCCTCCCAAAGTGCTGGGATTACAGGTGTGAGCCACCATGCCTGGCCTCAAATAATTTTTTAAACAAAGCAAGCCCCCTTCCTCCCCACAAAACGACTGGCAAGATAAATAGATAAACAATGTGGGTCATAGATGCTTGATGGTTCTTCTACGGCTGAGATATCTGGGTGGACATCTGTGTGTCCACGTAGAGAATAAGACTCATGGATATGTGCAGACACCCAAGTCAGGGAGAAATTTAAATAGTGACAGCCTTTCCTCATGAGAAATGCGTGCACGACTTCGGTGTCCACAAATCTGTTTCAATACTGTTTGAACACTGCTTCAACAGCTGTTTCAATGCTGCTGGCTTTGGATCTGGTCCCAGTATCCCCAGAGTGAATGGGAAGCTTATCAAATTCCCTGATTTGACTCCATTTGCTTCTATCAAATTCCCCCTATGTGCCAAGCACACGGAGATATTGAGATGAGGGGTATAGGAGGTAGAAGGGTGATTTCTAGAGGCACAAACTGCCCGTTGGAGGAGGCAATGCCTACAGGCTAGGCTGGAGACCAGAGGCTCAGAAAAAGAACCTGATGTTCTCAGAGGACCCCCATCCAGGTCTCCAGGTGGCACCTGCCACCACACCTGGCTAAGTTTCTGGCTGAAAGTGAAGAAGATAACATTGCAGTATTTTCTTGAAGTTGTGTGCAGGTACACAAGCTTTTAAACTCACCCTTCTCGTTTTAAAAATTCGAGACAGAACGTTGCTCTGTCACCCAGGCTGGAGTGCACTGACGTGATCTTGGCTCACTGCAGCCTCGACCTCCTGGGCTCAAGTAATTCTCCAGCCTCCCAAAGTGCTAGAATCATAGGTATGAGCCACCGCACCTGGCTGAAACTCACTATTCTTTTTTTTTTTTTTAGACAGGGTCTTGCTCTGTCACCCAGGCTGGAGTGCAGTGGCGGGATCTCGGCTCACTGCAACCTCCACCTCCTGGGTTCACTACATTCTCCTGCCTCAGCCTCCAGAGTAGCTGGGATTACAGGCACACATCACCACGCTCGACTAATTTTTGGCATTTTTAGTAGAGAGGGGATTTCACCATGTTGGCCAGGATGGCCTTGATCTTTTGACCTCGTGATCCGCCCGCCTTGGCCTCCCAAAGTGCTGAGATTACAGGCGTAAGCCACCACACCTGGCTGAAACTCACTATTGTTTATACTTTTTATATCTCTTAAAATTTCCATAATACATTGACATATACAAATCTGGCAATATACATCTGCAAGAATAACAGATAAGCAAACATCAGAAACTGAGAAGAGAGATTTTTTCTTTCTTTTTCACAGAATGATGTCTTTCTGTAAACTAAAGAGAACTGAGTGAGTGACAGACCATGGCTCCTGGAACGCATCTAAAATGCTCTATGTGGAAGAGGAAAGAAAGGGAAAATGGGGGGAGAAAGGGAAAAAGGAAATAAGACTTCTCTCCCTGAGAAGGTGAAAACCATTTCACTGTGAGGGAAATACCCAAAATTAAGATGGGCTCAAAAAGCCCATCTTAAATATACTTCTCATGTAGAAATGAGAGTTAAGAAAAGAGTTTCTTCCACCAGGTAGGTTTAGCCTGAAGTTTTTCAGATGCTGTCTTTGGACGTATATTGTGTGTGTGTGTGTGTGTGTGTGTGTATGTGTGTGTGTCTACATGGATACACCTGTGTAACGTATATATTATACATATATGCATATGCACACATATACAAGTATGTATACAAGTACAAATACAATATATGTATACATATATGTATACATATACATGTACATATGTCAAACACATGTATGCATGTAGACACACAGATATACATACAAACTCGTGTGCGTGTAGACATACACACATACATATACATATATATACACATACACATATATAAATATTTTGAGACAGTCTGGCTCTGCCGCCCAGGGTGGAGTGTGGTGGCACTATCTCAGCTCACTGCAACCTCCACTTCCCAGGTTCAAGTGATTCTCCTGCCTCAGCCTCCCAAGCAGCTGGGATAACAGGCACCCGCCACCATGCCTGGTTAATTTATTGTATTTTTAGTAGAGACGGGGTTTCACCATGTTGGCCAGGCTGGTCTCGAACTCCTGACCTCAGGTGATCCGTCCACCTCAGCCTCCCAAAGTGCTGGGATTACAGGCTTGAGCCACCATGACCGGCTTAGAACCTCTTCTTTATTTTATTTATTTTATTTTATTTTACTGTATTTTATTTATTTTATTTTTTTGAGACGGAGTTTTGCTCTTGTCGCCCAGGCTGGAGTGCAATGGCGTGATCTCGGGTCACTGCAACATCTGCCTCCCGGGTTCAAGTGATTCTCCTGCCTCAGCCTCCTGAGTAGCTGGGATTACAGGCACCCGCCATCATACCTTGCTAATTTTTGTATTTTTAGTAGAGATGGGGTTTCACCATGTTGGCCAGGCTGGTCTCGAACCCCTGACATCATGTGGTCCGTCCACCTCAGCCTCCCAAAGTGCTGGGATTATAGGTGTGAGTCACCACGCCCAGCTTAGAACCTCTTCTTTATTTTATTTATTTTATTTTTTTGGACAGAGTTTCACTCTTGTCACCCAGGCTGGAGTGCAATGGCGCGATCTCAGCTCACTGCAACATCCACCTCCACCTCCCGGGTTCAAGCGATTTTCCTGCCTCAGCCTCCTGAGTAGCTGGGATTACAGGCACCTGCCACCACACCCAGCTAATTTTTGTATTTTTAGTAGAGATGAGGTTTCACCATGTTGGCCAGGCTGGTCACAAACTCCTGACATCACGTGATCTGTCCACCTTAGCCTCCCAAAGGGCTGGGATTATAGGTGTGAGTCACCATGCCCGGCTTAGAACCTCTTCTCTATTTTCTTTATTTTTTTGAGACAGAGTTTCGCTCTTGTCCCCCAGGCTGGAGTGCAATGGCGCGATCTCGGCTCACTTCAACCTCCGCCTCCTGGGTTCAAGTGATTCTCCTGCCTCAGCCTCCTGAGTAGCTGGGATTACAGACACCCGCCATCATACCTCGCTAATTTTTGTATTTTTGGTAGAGACGGGGTTTCACCATGTTGGCCAGGCTGGTCTCGAACTCCTGACCTCAGGTGATCCATCCACCTCAGCCTCCCAAAGTGCTGGGATTACAGGCTTGAGCCACCAAGACCGACTTAGAATCTCTTCTTTATTTTATTTATTTTATTTTATTTTACTTTATTTATTTTATTTTTTTGAGACAGAGTTTCGCTCTTGTCGCCCAGGCTGGAGTGCAATGGCGTGATCTCGGGTCACTGCAACGTCCGCCTCCTGGGTTCAAGCAATTCTCCTGCCTCAGCCTCCTGAGTAGCTGGAATTACAGGCACCCATTACCATGCCTGGCTAATTTTTGTATTTTTAGTAGAGACGGGGTTTCACCATGTTGGCCAGGCTGGTCTCGAACTCCTGACCTCAGCCATCCACCTCAGCCTCCCAAAGTGCTGGGATGACAGGTGTGAGCCACTGTGCCTGACTTAGAACCTCTTCTTATTGTGAAATGATACAATCAGTTATGTCTCCCTGGAGCACCCCATTACCAATATACACAAGGCAAATTGCTGAGAAGGCTTTCTGCTGCTTAAAGCTCAACCACCGTGAAAGCTCCTCTTGGTATATTGGAAACTACATATGGGAAGGTAACCGGAGGTGTTCAGGTGTGTCCTGAACTAGGAGGCCTGGGGAGGGAGAGGGGAAAGGGCTAGGAGTCAAAAAGTACAAGTCACAATGGGGAAGAGGGGCTCAGGCACCCGCCTCTTCCACCACTGGTAAGGAGGCCTGAAGTGGCAGGACCTGCTCCAGGATATACATACTCATAAAAGCATGGCTGCCCAGGGACCTGAGGTCTTGCCCTTCATCCCCCCAAGCTGTGCAATGCTCCAGGTATGCACCCAGCGTGATGTGGGAAGGCAGCTTCCCCCTGGGGTCCAGCCTTGTAACTGCCTGTGGTCAGACCCACAGGACCACATTTAGGCCACTGACCTGGGTTTGGAATTCCTGTCTCATTCCCAGTTTCCTGCATAACCAGGAATGTGACCTGAGGGAATTTCAGTTTCACCTCTGCAGAGGGAGTGACTGCAGGGCTTATTGTGGGCTCTGAGAAGAGAAGTGGGGCCAACTAGTCCTGGGCAATGTGCAGAAGATGGTCAGGATTAGGTCCAAGTGTTCAGCAGCCAGCAGAAGATTGTCTGTGTTAGGTCCTCTAGGTGCAGGACCTTGAGGTTGGACCCACTAGCCCTGGCACTGATAGTCAGGCCCTTCTAGGTGCTCAGCAAATCGCCCGTCTTCTGCAGTGAATCAGTAGGACCTGCCCAGTCAATAGACCATCACCCAGGTCACCTGCAATGGTCATCAGTGAGCCCCCGGGCTCAACAAACCATCTCCAAGGCCACCAACAATGATGGTCAGTGAGTCCCCAGGTCAACAAACCACCTCCCAAGTCACCTGCAGTGGTCATCAGTGAGTCCCCAAGATCAACAGACCATCTCCAAGGCCACCAGCAATGGCCATCAGTGAGTCCCCAAGTCAACAGACCACCTCTTAAGTCACCTGCAATGGTCATCAGTGAGCCCCCAAGGTCAACAGACCATCTCCCAGCCCACCTGCAATGGTCATCAGTGAGCCCCCAAGGTCAACAGACCATCTCCCAGCCCACCTGCAATGGTCATCAGTGAGTCCCCAGAGTCAACAAACCATCTCCAAGGCCACCAACAATGATGGGCAGTGAGTCCCCAGGTCAACAGACCACTTCCCAGCCCACCTGCAATGGTCATCAGTGAGTCCCTAAGGTCAACAGGCTACCTCCCAAGTCACGTGCAATGGTCATCAGTGAGCCCCTGGGGTCATCAACACACCACCTCCCAGGCCACCTGTAATGGTCTTGAGTGAGTCCCCAAGGTCAACAGACCACCTCCCAGGCTATCGGCAATGGTCACCAGTGAGCCCCTGGGGTCAACAGATCACCTCTAAGGCCACCAGCAATGGTGGTCAGTGGGCCCCACCAAGTCAACACATCACAGGCCACCTGTGATGATGGTCAGTGAACCCCTGGGGCCAACAGAACACCTCCCAGGCCACTTGTGATAACCATCAGTGGGCCACACCAGGTCCTTAGCAGACCATGGCCCAGGCCTCACTGCCCTGGCCTTTCATGGGGCTAGTGTGTCTGTAGTGTCTCTCTCATACACACACAAAACACACAACATACACATGTACGTGCTCACACACACACACCATCCCTTGTTAAATGCTCATGTTCATGATATAACTTATGTGAGAAGAAAATTTGTATTTGTTCCTGAAAACAGAAGACACTATGAGACTGTGTTTTAGAGGTGTGCCTGCAGAACTCGCTGTTGACATAAATCCAGCAGCATCTGCCCAGCTGGTGGGGAATGCTGGACACAGGACCCCAAGCCTCACGGCATGGAAGATCAGCATGCCATCCATAAAAATCTGTGGGATGGACTAGGCACTGTGGAGGGGGTGGAGGACTAGGCACTGTGCCCATCAATCCAATTAAGCTACTGAAGCTTCCCTGGTCAGTAATTAAGCAGATCACTGGCCGGGCCTGGGGATCCCATCATCACTGCTGTTTGATTTCATTCTCTGTAGAAGTGCTTGGAATGAAAGTCGGTTTAGCTGCAAAACAGCTCTGTAAATCCTCAATGCCAAGAAGTCCTGGCCCAATCCGCCACCCCGTGCAGGAAATTCTTTCTGCTCCATGCACAAAGAATCCCCAATCTCCCAACAGTTGGGCTGGCTCGATGATTTTCCAGCTCTTCGATTTGCGCTTTCTCCCTCCCTCCCTGAGCTTGTAATGATGGTTCACGCTTTATTTCTCCCTGTGCTATACCCAGAGTCCCAGCTGGAAGTGATGTGCTCCATCGAAAAATTAAAACATAGATCAGAACACTCAGTCCCTTGGTTGGGAGCATGATGACCTCAGATCTTGCCTCCTTTGTGGGTGAAGTGAAGGGGGCTCCTTGTGATGAGAGGAGATTTCGGGGGCCACTGTCTTTTTGGTGTGTTGCTGTAACAAAGTAATTTAGACTGGGTGGCTTTTGAACACGAGATGTTTATTGCTCACAGTTCTGGAAGCTGGATGCCCAACATCAAGACATAGAAAATTCAGTGTCTGGTAAGAACCCAGTTCCTGGTTCATAGATGGCACCTTCTTGCTGTGCTCTTGCATGGCAAAAGGAAAAAAAGGAGCTCTCTGGGGTTCCTTTGATAAAAGCACTCATCCCATCCATGGAGCTTCCATTCTCTTGACCTCATCACTTTCCAAGGGTTCCACCTCTTAATACTATCACCTTGAGTATTAGCTTTCCTCATATGAACTTTGGGGACACAGAAACCTTCAGAGCATAGCACAAATGTTCAGACAAAAATACGTACCCAATTATTCATAGCAGCATTCTTCCCAATCACCAACTGGTAAATACAACCCAAATGTTCATCCATAGGTGAATGGAGAAACCAAATGGCGTCTATCCATACAGTGGAATATGATACAGCCATCAAACGCAATGAAATCCTGACACACGCTGCTATGTGAGTATACTTTGAGAACATTATGTTCAGTAAATGAAGCCAGATATAAATAAGCCACACCTTGTGTTATTCCATTTATGTGAAATGTCCAGAAGGAATGAATCCCTAGAGATAGAAAGTAGATTAGGGGTTTGTATGGGCTGGAAAAAGGAGGAATGAGGAGTGAGGGCTTAATAGGTACAAGGTCTTCATTTAGGGTGATGAGAATGTTCTGGAAGGAGATGGAGGTAATGGCTATATAGCACGGGGAATGTTCTGAATGTCACTAGTAGTAAATGTTATGTTATATGTATTTTGCCATAATTAAAATGTAAAGATAGCTGGGTGTGATGGCTCACACCTGTAATCCCAGCACTTTGGGAGGTGCAGGTAGGTGGATCACCTGAGGTCAGGAGTTTGAGACCAGCCAGACCAACATGGTGAAACCAACATCCCTACTAAAATACAAAATGAGCATGGTGTGGTGGCGGGTGCCTGTAATCCCAGCTACTTAGGAGGCTGAGGCAGGAGAATTGCTTGAACCCAGGAGGCAGAGGTTGCAGTGAGCCAAGTTTGCATCATTGCACTCCACCCTGGGCAGCAGAGCGAGACTCTGTCTCAAAAAAAAAAAGGAAAGAAAATTTTAATTCCCAGCTCACAGTGCCTGAGATAAGGTATAGGACAGAACAGGGACACCATAAGCAAGGCTTGCTCTTTGTGAGGGAAGCTTGAGAGAAACTTCACTTGCTATGTATTGTTTAAGATGCTATGTATTGTTTTAGTATCAAACGCTGTGCATTACAGTGCATAAGGTATCTTTTGAAGCTTTCCTGAAGCTTCCATTTGGAAAATCATGCTTAACCCTACACCTGGTCTTCTTGGCAAGTCAATTCAAAAGGACACTCCACTACACACCACCTCCTAGTGGCAACGGAGACTAATTGCAGGAATACACCTACTCAGATCCTCATTCAAGACTGTCCTGCCAACCCGGAACTCAGCCTTGAAAAATCAGAATGAGCATCTTTGAAGTGGGAGAGGGATGGGAGATGACTAGAAGAGGAGAGGCTTTTTTTTTTTTTTTTTTTTTGAGACAGAGTTTTCCCTTTTGTTGCCCAGGCTGGAGTGCAATGGCACAATCTTAGCTCACTGCAACCTCCACCTCTCAGGTTCAAGTGATTCTCCTGCCTCAGCCTCCCAAGTAGCTGGGATTACAGGCGTGAGTCCCACACCCAGCTAATTTTTTATATTTAGTAGAGATGGGGATTCACCATGTTGGCCAGGCTGTTCTCAAACTCCTGACCTCAGGTGATCTACCCGCCTCGGCCTCCCAAATTCTGGGATTACAGGCATGAGCCACCGCGCCTGGCCGAGGAGAGGCATTTCTAAACTTGAGGCATTGTTTTAAATTATTTGAAAACAAACATTTAAAAAAGCATTGCCCAGTGGATCAATTATTAGTGGATCAATTATCATTAAATCTATCCATTTGAAACACACCTGATGCTTAAGGAAGACCCAAGTTCCTTTACCAGGTAGAACCCAAAGTTTGCTTCCTCTGCAATAAAAAGAAAATAACTACATCAAGTCAAATGGAAGGAGTTTCACCCCAAGTAATACAATGGTCTCATTAGGTATGCATGCCACGAATCCAGGCTCTCAACCTTGTGCTATACTTTACTTTGGGAAAAGAATGAGATAAACTTATTCTTTTTTCAGCCAAATAGCAAGAAAGAATGAAGATCTCAGGAATTTCAATGAGACTAAGTTGCCTAGCTAGCTGTTTTTATTTAAATGAGGATAATGATGACTATGATTATGCGTTCAGAACTAGAATAAAGCTCTTATCTTATGAAAACAGATATTTTCAGAATTTTTCAGTCACTTTCTTTGTATAATCCCTTCCTCACTTTTCTTCTTTTGCTTTCAGTAAACAAACAGAGTGGAAAACATAAACGCCTTCATTAAAAGTCTGTGCAAAAAGATGCAAACTTTCTAAAAATGTCTTTCACTTCACCTATTCCACAGAAATTATTGTGATTCACTTTGAAAAAACCTGCAGCTCATTTTTGAACCAGGCTCTTACTAGCATGGATTAAGTAAAAGCCTGAATATACATTTTATTTTGTAAAAGAAATGTTCACATTCAGTTAAAAGTATTGGATCTCACTTATATAAAGAATCTACAAAAATAAAAAGAGAATGAAAGGAAGGCAGAAAGAAGGAAATGAAAAAGAAAGGAAGGCAGGGAGGGAGGCAGGAAGGAACAGAGGGAGGAAAGAAGGTAGGAAGGAAGAAGGGAGGGAGGAAAGAATCTAGGAAGGAAGAAGAAGGGAGGGAGCAAAGGATAGAGGAAAGGAGAGAAAGAAGGAAAGAAAAAATGAAAAATGAGAGAATGAAAGAAAGAAAAAAGAGAAAGAAAGAAAGGATCTGGGCACAGTGGCTCACACCTGTAATCCCAGCACTTTGGGAGGCCAAGGCGGGCGGATCACGAGGTCAGGAGATCGAGACCATCCTGGCTAACACGGTGAAACCCCGTCTCTACTAAAAATACAAAAAATTAGCCGGGTGTGGTGGCGGGCGCCTGTAGTCCCAGCTACTTGCGAGGCTGAGGCAGGAGAATGGCGTGAAACCGGTAGGTGGAGCTTGCTGTGAGCTGAGATCGCACCACTGCACTCCAGCCTGGGTAAAAGAGCAAGACTCTGTCTCAAAAAAAAAAAAAAAAAAAAAAGAAGGAAGGAAGAAAATATATAGAAATAGAAAAAATGGTGGTTGTTATAGACGATGTAGAATAAGTCTAGAAATCAAATGCAAAATATAAGGACTGTAATATATTTTATATTTAGGATTTTTGTTAAGAGAGTAGATTTAAGGTGCTCTTGTCGCAAAAAAGGGTAAATATGTGAGATGATAGATGTGTTCATTTTCTTAACAATTATAATCATTTCACTATGTCCCTATATCAAAAAATCATGTTGCACACCTTAAATACATACAAAAGAAATTAATTTAAAAAAACAAACCAACTCAAACAATGAATCCGGGGATGCTATAATTTATATCAGAAGAGTGCTTTAGAATTGACAAAGTACGCTACATGCTTTACCTTGTTGGAACCCTTCCATAAATATGGAGAAACCATCTTTCATTCTCATTTTACAGCTGAGAAATGTAGGCTTAAAGAGAGCCAAGTCTCTACGCAAGGTCGTATAACCTGTTCAATACGATATGCTATTCAGGAAAAGCAGAGAGTGCTGCGGTCGACATGAATTATTAGTGTGGGCATGTTTATGTGTTTAGTGAACCCAGAGAGGCAATAACCATTATGCCTCTTTGCACAAGTTGCCAGAATTAAAGAAGCCGTCTTCACTCCAACTTGTAGGGTTTGTGTCTCCCAAGCTTCATGTGTTGGAAACTTCTCTCTCAAATTAGTATGTTGTAGTATTTGGAGTGGCACCGTTAGGAGAGAATTAGATAAGATCATCAAAGCGAGGCCCACATGGACAGAGCTGGTGGCATTATAAGTCCTCCACTATGTTGTACTGTAGCAAGAGGCCTTCATCAGATGCAGGCACCATGGCTTTTGGACTTGCCAGCCTCCAGGACTTTACAAAATAAACTTTTGTGAATTACCCAGACGGTGTTATTCTGTTGTAGCAACAGCAAATGGATTAAGACACCTCCCGGGCCAGGCGCGGTGGCTCATGTCTGTAATCCCAGCACTTTGGGAGGCCTAGGTGGGTGGATCACTTGAGGTCAGGAGTTCAAGACCAGCCTGGCCAACATCGTGAAACTCCATCTCTACTAAAAATACAAGAATTAGCCAGGCTTGGTGGCAGTGCCTATAATTCCAGCTACTTGGGAGGTGGAGACAGGAGAATCGCTTGAACCTGGGAAGCGGAGGTTGCAGTGAGCTGAGATTGAGCCACTGCACTCCAGCCTGGGCGACAGAGTGAGACTCTGTCTCAAAAAAAAAAAAAAAAAAAGATACCTCCTGAACTCAGCCTGGCTATGGGTCTTCTGCAAAGAAATTCCATTCACTTCAGAACACGCCATCCGTGGCCTCCCAAAGAACATTCACAAAGACCATTTTCTTTCCTGGAAAACTCTCTGCTGTAAATGTATTCTGCCTCTGAGTGTTAGTTGAACTTCACAGGCATTTATGCAGTGACCTTTTTGACTGTTAACAATCTTTCATTTCCAGTTGGTCTCGATAGAAGTGGCATTTCACACCCACCCTGCAATGATGCCAGGCCAGGCCTGATTCTCCTCTATCCCAACGGGCAATGAATCGGCACTTGATGACACATAAACACAGCTGCATGGAAGAACTCCAGAGCTCAAGTTCAAATTCCCAGTGCCTCCCTCCATTTCCTGATAGATAAGCAACAGTGCCGCCAGATGGTCAAAGAGAGACCTCTTCTGAAGCCAATTCCATCATCTGCATGAATAGCCACTCACTCAGCATCAACTGAGGGCATCAGTATAGTTGTAAAATGAATACTAGAAGCCTCTGGGGACTTATGCAGAGGGTACTCAGATCTTTTGAGATTTTGACTCACTGCCATACTGCAGGATTAGACTGTAAGGTGCCCTGCAGTAGAGGACATCTTCTGTTGTAACTTTGCTTCTTTAGTGCCTATTCCATGAGGAGTGCAGGTACAGCCCTGCTCATTCCCAGCAAGGGCAGGATAGCAGCAGTCGAGGCTTCCTCTGTCTCACAGAACACAAGTAAATGGACATGGATTGTCCTATATACAGAAATGTGCCAAATCGGTCCAATGTACAGAAACTCTAGTCACTCAACTTTGCTTTGCTTCTTCCTTCCTTCCTTCCTCCCTCTCTTCCTCCCTCTTTCTCTTTCTTTCTCTCTTTCTCTTTCTTTTCTTTCTCTTTCTCTTTTTCTCTCTCTCTCTCTTTCTTTGTCTCTTTCTCTTTTTCTTTGTCTCTTTCTTTCTTTCTCTCTCTTTTTCTTTCTTTCTCTCTCTTTTTCTTTCTCTCTCTCTCTCCTTCCTTCCAGCCTGGCCAACATGGTGAAATCCTGTCCCTACTAAAAATACAAAAATTAGCCGGGCATGATGATGCACACCTGTAATCCCAGCTACTTGGGAGGCTGAGGCAGGAGAATCACTTCAACCCAGGAGGCGGACATTGCAGTGAGCTGAGATTGCACCACTGTACTCCAGCCTGGACAACAGAGCAAAACTCCATCAAAAAAAAAAAAAAAAGAAAAGAAAAGAAAGAGAAGGGGCCCAGGAGTGACTTGCTGGAGAATTTGGCTCAGGGGTGGTCCCTGTTCAGCTCATTTCTGTCTCAACAAAGGAGATCAAAGCTACACCTAGAAGCTTTGCTAGGTCGCAAAAGCATCAATGTTGTTAGTTAGCAATGGGGACTATTTTTATGGCTTTTGAAGACAGGGATAAAGTCCTTCTATGGCAAAAGTTATCAGGGAGATGAACTATATAATCAGGACAAAATAAAAGTAAGATGATGAATTATTACAAATCAAAAAATTTTATGAGACAAATCAGCCATCTAAAGTGTGTGGAGTTTCTTCAAATTTTTATTTAAAGAAACCAACCACAGAAAGTCATTTCTAAGACTGAGGGAAATTTGAACACATACTGATGAGTAAATAATATTAAAAGTATTGTTGGGCTGGGCGCAGTGGCTCACACCTGTAATCCCAGCACTTTGCCATACTTGCAAATTGTTTCCATCCATAACTTTGGGAGGCCAAGGCGGGCGAATCACAAAGTCAAGAGTTTGAGACAAATGTGGCCAACATGGTGAAACTCAATGTCTACTAAAAATACAAAAAATCAGCTGGGCATAGTGGTAGGCACCTGTAATCCCAGATACTTGGGAGGCTGAGGCAGGAGAATCGCTTGAACCCGGGAGGCGGAGGTTGCAGTGAGCCAAGATCATGCCACTGCACTCCAGCCTAGGCAACAGAGTGAGACTTTGTTGAAGAACAAAAAGACCTGATCAGAAAAAAAAAAAATTCTGTAAAATTGAAAGGTACAATGATAATATTGTCTAAGATTTTCTTTCAAATACCTTGGCCAAAAAAATTACGATGGAAAAATAAAACACGTTGACAACTGTTTGTAATTGTTAAAACCTGAGTGATAGATGGATTAGGGTTCATTAAACTATTTTTTAAGGAAACAGAATTCGAGATCTCAGTACACAATCTCCATCTGAAAGCAAAAAATGCTTCTCCATTTTTAGAAACCAGTTTGTGGATAAGTATGCATGCTGTTAGCTTATATGCTTTAATGCTTTTTAATATGATTTTATATTGTGCCGCTGGAAGAATTGTATTTCATCACTTAGAAAATATCTACTCTAATCTGTAAAAGCAGAATAAATTGCTTCACCAAAGAGACACACAGAGAGAACCCTCAGTGAATCAGACAGCTCAATCATCTATGTAAATACGACCTGAGGGATGGCAGCATTGAGCTTCATTTAATTATTTTACAAAACGTGCCATGCATTTACCATTCCATATACTTTATGATCTTCTGTGGAACAGCTGCAGCCCACCCTGCCATACTTGCAAATTGTTTCCATCCATAACACAGGCACCATTGTGGACTTAGATGTTACATTATAAAACATGGTGTTTTTCACCAGGTTTATCACTACACCAGCTTATATTTTGGAATAACTTCTATTGATCCTCAAGGATTTCCAGTGGAGACATACTTGGTAGTTACCCAAATGTGCTGCGTGGCTGAAATTCATTTTTTGTTTTTTTGAGAAGGAGTTTTGCTCTTGTTGCCCAGGCTGGAGTGCAATGACACAATCTCAGCTCACTGCAACCTCCGCCTCCCGGATTCAAGCGATTCTCCTGCCTCAGCCTCCCAAGTAGCTGGGATTACAGGCATGAGCCACCACGCCCAGCTAATTTTTTGTATTTGGTAGAGACAGGGTTTCACGATGTTGGTCATGCTGTTCTCAAACTCCTGACCTCAGGTGATCGACCCGCTTCAGCCTCCCAAAGTGCTGGGATTACAGGCGTGAGTCACTACGTCCGGCGGCGTACTGAAATCTTTACATGAGTTTATATAATGGGTGTTACACACAGTGGCAGGTTACAGTTCTTAATATACAGCAATGGATGGATTTTACAGAGCTTTCCAGCTTAACTCGCATTTTAATCAAAGCTGGCTTTTAACATTTTTCCACTTGTCATTAAAAAAAAAATCCACTGACTGCCTATCTGTCACCAATGACATGATTATTAAGAATCCTTGTTGAGTAGACAATGAGTCACTATGCAAAGCAGACAGGAAGGTATACTGCCAACCCTGTTCACTAAATGGCAACCTCCTGTTCCAAGGTCTTTTTATATACAAAATCTTTGACAGCATCAGATAGCTGGTAAAGACCTCAAGATAGTATTTGAAGTCTCAGCCTTGGCAAGTCTGAATATATTCATTTAAAGCAATTGCTTTAGCATAGTATTCAGACAGACTCATTTATGATTTCAAGCTCTTGTGCTGTTGAATTAAGGTAGACTTCCTTGTTATCTACTTTGACTTCCCTGTTATCTCGTTTCTGGCCAAATTGCCTCTGTGTCCAGAACATTCTCTTTGTCTAAGTTGGATCACATCCTCTCTCTCCTTTAAAGAATGTTTTGAGGTCCTACTCACTCTCTTTACTGAGCTACATAAGTTGACACAAATCTTCTTCCTTAAAATTGTAGCTTATTCTGTACAGCAAAACAAAGAATCAGCAGAGTAAACACACAACTCACAGAATGGGAGAAAAATTTTCCCAACTATGAATCCAACGAAGGACTAACATCCAGAATCTACAAGGAACTCAAACAAATCAGCAGGAAAAAAAAAAAACAACAATCCCATCAAAACATGGGCAGAGGGCATGAATAGACAATTCTCAAAAAAGACATATGAATGTCCAATGAGCATATGAAAAAATGCTCAACATCACTAATGATCAGGGAAATGACAATTAAAACCACAGTGAGATACCATCTTACTCCTGCAAGAATGGCCATAATTCAAAAATCAAATAATAACAGATATTGGTGTGGATGTTGTGAAAAGGAAACACTTTTACACTGCTGGTGGGAATGTAAATTAGTTTAACCACTATGGAAACCACTGTGGAGATTCCTTAAAGAACTAATACTAGAACTACCATTTGATCCAGGTATGGAGACTCCTTAAATAACTAATACTAGAACTACCATTTGATCCAGGTATGGAGACTCCTTAAATAACTAATACTAGAACTACCATTTGATCCAGGTATGGAGATTCCTTGAAGAATAATAGAACTACCATTTGATCCAGGTATCAAGACTCCTTAAAGAACTAATAATAGAACTACCAGTTGATCCAGGTATGGAGACTCCTTAAGGAACTAATAATAGAACAACCATTTGATCCAAGTATGGAGACCCCTTGAAGAACTAAAACTAGAACTACCATTTGATCCAGGTGTGGAGATTCCTTAAAGAACTAATACTAGAACTACCATTTGATCCAGGTAGGGAGACTCCTTAAAGAACTAATAATAGAACTACCATTTGATCCAGGGATGGAGACCCCTTGAAGAACTAAAACTATAACTACCATTTGATCCAGATATGGAGACTCCTTGAAGAACTAATAATAGAACTACCATTTGATCCAGGTATGGATGTTCCTTGGAGAACTAAAAGTAGATCAACAATTTGATCCAGCAGTCTCAGAACTGGGTATCTACACAGCAGAAAAGAAGCCATTATATGAAAAAAGACACTTGCCTTTTATTATTATTTATTGATTGATTGACTTTTGTTTCAGTAGTTTTTGGAGGACAGGTGGTTTTAGGTTACATGGATGAGTTCTTCAGTGGTGATTGATAGCAGCACAATTCGCAATTGCAAAAATATGACACCAGTCTAAATCCCCATCAACCAATGAGTGGATAAAGAAAATGTGGTATATATACACCATGGAATACTACTCGCCCATAAAATGGAATAAAATAATGTATTTTGCAGCAAATGGAGTAAAATAATGTATTTTACAGTAACCTGGATGGAACTGGAGACCATTATTCCAAGTGAAGTAACTTGGGTATAAAAAACCAAATATCATACGTTCTCACTCATAAGTGGGAGCTAAGCTGCGAGGATGCAAAGGCATAAGAATGATACAATGGACTTTGGGGGAAAGGGTGGGAGGGGAGTGAGGGATAAAAGACTACACATTGGGTACAGTGTACACTCCTTGAGTGACGGGTTCACCAACATCTCAGAAATCACCACTAAAGAAGTTATCCATGTAACCTAAAACCACCTGTTCTCCAAAAATGACTGAAACAAAGGTAAATAAATAAGTATAAAAAAAATTGTATGTTAAGCAGCTCACCTTTCATTGTAATGGTATTCCTTAGCTAGGGCAGCCATAAAAAAAAAAAAATCACTGCAAAAGAAATGGCTATGGCCAGACGCAGTGGCTCACACCTGCTATCCCAGCATTTGGGGAGGCCAAGTCGGGCGGATGACTTGAGGTCAAGAGTTTGAAACCAGATTGGCCAACATGGTGAAACCTCGTCTGTACCAAAAATATAAAAAATTATCCGGGCATGGTGGAGTGTGCCTGTAATCCCAGCTACTCAGGAGGCTGAGGCAGGAGAATCACTTGAACCCAGGAGGTGGAGGTTGCAGTGAACCGAGATTGCGCCACTGCACTCCAGCCTGGGTGACAGAGCGAAACTCCATCTCAGAAAGAAAGAAGAAAGAAGGAAAGGAAGGAAAGGAAGCAAAGGAAGGAAAGGAAGAAAGAAAGAAAGAGAGAAAGAGAGAGAGAGGAAAGAAAGAAAAGAAAGAAAGAAAGGAAAAAGAAAAGAAAAGAAAGAAGGAAGAAGGAAGAAAAGAAAAGAAGTGGCTCCAATGAACAGAAATGGATTCTCTCACAGCTCTGGAGACAAGAAGTCTGAAATGAAGGTGTCTACAGGGTTGGTTCACTTCTGGAGGCTTTGAGGCAGAATCTGTTCCAGGTCTCCCCACTAGCATCTGGTCGCCAGCAAGTCTTGGTGCTACTTGGCTGGTGGACGCATCACCTCAATCTCTGCTTCTTATCTTCTCTGTTTCCCTTGGTGTCTGGACTCATTACATTTGCAGAGACCTGATTTCCAAAGAAGGTCACCTTCACAGGTACCCGGCATTGGGACTTGAACCTATGTCACTCCCTGACACCCAGATTCTGTCCTTTGCTTTCATGGTGGTTGTGACAGTACATGTGTCTTCCCTACATGTTGTAGATCAGCATTCCTCAAAAGTAGAGATGAAAACCAGCATCTGGCCAGGCGCAGCGGCTCACACCTGTAATTCCAGCACTTTGGGAGGCCGAGGCGGGCAGATCACCTGAGGTCAGGAGTTTGAGACCAGCCGGGCCAACATGGTGAAACCCCATCTCTACTTAAAATACACACACACAAAATTAGGCAGGTGTGGTGGCGGGCACCTGTAATCCCAGCTACTCAGGAGGTTGAGGCAGGAGAATCGCTTAAACCCTGGAGGCGGAGGTTGCAGTGAGCCAAGATCATGCCATTGCACTCTAGCCTAGGCAACAAGAGCAAAACTCCATCTCAAAAAAAAAGAAAAAGAAAAGAAAAGCAGTATCTGGGTACTGGTAGATTATTTAAAAGGTGATTGCAGCCAGGCACGGTGGCTCCCGCCTGTAATCCCAGCACTTTGGGAGGCCGAGGCGGGCAGATCACTAGGTCAGGAGATCAAGACCATCCTGGCTAACATGTTGAAACCCGTGTCTACTAAAAATAGAAAAAAAAAAAACTTAGCCAGATGTGGTGGCATGTGCCCATAGTGCCAGCTACTCAGGAGGCTGAGGCAGGAGAATGGTGTGAACCTGGGAGGTGGAGGTTGCAGTGAGCCGAGATCGCTCCACTGCACTCCAGCCTGTGGGACAGACTGAGACTCCGTCTCAAAAAAAAAAAAAAAAAAGGGTGATTGCATCAAGCAAAAATAAGGGATGAGGAGAGGAGTGCTGCCATATGGGAGAAGATCCAACAGCTGGGGTTGCTATGGCGCTTGTTACTGCCATAGGTAAGGGGGTCTGTATCCTGCTGAGGACCCTCTGAAGGATGGAAAGGCTGGAACATTTATCTATCAATTCCTGTTCTCCCACTGCACAGATGGAATCCACTCTGCAGCACGGAGCAGCTCCCTGTGCTTCCAAGAAAGTCCTGAGTGAGACGGCTAGCTCCAAGTGTGTGGATGCAGACACAGAGAAGGCTGCAGTGTGATGGGGGGTATGAGAAGTGACCACAACAACACAACCCAACATCAATGCATGGATCGTCACTCATCCACGATACCCAGAAAACAAGATCAATAAGCGTTCGGGGCATAGCACCAGGTACGGAGCTAAGCTAGGTATGCATTCAACGTCTGACCCCAGAAAAAGGGATATTGTAAATTGGTGCTCTAACTCAGGGGTCCTGAATCCCCAGGGCACAGACCACCACTGGTCCATAGCTTGTTAGGAACCGGGCCACACAGCAGGAGGTGGGCAGCAGGTGAGCAGCAAAGCTTCATCTGTATTTTTTTATTTTTTATGTTTTGAGATGGAGTCTCATTCTGTCACCCCGGCTGGAGTCCAGTGGTAAAATCTCAGCTCACTGCAACCTCTGCCACCTGGGTTCAAGTGATTCTCCTGCCTCAGCCTCCTGAGTAGCTGGAATTACAGGTGTTCACCCCCACACCCAGCTAATTTTTGTATTTTTAGTAGAGACAGTGTTTCGCCATGTTGGCCAGGCTGGTCTTGAACTCCTGACCTCAGGTGATCTGCCCACCTCAGCCTCGCAAAGTGCTGGGATTACAGGTGTGAGTCACCACACCTGGCTGCTTCCTCTGTATTAACAGCTGCTCCCCATCACTCATGTTACTACCTGAGCTCCACCTCCTGTCAGATCAGTGGTGGCATTAGACTCTCATAGGAGAGCAAACCCTCCGTGAACTGTGCATGTGAGGATCTATAGTTTGCTGCGTGCTCCTTATGAAAATCTAATGCCTGATAATCTGTTACTATCACCCCTAGATGGGACCATCTAGCTGCAGGAAAACAAGCTCAAGTCTCCCACTGATTCTACACAATGGTGAGTTGTAGAATTATTTCATTCTGTATTACAATATAATAATGATAGAAATAAAGAGCACAATCAATATAATGTACTCAAATCATCCCCAAACCATCTCCAGGTCATCATCCGTGGAAAAAATCATCTTCCACCATACTGGTCCCTGGTACCAAAAAGGCTGGGAACTACTGCTGTAAATAAAGCTTGAATGGAAAACAGTATGATTTCTCAAAAGACTAAAAATAAAACTACGATTTGATCGAGGAATCCCACTCCTGGGCATATACCCAAAGGGTAAGAAATCATCCTATCAGTGCATCACCTGAGGTCAGGAGTTCGAGACCAGCCTGGCCAACATGGTGAAACCCCATCTCTAATAAAAATACAAAATTAGCTGGGCGTGGTGGCAGGTGCCTGTAATCCCAGCTACTTGGGAGGCTGAGGCTGGAGAATTGCTTGAACCCAGGAGGTGGAGGTTGCAGTGAGCCGAGATCGCACCACTGGACTCCAGCCTGGGTGACAGAATGATACTCTGTCTCAAAAAAAAAAAAAAAGAAATCATCCCATCAAAAATACACCTGTAGTCATATATTTATCACAGCATATTCACAATAACAAAGATATGGAATCAGTCTAGGTATCTGCCATTGGAGAATTAGATTTTTAAAAAAACTGTGGTATTTATATACCATGGAATATTACGCAGGCATAAAAAGAGTGAAATCATGTCTTCCAAAGAGATGTGGATGAAGCTGGAGGCCATTATCCTAAGATAAATAACTCAGAAAAAGAAAATCAAATACTATATGTTCTTACCTATAAGTAGGAGCTAAATAATAGGTACTCATAAACATAAGAGATGGAGTTCATGGACATTGGGGAGTCCAAAGGGGAGATTGTTGGGGTGTGGGGGGCTGAAAGTTGAAAATGTATCTTTTTGTTTTTTTTTTTTTTGAGATGGAGTCTCACTCTGTTGCCCAGGCTGGAATACAGTGGCGAGATCTTGGCTCACTGCAACCTCTGCCTCCCGGATTCAAGTGATCCTCCTGCCTCAGCCTCCCAGGTAGCTGGGATTACAAGTGCCTGCCACCATGCCAGGCTAGTTTTTGTATTTTTAGTAGATACAGAGTTTCACCATGTTGGCCAGGCGGGTCTTGAACTCCTGACCTTGTGATCCACCTGCCTCAGCCTCCCAAAGTGGTGGGATTACAGGCATGAGCCACCGTGCCCAGCCAAAAAATTATCTCTTGTGTACAATATTTCCTCTTCAGGTAATGGCTATACTAAAAGTCCAAACTTCACCATTACACAACATATCCATGAAACAACACTATACTTGTACCCTTTAAATTTATTTTCTTTATTTAAAGTAAAAAATAAAGTGAGTTTTCTGTTCTTGTGTTAGTTTCCTGAGAATGATGATTTCCAGCTTCATCCATGTCCCTCCAAAGGGAATTGAACAGTGAGAACACATGGACACAGGGAGGGGAACATCACACACCGGGGCCTGTCGGGGGGTGCAGGGACAGGGGACAGAGAGCATTAGGAGAAATATCTAATGTAGATGGTGGGTTGATAGGTGCGGCAAACCACCGTGGCATGTGTATACCTACATAACAAACCTGCACGTTGTGCACATGTACCCCAGAACTTAAAGTATAATAAAAAATAAAAATAAAAAAATAAAAAAGTGAGATTGAATGTTACCAAACCAAGTTCCTCATCCTGACTCTGCTGCTCACTTGGAAGGTGTAAGAACCTGATCATAGGCATCGGCTGGGCTTAAAACCCGCATCTGCCTTATCCTGGCTCTATGTGTCTCTGTTCTCAGCTGTGGAACGGGCTTAATAGTGCCTACTGGCCGGGCACGGTGGCTCACACCTGTAATCCCAGCACTTTGGGAGGCCAAGGCAGGCGGATTACCTGAGGTCAGGAGTTCAAGACCAGCCTGACCAACATGGAGAAACACCATCTCTACTAAAAATACAAAATTAGCCACCCATGGTGGCACATGCCTGTAATCCCAGCTACTTGAGAGAAGCTGAGGCAGGAGAATCACTTGAACCCGGGAGGCAGAGATTGCGGTGAGCCGAGATCGTGCCATTGCACTCCAGCCTGGGCAACAGGAGTGAAACTGCATCTCAAAAAAAAAAAAAAAATAGTGTCTACTGCCTAAGGTTGATAGGATGGTAGCACTCACTGAGAAGACATCGGAGTATATGGAACACTTTTTTTTTATTGCCTAGCAATCTACCCACTTAACACCCTCCCTTGGGTGTGAAAAACACAAGTTACACTCAACATGGTTGCATCCTCCACACACCTGCTCTTCCTGGAGACATCCACATCCCAACCGACTGTAGCTTCCTCCTTCCTATTTCCCAGGCCAAAACATGCCGACATTCCTGCTCCTTCTCTTTCTTGAATGTGAAATACAAGCCACGCAGAGTTTCCGTCATCTCGACCTTCTAAGTCCATCCAGCATCTAATGTCCTCTCAGCCCCTCCACCATCATCAACCTGGCCTGAGCTCTCCTGCCATCTTCCCTAAAAATCACTGCAACATCCTCACAGTTCTACCTGCTTCTGTGTTGGTATCATAGCCTGTAATCATCACACCAGCCAGAATGAGCTTATTAAAAATGCACACCCATTCTTTTTTCTTTCTTTCTTTTTTTTCTTTTTGAGATAGAGTTTCGCTCTTGTTGCCCAGGCTGGAGGGCAATGGCACCATCTCAGCTCACTGCAACCTCCCCCTCCAGGGTTCAAGTCATTCTCCTGCCTCAGCCTCCCAAGTAGCTGGGATTACGGGCATGTGCCACCACACTCAGCTAATTTTGCATTTTTTTTTTTTTTTAGTAGAGACGGGGTTTTCTCATGTTGGTTAGGCTGGTCTCGAACTTCCAACCTCAGGTGATCCACCCACCTGGGCCTCCCAAATTGCTGGGATTACAGGCATGAGCCACTGTGCCTGGCCACACACATTAATTCATAATTAATTCATAACCTGCCTCTGGATTAATAAATGCATTAATAAATGCATTAATAAATGCAAGAAACCCCAAAGAACTTGAGAGTTACCGTTTGACCCAGCAATCCCACTACTGGGTATCTACCCAAAGGAAAATAAATCATTCTACTACAAAGACACATGTACACATATGTTCACAGTGGCACCATTCACCATAGCAAAGACATAAAATCAACCTAGATGCCCATCAATAGTAAATTGGATAAAGAATATGTGCTACACAGACACCATGGAATACTATGCAACCATAAAAAGGAACAAAATTAGGCCAGGTGCAGTGGCTCATGACTGTAATCCCATCACTTTGGGAGGCCGAGGCGGGCAGATCATGAGTTCAAGAGATTGAGAACATCCTGACTAACATGGAGAAACCCCATCTGTACTAAAAATACAAAAATTAGTTGGACGTGGTGGCACATTCCTGTAGTCCCAGCTACTCGGGAGGCTGAGGCAGGAGAATCGCTTGAACCCGGGAGGTGGAGGTTGCAGTGACCTGAGATGGCACCACTGCACTCCAGCCTAGGTGACAGAGCGAGACTCCATCTAAAAAAAAAAAAATCATGTTCTTTGCAGCAGCAATGCGAATGGAGCTGGTGGCCGTTATCCTAAGTGGATTAAGGCAGGAAAGAAAAACCAAATACCATGTTCTTACTTATAAATGGGAACTCCGCATTGGGTATTCATGGACACGAACTTGGGAACCGTAGACACTGGGGGCTACTAGAAGGGGAAGGGAAGGAGGGGAGAAGGGCTGAAAAATTACCGATTGGGTGCCATGCTCAGTATCTGGGTGATGGAATCATTCATACTTCAAACCTCAGCATCATGCAGTATACCCGTGTAACAAACCTGCACATGTACCCCTGAATCTAAAATAAGAGTTGAGATTATAAAGAAAGAAATAAGAGAAAGCTGGCAGTGGTTCCCATTCCAAGTCCTTACATAGGCCCACCAGGTGCTAGGGAGCCTGCACTTCTCAGCTCCTCTCTTTTTATCACACAGTTACCACCTCACTCACTGTGATGCAGTCCTAGGGGACCCCTTGCTGATCCCCACCCACACCAAACACACTCCCAGCCTCTGACCCAGCTATGGTTTACACCTGGACATCAGCTCCCCTGGATGGCTACATCCAATGCTTAACCTCCATCTTCTAGTTTTTGACCAGATGGCTGCCTTGAAGGCTTACCTTCACTTTCCAGTCTTTTTTTTTTTTTTTTTGAGACGGTGTCTCGCTCTGTCACCCAGGCTGGAGTGCAGTGGCGCGATCATGGCTCACTGCAAGCTCCCCCTCCTGGGTTCATGCCATTCTCCTGCCTCAGTCTCCCTGAGTAACTGGGACTACAGGTGCCCACCACCATGCCCGGCTAATTTTCTTTTTTGTATTTTTAGTAGAGACCAGGTTTCACCATGTTATCCAGGATGGTCTCGATCTCCTGACCTCATGATCCACCCATCTCGGCCTCCCAAAGTGCTGGGATTACAGGTGCGAGCCACTGCACCTGGTCCACCTTCCAGTCTTTGAGCAGATGGCTGCATCAAATGCTTACGTCCACCCTCTAGTCTTCGACCAGATGGCTGCATTGAATACTTTACCTCACCTTCTAGTCTTTGACCAGATGGCTGTATCGAATGCTTACCTCCATCTTCCAGTCTGACCAGATGGCTGCATCGAATGCTTTAGCTCTACCTTCTAGTCTTTGTTCAGATGGCTGCAAAGAATGCTTACCTGCACCTTCTAATCTCAGGAAGTTTAAAGAGATTGGTTTGAGAAGCAACAAGATAAAGAAAAGCGTACATCCTATACAAGGTATTATGTTTTGGGAAGAGTGTCCTCCCAAAATGCATGTCCCTCTGGAACCTCAGGATGTAACCCTTTTTGGAAACAGGGTCCTTACAGAGGTAATTAGTTAAGATGAGACCATCCTGGGTTAGGATGATCTAAATCCAGTGAAAGTGGCTTTCTAAGAGACAGGAGACACACACACACACACACACACACACACACACACAAACACAGAGGAGAAGGCCACGTGGAGATGGAGGCAGAGACTGGAGTGATGTGGCCACAAACCCAGGGATGCCTGGAGCTGAGAGAGGCAGAAAGGATCCTCCCCTAGAGCCTCCAGAATGAAACAAATACAACTGTAGTGAATTGAACTGTGGTCCCCAGAAAAATATGTCCACATTTTGATCCCCAGAATCTCTGGATGGGACCTTATTTTATAAAGGGGTCTTTGTAGATGCAATTAAGTTAAGAATCTCAAGATGATATCATCGTGGAGAAGGGTGGACTCTGAGTCCAATGACAGTGTCCTAAGAGACAGAAGAGGAGACGCAGACACAGAGGAGAAGGCCACGTGGAGATGGAGGCAGAGACTGGAGTGACACAACCACAAGGCCAGGGATGCCTGGAGCCCCCAGGAGCTGGGAGAGGCAGGAAGGAGCCTCCCCTAGAGCCTCCAGAGGGAGTGTGGCCCTGTGACACCTTGATCTCAGATTTCTGATCTCCAGAACTGAAAGAGGGTATATTTCTGTTGTCTTAAGCCACCCAGTTTGTGAAGATTTATTATGATAGCTTTAGGAAGTTGATATAACACCACCGTGACCACCCAATATTTTATTATTAGTAAGCATGATCATCATTATTGTATTATTATTCCCTTATTCCCAATCCTCTTTATTCTTCCCTACATTTTCCCCTTATTACATTTTTAGCACACTATATATTATATAGTTATCATGTAGGTTTATTATTCCTCTCTCACCACCAAAATGTAACCTCCAAGAGAATACAGACCTCTTTGTTTCCTGTGTTCCAAGCACATAGGGTAATACTAAGTTCGTGGTAAGGACTCAACAAATGTGTGTTGACTGTTGAAATGAAAAAGAAACAAGAAAAAGAGAGAGGGGATGGAAGGAAGGAAGAAAAAAGGAAAAAAGGGGAAGGAAGGAGGGAGGGAGGGAGGGGAAAGAGAGAGAGAGAGGAGAGAAAAAGAAAGAAAGAAGAAAGGAAGGAAGAAAGAAAGAGGGAGGAGAGAAAGGAAGGAGAGAGAAAGAAAAAGAAAGAAAGGAAGAAAGAAAAGGAAGGAAGAGAGGAAGAAGAAAGAGGAGGAGTAGGGAAGGAGAGGAAGGAGAAGGAAAAGAAAGGGGAGAAGGAAAAGAAAGGGGAGAAGGAAAAGAAAGGGGAGAAGGAAAAGAAAGAAAGAAGGAGAAAAGAAAAAGAAAGATAAAGAAAGCTGCCATTGTATCTTGTCTGTCTTTGGAAAAGCCACTGAAAACTACCTCAATTTTATTTCCTCATCCAACAAAACATAGAGGATTTCATAACAATTCAATGGTGTGGCATATGTTAAAACAGGCTGAACTCCCAATATCTTCAAAGCTATGGGTTATGTCTACCTGTTTCTTGGAGGAACAGTGATTTCCAGCCAGCTCTCTCTTCTTAGACCTTCAAGAATCCCAGCCGGCCAGGCGCAGTGGCTCACACCTGTCATCCCAGCACTTTGGGAGGCTGAAACGGGCAGATCACGAGGTCAGGAGATCGAGACCATCCTGGCTAACACAGTGAAACCCCGTCTCTACTAAAAATACAAAAAATTAGCCAAGCGTGGTGGCAGGCACCTGTAGTCCCAGCTACTCTGGAGGCTGAGGCAGGAGAACGGCATGAACCCAGGAGGCGGAGCTTGCAGTGAGCTGAGATCATGCGCCACTGTACTCCAGCTTGGGCAACAGAGCGAGACTCTGCCTCAAAAAAAAAAGAAAAAAAGAAGAAAAAAAAAAGAATCCCAGCCCAGCCGTGCATCTTCCAGGAGCAGAAAATATACTTTCCTTACCCCTCCTCCACACTGTTGACTGATTTTCCAAGCCCACTGCAGACAACTCAAAATCCCATTGGTTTCATGATTCACTTGAAGGCCTTCTAAGTCCTAGAAGCTGTTAGACTTGTGGTTATGGCTCATTACAGTGAAAGGATACAGGAAAACCCATCAAAGAGAAAAGGTTCATGGCATGATGGACAGAGGAAAGCACTCACAAGCTTTCAAAAGTCTTCCTCTAGTGGAATCATACTAGATGTTCTTAATTCCACCAGCCATAATATGTGACAGCAGACACAAAGCATTGCCAACCAAGGAAGCTCCCATGATCCTTGGAGTCCAGGGATTGTTTTTGTTTTGTTTTTGTTTTTGAGACATAGTCTTGCTCTGTCGCCAGGCTGAAGTGCAATGGCATGATCTCAGCTTACTGCAACCTCCACCACCCCAGTTCATGCCTACCGAGTAGCTAGGATTACAGTTGGGTGCCACCATGCCCGGCTATTTTTTTTTTTTGTATTTTTGTATTTTTAGTAGAGATGGGGTTTCACCATGTTGGCCAGGATGGTCTCGATCTCTTGGTCCCATGATCCGCCTGCCTCAGCCTCCCAAAGTGCTGGGGTTACAGGCATGAGCCACCACACACGGCCCAGGGTTTTTTTTTTGAGGGTCTCTTATTCAAACCTACAGCACCTACATCGCTGAGCTCAGTTACAGACATGCCAGAGTCCCGGAGGGAAGAAGTTGCTTACCCTAAATCTCACTGGGAGCATAAACAATCTGGCCAAACTGGTACAGAGTGGCTCAAGGTGCTACAAATCAGAACATTCCAAGAGCTTTGCTTTCCAATGTCAGTCAAGGGCCACTCATTAAAAAACATTCTTCTTGAGAATGTGCAGGGTTTGGACAAAAATGTGTATCACTCCATTCTCACACTGCTCTGAAGAAAAATCTGATACTGGGCAATTTATAGATAAAATAGGTTTAATTGTTAAAGTTTCTGCAGGCAGTACAGGAAGCATGGCAACTTCTGCCTGGTTTCTGGGAAGACCTCAGGAAACTTACAATCATGGTGGAAGGCAAAGCAGGAGCAGGTGTCTTCTTTTTTCCTTTTTTTGACAGAGTTTTGCTCTTGTTGACCAGGCTGGAGTGCAATGGCGCAATCTCGGCTCACTGGAAACTCTGCTTCTCAGGTTCAAGCGATTCTCCTGCCTTAGCCTCCCAAGTAGCTGGGATTACAGGTGCCCATCACCGTGCCTGGCTGAATTTTGTATTTTTAGTAGATACAGGGTTTTCACCATGTTGGCCAGGCTGGTCTCGAGCTCCTCACATCGTGATCCACCCGCCTCGGCCTTACAAAGTGCTGGGATTACAGGCTTGAGCCACCACGCCCAGCCAGGAGCAGCTGTCTTACATGGCCAGAACAGGAGGAAGAGAGAAGAGAGAGAAGGTGCCACACAGTTTTAAACAACCCAATCTCATGAGAGTTCACTCACTATACAGTAGCAAGTGGGATGGCGTTAAACCATTCATGAGAACTCTGCCTCCTTTATCCAATTACCTCCCACCAGCTCCTCTACCTCCAACACTGGGGATTGCAATTTGACATGAGATTTCGGTGGGGACACAGATGCAAACCATATCACCAGGCCTGTTGAGTCAAACCCTTTCCATACACACAAGCAAAATTTCAAAGCTGTCAGTAAGGCGTCACCCATCACCCCCTTCCACCAATCCCAATCCCACCTCCAGTCATGGCCAAAGAAGACACAAGACCCCAGTTCAAATCACTGTCTTGTGATGCTGTTCTTTCTACTAGGACCTCAGTTGTGTCTACCAATGATGACTTCAGTTGTGTGCAATGGATCACTCCCAATTTGGAAGTTGCCCTCCCAGCTCTGGTTTCCCCAGCTGTAAAATGGATAAGGTTGTGCTAGATAATTCCCAAGGCTCTATCCATCTTTGATATCCTCTGACTGAATACAGATATTCTACAGAAGGACTGGAGTTGGGCTGTGTGCCAGAACAAAATGTTACACTTTGGTGCTCTTATCTGTGTTCCTGCCCTTGAGAAAAAAATTGTCTTCATCCTGCCTAATTTATCTAACTTCCAGCTTGTCCTGCATTCCAGAAAATCACAGCTATTTGGCAAATGCAAATAGAGTCTCATCAGAATAAGACTCTTAAAACAGTTTTCTGGGTTTTGTTTGTACGTTTTTCTTCCTTAAGACATACCTTGACTTGGAAGGACATTTTCTAGATCATTTAAGTAATGGGGTCTTCCAAGAGCGTCTCTTAAATCAGCAAAGTCTGGTTGAATTTCCTTGCCTGCTATCATAAACAGGAACATGCTGTCCTCTGCTGCTCTTACTATTCCAGCCCAAATGGAAGATCCTGTTTAATTTGGTTATTTGAAAGTAATTTCATAAATGAGGAAAGGAAGAACACAGATGTTAGATTGCTTCAAGGCCTTTACAATATTGCAGAAGAGATTAGCCATCTTGGAGTTCTGGGTCGGGCGAGGAGAAGGAAGACGAATGACGGATAGGAAACAATAGGTATTTATCTTTAAGTTTAGGAGCCCAAAACACTACTTGTTCAGAGATGCCAAATAAACAATTAATTTCCTCAAACCAGGCCACTTTGGGAATGCTGAACACCGCTTGTTTTCTTTGAGCCTCCACATTTTATCATCTTTTCAATGTTCCTATGCAATTTGAAAGGTAGCAATGGGGTCGGGCGTGGTGGCTCATGTCTGTAATCCCAGCACTTTGGGAGGCCGAGGAGGGTGGATCACAAGATCAGGAGATCGAGACCATCCTGGCTAACACGGTGAAACCCCCCGTGTCTACTAAAAATACAAAAAATTAGCTGGGTGTGATGGCGGGTGCCTGTAGTCCCAGCTACTAGGGAGATTGAGGCAGGAGAATGGTGTGAGCCCGGGAGGCGGAACTTGCAGTGAGCCGAGATCATGCCACTGCACTCCAGCCTGGGTGACAGAGCAAGACTCCGTCTCAAAAAAAAAAAAAAAAAAAAAAAAAAAGAAAGTTAACAAGGGGTTGAAAGATTCCTCAATCCCAGCACTTTGGGAGTCTGAGGTGGGCAGATCACAAGGTCAGGAGATCAAGACCATCCTAGACAACATGGCGAAACCCCGTGTCTACTAAAAATACCAAAAAAAAAAAAAAAAATTAGCTGGCCGTGGTGGCATGCGCCTGTAGTCCCTGCTACTTGGGAGGCTGAAACAGGAGAATTGCTTGAATTTGAGAGACGGATGTTGTAGTGAGCCGAGATCGTGCCACTGAACTCCCGGCCTGGCGACAGAGCAAGACTCCGTCTCAAAGAAAAAAAAAAGAAAGAGAGATTCCTCTCTGTGAGTATTCTATGCTTAATTCTCTCATTCTTCCAAGAGCACTAAAAACACAACGAAGGTCATAGGAGAAACAGGGCACATCTCAGCACTCCAAAATCGATCCCACAGTTAGAGAGCATGCATTAGGATTCAGATGCTGTTGTAGAAAAATACCAACAACTGCGTGGCTTGAAACTGCAGACGTCTGTTCTCTCGAACTTCTGGAGACCAACAGCCGAGATCAAGGTGTCAGTAGGCTTGGTTCCTTCTGGAGGCTCAGAGGAGACATCAGGAAACTTATAAACATGGCAGAAGGCAAAGTGAGAACAGGCTTCTTACCTAGCCAGAGCAGGAGGAAGAGAGAAGAGAGAAAAAGTGTCACACAGTTTTAAACAACCAGGTCTCATGAGAACTCAGTTACTGTAGTACCAAGGGGGGATGGTGCTAAACCATTCATGAAAACCATTCACGAGAACTCTGCCCCCGTCATCCAATCACCTTTCACCAGCCCCCCTGCCCATATCAATTACATGGTTTGGCTCTGTGTCCCCACCCAAATCTCATCAGGAATTGTAATCTCACCCAAATTGGGAGAGATCCATTATACGTAATTGAAGTCACAATTGATATACACAACTAAAGTCTTAGTAGAAAGAACAGCTCCACAAAGAAGACAGTTTCTTGAACTGGGGTCTTGTGTCTTCTCTGGCCATAACTGGAGGTGGGATTGGTGGAAGAGGATAATGAGTGAGGCGTTACTGACAGTTTTGAAGTTTTGCATGTGGGTATGGGAAGTGGTTAACTCAGCATGCCTGGTGATATAGTTTGCCTCTGTGTCCCCACCCAAATCTCATGTCAAATCCCCAGGTGTACAAGGAGGGAACTGGTGGGAGGTGACTGGATCAGGGAGGTAGTTTCCCCCATGCTGTTCTCATGACAGTGAGTGAATGCTCATGAGATATGATTTTTTTTGTTTTTTTGTTTTTTGGGTTTTTTTTTTTGAGATGGAGTTTCACTATTGTTGCCCAGGCTGGAGTGCAATGGCACGATCTCTGCTCACTGCAAACTCCACCTCCCAGGTTCAAGCGATTCTCCTGCCTCAGCCTCCCAAGTAGCTGGGATTACAGGCATGAGCCATCGTGCCCGGCTAATTTTGTATTTTTAGTAGAGACAGTGTTTCTCCATGTAGGTCAGGTTGGTCTCGAACTCCTGACCTCAGGTGATCCAACTGCCTCAGCCTCCCAAAGGGCTGGGAGTGCAGGCATGAGCCACCGCGTGCCAGCCGATCTCATGATTTTATGTGTTTAGCTATTCCCCCTTCACTGTCTCTCTCTCTCCTACCAGCTTGTGAAGAAGTGCTTGCTTCCCCTTCAACTTCTGCCATGACTGTAAGTTTCCTGAGACCTTCGCAGCCATGTGGAAGTGTGAGTTGATTCAACCTCTTTCCTTAATAGATTACTCAGTCTCAGGTGCTCAGGTATTTCTTACAGCAGCATGAAAACAGACGAACACATTAGGCTTGTAGATGCGTCAGTCCAACCTCTGTCTCCATCTTCTCATAGTCTTCTCCTTTGTGGGTTCTCTTTTTTTCTTATAAGGGCTCCAGTCATTGAATTTAGGGCCCACTCTATTCCAGTGCAACCTCATCTTAACTACATCCACAAAGACTTTATTTCCAAATAAATTTCCCTTCTGAGGTTCTGGTGGACATAAACTTTGCAGAGACACACTTCAGCCCACTGCAGAAGACTTAAAAAAAAAAAAAAAAGGGTGGGGTAGGGGGGCTGGGCACAGTGGCTCATGCCTGTAGTCCCAACACTGGGAGGCCAAGGCAGGTGGATCATGAGATCAAGAGATCCAGACCATCCTGGCCTACATTGTGAAACCCCATCTCTACTAAAAATACAAAAATTAGCCGGGCTTGGTGGCGCACACCTGTAGTCTCAGCTACTTGGGAGGCTGAGGCAGGAGCATTGTTTGAATCCAGTAGGTGGAGGTTGCAGTGAGCCGAGATCATGCCACTGCACTGCAGCCTGGGCGACAGAGCAAGAATCCATCTCAAAAAATAAAATAAAATAATGAAAATAGAAAATTTAGCTAGGTGTGGTGGTGAGCATCTGCAGTCAGAACTATTTGGGAGGCTGAGATGGGAGGATTGCTTCAGGCCGGGGGTGGAGCCTACGGTGAGCCGTGATGTCCCCACTGCACTGGAGCCTGGGCAACAGAGACCCCACCTCTAGAGAAAGAGAGACACAGAGAGAGAGAGAGATCCTCCTTCATTTCAGCAGCATTGATATTGGTAGATGAGACACTCCAGGTGAAATAGATCCCATTCTTTTCCTCCTTCCACTTCACTGCAGCCTGGGCCACAGACTGAGACCCCATCTCTAAAAATAAAAATAAACAAATAACAAATAAATGAATAGGCTGGGTGTGGTGGCTCACGCCTGTAATCCCAGCACTTTGGGAGGCCGAGGCGGGCAGATCACCTGAGGTCAAGAGTTTGAGACCAGCCTGGCCAACATGGAAAAACCCCACCTCTACTAAAAAAAATGCAAAAATTAGCTGGATGTAGTGGCTGCGTGCCTGTTATCCCAGCTACTCTGGAGGCTGAGGCAGGAGGATCACTTGAACCCGGGAGGCAAATGTTGCAGTGAGCAGAGATTGCACCACTGCACTGCAGCCTGGGCGACAGAGCAAGACTGTCTTAAAACAAACAAACAAACAAACAATAAATAAAATGAATAAAAAATAAGAAGAAATCATAGTGTGAGTATAACTATATGCAGCATCCCAGGAGACCTCCTAGCAGCCGTATCATGACACCTGAGGATTGCTCTTGATGTCCCCCACATAGGATGGTGCTAGAAAAAAACAGAAGCCCTCTGGGCTACAGTCACTCTGGAGCTATCTATTTATTTATTGACTTATTGTGTATTCATTTTTTTTTTTTTTTTGAGACGGAGTCTCACTCTGTCGTCCAGGCTGGAGTGCAGTGGTGCGATCTCGGCTCACTGCAACCTCTGCCTCCCAGGTTCAAGCGATTCTCCTGCCTCAGCCTCCTGAGTAGCTGGCACTACAGGTGCCTGCCACCACACCCAGCTAATTTTTTTGTATTTTAGTAGAGACGGGGTTTCACTGTGTTAGCCAGAATGGTCTCGATCTCCTGACCTCGTGATCAGCCCAACTCAGCCTCCCAAAGTGCTAGGATTACAGGCATGAGCCACCGCGCCCGGCCTGGAGGTATTTATTTGTTGACTTATTATGTATTCATTCATTTCTTTTTTTTTTTTTTTTTTGAGATGGAGTCTCAGTGTGTCACCCAGGCTGGAGTGCAGTGGTGCGATCTCAGCTCACTGCAACCTCCGCCTCCTAGGTTCAAGCGATTCTCCTGCCTCAGCCTTCTGAATAGCTGAGATTACAGGCAAACGCCACCATGCCCAGCTAATGTTTTTGTATTTTAGTAGAGATGGGGTTTCACCATGTTAGCCAGGATGGTCTCGATCTCCTGACCTCGTGATCAGCCCAACTCAGCCTCGCAAAGTGCTAGGATGACAGGCATGAGCCACCGTGCCTGGCCTCCTTCTTTAGAGATGAGGTCTTACTGTGTTGTCCAGGCTGCAGTGCCGTGGAAAGAATTGGAGCTGGGACTGATTATACCCAGAGCATCACAACAGCCAATGTCAAGGGTGTGGTGTGGAGGCACAGGACGCATCCTCCTCCACGGAGCCACAGATGGGAGGAGCTCTCACCCTCCTCCTTACCTCCTGAGGGGCTGGGACGTGATGCCTGTAGATATGCTGGGGAGGCGTGAATTGTAAAAGGCCTACCACACTAAGGTGCTGATGCCCTTCGACTCATGAACCCACGCCTGTCCCCTTTGTCTGCCTCCTTTTCTCTCCCACTCTCCCATCACAGATGATCCTTGGCTGGGTTCCCCATTTCCATGGTTACCGCCTCTGCCAGGGAGGCAGCCACAGGTGGTGGATGCTGTCAGAACAGCTGCTCAAAAGCCATCATCCAGAGCCAATACCCAGGGCATCCACAGTGTGAGGCCAACTGGGGACTCCAGGGAACCCGAGACTTGACCCCTGGAAGACATTTGAGACAGAAGACATGGAGCTGGCCAAGGAAGAAAGGTTCGGGACTGGGAGGTGGCCAGGGCATGTGAGAAACAGCCAGCTCCAGGTGTCATACAGGAGAATCATGACAGTGTTCTAGGATGGTTTCGTATGTCCTGTTGTACCACCTGGGCTTGCCTGTCGTCCTCTCAAAGCATTTTTTTGCGTGACGTGGTTTATCTGGGGAGCTCTGGACCTCTCAGGTGAACAGACAGCCATCATCATCTCGAGTTTATTTTATTTTTATTTTTTTGAGACAGAGTCTCGCTCTGTCGCCCAGGCTGGAGTGCAGTGGCATGATCTCGGCTCACTCCCGGGTTCATGCCATTCTCCTGCCTCAGCCTCCCGAGTAGCTGGGACTACAGGCACCCGCCACCACACCAGGCTAATTTTTTGTATTTTTAGTAGAGACGGGGTGTCACCACGTTAGCCAGAATGGTCTCGATCTCCTGATCTCGTGATCTGCCCGCCTTGGCCTCCCAAAGTGCTGGGATGACAGGCGTGAGCCACCGCGCCCAGCCGTCATCTCGAGTGTCTGAGCGAAGGGAGCGCAGCATGGAGAGGCGAGGTGGTTGGTGCGAGGTGGCACATCCCCAAGGCAACAGGACAGGGAGGAGACGGCCTGACGTATCCCACGCTAAGAGTGTCCCAGCCCAGGAGCTTGCAATAGTGGGGAGTGGAGTGAGGGAGAGTGGTAGAAATGGAAAAATTCCTGGGGAATAGGAAGTACAATTGCCAGTTTCAATGAGGTGTGAAGGAAAAGGGAGGAAAAAGGAAAAGACTCCTAGACAACAGACTTGCAATCCTAGGGGAGGAAGCATGAATGTGTTTTGTTTTTGTTTTCATTTTTTTTGTTTTGTTTTGCTTTTGTTTTGAGACAAGATCTTGCTTTGTCACCCAGGCTGGAGTACAATGGTGCCATCATAGCTCACTGCAGCCTCAACCTCCTAGCCTCAAGCGATCCTCCCACCTCCGCCTCCCAAGTAGCTGAGGCTACAGGCATGCACCACCATGCCTAATTTTTGTATTTTAGTAGAGATGGGGTTTCACCATGTCTCGAACTCCTGAGCTGAGGAGATCCACCCACCTCGGCCTCCCAAAGTGCTGGGATTACAGGCATGAGTCACCATGCCCAGCTGCATTTTTTTTTTTTTTTTTTTAAGTGATAGGTCTTGCTCTGTCACCCAGGCTGGAGTGCAGTGGTGCAATCATAGCTCACTGCAACCTTGACCTCCTAGCCTCAAGCTATCCTCCCACGTCAGCCTCCCAAGTAGCTGAGGCTACAGGTGTGCACCACCATGCCCAGCTATTGTTTTTGTAGGGATGGGGTATTGCTATGGTGCCTATGCTAGTCTGAAACTCCTGGGCTCAAGTGATCTGCCTGCCTCAGCCTCCCAAAGTGCTGGGATTGCAGACCTGCAATTTTTTTTTTTTTTTTTTTTTTTGAGACGGAGTCTCACTCTGTAGCCCAAGCTGGAGTGCAGTGGCACAATCTCTACTCACTTCAACCTCCGCGTCCAGGACTCAAGCAATTCTCGTGCCTCAGCTGGGCGTGGTAGCTGGGACTACAAGCGCACACCACCATGCCCGGCTAATATTTTGTATTTTATTAGAGACGGGTTTCACCATGTTGCCCAGGGTTGTCTTGATCTCCTGACCTCGTGATCTGCCTGCCTCGGACTCCCAAAGTGCTGGGATTACAGGTGTGAGCCACTGTGCCCAGCCACATTTTTTTTGAAGAGATTAGTCTTGCTCTGTCACCCAGGCTGGAGTGCAATGGTGCAATCCTAGCTCACTGCAGACTCGGCCTCCTAGGTTCAAGCGATCCTCCCACCTCAGCCTCCAGAGTAGCTGAGACCACAGGTGCACACACCGCCACACCTCACTACTTTTTCTTCTTTTGTAGAGACGGGATCTGATTGCTTCTCTTAAAACACAACACACAACAGGGTAAAGCTCAACACTCCAAAGCATTTAGAGAGCTCACAAAATAATATCATGAGCAAGGAAGTGCCCAGAAAATAACCTTGGACCTTAGCCAAGGGAAAATCTCTCTAGCATCCATGCCTTCAGATATCTGCCCTGGACGGACCAGGCGAGGAACTGAGACAGCTTCCACTCTTTGGAAGGTCAGCTCTACCCAGATGGAAGCTGTAAGTTGGATTTCCTGTACCACAAGCTTCCCAGGACATGCCCACGGGCCAGAGCAGAAAAGTCGCCTGCAGTTTGGGACATTCAAGAACACTGCTTGTGGTGGGTTTCTTGGCTGTATGGCTGGTCCATTCCTAGATACACAGACAAGGAGATCACTACACATTGGGCAGCTGGTTCACTGCCATCCTAAATTCCAGACCAGAATGTGCAGATGAGTCAGAAAGGGGGTCCTCTATCCATGGAAAGTTTGTAGTGGCAGCCGTGACCAATTTCACGACCTTCAAGGCAGCCGTGACCGATTTCGCGACCTTCAAGGCAGCCGTGACCGATTTCGCGACCTTCAAGGCAGCCGTGACCGATTTCGCGACCTTCAAGGCAGCCGTGACCGATTTCGCGACCTTCAAGGCAGCCGTGACCAATTTCACAACCTTCAAGGCTTAAAAAGGAAATGTATGCTCACATAATCCTGGACACCAGGAGTCTGAGATGAAGGTATCTTAGGGCTGATCTCCCTCTGGAGTCTCTAGGGGAGGATCCTTCCTGCCTCTCCCAGCTCCCAGGAGCTCCCAGCATCCCTGGGCTTGTGGCCACATCACACCAATCTCTGTCTCCACGTGGCCTTCTCCTCTGTGTCTGGGTCTCCTGTTTTGTGTCTTAGAAGGACACCTGTCATTGGATTTAGGGGGCTCCCTCTGGGTCTCCTGTTTTGTGTCTTAGAAGGACACCTGTCATTGGATTTAGGGGGCTCCCTCATCTTTGGACAATTTTATTTTCACATCCTAAACTAATTACATTTGCAGAGACCCTATTTCCAAATAACATTGCATTTACAGGTTCTGGGGAACAGGACATAAACATACATATTTTGGGGCTCACTATATAACCCATTACAATTTTATCCAGTTCCTTCTGGAGGCTCTAGGGGAGGATCCTTCCTGCCTCTCCCAGCTCCCAGGGGCTCCCAGCATTCCTGGGCTTGTGGCTACACCACTCGAGTCTCTGTCTCCATGTGGCCTTCTCCTCTGTGTCTGGGTCTCCTCTTCTGTGTTTGGAAGGACACCTGTCATTGCATTTAGGACCCCCTAATCTAGGACAATTTTATTTCAAGATCCTTCACTAATTACATTTGCAGAGATCCTATTCCCAAATAAGATTGCATTTACAGTTCTGGGGAAAAGGAAATAAACATATATTTTGGGGATCACCATATAACCCATTCCAATTGTATCCAGTTCCTTCTGGAGGCTCTAGGGGAGGCTCCTTCCTGCCTCTCTCAGCTCCTGGGGGCTCCAGGCATCCCTGGGCTTGTGGCTGCATCACTGCAGTCTCTGCCTCTGTCTACACGTGACCTTCTCCTCTGTGTCTGCGTCTCCTCTCCTGTCTCTTAGAAGAACAGCTGTCATTGCATTTAGGGCCCTTCTTATATCTAGAATGAGGTTGGAACAGTTGATATTATGTGTTAACTTGACTGGGTCATGGGGTGTTTAGATGTTTGATTGAATGTCACTCTGGGGTATCTGTGAGGGTGCTTCCCAGTGATGTTAGAAATTGAATTGGTAGCCTGAGGAAGGGAGATCATTTTCTCCAACATGGGATGGCCTTATCTAATCCATTCGCAGCCTCAAAAGAACAAAAAGAAGAAAAAGAGTCCGGGCACCATGGCTCACACCTGTAATCCCAGCACTTTGGGAGGCCAAGGTGGGTGGATCATGAAGTCAAGAGACTGAGACCATCCTGGCCAACATGGTGAAAGCCCATCTCTACTAAAAATACAAAAATTAGCTGGGCGTGGTGGTGTGCATCTGTAGTACCAGCTACTCGGGAGGCTGAGGCAGAAGAATTGCTTGAACCCGGGAGGCAGAGGTTGCAGTGAGCCGAGATCGCACCACTGCACTCCAGCCTGAATGGCAGAGTGAGACTCCATCTCAAAAAAAAAAAAAAAAAAAAAAAAAAGTCGCTCATATTATCTCATTGCAAAAACCCTTCTATTTTTTAGCGATTTAGGACAAAGTACAACATCAACGTAGGTAGCATACAATGTTTGAAATACTGCTACTCTGAGAACATTGAGAACCAACCAGCCAATGAATGCTGAGAAGAAATTGCAATGTCAAGAAATCTTCCAATTTTTGTAGAAGAGAAAATGAGCTTTTCCCCATAGTTGACAGCAATATTAGCTGCATAACATTCTCAATAAGAAACTGGCTGGGTGCAGTAGCTCACGCCTGTAATCCTAGCACTGTGGGAGGCCGAGGCGGGTAGATCACCTGAGGTCAGGAGTTCAAGACCAGGCTGAACCAACATGGAAAAACCCCTTCTCTACTAAAAATACAAAAAAAAAAAAAAATTAGCCGAATGTGCTGGCAGGTGCCTGTAGTCCCAGCTACTTGGGAGGCTGAGTCAGGAGAATGGTGTGAATCTGGGAGGGTGGAGGTTGCAGCGAGCCGAGATCACACCAGTGCACTCCAGCCTGGCGACAGAGCAAGACTCCATCTCAAAACAAAACAAAACAAAAAAAACAGAAATTGGCTAGGCACAGAGACCCACACCTGTAACCCCAGCACTTTGGGAGGCTGAGATGGCTGGATCACCTGAGGTCAGGAGTTCAAGACCAGACTGACCAACACAGAAAAACCCCATCTCTAGTAAAAATACAAAAAAAAATTAGCCGGATGTGCTGGCCGGGGCCTGTAGTCCCAGCTACTTGGGAGGCTGAGTCAGGAGAATGGCGTGAATCTGGGAGGGTGGAGGTTGCAGCAAGCCGAGATCGCACCAGTGCACTCCAGCCTGGCGACAGAGCAAGACTCCATCTCAAAACAAAACAAAACAAAACAAAAAAACAGAAATTGGCTAGGCACAGAGACCCACACCACCTGTAACCCCAGCACTTTGGGAGGCTGAGATGGCTGGATCACCTGAGGTCAGGAGCTCAAGACCAGACTGACCAACACAGAAAAACCCCATCTCTAGTAAAAATACAAAAAAAAATTAGCCAGATGTGCTGGCAGGTGCCTGTAGTCCCAGCTACTTGGGAGGCTGAGTCAGGAGAATGGCGTGAATCTGGGAGGGTGGAGGTTGCAGCGAGCCGAGATCGCACCAGTGCACTCCAGCCTGGTGACAGAGCAAGACTCCATCTCAAAAAAAAAAAAAAAAAAAAAAAAAAAAAAAAAAAAAACCAGAAATTGGCTAGGCGCAGGTACCCACACCTGTAACCCCAGCACTTTGGGAGTCCGAGATGGCTGGATCACCTGAGGTCAGGAGTTCAAGACCAGACTGACCAACACGGAAAAACCCAATCTCTAGTAAAGATACAAAAAAAAATTAGCAGGATGTGCTGGCAGGTGCCTGTAGTCTCAGCTACTCGGGAGGCTGAGGCAGGAGAATCGCTTGCGCTCAGGGGGCGGAGGTTGCAGTGAGCCGAGATTGCGCCACTGCACTCCAGCCTGGGTGACAGAGGGAGACTCCATGTCAAAATAAATAAATAAGAAATTACTGGAAACCACCATTCTCAGCAAACTATCGCAAGGACAAAAAACCAAACACCGCATGTTCTCACTCATAGGTGGGAATTGAACAATGAGAACACATGGACACAGGAAGGGGAACATCACACTCCGGGGACTGTGGTGGGGTGGGGGGAGGGGGAGGGATAGCTTTAGGACATATACCTAATGCTAAATGACGAGTTAATGGGTGCAGCACACCAGCATGGCACATGTGTACCTATGTAACAAACCTGCACATTGTGCACATGTACCCTAAAACTTAAAGTAAAATAATACAATAAAAAAAAAGAAGAAATTACAATGCTCAAATAAACTTTTCTTTTTTTTTTTTTTTTTGAGACAGAGTCTTGCTCTGTCGCCCAGACTGGAGAGCAGTGGTGTGATCTCAGCTCACTGCAAGCTCCGCCTCCCGGGTTCAAGCGATTCTCCTGCCTCAGCCTCCCGAGTAGCTGGGATTACAGGCACCCGCCACCATGCCTGGCTATTTTTCTTTTTTTGTATTTTACTGTAGAGATGGGGTTTCATTGTGTTAGCCAGGATGGTCTCAATCTCCTCACCTTGTGATCCGCCCGCCTCGACCTCCCAAAGTGCTGGGATTACAGGCATGAGCCACCGTGCCTGGCTCAAAGATACTTTTCTAAAGTCTGAAAAATAAATAAATCACAGTCAGCTGTGCTACAGGAAAGAATGAAATACCTTTCCCGTGCCTGTGTGGATGAGACAAAAATGGCTAGAAGTTGTAGGGGAAATAGGATTGTGTCTGACAGTGAATGCATAAAAATGTTACTCTCTAAATCCTGTGATTTTGGAGGCTGCCCGTCAGCTTTTCCAGATTTTGCAATTTGCTGTGATTTTATTCTAAACGAAAATTCACTTTTATGTCTAAATGTGTATATGTAATTTTTTATTCTTTTATTTAAAAGACCCTCAAATTACCTAAGTATCTTGTCCCAGACACTATTGAACTTTTCTGAGCACTGTGTTTCTAGAAAACAGTGAAGGGTAAGAAATCTCCCTACCTGGGCCAGGTGGGGTGGCTCACACCTGTAATCCCACCATCGTGGGAGGCCGACATGGGCAGATCTCCTGAGGTCAGGAGTTCGAGACCAGCCAGGCCAACATGGTGAAACCCCGTGTCTACTAAAAATACAGAAATTAGCTGGGTGTGGTGGTGCGCGTTTGTAGTCCCAGCTACTCAGGAGGCTGAAGCAGAAGAATCACTTGAACCTGGGAGGCGGACGTTGCAGTGAGCCGAGAATGTGTCACTTCACTCCAGCCTGGGTGACAGAGTGAGACTCCATCAAAGAAAGAGAGAGAAAGAGAGAGGAGGGAGGGAGGGAAGGAAGGAGGGAGGGAGGGAGGGAAGGAAGGAAGGAAGGAAGGAAGGAGGGAGGGAAGGAAGGAAGGAAGGAAGAAAGGAGAAGGGGAAGGAAAGGAGAAGGGGAAGGAAGGAAAGAAGAGAAGGAAGGAAAGGAAGGAAAGGAAGGGAAGGAAGGAAGGAAAGAAGGGAGGGAGGGAGGAAGGAAGAAAGGAGAAGGGGAAGGAAAGGGGAAGGAAAGGAGAAGGGGAAGGAAAGGGAAAGGAGAAGGGGAAGGAAAGGGGAAGGAAAGGAGAAGGGGAAGGAAAGGGGAAGGAAAGGAGAAGGGGAAGGAAAGGGGAAGGAAAAGGGAAGGAAAGGAGAAGGGGAAGGAAAGGAGAAGGGGAAGGAAGGAAAGAAGAGAAGGAAGGAAAGGAAGGGAAGGAAGGGAAGGAAGGAAAGGAAGGAAACGAAGGAAGGGAAGGAAGGAAAGGAAGGGAAGGAAGGAAGGAAGGAAAGAAGGAAGGGAGGGAGGAAGGAAGGAAGAAAGGAGAAGGGGAAGGAAAGGAGAAGGGGAAGGAAAGGAGAAGGGGAAGGAAAGGGGAAGGAAAGGAGAAGGGGAAGGAAAGGAGAAGGGGAAGGAAAGGAGAAGGGGAAGGAAAGGAGAAGCGGAAGGAAAGGAGAAGCGGAAGGAAAGGAGAAGCGGAAGGAAAGGAGAAGGGGAAGGAAAGAGGAGAAGGGGAAGGAAGGAAAGAGGAGAAGGGGAAGGAAGGAAAGAGGAGAAGGGGAAGGAAGGAAAGAGGAGAAGGGGAAGGAAGGAAAGGAGAAGGAAGGGAAGGAAGGAAGGAAAGGAAGGAAAGAAGAGAAGGAAGGGAAGGAAAGAAGAGAAGGAAGGAAAGGAAGGAAAGAAGGAAGGGAGGGAGGAAGGAAGGAAGAAAGGAGAAGGGGAAGGAGGGAAGGACAGAAGGAAAGAAGGAAGGAAGGAAGGGGGAAGGAAGGAAGGAAGGGGGAAGGAGGGAAGGAAGGGGAAGGAAGGAGGGAGGGAAGGAAGGAAGGAACCTCTGCCTCCTGGGTTCACGCCATTCTCCTGCCTCAGCCTCCCAAGTAGCTGGGACTACAGGTGCGCACCACCACATCTAATTTTTTGTTGTTATATTTTGTTGTATAGACAAAAATTTCACTGTGTTAGGCAGCATATCTCTCAATTCCCCTTACCTTTTTGTATTCTGAGAAGTGATTGCTGTAAAGTACCGCCTTTCTCTCATGACTTAGGAAAGATGCATGGCTGCCTTGCATCTCCAGATGCAAGGCCAGACCAGACTCTCCAAATCCCTTCTTTTTATTTCCTTCTTAAATTTTTATTTGTTTTATATTTTTTTGAGACGGAGTTATGCTCTTGTTGCCCAGGCTGGAGTGCAATGGCGTGATCTTGGCTTACTGCAACCTCTGCCTCCGGGGTTCAAGCAACTCTGTCTCAGCCTCCCGAGTAGCTGGGATTACAGGCATGCTCCACCAGGCCGAGCTAACATTGTAGTTTTAATAGAGACTGGGTTTCACCATATTGGCCAGGCTGATCTTGAACTCCTGACCTCAGGTGATCTGCCCGCATTGGCCTCCCAAAGTGCTGGGATTATAAGTGTGAGCCACCGTGCCCAGCCTCCAAATTCCTTCTTTGCTTCGTAAATGTCTAGCTGATCTGTTCATCCCCATAATCAATAGGAATAATGTGCTTGTGGACCAAACTTGAAGTTTTCTCCTCCCCTACCCACCCCCAGCTCCTCTGAACACCCTTGTACATTGCAATGTGGGACAGCCCCTCTTCAACAGCCCCTCCTGAAAAATCAACGAACATCAAGGGAAATACTTTCCTGATCAATTATTCTGACATGCATCTCCCTATAAATGAAATTTATTTCTGCCTGAGTCTTTGAGATGCTTACAACTCTCACAGTCAAGCAATCTCCCTACTGCAATTGTCTTTCCTTTTCTTTTTTCGTTTTGTTGTTGTTGTTTTGTTTTTGAGGCAGGGTCTCTCTCTGTTGCTCAGGCTAGAGTACAGTGGCACAATCTCAGCTCACTGCAAACTTTACCTCCCAGGTTCAAGTGATTCTCCAGCCTCAGCCTTTGGAGTAGCTGGGATTTTAGGTGTGTGCTACCATGCCTGGCTATTTCTTTCTTTCTTTTTTTAAAGTAGAGAAAGTTTCACCATGTTGGCCAGGCTAGTCTTGAACTCCTGACCTCAAGTGATCTGCTGCAGCCTCCCAAAGTGCTGGGATTCCAGGCATGAGCCACCACACCCAGCCTGTGATTGTCTTTTCAAATTTCTTTCTTATCTAAATCCACATTTGTTTTTATTTGACTCACCAGAAAACCAGCAAACACTCCTTCCTGGCCGCGCATCCACTGAACACCAAAAGAGAAAAATATCTTTGTCTCTCTCTCTCTCTCTCGCTGTCTCTTGCTCTCTGTGACACACAAACACACACACACACACAGACAGATACACAAAGAAACTAGGAGCTAGAAGGAGACCCCCTCAAGTCTAAATGAAATTATTTACAAAAAGGAAAGAGAGAACAGGACCAATTTCACTTTTAGCATCACAACTGCCAACATCAGTGGTACAGAAATGAAAGGTGAGCTCTTTTTTTCTTCCTTTTTTTTTTTTTTTAAAGGTGGGGTCTCACTGTGTTGCCCAGGCTAGAATGAGGTGATGCAATCCTAGCTCACTGCAGCCTCAAACCCCTGGGCTCAAGGGATTCTCCTACCTCAGCCATCAGAGTAGCTGGGACTACATGCACACACCACCACACCTGGATAATTTATTTTTATTTTTGTAGAGATGAGTGTCTTGCCATGTTGCCCAGGCTTCCAACGATCCTCCCAGCTTCAAACAATGTTCTCACCATGGCCTTCCAAGGTGCTGGGACCACAGGCATGAAGCCCTGAGCCCAGCCAACCTCTCTCATTTCCAGCAGTCACTGTGGGTCAGCTTATGAAGCAGTGTCTATCCCTTGAATCACCTTATCACAGAACAAACCTAAGAGTCATAGGAAAGGGAGGGCAGGATCTCTTTCTAGCAAATAAAGAAAGAGGAACTCAGAGAGATGAAACGACTTGACATCACAGAGTGAAGACCTGGAGGAAAGAAAGTGAGCTTGGGGGTCTTGGGTTGACCCTTGGTGGGGGTGGTCTGCAGGGGAGGGGGGAAGTACCCTCAACAGTGAATGTCCCAATGTAAATGCTCCACGTGGAATCCCTGGCTCTGCAAAAGACATCTCCATCCACCAGCCCCACTTTCCATGCTACATTGACATGCTGCTGATGACAAGGTGATGATGACTGGTCACTATGGAAATAACAGAAGATCACCCAATGGTGAGGAAGAAGAAACGATTTATCCAGGGCTTGCCATACCAAGGGAGGAAACCACCGTCCCTTGCATTTAGCAAAAAACGTAAAAGCAGGAACCACAGGAGGAACCTTGGATAGGAGAATCAGGGAAGACTGCAGGCATGCCCTAATTAGAGGCTGTCCACATTCTAAAGCTGTAGGAGGCTCAGAAGAAGTAGGGCACCCCTGGGATTAGTTAGGATGGTGTCTCTTCAGCTTTCTAATTTTTTTTTGAGACGGAGTCTCACTCTGTTACCCAGGCTGGAGTGCAGTAGCAGGATCTCAGCTCACTGCAACCTCTACCTCCCGGGTTCATGCCATTCTGCTGCCTCAGCCTCCCAAGTAGCTGGGACTACAGGCACCTGCCACCATGCCAGTTTACTTTTTTTTTGTATTTTTAGTGGAGATGGGGTTTCACCATGTTAGCCAGGATGGTCTCAATCTCCTAACCTTGTGATCCACCTGCCTCGGCCTCTCAAAGTGCTGGGATTACAGGCGTGAGCCACCACACCCAGCCATCTTCCTAATTTTAAATCGAGGCAAACATTAGGAAATCTGGTGGTTATGAATCAAGTCTTGCTGGTTTGGGGCCCATGGTGCCTGAAGATATTGTTTGCCTTCCTGGACTGTTTGCTGGAGATAGTGATCTGACATCCTGTGTGTCTGACTTGTACACAGAAGGTGGCTTCCTGGGGTGGTTATGGTGGATAATGGGTTGGTTTTCTTGGCAGGTTGTGGGTCAGAGTTTTATCTATGTAGATGGCCAGACCACTATCTGCTTGTATGCTCACTCTCACATGACCATATATATGTATTCATGCTTGTTAAACATGTTTTAAACCTATTTATGTGTTTATTTATTTAAGACAGATTGCATTTATTTATTTATTCATTTATTTAAAGACAGAGTCTCACTCTGTCTCCAAGGCTGGAGTGCAGTGGTGAGATCTCAGCTCACTGCAACCTCCGCCTCCCGGATTCAAGTGATTCTCCTGCCTCAGCCTCCCGAGTAGCTGGGACTACAGGCACCCGCCACCAGGCTCAGCTAATTTTTGTATTTTTAGCAGAGACAGGGTTTCTCTATGTTGGCCAGGCTGGTCTTGAACTCCTGACCTCAGGTGAGCCGCCTGCCTTGGCCGCCCAAAACGCTGGGATTACAGGCAAACCACCACACCCGGCCACTTTAAACCTTTTTGTTTGTTTTGTTTTGAGACACAGTTTTGCTCTTGTTGCCTAGGCTAGAGTGCAATGGCATGATCTTGGCTCACTGCCACCTCCGCCCCCCACCCCCCTGCCGGGCTCAAGTGATTCTCGTGCCTCAGCCTTCCGAGTAGCTGGGATTACAGGCATGTGCCGCCACGCCCGGCGAATTTTTTGTATTTTTAGTAGAGACGGGGTTTCTCCATGTTGGCCAGGCTGGTCTTAAACTCCTGACCTCAGGTGATCCACCTGTGTTGGCCACCCAAAATGCTAGGATTACAGGCGTGAGCCACCATGCCCAGCCACTTAAAACCTTTTTAAATGTTATCTGGGCAATGCATTCATCAATATATTATCATTGGAAAGGCTGGAATGACAGGATCACTAGAACAAATTATGCCTCTCTACCTCACACCCTGTATCAATTGTCCTCCATTCTCCTGGGAAACTCTGTTAATAGTTTTTGGTTCATTCTACCTGCCAATTATCTCAATGTTTTAATGAATGCCGCTATTTTTTTTTTTCTAGTAGAATCATAAAATAAAGCATTGTACCACTTGCCTTTTCCCCCTTAATGATTTGTCCTGGGGGATACTTCTGGCTCGGTTCCTCTTTGATTTTCTGCACAACCTGCGTTGCATCGTGGACCAGAGCTCATTTCACCTGCGGGAGCATCTGTTTCTTTTTTGACATCTATGGAGAGGGAATGCACTATTGCCTGGATGCTGGTGGGAGGCCAGGCTTTTCTCCTTGTTAGACAGACCCAAGGAGACAGATACTTGTCTTCGTTGCATTGCCGTGAAGATGTGAAGTGATGATTTATGCCTGACCTCAAAGATGTCTTATCAGGGACCTTGAATTCTGAGGAAAGGATGTAAGAAAACAAAAAAAGTTCAGTAATTATTCATGATGGAAGCAAGAACGCTTCAACAGAGGAGTCTGGGGTCTACAGGTAATTCAACAAAGCTGTGTCCTAAGCAGGCTGTGTATAACTGGGGCATGGCGGGTATACACATGGTTTATACACAAGGACTTCTTATCCAGCAGCCTTCATGGGGTTCTACCTATAATTTCCTAATCTTCTCATCCTTTATCTGCCCTGCCCGATATCTATTAAATTTTTTCTATCAACTAGAATCTATTTCTGTTGCTCACAACTAACAACTGTATATAACCCTTAACCATCAACCTATAAATTGATTCCAATTCATTCCCAATGGTTTGCAAATAAATACCTTTTTGCAGCCAATTCCCTTTACACAGTCTTTGTGCACCTGCGACCTGTAGGCTACACCCCTACACATTAAATTCCTGGTTCAGTGGATGGGTACTTTTTTAATCTCTCCAAATAATGTGTAAATGGGCCATCTAGAATTGATGTTACCAGTTTCCATCCTTAACAGATAATCCCTTTGCCCGATACCCTGAAACCTGTCAGTATTGTCAATTTTCTTTGTATGTTTGCCAAACGTATGGGCAAGTATAGCCTCTTTTTTTTTTAATGTTGTATTTCTTTCATTATCTGGCATGTTGATTATCTTTTCACAAATGCAGTGACCATTTGTAATTATTTGGTATGGTGTATGTTGCTGAGGTCAGGTGTATAGGGAAATGTTATTTCTTAGTAAAGGATGAAAAAAAAAGTTTATATTTTAAAGAGAAAAAAAAAAAGCTGCCATGTGGGAGACCTGAGAAGCCTTCTGAGATGTCAGACATTGGGGGTTTCACTGACAGTTTCAGCCACTGCTCTGAAACCCATCGGAACACTGGCCACAGACACCACATGTGCACGGCTGCCCCAACCCCGCAGGACCGACTCTGCAGTGATACCGAGGCAGACCCATCCCTGGGAGAAGCAGCAGCAGCACTCCTAACTTTGGATCCAAGATCCCTGGCAGCCATGCCAACAAGCTATGCAAACAGCATTGCGGCCTTAGTTCTCTCTCTCATCTCCTTCACTTCTTGCAGCATGATCAGAGCTATGCTAGGGTCAGAGCTGCAATAGAGTCAGATCTGCAGTGAGGTCAAAGCTGCAGTATGGTCTCACCTGCAGTGTGGTAACAGTTGCAGTATGGTTAGAGCTGCAATAGAGTCAGATCTGCAGTGAGGTCAGAGCTGCAGTATGGTCTCACCTGCAGTGTGGTAAACAGTTGCATATGATTAGAGCTGCAGCAGAGTCAGATCTGCAGTGAGGTCAGAGCTGCAGTGTGGTAACAGTTGCAGTATGGTTAGGACTGCCAGAGTCAGATCTACAGTACGGTCAGCACTGCATGCAGTCTGGTCAGAGCTGCAGGATGGTCAAAGCTGAAGCATGATCAGATCTAGGGTATGGTCAGAGCTGCAGTGTGGTTACAGCTGAAGTATAGTCGGATCTACAGTAGGGTCAGAGCTGTGGCACGATCAGACCTGCAGTATGGTAAGAGCTGTGGTATGGTCAGATCTGTGGTATGGTCAGAGCTGAGATATGGTCAGAGTTGCGGTATGATCACAGCTGCAGTACAGTCAGAGCTGAGATATGGTCAAAGCTATGCTATGGTCAGAGCTGTGGTATGATTAGAGCTGGAGGATAGTGAGATCTACAGCATAGTCAGAGCTACGGTAGAGTCAGAGCTCTGCTATGGCCAGATCTGTGGTATGGTCAGAGCTGAGGTATGGTCAGAGTTGCGGTATAGTCAGAACTGGAGAGTGGTAGAGCTGTGCTATGGTCAGAGCTGAGGTATGGTCAGAGCTGCCGTACAGTCAGAGCTGTGGTATGATCAGAGCTGTGCTGTGGCAGGAGCTGCAATATGGTCTCAGCTGCAGTATAGTCCAATCTACAGTAAAGTCAGAGCTGGGGTATAGTCAGAGTTGTGCTATGGTCAGAGCTGCAGTATGGCCAGAGCTGCAGTAAAGTCAGAGCTGTGGTATAGTCAGAGCTGTGCTGTGGTCAGAGCTGTGGTATGGTCAGAGCTACAGTATAATCAGATCTACAGCATAGTCAGAGCTGGCGTATAGTCAGAGCTGTGGTATGGTCAGAGCTACAGTATAATCAGATCTACAGCATAGTCAGAGCTGGCATATGGTCAGAGCTGTAGTATGATCAGAGCTGCAGTACGGCCAGAGCTGCAGTACGTTCAGATCTGCAGTAAAGTCAGAGCTGCGGTATAGTCAGAGTTGTGCTATGGTCAGAGCTGCAGTATGGTCAGAGCTACAGTATGGCCAGAGCTGTAGTATGGTGAGATCTGCAGTAAAGTCGGAGCTGGGGTATAGTCAGAACTGTGCTATGGTCAGAGCTACAGTACAATCAGATCTACAGCATAGTCAGAGCTGGCGTATAGTCAGAGCTATGCTATGGTCAGAGCGTGGTGTGGTCAGAGCTACAGTATGGAGTTTGAGGCTGCAGTGAGCTATGATTGCACCACTGTACTCCAGCCTGAGCGATAGAGCAGGACCCCCTCTCAAAATAATGATAAGATTAATAATAATAGTTCAGTTTTGCAATTTTTTTCTAATATAAAATAGTACTAATTTATAATGACTCTAACCCATCAGTCTCTCTCCTGTTGCTAGCCAAGTTCAGCTGCCAACTTCAGTGTCCAGCTATATAGCAAATGCCACCTATACTGAGAGAGAGGGCTCAGCAGAGCATGAGGACTTTGAGAGCTTTTTGAGATAAATCAAACCAAAGAGTCACAGCTCTGAGTGTGTATTCAACCACCTAGATTTAATTCAACATAAGCAGACGGTTTGTAAGTGCGATGGTTTGCCCTCACCAAAAGTCATGTTGAGGCTGGGTGCCCAAGGTAAGAGTGTTTAGATGAGGCTCTGCCCTCATGAATGGATTAATCCCTTCATGAATTAATCAATTAATGAGTTATCAAAGCTGTGGGTTAGTTATCAGAAGAGCAGGCCTGTGATCAAAAGCCAGGTTGTTTTTCTCTCATGAGCCTCTGTGCCACAGGAGGCCTGCCCCATCTCAAAACTCTCCAGAGAGAGTCCCCACTAGCAAGAAGGTCCTCACCAGATGCAGCTCCTCATCCTTGGACTTCCCAGGCTCCAGAACTGTCATAAATATATTTCTTTTCATTATAAATTACTGAGTCTTAGGTATTTGGTCATAGCAACAAAAAACAGACTAAGATAGTGAGTGTTCCAATATGCCATGGTGAGTTTCATTTTACATCCATACTTTCATGCTTCTGCTAGATGGCCTGATTTGTCTATAGGTGACTTTGATTTTACACCCATTCTTTCATGCTTCTGCTAGAGGGCCTGATTTGTCTATAGGTGAGTTTCATTTTACATCCACTGTTTCATGCTTCTGCTGGATGGCCTGATTTGTCTATAGGTGAGTTTCATATTACATCCATTCTTTCGTGCTTCTGCTAGATGGCCTGATTTGTCTATACGTGAGTTTCATTTTACATCCACTCTTTCATGCTTCTGCTAGATGGCCTGATTTGTCTATAACCATCAGCTCTTTTAAGATGGCCCTGAATTTTTTTTAGAATTTTAAGGCAATGAATGCCCCTGGGAAGGTTTAAAAACTCACAAATCATGTCAAAATCAGTTTCAATCAAATACCAACCCTTTACTTCAGAATTTATCCGAGCTTCTGTTAGAATACAAGCCATCCAGGGAAGGAGGAAGGATCTTAGGTTTTTACCAAGCGTGCCCTTGGGCAAAAATTTCTTCCCTTTTCAAGTTTCTCGTAAGTTTAGTGGGGATGTGCATGAAGAGTGAGATGATCTCTGTAGAAGATTCTGCCCACTACCACCTTCTTTGCCGCAGGAGGATTTTTGTCATCAGTCACTCCCTCTTTTCACCGAATTTACAGCATTCTTTTCAAAATAGTCCTCCAGACCATGGTGCACTGAGTCCTCCCCTGGGTAGAAACTCCCTAGCAACAGCCACACATATGTCACAATTGCTATGGACGAGAGTGCTCCCAGGTACCTGATTGACAGTATCTGCGAATGGGAAACTTCTGAAATGCCCATCAGCAGCAGAGTGGATAAATAAGTCATGATGTGTTCACACACAAAAATGCTAAACATCATTGACAATGAAACAGCTATATTGACACGCCATGACATGGATGAATCTCACAAACATCATCTTAGGCAGAAAAGGCTGAATTATACCCTGAATCCCCCAAATCACCTACTCTATGATGTATTTGCATGAAGTATGAAAATGGTCAAAACTATCAGCAGTGTTAGAAGACCGTGATGGCAGCAGGGGGACGGTGACTGTCAGCAGGCATGTGTGGAGCTCTCCAGGGAGCTGCTAATGGTGATTCGCCATCTGGACCTCAGTCTGTTTATGGGTAGTTTCATTTGGGGAAATAACCTGGGCACGCTCTTTTGATCTAAGAATGCTTTCCATCTATGCTGTGCATTGATACGTTATAAAAGAGCCCTCCACGCATTCCTTACCTGTGATTTTTTTTTTTTTTTTTTTTTGAGATGGAGTCTTGCTCTGTTGCCCAGGCTGGAGTGCAGTGATGTGATCTTAGCTCAGTGCAAGCTCTGCCTCCTGGGTTCATGCCATTCTCCTGTCACAGCCTCCCGAATAGCTGGGACTACAGGCTCCCACCACCATGCCCAGCTAATTTTTGTATTTTTAGTAGAGACGGGGTTTCACCGTGTTAGCAAGGATGGTCTTGATCTCCTGACCTCGTGATCTGCCTGCCTCGGCCTCCCAAAGTACTGGGATTACAGGCATGAGCCACCACACCCGGCCAACCAATGAATCTTAATTCCCTCGCGTGATAAACTAAGGACAAGCACCAGCAAGGAAAAGATAAGCCTTAATGCACAATTAAGCAAATTAAAACAGAGACCAGTGTGATCTCCTGAGAGAGTGAAGGGTCTCACTGCCAGCCCTGTCAGCGACACTCGCAGACACAGTAATAATGCCCGTGATTTCTTCGTGTTTTCCCAAGAAGAAAGCTCACCAAAGCATAGTTACATCCAGTGCCTGTGGCTGATAGATGCTGCATTCTGTACTGGATCCCCTTGGGAAAAAAACAACAACAACAGATGAACTGGGCTTACAGGCAGCAGAACAAAGACGGATGAAGGATAGAAACTCATTCTTCTCTCTGTTCTTCCCACTTACCCAGTGCTTAACGCCAATCAAAATCTGCTTTCTGAGCTTCTAGTTTCTCTCTTTAAGTCTCAAAAGTAGACTATGTGACTCTTGTGTCATGAGTATGTCTAACTAGTCTTTGGAGTAAAAACAAAACAAATCCAGTATTTCAGTTGATTAACTCTATATTCTTATGTAGGATATTTTAACACAATGTTGGGAATTTCCCTCTTCCCCACCCCAAAATGCTGCAGGACAAGTCATTCCCCAATGTAGGTGGTGTGACTACATTTATATTTGTCACATATTTCGGTGTGTTGCATTTGCCTGAAATCATAATTAAAACACGATTCGGAACTAAATTTGGGGCTTGCATCTGCTATGACCTTACAATTTGCCTAAGCCCAAATTCTTCCTTGGCAGCACAAAATTGACACTTTTCTGAAACTCAGGTTGTTCCCTGACACGGGAGAACAGCCTGCCTGCTGAAATTAAGGGGTGACACTTGGACTGCAGCCTGGCTCTCTGAGACCTTCAGGAGCAGAGAAGAGAAGCATAGCCGCATGGCAGGGTGAGGCGATGTCAAACAGAGGCACATTGCTCCCCTGACAAATGCAATGAACCTCCAAATCTGACATTTCCAGAAGGTAAACAAACTTAGCTGTCTGCGTTCCCTGGAGCAGCTCTGAAGGTCTTTGCTGCCTGCTTTGAAGATGGTGACTCAGTGCTTCCTACAATGAAATTTATTCCAAGGGCTGCAAAGGCACAGTTGAAAAGCCGACCCTACCATCAGCATTAAAGCTACCTCAGGAAACAACAGGGCTGATGGCACCTCAGCTAGATGTGTGTCTAATTACTATTAAAGAGTCAGAATCAAGATTACCAGGAACCCAGTCCATCCTCACCCTGCTTGCTTCCTGTGGGCAGAAGCCCGGTGATTACAAGCTCTCAGCCACACTGAGTGAAGCTGCAAACCCAGAACTGTCATAAACTTTTCCAGGCATGCACAGCTAGTCCTGAAACCCTCTAGGTCTCAGTTTGTGCACTTGTAACTTCAGATAATAATGGTGTAACCATGATGAGAAGGCTGTAAAATTAAACAAGGCAACGCACATAAAGGAAGCTCTTGGGATAGCCCCTTAGACACTGCAAGAGCTGGATAAATGTCAACTATCACTGTTATGATTTTAGTTATTAACAAGAGTAAGCTCTGCCTCCAGTTCCCCAAGGTACCCTGAGCTGTAAAATCCAGGAAGCTCCTACATCTGGAGGATATGGATGAATCTCACAAACATCATATTGGGCAGAAAAAGCCAAATTATACCTTCAGCCCACAAAAGGAATCAACAACTGAGACTTTTGCTTAACAAAACTGGGATAGGCAACATTTGGGACTGTCCTTACCACGTCTCAATCTGTATTCCACGGTCTCCCTTCTCCCTGACTCCTGAAACGTCAGGTCCTGCCACTGGGAACTGTTGCCATGGTGCCCCAACAAAGTCTGCCCCCATGTGGTTGGCCCTAGGAACTTATTTTTTTCTACCAGTCATGTCTTCTCAACCTGCCATCAGAAAGTATTCAATACTGGCTGAGTGTGGTGGCCCACACCTGTAATCCCAGCAATTTGGGAGGCCAAGGTGGGAGGATTGCTTGAGGTCAGGAGTTCAAGGCCAGCCTGGGCAACATCACTCTGTTGCTCGGGCTGGAGTGCAGTGGTACAATCATGGCTCCCTGTAGCCTCAAACTCCTAGGCTCTAGCAATCCTCGCACCTCAGCCTTCAAAGTAGCTGGGACTACAAGTGTGCACCATCACATCTGGCAATTTTTTATTTTTTGGTACAAATGAAGGTCTCACCATTACAATATTAGCCAGCTGTGGTGGCACAGACCTGTGGTTCTAGCTACTCAGAAAGCTGAGTTGAGGGGATATCTTCAGCCCAGGGGTTCAAGGGGGCTGTGAGCTATGTGATTGCCACTGCACTCCAGCATGGGTAGCAGAGCAAGACTCTGTCTCAAAGAAAAAACGAAAAGGTATCTGTCACTGAGATCTCAATACCACAAGTATACAAGCATCTTGTTGTGAGCTGATTAATTTGATCCCTCCAAATAAGACCATTTTCAAATCATGTAGTGAGACCTGGATCCTCCATGGGATACCTTTAACAAGGAATTTTTAGGACACTCAAGTTTCAGCAGTATTCAGCTCTGATCTTTAACCTTACTAGACTTAAATGTGGTCACCCCTATGGCACAGCCAGGGAACATGTCCTAGAAAATGTCTTCATTGGGTCATTATCCTTCATCTGACCACTCTGTGTCTAGACCACCCTGAACAGATTGCTTGGGAAACAAGCAAAATTAAGCTGCTGCCTCTTTATATGAACGCCCTTGCACAGGTGCCAAATAATTTGTTAAGTCCTTGCATCAAGGACTACAAGGTAGAAAATGCTCGTGGAACTAAGGATCTATATTATTAGCTAGTGTTTTTTGCACAAAGAAGCATTTTCATTCTATTAGCACACAGCTGAACAAAGTAATTCGATGAAAAGTAAATAATCGATATGTGTATTAGTCAGGACAGACCAGGTGATGCTGCTATAACAAACAACCCCAGAATCTCAGCAGCTAACATCACCAAAGTCTGTTTCTCACCCATACTACCTGCTCACCAATGGGGGCTTCACTATTTGTCATCTTAAGAATAGGACCCAGGGTGATAAAGCAGCCCTGTTCTGGAATACTTCCAGTCTCAGGGAGGGAGAGAGAGAACAAAAGATGTTCTCCAAATAGGAACGCTTTTACACTGTTGAGTGTAAATTAGTTCAACCATTGTGGAGACAGTGTGGCAATTCTTCAAGGATCTAGAACCTTGAAATGCCATTTGACCCAGCAATCCCATTACTGGGAAAATACCCAAAGTATTATAAATCATTCTGCCATAAAGACACATGCACATGTATGTTTATTGCAGCACTATTTACAATAGCAAAGGCATGGAACCAAACCAAATGCCCATCAATGATAGACTGGATAAAGAAAATGTGGCATATATATACTATGAATTATGCAGCCATAAAAAAGAATGAGTTCATGTCCTTTGCAGGGACATGGATGAAGCTGGAAGCCATCATTCTCAGCAAACTAACACAAGAGCAGAAAACCAAACACCGCATGTTCTCACTCAGAAGTGGGAGTTGAACAATGAGATCACATGGACACAGGGGGGGAACATCATACACCGGGGCCTGTCAGGGGGTTGAGGGTGAGGGGAAGGAGAACATTAGGACAAATACCTAACGCATGTGGGGCTTAAAACCTGGATGATGGGTTGATAGGTGCAGCAAACCATCATGGCACACGTATACCTATGTAACAAACCTGCACGTTCTGCAGATGTATCCCAGAACTTAATGTAAAATAAATATTTTCAAAAATTATGTTCTCCAAGGGCAACCATGACCCAGGCTTCTGATAGGAAGTGACACACCTCTCACTTCTGCTCAAATTCACCGTCCATGGTGGTGTCTGAATTTAGTGACATGGAAAAGTGTGATTCTCTGAAGCCAGGGGCACCTATATTTGTAAGCAATGAAAAAATTCTACTGTAAGAAGAAAATAAAAAATGGTTCATACTTTACTACTCACCTGTGTTCTACTAACGGGAGGGGAAAAGTTGAAGCTTTTGAGATAAATCACCAGGAAAGAAAAAAAAGCGATCAGAAAATATGTTCTTTATCCAGAAATTTCAAAGGCAGTTTTCTGCCAAGAGAGGGCTATGAAAATGCATCACTGGCTTTTATGGGGTTTGCAGGAACAAAAACATCCCCTTCTGTATATGACACAAAATCAAAGGTAATAGATGTGTTTCTAAAAAATTCGCCATTATACTTCTGTAACAAAAAAGAACAATAATAGCTAAGCTGAACACATGTCAATAGAACCTATTTTCCCAACCTAACGACAAAACATCCCTCCTCGAAATCCCAGCTGCTACAAACTGTTAAAGCCACATATCTTAATGCTCTTATATTTAAGATGTCAGGAAGATGTGAATTTTTAATTAAACCAGCCTCGTGAAAGGGCCTCACACATTATATATGGTTGGTTGCAAAATGGATCTTTGCACAAAGACAAGTGCTTGGGAATGATGTGTTTCATTTAGGAGACAGATCAGCAGGTATACTACAAATTTGCACCCTGAATCTTCCTTCCAATAGAAATCTAAAATTTTCGGGGTCCGAGTTTCCAACCACACCTCCCAAATCTCCAATTGAGCATATGTGCCAGGGTTTTGAGGAGTATATTACTTGGCTAAGGCCGCCATAACAAACGACCACAGACTGGGTGGCTTAAACAATATATACTTATTTCCCAAAGTCTTGGAGGCTGGAAATCTGAGATCAAGGTGTGGGCAGGGCTGGTTCCTCCTGAGGCGTCTCTCCTGGGGTTGTAGACACGTCTTCTCCCTGTGTTCTCACAGGGTCATCCCTCTGTGTGTGTCTGAGTCTTCTTCTCCTCTTCTTATGAGATGTCTTAGTCCATTTCAGGCTGCTATCACAGAATACCATAGACTGGGTGGCTTAGAAACAACAGACATTGATTCTCCCAAGTCCAGGAGGCTGGAAGTCCCAGATCCAGGTGTGGGCAGGGCTGGTTCCTCCTGAGGCCTCTCTCCTGGGCTTGGAGACACCATCTTCTCCCTGTGTCCTCACAGGGTCATCCCTCTGTGTGTGTCTGTGTCCTCGTCTCTTCTTCTTATGGGATGTCTTAGTCCATTTCAGCCTGCTATCACAGAATATCATAGACTGGGTGGCTTATAAACAACAGACATTGATTCTCCCACAGTTCTGGAGGCTGGAAGTCTGAGATCCAGGTGTGGGCAGGGCTGGTTCCTCCTGAGGCCTCTCTCCTGGGCTTGGAGACACCGTCTTCTCCCTGTGTCCTCACAGGCTCGTCCCTCTGTGTGTGTTTGTGTCCTCATCTCCTTTTCTTGTAAAGATATGATTCCAATAGGAGCAGGGCTCACCCTAATAACCTCATGGTGCCTTAATCACCTCTTTAAAGACCCCATCTCCAAACACAGTCATAGTCTGAAGTCCTGGGGATCAAGACTTCCATGTATAAAATTGGAGAGGGACACAATTTGGCCCATAACAGGCAGTTAGCAACACCAGGAGCCCATAATAAGAGCTGTTGCTTCAGGAAACCTGTAAAACTCATCTGACGTGTCACTGCTCCCCTCTCCCTACCCTACAGTCTCGGTTTTGTCGGTCAGTCGCCCCTCCAGCCCCAATCACTCCCCCAGCGTCTGGTGTCTTTAGGAAGAGTTAACAGAGGACACAGGTGTGAGCACTTGTTTCCGAAGAGTCTGTTGTCTGGAATATTTATGTGGTCAGAAGGGAGAAGTGATTTTTACAAGAGAGAAAGGCAAACCATCCCAGAGGTTTGGAGAGGATGATGGAAGGATTGATGTGAAATGCCTGGTAGACTTTCAATCTTGTCATTTCCAAGCACACCTCCCAAATCTCCAAATGAGCATATGTGTCAGGCTTTTGAGGAGTATATGAGTTGGCTAAGGCTGCCATTACAAAGGACCACAGACCAGGTGGTTTAAACAAAAGATATTTATTTCCCAGAGTCCTAGAGGCTGGAAGTCTGAGATCAAGGCATTGCAGAGCTGCTTCCTCCTGCAGCCTCTCTCCTTGGCTTGTAGATGCCATCTTCTCCCTGAGAACTCACAGGGTCATCCATCTGTGTGTGTCTGTGTCCTCCTCTCCTCATTTCAGTCATACATTAAAAGGTAGCTATGAGTATGGGGCCCTGTCTTAGTCCGTTTAATGTTGCTAGAAAGGAACACCTGAGGCTGGGTATTTTATAAAGAAAAGTAGTTCATTTGGCTCACAGTTCTGTAGGCTGTACAAGAAGCTTAGCACCAGCATCTTCTTCTCAAGAAGGACCTTGAGGACCTCAAGGAGCTTCCACTTATGATGGAAGGGCAGAGGGAAGCCAGTGTGTAGGGATCACACAGAGACACAGGAAGAAAGAGAGACGGGTTGGAGGTGCCAGACTCTTCTGACAATCATCTCTTGAGGGAATCAATAGAGTGAGAACTTACTCAGCCCTGAGGGAGGGCATTAATCTATTCAGGAGGGAACCACCCCCAGGACCCAAACATCTCCCACTACCCCCACCTCCAACACTGGAGATCAAATTTCAACATGACATTTGGTGGGAGCAAATAACCCATATCCAAACTACGGTAACTCCCAGAAGTTAGCAGTTTCACGGATACATACTGAACTTTTTCCCAAAGCCATTGCCTTCCTTGAACATCAGCTGAGCAAAGAGTAATCCCCCAAATACACAAGATCAGCATAGCTCTTGGTCAGTCTGATAAAACAGAATTATCTGCTCTGGGTTGAATTGTCGGCTCTGTACAGAGAATTTCACCCGAAAATATGGCTCCTTTGTAAAACAAATATTTTAAATTAAAAACCCTTAGAGATTAAAAGACCTTGGAAGGGACTTTTCCCCTATTGACATAAAAACCAGAGACATCCACCAAGTAAAACACTTTTTTTTTTTTCCTTTCTGTGTTAGTCTGTTCTCACGCTGCTAACGAAGACATACTCAAGACTAGGTAATGTATAAAGGAAACAGGTTTAATGGACTCACAGTTGCACATGGCTGGGGAGGCCTCACAATCATGGCGGATGGCAAAGCAGGAGAAAAAGCACATCTTCCACAGCGGCAGGCAAGAGGGCATGTGCAGCGGAACCCACCTTTATAAAACCATCAGATCCTGTGAGACTTAATCACTATCATAAAAACAACACAGGAAGAACCTGCCCCCCATCATTCAATGACCTCCCACAGGGTCCCTCCCTGAACATGTGGGGATTATTACAATTCACTTTCCCTCCCTCCCTGGGATCTTCTTGACTACAGGAAAGACTGCTAAGATGTAAGCCCGCTCGAACAGACCTTTTTACAAAGTAATGACTGGTCTCCAAGGAGTATTTAATTTCCAAAGAGAACCATTATTAAGTCAATCTCTGTTCCCTCCCCCATTCATTCTCCCAAGTATCTATTCAATCTTCCTACTCATCACTTATTACCGCTCAACAGAATTACCTACATTCCCCATGTCCCCTCTCACCATCTGAAAACAGGTTACAGAAGTATTTTGCCCCCATTGGGATATTGAGTATACACTCTGTGATTTTCCTCATGCTCACAGTTAAAAAAAAAAAAAATTGTATGTCTTTTTCTCTGATTAATCTTCCTCATGATGAGTTGATTTTAAGTAAGCCCCACAAGGGCAAAGGACAAGATTTCCCTTGGGAAGCCAAACTAGCTGCTAGGCGAGAAACTGTCAGGGAAGGAAGTGTGTTCTGAGAGCAAGCATCCGTTTTGTTCACCGTGCATCTTGCAGATGGCCAAGGGCAGCTCTGAAAATACTTGTGAAGAACACAATAATGAAGCTGGGATAGAGAGGCACCTGCCTGGAAACTTAATAAGCATGATGTTTGTTGGGTGTTTCCTTAGCATGGTGGGCTAGATAGGGTCCTGAAAACAGTATGTTCATGCCGTAATCCCTGGAACGTAGTGTCAGAGGCGTTGGAACCAGAGTGAATGCATCTTGAATAGGGAGCTGGGTAAAATGAGGCTGAGACCGACTGGGCTGCATTTCCCAGGAAGTAATCCCTGGAACGTAGTGTCAGAGGCATTGAAACCAGAGTAAATGTATCTTGAATAGGGAGCTGGGTAAAATGAGGCTGAGACCAACTGGGCTGCATTTCCCAGGAGGTAATCCCTGGAACGTAGCATCAGAGGCGTTGGAACCAGAGTGAATGTATCTTGAATAGGGAGCTGGGTAAAATGAGGCTGAGACCGACTGGGCTGCATTTCCCAGGAGGTTAGGCATTGTAAGTCCCAGGATGAGACAGGAGGTCGGCACAAGATACAGGTCATAAAGACCCTGCTGATAAAACAGATTGTAGTGAAGAAGCTGGCCAAATCCCACCAAATCCAAGATGGCAAAGAGAGCAACCGCTGGTCATCCTCGCTGCTCTTTATACTCTAATTATAATGTGTTAGCATGCTCAAAGACACTCCCACCAGCACCAGGAGAGTTTACAAATGCCATGGCCATGACTCAAAGTTACCCTGTATGGTCTAAAAGGGGGAGGAACCCTTCGCTCTGGGAAATCTCCTCCACTGTGCAGAAAAACTCATCAATAATCCGCCTTGTTTAGCATATCATCAAGAAACAACCATAAAAATAACCAACCAGCAGCCCTCAGGGCTGCTCTGCGATGGAGTAGCTATTCTTTATTTCTTTACTTACTTTTTCTTTTTTGAGATGGAGATTCACTCTTGTCACCCAGGCTGGAGAGCAGTGGTGCCATCGCGGCTCACTGCAACCTCCACCTCCGAGATTCGAGCAATTCTCCTGCCTTAGCCTCCCAAGTAGCTGGGATTGTAGGCATGCGCCACCACACCTGGCTGATTTTGTATTTTTAATAGAGACAGGGTTTCACCATGTTGGTCAGGCTGGTCTCGAACTGTTGGCCTCAAGTGATCTACCTGCCTTGGCTTCCCAAAGAGTTGGGATTACAGGCATGAGCCACTGTGCCCAGTGTATTCCTTTACTTTCTTAATAAACTTGCTTTCACTTTACTCTATGGACTTGCCCTGAATTCTTTCTTGCCCGAGGTCCAAGAATCCTCTCTTGGGGTCTGGAGAGGGGACCTCTCTTTTTTCTGGTTTTTTTTTTTTTTTTTTTTTTGAGACAAAGTCTCACTCTGTCACCCAGGCTGGAGTGCAATGGTGTGATCTGGACTCACTGCAAGCTCCGCCTCCTGGGTTCACGCCATTCTCCTGCCTCAGCATCCAGAGTAGCTGGGACCACAAGCGCCCACCACCATGCCCGGCTAATTTTTTGTATTTTTAGTAGAGCCGGGGTTTCACCGTGTTAGCCAGGATGGTCTCGATGTCCTGACCTTGTGATCCGCCCGCCTCGGCCTCCCATAGTGCTGGGATGACAGGCGTGAGCCACTGCACCTGACCCAAGAGGGACCCCTTTTAGTAACACTGGGATTGTGACCTACAGGACCAGGACATATACCTCCCCTGATAACCCAATCCTAGGGCAGCCCTGTGCAGTTTCAGGACCAATCATCCTGCCAACAAGTTCTCAATGCTCTTCTCCTTAGGCACATCAAGCTCCTGTGCCACTCCAAGCAAAGCAGACGCAGACTGTCCCCCGAAGGGCATCTGGCACAGGCAAAGATTCTCTGATGTCTCTTCAGATGTTTGCATAAGGATTTGCTTATGCAACTGAGAAAAGAGGAGAATCCTGTGTTTCTTCCTTATGTTCAATGACAGGAAGAGTGGGAGTTTGCTTGTGTGGAGATAAGCTCTGTGCTCTTGAGCTGACCTCGTAGGAGGAGGAATATGCCGGGAAGATCCACAGATGCTCTCTTACACCTCCTTCTCTTTCCAGGCTGGAAGTCCCTTCCAAGAACAGCGAGATTGGAAGTCACAACCGTAAAGCAGGAACGTAAAGTGGGTTTGCATTTTAACAGCACAAATCAACGCTAACCGGAGAAATTACAGGAGAAACGATGGGATGGTGCATCCTGAGAAACGAAGGTGCTTTGGGTTGAGTGAGCTGGTGAGTGAACACGAGGTGAACAGCTGATGTTGCTTTTTCGTTAACAACAGAAACATCTGATTGATCACAACAAGCTTTTCTCTTTTTTTTTTTTTTCTTTTTCTTTTTTCTTTTTTTGTGTGTGTGCATGTGATTTTGGAGTCTTGCTCTGTTGCCCAGGATGGAATAGTGTAGTGGCATGATCTTGGCTCACTGCAACCTCCACCTGCTGGGTTCAAGTGATTCTCCTGCCTCAGCCTCCTGAGTAGCTGGGACTACAGGCGCCCACCAACCACGCCCAGCTAATTTTTTGGTATTTTTAGTAGAGATGGGGTTTCACCATGTTGGTCAGGCTGGTCTCGAACTCCTGATCTCGTGATCCGCATCCCCCCACCCTTGGCCTCCCAAAATGCTGGGACTACAGGCGAGAGCCACCGTGCCCAGCCACAGAAAGCTTTTCTAAATTACATTCGTGTGAGCTTCCCTGCAGGTCAGTGTTTGCGATACATGAAGGGAACCCTAAAGGGTAAATATTTTTGCTTTTTCTTTTCCTTGTGATTTGTCTCCGCTGGGAGACAGGAGTCAATACAAACATCAAAGGGCCCTTTGTTGTGTATTTCATTAGGATAAAATAAGTTACCTGGAATTCTGCCAAGAGCTTTGCAGAAGGAAAGTTAACTGCACACCATTAACTGTGTCCCTAGGGGGTCAAGGATACGTGGTCAGAGGAAAAAAAAATGCACGGGTCGGCCTAGCGCAGTGGCTCACGCGCTGGAGTATTCCAGCACTTTGGGAGGCCGAGGCAGGCAGATCACCTGAGGTCCAGAGTTCGAGACCAGCCTGGCCAACATAGTGAAACTCTGTCTTTACTAAAAATACAAAAATTAGCTGGGCATGGTGACGTATGCCTGTAGTTCCAGCTAATCAAGAGGCTGAGGCAGGAGAATCGCTTGAACCCAGGAGGCAAAGGTTACAGTGAGCCAAGATCGTGCCACTGCACTATTCCAGCCTGGGTGACAGAGCAAGACTCCAACTCACTCACACACACACACAAAATTTAAAGAATAGGCCAGATACAGTGGCTCATGCCTGTAATCCCAGCACTTTGGGAGGCCAAGGTGGGCCAATCACCTGAGGTCAGGAGTTCAAGACCAGCCCGGCCAACATGGTGAAACCTTGCCTTTACTAAACATATAAAAATTAGCCGGACATGGTGGCACACGCCTGTAGTCCCAGCTAATCAGGAGTTGAGGTAGGAGAATTGCTTGAACCCAGGAGACGGAGGTTGCAATGACCGAAGATCACGCCACTGAACTCCAGCCTGGGTGACAGAGCGAGACTCCAACTCACACACACACACACACACACACACACAAAATTTAAAGAATAGGCCAGGTGCAGTGGCTCATGCCTGTAATCCCAGCAGTTTCAGAGGCCAAGGAGGGTGGATGACTTGAGCCCAGGAGTTCGAGACCAGCCTGGGCAACATAGTGAGACCCCTGTTTCTACAGAAAACATAAAAATTACCTAGGCACGGTGGTGCACACTTGTGGTCCCAGCTACTTGGGAGGCTGAGACAGGATGATCACTTGGGCCCAGAAGGTGGAAACAGCAGTGAGCCAAGATCGCACCACTGCACTTCAGCCTGGGCTACAGAGAGATCCTGTCTCACACACACATACACACACACAACCCAAATTAAAAAATACAATTCTGGCCAGGCACCGGGGCTCACACCTGTAATCCCAGCACTTTGGGAGGCCGAGGCGGGCGGATTACCTGAGGTCAGGAGTTTGAGACCAGCCTGGCCAAGATGGTGAAACCCCGTCTCTACTAAAAATACAAAAATTAGCCAGATGAGGTGGCGCATGCCTGTAACCCCAGTGGCCGAGCACGGTGGCTCACGCCTGTAATCCCAGCACTTTGGGAGGCCGAGGTGGGCAGATTACCTGAGGTCAGGAGTTTGAGACCAGCCTGGCCAATATGGTGAAACCCCATTTCTACTAAAAATACAAAAATTAGCCAGGCGAGGTGGCACGTGCCTGTAATCCCAGCTACTCAGGAGTTTGAGGCAAAAGAATCACTTGAACCTGGGACACAGAGATTGCAGTGAGCCGAGATCGTGCCACTGCACTCCAGCCTAGGCAACAAAGAGAGACTCCATCTCGAAAAAAAAAAAAAAAAATACACTTCTCACATTCCCAATGGACTGAATGGGTCCCCTTTTGGCCAAGGGGTTCTCAAAGCAACCTGAGAAGCTAGTTCAGGCCATGACATGAAATGGGGGTTGGACCTGCCTCCCTTGGAAGCTTAGGCACCACTGACCAGCATTAACATTAAAACAGAGAATTTAAGATGGACCAGACTTTTTGTGCAATGTGATCCCAAACTCCAACTTAACTCTGGTAGAGCGTTACATGACAGATAGCAGGCCCTGAAGGAATGAAAGTATTTGACCCCAAAATAGATTTCTTTGACATATTTTAGAATGGCCCTGCAAAGCCATCTCTTGTGTAGAGATGTACGAGTTCCTTTCTGGAGATTCTGACACCTGTTAACACCCAATAGGATGTGTTCACCATCCATTCCCTCTGTAGCCTGCTATCTGGAGGCTTCATCTATGTAACAAAAACCTTGGCTTCTGCAGCCCCCTTTATCTAAACCCAAGCACTTCTCTCCAGTGATTTCAAACTCTTCAGGCGGAGCTTGACCCTTTCAACCAACTGCCAATCAAGAAGTCACTTTTTTTTTTTTGGAGACAGAGTCTAGCTCTGTCACCCAGGCTGGAGTGCAGTGGTGCAATCTTGGCTCACTGCAACCTCCACCTTCCAGGTTCAAGGGATTCTCTTGCCTCAGCCTCCCAAGTAACTGGGATTACAAGCATGTACCACCATACCCAGCTAAATTTTTTTGCATTTTTAGTGGAGACAGGGTTTTGCTATGTTTTCCAGGCTGGTCTCAAACTGCTGGCCTCAATTGATCCACCTGACTTGGCCTCCCAAAGTGCTGGGATTACAGGTGCAAGCCACCATGCCTGGCCTAAGAAATCTTTAAATTCACCTATGACCTGGAAGCCTGCCCCCTCTTTTTGGGCTAAACCAATATGTCCCTTCCATGTGTTGACTTATGTATTTGCCTATAACTTCTGTCTCCCTAAAAGGTATAAAACTAAGCTGTAGGCTGGACACAGTGGCTCACGCCTGTTATCCCAGCACTTTGGGAGGCTGAGGCAGGTGGATCATGAGGTCAAGAGATTGAGACCATCCTGGCCAACATGGTGAAACCCTATCTCTACTAAAAATACAAAAATTAGCCAGGTGAGCTGGCGGGCACCTGTAGTCCCAGCTACTCAGGAGGCTGAGGCAGGAGAATGGTGTGAACCTGGAAGGCGGAGGTTGCAGTGAGCCAAGATCATGCCACTGCACTCCAGTCTGGGTGATAGAGCAAGACTCTGTCTCAAAAAAAAAACAAAAACAAAAGCTGTAACCCAACCATGTTGGGCCCACATTCTCAGAACCTTCTAAGGCTGTGTCATGGACCATGATCCTTAACCTCAGCAAAATAAACCTCTACATTGATTAAGAGCTGTCTCAGAGGCCTTTTGGTTTGCAAATACATGCAAGTTATACATCTGTTTAGATCTAAAATGGTGAGATGTCTTGAAGTGAGGACTTATGGGTCATAGGTAGATTCAAAGATGTTTCTGATTTGCAATTGGTTAAGGAAGGGAAGACTTATTTAGAAATCTGGGGTCAGCAGAACTAATATGTTAACTGGCTTGTGGGGTGACTCTCTGCAGGACCCTCAGGAAGAAATTTATTTATTTTATTTTTTTTTGAGATGGAGTCTCACCTTGTCGCCTAGGCTGGAGTGCAGTGGCGCGATCTCAGCTCACTGCAAGCTCCGCCTCCCGGGTTCACGCCATTCTCCTGCCTCAGCCTCCCGAGTAGCTGGGACTACAGGTGCCCACCACCATGCCTCGCTAATTTTTTTGTATTTTTAGTAGAGATGGGGTTTCACCGTCTTAGCCAGGATGGTCTCGATCTCCTGACCTCGTGATCCACCCGCCTCAGCCTCCCAAAGTGCTGGGATGACAGGCGTGAGCCACTGTGCCCGGCCTCAGGAAGAAATTTAGAACAAAGCATGATGGCCAAAGCTCAGAGTTCCCATCCCCCTTATCTTGGGTCTAAGTGCCAGTGCCACCCCCAATTCTTGTGCCTGCTTTTCCCAGCTCCGTGGGGGCCCCAAGTTCAGAGTCAGGTTTATGAGGGATGCTTCAACCTTCTGCTGTAGGAGAAACTGTAGACCCAGACATGGAACCTGGGGGTTCAGCCCGGGTCCTGGTCATCGAGTTTTGTCCTCAATCTTCCTATAAACTATGGCTCTGAGATGGAGCAGAGACCCTTCTTTTTAGGGGCCTGCAGAACCCACGTGTGAAAATAAAGGAAAATCTTGAGTTTCTACATGGAAAATTCCAGGTATCTAGCTAGCCCCAGATACAAAGAAGTAACTTGATAAACAAGAAGGTAATAGGCCAGGCAGGGTGGCTCATGCCTGTAATCCCAGCACTTCGGGAGGTTGAGATGGGAGGATCACTGGAGGCCAGGAGTTTGAGACCAGCCTGGGCAACATAGAGAAACTCTGTCTGTACAAAAATTTTAAAAATTTAGCTGGGCATGGTGGCTCATGCCTACAGTCCCAGCTACTTGAGAGGCTGAGGTGGGAGGATTGCTTGAGCCCAGGAGTTTGAGGCTGCAGTTAGCTATGATTGCACCGCTGTGCTCCAGCCTGGGCGACAGAGCAAGATCTTCTCTGAAAAAGAGGAGGGGGAAGGAGGGAGAAGGAGGAGGGAGAAGGAAGAGAAAGAGGAGGAGGAAGAGAAAGAGGAGGAGGAGGAGAAAGAAGAGGAGGGAGAAAGAGGAGGGGGGAGAAAGAGGACAGAGGAGGAGGAGGAAGTGGAGGGAGAAGAGGAGGGGGAGAAGAAGGAGGAGGGAGGAGGGGGAGAAAGAGGAGGAGGAGGAGAAAGAGGAGGAGGGGGAAGGAGAAAGAGGAGGAGGGGGAAGGAGAAAGGAGGAGGGGGAAGGAGAAAGAGGAGGAGGGGGAAGGAGAAAGAGGAGGAGGGGGAAGGAGAAAGAGGAGGAGGGGGAAGGAGAAAGAGGAGAAGGAGGAGGGAGGAGGGGGAAGGAGGAGGGAGAAGGAGGAGGGAGGAGGGGGAGGGAGGAGGGGGAGGGAGGAGGGGGAGGGAGGAGGGAGGAGGGGGAGGGAGGAGGGTGGAGGGGGAAGGAGGAGGGTGGAGGGGGAAGGAGGAGGGAGGAGGGGGAAGTGGAGGGAGAAGAGAGGGAGAAGAGAGGGAGAAGAGAGGGAGAAGAGAGGGAGAAGAGGAGGGGGAGAGGAAGGAGAAGGGAGGAGAGGAAGGAGGAGGGAGAAGAGCAAGGAGGAGGAGAAAGAGGAGGAGGAGGGAGGAGGAGGAGGGGGAAGAGGAGGAGGAGGGGGAGGAGGAGGAGGAGGGGGAGGAGGAGGAGGAGGGGGAGGAGGAGGAGGAGGGGGAGGAGGAGGAGGGGGAGGAGGAGGAGGAGGGGGAGGAGGAGGGGGGGGAGGAGGAGGGGGAGGAGGAGGAGGGGGAGGAGGAGGGGGAGGAGGAGGAGGGGGAGGAGGAGGGGGGGAGGAGGAGGGGGAGGAGGAGGAGGGGGAGGAGGAGGGGGGGAGGAGGAGGGGGAGGAGGAGGAGGGGGAGGAGGAGGAGGGGGAGGAGGAGGGGGAGGAGGAGGAGGGGGAGGAGGAGGAGGGGGAGGAGGAGGAGGGGGAGGAGGAGGAGGGGGAGGAGGAGGAGGGGGAGGAGGAGGGGGAGGAGGAGGAGGGGGAGGGGGAGGGGGGAGGAGGAGGGGGGAGGAGGGGGAGGGGGGAGGGGGAGGGGGGAGGAGGGGGAGGGGGGAGGAGGGGGAAGGAGGAGGAGGGGGAAGGAGGAGGAGGGGGAAGGAGGAGGAGGGGGAAGGAGGGGGAGGGGGAGGGGGAAGGGGAGGGGGAGGGGGAAGAGGAGGGGGAGGGGGAAGAGGAGGGGGAGGGGGAAGGAGGAGGGAGAAGATGAGGAGGAGGGGGAAGATGAGGAGGAGGGAGAAGATGAGGAGGAGGGGGAAGATGAGGAGGAGGGGGAAGATGAGGAGGAGGGAGAAGATGAGGAGGAGGGAGAAGATGAGGAGGAGGGAGAAGATGAGAAGGAGGGAGGAGGAGGAGGGACAAGGAGGAGGAAGAGGAGGAGGAGCAGAAAGACAAGGAGGGGGAAGAGGAGGGGGAAGAGGAGGGGGAAGAGGAGGGGGAAGAGGAGGGGGAAGAGGAGGGGGAAGAGGAGGGGGAAGAGGAGGGGGAAGAGAGAGAAGGGGGAAGAGGGAGAAGGTGAAAGAGGTGGAGAAGAAAGAAAGAGGTGGAGAAGAAAGAAAGAGGGGGGAAAGGAAGGGAAAAAGAGGAGAAAGTGGAGGAGGGAGAAGAGGAGGGGGAGGAAGAAGAGGAGGACAAGAGGAGGAGGAGGGGGAGGAGAAAGACGAGGAGGAGGGAGACGAGGAGGAGGGAGACGAGGAGGAGGGAGACAGAGGAGGGGGAGAAGGAGGAGGGGGAGAAGGAGGAGGGGGAGAAGGAGGAGGGGGAGAAGGAGGAGGGGGAGAAGGAGGAGGGGGAGAAGGAGGAGGAGGGAGAAGGAGGAGGAGGAAGAGGAGGAGGAGGAGGAAGAAGGAAGAGGAGGAGGAAGAAGGAAGAGGAGGAGGAAGAAGGAAGAGGAGGAGGAAGAAGGAAGAGGAGGAGGAAGGAGAAGGAGGAGGGAAGAGGAGGAGGAAGGAGAAGGAGGAGGGAAGGGAAGGAGGGGAGAAGGAGGAGGAGGGAAGGGAAGGAGGGGAGAAGGAGGAGGAGGGGAGAAGGAGGAGGAGGGGAGAAGGAGGAGGAGGGGAGAAGGAGGAGGAGGGGAGAAGGAGGAGGAGGGGAGAAGGAGGAGGAGGGGAGAAGGAGGAGGAGGGGAGAAGGAGGAGGAGGGGAGAAGGAGGAGAAGTGGAGGGAGAAGAGAAGGCTGAGAAGGAGGAGCAGGAAGAGAGGAAGAGAAGGAGGAGGGGGAAAGAAGGAGGGGGAAAGAAGGAGGGGGAAAGAAGGAGGGGGAAAGAAGGAGGGGGAAAGAAGGAGGGGGAAAGAAGGAGGGGGAAAGAAGGAGGGGGAAAGAAGGAGGGGGAAAGAAGGAGGGGGAGAAGAAAGAGGAGAAAAACCACAGCAAATGCTGCCTGAGAACGTATGTGCTCTCTCGGTTTTAATGGCTCCACCATTAAAACTCAGTCAGGAAAGACAGAGCTCGGGGAAAATTAAGTGTGACTTTATTCAGATGTGAAGAATTAGGCCAGGGGCAGCGGCTAACTCCTATACTCCCAGCACTTTGGGAGGCCGAGGCAGGTGGATCACTTGAGGTCAGGAGTTCAAGACCAGCCTGACCAACATGGTGAAACCCTGTCTCTACTAAAAATACAAAAATAAGCTGGGCATGGTGGCAGGTGCCTGTAATCCCAGCTACTCGGGAGGCTGAGGCAGGACAATCGCTTGAACCCAGGAGGCAGAGGTTGCAGTGAGCCGAGATCACACCATTAGACTCCAGCCTGGGCAGCAAGAGCGAAACTCCATCTCAAAAAAAAAAAAGAAAGAAAGAAAAAGAAAAAGAAAAAGAAGAAAAGACGTGAAAAACTAGTGTTATCAGGATCACCAACTTCCCAAGTGGTGATAACACACAGACCCTGCAGAGAAGTCGCCAAGCCTCATCCAACTCACCGCTCATCTCCAGCCTGAGAAGCTCAAGATTTAAGTCTCCAATCCGAGGACTGAGAAGAAAACATTGCAAGAAATGATCTGGCTGCAGCAAGGTCCCTGTCCACGACTTCAAATACCGATCCTGGAGAATGAGCTTCAGATCTTGAAGCACCCGCTTCTCTTCAATACTAGTTTCTGAGCATGTGCTGCAAAAAGACGCATTTGCTACAACCAGACATTTGTAACTGCGGCACGCTCACCTTGCTGTTCCCTGAGGATGTCTCAGATGAGGCAACGGGTTCGTGGGTTGTTTGCTGGATCATGTGCAAACCCAGGCAAAGAGGATATGCTATTGCAGACTTCATTTCTGCAGTCTTGGAAAGCCGTCTCAGGCCGGGCGTGGTGGCTCACGCCTGTACTCCCAGCACTTTGGGAGGCCGAGGCGGGTGGATCACGAGGTCAGAAGTTCAAGACCAGACTGGTCAACATAGTGAAACCCCGTCTCTACTAAAAATACAAAAAAAAAATTAGCCAGGCATGGTAGTGGGCACCTGTAATCCCAGCTACTCGGGAGGCTAAGGGCAGGAGAATCGCTTGAACCCAGGAGACGGAGGCTGCAGTGAGCTGAGATCGCCACCACACTCCAGCCTGGGTGACAGAGTGAGACTCTGTCTCAAAAATAAATAAATAAGGGAAAGCCATCTCAAATCTGCCTCTCAGAGGCTCGCAGACAGACGCAACCCCCACGGGGCCGCAGCCTGAAGACTTTTACAAGAAACAGGGGAGTTGCAAAGGTGAGCATAGGAAGGCATTTCAGCAAGTTGACGGAACAGAAGAGGAGCTGGCATTTCAGCCTCTCCAGTTTCTCTGCTATCAACGCTGACAGTTTAACAGTCCAGATCCATCTACTTCACCCGTCCTTCAGAACCATGTCATCTCTGACACTTAACTTACACAAGAGTGGGCAGACTCCTCCTTGCTTCAGCCCAGGAGGCTCAATGCCCTCTCTTGGCTTGAAGGGCATGACAGAGAATCCTCCCCCTCCTTTTTTTTTGGAGTTAGAGTCTCACTGTCTCATGCAGGCTGCAGTACAGTGGCGCCATCTTGACTCACTGCAACCTCCACCTCCCAGGTTCAAGTAATTCTCCTGCTTCAGCCTCCCGAGTAGCTGGGACTACAGGCACCCGCCACCAAGCCTGGCAAAGCTCTGTAATTTTAGTAGAGATGGGGTTTCACCATGTTGGCCAGGCTGATCTCGAACTCCTGACCTCAGATGATCGGCCCGCCTCGGCCTCCCAAAGTGCTGGGATTACAGGCGTGAGTCACGGCGCCCGGCCCCCTCTCCTTTTTTTCTTCAATGCAGAGAGCAGCATCTTAGTAGATGGGTGAGGCACAGACCTCTGCTGGGTGGGCTTAAAAACAGGATGCATCTGGCTGGGCATGGTGGCTCACACCTGTAATCCCAGCAGTTTGGAAGGCTGAGGCAGGCAGATTACCTGAGGTCAGGTGTTCCAGACCAGGGCCAACATGGCGAAACCCCGTCTCTACTAAAAGTACAAAAATTAGCTGGGCATGGTGGTGGGTGCCTGTAATCCCAGCTACTCAGGAGGCTGAGGCAGGAGAATCTCTTGAACCTGGGAGGCGGAGGTTGCAGTGAGCCGAGATTGCACCACTGCACTCCAGCCTGGGCGACAGAGCGAGACTCCATCTTAAAAAAATAAAGAAAGAAAAACAGGATGCATCCAGTTTGTCTCACACACTCTCCCCTGGGTTTATATTTATTATCCACGAGGAAACATCCAAAATCAGGGGTCAGAGTGAAGGTTCCCCACCTTGTCCATGATGAGATGGGCCAGTCCACATCACAGGCAGAGGTAGGAGACCCCATCATAGTGTCCACTGTTTACATTGTAAAGGTGACTATCGGCCAGGCATGGTGGTTCACGTCTGTCATCCCAGCACTTTGGGAGGCCGCGGTGAGCAGATCATCTGAGGTCAGGAGTTGGAGACCAGCCTGGCCAACATGGTGAAATCCCATCTCTACTAAAAATACAAAAAATTAGCCGGGCATGGTGGTGCACACCTATAATCCCAGCACTTTGGGAGGCCAAGGTGGGCAAATCACTTGAGGTCAAGAGTTGGAGACCAGCCTGGCCAACATGGCAAACCCTGTCCCTACTAAAAATACAAAAATTAGCTGGGCATGGTGGTGGGCGCCTATAATCCCAGCTACTCAGGAGGCTGAGGCAGGAGAATCCCTTGAACCCGGGAGGTGGAGGTTGCACTGAGCTGAGATGGCACCACTGCGCTCCAGCCTGGGTGACAGTGTAAGACTGAGTCTCAAAAAATGATACTAAAGAATAAATAAAAAATAAAGGTGACTGTCAGACCTCATCCCACCTCCAAAATGCACCTGCTGTGTCTAGTGTGCCGATTAGAGTTGAGAGAAGAGGAGGCACTAGTGATTGTCATCTGGAACCTGCAGCATGTACAACCTCAACTTTCTGTCTACGCTGCAATGTGCACACTCAGAAGACTCCACCTCTGCACCTGACATGCAAATATCCAGGAGAGAGGGGGCAGATGAATAGCCACTGTCTTCTGTCATTTATAAAACCCTAGTTGTTCACTTGAGGTCAGGAGTTCGAGACCAGCCTGGCCAACATGGTGAAACAGCATCTCTACTAAAAATACAAAAATTAGGCTGGGTGTAGTGGAGGCGCCTGTCATCCCAGCTACTCAGGACGGTGAGGCAGGAAAGTCGCTTGGACCCGGGAGGCGGAGGTTGCAGTGAGCCAAGATCACACCACTGCACTCCAGCCTGGGCGATAGAGTGAGAGACCGTCTCAAAAACAAACAAACCAACAACAACAAAACTCTAGTTGTGATATTTAGGGTCCATCTAAATAATCCAGGATGATCTCATGTTGAGAGGCTTAATTGTAACAGCAAAGAACCTTTTTTTTTTTTTTTTTTTGAGATGGAGTCTTGCTCTGTCACCAGGCTGGAGTGCAGTGGCCTGATCTCGGCTCGCTGCAATCTCCGCCTCCCGGGTTCAAGCGATTCTCTTGCCTCCACTCCCCGAGTAGCTGGGATAACAAGCATGCACCACCGTGCCCGGCTAATTTTTGTATTTTTAGTAGAGACAAGGTTTCACCATGTTGGCCAGGCTGGTCTTGAACTCCTGACCTCAAGCGGTCCACCCACCTCAGCCTCCCAAAGTGCTGGGATTACAAGCGTGAGCCTCTGCACCCAGCCAACTCTTTTTTTTTTAAATAAAGTCACCTTCCCAGGTTTTAGGGAGAAGGGCACGGACTTATCTTTTGGGAGATGCCATTTAAACCACTATGGTTGTATCCGGCTGGTTCTCTTGTGGGGAGAAGAAACTAGATATTCCCGTGCCCCAGAGGAACTAAGGGCCTGATAGCAAAAGAGTAACAGAAAGTTAGCAGGCTCCAGCGGAAAGGAAGCACAGACATATCTACCCCAGCCAGCCCCCAAGACTGCTCTAAAAAACCAGGCTACATGCTCCAGACCGTTTTGTTTGCGAGACAGAGTCTTGCTTTGTCACCCAGGCTGGAGTGCAGTGGCGCGATCTCAGCTCACTGCAACCTCCACCTTCCAGGTTCAAACGATTCTCCTGCCTCAGCTTCCCAAGTAGGTGGGACTACAGGCATGCATCACCGCACCAGGCTAATCTTTTATTATTTTAGTAGAGACAGGGTTCCACTATGTTGCCCACGCTGGTCTCGAACTCCTGACCTCAAGTGATCTGCCCACCTGGGCCTCCCAAAGTGCTGGGATGACAGGCGTGAGCCACTGTGCCTGGCCTCCAGGGGGTTGTTTATTTTTGTTATTTTGTTATCATTATTACTGTTATACTTTAAGTTCTGGGGTACATGTGCAGAACGTGCAGGTTTGTTACTTAGGTATACACGTGCCACAGTGGTTTCCTGCACCCATCAACCTGTCATCTACATTAGATATTTCTCCTAATGCTCTCCCTCCCTAGCCCCCCACCCCCTGACAGACCCTGGTGTGTGCTGTTCCCCTCCCTGTGTCCATGTGTTCTCATTGTTCAACACCTACCTATGAGTGACAACATGCAGTGTTTGGTTTTCTGTTCTTGTGTTAGTTTGCTGAGAATGATGGTTTCTAGCTTCACCCATGTCCCTGCAAAGGACATGAACTCGTCCTTTTTTATGGCTGCATAGTATTCCATGGTGTGTATGTGCCACGTTTTCTTAATCCAGTCTGTCATTGATGGGCATTTGGGTTTGTTCCAAGTCTTTGCTATTGTGAACAGTGCCGCAAGGGGGTCTTTTAAGGCCTGATCCTGACCGGTAGGTTCCGGCGCTGTTGACCACTTCTGCCCCAAAGTGCCTACCCTGGAGACAGAGAAGACAGCCTGGGGCTGCAGCCAGCACAGCCAGTGTACCTGCTCCTCTCTTGGGTGTGCAAGATCTCCCCATACAAACACTGAAGCAAGATTTTACTCTCCCAGCCCTCTCCTTCCCCATGCTGGCAAAGTTCTGAATTTTGGGAGTGTTCACCCAGGCTTGGGTGCCTTAAACAGCATAAAAAAGTGAAAGCACATCAGTCTAAAACACACGTGGAAATGTTATTGTCTGCAGAAATTAGTTTAGGGAGGGATAGTGTGTTGAAAGCAATGTCTGTGTTCTTTACCCCTGCAAAGTAGGAATGAGACAGCTTTTGGAATAGGGTCTATGAAGATATCATTCTTTTTTTTTTTTTTTTTTTCTGAGACGGAGTCTCACTCTGTCGCCCAGGCTGGAGTGCAGTGGCACAATGTCGGCTCAGCGCAACCTCCGCCTCCTAGGTTGAAGTGATTCTCCTGCCTCAGCCTCCCAAGTTGCTGGGACTATAGGTGCACGCCACCACGCCCAGCTAATTTTTGTATTTTTAGTAGAGACGGTTTCACCATGTTGGCCAGGCTGGTCTCGATCTCTTGACCTCATGATCTGTCTGCTTCAGCCTCCCAAAGTACTGGGATTACAGGCGTGAGCCACCACGCCTGGCCATGTCCAGCTAAATTTTTATGTTTTTAGTAGAGACAGGGTTTCACCATGTTGGCCAGGCTGGTCTCAATCTCTTGACCTCATGATCCGTCTGCCTCAGCCTCCCCAAGTGCTGGGAATACAGGCGTGAGCCACTGCGCCCAGCCCGATGTCATTCTTTTGTTTCTGTCACTTGAGGGACTGATGTTTCCATATTTTTTTCGAGAGTTGCACAGAGCCCTAAGCCTCCCTCTTTCTCTGTTATTAAGATTAGGAGTTGCTTGGCCAGGCGCGGTCGTTTACGCCTGTAATCCCAGCACTTTGGGAGGCCGAGGCAGGTGGATCACAGGGTCAGGAGATCAAGACCACCCTGCCTAACACGGTGAAACCCCGTCTCTACTAAAAATAAAAAATAATTAGCCGGGCATGGTGGCAGGTGCCTGTAGTCCCAACTACTCGGGAGGCTGAGGCAGGAGAATCGCTTGAACCCAGGAGGAGGAGGTTGCAGTGAGCCAAGATCATGCCACTGCACTCTAGCCTGGGTGACAGAACGAGACTCAGTCTTTGAAATACAATACAATACAATACAATACAATACAATAAAACAAAATAAAATAAAAATTAACTGAGCCCTGTCTCAGATTTTCTGGGTTCACATTTGACTGTCTAAATTCTCTCCATTTCTGTTCTGCTTCACTTTAAAAGGCGTTTTCACTGGTATATTATTCCAGGCAGACAGATTTTGTTTGTTGATTGTTGGTTTACCTTTCAGCACTTAAAACAGATCACCCTCTGAATTCTGGTTTGCATGACTTCTAAACAAGAAGACTGTTGGCATTTGTATTTTTTTTTTTTTTTTTTTTTTTTGAGACAGAGCCTCACTCTGTTGCCCAGGCTGGAGTGCAATGATGCAATCTCGGCTCACTGCAACCTCTGCCTACCAGGTTCAAGCAATTCCCCACCTCAGCCTCTTGAGTAGCTGGTACTACAGGTGTTGCCACCACACCCAGATAATTTTTGTATTTTCAGTAGAGACAGGGTTTCACCATATTGGCCAGCTGGTCTCGAACTCCGGACCTCAGGTGATCCCCCCACCTCTGCCTCCCAAAGTGCTGGGATTATAGGCATGAGCCACTGCGCCTGGCCTGGAATTTGTATTCTTGTTCCTCTGTACGTAACATGGATTTCCTTGTTTGTATTACAGGCGTGAGTCACTGCGCCTGGCCTGGAATTTGTATTCTTGTTCCTCTGTATGTAACGTGGATTTCCTTGTTTGAATTACAGGCGTGAGTCACTGCGCCTGGCCTGGAATTTGTATTCTTGTTCCTCTGTATGCAATGTTTGATTTCCCCCATGCCTGCTTTTAAGATTTCCCTTTGTTTGAAGATAATATGCCTAATATCATTTTCCACATCCACAACAAGACTCTGCAAAGAGTATGTGTGCCTTGGCCAGGCACGGTGACTCACGCCTGTAATCCCAGCACTTTGGGAGGCCGAGGTGGGTGGATCACCTGAGGTCAGGAGTTCGAGACCAGCCTGGCCAATATAGTGAAAACCTGTCTCTACTAAAAATACAAAAAAAAAGTAGCCAGGTGTGGTAGTGGGCGCCTGTAGTCCCAGCTACTCAGGAGGCTGAAGCGGGAGAATCATTTGAACCTGGGAGGCAGAGGTTGCAGTGAGCCGAGGTCCTGCCACTGCACTGCAGCCTGGGAGACAGAGCATGACTCCATCTCAAAAAAAAAAAAGGAAGACAACAGAAGTGTCTCATCCCTCAGAATGAGCTGCCTGGGAGGAAGACACCCTCTCTTTCGGAGCCTCCAGGATCCCTACGTGACCTGTCTTAGCTCAAGTTCCCTAGAAGCGATATCCAACGTGCACCTGCCTGATCTCCCGGGGAAACCTGGAGAAAGAACGGCCCCTCCTCCCCGGGCTGCCCCAGTTTGGGGAAGAAGGTTGAGTCACGGCTCTGTCCTATTAGTCACGGGCTGTCTGCTCTAATGAGAAATCAGTTCACCATCCAGGCTTCTCTGCTGAAGCGGCATCCACCAGCTCAGGGAAATTCCAACAAGGAGGGGACAGCCGGGAGCCATTAGCAGCCAGGACTCACAGCAGCTGGGACTTGCTATGCGTCCATCACGCGGACAGGGCACCAACACGACATCCTACTGAAGCCTTGTGTGTGAGGACAAAGCTCTGATTATTTTTTTAATCTTGCCTAAATTCCTATCTAAGGGGTCTGGCGCGGGGGAGTCATGTCGTACAAACGACAACACATTCTCATCAGATGGGTTTTATTTAACCCTGTAGATCGTGACTTGCTTTCCCATCTGACTCTGGCATGACAGGGAAGAAAATCAAAATATTTTACCCCCAAAACACATTTCTCTGCCATATCTTTATATATATATATACTTCAAGTTTTAGGGTACATGTGCACAATGTGCAGGTTAGTTACATATTGTATACATGTGCCATGTTGGTGTGCTGTACCCGTTAACTAGTCATTTAACATTAGAGATATCTGCTAATGCTATCCCTCCCCCCTCCCCACACCTCACAACAGGCCCCAGTGTGTGATGTTCCCCTTCCTGTGTCCAAGTGTTCTCATTGTTCAATTCCCACCTATGAGTGAGAACATGTGGTGTTTGGTTTTTTGTCCTTGCGATAGTTTGCTGAGAATTATGGTTTCCAGCTTCATCCATGTCCCTACAAAGGACATGAACTCATTATTTTTTATGGCTGCACAGTATTCCATGGTGTATATGTGCCACATTTTCTAAATCCAGTCTATCATTGTTGGACATGTGGGTTAGTTCCAAGTCTTTGCTATTGTGAATAGTGCCGCAATAAACATACAAAGGATATGAACAGACATTTCTCAAAAGAAGACATTTATGCAGCCAAAAGACACATGAAAAAATGCTCACCATCACTGGCCATCAGAGAAATGCAAATCAAAACCACAATGAGATACCATCTCATACCAGTTAGAATGGCAATCATTAAAAAGTCAGGAAACAACAGGTGCTGGAGAGGATGTGGAGAAAAAGGAACAATTTGACACTGTTGGTGGGACTGTAAACTAGTTCAACCATTGTGGAAGACAGTGTGGCGATTCCTCAAGGGATCTAGAACTAGAAATACCATTTGACCCAGCCATCCCATTACTGGGTATATATCCAAAGGATTACAAATCATGCTGCTATAAAGACACATGCACATGTATGTTTATAAACATAAACTCACACCCTCAGCTCTCCTGGGTCTCAGGACTTCAGACTCAGACTGGAACTCACACCATTGGCTCTCCTGGGTCTCAGGACTTCTGACTCACACTAGAACTCACACCTTCAGACTCAGACTGGAGCTGACACCCTCAGCTCTCCTGGGTCTCAGGCCTTCAAACTCACAAGCCGTCCCTTGCAGGGGGGAAAAAAAAATCCACATTCTACAGATAATCCCCTTTCCCTTGCCTTTTTTTTTTTTTCTCCTTCCTTCCTTTCCAGATCCAGCAGATAATCAACTAAGAGCCAGGCACCCTTTTAGGCCCGATAAGAAACATTTTACAGCCAGGCACAGTGTTTCATACCTGTAATCCCAGCACTTTAGGAGGCCGAGGTGGGTGGGTCACTTGAGGTCAGGAGTTCGACACCAGCCTGGCCAACATGGTGAAATCCTGTCACTGTTTAAAAAAAAAAAAAAAAATTGCAAAAATTAGCCAGGCGTGGTGGTGGGTGCCTGTAGTCCTAGCAACTCGAGAGGCTGGGGCAGGAGAATCACTTGAACCCAGGAGGCAGAGGTTGCAAAGAGCCGAGATCTCGCCACTGCACTCCAGCCTGGGAATCATAGTGAGACTCTGTCTTAAATAAACAAACACGCACACACACACAAACGTAGTATCTGATAGTTTGGGAGATCAAAAGTGCAGTGGACTGAAATGGAGGTGTCAGCAGGGCTATGCTGCCTTCAAGACTCGAGGGGAGAATCTTGCCAACTCCATTTCTAGAAGCCACCTGAATCCAGTGGTTTATGGCCCCTTCCTCCAGGATCAGCAAAGCCAGCCATGACCCGTCTGCTCGTTCTCACTCTGCAGTCCCTCTCGTTCTGTCTCCCCTGCCTCCCTCTTCCACTGATAATGATGCCTGTGATGACATTAGGCTCTCCCCAGAGAATCAGGATAATCTATTTTAAGATTGCCTAATTAGAAACCTTCATTCCATCTGCCACCTTCATTCGTCTTTGCCACGTCATGTACTTGCAGGTTCCAGGGATGAAGATGCAGACTGTTTTGAGAGGGTGTGGGGGAGCACTATTCTACACCTCACAATCAGTAACTTTATTCTCTTCTAATTTATGGAAAGACATACAAACAAGCATGTATTGATCTCTGCAATATATTCAAACCCTCTTCCATTTAAAAGTCCTCAAAAAATCACCTCTGGTCAAAAATAAATTAACTTCAGAAATATATCTTCTTTCATTAAATGCTCTGAGGCAATAGAGTTCTAATATTCTGACTTAGAGATACTTTCTTCAGTGAGCCAGTCACATAGCAGCCAGATTTCAGCTACTGGTTACTTTGAAAATCATTAATTAATTGTAACTTTTATCTACCAGAGAGAGAAAGAGAGAGAGGCAGGCACGGTAAGTGGATGGATAAATGGATGGATGGATGGATGGATGGATGGATGGATGGATGGACGGACAGACAGGCACATACATACATACATACATAGACACATAGATATATAGACAGATACATAGGCAGGTAGGGTGGGTAGATGAATGGATAGATTGATGAGATTGAATAGAGATAGAAGGATAGACAGAGTGAGTGGATAGATAAATGGATGGATGGATGGATGGACAGACGTATGGATGGTTAATTGGATGGGTGGGCAGATGGATAGATTAGATAGATGGATAGATAGATAGATACATAGATACATCAATAGATAGCAGGGTGAGTAGATGGATAAATGGAAGGTTGGATGGATGGATAGATGGATGGATGGATAGATGGATGGATGGATAAATAGATAGTCAATGTAGGTAGATAGATAGGTAGATAGATGGATGAGATTCCATAGATAGACAGACAGACAAGGTGGGTAGATGAATAAATGGATGGATGGATGGATACATGAATGGATGGATCGATGGAAGGATGGATGAATAGATGGATGGGATAGATAGATGATGATGACAGATAGGTAGATAGATAGATAGATATAGATAGATACCTCATCTACCATATACAGTCATTTCAGACACGTCATGGGTCACTTAAAACATGGATAGATTCTACAAAATCCATGATGACATGATTTCATTCTTGTATGTGCATCAAAGAGTGCACTGACACAAACCTAGATAGTACAGCCTACTCTACACCTAGGCTACACAATATGGCCTGTTGCTCCTAGGCTACAAACCTGGGCAGCATGTGACTGTATTGAATACTGTAGGCAATTGTAACACAACAATAAGTAATTATGTACCTAAACATACCTAGACATAGAACAGGGTACAGTAAAACTACAACATTGTCATGTTATGGGACTACCATTTTATATGTGGTCCATCATGGACTGAAATGTTATTATGGGGTGCATGACTACGTATGTGTGTAGATGGATGGATGGATGGTTGGATGGATGGATGGATGAATAGATAGATGAAATGTCTATGTTTCTATATATCTATCTATCATCTGTCTATAGCTGTCTATGTATGTATGCATGTATGTATCTACGTATCATCATCTATGTATCCATCTACCATCTATCTATTCATCTACGTATGTATCTATCATCCATCTATAAGTCCATCTATGTTTGTATGTATGTATCTATTCATCCATCTATTATCTATCTGTCACCTACCACCCATATCTATCATCATCTATCTATCTATCATCTATCTATTCATGTATGTATCTATCATCCATCTATAAGTCCATCTATCTATGTATCTATTCATCAATCTATTATCTACCTATCATCTACCCACCCATATCTATCTATCATCTATCTACCCATCTATCATCTATTCATCTATGTATCTATCATCCATCTATAAGTCCATCTATCTATGTATGTATGTATTCATCCATCTATTATCTACCTATCATCTACCCACCCATATCTATCTACCTACCTATCATCATCTATGTATCCATCTATCATCTATCTATTCATCTATATATGTATCTGTCATCCATCTATAAGTCCATGTATGTATCTATCTATTCATCCATCTATTACCTACCTATCATCTACCCACCCATATCTATCTACCTACCTACCTAATCATCATCTATCAATCCATCTATCATCTATCTATTCTTCTATGTATCTATCATCCATCTATAAGTCCATCTATGTATGTATATATGTATCTATTCATCCATCTATTATCTATCTATCATCTACCCACCCATATCTATCATCTGTCTATCTATCTACCTACCATCTATCTATATACACACACATAGACATACATGGAGAGAGAGAGATGGACAGAGAGACACCATCTAACACATCTACCACATACTCCATCTACTATATGGGTTTGTATATGTGTATAAATATACATAAATAAAATAGATGAAGGTTGTTATTAATTAATGATTGACCAAGTCAACCAGTAGCTAACATCTGGCTGCCATATAACCAATTTACTGAAGAAACTATCTCTACAAATGTTAGAACTCTATTGCCCCATTGCAGAGAACTCAATAAAAGACCCACACTCCCTGGAAACCAGGGATCTTTTGACTGTCCCCATTGTTCTGCATCTTCCAGAATGTCATGGAGTTGGAATGCTACAAGAGGTGACCTTTTCAGATTGACTTCTTTCACTGAGCAATATGCACTTAAGTTTCCTGCATGCTTATTCATGGCTTGATAGCTCATTTCACTTTAGCTCTGAAAATTATTTAGCTCTGGAGGCAGGTTTTACTTATTTACTTATTTATTTATTACTCATTTTTATTATTATTATTTTTTGAGACACAGTCTTGCTCTCTCCCCAGGCTGGAGTGCAGTGGTGTGATCTCAGCTCACCGCAACCTCCACCTCCCAGATGCAAGCGATTCTCCTGCCTCAGCCTCCCGAGTAGCTGGGATTACAGGCGCATGCCACCACGCCTGGCTAGTTTTTGTATTTTTAGTGTAGACGGGGTTTCACCATGTTAACCAGGCTGGTTTTGATCTCCTGACCTCGTGATCCGCCCACCTCGGCCTCCCAAAGTGCTGGGATTACAGGCGTGAGCCACCACGCCTGGCCTATTTATTATTTATTTTAAGCACACGTTTGCAGGTTTCATTGCAATGAATGGTGAGAGTCAAATTTTTTAAACCTAAGCATTTTGAAAAAAGAACCATGACTGGGTCTAAAACCAAAGGAATATAAATCATTCTATTATAAAGACATGTGCGAGGCCGGGTGCAGTTCTGGAAGGCCGAGCCAGGCAGATCAAGAGGTCAAGAGGTCAGGAGATCAAGACCATCTGGACAACATGGTAAAACCCCATTTCTACTAAAAATACAAAAATTAGCCAGGCGTGGTGGTGGGCGCCTGTAATCCCAGCTACTCAGGAGGCAGAGGCAGAAGAATTGCTTGAACCCGGGAGGCAGAGGTTGCAGTGCGCTGAGATCATGCCACTGCACTCCAGCCTGGTGACAGAGCGAGACTCTGTCTTTAAAAAAAAAAAAAAAAAAAAAAAAAAAAAAAAAGACACATGCATGCATAGGTTCACTGCAGCACTACTCACAATAGCAAAGACATGGAATACACCTAAATGCCCATCAATGAGAGAATGGATAAAGAAAATGTGGCACATATACACCTTGGAATACTATGCGGCCATAAAAAAGGATGAGATCATGTCCTTTGCAGGAACACAGATGAAGCTGGAAACCATCATTCTCAGCAAACTATCGCAAGGACAAAAAACCAAACACCGCATGTTCTCACTCATAGGTAGGAATTGAACAATGAAAACACATGGACACAGGAAAGGGAACATCACACACCGGGGCCTGTTGTGGGGTGGGAGGAGGGGGGAGGGATAGCATTAGGAGATATACCTAATGTAAATGATGAGTTAATGGGTGCAGCACACCAACATGGAACATGTATACATATATAACAAACATGCATGTTGTGCATGTGTACCCTAGAACTTAACATATAATCATAAAAAAAACATAAACATTAAAAAAAAGAAAACGTAGCACATAGACACCATGGAATACTATGCAGCCATAAAAAAGGATGAGATCATGTCCTTTGCAGGAACATGGTTGGAGCTGGAGGCCATTATCCTAAGCAAACTAATGTAAGAGCAGAAAACCAAATACTACATGTTCTCACTTATAAGTGGGAGGTAAATGATGAGAACTTCTTCACACAAAGACTGAAAGTAGGGTCTACTTGAAGGTGGAGAGTGGGAGAAGGGAGATGAGCAGAAAAGATAACTATCGGGTACTGGTTGCTAATATCTGGGTAATGAAATAATGTGTACAACAAACCCCCATGATAAACTTTCACACAGTCTCTTGTACCTCAAATAAAAATTTAAAAAAAGAAAAACTTAAATAAAGGTAAATTTTGACTTTCAAAAAACAAAGTAAATAAAAATAAGCATGGGTTCTCTGACATATAAGCTTCAGTTGAACCACAAAATCATTATAATGAATGCATTGTTGATATTTTACTTCAGAATCCTCATGCTTTTTGCAGACTAAAGCAACATAAAACTTCACTTTGCAATAGGCACAATTTGCGGTTGATGACACTTTATTGCTTCTCAGTGGTTTAGAAACATAAATCACTTAGGGAAAAAAGAATGGCTGCAGTATGATTAAAAAAAAGAGAGAGAGTATGAAATGTTTAACAACCTCAGCAGCTTTGACAATCCTTGTACATTCTCACACAAAGCAGACAGTGTGAGTTCCAGAGGCAGGCCTTTAGATTCAGACTAGAAATCACACTCTCAGCTCTCCTGGGTCTCAGGTCTTCAGATTCACACTGGAACTCACAACCCTCAGCTCTCCTGGGTCTCAGGCCTTCAGATTCAGACTGGAACTCACACCCTCAGCTCTCCTGGGTCTCAGGCCTTCAGACTCAGACTGGAACTCACACCCTCAGCTCTCCTGGGTCTCAGGCCTTCAGATTCAGACTGGAACTCACACTCTCAGCTCTCCTGGGTCTCAGGCCTTCAGTCTGGATCTTATACTACATACACACAGGCATAGACACACACAACTAAAGAGAGAAATATAGCGGCGGCTCAATTGCGGCGTGCAATGGAGACGGCTATGTTTTTCTTTCCCGATTGTTTTCTCAGGCATCCTCCCGTACTGATGGGTGTCTTTTTCTCTTAGGAGGAAAGAGCATTTTGCCAGCATTATTCCAGAGAATGTCTGACACATTCCAGCCACCCACATGGCATCCATTACTGTACACTCTTTGCAAAGGAAGACCCTAAAGAGTAAACATATTACCATTGACCGACCTGCATTAAAGGCATAGTTGCCCCTAACCCAAGCTCAATTGCATAGACACCCTGGCCAAGGAAAGACAGCCACCGGCTGGGTGCAGGGGCTCACGCCTGTTATCCCAGCACTTTGGGAGGCCAAGGCAGGTGGATCACCTGAGGTCAGGGGTTCGAGACCAGCCTGACCAACATGGTGAAACTGCATCTCTACTAAAAATACAAAAAAAAAAAAAAAAAAAAATTAGCCGGCTGTGGTGGTGGACACCTGTAATCACAGCTACTCGGGAGGCTGAGGCAGGAGAATCGCTTGAACCTAGGAGGCAGAGGTTACAGTGAGCTGAGATTGCACCACTGCAGTCCAGCCTGGGTGACAGAGCAAGACAAGAGGAAGGAAGAAAGGAAGGAAGGAAGGAAGGAAGGAAGGAGGGAGGGAAGGAGGGAAAGAAGGAAAGGAGGAAAGAAGGAAAGGAGGAAAGAAGGGAGGGAGGGAAGGGAAAGAAGGAAGGAAGGAAGCAAAGAAGGAAAGAAGGAAGGAGGTAGGAAGAGAGGGAGGGAGGGAGGGAAGGGAAAGAAGGAAGGAAGGAAGCAAAGAAGGAAAGAAGGAAGGAGGTAGGAAGAGAGGAAGAGAGGGAGGGAGGGAGGGAAAGAAGGAAGGAAAAGAAGGGAGGGAGGGAAAGAAGGAAGGAAAAGAAGGGAGGGAGGGAAAGAAGGAAGGAAAAGGAAGGAAGGAAGGGAAGAAGAAAGGGAGGGAGAGAGGGAGGGAAAGAAGGACTCCACAAGCGAACGAACACTTGCAATGCGTGATTCCAGGTGAACAGGAATGAAAGCAACTCTAGACTCTCCTAACTTCTGGGACCAAGATGCCCCACCAAGGAGGCTGCTTTTGAGGTCCAGTGATGTCGTGCTGCAGAGGGGATGCCTGTGACATTTTTCAGCAATGCAACCTAACAGCCCACTTGCTTGTTCTTTGTCCTTCAGAGGCTATCGAGGCAAGAATGACATCAGGATGGCCAAGCCCCGCCTCCTCCTGGACCCCTCCTGGTACCCTGCATGGCCCTGAGAAGGACCATTCTCTGATTGTAGATCAAAGTTCAGGCAGGCAAAGGGGAGGAAGAGATACTGGTGTTTTAAAAATTCCCCTGCCCAACTTAGGAGTCGCCCAGCTGGAATGCAGTCTCCTGATAGCTTCCGAGATACCGCCTCTTCCTCCACTCTCATCTCTGAAACCCAAGGCCACCAGCATGAAGCAGGAAATAATTAGGGAATGGACTTGATTCATCTTTCAATAAGAATTAATGATTTCATTATTCTTTCTACCTTAGCCCAGAAATAAACACAAATTCACACAATCACATGCAAATGTACCAGGCTTGATAAACTCAGAAGTCTGACGCCATTGAAATTACAGCTGAGAACAATAATCTCAATATGGACAAATGGATTTTAAAAGCACTGAAAAAGCTCTCTGATTGAGCTGAAAGATCAGGCCTTCAGACTCAGACTGGAACTCACACCCTCAGCCCTCTTGGGTCTCAAGTCTTCAGACTCAGACTGGAGCTGACACCTTCAGCTCTCCTGGGTCTCAGGCCTTCAAACTCACAGAACTCACACCCTCAGCTCTCCTGGGTCTCAGGACTTCAGATTCAGACTGGAACTCACACCATTGGCTCTCCCGGGTCTCAGGCCTTCTGACTCACACTAGAACTCACACCCTCAGCTCTCCTGGGTCTCAAGTTTTCAGACTCAGACTGGAGCTGACACCCTCAGCTCTCCTGGGTCTCAGGCCTTCAGACTCAGACTGGAACTCACACCCTCAGCTAAGGAAAATGCCTGCTCTTGAGTTATATGTTCCTTAGCCTTAACCACAACCTGGACAAGGTGTTCAGCTTATGGGCATGAACAGAAAATCCCACATTAAAAGGAAAACCATGCAGTAACTATTCAACCTGCTCATGGCCACATCAGTAAGAATGCAAGATACATATATATATAGATAGATAGATATATATATGTATAGATAGATAGATAGATATATGTATAGATAGATAGATAGATATATGTATAGATAGATAGATAGATATATGTATAGATAGATAGATAGATAGATGTATAGATAGATAGATAGATAGATAGATGTATAGATAGATAGATAGATAGATAGATGTATAGATAGATAGATAGATGTATAGATAGATAGATGTATAGATAGATAGATAGATAGATAGATGTATAGATAGATAGATAGATAGATAGATGTATAGATAGATAGATAGATGTATAGATAGATAGATAGATAGATGTATAGACAGATAGATAGATAGATGTATATATAGATAGATAGATAGATGTATATATAGATAGATAGATAGATAGATGTATAGATAGATAGATAGATAGATAGATAGATGTATAGATAGATAGATAGATAGATAGATGTATAGATAGATAGATAGATAGATAGATGTATAGATAGATAGATAGATAGATAGATGTATAGATAGATAGATAGATGTATAGATAGATAGATAGATATATGTATATATAGATAGATAGATAGATATATGTATATATAGATAGATATGTATATATATAGATATGTATATATATAGATAGATATGTATATATATAGATAGATAGATATGTATATATATAGATAGATATGTATATATATAGATAGATATGTATATATATAGATAGATATGTATATATACATAGATAGATATGTATATATATATAGATAGATATGTATATATATAGATATATATGTGTATATATATAGATAGATATATATGTGTATATATATATAGATAGATATATATATGTGTATATATATATAGATAGATATATATATATGTATATATATATATTTTTTTTTTGAGACAGAGTCTCGCTGTGTCACCCAGGCGGGAGTGCAGTGGCACAATCTTGGCTCACTGCAAGCTCTGCCTTCCGGGTTCAAGCCATTCTCTTGCCCTCATCCTCCCAAGTAGCTGGGACTACAGGTATCCACCACCACACCTGGCTAATTTTTTGTATTTTTAGTAGAGAAGGGGTTTCACCATGTCAGCCAGGATGGTCTCGATCTCCTGACCTCGTGATCCACCCGCCTCGGCCTCCCAAAGTGCTGGGATTACAGGCATGAGCCACTGCGCCCGGCTAAGATATATTTTAAGGGCTAATAATGACCATTTGTTTGTACAGTTTGACCTCCTGTGTATCAATTGATCAATCAATCAATGTAGAAAAGGTCTCAGAATTGATGAATGCTAGAGGCTCAAAATACACAGCATTGACATTCATCATGATCTTTCCAAGTTCTGCTTATTTTGAAAATTATTTAAGGAGAAATACAGAAACAATATGCACAACTGATTTAACAACTCGACAGAGAACAGTTAAAGAAAAATCATCTTTTGGCTGGGCGCAGTGGCTCACGCTCATAATCCCAGCACTTTGGGAGGCCGAGGTGGGCGGATCGTGAGGTCAGGAGATCGAGACCATCCTGGCTAACACGGTGAAACCCCGTCTCTACTAAGAATACAAAAAATTAGCCAGATGTGGTGGTGGGCGCCTGTAGACCCAGTTACTCGGGAGGCTGAGGAAGGAGAATGGCGTGAACCCAGGAGGTGGAGGTTGCAGTGATCTGAGATCCTGCCACTGCACTCCAGCCTGGGCATCAGAGTGAGACTCCATCTGAAAAAAAAAAAAAAAAAGAAAAGAAAGAAGAATAAAAATCATCTTTTAAATAAACATTTATTTCTCATCAACCTTCGAATGCTTCTCTGAATATGAAACACATTAGCGGCTTGATTTATTCTCTTTCTCCCTGGGTCAAGGATTTGACATTTCTGTGCTGTTTACAACAGAAAATTTACAACTTTCACTTAAAGAGCCAAGAGGCCAAAGTGCAGACACAAACATCGGTCAGACTCGTAAGGATCATGGTGAGTACTGATTTTATTCTGAACCAAATGTGTTCAGAATTCTGACACGGCCGCTACCTTACCTCTAGCACTGAACCAGGACCGAGAAGAGAAAGTCAAGTCACAAGGTAACAACATTGGCCGTTACGCTTGAAGAAAATCTCTGGCAAACAATGTAATTATATCCCAGAGAACAGGAGATGCAAGAGATTTTAGATTTGATGACACAAGCGACTTCCGCAGGACGGAAGCACTCCCACGTCTGGGGCATCTTGAAGAAAAGTCAAGGAGATGTTGAGCATTTATTGGTGGTTGAGCATTTATTGCTGCCGCATATACTCATCACACACCTTCTTTGAGCCCAATTCTGTTCCAGGAGGTGAACGGAACAGTGGTTGAGAACAGCCTGATGCCTTGAAACCTTAGAAAACTTGGCTTTTCCTCTTTTATTAACACGCATCTCTTAAGGAGCACATGGTTGAGTAACACTCTTTCTAGAAGCTTTGAGGTCAGATGTAGGATATCGGTGCTGAGATCCCAGGCATCATTTCATGCTATCCCTGAAATTCACATTCCAACTGGATTCCTTTGAAGCCCAATGCAGAGGGTGGAGCAAAAAGAAAGGGAGGAGAAAAGGGAGAGAAATTGATAGAGAATAGATAGAGACCTAGATATGTAGATAGAGGCATAGACAGGTAGATAGAGACATAGGTAGGTAGGTAGGTAAATAGATAGATAAATAGGGTAGACACAGACAGATGATGGAGAAAGATGATAGAGATGATAGATTGCTACATAACTGATCAATAGACAGATGATAGAATGATAGGTACATAAGATAGATGATAGGTAAATGGCAAGATAAGTAGAAAGAATACATGAACAGATGATAGATGAATATGGATAGGTGATAAGTGATAGGTAGATAAATAGATCTATAAATAAATAGATGGGTGGATGGATAGATAGATGAGGTAAATGATAGATAATATATTAATAGATAATGATAGGTGATAGGTAGATACATAAATACATAGAGATACACAGATGATAGATGGATAGATGATGGGTAGGTAGGTAGGTAGGTAGATAGAAGAGGTGAATGATAGATAATATATGAATAGACAATGATACGTGATAGGTAGATAAATAGGTAGACAGAGATACACAGATGATAGATGGATAGATGATAGATTAGATAGGTAGATAGATAAATAGGCAGACAGAGATACACAGATGATGGATAGATATAAATGAAGATAGATAATTATGAAGATCTATATAAATAGATGTTATTCCTGAATTACAACATCTTACAAAGCAATCACAGCTTTTGCTAAGAATAAAATGGCTGACTTAGACACTACACACAAATCCCCAAAGAAGGGAATTACAGAAAATAAATGAAGTGAGCTTTAAATTCAAGTAAGACACAGAGAACTTCTAATAGATGAGTCTGGGATTCAGTTAAAGATCTTTGGGGCACATGGCTCTTGGAAGGATTCAAAGTATAAGGCAAACTCCACACGGTTAAGTATATAAACTTTTTTTTTTTTTTTTTTTGAGATGGAGTCTTGCTCTGTCACCAGGCTGGAGTGCAGTGGCACAATCTCAGCTCACCGCAACTCCACCTCCCGGGTTCAAGCAATTCTCCTGCCTGAGCCTCAAGTAGCTGAGACTACAGGCGTGTGCCACCACGTCCGGCTAATTTTTATATATATATATTTTTTATTTTAGTAGAGACAGGGTTTCACCATGTTGGTCAGGATGGTCTCGATCTCCTGACCTCGTGATCTGCCCGCCTCAGCCTCCCCAAGTGCTGGGATAAGTTCTGGGTTACATGTGAAGAACGTGCGGGTTTGTTACATAGGTATACATGTGCCATGGTGGTTTGCTGCACCTGTCAACCTGTCATCTAGATTGTAAGTCCTGGATGCATTAGGTATTTGTTCTAATGCTCTCCGTCCCCTTGCCCCCCAGCCCCCGACAGGCCCTGGTGTGTGATGTTCCCCTCCCTGTGTCCATGTGTTCTCATTGTTCAACTCCCACTTAATGAGTGAGAACATGCAGTGTTTGATTTTCTGTTCCTGTGTTTGTTGGCTGAGCACGATGGCTTCCAGCTTCATCCATGTCCCTGCAAAGGACATGAACTCATCCTTTTTTTTTTTTTTTTTGGAGACGGAGTTTTGCTCTTGTTGCCCAGGCTGGAGTGCAGTGGTGAGACCTCCATTCACTACAATCTCTGCCTCCCAGGTTCAAGCGATTCTCCTGCCTCAGCCTCCTGAGTAGCTTGGATTACTGGTGCCCACCACCACATCCAGCTAATTTGTGTGTGTGTGTGTGTATTTTTAGTAGAGACAGGGTTTCATCATGTTGGCCAGGCTGGTCTTGAACTCCTGACCTAAGGTGATCTGCCTGCCTCAGCCTCCCAAAGTGCTGGGATTACAAGGGTGAGCCACAGCACCTGGCCGATCCTGTTCTTTTTCATGGCTGTGTAGTATTCCATGGTGCCTATGTGCCACATTTTCTTTATAGACACATGTACACATATGTTTATTGCAGCACTATTTACAATAGCAAAGACTTGGAACCAACCCAAATGCCCATCAATGATAGACTGGATAAAGTATATAAACTTTTTTGTTGTTGTTGTTGTTTTGAGATGGAGTCTACCTCTGTCGCCCAGGCTGCAGTGCAATGGCACGATCTTGGCTCACCACAACCTCTGCCTCCCAGGTTGAAGCAATTCTCCTGCCTCAGCCTCTTGAGTAGCTGGGGTTATAGGCATGGACCACTATGCCCAGCTAATTTTGTATTTTCAATAGAGACAGGGTTTCTCCATGTTGGTCAGGCTGGTCTCGAACTCCCAACCTCAGGTGATCTGCTTGCCTCGGCCTCCCAAAGTGCTGGGATTAAATATATAAACTTTTTTTTTTTTCTTTTTTTGAGATGGAGTCTCGCTCTGTCGCCCAGGCTGGAGTGCAGTGGTGCAATCTCGGCTCGCTGCAACCTCTGCCTCCCGGGTTCAAGCAATTCTCCTGCCTCAGCCTCCCGAGTAGCTGGGACTACAAGCACATGCCACCACGCCTGGCTAATGTTTGTATTTTTAGTAGAGATGGGGTTTCACCATGTTGGCCAGGATGGTCTTGATCACCTGACCTCGTAATCTGCCCGCCTCGGCCTCCCAAAGTGCTGGGATGACAGGCGTGAGCCACTGCGCCTGGCCAAGTATATAAACTTTTGATGGACCTTTTTGGTGGTTAACAAACAGTCACGCCCAGTTCTCATTTCCATTCCCCACTGCTCAAATACAGGTGGAAAAGGCTGGATCCTCCCAGCCACCCCATCAGCGAGGACTGATGAGGAAGACACAGCTCTGAAGACAAGATACAGGATGAAGTATGCAGGGTGTGGAGAGGTTGGGGAAACACGTCTCACTGACCGAAATGAGAGAATCCCCCAAGGAGATGGCTCTTTCTGCAACAATGATGGGAAGGCTGAAAAATTAGAGCTGCCGTCCAGCTCCCAAACCCTAAACGGAGGTGCTCACTTGGCCCTGAATCTGTCCCCTGCATCCTTCACAAGTGAACAATCTCCAAGGTCTTTGCTGCCAAAGGCACCATTGAAGCTGAAAATTCAGGTTCCTCCTCCTGCTCTGCAGATGGAGTAATTCCAATATGTAGGACATGCACCATGACAAACCGCAGCAAAACTCCCAGCTGAGAAAACACTGCCCTGTGCCTTGGAATTATCTTAATGTTTCATCAACATTTGCTTCTCCTAGTTTGAGAGATGGGAAGCGTGAATCTTGATATATTCATCGCCAGCATTCCTTCACTAGGACCATATATAAAAAGAGAACTCTATCAGCCTCAGTAGCAAAGTGAGAGCCCATCTCTACTAAAAATAAAAAAATAAAATAATTAGCAGACCTTGTATACATGTGCCTGTAGTCTCAGCTACTCAGGAGGCTGAAGCAGGAGGATCACTTGAGCCTGGGAGGTAGAGGCTGCAGTGAGCTATGATTGTACTACTGCACTCCAGCCTGGGCAACACAGGAAGATTCTGTCTCAAAAAACAAACAAACAAACAATAACAACAACAAAACCAGCAGCCAGAGACATTATGCAAATGATGGGGTTGACTGCATTTCAATAAAACTTTATTTACAAAAAAACAACTGGTGGGCCGTATGTAATAGCACATCACACACAGGCTGTAATGTGAGAAAAGAGAGAACTCTGATCCATTCCCTCTGCAGCAATTGGCCCCCAGTGGCCAAGGCTTCATTAATACCTGAAAGCTTTCCTAATTCTTCTTCCCATTTCCAATTTAAGTACAACGAGGAGAGAAAGTCAAATATGCCCCCTAACCACTCACCCAGGACGCCGCCATGCTTCCAGTGAGCTGCCTCCAGCTCCCCTGGAGGACAAAGTCTTTCTTCAGGGCACAGCTGAGCCCTCCCTTTTTCCATGGTAAAGCTTTTCCCCTCCTCTGTCTGTCTTTGAGTTTCTGGGATGGTGGCGGACCCCAGCTAGAGCAAGCTCTGAATAAGTAGCCTTTGCTTGTTCTCTTTTGTGGAGGTCTTTATCTCATTTCCACATTCTGGCAAGGAAATAAGAAACTCAATACTCCTTGAACAGAAATACGGCCAGGCGCAGTGGCTGACACTTGTAATCCCAGCACTTTGGGAGGCCAAGGCGGGTGGATCACTTGAGGTCAGGAGATCGAGACCAGACCGGCCAACATGGTGAAACCTCATCTCTACTAAAAATACAAAAATTAGCCGGGCATAGTGGTGGGAACCTGTATTCCCAGCTACTTGGGAGGCTGAGGCAAGAGAATCCCTTGAACCCAGGAGGTGGAGGTTGCAGTGAGCTGAGACCACACCACTGCACTCCAGCCTGGGTGACAGAGCGAGACTCTGAAAAGAAAAAGAAAAAGAGAAAGAGAGAGATGAAAGAAAGAAAGAGAGAGAAAGAGAGAGAGAGAGAGAGAGAAAGAAAGAGAGAAAGAGAGAAAGAGACAGAAAGAAAGAAAGAAAAAGAAGAAAGAAAGAGAAAGAAAGGGAGAAAGGAAGGAAGAAAGAAAGGAAGGAAGGAAGGAGAAAAGGACTGATGTGTTTTGTATGTATAATCCAACCACATCTACCGATTCATCTTCCTGCCCCTTCTACACTCTGAATAAATATCAAAAATCCCTTATTCACTGTGAATTTTAAAATTACTGATGAAGAGGTTTACGAAGAAATAGGGCTGGGCACGGTGGTTCACACTGTAATCCCATCACTTTGGGAGTCTGAGACTGGAGGATCGCTTGAGATCAGGAGTTTAAGACCAGCTTAGGCAGTATAGCAAGACCTTATCTCTACAAAAAAAAAAAAAATTAGCTGGGCATGGTGGCATGCACCTGTGGTCTGAGAGGCTGAGAGGTGGGAGGACTGCTTGAGCCTGGGAGGTCAAGGCTGCAGTGAGCTGAGATTATGCCACAGCACTACAGCCTGGGTGGTGACAGAGAGAGCCCTATCTCAAAAAAAATAAGAAGAGACAGAGAGAGGGGGGAGAGGGGGGAGGGGGGGAGAAAGAGAGAGAAAGAGAGAAAGAAAAAGAGAAAGAGAGAAAAGGAGAGAAAGAGAGAAAAAGAGAGAGGGAGAGAGAGAAAGAGAGGGAAAGAGAGAAAAAGAGAGAGAAAGAGAAAGAAAGAGAAAGAGAAAGAGAGAGAGAGAAAGAAAGGGAGGGAGGGAGGGGAAGGCCAGGCACAGTGGCTCATGCCTGTAATCCCAGCACTTTGGGAGGCCGAGGTGGGTGGATCACCTGAGGTCAGGAGTTTGAGACCAGCCTGGCCAACATTGTGAAACCCTGTCTCTACGAAAAATACAAAAATTAGCCAGGTGTGGTGGCACAGGCCTGTAATCCCAGCTACTTGGGAGGCTGAGGTAGGAGAATCGCTTGAACCAGGGAGACGGAGGTTTGCAGTGAGCTGAGATCGTCCCATTGCACTCCAGCCTGGGCAACAGAGCAAGACTCCTTTTCAAAAAAAAAAAAAAAAAAGAAAAGAAAAAGAAACAGGACATTTGCATATAGTCTTCGAGTCTATATCCCCCAACCCATTGATTATTTCCAGCATATACCACCTTTACCATCAAGATTAACATCACTAGAAACAAGATGTCAAGATGTGTAGACAGGACCGGGCACGGTGGCTCACGCCTGTAGTCCCAGCACTTTGGGAGGCTGAGGGGGGCGGATCACAAGGTCAGGAGATTGAGACCATCCTGGCTAACATGATGAAACCCCGTCTCTACTAAAAATACAAAAAATTAGTCGGGCATTGTGACAGGTGCCTGTAATGCCGGATACTTGGGAGGCTGAGGCGGGAGAATAGTGTGAACCTGGGAGGCAGAGCTTGCAGTGAGCCGAAATCAAGCCACTGTACTCCAGCCTGGGTGACAGAGTGAGACTCCGTCTCCAAAAAAAAAAAAAAAAAAACAAACAAAAAAAGGGTGTGTAGACATCATGGTAACATCGCCTTACACTGACATCCTGACAAACAGAGGACTTCCAAAAATGCAAAGCCTCCCTCTAACCATGAGAAAACATCAGAAAAACTCAAAATGAGGGACACGCCACAGGTCACAATGCCCTAGCCAGCCTGGAAGATCTTCCCAAGACCAACCAATGGCAAGACTTAAACCCTCTGGGCCACAAAGTAAAATAAAAATAAAAATTAAAAATAGCTAAGGATAGTACTGGGTTATACCCCACCATGGAAGGCAGTCTCCAGCTGGCTCAAGTACCTACCTGGTTGTTAACAGATAGCCATGAGTTTACACTTGTATATATTTACTATACTAATTTAGATGACTTTACACTGATGAGTTTATACTAACATATTATATTAATATATATTATAAAAATACTAATGAGTTTATACTAGTATATATGTGAGTTTATACTATTAATATATAATACAAATTCAAATGAGTTTACACTAGTATATGTTTATACTAATGACTTTATAATATATATTATACTAATATAGATACTGAGTTTATACTAGTATATATGAGTTTATACTAATGAATTTATACCAATGTGTATTTGTTATGTTAATATATTATACAAATACTAATGAGTTTATAGTACTATATATGTTTATACTAATGAGTTTATAACAATGTATATTTATTATACTATTATACAAATACTACTGGGTTTATTCTACTATATACGAGTTTATACTAATGAGTTTACAGTAATATATATTTATGATACTAATATATATTATATATATATATAACTAATATATATAATACAAATACTAATGAGTTTATACTATATATTATTATATAGTATATATTATATATATGAGTTTATACTATATATTATTATATAGTATAATATATATCTAGTATATATTAGTTTCTACTAGAGTTTATGTTGATATATATTTATAATACTAATATATATTACACTTTTTTATATTAATAATATTAATATATATTACACTTATACTAATGAGTTTATATTAGCACATATGTTTATACTAATGAGATTATACCTATATATTTATTATACTAATATATATTATACAAATAGTAATGGGTTTATTCTACTATATATGAGTTTATACTAATGAGTTTACACTAATATATATTTATTATACAAATACTGAGTTCATACTAGTATATATATTAGTTTCTGCTACAGTTTATGTTGATATATATTTATTATACTAATATATATATTACACTTATACTGAGTTTATATTAGCATATATGTTTATACTAATGAGATTATACTAATGAGTGTATACCTATATATTTATTATACTAATATATATTATACAAATAGTAATGGGTTTATTCTACTATATATAAGCTTATACTAATGAGTTTACACTAAATGTATATTTATTATACTAATATATATTATACAAATATTAATGAGTTTATACTAGTATATACATGAGTTTATATTAGAGTTTACATTAATATATATTTATTATACATATATTACACTTATACTGAGTTTATACTAGTATGTGTTTATACTCATGAATTTATACTAATACATATATTTATACTATTTAAATAATAATGAGTTTATACTAGTATATATATGACTTAATAGTAATGAGTTTATATTAATATATTATACCAATACTAATGAGTTTATTCTACTATATATGAGTTTATACTGAGTTCAAATATATATTTATTATGCTAATATATAATACACTAATGAGTTTACAGTAATATATAATACTAATATATTTTATACTTATACTAATGAGTTTATACTAGCATATATATGAATTTATACTGAGATCATACTATTATATAGTATAATATATATAATATTCATATTTATACAAATTTATACAAATATATAATATTTATATTTATACAAATAAAATATATTTGTTTATATTTCCTATGTATATGTATATGGCATATTTTATGTGTATTACATATGTATATACATAATATATACCTTTATAGACATATGTCTATAAAAGGATTAAATCAAACATAAACATGGGAGAAGAGCCCAACTTTCCTTACAAAAGAATTCCTATTATTCCACCAGACACTTCACCACCACTCCGAGCAGGAGAAGTCAGATAGAATATAATCCCCCGTAAGAGAGAGTTGCTTGGATAGTTTGCCCTCGCTTCCAAGGAGGAAATGATAGAATGAGAAACATAGCAACTTTTCTGCGGAGACACCAGGCAGAGGCCACCTCCGCTGAGTCATCAATGCTGGAGACACCTGGCAGAGGCCACCTCCGCTGAGTCATCAACGCTGGAGACACCTGAGAGAGGCCACCTCCGCTGAGTCATCAACGTGGAGACACCTGGCAGAGGCCACCTGTGCCGAGTCATCAACGCTGGAGACACCTGGCAGACGCCACCTCCGCTGAGTCATCAATTCTGGAGACACCTGGCAGAGGCCACCTGCGCTGAGTCATCAACGTGGAGACACCTGGCAGAGGCCACCTCTGCCGAGTCATCAACACTGGAGACACCTGGCAGAGGCCACCTCTGCTGAGTCATCAACGCTGGAGACACCTGGCAGAGGCCACCTCCGCCAGGTCATCAATGCTGGAGACACCTGAGAGAGGCCACCTGTGCCGAGTCATCAACGCTGGAGACACCTGGCAGATGCCACCTCCGCTGAGTCATCAATGCTGGAGACACCTGGCAGAGGCCACCTGTGCTGAGTCATCAACGTGGAGACACCTGGCAGAGGCCACCTCCGCCGAGACATCAACACTGGAGACACCTGGCAGACGCCACCTCCGCTGAGTCATCAACCTGGAGACACCTGGCAGAGGCCACCTCCGCTGAGTCATCAATGCTGGAGACACCTGGCAGAGGACACCTCTGCTGAGTCATCAACACTGGAGACACCTGGCAGAGGCCACCTCCGCCAGGTCATCAATGCTGGAGACACCTGAGAGAGGCTACCTCCGCTGAGTCATCAACGCTGGAAACACCTGGCAGAGGCCACCTCCGCTGAGTCATCAATGCTGGAGACACCTGGCAGAGGCCACCTGTGCCGAGTCATCAACGCTGGAGACACCTGGCAGAGGCCACCTCTGCTGAGTCATCAATGCTGGAGACACCTGGCAGAGGACACCTCTGCTGAGTCATCAACGCTGGAGACACCTGGCAGAGGACACCTCTGCTGAGTCATCAATGCTGGAGACACCTGGCAGAGGCCACCTGTGCCGAGTCATCAACGCTGGAGACACCTGGCAGAGGCCACTTCCACCAAGTCATCAATGCTGGAGACACCTGGTGGAGGCCACCTCCACATCGCATGGACAGGTACAAGATGTCAACGGGACTTCTTCAGCGATGCCAGCATTGATGACTCCAGTTCCCTCTGTGATCCACTTCCCACCCTCCTCAGCCCCCAGCCTGAACCTAGAAAAACGTGATGGACATTTCTCAACACACCTGCACCATGACTCTTCAAAATCGTCAAGCTCTTAAAAACAAGGGAATTGGCCGGGCGCAGTGGCTCATGCCTGTCATCCCAGCACTTTGGGAGGCCAAGTTGGGCGGATCACGAAGTCAAGAGATCGAGACCATCCTGGCTAACACGGTGAAACCTCCTCCCTACTAAAAATACAAAAAATTAGCAGGGCGCGGTGGCGGGAGCCTGTAGTCCCAGCTACTCAGGAGGCTGAGGCAGGAGAATGGCGTGAACCCGGGAGGTGGAGGTTGCAGTGAGCCAAGAGCGTGACACTGCACTCCAGCCTGGGCGATAGAGCAAGACAGCGTCTCAAAAAAAAAAAAAAAAAAAAAAATACAAGGGGCATTTGAAGAGCCCTGCAGAGACTGCAGAAAGCCAAGACGAGGCAGTGACTAAGTGCAATATGGCACCCTGGATGGGATCTTGAATCTAAATAAAAGACAGGACCGGAAAATCTGGTGAAAATGCAAACACACTCTGCAGACCTGCTAATCGTGTTGCATCGCCGTTGACATCTCATTTTGATAAATGCACCCAGGTTATGTAAGATAGGAGAGGAAGCTGACTGAGAGGGGTGCGAAGGACTTTCTGTACTGTTTCTGTAATCCTCCTGTAAATCTGCAGTTACTACAAAATTTAAAAGTGTAGAAGGCGCAGCTATGAAAATGAATGCGATCATGTCCTTTGCAGGGACATGGATGAAGCTGGAAGCCATCATGCTCAGCCAACTAACACAGGAACAGAAAACCAAACACCACATGTTCTCACTCAAAAGTGGGAGTTGAACAATGAGAACACATGGACACGGGGAGGGGAACATTACACACCGGCGCCTGTCGGGGGCTGAGGGGCAAGGGGAGGGAGAACATTAGGACAAATACCTAATGCATGCGGGGCTTAAAACCTAGATGACAGGTAGACAGGTGCAGCAAACCACTAAGGCACGGGTATACCTATGTAACAAACCTACATGTTCTGCACATGTATCCCAGAACTTAAATAAAATAAAATTTTTAAAAGACAGTTTAGAAGGTTAACTTATCAATTTTAAAAACGCAAAGCCAAAGTGGATGACTGGCTTGACATTATCTGCCATTAAAGTCAAGCTTGATTTCAATTCATAAAAGCTATTAGGAATGGCCAACTCATAAATAACATGGTTAGATATTCAGAAGATTCATTATGAGAGACCTGAAGTTCTCTAGTAATGAATTATGCAAATACAGGAACTTGGAAGAAAGCAAGAGATCTTTAGATCTTTTTTTTTTTTTTTTTTGAGATGGAGTTCCGCTCTTGTCGCCCAGGCTGGAGTGCAATGGCGCAATCTCGGCTCACTGCAACCTCCGCGCCTCCTGGGTTCAAGTGATTCTCCTGCCTCAGCCTCCCAAGTAGCTGGGATTATAGGCATGCAACACCACGCCCAGCTAATTTTGTATTTTTAGTATAAGTTTCTCCATGTTGGGCAGGCTGGTCTCGAACTCCCGACCTCAGGTGATCCGCACATCTCGACCTCCCAAAGTGCTGGAATTACAGGCGTGAGCCACCGCGCTGGGCCCAGAAGCAAGAGGTCTTGATATAAGTCATGTAATTACGATAATGTTGACTTTGGTAACATGAGGAATGTTAAGTTCTAACGTTCTATAGCCCTGTAGGATGGCTGTAGTTAAAAATAATATGTAGTTTCAAATAGCTTTCAGCAAAATATTGAATGTACCCAACACAAAGAAATAAGAATCATTTGAGATGATGGATATGATAATTACCTTGATGTGATCTTTGTACATTGTATGTATTAAAACTTCACTGTGGGCCAGGTGCGGTGGCTCACGCCTGTAATCCCAGTACTTTGGGAGGCCGAGGCGGGCGGATCATGAGGTCAGGAGATCGAGACCATCCCGGCTAACACGGTGAAACCCCGTCTCTACTAAAAATACAAAAAAAAATTAGCCAGGCGTGGTGGCGGGCACCTGTAGTCCCAGCTACTCGGGAGGCTGAGGCAGGAGAATGATGTGAACCTAGGAGGCGGAGCTTGCAGTGAGCTGAGATCGCACCACTGCTCTCCAGCCTGGGGGACAGAGAGAGACTCCATCTCAAAAAATAAATAAATAAATAAATAAATAATAACAATAATATATAGTTTCAAATAGCTTTCAGCAGGAGAATATTGAATGTACCCAACACAAAGAAATGAGAATCATTTCAGATGATGGATATGATAATTATCTTGCTCTAATCATTGTACATTGTATGTATTAAAACATCACATTGTACCTCATGAATATGGACTATTATTATATGTTGGTTAAAGAACAAAAAAGAAAACAGTGAGCAAACAGAAAAAAAAAAAAAACCAACAGCTGGACATGGCGACTCACTTTTAATCCCAGTACTTTGGGAGGCTGAGGCAGGAGGATTGCTTGAGTCTAGGAGTTCGAGACCAGCGTAGGCAACATGGCAAGACCTCGCCCCTATAAAAAGTACAAAAATTAGCCAGGTGTGGTGGTGCATACCTTTATTCCCAGCTACTAGGGAGGCTGAGGTGGGAGGATCGCTTGAACCAGGGAGGTTGAGGCTGCAGTGAGCTATGATTACTCCACTGCACTCCAGCCTGGGCGACAGAGCGAGACCCTGTCTCAATCAAAGAAAAAAACTTCACATAAAAAAAACTTCACCATCATATAGACACTTAGCTCTAAGCATGTTGTTTTTTGTTTTGTTTTGAGATGGAGTCTTGCACTGTTGCAGGCTGGAGTGCAGTGACGCAATCTTAGCTCACTGCAAGCTCCGCCTCCTGGATTCATGCCATTCTCCTGCCTCAGCCTCCCGAGTAGCTGGGACCACAGGCTCCCGCCACCATGCCCGGTTAATTTTTTGTATTTTTAGTAGAGATGGGGTTTCACCATGTTAGCCAGGATGGTCTCGATCTCCTGACCTCATGATCCGCCCACCTCAGCCTCCCAAACTGCTGGGATTACAGGCATGAGCCACCGCGCCCAGCCCAAAGTGTCTTTTAAAGTCTCTTTCATATAGCTTTTTTCATGGCTTATCTTTCTCTCATTGGGGATTTTTTAATAAAACACCATCTTTTAAAATATTCAGACACTGTCTATCCCCCATCTGAATTCTAATTTTTAGGCAGTGGCATCGTATTCTCATTTTTAGTTACCAACCTAGAAAACAAACAGGAAGGAGAAAAAGAGATTCAAACACGGGCATAAGCATGTTTCATACAGCATGCCAGTTAGGAATGAGGCTCTTATACAAGGCTCACCTAAGTCTATAGTTTTCAAACAGGACAAGTCCATGTAATAACTCATCTTTGCATTGGAGCCTCTGGCATAATCCCAGAAAGGTTTTTCCAATGTTTTCTTGGGGGGGTTTTTTTGTTGTTGTTGTTGTTTTTGGAGACTGAGTTTGCTCTTGTTGCCCAACCTGGAGTGCAATGGCAGGATCTCGGCTCACTGCATCCCCTGCCTCCTGGGTTCAAGCAATTCTCCTGCCTCAGCCTCCCGAGTAGCTGGGATTACAGGTGCACACCACCACGCCTGGCTAATTTTTGTATTTTTAGGAGACGGGGTTTCACCATGTTGGCCAGGCTGGTCTCAAACTCCTGACCTCAGATGATCCACTTGCCTTGGCTTCCCAAAGTGCTGAGATTACAGGTGTGAGCCATCGTGCCCAGCCTCCAATTTTTAAAAACGCTTTTCATCTGCATATTTTTCAAATCACATGGCTACTTTAAAACATGCTTATGTTCATATACATAAGACACTTACAAACTGAACAGTCAATTTATCTCTAATCTTCCCTCTGGATCTCGAGTTGTTCTCTATACATTGGCATGTAAGGAAATTGGGGTATTTTTCCTAATGAAATCACAGAGAGACTATTCATTGGAAAGGAAAATAGAAAGTGTAGGAAACATGTTACCTCTTGGCTGTTTCCTAAGAAAAGGAAAAAACTGGGAAGTCATAAACTTCATCATTGTACCTTGACATCTTGTATCTCGAATATTACTCAGACATAAAAAGGGAATGAAGTCCTCACTGTGTTAGTTACAATAGCTAAGATATAGGATAACCCAAGTATCTATGAATATGGAGGAACAGAACATGGTCCACCAATAGAGAAGACTATTACTCAGCCATGAAAAGGAATAGGAAGTCTTTGTGTTATTCACAATAGCTAAGTTATGGGATAACCCAAGTGCCCATCAACAGATAAACAGAGAAATAGATCATGGTCCACCCATACAGTGGAATATTACTCGGGCATGAAAAGGAATAGGATGTCTTTGTGTTTTTCACAATACCTAAGTTATGGGATAACCCAAGTGTCTATCAATAGATGATTGGAGGAACAGAACATGGTCCAACTATAGAGAAGACTATTACTCAGCCATGAAAAGGAATATGAAGACTGTGTTATTCACAATAGCTAAGTTATGGGATAACCCAAGTGTCTACCAATAGATGAATGGAGGAACAGAACATGGTCCACCCATATGGGGAATATTACTCAGCCATGTAAAGAAATATGAAGTCTCTGTGTCATTCACAATAGCTAAGTTATGAGATAACCCAGAGGCCCATCAACAGATGAATGGAGGAACAGAACATGGTCCACAAATACAGGGGAATATTACTCAGCCATGAAAAGAAATAGGAAGTCTTTGTGTTATTCACAATAGCTAAGATATGGGATAACCCAAGTGCCCATCAACAGATGAATGCATGAAGGAAATGTGGTGTGTGTGTGTGGGGGGTGTGTGTGTGTGTGTGTGTGTGTGTATATATATATATAGTGTGTATATATATGGTATATATATGTATATATACGTATGGTATATATACATATATATGTATATATATGATATATATATATACACACACACCATATATATGGTGTGTATATATGTGTATATGTATATATGCACACATATATACCCATATATATGTATATATGTATGTATATGTATATATATACACACATATATGTGTGTATATATATGGTATACCATATATATATACACATATATGTGTGTGTGTGTGTGTGTGTATATATATATATATGTATATATATATATATAAAAATAACTATTCAGGCTTTAAAAAGAAGACAATCCTGTCATTTTTGACCACATGGATAAAACTGGAGGACGTTATGTTCACTGAAATAAGCCAGTCACAGAAAGTCAAATACCACAAGATCTCACTTCTATGTAGAATCAAAAGAAAAAAAAAATTGAAATCATAGAATCAGAGCATACAACCATAAATCATAGAATCATAGAATGGTGGTTACCAGGGGCTGGAGAAGGTTGGAAGATGTTGGTCAAAAGATACAACGTGACTGGGCACGGTAGCTCACACCTGTAATCCCAGCACCCTGGGAGGCCAAGGCGGGGAGATCACGAGGTCAAGAGATGGAGACCATCCTGGCTAACACGGTGAAACCCCGTCTCTACTAAAAATACAAAAAATTAGTGGGGCGTGGTGGCGGGCGCCTGTAGTACCAGCTGCTTGGGAGGTTGAGGCAGGAGAATCGCTTGAACCCAGAAGGCGGAGCTTGCAGCGAGCGGAGATTGCACCATTGCACTCCAGCCTGGGTGACAGTGTGAGACTCCATCTCAAAAAAAAAAAAAAAAAAAAAAGGTACAAAGTTTAGTTAGAACGTATACATTGAAGAGCTCTATTGCACATCATGGTGACTAGAGTTTATAACGATGCATTATGGTTTTTGTTTTTTTTTTTTTATACAGAGTCTTGCTCTGTCACCCAGGCTGGAGTGCCGTGGTGTGATCTCAGCTCAATGCAACCTCTACCTCCCAGGTTCAAGCAATTCTCCTGCCTCAGCCTCCTGAGTAGCTGGGATTACAGGCACATGCCACCATGCCTGGCTAATTTTTGTATATTTTGTACAGACAGGGTTTCAACACAGCGGCCAGGCTGGTGAACTTTTGGACTCAATCGAGCCACCCACCTCAGCCTCCCAAAGTGCCGGGATGACAGGCATGAGCCACCGCGCCCAGCCACCATGTATTATATTCCTGAAAATCACTAATAGAGTACATTTCAGGGGTTCTCTCACAAAAAAAGTAAGTATGTGAGGTTATGCAAATGTTATTTTGCTCACTTTAGCCATTTCACGATGTATACATATTTCAAAACATCATGCTGTATATGGTACATCTGTACAATTGTCTGTCAATTAAAAAGTTAAATCATAAATAGGCCGGGCACAGTGGCTGACACCTGTAATCCCAGCACTTTGTGAGGCCAACACAGGTGGATCACCTGAGGTCAGGAGTTGGAGACCAGCCTGGCCGACGTGGCGAAACCCTGCCTCTACTAAAGATACAAAAATTAGCCAGATGTGGTGGTGCATGCCTGTAGTCCCAGCTACTGGGGAGACTGAGGCAGAAGAATCACTTGAACCCGGGAGGCAGAGGTTGCAGTGAGCCGAGATTGCATCACTGCACTCCAGCCTGGGAGACAGATTGCGACTGTGTCTCAAAAAAATAAATATATAAAAATGCATCAGAAATAAATCTTTGAAAATATTCCAGATCGTTCAGCAAATATAAAAATAGTAATACCTGCATTTAAAGTTTTTTAAAGAAGGATTTTAAAAAGTCCTGATATAGGAAACAACGGGAATGAACCTTGAAGATATCATGGTCAGTGAAAGAAGCCAGACACAGAAGGCCACAGAGTGTGTGATTCCATTTCTCTGAAACGTCCAGAAAAGACAAATCCATACAGCTAGAAAATGGATTCGTGCTTCCTCAGGGCTGAGGGCAGGAGAATGGGGAGCAAATGATTAATGGATAAAAGAGTTTCCCTTTGCGGGGATGAAATATTTTGAAACTAGAAAGTAATTAGTGGTTGTACAACATTGTATTTGCTTCTTTGTTTGTTTTGAGATGGAGTCTCGCTCTGTCATCCAGGCTGGAGTGCAGTGGTGTGATCTCAGCTCACTGTACCCTCTACCTCCCAGGTTCAAGCTATCCTCCTACCTCAGCCTCTTGAGTAGCTGGGACTACAGGGATGCACCACCATGCCCAGCTAATTTTTGTGTTTTTTTGTTTGTTTGTTTTTGTTTTTGAGATGGAGTCTCGCTCTGTCAGCCAGGCTGGAGTGCAGTGGCGTGATTTCAGCTCACTGCAACCTCCGCCTTCTAGGTTCAAGCAATTCTCCTGTCTCAGCCTCCAGAGTAGCTGGGATTACAGGAGCCCACCACCATGCCCGGCTAATTTTTGTATTGTTAGTAGAGACAGAGTTACCCACATTGGCTAGGCCTGTCTCAAACTCCTGACCTCAGGTCATCCACCCGCCGTCGGCCTCCCAAAGTGCTAGGATAACAGGCGTGAGCCACCGCACCTGGCTAATTTTGAGATTTTTAGTAGAGACGGGGTTTCTCCATGTTGGTCAGGCTGGTCTCGAACTCCTGACCTCAGGTGATCCACCCACCTCAGCCTCCCAAAGTGCTGGGATTACAGGCATGAACCACAGCACCCAGCCTGTGCTTTTGTTCACTGGTACTCACAGTGAATTTTGTTATGTGTATTTCACAATTAATTTTTACAAAACCACAACAGACAAACTTATGCAGGCCTGACACGCTGGCTTTTCCACTGTGGTTGTAGTTCGGCTTTCAAGAACATCGCTCGAGGAAGAGGTGATTGCTGGTGAGAAATATTATAAAATAAGCCAGATATGGTGGTGTGTGCCTGTAGCTCCATTTACTCAAGAGGCTGAGGTAGGAGGATCGCTTGAACCTGGGAGGTGGAGACTGCAGTGAGCTATGATCGTGCCGCTGCACTTCAGCCTGAGCCACATAGCCAGACACCATCTCTAAAAGAAAAAGAAAAAGGACCGGGCGCGGTGGCTCATGCCTGTAATCCCAGCACTTTGGGAGTCCAAGGCAGGAGGATCACGAGGTTAGGAGATCGAGACCATCCTGGCTAACACGGTGAAACCCTGTCTGTACTAAAAATACAAAAAATTAACCGGTCGTGGTGGCGCGAGCCTGTAGTCCCAGCTACTCGGGAGGCTGAGGCAGGAGAATCACTTGAACCCGGGAGGCAGAGGTTGCAGTGAGCCGAGATTGTGCCACTACACTCCAGCCCGGGCCACAGAGCAAGACTCCATCTCAAAAAAAAACAAAAAACAAAAAAAGAGAACATATATTCTTGCAGAATTCTTTTGCTTGCTTCACTTAGTGAAGAATGGTGCAGGGGAGTCAAAATCTCTTAGGAAAAAAGAGCAAAATTCTGACTTTCTTTTTCCCTTTCAATATTTTTAGAGATGGGGTCAGACTGTGTTGCTCAGACTGATCTTGAACACCTGGCCTCAAGTGAGCCTATGGCCTCAGCCTCCCAAAGTGCTGGGACTACAGGCAGCACCATGCCTAGCTAATTAAAAAAAAAAAAAAAAAGGCCGGGTGCAGTGGCCCACACCTGTAATCGCAGCACTTTGGGAGGCGGAGGCGGGTGGATCACGAGGTCAGGAGATCGAGACCATCCTGGCTAACACGGTGAAACCCCGTCTCTACTAAAAATACAAAAAATTAGCTGGGCATGGTGGCGGGCACCTGTAGTCCCAGCTACGCAGGAGGCTGAGGCAGGAGAATGGCATGAACCCGGGAGGTGGAGGTTGCAGTGAGCCAAGATCGCACCACTGCACTCCAGCCTGGGAGACAGAGTGAGACTCGTCTCGGGGGGAAAAAAAAAAAAAAAATTGGGGCCGGGTGTGGTGGCTCCCACCTGTAATCCCAGCACTTTGGGAGGCCAAGGCGGGTCAGTCACCTGAGGTCAGGAGTTTGAGAACAGCCTGGCCAACATGGTGAAAGTCCGTCTCTACTAATAATACAAAAACTAGCCAGCTACGGTGACAGGCACCTGTAATCCCAGCTACTCAGGAAGCTGAGGCAGGAGAATCGCTTGAACCCAGGAGGCGGAGGTTGCGGTGAGCCAAGATTTTGTACAAACACTACTTTTTTTTGGAGTTAATTTTTTGTTATTATTATACTTTAAGTTCTGGGGTACATGTGCAGAACGTGCAGGTTTGTTACATAGGTACACACCTGCCATGGTGGTTTGCTGCACCCATCAACCTGTCATCTACATTAGGTATTTCTCCTAATGTTATCCCTCCCCTAGCCCCCCACCCCCTGACAGGCCCTGGTGTGTGATGTTCCCCTCCCTGTGTCCATGTGTTCTCATTGTTCAACTCACACTTATGAGAACATGCGGTGTTTGGTTATTTTTTGGCTTTTTTGAGACAGAGTCTTGCTCTGTTGCCCAAGCTGGAGTGCAGTGGTATGATCTCGACTCACTGCAACCTCCGCCTCCCAGGTTCAAGCAATTCTCCTGCCTCAGCCTCCCAAGTAGCTGGGATTACAGGCACATGCCACCACACACGGCTACTTTTGTAATGTTTGTAGAGACAGGGTTTCAACATAGTGGCCAGGCTGGTCTTGAACTCTTGAACTCAATCAAGCCACCCACCTCAGCCTCCCAAAGTGCTGGGATGACAGGTGTGAGCCACCGTGCCCAGCCGCCGTGTATTATATTCCTGAAAATCACTAATAGAGTACATTTCAAGGGTTCTCTCACAAAAATGATAAGTATGTGAGGTTATGCAAATGTTATTTTGCTCAATTTAGCCATTTCACAATGTATATGTATTTCAAAACATCATGCTATACATGGTACATCTGTACAATTATTTGTCAATTAAGTTAAATCATAAATAGGCTGGGCACAGTGGCTGACACCTGTAATCCCAGCAGTTTGGGAGGCCAACGCAATGTGTTAGTTTGCTGAGAATGATGGTTCCCAGCTTCATCCATGTCCCTGCAAAGGACATGAACTCATCCTTTTTTATGGCTGCATAGTATTCCATGGTATCTATGTGTCACATTTTCTTTATCCAGTCTATCATTGATAGACATTTGGGTTGGTGCCAAGTCTTTGCTATTATGAATAGTGCTGCAATAAACATACGTGTGCATGTGTCTTTATAGTAGCATGATTTATCCTTTGGGTATATACCCAGTAATGGTGACAAACGTTGCCATTTTAAGTTCCTGCTCCCTTGCTAACCTCATGCATTTCAAGAAAATCACTTCTCTTCTAATAACCAACAGCCAGAAAAAGCAAACAATGAAACACAAATAAAACAGCTCGGGCACAAAGGGAGGGAGAAGAATTTCTTGTGTAACCACCAAACTTCAAACTCATACAATAGGCCCTAATAAGCACATTCCTTTCCTTTTAGGTGCACTAAAATAAAAAAGCTGAAAGGAAACTTGGGGGTGGGTATGCCTGCAGCTGCAAAAAAAAAAAAAAAAGGTTAAAAAACAAACACAGGCCAGGGGCAGTGACTCATGCCTGTAATCCCAGCACTTTGGGAGGCCCAGACGGGCGGATCACCTGAGGTCAGGAGTTTGAGACCAGCCTGACCAACATGGAGAAACCCCGTCTCTACTAAAAATACAAAATTAGCTGGGCGTGGTGGTGGGTGCCTGTAATTCCAGCCAGTAGGGAGGTTGAGGCAGGAGAATCACTTGAACCCGGGAGGCGGAGGTTGCAGTGAGCTGAGATCACGCCACTGCACTCCAGCCTGGGCAACAAGAGTGAAACTCCATCTCCCAAAAAAAAAAAAAAAAACAAAAAACAAAAAACAAAAACACCAACAAATACAAAACTCTCCCTCCCAAATAAGCAAAACAAAACAAAAAAAACACAAAAACATTCCAAGCCTGTAATAAGCTCACCCACCCTAAACCCTTAAGAACTCTTAGGTCTGTTAAAAAAAAGTGCTTCTAACCAAAATCAGCCCAAATCATCTCTCAGGTTTATTCACCAAAATAAACCTGTCTTTAACTGTTAAGCCGCTTTTCCTGTTTCTTTCCTCTTTCTTTAACTCTTACAGCCAGGGGCTGTGGGAGGGGAATGGGGAGAGACTGTTTTTTTTGTTTGTTTGTTTGTTTGGAGAGGGACTCTCACTCTGTCGCCCAGACTGGAGTGCAGTGGCGCGATCTCCGCTCACTGCAAGCTCCTCTTCCCGGGTTCAGACCATTCTCCTGCCTCAGCCTCCTGAGTAGCTGAGATTACAGACATGCGCCATCACGCCGGGCTAATTTTTGTATTTTTAGTAGAGATGGGGTTTCACCATGTTGGCCAGGCTGGTCTTGAACTCCTGACCTCAGGTGATCCGCCCGCCTCAGCCTCCCAAAGCGCTGGGATTACAGGCATGAGCCACCGCGCCCGGCCCGAGAGTGTTTAATGAGGACATAGTTTCAGTTGGGGAAGATAAACAAGCTTTGGAAGTGGAGGGTGGTGAAAATTGCACAATGAGAATGTCCTTAATGCTACTGAACTGTACATTTAAAAACGGTTAAAAACGGGAGTTCAAGAGCAGCCTGGCCAACATGGTGAAAACTCGTCTCTACTAAAAATGCAAAAATTAGCCGGGCATGGCAGCACACGCCTGTAGTCCCAGCTACTCAGGAGGCTGAGGCAGGAGAATCACTTGAACCCAGGATGCAGAGGTTGTAGTGAGCCGAGATTGCGCCACTACACTCCAGCCTCGGTGACAGAGCCAGACTCCTTCTCAAAAAAAATGAATAAATAAATGGCCGGGCACAGTGGCTGATGCCTGTAAAATCCCAGTACTTTGGGAGGCCAAGACGGGCAGATCACGAGGTCAGGAGATCAAGACCATCCTGGCCAACATGGTGAAACCCCGTCTCTACTAAAAATGCAAAATTTAGCCCTCCGTGGCAGTATGTGCCTGTAGTCCCAGCTACTCAGGAGGCTGAGGCAGGAGAATCACTTGAACTCAGGAGGCATAGGCTGTAGTGAGCTGAGATCACGCCACTGCACTCCAGCCTGGGTGACAGAGCAAGACTCCTTCTCAAAATAAATAAATAACTAAAAATGGTTAAACAGGTAAATTTTTTTTTTTCCTGAGCTGGAGTCTCGCTCTGTCACCCAGGCTGGAGTGCAGTGGTGCAATCTCAGCTCACTGCAACCTCCGCCTCCCGGGTTCACGCCATTCTCCTGCCTCAGCCTCCCGAGTAGCTGGGACTACAGGTGCCCGCCACCACGCCCAGCTAATTTTTGTATTTTCAGTAGAGACGGGGTTTCACCGTGTTAGCCAGGATGGTCTCGATCTCCTGACCTCGTGATCTGCCCACCTCGGCCTCCCAAAGTGCTGGGATGACAGGCGTGAGCCACCGTGCCCAGCCAAAACAAGTAAATTTTAGGTTACATATATTTTACCCCTGTAAGAAACTCATTCAAGAATTTCAAAAAATTCAGAACTAAGCACTCTGCACCCCCCACCTTTGTTAACTCCACGTTCACTACCTCCTGACCCGCATTCCTGCAACCATCTCCTATCCTACCGGCTTACACAGTTGTTTCCTACAATTTACTTCCCCCCCCCTTCCCCCTGAGACAGTCTCACTCTGTCACTCAGGCTGGAGTGCAGTGGCACCACCTCGGCTCACTGTAACCTCTGCCTCTTTGGTTCAAGCGATTCTCCTGCCTCAGCCTCCCGAGTAGCTGAAATTACAGGTGCGCACCACCTCACCTGGCTAATTTTTGTATTTTTAGTAGAGACGGGGTTTCACCATGTTGGCCAGGCTGGTCTCGAACTCCCGACCTCAAGTGATCTGCCCAGCTCGGCCTCCCAGAGTGCTGGAATTACAGGTGTCAACCACCACACCTGGCTAATTTTTGTATTTTTAGTAACGATAGGGTTTCACCATGTTGTGGCCAGGCTGGTCTCGAACTCCCGACCTCAAGTGATCCACCTGCCTCGGCCTCCCAGAGTGCTGGGATTACGGGCGTGAGCCACCGCACCCAGCTTATAATTTACTCTTGACACCTCTGTAAAGGGATCTTTTAAAAACCTTAGTGAAAGGCATGTGAGTGCTCTACTCAAAAATCGACAATCTGTCCATCGAGAGATGAGTGAAGTAACAAGATGTAATTCATTCACATATGACTTCCTGTAACTCTACGTACCTCCCAAAGTCCTCATCTTCAAATATCATCACATTGGATGTTACGGCTCCACAGACGAATTTGGGGAGTGATACAATTCAATCCGTTCAATGGTGTCTCCTCAAAAAGATATGACTATGTCTTAAACCCCTAGAACCTGAGAATGGGACCGCGTTTGGTATAAGACTCTTTGCAGATGTGATCTAGTTAAGGAGTTAGGGATGAGAACATCGTGGATTAGGGTGAGCGCCAAGTCCACTGATTGTCTTAAAAAAAAAAAAAAAAAAAAAAAAGACACCAGAGTTTCACTCTTGTCCCCCAGCTGGAGTGCAGTGGCACGATCTCGGCTCACTGCAACCTGGCCTCCCAGGTTCAAGCTATTCTCCTGCTTCAGCCTCCCAAGTAGCTGGGACTACAGGCACCTGCCACCATGCCCAGCTAATTTTTGTGTTTTTAGTAGAGACCGAGATTCACCATGTTGGCCAGGCTGGTCTCGAACTCCTGACCCCAAGTGATCCACCTGCCTCAGCCTCCCAAAGTGCCACCGCGCCTGGTCTTTTTTTTTTTTTTTTTTTTTTTTGAGATGGAGTCTCACTCTGTCACCAGGCTGGAGTAAAATAGCACGATCTTGGCTCACTGCAACCTCTGCCTCCTGGGTTCAAGAGATTCTCCTGCCTCAGCCTCCTGAGTAGCTGAGATTACAGGTGCCTGCCACCACGCCTGGCTAATTTTTGTACTATTAGTAGAGAGAGATTTACCATTTGGCCAGGCTGGTCTCGAACTCCTGACCTCGTGATCTGCCTGCCTCGGCCTCCCAAAGTGCTGGGATTACAGGCATGAGCCACCGTGTCCAGCCTTTTTTTTTTTTTTTTTTTTTTTTTTTTAAAAAGAGGTAGAGTTTCGCTCTTGTCGCCTACCTGGAGTGCAGTGGTGTGATCTTGGCTCACTGCAACCTGGCCTCCAAAGTTCAAGCAATTCTCTTCCTCAGCCTCCTGAGTAGCTGAGACTACAGGCACCCACCACCATGCCCAGCTAATTTTTGTATTTTTAGTAGAGACAAGGTTTCTCAATGTTTGCCTGGCTGGTCTCGAACTCTTGCCCTCAGGTGATCTGCCCACCTCGGACTCTTAAAGTGCTGGGATTACAGGCATGAGCCTGTAAAGAGCTGGGATTACAGGTGCCTGATTGCACCTGTATCACTTAGATTTTAACTAGGAAAGCAAAGTCTGTTCAGTGCTTGTCTGAGTATATATTAATACATCTAGAATTCCATGCATTGCATAAGTCTTTATCATGAAGGAAAAGAGCTGTCCGAGGGCAGAAACCACTGATGAATTTGTGAGATGCTTTAGGAATATTTTGCCCAGCTGGCATTCACAGGAGGAGGCAATAGCTTCTTCCAGAGAACACCTGATGAAAACAATCACATTCTTTCTGATTTGTTTACCTCTGATGTTGCTCAAAACTAGAGCAGATTTTCAGGCAAGACTGAACTAGAGAGAATAAGTCCTATTTTGTGGGCTGGTGGTCCCTGCTGTCCCGGGAGAAGAGTTAAATCCACTTTTGGGGAGTGCCAAGAAAGCTTCTTTTTTTTTTTTAATTATTATTATACTTTAAGTTTTAGGGTACATGTGTACAACGTACAGGTTTGTTACATATGTATACATGTGCCATGCTGGTGTGCTGCACCCAGTAACTCATCATTTAGCATTAGGTATATCTCCCAATGCCATCCCTCCTCCCTCCCCCCACCCCACAACAGGCCCCGGTGTGTGATGTTCCCCTTCCTGTGTCCATGTGTTCTCATTGTTCAATTCCCACCTATGAGTGAGAACATGTGGTGTTTGGTTTTTTGTCCTTGAGATAGTTTGCTGAGAATTATGGTTTCCAGTTTCATCCATGTCCCTACAAAGGACATGAACTCATCCTTTTTTATGGCTGCATAGTATTCCATGGTGTCTATGTCCCACATTTTCTTAATCCAGTCTATCATTGTTGGACATTTGTGTTCTATGCTGCTATGAATAGTTCCACCATTAAATAAAAGATGCAGGGAAAATACACTCCCTCGAGTTTTTGTAAACCCCAAAATCCCTGGAGAAATAACACACCCCACGAATAATTCTAAAAATTGGCACGTGCCATGGTGTTACCGTAGAGGAAATCCCAAATACTCAAAAACAAAATGGGCGATGAAAGAAGATAATTATGTGGAAATGGAGCCCAGACAAAGAATGCAATACTGTCCCAGAATAAACCATCACCCACGACTCACAGCGGGCATTGAAGATGTCCACAGACATGTCTGAAAACGAAACCCAGCTGTCTGCCTTCTCTCCTTTCTTTGAAATCCCTCATCCATCAGCAACTCTGTTGGGCCATCCCTCCCCCAAGGCAGGCACCTTTTATCGGAGTGAACTCTCTGGGGCTTTTGCTAGACAAGGGATCAAGAGGGCTTTGTCCTCATTCAGAAATCATCCCAAGGATTCCTTGGAAAGTAGCAAAAGTGTCAATAGGACTTACCTCAAATTAGGCACGATACATGATACTGTATAGGATGATCCAAGTTCACACCAATGACAGGGACATATTATAGATACATCTACGGTACCAGCCCAAAACGAAACAGTCACTGAATACCCCACATAGCTCTCTGGTGGGCTAAGACCTGACACAGACTAGAAAAAGCAGACTATTAACATCCTGTGAGGGAAAAACTACTACAGAAACCTCCTCTCTCTAGTACCTTCCTGGGGCCAACATAATAATTTATCAAAACTACAGGCTTAAGGCCAGGCACGGCGGCTCACGCCTGTAATCCCAGCACTTTGGGAGGCCAAGGCAGGCAGATTACGAGGTCAGGAGATCGAGACCATCCTGGCCAACATGGTGAAACCCCGTCTCTACTAAAAATACAAAAATTAGCCGGGCATGGCACTGCCTGCCTGTAGTCCCAGCTACTGGGGAGGCTGAGGCAGGACAGTAGCTTGAGCTAGGGAGTCGGAGGTTGCAGTGAGCCGAGATCGGGCCACTGCACTCCAGCCTGGCGACAGAGTGAGATTCTGTCTCAAAAAAAAATACTGGAGGCTTAAAACAATAAAAATTTATCTTCTCCCAGTTCTGGAGGCAGAAATCTGAGATCAAGGTGTGAGCAGGACCATGCTTCCTCCGGAGGCTCTAGGGGAGGACCCTTCCTGTCTCTCCCAGTTCCTGGGGACTCCAGGCATCCCTGGGCTTGTGGCTGCATCACTCCAGTCTCTGCCTCCATCTCCACGTGGCCTTCTCCTCTGTGTCTGAGTCTCCTCTTCTGTCTCTTACAAAGACACCTGTCATTGGATTTAGGGCCACCCTAAGATGATCTCATCTTGAAACCATGTACTAAGTATATCTGCAAATGCTCTTTTTAAAATAAAGTCCCTTTCACAGGTTCTACAGAGATTAGGATATGGACATGTATTTTAGGAGAAAATAATTAATCTCATTACACCTTCTAATCATCATATTTTACCCACAGAATTGGCTGATAAATTAGAGGTGTCTTACAGTGTCTACAGCAGCAAAAAACTGTCTGTATATAAGATGGACAAGAATCCCTCCAACACCCCAGAGCAGAAATTAATCTGAGAAATGCACCTGCAACTTAATTCAAATATTCATAGAATTCATAATTTCCTGATTAGGTGAAACCTCTGTTCAAGCCAGTATGTCAAGATATTTATTTTTAATAAATCTCCAAACCCATATCAGAGGTAATAAATTTCTTTTTCCAAATAATACACTTCAGCACCTCCATATATAAATAACCTTCGTTATTCAGGAGTGTGAAACTAGCAGCAGGGATGAAATAATTCAAACTGAAACATCAAAAGAGAAGAAAATGAAAAACGCAGGTTTCAAAGTTTAGAAACTGAAAAAAAAAAAAAAAATGAATTGATATATTCCAACCAGAAAAGAAACCGAGAAG